>NC_069659.1:5682500-8510000 GCF_027244095.1 Hemicordylus capensis
TCAATTTCCAAGAATTTCCAGGAGGCTGGCACAAAGGTGTCTCTTTCAGAAGGCCCCTGGAGTGACGTGGAAAAAAAAAATTAAGCATTTTTTGTTTGGGGGAAGGAGTACTTAATCGCTCTTTCTTATTATTCCTGAAGTTATGGTTTTGTAAGCCACCTTGAGCTATTTCACACTGGGAAAAGGTGAGAGATAAATGCGAATGAAACAAATCCAGGAGAAACAGCATGACAGAGCAACTGAACCAGAATGAATAGTGATGAGGACACGTTGGGATCTCATTCCAGAGCACGAGTTTTGCTAATGTCCTCTGGGTTGTCATTACAGCAGCAGGGAAGGGACGCATTTGTCTGGTTCAGCAGTCAGTGCCTGGGGCCTCTTGTTCCCCAAAGCCTGACGGAAGAGGGGCACAAAGGGGGCCCGTCTCTGTCGCTCCCGTTCTCCTCTGAAGCAAGGCGAAGCTCAGCGAGTCCCCCGGATCAGTGGGCATCATTTCCGCCCCTGATGTGCTGAAGCATCACTACAAATAGCACAGCAACACGACACATTCTGTGGCGGGAAGGAGTCTCTGCAGATATCCAGTCGCTCCACGTGGGAGGTGATAAAGGGGGGGGCACTCCCAGGGGTCCGACATCACAACTGGGCTAACCCCACACAAGCGGGAGCAGCAGGGGACAGGCCAGGTCCTGCCAGAGTGGGGCTGGGTTTCCGTTCCCTGCAAGGGTCCCTTTGGGGCGCAGCTGCTGCGAAGGAGGCAGGAAGGCCCGGGCAGGAGGGGGGGTGCCCCAGGGTGCCGCTCCCCCAAGTCCCAGCCTCAGCAGCTGCTGGGAAAAGGGTCTCAAAGGCAAGCCGAGCCGGGGCCCAAATAATGCTTGTGCTGTTCCTTCAATAAGCACGGAGCCGAAACCCACAAGCAGACCCATGGACGACGTGCCCACGTTAACAGCAGCCCCAGGGCAAGATCAGTCAGTGGCGAAAGGGGGGGAAAGGGCCATGGAGGGCATGCAGACTGACCCCTAACTGGTCCCAGGTGGGAGGCCCAGTTCCCGCCAGAGCCAGAGCTGTGCGAGCCCATCCAGGCAGGAGCTGAGCGCTAACCAAGGGCTGACGCCTTCCTCGAGAGCAGGCACTGGGGGGGGGGGGTCTGGGAGGAGGAGGGAGGGGGGCCAGTGGCTGAGAAGCAGGACTTGGCCACCCTTTAGGGGCCCCAATGGCCACTGACTGAGCTCCTGCCTCAGTGGCGGGGGGGGGGGCAGAATGAGCTCTGGATCCTCCCCAGGTCTGGGCATTCCTGCCACCCACTGACACACAGCCTAGGTTGCGCCCAGACTCCCCCTTCCAGGGGTCCTGCAAGTAGGATTGCCATGTCCCCCCGGAATTTAGGGTAGCTCCCCAAATTTTGGCTCCTCCACCCGGCTGCTAAATTCCACCCAGATTTACACGGATTTCAAATGTGCTGCCCGGATTTTACTCTGGATCCGATCACATGGGAGGGCAGAGAAGGAGGAGAAAGTATCCAAATCCGACACATACATACATACATAAAATGTGAATTAGTTTCCACATAATTTGCATAATATGCAAATTAGGCCACACCCATGGCTGGCGGGGCACAGATTAGCCTGGGCTACCCCCCCCCCATCTCCCTCCTGGTGATGTGTCCATTGTGCACCCCGCTCCTTTCCTCCTCCCCTGCCTTGGGTGGGGTCTGCACTGCGTCCATCCCCTCTCCAGGGCTTGGCAGGTTTGCACACGGGGGGGGGGGCGGTCCTCTGTGTCCTGGGAGGGAAATATCCCAGGGCCGTGGTGCCTCCTGTTCTTCTTGGCACACAAAGACAGGCAAAGGCTGGAAGAGAGGCTGTGTGGTGTAGTGGTTAGAGTGCTGGACTAGGACTTGGGAGGCCTGATTCAACTCCCCATTGAGCCATGAAACTCACTGGGTGACTTGGCCAGTCGCGTCTCTCTGAGCTGAACCCACCTTGCAGGGTTGTTGTGATGATAAGCATCAACCATGCACTCGGAGGATGAGCGGGGTAGAAATGTAAAAATGAATAAGGAAATAAGAGCCGGCCTCTCTGTCCCCTCCGTGGCACAGGCAGCCTGCCCAGAGGCGTTCAGTGGCTGCCGAACACCAGGAAGAGAAGGGGAGCAGGGGAGGGGGAGCAGAGAGAGCTCCCTCTGGCCACGGCCCGGGGGGGTGGGCTGCCTCCCCCCCCTCCTCCTCGGCTACCCCCACCCACCCGGGGTTGTCCAAGAAGGGGGCCGCCCTCCTCCTGCCTGCCCCTCTTCCTCGGCAGGTTCTGCTCCCTCCCTCACCTGGTCGGGCAAGCTGTCTTTGGTCACCAGGACAGAGACTCTTTCAGAGACGTTTCCTTTATTGGCACTCCTCGAGCCCTGTGCGGCTACCAGGGGGTGAGGGGGTCACTCCTGGTGCGGCCCAGCTGGTAACCCTGCAGCACGGCCTGTCCTCCGGAGACGGGCAGGGCCTCAAAGACCAGCAGGTGAGCGTAGTCCTTTGCTCCGTAGCCACAACGGACCTGTGTGGAGGGAAGGAGGACAGCGACAGGGGGCTGAAGGGCAGGGCCAGGCTGCTGCCTGCTGCTCTCCTAGGGGCTGACAGGCAGGCGGGGTGGGGGGGGAGTGTTGATCTTTTGAGGTTGACTGCCGCGCTCTGTGATGGAGGGGAGGAGGGAACCCTGGGGCAGAGCCACCGCTGGGCCAACGGGTTCAAAGAACCCAGGTCGCTGACCAATCAGGGGCCAAGTCTCGCGGCCCCGATATGCCCCCCGCATCTGAAGTCAGACGCGGGGAGGCTAGTTTAGCTCTCGGGAGGCTAGTTTAGCTCTCAAGTGAGCGGGGGCCGTGCGGCCCCTTCGGGAGTTAAACAAAGGCTGGTGCTGCCTTTGCAACACAGCCCAGGAGCAGCTCTTCCCTGCAAAGGCGGTGTGTGTGTGTGTGTGTGTGTGTGTGTGTGTGTGTGTGTGTGTGTGTGCGTGCTAAGTACTGTGCTGACTTGGCACCCTGTTCTGTGTTTTTTTCCTTCTTTCTTTGCTTGGTTGTTTAGAATATATTTATTTATATTCTATATTTATTTATATTTATTTATATTTATAGATTGCTTTTTTCGGCAACAACACAAAAGTTACATAGCAGCAAAAGATGTAAGAAGATGGTTCACTGCCCCGGAATAGCTCACAATCCGGTGAGGGTGGGGGAGTAGAATCCTGGATGAAGGTTTTTGATAGTGGCTAGTTTACAGTGTTGATAAAAGCAGGGTTTTGTTTTTTGTTTTGTTTTTAATGGCCGTGACGAATTCGTGACGAATCTGACCGAACACGGGCTAGAGCCCATTTTAGGGACTATGCCGTGGCGGTGGGGGCGGCGAAGAAATGTTTTTTCTCCGCCTCCATTGCATCTGCTCAGTGCAGACAAACAGAGCTGTTTCGTGTGGTAAAAACATTGCTCCACATATCCCCCCAGGTAATGGGGGAGGAATCATCTACAGCTCACTGTGATCAGTTTGCCTGTCACTTTGCAGATAAAGCTGCTCGCATCTGTGCTGACCTGGACCCCAGAGTTTTGGCGATTCCGGCAAACGTGCCCCTGGTACCATCTGGTCCTATTGTGTTGGATTATTTTCGGTTGGTGCAGCCTGAGGATGTGGACAAGATCCTGGGCAGTGTGCGGGCGACTTCATGCACTCTTGACCCTTGCCCTTCATGGCTAATAAAAGCTGCCAGGGAGGGGACAGGCAGATGGTTGGAGATGATTATCAATGCCTCATTAAGGGAGGGCAAGATGCCATCGTGCCTCAAGGAGGCGGTGGTAAGACCACTATTAAAAAAGCCCTCCCTTGATCCCTCCAACCTGGACAACTATAGACCTGTGTCTAACCTTCCCTTTTTGGGCAAGGTGATAGAGTGTGTGGTGGCGTCCCAGCTGCAGAGGGTCTTGGATGATGCGGATTATCTGGACCCTTTTCAATCTGGCTTCTGCCCCGGGTATGGGACTGAGACTGCCTTGGTCGTTCTAGTGGATGACCTACGCCGGGAACTAGACAGGGGGAGTGCGTCCCTGTTGGTTCTGATGGACCTCTCGGCGGCGTTCGGTACCATCGACCATGGTATCCTTCTGGGCCGCCTCTCGAGTATGGGAATCGGAGGCACTGCGTTGCAGTGGTTCCGGTCCTTTCTTGGGGGGAGGGTCCAGAAGGTGGTGCTGGGGGACTACTGCTCGGCCCCGTGGCCGTTGGCCTGTGGGGTCCCGCAGGGATTGGTCTTGTCCCCCATGCTGTTTAACATCTACATGAAGCTGCTGGGAGAGGTCATCTGGGGACTTGGACTGAGATGTCAGCAATATGTGGATGCCACTCAGCTCTATCTCTCCTTGTCATCTGATCCTAGGGAGGCGGTGGATGTCCTGAATCGGGGGCTGGAGGCCGTGATGGGTTGGATGTGGGCTAACAAGCTGAAATTGAATCCGGATAAGACGGAGGTACTGTTGGTCAGTAGGAGAGCCAATCGGGATGAGGAGATTTTACCGGTTCTGAATGGGGTTTCACTCCCCTTGAAGGAGCAAGTATGCAGCTTGGGGGTACTACTGGAACCGGCTCTGCTTTTGGAAGCTCAGGTGGAGGTGGTGGCCAGGGGTGCCTTTGCATGGCTTCGGCTAGTACGCCAGCTGCGTCCCTTTCTCGAGAAGGCAGATCTAGCCACGGCTACCCAAGAGCTGCACTGGCTACCAGTTCGTTTCCGGGTCCAATTCAAGGTGCTGGTTTAGACCTTTAAAGCCCTTAACGGTTTAGGCCTGGGGTACTTGAGGGACCGCCTGCTCCCAAGGTTGCTGCCCGCTTGACAAGGTCATCTGAGGGGGCCCTGCTCTGGGTGCCGACAATGAAGGAGGCCTGGCTGTCATGCACTCAGAACAGGGCCTTCTCTGTTGCTGCCCCCAGACTCTGGAATGCTCTCCAGGTGGCCATTCGCTCCTCGGACTCCATCACAGCTTTTAGGAAGCTTGTAAAGACTTGGCTTTTTACCCAGGCTTTTACATGACTGTTTCTATTGCTGCTTCTATGTGTTTTTATCCATTTATAGTTTTTATGCATGTATTTTATAGTTTTAAAATTAGATTTGTTTTATATTTTTAGCTTAATGTTTTACTGTTATTTTATTGTATGTTTTTAAACTTTTGTAAACCGCCTTGGGGTTGTTTTTAATGAAAGGCAGTATATAAATCCAACTATAAATAAATAAATAAATAAATAAATAAATAAATAAATAAATAAATAAGCAAGCCACGGTGATGTGTATAACTTGTACCAAATATGCTAGGTGCTGGAGTCCAAGAGACTAATAAAGGGGTGGATCCACCATTGCCGGGGCTGGGGGAGGGGAGAAGCTGGATTGTAGGACCTCTCAGGACCCTCCATTCTGTGATTAAAACAAGACCTGAGCTGGTAAAACCGGCTGCCCAAGTTTAACCTAGCAGATCCCCACTGCGTGAGGCCATTTGCTGTTAAGGGCAATAGGCACATCAGAAGCTGCCTCCTGCGGAGTCAGACCATTGGTCCCTCTTGCTCAGGGTCGCCCACTCTGGCTGGCAGCAGTTCCTCCTCCAAGGTTTCAGGCAGGAACCTTTCCCAGTCCGACCTGGAGGAGGCGCTGCTGGGGATTCAAGCCGGGACCTCCTGCATTCAAAGGAGGGCCTCTGGCACCACGGAGCTCCAGTCCCGTTCCCAAAGGTGGCCTCTATGGGTCTCCCGTCTAGGCACCGAGCACACCAAGACCTGCTTGGCTTCAGCCGGGTGGCTGGCTCTCTCGTGTGCCCTCAAGGACCAGGGAGGCGGGATGCCCTCCCCCCGCCCCATGTGCCCCCCCCCCCCGAATGTGGGACTTGAGCCTTCTGTGTGGGAACGGCAGAGCAGACTGAGAGAGGGTCAAGGGAGGGGGGTCTTAGAGTTTGGACTGCAGGGCTGCCCCCCAAAAAACATCTCATGGGGAGCAGGTGGTGGACTTGGAGGCATGCACTGGGGCGCTGAGTGGCTGTGGGGTGATGCACAGACACCTGCTTGGCACAGGCCTCTCGGCTCAGCGGGCAGCAGAGCCCCCGCAGCTGGGCTCAGCCGGCAGGAGAGGCCCCCCTCCCTGGCAGCCTTCAGCCTTCCTCCCCACTGGGCCTCTTCCTTCCCCCAAGGGGGTCCCCACAACCCTGGAGCAGTAGAGATCCCTGATGGGGGGGAGGAACCGGCTTTGGTCCGAGATCCCCCCCCCAGAAGAAGCCGCAGGGTTCTCTCGCCTCCTCCACCCCCCCGCCTCAATCTAGGCTTCATCTTCTTCGCATGCCTGGTTCCAGCAGGAAAGGCAGGGGGTGCCCCGAAGTGTGGAGACCGCACTGCCTCAAGGGACGGAAGGAGCAAGGGGATGCCCAATGAGCCCACCCCCCGCCTGCTAGGTCTGAGTGAGGGGTGTGTGTGGGGAATCCTTGCCCCGTCCAGTGGCTGTCTCTCTCACACCTGCAGCACCTGGCAGCGTCTCCGAGGAGGGCTGGGAAAGACTCCCTGCCTGAAACCCTGGTGAGCTGCTGCCCGCCAGAGCCAAGCATATGGAGGTGGAGCTGGATGGACGTACCAGAAGGCAGCATCCATGGACCACCATTCTCTCCCCCCCCCACCGCCTCATTGAGGCAGCCCTGCCTCTCCTCACCCACTACCCTGCCAGACAGGACATAGGGAAAGGGGCCGGGGGGGGCAGCCGAGGGGAGGAGGGAGGGAGGGCCACAGAAGGCCCTTGGTTAAACCCCACAAGCCCCCCCCCATTTCCCACATTTCAGCCATTAAGGGGTTCTGCACAAAAGGGAAGGGGCTGGGCTTCCTTGGCAGACACCCCCCCCCACATTCAGGCACTGGACTTTCAAAGCACAAAACGACCTTCTGCAAATCAGCTGATAGAAAGGGGGGGCAGCGAGGGGGCAGGGCAGGGAGCCCTGGGGCTTCCCCCCCCATGTAGAAGGGCCCTGCTGGGTTTGCCCTCCCCTCTGCCCCCCCACCCGGCTGCTGACCTTGATGAGGTAGTTGGTGCCAGAAACCACCTGACTCCTGTACAAGACAGCGATGAAGAGGATGAAGGGGGAGGCCCGGCCATCTTGGCTTTCCAGCTGAGGCTTCACCTGGAGGGAAGGAAGAAGAAGCAGAGGAGGCTATTGCTCTGGGGGGGCAGGGGGGGCAAGGAAGGAGAAGAGTGGCTTGGCGCCCTCCTTGGGGGCTGGAGGGACCCTGGGGTGACTTTCTGCGCACCTCCAGGGGGCTTGATGGAGGCCCCTTGCCAAGCCAGCCCCGGAGAAGCCAGCAGGTGGCCCATTTCCTAGATGGAGCAAGAAGGGGCCGGGATGGGTTCAGTAGCCCTGAGCAAAGCGCCTGGCAGGGGTGTGTGTGTGTGTGTGTGTATGGGGGGGGGCAGTTGTTTTCTCTCTTCAGTGCTGGAGGGTTTCTCACCTGCTGAGTGATCACCTGAACCTTTGGAGTGGCTGGCTGTGGGGGGGACCACCCTCCAACCACCAGATCTGCCATGGAGACGGACGCTTGGAAGCAGCAGAGAGGAAGCAGCAACAGGCTCCTCCAAGGATCGGCCGGTGCTGCTGCAGCACAGGGGAAGAGTCCGATGCCAAGCTAAGCAGAAACCTGCCCCATGTTAGGCGTGGGAGGAAGAACGCCCCATGGTTGGGAAAGGAGGAGGAGGAGGAGGAGGCAGCTGAGTCAGGTGGGGAGGAAACACATTCCTCTTCGAAATGGTTTGTTGCATGTTTGTTTAAATGGCTTTAATTGTTCAGTTGATCTTAATGCTTAAAGGATGTTGAATGTAAGCCGCCCAGAGACGGAAAGGTTTGGGCAGTACAGAAATATGCTCAATAATAAATCAATACATTCCAGATCATCCCGAGTTGCGACAGGACAAGGTGCCCGTTGCCAGCTCCTGACTCAGCACGAGTGGAGCACCTTCGAAGGGGAGAACAAGTGCTTGGACTGACTTGGGAGAGCCCAGCCGCCCTGTCTCCCTTTCTGCCTTTCGGCAGCTCCCCCAGTTATGACAGGCTTTGGGTGGCGGAAGAAAGACACCCCCCCACGCCGGCTGCTGTGCCTGTGATGTGGGGCGGGAGGAGCAAGCGGCAACTGCAGCGAGGCCAAGGCCCAGAGCTGCTGGTGCCCTGCCTGTGCCTGCCCAACAAGCCCTCGCCAAGTCAAGGGGAAACGCCCACTCTGTCTGTGGTTGGCAGGGGGTGGGGAGGGAGAGAGGCCAGGTCCCAGCTCTGATGGGTCGCTCTGGCTTTTTGGTATTGTGACCAGAATTTGCTGGAAATATATCTGGAAGACACATCTGGGGCTCAATTCCACACTGCAGCTGCACCTCCGGATCTGTTGTCAAAGAGCAGAGGAAAAGACAAAAGAACATAAGAACAGCCCTGCTGGATCAGGCCCAAGGAAGCCCATCTAGTCCAGTATCCTGTTTCATACAGTGGCCCACCAGATGCCACTGGAAGCCACAGGCAGGAGTTGAGGGCATGCCCTCTCTCCTGCCATTACTCCCCTGCAACTGGTACTCAGAGGCATCCTGCCTTTGAGGCTGGAGATGGCCCACAGCCCTCCGACTAGTAGCCCTTGATAGACCTCTCCTCCATGAAGTCATCCAAACCCCTCTTAAAGCCATCCAGGCGGTTGGCTGTCACCACATCCTGTGGCAGAGAATTCCACAAGTTGATGATGTGTTGTGTGAAAAAGTACTTCCGTTTGCTGGTCCTAGATTTCCCAGCAATCAATTTCATGGATGACCCCTGGTTCTAGTGTTATGGGAGAGGGAGAAGAATTTCTCTCTACCCACTTTCTCCACACCATGCATGATTTTATAGACCTCCATCATGTCTCCCTGCAGTCGTCTTTTTTCTAAACTAAAAAGGTAAAATGCAACGCAAGGGAGAAACTCCCCAAAGACGAAGGAGACATCAGTGTCCACGCTGGTGTGCATGCTCAGGACAGCAGTCTGTCAGTGGACAGCGCCCCACTCAATCCAGTTTCCAAGGGCAAACAAGGACACACAAAGGGTAATGCAATTGCTGCAAGAAGGTTCTATCTGGAGTGGACAGTTTGGTGGGGAATAATCTTCCACTAGCACACCTTGGAAGCCACAGAGGCATCTTTGCATGGAGGCATCTGTGGGCCTCCTCTTCAGCAAAGGAATGCAGGAGGCAACCCATAATCCACCCTGTGCCAAAGGCTTGGATTGGGCCACAATGAGAGGGAACAAAGGAATGATGGGAGAGAAGAGAAGACAGTCAGAATAAAATGCAAAAGAAGTTGTTCTGGTAAGAACTCATCTGCCTACTTTCCTTTCATTATAATCCTCATTGATAATGACCATCTGTACAAGTTAGCCCACTTCAGTTTTAAATGTCCACCATCTTGAAGTGGGGTGGATGACATCACCACAAACTACACCATTCAGGCGTCCCCATGTGTCACTTATCTCAACAGTACCAAATTTGGTTCAAATTGGTTCGGCTGTCCACAAGTTAGACCACATGTGCCCGCAACCATTCACAAGTCCACCATCTTGAATCAGGGTGAATGACATCATTACAAACTATGCCGTTGAGGTGTTCCTGAGTGTCCCTACCACTGCAGCAAATTTGGTTCAAACTGGTTAGGTGGTTCACACGTTGGCCCACTTGAGCCTCCAAAGTTTATGCATCCGCCATCTTGAACTGGGGTGGATGACATCATCTCAAACGGTGCCGTTGAGGTGTCCCTACCACTGTACCCTCAATTTGGTTCATATTGGTCCAGGCATTGCAAAGTTGGTAGTGGGACACACACACATACACACAAAATGCAGGGTGATCTTGTAAGCTTCCTTTCCTTAAGGAAAGTAGGCTAAAGATGGCCACAGTAAGAGGAGACACCCAGGAGTCCAGTGTGGGTCCCAGGAAGAGGGAAAACAGCTGCCAACGGGCAGCAGTACACAGCAAAGCAGAAAACAGGCGACTCCACAGGTTCCTTTTTGGCCCTTCAAGCCAGGGGGTCTTTGTGTGTATGTGGGGGTGAGGACTCAGGAGGCATCTCAGGTTCCTCCTCTCACTCCCATCTCCTCCTCGCCTGAGAGCCTCATGGCCTGCAGGCAGCGCAGGAGAGAAAGGAGCAACAAGGCTTGTGGTAGCAAGCATGACTTGTCCCCTTAGCTAAGCAGGGTCCACCCTGGTTGCATATGAATGGGAGACTAGAAGTGTGAGCACTGGGAGATATTCCCCTCAGGGGATGGAGCTGCTCTGGGAAGAGCAGAAGGGTCCAAGTTCCCTCCCTGGCAGCATCTCTAAGAGAGGGCTGAGAGAGATTCCTGCCTGCAACCTTGGAGAAGCCGCTGCCAGTCTGTGAAGACAATACTTACTGAGCTAGATGGACCAATGGTCTGACTCAGTATATGGCAGCTTCCTATGTTTCCTAACCTGAGCAGCTTCCCTTGGCGCGCGCGCGCGCGCACACACACACACACACACACACACAGAGGCTCCTTAGGACAAACTGCTAAGGTTTATAGCTCAGCTCCAATAGAGTCCACTGCCGACCATGACGCACTGTGTTACGGACTTGCAAAGCTGTGCAGAAGCAGTAGTCCTGCCCTTCCCTTGTTGATGACCATCCCGGGCGGAAGCACTGCTGCTCCCACGACCGCAGCTTCTGAAGAGCGCCATCCGGGCTGCCTTAGAAGTCTACAGTAGCCTTCTGGGGTGCAGCGTTAGGGACCCACCTCACTGTGCATCACGGATCTATAAACCGTAGCAGTTTGTCCCAACAGGCCGGGGGGTGCCAAGGAAGGCAGCTCAGGGGCTGCTCTCTCTCCTGCGCTGCCTGCAGGCCATGAGGCTCCCAGGCGAGGAGGAGGTGGTAGAAATGGTGCCCTCCACCTGACTGTTTTGGCCAAGCCCACCTCCAATAGTGCCCCTAGTTCCTGTCAAGTTTAAGGACCAGGGAAAGGGAGACGTAGAGATGCCCAGGAACTCCAAATGCAGGGATGATTCTGGACCTTCCCAGCCGGGGACTCCGACAGTAGCTGGGATCTTTCACCTGAACTGGAGGAGTAAAGCCCCAGGCAATGTCCTGGATCAGGCTCTGCTTATTTGCTCAGAGCAGCTCAAGAGTTTGTGAGCTCAAACCTGAAAGGGCAATGTAAACGTAACAGGGCTTCCCCTTCCCCCTTGATGTCCATAAATCAACCCACAAGTAGGAATCCAAAGACATCACACCCATTTCCACATTACACAAGCTCCTCTTCTTCCTTACATTGCCATAAATAACCCATGAACATTTCCAATTAACTAGGAAGAAGCGTACCCACCCCTTGACTCACTGACTCCCACACAATAGTGCTGGCCAGGCCCCGAGTCTTCTCCTGAGGCTCAGGCAGGAGTCTTTCCTAGCCCTTCTTGGAGATGCTGTCAGGAATGGAACCTTGGACCTTCTGCATGGGAGGCGGGGGCTCTTCCACTGAGTTGTGGCCCCATCTATCCCCCAGCGTCAGGGTCTTCTTATCTGTTGGATGCGTACCTGGCTCAAAGTCACTGGTCTCTCCTTCTCCTTCCCCTCTCCCCATTAGAGGGCTCACAGACTGCCAAAAATATCCTCTAACTTAAATCAATTCAGTCATTCCGTCCGCTGCAGGTTCTTCCGACATCAGGCCCACCCAAACTCTCTTGTTCCTTATCTTCCCTTGGCATACACAACTCATAAAATGTATTAATTTCAGCCGGACTGGGGGCACTGAGAGGGCGATGCGATGTATGTGGGGAGGGCGCTGGGTTTTGAGCAGAATGGGTGCTTAAGGGTGGGAGTATTCACTGCTGCCGAGTGCGGCGGGGTGCAGGGGTGCCCTGCGGGTGGGGCACACCGGGAATATGCCCTGTTGCCCCGTGGGCCAGTCTGAGCCTGGGATTGGCCACGGCTCCTCTCCCTTCCCAGGCTTCTGTGGGACAGTGAAACCAGACCTCCAGGCTCTGACCAGCCCAGGTCAGCTTCTCAGGGGCATCTCCTCCTCGCCCCACTGAAAAGGGAGAGGGAGAGCGACTGCTGCTCAGTCTGAAATGCAGAGGGCCCAGCAGGGATCAGGACAAGTTGGCGCGCGGGCGGGGTGGGGGGCGCCAAAGGAGGCAGCTCGGGTCAGGTGGCTCCTCTGTCTCCTTCCCCGCTCAAGAGCCGCGCTGCTGGGTGCTGGCCAGCAGCCATCCCTCAGGTAGTGCTGTGCGGTTAACCACGCAGCTCGACCAGACGAATGGCCAGCCTGCAGGCATCTTGGCTTCCAGGTGGGGAGGGAGAACGGGTCGTGCCCAGACGATGGCTCTTGTTCTAGCACGCCACCCGCGCGCACACAAAAGGCCCTTCTCCGTCCTTCCCGACCAACGACGGAGTTTGCAAAGAAAATGAAACCGAGCAGCCCAAGCAGGCCAATGCGCTCAAGCCGGTTTTCTCCTGCCTTCCTTAACCTGTCCTAGTAGAGACATCTCTCCCCAGTTGCAATGGATGCATGAAGGGGCGGGGGCGGGATTAAAGAGCCAAGCCCTGGTGCTCCTTTGGGGCTGAACTCGAGCATCAACTCCGGCATTCTGGGGGCTGGAGACCGAGTCCAACCCAGCCGGGTTCCAGCGGCCAGAGTGACTGGCAGATGGCAAACTACAGCTCCCAGAATGCTGCGTGCGCACGCAGAGCGAGGAGGCTGGAGGGGAGAGGAGGCTGCCTGCGTGTGTGAGCATGCTCAGATGCACCCTGGGAAGGGTTCGTTAAATTCGTTGGGATCGTTGACAAGCAGGGGAAACTGTCGCTACACTTGTAGCGGCTGCTGGTGCTGCTGGTGGGACTCCTAGGTGAGGCAAGCCTGGCTGGCGGTGCGCGCGTGGAGGCTCTGCTGCTGCGCAACTTTGCGCCGAGGGGGCTGGCGAGGGGGGAGCCGCTGCCCGGGAGGGAGGAGCTGCTGCTACCCAAGGAGCAGCCGGCGGGCGAGCAGGCCCCGGAGTCCCTACCAACCTGCCCATGAGAGGTTCGCGAGCGAGAGCGAGAAAGCCGCGCTCTTGGGAGGGCTCCGTGTTGGAAGGAGCGGACCATCGCGAGGAGCAGCTCGGCGGAGTGAGCTGCTTGCTGCTGCTGGGCAAGCAAGTGACCCCGCCTGCTCCGCGCAGCAGCAGAGGCGTCTCCTCCGGGCTGACTCCTGGCTGATGCAGGGCCGCAGGGGGTCCCTAGTCTACAATAGTCCAACTGGACTAACTCAGGAGTAATCTCCAGATTTCCTCCTCTGGTTGAGTTTTAAAACACGTTCTTGTTTCACGCCAGCATATAAACGAAGCCTGCCCCCCACATAGCTGTATGGACCAGAAGTACAGATGCGATTTTGTTGGATTGTTTTGCTCTGTCTGCACTTTAGTTGAGCATTTCCAGACCTTCCCTATACAGTCTCCTGTTTCTCCCTCCCTTTGCAGGTATGGACCACCAGGCAGCTGAACCTGTGCCTGCTTCCACTGGGAAGTAAGGCCCATGGAGTTAAATGAGGCTCACTATCAAAGTGGAAAGGATATTTAGATGCCCTGACGTGTCGACACCTACAAAGATTAGCATCACTTGGACCATGGTTTCCCTGTGACACTCTATGGATGTGAAAGCTGGACTTGGAAGAAGCAGGACAGAAAAAGTATTGATGCTTTTGAACTTTGGTGCTGGAGAAGACATTTGAGGAGACCATGGACAGCCAATGGTCAATATCAGTGCGCGCGCGCACACACACACACACACACACACACAGGAAAACAAAATCTAAAAATTTCCATGTTCAGAAAGGTTTTTTGCACGCTGAAAAGCGTTACTGTACGGTAACAATATCCTTCAGTTTTCTCAGGCTTCAGGCTTTTAATTACAATTCATTTTAAACTGTCTTAACTGTTTCCTCACCCACCCACCCCAAGTCCTGCAATGCGATGATTTTAATCGTTCGGACCATGGTTTCCCCCATGATGCTCTGTGGAGGCGAAAGCTGGACTTTGAAGAAGCAGGACAGAAAAAGTATTGACACTTTTGAAATTGGGTGCTGGAGAAGACTTGGACAGCCAGGAAGACCATGGACAGCCAGGAAGACAAACAAATGGATGATAGAACAAGTCAATCAAGAATTTTCAGTCGAGGCACAAATGACCAGGCTCAAACTATCATACTCTGGACACATTATGCGAAGACCCAACTCCCTCGAGAAGTCTATAATGCTGGAAAAGTTGAAAGAAAGAGAAGAAGAGGATGACCAGCAACAAGGTGGATGGACTCGATTATGACAGCAATGAATGCACCACTGAGAGACCTTCAAGGCCAAGGTGAAGGCAGATCATCCTGGAGAGAATCTCTCTATGTGGTTGCTAAGAGTTGACACTGACTTGACGGCACTTAATCAATCAATCAAATTGTGCCTAGGAGGTTTGCAACCAGGGGTGCATCCAGGATGAAATTACAGGGGGTGCAACAGGAAAACACCCCCATGTATATATTTGGATTTTCTCTCTCTTGCAAATGCACTATGCCAGGGGTTTCAAGCTCCAATCTGGTGGTGAGTCTTATGCCACCTTCTGTCACCTCACACCACTTTCTGTCTTCCCCTTCCCCCACTTCTCTCATACCCTTTCTCCCCTGCCCTTTGCCCTGCCATTTAAATTAGCTGCATGTGCATGCAGTACGTTTTACACCAAAAAAAACACTCAGGGGAAGATCAGATTTCTTAAACATTATTTTTAGGAGAAATTCTGAACAACGTATCTGCAGATACCAGAGTTTGCATGGACAATCCTGCCACTCTCCCCAATTCCTCTCTCCCTTGCAGAGGTGTTGCTAGGTTTGTTTATTTATTTATTTATTTATTTATTTATTTATTTAACGTATTTTTATACCACCCAAAACTTACGTCTCTTATTTAAAAGATCCAGGGCTTGGGCCCAAAGGGCCTGTCTGAGGCCAAAAACCTCCCCACATTTTGATAATTAAACCCTTTCATGCTCTCGAAAGGTATCCAATACTCTCTTCCCCACTAGTTTACTTTATCACTAATTATGAATCTCCTTTTTCTCCTGCACCAGGTTTCTCCTGCAATCAGTACCCTCACAGTTTCAAACCAGTGTGGTGTAGTGATAGTGTTATGCCTAGGCTTGGGGGACTGCATTCCCCAATCAGTCATGAAGCCTGCTGCAGGACTTTAGGTGAGACACTCTCTCTCTCTTCCAAACCAGGCTCACAGGATTGTTGTGAGGATAAAAGTGGGGAGGAACAACATGTACACTACCCTGAACTCTTTGGAGGAAGAACAGGATATGTGTCATCATAAAATAGATGTGTCTATAGCATATACGTATTGATGTTCTTCTTTGGCCCACATGCACTGCAATCCTCAACACATGAACTCAGAAGTAAATTCAAATAGTCTGTGTATGTTGTTTTTTTTACACTTATCACAGCAGCAAGCAGCCCAGTTTGATCTGGAGTTACCCGTTTTTTAGGATTTAAAAACAACCAAGCATTTCATGGGCACGGGAGTATTGAAAATAAGTTTCTTGTGATCTGATTTGCGAAGAAGAAGAAGAAGTGCATAAAAATATACTTTCGGTGGGGGAGGGGCGGGGTCAAGAGAGATAACCCCCACACACACACACACACAGAGACCAGTTTAGAGCTATAAGCAGTTTAGTATCTTTAGGAACAAAAACGGATCCATTTTGTTAGAGCATTTTTTCTTCTCTCTCACTCTCTTAAAAAGAGTAAGAGAGAAGACTACTTTCCTCACAAGGAAGTATACTGTTGAGATGAAGACTGGGGAGGGTTTTGCTTACAAGTTTGTATTAGAACGGTTTTGGCTTAGACTTTGAAAACGCCTTTTTAAAGTGTCAAACTCCCCCCCCCACACACACACAGTCAGATCACTCCTCTAACATGTGTGTACACGGGCACATACACAGTTCATGGGGGCAGGCGCGGAGCCAGCCAAGCGGCAACCTGGGTCCAGCCCCATCCGGCAGCCCCTCTGACAATGTCCCGTACATATGATGTCACACGCACGGGGTGCACCTGAGCCCCGAGAGAAATCCCCTCCCCGCCCACGAGCGAGCTCATGCCCATCCTTTTCAGGCAGTATTTGCTGCCTGAAAGCAACTATTTCCCTTTCTCTCCCTCCAGAAGAGGCTTATGAGATCACCTGGCATTCTGTGTGTGTCTGTCTGTCTGTCTGTGTGTGTGCCCCCCCCGCCATCAACTTCGCAATGCCTGGACCAGTATGAACCAAATTGGGAACAGTTGTAGGGACACATAGGGGCACTTCAACGGCATATTTTGTGATGATGTCACCTACCCCAATCCAAGATGGCAGACACGTAGCTTCCACCCATTGGACACTACCACCACCACCCACTCTTTTTGCCCTGGGACCCTTTCTAAAAATCCAAATCGATTCTGATTTGGAAAATTTGGCTACAAAACAAAACAGGGCTGATTCAGATTCAGAAAATTTGGGTACAAAACAAAACGGGGATGTTTTGATTCGGATACAAATTGAAACAATAAAATTCCAAAATGCACACCCCTACCGCCCAGGTAGGGCTGGGGAAGACCCCTGCCTGAAACCTTGGAGAGCCTCTGCCCGTCAGTGCAGACAATGCTGAGCTGGAAGGGCCTGTAATCTGACTTGGTATGAGGCAGCTTCCTATGAAAATAATATATTTCTTCAGAGGGAGATATTTTTGTGTGAACAAAAATATATTTCTTCAAATTGTTCCCCTCCCTTCTGTTTCTCTTGACAAAACCATCAGTCAAATCACATATACCTTTGCCAATGGAGTCTTTGAAGAGGAAATCAGCCAGGAGGAGTGGATGATGATAAGACGCCACGCTTCAGCACACATAGACAGCACACACACACACACACACACAATGTGCAAAGGGGTTCTTCTTGCCTTTGTTTTTCAAATTGTGCTTGGCTTCAACTTTAGCAGTGGCAGCAGGAACTTTGGCTGCTCTTGAGGAACTTTACCCATCCGGATCCCCCTCCAAGGTCTCGGGCAGACATCTTTCCCAGCACGTGATCCTTTATCTGAGATTTGGACCTGGGTCCTTTTGGAGGCAAAGCACGTCCTTCTGACCACTGAAGGAACACAGGTCTGCTATCAAAAACTTGCATGCTCACAGGACACAGAATCAAAGTTATGCTTATAAAAGCAAAAATTAAAATTCCAAACGATTCAAAGAAAACGACATCCCAACCAACACAGATCTTTGGATGACTTTGGCTTCGTGGTGTGCAGCAACCATCATCGACTTCTCTGTTAGTGTCATGGCCGCAGACACTGGCTGACATCCAGACTAACATTGCACTAGTGCAACGAGCAAAGGTGCACCCACACAAGACGGTTGCATTGCTGAGCGGATGCTCAAAGTTGTTCAGTCTCTGGTGCTCTTGGTCTGATTTTGCAAGTGCTTCATTCTGCAACAGAAACAGTGGAGACAGTGACGTAGCCAGCGGAGTGGGAGCCCATGTTCGCCCTGTCCCTGGTGGCCCTGTTGGATTTTTTGTGTGTGCGTGCGCAGCAGTGACACTCCTTGTATGTGATGTCACACGCAAAGGGCATGGCCACAGCCCCGGAGGGCTCGTGTGAACTTGAGGGAGAGAAAGGGAAATACACATACCCAGAAAAACAAACGCCAGCTGGGAATGAGCTCCAGGAGGCTCATGTGATGGCCCTTCTGGGGCTCTGACCATGCCCCCTTGTGCATGACATCACACACAAGGTGGCGTGGCCGCACCCTGGAAGAGTTGTGTGAGTCCTCCAGTGTTTTGTTTGTTTGCTCCCTCACTCGGCTGGGAAATGAGCTTCAGGGGGTGAACCAAGTCAAGCTGGGTGGCTGGGTTCTTTGAACCCGTCTGTCCTATCATAGCTCCGCCCCTTAGTGGAGAGCTTTGCATCATTCCCTGTAACGTGTATATGGACCGAGAAAGAGGTCTTGCAGCTGGGGGCATGCCACGGATGGTGTCAGTGCACCTGGTTGCAGTGGCACCACACTGGTCTGAAATGCAAACTCCTGATATAGCGGAACCAACTAGCACAACATCCTTGCACTAATGCAACACATTTGCACGACTGCAGCATTAACCTGGATGCCAGCCACTGTCTGACACAGGGGAGGGCACTGCTGCATGCCGGCCCTGGGCAGAGACTCCGGGCCAGGAATGATGTAGAAGGCAGGATAGTTAGCAAAACTCTCCCAAGGACAACTTGGAATGACTGGATGCATCAGCATTTGGGGACAGTTGCAACTACTACTAATATGTATATACCACTTTTCAACAAAAGTTCTCAAAGTGGTTAACACAGAGAAATAATAAAAAATAAGGAGGGCTGCCCAGCCCAAAAGGACTCACAGTCTAAGAAGAAGCACAAGTTAGACACCGTTGGGGGGATGCTGTGCTGGTGTTGGATAGTGACTGTTGCTCTCCCCCCTACTACATAGAAGAGAGCCCCCGTTTTGAAAGGCACCTCTGTGCTCAGTTAGCAGCAGGGGTCTCCATCTTTGGGCAAAATTAGATATGATGGCAAGAGACCCATATATCTAATCTGGGTATGCACAGTCAAGCATAAAGCAGCAGTGGGTGTGGGTGTGTCCAATTTAGAGAGGAAAGAGCTGAACCCTTCCTGCTGCTGACAAGCTCTCCCTAACAAGCCTTGCCATGTCCCCCGGAATTTAGAATAGCCCCGGATTTTGGCTCCTCCACCTGGCTGTTAAATTCCACCTGGATTTCCCTGGATTTCAAATGCACCGCCTGGTTTGCCTGGATTTTACTCTGGATCTGATCACATGGGAAGGAGGGGAAAGAAAGGAAGGCTCTGCGGCTTGGCCTCCTGCCATTGGCTCCAGTTTTTCCGCAGTCATTGGCTTGTTTTATTGTTCTAAAACACTTAGAGACTTGGGTAGTGGCAGGCAGTATACAAATCTGTCAAATAAATAAATAAATAAATAAATAAATAAATAAAAATGCAAATTATTTGCATAATATGCAAAATAGGCCACCTGGATTTGGGAAGCTTGTATATGGCAACCCTATCCCTAACCCAAGAATTTTCCTCCTAGCGAGCTGAGCTCCTTTCTGGGACTGGAACTCAGCCAGGGGGGAAAGTGCCCAGAGAACAGCCTGTAGGGGAGGCAAGCCAGGGCTATGGGGAAGGTTGGGCACCCTCCACTTGCATGCAGAGGAGCTCTTACCCATGGACTTCCGGGCCAAAGTCCAGGGCCTCCACACCCACTGGAGGCTCCCGAATCTTCTTTAGTCTGCCCCGGGTGGTGTGGTTGCCATGCTGCTGGCCCACCCTGCACCAGCAGGCCAAGCGTGACTGTGACCTGCGCCAGGTGTGATCTCTGCTTTAGAGATACAGAGGAAATACAGAGGGAGGGGTGGGGAAAGAAACATGTGGCATGGGATTATGTTAATTTGTGGGTGGAAATGTTTCTGCTCATGCACATTTGCATAAATAGACCTGTTTTATATTCTTACATTCTTGTGAGTTCAGTGGCTGTTTGAGCCCTTATGGCATGTGTCAGTGTGTGTGTGTGGAGGGAGATGATGCTTAACTTGCAGCGGTGGGGGCGGGGGGGGGGGCAGGGAGCGCTCCAAAGGCCTTTAGGTCCAGGCTCCAAAATTTCCTGCTTGCAGGCCCGTTGCTCTGGGAATCCCAGCTTTGGTGATAGGGGCAGACCCAGGTTTACTACTACAGCTGCTGCTGCTGCTACTATTACTACTGTGGTTTATATACCGCTTTTGAACAAAAAATATTCTCAGAGCACTTTACAGAGAACAAAGGAAGAAGAGAAGGAGAAGGTTCAAATAAAAGAGCTCCCACATCATCCCCCCAGAGACGAAAGTTTGGGGTGGTGTACAAATTTGATTAAATAAATAAATAAATCTGTTGCACCACCTCTGCCCTTTGAGCTCTGCTAAGCCAATCAATGTCCTTAAAGTCATTGCTCAATGCAGGGGTTCCCTGGCACTGGGTCCCCAGATATTTGTTGGACTACAACTCCCATCACCCCCAGCCACAATGGCCAAAGGCTGAGGATGATGGGGGTTGTAGTCCAACAACATCTGGGGACCCACGGTTGGGAACCCCGGCGCTAATACGAGGAGAAGAAAATACAAATGGTTGCATATTGCTCTGTTTGCATCTGAGAGGCAGATTTACCACAGAGGGATTTGTAACCCCCACCCTCTGTATTTATGAGTCTTAAAAATGAATTATCTGTTTGGGATTATTTGTAGTCAATCAAAACCTGGTTTGTAATGAAGTTGCTTAACAACCACTTGGCCACCCTCTAAATACATAAGCCCTCAATTCCAGGCAATAATCTTGCTCTCCAAAGCTCTCCCCCACCCACCTCCCTTTCATGTGGTTCTGGATGTGCCAAGCCAAATCATCAGAAGGAATTAGATTAACCCAGCAACCTGCCAGATGATTACAAAGCTGAGGGAGGCCATGATTGCCTGGGTGTGTGTGTGTGATACTTTGCTAAGGCCGGGGCAGAGGCTGTGCACAATTCTCCCTTGTGCTCTCTTTCTACCTATTTATGCATTTTTTTAAATGCACAGTTTAGAATTAAGCTGCCACACTGGGCTAGATGCTCCCTCTCCCTGTCCTTGAACCAAATTTATAATGGGAGTTGCTCCCCTGGAAATAATTGCTGAAGTTTCGGCAGGAATATTGATCTGCTCCAGGCAATCTGCTATGTATGAGCTCAAACCTCAGCAGGGAGGTGTATTCTGCAGTGGAGTCTAATTATTCTCAGCCCTTTCCTCTCTTTCAGCATTGAAAGCTTCAGCAGCTGCCCAGAATTGGTCTTTGCCTTAGCAGCAAAAAGGACATGTTTTAGAATCTGAAATAAACATATGCTGCTCTGCGGGGAAATGCTTGACTAACAAGCAGAAGGTTGCCGGTTCGAATCCCTGCTGGTACTATATTGGGCAGCAGCGATATAGGAAGCTGCTGAAAGGCATCATCTCAGACTGCGCAAGAGGAGGCAATGGTCAACCCCTCCTGTATTCTGCCAAAGAAAACCACAGGGCTCTGTGGGTGCCAGGAGTTGAAATCGACTTGATGGCACACTTTACTTTACTTTACGTTTAAGATGGTACCAGATTTTACCAGGTCTCAAAGCTCATGATGGAACAAGTATGGGTTCCCTGAAAGAGAAGGCACTGGACCCATTCCTAGATGTCCCAGAAATAGATAAAGTCCAGAAATAGATATATTGTTTATTCTCTTATGATGAGTTTGCCCTGTCTTGATTACTATCACAATCATTTTGCCTAAAGTGGCACTTGATGGGAGTCCAGGATTTAAGCAAAATAACCTGACCATTCCTTTCATCGCCTTGGTCAGTGGCATAGTGCTGCATGCAGGGATGGACAGGGATGTAGTCCTGGTACTTCCCCCCCTCCAGGTCTCAGCAGGGATGCAAAGCCTTGGAAATGGCAATTCAGTCATCCCTTGCCAACTGTGAGGGTTCCGTTCGAGGAAAACCTCGCGGTGGGTGAATTCATGGGTGGAGCTATTGGAATCAATAGCAAACAGAGGGTTAGAGGAATCACAGTTAAGAATGGACTGCAAAATATAGATAAAAATAGGAAAAAAATCCCTTCAAATCCCCCTGAATCGCCATTAGTCAGTAGGAGGAGTGAAGGGAAATCCCGGAAATCACCCCCTGATCCCCCCAAATATCCCCAACCCCCCCCCAAATCACCCTGACCCCCCAAAATCACCCCGACCCCTCCAAATTACAAAAAAACTCACCAAACCGTGGATACCCGGGTTGCGGTTGGTGAGACCTGCCACAATTTCCCAGTCGCGGATACTTAAAACCACGACTGGGAAACCCGCGGTTGGCGAGGGCTGACTGTAATATGCTGCTCTTGCTATTCCAATAGTTTGTCACATAACTGGAAAATTGGACTACAATGGACTTTATTGCCATTCTCCCCCCCCCCCCCGTTTTCTGTTGCAAGGAGTACACCCTTTGCGGCTGGCAATCTAGACGTCTCTTCTGGGTGGAGAACCACATGAGCTTCAAGCTCTGTAAGCTTAGGAAAACACCCTGGACTCCTTGGAACAGACTGCTCCCCTCCAAATCATTCCATCGATTTACTTGTGGGGGGTGTAGCTGTTGAGGCGGGTGTAGCTATGTGGCGGGGCTGTCAGGGTGGGTGTGGCTATGGGGCCTGACATGGAGGCTGCCTGCACTTCTGAATTTGCGGCTACAGCACTGGCATCCCCTGAGGAGGCAAGGGCTGATTTTGTGTGAGAAACAGCAGTTTTTGCATTTGTGCATTTTGCACAAAGAAGAAGTATCAGGATCAGGCCTGGTGCCAAACTGAGCACTTGCCCAGGATCACCAGCAGGTGGCCCATGCCTGATCCCTGGGGTCCCAGTGCCCACTTTTGTGGGGCAGCAGCCGTGGCAAAAATCTTTCTGTCCCTTCTAGGCAGCCTGCAAGGAATGCCACCCTCTCTGCCTTCTCCCGCCCCCTCCCCATCTACAAATGGGCTTCTTCCTAGAGGCCCCTTCCCCTTCCTCTGGGAGGATGCCCATTCACAGATGGAGAGAGCAGGAGCTGCAGCCTGGACTATGTAAACTGCTTTGGGGACTTGTACTGCTTATACTTCAACCAAAGCAGTATATCGATATTCATCATATCGTATGTATCTGATTGTCAATTCCTCCCTGTCTGTGCCTGGAGGGAGGACTCAGTGGAGGCAGCTGCTCCTGCCCTTGCCCCCATAAAAGGGGCAACCACCACCATGTCCCTCCCATCCCCCCCCTTTCTGGATGGGGAGTGGAGAGGAGAGGGGATCACTGCAGCCACTACCAAGTCCCCCCCCTCCCGCCACCACTCCAGCCAAGCCGGCAAGTACCTCCCACTGTCAAGGGGCACATCAGAACTCACATGCAAAGAGCCCCTCCGCCAGACCTTCAGCTAGCCCTAGTTAGGGTCCAGCAGCGTTTTGGGCTAATGCGGCAGTGAAATGGGGCTGGAGTTCAGGTTCCAGAACAGGAAGACAAGGCTCCAAAGGGCCAGAGGCGGATGACACAGTCCAGGGCCTCTTTCAGGAACTTGGGCATCTCATTCTCAGCACCGCCGCTGACACAGCTCACAGGGAGTAGGGCTGGTTGACCTGAGCCGGGCAACAACCTGTGACAGGGGCTGTAAGGGAGGCTCCAGCCACCCGGTTAGCCCACCCAGGAAGGTCATTGCTCAGTGGCAGCAGAACATCTGCTTTATGTGCAGAAAGTCAAACTCTGGCATCTCCAGGTAGGGCTGAGAGAGAGAGAGCCCTGCCTGAAACCTTGGGGAGCCACACTGCCAATCAGCAAGCGTACACAGTACTGAGCTAGATGGGCAAAGGGTCTGACTCACGAGAAGGAAGCTTCATCTGTTCCTATACTCCTAAGAATAAGGGGTCTCGAGGGTCCAAGCTGGCCGTATGTAATAACTCTCCTGTGCTTTGTTTCCCAGTCCAAATTTCTTAACTATGAGAGAAAGCATAATGTGGTCCACCTTAGATTCTTCCAGACAATGACATATTCCAACTTCAGTGCAAATTAGGATGGTAAATAAAATGAGAAATCCACATGATGGACAATGATGTCATGTAATTTTCTTAGCACCATTTGCTGAGAATCTCTGCATTTAATCTCTGTTCTTTATAAAATAAACTGTTTCAAGCTCCTTTTATTCAAACTTGAATAAAACAGTTTATTCCCAGATTGCTGCAGATAGCAAGCAGGAACTACTTTACTAGCTGAAAACTTTATCCTAAGTTCTTCCCAACATGCATGTACCAGCCAGCATGCAGTGGGGGGTGGGGGTGGGGGGCGCGGGGGAACTGCATGCAAGACTATCAGAGGTGACTCCAGGGCACTTTCCAGATTAGACCCTACAACGGGGTCACAACGTATCTGCTAAATATGCTTCCAGACCTCCTGTGTTGTGACACTGCAGTCCCAACGCTGTCAGCAGGGTGCCATTCAAATTTTGGATGCCTAGTTTCAGATTTTATTGCTGCGATTTAGTGCTATAACGTTCTAAGTCTGTTGCAAAAAAGTAGCTGTATTTTCCCGTTGTAGATTCTGGGGATCATTTTGCAATTTTATCCTGCTAAGCCAAAGCATTTTACCACCGTTTTAGCAGGTAATCTGGAAAGCGCTCAGGTGGGTTGTCATCTCTGTGTAAAAACTTCTTCTTTCTAGAGGTTCTGATTTCAGGCTGAGAAATGTCTTGGTGGAAACTTACCACCAAGTTGTTCACCACCATACATTATGTCCAAAATTGCCAACACCCTGGATGTGTGAGATCCACCAACCCTTTGTAGAGCTCTATTGATGGTAGTGCATGATGAGTCAGTTGGGGCGATGGGGAGGGGGGTTGATGCTCATGGTGATTTTTTGGACAAGTTCTGCACAACTAGAGTTGGAAAATAGGCAATAGCATTGCAATAATTTCAGTTACTGCAGTGTATCATCATGTTTTTATTGCCCTGATCATCAGGCCTGCAGCAGCCAAATTTGCAATGGCGTTTTAAAAGCTTTAAAAAGTTACAAAAACAAAAACACTACTATAAATTGTATCGATGTTGTCAGAGGAATGGAAATGAAAATTAGCAGGAATTGTTGCGGGGAAAAACCTCTAGAATCTAGCCTTCCTGTTTGATTCAGCCACTGGCTTTCATCCTCCTATCGTGGATAGGGAATGGGGCGTCTTGCCAGAACCAAAGAGGATTAGGCTCAATTCTTGCAGATATACTTGCTGTCTAACTGAATGGAGTCAAACAACAAGGGTGCGTTGCTCAAAAAAGCTTTTATTTCATGACATGAAAGGCACAAGTATCGTCAGAGAGCATCTGGCTGATACTGTACGCGCGAGCCATACAGTTGGTTAGTTTTTATAGGTCTCAAACATACAAGCATATCAACAAAGCGATTAATACACGTTATTAGTTATTAAACTTACATATTTCAGAGGTGTCATCTAGAGCCTGAGAAGATGAGTTACTGCCTGGCTTTTATGACAACTTTAATCCCTATGGTATCTCTTCGTCCCAGCAAGACCCTCTTTCTGCTGACTGAGGAATTCAGCTAATGGCCTGTGTTTGACCACTCCTGGTACCTGTTATCTCTGGTGGGCTTCTCAACCCACATTCTTGAGAGGGAGCCTCCCGCTCTTGACTTTGGCCTCTGTTACCGAGAGGCTTCTCAACTCTGAATAACCTGCTGGCTCTATACTCCATTAGGGATATGAAGCAAACTTCCCTGAATTATACTTTGATACATACTTTTATATACTTATTTGTAGGCCTGGATTAAACAATTCGTTATCAGAATGTCCTCCAAAGATTACTCCACAGAGAAAGTACAAGAATCCAGGGGCGTAGCAAGGTTGGAGTGGGCCCAGAGACAATATTTTCACCAGGCTTTTACCCTGTTATCCCCCCTCCCCCATTAGTTACCTTAGTTTTATTTAGAATGTAATTTTAATGCTGTCTTGTTTTGCATGTTTTTGTACACCGCCCAGAGTCCTCGGAGTGGGCAGTATATCAAATGTTTCAAATAAATAAATAAATAAATTTTAAAATGCCCCCCCCCCAAAGTCCAGGGCCTCCGCACACCCCAGGCCCCCAAGGATTTAAGTCTGATATTTCAAAATAAGTATGCTGCCTGGAAATATATTTCACTGAATACACACATGCACACTTCACAATATATAGTGATGTACATTGGATACTATATATTAGTGCTACTTTTAATGCCCAGAACACACTAGAAACACTAATTATTAAAATGGGCCCCTCACTGCCGATTAGCAAAGGAGAATTTCAGCCATGGAGTGTGAGCCTATGTATGTTTTCTTAGAATTCTGAACAAATTCAGTCAAGTTTGATTCCAGGAGGTTTTTCACATGGGGCTTTTAAAGCCCTTTAACACACTCTGGAATGGAGGTGCTGCATTCACATGTAGGCCAGATTTACCCTGAAGTCCCTGTGAGTTATTGAGAAGCAGTTCACATGCAATTCAGGTTCGTTTTTCACTGCTCGTTAGAGTGCAGCCTGATTTATATCCGGAGTAAAAAACAACAACACTATTTTGTGTTGGTTCTTTGGGACAACTTCAATTTTGCAGCAAAGCCTCCCAGTAAACTTGCAGTGAAGCCTGCTGTGTGTAAAAGTCCCAGGGAAGTGTGTGGAGAATTGCAGCCTCAGGCGGCAAATCTAACCACATTTTGCTGGAAGTATATTTCATGGAAACCTAAAGGACTTACTAGCAAGGAAAGCATGTCTACTTAAAAATAAACTCCATTGCATTCAACTGTCTGAGATCCTTCCCTGATAAGTGCATATAGGATTGCACATGCTCAGGGATGTAAACCAAACCAAACTAATTTGTGCTCCCAGCATATTTTGCTCCCTACAGGAGACCAGGAAGTCCCACTGAGGCAAGGAAGATAGGTGGGGAGAAATAGAGAAAAGAGCAAGAATTAGCACCATTCCTCAGGAGAAAAAGAGGGAGGGGGGAGAATGAGGAATCTGCCTCTTCTTGGTAAAATTTTAAGATAGATGAGTAGGGCTGGTTGTGGTTTCTCACTGGCAAGGTCATCCCTAGTGGGGTGTGGGGCTGGGGGGGGAGCAAATCAGCATGTGCAAGGCCTCCTTAACATTTCATATCATTACAGAATCATACTGACTGATGACATACAGTGTAAATAGTGTGAGGTTTTTGGACATGTCCAACCAGCTTGGCATTTCTAAAGAAAAACAAACTTTTAGAAAAGCACAACACATGCTTCACAGTTCCCACTCAGACCTTCTGGGTTGCAAAACAACTTGAAGATAAGTGCATTTATGAATGAATGAATGAATAAAATATTGTTTGTTCCAGAAGTTTTTGTAATTCTCTGCCATGAAACAAGCCACTTAACAGGACTTTTAATAGTTGTGTTTTTTTTAAGCCAGCAGATTTTCCAATCTGTTTCAAATTAAATATTCAGAGACTTCTCAGTCTCCCCCCCCCATATCAAAGCCCTACAGCAAGCAAGCAGATCCCTATATGGGGTGGAGGGAACCACAAAAAGGAATGCATCTTCTACCTCCGTTACTGGCAAAGGCTGGGCTGGCTGGCCTGGGCAGAGGGTCTGCAGAGAACTGTGGTGGGTAAGGGCAGCCAGCGCTGCCCACTCTGCCTGCCTCCTGCCTTCCTTGCTGCCTGCCAGCCTGCACTGGAGTTCAGGGAGGCCTGCAGGGAGGCCTCTCTGGAAGCCCCGCCCACCTGCCGATCAGCTGAGAGGCGGGGAGAGAAGGAGCGCTAGCAGCTTGCAGGCTTCTTAGATTGCCTGCCCGGAGGGCAAGCAGGAGGGCAAGGGGGACTGGCTGAGTGAGGGGCCTTTGGGTTGGGCAGGTGGGCAATGGGGAGTCATGTGACATGTCTCTGGGGGGGGGGACCTCCAGGCAGTGCGGTCCCAAGACAACTGTCTCCCCTTGCCTGATCATAATTACGCCCATGCAAGAATCTGTTCATTGTTACCCTAACCCTATTCTAACCCTGACCCTCACACTTTCCTCTATACAAAAATGACCAGGGCTGTCCTTAGGGCATGGCAAGCAGGGTGACCACCCCATGCCCCGCTCTTTTAACCCCCATTAGAATTAACTGGAAGGGGGCCCCGCACTGGCTGATTTGCCCCGGGCCCCACGCCCCGCCAAGGATCTCTAAGGACAGCCCTGAAAATGACTGCAGTTTTATCCTAATTGTCTGGGGGTATAGATAAAGAATGAGTGCTAACTCAGAGAAAGTTGTACGTGTAACAATGCTATCACCTATTTTCCATCTCAAGGGGGAAAGAGGTTGCCAAAAACCACTATGAGCATTTGCCCCCTGGGATGGTACTGATGGCCAAGATTTATGGGTCTGGATCACTGCGGGTCTAAAATTGAGGTCACAATGTTAGCATATTCCTAATGGAATAATTAGGAATTTATTATGATAATATTATTATGCTATTTATGATGATAATATTATAATGCCCTTATACAAATCTATGGTGCGGCCACATTTGGAGTACTGTGTACCGTTCTGGTCACCACATCTAAAAAAGGACATTGTAGAACTGGAAAAGGTGCAGAAGAGGGCAACCAAGATGACCAGGGGCCTGGAGCACCCTCCTTATGAGGCAAGGCTACAGCATCTGGGGCTTTTTAGTTTGGAAAAGAGGTGACTACAGGGAGACATGATAGGGGTGTACATTAAAAGTATGCATGGAGTAGAGAGAGTGGACAGAGAGAATTTTGTCTCCTTCTCTCACAACACTAGAACCAGGGCCATCCCATGAAACTGAAGGCCAGGAATTTTAGGACCAACAAAAGGCAGTACTTTCCCACACAACACATAATTAATCTATGGAATTCTTTACCATGGGATGTGGTGCTGGCCACTAGCTTGGATGGCTTTAAAATCCATGGAGGACAGGTCTAACAATGGCTACTAATCTGACGGCTATAGGCCACTTCCAGCCTCAGAGGCAAGATGCCTCAATCCCAGTTCCAGGGGAATAACACAGTAGGACAGAGGGCAGGCCCTCGCCTCTTGCCTGTGGGCTTCCCAGAGGCATTTGGTGGGGCACTGTGTGAAACAGGAAGCTGGACTAGATGGGCCCTTGGGCCTGATCTGGCAGGGCTGTTCTGATGGTATTCTATTTCTCCCTAGCTCGGTTTGTGAGCAAATCACATTTCTGGCCCTGGAACCATAATGGTTTGAAAAAAATAACATTGCCCTTTCTGGTGCGTATAAATGCTCATTTGTGTTTGGTTGTAAATAAACGTGCATGCATACTTATGAGATGTTTCAGCAGGCAATCCTTTCCAAGACTGTTATTAGCATTTCTTATTAGGTGCATTAGAGTGCATAGGCAGCAAAACAGTCAAAATATATTCTGGAGACGAGGAAAGAAGGTAAGAAGATGAAAACACTTCAGCTGCCTTTGTAAGCTATCAGATAATACAACCGGAGCCTGCACATAATACAATGTGCCTGCAGGAACAGAAAAGGGGAAAGAGCAGAAAACATTAATGTCATGTACTTTTAAGAGGGCGGATGTATTTGTTTGCTGCATTTACTCCTCAGCGGTTCCACCAAGGAGCTTGGAAGAACTCTGTTCCCATACCATCTTGAGGGACACTATCAGGGGACCAGAACACTGGCAGAGTTCTTTCAAGAGATCATTTATTATTTATTATTGTTTCTTTATTATATTTATAGACTGCCCCATCCAAAGGCTCTGGGCGGTGCACAACAAAGAATCATCTATGCAAAGCATTTAAAAATTAATATAGCAAAGTTATCGAAACATCCCCTTTCCCCTATTTATTTATTTATCAAATTTATACACCGCCCCAAACTTGCGTCTCTGTGCAGTTAACAATAACATAAAACAAGTTAAAACATACACAAAACGTAAAAAAATTGTATTTATTTATTTATTTGATTTATATACCGCCCTTCCAAAAATGGCTCAGGGCAGTTTACAACAAAACAAAAACAATTGAAATTAATTAAACAATTGAAATAATTTAAACATTAAAATCATTAACATTAAAATCATTTAAAACCAACATTAAATAAAACAACAACAACACATAGATCTAATTGCAAGCCTGGGTGAATAAATGTGTCTTCAGTGCCTTTTTAAAAGTTGCCAGAGATGGGGAGACTCTTATTTCAACAGGGAGCACATTCCAAAGTCCAGGGACAGCAATGCAGAAGGCTCCTTCCCGACTAGCCGCCAAGCGAGTTGGCGACAATCGCAGGCAGACCTCTCCAGACGATCTTAACAGGTGGTGGGGCTCATGGCAAAGAAGACATTCTCTTAAATACCTAGGGTCTAAGCTGTTTAGGGCTTAAATCTAAACAATTTAAAAGTAAAAACAAAAAGATTAAAACCTACAAATGTAAAAAGCTGAAAAGGCTTGGGTGACGAGGTGGGTTTTCAAATGCTCTTTAAGAATTGCCAGAGATTGGGAGGATCGTATTTCAGAAGGGAGCACATCCCACAATCTCGGGGCAGCAACTGAGAAGGCCCTTCCCTGCACATCTCATCTAACATGAGATACTCCATCGTCTGTGAAGAATGCTCTTCCCCCAAGGAGGCCAAACAAGTCAGACTCCACGCAAGAGGATAATGGAAATCAACTGAATGTTGAAAATGGTGACATGTAGAAGCCAGCGGAGAAGCATTTCAATCTCCCAGGATATTCTACAGCAGTTCGCCACTCTTTCAATAAGGAACAGTTTCAAAGAGAAAATACAACATGAAGCTGCCAGGTTTGGACATCTGCAAAATGTGGTTTCAACCTTTGGACTGCCCCTCCTGAATGCATGTAGGGTGGAGGAGGGGGTGCCAGAGGTGCACCTAAGTAATTCTGGAGCCTGGGCCTAAAGGCCTTTGGAGGCCGCACCCACCCCTGCTGCAAGTTAAGCACCCCCCCTACACACACACACACACACACACCGTGACACATGCAGTATTTTTAACACGTGGATTCTTGAGGGCACAAACAGCAACTGCACTCGCAAGAATGTAAGAACAGTGGTCCCTCTACTTACGAAATTAATCCGTTCCGAATGCACATTTGTAAGTCGAAAAATTCGTAAGTCGAAAAGCGGTTTCCCATAGGAATGCATTGGGAACGGATTAATGCGTTCCGGAGCCTAGAAAAAAGACCCAGACCCCCAGTAAGGCTTGCAAACTGCACAGGAACATTTCTTTTCAAGAATAAACAGGCAGTAAACAGGCAGGCAAGTCAAGGAAACTGCATGTAAAATTTGTAAGTCGAGGAAACCCCATCTAAAAATTTGTAAGTCGAAAAAACCGCATCTAAAACCGGATCTAAAACTGCCGTTTGTAACTCGAAAAATACTTATGTTGAGTAGTTTGTAAGTCGAGGGACCACTGAATATAAAAGAGGTACATTTATGCAAATAGGCATGAGCAGAAACATTTCAACAGGCAACTTAACATATTCCCTATCCACATATTTCTTTTCCTACTCCCCCCTCTGTCTCTAAAGCAGAGGTCATGCTCGGCCACGCAGCGCAGTGCAGGCTGGCGGCACAGCAACCACACCGCCCAGGGCAGACTAAAGAGGATTTGAGGTGTAGAAGCCCTGGATGTCTGCCCAGAAGTCCAGGGGTGAGAGTGCCTCTGCAGGGAGCAGGTTCTGCCCCCTCTGTAACAGAAATCCCCCGGGTTCTCATAGACAGAGACTGGCACCAACAGTTTGAGAGAAAGCAGATTTTATTGCTAGCAATTAGACTCAGTGGAATAATTTCTCAAAGGCTGAGCCCCGTTTACACTGTGGCTTCGCCTTTTGTCTACATAGCAATTTACATATTGTAGATACAATTCTCATTAATAAGCACCGTCATCTTACAATCATACCAATCAGACACTAAGCTATAATTAAGCATTTCCCCCCTCCTCCTCCCTCCATACAGCCAAACTATTTTTCACTCCCTTCCAGATGTGGCCTTGAAGGTACTGCTGGCCAGCGCCTTGTTATCTAGAGATATCAGAGGGCCCCCTTTGCCTGCATTCCAGCAGGTCAGCAAGAATTATTGTGCTTTTAGCAAGTTGCAATTAGAGCAGTTTGCAGACCCTTTTAACCATTTCTTGACCACCACAAACCTGAGTCTGCCTCACCAATGCCTGGCATGCAGAGCCCTGCATGCTGCCTGGCTGCCCAGAGGATTTATGGGGCTTGGGGCAGATGTGATGTTGGGGTCCCTCTTAAAGGACTCACGCCTGTGTGTACCAAGTCAGGGGACCACATGTGAGAATTCTCGTGCAGGTGATCCACAGGTGAGCACTCTCTCATTTCGCTGTTCCTTGACTATTTGGCCTGGGAACAAACGGGCTTTCCCGGCCCATTCCCATGCCAAGGATGACCAAGCAGAAAGTGTTTACCTCTGAGTCAGATTACGGAAGCAAAATGACATTGACACTTTGTAAGAAAGGTTTTAGCTTGCTGTGATTGCTTTAGACTGCCTTACCACTGGGGTGCAGACTGTATGCACACAGGAAGGGGCCACTTACCCATTGCCAAGTTGCCAAAAAGAGAACATTAATCATCCACAAATAGCACACCAATTTACCATAAAATTTGCACATGCTAATATGTGTGTGTGTGTGTGTGTGTGTGTGTATATATATATATATGCAAATTTAGAAATAATTACTACAATTTAAAAAGAAATAGAGGCAGTGCCTGGCCTGGTAGTTGTTGGGCCGGTGTCCAGGATGTGTGTGGTGGATGTTATTTGCTGTTCTGTCTTTGGGCTTGCCTCGGATACCCCTTAAAACAGAGGACAGTCTGAGGTTGCACAGAGGGCCATCTTCCTAACAGAGGTCTGTCCTCTATAAAGTAGGGCCCATGGCTACCTGAATGCACATTAATGCTTTAAGCAATCGCTTAAGCCTCAAAACAGAATCCAGTTCTGCTTCACCAGGGCTGCTCCATGCACTATGTAGACCTAGGCAGTTACCTAGATGCCAAATCTTGCAGGCAGGGTCCCACCTGATCAGTTTGACCCTTGGCTTAGCTTGGCAACCCACCCACCCCCGCTTACCTGCTTGACCCTCTGGCTCCTGCCGGCTTACTTGGCTTGACCCTTGTCTCGTCTCTGGCTTTGGACTGGCACCTCTTAGTGACTGCTGCCCAAGGCTCAGCTTCCTGACACAAGATGGAACTCTAGCCAGCACCTCCACTGTGAACCAAAGACACACCCTTGACCTCATCTTCTGACTCACAGGACTTCCCTGAGGACCTGCCAGCCTGAATGAAGGTTCCCCAGTGCTGCCTAAATCAGAAAAGTAGGCAAGGCCCTTCTAAGTAACAGAGCATTCCCCAGGGAAGGGGTGAGGCCAGTTCCCTCTACCTGGGCAGCAGCCATGGAAGCAAACAGTCTGCTCCAAACGGCTGCTGGAGCAACATCTCTCCCATGTTGTTAGACCCAGGTCTTCTGGATGCCTGTTTAGAACCAGCCGAGGTCCTGACCTCTTTCCCCTTGGGACTGCCTAAGGTCTGTGCCCTTCCAGATCTCCCAGGCTCTGCCTGGAACAGGATAAAGCCCCACATGGAATCCTGTATCCACATTTTAAAGACATTGATCAACTGGAGCAGGTTTAGAGATAGCGACCAAGGGGTCTAGAAACCAAGTCTTATGTGGAAAGGTGAAAGGAGCTGGGTATGTTTCGTCTGAAGAAGAGGGGATGAAGGGGAGATGTGATCACTGTCTTCAAATATCTGAAGGGCTGGCACAAAGAAGGAGGAGCGGAGTTGTTCTCGGATGCTCCTGAGGGCAGGGCTAGAAGCAGGATCTGAAACCACAAGGAAACCGATTCACATTAGGAGGAATTTGCTATACTCAACTCTCATGTAGTCACAACACAATGCTGGCAAAAATCTTGACCCTTTCCCTAACTGCAGGAGTTTTTGAGCTTCCAAGCATAAAGCTCATTGACCCTGTGGCGGGCCAGAGCGGGAGCACATAGACCTTTCTTTGGCTGTGGGACTGGGCCAAGGATGCTGACTGCAGAGGTCAGCACATGCACAGTGACAGGAGAGTGGCCTCACACTGCTAGGGGGCAGTCTTTAGCCCGGTGGGCCAGACGGCAGTGGTAGCAACTACAAATGCAGAAATATATATGGTGAAGAACTGAGTTATGCTGGTTGCATTAAGGGCATTAAATGCTTTGCAAGATCTTTGCAGTGTATATAACAGAGGCTTATCAATCTTGCAAGGTGGAGTGTGTAGTGTGTGTAATTTTTACAATGTGTTCCTTATTTTCGAGCTCTTCAGGTGGCAGGAAGCCCAGGGCAGATGCATGTTCCCTTTTGCACATATGCTTATATAGCTTCTGGCATACCAGACGGTGCTCACAGGCTTGAAGGGTAGGCAAGATTTTCCTCTTCATCTTTAGATATTAGAAACATGCTTTCACAAACCGCGCACACACAAATACAAATCCTGTGATGTCAGTTCTTGTGGTGTCAGTTCTGTGCCAGATGTTAAATTTCACACTCACTGAATTTGCACTGAACATTCATGCATCTTCCTATTGTTTTAAGCATTGCAGAGTCAAACACATGTCTTGCTTATATCCCTTTGTTGTCTCCCCTATGGCTGAAAGTTAGCATTTAAGATTAATGGAAACAGCAACATAGAAAGCTGCCTTTCTACATGAATCAGTCTATTGGTCTATCTATATATTAAATATTTATTTGTCACATTTCTATACCACCCTATATAAAATCGCAGGGCACTTTAAACAGGAAACAGCAAGGAAAACCTAAAAATCATATTAAACAGATTAAAATAACCCCAAATAAAACTTTAAAACATTATCCACTAAAAACCTAATAAAAACAGGTGTGTTTTTAAAAGTCATTTAAAAACAATCAGAGATGGGGAGATTCTGATGTCATTTGGGACTGTGTTCCTGAGCTCTGGGGCAGCCCTAGAGAAGGCCTGGTTTTTGGTTGCTACAAAGTCGGCCAGTGGCAACTGCAACCGGACCTCCCCCCCACCCCCCAATGGTTGCTCGGTATTGTCATCTCGCTCAGTATTGTCTACACTGACTGGCAGCGGCTTCTCCAAGGTTTCAGGCAGGAGTCTCTCCCAGCCCTACCCGGAGATGCTGCCAAGGATTGAACCCGGGACCTCCTGCATGAAAAGCGGATGCTCTCCCCCTGAGCTATGGCCTTTTTTGTTTTGTTTATCTTATTTATTTAACTTATTTATTTACTATTATTTATTTATTCTATGTAAACCACTTTGAACACTTTGTTGAAAAGCGGTATATAAATATTTGTAGGGTTGGGTTTTTTTACATTTATATCCCGCTCTTCCTCCAAGGAGCCCACCAGAGCAGTGTACTACATACTGAGTTTCTCCTCACAACAACCCTGTGAAGTAGGTTAGGCTGAGAGAGAAGCGACTGGCCCAGAGTCACCCAGCAAGTATCATGGCTGAATGGGGATTGGAACTCGGGTCTTCCCAGTATAGTCCAGCACTCTAGCCACTACACCACGCTGGCTCTCAGAGTACCTCACCACGCTACTCTTCAGAGTAGTTAATGCTACTCTGAAAAGCACCATGTACAGTGACAGTATTATACAGTAAACTCAGGAGGTCCGCATATTTGCTCGTCCCAGCCAATTCTGCCTGCTCTGATTGGCAGGTGGTCCCCCATGACAGCACCTGTTACCGCAGGGGTTCTCACACTTGGACTTCAACTCCCATATTCCCATGTTGGGAGAGGAAGTCCAACAACATCTGGGGACCCACGTTTGAGAAGCCCTGTGTTACCTGCTGCTCCTTTTTAGCCGGCGATGCTGCTGGGCACTGAACTGGAAGTGCTGTGCATCATTTATTTGTTTGTTTGTTTGTTTGTTTGTTTATTAGAAACATTTAATATACTGCCCACTCCAAAGACTCTGGGCAGTGTACAAAAACATGCAAACCAAGACAACATTAAAAATTACATTCTAAATTAAAAACTAAAGTAACTAACAAAAAAAGAAAAAAAAACCAAATAGGTAAACTACAGGGCAAAAGCCTGGCGAAAAGAAAAATCTTCAATAGAGATTTAATAGTAAAGAAGGGGCTAGACTAATCTGAAGGGGAAGGGAGTTCCAGAAAAGTGGGGCAGCAACCGAAAAGGCCCTTTCACGGGTCCTAGTGCCCCAATCCTCTTGGAAATCAGGGACCGACAAAAGGACCATCTGAAATGATCTGACTGGACAGGATGTAATTGGATGGGAGAGGCGGGTCTGTAGGTATCATGCAAAGCACTAGCAGGTGCTGGATCCGTGATCCTGCTCCTGCCCCCTCAACATTTTGGCAGAAGTGATAGTTTCCACAAAGCCAGTTTTTACTGTTTGAAAAACGGCACATAATTGGTAAGACAAGTTGCCTGTCGGTGCCATGGAAGGTACTGCAATGCCAGCAGCAGCAGGCGGCCTGATTTTGCAGATGCCTCTCTCTCCCTTCTGTTCTCCCCACTGGCAAATAATCTCCCTGCTTGTCTCCATCTGAGGAGTCGATGTGAGTAACAGATCAGATGTTTGTACCCAACTGGAACTCGGTTTGCACTTGTTTTGTTCAGTGAGGGACGACTTCTTAAGGGGTTGCTGTAAATATTTTATGCCTGTTGCTGTATTAAGAAATCACAGGAAAGGAGCTCAGCAGCACGTTCTCGGAGGCTACAAGCCACAGCATGGCGCACTTAAACGACTGCGGTTCTTCTTAGCCGATGTCAACGCTGAGGAAACCATCCCTGGGGGAGAGACTCTCATCTGGGAGCTGATTAATTAGCAGTAAATAACTAAATATGTGTTTGAGGAAGAAGGCCTCCAATCTAAATGGTCTCCTTTCCTTCCCAGTTGCGTAGAATGCAACGCGGTCATGTGAGCGAGAGACTCACTCATGTCCAGGAGCAGCAGGAGCTCATCCTAACGAGCCAGGGGAGTGCCAAAGGAGGCAGTTCATGTTGCTCCTCTCTCTCCCGCCATGCCGGAGAGCCGCGCTGCCTGCAGGCTGCCCATTCGTCAGGTAGAGCTGCGTGGTACCTGACGAATTGGCAGTCTGCTGGCAGCACGGCTCTCAGGCAGGGTGGGAAGAGAGAGTGGAGCAACCTGAGCTGCCTCCTTTGGTGCTCCCCTGACTTCTTAGGACAAGCAGCTACTGTTCAGCAGTGCTTTGAGAAGAGCATAAAACGCACACCTGGACTGATCCCTTGAATGGCCACAGAAGCCTGTGGAGCTGCCTGCGAAAGGTTCCTGGAGCTCCTGACCTGCACCACATCCCCGTGCAGATGTGTGAAGGCTCCACAAGTGCGATGAAGAAAAGAATTGTAGATATGGAGCTGCAGGAAGAAGCTGCAAACTTACTGAAAAACCAGGGGTGGAGCCACCTTGGCCCAACGGGTTCAAAGAACCAGGGCCGCGCCCAATCAGGGGCTGTGCTTCACAGCCCTGACACGCTCCCTGTGTCTGACGTCAGATGTGGGGTGCTGGTTTAGCTCCCAAGAGGGGGAGGCTGCGTGGCCCCCATTCGGGAGTTAAAGGCCCCTGTAGGGAAGAGCCACTCCTGGCTGCGCCGCAAACGCAGCACCAGCAGAAGTTTAACTCCCGAAGAGCCGCTCTGGGCTGTGCCGTGAATGCACCAGCCCAAGTCTTGCTCCTAAAGGGGCCACCCCAAAGACCAAGCTAAAACCACATTTAAACTTACAATCTAGTAATTACAATATATCAAAATTAGAATATAGAAGGGACAGTCATATAGTCAGTTTGCGTTAGCTTATTCTCTCCTGCCCCACCACCAGTGTTGCCTGGGTGTCTTAATAAGGCTATTTTTCTATCTCCCCCACATCTGCTCCAAATTATGTCCTATTTTTATAATGACACTTTAAAAATTGTTACTACCAGGGGCATAACTACAATAGGGCAAGGGGAGACAGGTGTCTGGGGGAGCCACTGCCTTGGGGACCCCCCCACAGGCAAGTCACATGACTGACTCCCCCAGCCGTGCACCCGCCCGGGCTTCCTTCAGTTGTACTCATCCTCCGAAATTGATGTGAGTGTTAAGACCTGGAGCTACCAGAGCAGCAGGTCTTTCTCTAGTACCATTAAGTGACTTGCATCGTCCACAATTTACAAAACCTTTAAAAAAATAATTTAGGATGATGTTCTATTGCGGCACATAGGTTATATATATAAATTTTACTATGCTTTTTGTTACCACTATTCAGCCTCATTTAGGATTTCTTTACTTCATGAGCTGAGCTTCAGTGAGTGGGGGGCATTTTAAAATCTTCTCTCTGGGCCCACTCCAACCTTGCTACGCCCCTGGTTAATACTGTTTCATGAGTGCCTCCAGTCACATGCTTGCCTAGCCCTAGACCGCAGGAGCCACAGTTTTCTAATATTTTCCCCCATGTGAGCTCTTTACAGTTCCAGGTCTTTGGTGAAACTTGGGGGGTGGTGATGTCAGGGGTCAGGTTCTGCAGGGTCTGAACACCCCCGACACCCACTACACCTTGATGTATTTGTTTGTTTGTTTGTTTATTGATTTATTACATTTATATCCCACTCTTCTTCCAAGGAACTCAGAGCAGTGTACATAGTTATTTTTATCCTCACAACAACCCTGTGAGGTAGGTTTGACTGCTGTCAGCCATAAGCAATGCTAAAAATGTTTAAAACAACTCACTTACGTGACGGTCAGCAAAAGCTTTTGATGATGATGATGACTGATGATGTAATCCACAGAAAAGGAAAGGGTGGGCACCGCTGCAGGAGAGAAAGTCTTGGATGTAAATTCTGTTCAGCAGATCCGCACAAGTCCCTGAGGCAGCCTGGGGAGGTGCTGTGTACCACTTTCTCCACCCGCTGTACCTGATTTCTCCCCACACCTCCATTGAGCACACTGAATGACGACCCTTTTGACACTGCTGCCTGCCCTGGGAATCTCACCTGGGCGCCTCTATGCACTCAAGATGAGAGGCCACCCTCCTTGGATCCCCATCTTATGGGGCCAGGGGCTCCTATCCCCAGCATCGGCTCCCTCTCAATGCAGGGACCTAGACGTCTCTATTCCATGGTGGCGGGTGGGGGGTGGGAATAGGCTCAGCCTGGGAAAGGTGCAGGCTTCTTGCACTATATTACCATGGCATACAGTCTATACTGCCCCCATCCATAATCCTATCCTATAGACCCTGTAGATTGAAATCAGTGTTCTCTCTAATTTCTTTCATCTGTGTGCAGAATTAGATTTGTTCTGGGCGGCAGTATCAAGGCAGTATGTGTGCACCTGCATCCAGGGTGGGGCCTTCCTGATTCAACCTGAGCGGGATCTAAAACTAACTGAGCAGACATCAAAAAATGTGTGAGCGTGCGCACCTGTGCATGCCTTAGAGGGAACACTGATTGAATCTCAAGATTTAGAAAGAGACAAACAACCTAGAAAAATGAAGACACTCTTATTACATGAATGAAAATGTATTTTTAAACAGGTGACCAGAGAGAACCCCATTCAATGTATGCATCGCTAGAATTCTTCTACACTGAAGTCCTATTCCTCTGTTACATACAATCTGTATACACAGGTGCAGATGTCTATGTAGGTACAGATATTCACACATTATGCTGAATGCAGGTACCATAGTACACTTCCTATCTGTACCATGCATTGGAGGAGCCTGAAACCCAGGTGCACTTTTTAAATGGACCCAGTTTACAGGTATCCTGGTTTTTATACAAAACCAGGTCAAATGTCCCCTTCCTGCCTTGTGCATATGTAGTGATGGCTTCGTGGGAGGACTAGGACCAATCAAGAGGACTGGGGTGGGAACTACATACACAGTAACCTTTTGAAGAAGAGAAAGCTTTGTTCTCTTAGTTAGTTCTGACCTGAGGATGCTGGGGAATTGGGAAGGCCGCAGCCTGTGAGTAACAAGTTAGGACCAGTTCAGTTAGATGCATGTGTGGTGTTTTGGGTTAACCCATTCCTTTAACCAGGCCAGCTTTTGAAGGATGCTTTAGTTAACTTTTATTCCAGTCCTGGAGCAGAGTCAGGGCTAACAAACAGCCAGCAGCAAGAGCATTGAAAGCAGGCTGCACTTGCCTCTCTGTAAATAAAATCTATTTCAATAAACTATCAATATTCCTGATTCCAGGGGCATAACAAGGGTGGGGCAGGCAGGGCATGTGCCCTGGGCACCATTGCAGGGGGCACAAAGTGCCTGCCATGCCCCGCCCCCCACCCCAACTGCGGAGAGGAACCCCGCTGCCCCCTCCCAGCGAACACGTCACTTATTTCAGGCAGTGTTTGCTGCCTAAAAATGTCAATTCCCCTTTCTCTCCCTCCAGAGAGGGAGAGAAAGTAAGCACTGCCTGAAATGACCCTGAAGAGCTTGCTCCGGCTCTTCGGAGCTTGAGTCCATGCCCCCTTTGACATCACATGCAAAGGGGGTGTGGCCTCAAGCTCTGAAGAGCCTGAGCAAGCTCTTTGGAGTCATTTCAGGCAGGGCTTCCTGCCTGAAAGCATCTATTCCTCCTTTCTCTCCCTCTCTGGTGGGAGAGAAAGGGGAATAGATGCTTTCAGGCAGCAAAGCTGGTTGAAATAGCATGTATTTGCAACTTATAGCATTCATCAGACTCCATGACAAGAAGACCATAAGGCTGTTTATAATAATAAACAAGAGATTGTTGATTACTGCTATGCAACAGGCAAATGATAATTCCATTAGTTCCTTCAGGGTCTAGGGAAATGGGACTTAGCTTTGTATACAAAAGATATTCTGTACATAAATGCTGCAAACCACAATTTCCAACAGAGGAACCCTTTCAGTTGACACACTTAAATGCTTAAATACCACAGAATGCAAAGTCCTTTTGCATTGGAAACTGTCATTGTCATTCATTGTGTTTTAATCAGGCTTGAGAAAAATGGATTTTTTAAAAATTAAACATCTGATTATTTAAAATTTAAATCTTGATTTTTTAAAAATTGAATTGATTTTTTGATTTAAATTTGATTTCATTTTTTAAATTTGTTAAAAAAAGAACCTAGGTCAAAGATATCATCATTATATTATATGAACATGTTAAGAGATATGGATAAGAGATAATAGTCCTGATCAATCCTATTCTGCAGGTGGTGTACATGCAGCACACATACACAGTCAAGCCCTTCCTTGCCGCTCCCAAAGTGCCGTGACAAAGATGGTCAACAAATTAATTGAGAATTTTGGGAAGATGGAGTAGACCTGAGTGAGGACAAGTTATAAATTATTATAAATGCAAGAGATGGGGGTGGGGAATAGAAAGGGAAAACAAAAGTGAACAAACTAGCCATGCAATCCCAAGGAAATGGTTTTGGAGTGTATCCTGCACTGCAGGAGGGAAGCACCTAACATGGCAGCAGGCTGTGAAAGAGACCCCATTTGGGAACCTTTTAATGACATTTCTGTGGGTAAGACAGGCATGCACGTGAAATGCAAACAGTGCAACAAAGAAATGCAAGGCCCAGTTGCCCAAATGAAACAGCATTATGAGAAGTGTGTACCTATTACAGTGTGTACCTATTTTCTAAAAAGAAACCCACATTCATCTTTGAATATGCATTAAGATTACTAATTTGTTAATTAAAAGATTAACGAGCTTGACTTGTATTTTTGAGCTGATATTATGGTAAAGTTATCTGAAAGATGGGCGTCAGATGTTTGGACAGGGGGTGCAATTTCAGTGCTTGCCCTAGGCGCTATTTTCCCTAGATACGCCTCTACCTGATTCTACTCTATTGCTTTGTCCTTGCTGACCACAACTCTTTCCTCTGGATTCTATAGCATGAGGGAACTTGTTTTTCTTTACTGTATTGCTTAAAATCGGAGTTGCCAGGTTAATTAAAACTCTTTCTCTCATTATGTGAAAAAGGTGCTCCAGGCTCCTGATCATCTTGGTTGCCCTCTTCTGTACCTTCTCCAGTTCAACAATGTCCTTTTAAAGATGTGTTGATCAGAATTGTACGCAGTACTCCATGTGTGGTCGCACCATAGTTTTGTATAAGGGCATTATAATGTTAGCCGTTTTATTTTCAATCCCCTTCCTAATGATCCCTAGCATGGAATTGGCCTTTTTAACAGCTGCCGCACATTGAGTCGACACTTTCAAAGAGCTGTCCACCATGACCCCAAGATCCCTCTCCTGGTCCGTCACCGACAGCTTGGATCCCATCAGCATATACTTGGTTGGGGTTTTTCGTCCCAATGTGCATCACTTTACACTTGCTACTGTAACATTGAACCACATTTGCCATTTTGTCGCCCACTCCCCCAGTTTGGAGAGATCCTTTTGGAGCTCCCCACAACCCGTTTTGGATTTCACTACCCGGAAGAGTTTGGTATCATCTGCAAATTTGGCCACATCGCTGCTTACCCCTGCTTCTAGATCATTGATCAATAAATTAAAAAGCACCGGTCCCAGTACCGATCCCTGGGGGACCCCACTTCTTACTTCCCTCCATTGTGAAAACTCTCCATTTATACCTACCCTCTGTTTCCTGTCTTTCAACCAGTTAGCAATCCACACATGTACTCGTCCCCTTATCCCATAACTGCTAAGTTTCCTCAAGAGTCTTTGATGAGAAACTTTGTCAAAAGCTTTTTGGAAGTCCAGGCAGACTATGTCAACTGGATCACCTTGATCCACACACTCGTTGACACTCTTAAAGAAGTCCAAAAGGTTGGTGAGGCAGGATTTACCTTTGTGGAAGCCATGCTGGCTCACTCCCAGCAGGGCCTGTTCTTCTAGGTGTTTTACAATTTTATCCTTGAGGATGCTTACCATCAATTTGCCTGGAACGGACGTTAGGCTAACCGGCATGTAATTTCCCGGATCGCTCCTGGATCCCTTTTTGAAAATTGGTGTTACATTTGTTACTCTCCAGTCCTCTGGTACAGAGCCCGATTTCAGGGATAAGTTAAATATTTTAGCAAGGAGGTCAGCAATTTCACATTTGAATTCTTTGAGGACTCTTGGATGGATGCCATCCGGCCCTGGTGATTTGTTAGGTTTCAGTTTTTCCAGACAGTTTAGAACATCATCCCTTGTCACTTCTATCTGACTCAGCTCTCTAGCCTCCATCCCTAAAAAGCCTGGTTCAGGAACAGGTATATGCTCAGTATCCTCTGCCTGTCTTCACGGTACAGAAGTACTTTTTCACAAAACGCACAATCAACTTGTGGAATTCTCTGCCACAAGATGTGGTGACAGCCAACGACCCGGATGGCTTTAAGAGGGGTTTGGATAACTTCATGGAGGAGAGGTCTATCAACAGCTACTAGTCGGAGAGCTATAGGCCACCTCCAGCCTCAAAGGCAGGATGCCTCTGACTGAGTACCAGCTGCAGGGGAGTAAAAGCAGGAGAGAGAGGGCATGCCCTCAACTCCTGCCTGGGGCTTACAGCAGCATCAGGTGGGCCACTGAGTGAAACAAGATGCTGGACTAGATGGGCTTCCTTGGGCCTGATCCAGCAGGGCTGTTCTTATGTTCTTAGGGGAGAAATTCAGCAAGCACAGCTCTTCCTGTCAATGTACAGTGGTGGAAACCCCAAGGAAGAGCTTGGGATCTGGGGAAGGACTGCCACACAGTAGAAGAGAATCTGCTTTGCATGCAGAAGGTGCCAGGTTCATTTTCTGGCAGAATCTCCAGATAGGGCTGGGATTTGGGAAAAACCCTTCTAAAATTCTGGAGAGCTGCTGCCTGTCAGTATAGCTAGCTGGACAAATGGTCTGACTCAGTATACAGTAGTGTAGTGATCTTGGATCTGTGGCTTGTCTGGATAGGGGGCAGGAATTGTTTGGAGCATGGACTGTTGGAGTAGCAAGGGGGGAGAATGCTTGGGAGGTGGAATGTTTGGGGAAGTGACCATTGGGATTTGGGGGCAATTATTGATTGGGCTTGGGATGAGGGTGGCTTAGATTCTTAGGTTAGGTAGGATTAGGCACCTGTTTGAGGCTATGTTGTGAGATAGAAATATTAACATACTAGTAGGTGAGTACTGTTGACCGGATAAAATCATTTTGCGTTTTAAAAAACAGCAACACAGATTTCCCCCAGCATATTCTGGTGTACTAAGTAGTGCTTTCAGCTACTTTGAGCGGCAGGATTGTTTTTCCAAAATTTGGTAGCTGTAAGTAATCAGGAAGTGTGACTTAATTTTGCACAAACAAATCCACAACCAAACTCTTCAATATGATACTATTTTTATATATGAAAAAGAAATTTTTATTAATATGCTTTCAAATGGGAAATAAAAACACACTTTGGATAGCAACTCCAAACATTAGTAATTTCATTGAATAATTACCATGTATGGTAAATTTGAATCTGAGAAAGATCTTCTGCTTCTCTTGGGCATGATGTCATTTTTGAATAATTCCCCACTGCAGCCCACCCGATTTATTTATTCTTCTTAACATATTTTATACCACCCCAAACCCACGTCTCTGGGCGGTTTACAACAGAAAGTAAAACATTAGTTAAAACAAAAACGAAAAATTTAAAACATTACAACAAATTAAAACTTTTAAAAGAATATTTTAAAACAGCATTAAAACCATTAAAACAATATTAATTAAAAGCCTGGGTGAATACAAGATGCCTTGTATTCTATCTAGCAAGCTTTGATGTTTTGTTGATGAGAAATTTGTCCCTGTAAGGATCCTGTAGAGCAGTGGTTCTCAATGTGTGGGTCCCCAGATGTTGCTGAACTACAACTCCCAGCATCCCTAGCCCCATTGGCCTTTGGTTGGGAATTATGGGAGTTGTAGTTCAGCAACATCTGGGGACCCACACGTTGAGAACCACTGCTGTAGAGGGTGTTGGGGGTGGAGTCAGAAAGGGAGAGGGGTTGTTTCTGAATAAAGGTTAATTAAGCAAACATGGGGTTGTTTCTGAATAAAGGTTAATTAAGCAAACAGAAGTTTACTTTGTGTCCAGGAGGGAAGCAGCTATAGAACAGCATGCTTTCATCTCCTGCTGGTGGGCAGGAGAAACAGGGTGCTGGACTAGATCGGTCTTGGTCTGATCCAGCAGGCCTCTTCTGGTGTCTATTGACTTTTAGAGTTGGACTATGTTAAAACATAATCCAGGAAGTTTTGAATTTGTTTAAGTTTATATCTTTTCCTTGATTTCCTTCTACTGTTGCTCTTTATGTTTCACATGTGTATTGAAATGGATATTATATTAATACACGGTTAAAAAAGGAGTCTCGTGGCACCATAAAGGTTATCAGATTTATTATAACAAACTTTTGAATGGCATCTTAAAAACACATGCTCTCATGCTGGTTACAGGGAAAACTGAAAATAATGGACAATCCTTGTAGACCAAGGAGGGCCTCTAGACTGGCTTGGTCTTGTGGTAAGAAGCATGAATTGTCCCCATTGCTAAGTAGGGTCCACCCCTTGTTTGCATTTGAATGGGAGACTATATGTGTGAGTACTGCAAGATATGGAGGCCATAGCTCAGTGGAAGAGCACTTATTATTATTATTTATTTATTTTTACATTTATATCCTGCTCTTCCTCCAAGGTGCCCAGAGCGGTGTACTACATACTTGAGTTTCTCTTTCACAACAACCCTGTGAAGTAGGCTAGATTGAGAGAGAAGTGACTGGCCCAGAGTCACCCAGCTAGTTTTATGGCTGAATGGGGATTTGAACCTGGGTCTCCCTGGTCCTAGTCCAGCACTCTAACCACTACACCATGCTGGCCCTTGCATGCAGAGGGTTCCAAGTCCCCTCCCTGGCAGCATCTCCAAGACAGGACTGGGAGAGACTCCTTCCTCCAACCTTGGAGAAGCCATTGGCAGTCTGTACTGAGCTAGATGGTCCAAAGGTCTGACTCAGTATGTGGCAGCTCCCTCTGTTCCTGAATAATTTGTTTCATGGTTAAGTACCCCTGAAATAAATGACTATTTATTTATTTATTTGATTTCTAAACCGCCCTTCCAAAATGGCTCAGGGTGGTTTACACAGAGAAATAACAAACAAATAAGATGGATTCCTGTCCCCAAAGGGCTCACATTCTAAAAGAAACATAAGACACACACCAGCAACAGTCACTGGAGGTCCTGTGCTGGGGGTGGATGGGGCCAGTTACTCTCCCCCTGCTCAATAAAAGATAATCACCATGTTAAAAGGTGCCTCTTTGCCAAATTAGCAGGGTGTTAGCAAAGTTACTTAGTCTGGGCATTGCCCAAACACTGTAGAAACACCCACCCCTCCTTTGCAAGGGCCACTGTGAAAATGGATGTGGGACTAGATGTCCTCATACCTGCCAACATTTAATTAGTTAAAATATTTATACCCCGCCCCTCCAGTGCACTACTGCTCGGGGTGGCTCACAACAATAAGATAGACACAGATACAATAAAAGTAACTAAAAAATTGTTAAAAGTCAGATTAAAAACCACAATTATTAGGTTAAAATTAAAGCTGAAAATTATAAAAAGCTAAAGCAGTGAAAGAACCTACCAGAGCTAACAAAACAATAATGGAGCATTAAAAAGCCTCCTTAGCAAGGTGCAACACGTGCCTGCTAAGAAGAAGACACGCTCTGTGTCGGCGGCTGGCCTGGCCGTGACGGAGGTGCTCCTAGGTCAGGGAGGGGCAGGGGACTGGGACCCATAGCCCGGGGAGGGGCCTGTTGGAGGGTCTGCTCCTCCTCAGTCTTAATCCATCATTGCAGTCATGTAATTTAAACTTTAATTCACAGCACTGTCCATGTTTCCTGGGGACTGTCTGCTCTTGTGTCTCAGTTTTACTCTCTACCAAACAGGGACAGGCACAAACTCTGTTTAGGTGCTGCCCCCTAAACTGCCAGTTTAGGGGCCCCCCAGCCCCTAAATCAGAGTCTGCCTTCCTAGTTCTTTTTGCCTCTGGGTGGCATCGGCTAGGAATGCTTCAGCCAATCAGAAAGGAGAGGAGAGAGGAGCCCAGCCAATCAGGACTGCTTGAGAGGCTGGACCGGAGCAAGGGGTGGGACTCTGGGTGTGGCAGTTGCCGGCAGCCATTTTGTGCAGGCTCCTCCTGCTGGTGTGGCCTCCATTTTGTCTGTGGGTGCGAGGAGAGCCAGAGCTCTGAGGGACCTGATTCCCTTCTGAGGGCCTGACTGGCAATCTCTGCATTCTGAGAAGAAGGAGAAGAGTGTTAGGAAGAGGCTGCCTCAGCCTCACTGTGATGGGCGCATGGTTTGTTAAAAACAGCTTCAAACTATATGGACTGTGGGGGGCCAGAGAAGCTCCCACCTGCTAAACCTTTAGGCTGGCTTCGGGCCTGGCAGCATGGCTGACCCTTGCCTGCTCCTTGACTCACAGCCCTGTCAAGCAGGCCAGGCAGGAAAGAGCAGCAGGGCAGGGCAGCCGGGTGGCCTGAGAGAGGCCGCAGCAGAGAGCAGGCAGGCCAAGTTGGCCAGCAGCAGGAAGGCAGCCTGCTTAGGGTGGCTTAGTTAGCCAGAAATGCAGCCTGCACCTGTTCAAGGGAGGCACCTTGTTCTTTGTGATTTCTGTATTTCACAGTTGAGGCTGGGCTCAGTGGGTATCTTCAAGAATAGGCCAAAATCTACAGACTCTTATCTGCCAAAGGGGTGAACATGACACAGAGATGGGATCAGATCTTCTGATTCGTGCTTTGGGGGTGATGTTTCAAAGAGCTGTTTTTCTGATGTGATGGCCTTTGGGATTGGGAATGGACTCAGGCAACCAGTTTCTCCCTCCAGTTGAATGCTGAACCAGACGTTATCATGGTGGGCAGAACCGTGTGATTAGAGCAGGCCTGCTCAACTTAGGCCCCCCAGCTGTTTTTGGACTACAACTCCCATAATCCCCAGCCACAGTAGCCAATAGCCAGGAATTATGGGAGTTGTAGGCCAACATCTGCAGGAGGGCCGAAGTTGAGCAGGCCTGGGTTAGAGTGTCAGATAAAGACCGCCCCGTCCCACTGCCCTTCAAATCCTCACCTAGTCATGAGGCTCACTAGCTGACTTTGGGCTGACCACTCTGTTTCAGCCAGGCCTAGCCTGCCTGACGGGGTTCTTTAAGATAAAATGGGCCATGGAAAACCAATTATGCTGTCCTGAGGAGAGGATAGCCATAATGCTGGCTAAAAATGCCATTACGTAATTCTCTTGTATTAATAATAATTATTTTATTTCTTTATTATGCTAGATTTCTCCGAGCTGTTTGGGGGGCAAAGAACTGAGGAGAAGATGCTGAGTGAGGACCCATCAGGCTCAGATGCGCCATGCCAAGGCTTCAGGCAGCGCTGCTACCAGGAGGCCGAGGGGCCTCGAGAGGTTGCCAGCCGACTCCACAGCCTTTGCCATCAGTGGCTGAAGCCAGAAAGGCACACCAAGCAGCAGATCATCGACCTGGTGGTCCTTGAGCAGTTCCTGACCATCCTGCCTGTGGAGATGGAGAGTTGGATCAGAGAGTGCGGAGTGGAGACCAATTCCCAGGCGGTGGCTCTGGCAGAAGGTTTCCTCCTGAGCCAGGCAGAGGAGGAGAAGCAGAAAGAGCAGCAGGTGAGGAAGCGGCTTATCCTGCCAGTCCCAAAGGGCTTCCAACATGAGCCAGGAGCACCAGGAACAAGCCAGAAGTTGCCAGGAACTTGGAAATCGCTCATGCAGATGATCTACCCACCTCTATATGGGTTAGGGGCCTTCTTGGGAATCAGCCTGTAGAAGGTCCCAAGTTCAATCCCTGGCAGCATCTCTAGGTAGGGCTGGGAAAGCCACTCACTTGAATCTCTGGAGAGCTGCTCCCAGTCAGTGTAGACGGTCCTGAGCGAAATGGACCAAGACAGGGTCTGACTTGGTAGAGTACAGCTTCCTTTAGGTCTCTCCTGCACCCTTTCTAATCCTTCTCTCTGGGGAATCTTTTTGCTGTCCATTTCAGATGCGAGGCCTGGTGCCAGAAGCAGCCCTTGATTTCCCTGAGGCTGAGAAGGCTCCATCAGACACCAGGCAGAGGTTGTTGAGTGATGGAAGTTCCGCCTTGCTAGGTAAGGCAAGATGGGATGGATGCCGCCCACCTTCTACCTCCCTCCCTCTCAAATATCCCTGTTGTCTGTGCTCTGCTTTGATGTTCCTCTGAGCCTGTTTGAGGAAGATGCTCCTTTCCAGCCTCCTGTGAGCATTTGAAAATCTTTTGTTTGGGCAGGAATTATCTACCCCAGGCTGTACATGATTCACAGACAACACATTTTCTTTCATGGAGCTTAAGTCTAACATTGCACAAATCGCCAGGCTGTCTTTCCTGTGAAACACTCCTTCTGCATGGCAGACCCCAGAGGGTGGGTACATGTTCCCACCTGCTCTCCCATTGCAGGACCCCTGGGGTAACTTGAAGGGAAGGCATTTTTCACATGTTCCCCCCCACAATAAGCATTTCTGTGCCCCCTCAGTAATTTTCCTGATGTCTGTGAGGGTTTCCTCCAGTGCTCCATGGGAGGCAGAGAGCAGAAGATGTTAGTGGAGAGTAGGAGGAGTAATGTGCAATGAGGGGTGCCAACGGCTGGAGTGTCTGCAACACCTCCCGTGGCCGGAAGGCCTTTCCCTGCCCCATTCCTCTTTTAAACTCTTGCCCCTTTCCCTTGCTTACAGACTTGAAAGGAGTGAGAGCCTCTGAAATCCTAGCCCTGTTAACATGCTTCCCTGAGTCTTTTTTGGGGGGTAGACCCTCTTCTCCAACCTGTCCCATGGTGTAGTGATCAGCCTCCCCTCCCTCTAAAGAGTTAAAAGGGAGTGAACCCTTGTCTCGACTGACAGGCTGGTGAACACCAGGGCAGCCAATCAGTATACCAGGTGGGTGGGACCTAGAGAGTGGATGCTGGGAATTCTGGGAACAAGAATGGCGGTTTTGTTGGAGAGAAGCGCGGGCAGAAAGGCTTAGTGAGGGGCAATGGAGTTTTGCTGCCTCATGGTTGAAGCCAGCATGGAGGTTTCTCTCATGGAATAACTCTGTAGATCCTTAAAATAAAGGATTGCAGGAAGCTTGATTCTCATCAGGAATTGGGTGAGTCCAAGGAAAAGGGAATTCAGCATAGGGAACAGTTTGTTTAGTCAGACTGTGATTAGGAACTTATATTTCTTTGTATGTATGTGCTTTTGCATATTCCTGATACTGTTCTATTATTGTTTACCTGCAACATAATTGAAATAAGAAAAACTAGCCTACTCTCAACACACCCAGGGTGTTGAAAAAGACTCTGTAACCATTTAAGTGTTCTTAAATGCAACCTATTACTGAAGCTTGAGACAACCTATTTTTGTAGCTGTCATGGCTCAGACTTCTGACTCAGAAGATTCAGAGCAGGAGGACTTACCAACTAGGGAGGGCTTAGAGGCACAGCCACAGGATTTGGCAGAGAAACCAGACTCTGGAGCTGAGGATTCGCAACAGCTGCCAGACATGATCTCTGATGGGGAAGAGCCTGGGATTTCACCTGTTTTGAGACGATGTCTCAAGAGGCAGGCTCAGTGGGAGTCATGCAGGTATAGGAGATCCCAAGAAAGAAAGCCAAAGTGCTGACTCAGGGAAGCCTGATTGGCTGCTGGTTCTCTTGAGCCATATATATTCAACAGTCTCTCGTTGCTCTGATGCTGTTTGCAAATTCGTTGGCTGCCGATAGTGTGCTCTTGAATTTCAACCATTTCTATGTCCTAGTTTGCCTTGTCTGTACTTTCCTGCATTGTTCCCTTAATTCCTTGTTCTGTGTTCTTTGCTTGTTTCATTCCTTGTTTTGTCTTTTCCTTCCACTTATTACTCAGTTAGTGTTAGAGGGAGGTACCTAGTTTCAGTTCAGGGGACTTAATCCATTGACTAATCGCTTTGTGAGCCTTTTATTTTTCCTTCATTTGGTTTCACTGCTGCTTTCTGTTTGCTCTCCGGGGGAGTCCTGAAGGGGGTTGTAAAATCCTGTTGGGTTAGCCGAGCTAACAGATTCACGACAGTACCCTTTTGAATAAAAGTCAAAAGTCAAAACTCTTTTCTTACTTTTTACAAGCTTCTCAGAGTGGGTTTTTAACTCAGTAGAAGAAGGGGGGTTTTCTGGAGCTCAGCAGCTATCAGTTTTTCTCATCCCGTGTGTGCTTACACATGGAAGGGTTTTTTTTAATATGCCCAATACCTAGTTACAGAGGGACCTTGGATTATGGCACCCAATCCACTGGTCCGATTCTTTGCATGTTTTAGGGTGCTTGGTGGCAGCATTTTGAATCTGCTGATAATACAGAACTGTTCTATGAGAAGCCCACTCAGGCAGCTCAGCATGGATGACTCGGCATTTTCTTTCCCTCACATGAGCTAGCTCTAAGACAAAGGCCTTAATCTGCTACACACGGTTAAAAAATATATTGTTATGGCAGTTGTCAACATTCTCTGCCCAAATCTGCATCTTGAATTCTGCACAAAGCCCACGTGAAGAGAGTTTAAAAAAAAAACCTCTATACTTTATGATCTCTCTGTTTAATTCTTCTCCATCTTCCCATCACATTTGCATCCTTTGCAGGTGCTGGAAGGACACTGCCCATGCATTCCCAGCCACCTCTTCTTTCTGGTGGAACGGAAGAAGCTTCAAGGCAATTGGATCAGGTAGGGGAGGGCTTGTTAATGGGGAAAGAGGATGCAGGGCAGAGAAGTCCTCTCTGTTGCTTGGACATCCATCCCTCCAGGCCTGGAAGGAGCTCTCTTTCCTTGGGCTTCTGTCAAAGGGCTAGGCAGGCTTTGAAGGCCGCTTGTGAAGGCTTGAATCTGGCTAGATTATGTTGGGGATTCTCCCTCAGAAGATGATGGCATCCGAGAGCATCATGGGTTGTCACGACCTCCTGCTCCGAGACAGGGCCAATCAGAGAGCTTTTTCCTCCTGCAGCAGGAGGGAGGGGCAATCCCCTCAGGCTTCAGGCTTCGCCTTGTCTCGCTCTGGCAGGTACTTCGTTCGTTTGCTCTGGCTGTTTTACTCCTTTTGTCTGCTTCTAAATCTGTCCTCCTCTAAATTTTATCCTGAGCTGGTCTAGTCAGGGTGTTAGCTACCTCTTCCTGCCCTGGGCTGTTCCAGTCAGGGCAGTACTATTCCTGAGGTGGTGAGGACTGGTTTGCTCACGCCAGTCGCCTGCGGCCCTTCTCCCGCGGCGATTAATTTTCGGGCCTCTATGGCTGCTGATTCAGCTCGTCCCGAAGGGGGGGGTCTCCCCCTCCCTGTCGGAAGATTCAGTGGCGCCAGCAATCTGCCGAGATGAGTGGGCTGCGGCAACCGCTCCCGCGCCCATCACTCATCGCTCCAAGCGCAAGAAGCTCAAGAAGACCTCAAAGGGGAAGGAGGCATCGAAGCGCGCTGGGCCTAAGGGAAGCTCTGCTGTCGCTCCCACAGTGGCAGAGAACCGGGGAAGTGGTTCCTTCGTTCCCCCAGAGGACGCGGCCAGGCCGTCAACCTCGGGCACGCAAGTCTTTACTGCCCCATTATCCCCGTCCCGATCTCCCCGCCGGGCCCGGTCTCCGGCCGCGGAACCCCCAGCCAAGCGCGTGCACCCTCCCCAGGAGTCGGGAGGCGCGGATGAGGAGATTCCTCCCAGCTTCGCAGCGCTCCTAAGGCGGGTGGTTGCAGAGAGTTTGGGCGGTTGCTTCCCACCCTAGCGGGAAACCTTCCCGCCCGATCTGAGGCGCCCGCCATTTTGGGCACGACGAGCGGCGATTCTGCCGCGGCCGCCATTTTGGGACCAGGGGAGGCTGCCTCTGCCAACTCGGCCGTTCAGGCGGTCTCTGCTGCCGCTCGTCCTGATCTTGGGCCTCCTGTTCTGAGCCCATGTAATGTGAGTTTTCCACCCCTGCAGTTTTCCACCGCCTAGTTCCCCGTCGGGAGGGGGAATCCCTTCAGGGGAATCTGACTCTGACATGGAAGAGGGCGAGCTCTCAGGGAATGAGGGGGATGTTGCCTCTACTCCTCATGCCCCGTATTGCCTATTTTCACCACCAGACTTTCCGGTCCTGTTACACAAGGCCCGCAAGGCTCTGAGATTGGGGGTGGTGGTGCCCCTCCCGCAGGATCCCCCCGAGGGCGACCCCGCAGTTTTGCCTTCCTTAAAGGCTCCTGAGGTAGTGGTGCCCTGCCCCCAACTTTTTCTGGATGTCATCCACTCCGAGTGGGAGCGACCTATTGAGGCCAAGGGCCCCTCCCCCGGGATTAAGCGTTTTTATACTACCACCAAGGCTGTCATGGATACACTTCAGGTGCCTCCCGTAGACGCGGAAGTGGCTGCTCTGGTGACTGGCGCTGTCTTGCCCAGAGATGGGGATGAGGTTTTACGCAGCTATGAAGATAAGAAATGTGACGCTGCTTTGCGCAGGTCTCATGAGGCCTCCTCCCTCGCTATGCGGGCCTCTATGGCTAACTCGATCTTTGCCCGGGCATCGGTGCTCTGGATTAAGGACCTCCTGCCCTTAGTGCCCCCTGAGTTGTTGGGACTTCAGCAGGGTCTCAATAAATTACATAAGGCTTCCGCCTTCATGGCTGATAGCTCTCTGGATGCGGTACAGTTCTCGGCTAGGGCTATGGCCTCTGATGTCACGGTCCGGCGCCAGCTGTGGCTGAAGCATTGGAGGGTGGACCAGAAATCTAGGTCCAACTTGGCTAACTCGGCCTTTAAGGGAAACAAGCTCTTCGGGGACATTCTGGACCCTGTGCTGGTCGAAGGGAAGGATAAGAAGAAGGCGATGCCTTCTTCTTTTTCACAGCGTCAGGAACACAAACATTTCACCACTAACTCCTCCTCTTCTTTCAGGGGTTTCCGATCGTCCTTTCGTCCCCGCCAGGACAGACAGGACAAGTTCTCCTCCTGGAGAAGACCGCAGCAGTACTTTTGGGATAACTCCCAGTTCCGGTCTCGACAGTCCGGACAGCAGCAGAAGCCCGGATTCAAACGTCCCGCATCACAATGACGGTCCCCCGGATTCTCAGGTGGGGGGCAGACTGCAGTTGTTCGCTCAGGCTTGGGCGGACACCTGCTCGGACGCCTGGGTTCTCCAGACCATGGGCCAGGGTTACAGGCTGGATTTTCTGCTCTAACCTCCCGACCGCTTCCTGGTCTCCCCCCGATCCAGGAGGAGGGGCAAACATGCCCTGATGTTGTCTGCCATCCGCCACCTGGCCGACATTCAGGCAGTCGAGCCGGTCCCTCCGGAAGAGATCAGGTGTGGCGTCTACTCTATTCTCTTCTTGGTGCCAAAGAGGGGTGGAGAGTGGAGAGCCATACTCGATCTGAAGTTCGTGAACCGATTCCTCCGAACCAAACACTTCCGGATGGAGACCCTTCGTTCCATCTTGCTGGCCCTCCAGGAGGGCGACTTCCTGTCCTCAGTGGACTTGAAGGAGGCCTACCTCCATGTCCCTATCCATCCACAGGACAGGAGGTTCCTTCGGTTCTCTTATGCGGGGACCCACTATCAATATCGGGCTCTCCCCTTCGGTCTGTCGACTGCGCCACAGGTGTTCACCAAGATCATGGTGGCACTCGTGGCGCACTTGAGGACGAAGGGTATCCATTTGTACCCGTATCTGGACGATCTTTTAATAAGATCGCCGTCCCTTCGAAGGGCCCAGGGGGATGTGGAGGAGACCCTTTCGGTTCTCCAGGCTCACGGGTTCCTTGTGAACCGCCAGAAGAGCTCTCTGATCCCCAAAAACCGGATTCAGCACCTCGGGGCTGTGATAGATTCAGTGAGGGGGACGGCATCCCTCTCCCAGGAGAGGCGGCGAAAGTTGTCCGAAGCGTGCCGAAGATTGGGACTCCGCACTCACTCCGAAGTCCTCTCTCTCAGCCGGATCCAGGGTATGATGGTATCCACCATAGGGATAGTGCCCTGGGCCCGCCTTCATTCACGCCCACTCCAGTGGCTTCTCCTGCCCCTCCAGGACTTGATAGTGGCCCAGTCCCGCTCAAAGGTCCGCTTAACCCCCCGGGTTCGGAGGTCCCTTGCCTGGTGGGGGTCACCGGCCCTGAGCAAGGGTGTTTCCTTCCTTCCTCTGAGGCGGATTCTGGTCACAACGGACGCCAGTCTTCAGGGGTAGGGTGGTCACTGCCAAGACCAAGTCACACAGGGTCTCTGGTCCCCCCAGGAACAGCTCCAGTCGATCAATTGGCTGGAGCTAAGGGCGATCTGCTACTCATTGGTCTGGTTTCTCCCCCTCATCAACGGCTGTCACGTTCTGGTGCGGACCGACAACGCGACGGCCAAGGTGCATGTCAACCGCCAAGGTGGAACCAGAGCGTGGTCTCTGATGCACGAAGCTTCTGTACTCCTGCACTGGGCAGAAAGGCACCTGAGCTCGCTGGAGGCAGCGCACGTCAGCGGCGAGTCCAACACGCTGGCCGATTGGCTCAGCAGGACTCAGCTGGACGAAGCAGAGTGGGCGCTAGACGAGCAGGTCTTCCACGACATCGTGAAGAGATTCGGCTCCCCCCTGGTGGACCTGTTTACAGCACCAGGGAACGCCAAGGTTCCCAGGTTTTTCTCCAGGTACCGGGCGCACGGAGCCGAGGGAGTGGACGCGCTGCTGACACCGTGGCCACAAGGCCTGTTGTACGCTTTTTCCCCCCACGCCCATCCTATCCCAAACGGTCAGATTGGTTCGTCAACAGCGGGCGGAGGTTATCCTGGTGGCCCCACACTGGCCGCGCCGCCCGTGGTTTTCGGACCTTGTCGACCTGTCTCTAGCCCCTCCAATGTCTCTGGGCTGTCATCCCCAGCTTCTTCATCAGGGGCCTCTGTTCCACCCGGACCCGCGGTGGTTGAATCTGTACGCTTGGAGGTTGAGCGGAGCGCTCTAGATGCTTGCGGTTACTCCTCTGCGGTCAGAAACACCATCCTAGCGTCCAGGCGCCCGTCCACACTTCGTATCTATCAATCCACCTGGACAGCATTTGTGGCATGGTGCGCTTCTGCAAAGGCTGACCCTCGCACAGCTTCAGTCAGCCAGGTTTTGGGGTTTCTGCAGTCCAGTTTAGATAAAGGGCTCAAACCGGCCACTCTCAAGCGGCAGATGTTTACTATCTCCTCAACACTGCAGGTCCCAGGTGCCCCTCCCTTGTCGTCCCACCCCCACATTCAGAGGTTCCTTAAGGGAGCGGCGACAATCAAGCCTCCACCGGTCCATCGCTTTCCTACTTGGGACCTGAACTTGGTTCTCCGAGCGCTCGTTAAATCTCCCTTCGAGCCCTTGCGGACTGTGCCACGGCGTTTACTTACCTTTAAGGTCCTATTTTTAGTGGCCATTACTTCGGCCCGGCGGGTTTCGGACCTGGCCGCGTTGTCTGCCAGGAAGGAGTTATGTTTAGTTTATTCTGATTACGTGGTGTTGCGTACTGACCCCACTTACCTTCCTAAGGTTAATTCCCTTTTTCACCGTTCCCAGGAGCTGATGCTCCCTTCCTTCTGTCCAAAGCCTTCTTCCCCCAAGGAGAAAGAATGGCACACTCTTGATGTCCGCAGGGCGCTCAGGATCTATCTGCGGCGCACCAAGGACTTTAGGGTTTCTGACTCCTTGTTTGTTTCCTTCCGGGACTGTTCGCTGGGGAGAAAGGTATCTTCTTCTACCTTGTTGCGTTGGATCTGTGAGTGTATTCGGCTGGCCTACACAGCGGCCAAGGTGACAATTCCGGAAGGTATAACGGCTCATTCCACCCGCAGTGCGGCAGCCTCTGCAGCCCTCGCCACCAGGGCACCCCTGGTGGATATCTGCAGGGCGGCCACATGGGCCTCTCTCTCCACATTTGTAAAATTTTACAAGATCCACAATTGGGCTTCCGCAGATGCCTCCTTTGGTAGACGAGTTCTGCAACGGGTGGTCTCTGCATAGGGCTATTCTCACGGTCTCCCACCCAACACAGGCAGCGGCTATGGCATGTCCCATGATGCTCTCGGATGCCATCCTCTTCTGAGGGAGAATGAATCATTGGCACTCACCTGAATGGTCATTCTCCTCAGAAGTATGGATGGCATCCAACCTGCCCGACCGTTCGTCTCTGGTTCTGTTTGCTTCCTACTTCTCCACCTCTCTGTTCCCTATATAGGTGTGGGGAGGCTCTATTCTTCCGCGTTGTCTGTCTCATTCCGTGGGTGGGGTTTTCCGCAAAGAGATCACTCAGCTCGTTTTCTCCTACAGTTTTTCTACTTTACCTGTTCTTCCATCCTGTTGGCTCTTTCCTTGGTACAGTTTTCTCTAGCCGGAGCATTGGAGAGCTGGCAATTGACTGAAGCCTGAGGGGATTGCCCCTCCCTCCTGCTGCAGGAGGAAAAAGCTCTCTGATTGGCCCTGTCTCAGAGCAGGAGGTCGTGACAACCCATGATGCTCTCGGATGCCATCCATACTTCTGAGGAGAATGACCATTCAGGTGAGTGCCAACGATTCATTCTCTCTGTTAAAAGATACCCTCCCTTCTATTACAGCAGAGTGCACTGAGGCACAACACAGCGGAGTCTGCCTAGGCATGTGTGTATGCTGAGAGCAAAAGAAACTTGGAGCCAGTTCATAGTTTCAAATCAATATAAGAAGTCTTTATTAGTGAACTCCATTCTAGATAGTAAAGTGGAGAGATAGGATCTCTAATCTAGCTAGCTAGCTGGTTGCAGAGGGATGGATTCTACATCTCTGCACACATGGTGCAGGGAGAGAGGAGCGTGTGTGTTGCAAGGGAATAGAAAGGGAAAGAGGAAGAGAGGCGGGCAGGCAGGCAGGCAGTCCCTAAGAGTAGCAATCTACATATCAAAGGGATAGTGTCAGAGCAGTAGAGAAGGGATGACCAGTGTCTTGATCCCTCTAGGCCTCTGACTCACTAGTCTGTCCCCCTCTGTCATTGAGACATGAGAAAGCGCAGAGTCCTTCATTTCCAACAGATTAGATCAGGGGCGTAGCAAGGTTGGAGTGGGCCCAGAGACAAGATTTTAAAATGGCCCCCCGCACTCAAAGTCCAGGGCCTCCGCCCACCCCAGGCCCCCAAGGATTTAAGTCTGATATTTCAAAATAAGTACGCTGCCTGGAAATACATTTCATTGAATACGCACACTTCACAATATATAGTGATATACATTGAGTACTATACATTTGTGCTACTTTTAATGCCTAGAACGCACTAGAAAGACGAATTATTAAAATGGGCCCCTCGCTGCAGATTAGCAAAGGAGACTTTCAATCATGCAGGGTGAGCCTGTGTTTGTTTTCTCAGAATTCTGAACAAATTCAGTCAAGTTTGATTCCAGGAGGTTTTTCACAGGAGGCTTTTAAAGCCCTTTAACACACATCTCCCCTGGAATGGAGGTGCTGCATTCACATGTTGGCCAGATTTACCCTGAAGTCCCTGCAAGTTATTGGGGAGCAGTTCACACGCAAGAAAAATAAAATAAAATAAAAGCACCACACAGACTTCACAGTTCTCACTCAGACCTTCTGGGTTGCAAAACAACTTGAACATAAGTGCATTTATGAATGAATGAATGAATAAAATAAATATAATACTGTTTCTTCCAGAAGTTTTTGTAATTTTCTGCCATGAAACAAGCCACTTACAGGACTTTTTAGATAGTTTTTTTTTAAGCCAGCAAATTTTCCAAGCTGTTTTAAAATGACTATTCAGAGACTTCTCAGTCCCTCCCCCCCAAATCAAAGCCCTATGGCAAGCAGATCCCTATATATCGGGGTGGGGAAGGCAACCACAAAAAGGAGTTCACATTCTACCTGGCAAATGCTGGGCTGGGTTGGGCAGGGCAGGGCAGGGCAGCAAGGGGTCTGCTGCAGAGAACAGTGGTGGCCACTCTGGCTGCCTTCTCCTTGGCTTGCTTGGGGCCTACTCAAGTTCAGGCTTCACAGAGGCCTACACAGAGGCCTCCCTGGAAGCCCCGCCCACCTGTCGATCAGCTGAGAAGAGGAGCTCTTTGCAGCTTGTCTGCTGCTTCCATTGCAGGCCAGGAGGACAAGCAGGAGAGAGGAGGGCGAACAGGGCAAGTGGCTGAGGGGCCTTGGGGCTGGGCAGGGGGCAATGGGGAGTCACGTGAGGTGCCTCTGGGGGACCCCTCCAGGCAGTGGGGCCCCCAGACAACTGTCTCCCCTTGCCCGATCGTAGTTACGCCCATGGATTAGCTAGACAAGGAGGTGCCTTTGAATCTGTTAGCTCTCAAGGATTTCATAGGGGGAGAGCAGTGGTGCTTCTGCATCTCAAGAGAGCATTTCCCCCCAGTGGCTGTGGCTGGGGTCTCCAGTGTGTATCTTGGGTTAGAATTGGTGCCCCTTTGAGGCAGGGCACCATCTTCTTCACCCACTCTGTGAGGCTTGAGGGAGGACTTGGCCTCAATTACAGTAACTGCTTGGAGGATAACCCCACAATAAGGAAGAAAGCCAGGGAGAATCAAATCCCTGTGGCCCATTCCAGAGTAAGGGGCAGGGTTTTCTGGACAACAGCCTTTAGATGAGTAGGGGAGGGCTGTGGAGAGTTCAGTTCTTCCCTGGAGGCCACTGGAGGAGGTCTGATCAGCAACTACTCTCGGACAAAGGGAGTCTATCAGTCTTGCACTGGGAATCAACTGGGATTTCCTTACCTGGAAGTAAGTAGGAAGGCTAGGGACCAGTTTAGCTAGACGTGTCAGGGAATTCATTTTTGTTTAAGCGCTTGGATCTGACTGCATGGTTGTTGTAGTTCCTAGGGAATGGAAGCACGGTTGTGATGCCTCACTAGTTTTCCTTATCATCCAATTATTAATAAATCCTTCTTGTTAAAGAGTATCACTTCTTATTGGGTCCTGCCCTAGTCAAATGCTCTTGAAGACCAAAGACTGCTCAAGCTTTTCTTGCAGGGAGGAGATTTCCACTTTACTCTCCCAGAATATTCCCTTGGAAGGGTGAATCTGCTCATATTAAAAAGTGGATGATGGCCGCCTACCCAGGACTCTTCACAACTAGAGGACAGATTTTGAACCCACCTCCTTCCCTGCTTCATCCATGTTTCCTTCTTCGTCCACGGCTAGGTGACCTTTGAGGAGGTGGCCGTACATTTTACAGAGGAGGAGTGGGCTCTACTGGATCCTAGCCAAAGAGCCCTGCACCAAGAAGTCATGGAGGAGAATGGTGGGAATCTGGCCTCTCTGGGTAAGACTCCCGCTTTTTCCCTGGAGGGGGAGAGAAAAAGTGAGAGAGAGATTGGTCTGGTTCGCTCTGTTGGTGAGGATGTGGTGCAGATAATTGCCCCGGGTTTTGAGTTTGGTCCACTTATGGGCCAGAGAGCCAGCACAATAAAGAAGGCTTCTTCACACGTCCAGACTAATCAGGAGCTGACTTTGCTTCTGCTTGCTCTCTCCTGCACACTCCTGGCCACGATGGAGGCAGAGCACCTGGGAGCCCAGGAGAGCAGCAGTAGGAGGCAAGCAGCATGGGCCCAGGCTCCCATGCCCTCCGCCTCTTTTGGGGCCAGGAACGTATTCGGAATGAAGATGTGCATGTACCCTGTAACTCCGTCAAGGGTATGTGCGTGCCCTCTTTTCCAGCAGCAGTAGAGGGGCCCAAGGGCCATGGAGGCAATTTGGGGCACTGAGTGGTACAGAGGAATAAGGAGCCGGGGGGAGGCAAGTGGCGGAGGGGGAATGGAAGAGCAATATATTCTATTGTATGTGATATAAATATAGATAGATAGATAGATAGATAGATATAGATATATACACACGCATAGCATAGCATTTATGTATTTTATTGGAATGAATTTTAATTCAGTTCAATTCAGTCTTGGCCAGCCAGAACTTCAAAAGTTTAACTTTTAATTAAATTCAGTTTAATTAATTTAAATTAATTTTAGTTCAAGTTAATTACATTATTTAATTAATAAGTCTGAGGGGCAGAGCTGGCTGTCAGTTTCCAAGAAACGGCTGAGGCAGATCCGGCTGATGATTCAGAGCTGGCACAACAACCTGAGACAGCAGAAACCGTGACGGACCAATCAGAAGAGAAGCTATGCAAGCAACCTCCACTGACTCCACAACAGAGGCGGATCACAAGGCAAAGAACTCAGCTTGAGTTCTGCCAGGAGGCCAGATACTGCCACCCCCAAACACAAGAAGAGTAAGAACAGCCCTGCTGGACCTAGTGCATCTAGTCCAGCATCCTGTTTTGCACTGTGGCCCACCAGATGCCTCTGGGGAGCCCGTCGGCAAGAGGTGAGGGCAGGCCCTCTCTCTTGCAGTTGCTCTCCTGCAACTGGTATTTAGAGGCATCTTGCTTCTGAGGCTGGAGGTGGCCTGTAGCCACCAGTCTAGTAGCCACTGATAGACCTTCCTCCACACAACAAGTCACGGTTGCTTTTCAGCCCACCAGGGCATTTGAGTTGTGCAGCCTGGTGAAGACATTATTGAGCTGGATGGACCAATGATTTGACTTGGTATAAGGCAGCTTCCTATGTTCCACATGCCTCCCAGTCCTACTTGGAGATGCTGCCAGAGATACATAACATAAGAACAGCCCTGCTGGATCAGGCCCAAGGCCCAACTAGTCCAGCTTCCTGTTTCGCATAGTGGCCCACCAGATGCCGCTGGAAGCCACAGGCAGGAGTTGAGGACATGCCCTCTCTCCTGCTGTTACTCCCTTGCAACTGGTACTCAGAGGCATCCTGCCTTTGAGGTTGGAGGTGGCCTATAGCCCTCCGACTAGTAGCCCTTGATAGACCACTTGGTATAACTGGCTACAGGAGTGGCATCTAGGTTTCAAAAGTTCTTTGCGGAGGCAAAGCAAGGCTGGCTGTGAGGAAAATTTTAAATTTAAGCCTTAGACCATTTTATAGTGGCTCTCAGTGTACATGGTAACACAAATATTACAAAGACATAAAAACCTCTAGTATTTACAACACATTGTATCAGCTTGTGTTTACAACTCTTTTTATCCATTCAGCTTAAAACCTTTTATTTATTTATTTATTTATTTATTTATTTATTTCCTCCCACAATTTACTGACATCCCTTCATAACATTAAAAAAAAAAAAAATCTTAAGCAAGGTTAACTGTAGGGGGGGTGGAATCTAAGACCCCCTGCTGTACAAAAGGTGGGTGTGGGACTGGGAAGGTGCTACAGTTCCCCTCTTTCTCATTACTTTATCAGTAACTGAACAGACTAATGACATCTGATAAGACAATACAAAAACCCAAAATAAACAAGAGATCAATTTAAAGGGGTTCTGCTGAATTACAACATTGGGACCTTAGAATCCTTTCCTAATTTTCTACTACTACTATGAATCAAGGGTTAATTTGCCCTATTTCAACTTTAAGAGAAGCACAATCATTTACAGAAGAATCATTCAGTATATGACCAAGGTGTTACCCATCTTCAGAGCATAAAAGCTCCCTTTTGCTTCCTCATGAAAGTGTATCCAAACAACAACTCCATCCACCAAATTCACCCCACCTTCCCATACGAAAATGTACAAAGATGTTACAAACATAACATACACAGCACAGTATTAAACTATTTCCTGCAGCTAGTTATCGTATATATAATCTTAATGGTGAAATATACTTTAAATCTCTTGATAAAAGTTCAATGAATTCCAATAGGTTGCAAACTGGAGTTCTCAACTAGCTATTCCTCTGACTGGTTGGCATCTAACTAAAAGTTTGGCTGGGTTGGGTTCCCAAGAGATTTTATTGAAGCAGGGGGAGAGGAAAAGACTCCAATTCTCCCCAAGACCCACATACTATGGTTAAAATGCAGGAATTACACTTTTTATATTTAGCTACAATAGGAAGAAACATGGTGATCCTTTTTCTTTCCAATTTTCCAGAAAGGTAGGCTACTGGTCGTGATGCTGGACCCAAATATTGGGTCACAACTGCAGCCATACATCCTTTGTCCTCTTTTACAAACAAGTAAAAGAGTTTCTCATAGTTTGGAAATGCTAGTGCAGGTGTAGAAACTAATAGGATTTCAAGTTTTCCCAAACATCTCAGTCCTCTTCTGTCCAAGACAGATTGTGGGGTTGCGTAGTTAGATCATACAAGCTGCTTGAGCTATTTGGCTAAAACCAGGAATCCATTGTCTACAAAAACCAACCATGCCAAGGAAAGAGCAAACTTCTTAACAGTAGTGGGTTGCCTAATTCCCACAATCGTATGTACTCTCTCTGGCAATAAAGTCTTAGCATGTTTTCACAACAGGAGTCCCATATATTTACTTCAGATTTGACCCACTGAGCCTTCGGTTTTGAGGCTTTTAAAACCTGTTTGTGCCAAATGGGTCAAAATAAAAACAGTTAAGTGCTCATTGGCCTTTTTATCCACTGTAGCCAAAAACAGATCATCTATAAAATGCAATAATAAAGCACCTTGGGCAGAATATGGTGTTGGGGGTATCCATGATATCTATACTAGTAAAGGGAACATGTACATAAGCCACATTTCCTCCTTCAAAAGTCACTTCTCTCACTGGAAATGCCTTGGCACTCACTTTCCTTTCTCCCAACTTTCTCTGTGCTTGCTTATCATCCTTTCTCTGTACTTTCTGAAGCACCACTCTGGTATCCTTCGTATCAAACTGAATTTTGGAGGGCGTCTGGAACTCCCAAAGTACTACTACTTCTTCAGTCTCTTCCCCTTTCTCTATCACCTTTTCCTTTTCCTCCTCTCATTTTCTCCCTTTCCCCTTTCTCTGCAAATCTTCCCCCTCCCCTCCATAAGGTGGAGGTGGAGCTGAGGGGGTTAACCCCTTTCTGGAAGCCAATTTAAATTGAGCCACCAGAGTGGATGCCTTCCCACTTGATATCAATCGGGCACCCATTTCATCAACAGACATCATTAATCCCGTAGGAGTTAAACCACAGTGTTTACACATTTCAGGTTTTGCCCACAAACTTCTAAAACCACCAGCATATTCATGTTCAGAAAAATTAAGTGTCCTCCTCTTTCTCTGAAGACTGGCGTCTGCCCTCTTCCTCATCTTTGCCCCATTCATCTTGTTCCCAATGTGAACAACCAGAACCTATGCCCACCCCCTCCCTGTGTCCCGTGTCCCCTAAGCCGCATGGCCCACAACCTATGCCTGCCCCCATCCCTCTTGTTACCCGCGGGACTGGGGGAGGTGAGGGTGTCGGGGAGGCCTGGGCGGCAGGTGGTACACTGGGGACGGGAAGGGGATCCGTTTGATTGCAAGGGTGTACATAAGATGGTGGGGGGTTGGCTTTCGGATTTGCTAGCCCTACGAAGACAGGAGGAGCAGCCTGTGTCTTCTTCAACCCACAACTTTTAAGGATTTCATCCCTAGACCAGAGCTCCATAAACGCTTGCGCATATCAATGTTCCTCAAATTTTCCTTCCCAGGTACAAAACAATAATAACTGCAGTATGGTTTGATAATCGATCAATCCGCAGGGGGCCTATATGGCCCCGCTTTCTAATTGGTAATAAAGCCAACAACTTTTGCAAAAATTAATCATCCTTTTTTCTCCTGAGGGGTCCCCCCCATCAGGGTCTGCCAATTCTTTAAAATGCATTCCAAGGGGGTACATCCCTCCCCTTTCTTACTCTGCGTTGTTCCCATGTTGGTGGGGACTCGAACCCGTACCCGGTGGGGACTCGAACCCCAATTTTTTAAAAGACATATTGCAAAGGTGCACACCGTTTACTTTCCCCATTTTTTTCTGGTAAGTAGTTTAGTTATGTGGGACTTTAACCCTAAAACCGCAATCTGCGACTTTAACCCACACCAGGGGACTTTAACCCCTCTTGTTTAAATCTACTTGCCCACTCCGGAGCATCCTTCCCCTCAACACTCTTCACACCGTTTTCCTGCCTTAGTTCTCCGATTTCTGGCCCCTTGTTGTGGAAGGTCCTGGCACGACGGTAGAGCCTTGCCCACTTCTCAACAAAGGTGAGTTGCCGGCTGGGCTGGTTAGTCTGTCCGTCGCCGGGGGCCTTTCCACCCAGTGGGAGGTTGCCTACGCTCATGTAAGGAATGTGGCCCCAATCCGAGTCACGGCACCAATTTGCTATACCATCCAAATGGTTCTTTTACTGGGTCAGCGAGCCAAAGAACATCACCAGCGGAGAAGTTTTAAAAGGCTTTATTTGCTCTGCAGAAGCAAAGGTTCTGGCCGGCTAGTGCCCAAATTCCAGAACCCCGATCATCATTTACAACAGACTTTTATACCTTACAGATCACGTAGGCAAGTAGTTACATGATGATAACAGTATCTCCTTATCTCATTTGTAGGCAAGTAATTTACATGATGGTAACAGTTTGAGCTGGGGAGGAAATTCCTTCTTAACCTTTATCATATTGTGTGTTAAACCTTTCAGCATGACTAGATTACTTTTATAAGTTAATCAATTATATCACTCTGTTTCTAGTGTTATGTGAGAGGGAAATGAATTTCTCTCTGTCCACTTTCTCCACTCCATGCATGATTTTATAGAACTCTATCATGTCTCCCTGCAGTCGTCTTTTTTCTAAACTTAAAAGCCCAAGGTGTTGTAGTCTTGCCTCATAAGAAAGGTGCTCCAGGCCCCTGATCATCTTGGTTGCCCTCTTCTGCACCTTTTCCAGTTCTACAATGTCCTTTTTCAGATGTGGTGACCAGAATTGTATGTACTCCAGGTGTGGCCTCACCATAGTTTTGTATAATGGCATTATAATATTAGCTGTTTTATTTTCAATCCCCTTCCTAATGATCCCTAGCATGGAACTGGCCTTTTTCACAGCAGCCGCACATTGAGTCGACTCTTTCAACAAGCTGTCCACCACAGCCCTAAGATCCCTCTCCTGGTCAGTCACCGACAGCACAGATCCCATCAGCGTATACTTGAAGAAGGGCTTTTTTGTCCCAATGTGCATACTTTACACTTGCTAACATTAAACTGCATCTGCCACTTTGTCACCCACTAACCCAGTTTGGAGAGGTCCTTTTGGAGCTCCCCACAATCCGTTTTGGATTTCACTACCCGAAAGAGTTTGGTATCATCTGCAAATTGGGCCACCTCTCTGCTTACCCCTACTTCTGGATCAATTATGAATAAATTGAAAAGCACTGGTCCAAGTACAGATCCCTGGGGGACCCCACTTCTTACTTCCCTCCATTGTGAAAACTCTCCATTTACTGTATACCTACCCTCTGTTTCCTGTCTTTCAGCCAGTTAGCAATCCACACATGTACTTGTCCCCTTATCCCATGACTGCTAAGTTTCCTCAGGAGTCTTTGATGATGAACTTTGTCGAAAGCTTTTTGGAAGTCCAGGTATACTATGTCAACTGGATCACCTTGATCTACATACTTGTTAACACTCTAAAGAACTCCAAAATGTTGGTGGGGCAAGATTTACCTTTGCAGAAGCTATGCTGGTTAACTCCCAGCAGGGCCTGTTCTTCTACATGCTTTACAATTTTATCCTTGAGGATGCTTTCCATCAATATGCCTGGAACGGATGTTAAGCTAACTGGCCTGTAATTTCCCAGATTGCCCCTGGATCCCTTTTTGAAAATCGGTGTTACATTTGCTACTTTCCAGTCCTCCAGTACAGAGCCCAATTGCAGGGATGTTATATATTTTAGCAAGGAGGCCGGCAATTTCACATTTGAGCTCTTTGAGGACTCTTGGATGGATGCCATCTGGCCCTGGTGATTTGTTAGTTTTTAGTTTTTCTAGATAGTTTAGAACATCATCTCTTGTCACTTCTATCTGACTCAGTTCTTTAGCCTCCCTCCCCGAACAGCCTGGTTCAGGAACAGGTATATGCTCAGTATCTTATGCCATGAAGACGGGAACTCATTTAGCTTCTCTGCAACCTCCATATCCTCCTTAATAATCTCTTTCACTCCCTCATTATCCAATAGTCCAACTGCCTCCCTGGCAGGTTTCCTGCTTCTGATGTATTTAAAGAAGTTTGTGTTATTCCCCTTGATACTTTTGGCTAAATGTTCCTCAAACTCTCTTTTTGCCTCCCTTATTGTCACCTTGCATTTATTTTGCCAGAGTTTGTATTCCTTTCTGTTCTCTTCACTTGGACAGGCCTTCCAATTTTGGAAGGAAGTCTTCTTTCCTTTTATGGCTTCCTTGACGGTACCTGTTAGCCACGCTGGCACCCTCCTGGACTTAGTGGTACCTTTCTTCCTTTTGGGTATACAATCTAACTGGGCTTCTAGTATTGTGGTTTTAAGTAAACTCCATGCATTCTGGTGCAAAGTGACTCTCCTGATTTTCCCTTTCAGCTTTCTTTTCACCATACTCTTCATTTTGGAGAAGTTTCCTCTTCTGAAGTTCAAAGTGCCTGTGCTAGACTTCTTAGGTGATTCTCTGCCTGCATGTATGCTGAATTTGATCGCACTATGGTCACTGTTCCCTAAAGGGTCGATGACACTGACATCACGCACCAGGCCCTGGGTGCCACTTAGGATTAAGTCCAAGGTCGCCTTCTCTCTGGTTGGTTCCAAGACCAACTGTTCTAGGTTGAACCTAGGACCTTCTGCCTGCAGAGCAGATACCATACTACTGAGCTGCAGCCCCTCAGGAATCTGACCAGTTGGAGGGTGGGAGATCTTAGCCTTCTGAAGATCCAGCAGCATTGGTGCAGAAATTAGTCCTGGAGAAGGTTTCCCCTCTCGATGTCCATGAGTAAAACATTGTTCTTCATCCCTGTCAGCAATCTGGCCACCCGGAAGGGAAGTCCAGGAAGATAGTCCACAATACAAACTGGGCTGCAGAAACGAAACACGGCTTGGAATATTTCTCTCTGTCTGGCTTGGGCTGAAAGCTGTTAACACGAGGGTTGACAAACATTATCTTCCAGCAGCTAACAGAAAGCTGTTGACGTGCTTTATAGTCCAAGCTGATAACTCTCAGCTGGCAGGGATTCAAGGCTTATCAGCCCTCTGCAAGAGGTGTTTACTCCTCCTGATAGTTTCCAGCTGTGCTCTTCGCCTTGTGACATGCCTCTGCTGTGGAGTCAGTCGGGGTTGCCTGCACAGATAATCTTCTAGTTTGTCCGTCACGTTCTCTGCTGCCTCAGACTGCTGTGCCTGCTCTGAAACATCAGCCGGACCTGCCTCATCCGTCTCTTGGGAACTGACAGCTGGGCTCTGCCCCTCAGGCACCCCTGCATCAGCTGAAAGGCTGTCAGCTTCCCCTTCCTCCTCGCTATCTGAGATTGAGGGCATGGCAATCACCCACACAGTTGTCTATACCCCAGCCAAAGGTCAGATCCAGAGTTTCCCCCACCAAATAGGTATAGCCAGACTATGAATGGAGGCCACGAAATCCAGAGCCACTCCAAACAATGAACAATCAAATCTATTAACAAGAGAATTTGAAATCACAGATTGTTTAGAGAACTAGCAAAATAAATTTTAGAGAAAGAGCAAAACAAAAGAGTACATTCAATTAGGACCATGAAAGTATTGAAAAACCATTAAGTTCTGGAGATGGAGCCTCCTAGATAGGGTGGTCTAGTGGCAAATGTGACTACTGGTTACTATGGCTGAAAATAATAGAGATTGCAGGAAGGGAAATTCCTAGGAGAGGTGGGTTCTCAAGGGATGAGAAAAACCGATGGAGAGATTGACAGAGAAAGCAGGGAAGTGTGGAAGGTTAGTCAGGCCAGAGTAGGCGAACAAGCAAATGTCTGAACTAGCAGCAGCTGTGTCTTCACTGGAACAGGTGTATATATTCCAGAGTGGTGGAGCAGACACTGCTCAGGTGGGATGGGGAGGAAGAATGCATGAGGGAGAGAATAGGTGCCAGGGAGCCTTCACCAGATGCCCAAGGGTGATCAGGAAAAGGAGAGGAAGAATGTTGAGCAGGATGCTATGTCAGCGTTTCCCGGCATTTGCTCCTGACTTCTCACAGAGGAAGGACACTTATTCATCATGCGTGAACTAAAGGGCTTTAAAAGTCCTGTGTGAAAAAACACCACTGTGGCAGTTAGTTTTGCCATTACTGCAAAGTGATATAATTTCTTTTCCCACTGTGATCAATGGTGGTCCTCCCCCTGGCCACCATTGGATTGTGGGGAAGGGGAGACACATGTCACGGGTCTGGGGGCCATCACGGTGACCCTTCATCTCTACCCCACGGCACTCCTCTTCCCCTTTCTGGAGCCAGCTGGCAAAAGGAGCGCTTGCTCGCCAGGAGCGTGAGGTGCGCCCTTGCCCACTCCTAGCCAGCCCCCTCGTTTGCCGGCAGGGGGCTCCGAGCGGAGGAGAGAAAGGAAGCACCCGGCTGTCCAAGGGGATGCACATCCCCTCTCCTTGGTGCTGCAGGGCACAACCCTCACAGCAGCCCACACAGGGGCGTAGCTATAATTGAGCTAAAGGGTTCAAAGAACACAGGCCCCCAACTCCTGAGGGCCTTCCAGCTCCACCCCTCCCTATTTTCTTCATTATCTCCCTCACTCTGGGGGGCCGCCAGAGAGAGGGATGATCACGGGCCCCCTCTCCCCTAGCTATGCCCGAGCCCGCACTTGACGCTGATGCAGGGAGCGTGGCCAGGGCATGGGTGGGCAGGTGGGCGGTGCCAGCAGCAGCTCGGCCCTGGCCGCCAACAAGCCCCCTACACTGCTGTCATTAACATTAGGAACAGCTTTTAACTTTCAGCATTTTGCAGAGCACATCCAGGCAGCAAGAAGCATATAGGTAACTGATTTAGTACACTGGTTTGGTACATTTTTCATGTAATAAAAAAACAAAAAGATGGCCTAAAGCCAGTTCTATTTGCAATATAGAGATAGAAGTTTGGGGCAGTTTACAAATTTGAAAAATAAATAAAATAAAACCAATATCTTTCCCATCCAGTAGCTTTTAGCACGATTACATCGCCCTCAACTATGGAAAAAGCTGCCAACCTCTTGCTTGCTTTCCCATCATTTCTGCGCCCAAGATCTCCTGGAAGCTCCTTTCCTATCCCAGGCTCTGACCAGTTTTCTCTCTTGGTTCCAGCAGGTGACGGGGGGAGAGGAGGAATGAGGGAAAACACAGTGGAGGATTGTTGGGAGATCCCAGGTCAGAAAAGAGGAATAACCAGAAACAAAAAAATAAAGCAAAACAGAGGAGCGGACCACTGACGAGACATTATAGAACCCACACTGGGGTGAAGCCATATAAATGCTTTGAGTGTGGAAAGAGCTTCAGCACAAGTGGACATCTTACTCTGCACCACAGTACCCACACAGGGGAGAAACCATATAAATGTCTGGAGTGCGGTAAGGGCTTCAAGCAGAGTGGAAATCTTATTATACACTATAGAACCCACACTGGAGAGAAACCATATAAATGCCTGGAGTGCGGAAAGGGCTTCAGCAACAGTGGAGATCTTATTATAAACCATAGAACCCACACTGGAGAGAAACCATATAAATGTCTAGAGTGCGGAAAGGGCTTCAACAAGAGTGGAGATCTTATTATACACCATAGAACCCACACTGGAGCGAAACCATATAAATGTCTGGAGTGCGGAAAGGGCTTCAAGCAGAGTGGAAATCTTATTCAGCACCATAGAACCCACACTGGGAAGAAGCCATATAAATGCTTCGAGTGTGGAAAGAGCTTCAGCACAAGTGGACATCTTACTCTGCACCATAGTAGCCACACAGGGGAGAAACCATATAAATGTCTGGAGTGCGGAAAGGCCTTCAAGCAGCGTGGATATCTTATTATACACCATAGAACCCACACTGGAGAGAAACCATATAAATGCCTGGAGTGCGGAAAGGGCTTCAAGCAGAGTGGAAATCTTATTATACACCATAGAACCCACACTGGAGAGAAACCATATAAATGCCTGGAGTGCGGAAAGGGCTTCAAGCAGAGTGGAAATCTTATTATACACCATAGAACCCACACTGGAGAGAAACCATATAAATGCCTGGAGTGCGGAAAGGGCTTCAAGCAGAGTGGAGCTCTTATTCGGCACCATAGAACCCACACTGGGTAGAAACCATATGAATGCCTGGAGTGTGGAAATCTTACTCTGCACTATAGAACCCATACTGGGGAGAAAACATAAATGCCTGGAGTGTGGAAAGAGCTTCATTAGGAGGGTGTTCCTTATTGCGCACCAAGAAACCCATGTAAGGTAGAAACCATATACATGTTTGGAGTGAGAAAAGCGCTTCAGTCACAGGGCAGCCTTTTGGCACTGTTTATAGATGCGTTTTTGTGTTCGTTATGAATAAATGTGTGTCATTGGCTCGAACAGATTGATGTTTTTAATGTTCCATGGTATCTGCTTTCTATTCATTGCCTCTGAATATATTTCTGAGTTGGTCTCTGGAATGTAGACTCTGGGTGAAACAGGAGGATGGTACACCATCATTTTCAAAGTATGACATTTCGCTGTCCAAGAGGACCACATGGTACAATTTCTCTCCTTGCCTTTGTAGAGAAGTGGGTGAGTAACCAACTGGCTAACACCCTAGAGACCCCTCCAACTTGTTCTTGAACTACAACTCTCATCATCCCCAGCCACCATGGCTCTAACCCACAGGCCCACAATCTTTCTTACTTATTTGATTTCTATACCACCCTTCCAAAAATGGCTCAGGGAGGTTTACACAGAGAAATTATAAATAAATAAGATGGATCCCTGTCCCCAAAGGGCTCACAATCTCTCCCCCATTTTGCTAATTAGGCATTAGTCCTCCAGTTTGGGCCAAGGGTGTTGCTAGCATCTTACTAGATTGGGTGCCAGGTCCACAATCCTTCTTTTCAAATTTCCCATGACCTCCTCCATGGAGCCTAGCAGCCAGGTTGCCGCTGGGCACAAGGCCTAGGGGGCCACACTTGCAGAAAGAGGCAGCCCCCAGACAGAGCAACGGCCCCCTCTTCACAGGCAAACTGAAAGGGAATGGAGGGAGAGTGGAAGAGATGGGTGCTTCAAACCTCCTGCCTGCCCCCTCCCTGCACAGCCCTCCACCAAACTTGCTGGGAGGAGGGGGCCAAGGGGTGTGCTTTGGGCTGGAATTCCAAAAGGCTGCCCAGCAGGGGCTCCCCAGTCCTTGGGAGGTAGTTCCTCTGATCCTGAAGCCCTCTAGAAAATCTAGAGCTCTAGAAAGTTCTAGACCGCTAGAAAATCAACAATTTCATCAGAAAGGGAAAAGGTTCTGGATGGAGTCACCTCATGCCATATTTAGGTGGCTATCTGCATGAATGTATTCATGGCATCAGTGGACATCTCAGAGGCCTATTCCCACATCTCCATTTGTTTGGATCACAGGAGATTCCTAAGATTCTCATATGACCATCTACATTATCAGTACACCGCGCCCCAGTTTGAACTGTTATCTGCCCCTTGCGTACTCTCACAGGTAATGGTGACACTTAACGCACCTCCACCTGTAGAGCAGACAGATACACCCTGATCCCCACGATCAGTCCTCCATCTTTCAGAAAACACAGAGAGATGTGAGTCCAACACCACTGGCCATGAACTTTCACGTAGTCGTCATCAACCGTAAAAAGGGCCATCTTTGCTCGTCTCAGTCTCTTCTACTCCCTTCTATGGGGGCTCTCTCTAACCTCAGCAGAGGCTCCCTTCTAACAGAACAGTCAAGACTCACTGTTCCCACGGATGCCAGCCTGAAAGGGTGGGGCACTCACTACGAAACCCAATATGCATGAAGTCTTTGGTCTTCTCTAACACCAAGAAGTAACATCAACTGGCTAGAACTAGGGGCATCCCGCCTGGCCTCATCCAATTCCAGTTTCTCCTCTAGGGCCGTCATGTATTAATACGTTCAGACAACATACCTATCAATTCATACACAAACAGACATGGCGGGTCCATATCACTAACCTGGATGGCAGAGCCCGATCCTTATAAGATCCTCAGAGAGGTGTTCTTAGGCAGAGTTGATCTTAGTGGCATCCCATGGGCTCTGGAGGCCCTGATTCTCACAAATGGTGTATTTTTGGTCCACCACCCCTGGTGTCTCCCCCTCCTCATGGATCCTCTCCCATAAGGGCCTCTTACCCAGAATGGCTCCAACTATACACCTGGAGGTTGAGTGCTTGAACCTCGCCACCAAGGGCTATTCACAAGCTGTGCAAGATTCCATCTTGGCTTCCCAGGATCTATCCACTGTCTGGCCCTTCAGACAACATGGACAGCTTTCTCTAGATACACAGAAAATGACTAATCCACTGGCCACGGGGATTTGGCCACTAATCCACTTGGCCAAGTCCTTGCCTCCACCGGTCTAGAGCTTCGTTCTGCATTCCAGTTCTCTCAAATGCCATACCTTTGTTCTGGCCTTGATCCTGAACTTTGCTGAGTGCGTTAGTTCTGTCCTATGTTCCCACAGTTCCTGTTTTTGTCCAATGGGCCTCCAATTGGCTTCCCCTATTGTCCAGCATTTTCTCCATCAGGATACTTGAATGCAGTCTTTAATACCATTCCCTTGCCACCTTATCTTCTTCCTCTCTCTAGTTTATTTCATACTAGACCCTTGAGGTTGCTATATCTTCATCCCGCAGAGTGTCTGTGCTGACCGCTTTATTATACATAAGGACTCTGCATGGCCAAGTTGTCTACATGGTACTTAAACTTGACTCCACCTTCCACTGGTCTCATGACCTTGTCCTTCCCCTCCTCACCACAGAGAAAGACCTGGCTTACATGTTTGCCGGGCTTTACGCATCTATATCAGGCACACTTTAGGATTTTGCATATATGACCTCCCTTCTCCCTCAATACGTTTCTAGAAGGATTATGGCTCTCTATGTCCAGGGCAGCCACAGTGGCCTTCTCAGCAAGCACTCTTTGGATATCAATATAGCAGCCATCCTGCTCGTCCATTTCTCTCCTTATCCGTCACTACAAATATTCTCCTTGTAGACACCTCAGGTGGCCTTCGGGTGCACTGTCCTCCTACAAGTAGTTTAAATATATCCTTCCCTCCCAGTTGTTTTTGCATACCACTTGGACATGTCCCATACTAATGAGCTCCAGCACAGGGGGGAAAGGAACATTGGACTGACCATGAAGGGTTCTTCCCCCGTGACTGGAGCTCATCAGGCCCACCTCCGGATGTATATAGTTATTGGGGTTGGTTCTTCGTATCTTGGGTGGAGCCACCTTCCAGAACATAACAGCATTTGTATGTGTCCTCTGTGTCTCCTGTTTATTCTCCTGTGTATTTAACCGGTTGCCTTTCTAGGATATTTCTCTCTTTCTACATGTGCCATACTCTACGCTACAGTCCTGGAACTGGGGATATGGCATCCTCTGGCGACAAAAAACTAGCCTCACGTGATTTGGTCCTGTCTCTCGAGCATGCTCAGTGCACAACCCATACTGATGAACTCCAGTCACAGGGAAAAGAACCCTTCACCTTAAGTCCAATGTTCCTTTCTGGCATCACCTGCTTCAAAGGTCAGGCTGCAAGGCTGCCACATCCGCTCCCCCTTCTGCACCCTGGAAAGAAGATGCCCGACTGCCACACACCCTCTTTTGTGCCCCCAGACTCCGCCTTCCTTGAAGCTCCATCTCACATCAGAACTAGGCTTAACTAAGATGCCTCCACTGCCTCCAGAAGCATGGTCTATTCTGGTCACTGTATCTTAAGGAGGACACTGTAGAACTGGAAAAGGTGCAGAAGACAGTGACCAAGATAATCGGGGACCTGGAGCACCTTCTTTACAAAGCAAGGCCTGGGGCACCTGGGGCCTTTTAGCTTAGAAAATAGATGTCAAGGGCGCACGCTCTGGCAATAAATCAAAGCAACAGCTGGAATGTGTGGGATAAGAGCTTTTACCAGCAGCAAAGTGGAAGCAAGTATATGGTAATTACCGCACTTGAATCATCAGTCCATAAATCATAGTCAAATGCCAAGTCCAATATGGGTCAATGCCAGGATTGGGATCGGTTGCCAGTGCAAAGGTTCAGGGGGTTCCGAAAAGAGTCACAAGTCGATAGCCAGGCACAGGTGTCAAGAGCCTGTCCATCTGGTGTCCAAGTCCAGGTCTCCGTCACAGCTGCTGGAAGTCCCTCGGCGTCCTCTCTGGTCTGCAAAGAAAACACAAGAGAAACTGTACTCGAAGTATCAGGTTCACACAGTCTCCCCCACAAACTCAGTCCACCCACCAGATAGCATGGGTCCAGAGCAAAAGGAGTGCAAGGCGTTACCTCAAGACCAAGGTGGCAGATCTGGAGAAGCTTGGAGAGACAGAGAGGCATGTGGATGAGACTTGCAGGGACGTGGCATCCCACTCCAGGGCTGATAGCTCTGCTGTCAGGGAGAATGAAGGTCTTCAGCAAGGAGGACATCGGTCTGAGGAAGAGGGAAATGCTCTTTTAGAAGAGACCCCTTCCATGGATGATGAGCCCATAACCCCTGCTAACTTAGGAAAGAGGCACCTTTTAATGTGGTGATTCTCTTTATTTAGCAGGGGGAGAGTAACTGGCCCTCTCCATCCCCAGAACAGTACCTCCAGTGACTGTTGTGTCTATCATAGGTTTCTTTTAGATTGTGAGCCCTTTGGGGACAGGGATCCATCTTATTTATTTATTATTTCTCTGTGTAAACCACCCTGAGCTATTTTTTGGAAGGGCGGTATAGAAGTTGAAATAATAATAATAATAATAATAATAATAATAATAATAATAATATCATCTCACATAGGGGATACTCCTCTGGGGGGTGGGGGCTGCCTTGTAGTGGGTGATTCGATCATTAGAGGTATAGAGAGATGGGTTTGTGACCTCTGTGTTGACCGCAAGGTGACTTGCCTGCCAGGTGCGAAGGTTGCGGACATCACGCAACATCTAGATGGGCTCTTAGGCAGTGCTGGGGAGGAGACAGCTGTCGTGGTGCATGTCAGCACCAATGATGTGCGGAAATGTAGTTGGGAGGTCCTGGAATCCCAATTTAGGCTGATAAGTAGTGTATTGAAGTCCAGGACCCCCAAGGTAGCATTCTCAGAAATGCTACCTGTTCCACGTGCAGGTACAGTGAGACAGTCGTAGCTGAGGGGTTTCAATGCGTGGATGAGACGTTGGTGCTGGGAGGAGGGGTTTAGATTTGTTAGGCACTGGGATACATTTTGGGGCAAGCAAGGCCTGTACAAAAGGGATGGGCTGCCCTTCAATCAAGATGGAACCAGACTGCTGGCGCTTAAAATAAAAAAGGTTGCAGAGCAGCTTTTAAAATGACACCTGGGGAATAGCCGACGGGAACTGGGCAGTATCCCATTTGGCAAAAGCCATCCTTTAAAGTGCGAGGGTGCAAAGGATTCAGATAAAACAGAAGGGGACAGAGCAGAATCATATAAAGAGCAGACAGAAAACTGTACCCGCTAGTCAAAGAGTCAAAAGAAAGATAGCATACACCAGTTCAGCGATTCAACGTATAGCTGCTTATATGCTAATGCCAGAAGCCTCCGAGCCAAGATGGGTGAGCTGGAGTGCTTCGTTGCTAATGCAGAAATAGATATAGTGGGCATAGCAGAAACATGGTGGAACAGTGAGAACCAGTGGGACACTGTTATCCCTGGGTATAAACTCTATAGAAAGGACAGGGAGGGGCGCTTTGGAGGAGGGGTAGCACTGTATGTTAAAGAAGTGATAGAATCTAACTAGCTAGAAAACCTAGGTGGACTGGAGTCCTCCACAGAAACCATGTGGGGGGAAATACAAGGCCTGAAAGGAAATGTGCTACTGGGGATGTGCTATCGCCCTCCGGATAAAAACGCTAACAGTGACTGGGAGTTGCAGCAGGAAATTGGGGAGGCATCACAGGGCTGTAATAATGGGTGACTTCAATTACCGACACATAGACTGGGTAAATTCATACTCAGGTAATGTCAGAGAGGTCAAATTTCTAGATACGCTGAATGACTGTGCCCTAGAACAGCTGGTCTTGGAACCAACCAGAGAGATGGCGACCTTGGACTTAATCCTGAGTGGCACCCAGGACTTGGTGCATGATGTCAGTGTCATCGACCCTTTAGGGAACAGTGACCATAGTGTGATCAAATTCAGCATACATGCAGGGAGAGAATCACCAAGGAAGTCTAACACAGACATTTTGAATTTCAAAAGAGGAAACTTCTCCAAAATGAGGAGTATGGTGAAAATAAAGCTAAAAGGGAAAATCAGGAGAGTCACTTCGGTTGCCAGGAAATTTCGGACCAACAAACGGAAGTACTTTGTCACACAATGCATAATCAACTTGTAGAATTCTCTGTCACAAGATGTGGCGACAGCCAACAACCTGGAAGGCTTTAAGAGGGGGTTGGATAACTTCATGGAGTAGAGGTCTATCATCGGCTACTAGTTGGAGGGCTGTGGCCTACCTCCAGTCTCAAAGGCAGGATGCCTCTGAGTACCAGTTGCAGGGGAGTAACAGCAGGAGAGAAGGCATGCCCTCAACTCCTGCCTGTAGGCTTCCAGCGGCATCTGGTGGGCCACTGTGTGAAACAGGATGCTGGACTAGATGGGCCTTCTTGGGGCTGATCCAGCAGGGCTGTTCTTATGTTCTTAAGGCTAAACGCCGAATGAAGCCAATTAAGGCCCCGCCTACCTTCGGGGCTACAGATTCAGATGCTTCTCTGGTCAGACTTTGCAAATGGCTGCTTCTTCTCTGCATAATACGCTGCGGTCACGCCAGTGCTCCACGTAGCTCACTGGTCTGCTGCTTGGTCCCAGCTCCTCCCCATCTGAAGAAGGCAATGACTCCCCAGCAGCCTCCTGCTGTTCTACAATAGGTAAGCTCTCGTCTGTGGGACTTCCTCTTCAGTGTCCTGCAGCAGGACCATATCAGGGATTGTGGGTCAGGTACTCCTCAGAATCTTCTGAATCGGACCTCTCCCTGACAACTATGGGGAGATGTGATTGCGGTCTATAAAGTTATGCATGGCGTGGAGAGAGTGATTTTTTCTCCTCCTCTCGCAACACCAAAACCAGGGGTCATCCTATGAAACTGATGGCCAGGAAATTTAGGACCAACAAACGGAAGTATTTTTTAACACATTGCATAATTAATCTATGGAATTCTCCGCCACAGGATGTGGTGACAGCCACCACCCTGGATAGCCATAAGAGGAGGAAGAAACATCAATAACCTGTGCTACGCTGATGACAACATTCTGATAGCTGAGAATGTGGATGAACTGCAAGCTCTAGTAAAGAAAGTCAAGGAGCTCAGTGAAAAAATGAGACTACAACTAAATGTAAAGAAGACTAAACTAATGACAACAGGTAGAACAACCAGCCTCAGAACTGACAATGAAGACATGGAAGTGGTGAATAGCTTCTGCCCTTTAGGATCGACCGTCAACAGTAAAGGATCCAGCAGTCAAGAAATACGCCGCAGACTAGCACTTGGTAGGGTTGCAATGAAGGTCTTTGAAAGGATATTTAGATGCTGCGATGTGTCGACACCGACAAAGATTAGCATCGCTTGGACAATGGTTTTCTCCATAACACTCTATGGATGCGAAAGCTGGACTTTGAAGAAGCAAGATAGAAAAAGCATTGACATGCTGGAGAAGACTTTTGAGGATACCATGGAAGCCAGGAAAACAAACAAATGGATCACAGAACAAATCAATCCAAAATTTTCACTCAAAGCACAAATGACCAGGCTCAAACTATCATACTTTGGACACATTATGCGAAGACCCAGCTCCCTTGAGAAGTCCATAATGCTGGGAAAAGTTGAAGGAAAAAGAAGAGGGCAACCAGCAGCAAGGGTTTTTTGCATCATTGCAAAAAATACCAAAACCAAAAACTTAGTAGAGTGGAAAGGCTTATAGGTGTGGGGTAGAGAAATTAAACAAATAAGAAAGTTTACTTTGGAAAAATAATTGTTCAATTAAAACATTTTTTGGGTTTCTTTACACAGCAAAATCTAGAACACAAAACAGTAACCATAAGAACATACAGGAGCAAAGGAATGGTTGTGGAAACATATCCAACTAGGCTGTCTAAACTGGTCCCTACAGAGTCCTCTGCCGTTGCCTTCTTCTCATCAACTGGCTTGCTGTGCAGTCTCTTATCCTGGTCACAGACAGTACAGGCCTGGGCTTGAATCCAGCCTTGTTCTTCTTGTGATTTCAGCTCCTGCTACAGCTACAGCACTGATTCTCTCAGCCTGTGCTAGCAATTCTTCAGCTCTGATTTTCCAACTGTGTCTTTAGAGAGTCTTTCCTTCTCTCTTCCAAACTGCACCCTGACTTTTTCCAGGACTCTAACTTCTTCCAGGACTCTCTTAAAAACCCTCTCTGTATATACACCCTGGAAAGAAGTGCCAACACTTCTTCTGCCCCAACAGTTTTTCAAACAACCCAATTAGAACAATTCAAAGTTCCCTCCCTTTTGCAAAATTTATTTTCCTTCCAGAACCGAACTGTCAACTGATATTCTAAATTTAATTAATTAATTAATCAATTAATTAATTGTGGGGGGGAAATAAAAGAAAAACTCGCAGGCATGAACTTTTGAGCCTGCCAGATTTGTCACACTTAGGGAGCTTGCAAATATATGAACATAGAAATCCTGTTTACAGTAATGCAGAGGTTTGTGCCTCTTTCCTTCACACCCCTAAATACCCGTTGCAGGGGAAATACATCATCTCTTGCCTTGCCTGTGGGCTTCCCAGAGGCATCTGGTGGGCCACATAGGGAAGCAGGATGCTGGACTAGATGGTGTTGAGGTGAGGCTCTTTCAAAATAAGGGGTCCAAACCCACCAGGAACTTAATTTATCCTCTTCAGTGCCTCTTATTTTGGAATAAAAACCCTGTCAATACCATAACAGTATTTGGCTATAGTTTAGACCGATTATAGGAATGGGCTCTTTTATTCTTTTCTACATAGCCTAGGGAGCAAGAGGTTGCTGGTTTGAATCATCACGGGTATGTCTCCCAGACTATGGGAAACACCTATATTGGGCAGCAATTATATAGGAAGATGCTAGAAGGCATAATCTCATACCTGTGTGGGAGATGGCAATGGAAAACCCCTCCTGTATTCTACCAAAGAAAATCACAGGGCTCTTTGGGCGCCAGGAGTCGACACCAACTCGACGGCACAACTTTACATAGCTTTTATTGTCTTAACAAAATCCAGTACAAACATTACACTGCAGGTGAAACTCGGAAAATTAGAATATCGTGCAAAAGTCCATTAATTTCAGTAATGCAGATTAAAAGGTGAAACTGATATATGATAGGCGCATTACATGCAAAGCGAGATAAGTCAAGCCTTAATTTGTTATAATTGTGATTATCATGGCGTACAGCTCATGAAAACCCCAAATCCACAATCCCAGAAAATTAGAATATTACATGGAACCAAGAAGACAAGGATTGTAGAATAGAACAATATCGGACCTATAAAAAGTATACAGTGTACTGTGCTTGATTGGCCAGCAAACTCGCCTGACCTGAACCCCATAGAGAATCTATGGGGCATTGCCAAGAGAAGGATGAGAGACATGAGACCAAACAATGCAGAATTGCTGAAGGCCGCTAATGAAGCATCCTGGTCTTCCATAATACCTCATCAGTGCCCCAGGCTGATAGCATCCATGCCACGCCGCATTGAGGCAGTAATTGCTGCAAAAGGGGCCCAAACCAAGTACTGAATACATATGCATGCTTATACTTTTCAGAGGTCCGATATTGTTCTATTCTTCAATCCTTGTCTTATTGGTTCCATGTAATATTCTAATTTTCTGGGATTGTGGATTTGGGGTTTTCATGAGCTGTACGCCATGATAATCACAATTATAACAAATTAAGGCTTGACTTATCTCGCTTTGCATGTAATGCGTCTATCTCATATATCAGTTTCACCTTTTAATTTGCATTACTGAAATTAATGGACTTTTGCACGATATTCTAATTTTCCGAGTTTCACCTGTACTAGGTTTGATAAAAATAGACTCTTCATGGAAGAGACAAACAAATTTACATTGAAAAAGGCTTGCATATAAAGGATTACTAGCCATTACAAAAAGATTTGCATTAAAAAAATACATTGATGAAATAATCAGTAATCAATCAAGGCTTTAAAAACTCTCTCTCTCTCTCTCTCTCTCTCTCTCTCTCTCTCTCTCTCTCCAGCCTTAAAAGTCTAGCTCTAGAATGCATAAAAAGTTGCTCTTAAAATATCCTGGTATAGAGTATCCTGGTATTGTAGAAACATTTCGAATCTTCAAAAAACACGGGCTCTATCTTGTTTCTATAAAAGTAACTTTTAAAAGTTTAAAAATTCATTAGACAGCACAGCCCTAGGGCTGGGTGTTTAAAACAGTGGTCAGCTCATGATTTAGATTTCTTCTGGCTTCTCCTCTACGGGAATTCTCGTAGCGAGCTACATCAGGGCTCCTGCTTGCTAACAAGAGGACAATCAGATGACCTCGAGGGACCCTCCCTGGTGCACCGCTGAGTCCTACCAACCCCCAGGTCCAGCTCTGGCACAAAGAGTGGGGAGACAGGCTGCTTCTGGTGGCAGGTGGTGGGCCAGTTTTCAGGGGCAGCCTGGTAGCACACCCACCAGCACCCCCTTCCCACAAAGACAGCTGCGGAGGATGTTGGAGATGAACTTTCAGTGCATTGACCTTTTGCACCAACTGTCCTAATGACCACTAGGGGCATTGGGTGTAGAGACAGTGAGTCAGGGTCTCCTTTACCTGTCCCTACTCTATGACCCCCGAACTGACTCTGCAGCACTTCCTGTGCTGAGTCACAATCCTTCCTTTCCTCCTAGAGAGCAGATGGAAACATCTCTCTCTCTCTCCTTGCCTATCCACTATGTAGTCTTTTAGATTAGAGATAGGTCTTTCCTATCTAAGTGTATTTAACCAATAAATGTTTAGTGTTTAGTCACACAAGGATCTCCATGTGTTTTCTCTAAACAGCTGCAATATCCAAACCATCCTCTGCTACCTACTCTGTCACTGGAGTGTGTGCTCATTCCTTAGTGCTCTGCTGTTTTACCTATTGTGGGTAAAAATCAACAACCTCTAACAGAGGAAAGCAGTCGAAGTGGCACACCATCCATGCTGCTTTTCCTCTTCCCTCCCCAATAGGGAAGGAAGGAAGGAAGGAAGGAAGGAAGGAAGGGGGAGAGATTCGAGTCAGAGGAAGGATGGAGCGGAGAGCGGGATTTTAATGGGGGGGGGAAGAGGGGGTGCCCTTTGGAAATTGCTCTGGGCACAAATTCGTCTAGTTTAGCTGCTATACAAATAATCACAATCTTGTGGTGGATCCAGTGTATACACATCTGCACCCACGCTTCCTGAAAGCTGAGGAAGGATGAATAATTGCATCTCGAACCTGTCCTTCCTCCAAGGAACTTGAGCTGGGAAACCTTCTTTCTCTCCCACCCATTTGATCCTCACAACTACCCTGTGAGGAAGGAATGACCCAAGATAACTCAGTGAACTTCATGACTGAGTACAAGACCTGATTTGAGTCTCCCCAGTCCATTCACTGCTCTAACCACTATGCCACATTTGCTCTGCAAAAATTCACTCCAGATGAAGTGGTGTGTGTGTGAAGAGTCACTCAATTCTAAGCACTCGTCCATCGTAATGTTGGACTTCCATATGGACATACTCATCTTTAGTCTGTGGTCCTGTAGGCACTATAAAGTAACAGGCGTCCCCCATATTTCTTGGTATCTCTGCTGAGTGTGTGTTTGTTCCAGCTTGTGTTAGATATAAATCTACGCATTGCCAGTTATTGCTAAGGCACCTGCCTAGTCCTGGCTCAGCTGTGTTCCCTCTATCAGGGATTCCCAGATGTTGTTGACTACAACTCCAATAACCCCCAGGCAAAAGCCATTGCAGCTGGGGATGATGGGAGTTGTAGTCAACCACATTTGGGAATCCCTGATAGAGGGAAAACTCAGGGGCATAGCTAGAGGGGAGGGGGCCGTGTTCACAGGTCTCCCCAGCGGCCCCTCGGAGTGAGGGAGATCATGAAGAAAATAAGGAGGGATGGAGCTGGGGGGGGCCCCTTAGGAGCTTGGGGGCCCAGGTTCTTTGAACCCATCCGCTCAATTATAGCTACGCCCCTGGGCAGCAGGGAAATGGCTTGACTAGCAAGCCAGAGGTTGCCGGTTCGAATCCCTGCTGGTATGCTTCCCAGACTATGGGAAACACCTCTATCGGGCAGCAGCGATACAGGAAGGTGCTGAAAAAGGCATCATCTCACACTGTGCAGGAGATGGCAATGGTCAACCCCTCCTGTATTCTACAAGAGGCAACCACGGGGCTCTGTGGTCGCCAGGAGTCGACACCGACTTGTCGGCACCCTTTACCTTTAACCCGGGAACACTGGCTGCTGCCCACAAGCGGCTCCTGCACAGCCCACCCCTCACCCATCACTTGCCCTTCCTGGCACCCCCACCCCCCTCCAGCCGCAGGAGTCACCAGCCGCCACTGCTCTCTCTGCAGCGATATTATCTGCCAGTGGGTGATGGCACCTCATGCATCGGAGGGGGTGGGTTCTGGTCTGCAGAAGCGGATGCCACACTACACAACACCGGCCAGTTTTTCACATGCCGGAAGCCTCTTTCTCCTTTCTGCTGCAACTCATTAACAAGGGGCTGCTGCAGCTCCGCTGGAATCCGGCGCCCTTCGCGGCTGCTCGTTGCTGCCCCCTAGAGCTGTGACAAATCCAGGCTTGGGACTACAGTTCCCAGAATGATGGGAAGGAGAAGAAGAGGGAAGAAAGAGGATCCCTACAATTCCCAGCATACTGAGCGTTTTCTTCACTGGTGTTTTTTTTTTTTTTTAAGTGCAACTACATCTCCCAGCAGGCTGAGCTCGTGCAAGGGGCTTGTAAACACGTGGGCTGCTTTTCGCAAGGCAAATTGGAGGAGAGCGGAGCGCTGGCCTGTTTCTAGCTTGTGTATGATGCAGCCGCCTCTCTCTGTGCCGCTCATGTTTCTAAGGCATTGTAGCCTCTTGCTCGATCATAACCCAGAGGTTTGCCGTTCCCGTGATCATCCTGACCGGTACCCTGTCTTTTACCTACATCTTCTTTAAAGCGTGTGCGCGCCCACATTGGACAGGCACACTTTGCAGTGCTCCAGTGACTGCCCCGGCAGGTGGAGAGCCTCTCCTTCCCAGTAGCATTTTTGCACTGCCTTTAAAAAATGTCGTTGGGTTTTAACCTGCTGGGGGACGTTTTTTGGCTGAAAAGAAATAGAGACATAAAACCCCGCAATGTTTTACAGTGTAACCAAGTCTGCGATCGATGCATAATTACTTGAGAGTAAACCTTACTGAATTGTAGAACTTCCTAAACGTGCCTAGACTTGATTGCACACCGCCATAAAGTATTTGTTTTTTGTTCCTGTCGCTACCGGACTACCGTGTACTTGGGACCGATTTAGCTCAGGGGTGTGCAAACTGCGCCTCTCCCGCTGTTTCTGGACTACGACTCCCATCATCCACAAATCGGGGCTGGGGGTGACGGGAACTGTAGGCCAACAACAGCGGGAGAGGGGCAGGCTGCCCACCCCGACGTCTAAAAGGGTATCCCGACTACAGCTCCCAGGATGCATTGCCTCCCCCCCCCGCAAAGCTCCTCCCGTCCAGAAAGGGGATGTGGTGGTGGGTGAGGAGCGGGAGGGCGTGTGGGGGCTGCGGATGAGACTCCAACTCCCAAGGCGCCCTGCGGGAGGTGCCAGTCCGACTAGGCTGTGGCGGGGCCGCGCGGCGCGCTGGGAGCTGTAGTCCTGGCGCGGGAGCTCCAACGGTGCGCACCGCTGCTGGCTGGGGGTGGTCTGGGCGGCACGCTCCCCTGCACCTCCTCCGCCCCAGGCACCCTGCCTGCCTGCCTGCCTGCCTCACAAAGCCCCGGTGGCTGCTGCTCCTGAGGCTGCTTCCCTCCTCCTCCTCCTCCTCCTCCTCCACCTCTTCTTCCTCCTGCGCCCCGTCCCTCCTCCTCCTCCTCCCCCCTCTCCCTCCTCCCCTCCTCCGCGGCCCGTCCCTCCCCCACTGGCTGCTTCGGCTCCTGCGGGTTGCTGCTTGTGCGAGTGAGGGGAGGCTGGAGCCCGAGGAACGGCAGCAGCGGCGGCGGCGCAGGAGAAGGCGACCGGGCGGAGGCGGCGGAGGGCGACCACGAGCAGGGCGACCACCCCCAGCAGGCGGGAGCCGGAGCCGCTGCCGACGCGGAGGAGAACCGCAGGTGGGGGAGGGGACCTCGGAGTCCGGGAGAGGGGGGTCCTGGAAAAAAAAGGGGGGGGGCGTCGTTGACGACAGGAGGGTCCACTTGTCCTTCCCCAGTTCTTCTTGTGGGGAGAATTGGGGCATGCAGCCCCTACGCACCTTCTGCCTAGGCAGCCCCCCCAGTTGGCATGCAGCCCCCCGCACAGCAGCCCCCCCAGTTGGCATGCAGCCCCCTGCACAGCAGCCCCCCCAAGTTGGCATGCAGCCCCCTGCACAGCAGCCCCCCCAGTTGGCATGCAGCCCCCTGCACAGCAGCCCCCCCAGTTGGCATGCAGCCCCCTGCACAGCAGCCCCCCAAGTTGACATGCAGCCCCCCGCACAGCAGCCCCCCAGTTGACATGAAGCCCCCCGTACAGCAGCCACCCAAGTTGGCATGCAGCCCCCCTGTACAGCAGCCCCCCCAGTTGGCATGCAGCCCCCCGCACAGCAGCCCCCCCAGTTGACATGCAGCCCCCTGCACAGCAGCCCCCCAAGTTGGCATGCAGCCCCCTGCACAGCAGCCCCCCCAAGTTGGCATGCAGCCCCCCGCACAGCAGCCCCCCAAGTTGGCATGCAGCCCCCCCGCACAGCAGCCCCCCCAAGTTGGCATGCAGCCCCCCCGCACAGCAGCCCCCCCAAGTTGGCATGCAGCCCCCCCGCACAGCAGCCCCCCCAAGTTGGCATGCAGCCCCCCCGCACAGCAGCCCCCCCAAGTTGGCATGCAGCCTCCCCGCACAGCAGCCCCCCAGTTGGCATGCAGCCCCCCCACACAGCAGCCCCCCAAGTTGGCATGCAGCCCCCTGAACAGCAGCCCCCCAAGTTGGCATGCAGCCTCCCCGCACAGCAGCCCCCCAGTTGGCATGCAGCCCCCCCACACAGCAGCCCCCCAGTTGGCATGCAGCCCCCCAGTTAGCATGCAGCCCCCCCAAGTTGGCATGCAGCCCCCCCACAGCAGCCCCCCCAGTTGGCATGCAGCCCCTACGCACAGCAGAACCCCCAGCCCCTCAATACTGCCAGTCGCAGGTGCTGTGTGTGTTGGTTGTGTCCGGGCCAGGGCAGCTTTGCAGGGGGTGGGGGGGGTGATGGTGTGGCCGAACAAGGGTTTTGGCACAGCAGCGTTGTGGGCCCCGAGTGCTCCCATGTGGCGGGGGAGGGGAAGGGGGGACGGCCTGGTGTGTGTTGTGACTCCAGACGTGCCCCTGAGGTGGTGGGCTTGGGAGACAGGCGCAGGGCTGGGGCTGGACGGGCAGGGGGCGGCTGGCCTCCTGTGGGGCGTGCGGGCAGGGGAGATGCATTGGCATCTCTGAGGTGGGGCTGTTGTGGGCTGTGGCAAAGGCAGGAGGGCCTAATGGGTTCGCAGGGGGCTGGTGAGGATTGGGCTGAGCGTGGAGGAGGGTGCTAGTCCTGGGGATGGAGAGTGGGTGGGGCAGAGCGCGCGGGCCTCAGTGGGGCCCATGGGCTTGGCAGAGGCTGGCGCTGTGTGCCTGTGGAGAGGGATGGAGGCTCCTGGCGTGTGGGCTTGCCACAGAGCAGCGCTTGCTCAGCATGGCCGTGTCGTCGCCGCGTTGGGCGCTGGCATTTGGTCTCTGCAGGGGGCATGAGAAGCAGCTTGTGGTTGGGGGCAGAGCGGTGTGACTGCCCAGATCTGACGCTGGTGCGTGGCCATTTGGGACTGGTGCAGGGCATGGTGTGTGGAAGACGGGAAGGGGCATGGGCACAGCAGCTGTGGCATCGGCGTGGGGTGCTCTTACGGCAGCCGAGGGAAAGCGTGGGCAGGGAGCACTGCTAGGGAGGCGGCACAGACGCTGGGCTTGCAGTGGGGAGATGTGCAGAGGCACTCGGAGGGTAAGGATACGGACGGGATGGCTTCGGCAGGCTTGTGTCGCTGTCATTGATTGAAAACAAGATGCTCGTGCCACGAGTCACCCAGAGGGGCATAGAAGTAGCTGATCTGGGATAGAGCGAGTGGGCACAGGGGGCCGAGCCGATGGAAATGGCCTAGGGCATCTCTTTTTTTTTTTTAAGGCATGTGGAGGGATAGTCCAGGGCAACTGTGTGATGGCAGTCATGGATGCTGCAGAGTGCTTGCTTGGGAATCGGCAGAGGAGACCCAAGAGTTCATGGCTCGGCGAACTCAGCTGCTGAGACCGGCAAGCTGTAGGGTGGTGGGGTGTGTGTGTGTCTGTGTGTGTGTGTGGGGGGGGATGCTGGCACAGGAAGTATTGAGGGGATGCTGGCAGGATACGATGGGGGATCTTCACAGCGACACTGGTGTAGCTACAAAGGATGTCGCACAGAAATGTTTGCCACTGGGCTGTCATTGGGGGAATGAAAGCTGATCGATAGCTCAGGTCCGTGGGCAAGTTGTGTTTGCTGCCTTCATGAAGCAAGTATTAAAGGTGTTGCCAAGAAGCCAGGGGAGGGGCTGGCTGCAGGTTGCTGTGTAGCCTGCTCACGAGACAGCTGACAGGCCTGAGAGGTGGCGAGAGCCTCTTGGTGCGAGGGGGAACTGGGATGAGTTTCTTTTGAAAACCTAAATGCCTCCTGGAGGGACGTTTGAGCAGCAAAGGGAGAACATTTCAGGAAGACACTGAGAATAGTGGCCTTTATGGAGAACTCGGCAGAGGCTGAGCAGAAGGGAGCAAAATACCAACCTCGGAGGGTTTGTGAAAAGGAGGAAGTAAAGGGTGCAAAGTCAGCTGGATGGGTGGTGGAAGTGATATGTGGGGGCACTGGAATAGCAAGTCGGGGCTTGACAAACCCCAGGCACCAGGAAGCCATGGCACCTAGAAACCAAACTATGGTGCCCAGGCTAGGATATTCAGAGGTGGAGTTATTTAATAAAATCTTTATTTGTCCCAGGCAGCCATGTTACGTTGGTCACTTGTGAAGGGAATGAAGAGGTCTGTTTACCCTCCCCTTCCGCCATGTCCATCACATATTGTCAGGTATCCACTGTCTGGCTTCTCAGTTTTGGGGCTGGCTCTTTCGTCAGAAAATTTGTCAAGGCCTGTCGTAAGTGTGATGTGTCCTCACTGGAGCTCCTCTAGTAGCAGTTTGCGGAGATGAAATGTGGTTCACCTTAAGTGCCATGCATGTTGTTGTATGCAGAATGCTGGCTTATACTCATTTGGTGAGAAGGCTCGTTGAAAGTGTCGACTCAATGTGCGGCAGCTGTGAAAAAGGCCAATTCCATGCTAGGGATCATTAGGAAGGGGACTGAAAATAAAACAGCTAATATTATAATGCCCTTATACAAAACTATGGTGTGACCACACTTGGAGTACTGCGTACAATTCTGGTCACTGTATCTTAAGAAGGACATTGTAGAACTGGAAAAGGTGCAGAAGAGGGCAACCAAGGTGATCAGGGGCCTAGAACACCTTTCTTATGAGGCAAGGCTACAACATCTGGGGCTATTTAGTTTAGAAAAAAGACAACTGTGGGGAGACATGATAGAGGTCTATAAAACCATGCATGGTGTGGAGAAAGTGGACAGAGAGAAATTCTTCTCCCTCTTGCGTAACACTAGAACCAGGGGTCACCCCATGAAATTGATTGCCAGGAAATTTAGGACCAACAAACGGAAGTACTTTTTCACACAACACATAATCAACTTGTGGAATTCACTGCCACAAGATGTGGTGACAGCCAACAACCTGGATGGCTTTAAGAGGGGTTTGGATAACTTCATGGAGGAGAGGTCTATCAAGGGCTACTAGTCGGAGGGCTATAGGCCCCCTCCAGCCTCAGAGGCAGGATGCCTCTGAGTACCAGTTGCAGGGGGGTAACAGTAGGAGGGAGGGCATGGCCTCAGCTCTTGCTTGTGGGCTCCCCAGAGGCATCTGGTGGGCCACTGTGTGGAACAGGATGCTGGGCTAGATGGGCCTCCTTGGGCCTGATCCAGCAGGGCTGTTCCTATGTTATGTTCTTATGTTTATGACTTTGAGGAGTGAGAGGGCTTACGTAGAGCCACATGAACCAGAAGCTGCTGTTGAGATGCTCTGGGAGTTAGGCACACATCTCAAATGGAAGAACTGCACATCTAGCGTGAGCGTGGGTGAGGTGCACTAGAATCTTTGGTGCTTTTCTGCCTCTCCTGCTTTCCTTTGGGTGCTAGAAGGGGATCTTAAGTGCAGGAATACTTACTTGGTTGGTGCTCTATGTTTCTTGCCGGCTAAATATGATAAACCTTTGCAGTGTGATCCAAGGCTAGCATAATAAAGGCAGCTCTTTGATGCAACTCCAGGGTTGAGAAGGAGGATTATTTTTAGAGGGAGTGGGGGGATTCTTCTTTTCTGCAACAAAATGTTTTTGTTCCCTGAGTTGCTTTGGATACTGTATGAATAGCAGAGAATGTGGCTTATAAATACAACAACAGTCTTGGGATGTTTGCTTAAAACGAAGCAGGGGCTGTGCTTATATTTACTGGAAGACTGCAAATGGAGTGGTGTTGTGTAACTTCAGGTGGTGGGGAAGGAGTGAGTTGTTTGTCTTCTCCCTTCACTCCCTCCCTCCCTCCCTCTCATATATATCGTGTGGGAATTCAGGATTTGATGTGATTGAAGATGTCACCATGCAGCATCCATGGCCTGAAAGCAGAGAGATTGCAGGGTTGAGAGATGTACGGCTGCATTCATTTTCTATCATGAATACAGGCTGGAGTGGGTATAAAGGTCCCCCCCCCCGCCAGTTTAAAAAGATTGCTTTAAGAGTTCATTTATTGGGACTACTATTATAAGGGCAATTAAGTTTATCATTATATTGTGGATTAATAGCGTCAAGGAGAAAGTGGTCCTGGGTTCATTCTCCTGCGTAAACATAGAGGAGCCATGAAATATGGCAACACAGTAACTATTCATTGTTGAAAGGTTTTGCTGCTCTGGCTGTTTCTCCCCCACCCCTGCTCTGTTGTGTGATAAGCATTCAGGTTATAGCTTGTATTTCCTGTTGATTGAATTTCATCTAGAAGGAATTCAGTTTGTGCTGGAAACTGTCAAATGTGGAAAAATGAGCAGGTTGAAATTCCCCCCCTCTGCTCTCTCCAGACAAAGACATGTTTTTGTTAACCATGGTGGGGTGGGGGGAGAGAGGCAATTTGTTCCATTTATGTTTTAATCAAAATATGGTTTCGGATGCAGGAGAGTGTTTGTTCTTGCTGAGAAGTTGTGATGAAGTAAGGCAGAGCATTTTTTCAAGGAATGAAGATGATGGAAGCATCTTGAGGGAAACATTTTGCTGGGCTTGATTGAATCAACGGTGTTATTTGGTGAAATGTTAACTGTGAAGAAGCTGCTAATTGGAGACCAGTCTGAATGGAGGCCAAGGGGAGTGTAATGAGATCAGGCATGACTGTCAGACCAGAAACCATTCTGCCACTAAAACAAATCTTATTCATCTTAATTTTTTGGGAAACTTTTGTAAATTTTGCTTGAGTAATTTGAAAGTTTTACTTTGCTGGTTGCATATTACCTACTTTCAGGTTTTGAAATGTATGGATTTCAGTTACTTATAGTTACATAATGAAATTGCATTTAATATTGGTGTACAGTTTCTAAAAGGTTTTATCAGCATAATTTTGTTTCAGTTCTTCTTTTGCCTCCCAAATTATCTATCTATCTGTCTGTAAAATGTGCCATCAAGTCGATTTTGACTTCTGGTGCCCACAGAGTGGTTTTCTTTGGTAGAATACAGGAGGGGTTTACATAGGACATAGGAAGCTGCCATATACTGAGTCAGACCATTGATCTATCTAACTCAGTATTGTTTACACAGACTGGCAGCGACTTCTCCAACTTTGCAGGCAGGAATCTCTCTCAGCCCTATCGTGTTGGTTCAATAAAAAAATCTTGTCCTATAAAAAAAAAATCTTGTCCTATCTTGGAGAAGCCAGGGAGGGAACTTGGAACCTAGATGCTCGTATCATTGCCTCCTCCTGTGCAGTATGAGATGATGCCTTTCAGCATCTTCCTATATTGTTGCCCGATATAGTACCAGCAGGGATTCAAACCGGCAACCATCTGCTAAACCCACCTCCAACTTTATGAATCAAAGTCACTCCGTTGGATGGGCACTCCAGTGCTGTACATAGTTATTTGGATTATCAACTCCTATTGGAATTGATAGAAGTTATGATATCATGACTAGGAACTAGTCCCTTCTAGTTCTTGAAACCTGCTGTTTTCACAGTTCCTCCTCTAAGCTTTTAACTGGTTTTTGTGTGTGTTGTGGGAGCTGCTGGTTCCTTTTTATTGCTGTTGGTTGTTTAATGTTATGTGTTTTTCTCTGTGCTTTTTTGTACTTATATGTGTGGGTGCTTTTAATTATCTTTGTAAGCTGCCTGGTGAGGCCTGTGACCTGAAAGGCCAGATATCAAACAACTTAAATAAACTTTCAGAGGTCAGGCTCTGGTTGCCTGTGTGAGACTCCAAGGAGTTCCCATAGGTTGGACTGTGAAACAGTTCGGACATCTGGAACAGTGCGTTTCAAACTTCTTTTCTTGTAACCCAGTTGAAGGTAATCTCAACAGAGCTCTATAAGGAAAGCAGAATCTCAACAGAGCTCTATAGGGAAAGCAGTTGAAAGAAATATCCCACCCTGTGAGCCCCATGCATACTGTGTGCTATCCTCACTGTCCTTGGGGTAGTAAGGGGCTTTGCTTCCCATAAAGAAGCCCTCACACTTGACCTGCACAGTACTGTATAATGACTGTACTGTTAGCAGCCACCTCTGCATGGTATCTGTGCAAAGATGCAGATTATTTGGTGCTGCTGAATTGGAGGCCTACTGTTTGTCCCTCATTTCTCGATGGAAACAATGAGTTTCAATCTGCTTGGCTTTTCTTTAGGTAAAGTGTGCTGTCGAGTCGGTGTCAACTCCTGGCGATCACAGAGCCCTGTGGTTTTCTTTTGGTAGAATACAGGAGGGGTTTGTCATTGCCTCCTCCCACACAGAATGAGATGATGCCTTTCAGCATCTTTCTGTATTGCTGCTGCTCGATATAGTAGCCGTGGGGATTTGAACTGGCAACCTTCTGCTTGTTAGTTAAGCATTTCCCCACTGTGCCACTTAAGGTGACCCTTGGCTTTTCATTACTTGGTGATCAATGGCCTTTTTGGTGGTTGCACCCACTGTTCCCTCTAACAGGGATTCCCAGATGATGATGATGATGATGTTGTTGCATTTTATATCCTGCTCTTCCTCCAAGGAGCCCAGAGCGGTGTACTACATACTTGAGTTTCTCTTTCACAACAACCCTGTGAAGTAGGTTAGGCTGAGAGAGAAGTGACTGGCCCAGAGTGACCCAGCAAGTCTCATGGCTGAATGGAGATTTGAACTCGGGTCTCCCCAGTCCTAGTCCAGCATTCTAACCACTATACCACAAAGCCATTGCAGCTGGGGATCCTGGGAGTTGTAGTCAACAACATCTGGGAATCCCTGTGGTTGCACCCCATTTATGGAACAGCCTCCCCAGTGAGGTTCACCTGGCATCATAACTTTGTTCTATGTCAGGTAAAGACCTTTCTATTCACTCAGGCTTTTTAAATTAGATTTTAAAATTGATTTTAAATTGTTTTGTTCTGTATTTTGTATTTTTTGCCTACTTCCCAGTAGACTTATAAAATAAAATGGATGTCCATGCAAGTGTGTATACCAAATCTGCTACAGGTGTAGGGATAGCTCAGGGGCATAGTTTGTAATGATCCCATCCACCCTGATTCAAGATGGCAGACATGTGAATGTTTGAGGTGCAAATGTGAACCGATTTGGACCGAATTTGGTACAGTTGTAGGGACATCTCAAATGCATCGTTTGTGATGATGTCATCCACCCCAGTTCAAGATGGCGGATGCATAAACATTTGAGGCACAAGTGGGCTAACTTGTGAACTGCCTAACAGATTTAGCCCAGTTGTAGGGATAGTTCTTACTAGAACAACGTGTGGGTTGGGGTGGGTGGGTTATGTGTGTGTTGATTTCATGCGTTATGTGTTTTTATTTGATGTTTTAATGCTGTGTTGTGAGCTGCCCAGAGAATAATTTGTTATGGACCTCTGATAAGCCTATTGCTGTAGGATTTTCCCTGGCCATGATCCTGCATGTTCTGGCTTACTCTGACAATTATTTTGTCAGAATATATAAATTTAGGAGGTTGTACCTGTCACAAAGCGTGTATATAAACATGAGTCAAAACCATGGAGGAATTTTTGTTACTTGAAATACCTGATGATCTTGATGAGGCTCTCATATAATAAACAGGAGTCAATGCCATTTGGACCTTGTATTCAATCCCCCCACCCCCCCATAATGGAGCAAAACAGAGTAGAAGGTGAGATGAATGTTATGTTTATAATTAGTTCTTAATTTTTAAGAAATATTGCTTGAGAATAGTACGAATGTTAAATCTGGAGAATGATGAACTTCTTATATGAAATATCTTTTTGATTATGCTTTCTTGAAGCTGGATAATGCAAATGTCAATTTTGTTGTTCAAATGTTGTGCCAGTTATAAAATTTGAGCATTAATTTAAGAATACCAAAAGAAATTAACTGTCTATAATGAAGATTTTATTTATTTATTCATTATATCTGTACACTGCCCAAACTTCCATCCCTGGGCGGTTTACAGCAACATCGATATTATTAATTTTCCTGGGTGCGCCTTAGAATGTGCGTCCCAGCACCCAGCTGATTGGCTGAGTGACGGAGGCACCTGATTGGCTGAGGCACACCCAGGAGGATTGGTTGCCGCAGCGGTGGTGGGCCTTGTCGCGGAGACAGGCGGCGGCAGGCCCGGCCCGGCCGCGGAGGCCAGGCGGCGGTGGGCCCGGCCGCAGGAGTTGGGCGGAAGGAGGAGGGAGGGCAAGAAAGTGGGGCGAGAGGGAGGGGAGAAAAGCCGGCCCCAAAGAGCGCACAGATGCTCTGTGCAGGTCAGCTAGTAAACAAATTAAAGCAGAAATTGAAACCTTAAAACAATTTAAAACCACAAGTCTAGTTAGAAAGCTTGGGTGAATAAATGTGTCTTTAGCAACTCTTTTAAAGTTGTCAGAGAAGGGAAGGTTCTTATTTCAACAGGGAGGGCATTCCAGAGTCTCGGGGCAGCAACAGAAAAGACTCTGTAGATGAGCCGGTGCCAACTGTAGACTAAACTCTCCAGATGATCTCAATAGGCGATGGGGCTCATGGTGAAGACATTTAAGATAATTTTGGAGAATGCCCTATTTAGGTTATAACCAGCACCTAGTATTTTGCCCAGAAACCTATTGGCAGCCAGTATAGCTCTTTCAACACAGGAGTAATATGGTCTCTCCAAGATGACCCAGAGACCAACCTGGCTGCCGCATTGTATACCAACTGCAGTTTCTGGACTACGTACAAAGGCAGTCCCACATAGAAGGCATTGCAGCAGTCAAGTCTGGAGGTGACCAACATATGTACCACTGTTCTGAGTCCGTTTATCTCAAAAAATGGACACGGCTGGAATATCAGCCAAAGCTGATAGAAAGCCCCTCTGGCCATTGCCGCAACCTGAGATACCAGGAAGAGATTTGGATCCAGAAGCAGTCCCAGACTGCATAAGGTAAAGCATGCCATCAAGTTGATTTGGCAATCACAGATCCCTGTGGTTGTCTTTGGTAGAATACAAGAGGGATTGACCATTGCCTCCTCCCGTGCAGTATGAGATGATGCCTTTCAGCATCTTCCTATATCGCTGCTGCTCGATATAGAACATACCAGTGGGGATTCGAACCGGCAACCTCTGGCTTTCTAGTCAAGCATTTTGCCCGCTGAGCCGTTTAAGGTGGCTAACGTACCTGTTCCTTTTGTGGAAGTGTGACCACATTTAGAGCAGACAGCTCAAAATAGTCTCCTGATTTCCGACCCTGCACAATAAGTATTTCCATCTTGTTTGGATTCAGTCTCAGTTTGTTATCCCTCATCTAGCCCATCACTGCCTCTAGGCAGGCATTAGGGAGGTTATGCCCTCTCCTGATGATGTTGACATGGAGAAATAGATTTGGGTGTCGTCAGCATACTGATAACACTCTGCACCAAACCTCCTGACGATCTCTTCCAAATACAAAGGTACTTTGTGAAATACTTAACAGTTGACGTGTAAGAGAAAAGATGACGGCCCTCTCTGTGTCTGTCCAGCAATGAAAAATCAAAATGAAAAATAATCACAGTGTTCCAAGAGCACAAAACATCTTAGGCAACAACCTAGGGTGTTTCAATACATTGCCTCTGCTCTGCAGCCCCACAGTATGTCAGCTCAGAGCATAGCTAAATTTCACCCACTGTAATCGGTCTTGAAAGTGCAGGTAAGCCATAAAATGGCCACAAAGGCAAAGGCACCCTTTTTAGGCAGGCTGAGTGTATACTTCAGCCTAACAATAGTTTCTGACTCATTTTAAAACATGACAATCATGGCTGGATTTTTGATCTTCTTTCACAAAATGCTAGGTGGCTGGAGATGATGATCTCGTTAAAAGGAAAATGCTGCTTTTATGCTTTGCTTTGCAAGCTCTTTGTCTGCCCTTCCGTCCAGTTTATGATCTTCACTTGTTTCCACTTAATGCCTTTCAGACTTGATTATATCTGCTGAAGCTCTTCATTGGAGCCCAGTTCCAGTGCTTGTTTTTGTGTCCCAGTTTCCCCTTTAATTTGGAGATCTTGGCTCTGCCACAGAAGCCTGAGTTACTACAGGAGAGTATTTGGCTGTGTTGGCTGTTGCAGCCGGAGGTGGGCTTGGTTCCATGTTTTGTGCACCCTGAGTAAAAATAGCCCTAACTGAGACTAGCATGATAAGTATGCACAAACTGTTGTGTTGTTTGTACTTCTCGCACCTGTCTCTAGTAGTGGCTCATCCTAACATAAGAACAGCCCTGCTGGATCAGGCCCAAGGAAGCCCATCTAGTCCAACATCCTGTTTCGCACAGTGGCCCACCAGATGCTGCTGGAAGCCACAGACAGGAGTTGAGGGCATGCCCTCTCACCTGCTGTTACTCCCCTGCAACTGGTACTCAGAGGCATCCTGTCTTTGAGGCTGGAGGTGGCCTATAGCCCTCCGACGAATCGCCAATGATAGACCTCTCCTCCATGAAGTGATCCAAACCCCTCTTCAAGCCGTCCAGGTTGTTGGCTGTCACCACATCTTGTGGCAGAGAATTCCACAAGTTGTGATGTGGGAAAGTACTTCCGTTTGTTTGTCCTAAATTTCCTGGCAATCATTTTCATGGGATGTTCTAGTGTTGTTGTTGTTGTTGTTAATAATAATAATTCGATTTCTATACCGCCCTTCCAAAAATGGCTCAGGGCAGTTTACACAGAGAAATAATAAATAAATAAGATGGATCCCTGTCCCCAAAGGGCTCACAGTCTAAAAGAAAAAAGATAGACACCAGCAACAGTCACTGGAGGCACTCTGCTGGAGGTGGATAGGGCCAGTTATTCTCCCCCGCTAAATAAAGAGAATCACCACATTAAAAGGTGCCTCTTTGCCAAGTTAGCAGGGGTATTAAATAAATAAATGAATGAATGAATAGGTAAATAGATAATTCTGGGCTGGTTCAGATTATACAGCTCCTGCCACACATCGTTATGAAGGAGACGTGCCTTATGTGAGTGGGAGAATAATTTCTGTCTCTCCACTTTCTCCACACCAGGCATAATTTTATAGACCTCTGTCATGTCTCCCTGCAGTCGACTTTTTTCTGAACTAAAAAATCCCAGGTGTTGTAGCCTTACCTTATAAGAAAGGTGCTCTAGGCCCCTGATCATCTTGGTTTCCCTCTTCTGCACCTTTCCCAGTTCTACAATGTCCTTTTTTAGATGTGGTAGCCAGAACTGTACGCAGTATTCCAGGTGTGGCCACACCATAGTTTTGTATAAGGACGTTATAATATTAGCAGTTTTATTTCCAATCCCCTTCCTAATGATCCCTTGCATGGAATTGGCCTTTTTCACAGCTGTCACACATTGAGTCAACACTTTCAACGAGCTGTCCACCACGACCCCAAGATCCCTCTCCTGGTCAGTCACCGACAGCTCGGATTCCATCAAAGTATACTTGAAGTTGAGGTTTTTCATCCCAATGTGCGTCACTTTACACTTGCCAACATTGAACCTCATTTGCCATTTTGTTGCCCAGTCACCCAGTTTGGTGAGATGAAGGAGCCAGGGAGGCGCCAAAGGAAGCATCTTGAGTTGCTCCTCTCTCTCCTGCCCTGCCAGAAGGTGGCTCATTCATCAGGTGGAACTGTGGCCCGCCCGCCCACAGGCAGTGCAGGAGCGAGAAGAGGGACCCAAACTGCCTCACTGGGTGCCTGTCTAGCTCCTTAGGGCAAGCCACTACTGCTAGTCTCTGACTGCAGCTTGTGACCTGGTCACGAGTTATTAAAAAGAGATCACCAGATGAGCTTGGAGCAGGCTTGATTCTCAGTGGCTGGGGTCACCACCAGGGCAAGTTTAAGACCTCCCTCATTAGCATCCTTAAACGGTTGCCATTAATTCCTGTTGGGGGAAGCGAAAGTATTGGGGACATGGTTGCAGGGAGGGCATGTCCTGGGTGGCCTGGTCTGGTGTATGTTCTCTGGGCATAGAAAGACTGTGCCAGTATTGCACCGTCATAAGGTCCTTGTAGGATTGAACTCCCTCCCCCACCCACATAATATCTATGTGTGTGCACATACGCCCCCTCCTCAACCACCCTTCATAATAATGGGCATTTTATTAGTACATAATAAAATGAATAAGCATCCCTTTACTTAGATACCTCATTCACATGGCAGCTTGGGGCAATAGCAGGAGATATAGTCTTAAAACTAAATTGAAACTACTAGAGGTGGCAGTCGTGCAGGTGTAGAGTAGAGAAGAGCAGGTGTAGAGTTGGTACTGGCTCCTGAGCTGGCTGGAAACATCCAATCTGGCACAGAAGTACTAAGAACAGAAACCTTCAGATGATTGCTCGTGTCATTGCTCTTACAGCACTGTAGTTTTTAACTGGTGGTATGATAAGAACTTCTAATTCTTTTTCATTTCTTGCAACTCTAAAATCATGCGTTGAGAATGAGACATCATTAATCTGTTCCTATGAATTAAACCCAAACTATGCAGATAGAGGTTGCCAGTTCAAATCTCCTCTGGTATGTTTCCCAGACTATGGCAAACTCCTATATCAGGCAGCAGTGCTATAGGAAGATGCTGAAAGGCATCATCTCATACTGTGCAGGAGGCGGCAATGGTAAACCCCTTCTGTATTCTACCAAAGACAACCACACGGCTCTGTGGTCGCCAGGAGTTGACATCGACTCGAAGACACAGATTACCTCTACCTTTATGCAAATAGCAGGATGCTCGTTAAGACAATATTTTTCACGAAGCTTGGCAGTATGAGGAAGAATGCAAAGTCGGTCAAAGGGAGCTTCTAAGCGACACTCAAATGCAGCCCTGAACCCCAATAGGAAACCAGCGGCTGCAGCACAGGTGTAGATCTTCAGAGCTCCCTCCCCACTTGCCACAAACTGGCTCAGTTCCTTCTAGAAGAGGCGTCCCTACTCTGGCAAAGGCAGCCTCGCATGAATGGCGTCGATTGGGGTCTTTGGTAATATGGGGCCTGGGCCAGATGGCTGGTGGTTGCAGATTGTGATGGGGTAGAACAGCCTGTTGCTCCAGGTGGTAGCATGACCTCTAGTGCTTCTTTTCACTGAGGAGCCAATACACTTCTCAGATGATCACACTAACCTTTATCCTGATGTATGCTGTTGTGCGTCTCCGCCTTTGAATCACTGCAATAACAAAGATGTTCTCGTGTCCTCTAGAGAGCCATGAATAACAAGCCAGTGCATTTAGCAAATGGCAGCTCTTCAATGCCAGAGTGGATCGAGGAGGGTGTCAAGCAGTGTTCCCTCTAACAGGGATTCCCAGATGTTGTGGACTACAACTCCCATAATTTCCAAGCAAAAGCCATTGCAGTTGGGGATTCTGGGAGTTGTAGTCAACAGCATCTGGGAATCCCTGTTAGAGGGAAGACTGGTGTCAAGGACTGGACTGGTGAGGAAAAGGGATTAAAAGTAGGATAAATGAGACACTTCTTGTTTCCAATCTGTCCTAATGAGTCTGTTTTCCAGAAAGAGATTCTGTGGCCTGTGGACACTTTGGTGGGGGGTGGGGGGTGGGGGGATAATCCATGTTCTGATATTTATAGAACTGAAAATTGAAAGCTACATTAAAAAGGTAGCTTGAGAATTTGATTTAATATGGCCCTAGTGTATGAGATATAGAATAATAAACATAGCAGTTGCATTCAAGAACTAGTTTTAGGCGACACTGTCAATTGTTTAAATCTGTGTCCTGCTTTTTAGCCCAAAGAGAGGCCCCTCAAAGTGGCTGGTGAAAATAACAATAAAACACACACATACTATTTACGATACAAAACACTTAAACCAGCATCAAAGTAATTTGAGAGATTGCTGCAGCAGCCATCACAGCAGCACAATAATGCTTCTCTTGTTCATTTGAAACAGCATCCCGTCAAGCTGGAGACTTCTGTTTATAATGTTTGCATCCCTCCTCTTTAGAAGCTCAAGATTTTTCATTCATGACAGAATAAAAAACTTCAGCATAACTATTGACAAATGCTTAATTAGATAATAAACCATAACAACAACAGACAACTAAAGCGTCAAAACCAGCAGTAACACCAATCTCTGGTCCACTGTTTCACAACCAGTGTGCCACACGGATGCACTCTAAGGCAGCTCCAAAAGCTGCATGACAAACGCCCTGCTTTTGAAGCTGACTTGCCCCATAATGCCCAGGAAAGGACCCAGCTGGCTTGCTCCCTTATGCGCCAGGAGTGAGGCGCATCCTATGGGTGCATTATGGGGTGACTCAGCTCCAGCAGGGACATGAGGGGTGGCTACAAATAATGAAAATAAGAATCAAGAGGAAGGGAGCTGGAATAAAAATTGTGTGGGAACTTTGCCACCACACACACAGAGACACGCTTGTTAGAGGCAGTGTACTTATTGTCACAGTAGTTCCAGAATAGTCAAGATGCGGGGTTGTTTCAACATTTCAGCAGCAGCAGCTTCCTCTTGTATCAACTGACATTATAGAATGAGCTACCGGAGGAGTTACCATACTGTACCTCGCTATTTTCATTCAGGAAATTGCTTAAAGCTAATCTGTTTTGGTAGAGAGACTTGACCAATGTTTCCCAACCTTTTCATCCCAAGGTACATTTATGTCACACACACACACACACACACACACACACACACACACACACACCAGTCTTGCCGTTTGCAAGCATTGCTCCTGCACTCTCCCATCATTCACTCACTGATCCCCTGCTAACTGATCAAAGAGGCATGTTTTAAAAGTGGTGATTCACTTTATTTAGCTGGTGGAGAGCAACTGGCCCTGTCCACCCCCAGCACAGCATCCTTCCAGTGGCTCTTGCTGGTTTCTCTCGTGTTTTGTTTTGATTCTGATCCCTTTGGGAAGAGGGAGCCATTTTATTTATGTATTATATCTATGTAAACCTCTTTGAGAACCTTTGTTGAAAAGCAGTATAAAAATATTTGTCATATTTGTATTGCTAGTTGATGTCAGAGGAGCTTATATATTTAGAACTAAAGTACTTAAGGTTTTTCATGTGTTTTTGATTTCTTACGCGGGTTTTGTGGAAATCTGACATGAATTGAAATGCAGTAAACTGAAAAAACATAGTTGCTTCATAATTAATAGGAACATAGGAAGCTGCCATATATTGAGTCAGACCATAGGTCCATCTAGCTCAGTATTGTCTACCCAGACTGGCAGCAGCTTCTCCAAGGTTGCAGGCAGGAATCTCTCTCAGCCTTATCTTGGAGAAGCCAGGAAGGGAACTTGGAACCTAGATGCTCTTCCCAGAGCGGCTCCATCCCCTGAGGGGAATATCTTCCAGTGCTCACACATCAAGACTCCCATTCATATGCAACCAGGGCAGAGCCTGCTTAGCTAAGGGGACCAGTCATGCTTGCTACCACAAGACCAGCTCTCCTCCCTCTGGTGAAAGTCCGGGCTTCCTGTCTCGAAAAGTACCTGAGAAAATTGCCAAAGTTGGCCAGAAGATATCATTCTCCATGCTTTTCCAATAAGAGAGTTTCCCCACATTTTCTTGCAAATTAATCACTCCCTCTGAAAGACAGAGGAAAGACAGGCACGTTGGGGTCGTTTATGGACCCGACACTGTCCTTGGACCACAGGTGGCCGCGGTGTGCAGGGGTGCTTGTGGGCACAAGTCACTACATGAGTGTCACACCCATCCCTTGGCAGCTTCATTGGTTCCCAGTCCGCTTCCGGGCTAGATTCAAGGTGCTGGTCTTTAAAGCCCTACATGGCTTGGGGCCAGAGTACCTGTCGGCCTGCATTCACCCATATGAACCTGCCAGGGCCCTCTGCTTGGCATCTCGGGCCCTGCTCATGGCCCCACCACTAACAGAGATCTGGCTGGCGGGGACTAGAGACAGGGCCTTTTCGGTTGTGGCCTCTTGGCTTTGGAACGCCCTCCCCGAAGGGCTTTGCCACGTTCCCTCCCTCAGGGTTTTAAAGAACAATTTAAAACACACCTTTCAAAAGAGGCTTTTTAATGTTCTGTCTGCTGCTTATATCTGGTAGGTTCTCCAGTTTTGATAGTTCTCAGTTTGTATCTTGTAATTAACTCTTAATTTGAAATTTTTTTTTTTAAATGCAGTTTTAAATGCGGTTTTAGCCTGGTCTTTTTAAAACTTGTCTGACCTTTTATTAATCTTTTCTTTTACATTGTATCTATTTTATTAATGTTGTGAACCACCCTGAGCAGTAGCATAGTGGGGGGTGGGGTATAAATATTATAAATAAATAGATGTATATACAGGAGGCCCTCTTCCCCCCCCGCGGGGATTCCATTCTGGCCTTTTGCCACGAACAAGGAAACCACGAAAAAAGAGACCTTCAGCCTATGGGGAGTGGGGGGTTAGGTTCCCCACCACACTTAAGTGTGCTCAGATTTCATAAAAAAGCAGGGGTGGGAGCAGAAATAGGAGTAGTAAAGCACATTACCTTGCTTTTCAGCAAAACCTCCCCCCCAACCCCCAAATCCGATTTTTTGGTGGTTTTTTGGGTGTGTGGAAAGCTCACAAAATGGCCACTGGAAATGACACAACAAATCATTTCCAGGTGTCACTTACAAATAGCTGAAAAATAACCCTAGTTTTTGAGCATGTGCACACACACACATTGGTCTCTATACTATGAATAGCTGAAAATAGCCCTAGTTTGGGGCAAGTGAACAAAAATACCTGGTCTCTATACTGTGAATGGCCGAAAATTGGGCTATTTTTGACCCGTGAACAAAGAAACCAGCAGGGGCGGAGCCACTATTGGGCCAATGAGTTCAAAGAACCCGGGCCGCTGACCAATCAGGGAGCTAAACTAGCATCCCCGCGTGTGCGTGTGATGTCAGATGTGGGGGGCGTGGCGTGTCAGGGCAGTGAGATGCAGCCCCTGATTGGTCAGCGGCCCCTTTGGCAGTTAAACTACACTCCCGACCGGAGCCTTAAGGCATGCCCTCCACTCCTGCCTGTGGCTTCCAGCGGCATCTGGGGGGCCACTGTGCGAAACAGGATGCTGGACTAGATGGGCCTCCTTGGGCCTGATCCAGCAGGGCTGTTCTTATGTCCTTAAGGCTCCCTTCAGGAACCAGACCACGCCCCTGCGTCTGATGTCAAGTGTGGGGGCGTGGTTAGCCCAGTGTTGACGTCAGACGCTGCGGCGGGGTTAGCGAGGCCGCCGCCGCCGCACACAAGCCGCCGGCGGTTCCGCTCCACCAGTGCAAACCCCGGCTAACTTGGCAAAGAGGCACCTTTTACTGTGGTGATTCTCTTTATTTAGCAGGGGGAGAGTAACTGGCCCTCTCCACCCCTAGCACGGTACCTCCAGTGACTGTGGCTGGTGTCTGTCTTGTGTTTCTTTTTAGATTGTGAGCCCTTTGGGGACAGGGATCCATCTTACTTGTTTGTTATTTCGCTGTGTAAACTGCCCTGAGCCATTTTTGGGAGGGCGGTATAGAAATTGAATAAATAATAATAATAAATAATAATAATAACCAGGTCTCTATGACCCATCTGCGAATAACAGAAACTGTGATAGAAGAACCGGCGAAACATGTGGGCCTCATGTATATTTTATTTCTCAATGTAAACCGCTTTGGGAACTTTTGTTGAAAAGTGGTATATAAATATTCATCATCATATTCATCATCATAGTGGCAGCAGCATAATTAGAGTTCAACATGTTGAGTGTATCTCCAGTCCCTAAAAGGGGATTCAGTGTTAACATTCAGTCTTTAGGACCCTAAAGTAAAGTAAACTGTGCCATCGAGTCGGTGTTGAGTCCTGGCGCCCACAGAGCCCTGTGGTTGTCTTTGGTAGAATACAGGAGGGTTTTTTATTAATAACAACAACAACAACAATTTATTTATTTATTTATCATTACATTTATATCCCACTCTTCCTCCAAGGAGCCCAGAGCATTGTACTACATGCTTAAGTTTCTCCTCACAACAACCCTGTGAAATAGGTTAACCTGGGAGAGAAGTGACTGGCCCAGAGTCACCTAGTAAGTGTCATGGCTGAATGGGGATTTGAACTCGGGTCTCCCCGGTCCTAGTCCAGCACTCTAACCACTACACCACACTGGCCCATCATTGCCATCTCCCAGGCAGTATGAGATGAGGACTCTAGTCAGCCTGAAGCCAGGAGCTTTGTAGTGCTTTTCAAGCCCCACACAAGTGGGGAGGAGGAAACTCCCCCCCCCCGCATTCCCTCGGACCTGCCCCTGCTTTGCTATATCGTGCAGGAGGATCAGGTCTGGGGCTCCCAGCCAGCCCTCAACCTGAACACTTTATGGCTGTATAGAGGTGCGGGATGGAGAGAAGGGGAGGGAAAGGAGATGTGATCTTCCTTCTCCCCCAAACATCCCTGTAAAGTACAGAGAGGGGTCATTTTTAACCTCAAGGCATGCATTCCTCAAATCCTAATCCCCCTCTTCCCAGTATATTTACTACAAGTGGTTTGTTTTGAGTAGGCCAGTTTCCCTTCTCCTCAATTTCCATGTCCCCGCTCCCCCAACAGAGACCTTAACGTTTCATATCTCAATTGCTCCGTGCTCTTAATATTGGATAAGGTCATAGAAGAAGCACAGATCCTTTTGCTTTTATTTAAAAAACCAAAAACCACCAGGACTGTTTGGGGGGATTTAAAGCCCCCCCCCCAATTTCTATGAATGTAGGAAGTCCCCTGAATTTAGGAACGACAACCTTATTATTTCATGCCTCCATTTTGCATCCAAGCTGACAGGCACCTCAACTTCCTCAGTTTTGCTCATGGAGGTAATTATGGCTGGTTGATTGTAATAGAATAGCCATATTCTAGCTATCTGTTTCCAGGGTTGGATGTTTGCATGCAGAAGTTCAATCTGGGGGACCCTAAATGGGGCAAAATAGGAGAAGACCTCTACCATTGCTTGTCCACGCAGGCAGTTGGTCAGAACCTGTGCCTGCCTGCCCATCTCCCTCCCACCTGCCTCAGGCAAGGGTTGCACATGCATACTGCTCTGATGGCACCAGGGAATGTCTCTAGCAGTGCAGCCTACTTACCTAGGCCCATGGGGAGCAGAGGAGGTGTTGCCCAAGAGGAAAGCAAACCCAGCTTCCCAGGTGCCTTTATGGTGAGAACCTGGGCGGTGGCACCAGCCCTCCCCCCAGGGGCTTTTGGCCTGACAGTTCCCGCTTGCCCAGTTGCTACCTTGCTCTCTGTGATCACCTCTGAAGCGACGGAGGGAGAGGGGAAATTGGGCTCAGTGTCGGAATGTCCTTTTGTACACTTTTATCTCTTAAAACTTTTGAAAGTGTTCAGTAAGTGCAAAATGGGATTACAAACTTCATTATGTTTCATTGAGACCCTATGGACGTCTTCCTCTAGGCTTTGTTCAGCAGAATTGCTTTTAATTGAGGAATCTGTACCACACCATTAGTGTCACATTTGAGTGCATTAACAAATCACAGCAGAACTAAACCCAAGGAAACAAAACGGTAATTGTCCTCAAATGGGAATAAGAGATTCCTCCAGCCCTTATTGTCCTCCTATCTGCAGAAGTGATAATGCCCTCCCAGCAATCCCTAAAGGCAAATTAAGCGGATGTCTTGTATCTTTGCCTAGAAGACTACCAAGCATAGTCTGCAGCATATTTTAATATGGAGCTGATAATGAAATAATACTTTTTCCACTGAAAATGTCTTGGAGTTTCAGTGCCTCAAATCAATGCTCAAAGTAGCTACTCTGTGTGCTAAAACACAGTTCTTCTCTGGGATGATTTTGAGCTTCCCAGGTAGGCTTGTCAACAGATGGGGACAGCTGAAGCCAGGAGCGTGAATGACTGTCCACGGCCCAATCTGCATCTTCCCAGAGTCGCCCATTGCCGTTCACATGTTCATTTAATGTTCCTCAAGGAGTGCTCAGCAGAAGAGATGTGTGGGGGATGTAAGCCATGAAGTTTAACAGGTGTGGAGGACCACTCCTGGCAAAAGTTTACCTGCAAACGAGGAGCAACGAACACTTTATTCTTTTGAATGTTAAATTCAAATATCTGCCCAGGAAATGTGACCAACGTTTGCCCGTATAGTCCAAAGCTCACAACAGAAATCCATGTCGGCTGTTTATACTGCAGTGCAGAGCCGTGGTCCCTCTAATTTTTTTTCATCTCTGTGCGGAATGAATTTTGTTCTGGGTGGCAGTATCAAGGCAGTGTCTGTGCACCTGCATTTAGAGTGGGGCTTTCCTGATTCAGGCTGAGGCGGGGATCTAAAATTAACTGAGTGGACATCCAAAAACTTGTGAGCACGTGCACATGCGCACGCCTTAGAGGGAACAGTGGTGCAGAGTAATCCCCAAACCATCATACCATTTCCCCAAAAGTTCGTTCCTAAAACTCTCTTGTTGACGTTAATCCCAAACAGTACTCCTAGTTGGGAAGTCAAAGCAACATCTGCCTCCAGCTCTTCAGGCAGACCTTTAAAAAGTATTATTGTCCCACTAAGATCCTAACCAGTGTTTTAATTCTGGGGGGAAAGTGGGGGGTGGGCGGCAGAGAAGGCTTAAATGGTAACCCCATGCTTGATTTTTTTAATTGTAAGACTGAAATAACAAGTTTTAACTGCTGCTACTTTTACATAGGGTGTCTTAGGAGAAAGATCAGTTGACAGTTGAATGGAAGAAACTATGTATAAATTGATCACGTTTCCCTCAGAACATTTGTTGTATTAATTTCCTTATGCAACTCGACCAAAATACCATGTGGATATTTATCTAAACCAGAGTATCTAGTTTTGAGCTTATGAAGCACTTCAAACCTTTCATTTTTCTTCACTCAATCTTAAAAAGAATTTCTATAAAGAACAGCAGTTATTTACTAGGGCTGTGCTCTGTAATATCTGAAGCTGAATGTCTTTGCCTCCAATATGTCTGCCTCTGTGCAGTATTGTATGCTGCCGGTGTCTGTGGGGAGGCTCCTTTATTTATTATGGGGAGCAGAGCCCTGAATTGCCCCTGTGACACCTGGGAAGGTGAATGGAGGGCTGCTCAGCTTCAGCCCTCCTGCAGCTGTTGGCCTACAATTCCCATAATCCCTGGCTATTGGCCACTGTGGCTGGGGATTAAGGGAGTTGTAGTTCAAAAACAGCTGGGGGGGCCCAAGTTGAGCATGCCTGATAGAGAGCATAGGGAGACGTATGTGGGGAGCACTGGTAGGTGTAGTCCTTTGAAGCGCTTTCCCCATTTAGTTCTACAGGGAAAGAACTACACCTGCCGGTGCCCCCTGTGTGCCTTCCCAGCCATCACGGCTGCGAAGGGCTCTGCTCTCCATAAAGGAGCTTCTCCCCCGCCCCACTGGAAGTGTGCAGTACTCCGCAGAGAGGGGCATGCTGCAAGCAGCCACCGCCACACAGTTCTGAAGGGGTGGTGGGCATCATTTGGCTTTGGGCCTTCAGAAGCATTGCCCTATTTACCTCCAGAACCCACCCACAAGTACTCCTCTCAACAATGAAATTGTTCTTCCTCTTCGCACTTTTTCACATGGTCTAGTAACTTGTAAATTCAGCTGGACCTTGTTTTCCTTGTTTCTTTGCTTAGTAGTGTTGGAGCAGCCTTTAAATCAGCGGCAGCTAGTGGTTTCTGGGACTGCGGGAGGGGGCGCTAGGCAAAGGCTGCTGAAGTCACCAGGGCAGCGCCTGCTTACTTAAGAAATGAATGCTACTACTAATAAATAACAGCAAGAAAGAGCTCTGAGGAACATTGGAACATAGGCAGCTGCCATATACTGAGTCAGACCATTGGTCTATCTAGCTCAGTATTGTCTTCACAGACCGGCAGCAGCTTCTCCAGGGTTGCAGGCAGGAATCTCTCTCAGCCCTATCTTGGAAATGCCGCCATGGAGGGAACTTGGAACCTTCTGTTATTCCCAGAGCGGCTCCATCCCCTGAGGGGAGAGCTGGTCTTGTGGTAGCAAGCATGACTTGTCCTCTTAGCTAAGCAGGGTCTGCCCTGGTTGCATATGAATGGGAGACTTGATGTGTGAGCACTGTAAGATATTCCCTTCAGGGGATGGGGCTGCTCTGGGAAGAGCTTCTTGGTTCCAAGTTCCCTCCCTGGCAGCATCTCCAAGATAGGGCTGAGAGAGACTCCTGCCTGCAACCTTGGAGAAGCCACTGCTGGTCTGTGTAGACAATCCTGAGCTATATAGACCAATGGTCTGACTCAGTATATGGCAGCTTCCTATGAAGTAGAATGGTTAAGAGTGATGGACTAGACTGGGGAAACCCAAGTTCAAATCCCCATTCAGCCATGAAACTCACTGGGTCACTGTGGGACAGTCACTTATTTCTCAGCAAATCCTTCCTTATAGGGCTGTTGGGAGGAGAAAAGTAACCACTCTGGGCTTTTTGGAGGAAGCACAGGCTCTACATGGAAAAGTAAATAAATCTATAAAAGCCACAGCTAAAGCAGAGAGCAGCCACAAAAGTGGAGAACAATCAACAAATGTTTCTTATAGAGATCACTTCCTTAATCCTTGCCCAATGAACCATAACCCCCACTGGACATGTTAGTGTTACAGATACTGGCCACGATCCAGAGGAAAACCTGGTTAGTGCTCTGCATAAGAAATGGATTTTTAAAATTATTTTCCTTCCAACAGAATCCATTCCTCCACTATATGCACCACACCCACATGGAAAGCCACTTCTGCAATTGTTTGAAAAGCAGTTTGGTCTTGGAAATCCATGCATATGCCCTAAAAGAACTTTCTGGCTTCTTATGCCAGTTTTCTAATCTAATTAGTCCAGTCTTACAGTTTGCTGTTCCTTCCACTGTTTTAGGGCATGTCATTTTGGGAATGGGCCATAATGTTTTGCACACAGATCAGAGAGCAAGGGAGAGAAAGCAGAGGATGCATTCCTCGCCTCCTACAAAGACAAACAAAGAAGCCAGCCAGCCAGAAGAAAAAAAACACCTCCCCACCTTCTGGGCACTTTGGCTGCCAGAGGAGTCAATCAGCCAAGTCCAACTCTCTGATTGATTTATAGGGCAGTCCTAGGACTGTCCAGTTTTCAAAAACAAAAGTGAGGATGCTTATTGGCTTGTGCCTTATTAATATTTTAAAAGATCTGGGGCTTTTATTTGTTCTGCTACCCTTGCCCACCCTCACAACTCTTAAAGCAGCAGAAGGCTCTAGTCAAGAGAACAACAGAGGGAGCTGGAGACAACATGGCTGACTCAGAAATTTAAGGTGAGCGTCCCCCACTTTGCCCATAGATAAGATCTGCCCTTGTTTTAACCTCTGGTAGTCCAGCAAGTCTCTGCGTAGGGCACCAGGCAAACGAGAATAGGCCTGCCCTGGTCCCTGTGTTACCTGAGAATGTGCCTGGCTGTTCCCTTGGAAGTGGGGTACATTCTGAAGCACATGCTCTGCTTTCACAGGGAACCGAGGTGATTCGACTGCTCCCTGGTCCAACAGAGACTTGCAGCTTTGTGAGTGGCTGAAGATACGAGTCCAGGTGAGTGTGCTTAGAATCGCTGCTTATTTTTGTTTCTTCACTTTTATAAAAGTCCACCTCTTAGGCTTAAAATACAACTCCCCCCCGCCCCCCCCAAGTTATGATAGCGTGTCTCTCTTCGGTCACTACCCTACTGACCTCAGTGGACATCCTCCATTAATGAACAAAGGGTCAGAGGAAACTCTTTGGTAAAAGGTAGTTGTCGTCTTGGAAAGCTTTAAGTTTTCATCCTGATACTAAACCCTTTTAACCTCTGTGGCCAGTGTTCCCTCTAACAGGGATTCCCAGATATTGCTAACTAGAACTCCCAGAATCCCCAGCTGCAATGGCTTTTGCTTGGGGATTATGGGAATTGTAGTCAACAACATCTGGAAATCCCTGTTAGAGGGAACACTGTCTGGGACGGCTCACACGGTGCTCCTGCCACCTGTCACGGCCTAGTCTCAACCAGCCTCTGGTTTCACCGCTGCCACCAAGTAGACTTTTAGGCTTACTCTGTTGCAGCAAAACAATTGGTAGAGTGTAAGGTGTGGGGTGGAGAAAACGGAAGCTACAATTTTTCTTTAAAGATAAATAAGTAATTTTACTTTGACATTGGTGCACTTTAAATTAATAGTTCCTTTTAAAAGTTTAGTACAAAACGATCAACCAAAAGAGCATAAAGAATAACCAAAAGTCAAATGCATCCAACTGACCCAACTCTCACTGTGCCTTGAATTAGAGTCCTCTGCAGTCACTTCAGCTTTTTCACAACCTTGGCTTTTCCCTTGCTCAACTTCAGGTCCTGTCCTCCTTCACAATTCTGAAGTTCAGCCCAGACTGTTTCTTCTTGCTTGTGAGTGTTTTCAGCTCTCCAAAGTTTCCACGCTCTGCCAGTGATTTCACAGCTCTTTTTAGCAGGGTGGATTTGATTTAAATCAAACTGATTTAAATCACGATTTAAATCACTAGCAGGGTGGATAAAAATCAAAAAAATCTGATTTAAATCAAAAAAATCCAATTTAAATTTAAAAAATCCAATTTTTTTGATTTAAATCAGATTTTTTTTATTTTTATCCACCCTGCTAGTGATTTAAATCGTGATTTAAATCGTGATTTAAATCGTGATTTAAATCGTGATTTAAATCAGTTTGATTTAAATCAAATCCACCCTGCTTTTTAGGCCCAATTCTGATCCTCTCTGACTGTGCCAGCCATTCTTCAGTTCTGTACTTCTTCTTGAACTCCTTTTCCAGCTTTCTTCTGGACTATCTTAAGCTCCAAACTGTATCTCTTCCTTCCTCTGAATCCGAACTCTTCTAGCTCTCCAACATGTAACTTCAACTCTTTGAACTTTTCCCCCAACACTGAAACTCTGCTGAAGCAGCCTCCTATATACACACAAACCTCCCTCCTATGTTTTTCAAAGCACCCAATGAACATAACTTAAGTTCCCTGCATTTTTCAAAATATAACCAATAAAAATCAAACCTCAATTTCCCGACAAACCTTTGTCAAACTGTTCTCTTTCAAAACTAAAACGACAGAGTAGGAGCCGCAAACGTTTGACCCCCCCAGCTCAGTCTGTCTTAATACAGTGAACAACACAGAATCCCATTGACAAAAAGAAGGGGTTTAGGCCTCGTTCCTCCACAACACCGTTTTTTAGTTCCCCATTTACCCTTTCACTAGCTCTGTCTTATTGTTGATATAGTCTTTGAGGTTAACGAGAGTAGCCCCCTCTTCTCTCCCTCCCCACTCTCTATATAGCAGGCTTTGCAGTGTAGCATTAATGTGGAGGGAAAAGATGTATAAAGTAGAATGTTTCCTGCAACGTTCACTCTTTTGACCACTGTGCCGCTCTGTGATCTTGCCAGTCCTTGATCTGCCATTTGGACTGAAAGAGCTTGGTACGTAGGGAAGAGAGGGAGTCTCTGTCTGGAAGCATCTTGGTATGGGAATATGTCTAGAGTGATTTGGTTGTAATTTCTGTAAGAGGATTAATGCATTCTGACAACTGGCTAAGATTTCCAGTTGTTGTTTAATATAACCCACTTGTTCAGACTTCAGAATTCTGTTATATGAAAATCCAGCCACTGACGAATTAAAACAAGCCCTTGCCTTTACAGTTGCTGTGACATAAGTGGTTAGTTTATGTATGTTGTAGGCATTTCTTTCCTTCCTCCTTCCCATGGACTCTTTCTGCACATCACAAAGGGAGTAATAAGATGGAAGCTTGAACTGCAATTTCTTAGGAATTGCTCCTTCTGGTAAACTATCATTCAGTCTCAACTCTCCACTGCAATGGACGGAACAATAAATACAATAATGCTCTTTTATCTTCTAAGAGTTGCTTAAATGGGTTGTTTGTTTTTAATGATGGTATGATCCACAGGACTCATAAATGCCTGTGATTTTATTCTCATGGAAATAGCTATGCGTATTTTGATTCAAAGGTCTCCTGTTGTGGTTAATTTCTATAACATGCTAGCTAATCTATTCTTTTTATCCTCAGCAGATATGGTCTAGTGTTTCCCATATAGTTGGATAATTATCCCAATGCCTAGCCCATTATCTTTGCTTTCGGCTGCCCAGGTGGTTACTAGGTAATTAACTGCTTGGTCTTCATAAGTAAGAATTCATGATAAATCGTAAAAAGGCTCAATTGTGATTATCAAATCTTTTTTTACTTAAAATGTTTGTTGCTCTTGGGAAGCCATGAAGAAGTGTTTTCCAAGGAAATAGCTTCAACAGTAAGGATCATAATAATAATATCGTGACCAGCATGGCTGAAGCTGCCTTGCATAAATAGGTGTCCTGCAGGTGCCAAGGTACAGTTGATACACTTAACCGTACTCTAATGCAGTGGTTTTCAAATGTTTTGTCTTCAGGCAGAAGGTTTGTTATGGAGGGAAGAGTAAGCAGATCACAAGCCCCAGCTCCTCTCTTCCTCCAGTTGGCCAAATCATTTTGTTAAAATTGAGTTGTTGTTGTTGTTGTTGTTATTATTTATTTTTACATTTATATCCCACTCTTCCTCCAAGGAGCCCAGAGTGGTGTACTACATACTTGAGTTTCTCTTTCACAACAACCCTGTGAAGTAGGTTAGGCTGAGAGAGAAGTGACTGGCCCAGAGTTACCCAGCTAGTTTTCATGGCTGAATGGGGATTTGAACTCGGGTCTCCCCGGTCCTGGTCCAGCACTCTAACCACTGCACCACGCTGGCTCTCTCTGCTGGTTTACACATTGCAGTCTACAGCCCACCCTTCTACGCCAAGAACTCAGGGTGGAACTATAGAGATAGGGGGAGAGAAAGCATACAAATACCAGAATGGGAATAGTCAGGCAGAGACCTGTTTGCCAAGAGACATCAAAAAGCTCCTATGCCAAGAACTGTCAGACTGTCGGCTGTGACTACTCAACAGTACTTCCAGGCAATCAGGGAAGAAGAAGATATACAAACATATCTATGCACTTCAAGTGATTTTAGGTACAACATCTGGACACACAAAGGATTTCTACACTTTCCATGTACCATTCTTACCACTTCAGTTCATAAGCTGTACCCAAGGGGGAGATGCTCAAGTTCCCTGCTGGAACTTAGAATGGAAGCACAAATGTTTGAGTTAAGAATCCACAAATGGATCCCAAACACTCAGAAATGCAGGAATCTACCAATTCAGTGTAACTTCTAGAAGCCCTCAGAGAGCCACATCTTCACTACATTTGCAGCAGCAAAGTTGGCTTATTATATATGTTTCTCTTTCACAACAACCCTGTGAAGTAGGTTAGGCTGAGAAAGAAGTGACTGGCCCGGAGTCACCCAGCTAGTCTCCTGGCTGAATGGGGATTTGAACTCGGGTCTCTCCGGTCCTAGTCCAGCACTCTAACCACTACACCACGCTGGCTCTCCACGCTGGAGTTAACAGTGACAGCTCCAGTTAAAATGACTAGAGCTGTCATGAAAGGTAAGGAGGCTGGCCCCTTTGTAGATCATGGAACCCCTGCATGGTGAGGAACTATTGAGCTTTTTCAGAATATCCAGGGGCATTTTTGAGGTTGCATAAGCTTTTTGGACCTCCTTGTCACCCTGTAGGCATGAAGAAGATGCCCTGGAGCTTCCCCAACATGCTGCTGCAAGCTAGGTGCTGGGGAGAACTGATAGCGAATGGGCAAGCTCTTTTTTGGTAAGCCTGTCCAGCATTACTAATCTGCACGTTGAGGAGCTCGTGATAAGCCTCTGAAGCTTGCTTAGGCTTTGCCAAAACGTGGTTTGATAAACGGTTGGTCTCATTTTGAAATATTCCAGTCATGGGCATGTTGACTGTAAATCTCACTGAGTTCAATGGAATTTATTCTTGACAAAGTATCTGTAGGCTTTTAGCCTTGTTCTTACAGTTGGTGTCCTTGAGGGTGCTTAAGGGGTGTACCTGAAAATGTTTGGTTTTTTGACAGAGAGAGCCTGGCAGTTGGAAACGTTTTCTCAATGTAAGGAACAATATAATAAATATAATGATTATGTGAATAACTCTACCACAGGGATGGAAATTTTTGTTAGTTTGATTGCTAACCCATCAAGTGTCGTGGACATTGTTGGCAGTAATATAAACAGAGAGTAAATATTCTTATTTAGTGTCCTTTAGATGTATAGCTATAGAATAAACATACCTTCCTAGATGGCATAAAGACTCTTAGTTGTAAGTCAACATGCTTTAATGGTTCTACCCAATTAGTATGCGCTTCTGTTTATGCAAATGAGAAACATTTTAAACTTGTGATTTAAATTAGCCTTTTAGTTATTTAAAATATGAATAATAATTGAAGAGACTTCGTTTAAACCAATTCATCCAGCACACAAGCCTGATCCGTATCATATCAGATTCTTTCTCTGGGCCTTTAAATTTTTTTAAAAGTCTTACCATTGCAGTTTTTTCTCTTGCGCGTTGATGGGCAGTTTACAAGATTTTGTGCAGGGGGATCTACAGTAGACAAAGGCATTATTTCTTGCATTTTTGTAGAACAGATTGTATAACTTGCATCTGCTGTATTTTATGTGATGTGATACTGGGATGCAGTTGTACTGAGCAGTGGTCCCTCTAATTTTTTTCATCTCTGTGCGGAATGAGTTTTGTTCTGGGCGGCAGTCTCAAGGCACTGTGTGCGCACCTGCATTTAGAGTGGAGCCTTCCTAATTCAACCTGAACAGGATCTAAAATTAACTGAGTGGACATCAGAAAACTTGTGAGTGCATGCACACACGGGCACACCCTAGAGGGAACAGTGGTACTGAGCGAGCATGCCTGGTGCAGTCCACTAACTAGCCCCGGAGAACTTGACAGTAGTCAGGAGATGCCTGAAGTCTTGTGTGTTTCATGGCCTGAGGTCCTTTGTTCAGTGTGGAAGTGATCTTGCAAGGCTCTTCTGTGTCCCAAAGCATCAGGTGTTTGAGTCGGGTAGTTCTCTTTAGACAAACACAAAGTACATTAGTGCTGTCCCAGATGAATGTCTCCTTTGTCCTGTGAGTCATCTTTGCTTGCATTTGGCAGGCACAGGGTTTTATTTTGCCTCTTTTAGCTGATTGTAATGGCGCAGCAGGAAATGACTTGCCTAGCAAGCATGAGGTTGCCAGTTCAAATGTCCGCTGGTATGTTTCCCAGACTGTGGGAAACAGACTATCTATCTATCTATCTATCTATCTATCTATCTATCTATCTATCTATCTATCTATTTATATACCGCCTTTCATTAAAAATCCCAAGACTATGGGAAACACCTATATCAGGCAGCAACAATATCGGAAGATGCTGAAAGGCATCATCTCATACTGTGCGGGTGATGGCAATGGTAAACCCCTCCTGTATTCTACCAAAGATAACCACAGGGCTCTGTGGTTGCCAGGAGTCGACACCGTCTTGAGGGCACACTTTACTTTTACTTTAATGGGACAGCTTTTTATTCTATTTTTAGGCTTATAGTTACCTGTCCTCAGTCTTCAGGATGGGGTGGGTTAGGAATTAGAACATAATGTAACACTTATTTTGCATTAAAAATGCTATGCGGAGGACTTTCCTCCCAAGTCAGATGGTTAATGGACTTCTATGTTTTCCTTTTGTTTTGTTTAGGCTCATCTTTTTTGGATCAGTGTCGGCATCATCGGCTCGCTTGTTTGAGCCACCGACACTACTTGGTGATCAGGAAGGTTTACTTTCCAGGATATGTGTGTGTTATACTGGCACAATAATGGCATTCAAAGGACAAGTGCTAGTTCCCTGCTAACTGGGTGAAGAGGCACCTTTTTAAACTGGTGATTCCCCTTATTTAGCAGAGGGAGAGCAACTAGCCCTATCCATCCCCAGCACAGCATCTCTCCAGTGACTGTTGCTGGTGTCTATCTTATGTTTCTTTTTTTAGATTGTGAGCCCTTTGGGGCCAGGGAGCCATCTTATTTATTTATTATTTCTCTTTGTAAACCACTTTGGAAACTTTTGTTGAAAAGCAGTATATAAATATAAATATTAGTAGAGTTAAAATGAGGAGGGGTTCCAACATTCTACCATTTCAAGCCCTGAACATGCTATTGGCCATAAAATCAAAACAGTCTATCAGATCTGGAGATCTGCCTGACTATCAGCAGACAACAACCAGGTGACAAGAGACACCACTCCTTGATGCAGACCTGTTGAATGATGACGGAGATGTAGCATTATAAATATCAACGCCTTTAAAAAGCAGGTTTAAGTGCTGGCTACCTTTTTTGCCATCAGATAGCAACTTATAATTTTTTTAAATGTCCCTTTAAATGCTTTTTAAAAAATTCAGATATATGCTTAAAGCATAATCCTGAGGCTTCTTGTGGGGAGAAAACACGACCCACTATTTCCTGAGTTATTAGCCACTTAAGTCTCCATAGGAGTAGAGTTCTGAAACCAGAGCTGAGAGGGGGGCAAATTCTGGAGAGTGACTTGTTCTGAACCTAGCTGTTGGAAAAGGAGACTTTGGGACCACTCTGTGAGGTAGTAAATGGACTTAGAAGGGAATGTGAGGTGGTGGCAAAGTATCAGGAGGCCTGGTGAGGGGCACACGGGATGGTGGCAGTTTGCCTTTGAATATGAACTTTCTACAGCAAAGAGACGCCACCTTAAGTGGCGCAGCAGGGAAATGCTTGACTAACAAGCAGAAGGTTGCCGGTTCGAACCCCCACTGGTATGTTTCCCAGAGTATGGGAAACACCTAGATCGGGCAGCAGAGACATAGGAAGATGCTGAAAGGCATCATCTCATACTGAGCAGGAGGTGGCAATGGTAAACCCTTCCTGTATTCTACCAAAGAAAACCACAGGGCTCTGTGGGCACCAGGAGTTGAAATCGACTTGATGGCAGACTTTACCTTACAGCAAAGAGGTACTTCCTGCAAATATGGAAGTTCCACTTAGCCAGCAAGGGTAAGAGCTGCTGTTAAACTCCCCTTTCCCACTATGCCCGATCAGATTTTCCTTTTCAAAATGCCTGCACATTGAGTTATTAATAAAAAACCCTTCTGGTTTAAGATAAGGGTTAAGATGCTTCCAATTTTCACTTATGCTCTAAAATGGATGGAAATTGAAGTTAAAGTGTCCGTCTTCTGTGCCATATAAGTTGTAAAGACTTTGTACAGTCTCATATTATGCTGCTTTAGCAATAAAACACCGTTAACCCCCACTTTGACTGGGTCTTTCAGCTTGAGATTGGGCTGGGTGGGATGCATGCCAGCAGAAATCAACAGGTGCAATTTTTCCAATCACTTGCTTGAGATGCCTCTGATGAATTTCTGCCTGATGTATCTCTACAAGGCACAGTACTTCCTTTATAGCTACCTTTATAGCTACCTTTATAGTAAGTGTCCAACCAAAAATTCAGCGGGTTCTCAACCCAACAACAACTTCGTACAAATATAGCCAGTTGTTTTATGTCTGATGCATCTCTTCTAAAGAATGGTGGTTGGATGAGGATTAAATTCTTTTCCTGCTCCATGTGTGTGCACGTGTATTTGATGAACCAAAGGGAGAGGGGGATGTTGAAAACCTATATAAATATAATTAGATTATCATTGAGGGTCTTTAAAGTCCAATGATAATCCTTACTGTTACCAGGAATAAGTGATAGATTCGGGGCAAGTAGCTGGCCAGTTTCCACTGCTCAAGTTGACAAGGACATGGCTGTTGGCTGGTTTTAGTAAGAGTGGGTTTTCTGATGCTGGTGTTAAATGAAATTAAAATTATACTAATACAATCTGTATTTCTGTGCCATTTCTGGATTTTTCTTCTTCTGCAATTGTTGTGCATTGAATGCTGTTCTTGAAAAACTGCTGTTTGGTGATTGCGAACATCTCTTTATCTCTGTGAGCATTTCAGTAAAAAAGAATACTTTCTGTAGTCCACTTTAAAGCTGGATGATGTTGAGAGAAAAGTAAACCTCTTAAAAGAATTGCCCCCTACAGATATTACTACTCCTTATAGTTAATTATGTGCTACCTTGAGTGTCTTTGAAGAGGAACAAATTATCTGTTTAGCTGTCTTGAGCTCTGTTTGAGGCACTCACTTCTATGTCTGGCTTGTAGAGGACTTACATTATTAATTAGGAGTGCCTCTCTGGTGTCGTTATATAATTGGGTGCCTCAGGAACTTAATAAAACAATGTAGCACTTTTAATTAGGGGAGGGGCCATTCCTCAGGGTAGAGCACCTGTTTTGCATACAAAAGGTGCATCTCCAAGTTAAAAGGATCAGTTAGCAGGACTGGAAAGACCTCTACCTGAAACCTGGGAGTAGACAGTACTGGGCTAGACGGTTCAAGGGTCTGATGCACATACTTCTATCCCCCTACAGAATGGATGGTACCAGTATGTAGTTTGTTCAAGACTATTGTTTTAGCACACACGCGCACACACACACACACACACACACACACACACACACACACTATTCTCACAATCTAAAAAAAGAAACATAAGATAGACACCAGCAAGAGTCACTGGAGGGATGCTGTGCTGGGGTTGGATAAGGCCAGTTGCTCTCCCCCTGCTCAATAAAGAAAACTGCTACTTTAAAAGGTGCCCACCGCACTAAATAGCTGTGTTGGTCTATGGGTAAAGGAAGGTTACTAAATTCTGTCTGATTCAACACTTCCCTGCTATCCCCAGAATAGCTGGCTTCTCATGTCTTCCACTTTTAAAAACCTGCCTATCTTTAGAATTGTGCAGTTGGTTTAAAAATGTGATTGTTCATTCGTTGTACCTTTCAACCAGAAATTGATCCAGGTTAGAAGAACTCATTAAGGCTATTCTCACGAGCGATCCCAGGGCAGGGAGGGTGGCAGTAGGTGGGGGGAAGCAGGGACCTACCTCCCCCCCGCCCCCCAGGCAACCCATGTTCATTGGTGAGACGTGTGCCGTCCACACGAGCCGCACTGTTCCAAGCAGCATGGATCTCCGGAAGCCAAGACAATGCTCTAGGCGCCTGACTCTGTGTGTGCTTGGGTTGCGTCTGCTCTGTTCCCTGGTACACCTTTGAAAAGGGTAAAATTTCTTTGACGTTCTTTACAAGCACAAGGCATTTCTCCCCACTTAAATTTTTAGAAGGGTATTGGTTTCCATGGCTCATTGCTGCTAATGATGGATTGATCAGCGTTACGTTCCACCATTGCAAAAGGCAATGGGATAACATGAGGCTTTGTTGACGTCCAAAGATATAACAATGCTGTTGTTAACAAGAGAATTGTATTGCAATAATACAAATGTGTCATGTCGGATAGCTAAGAGCATCTGCTTCATGGTTCATTTTTGGATTTGGAGAGGAGAAGATGAGCATTTTTACAGCTTAAACCTGGTTTGCCTCAGCATCCAGGAAATGTAATGTGTGTGTGTGTGTGTGTGTGTGTCTTTTTAATCAGTGATGTGCTGTTATTTTCCTTCCGACCAAGAAGAAATATTTACAAGAGATAATCTCTCCACTGCTGTGATTGATTTGTGCCACACACACTCCTATCATTGCTCAGAGGAACTCTATTAGGGACATCAGTATTGAACTGATAAGGGAGCCAGGTGTGAATATCAATGAGCATTAGAACTGACGCAAGAATATGCACATGTAAAGTAGTTGCATTGCCAGATAACACTAGGCTGTAGGCAGCCCTAGAAGCAATATTCTGTCGCCAATGGAGGGATTTTAGATGATAGACCTCTGCGTGAATGACACGTTTTCCTTCATGAGATTTTTGTCAGAGTTTGAAAGGGAATAATACACCCTGTAGGAAAAAGACTTCTGTGTAGTTACATAGCACCCGGAGATGCAAGTCTTGAATTGGGAGCTGTTTTGATTTGCAGCAATCTTCCTCCCTGTTGAGATCTAGCTGCAATGTAGGCCATAAACTAACAGAGGTCAGGGATGTAACTGTAGAAGACCTAGAATGCCCATCCTAATTAATCCACTGCAATTCTAGCTTGGATTTGCCATTTTTAGTAAAGATACTGGTTGGAAGTTGCCTGTCTAACAGGAACATTCACTGTTCTTCAGTGTGTTCATCATCCTATTCACTGTTCATCCTATCTGTCTCTCTTTCTAGTGTGCATTGTTTCCTGCATTTCCCTATTCTGTAAGTTCCCAGCATTCTTTCTGCTCCCTGTATTCCTTCTTGCTTGGCATCCCTAACTTCTCATCTGCTCGTGCTTCTAGGGGTGCTTCTAGAAGAGGAGAGCTGGTCTTGTGGTAGCAAGTATGACTTGTCCCCTTAGCTAAGCAGGGTCGGCCCTTGTTGCATATGAATGGGAGGCTTGATGTGTGAGCCCTGGAAGATACTCCCCCTCTCAGGGGATGGAGCCACTCTGGGAAGACCACCTACGGTAGATTCCAAGTTCCCTCCCTGGCAGCATCTCCAAGATAGGGCTGAGAGAGAGTCCTGCCTGCAACTTTGGAGAAGCCACTGGCAGTCTGTGAAGACAATAATGAGCTAGATAGACCAGTGGTCTGACTCACTATATGGCAGTTTCCTATGTTCCTATGTTGTGCCAGTCCTCTTGTGAGCTCCAGTGAATTTATCCTGTGTCTCTCCTCTCATGCTGCTAGACTGCTGGTGCTGAATGACTAAGGGAGGGACACAATAGAGGTATATGGAATTATGCAGGGTGTGGAGAAAGTGAGTAGAGAGAGTTTTTCTCCTTCTCCCATAATGCTAAAATTCAGGATCATCACCTGAAATTTATCGGCAAGTAGATTGAGGACAGACAAAGTGGTAAGTTACACAATGCACCTTTTCAGAATCTGAGTAGGAGACACTGTTCTGTGGTGGTTCCTTTTCTTCCTGCAGGGCAGGTTCCAGAAGATGGGGGCGGTGGCAGTGGCAGTGGTGGTGGTGGCGGTGGCTGGTGGGCCACTGTGTGAAACAGGATGCTGGACTAGATGGGCCTCCTTGGGTCTGATCCAGCAGGGCTGCTCTTAGGTTCTTTGGCCTATGGCATCTCCCAGCATTCTGTTTTTACTTATCTTTGCCAACCCTATCTAGAGAAGCAGTCAAGATTGTGAATCAGTGTCTGGAGGTAGTGAACGGCTGGAAGTGGGCCGAGAAGCTGAAATTAAATCTGGGCAGATTGAAGGCTCTCCTAGTCAGGAAAGCGGCTGGCTTTGCAATGGTTTACCAGTCAATTCTAGACAAAGTTGCACGCCCATTGCAGGTCTAGATCTGCAGCTTTGGAGGTCTCCTGGATCTGGGGTTGGGCCTGGATGCCCAGAGGTCTTTTGCCATGATGGCCTAGGGGTCTTCTGCCCAGCTCCAGCTAGTGTGCTGGCTGCACCTCTTTCGGTCCATCAGATCTGACCATAGCAATCCATACCTTTTGTTACATCATGATTCTATTACTGCAACTCACTCTATGTGGGGCTGCCCTTGAGGACCCTTCCGAAAATTCAGCTGGTCCAAATGCGACAGCAAGGGTCCTGACCAATATGAGCCCCTCGGAGCAGATGACATCTGTTTTGCTCCATCTGTACTGGTTGCCAGTGCGCATCTGGGTGCTGGTTTTAATCTTTAAAGCCCTAAATGGTTTAGGGCCAAGATATTGGAAGGACCACCTTCTCCCACATGAATCTGCTCAGTGAGAAATTTGTAAAGAAGCCCTCCTACATGCCCCTCCTTTTTCAGAGGGACAGCTGATGTCCATGCAAAGAGGACCTTCTCAGGAGATTCTCCTGCCTTATGGAACCCCCTCTCCTGGGAGATTGGGGTGGCTCCATCTTTGCTAGTATTTTGCTGGCTTGTTAAGGCTCTCTGTTTTTGTTTTGGTAATACCTGGCACTTCCCCTTACCTCTTAGTTATTGTATGGGGGATTTGAGGGTTTATTACTACTTCAAGCATTTAAGAAAGCTTATAGTCTCGTCTGCTTAGAAATCTGGAATAATTTGACTTTATATGAAAAAACACAAATCTGCTGTTTCAGTGAAGGTCCCAGTACCTCATGTTACGAAATGCTCGTTTTTCAAGATGGGCAAAATGTTGGAGAAATAGACATGTCCATTAGCAGCATGGGTTGCAGTAGCAATACTGGAACAGATGTAGGGTGATTTGTTTAGTATTTGGAGGGGGCGGTAAAAACTGGAGTTCAGCAGTTGAGGAAGGGTGTCTTGTGTGTAACCAGCTTCTTTTCCCATGCATGGGAGGAGAGCTGGGCTTACATAGGGACATAGGAAGCTGCCATATACTGAGTCAGACCCTTGGCCCATCTAGCTGAGTATTGTCTACACAGACTGGCAGCGGCTTCTCCAAGGTTGCAGGCAGGAATCTCTCTCAGCCCTATCTTGGAGATGCCAAGGAGGGAACATGGAACATAGATCTTTTTTCAGAGCGGCTCCATCCCCTAAAGGGTTCTCCAAGGTTGTAGGCAGGAATCTCTCTCAGCCCTGTCTTGGAGATGCTGCCAGGGAGGGAACTCTTGGAACCTTCTACATACAAGCAGGCAGATGCTCTTCCCAAAGCACCCACATCCCCTAAGGGGTATATCTTTCAGTGCTCACATGCAGTCTCCCATTTATATGCAACCAGGGCAGACCCTGCTTAGCTAATGAGGCAAGTGCTTGCTACCACAAGACCAGCTCTCCTCTCTATAGACCTTGTGGTAGCAAGCATGAATTGTCCCCTTTGCTAAGCAGGGTCTGCCCTGGTTTGCATTTAAATGGGAGACTGCATGTGAGCACTGAAAGATATACCCCTTAGGGGATGTGGGTGCTCTGGGAAGACCATCTGCCTGCTTGCATGTAGAAGGTTCCAAGAGTTCCCTCCCTGGCAGCATCTCCAAGATAGGGCTGAGAGAGATTCCTGCCTACAACCTTGGAGAAGCCGCTGCCAGTCTTAGAAGACAATACTGAGCTAGATGAACCAAGGGTCTGACTCAGTATATGGCAGCTTCCTAGGTTCCTAATGGCCAGCCTTGAATTATGGGTTTCTCCCTTCTAGATTATGTTTTACTCCATATCTATGTGGCACAGAATCTTCTTTCCTTTCTTTTGACTCAGAAGTAGGGTTTTTCTGGCATCTCATGGATGCAGTACTTGGCAGCCATCTGCCATGATCTTCAGTGTACACACACACACACACACACACACACACACACACACACACAAACACACACACACACACACACACAGAGTATTTGCACCTGCAAATGAAATGGAGCAGCGCACTCGTCTCTGAAAATGTTACAAACCTCTGCACGTTAGATGCAGAAGTAACTTGTGAAAATAAGACAGTATCCTAAAAATGTAACAACGTAAACAGACTTTGGTTCAATTTTGCCTTTGCCATCTGCATATCGAAAGAGGTTTCGCAGCCTCTTTGAAATATCTTCAGGACTTGCCCTTCTAAAGGGGAAAAAAAAGTTTTGTGCATTAGTTTTATCTTTGGCAGGCAGAGAATGATAATTCCAGTTGGTGTTGTACAGTTCTAGTTCAGTGCAGCATTTCACCCTAATCTTCCTGTGTGCTGCTGTTTGGTCCCACCTTCTGAGTTGGACTCCTCGGACAGGGAAATGAGTGCATAGCACCCAAATAAATAAATAAAAATAAATTTGTGTAGATGTGTCTTGTCTTCTGTGTTCTTTCTCTGTTCCCTAAACCCAAATCTTTATTAAAGATGCCTTAAAAAAAAAAAAAGAATGGTAAAGACCAATGGATGAACTAGTAAACAAAGAGCAAGGCACCTGTGAAGGATGGTTTTCCTCTCTGTTTAAAGAAAGTTAATTCCCCCTCACAGGAGCTCTGGTTAAGTGGAATTAGGATCCTTTGATTCATCCCCTGGTAATTTGATGGAGGGGTGTGTGCTGGTGCTGTTTTTGGTGATGATGATTTTCCTAAAACTGTTCGGGGTGGATAATGGCCTCCACAGGCTGGGTGGAGGAATATTTGTACACCAGACCTTAATTGGTCAAGGAAGCAGGCACAGCAGGGAAAGCTGTTCAGAGGCTACACACTCAGACCATTTTGCTTAGCTTTGTTTTCTCTGTTGCTTTTAAAATAAGGCCTGCAGAAGCCAAAGAACAACGGCAGTTCTTTCCACACATCCCTAACATAACGTTTAATCTATTTTACTCCAAATCCTCAGCTTTATAGTGATTTCCCTCCTGTTAGCTGAAAAATGTGGAGAATGGTTTGCATGGAAAGGTAGCACTAACTATATCAGGCTTGCAGGGGTGGAGGAAGCCTGTCCTCTATCCTTCGAGGGCCTATCCCTCGAGGGCCTCTATCCCTCGATGCTGGTGTGGTGGAGCTTGCTGGGAAATGGTGGCTCCTGGGAGAGCATCTCTGGGTTTTAGGTGGAGGTAGGCAGGCTTGCAGAACATTGGTGAGGGTTATTTTGGGAGTGCAAGTAAAAAGGCTGGACAGTTGCCAGACTGATAACCAAGGTCATTCTTGGCTTCTGACGGTGCCACATTTAAAGGAAAACTGGGCAGGGCTTGGTGCTGAATGTGGGCAGGTGACAGCAATAATCAGAGGCTCCAGCTGGCTTGCCCAGTAGCACAGTCCAGCCTTTCCTGCTTTGGTAGCCATTTTGAACAGGCTTTTGCTAGGGCAACTGCAGGAGATGCATTGGCAACTGTAGGAACATAGGAAACTGCCATATACTGAGTCAGACCATTGGTCTATTTAGCTCATTATTGTCTTCACAGACTGGCAGCGGCTTCTCCAAGGTTGCAGGCAGGAATCTCTTTCAGCCCTCTCTTGGAGATGCTGCCAGGGAGGGAACTTGGAACCTTCTGCTCTTCCCAGAGCGGCTTCATCCCCTGAGGGGAATATCTTGTAGTGCTCACACATCAAGTCTCCCATTCAGATGCAACCAGGGCAGACCCTGCTTAGCTATGGGGACAAGTCATGCTTGCTACCACAAGACCAGGCTTTGCCAGTACATGGGACTAGGGAATGCTACTGGGTTGTGCCCCAGTGGAAGTGAGCTTTGGTGGGGGTGAGTTTTCTTCAGGATTTTTTAAGAGAAGGAAAGAGAACAGGGAGGGAGAGAGAGAGTAGGAGAGAAAGGGGCTTTGTTCTCACTGGGGTCTGCATTGTGCCCGATGCCCCTGAAGACCCACATGGTAAAAGGTTCCCGGGGGTGAGGGGAGAATCCCTGTACATAAAAAAACTAGCATGACATGGAGGAGGTTAGGCAAGAATCCTTCACCTTGATACCTTCCTACTGAGGGTTTAAAAATAAAAAATAAAAAATGGAGGAGCAAGCATTCAATTTCTGTGAACCCCTCACTCAGAAGTGGTGAAGGTCAGTCATAGGTTCAGTGGTCCCTCTAATTTTTGTTCATCTCTGTGCAGAATGAGTTTTGTCCTGGGTGGCAGTATCAAGGCAGTGTCTGTGCAGATGCATTCAGAGTGGGGCTTTCCTGATTCAACCTGAGTGGGATCTAAAATTAACTGAACGGACATCAGAAAACTTGTGAGCACGCGCACGGGCGCACGCCTTAGAGGGAACAGTGCATAGGTTTTCCATCACAATAAGAAACCAGTCAAGATGGACAGTGAACTATGGGGTGGGGGGTGTAAATAGGGTTGGGTTTTGCAGTCTGTGACTGGATGGTGATTGCTTGGTCCACTGTTCCCTCTAAGGCATGTGCACGTGCCTGCACTCACAAGTTTTCTTAATTTTAATTTTAGATCCAGCTCAGGTTGAAATAGGAAGGCCTCACTCTGAATGCACGTGCACACACACTGCCTTGATACTGCCACCCAACTCTTGCCTGTGGGCTTCTCAGAGGCATTTGGTGGGCCACTGTGTGAAACAGGATGCTGGACCAGATAGGCCTTGGGAGAGCTTCTGTGTTTCTCTTGCAAAAAGACCCTCTTGGTGGAGATAGGAAAACAAGAACTGTTGAGAAAAGAATATTCCCAGTGTGATGTTCAGTCCCGAATGGAAGTCCTTTCTCTATATCACATGCTGCCTTGCTGCCCCACCCGTGATACCTTTCTCCCATGTTTCAGATTATTACTGGGGCTCATGGGCCAGTGAACACCTCAAATTTAGCATTAATATAATGTCAGAGCTACTGTGGATAGAAAGTTGGACCTTGACACAGCATTTGTACTCTCATTGGCCTGATCCAGCTGTTGGAGCCATACTATGGCTCGGCTATCATGAACAGGCTTTGTGTGCTCTGATTCGCCCCACCCCCACCCCCCACTTCATTTCCTGCTTTGAGATAGCCTTTGACATCCAAATCGGGCAAACAATGGCTATTGCAAACTATAGCTTGCCTCCCAGTCAGAATGGGAACTCCATTTCAAACCATGATTTCCAGGTTTCTGGGGATATAAATGATGGTTTGCGGTAACCCATAGTTTGCTCAGCTTGGGCATCATAGAGCACTGCAGTTATTGCAAAACAGGAAGGGAACCAGAGTACTTGAGGAGAGGAGGGAATGTGTGAACACACAACCCATTCCCAGCAGCCATGCCAGGTTTTGGCAGTTACAGTTGAACTGGTCCAGTGAGTGGCCTTCAGCAAATCAACCCTTCTTGGTGTTGCTATGTGAAAAGGTAGAGCATGTGTTTTTGCATCCAGTAGTCTTGGACATCTCCAGTTGAAAAGATCAGTTGAAAGTAGCAGGACTGAGGGAAGACATCTGCCTGCGAGCTGCCTGGGAGAGCCTCCGCTGGTCAGAATAACAACACTGGGCTAGTGGGCTGTCGTCGTATAGAGCATGGTCATATGAGGATGAACAAGGCAAACACTGTAGAATGCTTTGCACATTATGTGGTGATATGCTGTTTTAGTAAACTGTATTGTACTTCCACTGTAGAGGCATTGTAAAATCAACATCTTGGTCATCTTTGGGACATTTTGGTATGGTAAGCTGGCATTTCCATTTTCCCTTCTGGAAGTTGAGACTGTAACTGAGGTGGTCTTAGTTTCCAGATCAGTGAGTGCACATTTTAAAAAAACCACAAACCCTTAAGATACTAGTGGGGGATGTGGGAGAGTCCAGCTAGACTGCACTGTGGCAGGAGAACAAAGCACCTAACCATCGACTGAGGAGTGCATATCCACAGGGATACTGGGCCCCATGCACAGGGGCAAGTGCAGATGTACAGCAAAGTCCCCAATTTGTTCTGATCATGGAATCTGGTATAGAATTGTGACATTTCTGCCAAACAGTAAATAAACTGGGTGAAGATGGTTCTGGGGAATTTTGGGTACACACACAAGAGAGCGCCTTTAAGAGAGTTTCTTCTTTGTCATGAACCCTGCTGCCTGTTATGATCTGGAGAGGTCCGGTTATGGTTGCTGCCGGCTCATCTGGTGGCAGCAAAGGACTGGGCTTTCTCTGTGGCTGCCCCGAGGCTTTGGAATATGCTCCCTGCTGAAATAAGAGCATCTTCTTCTCTGTCTGTTTTCAGGGAGACCCTCAAGACTCACCTGTTCTTGCAGGCTTTTAATTAGAATTAATTTTAATAATTTGTTTTAATAGCTGTTTTATGCTATTGTTTTTATTGTGTGTTGTGGATTTTAATTTGTGACGCTTGAATTGTGTTTAAATTTTCTACCCTGACTGATTGATTGAAGTGCTGTCAAGTTAGTGTTGACTCTTAGTGGCCACATAGGTAGAGTCTCTCCAGGATGATCTGTCTTCAATTTAGCCTTGAAGGTCTCTCCGTGGTTCATTCCTTGCTGTCATAATCGAGTCCATCCACCTTGCTGCTGGTCGTCCTCTTCTTCTTTTTCCTTCAACTTTTCCCAGCATTATGGACTTCTCAAGGGAGCTGGGTCTTCGCATAATGTGTCCTAAGTATGATAGTTTGAGCCTGGTCATTTGTACCTGGAGTGAAAATTCTGGATTGATTTGTTCTAGGATCCATTGGTTTGTTTTCCTGGCTGTCCATGGACTCCTCAAAAGTCTTCTCCGGCACCAAAGTTCAAAAGCATCAGTGCTTTTTCTATCTTCTTCAAAGTCCAGCTTTAGAATCTCTGTGGTCAATACTGTGGCTTAAAGGGTGTGAACTATCTTTTGCACTCTTAGCCGTTTGGCCATCCACCTATCTCCTAATTGCTAACTTTCTTCAAGTCTGCATATAGATTATGATACATACATGGGCCACATGCTGGAAATTAGAACTGCAGCTCTAGTATTCTAGAATCCTGGGCCATATGTTTTATATACAAAACATTTGATAGAGCTTTCTGTAGAATAAGGCTTTTATCTTTGTTGATATGTCCCCGGGTATGTGAAATTTCTGGCCCTCTCTGGTATCCCCCCCTCCCCGCAAAGTGCATTCTTTATCCCCTCTCTCCAACCCTCAGCAAACTTCTTTTCATCCTCCCCTCTCCAACGTGCCAGCCTGCTTCTACCCACTATAAATGTAGGCAGCAGCATCTGTGGGAAAAGTACACATCTCCAATTCAGCCAGTAATTGTGTTCACAGCTGCAAGTTGAGGGAAAAAAAACTTTCATTAAGTTGCACACATTTTTCAAAAGGCATAGGTGGGGAAAAAGCAACCAAATCAAATGTAGATTTTGTGCATATATTATATTATTATTATTATTTTATATATAATAAGCCAACTTTGCTGCTGCAAATGCAGTGAAGATGTGGCTCTCTGAGGGCTTCTAGAAGTTACACTGAATTGGTAGATTCCTGCATTTCTGAGTGTTTGGGATCCATTTGTGGATTCTTAACTCAAACATTTGTGCTTCCGTTCTAAGTTCCAGCAGGGAACTTGAGCATCTCCCCCTTGGGTACAGCTTATGAACTAAAGTGGTATGAATGGTACATGGAAAGTGTAGAAATCCTTTGTGTGCCCAGATGTTGTACCTAAAATCACTTGAAGTGCATAGATATGTTTGTATATCTTCTTCTTCCCTGATTGCCTGGAAGTACTGTTGAGAAGTCACAGCTGACAGTCTGACAGTTCTTGGCATAGGAGCTTTTTGATGTCTCTTGGCAAACAGGTCTCTGCCTGACTATTCCCATTCTGGTATTTGTATGCTTTCTCTCGCCCTCTCTCTATAGTTCACCCTGAGTTCTTGGGGTAGAAGGGTGGGCTGTAGACTGCAATGTGTAAACCAGCAGAGAGAGCCAGCATGGTGCAGTGGTTAGAGTGCTGGACCAGGACCGGCGAGACCCGAGTTCAAATCCCCATTCAGCCTCATGATACTTGCTGGGTGACTCTGGGCCAGTCACTTCTCTCTCAGCCTAACCTACTTCACAGGGTTGTTGTGAAAGAGAAACTCAAGTATGTAGTACACTGCTCTGGGCTCCTTGGAGGAAGAGCGGGATATTAAAAAAATGTAAAATACATTAAAAAATAAACAAACAAAGCATGGGCTGCAGGTAGCTGAGCAGGAATGAGAGGGTGTGCATGGCTCCATGATCTTCCCCATGCGCTTTCCTCTCGCTGACTTGTGCTGGGCTCGAGGATGCCTCCTTTTCCTTGACCCAGGAAGTCTGTCCGTCCAGCCTTCTTTTGATTCGGCGTGCTTGCTTCCAAGGCCTGGTAAGCCAGCCTGTGTCCCCAGTTGCCTAGACAAAGGGCTGCGTCGCGTTTTCCGGAATCAACTTTGTTTCAGACGGTGGAGTTGACCCGTTTTCAGCGGGGGCTTTCTGGTGGAAACTGGGGGTTCAGCTTGCTGCCTAAAGGGGAAGATGATGATGGCGAGAGACGGCAGAGGGTCATGGTTCCTGGCCCCCGTGTGCCGGGAGGGCTGCCTCCCCCGCTTCCCCAAGGCCATCTTTCCCCCGCCCCGCCCCGCCCCGCCCCTGCAAGCATCCCCCCTCCCAAGCGACCAAGAGGAACTTCGTGAGGGCTGGCTGTGCTGCGGCGACAGCTGCTTCTGCCTGCCGGTGCTGTGTGCGCACTTGCAGGCGTGACCTGTCGCCACGCAGGACACACATGAGTCTCAGGTGAGGGAGGACCAGCACGAGGCGGCAGGACCAGCAATCAGCAGGCAGGAGCCGCCCACGCCCTCCGGTCTCCCCCCTTTTGCTCAGCCCCCTTTTGCTTTCTCTTCCGCAGGCTCAGACTGGCCCACAGGGCAACCGGGCATCTTCCCGGTGCACCCCACCTGCAGGGCGCCCCTGCACCCCGCCGCACTCGGCAGCAGTGGATACTCCCACTCTTAATGACCCGTTCTGCTCAAAACCCGGCGCCCTCCCCACATACATTCCACCGCCCTCTCAGTGCCCCCAGTCTGGCCCTGGTCCTCCTCTTCCTCCTCTTCATCACCCTGCTCGTCGCTCTTTTTACTTTTTGGGGTGTGTGTGTGTGTGTACTCTGTGTGTATTTTGGTCCTTATTATTCCTGGCCTTACTGTTCACTCCTAACAGTTTTTCGTTCTTTCTCTGCCCCTTGTCCCTTATGGGACTCCTCTGGAGTCAGAGCTTGGTGGGGCGCAGCCACTGCTTTAGCTTTCCTGAGAGCTACTGTAGCCGTCTCTCTTGTTTCTCCTGAGTTTTCCTTACTTGTTGCCCTTGTCCCTTATAGGACTCCTCTGGAGTCAGGGGTTGCTGTTTTGATTCCTCTTTGGATCCTAACTGCCCCTTGCTCTTCTCCTGCACGTCCCATTGCTACCTTCGCAGCTCTCCCATGTCTCTTCCTCTGTTCTCTCATTCCGTCTTTCCTTTCTAGCTCCAAAACTCTCTTGGATCCCTCTTCTCACTCACCCTTCCCCCCTTCTTCTCTCCTGTCTTTTGTGGCCTTCTCAAGAACATAAGAACAGCCCTGCTGGATCAGGCCCAAGGAGGCCCATCTAGTCCAGCATCCTGTTCCACACAGTGGCCCACCAGATGCCGCTGGAAGCCACAGGCAGGAGTTGAAAGGGGCATGCCCTCTCTCCTGCTGTTGCTCCCCTGCAACTGGCACTCAGAGGCATCCTGCCTTGGAGGCTGGAGGTGGCCCACAGCCCTCCAACTAGTAGCCGTTGATAGACCTCTCCTCCATGAAGTTATCCAAACCCCTCTTAAAGCCATCCAGGTTGTTGGCTGTCACCACATCTAGTGGCATAGAGTTCCACAGATGGATTGCGCGTTGTGTGAAAAAGTACTTCTTGCCTCCTCTTGCCTTCTCCCCTCTGTCAAATTGCATCCCTACACCTCCCAACATTTTCCCCACTCTTTTCCTTTTTCCTAGCATTATGTGCTCGCAAAGCCCCTCTTTCCCCACATGTCATAGCCAAAAGGCCACATGAGGATAAGGAGGTGAACCCCACATGGAGAGATGATGCTTTTAGAGAAAATTGGGCTGGAACACCTTGCTACACACGCTTGCTGCTTGCCTTTAGACTAATGTGAGGTCTCGGTAGCTTGTAAAATGAAAGAAAATGTTGCCTTCTTCCCAGTTGGATTCAGCAAATGTGATTCTTTGAGAAAATAGCAAGAAATGTATGGTGAGTTTTTGGATATTTGGAATATTACTGCGTTCCAGTTAATGTTAGTTCCATTGAATTGTCTAATCGTGTAGTTCTTATCAGTGCTCTTGGTGAAGATAAATCATTTCATAAACAGCAAGTCCTCATAGATAAAAACATGGAAGGAAAGATGATTGTTTATATTCAACGAGACAACTACACTAAATAATTTTAGGAGGACATTGATACTATCAAGGATATAAAATTACAAAGACATGCTTTTCTTGTCTGTGGATAATATTTTGATTATTTTTGATAAGTGTTGTTCCTAATAATAATTTCTTTGTGGAAAGGGGTTCGATTCCTACTTGGAGCTTATTTACTGAGACACACAACTTCACAGCATTATTCCATTTGTATGGTAGGTGGTGCTCCTTCCAGATGGTATTTTCTTCATTAAAATAAGTAATCAAAAATATTAAAATAAGTAATCAAAAATATAAATATTTATAGCAACGAAATCATGGCATAATTCAAACCTACAGCTAGGCATGGCTGAAGTAGTTATCTGGATTGTGACCATGCTATTATTTCTATAATTCTCCTTTTTAGGTTTAAATCTTTCAGCTTTGCTTCTGCCTTGTGTTAGATTCTGCCTTGCTTTTTTATTAAATGTGAAGTGTAAGAAAGTAAAAATCCAATTTTATAAATAGAATTGTAAAATACATTCCTTTCCTTCCGTGTTGATGGAGTGTGTATGTATGCATGTGAGTGCACGTGTGCCCTATATCTATAGTGGCACATAATAATGCACATGTGTGCATACTGCCGCCCAGAACAAAACTCATTCTGCTTTTACACTGCTTTGAACATGTTTTCTTAATTTTCCATAGTTTATCTGTTTTGTAGGAGAGAGTTTAGGTTCTGCATTGGTCAGTGGTAGCATTAATATTTTTGAGGGTTTTTTTTTTTTAAAGCTTCAGTGTAGACAGTGGGAATAAAAGTGGGTTCAAAAACAAGCGATCCTGGGCAGGCAGCTACTTTTGATTCTTGGTGATATTCCTCTTCTAAAACATGTTTCTCCTTCCAAAGGACTTACTTATTTCAAAGTTTAAGTAGTTTTGTTTAGTTTTGTTTGTTTTCTGTGAAATGTGATGAATTAAGGCACTGGCTCCTAAATCTTTGGCTAGCAGAACCCAACAACCTGGCACATTTTTAAGGATCTTCTTTTTGGTCCTATCCTTAAATGAAAGCTCATTTCATCAAACCTTCATGCTATTTTCCGAGAAACTGCCACCTTGTCCACATGAATCACAGGAGTGGTTTACCATTGCCTTTCTCCCACGCAGTATGAGACGATGCCTTTCAGCATCTTCCCTATATTGCTGCTGCCCGATATAGGAGTTTCCCATATGCTGGGAAATATGGGGGAAACACCATCAGGGATTCGAACCAACAGCCTCCTGCTCTCTCGGCAGGTTGCTTCCCGACTGCACCATTAGGATGCACACAGAACCTCTGTGTCAGCCTTTCTCCATGGAGGCTTTAAACACAGGGACAAGAGTGACTTGGGGAGGGAGTCTGCTGGGTGGCTCTTCCAGGTGATGGTGGTGGTGGTGGTAGTTAATGCGAACAACCTATAACTGCTAGTTGTGGGAGATCCAGAGAGAGAGAGAGAGACAAGAGAGCTTGTCTGCTTCAGGGAAATCACACTTGCCCAGTAATAAGCTAAAATGTGTTGTTGCTGGGAAATGCAGTACATACCTGCTGCTAGTAACTAACTCCTCTCAGTTCTGGAAGCTGCACGCACTGTGCTTGTGAGAGGCTCAGTATGAGCAGCTCTTGAAAAGTGCCAAGTGATTCAGATCCTACCCCCTGCACAATGTCGTCAGCAGTTTGGTGAAGCGTTAAATAACAAATTAAAGACCTTTAGTTGTTGAAAACTTCCTGCATACCACTCATACTTGGAAGTGCTCATCTGGCTTTGTGTAGAGGAAAAGAGTGGTTACCATGAGCAAAACTGCTGCTGCTCTCGCTGTCTCTGCAGTAAAGGTACCCTGCCATTTTACAAACCTTTTCCACCCACATTTTTCTTTTTCTTCTTTAAAAGCTGGGTGTACCTCCTTCCTTGAATGTCTTCCCTGAATGTCTGTATAGTTCATCTATGTGTTTACAAGCCATGACAATTTCAGGAAGCTTTGCTAATATGGTAGCCACTTTCAAATGTCTGGAGATATGTACATAGAAAAAGGATTAGGCTTGGTCTCTCTTGTTCCTGATGGTAGAACTAGAACCTGTGGGCTGAAATTAGAAGAAAGCAGACTCAGGCTAGATGTTAGGAAGAATTTGTTAAATGCAAGAATTGACAATGGAGCAGCCTACCTTGCTCAGTGTTTGGCTCTCCTTCTGTAAAGGTTTTCAAACGGGGGATAGCCATCTGTCAGGAATTGCACAGGGGTCCCCTACGGGGGATACTTGAAGGGTTCTCAGGGAGTACTCGGAATCCTCCTTCCTCCCCACACTGTAGCCAAACTATTTGTTGTCCAGCTGACAATCAGTGGCTTGAAGCCAATGCGTCCTTGGCCATCTGTCCACTGCAGAAGGGGAGGGAGGAGGTTGAAGACTCTCCGTCTCTGCTCCTGATTGGCTGGCTCTGTGTTGAAGTGCAGCGTACCCCTCCCCTAAGCCTGACTGTGAGGCTTCAGAAAATTAGCACCGAGTGCTCCCATTGAAATTAATAGGAGAAATAAACTCATAGAAGAGTCGGCACCAACCTGACAGCTCTTAATCAATCAATCGGTTTCAGTGGGGGTACTCATCGATAACTTAGTTTGGATGTAAGCCAGTGACTGGAGTAGCCTGTCTCATAACTGTAATCTTCAAATGTGTATATACCACCCCTCCTCCATGGGATACCTGAGCGGAAGGTTTGCGACAGAAGGGGTACACTTATTCTAAGAGGTTGGGGCTCCCTGCTGTAGCAGATTCCTGTACTGAGCAGGAGCTGAACTGGGAGACTTCCAGGGTCCCTTCTAACTCTTAAATTGTGTGATCTGCCTTCCTGCTGAAATTGACAGTGGTTACAACAATGCCTTTCTGTAATATTATCTTTGTCAGTTTCACTTCCCTGTAGAAATATGCTTTGTTAGCAAAAATCCAGAAGTCTGGTAATATCATTAGGATCATTAGGAAGGGGATTGAAAAGAAAAACGTTAATATTATAGTACAAATCTTTAGTGCAGCCACATTTGGAATACTATGTGCAGTTCTGGACACTGTATTTTGAGGAGGACATTGGAGAACTGGAAAAGGTGCAGAAGAAGGCAACCAAGATGATCAGGGGCCTGGAGCAGCTTCCTTTTGAGGCAAGGCTGCAGGATCTGGGGCACTTTAGTTTGGAAAAGAGCCGACTACAGGGAGACATGCTAGAGGTGTATAAAATTATGCATGGTGGAGAGAGAGAAATTTCTCCCTCTCTCACAACACTAGCACCAGGGGTCATCCCATGAAACTGATGGCCAGGAAATTTGGGACCAACAAAAGGAAATACTTTTTCACACAGCACATAATGTATGGAATTCTCTGCTCCAGGATGTGGTGATGGCCAATAGCTTGGATGGTTTTAAAAGGGGGGTAGACAAATTCATGGAGGACAGCTCTGTCAATGGCTGCTAGTCTGGTGACTTTAGGCCACCTCCAGCCTCAGAGGCAAGATGCCTCTCAATACCAGTTTCAGGGCAACAACCTTAGGAAAAAGAGCATGCCCTCACCTCATGCCCGTGGGCTTCCCAGAGGCATCTGGTGGGTCACTGTGTGAAACAGGATGCTGGACTAGATAAGCCTTGGGCCTGATCCAGTGGGGCTGTTCTTATGACCAATTACTGGTTTGTGATTTATCTGCATGATGACACTGACTGTTTTGCCTTGTGGGGGGATATTATGAGGGTTTTGTGGTGGAAATGTTATGGGTTGCCATTTTCAGGGTTGTTTATAACATGACTTTGAAAGCATAATGTGGAGATGTACTTCACCTTAACTATGCTGCTTGCTCGTTACTAATTATTTTACGTTCTTTTGAAAATGAGTAAGGTGTCTGGCTTTTTCTTTTCTTGGCAAGGCTTCCTTTGCCTCTAACACCTGCGTGTTGTGATGGGAAAGCTTCTTTTTCTGGCGACACAACTGTTAAAGACACAAAAGCCGTGCCAGAGAGTGGAAGCTGGCAAACCTTTAAGAGTGAGAGATATTGGGCTTTTCCTAATGGTTACTATCTGTTCTGCTTGCAGCCAGGTTTCCAGATAAGCCTCTGCTTCTTTAGCTTTGTTTTTGGTTACCTAGACCGTTCCATTAAGCTTCCCTGTCTCTTTTCCCCCGGGCTACATCTTGCAGCAACGTAAAGGTTATCTTTGCTGCTTGCTTCGTTGCTTATGACGTTGTCTTTGTTTGCCCCTTTAGGATTGTGGAATGCAGTGAAGACCCCACCTGCCCCTCAGTCATAGACGGACTACGTTGGGACTATTTTCAACTGGAGGATATACTTCATCTGTAAAAGGTACCAAACCCATGCACTTCAGCCATCCGTGAGGTTTTATCCCATTTATTTTCAGAATCTAAAACCCACCATATACAAGGAATCTGTTCAGGGGGGCATTGTAAAAGTGTGTGTTTCTTGGATGCTTTGAGATTACAGTATGCCAGGTCTCAGTAGGCTAGTGCCAATAGGCTAACTTTAAGGTTAGTGATGTTTGTTTTTACTAGAATTTTGAGGTCCGCCAAGAAGAGTCAGGTGCAGAATTATGGCTTGGGGACAGACATACACTTATTATTAAGAAACAGACACCCTGGACACATGCTCAGCCCAGAAATTAGTTTTCATTACCAGAATTGAGCTCAGTCTTGCCATCCAAACTTTTTTCTTGGTATGTCTTAGCAGCCCATTTTAGGGACTGCTGAAACGTTATTTCTATTGTTTAACTACTGGACTAGAAACCCGTGCTGATTCTACTGCAGAAATTAACCCCAGCTAATTAGTTAACCTCTTTTGTTGAAAAGCGGTATATAAATTGTTGTTGTTGTTGTAGGTCACCCAGAAATTTACCAGATCCCAGCCTGACTTTGCGGTACATGCTTTGACGGAAACTGATTTTGCTTGAAGTAACTTAACTTAAGAGCAGCCCAGCTGGATCAGGCCCAAGGAGGCCCATCTAGTCCAGCCTCCTGTTTCCCACAGTGGCCTACCAGATGCCTCTGGGGAGCTCACAGGCAAGAGCTGAGGACAGGTCCTCTCTCCTGCTCTTGCTCCCCTGCAGTGAGGATTCAGAGGCATCATGCCTTAAGGAGGATGTTGAAGAACTGGAGAAGGTACAGAAGAGGGCAACCAAGATGATCAGGGGCCTGGAGCACCTCCCTTGTGGGCAAGGCGACAGCATCTGTGACCAGAGAGTGTGTATGACAGAAGTAGGCAAGGAAATGGTGGGTACTAAGGCTAGGCGAGGCTAGGCAGCTGTCCAGGGCCTGCATAGAGGCGAATGTACTGTGCCTAGAAGCTGTGCCTAGACCCAGTGTGATTCCTCTTCTTCTGGAACTCAGGAGACCAGCAGTGCATATGTGTGTCTGAGTGCACACAAATTTCAGGTTCATTCTGAGTTGAGGAAGTGAATGGGCAGCACTCTCATTGAGGGAGGGGCAAACCTCTTGCCCAGGAGTGGGCCTTGGCAGATCTCTTCCTCAGGGGCTCACAGATGCCTAGAGGCAGCTTTTACACAAGGAAGTGACAATTTACATTGTGCAAAGAGGACATAGATGAGAAGCTGTGGAGAGTGGACTAGAGAGCACTAAATATAAGGTTTAGGAACGTAGGAAGCTGCCATATACTGAGTCAGACCCTTGGTCTATCTAGCTCAGTATCGTCTTCACAGACTGGCAGCGGCTTCTCCAAGGTTGCAGGCAGGAATCTCTCTCATTCCTGTCTTGGAGATGCTGCCAGGGAGGGAACTTGGAACCTAGATGCTCAAAAAAATAATCGTCTTACAGTGCTCACACATCAAGTCTCCCATTCATATGCAACCAGGAAGGATCCTGCTTAGCTTGATGTTAGGATCTTGATGTTGATACGGGTAACAGGGATCTGGTAGAGGAGAGACAACAGCCTCCGTCTGGGAAGGTGAAAATCCTTAACAAGAGCCTTGCTGCTTTGTAGCATGCACAGGTGCTCAAGAAGAAGCAGCCATCAGTCTGACTGGACCATAAATGTTCTGTTCTGCTAGGGTGCTGTTTGTGCGGCTAGAAGTCCATCCTGAAAACATTAACCTCCTCCATCATCTGTGGTGGCCAAATTCTGCCTGTTTCTAGGCAGAGGTCTGGGTCCTGAGGCTGCATTCATGGTTCTGACACATTGGGGAAAGGTGCTACTTGTCTTTCCCCCTTTTATCTCTTCAGGGATAAGGACTTCAGCTTAGCTCATCTGTTTGCTCTTCAGATCTTGCTTCTAGCCTCTGGATCACATGGCCTGATGGCTGGCACTCTGTGTGAAACCAAATCCTCCGAAGCCCCATGATCTAAATCCTTTCACGTTGTGTCTTTCAAGTCATTAGCTTTATAACTTCTTCCTTTTAAAATAAAATGGTTGAAGTGTATGCTTTTTTGAGGGTTTTGGGGGTTGGTGGTGGTGGTTGCTGCAATGGTTGGGTGGGGAGCAGGGCCAAATCCAAACGGAGGAGTTCATAAATATCTCTTGAAATGTAGTGCAGAATAAGAAGGCAAAAGACCTTGACTTGAACAGATGCTGGTGGGTGACCAGTTTATGGATTTCCTGTTTCCTGGGAAAATGCAGCAGCTTTCTCAGCACTGGCAAATTCCCAAGTGGCTGGAATGAGATTAGACAAAAGGCTCTCTCTCACATGTACCTGCTTTTTGCATGATGCCTTCCCACCGAGCATGTCCTTCATAGCTCTGCCTTCAAAAGCTCAACTGGAAATAGCGACTCTCACTTCTGATGTATAATTTACTGCTTTTTCCTGGGGCGCCAGCCTTGTTTGTCCTGGTAAGTGCGTGTTCTCTGCGTACAGCCTGCTGACAACTTTGTGGCTGTACACATTGCTGCTTAATGGACCTGCTTCTCTGCAAAAAGCTTTAGAATCTTAAAATTGAGTTAATAAGCTAGCTGTCCTTAGCCCATAAACACTTCCCGCTTCTCTTGGGTCTTCTCTTTGCAAATAGATAAATAGATATTGAGCTTACAGTCTGCTATACTGCAGAGCGGTCCCATGAACATCCATGGACTGTTTCTTAGTTAAAAAATTTAGGATGACTGTCCAAATGAAATTCTAAATCTGCCTTGGAGTGGGGTTTGGGGGTTGCCCGGCTGCTTTTGTCACGCTTCGTTCTTTTTATTATTACCACGCTGTCATGAAGTCTGGAGGTTTTTGTTTGCTACAAATTATTGTGATTAAATGCCTCCTTCAGACATGCCCTATAAACCTTGTGGGTCAGGGAAGCAAGCCTCTGTTACTAAGTAAGCAGCAAATTAAGGTTTCAGTTTGCTTGGCAAGTCTTAATTTAAATTTTAGACAGCTTACGTGGGTGAGCCAGCTGAGATGCACAGTGCTCCAAAGAGTCAACCAAATGCTGAAGCTTGAGAAATCTTCAAGTCAGATCAAGGTGGAGCATAAAATAAACTTGTGTGGGTGGACAATGTGGTGGTGGAGGAGGAAACACAAAAGGGCTGTGGAGCCCTGTTGGGGGCTCCTTTGGATCCCTGCATAGGGAGGAGAGAGCTGTGTGTGGCTGGTATTCCCGTTCTTCTTCTGGCTGTCTTGCACGTGCTCAGGGCCAGGATTTAAGGGTGGCTGTCTGGAACCCCGTGCTGTGTCTGCAGTTGAGGTTTTTCTGTTAGTGCTCGTGGAATAACCAGGCCAAAGATGCCTGTTCCATGAGGCTTGATGTGGTCGCTCTCATGATAACCAGTCATTTCTATGTCTGGGGCAGACACTTAATTCTGTGTCCTCCTGCATCTCTAGACCTGGTAATATAGGAAGCTGGCTTGTACTGAGTCAGAGTATTGATCCATCTGGCTCAGTATTGTCTACACTGACTGGCAGCGGTTTCTGCAAGGTTTCAGGCAGGAGTCTTGCCCAGCGCAACCTGGAGATGCTGTCAGGGTTTGAACCTGGGACCTTCCTCATGCAAAGCAGCTGCTCTACCACTGAATGATGGCTCCGTTCCCAGTGTGGTGCATGTTGCAGTGGTTAAGAGTGCTGTACTAGGATAGGACCAGTGTTCCCTCTAAGGCGTGTGCATGCGCTGACATGATTTTTGATGTCCGCTCAGTTAATTTTAGATCCCACTCAGATTGAACCAGGAAGGTCCAATTCTGAATGCATGTGCGCACACACACCGCCTTGATACTGCCTCCCAAAACAAAATTCATTCCACGCACAGATGAAAAAAATTAAAGAGAACACTGGATAGGACTGCCCAACTTCGGCCCTCTAGCTGTGTTTGAGCTGCAACTCCCCTCGTCCCCAGCCACAGTGGCCAATAGAGATGGTGGGAGACGCTGTCGTAACATCATCAGGAGGGCTGCAACCCTGTCGAAGGACCAGACAGACTCATCTCGCATTTCTACTCAACCATGAAGCTCATTGGGTGATCTTGGGCCAGTCATTCTCTCTGAGTTTTTGTGAGGTTAATGGTGGAGGTGGAAATTATGCATGCCACTTCGATCCCTTGGCCAACATCTGCTGCCTTTGCTCATTTTGTACCCCTGTTCATCTTGCCCCTCAGTCTTGCTCCCCTTGTTCTGGCAGTGACATGATGCGCAGGCAGGCCATAACATGAGGACTACTGCAGCCTCAGTGGTGTGATGCATGCCATCTTTGGATTTGTGCTCATGCTGATGTAGCCTAAGCTCCTGAGTTCAGCTGTATCTACAGCTGTTGGGCCATTACTTGGCACCAGTGCAATGCTAGGTGTTTTACTTGATCTTTGTGCGTAAAACTGCCTGCCCTCACTGCACATTCTGCAGCATTGATAGGAAGCTTTCCACTATGGGGAAACGTGACCAGTCACAATTCCTTAGAATGTGTCCTCCATGATACACGTGTCTGTAGCCTTTACTCTCCATTTGAGTTAGGCCAAAAAAGTGAGGAGAGGTCAGGGATGGAGGGAGAGTAGTGAGGAGCAGTAGGAGGAGAGATCATGGCGGAGGCGAGGGATATTTATATACCATTTTTCAACAAAGTTCCCAAAGCGGTTTACATAGAGAAATAAAAATAAATAAAGATGGCTCCCAAAGGGCTCACAATCTAAAAATAAACATAAGGCAGACACCAGCAACAGCCACTGAAGGGCTGCTGTGCAAAATAAAGAGAACCACTACTTTAAAAAGGTGCCTCATTGCTCAGTTAGCAGGAGATCAGAGTGGGTTGGGGTAAAGGTAAAGTGTGCCGTCAAATTGAATTTGACTCCTGGTGCCCACAGAGCCCTGTGGTTTTCATTTGGTAGAATGCAGGAGGGGTTTACCATTGCCGTCTCCTGAGCAATATGAGATGATGGCCTTTCATCATCTTCCTCGATAGAAGTGTTTCCCATAGTCTTGGAAACATACTAGTGGGGAGTTGAACCGGCAACCTCTGACTTGCTAGTCAAGCATTTCCCCGCTGCACCACTTAAGGTGACTTGGGTTGGAATAGAGTATGTTAAAATGTGGGCTTGAGGAGAGGCCTAAAGGCAAGTTGGAAGGAGGCCTGAAGGACAGAGAAGGGAAGGGTGCCCCAGGCAGGCATGGGGTTCAGCTTGGCAGAAGCCAAAGAGACACCAGTGCTAGTCAACAGGGGCTGTCACTCCATGGGATTCAAAGAATCCCGAAGGGTTGTGAAAGGAATGAAGGAGTAGGGCGCTGAATAAGGCTTAGAAGTCAGGAATCTTGAGGCTGGTGAAAAGTGATGTGATCATAGCAACAGCAGGGAAAGGTGAGATTGGAGGCATTCTGAATTGATTAGAGATGCGGAAAAGGCAGGAGAAAAGAAAAGGCAGCTTCATGTTGAAGGGCTGAGACAAGTTGTAACCTGTGCAAGGAAAAAATCCAGTGACTTCGCTGATTCAGTGCCAGCAGAGTTATCTAGTGTGACAGTATTTATTTATATGTATTTTAAGGCCGCCTTTCATCACATAGACCCCATGACAGCTTCCAGCAATTAGAATATATAAATTGGCCAAAAGATTAAAAATACAAGCTAAAAGCAAAAGCACAGAAAACATCCAGGACTAAGGAAGCCTTGTTAGTCCCTCCCAAGGTGCCAGGAAGAGCTTTTGAGAGACCAAGGAAGAACAAGCCATTCGTGTTTGCTGTGGAGATGGATGGGCAGGCAAACCTGTTCAGGAAGAAAGTGGTGGGGAGGCAGGAAAAGGGGATATCTGTGAGGATGGCCATGTTGGTCAGCAACTTGTGTAATGCTTGGCTGTTGAATGTTAACAGATGACACCAGTGAAGAGCCAGCAGTCTGGATAGATCTGATTGAAGCCCCTCTTGTTCTAGCTGATAACATCGCTGCTCTTGCAAGCAGGGTGAGGAATGTAGTTGGTTGATTTGTTGTAGATGTGGATGATACCATTGACAGGAGGAAGAAAGAATCCCAGAATGAGTGGAGCCTCTCTTCAGGTTCTGGCAGGTCAAAAGCTTTGGGGTTTTCCTGGAAACAGACTGCATAGGTCTGTCTGTTCCCTAATCTTGATCTCAGCACTTTCAGTGAGCATGGACGATTCCATGACCATCTTGCAGCAGAACGTGTGGTGCTTGAGGGAGTTCACCCCTAAGCTTAGACATGTTCTAGTTTAAAATTGTGTTTTAATAGTTTTAACTTTTTAACTTTTAATTGTTGAAATGTGTCAATCTTTTTATTGGTTGTTTTTATTGTTTTGTAAACCACCCAGAGAACTTGTGTTTTGGGCGGTATAAAAATATGTTAAATAAAATAAAATAAAATAAAAAAGAGAAAAGAGAAAAGAGAAAAACAGAGCACTGTGGATATGCTGTCCCCACCCACCCCTCACCACCAGCCTTTGTCACAGATAGATGACACTTGACCAGCCTAAATGTATAAAAGGAGCTGACCTGAGGGGCATTTCCCATGTGAATAGTTGTTCTTATTACCACGACTAACCTGTGCTGTTCACACTGCATTCCACACCCTGTTTCAATGACTTGTTTTCTTCTGGACTTTCATTTCCCATGATCTGTAATCTCTGTTGATGTAAATACAAAGTACGCTATCTAGTCTAGTCACAGTTTTGCCAAAATATGTATCGGTGTAAGTTGTGGCTCCTGGTTCTTCCTCTCCATTTCAGCTCAGACCCTTCTTCCTCTGCCTCGTCTTCTCTGTGCAGCTTTTGCGGCCGTGATGGGAGTCTGTTCTTGCTTCTTTTGGGTACTGTGTGGCTTTTGCATTCTGGATATTTTAAATTTGATTTTCTCAGGAACTGGGGCTAGTTATTAATGAAGAAGAGGGAAGTATGTACATTTGTAAAATAAAATGCTAGAATTTCAGGTCACCAGTGAAAATGATTGGTAATGGATTCAGGACAAACAGAAAGACAGCCCATCTCCATACAGTGTATGAACATTTAAAAGGCACTTTCACAAGATGTGATGAGTTTAGACTGGATTAGCTACAGTCATGGAGAAGAGTTCTGTTAGCCCCAATTAAGAGGCATCTATTGAATGGCGGTTGTCTTATATTTAACAGGAGAACAGTAATTGTCTTGGTTCGGTGTCGTTTCCAGTGACTGACCGCTGGTGTCCCTCTTGTGTCATTTTGTTTTTAGATGGCGAGCCCCTTTAAACTGTTGTTTCTTTTGATGGGTAAACTGCTTTGGTAGAGTGTTTGTTGAGAAGCAGTCTCTCTATATGTTCTCACTACTACTTAGTAACAAGAAGTGTGCAGTACCTCCAGGTTCAGAAACCGTTTGCTTCTGAAAACCCATTGCTGGGAGCCAGAAAGCAGGGGAGGGTTGCAGCTCTTGCAGGCTTCCTGGAAGGACTTGGCTGGCCACTGCTAGAAGCAGGATCTTGGACTAGATGGATGGAGAGGAGAGCAGGTCTTGTGGTAGCAAGCATGACTTGTCTCCATAGCCGCTCTGGGAAGAGTAGAAGGTTTCAAGTTCCCTCCCTGGCTTCTCCAAGATAGGGCTGAGAGAGATTCCTGCCTGCAGCCTTGGAGAAGCCGCTGCCAGTCTGTGAAGACAATACTGAGCTAGATAGGCTAATGGTCTGACTCAGTATATGGCAGTTTCCTATGTTTCCTATGACCTTTGGTTGCATCTAGCAGGACTTCTATGGTCTCGAGCATCTCTGCAATCCAGAATATACAACCACAGATATTCTAATCTGTGCCTGTTGCCAATAGAGCAGGGGTGACCAGCTTAAGGTTCTCCAGCTGCTGTTGGACTCCAGCTCTCCTCATCCCCAGCTGACTGTGGGGTGTAGATTGTGGCTGTGGGTGATAGGACTTGTAGTCCATACCTGTGGGCCACTTGTGCTATAAAGCCACAACTGGCCTGGGGGCAGAGGAGGCAGAGGAATGTCCTCCCTCATATGGACCTTCCCATTTTGAAATCCTTTGCTCTGAAGCTGTCTCTGGTAATGCCTACTGCTGGACTTTTCCTTAGAGCAGGCTGCACAACTTTGCCCTTCAGCTGTTTTTTGACTACCCATCTCTTCAGCAACAGTGGCCAATAGCTATGGATCATGGTAACTGTAGTTCAGCTTCTACCAGAGGGTAGAAGCTCTTCTCTGCTGTAGAGGCTTCACTTTTATGGGATACCCTTTCCAAGGAGATGTGCACATTTTCAGGCATCAGGTAAAAATGTGTTTTGTCTGTCTTTTCTTAGGCGTTTCCAGGGAACTCTTTGCTGCTTCTTAAAATGTGTGGTGTGCTCATGCTTTTTATCATTCAGTTTTAATATTAAGCTTGCATACATAGTGTAGAAAGCTGGATGGTTTAGATAGATAGATAGAGTGGATGCCAGGCTCTGATGGTGAGCATGATATATTTTATCCTGAGATTCCCTGGTCAGAGATTATTAACAGACTCTAGAACCTTCCAAAAAACCAAAATGGAATGGGCTTGGCAGTTGTCAGGTCTGACATATATTACCTTGGACGACGTCTGCCTTGCTTTGCAGCTTCTCTGTCTTCAGTACATATTGCTATTGTATTTCCAAGCTTCTCTCTGCAAATAGAGAGAGAACGCGCTCTAGGGAGCTGCTACTGGTTTTGAAAAATGGAAAGCTGGGTTGTTTAGAGAACCTGGGTGGTAAACTTCACAACGTCATGCAGTATTTGTGCACTGGGTTGCAGATCCCTCTTTTGGGTTATCCCTTACTTTGCTTATGGTATAAAATCTTTTCTCTTCTCAGTAGGATGCACTCCCTTCCCTACCCATTACCACTGTCCTCATGCCATGATTTCCCACTAGAGGTGGCAGCCAGCACCCCAGTTCTGCTGTATGTCCTTAGGTAGCCCATGTGCCATATCCGAAGGCACCGTGTGAGCCAGGGGTGTGGTGCTGGCAGCCACAGTGAGTGAGTAGCCAGTGCATTGGGCTGATGGTGGCCCCAATATGTCAGGTCAGGAGGTGTATTGGCCGAGCCTTGCATTTAATTGATGCACTGCTCTCAGCCATATGCCTCAGTGCCTAACGAATATAATGAAGCCTTGTGGCCGGGAAGTGTTGAGGGCGTTGCTCCGTTCGGAGCTTATCTCCAGCCCCCTTGTTTCCTCTGCTTGAGCGTTCCTCCCTCCCAGGCCTGCATCTCTTGTCACGTCAATGGAGCATCCTTGGGTCCTTTTCTGTTTCAGCTCTGGGAAGGAATGGTTGAGCTGTTCTCTTCAACAGCACATTTGTTGCCTTCCAGAGAGCCTCACTGTAATTCAGTTATGAATCATTGCTTTATTTGTCATGTCAAGCTCCAGGAGGATGGTTTAAAGTGCTTTTAGTCGGCAGTAATTTGAGGCGCTCTGCCACGCTGCGTTCAGCTGTTGTCAGACCTGGCAGTGGCTGTAGCTGATACGGTGATAAAAACGCACTCTGACTACAGATGAGTTCAGTGGCTGCTGGAATGCTGCTCGTTTTCACATGTGGCAGGCAATCAGTGCTAATTAACAGGCATATGAATTGGTGGGGCTTATGTCTGCGGATTATGAAAGTACTGGGGTATTTGAGCTGGAAGAATGTTGCTTGTGCACTTCTAAAATGGTATAAAAATTGATCCCCCCCTCAGACTGTTGTATTCTTCATATAATTCCCCTTTCCACCTATTGAAAAAGTTATCTACACAATGTAGATTTCTGGAGCAAAATAATGTTTAAAAAAAAACACCTTGTGCATTGAAGGAGAGCTTTAGATATAATTTCTCTTCCATGAAAATTCCCTTCCATTTTCCTGGCCTGATCTAGCAGGGCTGTTCTTATGAAGACAATTGAAGATAGTTCAAGGAAGATATCAAGCAGAGAGAGAGAGAGAGAGAGAGAGAGATAGAGAGATTTGAACTATACACATTCAGATGCTGGGTTTAAATCCTAAACTCTCTGGCAGAGCAATTGCCCTATTTATTTATTTTTAAGGAAAGGTTGTCTGGGAAAGAACTGTCACCTTGCTGGGGTGTAAAATGTTGTTCAGAAAAATAACTTTATACTAAAAGACACCAGTACATTTGTACTGAATAATATTCAATTGAATAATACTCAATTATTATTTTGTTATGCCCATGTAATTAATTGGGTTCTAGCTCTTTAAATCCCATTTATTTATTTATTTATTTATTTATTTATTTATTTATTTATTTATATGATTGAATAAGAGTTGAGGATGGTAAGTAACAATTAACCCTTAAATGCACGATCTGATTGAAACAAAAGGTGTAGGCCAACATGAGTTTATGTAGATTGTAGGTCTGTGCGAAGCTTTGGCCAAAGTAGAAAACTCTGCATAGCCCTTCTTGGCGCCACATGGAGGTGACCATTCCCACTTGTCACCTTCATGCAGTGCTGTGCTGTTCCCAGCGCTGATGTGGAGTGTCAGGCTTTGGCCAAAGCTTTGCATAGACCTAGTAGACGGTAAACTTTAAAGCCCTCGTGTGTGTGTGTATGGTATAGCCTATAGCAGGGATTCTCAACGCTGGGTCTCCAGATGTTGTTGGACTTCAACTCCCATAATCCCACAGCCCCAGTGGCCTTTGGTTGGGGATTATGGGAGTTGAAGTCCAATAACATCTGGGGACCCAACGTTGAGAATCCCTGGCCTATAACACACTGTTCAATCCATGTTAGGCAAGCAGCAGCAGTAGTAATGGATCTGTTGCATGCTTTCAGATGCCTGGTGGAATTGCTGTCTGGAAACAAGGAGGCTACAAAGATCAGTGCAGTCATCTCCATGGTGGTGGTTGTGTCATGGCCAGGTCAGTTTACCTGAATCTTGACCTGCAGGATCTCCAGCTTAGGGTCTCTGAAGTCAGTTGCTTGAGTGGGAGCAACTGTCAACTCAAATGCAGGCAGCAGAAGGCACTGACCTGTTGAGCAGTCAAGGGGAGAAAAATATGTACCCTGGGCCTGACTAACCCAGATGCTACGTATAGCTCGCCCGTTGCAGGAGCTGATTTTGCATGTACTCCTACTTACTCCTGGGCCTGGAATAGGTCTCTTGAGCACACACAGTCCTCCACGGTGGTTCACTCTTCTAGGCCCCAGCCTCCATTTCGTGTTTGAAGATCCAAAGCCCCAGGACAGCACGAGGTGGCACACACAGCCTGTTATCAGTCTTGAGTTGTGTCTGTGTCTGAGCTAGTAGATGCGACAGGAAAGCCATGGTGGTGGTTCACAAACCCGCCCCATTCGTTTAAAACCAAGCCTGGATGCTGTCTTAGTTGAGTATCAAAAGGAACATGTGAGTGATTCAACACTGCAATCTTCTGCCTCCCCTTCCTGCACTCCTGTCACCCCAGTTCTGGATGTGAGAGGGAGGTTTCAGCCCTTCCCCTTGATCTGCAGGTCCCTTTTGGTATTAGACTTGGCCCCCACCTTCTGCTTGCTACATGAATAAAGATATGTTAATAAACAAACTTCAAACAAAATAAACAAAATTTTGTTTTGTTAATAAACAAAATCCAAAACTGATTGTGAGGAGCTCCATGAAATCCAAAACTAATTGTGAGGAGCTCCAAAAGGCTCTTCCCAAACTGGGTGAGTAGGTGACAAAGTGGCAAATGTGGTTCAATGTTGGCAAGTATAAGGTGATGCACATTGGGACGAAAAACCCCAACTTCAAGTATACGCTGATGGGATCTGAGATGTTGGTGACTGACCAGGAGAGAGATCTCTGGGGTCGTGGTGGACAGCTCGTTGAAAGTGTCTACCCAATGTGCGGCAGCTGTGAAAAAGGCCAGTTCCATGCTAGGGATCATTAGGGAGGGGATTGAAGATAAAACGTCTAATAATGCCCTTATACAAAACTATGGTGCAGCCACACCTGGAGTACTGCGTACAATTCTGGTCACTACATCTAAAAAAGGACATTGTAGAACTGGAAAAGGTGAAGAAGAGGGCAACCAAGATGATCAGGAGCCTAGAGCACCTTTCTTATGAGGCACGGCTACAACACCTGGGGCTTTTTAGTTTAGAAAAAAGACAACTGCAAGGAGACATGATAGAGGTCTATAAACTCATGCATGGTGTGGAGAAAGTAGATAGAAAGAAATTCTTCTCCCTCTCCCATAATACTAGAACCAGGGGTCTTCATGGAGAGAGGTCTATCAATGGCTGCTAGTTGGAGGGCTACAGGCCACCTCCAGCCTCCAAGGCAGGATGCCTCTGAGTACCAGTTGCAGGGGAGTAACAGCAGGAGAGAGAGCACGCCCTCAACTCCTGCCTGTGGGCTTCCAGCGGCATCTAGTGGGCCACTGTGTGAAACAAGATGCTGGACTAGATGGGCCTTGGGCCTGATCTGGCAAGGCTGTTCTTATGTTCTTAAACTTCTGTTATATCCTTCTGCCGTAGAAAACATCCAGAACTACTTACAAGCAACATAACTGTTGTGGTTTTTTGGTAAAATCCTCGCAGCAAACATGGCTGCCTCTGTCATGTCTAGATTGGCCCTTAGTCTTCTGGTCCAGTGAAATTGCCCGTTGGGGAGGTATGTGGTGAGACCTTGTCCCTCCACTCCAAGCTCAGCTGTGGCCACATCGTGAATATAAATGTTGGTGTCTCAAGGCCAGTTCCCCATTTGAACAATGGGATTGTTTATTTATTTTTATTTATTTATTTTTGCATTTATATACCGCCTTTTGTTAAAAGACAACCCCAAGGCGGTTTACAAAAGTTAAAACATACAATAAAAAGACAATAAAAACATCAAGCTAAAAAGTATTAAAACATATAAAAACAGGCATAAAAACAATACAACAGGTAAAAACACACAGAAGCAGCAGTAAAAACAATTATGTAAAAGCCTGGGTAAAAAGTCAAGTCTTTACAAGCTTTCTCAAAGCTGTGATGGAGTCCGAGGAACGAATGGCCACTGGGAGAGCATTCCAGAGTCTAGGAGCAGCAACAGAGAAGGCCCTGTCCCGAGTGCACGACAGCCGGTCCTCTCTCATTGTCGGCACCTGGAGCAGGGCCCCCTCAGATGTCCTCGTCACGCAGGCAGCAACCCTTGGGAGCAGGCGGTCCCTCAAATACCCCGGGCCCAAACCGTTAAGGGCTTTAAAGGTCAAAACCAGCACCTTGAATTGGACCCGGAAATGAACCGGCAGCCAGTGCAACTCTTTCAGAATGGGGGTGATGTACTCCCAATGGGCAGCTCCGGATAACACCCTTGCTGCCGCGTTTTGCACTAGCTGCAGTTTCCGGATATTCTTCAAGGGCAGCCCCACATAGAACGCCTTTCAGTAATCCAGCCGCGACGTGACTAAGGCATGGGTAGCTGTGGCCAGATCTGCCTTCGCGAGAAAGGGACGCAGCTGGCGCACTAGCCGAAGCCGTGCAAAGGCACCCCTGGCCACCGCCTCCACCTGAGCTTCCAAAAGCAGAGCTGGGTCCAGTAGTACCCCCAAGCTGCGTACTTGCTCCTTCAAGGGGAGTGCAACCCCATCCAGAACCGGTAAAATCTCCTCATCCCGATTGGCTCTCCTACTGACCAACAGTACCTCCGTCTTATCCGGATTCAATTTCAGTTTGTTAGCCCACATCCAACCCATCACGGCCTCCAGCCCCCGATTCAGGGCATCCACCGCCTCCCTAGGATCAGATGACAAGGAGAGATAGAGCTGAGTGTCATCCGCATATTGCTGACAACTCAGTCCAAGTCCCCGGATAACCTCTCCCAGCGGCTTCATGTAGATGTTAAACAGCATGGGGGACAAGACCGATCCCTGCGGGACCCCACAGGCCAACGGCCACGGGGCCGAGCAGTAGTCCCCCAGCACCACCTTCTGGACCCTCCCCCCAAGAAAGGACCGGAACCACTGCAACGCAGTGCCTCCGATTCCCATACTCGAGAGGCAGCCCAGAAGGATACCATGGTCGATGGTATTGAACGCCGCCGAGAGGTCCAGCACAGATTGTTGAATCTGTGTCTCACTGTCTCATAAGGCCGGGTGGGCATGGACCAGTTGAGGTTATTTATCTAACTGGAATGGATTTGGCACTGCCTTTCGCCATACATTAGGTGTGCGTGCACATGCCTTTAAGGTTTCATGATATTTATTACAGAATTTTCATTTAGTCTCTTTAACAAATCAGTCATCATGAAAACATCCAAAGTATACTGGATCGGTTCCTTTCATCTCCTGTTTTCAGACTTGGGGGATACATAATTTATAAACCTGCTTTGCAGAGCATGGCATGAAATATGAACTATGCTGCTCCTGATTACCTCATCAGATCTCTTTAAGCTTTGTGTGTGATGTGTGCATGCGCTGTGCACAAATGACATAGTTGCTTCTTATACAACCACTTCCTTGTTTTGCAGTATTTGCTGTTGATGGAACAAAAACCCTGCTGACTTGCTAAGAGCTTTGCAGTGATGTTGTTCTAATCCTTTATTGCCGGTGCAGTTTCAAAGAAATCCATCTTCCTTCCCCCCGCTGGCCTTTCTCTTTTGAAAGATCCAGTGATATGGGTCATTCATGATTGCCGTCATTATCTTCACTCCATCCTTTCTTTCCCCTTGTGCAGTCTCTGTTTTGTGCCAAAAGGAGACCCCCCTTCTCCCTCAAGTTCTGCAGTCAGGAGAGAAGCAGGGCCCATCTCTGGTCATGTTACAATTTGGAGGCATTTTGAGTGCCTTCAAAGAGCAGCCTGGCACAGGAGATAAGATCCTGTCCCGAGGGCTTAGGAGGCGCAAGACCAGTGGCAGCCATAAATAATGTTGATTACTAGAAAAAACTTGTAGAGGCCTAGTTCTGAGTTTACTCACCTTAGCAAGACTTCTCTGTGTGGCTGTTTTCTCCCCAGTTTCCTAGCTGTCCCTAAAAGATGCACGTGAAAAACCTGTTGGGGTTGCCAACTGTTTTGCTTTAAAAAATGCTTGATCTCAGGTAAGGCCAATGGTTAGCACTGGATTATTCATGCTACTGTGGAGGCAGAGTCAGGACAGACGCTGGCAAGCCAGGGAAAGAACTGAAGCAGAATCTTGATGGCAGGGGTGTAGCGAGACCCCCAGGAGCCCAGGGGCAAAATCTTTGTCGGCCCCCCGTCAGGCACACACAAAGCACATGTGCGCGCCCCAAGCCACACCCCCTGCATCTGATGTTGGATGCAAGGAGTGGGGTAACAAACATCTCCCCCTGCCACCTCCCCTGCTGTGTGCCACCGCCCTTGCTCCGGTACCTCTGCCCTGCTACCGCTGATCTTTGCCCCCGTGATGGCGGCAGGCGCTTGGGCTGGGCTGGGCCTCTCTGATTGGCTGGTGGCCTCTCTCTGTCTTGCTTGCTGGCTGAACTGTGCACCTGTGCAGTTTGACTGTGGACGTTGCATGCCCTTGACATCACGGACATGCAGCTTCCATTGCTGCACTGCGTAGGCGCACAGTTCAGCTGGCCGGCGAGGGGGTGGGGGGCATGCCAGCCAGCTGGAGAGGCCTGGCCCAGCCACAGCGCCCGCCACCGCATGGGGGCAAAGATAAGCGGCGGTGGGGCCGGTTAGGGTTAGGGTAAGGTTAGGGTTAGGGGCAAGGGCGGCGGTGCGCTGGGACAGGGAGGCGGTCTCCTTGGGGACCCTCTGGGCCCAGGGGCATTTGTCCCTGCTTGTCCAATGAATGTAGCACCCATGCTTGATGGGTCGTCATGGATGTAGCCGGTGTGTGGGGACCTATGGGTAGAACTTGGCAGAAGCAGGGAGGTTACTGGCTTCTCCTTTTTACTGGTTGGACCACTGGCTGGTCGGCAACTTTAAGAATATACTGTGGGTAATACAAGTATTTTGCAGCTCTTAGGGTTCATTATTCCTTCCTTTGGGGCAGTGACTGGTCTCCCGAAGAAACAGTCAATTAAAATACAGTGAATAAAAAATATCCTGACTTTCTTAATTCAACTCTTGCTCCGTTCCACAGTTCTGTGGGTATTCAGAGGTGTTGCCTGTGCTAAATATGATCTCTTCTCTTGTGCAGCTGGAAGTACCTTTGCAAGCAAGTTTCCAAAGGCCTGACAATCAGCTGTGCATGGTCTGGGGGTGGGGCCATAGCTCACTGGTTGCACATCTATTTTGCATGAAGAAAGTCCCAGGTTAATCCCTGGTGGCATCTGCAGGTAGGGCTGGTAAAGATCCCTGCCTGGAACCCTGTGGGAGCAAGCAGGACTGGTCCCCTTAGCTAAGTAGGGTCCACCCTGGTTGCATATGAAAGAGAGACTAGAAGTGTGAGCAGTGTAAGATATTCTGCTCAGGGGATGGAGCCGCTCTGGGAGGAGCAGAAGGTTCCAAGTTCCCTCCCTGGCAGCATCTCCAAGATAGGGCTGAGAGAGGTTCTTGCCTGCAACCTTGGAGAAGCTGCTGCCAGTCTGTGTAGACAATACTGAGCTAGATAGACCAGTGGTCTGACTCAGTATATGGCAGCTTCCTATGCTCCTATGTAACCCTGGGGGGATGCTGCTACACAAGGTAGATAATGCTGAGCTAGAGGAACCAGATGTGGTGATGGCCGCCAATCTAGATGGCTTTAAAAAGGGATTAGACACATTTATGGAGAACTAGTATTTTTAAGCCCGTTATAATAACGGGCGCTAGCCTTTTTACCCCCCTTTATGTGTTCTTCATCTCTTTTTCCTTTGTGTGTGTGTGTGTGTGTGTTTGTTTGTCTCTCCTGTCCCACCCTCCCTCCTGCCCCACACTCTGGCCTCTCTTCCTCCCCCTCCCACCCCGCTCGCACCGTCCCCTTCCTGTCAGCCTCCTGCCCCAGTCCCTCCTGCCACCCCACTCCCACTTGCCCTTCCTCCCCCCCGCCCCACTCCCTCTTGCCTCTCCCCTCCCCATGCCCCACTCCCTCTTGCCCCTCCACCCTGACCCACTCCCTCTTGGCCCTCCCTCTTCCCCCACTCCCTATTGCCCTCCTCCCTGTCCCACTCCCTCTTGCCCCTCCCCCCTGACCCACTCCCTCCTGCCCTCCCCCACTCCCTCTTGCCCCTCCACCCTGACCCACTCCCTCTTGGCCCTCCCTCCTCCTCCCTGCCCCACTCCCTCTTGCCCTTCCCCCCACTCCCTCTTGCCCTCCCCCCTCCCCCACTTGCCCTCCCCCCTTACCCATCTCCCCTGCCCAGAAGAGTCTTGCGCTCCACCCCGGCAACTTTACTTACTGTTTTGAATGTGAAGGAAGCAGAGCTCGCAAGCAGAGCTCCTTTCTCGGCCAAGCCTCTTCCCGGACTGTTGCATTGGGTGTAAAGGACGCCTATTGCGTCCATAGCGGCAGTCTGGGCAGTGTCTTTGCCGAGAGAGGAGCTCTTTTTGTGAGCTCCTTTTTCCTCGCTCGTCTGGGTTGGTTCTTCTTCGGGGAAGGCGGGAGCGGGCTCCTGGGAGAGTGGTTGGTGGCGGCCACCGCGGTGGCATTTTCCTGGGCCATGTTGGCCCTTGTTCATGTGGGGGGGGGGTGCGGGCAAGTCGGGCTCTAGTGCGGGGAAGTCGGGCCCCAAGGTTCCCCCCCCGCCCGGCTTCAGCAGTGGCGCCAGGCCTCGGCGGCGGATCTGCCACCACCTCGGCCGGCTTCCCCCGCCGCCTCCTCCCCCCGCCCGGCTTCGGCGGCACAGCCAGGCCGCGGCCATGGCTCCATCGCCGCCTTGGCCGCGCCGCGTCCTCTGGCCAAGGTGGCGGCTTTGCCGCCGCCTCGGTCAGTGTCCCCCGCCGCCACTTACCCGGCTTCTTCGGGGCGGCCGCTTCTGGCCGCCCAAGATGGCCGCCGGGTGCTGGCGGTCGTGTCTCCCTGGCTCTGTTCTGGGCATGCGCTTCGCGCATGCCCAGAACAGGCCAGGCATGAATGCACGCTTGGTGTCTGTCCACGGACGGACACCAAGCGTTTTATTATAGAGGACAGGGTTGACAGTGGCTACTTACCTTGGTAGCTGTGTGTTTCCATCAAGACCAGAGGTGAACACCAAGTGCTAGAGAACATCAGTGTGTGAGGGGTCAGTTGTCCACCCTCCTTTCTCCGCTTGCAAACTTCCAGGAGGCATCTGGTGGGCTACTGTGTGAAGCAGGATGCTGGACTAGATTGGCCTTTGACCTGATCCAGCAGGCCTTTTCTTAGGATCAGTGATCTGACTCAATATAAGGCAACTTCCTATGCTCCGATTAGGTTTTCCTCCCAAATCTGACGTTTCTGATCCTCCTGCCTGTGTTTGTCAGTCATCATCATCATAATTTTACTTCAGGGCAGGAGGACTGTTTCTTTCTATATTAAGAGAGATCATATTGTTTCTTGTTTGGGAATGGAGTACAGGATTTGCTGATGTCAATGAACTTATCTCAGATTACATCCTTGCACGCTTCTGCCTGTCTACTTGGGGCTGATAGACCAGATAGGTGCATCTGCATTTTACTGAATTCTTGTCGGGCAAATGCTAAATTTCACATGTGAGTATATTTCTAATGATGTGTGTAAGGCTAGCCGTAAATGAGACTTGTAAGAAGGATGAAGAAAAGAATGTGAGAAAAGGGTTGTTTTATTTATCATCTTGCCCTAACTTGTGTTTCTCATTAAACAAATGAGAAATGGTTAAAAAAAATTAACGGTGCACAATACTATAAAAAAGTAACAGATATAGCTAAAATGCATGTACATTTATGCCTAATTGTTTTTAGTGTGTTGAATCTCACCATTCAACTTAGCAGCTCACGACTTTAATATGACACTGTATGTTTATAAAATAAAAATAAGTTGCACTTCATTAGAGACATTCAGGGGTGGCCTTCTTGTGAATTCTGGAGGAAATGCACTCGAGTTGAGAAGCTCTTGTCTGTTTTCTGTTCTTGGTGCATGGGGAATGCTTGCAAGAGAACAGTGTCAGCTGACTGTTAAAAATGTAAGATGAAATCCAGAGTTGGGAGCGGTCTCCAAGTTGTGTAGGAAGTACACTATTTGGGGACTCACTGGCAAAACCTACATAATAAGCAGACTGATAGTCTCTTCTTGCAAAACTCCATGTCATCTTGCCAGCAAACCTATGTAGACTTTGGAAGAACATAAATTGTATGACAGATGATGGCAGGGGGAGAGGGGACGCACTTGCTTTTCATCCCCACCCCTCCACCTGTATCTTAGAATAGAGGATATTTGGAAATAATAGATTGATATTATCATAGCGGTGACAGTAGATAATAATGATAGAATCCAAATTGCTTGTAGAGGCTGCTTGACTCCTCAAATGAGATACATTACTTAACAGTAAATTATACTAGTTTGTCCTAGGTGCCTATAAATTTTGTTGTGGATCGTGGAAGCCTCACGTTGCTGTTAAACGTCTGGCCTAGAGGAGCTGATGTATCCTGTAATGCAGCAACATGGTTAGAGTTTGTTTCGTATCAAAAATTTGCTCCAGGGAAGATGATTAATCCAGCCAGAAAGCTCATAGGCATCAGCAAGCCAGTGAAATGAGTTTGAAATTAGACTTTTAAGCAAGCATAGTTTTGGGAGCTTTATATTCCTTAAACACACGCGCACACACACATACACTAGAATAAAATTGGCCATGTGGATAGCAGCTAACACTTGTGTATTCATCCAATTTTAAAATTGACGCTTTTCATATCGAAACACCTCCTTAGAAAAGATGACACAGCTAAATTAAATTCTCTTTCATACAAGCTTGAAAGACAAACTGATGTATTTATGGTTAATCTATAGGGATTAATATGAAAGAAAACCCGTGAGAATTTATATTTTAGGAAAAGAATATTTCAGAATCTGCTCAACAGATTTTCATTAAAGTTTACGTAGTGTGAGACTTGGCTTCTGTGAAATTTTCTAACATGAGGGAAATTTTACCTCATACAAAAATAGCTGCCTACGTCATCTGCAAAATCTTGGTGCAATTTTAAGAGGAGTTGTACTTTTTCATGTTATGGGAAGAGAGCTGGTCTTGTGGGAGCAAGCATGAATTGTCCCCTTTGCTAAGCTGGGCCTGCCCTGGTTTACATTTGGATGTGTGACTGCATGCGAGCACTGTAGAATATTCCCTTTAGGGCTATAGCTCAGTGGTAGAGCATTTCCTTGCATGCAGAAGGTCCCAGGTTCAGTCCCTGGCAGCATCTCCAGGTAGGGCCGGGAACGATTTCTGCTTGAAACCTTGTCACACCACTGCCTGTCAGTGCAGACAATATTGAACTAGATGGACCAGTGGTCTGACTCGGTACAAGGCAGTTCCCCGTGTTCCTAAGGGCCAAACCACTAGTTACGCACAAATAATACTTCAAACATAATGCCAGGACACAAGAAATTGATCCTCCATACCTTTGTTACAAACCTGGAGGACCAAGGACTCCCACCCCCACCCCATCATCCAGGGATTCTCAGCGTTGGGTCCCCAGATGTTATTGGACTTCAGCTCCCATAATCCCCAGCCCCAGTGGCCTTTGGGGCTTATGGGAGTTGAGGCCCAGTAACATCTGGGGACCCAACGTTGAGAATCCCTGAGCAGAGTACTGAAGTCCTACATGCTGTCCACCAATGAGCAAGCTGCTCTTTAGAAACCAACCAATGAGAACACCTACCACACTCTCTGGGTGGCGTAGACAGAGACCTTTGATTAACTTGCCTTCATGGATCTCTTAGCCAGGGCATGCAACACAAAGCTTTAGCTTACCCAGTTTCGAAAGGCTGTGATTCTTCATCATTGAATGGAAGTGGAGGGGTCTTGTAGGCCATCTCATCCAGCCCCGTGCTGAGTGGTGGAAATTCAGCTCCAGCAGGTGGCTGTCCAAGCTCTCCTGGAATGAGACTTGGGAGGATACTTGGAGCGGTAGCTGAGAGCTACCCCCCACTTTTTTTTGGTACTTGAAGGAAGCATAGGATTAGAACATAGGAAGCTGCCTTATACTGAGTCAGACCCTTGGTCCCTCTAGGTCAGTATTGTCTACACAGGTTGGCAGTGGCATCTCCAAGGTTGCAAGCAGATTCCCTCAGCCCTATCTTTGAGAATGCCAGGGAGGGGATGTGCAAGCATGCAGAGGCTCTTCCCAGAGTGGCTCCATCCCCTAACGGGGATATTTTACAGTGCTGACATGTAGTCTCCCATTCCTATGCAAACCAGGGTGGGCCCTGCTTAGCAAAGGGGGCAACCCATGCTTGCTACCACAGGACCAGCTCTCTCATATAGCACACTTTAAAACAATGAACCAAAAATGTACTTAGCATTTATATTGCAAATTTCTTCTAAATCTGTAGCATGGTTGAAGGTTTTCTCTACATGGCAAATTTAAATCTATATATTTTCTTTAAGTTTCTTTCTCCTCTAAAACGGTGTTCATTTCCGGGAAATGTGACTCCTTGCTTTCAACTCCTCTCCTCCATGGCGTTCTTGTTCTTTGCAAGTGCTCTTTGTGCAGGCCTATTAATATTCAGCTGTAAAACCTTTCTTTTTATCTGTTAATAAGGTTTTAATTTTTTATCAAATGGCATAATTATAGGCTAGGTGAGCATGTCAAGAAATCTTCTTTATATTGGAGAAAAAAATGATATTTTCCTCCTGTTTAGAACTGCCAGACTTCCAAACGTCTTCACGCTTTGACATATGGATGTTCCTTACTGATATTAATAGTTTTTCTCGTATATGAATCTATGTGGAACTGTTGCATAATACATATGAGCATTCTTTTCATTTTTTTAATGACTGCTCATCAGATGCAAAGCATTATTGATCAGAGTTGTTCGCTTGGTACTGTGGAGACAACTCGGGAGCTGAGATTGCTTATATCAAATTATATCAAATGAGAGCCAGTGTGGTGTAGTGGTGAGAGTGCCAGACTAGGACCGGGGAGGCCCGAGTTCAAATCCCCATTCAGCCATGTGACTTGCTGGGTGACTCTGGGCCAGTCACTTCTCTCTCAGCCTAACCTACTTTACAGGGTTGTTGTGAGGAGAAAGTTAAGTATGTAGTACACCGCTCTGGGCTCCTTGGAGGAAGAGCGGGATATAAAATGTAAAATTAAAAAATAAATAAATTAGTTATTGGAGTAGCTATACATGCTTTAGCATTTTTATATTTCTCTAGGCAGGGTGGAGTTGACCGTTGCACTAAGTATTTTCAGTGTGTGGGCAGAGCTGCGCTTATGCACGGCACAGGCTACTTGTTGAAACGAGCCCCCTACATTGAGTACCCTACCCCTTGCCTGCCATGTGTAGGATTATTGGTGCATGTTGTGATGTCAACACAGTTTCGTCCTCTGTGCCACATCATCAGTTGCTGCTGTTGGGGGCAGAACATGCAGGATAAGGGAAGGCTGTGGACTGTCTTTGCCTTGCCCTCCTGCTGCACCCCCACCTTGCTTCAGCCTGCAGCCTTCATCTCAACAGAATCCAAATCTGGCAATATCCACTTGCTTCATCTGGGAAAGGGGAGGATTTTTCCCTGGTGGCCAGGCTGGGAAGCTTAAGAACCTAAGAACGGCCCTGCTGGATCAGGCCCAAGGAGGACCATCTAGTCCAGCATCCTGTTTCGCACAGTGGCCCACAGATGCCGCTGGAAGCTCCAGGCAGGAGTTGAGGGCATGCCCTCTCTCCTGCTGTTACTCCCCTGCAACTGTTACTCAGAGGCATGCTGCCTTTGAGGCTGGAGGTGGCCCACAGCCCTCCAACTAGTAGCCGTTGATAGACCTCTTCTCCATGAAGTTATCCAAACCCCTCTTAAAGCCATCCAGGTTGTTGGCTGTCACTGCATCTTGTGGCAGAGAATTCCACAAGTTGATTATACGTTGTGTGAAAAAGTACTTCCATTTCCTGGTCCTAAATTTCCTGGCAATCAATTTCATGGGATGACCCCTGGTTCTAGTGTGATGGGAGAGGGAGAAGAATTTCTCTCTCTCCACTTTCTCCATACCATGCATGAGTTTATAGACCTCTATCATGTCTCCCCGCAGTCGTCTCTTTTCTAAACTAAAAAGCCCCAGGTGTTGTAGCCTTGCCTCATAAGAAAGGTGCTCTAGGCCCCTGATCATCTTGGTTGCCCTCTTCTGCACCTTTTCCAGTTCTACAATGTCCTTTTTGAGATGTGGTGACCAGAATTGTACGCAGCACTCCGGGTGTGGCTGCACCATAGTTTTGTATGAGGGCATTATAATATTAGCCGTTTTATTTTCAATCTCCTTCCTAATGATCCCTAGCATGGAATTGGCCTTTTTCACGGCTGCTGCACATTGAGTGGACACTTTCAACGAGCTGTCCACCATGACCCCAAGACCTCTATCCTGGTCCGTCACCTGCAGCTCAGATCCCATCAGCGTCTAGCTTCACATGTATTTGCCTCTTTCTCCCTTTTTGTTTTGACCCCAAATCATTAACATAGGTATGTGTAGACAGACAGTCTAGGCTTTTTGTTGTGGGGGCCATTGTGGGGCCTCTGAACTTGTGTGGACTGACTTGCAGTGCCACTTGGGTGGCTGAATGTGTCTCTTGGTGCGCCGAGCTTTTTGTCAGCAGCTGGTGACAGCAGCCTCAAACCAGATTGAGGAGGAAGTACAATTTTTCCCCTCTGGCTAATATTAATGGAGGGTTTTAAAAAATTAGATGGCAACAGAATGTTTGAAACAAAGTGAGTATTTGGTGCAGTAGGGGAAACGGCTCACCTGGAATGCAAGATGCTGTTAGTTCAAATCTCCGCTGCTGTGCTTCCCAGACTGTGCCTAGTAAATATATTTGTAGTCCCCTATATTGGGCAGCAGAGATGTAGGGAGGTGCTGAAAGGCATCATCTCATACTGCGCGGGAGGTGGCACTGGTCAACCCCTCCTGTATTCTACCAAGAAAATCACATGGAATGTGATGGCTAGGAGTCGACACCGGCTCGACGGCACAACCTTTCCTTTTTCCTTTAATCATCAGAAGCTGGCTGTCTCTTGCTCACCTGACTGGCTTTCTGACTCTGCAGAGCTGTTGAAAAGGTGCTGATGTGGAAGACAGCAGTGAAAGACACACAGAGGGCAGGAACATCTCATGGCTGCCAGGCCAAATTGGTGGTCTTTCCTCTCAGCACCAGTCGCTATATGTTTTAATTCCCAAGCCTTGTGTTTCTCTGTCTTTTGAAGAAGCCATGCCTAAAGTAATTTTCATAGTGAAATGTTTCTTTCTCCAGTGCCAGTGGCGGGTGGGATGTAATTTGGCATCTGTTACTGCCACACTATTCCCAGCTAATAAATCCCGTTTAAGACATCATCTGTTTTTAAAAGATGACATCTCTGGATGCTGTGATTGAATGAGCCAAAACGATTGGTTGATATTAATAGCAGCTTTCTAAACACCCAAGCAAAGAAATGAATGTTGCTTTCCTCAAGTAGCACAACAAAGTTTCATGGCCGTGAGGGACCATAGCCGGCTGCTTCCGGTGCACCATTTGGTGCCCCCACAAAGTGGAACACACCTTTTGAATATAGTCTTGCTTTTGAAATGTGCACTGCACAACTGATTTGTGTTTGCGGTAGTGTCTTAATGTGTTTTTTATTCCTCTGTATGTTATTGTTGGAAATCGTGTTGCTTTAAACTTGTTGCCTCGAATATCCTCTTGACAAGAGACTCGCGTTTTAGGCGGCATACAAATGTGATAGATAGATAGATAGATAGATAGATAGATAGATATGCTCTTGCTTTCAGCCATGAGCGTTGCTGTCTCTTCCCCCACCCCATTAATCACTTAGCGTCTCAACTGAACCATAAGTGCAGGTTGCATTGTCCTTATTTACAAAACTGTAAAATTAAAACCGCACCCCCCCCCACGCTTCCACTGATAGCATATGTAAATAGGTCCAGGATGGGTAGTTTAATGTTGCAGTCCGAAAGGCAATGAGGGGAGTTGGCTTTCTCAGCCACACTGGTAAATGCACATCTCTCTTTATGGTGCAAAGCATTCAAGGAGTGCGTACCTTGATACAAACCTGTGCCCAGAATATTCCATGTTTTGTTCAGAAGCTTATCGCTGTTGACAAATTGAACTTATCCCCCACACACTGAATTATCTCGGGGCCAAAGCTGATGTGATTTTAATTACGATGTTCAGCTTCTACCCCTTCTCTCTTTTAGAAATCCCCTCATTTGGGAGGGGGGGTTTGACCTTTACTTTAATGCCAACACAAATCATTCCCCAGAGTTTTTAGCCCCAAGACAGAAGCCACCAATGGCAGCGTCCCTCTCACGGCAAATGGCTTCAGGAGGTGGTTTACATCAGGGCTGTGGTGCAAGGGGAAGGAGTTGAACCCTCCCTCCCAGTGCCGTAGGCCCAATCTGGATCAGGTCCCCTGTAACTGCTGTTCACCAAAAGCAAAACAAAAAGGCCAGCCTGGAAAGGCAAATGGTGTGGTTTGCATCTACCTTGACCTTCAGCCTGCCAAGCTTTCTGAGCTCCCAATGGTTCACCACCAGTGCAGCCCTCAGACCCATGGCCTGTGTCCCCTGTAACAGGAAGGATGGGAGTTGTAGTCAACAGCATCTGGGAATCCCTGTTACAGGGAACACTGCCCATGACCCTCTGTTCCTGGAGAAATTGCATTGCTGGTAGGTAGCCCAGAACCCAAAGGATTGCTGAGAAGATATACCTGATGCCCATTAATTTGTCTATCTGGCTGCTACCTCCAGCCACCCCATGTGTACCAAGTTGGCTCTCTGAGTCCTGCTTTCCCAGTAAATAATTATTTGGACAGGCATTATGGAAACATTAGGATATTTAATTGTGAGGTGCTCTCCTCTGTGCACCACTGCTTTGTCCATTGGGGTCGCCAACCAGTGCTGCTTGGTTGCTGCCTCTGCTGAGGAATTCATTCAGCTCAGAGCACTTGGTGAGATGCCTTCATATTTTTGATAGCTGCAGATACCATTTCATTGCATTGAAGGTGGTGGGGAGTTTTGTTTGTTTTTTGTACACAGCCATTCTAAAGCTATGCTAAATCCAGACCTTGTGGTGTTAGGTCTGGGAAACCATTCTTCCCTCTCTAAGGAAGCCAAATGCTTAAAGGTATGCATCCAGCTAAATGCTTCCCTGTGGCAAACAGATTGCCTTTGGGTAAAATTAAACTGCTACCCTTGGAAAGCTTTTTAATTGCCTCCAGATAGCCTGCAGCCACGTTAAAAGGAATATTCTGTTGCTGATTTTAAAAATCTAGGTCTAGGCAAAATTAATTCCTCTCTGCAACTTTCTTCTTAGATGTCTGTATAACAGATCTTTAAGAAGTAGGGCTTCTTCAAACACGGTCATTTCCCCAGGGGATGGTTAGGTTTTTCTCTTGGAATTGTACTGGCACTAATCACATGGAACCATATCTTCATTCCCATGCAGTGGCTGAGCTGGGTGTGTTTTGTTCTCAGTCTAGATCTCCTCCACCCTGAGGCTGCTTTTCTCAGCAGCGATAGAGGAAGATGCTGAAAGTCATCATATCCTACTGTGCAATGGTAAACCCCTCCTGTATTCTACCAAAAGACAACCACAGGGCTCTGTGGGCGCCAGGAGTCGAAACCGACTCGACGGCCCACTTTACTGTTACCTTAGTTAATTGGGAGACTCTCCCTGTACCTCTAGCTCCATCACTAATCATCTGCTTGACATTCACTGCTTTGTGCTTTCCAGGGCCCTCCGGTCCATGACTCTTGTCTTCCTTCCGGAGTGTTGGGTATTTCTGCTCCCCTGGCTGGCCTGCCTGCCTGAAGCCTAGCCCTCAAGGGCCTTGGAAGGCACACGCTGTGCCCCCCCTACCCCAGCTAGCTCCCCAGAGTGGAGAGAGGTGGTGGTTCATTCCTGGCCTGCATCACTTTGCCAGCGAATAAAGCCAAGGGAGGAGGAATTTCTGTATTAACTCTTAACATGTTGTTGAGATATTTGGAGGGGCAGAAGACGACTTGTCCTATGAGCGCTTGGCCATTTCCAAGAGTGTACCGGTAGAGTGTACAAGAAGCACCGTACAAGAGTGTACAAGAAGCACCGGTCACACCAGAGGGGAATGAGAATCTGTTCTGATCAATTAGAAGATGGGATCCCTAGTCTGTGGAGCAGGTTGCTGTACTTCAAGATCAAAGGAGGATGCAGTGTGAGAGATCAGCTCAGAGTAGAACTGAAGGTCTTCTGTCAGTGGGGCTGCTTTATAGTCACCTACCCCTCTCAGGAGTCACCTTAAGTGGCGCAGCGGGGAAATGCTTGACTAACAAGCAGAAGGTTGCCGGTTTGAATCCCGCTGGTATGTTTCCCAGACTATGTGAAACATCTATATCAGGCAGCAGTGATACAGGAAGATGCTGAAAGGCATCATCTCATACTGCACAGGAGGAGGCAGTGGTCAACCCCTCCTGTATTTTACCAAAGACAAATACAGGTCTCTGTGGGCACCAGGAGTCAAAATTGACTTGATGGCATACTTTACCTTGACTCCTCTCAGGTGGGGAGGATTGTGAGGCGGCGTGTAAGGAAACGGGCCTCAAGATGTCCGATTCTTTAGCTGATGATGCTTCAGGTTCAAGGTTGCAATGGTGGTGACAGATCCTATTGAACATCAGTCACCACTACCACCTTTGGCTGGACCTGAAGCAGTATCAGATGCACGACCAGACGTCTCACAGTCCATTCCCTAGTTCCCACTCAGAAATATGTCCCTGATGTCTGGGGGGTTCTTAGGAACATATTTTATGGGGGTATCAGATGGAAGGAGAATGGTGAAAATTGCCCCTTCCCTGCTCTTACATGAGGGCAGCATTGATTATTTTTACATACAGGGCAGCTCTTAGACGAAACAAGAAAACTAACTACAAAATTATAGTATGAAATTACCAAAGTGCATTGTGAATCTGAGGAACAACCTGAAGAAATTATGCCAGGAATAATTAAATATTCCTAGGCACAATTATAGCTTTGGCAGTGCATGAAGGATTTGGGCGGGGGTGGAGGGTGTCCTATTGACTAGTTAGTAAGTCACTGAATAATTTAACTTTCTAATATTGGTTTCTAGTGATGGGGATTAAAATGAAATCAAGCCATTATGCTGAAGAATTTTGCACAATGCCCCCCCCCCCCAGTGCATAACTTCAGAATCCCTCCACTTCTTATCCTGCTGAACTGAAACTCAATGCTGGTCTCTTCATTGATTCTGTTGCATTGTCGAGACCTTCACCAAAAGTGACTGACAAATGTGTGAATTTAACTAATGGTGATGTGTTCTTGACTTTTAACATGGCTTAATGCTGTTTGTCAATGAGGCAGATCAACTCCTGAAATAAGTATTACTGATAATGCTTATTAGAATCCTTATTCTAACAGATCTTATTTATGAGAGGCTTGTAGATAGCTACTTGCCTGGCTGCCTGTAGCAGGTCACTGTTTTCCCCAGGAAACCAGGCAGAGCATTTTTTTAATGAGTTGGAGGAGAGGTTACTCTCTTTGAGTTGTTTTAAGGCCATCTATAAGCAGCCTAGTAAGTTGTTCTGTGAGCATATAACTTTTGTGGATATATTCAAAAACTACCCTGATTTTATAATAAATCATGTTGCTTGAACATAGGAATCTGCCTTACAAGTAAACCATTGGTCTAGTCCAGTGTGCTTTACTCTTGACTGATAGCAGCTGTACTAAGTAACATACAGGAGTCTCCTGTGGAGATCTGTTTAACTGGAGATGCTGCGAGGGATTGAACCTGGGTCTTCCTGCATGCGAAGTATCTTCTCTACTGAGCTATGGCTCTCCCCAAATGGAAATGCACATTACTGCTGTTTTAAAGATGGAAGCCTGGGGTCCTACCATTCAGGCTTTATTGGGTGGATTCAGGTGTCATGTTGAAGCAAATTAGCAGCCGAATTGCTATTTTGGCAGCATTATGAACAACCCATAGTCACATTCAACCATTTCCAACTAAATACATTTAGTTGAGTGGGGCCCTTCTCCTTTGAAAGAGAGGGCTGCTCGCATGCAAAGTTGTAGGGCCCTCGGGCTGGATAACAGCAGAGAGAGACTTTTTGGGGGGGTAAATTTATAGTCAGTCATGGGTCCACAGTCTTTCATATTTAAGCTGCATACAACGTTCTAATGGAGGCTGCTTTCAGCTTCTTTCAATATGGTGAATTTTACATTGGTACATGGAGGTGCTGTGGAAGAGGCCAGTTTGGATTAGATTTGATTGTAATCCTTAAATATTTCATTAATATAAAGAACTACTGTACATTTGGCTTGTATCGATCTGAGAACACACAGGTTGTAAGAAGTGGTGCTCATAAATTGGTGGCTGCCATCTTGCTTCAAGATGATGGATTTCAATTAAAAATACCTCCACCAGGAGGCCCAAGAACCCTCTCCCATGTTCCATAAACCTGGTTTGCTTCCAACTATAAACTCAAGTTATTAGGGATGGGAGTATACACGGTTCATAAGCCCCTTCAGCAAGTAGGCTGAAAACGAGCTAGCCCTCGAACCACCCCGACATACAGAATTAATAAGAGTTGAAAGAGGCTGTGTATGCTCTGTGCGTCTGCTGTGTCTTTAATGTGTCCCCTCCCCCATTCCAGGGGTTTGACAATTCGCAGGCACCCCCTTACTGTGGCTCCTGAAAATTTAAGCATGGGGGGAGAAAAAGGGTAAGGAGAAAATTCGCCGTGGCTATATGAAACTGTAAGCAAAAAGGTTTTGGGTTTTTTTCTGTCCATTTTTCTGTCAACCAGGTAATGGACAGACACTTACTAGGAGGAGGAATGAGCGGGCAAGGTGGGGGTGGATCGCTCCCTCCTCTTTCTGGTTGTGTGGGTCCATCACCAGGCTGAGTCAGACAGACTGACCAGGACGTAGAGCAGGCATTCCCAAACTGCGGCCCTCCAGATGTTGCTGAACTACAACTTCCAGCATACCCAGCCACAAAAAATTGTGTCTAGGGATGCTGGGAGTTGTAGTTCAGCAACATCTGGAGGGCTGCAGTTTGGGGATGCCTGACGTAGAGTGTAAGCAGGTAGTCTTTCCCAGTCCTACCTGGAAATGCTCTCAGGGACTGGACATGGGACCTTCTGCAGGCAAAGCAGATGTTCTACAATCTACTACTACGAATATTTATATACCGCTCTTCCGCCAAAGCTCTCAAAGCAGTCTACATAGATATAAATACATAAGATGGCACCCTGTCCCCAAAGGGCTCACAATCTAAAAAACATAAAGGTAGACACCAGCAACAGCCACTGGATGGATGCTGAGATGGGGCTGGAGAGTTGTTCTCCCCCTGCTAAATAAAGAGAATCACCATTTAAAAAAAAGGTGCCTCTTTGCTCAGTTAGTAGGGGTAGTAGTAATAGTAGTTCTACAATGGCCCCATCTATAGGGGTCCACACATTTCTCATTAGCCAGGCATTGTCTGTGTCCACCACCAACTCTCTCTTGCCTCAGATCCTTTCTGGCATGCAGGCAGATGGCTTAGGAGAGAAGCGGGTCTTATTTCATTTTCACTGGGATTTATTTTATTTATTTAAAATATAAAGATTAGTCGTATAGAGGTTAGGAAACATTGGGAACCCTCTCTGCTCCTCAAAAGGGATTCCTGCAGTTTCTTACCTGCTCAAGGATGGCATTGGGAATGAAATCTCTAGGAGGAGGTCTGTGCTGGCAGGCTGGCATGTGGATTTATGGATGCCTACCCATATTCTAAGGGGAATGAGCTTCCTGGGAGAGCGCCTTCTTCTGCATGATCCCCACCGTACCTTGAGGTCATCGATAGAGGTCTGTCTCCGGATGCCATCAGCAGCGCCTCGGGGGCGGGCCTTCTCTGTAATCGCTCCTGGGCTGTGGAATACGCTCCCTATAGACATTTTTGGCTTAACATCTTTACCAGCTTTTAAAAGAGCCTTTAAGATGCTTTTTTTTTTTAGCCTGGCTTTTAGTAATCTTTGAGTGCTTTTAACATTGTTTTAAATTATTGTTGTTTTAACTGTTTTATTTTGTCTTTATTGTATTTATTGTTGTGAACCGCCTAGAGCCTTTGGGGTTTGGTGGTATTGTAGTGATCAGCCACCTCTCCCCCTAAATAAGTTAACAGGGAGTGAACCCTTGTCTTGACTAGCATGCTGGTGAACCCCAGGCCAGCCACCGGGTGGGTGGGATCTAGAGAGTGGTTGCGGGGAATTCTGGGAACAAGAAGGGAAGGTCTTGGTTAGAAGAGAAGGTCATGTGGCCATGGAGGATGGCTGCAGGAAAATGACTCTGCAAATCCTTCAAAAATAGGAGGACAGGAAGCTTGAATTCTCAGCTGGAGTTTGGTGAGTTCAAGGAAAGGAAGCCTGGACTTTGGCTTTGGGAAGATTAATTTAGGGAAACGTTTGTTTAGACAGACATTGTGTTAGAAGTTATATTTCTTTGGGGTGTGTGTTTTGCATATTCCTGATGCTGTTTTATTATAGTTACGTAATTTAAATAAGAAACACTAGCCTATGCCCATTCTACCTAGGGTGTTGTAAAAGACTCTATAAACATTTAAACGTGCCTAAGAGAACGAGGCGGGTCTCACGATCAGTGAGACACACTTTGTCTGGGTTAGCGGGCACTTTGTCCGGGTTAGCGGGCAAAGAAAGCTAGAAAGTATCTAAGAAAGCTAGAAAGTATCTAAGAAAGCTAGAAAGCCTCAGATGGAAGCATTCTGTAGTACTTGAATAAAACTGTTTTAAAGTCTTTTCTTTTTACAAGCCTCTCTGAATTGGTTCTTAACTCTGGGAAAGTGGGGGCACGAAGGGGGACTTCTCTGGAGCAATCATGCCCTCAAATGGTCAGAAGCTATCAGTTTTCTCACCACATGTAGGCTTGTATGTGGAAGGTTTTTGTACTTATCTGATAGTAAAATAAAGAGAGTTTTCCCTTGGGATTCCACTCCAAGCCCAGGGAGGTTCAAGCTCTGTCAATAAAATGGGTGGTGGTGGCAGCCTTTTGAATCTACTGATAATACAGGATAGTTTTAGGAGAAGCCTAGCCAAGCAGCTCAGGAGGGATGATTCCTCATTTCTTTCCCTCACGTGAGCATGCTCTGAGACAAAGGCTTTAATCCGCTGCAGGCATATAGATTAAATAAATGATAATAATAACTTTCAGCAGAGGCAGTGTTGACACACAGTCACCCATCCAAATGCAAACTAAGGGGGATCCTGCTTAGCAAAGGAAACAATTCCTGCTCGCTACCACAAGGTCGGCTTAATCAAAGGTGGCCTTGCCATGCGACAAAGTGAGGCAGCCAACCCAAGTGGTAAATTTTTGGCACCATTAAGGAGAGTAGAGGGCAGAATTGACAAACCTTGCCGTTGGCCGGGGCCACTGAAATGAATGGAAATGTGCAAGAGTACAGTAGTGCTGGATGTCAGGAGCCCCTCTGTAGAAAAGCTGCTTGGCCAATTGTGCCCTGTGTGTATTAGGGGAGGGGGAGTGTCGTTTTGATTTCCTGCCTCATGTGTCAAAATCTCTAGGCTTGACCTATTTGTGAGAAAATTGAGAGACCAGAGTGCCATGCTGCCTTTCCCCTTTCCTCAGATTGTATTTGTTGCTTTTAAAGTGATTATGTTTTCGTGTGTGTGTGTGTGTACTTACACGGGTGGCTAGGGGTTGCAGTGCTGCCTCTTAGATTAATTTTAGTGGGATTTTTATTTTATATGTGTTTTGTCGTCTTGAGTGTTGCGTGGTCATGAGGGCAGAAGAGCCGAACCTCCTGCTTTCCCCTTCTTTGAGCGCTGGCCAATTTCCATCTGCAGCCCCCCGGCGAATGCCAGCCTTCGCTTCCATCTCATCATGTTGCCTTAGAAGCACGCTATTGTTCAGCAAGGTGAGAGCGCCCAAGTGTGACACTTGCAGTCACTCGGCAGCATGGCAAGTCTGCATTAAGCGTCCGCACGGCTCCCTTCCCCCTTCCCCGGAGCAGAGCCTGCAGCTTCTCCCCCCCTCACCCTCCCCACCGCCTGCTCCCTTTGACTGACTTGTGTTGGCCCGCTGAGTGATGGGACACAGTCTGGTAGAGCCGACCTCTGTTGTGTCGCTATTTACACTCCAACTGAAGTAATTTCCCAGTGCGGCGGAGGCCGTCGGCTCTTTCCGGGCACGGATACGATAGATAGCAACGTAACCAGGTTACGAGTATCCTGAGGTTGTTTGCTGGCAGGAGCCTCTCAGGCCTTCCCTGCTGGAAATCTTTCTTCTGGAGCGGTTTGGCAGCTTCTAAGCAACTGCAGCTGTGGGGGATACAGATGTCTGGGATGGAGCGTGGCGGCTGCTGCTGCTGCTGCTGAGGCGGTGGGGTGTCTTGGGGGCCTTCCGTCTCTATTAATAGTCTCAGCCTCTCTCTGTGTTTCGTGGCATGTTCTTTGCCGTCAGGCCGGCAGCCATGAAATGCATTCCGTGTGTGTATGGCACAGTGGATCCTTCCCAGTGAAGCTCCTGCCACAACAAATGTGGCACAACAAATCTCATCTTACTTATTTGTTATTTCTCTGTGTAAACCGCGCTGAGCCATTTTTGGAAGGGTGGTATAGAAATCGAATGAAGAAATAAATAATAGATAAAAGGTGCTGGATCTGAAAGTGCTCTCAAACATTTGTTCTTGTTTTAGCAATAGCAATAGCAATAGTACTTACATTTATATACCGCTCTATAGCCGGAGCTCTCTAAGCGGTTTACAATGATTTAGCATATTGCCCCCAGCATTCTGGGTACTCATTTTACCGACCTCGGAAGGATGGAAGGCTGAGTCAACCTTGAGCCCCTGGTCAGGATCGAACTTGTAACCTTCTGGTTACAGGGCAGCAGTTTTACCACTGCACCACCAGGGGCTCCAGCCTGTTCTGGCTGCCAACAGGTTCACAAGGACCTTCTTCCCAGCCTCACTTTGTTCCCAGTCTTGCTTCTCTCCCCCAAATGCCAATGCTACAAGGCCAAAGCAGAACCAGTAGGAGTCATCTAGAAACCGTAGGGACACAGGAAGTCAGAGCTGGAAGGGCCCTCGGAGCTCTCCTCATCCAGCTCCCTGCTCAGTGCAGGAATTGGCTGCAACAGGCCTGGTGCTCAGTCCCAGCTCCTTCCCGGCTGGTCTTCACGTTTTAGGGGAGAGGGGCTGGTGAGGGGTCAGTTTCATGTTTCCATCAATATTTGCTGAGGCGGTAAGAAGGGAAAGTTACCATGGAATAGGTTATATTTAATGGTGAACGTTGTTTGTTGTGCAATTTAGCGTGTGTGTGTGTGTGTTGGTATTGACCTACAATGATCAGCAGATAAACAGACTGAGTGTGCCCCTCTTCAGGTAGGGTTGCCATATGCTGGCTTTCCAAATCTGGTTGCCTAATTTGCATATTATGTAAATTGGCTGGAAAATAATTTTTTAGCAGAATAGTGACTGCACAGTTTGCTCTACAACTCTGCTTCTACAAGGGTTAGTTAGAGCTTAGCTTTAAAAAAAGAAAGAAAGCTGAAATCCAGGTGAATCTGGGTGGGCTATGCAATCTGGGTGCTTAAAATTTGGGTGAAACCCGGAATTTCGGGGGGCATGGCAACTCTATCTACAGGAGAGTTCACGTCCATGCAGTTTTTATCATGTTGTTTGGGGGAGACGTTACCCCCCCCCCAAACACACACCCCAAGAGCTTAAATGTGTCAAACCCTCTCCCCGTCAGAAGCACAAAGCTGTGAAATGGCTGGTGAGAAAACAAAGTCCCGTAGAAGCAGAGGGGTTGGAGCTGTCTTGAGGGAGGATTGTTCAAGCCAAGAAATCCCCTACTCTTCTTGTTCAAGCCTTCCTTCCAGCCACTGAGCTATTGGCTTTCGTGCACCAGGTTTTAAGTGTCTTTTGAGTTGGCTTCATGAAGTTACAGTGGGGCAGTTTTGAGAGGTTTTTTGTTTTGTTCCCCACATGGTTTTTTCCTTCAGACTTTTGTGAAACTGACATATCTGCCAGTTGCCCAGAGTCTGCCAGTATGTTGTTATGTTATGTTATGTTATGTTATGTTATGTTATGTTATGTTATGTTATGTTATGTTATGTTATGTTATGTTATGTTATGCATCCATAAGGATCATAACATATCCAGCACTTTCAGAACAGATATTCTTTCAGAATAGACTTGTAAAGTTGTGTGCTGTACAAATGCATATTTCAAAAAGCCTTTGTGGTTTCTGTCACTTGCATAAAATAGCTTTGGGACGACCTGTGGATGAAGGAAGGCTATAGGAAGAGTTGGGGTGAGAAGGATAGTATGAAGTTAGTCACCAGCTGGAGAAGAAGCATTATGGTCAGTAGTCAAGGCCTTAAGCTGCATTCCTATGCGCTTTTACTTAGGCATATGCCCCAATGAACACAGTGGGACTTACTTCTGAGTAAACCTGCATAGGGTTGCCCTGTGAGAGAATGTGAGTTTATACTTGTTCTAAAGGTAAAGGTGTGCATGGATAGGAAAAGGAGTCACTGGGGGAAAGCAGCAGGCTGGCCATTCGTCAGGTAGAGCTGCCTGCAGGCTGCACATATCTCAGGCAGTGGGAGGAAAGAGAGGAGCAACTTGAGTTGCCTCCTTTGGCACCCCTCCTCCCCTGCTCATTAGGACAAGCTGCTACTGATGTTAAGAAAAAGAGGGTGTATATCAGGACATCAAATCTGCCTCTCTGGTACTCCAGATGTTGCTGAACTACAACTCCCACCATACCCAGCTACAATTTATTGTAGTTGTAGTTCCGCAACATCTGGGGCACCACGGGTTGGGGACTCCTGATTGATTTATTAGATTTAAATCCTACTCTTTCTAATGAGCTCAGAGTAGCTTACCGAACCAAACAACGACTTTGTAGTGGGTAAAAGAACCAACTGAAATGAGAAAAACAACAAATGTAGTATCCTATAGATCCTAATCCGTTATGAACATGGAAACCACAAATTTATTTTCACTGTGTAAATTACAAACATGTGAAATCACAATGATAAAAATACTAATCAAATAAAATTCCATAGAATAATTATACTGCCATTCCTAATTATACAGCCACTGAGGAAGATCAGGAGGATCGAAACGTGTTTGGCATAAAGGAACGACTTGGACTATATACTCTTCAGAGGAATTCCAACAATAAGAGCACAGACTTTGGGCAGGCTCCGACACGCACAATGAGAGTGTGCTTTTTTACATACATCTTGTAGGAATAGTATAACTATTCTGTGGAATTTTATTTGTTTAGTGTTTTTATCATTGTGATTTCACATGTTTGTAATTTACACAGTGAAAATAAATTTGTGGTTTTCATGTTCATAACAGATTAGGATCTATAGCAGGCCTGCTCACCTTAGGCCCCCCAGCTGTTTTTGAACTATAACTCCCATAATCCCCAGCCACAGTGGCCAATAGCCAGGGATTATGGGAGTTGTAGGCCAACATCTGCAGGAGGGCCGAAGTTGAGCAGGCCTGATCTATAGGATACTACATTTGGTGGGTGGGTTGTTTTTCTCATCTCAGAGTAGCTTACAACATTCTTGAAGATCAACAATCCTATCCCAAAGAAGCTCTCACACTCTATTGGGGGTAAAAACAGAACAAACAAATAAAAAGGGGGAAAGTGTGGGGGAGAATTCAAATTGCTGCATGAAGTTGTTCCTCTCTTAGTCTTTTAAAGCACACAGTCTTCGGCATGAAAAGATCACATCTATGCAGCATTTCGGTGGGGAATTTTAAACTCGCACCAGTCAGGAAATTGAGACTTATGGTCCCTGCGGAAAAAGTAATGGCCACAGTGCATGTATATATTATGCTGTAAACTTAATAGCTCTATAAATACAGTAACAAAAAATACTGCAGATGAGCAAGAGTGCCAGGTTGCAACTGCGGAGAGGACCATAAACTCAGCACGTGCCGCGTGTAAATCTTGGGCTGCGATGTTGCGCGGCTGATGGATCTTTGCAGCAACTCTGGCCAGGAGCCTCCTCTTGAAGGGCTCTTTTTCTTCTGGAGATGCAGCAGGCTAGACAGGAGGCCTCTTGCAGATATGCCTTGCTTTGGCTCCTTTGACCCTACTCCACCCTCTGCACCCTTCAGCCTCTTTTATAGCCTCCATCTTCTCCTGCTTTAGAGAGCTGCAAATACAATGTTAACTTGGAAATGGCAGGAAAACTAATTAATTAAGCACTAATTGTCAAGCCAATTGTTGCTAGGCTTAACATTTGACTTGTTTACTATCTGGAGGTTGAAATAAAAGAATTAATGAAGGAACAAATTGCTCATCAATCATAAATGTCCACCTTAGTATATGCTTGAATTATTGTTTTATGAACTGGACTCCTTTTAAAAGGAATTCAGAAGTGGTGTAAGCATGATAGGGCATCATGTTTAAAATTGCCTAGGTAGCTGTGGAGACAAATGGTTTGCCTAATAAAGCTTAATGACTTATTTTTTCCCCTCCACTAATCAGAGCTAAGAATGTGCTTCATTAAGATAATTAACTGAGCAGTTGCTTAACTGACACTACTAGACACAAATTCCCAGGTCCTCTGCTTTCTTCTAAATAAAAGCCAGAGGAAAAAAAGTCCCCAGCTCTCTTTAATCATTTTTATTAGTGAGCTAATGGGCAGAAGGGTATTAAATTTTTTTAAGGCAGTTCTCTGTCTGGAGCTGCAGCATTTCAGATAGTGCTGGGCATGCTTTTGGTGTGCCAATCAGAAAAAATTTTTTAGTTAGTTCCTTGGTCTGGCAGTGGCAGTATGCATTTGAAGATAGCTTCTGTTGCACTGCTTCCAGCCAGAGTGTGCCTAAATATATGTTAGGCAAAAAGACCATCAAAGCTTTGTTCTTCGATGATGCCAAAGCTTAACTGCAGTGCCCAGTACAACACCTTGCACAGACTGCCCTATGAGCACTTGCTTTGATTGAATGGCATCTGGAAATTGGGGCTATTGATCCCCCCCTCCCCAATATTATTAGTAGGGATGTTCATCTGTTTTTACCAAGTTTGCTCTGACTTGTCTTTCACATATGGGTGCACACCTAGTTTGTATGTCCTGGGCAGGACTACCAAATCAGTTCTGGAGGAATTGCTCTTTGAAGATTGGGATTTACTCAGATGGTAAGGAAGCCCTTCCCTTCTGCAAACAGCTCTGACCAACCAGGGAAGCAGGCCCAGATTAACTAACACAAAATCAACAAAAGTGCCTAACTTCAGACCAGGTCTAGATAGTGATATGCCCATATAAGTTACGCTTAGGGCAAACAGAACTTTTCAAAATAAAGAAGAATGCTTTTTTAAAAGATAATACCACAATGATCAGTACTGAATATTGGTGTTAGAGCAGGTGTAACAGGGTAGATCTGAAGGCTGTTTCAGTGAAGGGAGGGGGAGCGAGCGGGTGACTGAAATCAAGCTGCTGTGAAGAAAAACAAGTTGTTCTGGTTGGAACGAATCTGCCTACTTGCCTTTCACTATAATCTTAATTGGTAATTATCATCCTCACAAGTTAGCCTTCTTGTGCCTCAAACGTTCATGCATCCGCCATTTTGAATTGGGGTGGGTGACATACATACTACATACTACGCCCTTGAGCCGTCCCTACAGATATAATCGGGTAGACGGTTCATAGGTCAGCCCCCTTGCCCCTCAAATGTTCAAGCATCCGCCATTTTGGATCAAGGTGGGTGACGATATCACAAACTACGTCATTGAGGCGCCCCTATGTGTCCCTACAACTGTACCAAATCTGGTTCATATTGGTCCAGGCATTGCGAAGTTGATAGAGGGGACACACACAGGGGGAATGCTGGGTGATCTCACAAGCTAACTTTCCTCAAGTAAAGTAGGCTAAAAAAGTGGAATTGGAAAGGGTGGGGAGAAAGTTTATATCCCTCGTATTCTGTTGAGAACGGTTGAAACCTCAAAAGGGGAGGGTGCTGGCACCTAATCCAAGGAATGTCAACAGCTTCTGGGTGTTGGGTGGGCACTTCTTTCACAGATTCCAAGCAGGGCCAAGCGTGCCATAAAATGGGTTCGGAGGGCAGGAAAAGGCACTTGGCTGGGAGTTGCAGGGGAGACCTGGGCAGGGTGTCTGCCCACAAGCCAGCTTCTGGAAAGCACATGAAGCTCAGGGGGTTCAGCTCAGTTAAAGAGGCTGGAGCAAAACACCAGGTAGACTTCCAAAGAGGTGTTTCCTGGGTGGCAGAAGATTTGGGCGGGGGAGAGAAGCATATGTATGCTAATATGCTAAGTGAAGAGTCATGGGAGTGGAATGGCTGAAGAATGGTAAAGACACAAAGCATTATATCTGAATTCCTGCTAGCTATGATTGACACTAAACAGATTCCCACGTAACTAGGGGTGCCGACATGGTCACACACATGGAACCATGGCATGCTTCTAACCTTATATGTCTGCATAGGGTTGAAAGAGTGCTACCTGTTCAGAATATTTATAAATATTTCAGGGGCTCTGTCCATAATCACATAAGAACGGCCCTGCTTTATCAGGCCCAAGAAGGCCCATCTATTCCAGCATCCTGTTTCACACAGTGGTCCACCAGATGCTTCTGCGAAGCCCACAGGCAAGAGATGAGAGCATGCCTTCTCTCTTGCTGCTACTCCCCTGCAACTGGTGTTTAAAGGCGTCTTGCCTCTGTGGCTGGAGAGTAGCCTTTAACCACCAGACTAGTAGCCATTGATAGACCTGTCCTCCATGAATTTAAGCCCCTCTTTAAAACCATCCAGGCTATTGGCTGTCATCACATCTTGTGGCAGGGAATTCTATGGATTAATTAGGCATTGCGTGAAAAAGTATGGCCCTAAATTTCTTGGCAGTTTCATGGGATGACCCCTGGTTCTAGTGTGGTGAGAGAGGGATAAAAAGTTCTCTCTAGCAACTTTATCTATTCATCATCACTCATCAACACAAACTTACGATGGTCATTTGTTTTTGTCTTGTTTTCCACAATTCCACATTGTGGTGAATCACTGATGATGAAAACAAATTATATTGATATGATGCAGTTACCTCAACCAATGCTCCTTCGATGTCATGTTGCCAATTAGGGAGCTTTGTTTAGTTTTCCAAACCCATTCTTGAAAATTGGTATATAGGATAAGAGCCACTAGTTGTTGTTATGATGCATTTATATATCACTGTTCAAAAAGTTGTTCAAAGCACTTTTTAAAAGTGATCTTTTTTCTTCCTAATAACTGTGGTGTTGTGTCTACACACCTGTGATTATACTGTGGCTGTAATATGCCACAGGAGAGGAGAGCTGGTCTTGTGGTAGCAAGCATGACTTGTCCCCATAGCTAAGCAGGGTCTGCCCTGGTTGCATATGAATGGGAGACCTGATGTGTGAGCACTGCAAGATATTCCCCTCAGGGGATGGAGCCACTCTGGGAAGAGCAGAAGGTTCCAAGTTCCCTCAAGTTCCCTCCCTGGCTTCTCCAAGATAGGGCTGAGAGAGATTCCTGCCTGCAGCCTTGGAGAAGCCACTGTCAGTCTGTGAAGACAATACTGAGCTAGATAGACCAGTGGTCTGACTCAGTATATGGCAGTTTCCTATGTTCCTATGCCCTTTCATGACATCCTTGCACCCTACTGAGGTGGTGTATGGCTGCATTTTCCATAATTGCAATGCTACACACATGGAATTATTCAGTTTTTTCCTGTCACAACAGTCCTGCAAGGTATGTAAATGAGGCTCAAGCAGTGACTTTCCCATGGTGATCTAGTGAGTTTCCTTACTGAATGGATCTTGAATCTGCATCACAACACTCCAATCACGAGATCAGAGATCAGATCAGCAGAGCATCTGTGCCTCTCGTCGTCCCCCCATTGCCTGCCCACCCGCCGCCACCATTTTCTTCCACCCCCCGCTGCCGTTTTGTTCCCCGCCTCACCCACAAGCCTGTCTGCTGATGGCGCCTCTTTCCTCTCCCCCTGCCAGCAGCTCACTCGCAAACTCTTGCGAGAGCTGCCACACATGGGATTAGCGACGGGTATGCCTTAGAGAGAGGGGAATGAATGAATGAATGAATAAATAAGGCTATGATTTATTTCTTATAAATTGTGCACCCAATGTACAATTTAGATGTTTTAGAATTGTGAGCCCCTTGACGATGAACATTTTAGGACGGGGGCTGTAATTTGTTCTGCACCTGTAGGATATAAATCAAATAAATAATAAAGTACCTGTCTGTAGCTTGAGGAATTTTTTTAAAAAATTTCCTAAAAACTGTTACTCTGTCCTTTTGGTATTGGCTCCCCTTAGTGGAATGGGTATGTTTTTTAGCCCCCAACATCAGCTTATGGTGGTACTAATCTAGTTCATTCTCTTGTAGACTGAATTCCTTCTCTATCCTTAAGAGGCTGGATATAAGACCTGCAAGCCAGACATGAGAAGAAGGAAAAATAGGGTTGGCTTTTTAATGTTCTGTTTTTCTTTTCTCTTCCAGAGTTTTCACGTCTTCCACAATGAATCCTGTTTACAGCCCCGTTCAACCTGGGGCTCCCTATGGAAACCCTAAAAACATGGCTTATGCAGGTAAGGCTGTCTCTACGGTATGGCTTGCAATGTTCAAAGGCCTAGCTCTTACTGAGGCAGTACACCTCTCTCTGGGCTGTACCCCTTCAGATCACAGATGGGGGCGGCTCACAAGACTCCATTAAAACAACCACCCATACCTCCCTGCACAGAGAGAGCTAGATGTGAGGGGAAGGGTTTCTGGTCTTGCCATCTTCCTGAGATCTAGCTGTCTGTGCTCGGGAAACATTTTGGGTGTAGATGAGCATCCAGTCATGTCTGCAGCCTCCACTTGCCGTGTGGGAGGCATTTACCGCAGTTGTGAGAGCTACAGTATGGTGTATTGCATGCCATTGGAGACTCTCTGGGAAGTCACTGGATAACCAGTGGAAACTCTTTGGGAAGTGAGTTGCTGAAGCCGAGTGTTTGGTGATTCCAGGATTTAATTACCACCTCAGGAGTTTGCTTATATGCACCACGTTTTTTCACTGATGATGCCTTCTTCTTCAGGCATGTTCTTCAAGCATGTTCTGACACTGCCTAGAGATTTCGATATTAGGTGGTACATACATTCAATTTAATTAATTAATTTCAGGTTTGTGTTGAGGGCTGGATGTGTTTCTGCCGCTTGCCTGTGTGCACACATGCAAGTGGAGGAGATGGAGGAGATGGGAGGGGTGGGTCAGTTTTCCTGCTGTTTGACTGAGGTGCCCTCCACACCTCTGTTCCCTGTTCAGGAGCAGGAAAGAAGGTGGTGGTGGTGGGTGCTTGCTCCATTGGTTCTGCGTGGCTAAGGTACTCCAGGCGCCTTGGCCACACAGCACCTAACAACCCTCAGCCTTCCAACGCTGGAGTTGGGGGTGTGGATTGCTGCATCGCTGTGGGCGTTATCCCTGCCTCTTTCCCAACTGAGATGTTGGGAGGGAGGCTGGAGCTTATACTTGCCAGATAGTGGTACCACATTCACTGGGGTCTGCACGTGTCCTGGTTGGATGGGATCAAATCTCTTGGCTTCCACTTGTACAAGTTGCGAGAGCAGGAGGGCTTTCTCCACTGAAGTCTGCTGCTTTCTTCATGCACACCTTTTTATAGATTACGGTTATGAGCTTTGCCATGAATTGACACAAAGGTAATTTTTGAATACTACACAAGGAAACATTAATATAGTAGCACTAAAATCTGATAAAATACAATAGGTGGGGAAAGTGCTTGATGAATGGATGAAGAGTGTTTTCTTGTTTCCATTGGATGTCCATCCCTCTACACTTCATAAGCTGCTTTAGGGGTAAAGGTTTCCTCATTAGAATTCCTTGGTAAAAAACACTCAGGAGTGCCCCTGTAGGCACTGTGGAGTGCGATGCCCGATTTCCAGTTATGTTTGTTGTCATGCAGTTGCATTGCAGTGTCAGCATCTTGCCTTGTGAATAACATGGGTCTTGGTGAGTCCAGTTTCTATTGGTTTTGGCATTTTGTGCACAGAAGACAAATGCTCAATTGACCTGGGCTGCTTATTTTCCTGGCCCAATGGCACAGTATAACAGACTGTTCTCTGCATGGTTTTTAGAACAGATTGTCATGTCTGTTGCAATGTCTAGTGGTTCTGTTTGAAAGCCTCCATTCCTGCTGTAAGAGCAAGAGATTGTCTCTGGAAAATACAATCTTCCTGGTAGTGAATTGAGAAGATGGGCATTTTGGCCAACTGAAGTTGGCACGCAGAGAACTAAAATATGAGAAGACGAGTACCGTGCAGGCAAAGGGGAAGGAACAGGGCAGCGTTATGAGAAAAGAGGAGCGAACACCTGGAGAGAGAGAGAGAGAGAGAGCTGCAGAGGAATGAAGTGATGGCTCATGACCCATATGTATTGTATAAGGGGCAACCCTACAGAGGCGGCAGAAGAGAATGATGTATTGGAGCGGACACAAACTATTTCTGCAGAAAATCGGGCAATTGCTATACGAGAATAAAAGGTCAGGAGAGGCTGAGTAGAAGTATTTGTGTCATGTCTGAGTTTTTGTTTCTGCTCAGAAGGAATGTCGTTTAGTAGTTTTCAGACGGGTTGCCTTCCAAACACGGAAGCTTCCAGGCAAGGCTGGCTATTCGTGAGGCTAGACGAGGTGGTTGGTGGAGGCTGCAGGTTGGCAGGGGCACCTCTGCTCTGCTCACCACTGGACTGTTGCCTCCCCCTCACCTGGTGGTGGTGTGCCAGTCACCGCTGCGTGCTCGCTCTCTCAAGGGAGTGGAAAGCAGTGTGGAGGAGTCCTTGGCCTTGAGCATTTCCACTCTAGCTCAGCACTCTACTCTTCTTTACACTTCCTCCCTCCCCGGCTTTTAAAAAATGTCAGAGGCAGGAAGAGAAATGGTGGCAATGCCAGTGCAGAGGAGAGAGGAAAGACCCAGTGGGGGGAAGGTGTGGCACGCTCTGCGTTCTACCAGGGAGGTGAGTGAGGGGAAGAGCAGGGGGAGAGGGAAAGGTGGGGGAGTGGTGCATATCCTGGGGGTGTGGGTAGTGGTGGCGGCTTGGACTGTCCCTGCTTATGGGGCTGCAGTATATATGTGGAGGTACTTTGGAGATGACACCATGTCCCATATGTAATAGGAGTAGATGTCTTTAGCATCTGAATTTTACAACTAGTTTCAGTCTCAAAGGTTGAACCGTCCTGAGCCATTTTTGGAAGGGCTGTATAGAAATCAATCAATCAATCAATCAATCAAGTAAGTAAGTAAGTGGCCTTGGTCCCACAGGGACAAAAAGCGTGTCCTTTTCCTGTTATTGACAGAGCCTTGCACATGCAGACAGTCCCTCCTTGCACATACAAAGTCTTGTTTTCTTTGAAGTCTTTAAGCATTGTGTCCAGTTTTTCTAGATGAAATAATCATCTCCTTCTGGCTGAGGCAGTCTGTTTTTTCCCCCATCCACTTTTTTGTTTGCTTTTACCTGCAAAAATCATGATTCATGTTGAAGTCCATAATAAGGTACTCCAAACAGCCCTACTTCATAAATAAAAGAACAAGGCACAAATGTGCCCTTCTGTTGCTCACTCGTGGATTCTGAAATCCTGGCATTATTTGCAAGATATTATAAATTCCAGAGGAATGGAGTTGAGAACATATGAGGAAAATAGGTTGTTGGAATAATTGGGGTTGCTGGGAATGGTATTCTCCAGGAGGCTGGTGGTATTCTGAGCTAAAATGTCCACATTGAATTAACTGACAATGTTGTATGACATTTGTTTTTGCATATGTGTATTGCTTAATCTTTATTCCTGTCACATTATAGTAATTAAAAAATGTTGGTGGTCTTCTCTTTGTGGCCTTTTCTTCCTAAAACACAGGAGAAATGTCCATATTAATGTAGGATGCTGCAAAATAACTGGAATGATATTAAGCAGTTGGCTAAGCTTTATGTAATAGAATGAATTGTGTGTGTGTGTGTCTGTGTGTGCGTGTGTGTGCGTCTGCGTCTTTGCATGAATGCAGTTTAGGAAAAATGTCAGACATCTTGGTCTTATTTTGTCAGCATGTCAGTAATGGGTGACCGTCCTGTCTGCATTAAAGGAAGCCAATGAGTGTTGTGAACAGATCATATTGGCATGTTTTGTTTAGACAATCTAGTCCTCAAAAAGCAAATGCTACGTTGTGAGTAGTAGTTGCTCCAAATCAAAGCCTCACTTTGTACCAATGCAGTTCCAAAGAAAAGGGTCTGCTAAAAGTTTTGCCTTTCCAATCTGAACTGTTCTTTTTGACGCCTCTCTAAAGAACCCTTTACATTCCATGTATGATGCCAGGACAGTTAGTGGGCACAACTCTACTTTTCATATGCATTGTATTTTTACTGTTCAAGCTCATTACAGCCTAAATAAATAAATACTAGCTAAGATCCCAAACAGCACACTACGAGCTCTCTGGGCCCAAGTGTGCATGTGTTCTGTTGCCTGTGAAGTTTAGAGAACTGGATGTAAAACTTGAGTAGTGGGTGTACAACTGTGAGCTGGCAGTGAGTTTTGAGACAGCAGTGAAGCGGCAGGCTACATGTAAAATGATGCACATTGGCGCAATAAAATAAAATAAAATAAAATTCTCAACTTCACATATACCCTTAAAATATTTTGTATTTTATTGTAATCTTTTATTTTATGTATTATAATTCTGTGAAGCGATTTAAATAGTGATACAAATCAATTTGATTTAAATCACATCAACCCTGGTTTTTGAAGCATCATTCAAAGAGGCACCTTTTAATGTGGTGATTCTCTTTTATTGAGCAGGGGGAGAGTAACTGGCCCTCTCCACCCCCAGCACAGGACCTCCAGTAACTGATGCTTAGATTGTGAGCCCTTTGGGGACAGAGTTCCATCTTATTTGTTTATTTCTCTGTGTAAACAGAGAAATAAACAATTAAGGCAGCCTCAGGGCCAAATAAGAAGGCCTTGGGGTCTTCTCTGTTGCTGCCCTGAGGCTTTGGAATGCGCTTAGAGAAATAAGAGCCTCCCCATCTCTGACAATTTTAAAAAAGTCTTTAAAGATGCATCTGTTCACGCAGGCTTTTAACTTATACTGTTTTGATTGTTTTTAATGTTGTTTTAGAATATTGTTTTTAAAATTTTACATTGTTTTTTAAATTTCTTGTTTTTTCTTTCTAACTAATGTTTTAATGTTGTTTTTATCTTGTTGTAAACTGCCCAGAGACGTAAGTTTTGGGCGGTATAAAAATATGTTAAATAAATAAAATAAATAAATAAACCATCCTGAGCCATTTTTGGAAGGATGGTATAGAAATATATTATTATTATTATTATTATTATTAATAATAATAAATGTTAGTCACATGGAGTCCTTTTCTCTGCTACTGAGCACTGATTTGGATGCCAGAGCCTGAAGCTCAAGGCTGAGCACTGCAACTTACCCTCCGCCTCCCACCCCTTTCAGCAAAGATGCCATGGCATATCGGCCATTCTGTTACCTTATTTCATTGCCATGGATTTGTAGAGTGCCAGAGACTACCTTCACCGTAATGAACTCAGAGGTGCTCCCCAGAGTCTGCTGTAATGTAATTTAGCTCTTCTAGTAGGAGCCACAATTTGATCTATTCCTCTTTGCCATCGAGTGGTGTTAGTAATTAAATAGTGACATTTTGAAAAATCAAAGGAAATAACTTAGCTGGGTAAAACATTCTCAAATAAATGCACTCATAATTCTTCCATACCCTATCAATGACAAAACACATCCTTGATTCTACAAGAACAGCTTATCAACAGGGCTAGAAAAATAATTTCAGTACCTAGGTAGAGGCCAGCATACAACATGAAACACCAGACTTGCAAAAGCCTGAATAAATATTTCAAGATAGAAAGAGTCAGCATTACATTTCTAGGAGTCCAAGCAGCTGGGATTTTTCCAGTCTTGCATATTTGAATAAGCACGGGCTTCTTTTCCTGCATTTCATGAATAAGTGTGTGTGGCATTGCAGGCAGTATTAGAGTGTTACCTCAACATGTGTACGTGCTAGTGGTGGAACAGATTTTAATTTGGAGAGGGGGAGAGAGAGAGACTGAACACACCACTAACTGTGTATGCTGGTCCTCTTTCAGTCCCATGTTCAGCAGTTTGCCAGTCCCATTTCAACCCCCTGTATCCTCTCACTATAAGCTTCTGACTGCAAGAAAGGCCCTTTACAATAAGCAGAGCTGGGAAAATGCTCTAATTCCTTTAGAAATCAGCTTCAGGGGTTTGCCATCCACCATCAGAGGCACCAACCCTGTGTGTAGTAAATACTAGCATCAAATTTCTTAGAGTTTTTGTGGCCAGCTTTGGGTTTAGGTTTTTCTAGCTTTGACCAGGAGGCCACACAAATAGAAAGGAAGCTGCAGGGAAGAACAACACAAAATATATTGGAAGGCTAGGCTGCTCTGTGACCTCTGCAGGATATGCAGTGTGTGTTCTTTTTAACAGCATGGTTTGAGAATATTTATATGCTCAAGTGCCTCTTATATGTTTGAAGATGCTGCCTCCTGCCTTTCTTGAGACTAACTCAAGGTATTGAATAAGTCAATATGTTGGCGAGGCAATGCACATATTAACTCCAAACTGCATAATCAAGATCATTACCAGCCAGCAGTAAAAATTCCAGGCCGGATATTTTGGAAGAGATGGGCTTTTGGGCAAGGGTGGGCCAAACTTTCCTGGAGTGTAGTTTTGACTGTGTGAATGAAGTGTCATGATTTGGCTTCTTGGCAACTCCACAGAGAAATAGTGCAATATAACAACAGTGGTGTATTTAGAACAGTATTATAAAATCTTCTCTTCCATGTGTTGATTTCTGTTATTTACAGTTGGGGGTTTATTATTTTCTCACCAATCCATTGCTGCTATCTACCTGTAGGATCTTTTCTTTTTACTAGCAAGATGAGAAGTAAGAGGTTGGGGATGGGTGGGAGAGCCAGCTTGCTTAGAGGGCCTAGAAACCAAGCTGGCTGTGTTGAAGAGGGCTTTGCTTTGAGCAAAATTGGATGGCATTCAGGGAGCCAAGAGAATGTGTGCGCCAGCTAATCAGGCACTCAAATGACCTTTTTTCGCCCTGTTGGAGGTCCCAGGGAGGGAAGAAAACTCTTGAAAAGGAAATGGAAGGCAAATTCAAACGCGGAAATGCTTAACAAGGTCCCTAGGAATGTAAGTGAATGCACAAAAGGAAGGAAAACTTAGATGTTGCCAGTGTGAGAGCCCGTATACACATCACTGATGAATCAATGGAATCCTTAGATGTTTGCCTTGGCTGCCCAGGAGGTAAAGAATTGTCATAAGAGTGGCTTTTATTTTAAAAATCCTCAAACAGAAAACCTCAGGATGGAGAAGAAAAGACCAGGAACAAAATAATGTATTTCAAAAGCTCTTCCATGTCCTCTTCATTGCCTTTTTTTTGGCGTGGGGTGAGCTAAATCTGAATTGCAAAAGAGAATAAAGCAGGGTTTTTTGTTACCTTAAGAACGCTCAATGTTTTAACCAAAAATTGCTTCCATTTACTCCAGTGAGAAATGCTTTTGCTGTTTCTTCGTGTAGTACCTACCATTTATCATAGGAATGTAAGAATTATCACGCTGGGTGAGACCAACATTCTGTATAATGAGCTATGTCGAAGAGCTTAACAAAACTAGGATGGGAAGTGTTTCCATCCTTTGGCAGGTCCTCAGAATTAACTGGAGACAAGCTTCTGGAATCGGAGAAAACCCAAACTACCTTCAGAAAAGAACCCAGCACCAGTGGTAACAAGAGCAGTTGGAGGCCTTAGGAGAATACCTAGAAAAGTACTTTCCCTCTCAGTACTTCCTTGTGCTGTTGTGGAAAGAAACCAGGTGGCTCCCTGCACCAGGTCCAAAGCATCCTGGCTAAAGAATCCCACTGGCTTCTGGACAGGCTTTAAGAGGGGTTTAGATAACTTGATGGAGGAGACCTCTATCAATGGCTATTAGTCAGAGGGCCATAGGCCACCTCCAGCCTCAGAGGCAGGATGCCTCATACCACTTGCAGGGGAGTAACAGCAGGAGAGAGGGCACACCTCCACCTCTTGCCTGTGGGCTTCCCAGAGGCATCTGGTGGGCCACTGTGTGAAACAGGATGCTGGACTGGATAGGCCTTGGGCCTGGTCCAGCAGGGCTGTTCTTATGTTTCTATGACATTGTCAAAGGGCATCGTGCTATGGGCAGGAGCTGGAGATGGTTTTGCCTCTTCAGTTGGGCACCATGAGCATGGAGGGTGTCGCTGCATGAGGCTTTTCAGCACATCCATGCCAAGACAGGGTGTGCCAGCACTCTCTTGGGGCAATGTATGTGATCACAACAACACCACCACCACCCCAGTGCTTTTTCACATCTGAAGAGGGCTTTTAGTGATTATATATCTTGCTGGTGTTAAGAGAATTTGCATTGCCTTCTAATTTATTGTTGGGCACAGTTCAAAACGTTGGCCTGGAATGGTCTGGATGGCAGGGTATCTGAAGGACCCTTCTTTTTTTACCTGAACCTGCCCACTAATAAAATGAAATAATCTTCAGAGACTTTGCTCCAGCAACCCCTTCCTTCAGAGATCAGTCAGGTGGCTACCAGCAAGAGGGGTTGTGGTTGTGGTGACACGGCAGCTTTGGACCTCCTCCTCCCCACTGGGAAGTTTGCTCAGCGCCATGTGTGTTGTTATTTAGGCACCAGGCCAAGTCCATCCGACTTACCCCTGCTTTTAACTAACATTGAGAGCTTGTATCCTGCTCTGGGCTGCACTGTGATCTCCTCAAAGGCAAAGCATGGCTCAGACCCTGGACAGCTCCTAGGGCAGCATGCCAGGACCACAGCCAGAGTGAAGCAGGAACTGCAGGAGCTGGATAGTACTGCAACAGGGGAATGTTGCTCCAGCAGGGTGTCTGGGCAGACTGCTGGGTTTTATAACCTGCTGAGGGGTGGCTCAACCCTACCCCTTCCATAGGCAAGCTTTGCTGGCTAAAGGGGCCTTGTCTGATTTTGCAGGGGTTTGCTTCAGCAATACTGGGGTGCCTCTGCTGTGACCATGAGGTCATCAGAGGACTTCATTGACTTGGAGGACATTGGCAAGGTAGTGTCCTCAGATTCTTCTTAGTGGTCATTGCACCTCTTTGTGGTCAGCCTGTTTAGGAAGCTTCCAAGCACTTTCCTGGTAGCTCCGTCCCTCCTGTACCTGTAAGTTAGCAAGGCTTCCCTCCCTCTCTCCTCAGTTCTTCTTCACCCGCCACATGGTTTTGGTGGGGGTGCTGGTTGTGGATTTGTGTGTGTGTGTGTGTGTGTGTGTGTTGGGGGGTGGGTGGGTTCCAGCAGCATGGGGTCACCTGTTGTCTGGGTCGTTGATGTCTTCCATTCTGTTTCTTTCCCTGAACTCTCCACCCCTGAGGGGTTCTGGGATCATGACAGCTTTTAATTTTAAGTATCAGTGAAGAGCTGGCTTGAGGAATTTATATAGTGAAGAGGTGGGATGGAAATGTTTTAAAGAATTAATAACGTTTACATCTTTGCCCAGAAGCTTGCAGGTTTGCGTCAGGGCTGGTAGTCTGGAGGCAAGTTGGTAACGAGGCTGGGGAGCAGGCAGGCCAGGCCAGACAGCGGCGAGTTGGGCAGCCCAGAGCAGCTCAGTTTGTGCATGGGCAACAAGATGCTCTGATGGAGGGAATGAGGCCATGGTAGCATCTTCATAGCCTCCAGTGGAACATCTTGGCCTCTTGTGTCACCTGACCCCTGCTGAGCTGGTAGCTACAATACCACCATGGGGCCATCTGTAGTGGTGGTGCTGAAGAGCAGCGCAGCAAAGAGCAGGCTGGCAGCTCCTGTCTCTCATAATGGTATAGGGAGGAAAGCAACTGGACCCAGCTGCTTCTGAATCCCCAGTGCCTTACAGCAGTTTCCCAACCTTTTGCCTGAGGTACACTTTAAAAGGGGGGGGGGGTTTGAAACATACTGGCTTCCCAGAATAGGCACACAGCCCTTTTGCCCCCCAACACATAGCACACCCTTTAATTCTTAGTTATGCGCTGGGAGGAACAGGACACGCTTGGTGCCCTGTGGGTCGGCTCATTGGCCAAGGTGAGTTTACATCCCCCCCCCACCTTTTGGAGGCAACTTGCTCCCTTTATGCACTGGGAGTGTCAGGTCCCTCCCAGTGCATTACAGGGCAACTAATTTCCAGAAGCGGGGAGTTTAAATTCCTTACTTGTGTCAGTGTGGCACAGCGGCCAGTGTTCTGCGACACAGGAGTGTTCTGTGGCCCACCAGTTGGGCAACTCTGCCTTACAGCATCAGACCCAGTTTGCGCCAAGCCAGTAAGGAGAGGAAGCTTGGGAAGAAGCTTGCTGGGTGGTAGGTTTGAATGGCAGCATAGATCAGACTATAGAGAAAAGAAAATGCTAGAGTAACAGCTCAGTTGTCTGGCGATGGAACGTCCTCATTCCTTTTGATGTTTTTTGTTCATGTCCCCTTGGGGCTGAAGTGAGAGCTGTCACAGGAAACAGAAAGCAAGGGAGTAATTCAGGATTTTAGCATAGCTGTGATTGAGCAGCAGTGTGTATCAAAGACAGCTCATTCTCTTTCTTAGTCAATCGTTTTAATTGTTTTCATTTTTAGACATTTAAACAGCAAAGTATGTCTGAACGCAAGTCCTTTGGCCAGAGCGTAACGTTGGCGCACAGGCTGAACCACTGCCTGATAGGCCTCAGCTCATAGGTGCAGGATCTGCTGTGGGGGCTGGCTGGATAGAGGGAGCATGTTCTTGATACTAAAAAAGAAAGTCAGGATGAGGCAGATTGTGAAATGTGCTGCCTGACAGGAGCTGTGGACACTGCAGTCGCCCTGATCTTCATTCCCTCTCAGCACATTGACGAGTGCTTTTGCATCTGTTGTTTCCGTCTTTATAAAATGGCTGTTTAAAGCTGGTTTGCAATTCTGACTTTTCAGATTTCCCAAGGGAACACACTGTACTTGTAGCCCCAATTAAAATGGAGGATGAAGGAAAAACTGCTGGCTCTCATGCCATCTGATGTTCAAATGGTCTGAGCCTCTGTTTTTAATAGATGTGCTGAGAATTTTACAAGGACAAGCACATTAAGTTCCTTTCCTCTCCTCTGATGATAAATTACCGGTGACTCTCACAGCTCTTGGGTTTCACAGGTAAAAAGGTAGGATCAGGAAATTCTTTAGGTGTGTTGTGTGTGGGGGGGGGGAGAGGGAGAGAGAGAGAGAGAGAGAGAGATGCATGCTCTCTCCTTGCACTGGGAAGGGCTTATTAGACCAATGCTAGCCAAATAAATTGTTTCTCCCTGCCTACCACCCCAGGGCATCACCAGTGCCCATATTCCTGGTCACAGAACCTGTTCTCACTGAAATGGTAAGCTCGTCTTGGCTCTTATACTTCAGATTGCTGGTGGAGGCTCACAGAATGCCCTTCCATTTGCAACAAAAAGCACCTCTACATATAAAGCTTGCATGTCCAGAGAACGGTTCCAGTATCACTTCTTCTCAACGTGAAGGGGAGCTTTGCAGAGCTTTCTATGTGCAGGAATCCCCCCCATCTTCCCCCGGTGTGTAGCAAAATGTTGTCATTGATATTGCAAAAGGAGGCACTCATACTGCTGTTCTTTGTGAGCCACAGGAGAAGTGGTTTCTCTGTACACCCCTGCTCCCCAGCAATGGTAATTTTCCCAAGAGACCTCTTGTGCACTTGTTGGTTGCTTCATGAGAAATCAGTGCAGCAAGGAGCACTTCATAGATCCTGCTGATTTGCTCCAAGGACTCAGTGTGTGATGTGTACTCCTTGTCAAACACCCCCCCCCCACCATTGCATTGGTCGACTACTACTATGAATATTTATATACCGCTCTTCAAAGTTCTCAAAGCAGTTTACATAGAAAAAGAAATAATTCATAAATAAGATGGTCAAAAGTTTAAAAGTTGTTGTGTTGAGTTCAGCACAACAATGGGAGTAAATATCTGCGTAAATATACATTGGATTATGTTGCTGAGGACACAAGGCTTAGGTAATACAGTAAGGGGAAGTAGGCAGGGGCATGGGGGAAACTAATTAGTCAAAGCAAAAGAGCAGCCAATAAAAATCGATTTAGAGAGCAGTTAACAGGTAACACTCTTGATTGATTGAAAGCCTAGATAAAAAGGGCTTCTATGAAAGATCGGGCTCTTAGGGATGTCACAGGCTCTAGACACTATAGCCTGTTTTCCCCAACATGTTGAACACTTGCAAAAATGTTTTCTTCTTTCAGAGCTTGCTTCAGCCATTGAGGTTTGTTTGTGTGTATGTCGTCCCACCCCCCCAAAAAAAACCCACAGTGAAGCTACTTTCCCACTGCTTCTGCCAAACTTAATATGTTATGTCTAAACTCTCTCTGAAACCTTGATCCCAGAATACCAGGTGAAGCTCTCCAAGAGTCTGGCATTGCAACTTACTTGCTTGTAAAAGGTGATTAATATTAAAGGCACACAATTAGCTTTTCTTTGGGCTGATTAGCATATCCCTGTTTCCCAGCAAGGATAAATTTCTGTACCCCAAAGACAGGCCAACGTATTGTACAAATGAGATCATGCCTGGAAGATTCCTGGTCAACCCATATCTCTAAAGTCTAGTTCTGGGGCTCTGCAGATTCATGGTGGCTATGTAGCCATCCTCTGTGTTTTGTGGAAACAGTTGAACATTGTCTCCTGTTCTGTTTGCAGTTTCCTCAAACTACATCTGATCCTGCATTTGTACAGAGCTGGCAATGAACAGTTTGGATAATGTTTGCCATGCTCTTTTCTGAAGATTGTGCATTTGGATTTTGTATCTGGATACTGGAAGGGATATAAATTAAATATTGAACTTTTCTCCTCCCCAGGCAGATACTTATTTTTTTACATGCTAGGCAGGCATTAGGGTTCTTCTGAAAGGTGAGCTTTTATGGATAGAAATATGATCCTGTGGTGGCTGGTAAAGCCTCTCTTACAAGTTGTTGAATCATTCTCTTGGCCAAGTTGCACCTTGCCCACCCACATGGCTGTGTGCAAAACATTGCTATACCAGCAAAGAACGTATTGCCTGGTTTAGAAATCAGCAGCCTCTGTACCTTGGCTTTGTTTCTTTTATTACATAAATTAGGTATGAATTGATAGTTTCTTATGAAATCTTCTGGTGGGGGTGGTCTGTGCAGGATTTCTGATGACTGGAAGCCAGGGCTATGGTGCCCTATGCAATTCCGCTTCTTTCTCTCTGGTTATTCTTGGTTGGCTGGCTCCAGCCCTTTCTCACTCCCATTAATTCTCTCTTCCACTGCTTCCATCCTCCCTTACTGTTGCAGCTTCTTCTTCTTTAACTCCACCCTCCATCACCTCCCCCAAATTCTGCTGCCTTAGAAGGAATAAACCCACCCTTCTAAGCTGCTGCTTTCGTCATCACCATCTTGGAAGCCCTTAATATGGGCTGGGTGGACAGCTCGTTGAAAGTGTCGTCTCAGTGTGCGGCAGCTGTGAAAAAGGCTAATTACATGCTAGGAATCATTAGGAGGGGGATTGGAAATAAAAATGCTAATACTATAATGCCCTTATACAAATCTATGGTGCGGCCACATCTGGAGTACTGCGTACAGCTTGGTCACTGTATCTTAAGAAGGACATTGTAGAACTGGAAAAGGTGCAGAAGAGGGCAACCAAGATGATCAGGGGCCTGGAGCACCTTCCTTATGTGGCAAGGCTACAATGCCTGGGGCTCTTTACCTTGGAAAAGAGGCAACTGCAGGGAGACATGATCGAGGTCTATAAAATTATGCATGGAGTGGAGAGGGGGAAAAGAGAGAAATTTGTCTCCCTCTCTCACAACACTAGAACCAGGGGTCACCCCATGAAACTGAAGTTTGGAAAATTTAGGACTGACAAGAGGAAGTACTTTGTTCACACAGCGCATAATTAATCTATGGAATTGCTTGCCACCTGCTGATGGTGGTGATTGCTTGGGTGGCTCTAAAAGGGGCTTAGACAGATTCATGGTAGACAGGTCTTATCAATGGCTACTAGTCTGGTAGCTGTGGGCCACCTCCAGCCTCAGAGGCAAAATGCCTCTCAATACCAGTTGCAGGGGAGCAACAGCAGGAGAGAGAGCATAACCTCACCTCTTGCCTGCGGGCTTCCCCAGAGGCATCTGGTGGGCCACTGTGTGAAACAGGATGCTGGCCTAGATGGGCCTCCTTGTGTCTGATCCAGCAGGGCCGTTCTTACAGTATGTTCTTAACATCAGACAGCAGAGCAAAGAAGATGTGAAGGTAAGGAGCAGAGTGGAGGAAGGGAGACTTTCCCCCTAGTGGCTCCTTCCCAGCCATACTGTGGACTGAACCCCTTTACTGCCAGGAAAAAGGAACCTCCAAGGAAACTGGGTGTTTGCATAAGGTGCACAGAGCTAGCAGCCTTCTTCCTTTAAACCCTCTGCTGCTCTTTTTCTCTTTTTCTTTTTGCAGGGAAGTGTGAGTGAGAGCCAGCTGTACTGTGGGATATATGGCAGGGCAGGAGCTGCTGATGAAGTTGGCGGAAATGCCATCGTGCTTGCATGAGCCCTAGTCAAGCTTCAACTCTCTTGGGTTTCATTATAGTGCAGATCTAATTATTTATTATGTCTTGTTTACGCAGTCAGGCAGGTGTTACTGACTGGTTTGTTTTATCCAGACATCGAGTCCTTCCCAAGGATCTGGGATGTCAGAGTTTTTTTATCAATATTGTTCTTGTAGTTGTTATAGATATCGTCGCAGAATACTTAATACTTTTATTGTCTTTTTATTGTATGTTTTAACTTTTGTAAACCGCCTTGGGGTTGTCTTTTAACGAAAGGCGGTATATAAATGCAACAATAAAATAAATAAATAAATAAATAAATAGGCTGTTAATAGACTTTCTATTAATATTTTTCCTTTTAACTATGTAAAGATTTTTATTTCTTTTTTGGTCAGAGACCATAAATAAAGTATGATGATGAGGCTGTTTTTTTTTTTTTACAAAAAAGCTGCTTTTTGTAATTGGCTGATGGTGTGATTTCTGTGGCCCCTATGGTGTTGAGGTGCTCTTCAAGGTCTTTTGGAATTGCACCTAGGGTACCAATTACCACTGGGATTATTTTGGTCTTTTTCTACCACAGCCTTTCAATTTCAATTTGTAGATCTTTGTATTTTGTGATTTTTTCCATTTCTTTTTCTTCTCTTCTGCTATCCCCTGGTATTGCTATGTCGATTATTTTGACTTGTTTTTCTTTCTTCTCGACTATCTGGTGTATTGTGTGGCAGATGTTTGTCTGTTTGTAGTCGGAAGTCCCATAATATTTTTACATCTTCATTTTCTTCAGCTTTTTCAATTTTATGGTCCCACCTATTTTTGGCTACAGGTAGCTTGTATTTTTTGCAGATGTTGCAGTGTATCATCCCTGTTACCTTGTCATGCCTTTGTTTGTAGTCAGTCTGTGCGATCTTTTTACTACAGTTGATTAGGTGGTCCACTGTTTCATCTGCTTCTTTACAAAGGCGGCACTTGCTGTTTGTGGTTGATTTGTCAACTTTTGCTCTTATTGCATTTGTTCTTAGTGCCTGTTCTTGTGCAACCAGTATTAAACCCTCTGTTTCTTTCTTCAAGTTGCCATTCTTAAGCCATTGCCAGGTCTTGGTGATGTCTGATTTTCCACTTATATTGTGCAAATATTGACCATGCAGGGGCTTCTTTTTCCATTTTTCTGCTCGCTTCTTGACTTGTTCTTTCTTGTAGGCCTGCTTTCTTTCATTGGTGTTGAATAGTTTTGCGTTATTGACCATTTGAAGTGCATCTTCTTCACTGTCCTTGATCTATTCTGCAAGGCCTCTTTTCTCCTCCTCTACTGTTTGATGGACTTGCAGCATTCCTCTTCCACCTGAGCTGCGAGGGAGGTATAGCCTACCTACATCACTGCGGGGGTGAAGAGCATGATTGATGGTCATGATTTTCCTGGTCTTACGATCTAGTGTCTCTAGCTCTGCCTGGGTCCAGTCTATTATTCCTGCAGTGTATCTGATAACAGGTATGGCCCAGGTGTTTATGGCTTGTATGGTGTTCCCGCCATTGAGTTTGGGCTTTAGGATTTTTCTAACTCTCCTGATGTATTCACTTCCAATTTTTCTTTTAACTTCAGTGTGTGCAATGTTATCAGCCTGGAGAATGCCCAAGTATTTGTAACGTTCTTTCTCTTCCAGATTCTTGATCTTGCTTCCACTGGGCAGTTCTATTCCTTCTGTTTTTCTTATTTTTCCTCTGTTCATTATTAATGCAGCACACTTGTCTAGTCCAAACTCCTCCTCCTCCTCCCTCCTCCTCCTCCTCCTCCTCCTCCTTATTCTTATTAATTCGATTTCTATACCACCCTTCCAAAAATGGCTCAGGGCGGTTTACACAGAGAAATAATAAATAAATAAGATGGAACTCTGTCCCCAAAGGTCTCACAAACTAAAAAGAAACATAAGGCAGACACCAGCAGCAGTCACTGGAGGTACTATCCTGGGGTTGGAGAGGGCCAGTTGCTCTCCCCCTGCTCAATAAAGGGAATCACCACGTTAAAAGGTGCTTCTTTGCCAAGTTAGCAGGGGTATTTGAGAGAGTCAGTTTCCCCTGTTTGGCTTCCTGTGCTATGGGTGAGGCTGGCCCATTCATTAGACGAATGGGACCTCCTGTCTTGGTCACAAAGCCACCTTCTGGATCGTTTCGGCGCTGCTGCCACCTCTACTGGCCATCTTGTTTGAGGATGTAGTAACTCTGGAGAAGGTGATAATAGTAGGTCAGGTGAAAGAGATGATGCTGAGGTAGGGAGAAGGCAGCTTTTTTTGCATAAATAAATAAATAAAATCTTAAGTTTTTCTTGACACGGGGAGGTGGCGGAAGCAGAGCGATGCTGTTCACCAAGTCCCACTTGGACGATGAGTGTGTTGCCATTAGCTTAGCACAAGATCCATATTGTCCGCTTGTATCCCTTCAGGAAGTTAGGTCTCTGTTTTCTTGTGACATTTACCAGGAATTAAGCTGAGGGGTAATAAAGAGCTTGGAGTCTCTGAAGAATGAACAAACAGACTTTAAAGAAAACAAATAATGGTAAAGCATTGGTGGGCCTGGGGCAGTGGGGGAGAGGACGACAGGAGAGAGAATCGTGTAAAGAGTGTAAGAGCAGGCAACGGAGGAGTGGCTTCCTCTCCTCGTGAGCCACTCAGGTGCATTTGCCAGGCCCAGTCGGTGCTGGGGTAACTGGGTGCTTGGACCTTTGCACACTCAAAATCTTTTTTTTTTAATTTACTCTTTTTCTTTGTAGAGTGGTGTTATCAGACTTTGTAGTTTTCTGATTTAGCTTGCTCAGTCCCCAACTGTGAACTCCTCCTCCCCTTAGCATTGCTGAACTGATTTTCTTCCAATTTTGGAGGGCACGGAAGCCTTGCTTTCTTTCACTCGCACAGCAGCGTTCTTTCCCTCTCATATATGTGTGTGCTCTTGCTGGCTTTCGTCCTCGTTTCATCTAACGCAGTACTGGCCTGGAATGTTAATGTGTCTGCAGCCAGAGATGATTTATCAGTTCCCAGAGCCCTGGCTGGGACAACAGGAAGAAAATATTGCATCAATGAGCCTTGCTTGGCACTGATCAAATACAGGAGTCCGGAAAGACCTTTCATTGCTTTGGCTTTTTTCACCAGTCTTGCATTGTCAGATTGAAAGGAGTGTTTTTTTAAATATTGTGCAGTGCATTTGTCTACCCACTCAACAACAAAAAAATAACACCCTTCCATCGTTTTGGAAATTCAAGAGGTAAAGTGCGGGCTCTGTTCCCAGACGCAGAAGTTCTTGTCCCAATTGCACTGGTTGACCGCAACCCACAAACACCTGCCCTTTTGAGTTGCTTTGAAAGTAAGGTTCCTGAAAACAATCTGTTTGCTTTAATTATTTGCTTTTGTTTAAATCATATTCCTAAAATCTGTTAAGATTTGATATTGCTATGTGTTCAGAAAGGATAGTAAATTGAAAGATCAGATCTGCTAACTGAGCAAAGAGGTACCTTTCAAAGTGGTAAGTGTAAAGTTTGCCTTTGAGTTGGTGTCGACTCCTGACAACCACAGAGCCCTGTTGTTTTCTTTGGTAGAATACAGGAGGGGTTTACTATTGCCATCTCCCATGCAGTGTGAGATGATGCCTCTCAGCATCTTCCTATATTGCTGCTGCCTGATGTAAGTGTTTCCCATAGTTTGGGAAACATGCCAGTGGGGATTCAAACTGGCAACCCCCTGGCTTGCTAGTCAAGTCATTTCCCCGCTGTGCTATTAGGTGTGGTCCCCTTTTATTTAGCAGGGAGAGAGCAACTGGCCCAACACAGCATCATCCTTCCATTAACTCTTGCTGGTGTGTGCCTGATGTTTATTTTCAGATTGTGAGCCCTTTGGGGACAGGGAACCATTGCATTTATTTATTATTTATTTTTCTGTGTAAACTGCTTTGAGAACATTAGTTGAAAAGAAGTATTTAAATGTCCATAGTAGTAGTATTTGTATTGCACTGTGCTGCTTAGTGTTGGGGATCCTCCCTAGATTGTATAAGCAACCTAGTCTGATTGCTCCGTCCATTGCTCTGTTTTCCTGCTTATTGCCTGCAGATTCTTGTCTGAAGATCGGGATACCTTGCTGTCCAAATGTGGCATAATTTCTATAGCAACTGCAGTGGAACGGGACCATACATTTTTAATGTGCACAGGAGGCACTTTTAATATGGCCAGTTAGAGCTGCAGGACAATAACTTGCTTAATTGTTGGGATTATTGGTGGGTGGGTATTTTTCATTGGTGCTGACCACGTTTATGGTCAAACAATAACATTTGTTTAAAAGTTAGTAAACAATGTTTAGAACCCCAGTTCTGATTTCCTGATAGGATCCACAATAACTATATTTCCCATGGATTCTTATACCTCAGATGCTGCTGCTGCAGTTTCAAGAGGCTAATAGAGACCCCACCGCACCTCTTTGCTGCCACCTCTTAGGTTTGGAAAGGGTTAGTTGTTGCGATAGTGAGAGAAATGAATGGTGTCAGGAGAGTCTATTATGAATTGGACCTTAGCTGCAGCTGAGTTTGGGTTCAGTGTGGAATGGGCTAGAGGGAAAGGACCCCCCCCCCCTTACAAATCTCGTCATTACTACTAGTGCTTCCTGAAGGTTTTCGTGTAAACCCTTCCAAAGCATAAGCTGTCTCCTTGCAAAGGAACTGACCTCTTGCAAGATCTTTTGGGTTGATGACACAGAATACAATTTTTCTTTTTCTAGCCAATAGGATTGTTTAGGAAATCTCATCAGTGTTTATTTCTTAACTGAGTTATATTTATTTAGTTCATAACTCTAACTGAGCCCCCTGGAATTGAGAGTAAGGATTGTCTCAACTTACCCTTGTGGGATACGTGTGTAGCTGGGTTGATGCAGTGGTGCATTTGATTATATTGCCTCCCATGCCCTCTTGAGGATTATGTTATATTTCTCCTTATTAAATACCTAAAGTGATGTAGGAATGAGCATTCTTCTCCAGGGAGAGGGATTTAGCTGCCTCTTTCATTGGTGTCCCCAGGAGGTAAAGTACATGGTAATAACCATCAGTGGGAGGCGATGGCAAGAGCAGTCATGTTAACAGATTAAGGGGAAGAAAGAGCCACATGTGTGGTGCTCCTGTGAGTCTTTTTATCTGCCTATGATCCTTCCACTCAAAGCTGCTTTTAATTCAGCCCCTAGCTGTCATCTTCAAGTAAGGGTCTTTCCCTACTATTTTTGGAAAGGTGATCCAAGATCCTTGTTTCTCAGCACTGCCACGGCTCAGGATATGGAACGAGGCAACCCCTCTTCAGATTTTGAAAGCAGAAACTTCAGGCTCTGCAACTGGAATAAAAAACTCTTTAGACAGTTTGATAGCTTCTTTAACTTGTGTGGTTTTGTGCATATTGGGTCTCTTTTTGTAACAAAAATATGAATCAAGAATGGCTGTGACTCATTAATTATTTGGGGTGAATGGGTATATGGGAGTTGGAGCGCAGCAACTTAGACTTGGAAATGGAGCTAGCCATGGGCTAGGAGAGAAATCTTAGAGTCTGCAGAGCGGTAAGACCTGGATTCATCACGTCCCACCTAAGCACTGGTGCAATGAGACATTATACTCTGCCCCGGATTGGGTTCTCCTTACGTCACTCTGTAATCCTGAGGCATTCTTTCTTGTGCTCTGTAGTCATCATGTTGCATTCTCTCGCCCCCGCCCCAACTCATTAGCTGACGGGGGTGTGAAAACTCAGGATTGGGTGATGTCACAACATTGGCAGTTGTGTCTAAGCAATTATAAGAAAAGGGCGGCTGTTTCTGGCAGCTGCTCAGTGTACTGTTTGGCGCCACCTCCAATGCATGGCCTTAGTCAAGTTGCCCTCTTCCAGTGTCCCTTGCCTGTTTATAACATGAGAATAACAGAGACCCACATCATAGGTCTGTTATGAAGACAAATGCAATAAAGCCTGTAAAACTTTGGGTGAATTAGAAATGCTACACAAATAATATAAATAGTAGGAGCTTGGCCCTCCACTTAGATGGCTCGTAAAGTCTGTCTTTTTTGTTGCTGGGAAAACAAATGTAATTCTTCAGTGCAAAATCACAGTAATTCCATGATTTCTATTCCGATCCCAGCACAGTGACCTTGTTGTGTTTCCCCAATACTGTGTATAAGCACTCCACCAAGTCTGTGAGACTGAAATCTGAATGTGTAAACAAGAAGCTGGAACTGGCTGCTTTCCTATTAATCTTCAAACTTTGGTTAGCATGACAACAGGTCACAATTCTTCAATTGCCATGACAATCTGCTGTGAGATTGTGAAAATGTCGTGCTATTGCATTATTTTTAGTTCATTTGCTCTTCCCATGGAGACCAGTTTTGACTGGAGTGGTGAAATAACTTCTTCTTAAGCACTGTGAAAGGTTCTGATGGCAAAGCTCTGTGCTATCGTTTGTGTTCCTCTTCTGTGCAAGCTTGATCAGTTCTTGGGATGTGCAGAGATCTGCTCAGTCCTCAAGAGTGTTGGGCAGCCGGGTTGGCAAGTGTGTGGTGACTCACCCCGTGGCTGACAACAGGAATGGGATGGCAGGACCGAAGTAGTGCTGCTAGGCTGATCAAGGGCGCAAGGTTTGGGCAAGGTCTGAGAGTAACTCCTGCTGTAGTCTCCTTCTGGGTTTCCAGGGAAGGCAAGGCTGGCTATCAGCAAGACAGGGCTGAACTCGAGCAGCAGCTAGGCCAGCCAGGGTGCTCGATGCAAGCTGTTGTTTCCAGCACTGGTGGAGTCTAGGGAAATGGTTTATGAAGGCTAGGTAGGGGCTCTCCCTTGCTTGCCTGTTGCAACGAACTCAGTCCTGCTCACGAATCATTCTTCTCTTGCTCTTTACTCTTACTCACAAGTTGCCCTATTGCAATGGTCTCTTGGCAGCAAGGTGGGCACTTACTCATTGTTCCTGCATCGCCTCTTTTTGCTGTTGGCGGGATGGCGGACTCAGGAAAGACTCTTGGGGGTATCGGGGCCCTCGGGGCCAGCTACATGGGGCTTCACCCCCTAGAGCAGGCCTGCTCAACTTTGGCTAGCTGGCTGTTTTTAAACTACAACTCCCATAATCCCCAGCCATACTGGCCAATAGAGAGGGATTATGGGAGTTGTAGGCCAACATCTGCAGGAGGACTAAACTTGAGCAGCCCTGCCCTAGGGGTTTTGAGGTGCTGGGCGTCCTATGCCTGGCAGGGCTCTGGGGGCAGGACCAGATTCTGGCTCTGCCTCTTCAGGAAGCTGGCTCTGCTTCTCCTGTATGGAGTCTGGTGGGAGCCCCCCCCCCTCGAGGCTTTGGGGAGCCCTCAGGATGGGCTTTGTTAGTCACTTTCTGGGGTTTTGCAGGGTGCAGAGCTGTGGTTTCTGCAGGAGCGGGAATGAACTCTGCAGGTTCCCCCGTCCACTGCTCATCATCGGAGGACCAGTCTGCGATGTCAGAGTGGTCACTGTTGGGGGTCCTGACAAAGACTGGGGCCACCCAACAGTGGTTATGCAGGATCCCTTGCCTGAACGACAGGGAGGAGGAGTCTCATCCAGTGTTCCCTCTAAGGTGTGTGCATGTGCGTGTGCTCACACATTTTTTTGATGTCCTCTCACTTAATTTTAGATCCCGCTCAGATTGAATCAGGAAGATCTCACTCTGAATGAATGTGAAAACACATTGCCTTGATACTGATGCCCAGAACAAAACTCAAATCCGCACACAGATGAAAGAATTTAGAGAGAACACTGGTCTCATCCGGCTTTACTTAGTTTTAAATTGGATAAGAAAGCCCTGATGGATCAGACCAAAGGCCCATTGAGCCCAGCATCCTGCTTCCTGCACTTGCCAGTCAGATGTCTCTAGGAAGGCCACAAGCAGGACATGAAGAAAATAGGCCTCCCCAGTGGCCTACTGCTCCTGAAGGTGAAGGTTCCATATAGCTATTGTGGCCAGTAGTCATTGATAAGACTTCTTCTCCATGAATTTGTCTATTCGCTTTTTATCTGAAATTGCCTGACTCAAGGGAGTCCAGGTCTGCTTTGGAAGAGAGACGGGTCCATCGCTTTTTACTCTTACAGAGCCCCATTTGTCCATAGGCCTTGTGTGCTAGGTTTTGTTTTGTTTTCCGTAATCCTGAGTAGTTAGAAGCTTAATAGCTGCTGAACCAAGGGACAGCTTATTTCAGTCAGTTGAAGCTACTGTGTTTGGTGGTTTTCCAAGACTCAACTTCCGTTTACCTCAGGTTTATTTTTGCTATTTTTTTTTTTTAGCTGCTTCTGATTTGGGGGCAAACTGGCAAAGCTGCTATCTATCAAACCTACATGTTTTGTTTGTTTGTTTGTTGTATTTTTATACCACCCTATATAAAATCTCAAGGCAGTTTACAATTTAAACAGAAAACCTAAAAATCATGTTAAAACAAACTAGAATTACCATCAATAAAACTTAAAAATCATAAACTAAAAAGCCTGATAAAACAGATGTGTTTTCAAAAGTCATTTAAAAACAACCAGAAAAGGGAGGTTCTGATTTCATTGGGGGGGGGGTGTTCCAAAGCCCTGGGGCAACTCTGGAGAAGTCTCAGTTTTGGGTTGCCACCAAATAAGCCAGTGGTTACCACAGCTGGACCTCTCTCGGTGATCTTAATAGGTGTGTGTGTGTGTGTGGGGGGGGTCATCAGGAAGAAGGAGGCACTCTCTTAAATACCCTGGGCCCAAGCCTTTCAGGGCTATAATCCTTGTTTTAATTAGGTGCCTGCTTTGTGTGTGTCTAACCATAGCAGACAAGCAGTCCGGCAGTCAAGAAATATGCCACAGACTATTTGTTGTTGTTATTATTATTATTTACATTTATATCCCGTTCTTCCTCCAAGGAGCCCAGAGTGGTGTAGTACATACTTAGGTTTCTCCTCACAACAGCTCTGTGAAGTAGGTTAGGCTGAGAGAGAAGTGACTGGCCCAGAGTCACCCAGCAATTCTCATGGCTGAATGGGGATTTGAACTCGAGTCTCCCTGGTCCTAGTCCAGCACTCTAACCACTACACCACGCAGGCTCTTCTGGTTATGCCATGATGTGTCTATACCTACAAAGATTAGAATCGTTTGGACAATGATTTTCCCCGTGACACTCTATGGATGTGAAAGCTGGACTTTGAAGAAGCAAGATAGAAAAAGTATTGACGCTTTTGAACTTTGGTGCTGGAGAAGAATTTTGAGGATACCATGGACAGCCAGGGAAACAAACTAATGGATCATAGAACAAATCAATCCAGAATTTTCACTCGAGGCACAAATGACGAGGCTCAAACTATCATACTTCAGACACATTATGTGAAAACCCAGCTCCCTTGGGAAGTCGATAATGCTAGGAAATGTTGAAGGAAAGAGAAGAAGAGGACAACCAGCAGCAAGGTGGATGGACAATGGACGACAGCAATGAATGCACCACTGAAAGACCTGAAAGGCCAAGTTGAAGACAGATCATCCTGGAGAGAATCTATCTATGTGGTCACTAAGAGTCGACACCGACTTGATGGCACTTAATCAATCAATTGATCGATCGATCGTCAGGACTCTCAGATGATCCAAACCCGACTTTGACTTAGGAAAGAGCAATTCTTATGTATATCCAGCCCTATTGCAAGCATTCCAGCTTAGGTTGCATACAGGTGATTTTTTTACTTGCCACAGACAAGTGATTATTTACAAGCTTGATCTCTAGATTCCTGAGGCTGGGAGGCAGTAATAGGTGGAGATTCAGTCCCAGATGCTTCAGCAATCAGCCAGTTAGTGGCATCTGCATCCCCTCCTGTCCTTCCCTATTCTTCTTTACACAGTCGTTGGTGTTACTAAACTGCTGTGGTCAGGGAAGAGGTTCTGTTTCCAATAGTAAGAGCCAAAGCACCAAGAGTACCTCTTGCAAGTGTCTCTTTTTGCTCTTCTGATTTTGCTAGTATAAGGGGAGGAAAGTCTACCACAGTCTTTATAAAGAAAAAAGGATTCTATCTGCAAGACACAAATTGTAGATTGCCACATTTTCAGTTGCTCTCCAGTAACCAGTGGAAATAAAACGACACATTTTACAGACATCTGAGACACTCAGGGGGACTATTCTATCCAGCATTTAATTGAGGAATTTCATGCCACCGCAATAGAATTTAATTTAGATTTACAGCCTTGTTAAATGTGCAATCTTTCTGTTACCGATTTTTATAGTGCCTTGTCAAGAGGGGTTCCATGACCAAGTGGGATTTCTATCCAGTGTTACAGAAATATAGTATTGGTAAAACCAGGACCATCTCTAACCACTAGTACAGAACACTGCAGCCACCGAATGGCGCAGAGGTGAAGTAACTTGCTTAGGGAGCAAGAGGTTGCTGGTTCAAATCCCTGCTGGTATGTTTCCCAGACTATGGGAAACATTGCAATTCAAATTATGCAATGGGGAAGCCATACCTGCTGCCCTGGGATGAACATCCTCTGCACGTGTTGCTTGTGGTGGCTGCCTATGCACAGGATTGGTTGCCATGTTTTCTCTTTATGACACTGTGCATGTACACAGTGCATGCAAGCACGAACAACATAGTTTCCTCCCTTACTCAGACAGGGTGAGGTACTGTTGGCTACCACAAATGTTAGCTTGACTAGTGAAGTGGGTGGAGCCTGCTGTAAACCACATACTAGAAATAAATTTCAGCATAGTCGTATTTATAAAGCATACATTTCCTCTAGTTCTTGTGTAAGCTAAAGTGTGCCGTCCAGTCGATGTCGGCTCCTGGTGACCACAGAGCCATGTGGTTTTCCTTTGGTAGAATACATTGATGGGTATACCATTGCCATCTCCTGCGCAGTATGAGATGATGCCTAAAAACAAGGTGTGGATTTTCTGGAAAGTTTTTTTTATGCCATTCAGTCAGATAGGATCTGATTTCTCATGTTTGATTTATAACTGATGAACAAAACTTTAAGTACCCCATGTGTAGATAGTTACTGCGTAGATATTTCAAAAGGCTTTTTTCAATAGAAAAAAATTAAAACTTTTGAAAATTATTTTTAATGGAATATTTATCAATACTTTCATAACTGCATAGCATTGTTCACTTTTCAGATTTTTTTTTTTAAAGCAGTTAAACAGTGTTGCGGCCAAGAAAATCAGCCTAAACATCAGTCTTCACAATAGCTCACATATGCCCACATGCTCCTTAGGGATACTAACTTTAGGAAAAAGTGAATTGGAACTCTAGAAACTACTCACTTTAACTGAAATGGTATCAGTACTTTACGTTGCTAAGTAGTTTTATGAAACAATGCATATTTAGAAGTGGGATATTTTTTCTGCAGAAAAATTTAGTAGTGGACAAATTCTTCTCCACATCCCTTCTACCCTCTAACAAAAGTAACCATGTGTTGTTCAGGATTACACAAACAAATCATCCATAAACAATGTACATCTAAACACAAAGACATGATAGAGGTCTATAAAATCATGCAAGGTGTGGAGAAAGTGGAGAGAGAGAAATTATTCTCCCTCTCACATAACACTAGAACCAGGGGTCATCCCATGAAATGGATTGCCAGGAGGTCTAGGACCAACAAACGGAAGTACTTTTTCACACAAGGCATAATCAACTTGTGGAATTCTCTGCCACGAGATGTGGTGACAGCCAACAACCTGGATGGCTTTAAGAGGGGTTTGGATAACTTTATGCAGGAAAGGTCTATCAACGGCTTCTAGTTGGAGGGCTATAGGCCACCTCCAGCCTCAAAGGCAGGATGCCTCTGAGTACCAGTTGCAGGGGAGCAACAGCAGCAGGGGAGAGGGAATGCACATACCTCTTGCCTGTGGGCTTCCCAGAGGCATCTGGTGGGCCACTGTGCGAAACGGGATGCTGGACTAGATGGGCCTTGGCCTGATCCAGCAGGGCTGTTCTTATGTGCTTAAACACTTTTGGTAGAGTGTGTGCTTGACAGAATGTTTAAAACACACACAGTTGAACTCCCAATTCTATGATGTCCACATTCTGTAGTCCATTTTTGAAGACTGCTTAAATGTGCATGCTACTCCCTGTTCTTCACTGCTTGTAGTTACTCCTCTGATTTCTTTTAAAGTAATGCTGATGTAAGGTTGACATGTATTCGGAGGGGGAAAGCAGTTAGCTTGATAACTCCGCAGAAGACTGAAGCATCCAGCTGGGTTGCTGATTTAATGCTGGAGTTTTGAATGTGGAACATTCTTTATTGCTAGTGCAATTTCAAGGGGAGCGTCTTGTGGCTGTAGATGTGTCCATGTGACAGTGGGTTAGTCATTTCCCCCCAAAGGGCTTTGAGCAAATGACATCCGCTGCCCCCATCTGGTGTCAGCATGGTGCCTAGCTTTGACTATGCAGCATTTCACTCTGGAATGCTCCCAAGTATCCTGGAGAGCACATGACTCTGCATCCTCGTCATCCTCTTTGCCGGTGGGCCTGCATTTTCTGAGATATATCCACTGTGGAAAGTCTCTCTTGACACCCTGTGTGTGACTGCAACACATTCTTTTTTCTTCTTTTAAATCTGATTTTAATTTGTTAGGCATGGAGCAGCTTGATCCTCTGGGGGACAATTTTTCACAGTCCAGCTGATCTCATGATGGTGGAGCTTTCCCCCAGGAGGCATGTTTTCTGTTCATTTCATTTGGTCACTTATGGCCAGCTGCTTCTGACAACCTTTCTGACTCTCTGATGTCTGCCACTGGAAACTCTCCTCATCAAATCAAGGGTATGATGCACCCCTTTCAAAACTTGAGTGAGGGGGGAGGATCATTTTCTTCTTAAATTGACTGCCTGTATTAAACTATTATTTATAATCTGTACCAAACTGTTATTTATATAGTACATCGTAGTATTTGATTATATACCGTATTTACCTAAATCTAAGATGATAATTTCCCCCTAGTTATTGCCTGTTAAATATTGGAGGTGGGGGTGTGGTAGGGAGGTCAGATTCAGAATCCTTTTTCTTTGGGGTAAATACAGGTATAACCTGTATTTAGCCTCTGTTGGCATCATCTTACATTAAGAGTTGCCTTCTATTTGGGTACATACAGTAAGCAAGAAAGATAAGTCCCTGCCCCAAGGAGCTTACAAAGTCTAATGGGGGGAGAGAACAGAAGACTAAAAGGGGATGAATGTGAGTAAATGTAGTTACACAAACTGGCTCCATGGCATCTGGAAATGAAGACTGAGAGATTAAAGGAGGGTTTCGTTCATCCTTTCCCTAAACTTCGAGCTCTACTATGGATCCACCCACTAACTAACAATATCATTTCAAAGAAGGTGTTGTGATTCTTTCAATCTTAGTTCAGAGAGCCCAGCTCTAGTCTCTAGCTCTGCTGAGGAATGGGGCCTCCATTAAATGGAGCCCGGACTCCTCATCAGGCTGGGCTAATGATGTTAGTACAGAGCTGAATGCAGCCATGCTGCAGGGATGAGCTTGAATGCTGGTGTTCAAGCCGGCTCTCGATGGGCAGGGAGGGGTACCTTTAAGATGCAGGTAAGGAGCTCCTTTAGAAACAGCCTTTCCTTTGGAAGCAACTGCATGGGGCAGCAACGCGGCTTCCTGCAGCCCCGCTCCATGTCAGCACGCACACGCATGCTGGCCATGTGTGTGCCGACACCATGTGGGGCTGCAGGAAGCAACGCTGCAGCCCCATGCGGCTGTTTCAAAAATGAGCGCCGGTTTGGGGAAAGCAGCGGGGCAGAGGCGAGCAGGTAGGGAGCTCCTTACCTGCATCTTAAAGGTACCCCTCTCTGCCCTGCAAGGGATTGCATGAACGCTCATGCACATCTCTAGTGTGCTGCATCTTCCCATGTTGTCCAGGTGATGTGAGTAGCCCAGGGCCACATGAGGGGCCCCTGCTCTGGCTCCTGCATGCACCAAGGCTGACCCAGACAGCCCTTGTGAATGTGCCAAGCCAGTGCACGCCCATTCCCTCTGCCCCTGTGAGGAGCTGTGGTGATTCAGTCACAGCTGTGCACTTTGCCTGGAGCTGTGCTTTTAAACTTTACCAATGCTTTACAAGTCAAGGTCTGAAATGAGAATTAGAGTTGTGAACCAGGATTCCTGGGGTGTGTGAGCTGAGAAGTCAGGATGGCGTGTGTGGACCTGGCAGACTTTAGGTCACATTCACGACCTGACCAGTTGTGGTGGTTTGATTGTCTGAACTGGTCCAGAGTTCCACTGGGCCTACGTTGACCAGAGTCACCTGGTGATGGATCCATGCCTGGGAACAGAGAGTGGAACTCTGACCTGCCGTGGCCACAATCCAGAGACCCCATTTAGGTATTCCTGTTGTTTCCATTTATATCATACCTTTGCTGCAGTGAGAATCAATGGTTGATATACTCATTGATTCAATGGAATTCCTTTGGTAAATCGGAGTCAGTGTCGTCCCCTTGATAGCACAACCAGATATCCTACAGAAAAGGGGGGCACACACACAAAGATCAGTGACTTGAGGTCATTTTAGATAAGGCAGCCTGTATTAATGGTGGCGGGAAAGCTGGCTTTGGACTGGCTGTTTCTCTCTGAAGATGAGATGCCTTCTTCTTTTGCTTTTAAAGATGGTGCTTTATCTCTCTGCAGCAGTCAAGAGCAGATTGCTTTTTTTTTTTAATGTCTTGCTCATAATCTCTCAATGTGCATCAAAATGGCTTTTTGCCCTCCTGAGTGTTCTGCTTTTACATTCGTATATCAAAGGCCAAAAAACGCAATATGCCTTTTTTCTAAAACCTAGCTTTGATTTATGACCTTGAAAATGTAGATGGCTTCCATTGATTTTTTGTTTTGTTTTGTTTTATCTGTCTGTCATTAGAAGAAGGTGACTACAACCTGAAATTTGCTCCTGAAGCTTTAAGTGCATTATGTGAACATACTATGTTTTGAGTAGCGAGTGATGGAGTCAGAATGAATTAAGGTAATTTTCGTGCTAAGGCTGTGCTTCATGCTTTGCGAGAAGCAATGCAATCGCTCCCTGAAGGAGAGTTAATATTTTCACATTCCTGCAGAGCAGTTCTGTAATGAACGAGGGCTTGAGCACGGTGGGAGAGATGTGGAGTCCAAGGAAACTAGTTACAAATTCAGGCTTCCAGTGGCTGGTATAAAATGTTATATGTGAAGAGAAATCATGCAGCTTTGTGTGCTGCTCCAAAAATTGCTGTCTCTTTAACATCTTGGGCCACGCTGATGGGCCAGTTTTGCATCATGTTTTCCACCTCCATAGGGGAATACAGTTAACAGTATTATGTGGGGGGTGGGGAGGAAAGATTGTGCCGTTGAGTCGGTTTCGTTTCCTGGCGACCACAGAGCCATGTGATTTTCTTGGTAGGAGTGGTTTGCCATTGGCTTCCTCCCGCACAGTATGAGATGGTACCATTGCCATTATCACTGAAGTGAGCATCCGCCTCCAGCACCTTCCTAGATCGCTGCTGCCCGATATAGGTGACTACAAATATATATTTACTAGGCACAGTCTGGGAAGCACAGCAGCAGGGATTCGAACTAACAGCCTCTTGCTCCCTAGGCAAGCTGCTTCCCCGCTGTGCCACCACAGCTGATAGAAGTATGGGGAATCATTGTGAATTATGCAGGAAGGATTTCTGGTGGGTGGGAATAGACGGATTTGTGGCGGGCAGGAGTATAGACTCCTGTCATAGTTCATGCCCGCAAAATGTACATGGATTTTGCATTGTGGCATTGTCCAATTATTGTGCCATAATTCTTTATTCCTCTGTAAGGAATATCTACAAGATCTCCCCTCCCCCGACCCCCACACATTGAGATCATCAGGAAGGGTCCGTCTTCGGGTGCCACCAGGTCATCTGGCGACCTGGGATCAGACCTTCTCAGTTGCCACCCCTAGGTTGTGGAATGCGTTCCCATGGATACAAGAGGACTTCAGGAGTTTTAAAGACCCATCTTTTTAGCCTGGCTTTTAACAATATTAGTTTTAATTTTAATGAGCTTTAATTTGGTTTATTTTATTTTAATTGTTTTGTTGATATTTTTTATTTTAATGTAAACCACCCTGAGCCACTTTAGGAAGGGGGGCATATAAATCAATTAAATAAATAAATACAAATAAAAGGAATAAAGTTACTCAGGGATAGTTTGGACTCATTGTGTCCCCACATTGGTTACTATGCTCCAGGAGTGTGTCAGTTGACTTGATTAACACTTTAATTATTGTCAAATTATACTAGAAGCCTGCAGCCAAAGAACTGTGTGGTGGGGTCAGGTCAGTGGCTGTGTTCACACAATCCCTGTGATTGTGGTTAATGAGTGAACCTGGATTGCTGAGCCCTGTGCAGCTGACTGAGAACCCAGAATTTCTGAGCAAAACTGGTCAAACTTCTGTGATTAAACCCCTTTAACCATGATAGATAACCAAGATCAGATTCTGGTTATCTCAGTGGGCTAACCATAGTGGTTTGACCAGCATTGTTTAGAAATTCTGGACTCTAACAGTCAGCTGCACATTGCTCAGCATTCCTGGTTCACTCTTTAACCAGTATCACCATGACTGTGTGCACACAGCCAATATATTACATTTATATCTCCCTCCCACCCTTTTGGCCCTCATTGGCTCCTGAAGGTCTAGTGGTGCCAGGTCGCACTGCTGCAGTCAGAGCAGCAGCCACAGCGGGCAGAATTCCCATGCCAGAGTCTCATTCCTAGTCCTCAGAGTCCCATGTCTTTTTGGCTCCCTGGCCTACAGTCCCCAGCAGTGTTATCCCTTAAGGCAGGGATTCTCAACCTTGGGTCCCCAGATGTTACTGGACTTCAGCTCCCATAATCCCCAGCCCCAATGGCCTTTGATTGGGGATTATGGGAGTTGAAGTCCATCAACATCTGGGGACCCAAGGTTGAGAACCCCTGCCTTAAGGTGTGAGCAGGTGCACGCTCTCACACGTTTTTTATGTCTGCTCAGTTAATTTTGGATCCCACTCAGGTTGAATCAGGAGGGCCCCACTCTGAATGCACATGCGCACACACTGCCATGATACTGCCGCCCAGAACAAAACACACTCCGTACACAGATGAAAAAAAGGTTAGAGAGAGCCCTTGTCCCCCGGTCTTTAAACCTCTCTTGCCTGCCCAGTCCCTTCCTGCTCCTCTGCTTCTAGGCATCTGGTGTTTTGCCCCCGTTCCCCTTCCTCCTTGAATTCCACCCTGGCCCCACATCTCCATAACTTTCCTCATGTCCTTGCTTCTCAGGGCATGCCGACTGGTTGCACAAGCTCCCCTGACTTTCAGCTAATGTACCTAGTACTCCCCTCCCTTGAGCACAAAGTGGACTTTCCTGACCTTGATCATTCTAGCCCTTCCTCACATCAGTTCCTAGTCCTCTGTGCCCTTTTCCCTCAAGCGCCATTCTTGTGTTAACTGCTTACAACAAGATTGAACGGTTAAAGCGATGTGTTTTACCTGTTGCGTTGGTGACCAGCCCCAGCTGAAGAGGCATCCAAGACTTAACAGAAATACGATAGGAGAGCCAGTGAACTTTGTACGCATTACCTATATTGGAACTAAAGAGATGGCCAGTAGTTCTCCCTCGGCTGGACAAATCCAGGAACTGATGAAATCCAAGCTTGAAATCCAAGAGGACCTTGTGACACATGGGTTCGTTATCTGCGGTTTCACGTATCCCTGGTGGGTAATTGGCCCCCAACCTCACTATACGTGTGTGTGTGTGTGTGTGTGTGTGTGTGTGTGTGTGTGTGTGTGAGGGTTAACCTTGTGTATCCAATAGGTTACCCGATGGAATACGAAGTGCTACTTAGTTAAGCCCTAAACGGCTTAGGCCCTGGGTATTTAAGAGAGCATCTTCTTCACTACAAGCCCCACCACCCATTGAGGTCATCTGAGGAGGTCCATCTCCAGTTACCGCCAACTCATTTGGTGGCTACACAGAAATGGGCCGTCTCAGTCACTGCCCCCCGAGATTGTGGAATGCTCTCCCTGCTGAGATACGATCCTCCCCATCTCTGGCAATTTTCAAAAAACACTTGAAAACCCATCTTTTCGCCCAAGCTTTCTCAGCTTCTTAAATTTTTAGGTTTTAATTTCTGGTTTATTTTTAAATTTTTAAATTGTTTTTAGTTTTTGTATGTTTTTAACTGTTTTATGCTATTGTTAACCGCCCAGAGATTAAAGTTTGGGGTGGTGTACAAATTTGATAAATAAAAATAAAATAAATTTTAAAAAAATATATCCATGGGCTGATGATGGCTGGAAATGACTGCCATTTTGAGTGCAGGAGCCATTTTATGGCTCCTTTTCAATTTTTAAAAAATGGCATTTTTGCAGTGATTTTTCATGGGAAGATTGGGATATTGGGCCTTGGGATGGCATCATGGTAGGGCTCTTCATTTCCCTTTATGTTGCTGTTTTGGGGCGGGGGGGGCTATTTGGCATTTTCAGTGGGGGGTTTTCAGGCACTGGGAACCTATCCCCCATGATACCATAGACGACATCATCATCATCATCATCATTATTATTATTATTATTATTATTATTATTATTATTTTGATTTCCAAAAATGGCTCAGGGCAGTTTACACAGAGAAATAACAAACAGATAAGATGGATCCCTGTCCCCAAAGGGCTCACAATCTAAAAAGCAACATCAGATAGACACCAGCAACAGTCAATGGAGGTACTGTGCTGGGGTGGAGAGGGCCAGTTACTCTCCCCCTGCTAAATAAAAGAGAATCACCACATTAAAAGGTGCCTCTTTACCAAGTTAGCAGGGGATAATGCCTCAGTATTAGTAGTTTCAGTATGCACGGTAGCCGGGAATGAGGTCTTCCTGTAATTCAACTTTGCAGGTCTAGGAGATCCTTGGATTTTTGGCCTATGAGCTGTCCCTGCTCTTTTTAAAATTTTAGCTATGTTTTGTTGTTGTGTTTTTATGTTTTTATTGCCTTTTATTGTTTTCTCTTGTTGTTAACCACCCTGGGATCTTAAAGGGCAGAATATAAATGGAAATAAATTCTCCATGTACTGGATTTTTTTTTTAAAAAAAATTCATGCTCTGTAGTAGCTACAATTCCAATCATCCCCAGCTTCACTCTGAGGAAAGGATGCAATGTTGAGATGTTGCTTTCTTCTCTGATGTATTGTGGATCAAGGGGCGGGGGCGGGGGCAGGAGGTAGTATTTTAAAACTGCTGGAAAATCAGCAGAGTTCCAACTAAAAGGGGAGCCTGCTAGCCTGATTAAGGTAAAGCCCTCCGACCAATATATTAAATTGGTTCCATGCATCAACCTCTGTGCACAATCAACATGATGTAAAATAATCTGTGTTGGTATTGATCCCGATGCAACATGGATTTGCACAGACTGATAAATATGGAGCTGCCTGAGATTCATTTGGTGGGTGTGACAATGTTCCCCATTTGGTGGAACTTGATAAAGTTCCCCATCAAAGGCTCTTGCGTAAACTTAGCATTCATGGGATAAGAGGACACGTTTATTTGTGGATTGATAACTGGTTGAAGGACAGGAAAAAAGGGGTAGGAATAAATGGACAGTTTTCACAATGAGGGAAGTGGGGTTCCCCAGGGATCTGTACTGGGGCCGGTGCTCTTTACCTTATTCATAAATGATCTAAAAGTTGGGGTCAGCAGTGAGGTGGCCAGATTTGCAGCAGACACTAAATTGTTCAGGATAGTGAAATCCAAAACAGATTGTGAGGAGCTCCAAAAGGATCTCTACAAACTGGGAGAGTGGGTGATCAAATGGCAAATGCAGTTCAATGTAAGCAAGTGTAAAGTGATGCATATTGGGGCAACCCCCCCCCCAACTTCACATATACACTGATGGGGGCTGAGCTGATGGTGTGACTGACCAGGAGAGAGATCTTGGGGGTTTGGTAGACAGCTTGTTGAAAGTGTTGACTCAGTGAATGGCAGCTGTGAGAAAGGTCAATTCCATGCTAGGGCTCATTAGGAATGGGATTGAAAATAAAAATGCTAATATTATAATGCCCGTATACAAATCTATGGTGCAGCCACATTTAGAGTATTTCATACAGCTCTGGTTACCATATCTTAAGAAGGGAATTGTAGAACTGGAAAAGGTGCAGAAGAGGGCAACCAAGATGATCAAATTATGAGGCAAGGCTACAGCATCTGAAGGTTTTTAGTTTGGAAAAGAGGCGACTACGGGGAGACATGATAGAGGTGTATACAACTATGCATGTATCAGAGAGAGTGGACAGAGAGAAATTTTTCTCCCTCTCTCACAACACTAGAACCAGGGATTATCCCATGAAACTGATGGTGAGGAAATTTAGGACTGACAAAAGGAAGTACTTTTCCACACCGTGCATAATTAATCTATGGATTTCTCTGTCACAGGATGCGGTGATGGCCACTGTCTTGGATGGCTTTAAAAGAGGCTTGGACAGATTCATGGTGGACAAGTCTATCAGTGGCTACTAGTCTGGTAGCTATGGGCCACCTCTAGTCAGAGGCAAGATGCCTCTCAAAACCAGTTGCAGGGGAGCAATAGCAGGAGAGGGGGCATGCTCTCACCCCTTGCCTATGGACTTCTCAGAGGCATCTGATGGGCCACTGTGTGAAACAGGATGCTGGACTAGATGGGGCTTGGGCCTGATCCAGCAGGGTTGTTTCTTATGAGTATCGGAGACAGGATCTTGTCACTGATGGAGTCGCATCTTTGAAATCCTCCCTGGGGAGATACACAGGCTCTGTCCCCCTCTTTAGGCAGTTATTAAAGACACATTTATTTTGCAAGGCCTTTTTGATGCTACGGCTTTATTCAGTCAATAGGTTGATTTTATGCTGCTTTTATATTGGGTTATGGATTGTCTTTTATGCTGTATGCTTTATTTAATATTGGCTTATGAGCCATCTTGGGCTCATTTTACAAGGGTGGAATAGAAGCCCCATAAGTAGTACTGAATCAGACCCTTGGGCCATCTCGTCCAGTCCTATCTAACTGCCAAGGACTTTCTGCCTGCACATGTGCTCTGACATCAAGTGGTGGACTGTCCCCTAAAACTGTCACTTAAGGTGATCTGGGAGTAGGCAAAAGAGCCCCTTTACCAAGTCACCTGAAAATTTGCAGAGAATTTTTCCTACAAGAATCATTGTAGTGCAGTAATAAATGGTGTAAAATAAGCAAACAAAAGCCAATTTAAAATAGCAAGCGTCCTTGTTGGCTAATTACTCATCTGTTATACAAATGTTTTTTCCACGTGCCTTTATAAAAGACAGGCAGACATAGGGCACATTGTATAGTGAATAATAGTTATAAAAATGTGAAGTATGCTGAAGAAATGTAAATCACTTGAAACGGTACTTGCTATTCATCTTCCTGGAATGAACTCAGAATAATTTGTAGTGACTAGAAATCTGTGATTCTGGCACAACGCAGCAGCAGGCTCCTGCCGAATCCTGCTTGGTGTTCAAAGGGAGACAACTTGAGCAGAAAATGACTCTCTTGTGAAGCTAATCCCCTCCACCAAGATTAAAACCTCTCAGAGGTAAGGGCATACCTCCAAACAGATGGAATCGGGTTTAACTTATGCTGGGACTCCAAACTGACGCTCCTTTCAAAATCTGAACACTCCCCACTTGAAAAGAAACAAAACAAAACCCCCAGGAAGAATAAATTTTGTCGGGCAAACAGTATGCCCTTGACTGATAGTGTTCAGTCCCTCTGAAGGCCTCAGAAGTACATGATTTGTTATGTGGAAGAACATTCAGTATCTTCAGAATTTCAGCTTTAATGGCTTTAGCACAGGGCTTAACAAATCCTGGGTACCATGGTGCCTAGAGATTTAACTGTGGAGCCAAGAGTAGGATATTCAGAGGGGGAGTTATTTAATAAAATTTGTCCCAGGCAGCCCTGTTCCTGTTTGTTTATAACGTGCATAAAGAGAAGCCTATTCACCCCCACCCCATCCTGTGTCACTCAGTCTAGTAAGTGTCTGTTGTCTGCCTCCTAAATTTTTGGGTTGGCTCCTCGATCCAAAGAAGATTGGTCAAAGCCTGCTTTAGAAAAAGCACCTTTGCAAGTCTAGATGCTTGAGAAGTTGGAGAACTGTTTCATTGCTTCCCTGGGCATCTTTTGGCCACCATGAAAAAATATTCCTGTCATTGGAAAACCTGAGTTAGGGGTGGACTTGCACAGTCTTTTGCCACTAAGCAGGCTCCTCTGCTTGTTGATCTCCTGCCTCAACAGGCCCTGCTTATTAAGCCAGATTAATGCTCAGATTTTGAGGCTGGATTTTGCATTCTTGATGTCCCATCCTGACGTCAATTACATTCTGATGCAGAGTATTCTTTGAAAGCCAGGTGCAGCACTCCAGATTTCTGCATTGGGTTAAGACAACTTCTCAGAACCGTTTTAATCCCCGCTCTTCAATATATTCAAAATTAGTTGCAAAGTAAAAACAAACACAAACAAAAAACTCCCCACTCCTGAACTGCCTTTCCTCAGCTGAGGGGTGTCAGAACCCGGGGCCATGATAACACCTAAGGTCATCCAGTGAGCTTCATTGCTGAGCAAGAATTGGACGTAAGGAGTCTTTTCCTGGTCAGAACACAACATTCAGTTAATTACCTCACATTGGTTCTCCCATGCGTTTTTTAACTGGTTACCAACCACAGAAATCTTGATTATGTGTTGGTTTTTCTGTCCCCTGAAGATTCCAACCAACTACCTTCCTCTCCAAGGACACTTTTAAAAAATGAAAACCACCCATTCTACACATTCCCGCCACCTAGTTCTCCCCACTAAGGCAATAAGGTTTTGTCCAAAGAGTTTTAACCTCCTTAGACTTTTTAAAAGCAATTTACTAATCCAGTATTGGGGTCAGGTAGATTCCTCATGGAGGAATGTTTTATTGTTTTGTTGACGCTTCAGTCAACTACTACAAGAACTGCTCGCTGAAGTAATTCCTGAGCATCCATACTTAGGCTATTTATTTATTTATTATATTTATAAACTGCCCCATCCAAAGGCTCTGGGTGTTGTACAACAAATTTAAAAAGATATTAAAACACACACCATTTAAGACACAGTGCTAAAAACAATATAAAACTAATTCAAAAACAATTAAAACCATTTAAAACCAATTCAAAAACATTTAAAACCATTTAAAACCAATTAAAATACTTAAGAAACAATTTAAAAACCTTGGAAGGCAAGGCCAAACAAGTAGGTTTTTAGGGCTCTCTTAAAGGTGAGCCTAAAACTGCGAGCCTAAACTGCGGATATCTGCCAGGAGTGCATTCCATAGGCCAGGAGCAGCTACAGAAAAGGCCCAGTTCCGAGTTGCCACCAGACGTACCAGTGGTAACTGGAGATGGACCTCTCCAGATGACCTCAACGTGCAATGGGGATCATACCGAAGAAGGTGCTCTCTAAGGTAGCCCAGACCCAACCTGTTCAGAGCTTTAAAGGTAATAACCAGCACTTTGTATTTTGCCCGGAAACATATAGGCAGCCTGTGCAGCTGTTTTAAAACAGGCATCATATGGTCTCTCCGGGTTACCCGAGACCAGTCTGGCTGCTACATTTTGAACTAACTGAAGTTTCCGAACTATGTACAAAGGCAGCCCCATGTAGAGCGCATTGCAGTAGTCGAGCCTGGAGGTTACCAGCTGATGACCACTGTTTTGAGATCATTCTCTTCAAGGAATGGGCACAGCTGTCAAATCAGTTGAAGCTGATAGAAAGCATTCCTGGCCAGAGCCTCCACCTGAGATACCAGGATGAGGCCTGGATCCAAGAGCACTCCCAAGCTGCGTACCTGTTCCTTCTGGGAGAGTGTAATCCCATCCAGAACAGGAAGCTCTAATTTATCTCTCAAATTCCAACCCCCACAATGAGCACCTCCGTCTTGCTTGGATTCAGCTTCAATTTGTTATCCCTCATCCAGCCCATTACTGCCCATAGGCAGGCATTTAGGGAGTGAATGCCATTTCCTGAGATACCATAATTTTTGCGGTAGTTCTTCCCATTTTTTCCGGTCGTCATGGGAGCAGACATTGTGGGTAGTTTTCTCTCTCTTTGCAGATTTCAGTTCTTTGGTAGAAAGCCAAGGTGTTCATTGTTTTGGTTTTGCACAATAGCACTCTTCAGAAACACTGTACTTCAGGAAATCCACTCCCACCCCACACTTCTGTTCCGCTGCACTGGAGTTCTGGAGTCCTTCCCAGTGTATTTTTTCCATGCTTTGGGAGAAGAATGGTAGTAGAAGAATCTGTGAGGGAATTTATGTCATCAGGAAGCCGGCAGCATTGCCTGTAGGAAACGGCAAAGAAGATGGAATATATCACCATTTGGAAGTACCCACAGTGTACTTCTCAATGTATTTGAGAAGAACGCTGGCTTAATGTAAAAATATGACATTGTATTCAAAATGAATGATTATTTATAGTGCAAAGATAATATCTGGGGTTAGTAATGACCCCAATATTCTTGGGGTCCCACAGATCCCTGGTATCTTTCACTTTCAACTCAAAACCTCCCAGGGCATGAATATATTTATGATTTATTTAATACATTTCTATACCGCCTGAAACGAACGTTCTCTGGCAGTTTACAAAACGATAAAAACAACCAATAAAAGATTAAAACATTCCAACAATTAAAATTAAAAGTTAAAACTATTAAAACACAATTAAAACAGTATCTAATTCAAAGCCTGGGTGAACAAATGTGTCTTGACTGCTCTTTTAAAAGTTGTAAGAGATGGGGAGGCTCTTATTTCAGCAGGAAGTGTGTTCCAAAGCCTCCGGGCAGCAATGGGGAAGGCCTGTCCCTGAGTAACCACCAGACGAGCCGGTGGCAACTGCAAATGAACCTCTCCTGATGATCTCAATGGTTGGTGTGGTTCATAGCAAAGAAGTTGTTCTCTTAAATACCCAGGGCCCAAACTGTTTAGGGCTTTATAGGTTATAACCAAACCTTGTACTCTGCCCGGAAACCTCCTGGCAGCCAGTATAGATATTTTAAGATAGGAGTGATATGGTCTTTCTGAGATGACCCAGAGACCAATCTGGCTGCCGCATTCTGGACTAACTGCAGTTTCCAGACTATGTAAAAAGGCAGCCCCACATAGAGCGCATTGCTGTAGTCAAGAGGTTCTGGTAACTTGGCATTTAGACTCCTCTTCAAATACCTTACATTATAGGAACATAGGAAGCTGCCATATACCGCCTCAGACCATTGGCCCATCTAGCTCAGTATTGTCTTCACAGACTGGCAGCAGCTTCTCCAAGTTTGCAGGCAGGAGTCTCACTTAGCCCTATCTTGGAGATGCCAGGGAGGGAATTTGGAACCTTCTGCATGCTAGCATGCAGGTGCTCTTCCCAGAGTGGCTCAATCCCCTAAGGGGAATACCTTACAGTGTAGTCTCCTATTCATATGTATGTATGTATGTATGTATGTATTTTTCTATACTGCCCTTCCAAAAATGGTTCAAGAGAAATAACAAATAAATAAGATGGATCCCTGTCCCCAAAGGGCTCACAATCTAAAAAGAAACATAAGATAGACACCAGCAACAGTCACTGGAGGTACTGTGCTGGGGATGGATAGGGCCAGTTACTCTCCCCCTGCTAAATAAAGAGAATCACCACGTTAAAAGGTGCCTCTTTGCCAAGTTAGCAGGGGCTAAATGCTAACAATATGCATTGTAGACCTGGAAAAGGTGCAGAAGAGGGCAACCAAGATGATCAGGGGCCTAGAGCACCTTTCTTATGAGGCAAGACTACAACACCTGGGGCTTTTTAGTTTAGAAAAGAAACGACTGCGGGGAGTCATGATAGAGGTCTATAAAATCATGCATGGTGTGGAGAAAGTGGAGAGAGAGAAATTCTTCTCCCTCTCCCATCACACTAGAACCAGGGGTCATCTCATGAAATTGATTGCCAGGAAATTTAGGACCAGTAAACCGAAGTACCTTTTCACACAACGCATAATCAACTTGTGGAATTCTCTTCCACAAGATGTGGTGACAGCCAACAATCTGGATGGCTTTAAGAGGGGTTTGGATAACTTCATGGGAGAGAGGTCTATCATTGGCTACTAGTTGCGAGGGCTATAGGCTGCCTCCATCCTCCAAGGCAGGATGCCTCTGAGTACCAGTTGCAGGGGAGCAACAGCAGCAGGAGAGAGGACATGCCCAACTCCTGCCTGTAGGCTTCCAGCGGCATCTGGTGGGCCACTGTGTGAAACAGGATTCTGGACTCGGGCATTAGGCCTGATCCAGCAGGGCTGTTCTTGTGCTCTTAACCAAGGTGGACCCTGCTTAGTAAAGGAGACAAGTCATGCTTCCTACCACAAGACCAGCTCTCCTTCCAGTGTTATGATACTATTCACATTAATTGGTATCTGATTGCCAATCAACCCCTATACCCTTATAGTGAAATCCTAACATGTAATAAAATCATCCGCAGGACGTATGTGTGTGTTCACGCGTGAAAACATAAGCTTTATTGAATACTTTCTTCTTCTTCTTTAATGAAAAAGAAATTCATTGCCTTACCTTATGCCACTCTTGATTCTCTCCTGCTGTAAACCAAGGCCCTTGTTTCTCCTGAGGTAGCAGGCAGGTGACATCAGGTGCAGCAAGCTTCTCTAAGTTGCCCCCGCTGCTTCCCCCATCACCATCTAAGCAGTGGCTTCCTGCTTCCTCCAGCCAGAAACTCAGCCAACATGTTTCATGTTGATAACCTGATTTATCCGTGCACGTCTGCAGCATATGCAAAGGGCAGTGCAATCCTCAGGGGTCGGCTGGAGCTGCTTGCTGCAGTTAATTCGATGTGGTGCCTTTCCGGGCAAGAAGAACGCGGCCTCCGCTTGCTTCTGTGGAGGGCCCTGCATACTTTGCTTAGTCCACTCTGCTGGCAAATACTTTGTAGAATTGCTGCAGGAGCTTTCCTAAGACTAGGAATTGTAGGAGTGAGAAATGAGAGAAGGTTTTATATACCTACAGTGGGTATTGAAAAGAATCACCCCCTTTGATAGACCTTAAATTCTGGTTCCCTTACATCCTGAAATGAAAACACAAAGAAAATTCCCTTCACCAGCTGTACTTATCCAATGCAACCTATAACACCCAACTGAAAAACATCACAATTACAGTCCAGAAAAAGTGTCAGAAATAAAAAACAAGAATTACTGAGATTGAAAAAGGATCACCCCCACAATGTCAATATTTTGTTGAACCACCTTTTGCTTTAATAACAGCCTTGAGTCTGTTAGGATACTTCTCTATCAACCTTGCACATCTAGACGGAGCAATATTTGCCCACTCCTCCATACAGAACTGTTCAAGTTCGGTCACATTGGATGGTAGGTGTTGGTGGACTGCTATCTTCAAATCTCTCCACAGATTTTCTATGGGATTTAGGTCTGGGCTCTGACTGGGCCACATGAGGACGTTCACTTTTTTCTCCTTCAGCCACTGTGTGGTCAATTTTGCTGTGTGCTTCGGATCGTTGTCATGTTGAAAGGTGAATCTTCTGCCCATCCTCAACTGTCTGGCAGAGGGTAGCAGGTTTTCTTCCAGAATCTGACGGTATTTTGCCCCATCCATTTTTCCTTCTACCCTAATGAGAGCCCCAGTCCCTGAGGCAGAGAAACACCCCCACAACAGGATGCTGCCACCTCCATGCTTCACTGTAGGTATGGTGTGTTGTGGAAAAAATGTGGCTTGTTCGGGAGGGTCGCAAGGAGAAAGCCACTTCTCAAGAAAGGCCATGTCCTGTAGTGACCATGGCCTTTTACGCACAGCAGGCTTTACTGAGAACTCGAAGTTGTCCCCAAAAGACGACACACATAGTGGATTTTTTTACCCTGGATATAAATCGGGCTACACTCGTAACACGCGGTGAAAAACTCGACTTGTCTGTGAACTGCTCCCCAATAATTCGCAGGTGCTTTGGGGTAAATCTGGCTGATATATGAATGCACCCCCTCCATTCCAGAGGAGATGCAAGTTAAAGAGCTTTTAAAACCCCGCTGTGAAAAACTTCCAGGTTTCAGTTGATTCAGATTGACCATTCTTATGGTGGTTCTTTTAAAAAATAAAACTGTCAATTAAGAATTCAGCACATAGAAAATGAGTTCCTCAGAGTTCCTTTAATTGGCCCACATTAGCAACTGCCTCTATAAAACTGGCAACATTTGCCCCCAATTAGAGATTAAGTCTTGTTGATGTTCACCCTTGTACAAAGCACTGATGTTTTTAATATATGTCCTTTCTGCCTCACACCTACTGTTTTATAAGGGCAGAAATAGTATCATTTTTGCCCCCAGTTAGATGATTCTTGGCATAACTGCCCACATTCCTGTAATTCTCTCCCCTCAACAACCCCCATAGTTTCCAGGACCTAGATGAGGAAGTGCAATCATCCTCCTTGATTTGACATTCCTGATACTAGGGATGTGCACAAATCAATTTTTTTTATTTGATTTGTGCTGAAATTGAATCACCCCTGATTTGTTTTGGGTCTGAATCTGTCCCCCTGAATCACCCCAGATTTGATTTGGATTTGTTTTGATTTGATTTAGATTCAGTTTTTACTGATTTTGTATATTTCCACCATAGGAAATAATGGGGATTCAAATTCGCCTTATCCTAACCCTAACATGGACCCCCAGCTTTCATTTAAAAAAAAAAAAAAAAAAAGCTAAGCCCTTGTAGAAGTGGAGTTATGGAGGAAAATGAGCAGTCATTATTTTTCAAGTCTTTGGATTCTTTGGTGTATACAGTGGTCCCTCTACTTACGAATTAATCCGTTCCGAATGCACATTTGTAAGTCGAAAAGTTCGTAAGTCGAAAAGCGGTTTCCCATAGGAATGCATTGGGAACGGATTAATGCGTTCCGGAGCCTAGAAAAAAGACCCAGACCCCCAGTAAGGCTTGCAAACTGCACAGGAACATTTCTTTTCAAGAATAAACAGGCAGTAAACAGGCAGGCAAGTCAAGGAAACCGCATGTAAAATTCGTAAGTCGAGGAAACCCCATCTAAAAATTTGTAAGTCGAGGAAACCCCATCTAAAAATTTGTAAGTCGAAAAAACCGCATCTAAAACCGGATCTAAAACTGCCGTTTGTAACTCGAAAAATACTTAAGTCGAGTAGTTCGTAAGTCGAGGGACCACTGTAATAACTTTTCCTCATAATGAATCCCTATGAGGATTCATTGCAGACCTTCATGTCTTCTGTTCATTTTGACTGTCAACTGCCATGCTTCAAACGCGTGTGTGCGCATGCTCGCACACACACACACACACACCACCACCACCACTTGCAAGGCAGTGGGGTACTCAGTTTATTTTTTAGGAATTTGTGAAGTATTTAGATTATTTGGTGTCTTCATTACACACATGCATTTCTTCTGTTCATTTTGACCCCACTGCTTTGCAGGTGGGGGTGGGGAATTAGTGGCATCCCATGTGTCAGCTATCCCCCAAGCCACTGGGTACTCAGTTTATATTTTAGGGATTTTTGAGGTTTTTAGACTCTTTGCTGTGTAATGACTCCTCATAGGTATTAATTATTAGGAAAGGTTATTAGACACCAAAGGGTCTAAACACTTCAAAACATTCCTAGAATAAACTGAGTAGTACCCCACTGCCTTGCGGGTGTTTGTGAGGGTTTAGTTGGCACATGGCAGTTGACAGTTGGCACTGTCCAAAGACAGACAAAATGAATAGAAGAAATGAAGATGTGTAATGAATCCTCATAGGGATTGATTGAGGAAAAGTTATTATATACCAAAGAATCTAAACGCTTGAAAAATAGTGACCACACATTTTGCTCCATAACTCCACTTCTGCAAGGCCTAGAGCTTAGTTTCTTTCTTTTTTAAAAAATGAAAGCTGGGAATTGGGAAATTAAAGGAGGACTCCTAATCTTGAATTGATTTGAATCGCATCTGGTGCGATTCAGTTTTTACCCAAATCTAGCCTATGAACCACAGGGGCGATTTGTTCTGTCTCCAAATCACCCGAATCAACTAGATATGGGTACGGATCGATTTGTATCTGAATCGGTTCGCACATCCCTACCTGATAACTTAGATATAACAAAGAATTGTAATGAGTTAGGAAGTAACAAAGGAGCACTGGACTCTCCAGTTACATAACAAGACCAAACCTGATATATGTCTCTAAGCCCAGGAGAGTTTCTAGATAAACTGGCGCTGTGAGAGCCAGTGGGAGCTGTCAAGGTCATGTTGAACCTTTCTCAGTAATGGAGTGAGAACCTTGTGAGCCTCAAGCGAATCAAACCCTTTGTTTGGCATGATTAAGGGTTGCATCCAGCATGGATAGATAACCTAACTTTGCCCTAGAGGCAGGAAAATGCTTTCAAACATTCCCTCTTTCAGTGTGCTCGAAATCTCGACCTTGTAGCCCTTGTTACCCTCACTTGTGTTGTTGTACGTGATCCTTGGGTGTTTATGTGCAGCTTCCCAATCCCTTCAAACTTCTGCCAGTGGCAGCCAAAGCTGGGTGGGGGAGATTCATAATGTGGTGATGTCGTATTGGTGACATGCTGAACTGTTGCAAGAGGAGCGAAAGAAAGTGTCAAGGGTTGGCTGTTTTCTGAAGCAGCCCTGTGTTGTGAGCAACATGGCTCTGTCCTGGGAATCCATCCGAAAGTCCAAATTGCTTATCGTTGTTTCTTATTTTTCATGCCAGATGCGTGAGCAGAGGAGCCCTTGTTACATAACACAAGTTGAAGCCCTGCAAACATTTTCAGCGTCTGAAAGTTACCTATAAGAAATGCTTAAAATAGAAATCAGTTTAGTGCGTAAGCAGGATGAGAGATTTTAAGGCTACATGGCTATTGGCTAAGAAATATTGAAATGTCCCTGTTCCTGTTTTTGCTCTGATTTGAAAGACAAAAGCAAAACAGTCTAGGCAAAGTTAAACATTTTCAAGTCATGTTAATTTTGATGGCAGAGGTAATTATATGCTGAACTCTCATCTGTTGAAATCAGTGGGACTTTCAAGTGCTTACGTTTGGCTGGATTGTCTCCTGCATTTATCTGCTGCCTCTGAGATAGGTCTGCCTCTTGTTGTGATATTGGGGCACAGCTGCAGCATTCACCTTCATATGGAAATCAATAGAGCTGCCTCTCTCTGCGTAGGTTGAGAATCTTGTTTAAGCCATCCAAGAGCCTCTTGCTGTATTTTAAAAGCAGCCTACCTCTCCGTGCCTCACCAGTCTTTAATGAAGGAAAATGCCTGTGACACTCAAGCTTCCAACAAAGCAATTTCACTCTAAAATAGAGATGTTAAGACTTTCAGAGCAACTGATTCTTTCTAATGGGTTGAATTAAGGGGGTTTTATACCTCCTTGCTTAGCAGGATGAAATAAGGCTTAACCAAATCAGCACTGGGCAGGCAATGTATGTGCTGATTGTGTCAGCAATAGTAAGCTAAAGTGTGCCATCAAGTTGATTTTGACTCCTGGCGCCCACAGAGCCCTGTGGTTTTCTTTGGTAGAATACAGGAGGGGTTGACCATTGCATCCTCCCGCGCAGTACGAGATGATGCCTTTCAGCATCTCCCTATATCACTGCTGCCCGATATAGTACCAGTGGGGATTCGAAATGACCACTTTCTGCTTGTTAGAGGTGGTGCAGAGGGCTTGTCTGCCCTCTGCACCATTAGGTGGCGATCTTCCAAACTTACACATGCTATGGAGGCAGTGGCCGTTTGGGGCTTTCAAGGATAAGACTGGAATATGCCAGCCTCCTCTGTATTTCTGTTCTCTGCTCCCAAAGCAGTTCCTCCCCCCCTTGAAATGACAAGCACAAGGAAAAGCTACGTTCGTCATCCATGATTTTGTGCTCTGTTTCTGAGAGTCAAGTTGGACGTTATCACCGCAAATATCAACTCCTGCATAAAGCGTTGCTATTCTAAACATGTTTGTTATGTTGTGTGTGTGTGTTGCAAGTTGCCAGCATACACTTCAGAAACCAGACCTCTAAACTGAGGGGGTCAGCCAGGCAGGTAAAAAAGAGTTCTTTAACCTCTAGGAGTGAAATTAAGTGATACCAAAATAAATGCTGCATATATTTGTACAAAATGCTGGGTCTTGGGAATAAGACAGGTTTGTATGAGCTAGTATATCTGTTGGTAGCTTGAGAGAGAAAAATCATTAGTTGTTCTGAGATAAGCTGCCGTTCCATTATACTTCCTGACAAGGATAAGGTGTCTGAAAATGTGTGGCACTTGCTGGTGGTGGTGGGAGGGAGGGGAGATCCCTTTGAAGGGCGAGGGCTTTAGTTCTGAAAGAAGAGATGATGGTTGCCCCCTATGGAAGTCAAAACCTGGTACTGAATTTTTCCTACTCTGCCAGACTCCTGCAAAAACTTCTCCTTAAATTACTTACTATGCTTTATAGCATAGTAAGATCTAGCTTGTCAGATACCAACATGCTCACCATTAGTTAGTGGACAGAGCTGCTGTCCAGATGAATGGGAACCGTCATTGTAAGGTGCAGAAAAGGACAACAAAGGGTGACTAAAGGGTGATCAAGAGGAAGGTCCCTGTAAAGAAAAGCTAAAGTGGGGCATTTCATTTTAGAACAAGACGTTCTGGAAACAATTAATCTGTCTACTTGCCTTTCACTATCATCTTAATTGATAATTTCCATCTTCACCAGTTAGCCCACTGTTGCCTCAAATGTTCATGCATCCGCCATCTTGAATTGGGGTGGATGACATCATTACAAACTGTGCTGTTGAGCTGTCCCTATGTGTTGCTACAACTGTACCAAATTTGAGTTCAGATCAGTCCAGGCATTGCAAAGTTGATAAGGTCCATGCATGCGTACACAGACACACACACCTGGGTGATGTCATAAGCTTATTTTCCTTAAGGAAAGTAGGCTACTAACAGGCAACAGGAGGAAGTATATTGATGATGGCAGGATAGTGAGACATTGCTCATGTCTCACTAGGAGTTGCCCAGTGAAATTGGCTGGCAGCATGTTTAGGGGAGCAGACCAAAGACAGTGCTGCTTTACCAAATTTCCATGCAGAATTCACTATCACAAAATGTAGTGTTAAGCTATTTGTCAGAAGGATTGGTCTTTTGGTGTCTATGAGCTAAATGGATCCTCCATGTTCAGAGCTGTGGTTTAACATCAAGTACTGAAGCTTTTCTGTGGACTGGATGCTGGAGGTGAACCCGTACTAGAAGGCTGTCAGACTTTTGGAAGCTGAAGCCAAGCACACACGAGGGTGTTGATTTGAAGGTGCTATAATTGGACCTTCTGGTCAATGATCTGACTGCCTCTAGAAATTGATTAGGTTAGGTTATGGTTAACCACGGTGAGTCCCCATTCTGTTAGGATAATTTGAAGTCTTCTGTGTAACTGAAGATATTTCAGAAATGGGAGTGGTATTGGAAACGTGCAGCAGTTATTCCCCATTTGACTAGAACAATATCTCCTAACTGCTCCTGTAATCTTATTGTGTGTGTGGAAGTAACTTGCCTAAGGAGCAAGAGGTTGCTAGTTCGAATCCCCGCTGGTATGTTTCCCAGACTATGGGAAACACCTGTATCGGGCAGCAGCGATATAGGAAGGTGCTGGAAGGCATCATCTGGTGCTGGGTGGGAGGAGGCCATGGTCAACCCTTCCTGAATTCTACCAAAGACAACCACAGGGCTCTGTGGGCACCAGGAGTCGAAATCGACTTGATGGCAGCACACTTTACCAACTTTAGAATGGTAAAGGTCCTGGTCAGGAGCTTCCAGGGCTGGGTCCAGGTTTGAGGGGCCCTGGGCAAAGTGCTTTTTTTGGGGGGGGTCTCCTCCTTTGTCAATGTCCCCTCCCCATATAAGTGGGCCCTTATTGAGAGCAGGAGTGGTGACAGGCCGCCGCCGTCACAGTACTCCCCACAGCATCACAAAGCACCCCTGGAAGGCAGCAACAGAGATGCTGCGCTCAGCATCCAACAGCTGTTCCACCATTTCAGCACCCCCACGATGCCCCTGATGTAGCATTGTATTGGGGACCGTATGCAGGGACTGAAATGGTAAATGCACCAGTAGGAAGTAGGAAAATACGTAAAGTGCCTAGTGGCCGTATGGGCACCAGTGCCAGTGAGCCCTCCAGGAGTGCTGGGGCCCCCAGCATTTGCCCAGGGGTGCCATGTACGGACGTTGCTCTTGGGCTCCTTTAGCAAGAGTTTGGACGTTAGTGGGCTGGTTTCCATAGCCTTTCTCTTGTGCAATCTTTCCCCGCTTCATATCCCCAGAGAGCATGATCATCCTTGGCCAAAATTCCAAATTCTGTACTGTGCCTTTCACAAAAGAATGAAAAAATGTTTACAAATCCAGTTTCCCTTCCCTACTAACGCCCATGTGGATGATGATTCCATCACCACTCTTTGTCCATCTCCCAGGGTCACGAATGCAGAACTACAGCACATAGCAGGAGTTCTGTCTCGGTTTTATGGCTGAAACAAATGCCTTCAGATCTGAATCATCTTTACGTACTGTGAATGAAAAACTGTCTTCCGCCATCTCTGGGCAGTTTTCTCAAGTTCTCACTTTCACCATCCTATTGGAATTTCTTGATTCTGCAGTTAGATTAACAGGAGGCTTTCTTTCTGCAATCAGCTGGCCTTGCCGTGGCCCACGTTGGGCAAGTGTGAAGACAGATGGGGCCAGAGGCAGTGAGCCAGATGGGAAGTGGAGGGTAACTAGATGTGGCTTGACATTGTGTGGCCCTGTGTATTTGTTGTGTTCGTGTTTCTTCTGTTTTATCTGGCTAAGTAGCAGCAGAAACTACATTTTTTAAAAAATAATGCTTTGTCTCCACCATTATCCCAACTCAGATTAGTGCCCCTGAGGTGACTTTCTGCCCCAGGAAAAAATCTGTCATTGGCTATCCACCCAAAGAAATGTTTGTTTCTTGGTTAATCATAACCGGATCTCATCACTGTAGATGTGAAGTAGTGATTTGTTTGCTTGTTTTTGCATGCCACTTTATACTTGCTTTGTTATTTATTTATTATTTGTAAGAACACAAGAACAGCCCTGCTGGATCAGGCTGAAGGAGGCCCATCTAGTCCAGCATCCTGTTTCGCACAGTGGCCCACCAGATGCCGCTGGAAGCCTACAGGCAGGAGTTGAAGGCTTGCCCTCTCTCTCCTGCTGTTACTCCCCCGCAACTAGTACTCAGAGGCATCCTGCCTTTGAGGCTGGAGGTGGCCTGTAGCCCTCCGACTAGTAGCTGTTGATAGACCTGTCCTCTGTGAAGTTATCCAGATCCCTCTTAAAGCCATCCAGGTTGTTGGCTGTCACCACATCTTGTGGCAGAGAAGTCCACAAGTGGGTTATGCGTTGTGTGACAATGTACTTCGGTCTGCTGGTCCTAAATTTCCTGGCAATCAATTTCATGAGATGACCCCTGGTTCTAGTGTGATGGGAGAGGGAGAAGAATTTCTCTCTCTCCACTTTCTCCACACCATGCATGATTTTATAGACCTCTATCATGTCTCCCCGCAGTTGTCTTTCTTCTAAACTAAATAACCCCAGGTGTTGTAGTCTTGCCTCATAAGAAAGGTGCTCTAGGCCCCTGATCATCTTGGTTGCCCACTTCTGCACCTTTTCCAGTTCCACAATGTCCTTTTTTAGATGTGGTGACCAGAATGGTACACAGTATTCCAGGTGTGGCTGCACCATAGTTTTGTATAAGGGCATTATAATAGCTGCTTTATTTTCCATCCCCTAATGATCCCCAGCATGAAATTGGCCTTTTTCACAGCTGCTGCACATTGAGTCGACACTTTCTATGAGCTGTCCACCACAACCCCAAGATCCTTCTTCCTGGTCAGTCACCAACAGCTCAGATCCCATCAACGTATACTTGAAGTTGGAGTTTTTCATCCCAATGTGCATCACTTGACACTTGCCAACATTGAACCATATCTGCCATTTTGTTGCCCACTTACCCAGTTTGGAGAGATCCTTTTGGAGCTCTTCACAATCTGTTTTGGATTTCACTACCTGAAAGAGTTTGCTACCATCTGCAAATTTGGCCACCTCACTGCTTACCCCCACTTCTAGATCATTTATGAATAAATTAAAAAGCACTGGTGCCAGTACAGATCCCTGGGGGACTCTACTTCTTACTACTCTCCATTGTGAAAACTCTCCATTTATACCTACCCGCTGTGACTTGCCTGATTTTCCCTTTCAGCTTTCTTTTCACCATACTCCTCATTTTGGAGAAGTTTCCGCTTCTGAAATTCAAAGTGTCTCTGTGTTAGACTACATAAATTTATGTATTTATTTATTGCATTTCCCTATCACCTAGTATAGAAATCTCTAGGCGGTGTACAGATTAAAACATAATATAAAACAAAATATTTAAAATTCATAAAACCAGATAAAAATCACAGTAGATAAAAACTCACATTAAAATTTAAATTTCAGTTAAAAGCCTGGGAAAACAGGTACTTCTTCAAGGTCCTCCTAAAAACATACAGAGAAGGAGATGCTCTTATTTCTGCAGGGAGTGTCTTCCAAAACCTGGGGGCAGCTACAGAGATGGCCCAGTCCCGAGTTGCCACCAAACGAGTTGACGGCAACCATAACCGGACCTCAATCTTAGGTGACAGGGTTCATGACGGAGAAGGCACTCTCTTAAGTACCCTGGACCTAAGCCGTTAAGGGCCTTATAGGTAATAACCAGCACTTTGTATTTCGTTCGGAAACATATCGGCAGCCAGTGCAGTTCTTCTAGAATCGCTGTTATATGGTCCCTTCAGGTAAACCCAGTCTGGCTGCCGCATTCTGTACCAATTGTAATTTCCAAACTACATACAAAGGCAGCCCCACATAGAGTGTGTTACAGTAGTCAAGCCTAGAGGTTACCATCATATGTACCACCGTTTTAAGGTCATTTCCCCCCAGAAATGGACGTATCTGCCGTATCAGCCGAAGCTGATATGAAGCTTTGTATCGTATTTGCCATTTTGTTGCCCGTTCACCTAGTTAGAGGTTCTTTTGGAGTTCTTCACAGTGTGCTTCACTATCCACTAATGTGGCCACTCTAATGATCACTTTAAAAACCCAAACACACTGACTCACTCACTCACTCTCTTAAATAACACTGGACCAATACAGATCATTGATCACATCCCTCTGCACCCCCTCCCCACTTTCTTAAAATTGCTGATTCCTAACCTGTGTTGCTCATCCATAAGAGAATCTGTCGCTTTATCGCACAACTGCTGAGTTAGCTCTGGAAGCTTTGTTGAGAGATCTTCTCAAAAGCTTTTTAGAAATCCAAATATTTCATGTCCACATATTGTTTGACATACTTAAAAAATTCTAAAAGGTTAGTGAGGCGTGACTTCCCTTTGCAGAAGCCCCGGTGATTCATCTTCTGTGTACTTAACAATTCTAGCTTTAATAATGCTTCTCATCACTTTACTCAGGACAGATATTTAGGTTACAGGCCTGTAATTTCTAGGATCCCTTTGTAAAAAACCTGGTGTTAGTTGGTTACCTTTCAGCAAAGAGGCTGATTGTAGTGAAAAGTTGCTGTTATTACTATTCTTTGACTAAAATGCCAGCTGATCAAACTTTCTAACTAATTTCATGTGACCTTTCTCATTTTCTCTTTCAGTTTCCATGCCAACCTATCATCGGTTTGGGCCCATGAAACTGATTGCCAAGGGATTCCCAGAAGTTGTTGACTACAACTCCCAGAATCCCCAGCTTCAATGGCTTTTGCTTGGGGATTATGGGAGTTGTAGTCAACAAAATCTGGGTATCCCTGTTAGAGGGAACACTGGCCAAGACATTTAGGACCGACAAAAGGAAGTACTTTTTCACACAACGTATAATCAACCTATGGAATTCTCTGCCACAAGATGTGGTGACAGCCAACAGCATGGGTGGCTTTAAGAGGGATTTAGGAAATTCATGGAGGACAGGTCAAACAATGGCTACTAGTCTGAGGGCTATAGGCCACCTCCAACCTCAGAGGCAATATGCCTCTCAATACCAGTTGCAGGTGGGCAAGAGAGAGGGAATGCCCTCACCTCTTCCCTGAGGCATCTGGTGAGCCACTGTGTGAAACAGGATGCTGGACTAGATAGGTCTTGGGCTTGATCCAGCAGGGCTGTTATGTTCTTATGTTAATTTAGGCACATTATGCAATTAATAAAAAACTCATTCTAGTGTGTTTCTGCAAGCAAAATGATTGTTTTTGCACATTTATAAGGCTGACTATATTCATGTTATCTAGTGCATGCTCATTAAACCAATTTCTATAAAGAGCTCCTTTATGGAAGATTGTTTGGCCCACGTTGTTTGGCTTTTATGGGTAGCGCCTTGCAGAGATTTAAGAGCCTTCTCCTTCCATTGCTACTCTATACTGTAATGAAGTCTCATCATTCGCAGTGGATGTGGTTCCTGTTATCCAATATATGGAATGTACAGGCAGTGAATCCGGCTGCTATAATATGGCATTGAACGTGTATGATTAGCTTTTATTTTGGCAGTGAAAGAAACCAAAAACAGACGACTTTCCAAAAGCTATCAGGTGATTGTGAGAGCCAGACCTGGGATGATATCTGTGTCAGCATTTCTTTGTTCAGGTCTGTCCCTCCTTTTCTTTTTGTGGTGGTATTCTTTAAATTATAGATATATCCTGCCTTTTCCCCATGATGGAAATCAAGCCATTGTATGCTGAGTTCCTAAGCAGGCTCCCATTCAAGGACTGGCCTGACCCTGGTGCACTTTGCTCCAGCCACATTGCCTTCAGGCCATGCCTGGTGTGCCTTTTCCTTCACTAAAGACTGTGCTTCTTTTCTGCTGTTGGGATGGCAAGCTGTTGTTGAGGTTGGGTTAATTTCCTATTTAAAAATGCTCTGTGTGCACACTAACTGACCCCTTTGCTGGGCTGCATACCACCCCAAGGAGACACACAAGAAATGCCCACATTAAGCTGTTACAAAATCAGTTGCAAAATAGTTTTAACATTGCATTAGACAGTTTCTACAATAGAGGATGCTCTCCGCTTGAGAACAGAAGACTTGACCTAAATGGAATTTAACCAGGCTTAAGATGACTGTTCCTTACCCAGTTGCCCTGGATCTCTCTTATACTTAAAAAACGAGCACAACACTCGTTATAGGATAACGATTAAGATTAGCAGTAAAATTAACCAAAGAGCACCATAGAGAACTCCTTAAGAATTAAATGGTCTCTTTCTCTGTCCTTTTTATTAGGAGTTATTTGACATGCCCTTTTCTCTTATAAAGCAGGCAGACTGAAATAAGAAGTGATGCTTGTCTCTGTGATGTGGGGAGGGCAGAGAAGGGCTCAGCACCTTTGAGGTGGTTAATTCCACCTTCCGGTGGTTACCGTAATTCTGGGAAGAATCAGGGCAAAGTCTGAATCTTTTTTTGTGCCTGGCTTGCTGTGTGTTCTGAAAGCTGTTGCATTGTTGACCTGTTGAAAGAATAAATGCATGTTCTTTCAAAGGTGATGTTTTATAGTTGCTTTCTTCACAAACACAAAGCTATCTCATACGGATTTAATTAAGTTTATTCAGAAACTATTCCATTTTTCTCCTTCTCCTTTCCCTCCCCTTTCCTTTTCTGACTCCACCCCCCATATCTACAGCAGGGCTGCTCAACTTTGGCCCTCTTGTAGATGTTGGCCTACAACTTCCATAATCCCTGGCTATTGGCCACTGTGGCTGGGGATTATGGGAGTTGTAGTTTAAAAAAACAACAGCTGGAGGGTCTAGGTTAAGCATGCCTACTCTACAGGATCCCCACTGGGACAAACTTCTAAACAACAAAACATAAAATATGTTGGACAGATTACAACAGGTGTCTAAAAAAAGTTAGTTTTGCATGCACAGACTGGAATATCAGCAAGAAGAATTTTTGTACACCGAGAGTCTGTATTTAAATAACCTCTTGCTAGTTCCTTCCTGATCTTTCTTTCAGCTTGTCTTGTGGATTATCTGTTTTTATGGTCAGGATGGAAGTTGTGTTTCCTTTAATGTTTAACCTAAATCTATATTCCTTGAAGGATTTCCCCGTTTTAGAGATTGGAGATGATTTTCAGCCCAACTTCACATACTCTCTCCTCTTTACTCTTTATGTCAGAGGCTCCTGATGAAATCTCCAGGTGTGGATGTGGGATCAATGCAGTTTGCTTGCTCAGGATCTTTTGAGGCTGCATAACATCTTATGAAGTCTGGGGTTGCCACCAAGTGTACACTGAGCAGGGAGCTACGGTCAGGTCAGCTCCCTACTGAGTGTGTCTGTGCAACACATTTCTCAAACACTTGTTTGTTACATTTTTAGGTGGTATCCCAAGATGTCTGAAGTGTACATCTCAAAAATGTGATGTGAGAACAGGCCCTTAGCAAATGCATTTTGAACCTGGGTGGGCATGGAAAAGTCAGACTCCGTTCACATGATGTATTTCCGCTGGGATGAACTCCCTTGGGATTCCACTCCTGACAGCCTCCTCCCTTCAGGGGAGAGGCCATAGCTCAGTAGCAGAACACCTGCTGTGCATGCTGAAGGTCCCGGTTCCAGGCTCCAGCATTCCCAGGTAGGGTTGTACTGTCAGTGTGTGTGATACTGAGCTAGATGGTCCAGTGATTGGACTGGGTATCAAGCAGCTTCCTGTGCTCCCAGGGGGAAATGCATGCCAAGTCATCCGATATGCTTGCTTTGGGAGAATATGCTCACTTGTGGAGAAATGGAGGAAGGGACAGTGTGGAAGTCAACACAAGTAGAGAAATGTGGTGTTGGAGAGCGCTGTCTGATCAGCCCTTTGCCCATTCAACCCTGACCTAGGCAAAGATGAACAGAAGGTACTTCCTTTTCCAACATTGCCTCTGGCTTCAGCTTAGCCTTTGCACCAGGCAGATGTGGGATTTCATTCCCTAATTAACAGTATTAATCACTGGGAGCGGAGCTGCACCGTTGAGCAGAAGATTGTGTCTGCAGCAGTTCTCAGCAGCCGACATAAACGACTGAAGCGTGGGGCCATAATCTCCGGGTTCAGATTTGATATTGCAGCATCCAACACAAGCAATTACGAAGAGGCAGGCTGACTCCACTTGGAATGGAGACCTTTGAGATTGTGCACATTGTGGCACTGGATTCATGATCACCGGATGTAAATTAATTGACTGCTGCTTCTCCAGATAATCATTAATGTAATACTGCTTATTTGTATAATACCTTGTGTGCAGCATAGTTTCTCTTATCCAGTAGTAATTCAGGTCAGCAACCTCAGGAGAACAAGAAGGAGCAGAGAAAGTGTATGAACCTGTTTTGCTATCAGCAGTGAAAGTGCCGACTAGCTTGGCAGGGTCATGGAGTTTTTTATTTCCATGGCTGAGACCTGCAATGCTCTGGCTGAATGTACAGCTTGGACCACCTGGACTGTGGCCTGTTTGATGTTAAGACTTTTAAACCAGAATCTTGATCAAGCCAACTTTTTCTCCTTTAGAGATGACATTGCCATCGTTACCGTTGCTGTTTGTTTCATTATAACACACAGCCTGATCCTAGGAACATAGGAAGCTGCCATATACTGAGTCAGACCCTTGGCCCATCTAGCTCAGTATTGTTTTCACAGACTGGCAGCGGCTTCTCCAAGGGTACAGGCAGGAATCTCTCCCAGCCCTATCTGGAGATGCCAGGGAGGGAACTTGGAACTTTCTACATGCAGGTGCTCTTCCCAAAGCAACCACAACCCCTACGGGGAATCTCTTACAGTGCTCACACATGCAGTCTCCCATTCAAATGCAAATCAGCATAGCCTCTGCTTAGCAAAGGGGGTGATCCATGCTTGCTACCACAGGACCAGCTCTCCTCCTGGTCCTGTGCATGTTTGCTCCTTAACCATGTCCCACAGGGTTCAGTGGGACTTTGATCCAGCTAGATGTGACACTGGTGGAACCTGTGTCTTGGAACACAGCTTCTGCCAAATGGGTCTAAAGTGGGGTGAGGGTGGGATGTGATTGAAGGTAGAGAAGCTGGAGGTGGAAAGATAACATGGAACCCTTTCCTGCTTGTGTTCCTAAATGATTCCCATCTGTCCTCAACAGCGTTCTCTCTAATTTTTTTCATCAGTGTGTGGAATGAGTTTTGTTCTGGGCGGCGTTATAAAGGCAGTGTGTGCCCATATGCATTCAGAGTGGGGCCTTCCTGATTCAAGCTGAGTGGGATCTAAAATTTACTGAGCGGACAGCAAAAAACATGGGAGCGTGCGCACACGCCTTCGAGGGAACAGTGGTTCTCAACCTATTCAAAGTGTCTGTGTTAGACTTCCTTGGTGATTCTCTCCCCACATGTATGCTGAATTTGATCGCACTATGGTCACTGTTCCCTAAAGGGTCGATGACACTGACATCACGCACCAGGTCCTGGGTGCCCAAGGTCACCTTCTCTCTGGTTGGTTCCAAGACCTGCTGTTCTAGGGCACAGTCATTCAGTATCTAGAAATTTGACCTCTCTGACATTACCTGACGGTGAATTTACCCAGCCTATGTGTGGGTAGTTGAAATCACCCATAATTACAGCCCTGCCTCTCCTTGAAGCCTCCCTGATTTCCTCCTGCAACTTCCAGTCATTGTCAGCATTTTGATCCAGCGGGCGATAGCACATCTCCAGTAGCATGTTCCCTTTCAGGCCTTGTACTGTCACCCACAGGGTTTCTGTGGAGAACTCCAGTCCACCTAGGTTTTCTAGCTTGTTCAATTCTGTTCCTTCTTTAACATACAGTGCTACTCCACCTCCAAGGCGCCCCTCCCTGTCCTTTCTATAGAGTTTATACCCAGGGATAACAGTGTCCCACTGGTTCTCACAATTCCACCATGTTTCCGTTATGCCCACTATGTCTATTTCTGCGTTAGCAACCAAGCACTCCAGCTCACCCATCTTGGCTCAGAGGCACTCCAGCTCACCCAGTCTTGTAAAGATACTGAGAATCTTTCTGTGAGCAAAAGCTGGGAAGAACAGTAGTCAGTGCTGGTGAGCTGATCTTGGCTTGATTGGGAACTAGCTCATTAGCATGGACTTTTCTCAGGAAGTATTTGGGGGGATATGCCTGATTCCCCCCCCCCCGCCCAGGAGTTCTTTCTCAGCTTGTAATGGTGGTACTTGCACATAGATGGTGTTGCACACATGAGCTTTACTGTGTTGTCCCCTGGGAATTGTAGATTCCAGCATCAGTGGTGGCATAGAGCTTCTTGGAAATTCAACCTCTGAGAAAACAAACATCCCTAAGAACAAAATGTAGGTTTTAGATCTGGGTAGACATGGACAAGAACCACATAAAACATTTTCAAGGAACTATCAAAAGAACTGAACCCAGTAGGGAGGAAATTGTTCAAATAAAGGCTACCTGCAGGGCTGGCCTTAGGATAATTAGTGCCCTGAGTGAGGTGTGTGTTTGGTGCCCTCTCCCCCTACCCCCACCCATGGTTGCTTTATCATTGTTGCCAAGTTGTGTGGCTTGTATAAGCTCCGCTGAGTGCCCCCTTCAGGCCGGTGCCCTGGGCGAATGCCTCGCTCATTTGCCCTTAAGGCAAACTCTGGCTGCTCCATTGGCTGGTCTGGCAATCAGTGAGAATTTCAGCAACTGGAAGGGATCTAACATTAAAGGACTTTGAGGCCTGTGCTTGCAGGCCAGCTGGTCTGTTAAAGACTGACCATACGTGCAAAGACTTGTTTTAAATTTCAAATCAGAGAATTACTTATTTAAAATATTTCTGTGCTCCTTTTCAACAACAACAACAACAAAAATCACAAACCGGTTTACACAGTAAAGGAATGAGAGGATGGTTCCCTGTCCCAAAGGGGCTAACAAACCTTCTTTTTAAAAAGCACACGCAAGGGAGACACCAGCAAGCAGCCCCTGGGAGGAAGAGTAGGCCAGACTGAAAAGTGCGGGTACCGTTTTCTCCTTGCAGTAAACAGGAGAGCCAGCACTCTAGAAGGGGCCTCTTCTTGGCCCAGTTGGCACGAACTGAAAGCAGCAGCTCCACCTCTGTGGCAGTCGGTTCCCCAGGAAGCACACCAGTGCTGTAGCCCAGTCATTCCTAAACGGCATGCTGTGAGAAATAAATGAAAGGCTACTGTGAATCTAACGTACTCTGCCTCCAAAGGGGGCAGCCTGCTGGATCTCCGAATGCTTTACAGTTCTGGCCAATTCTGTTTTCCTTCTGAAACCAGCCTCCGCTGGGAGCAGGCGCTTAATCTGCTAGGTCTCGGCACTGGGTTGACTAGATCATTTTATGTGGACAAACCCACATGGAAGAGGAAGGCCCAAGCAGAAGAGGAAGGCTAAGATCAGTGAAGACTGACTTCTAGAGAGTAAAAGAGCAAGAACGCCTGAGGGAAATGCCACTTGATTCATTACGCAGTTGAGCATCATGAACTGGACAAATGTATATTTTCGAACCAGGAAATTCGGAATTTCTGCAGCATCTCTTGCCATTGGAGAGTTGCCTCTTGGGGAATGGGGAGCCACAGCTCAGTGGTAGAGCAGTGTGTGCAGATGGGTCCAGATCCAGCCCCTTAGCATTTTAGGAGATGTAATGGCTGAGCGGGGAAATGACTTGACTAGCAAGCCAGAGGTTGCCGGTTTGAATCCCCGCTATGTTTCCCAGAGAAACCCCTATATCAGGCAGCATAGGAAGATGCTGGAAGGCATCATCTCAGATTGTGGAGGAGATGGCAACGGTAAACCCCTCCTGTATTCTGCCAAAGACAGCCACAGGTCTCTGGTCGCCAGGAGTCGACACCAACTCAATGGCACACTTTATCTTTAATGGGCAGAACTGTTGGTCTTTCACAAGTTTCATACTAATATAGGTTGTGAAGGCAGGATTCTTAGTATTCACATATATTTTATAATACGTTCAGTTACCTCCATGTTTAATTTAATTTCCCATCATTTAAGCTGTTATGTGTCACATGCAGAAATTGGTAAATTTTGATAAGGTGTATCAAAGAGATATTCAGAATGTTAGATTGCACAAGCAGACATCTCTTGCTCAGCTGAGCTCCCCTTTATTCCTCTCAGCCCTCAGTGCACTTACCCACTTCTAGAGAGCCTGAATGCACAGGGGTAGAATCACATGCAGAGCCAACAGGTTTGTGCATGTGTGAAAGCACCACTGAGGGGCGTAAGAGGACACCTGGGCTTACTTGTAGCATGGGGTTGGGACCGCAGCCTGATCAATAACACAGCAGTTTGTTTTATTACTATGGTGGGGGTTATTTTTATGCAACCTGTTGGCCTCCTGATGTTTCCTAGAATGCAGATTTGCTGCCTGTCACCCTTCTCCTCGTTTTTCTCTCCACAATTGGAGCTTAACGAATATAGAGTTCTTTCTACTTTAATTTCAGCTTTTTACAGAAGGGTCAAAAGGTTCGGCTGTGTGCTCTTTGGCTATCTATCAACATTTACTAGTGGTTAACCTCCCTAGATTGATAAGGTCACATTCTTTATACATTCATCAAAGACCAAGCTGTGAGACACTGATGTATTACATGAATGGGAATAATCGCCCAGATGGCAGAAGGCTGCAAGTGAGATAAAAAAAATTGCTGTATTAATTTTTCCCTCTTAAGTTCTGTTGTCCTTCAGAATTAATTATCCAATCTGCTTAAAATTGAGCAACCTAATGAAATTTCACACCCACTAAATTTAATCATGGAATACTCATGTGGATTTTGATTCAGATAAAAGAAATGCCCAGATATTTGGTGACACTTTTCTAAGGAAATGTAGATTTAAAGGGGAAGAAATCTCATTAGCAATATTCCCTTTACAAAAACATACAAATTGCCTTCCGTGGACAAAGACTAGGTGGAAATATTCAGTTATATTGTGATAGCATAGCCTGCCTGCTTCATTTTGCTCCTGTTTCTCTAAGTCATATAAATCAAATGTTAGTTGATCATCTTTCCATGTATATTATAGGAACATAAGAAACTGCCTTATACCGAGTCAGACTATTGGTCCGATTAGCTCTCTATTGTCTACTCTGACCGGCAACAGCTCTCAAAGGTTTTTTAAGTGTTGCAGGACTCTTTGATACTAGGTTTGGTACTGTGTATTGATGCAGCTATCCTTCTGGAAGCTACAGCCTATTTACCTGAAATCGTGTGCGTGAATATAGCTTGCACTGAGCTAGGATTTCAGTAGTTTCAAAGAATGGCTAAGTTGATCATAATTCACATAACTATGTAAATTTCATTTGTTTGAAGTTCATACTCCTGAGCTTTAGGGCAAGGATTCCAAAATGCGTTCCTAGTGAATTCCCTTCAGATGGTGGTACTACTACTACTACTACTACTACTACGTTCTTCAACCAAAGTTCTCAAATTGGTTTACATATAAAAATGAATAATACATAAACATGGTCCCCAAAGGGCTCACAATCTAAAAAGAACCATAAGATAGACACCAGCAACAGCCACTGGAGGGATGCTGTGCCGGGCTTGGATAGGGCTAGTTGTTCTCCCCCTGCTAAATATAAGAGAATCACCACTTTAAAAGGTGTCTCTTTGCTCAGTTAGCAGGGATTTCTCATGGTAAACACACGAGAAAGCAAAGATGTGGACATTCTCTATACTTACTGACTGAGGTGGATTTATGTGTTCATCTGAGCTGGTGCTCTGAAGGCCATGATGAGGCTTTGTTGTGGGAAAGAGGCAGGTATTCTTTCTCTTTAAAATGTTTGTGGTGTGGGCAGGGCATAACAAAGCACATGTTTTGAACCCAGTTTCAGTGCCTGGCATCTCCAGTTAAAGAGCTCAGTAAACAGGAATGGGGACGGGGCGTAGCTATAATTGAGCGAAAGGGTTCAAAGAACATGGGCCCCCAGCTTCTGATGGCCCTCCAGCTCCACCCCTCCCTATTTTCTTCATTATCTCCCTCACTCTGGGGGGCCGCCAGAGTGAGGGATGAACACGGGCCCCCTCTCCCCTAGCTACACCCCTGAATGGGGAATACCGGACTCAAGATCCTGGAGAGCCACTGCCAGAGTAGGATTTTCCTCCAGGTCACATTGGCAAGTGATGCTCTGTGTGACTGTATATATAGATGGGTGACATGGAGCAGAAACTGAGAGCACAGGATTGTAAGTAAAGGCTAACTCAACAATTTCATACCCAGGTTGAGGTGCTGTTGAAGAGCTTACATTGAGAAGAACGGATGGAAGAACAGATTGTGCTAGGAGTATGTGCAGTTCCCTGGGTGTCTGTCTGTTATGTGGAAGGGAGATGCTTCAGGAAAAGTCCTTAACTTGGCATTCAAGACTCTAGCCTGTGTTAGATTCTTTTCTTGCACCAACTTTCTATCTGGAATAGAATTTCTAAGTGCCTCTCTTAACTTAGAAAGCTTACTGAGCTCCAAACCACCTTTTATTACTCTCTAGACATATAATCCTCTGAAGACGTGGAGTAGGGAGGGAGGGAGAGAGAGAGAGAGAGGGAATCGGTCTTAGCAACATTTCTCCAATTCCATGTGAAAGTTAATTTCGAATTTCCATATTAATAAAATATAGCTTTATCTTTTTATTTGGCCATAATCCTTGCAACAACAGGGAGAGGAGATTATGCTGGAGATGTTAGAAAAGCAATTAAAACACTGCATGCAAGAACTTAGAGAGGGAGAGAAGAGACATCAAATTAAATGACTGAATAATGAAAGCTAGATATGACATGCACTGCCTGTGAGACAGAAGTATGACTAACTCCTGAGTGCATATCTCAGTGACCTAAGAACCACCTTAATTCATCAAAGGAGGCTTTGATATCTAAAAATGCTCACCCTTGGTCTCCACTATCAATTTCTGTACTGCATTCATAAATGAAAAGGCTGTCTTAATTGCGGCTTAGTCTGGCCTCTAGAGCAGGACATGGTCTCTGGAATTTTATCATTCTAATAGGAACCGTAGACTGCTAAAGAAGCCCTTTCCCCAGCCCTCCAAAATGCAATAATGTGGGAGACTCTTCTGGGATATTCTCTGCTAAAGGCAAGCGTGATTCTCAGTCACAGACTTATTCTTATTTCCCATTGATAACTAGGGAGAACATAACATAAGAACATAAGAACAGCCCTGCTGGATCAGGCCCAAGGCCCATCTAATCCAGCATCCATCTCACACAGTGGCCCACCAGATGCCGCTGAAAGCCTACAGGCAGGATTGGAGGGCATGCCCTCTCTCCTGCTGCTACTCCCATGCAACTGGTGCTCAGAGGCATCCTGCCTTGGAGGCTAGAGGTGGCCTATCGCCCTCCAACTAGTAGCCATTGATAGCCCTCTCCTCCATGAAGTTATCCAAACCCCTCTTAAGGCCATCCAGGTTGTTGGCTGTCACCACATCTTGTGGCAGAGAAGTCCACAAGTTGATTATGCATTGTGTGAAAAAGTACTTCTGTTTGTTGGTCCTAGATTTCCTGGCAATCAATTTCATGGAATGACCTCTGGTTCTAATGTTATGTGTGTGAGGGAGAAGAATTTCTCTCTCTCCACTTTCTCCCCTCCATGCATGATTTTATAGACCTCTATCATGTCTCCCTGCAGCTGTCTTTTTTCTAAACTAAAAAGCCCCAGGTGTTGTAGCCTAGCCTCATAAGAAAGGTGCTCTAGGTCCATGATCATCTTGGTTGCCCTCTTCTGTACCTTTTCCAGTTTCTTTTCCAGTTTCTGCATCATTCATTCGTTCATTCATTCATCACATTTATATACCTCCCAAACTTTCGTCTCTGGGCGGTTAACATAAAACAATTAAAACACACATAAAAAGTTAAAACAATTCAACAATTTAAAATCAATCACAAAATTAAAACCAACAAATTTTAAAAGGCTGAGAAAGCTTGGTTAAAAAGCTGGAGTTTTAGATGTTTTTTTAAAATTGCCAGAGATGGGGAGTATTCTGTACCCTTTACATCCTGGTACATAGGCAACTAATATCCCTTCCCCACCCCTGCAGTTGAATTTGGTTCTTTTAGACTTTTGTTACATTAGCATATGCTTTTGACCCAAAAACTCTAATGTGTTCTATATTAGATTTCTTTCCATGCCACAATTCAAATTGTGATGTATTTATACTTTAGTAGGAAATCTGTTTTGTAGATAAGTAGCCATCATAATTGCCTTCCCTAAAACAAACTGTGGAGTCCTGCATCCAATAGCATCCACCTGGCCATTTCTATTAAAGACTGATTCTTTCTTTCTGCAATGCCATTTTGTTCTGGAGTATATGGCACCGTCGTTTAATGTTCAGTGTCATCCTTTTTCAGATATTCAGTTATCTCATCTCATTTCCTGTATATTTACCTCCATTATCTGATCACAGAATTTGAGGCTTCTTTCCAAATTTATTACAAACTCTTGCAGTATACTCCTTCAGTTTTTCAAGTACTTGGTTCTTTTCACTAATCAAATAAGTGAATGTGTATCTTGAATAATCATCTATGAAAACTAACAATTACATTCTCCCCCCACCGATGAATTGATCTGCATAGGCCCACAAATATCGCTGTGTATCGGCTCAAGAGGTTGCTGTGTCTCTTTTTCTCTACATTGAGGAAAGGTGGGTTTAATTCCCTTCAACCTTACAAAGCATATACACAGACTCTACGTTACCGTGACTTATGTTTAGGCCTCTGGCTAGATCCTCCTTCTCCAGCTGAAGTATTGCATTGGGTTCTCCATGTCCAATTCTTCAATGCTATGAATTCAAACACTTTTAATGTGAACATTGCTTTGCAATTTTGGCCTCTTCATTTACACAATCCACTTCAAATAGGCCTCTCTCTTGCAAAGTCCTGTTCATAAGTAGCTGGCTTTTATCTGTGATAAAACAGTGCTTTCATTTGAATTTCACTTCATATCCTTTCTCTTTAGCATATTTAACCAACATCAGGCTAGACTCAAATGTGGGTGCAAACAATGCATCCTCAACAGTCAGTTTCATTGTTTCTCTTTTTTGCGGGTTGCAATGTAATGTTGCAGAACCTCTGCCTTCAGCAAACATCTGTTTCCCATCTGCTAGAAAAATAGGAACCTAATCATTTGTGTCCAACTTAGTAATTCTTTCTCTTTCCTTAATCAAATTGCTGGTTGCACCTGAATCAATGCAGATTCCAGCATTACATTTTATAGAACTAGATCTTAAATTCTTCTCTGCATTAGCAACATACATTGTATGTTTGTCAGACTTATTCTCTCTCTGCTTGCATGCATTTTTCTTTGTATGCTTAGGTGACTCACGCCTCTTGAAATGTGGTTTCATGTCTTTTTTAATTGCAAATGCTTTGTTCTGAGGACATTGATCCTTTATATGTCTAGGACTCCCACAGATAAAACTTTTTTGTTCTTTTGATGAATTTTAAAACCATTTTCTTCACTTGTCTTTAGTTGCTGCCCATTGCCTCTGTGCAAATCAAAGTCTTCTAAGTGGTTTATTATAAACTCCAAACTCAAGTAATCGTTGGCTTCCAATACATTTACAATAGGTTCAAAATACTCCGGAAGACTGTTCAATAACAATCCAATTTGAACCATATCAGGCAAAACTAGTCCATGTGCTTGCAGCTGTCATGATGTCTTCAACATCTCATTTACATACTTAGATCCTCTCCCTCCTTTAATTTCTTATTACACATCTTTATAATGATGCATCATGGAGAAAGCTGATTTTCTTTCATACAATTTCTTTAGAGTCTCCCACATGTGCTTTGCATGTTGTTTATTTCTTAAATGCACCAATATACAGTCACTCACCGATAAACAAATTATCCCATTTGCTTTATCATCTGTACTGTCCCAGGCTTGTCTTTCTTCTTTCTCTGACAGGGCACTCTGTGTGTAAGACCCCACTGATTCCATGGCTTTTCAGGAGCATCTCTATTCCGAAAGACCACAGCTCAAAATCTGGACCTTGCAACTTCTCAGTCCTCTGACTTGTCTCCATCTCTGAAAAAACCTTGTTCTCTTATTCAGGCTTTCTTCACCAGTCTCAGAGTTTTGGGCCCATAACCCTGTTGAGGGGTATGAGGAGAAACACTAAGGTCTTCACACAACAGAGTAGAAGTTGTTCAGCCAAAGAGATTATCTGGAGACATTTATTTATTTATTTATTTATTTATTTATTTATTTATTTATTTATTTATTTATGGTTTAGACATTAGGCCTGGGGTCCATCTAGTCCAGCATCCTGTTTCACACAGTGGCCCACCAGGCACTAGCTTCCAACAGCAGCTGAACAGTTCTGACCCTTTACTGACCAAGAGAGACCTATTAACGTCTCATCATGTCTCAAGTGGCTAGAAGAGGTTACTGCGGTGCTAAGAGCAATGCTTTAGAATTCTCGCTTCTAGTAATTGCTAGCCTTGGTCCTGAATCCAGCTCTCGGCAGCCTCTCTTCTTCCTGTCAGTCTACTGCCTCTTCCCTGCTCCTGCCCAGTGGCTGCAGCCTTGGTTTCAGAGTTTGCCTGATAACTTCAGGGAAATCCTTTTCTACTAGATATGGGATAACCTCTTGAATCCCTCTGGGCTTCACCTCCTTCAGGTTCTCTATCTTCTGCAAAACAAATAGCACAGGATAAAATATAGCTTTAAAAAACAACAGCAACCTCCTAGGTATCTGTTTGCTTCTGATCCCTACATTTAAAAAATACTGCCATGTCCAGGGCTGATGCGTAAAAGTCTGGTGTTGGTTCCCCCAAAATGTATGGCACCTATAAATTTGAAATACTGCTAGATGAAGCTGTCTTATTCAATATAGTGTGAGCCGCAAAGACACAGGATTGGCACAATTAATTTAGCCTTTGCATATTTTCACAGCCACATTGGATGCTAAAGTGCACTTGGCTAATCATTTATTATTTACTTAATTTAAGAATTCCTACACCACCTTTCACAAGTTAAAAATAGAAATATAGTAAATATAACACAATAAAACAACATACAATGAATATATTGCACTTATTCTACAATATACATATTCTTACATGGGTGCACTGAAAAGTGAAAAAAGTGAGCTAGTGCTCCAAAGATCTTGATTGATGGGTGTAGCCTTCATTGAAAACAGGGTGGGGTGTTTTGTTTTGTTTTTTGGTCTTTTAAAAAACTTGTTCCCAATCTTATTTTGATAGTGCAAATAGATCTGGATCAGCAGTACTGTCAGTATTGTGGTAATGAAACGAATGGGATGTTTCGATCTCCCTCACACATATGAGGTTCTGGATTGTGATCAGTGTGTTTAGAATGGGAGTGTAAATTTCATTTGATCTTCTTGGTGTGGTAAGGACTTGAGACCAACAGTAGAGCTATGGAGCCAATTTAATTTAATATGTGCCTTTTGATTTTGGATCCATGAATCGTTTGTGAGTCTGTGAATAAATGCAGTTGAAATGAAATGCAGAAGCTAAAGAAATTGAATTCCTTCTTGTTTTTTTAAGCCCACTTGCGGAAGTGTGTTCATTATGACTTCTGCTGTCTTGAGACATGTGCCTTGATGAAAATTTATGTAAAAGTGATATAGTCCACATGTCTTCATAATTTTTCTTTTATACCTTGTGGCTTTACTGTTGCATTTTTCTCTGACAGAAACTGTATTATGGATTGCCTAATTATTCTGGCTGTAATTCTTCTTTCCATAACATTTGCTCTCAAGTGGGTTAGGTTAGGCCACAATCTTGGCCATAGGGATAATTTTGTGCAAAGTTATGCTGTGGCCCTCAAGCTGACAGGATTGCTCAGAGGTAAACCTACTTGTATTCAGATGTATTTGGAAAAAAACAAAGAACTGATCTTAATATGAATGGTCATTTTAAGCATTTTAAAAAGCTATTACACAATTAAGCCCCAGGCACATTTTTACCAGAAATTTCTCTTGGGTATTTTTTTTAAATGTACAGTTGCACACATTCCATGTCTGTCAGTGGGAATATGCAGCATAGGTCTCCAACCTTCCTTAGTTGGGCAAGGTAATTGAGAGGGTGGTGGCTGATCAACTCCAGGTAGTTTTGTATGATACTGGTTATCTAGATCCATTTCAAACTGGCTTTAGAGCAGGATATGAAGTGGAGACAGCCTTGGTCAGCCTGATGGATGATCTCCACGAAGGAATAGAAAGAGGGAGTGTGACTCTGTTGGTTCTTTTGGACCTTTCCACGGATCTCAATACTATCGACCATGGTATCCTACTGGATCGCTTGGGGCAATTTGGGAATAGGTGGCACTGCTTTGCACTAGTTCCGTTCCTATCTCTCCAGTAGATTCTAGATGGTGTCACTCTGAGATAGTTGCTCTCTGTAATGAGAGCTATTGTATGGTGTCCCTCAGGGCTCCATCCTATCTCTGCTTTTAATGTCTACATGAAACCGCTGGGTAAGATCATTAGGAGACTTGAAGCAGGTGTTATCAATATGCTGATGACACCCAAATCTATTTCTCCATGACATCATCATCAGGAAATGGCATAGCCACTCTAAATGCCTGCCTATAGGCAGTAATGGACTGGTTGAGGGATAATAAATTGAAACTGAATCCAAGCAAGATGGAGGTACTCATGGTAAGGGGTCTTACTTCAAGGGACATGATAGATCTTCTATTATGCCTGTTTTAAAGCAACTTCATTGGCTGCCATTAGATTTCCGGGCAAGACACAAAATGCTGGCAATTATATCTCTATAAATATTTTTTATATTTATATGCCGCCTGATAGGTATATCTCTAGGCAGTGTACAAAATTTAAAATAATAAAAAAAACCCACAGATTAAAATACATGAAACACAATAAAAACAATAGTATAAAACAGTTATTAAAACAAATTCAATTTATTAAAATTCATTCTAATTAAAAGCTTAAGAGAACAGGAGAGTCTTGAGGGTCTTCCTAAAAACAGATGAAGAAGGAGATGCTCTTATTTCAGCAGGGAGCATATTCCACATTCCAAAGCCTTTAAAGCCCTAATCGGCTTAGGACCGGATTACCTGGGAGAGCGCTGTCATGCCTTCGTTCGAGGACTCGGAAGAGGAGTGGGAGGCAGTGAATTTACCTGAGGACCTTGATGGCCCACGCTCTGATGAGAGGGAGGAGGCACTCAGGACAGGCCAGAAGGAGGGCTTGGTGCAGGAGGAGCCAGCAGAGCAGAGTGGTGAATATCAGGAGGAACTCTCGCCGCTGGTGTTATCTCTAAGGGCATGCAGGTGCGAGAAGAGGCGTGACCAGGTCAGGGAGTTGAGACACAGCAGCCGCTTGCAGTATGTACACAACTGGTGAAGGGTGGCTGACTGGGCGGAGTGCTGATTGATTCCAGCTGGCAGTCTGCTTTAAATTCTGCAGCTTCACTCTGGGCGGGCAGCTGGAGACAGCTCGTCAACAGCCTCGATACCGCTTTGTGTGACGGCGGGACCGTACGCCTCAGACTCTTGGACTCGGAACCCTTGGGATCTGATGCTGGACGGAGGCTCTTGCCTGCTTAGAAGAAGTGTAGAACCAGAGACGTCTCTTCGCTAGCTACTGCATCGTAAATTACAGACAGCTCATTGAGTGTGGCAGGTTTATGACAAGCACCGCCTTCTGCATGATCCCCACCGCACATTAAGATCATCAAGAGGTCCATCTCTGTATACCACCAGCTTGTCTGGCAGTGACTCGAGAACGGGCCTTCTCTGTAGTCACTCCTGGGCTGTGGAATGCGTTTCCTGTAGACATTTGTGGCTTAACATCTTTACCAGCCTTTAAAAGAGCCCTTAAGACACACCTTTTTGGCCAGGCTTTTAATAATCTCTGAATGTTTTGAATTTTTAATTTCTGTTTAAATTTTTAATTGCAGTAATCTTTGAATGTTTTAAATTGCAATTGTTGTTTTTAATAGTTGGGGTTCTCCCCCCCCTGTTTTTATTGTCTTTATTTTTGTAAACTGTCTAGAGCCTTTGGAGTCAGGCGGTATAAATAATAAATGAATAAATCCTAGTTATTATTTTTCAAGTATCTTTGAACACAGGAAGCTGTCTTCTACTAAATAAACTATTAGACCCTCTAACTCAGTATTGTCTGCACTGTTTTGGTAGTGGCTCTCCAGGGTTCCAGGAAGAGAAGGTTCTAACCCAACCTTACCTAGAGGTGTCAGGGGTTGAATCTGCGGCCTTCTGCAAGCAAAACAGGTGCTCTATCACAGGGGCATTTACCAGACCGTAGTCTAGGGTTTGGGTTTGTTGGTGGGCAGGGTATGTTTTGTATAACGTTCTGCATTATGTTTGTTCATGTTTTCTTTTATACATCCTTACCCAACAGCTTTTGAAAATCATCCTCGGAGCCCTTTTCTCCACCATACTGATAAAATTCTTCATTTTATCAATCAGTTATAATTTAGCATAGACTATCTGGAGAAGTTCACTGAAAGTCTGAAATTTTCAAGCCAACTCTTATTTATAAGCCAAGTGTTAGTGTTCTTTTTGCCTCTAGGTTTCAGAGATATTGAGATGTTTGCTTTTTTCCAGAGCAGCTTAAAAATGGACTATGCAAATGAGCAGTGATGTTTCATAATCCCAGTGCTTATCAGGAGCTTTGTTAATTCTTAGATGTTGTGTTGTTTTTTCTGCATTTCTCTTGCACCCTGAGCAAGTCAATTGACAGGTGCCATTTCCACACAGTCTAGGAAAGGGCCAGCAGCCACAGTTGGGTGACAGGAGAGAGATGTTCTGCATTGAGCCCGCCTGTCCATCTTGGACTCTACTGCAGCTGCTTTGGGAAAGTCACCATCCTTTCCGTCCCATCAAATTAGGCTATCAGTTGTATTTTGTGGCACTTGGTATGTGTTGAAATACCACCCAATACACACATTATAAGCTACAGAAATCACTAGCCCAGCTCAGCAATAACCAAAAACTCAAAACCAGTAGCCACCTCCAGAATCCAAAATGTTCTATGCTAAACAAGGAGATCTTCACCAGCCTTCTGTAGGTACCTGACAAGCACCTTCCTGGTGAGCAGTGTTCCCTCTAACAGGGATTCCCAGATGTTATTGGCTACAACTCCCAGAATCCCCAGCTGCAATGGCTTTTGCATGAGAATTCTGGGAGTTGTAGTCAACAACATCTGGGAATCCCTGTCAGAGGAAGTACTGCTGGTGAGACTTCTTTGGAAGGGGGTTCCGCTGGGAAAGTCACCATGGACAGCATCTGTGCTTAGACGTGGGAAGCTATGGATTTCCAGAGGAAGGGGAACACAATCCATCCAGTAATTCTATATTCCTAGCCAGAGTCTGTCATATATCAATAGTGGCATATCTAGGGAAAATAGCGCCTAGGGCAAGCACTGAAATTGCGCCCCCTGTCCAAACATCTGACACCCATCTTTCACATAACTTTACCATAATATCAGATCAAAAATACAAGTCAAGCTCGTTAATCTCTTAATATTTCAAAAATTATTTAGCAGTGGACGTAGCCAGACCAAAAAATGCTGGAAAACTACAAATTTCAATATGATGGGGCTCATGAAATACCCAAATACTATGTGGAGGTATACTTGGAAAACTAAACAGAAGTGCCTGTCTAATTCTCTACTATGCATTGTAGCATCACTGTTACATACGTTTTAAAAATAAATGGAGAATTTGACTTTTCCCAGATACTCTGAAAATAATTAAAGGATATGCGGAGTAAATTTTGTCACTGCTTGGAATATATTTTAGTATTTCAGAAAGACAGTTAAAATGAGAGAAAGAGAGCAAGAAACTCCCAGTGGGCCTTAATACTAAGGATTTCACACTGATTCAAAGACAAACTCACTATTAATAGCCATATTATTAAGACATCACATTTAACTCACTTATCACAAGACGCAAAGTAAGAGCAAATGAATACAATCCTAGCTCATAAGCTTCAGCTCATTATTCACAAGCCCTGATTCTCTGCACATACTGCCAAACTGAATATGTGTACAGTGATTTATATTATATTGAATTAAAAATAATACTTGTAGTCCCTTCGGGGGGCTTCCTAAAGGCTGTGGGGGTTCTGCAAAGGTTCCCCCTCCCCCCACTGGCTTCTAGGGCATCGCAGGGACCATTTTAGCATGTGTCGTGGCCATTTTTATTTTTAAAATGACCTCTAAAAACAAAATGGCCACCGCGCATGCTCAAATGGCCTCTGCGAGGTCTGGCCTGGCCTAGAGCCTCACAGAGGCCAGTTGAGCATGTGCAGTGGCCATTGTGTTTTCAGCAGCCATTATTTTTTTAAAAAAATTAATTTTAGAAAATGGCGCCCCCTTCAAGTGGCGCCCGGGGCACGTGCCCTGCCTGCCCCACCCTAGATACGCCCCTGTATATCAATGGTAATATATAATCTGTAATAACTTGCCTACTCTTTGTTGGTGGCATTTTTATTCCCTTGGTTTGCTCCAGTCTGTGTGTTGACAGGCCGGGGTTGTGTTTGACCCAACCCTGTGTGGTGCTTTCCTTGATCCTTGCTGGATTTTCTTTTAGTGCATATGAGAATTAAAGGCATATTTCCCCTGGTACTTGCTTCCAGCACTGGTACGTTGACTCCATACTGCTAGAGGATCTCAAAAGCAGCTGCTGCAGTGCACCACATTGATAAAACTGGGACCTCTTATGTCACACCAAGATACTGATTTACCTTGCCAGCCTTTGTCATGCTTCAGTGCTGGTTCATGCTTTACATGGCAATCACATTTGCTGTAATTGCAGCAATATTCCCTGCAGCAAACTGGTAAAGGTTGGGTGTGCTTTCCTAAACATTGCCCAGTGTTCTTCAGTTGGAGGCTGTGGCCGTTCGAGGATCCCCAGTACATGCCCCCACATGTCCAAGAAATATGTTTGCCTTTCACAGGTTGTGTTTGCCACAGAAAAGATCACTGTAGTTGTGACATTGCCATGTGACTTGGGTCTCAGAACTGGTAAATTCAATCAAAGCAGCATACTTGTTGCTGATACAAGAAAAGTCATGGGCAAGCTAGTTCAGAGGATTGCACAGGCAAACAAATTTGTGGGCCAGGCATAGACTCAAAATAACTGGCAACCAGCATGAGATAAACCTTTACAAATGTTGAGGGATACCTTTGGAGCCAAACTGCAGAAAAAGATTGCAGTTATCCCAGTGTGTACAACAGTTTTAATTTTTAAAGCAGTCTGGATGGGGGAACGTGCTGTGATTTGTTAGAAAGATGGTGTTCATGCTTCTCCTTTGTTGCCCCAAGGCTTTGGATTGCGCTCCCTGTTGAAATAGGAGCCTCCCCATCTCTGATAACTTTTAAAAAGGTGGTTAAGACACATTTGTTTACCCAGGCTTTTAATGAGACTAATAGAATTCAACATTGTGTTAAATTTTGCATTGTTTTAGTTTTGTTTTGATTTGTGTTGTTTTACTGCAAACAGCCCGGAGACGTGAGTTTTGGGTGGTATATAAAAATGTTAAATAAATAAATAAAGTAAGGGAAGGAAAAGCTGGAATGGTGTGAGGATGACTTATTGGAAAATACTAAGTCCCGGCTCATTTCAAGGTGAAATACCTCTTCCTCAGGGGAAAATCTTCATCTAACACAATGCAAAGCTTCACACAGACTGCTGACTTCATGCACACTATGAGAAGCTGAAATCAGCATTTTTGATCTTTCTACTATTTCTCCCTCTCCCACCCCACTTCCTTCTTTTTTCGCATTGGTACCTTGTAAGTAATTGTGAGTGGTGTACCTGTGCCCCTTGCCTGCCTCTCTGTATAATAATTGACATAGTGATACCTTAATTTATTTTTAATTAAGTCTTCAAATACAAAGGCATAGAAATACAAAACTAGCAGTATTCTTTATTGGTGTTTTAATGCTGGTTGTGATTATCCTGATTGTTCTCAGAATATGGCCATTAGTGTCACCAGGATACCACCTGTTGGGGCCAAGTGACTTGTTTCCTACCTCTGAACAAGACCCTCCTGCTTTCCTGGCCCATGAAATTAGGCATCATTTGTGCTGGATTCTTTTGCAGACATAGCTGTGTAGCTTTGCCAGTAGAAATGATGCAAAATCCCCATTTCCCTGAAGCATCATTTTGAATCTGGACCAGAGACCCCAGAGAGAAGCATTAAGCCTTTTTAACACGCTGAAACTGGTTTTGCTAATATTCTGTGCACGCTCCATCTGTTTTTGTGTTTGTCTAAAGCAAATGGATTTGAGAGCAATTTGTTTGCTGGTATTAGTCCAGAAGCATCCAAAATAACATATGGACAGTTTGAAGTTAATTAGGGTGTAGAAATTAAGTATCGGAAGGTCAAGGGTGAGGTGATTTCTAAACCTTCTTGCACTGAGGCCATGGCTACCATGCTCTTGATTCACAGAGATGTTGTCTGATAATTGTTGGTTTTGTCTACAGTCATTTTGGCAAGCAAAGAATATAGTCACATTTTCCCTGCCAGATTGGCAGCTACTTGCGACTTCAGGGAGCATGTGCTGTCTCCCACAGCCTGCCCGTATGGCATATTGCAATGTTAAATAGCAGTTGCATGACATTTTCAGTAGAACGGAGTGTTATATTACAATTGAGCTGCTTTGGGAAGTGGGGAACCTTACCTGCAGTCAATATGCTGTATATCTCAATTATGGGTGGGGGTGGGTGGGTGGTATGGTGTCTGCATTCCTGATCTCTTTATTTTAGTTCTTTATCCTAGTTAACCTAGCCACTATGTTGTTCTCTCCCCATGCTGGAGGGTTGCTTGGACTTGGGGTGAACTTTCCATGAAATTAGAATGTAGTACCGTAAGACATGAGTCACTTAATGGCGCTGTGGGGAAATGGCTTGACTACCAAGCCAGAGGTTGCTGGTTTGAATTCCTGCTGGTATGTTTCCCAGAAACACCTAGATCGGGCAGCAGCGATATAGGAAGATGCTGAAAGGCATCATCTCATACTGCGCGGGAGATGGCAATGGTAAATCCCTCCTGTATTCGACCAAAGACAATCACAGGGCTCTGTGGGCACCAGGAGTCAACACCGTCTCGTTGGCACACTTTACTTACTGTAAGACAATTCTCAGCAGGATCTTCAACCTCAGCGTGAACCCAGCTTTTGCAGCTTGTACATACATACATAATATTTATTCGTTCCTTGACCAGCAGTATTACAAATACAGACATACAAACATAAACTAAACATTGGCACGTATTTTACAAAGAATATAACAGTATTTAGCCACAGTTCTAATTTTATCTTCATCACATAGAGAAAATAAAAACCTCAATAAAACATTATCTGCTCTTCCATTAAAATTTATCAGAAGGGGAGAAAGTAGCTTTCCTCTGGCTTCATCATAGAAGCTACAACGTAAAAAGGCATGTGCTATTGTTTCAACACAGCCCTTATCACAAGGACATACACGATTCGCCAGGGGAATTCCTGCATATCTACCAAACAGAGCTGCAGACAGAAGGACATCCAACCTGGCCAGCATCATGGCTTGTCTATATTCTGGAATCGGAACTACCTGGAGATAGAGGGCCAAATTAAATCCACTCAATTAGTCACCCAAGAACAATCTTTTAGATATCTGGGAAATTTCATATTGCAACTCAATATCCATTAGGCGTTGAATAATTTGGATGCGAGCTCTGTCATAACCAAGCTCCTGTATGGCTTCTAAGGAGTATCCACAGCAGGCCAACTTATCAATGGCCTCAGTATGCCATCTAAATTTAAAGGAGTCCTGTTTTATAAAAGCAACCAAACCCTCCTGCAAAAAATAAATTTTTAACCAGTAAAGAATAATGACTCTCCATAAGCATGTCTGAAGCCTAATCATTCCGACCTCTCTTCTCAGAGCCACCGTGGGGGCACATCTGGGAACAGCCAGTACAGCTCTTAAACATTTCGACTGCAGTGCCTCCAACAGATCAAGATTTTTAACTATGCCCAACTGAGCTCCATAAAAAAGTTGAGGCAAAACCTTTGCCGAGAATAGTTTGACCACGGCCGGAACATAGGATGCACCCTTAGTGTAATAGTAAGAGAGTATTGATTTAACTACTGGTTTGGCCTTTAAAATTGCCGAATCGAGGTGAGGTTTACGTGAACAGGAAGACTTTTGCAACTTGTGTTACAGTAATATATCCCAGCAAGCTGTTTCCCACACCAAGGGTTGGCCCCCAGACATTCCCTACTCATCATGCGGGCTGTGCACAGACACTACAGGGCCCTCATAAACAAGAATGAAACAGTGGGCTGTTCTGTGCATCATTTGGAACCTTGGTTAAAGTCAGGCTGTTTGACACCACTGAGCTTTGAGTGCATGCATTCCCCCTTCCATCCCTGCCCAAGCATCCACTTCCTATCTAGGTTAAAATAAGCTGAGATTAGTCTCAATGTCTGAACCAACCAATCTTGGTTTTATTCTAATCTACTTCCTTCAGAAATGGTGAGATCTGGAACTTACTTCAAACCTTGGGTTCTGATCTATTTAGCCAGACTTTAGTGTTACTATTTGCCCCAACTGGGGCAGCATCCTTTGCAAACTTTTACTTCTTTCATATGGGAAAAATGAACATTGATTTAACCGGTGGATTAAAACATATGAAGAGAGAAACAAGTTTTAGAGTGGCCTTGAATTCCTGCTTGAAAGAGTTTTCAGTCTCCAGAGGATAACCCAATTACTGGACAAGCATTTTTAATAATAATAATAATAATAATAATAATTATTATTATTATTATTTTATTTTGGCATGACGTTTGCATGTAGGACTAATTCAAGATTCTGCAGTCTTGCTTTTTTTAGCGCTGTTGGAGAGCCAGCTGTGTCTGCAGCATGTTTGCCGATAGGGGAGTCCTCCAGAGTGTGTGCCACAGGCAATCAAGGGAGTAGGTGCAGCTCTCCCTGCATTCATTTGTGATGCCATAAGCTGCTCTGAGCTGCAGGGGGGGATATAAATATTACTTACAATATTTTATTTTATATATTTTAAAATAAATAACAGACAAGTGCAAGGAAACACACAGAACCCTCCTCTCCTGCCTGCCTCCTGTAGCCTTGCTGCTCTTTTTCAGGGCAGATAAAATAGACTACGGCTCCTGTCGGCCTCACTTAAGCTTTGCCTCAAGCTAGCACTGCACCTCTGTTTTCCCCAAGAGGGACTGACTGCTTTGTCCTGAGCGACAAGGAATTTTAGGGAAATTGTGTGCAAGGAAGTGAGGTGCTGGCAGTTTTCAGCCACCTCAGACAACTGAACCACACAGCAAGGGCTGCAAATGAGATGGGCCCCTGCTCTGTAGAGTATTCAGCATCTATTATGTTAGCACCCCTGCTAACTTGGCAAGAGGCACCTTTTAACGTGGTGATTCTCTTTACTGAGCAGGGGGAAAGTAACTGGCCCTCTCCAGCCCCAGCACAGCACCTTCAGTGGCTGTTGCTGGTGTGTGTCTTATGTTTCTTTTTAGATTGTGAGCCCTTTGGGGGACAGAGATCCATCTTATTTATTTGTTATTTCTCTCTGTAAACTGCCCTGAGCCATTTTTGGAAGGGCGGTATAGAAATCAAATCAATCATCATTGTCATCATCATCATCAATCAATCAATCAATCAATGATGATGATGAAGATGCAAAAATATTATGGGACTTCCGGCTACAAACAGACAAACATCTGCCACACAATACACCAGTTATAACTGTAGTTGAGAAGAAAGAAAAACAAGTTAAAATAATCGCCATAGCAATAATCGCCATAGCAGGGGATAGCAGAATAGAAGAAAACGAAATAGAAAAAGATCACCAAATACAAAGATCTACAAATTGAAATTGAAAGGCTGTGGCAGAAGAAGACCAAAATAATCCCAGTGGTAATTGGCGCCCTGGGTGCAATTCCAAAAGACCTTGAAGAGCACCTCAACACCATAGGGGCCACAGAAATCACCATCAGCCAATTACAAAGAGCCACTTTACTGGGAACAGCCTATATTCTGCGACGATATCTAAAACAACAGCAACAACATTGACAATAAAATTCAGCCATCCCAGGTCCTTGGAAAGGACTCGATGTCTGGTTAAAACAAACCAGTCAATAACACCTGTCTGACTGTGTAAACAATAATAATAATATGGCCCATTTAGATCTGGTGAGAAGCAGTCCTAACCAAGGTGAGAAATTAAGCATGAAGATTTTGGAGCAGAAGCTTATCCAATGCCTTCCCTCAGCCTAAATGTGTGTGAGATGCTTGTCCAAGGTCTTGTTCCTTTCTCTGAGATCCTTCAACTATTTGGAACCATATCCACCCCCATCCTGCTGCTTCAGTCTCTTGACAAACTGAGATGGGGACCAACTGGACATCTGCTCTGTGCACCTGGCACAAAGCTGAAGCAGCGAAGCTGGCTCTGGTTGTAGCATCGGTCCTGGCTTAGCACGCTGTGTTTGTCCATCCGGCCCCAGGAATTCTCAGCGTTTACTATAGGAGGTTGATTTTCACCCTCCTCCTTGGCTGCTCACAGTGGGCCACCAGTTGTCAGCAATTTTTGTTTTAGCCAAATGGCCCTTCAAGTTGGGGGAAATCTACCTTCAAGCAGCAATCTTTTTGATGAATAGCTTCTCCAGGTTCTCATTCTTACTCTTCAGCTAGGAGTGGGCTCTTGTGCTTTCAGTGCTATTGGCAGCCAATGCCCAAGGTGGCATCCTCTTGTAGGACAGGTTAAGTTTGCAAAATTGGGGTTTTAATGTATGGAAACTCTATGGACAATGTCTTTTGGCTATGTTATTGGTCATGTATGGATAGATAGATAGATAGATAGATAGATAGATAGATATAGATATACACATATACATACATACTGTAGTTCAGCTTCAACTAAAATTAGTGTTCCCACTGAATGATTCTTAGAGATTAAATTATTAAGCTTGTAAATAATCATGGAACAAACTGTTTCAATCAGTGCAATTTTCTTTTCTTTTCTCTGAGACACTTCCAAAATAATCCTACATGGGTTTTTTTGGTTTTGTTTTTGTTTTTTTAACTGAAGGCTGTAGCACTACTTGGACAATAAGAGAGTGAGTGATGCTAATTTGATACTGGCTGGTCTAATTCAATGGGCTACTAATGTTCAGCAGCTTACCTTGGTGGGCAGTCTGTGTGCCCTCCTGCTGCAGCCTCCCTGATGCTACCTGGATTCAAACCCCCGAAGAAAATGCTCTCAGGTTTGAGCTTCCTTACTCAGCATGATCCAGCCACCTTGACTCTGCACTCCCAGAAGTATCAAGCCCCAGAGAGCTTGTCTGCTGCTGGGCCACTGCATGGTTTGCACTTGGCCTTGGTTCCACTGAGCTCCCCATCTGACGGCGATATCTGGTGGGATCCTTGGCCTGTTCTAATGGCAGGCCTTCTGCTCCCCTCCTCCCACTGCGTTGCTATTCCTGAGCAGCAGGCACCCATGGCGTCCAGTGATTTCCAGGAACAATGGGGGTCCCTCTCATTTCCCCCCCTGTTGCAGTAAAAATAATACCCTCTGTGAATGCTTTTTCTAGGCAGTGTCCAAGGGTTATTGGGGCAAGGTCAGTTCTGATTCTTGTCAAATGGGTCATGGGAACATAGGAAGCTGCCACTGGTCCATCGAGCTCAGTATTGTCTACCAGGACTGCCAGTGGTTTCTCCAAAGTTGCAGGAGTCTCTCTCAGCCCTATGTTGGAAAAACCAGGGAGGTAACCTGGAAGCAAGCATGCAGGTACTCTTCTTCCCAGAGCGGCCCCATCCCCTAAGGGGAATATCTCATAGTGCTCACGCATGTAGTCTCCCATTCATATGCAACCAGGACAGACCCTACTTAGCAAAGGGGACAAGTCGTGCTTGCTACCACCAGACCCCTAAGGGTCCCACTTAGACATTCCAGCTATGATGTAGGAGCAGCTTTCCTTTGGCTTCACCTCATGGTGCTGCTGTAACCATTCATGGCCGGCCCCCATGTCAGTGGGCAGCTTGTGTGGGTCTTTCCGACTTGGTTGTTGCTCAACCAGGATTGGGGGCAGTAACCAGACAGTAATTACATAGGAACCTGCCAGATACTGAGTCAGACCATTGGTCTATCTTGCTCAGTATTGCCTTCACAGGCTGGCAGTGGCTTCTCCAAGGTTGCAGGCAGGAATCTCTCTTGGTCTTATCTTGGAGATGCTGCCAGGGAGGGAACCTGGAACCTAGATGCTCTTCCCAGAGCGGCTCCATCCCCTGAGGGGAATATCTTGCAGTGCTCGCACTTCTAATCTCCCTTTCATATGCAACCAGGGTGGACCCTGCTTAGCTAAGGGGACCAGTCATGCTTGCTACCACCAGACCAGCTCTCCTCTCTGTGTATGATTAGTCCCTGTCTACATGCTGGTCTCCTTCCAGTGTTTCAGTGTCACTGTGGGATGAAGCTGTGGAGAAGCTGCTTGCACACCATTTCTGAAGCATTCAAAAGGCCTCAGTGTTACGAAAGGCTAGGAAAGCAAGGCAGGAAGGCTGAGTGTGATGTGTGTAGTAAAAGAATAGCATTCAAATTAGTCGTCATGGCGAAAGGTTTGCCCTTTAAAAGGCAAGAATGAGGTGCCCCCCCCCGACCCATAGTCCAGAGCGTCACATGAGAAATCAAGAGTGGAATTCTTCCTTTGACTTCGCCGTGTCCTCATTAGCATTCTGTGTGCCGTCACCAGTTCTATAAATAACATTCAAGGAGACGTTTGACTGCCAGAATCCTGTACACTCCACAGCCTCCTCAGCAGCATGGGCTTTGCATACTATTAGTGAGTCCTCGGCATCTCCGGCATTAACTGTAACCATTTTTAATTAACCTGATTTAGTAGCAGAATGCCACGCTGATGAAAATGAGAGGTTGCAACAAATACTTATTTATTCCGGCACAGTGGTAATGACTGTTGAAATAGACGGTCCTAATTAACTTCAAAAAGAAGGCTTCATACATTTAAAGAGAAAAACAGCCCTGTCCCATAGCTTGTCACAGACTTGCAGAAATCCATGGAGTGGGCCAGGTCTCGTATTGTGAGAGCTGAGTGATTGGTGCCAGGTCCGTTCAGTGACTAGAATGCCAAGAGACTCATGGCGAGTTTACTCTTGTCAATGGACTTCGCGATGCCAGCATAGCGCTGAGAACTCCCTCCGAGTAGCCATGTTGGCTGAGGACTCACCGCTCAGTTTCCAAATGGTGAGCCGAAACCAACATGGATCCGGGTGTAAAACTGGACCCTGATGGAGCAGGTCCGGGGTCTGAGGCAACTCCCACGGTGGCTCCACCGCCAGATGGAGGAGCTCTGGAAACCAGGGTCTCCTGGGCCAGAATGGTGCCACCAAGAGTACTCTTGCTCGAAGAAACATCCATTGCAGGACTCCGGCCAACAGAGGTGTTGGAGGATACGTATAAAGGAGAGCGTCTGGCCATGGACTGGATAGGGCATCCACTGCCATCGCCTCCCTGCATGGATATCTGCGGGGGGAGCCAGCCTTGGCCATGTGGAAGCTGCCTTTTACCGAGTCAGACCATTGGTCCATCTGGCTCAGTTTTGTCTAACTGAGCAAAGAGGCGCCTTTTAAAAGTGGTGATTCTTTTCCTGAGCAGGGAGAGAGCAACTGGCCTTCTACATCCCCAGAACAGCCTCCCTCCAGTGACTATTGTTGCTGGTTTCTATCTTATGTTTTCTTTTTAGACTGTAAGAACATAAGAACAGCCCTGCTGGATCAGGCCCAAGGAGGCCCATCTAGTCCAGCATCTTGTTTCGCATACTGGCCCACCAGATGCCACTGGGAACCCAAAGGCAGGTGTTGCGGGCATGCCCTCTCTCCTGCTGTTACTCTTCTGCAACTGGTACTCAGAGGCATCCTGCCTTGAAGACTGGAGGTAGCCTATAGCCCTTTGACTAGTAGCCGTTGATAGACCTCTACTCCATGAAGTTATCCAAACCCCTCTTAAAGCCATCCAGGTTGTTGGCTGTCACCACATCTTGTGGCAGAGAATTCCACAAGTTGATTATGTGTTGTGTGAGAAAGTACTTCCGTTTGTTGGTTCTAGATTTCCTGGCAACCAATTTCATGGATGACCCCTGGTTCTAGTGTTATGTGAGAGGGAGAAGAATTTCTCTCTCTCCACTTTCTCCACACCATGCATGATTTTATAGACCTCTATCATGTCTCCCCACAGTTGTATTTTTTCTAAACTAAATAGCCCCAGGTGTTGTAGCCTTGCCTCATAAGAAAGGTGCTCTAGGCCCCTGATCATCTTGGTTGCCCTCTTCTGCACCTTTTCCAGTTCTACAATGTCCTTTTTTAGATGTGGTAAAATGGCACCTTTTTAGGGTACCATTTTATTTATTGTGAGCCCTTTGCGGACAGGGGCTATTTTATTTATTTATATCTATGTAAACTGCTTTGGGAATGTTTGTTGAAAAGCAGTATATAACTAGTAGTACTAGTAGTAGTAGTAGTAGTCTACATTGATGGGTAGCGGCTTCTTCAAGGTCTCAGGCAGGAGTCTTTCCCAGTCCTACCTGGAGATACTACCAGGGATTGAACCTGGGACTTTCTGCATGCAAAGCAGATCCTCTTCCACTGAGCTACAGTCTCATCCCTGGTATAACCTGTAATGAGAAGTACAGTCTACAAATGTGTGCTTTGCTTATGGTGTTGGGCAGAGGCTTTGGTTCTCTTCACAGACTCAAGGTGCACATCTCTGCCACAGGGTATGGATAACCAATTTGCCCAGGTTGCAGGTGCATTGTTCACGCTCCATAGCAGATTGCCCCTGCTGCCCCCAAGTATAGCACTTCCGGTCCCTGGGAAGAATATCTCCCTGTGCTGTGGTCGCTGGATGGCCAGCATCCTGGAAAGTCCTCGGAGACTGTGTTTGCTGCTGCAGGCATATGCTGTACTCTGGGAGGGCGGGGGCTTGGCTGTGGCATACGCAGGGGCCAGGCTAGCCAGTGTGTTTATGGGAGTCCTGTACCAGGGTGCATAAGTTCTGAACAGGGATACTCCCAGTTCCCTAATAGGTTGTAGGATCTCCTGGGCCCTGGGCGCTGTAGTTGGCCCTTGATACATTTCCAGGAGTAATGGGCTTGTAGGACGCCCAGGTTCAGGTCTCTGTGTAGCCACAAAGGGGTTGTATCTTTCTGGGGGGGCCACTGTGCGAAACAGGATGCTGGACTAGATGGGCCTTGGGCCTGATCCAGCAGGGCTGTTCTTATGTTCTTATCTGACTGTTGCAGACTTGGAGGCAAAGCAGCATCAGCAAAGCAGTACAGTGGGGGTTGTCTGCAGCCATCCCAAGGAGCAGCAGGAGAAGCACCCCCTCATTTTCCTTATTGGCAAGTACTTAGGGAGTATCACATGACTTGCTCTGTCCAGTGGTTAAGGAACCTTGTTGCTGGCCTTGCTCATCCTCCTGTAGCTCCCTCCTTTGACTAGAGAGGGGTGATGGTGCCCAGGCTGAATCTGTCTGATTTTCCCCCCTCGCCAGGTTCAGTGCCAGTGATGGGCTCAAGTCCTGAGCCCACAGTTGGCACTGGATAAATTGCCAGGAGTCCAGAGTCGGCAGGATAGCCTTTGGCAAGTCACATTATCTCTGTTCAATTTGTTTTATTGTTTGTTGTGAGCATAAAAGGAGCTCCAGCTATGTAGTATGAGAGGTGCGATAGTGCTGAGCTGGAACAGGCAAGAAATCGAACCCGACTGCAAAATGCTTTGACCGTGTGTGTTGTAGATGGAGTCAAAATAAGCAGGCGACTGTCTTGGCTATTCTTTGTGTCTTGCCATTTCATTGTTCCATATCAACATGTCCATGCAGCAACTCATCTTTGGAGGTCTCCCTGTGGGTGCCTCTGCCATCAGAGGTGAGCTGGGTGGGTGGCAAATGCAAAACCCTCCTGCCTTTTACGATCTTCTGGAGAGGTCCGGTTACGGTTGTCACCAGCTTGTCTGGTGGTGACTCGGGACAGAGCTTCCTCTGTGGCTGCCCCAGGGCTTTGGAATATGCTCCCTGCTGAAATAAGAGCGTCTCCTTCTCTGTTTGTTTTCAGGAAGACCCTCAAGACTTTCCTATTCTCACAAGCTTTTAGTTAGAATTTTAATAATCTGTTCTGTATTGTTTTTATCATGTTATGTAATTTAACCTGTGATTTTAATGTTGGGATTTGTGCACTGTCTAGAGATTTACATATCAGGAGGTATAATAATGATGATGATGATGATGCCTGGTTGGTGCCGGCATCCTGCTTGTGAAGCTCTTATCTTTTCGGTGCCAAGGGAAGACTTTTTCTTTTAATTCCCCCAAGCATTTTAAGGTTGCACATGATTTGCTGTTGGTTTTAATGCTATTTTAATTGTTGTAATTATGTTTTTTGTGAGCCTTGGGAATGTAGTGAAGGTGCAATGTATAATATAAATTAATTTCAGGAGTGAGAATAGCGTAGGATTCGGGAGCTTCTCTTCCAGCTCACTCATTTGCTGACCTGTCATCCTTTTGCTCCTTTGGGCTGCAGTGTAGTTCATATCTCCGCCCCATTCCACCCCCCGCCCCCAGAGGTCTCTGCTCACCAAGACTCTCCTTATTTTCTTGCCAGATAAGCATGATTTCTCTGTTCTGTTTTTCAGGTTATCCTGCTGGATATCCCACGGCTGCTCCAACCTACAACCCAAACATGTATCCAACCACCAGCCCTGGCTATGCCCCAGGTAAATGAAATGTTCCTCTTTTGGAAGCTGTTCTAGCCCCATTTGGCACTTTGCAGAATCTTGCTTAATCCTGCCCTTTGTTGGTTTTAGTCACATATTGTGGTGGGTGTATCTGTGCGCTTTTCAGCAGACATATAATCCTCTCAGCATTATTACTAGATCTGCCATTATCAACACATCATTAGTTTTTACAAAATGTACCACGGAACATTTAGCAGTACACCATAAAGCCTGTTGTCAGCTGCATTCTCATTAAGAACTGAAATATATCTACATGCACTATGTAAGTGAACCATATATTCTTGGTGAAACACATGCATTCCTACTGTGCATAGGTTTTCTTGGTTGCTTATTTTCTGAATTCTGGAACTGGCTGTGAAAATGTGCCAGTATAGTTTAGCTTGTTTTGAAATATCAATACTTCAAAAGTTTGGCTAGCCAGGCCAATGGTGTATGATATATTTTGGCCTAGATTGCTGCTGCTTCCATCTCAGAGTCTCAAGCAAGTCCCAGAACTAGCTTTTTGCATTTGTGAAACATTTTTATTATTTATGGTATATTGTTTGGAGCACAATGCACTCGGTATAGTGCAACAGTGTCTCTTATGCTGATGTGCCATGAAAAAACTACAAGTGTGCCCTCTCTGAGAACAATCAAATCATATAATAATAATAATTATTATTATTAATTCAATTTCTATACCGCCCTTCCGAAAATGGCTCAGGGCGGTTTACAAAGAGAAACAACAAACAAATAAGATGCTCCCTGTCCCTAAAGGGCTCACATTCTAAAGAGAAACATAAGACACACACCAGCAACAGTCACTGGAAGTACTATGCTGGGGGTGGATAGGGCCAGTTACTCTCCCCCTGCTAAATAAAGAGAATCACCACGGTAAAAGGTGCCTCTTTGCCCAGTTATACAGAGGCTTCTCTGATGCTAAAGTATCTACCACACAGAGCTACCCACTGTGTCCCTGAATGATTTACTGCTCTGGCCATCGGTTTCCTTTGAGGTTGGAGACTTCTGCTGTGTCTGCATTTAGTTTGTGCATGGTGTCTCTGTGTGAGTCATTGCTGCAGGCTGGACTGCTTCTAGTGAGGCGACATTCCTGCAGAAATGTACGAGGTAGGCTCATCTGAGCATGGGTCATTCTTACTCTAAAAATAAAACTTTTGAGGATGCAAGAGCTAAGTGTGTGCCCTGCCCCCCTGCAATATGGGAAATGTTGCCTTCATCTGAGATCCTCAGATTTCTATTGAAATCTCCATGATCCAGATGTGATTCAGATAGGAGCTTGGACCAGTTATGCCCCTGCTGACTGGGCAAAGAGGCTCATTTTTAACGTGGTGATTCTCTTTGTTTAGCAGGGGGAGAGTAACTGGCCCTATCCACCCCCAGCACAGCACCTCCAGTGACTGTTACTGGTGTCCATCTTATCTTACTGTTTAGATTGTGAGCCCTTTGGGGACAGGGAGCCATCTTATTTATCTATTATTCCTCTGTGTAAACTGCTTTGGAAACATTTGTTGAAAAGCGGTATATAAATATTTGTTGTTGTTGTTGTTGACCACTTCCTTCACTCAGTGGAGTAGCTTATCATGTAAGCAACACAAGGTGTGAGTGACATTGCATGGAGCCTTTTACATTATTTCCAAAGCCTGTTTGGGGTACTTGGAGATCACAGAATTTGTGGTGACGGAGAGAGGGGGACACCTGGCTTGCCAAGTGGCATTGCTCAGTGAAGAAAGCATCTCAAAGTAGCTTCTGAATAAGCTCTGCTGGCCAAATAAATGTCTTAAGGAGCATGGAGATCCCCTGACAGCTCAGTGCAGCCCTTATTCATTGCACTTAACACTTTTAGGGCTCTCTTAGAATGCAGTTGCACTTTGCTATTCTCACCACACTCATCATCAGAAGTACCCTGAGAAGCTGGCAGTTGGTATTCCCATTTTACAGATGGCAGATTTGAGGTTTTGAGATCGTGAATTCTTCAGGTCCGCCCAGTGAGCCTGTTGTCTAGGTTCAACGTTAGAATTTCTCCTGTAATTCTGCTCCATAAACAGACAGTGGTGGTCATACCCCTGGACTTTGGGGCCGAAGTCCAGGGCCTCCACATCCTCTGGGGGCCTCCAAATTTTCTTTGGTCTGTCCTGCATCATGTGGTCACCACTGGCTTGCACTGAGCCTGGCGGCCGAGTGTGATTATGACCTGTGCTGGGTGCTTTAGAGACCGGGGCGGGGGGAGTGGGGAAATAAATATGGAGGATGAGAATAGGGGGGTGATGCATAACTTGCAGCGGGGGGGGGCTCCAGCAAGGCGGGGGGGAGGCTCCAAAGGCTTTTAGGTGCACCTCTGTAAACAGGAGTGCCTCTTCCTTCCTCTTAAGAGAAAGTTGGACTTCTCTTGAGTCGTGCAGCTGGCGTTTTCCAGAAACTGTCGACTTGCATATTCCTTCCTGTTGCATGTGATTGTTACCTGAGATAGAACTAAGTCAAGACTAGCATGAGGTTGATACTATTAGGGATCTACCAAAGCCAAAAGGCCCTCAGAAGGGCCCCTTGCCGACACCTGAAACCACCTCTGCGAGATTCTGGGCTTAATCAGGTAGGAAGGAGCCTATGAAAGGCAGATTGTGGAGGGCCCCCTGAAACCTGCTAAAGAGCCATCTAGTCCAGCATCCTGCTTCTCCAGTGGCTGGCCAGCTGCTTCCATTAAGCCCGCATATTGGTCTTCCCTGCTCGTGCCTCCTAGCAACTGGTATTCAATGAACACAGGAAGCTGCCTTATATTGAGTCAGATCTTTGGTCCATCTAGCTCAGCATTGTCCACATGAGCTCTCCAAGGTTTCAGGCAGGAGTCTTTCTCAGTAGGGATGTGCGGAACTGGCTCGACGTTCGAAGGTTCGACATCGAGCTGGTTCAATTCGAAGACTCGAAGTCGGACCAAACCACCTCCTGTTCGGTCTGGCCTCGAGCTGAACCCGCCCCTGACTGTCCACGAAGGGGGTCCGTGAAGGTTCCACCTCCCCCTGACGGCCTCAGTCATCACCGCCATGTCCCGTTCAGGCCTCTGTATTTTGGTGCAGTGGCCATTTTGCCCACCGCTGCGCATTCGCAAATGGCCTCTGCGAGGCCTGGCATGGCCCAGGGCCTTGCAGAGGCCATTTGTGCATGCGTGGTGGCCATTTTAAAAGGAAGCCCCTCGAAGGGGCTAAAGGTAAAAATGTTTTTTTAAAAAATTTGCGAACCCCTTCCTGGAACGAACTGGACCTGTGAGGGAGTGGGTTCAAAGGGGTGCTGGACCGAACTGGTCCAGTCAGGTTCGAGTCCAATCTGGACTCAAACCGAACCGGGCCAGCCAGTTCCATGCACATCCCTGTTTCTCAGCTCTACCTGGAGATGCCAGGGATTGAAGCTGGGACCTTCTGCATGCAGACAGATGCTCTGCCACTGAGCTATGGCCTCATCTTGGGTCTGAAAATGGAAATGTCTCTTCTGACTTAACTGGATGCTTTCTGTGCTCTTTTTGGAGGGTTTATTGATGGTACACCACTTTGACTGCCTTCTGTAGTCTGCAGGAACTTGGTTATCTTCTTGGTAGGCACAGGCGTACTAATAGGTATCTGTGTAATGGATTACTCTCCTGGTGAGTGCATTTCCCCACCACCGGACAATTCCTGTAATGTGTACCCATACTGATGAATTGTGGAGATGTGGTCAGTGGTGATCACATACCACTCTGGTTGCTACTGGATTGAACATTTGTCCAGTTTGGGTCCCACAAAGTTTCTGTTCCCAAGATCATTGCTCTTCAGTTTCTTCATGAGCACCATTCCTACAAGAAAAACAAAGATCAGGGTGGGGTGGGAATAGCAAAGCTGTGGGGAGGAGAGAAGTTGTTCCTGAAAAGGCAAGATCTTTGTGGATTAATCTTTGTAATGGACAGCTGTGAGATAAACCATTCTTGTAAACTGCTGTTCTGTTCTGCTGCATGAAGATAGTATTAAAAGCTAATGTTTAAAATATAACCCTTGGCCCGGCTTCTTACCCTGCCAGACTCTTGAGTGCATTCGTAGTTAGTGTCTGACAGCTCAAAGCATCCTTCTTAGAGCTGCAACATTTAGTCAGTTAATCAATTAAAAGTCCTTTGATTAATTTGAACAATGTACCATATTAGTTGGGGAGCAGATTTTTCAGAATGTTAACTGTTCTTAAATGTAACTACATGCAGAAACTGTGGTTGGTAGGCATTTCCCTAGAAAAACCTTTCCTCTTTCTTACGCAGAAGGGCACCTCTTCCGATGGTGCCCTGATGTGGCATGTGTGCAGCATCTAAAAACAGAGTGCTTTTTCCTTCATATGCAATTATGTGTTAACTTAATCAAGTCATATAATTAATATTTTTTTAAATATCTCGCCTGTCTGGTCAGAAGGCTGAATAATTTTGTAGCTCACTGTATAAACTCTGACCAGTCAGGCTTTATAAAGGGAAGGCAGATTGCTGATCCAATTCACCATCTATTGAATTGTGTGAATTATTGTTAGATTGATTAAGTGCCGTCAAGTTGGTGCCGACCACATAGCGACCACATAGGTAATCCTGGATTGTCTCCAGGATGATCTGTCTTCAACTTGGCCTTTAAGGTCTCTCAGTGGTGCATTCGTTGCTGTCGTCATCGAGTCCATCCACCTTGCTGTTGGTCATTCTCTTTCCTTCCCTTCAACTTTTCCCAGCATTATGGACTTCTCAAGGGAGCTGGATCTTCGCATAATGTGTCCAAAGTATGATAATTTGAGCCTGGTCGTTTGTGCCTCGAGTGAAAATCCTGGATTAATTTGTTCTATTTAATTTGTTCTTAATTTGATTCTGTTTGTTCTATTTGTTTGTTTTCCTGGCTGTCTATGGTATCCTCAAAAGTCTTCTTCAGCACCAAAGTTCAAAAGTGTCAATACTTTTTCTATCTTGCTTCTTCCAAGTCAAGCTTTCACATCCATAGAGTGTCACAGGAAAAACTATTGTCTGAATGATTCTAATCTTTGTAGGTATAGACACATCACGGCATCTGAATATCCTTTCCAAGGCCTTCATTGCAATCCTAGCAGGGTCTGCCCTGGTTTGCATTTTTGAATGGGAAACGACATGTGAGCACTGTAAGATAGTGCCCCTTAGGGTATGGGATTGCATGGGAGGAGCACCTGCCTGTTTGCATGCAGAGAGTTCCAAGTTCCCCACCTTGGCAGCATCTCCAGGATAGGGCTGAGAGAAACTCCTGCCTGCAACTTTGGAGAAGCCGCTGCCAGCTTTTATTATAAATTATAGCAAAATGAATAATATTCCTTTGGCTTTGTTTACTTTAGACATATTTAAGGCTTTAGATCGGTTGCAATGGCCTTACTTGATAACTTAATAGAACAGCTTTGAATGGGATCAGGATTTATTAATATCATTAAGCAACTTTACTGTGAGTCCTATGCAGTTATTCAAATAAATTCTTGGGACTCTGAGCTATTTAGTACTGGGCAGGGCACAAAACAGGAGTGTTTTCACTGGTGTTTTTTTTGTACTTTCTATAGAACCCTTAGCCCAAGCCACTACATGTAATCAACAGATTAAGGGCCTAACTATTAATAATATTTAACATATGAATAGTTCATACACAGATGAAATTGTGTATAATTTTGTCAGATCTTTGACGGGCTATCTTAATTATACAAGACAAGTTGGCAAAATTTTGAAAAAGTGGCAAGATTAAAAATGAATGTTTCAAATTTAAAAATACTTTGTTCTGGCATTGGTTCTAACATTCAAAAAGAATTATTAAAATCTTTAGGAATTCCAAAAATTTCTAAAACTATTTGATATTTGGGAATCTATATTTCTAAAAATCTGTCAGAGCTCAACAATTTGAATTTTCCTGCAGTAGTATAGTAAAATCTATCGAAAGAAAGATTCATAAATGGAATAGTATTAAGCTTTCTTGGCTGGGGCAAATAGCTGCCTCTAAAATGTATTTGCTTCCTAAATTATTGTTCTTATTTCAAGTCCTGCCAATCAGTTTTTCCCTCGTCTACTTTACAGAGCTGGCAGGAAATATTTACCTTCGATATACATGCTGGAGTCACCTTAAGTGGCACAGCGGAGAAATGCTTGACTAACAAGCAGAAGGTTGCTGGTTCAAATCCCCCCAGACTATGGGAAACACCTATATCAGGCAGCAGCAATACAGGAAGATGCTGAAAGGCATCATCTCACACTGCACGGGAGAAGGCAATGGTAAACCCCTCCTGTATTCTACCAAAGAAAACCACAGGGCTCCGTGGGTAACAGGAGTCAAAATCGACTTGACGGCACAGTTTGCCTTTACCTTACCTATATATATGCTAGTAAAAAACTGAGACTTTGAAATCGTGTCCTTTACACAAAATCAGCTAAAGGAGGGGTGGAGATCCCAAATATATGTGTGTATTATGAGATCTTTCATCTTAGAAATATTTTTATGGCTGTTGGCTGATGTAGAAATTAAACCCTGGATTAAGATGTAAGTTCATGTATGCTATTTTCCAAGAGCTAAAAGTTTGCCTTTATTGCCGGAATTGATTAATAGAAATAAAGTATTAGATAACCCTTTTTTGTGTCACCTTTAAAGTATTGGCAAAATGGTGTAAAATTCTAGTCCCTCCGTTTCCCCCTTGATTTTTAGTCAACCTAAATTTGATGACTTTTTAATATCCTCTCAAATGTTAGAAGTACTGAAGATACTGTTCTTTGTTATTATATTATGTTAATACTGTTCCAATTAAAAAAACCTTTTAAAATGATCTAGAACTATCTAGATTGAAGGATTTCTACCATCTCGGCAAACATGTTGATATAGCAGTTACAAGAGAAAAAATAAATATTTCACACTGCTCTTGGCTACATCAGTCAGTCACCTCTTTCAATGTAGATCTTCATTTCTAATCCAGAAATAATATCCCCGGCTAGCAGACAATTGACAAAGTTTTGAAATGTTGGTATTAGAAGTTCCAGACTCTCCTAAAAGTCTAGCTTCTAAATCGTATGATTTGAGTATAAGTCAAACATTTAATCCTTTAATTAGTCTTAAACTATGCTTGAAAATGATTTTCAAGAAGGAATGAAAGATCAAGAGTAGAACAGAATCTGGAAATGGAAGCCAGCTCAAATTAAGGAGAACTTCCTTAAAGTTTTTCATAGATTGTAATTGTCCCCTTCTGAATTAGCGCACATTAATAAAGATTGATCCCCTCTTTGTTGGAGTGGCTGAGGAGTAAGGGGAACCTATCAGTTATGGTGGATTTGTCCTAAAGTTTCATTTTTCTGGGTAGAAGTATTTATTTATTTATTTATTACATTTTATATCCTGCTTTTCCTCCAAGAAGCCCAGAGCGGTGTACTACATACTTAGGTTTCTCCTCACAACAGCCCTGTGAAGTAGGTTAGGCTGAGAAAGAAGTGACTGGCCCAGAGTCACCCAGCTAGTTTCATGGCTGAATGGGGATTTGAACTCAGGTCTCCCCGGTCCTAGTCCAGCACTCTAGCCACTACACCACGCTGGCTCTTACTCATCTTACAGAGATGAGTAAGATCACTAATCAAAAGAATGGCTTTTGTCCACAGCTGGCATTACTAAATATTTGTAGGGCATGGTGTAAATGTGGACTTATCATCTAAAGAACTAATTGCATTTATGTTAACTGCTGCTAGAATGTCTATAGCCAGCTACTGGAAAAGTCAAGATATGACTCTAGAGAATTGGTATAATAATTTATGGCATATTGCGATTTCAGAGAAGTTGACTCACACTATCTGGTTTCATTTAAATCCAGTTAAAAACAATACCATTTATGCCATATAGTTGGACTTTATTTTATATACTAATTGGGGAAATTATGGTTGCTTCCCCCCCTCTTTGAATATATCAGTGTATGGATGAATTGTTGAAGTGGGGATATTATGCATTTGAATAGATTTGTTGTTGATGTTATCTTGTATATCCAGCTATTGTTCGAAGGCTTGTGTACGTAAATCATTAAAATAAAATAAAATAAAGTTGTTGAGGATTGCCTCTGGTAGATAGGGATATGCAAGCCAGACAGCTGGACAGTTCAGCTTGAATCTGGACGGGATTAGAGCCACCCTGGGCGGCCTGGGTCTAATCAAGCTTGGACCAGCTGGAGGGATTCAACAGGGATCCATGTCATGGGGAATCTGGCAAGGATTCCCCTTTACAAGTCAAGGGCTAAATGGGAGGGGGGGGGAGGCTAGGAAAAAGGTGCCCTTGTTCTCATTGACCTCTAAAACTAAGCTGTGGCAGAAACATCAGCTGCCTCCCAAATGACCGGGTGGCCACACTGTGGCTTGTTTCAGCCCAGTCATTTGCAGGGCTGGTGGTGGAGGAAGGAGCCCCTGCTGCCCAAGCCATGGTACCGCCAGCCAAGGCCTGAAAGAGGCCGCTGTGTCACTTGGGATGCTGCCGGGTGTGTGTGTGTAAGGAGCCCCCTGCTGCCGCCGCTACCATCCCCACTGCCACAGCCATGGCTTGGTTGTAAAGGTAAATTAAAACAAGGCTAGCTCTGCCCCCACCCCCAGCATTTAACCCTTTACTTGTAAAGGGGAATCCTTGCCAGATTCCCCTTTGCAGGTATCCTCATCGAGTCGGCTCGCCCGGTGGGGGCTTGGCTCAACACGCCCCCCCAGACTGTCTCCCCCCAGTCTGGTTCAAGGGCGAGCCTTTCAGCCAGGCCAGCTGAAGTGCGCCCTGGCTTGGTTTTGAGCCAGCTTGCACAGCCCTACTGGTGGGCGACCTCTCACACGGCACTATTTACACTATATCAGGAAACTCGGGTGTGCAAGGCTGGCTCCAGTCCAGAAATGGCACTCTTGGGTTCATGGGTTCCGGTTTCTAGGATAGAATCACAATTTAAAAGCTATGAAAAGAACTCCAGGGAAAGGGCTTCTTCAAAAATAGTTGTTTACTTATATAGCTCCTCATACAGCATACAGAGGCACAAACAAAGCTTAAGCCATTAAAACATGGCATTGATTACACAGGGCATTTCATGAAAGATGATTTCAAGGAGCATTACTTGAAATTACTTACAAACAGTGAAATAAGAAAGAGTCAAGTGAGGAAACATGAGGGCAACCTAAATCTCCATCAAAATTTCCACCTTTTTAATCCTAAAATTCTCATGATGAAGTAGAAAATTACAACTAAGAAAGATAATCAACATTCCAATTTCCTTAATAGGCAGCTGGTGGTCACGTAGACATCTCCCATTGTTCTATTATTATTTTATTTATTTATTTATTAAAACACTTTTATACCGCCCAAAACATACGTCTCTGGGCGGTTTACAACAGAATAAAAACAGAGTAAAACATTCGTTAGGACAGAAATGGGGGGGGGGCACACATTACAACAATTTAAAAAATTTAAAATAATATTTTAAAACACCATTAAAACCATTAAAACAACATTAATTAAAAGCCTGGGTGAAGAAATTATTACATTTATATCCCGCTCTTCCTCCAAGGAGCCCAGAGTGGTGTACTACATACTTGAGTTTCTCCTCACAACAACCCCGTGAAGTAGGTTAGGCTGAGAGAGAAGTGACTGGCCCAGAGTCACCCAGCTAGTTTCATGGCTGAATGGGGATTTGAACTCGGGTCTCCCCGGTCCTAGTCCAGCACTCTAACCACTACATCATGCTGGCTCTGTATTGTTACACTAACTCAAATTTATAAGTAACCTTTCAATGTAGGCTTGGATGTCCTTCGCTAATCCTTAGGTTTGAGAAGCAAGAGCAAAATTAGCTTATCTAAAAGGGATTGATTAATTTACAAAATCTGTAAACCAGGGGCGTAGCAAGGTTGGAGTGGGCCCAGAGACAAGATTTTAAAATGGGCCCCCCCCCAAAGTCCAGGGCCTCCGCACACCCCAGGCCCCCAAGGATTTAAGTCTGATATTCCAAAATAAGTATGCTGCCTGCAAATACATTTCACTGAATATACACACACATGTCACAATATATAGTGATATACATTGAGTACTATACATTTGTATTACTTTTAATGCCTAGAACACACTAGAAAGATGAATTATTAAAATGGGCCCCTCGCTGCAGATTAGCAAAGGAGACTTTCAACCATGCAGGGTGAGCCTCTGTTTGTTTTCTCAGAATTCTGAACAAATTCAGTCAAGTTTGATTGCAGGTGGTTTTTCACAGGAGGCTTTTAAAGCCCTTTAAGACACATCTCCTCTAGAATGGAGGTGCTGCATTCACATGTTGGCCAGATTGACCCTGAAGTCCCTGCAAGTTATTGGGGAGCAGTTCACACACAAGAAAAATAAAATAAAAGCACCACACATGCTTCACAGTTCTCACTCAGACCTTCTGGGTTGCAAAACAACTTGAACATAAGTGCATTTATAAATGAATGAATGAATAAATAAAATTAATAAAATACTGTTCCAGAAGTTTTTGCAATTTTCTGCCATGAAACAAGCCACTTATAGGACTTTTTAGATAGTTTTTTTAAAGCCAGCAAATTTTCCAAGCTGTTTCAAAATAAATATTCAGAGACTTCTCAGTCCCTCCCCCCCTCCCCCATATCCAAGCCCTATGGCAAGCAGATCCCTATATATGGGGGGCGGGGGGGGGCGGGAAAGGTAACCACAAAAAGGAGTTCACACTCTACCTGGCAAATGCTGGGCTGGGTTGAGCAGGGCAGCAAGTGGTCTTCTGCTGCAGAGAACACTCTGGCTGCCTCCTCCTTCCTGGCTGGCTTGGGCCCTACTCGAGTTCAGGCTTCACTGCGGCCTACACGGAGGCCTCCGTGGAAGCCCCGCCCACCCGCCGATCAGCTGGGAGGCGGGAGAAAAGGAGCTCTTGGCAGCTGGGCTGCTGCTTCGATTGCGGCCAGCAGAACAAGCAGGAGAGACGGCGAAGAGGGCAAGTGGCTGAGGGGCCTTGGGGCTGGGCAGGGGGCAATGGGGAGTCACATGAGGTGCCTCTGGGGTGCTCCTCCAGGCAGTGGGGCCCCCAGACAACTGTCTCCCCTTGCCCGATGGTTGTTACGCGCCTGCTGTAAACATTAAGTTTCAGGTGAAGTGGCTATAGGTGAACAGGCCATCATTTTCTGGGCCAGAACTGAATCAGATGAAACAAAGATGGAGTGGTTTTCTTTCAATATCTGTGACAAAGCGATCGCCCAAATGTGATTTATTCTGTTGTCTTTTGGGTTACATTAGACGTTTCTATGGAACCATAATACTGTAGCTTGAGATTAGGTTGGGGTGGGAGGCACAAGCAGCAAATGTCAGTGAGGAGATTTTTCAGTCTCCAGAAAATGAGCAATCCAGGGAATATTGATTTGTGTAGTTTTATTGTTGTCTGCTTGCTCTTTTGTTCTGGACAAGATTAAACAGAAACACCCAATTGATCTTATCTGTATCAGTCACTTTAGTAACTTTTGCTTAGCAGTTATCTATTAATCTTTTCTTCTTTCCATCTTCAATCAGAGGCTGAAGTCTATTTTATTTCTGAAAGCTTTTAGTTCTGCTTGAAACAGTTATGTTGGTTTTATCCACCCCATTACCGCTCTAAGATTTTTACTGTGTTGTGTGTATTTTAAATGTTGTTGTTTCTTTTGTAATCCACTTTGGAATGTTTAAATGAAATGCACGATATACATTTGAAAAATAAAACATCTCTTCTTCTGGAGGATGCTCTCTCTCCCTTTATCTGATTTCTTTCAAGATGTCCTGAGACTGAACAAGCAGAAGGTTGCTGGTTCGAATCCCCGCTGGTATGTTTCCCAGACTATAGGAAACACCTATATTGTGCAGAAGTGATATAGGGAGATGCTTAAAGGCATCATCTCACACTGTGCAGGAGATGGCAATGGTCAGCCCCTCCTCTATTCTACCAAAGAAAACCAGAGGGCTCTGTGGGCCCCAGGAGCCGACTCCAACTCAACAGCACACTTTTCCTTTACCTGTGATTGATATTGATCGGCCCTTTCTTGAGTTTTCTCAGCCCTCCCTTTGGGCTGGACCAGGTTTAAAATGGGCTTGCATGCGATCTCATCTACTCCCCCACCCTTCCTGCTTGTCCCTTCCCTTCCCCAAGAAAGACCTCCATACCTTGAGGAAGGTGGAAGGGTTCCAGGCTGCAGAGGACACCAGTGTTCCCTCTAACAGGGATTCCCAGATGTTGTGGACTACAACTCCCAGAATCCCCAAGCAAAAGCCATTACAGCTGGGGATTCTTGGAACAAATCAACAAGTCAACAACAGCTGGGAATCCCTGTTAGAGGGAACACTGCAGGGCATGGAAGCAGAGGGCCTGGAATGACCTCTTGCCCTCTTCCACCTGCCCCACTTTCCTGTCTTCCTTCATCTTGCATGGCTTTGCCTTCCTAAGATGACTGTCTTTTCCTTGGGGAAGGGAGTGTGTCATGGAAGGAAAGTATCACTTGTCCCCTTAGCTAAGCAGGGTCGGCCCTGATTGCATATGAGAGGGAGACTAGAAGTGTGAGCCCTGGAAGAGATTCCCCTGAGGGGATGGAGCTGCTGTGGGAAGAGCATCTAGGTTCCAAGTTCCCTCCCTGGCAGCATCTGCAAGATAGGACAAGATTTATTTATTTTTAAATAGGACAAGATTTTTTTATTGAAGAGAGATTCCTGCCTGCAACCTTGGAGAAGCCACTGCCAGTCTGTGTAGACAATACTGAGCTTGATAGACCAATGGTCTGACTCAGTATATGGCAGCTTCCTACTTTTAACACACACTCAAAGTGAGGCCCTCTCTCCTGTAACAACTTGTGATCTTCAAGGTAGCAGTACCACAGAATCCATTGCAGTAGCATTGATCTAAGCCTTGGAAAAATTATGGTGCTGTCTGCATTATTCTTGCAAATTCTGCTGTTCCTAAAAAGTGACATGCCTTGTTCGGTGCATTGAATTCCTCAGAATGGATTCCAATTTTGAAGCAAAATTAAAATAATATTGAGGCTTCTCTTGACTCATTTGCAAATAAAGTATTTCTTAAAGATGGGGATTTTTCTCCCAAAAAAGTGTTTCATTAAAGAATGTTGATGTCAGAGTTTGCAGGTGAAGATCAAGTGAGCAACATCTGGTTCTTTAAGATTCCAAATGTTGTGGATTGCCTCTGGTTCGATGATCTTTCACGCTCCTGTATTTAGATTAGCTCAGATGCAAGCTATATTCGGAAACTGCAGTATGTAAGGCTCCAATCCAAAGCACACACCTCTACTTGGATTCATTCATGAGGGTATTTGTAATGATCAGAAAGGAGGGGGGACTACAAAATCCGTCCTCTAGCTGTGAAGAGTCCTGGGTAAGCTGCCACCATCCACTTTTTAATATGAGCAGATTCACCCTTCCAAGGGAATATTCTGGGAGAGTAAAGTGGAAATCTCCTCCCTGCAAGAAAAGCTTGAGCAGTCTTCGGCCTTCAAGAGCGTTTGACTAGGACAGGACCCAATAAGCAGTGACACTCTATAACAACAACAAGGCTTTATTAACAATTGGATGATAAGGAAAACAGATCCTTCCCCAGGAACTACAAGAACCATGCCATCTGATCCAAGCAGAAAAATAAATACCCTGATGAGTCTAGCTAAACTGGCCCCTATCCTTCCTATATACTTCCAGGCAAGGAACTTCCAGTTGATTCCCAGCCCAAGGCTGTTAGTCTCCTCTTTCCTTACAGTAGTTGCTGATCAGACCTCATTCAAGAGGCCTCCAAGAAAAACCTAATTCTTAGCACACCCCTCCCCTGCTCCTGGACTGGGCCACAAGGATTTGATTCTCCTGGGCATTCTTCCTTGTTTGGAGAGGTCCACCCTCCAAGCAGTTACTCTAATTGAGACCTGGTCCTCGCACAGCAGGGTAATGACTTGACTAGCAAGCCAGAGGTTGCCAGTTCGAATCCCTGCTAGCATGTTTCTCAGACTATGGGAAACACCTATATTGGGCAGCAGCGATACAGGAAGATGCTGAAAGGCATAATATCATACTGCACAGGAGATGGCAATGGTAAACCCCTCCTGTATTCTACCAAAGACAACCGCAGGGCTCTGTGGTCACCAGGAGTTGACACCGACTCGACGGCAAACTTTTCTTTACCTCCCTCAGGCCTGACTATCACTGCAGCAGGGTTTCTTAATCTTGGGCCCACAGATGTTGATGGACTACAACTCCCATCATCCCCAGCCATGTCCATTGTGGCTGAGAATGATGGGAGTTGTAGTCCATCAACATCTGGGGGCCCAAGGTTAAGAAACCCTGCACTACAGTATTCTACAGACAATAATTAAAGATAAGGACTTGAGAAAAAAGGCTTCTATAAAAATACTGGTTTACTTAATAAACTTTCTAGTACAGCATCTATAGATCTTAAATCCTAGACAAAGCAAGAGATATCAAAACATAGCATTGATTGCAAAAGGTGTATAAAGGATCAATTCAGGGGGTGTTAGTTCAAGGAGCATTGTACAATCCTTAGTTACAAACTGTAAAGTAAGAAAGAGGAAGCCGGAAGGCAACCTAAATCTACTTTTGTATCCTATAATCTATCATGACTGTACAAAACCATAGCTTGGAGAAATCAGCATTCCTTTCCTCTCTTAATACAAAACTCTGTCACATACAATTTGTTTGCTGCTTCTTCCTTGATCTATTGTTACTTTAACTCAGATTTATAATTAACCTTTTTCATGTAGATTAACATCCCTTCTCTAATCCTTATGTTTGAGAATCAGAGAACAATTAGCTCCTAAACATATCCTGAAAAACAACTGAGTTTCAGGAGCAAAGGAAGTTATGTGTAGGTCATCATTTGTAGACCTCAGCTAAATCAAAAGAAATAAGGAAATATGAGGTGGTTTTATTTGACTATCCATGACACAAAGCCTTTCCTTTTCTCTGAAAGAATATTTCCTAATTGAGTTTCTTGTTACTTGTCTGTGGACTTTGTTTCCTGTATTTCTCTACTTGCTGGAAAGAGTTGTGAAACATGTTGAAGCAATCAATACAATATTGGTCTGATAAAACCTAACATGAGCCTGACACCAGACATTCTTGGTCGAACTCTTTGGCCCAGGGGCCCAACTTATGTACCAAGAACTTCCCAGGCAGAATGACTGTTTATTAAAATTAAAGCACTTCCATTAAAGGAGGGGTAAAGCAGCTTTCCAGGACTAATGACCCCCTTGCTGAAGACCTAGCAAGGTTTCTGTTCCCGTCTAGTGTTTCTCTGCTTCGATTCTTGTTTTTGTGATTTTCATATGAGTAGGGGAGCATACATTTAATTTCCGTGGAGGCCAGTTTCTGCCTGATCAATTTCTATTAATAATGCAGCAGATAGTAATGCAAGTAATCCATTATACCAGCTCTCACCCACAAGGGATTTTGTTAAAACCCAGTCACAAAATTGGCTTTAACTAACTTGAGAACTCCGATCTTCCATCCAGTGACTGTACAGTCCTCCCTTGCCAACCGCGAGGGTTCAGTTCCGGGAAACCCTCACAGTTGGCGAATTCGCAGTTAGGAAGCAATAGGGAATCATTGAAAATGGGGTTAGAGGAATCGCGGTCGCGAAACGACCGAAAAACAAGTTGAAAAACAGGGAAAATAGCCCCCTGACCCCCGGAAATCGCCCCACAACCCAATTTAAAAAACAAAAACAAAACCTCACCATACCGCAAATACTTGGGGCGCAGTTGGTGAGACCGGTCACAGTTTCTCAGTCGCGGATATTCTAAGGGCGAAGGACAACTGTATATTCCTTCTTTAAGGGTACGACAAGATCAGGAGTGGGTGGGTCTGATTTCAGTGTACAGTAGTCAGAACCTCAGACTCTTGTCATTGCCTGTCTTTGTTCCTCCATAGAGAAGACTATGGTGAGTGGAGTACCTGTGTGGGGCTGGCAGCCCCATAGCTGGGACAATGATTAGAATATCACAGGAAAAAATGGTGGCTGCTTGTTGGCTGCCTGCATTTCTGCTTTAGTCTACGGGCTCCAAATTAAACTGGAGCATTTCCTCCATGTATTCTCTTTGGGATGGCGCTTGGGGCCAGGATTAAGCTTTTAATTGCGATTAAGGATTTATGGTATGTTTTAGTTAGCCTGATTTTTATTGCATATTGTATGCAAAGCCCTAAGGAGAAAATGGGCTAAAGTCCAAATCAGTAAATTAAAAACTGCAGAGGAGTGTGTGTGTGTTTAGAGTTACTTGTGTTTGTGGGGTTTTTGGGGGGGGGCAAGTCCTAATTGTATCAGGATTTGATTACTCTTAAACTTTTAAATTTTGTGCAAAGGTGACAAAATATCCAGAATTCTGTCCCAAAATTAGTAGTTTACAGGGATCCACAGATTTTTGACTTGGCATTCTTGTCAAACCCATTATTTGTGCTGGGTGACGTGCAGAGAGCTCTGAGAATGAAGGGGTGTTTGCCCTTGTGCTGGACCTTTGCAGAAGGTGCAAGTAATACCTTGCTGCTGCTACCTCCTGAAAAGTCAAGGGAAGAAAAGTACCCTTTATTTCCTCTGCATAGCATGGAGAGGGGGCAGGGTCAGAGAGGAGAAGTGGTTCATCTCCTGTCAATTGGGCTTTTGCAGAGAGCATGGCAACATCTTGCTGCTGCCTTTTGCAAGAGCCCGAGGAGGAGGAGGAGGGGGAGAAACTGCCACTCCCAAGTTCTCTGTGTGAAGAAAAGCAGGTAGCTGCTTTCTCTTCCTGTCGGGATTTTGCAAGAGAAGGCACTGGCTGCCACTTTCTGCAAAAGCCCAACTTGCAGGACAGAAAGAACCCCCTCCCCGCCTTCTTCCCTGCTCTCTGGAGGGAAGGAAGTGCTTTCTTTTCCTCCCCATTGGGCATTTGCAGGAGCATCCACACACTGCTGCCTCTTTTAAAACCTAGCAGGAAGGGAAAGGAGCTCCCTCCGTGGGGAACAGGAAGAAAAGAGGGCATTGCTTTTCCCTGCCTCACTTTTGCAGGAAACAGCAGCACCAAGGTACAGCTGGTGCTTTCTGCAAGCTGAAGAAAGTTTTCCTTCACAGAGAAAGGAGGGATACTCTTCTCCCAAGGTCTTTTACTGGAAATGCTAGGGTGTGCTTGCCAGCATGGTAGGGCACTTACCACTGTCAAGGAGGAGAGTGGATTTAAGGCACCCTGGGTGTTTACCAGAATCCAAAGGGTTCACTGAGACCTAGATGGTAACATATGCCAGTGCCACTGGTATTCTTTTCTCTGTGTATGATTAAAAAGTGGCTGGTGCATTCCTCTTGCCAGTTGTCGCCTGAGTATCCTCATCCTTGATAGCCTGCCAATTTGGTATGCTGCTGTGGTGTCACAGAATGTTCACAAACATTCTAACTTATCTGGAGAAGCTATAAGCAAGTGATGGCAAGTGAAAAGTTAATTTGGGAAACCCCTTGCACAGGGTTTGCGGGCTGTGTGATGCAGCTAGGTCAAGGAACCTTGGGTGTGGGGGAAGTGCAGGCCAGAGATGAAGATGGTGTTTTGGGGGAAAGGGAGTAAAGTTTCACATATTGATTTTAAATAGCCATCCAAATATTTGACTGCAGGTCTCTAGTTGCATATATATCTGAGTACCCTTGTGTTATGTATAAACAAGGGCAATGGCTTACATATGGTTATGTAAAGAAAGCCATGCATGAAATAACATCTTCTTCCCAAATGACTCTGCATTTCAGACTTTTTGCTCTATTGGATTTGAGCTAAATTAGTATTTTAATGGTGTCACACAGTATTTGGGAGGGAGGGGCAGCAGCAGCGGCAACTAAGTCACTTGAAGGTTAGGCAGAACCTTCTTTTCTCAGCCTTGAGATAAGCGACCTCCCAAGAGCTGTGGACTGTAGCTGCCCTATTGCCAACAGAAGGGCTGCCACTCTTGGATCCCATTTCAGAGAGGATGTTTGTATCTTTTGTTGCATAGGGAATCCAGGCAGGTGGGAATTCAAGAGATTTGAATTCAAGAAATTTGAATTCAAGAAATGCCTGGAAATTTGTGTGGCTTGTGGGGAAGAGCCAGGGTGAGAGCTGAAAGTTGCCAAAACCTCGGCATAAAAGCAAATCAGGCTTGAAGGAGAGGATGGGGAGGAAAGAAAAAAGGTTGTTGGATGATGGCCACAGGCCTTAAAGCAGGGCTGCACAACTTTGGCCCCCCAGCTGTTTTTGGACTACAACTCCCATTATTATTATTATTATTATTATTATTATTATTATTATTTTACATTTATATCTCGCTCTTCCTCCAAGGAGCCCAGAGCGGTGTACTACATACTTGAGTTTCTCTTTCACAACAACCCTGTGAAGTAGGTTAGGCTGAGAGAAAAGTGACTGGCCCAGAGTCACCCAGCTAGTTTCATGGCTGAATGGGGATTTGAACTCGGGTCTCCCCGGTCCTAGTCCAGCACTCTAACCACTACACCACACTGGCTTTCTCATCCCAATCACAGTGGCCTATAGTCAGGGATGATGGGAATTGTAGGCCAACATTTGCACGAGGGTAGTAGAAATAGCGGGAAACGAAGAGATTTCATACTGAGAATAATCTGGCCGCTGAGCCGATCCTGCGGAGGGTTGGAGCTTTCTTTGTCTGGAGCAGGAGGAGGAAGAGATGACAGTAATGGCTGAGAGCCCCGTGGTGTTTAATATCTACGAGAAACCACTGGGTGATGTCACCCAGGGACTTGGAGTCCAGTATTGTCAGTATATGGATAGCCCCCGACACTGTCTCTCATTCCTGTCACTAAGGAGGCTGTTGAGTCCTGGGTCGGTGTCTGCAGTTGGTAATGGACAGGATGGGGGTGAACAAATTGAAGCGAATCCAGACAAGGCAGAGGTGATCCTGGCTAACTGGGCTGCTGGCCTGGGAGCAGGAGTTCAACCTGCCTTGGATGGCTAGCACGCTGCACGAAAACCCCATTTCACCATCTGAAGTGATTCTGGGCATAGCCTTGAGCCTGAATGCCCAAGTGGCAGAGGTGTTGCTAGAAGTGCCTCTGCCCAACTTGGATTGGTACACCAGGGCACTTTCCAGCCTAGCTGCTCAACAGCAGCAAAATGCTTCTGTTCAGGCTCGTTGCATTCTAAACATAAGCAGCAGGGGGAGCAGTCTTGCAGAAACTAACAACCCCCCAAACCAGCAACTTCTTTACACCAGATATATGACGTCCTAGCTCTATATCGCAGCGATTAAATTCGAAACAAGGCATTGGAAATGTGAACGGCACCCTGCTGTCCGTGTAGGGACTGCAGTGTCACAATGCAGGAAGTGTGGAAGCACACTTCCGCGATACGGCATGACCCCGTTGCAGGGTCCAATCTGTACCTTTTAATAAATAGCAGTGGATGCACATTTCCCCAGACAGACCATGTGACATTTCCAGTGCTGGAAAATGTGACCTCCCAGTAGCTGGAGTCCACCTTCAGGGAAAGGCACCTGAACTGTGTGCGCATTTGCTGTGGAAGAAACACATGTTTCGGAAAGACCCTTAGTTATGCGGTAGAGTGACATGTTCTCATAACAAGGCCTGTTTCAAGATGGCTCAGAGAGACTTAATTCCTTTCCCCCACAATAGGCAGCAGAAGCACAGCCTTGCCTTCCTGCTGCTCTTTCATTATGGAGATCTCAAAAAGCTTTGCCAGCAGTAGAGGCCACACCAGGGGCAGGCAGGCAGGCACATTCTAACGGCTGTCTCAGTGGAAATGTCTTCCATTGCGCAGGCCACGGGTCCATGTTCTCAGAACCACCTGCTCTGTCTCGGTCTGTCTTCTGTGTCTTGCCGCACTGTCTTCCTTCCTCCCACCACCAGAAAGCTGCCCAAGGCAAATAGCCAGACCACTGAGTGAGTGAGCGAGTGTGTAAAGAGTTGGAAGAAGGGAGCCCTAGTAGCACATAGAAAGCTGCTTTGCAACTGTGCTGCAAGGCTGTCTGGCTTGTTGCAGAAGAGAAAGAGAGCAGTGCAGCTGTTACCTTGCATCTGGAAGGTCCATTTTCCCTCCCCTCTTTCAAGCAGACCATCATTCAGGTGACAGTGGAGAAAGATGGGAGAAGAGCGGCCGGGGGGAGCAAATGTGTGAGGGCAGGAGAGGTCTTGACCATGTCAGCTTTGTGGCCTCAACAAAAGGGCCACCTCATGACAAGTTACCCCAGACCTGGCCATGACATCTGCAAGTATTCATTTGCTCATGTAAAGCTCCTTTATGCAAACCCTTGGCCCATCCAGCCCACTCTTGTGAACTCTGACTGCCTGGTAGCATCTCTCCAAGATTTTGTTCAGAGATCTTTTGCATCTTACTTCCAGCTAGGCTGTAAATAGAGATGCCGAAGAGTGAATCAACAACACATATGAAGACCGTTTTGCCTACAAATGGTGTGCTCTGCTACTGAGTTATGGCCCTCTCTTCTTCAGATGGATTGACACCATCACACTTTCCGTTTTGCTCTCCTTCTCTGTGTTCCCAAAGAGCATGGCGACTTTCCATATGAGATTTTAATGGCTGTGGTGATTATGGGAAAGGATGAGAGCTCCGTGTAAGAGTGCCTGATTTGCATGCAGAAGTTCCCAGGTTCACTCCCTGGCAGCATTTCCATGTAGAGCTTGGAAAGACCCCCGTCTGTAAGTCTTGGTCAGTGCAGTCATTGCTGAGCTAGATGGATGAAGGGCCTGATTCAGTATAAGGCAGTTTCGCATGTAACCTATGGACTTGTAGAAGTTACAGTTCAGCTGGAAATGGCTTTCCACAAAGAAATACTGATTTCATCAGCTCCCTTGTAGTGTGAACTCTGGCTCTGAGTAAGCAGGAGAGAAGTGTAAAGAAGAAAGGAGAGTTCTGGAAACCATCGTGACGGAGGACAGAACCACTGCAAAGCAGATAATTGGGGGTGTTGAATTCATTGATACACACCCCTTCCTTAGCCTCATACACATGTTGTGTTTGACACTTGTACAATGAGTGTACAGTTATGTTGAACCCAGGCACAGCAGCCCATTTGCTGTCTGTATCATGCATTTAAGAGTCCAGGACCCTGGTTCGCTTTAAAAATGAACCCAGGTACAGTCATTCACACACAAACATGTACGAGTGTACAGATATCTATGCACTCGTACAACATAGTGTCTGAATGGGGCTCTTGTCTTTGCGTATCTGCTTACAAATGTTCTGGACCCCAGCACTCCTAGATCACCATGAAATACAATTGCTCCACAGTGCTTTAGACACTCGTATCCTATACAGCTAGGTACAGCAGACATACATTCATTCTTTGCCATCGATTCCAGAGACGGCTGCTGATACACTCCCCCTTCTAGGTAGAATCCAGTTATTTCAGGTCAGGGTTGTCGTGCCGGCTTCACACAAGACAGTCCCTTTTCTGCAGCAGCATTGTCCCCACAGCAAAGGGGATGATACGGCAGCCCTCTCATCCCATTGCTTCCATCCCTCCCAAGTGCTTCTGAGAGCTGAAAGTGTGTTTTAAAAGAAAATGGGTACTGCCGCTTCATTGTGATTGCCACCCCACTGTTTGTTCCCTTGGTAACACCTTCTCTTCTGTCTTCACTCAAGCGACACTTCTGATGAAACAGGCCTGGCCTCAGACATCGTCCTCTTGTGCCACTGAGGGTACCTTTCACCTCCCAGTGGACACTGGGACCGAGAGCAGAACCTACCAAGCTTCAGCAGCAGCATTCAGTAAATAGAACTTTACTTCTGGGGTTATTATGGGTTGTTTTGCCTCTCCCTCCCCTCCCCCTCCCCTCTCCCCTCCCTCTTTCTCCCTCTTTCACTTGCTCTCTGTTTTGATTTGGGAGGGGGTTGTATTGCCTGCTTTGTCTTCATGATTTTCGTTAGGATTCCCTTTAGCAATAAGTGGCAGCAATAATATTGAGGACAGTCGTGGTATTTTTAAACGGGCCACTCTCTACTGGGAGTATTGTGGCTCTTGTCCTTTGGAAGGAATGTGAGTGGAGTACGCTCTGTGCAGAAGCCTCCTTCATTTCAGTGGGCTTTTCCCGAGACACGTTGCTAGCAAAATAGTGCCCATCAGCAAGGAAGCTGGTCTCTGGGACAGAAATGGCTGGGCGGCATCCTTCCATCTGCACTGTCTGGGTGGGTGTCCTCTCTCTTTGGGTGATGCATGCTACCGAAATTGCAGAGATGTGGTCACTGTAGCTGTAATGTGTTATAGTAAAATTGCCTCACATTGTTCCCCACTGAACCAGCTGGCTAAGGATCTTCAGGGTTGCACAGGTGCCGTGCAAGACCCAGAGCCTTTCTACGCAACAAGGTGGCCCTGTGGTAGCAAGCATGAATTTGTCCCCTTTGCTAAACGGGGCCACCCTGGTTTGCATTTGAATGGGACACGTGTGAGCACTGGAAGATATTCCCTTTAGGGGATTGGGCCACTTTGGGAAGAGCACCCTTACACCTGCATGCAGAAGGTTCCAAGTTCCCTCCCTGACGTCTCCAGAGAGGACTGAGAGAGACTCTTGCCTGTAATCTCAGAGAAGCTACTGCCAGTCTTTGTAGACCACACGTGCTCAACTTTGGCAACCCAATTTTTGGACTACAGCTCCTTTTTTAGATTGTGAGTCCTTTAGGGGCAAGGAGACATCTTATTTATGTATTTTTTATTTTTATTTTATTTTATTTTTATAAACTGCTTTGAGAGTTTTGTTGAAGAGTGGTATATAAATATCAGTAGTATAATCCCCAGCCACAGTGGCCAATAGCCAGGGATCATGGGAGTTTTAGGCCAGCATCTGCAGGAGGGCCAAAGTTGAACAGGCCTGGTGTAGACAATACTGAGCTAGATGGGCCAAGGATCTGCCTCTGTAGAAGGCAGCTTCCTGTGTTCCTAAAGTGGCAGAATTCTGCACTTTCCCCCATTCAGACTCTGCAGAAGGAAGTCACATGGTAATACTTTCCCCATGTAAATACTCCCTGCATGCAGTAAACCAGCACATCAGGGACAGGTCTACACTAAACCTTGATCTCAGAAATGCTAGTTTATGCCATGCAAGGAGCTTTTTAGCGGGGGGGGGGACTCCGGAATGTGCAGTCCGGTATTCAACCCCTCATTCTGTGTACTGTGTAAAACCGCTCCCAATCCATGTAGAGCCATGTGTCAAGAAACCGAGAATAGTTAGCCTACACTGCTATTCTAATGATGTGTTTTGCAGAAACACCTTTGGGCTGACTTGTGCTAATTGAAAAAAAGAAAGAAATTGGGTATGAGCAATAGCAAGCTTCTAGTTTAGAAAGGAACCCCCCCGATCATTTGTCCATTTACGATATTTGTGTCGTGCCCTCTGTCCAGGAAGCTCAGAGGTCTGTGTGTACATAAGATCCTCCCATTTCATCTGCAACACTCACCTGATGTGGCCCTGAACTCCATCCAAAGGCTGGCTGTAGCATTTTGCACCAGCTGAAGCTCCACTGGGTGTGTGAAGTCTTTGGGTTTGGTAGCTGCTTGAAAAGCCAGCCACATGGACGCCGCCCCGTGTGCCAGGCAGTTCATGTGGAGCCTGCTTCCCATACGCTGGGCTGACTTGGATCATGCACCTTGACACTTCTGCATGATCTCTGCCCCTCTGACTGCACACACGAACTGAGCTCCCTAGCCATTTTCCCGGTATGAGGTGCAAATGGGCTGTAAACCCCTCTGGGCTCAGGTTCATCATTATGGTGCCTTCAAAGTTACCTACTTTCCAAAAAGCAGGTGCACGACAACTGGCTGTCCTCTTTGAAAGGTATGCACTCACCCACCACTAGTCCACTTCTGCTGGGTTTCTAGGGTGTGGGTTGTCCAAGCAGAGGGGCGATTCTTCCTCTGAAGGGTGGGCCTTGTGACTGCCGGGTGCGTTGCTGAGGAGAGGATATTGCTGGGAACGCTTGGCCTCTGTGAGAGACCGGCTTTCACTGCAACTGCTGTGCTAAATTGGTACAGCTGTGAAGCACCCCTTGGAGCTAAATGGGCAGTAAAATGGGAGACAGCATTTGCTACTGCCCTGGATTCAGATCCCAGCACGTCTCTCTCTGATGGGAACCCTATGGTACTTGATATGCTGACAGGTCCAGCATGGATCCATGCCTTTAGTGAGGCTTGCTCATTACGGCTGCCAGATCATAGTAGCCTAGGAGCTAGAGGTAGAGATGGCATACTGAGGTCTTTTTAAGTACTACTTGAACATTCCTGTGAATCTAGTCAGTTTAAACTGGCCTATACCCAGGTGGTTTGACTTGGTTTGGTTCAGATGCAGTCTTAGGTCCCCCACCCCACCCCACCCCACCGCCTGCAAGGTGACCCTGCCATAGCTTTGTCTAGAGTGCCACTGTTTGCCCTGTCAAGGCGAGGCAGTGGTAGCTTTCTGTCCTGTGTGTCTGCAAGGAGCAAGTCATTCTTGCTTCTAAGAGGAGTGGGACAGATGCAGCCCTTCTGTCCATAATGCAAATAGACCTGCAGGGAGGAGAGCCGATGTAGGGACAAAGCTGCCTGAAACAGTCCCGTGACACGAAGGTGACCTTTGGCGACACACGGCGACCGTCTGAGTGTCCACAAAGGAGTTCAGAAGTCTCCCTTCCCCGCCTCCTGTTACTTTGGACTCTTGTACAGCAGCAGGGGAGGGTGCTTGAAATTGAGGTTTTTGCTAATTGCAGGCCGAGGGAGAAAACTAGGCAGGTATGATGCCGAGGAGGCTCGAGGGTGCTTTGCTTACGGGATAAGGCAAATAAGTGAGTGGTTCTGCTTGCCGTCTTGTTCTGCCAAAGCTGTGTGGCTGGAATCCTAAATGTCAGACTTTTAAAAAACTGCACCGAGTCTGCTGCCTACCAGGCCTGCATCCTCAGAGAAACGAGGGGTGACATGTGGGCTTACTCTCCCCACCCCAAAAGTCATTTAGATGCCTTTGGTAGGTGGTTATGCTCACATCTGAGTCATGCCGAGTGACTGTGCTGTAAACCCGTCTTGCAGTATTCCTGCTCTCTCCTTGCGGTCTGCGTGGCATGGGTTGATCTTGGGAAAGCAGGCTGGTGAGGGGGTGCTTTGGGCTTCAGCTGCAGAAGCCTGCAGAGTTCGCTTGGCACTGGGACTAGGAGCAGAGGGTTATTCAGGGTGGCAGCTGGGAACCCCGTAGACTCGAGCCCATTGCAGGGGACGCCACATCTTGTTAGTTGGACAGTAATGCAAAGGCAGGTAGAGGTGCTCGCCACAAGAAATTGGCTTTGACATGGCTTCATCCAGGCACAGTGAGCTGTTTTATAGCAAGTCAGGCAGAGGGAGGCTAGCTTCAGTTTCACTCTCAGATACTGACCTGTGGGAGAGATTTCAAGGGGAAGGAGCCACCTTTTGAGCCAGGCACTCCTTGGCTGGGTGAGCTCTTTGTGTGGGTTTTCTGGATCCTCCTGCTGTCATCTTTCAGTGGGAAGGTGGAGGGTTTTTTTGAAGGCATTTGGTTCTGTGTTGTCAGCTGGGGCCAGGAGCCTTTCCGCTTGGGCTGTCCTCTGAGGCTCTGATGCAGGTGGACAGTCTGCAGAAGGCTGGGAAGCCTGGAATGCTTCTCCCTCTCCCTTCTGCTGGCTTTGCAGCCCAGAGGAAGGGAAGTGATTCTTAGGAAATCCCAAGACTGGGGTGGGGTGGGGTGGCTTTTAAGACCATCATCCGTTGACAAGCCCTCTGCAGTTGGTGTTGCTGACAAGGGGTTGGATGGGGGGGGGGCGTTCACATGATCAGTTCACCTGACGTGCCAATTCCTGCACTTGATTCAGTGTCCTCAAAGGCAAAAGTGAGGTGAGCCGAAGGAGAGTTCTTAACCGCTAACAGCATCAGAGGCTATTGGCTCGCCCCTCTTTCGTCCTGAATACTCAAAATAATCCTAACAATAGCAGGTGGAGGGAGTTCACAGTTCTGTAGAAGTGACCTGATAGTGATTTGGCAAAACAGAGTGGTTGAAACACTCTGGAATTCCCTGTTAGTATTTAATGTCCTTGCACATCGGTGGCACGGTATACAACATGTAACTTGTCCACTGGAAATTAGCAACCCTGGGATGGTGGGCTTGACTCCTGGTTGTGGGTAAACGAGTTCTCTCCATCTCCTTCATATCCTGCTCTGTGAGCACCTCCATCACAGCCTCCCAAAGGCATTTTGGCTCCTAAGGCATTTATTTGTAGAGAAACCCAAAGTTAATTTCATTTAAAGTGAACATTAACTTTAGATGGTAGTGTTACGTAACAGGCCACAATTGATGCTCCTTAATGGTACCCAAAGTGTTGCTCATTAAACCTCATGATAGGTTCATCCCTACTGCCTCGAACCCTGGAGGCAGAAATCTGTTCTACATTCATAGTTAGAAAACTATTCCAGACCCTTCCCAGAGTCTCTCTTTGTTTTGCCCCCACCCTGGGGCTGATTCACTTTCAGGCCTTGAGCTTGCTACTTGGAGAAGGAACAGCTCCATCTGTGCTCAGTCACAAACATACTGAGGAAGGATCCGTTGCTTCTCAGGTTAGCGGTGTGTATCTGAATTGGGGATAGAATCCCTACGGCTCAGAAACAGACTAGGAGGGACCCAAGGAAACATGCAGGGGTGTAGCTATAATTGAGCAGATGGGTTCAAAGAACCCGAGCCCCCCAGCTCCTGAGGGCCCCCAAGCTCCACCCCTCCCTCTTTTCTTCATGAGCTCCCTCACTCTGATGGGCCACCAAGGAGAAAGGTGGACACGGGCCCCCTCTCCCCTAGGTCCACCTCTGCAAACATGGGACTGGTTCTGTGAGTCAGGGGACTTCAGACTTGGTTTTTCCAAGCCACTCACTGCTCCCCCTGCACTGGCTGGCAAACTGCATTTGAAATGAAGGGAATTTTCAAAAGCAGGGTGTGTGATACGAGTTGGGTCAGAGATTGCACTGCTCTAGCACAAGCCCCTTCCATGAGCCTAAGCAGCTCTTGGGATCCCAGCCAGTCGCAGTACAGGTGGAGAGCTGGTCTTGGGGTAGCAAACATGCATTGTCCCCGTTGCTAAGCAGGGCCCACCCTGGTTTGCATTTGGATGGGCATCTACCGGATACTCCCCTTAGGGATGGGGCCATCGCTCTGTGGCTGAGCATCTGCTCTTTGCCTGCAGAAGGTCCCTGATGGAGTCCCTGGCAGCATCTCCAGGAAGGGCTGGGAAAGACTCTTGCCTAGAACCTTGGAGAGCCGCTGCCAGTCAGTGTAGACAATACTGAACTAGACGGACCAAGGGTCTGACTCTGTATAGGACAACTTCCTGTGTTCCTGTGAGGAGAAGCAGTAACTGCATTCACTGTGTCAAGAACTGAGAATGTTCAGTATCCAAATACTCCACTTGGATTACATGTGGCGCTGCACAAAACTCCACTGAGAATCTAGTAATCACTGATGCATCAGCGTGTACAGGATCAGACCTTTGTTCATCTCGGTGCATACGGTGGTGATAGTTGGCAGTAGCATTTGCTTTTGATTCCTCAGTGGTGGTTGCCTGGTGTGTTAATTATGCAATTGATGGCACACATGACGACAGATGCTTTATGAAATACCTATGTTTTGAAAGAGCCCACACAGCTCATTCCAAGATGTTAATAGCACTTTTCTGACAATGCACAACAGTGCTTGAGAAATGATGCCTGTGTTCATGGCAGCAGGAGTAATCCAGCCAGAGAGACTTCTGTAATTCCTCTAGTGGCCAAAATCTCAAAAATCAGGTTGTTAACACAGGTGGCCTTTGTTATTTGTGGGGGTTCCGTTCTTGCCAATAGGCATGAATAGGCAGAAACCGCAAATAACAAAACCTTACCCCTAACCTCTAGGAGTTAGGTTCCTACACACACACAAAAGGCTAAGAACAGAGTCGGGGGGAGCATAAATAAGAGAAATAAAGTACTCTACCTTGCTCTCCAGGTCTCTAGCAATGCCTCCCTAAACTCCCAATTCCTCCCATTTTCACAAAATCATGGGAATTTTTTTTTTTTTAAGAGCCACAAAATGGCTCTGCACTGTAAAATTGCCGCTGGAAATTACATCGGAAGTCATTTCTGGTTATTTCTGACCACTCGAAACCGTGAATAGGCAAATTTTAGCCTATTTTAATACTGCAGATAAACCAACTGGGTCTCTCAGACCCATCTGTGGATATGCAAAACAGCAGTTGTTGAAACTGCCGATAATGAGGGCCACCTGACTCTGAGGTCAATGAGAGGGAATGCAGTGATGTGCCTCTTGGAGAGAGTAACTAGATTTGCCTTCTGTTTCCTGTTGTTCTGTGTTCTTTAGTGTCAGTATCAGTTTTTCGGGGGATTTTTAAGTTGGCACAATTGAACGCATCACACACAAGAACTGGCTTCCTTCCTTGCCACTTGGGAAGAAAGAGCCGCACAGCTCCCTGGAGCGTCTCTGATTTGGGGCACTTTTTCAAGTTAATTTAGCATTTGTTCGCTAGCACTTTCCAATGAAACGTCCTTTTGTGCTAATTCACAAGCCACTAAACAGCAGTAAATAGGTGGATATGGTGAGATTCTAAGTGACTGTGAATACAGATGGTAACTGTATGTGCTCTTACCATCCCCTGCTAACTGAGCAAAGAGGCCCCTTTTTAAAGTGGTGATCCTCTTTATCAAGCAGGGGGAGAGCAACTGGCCCTATCCATCTCCAACACAGCATACCTCCAGTGGCTGTTGCTGGTGTCTGTCTTATGTTTCTTTGGATTGTGAGCCCTTTGGGGACAGGGAGCCATCTTTATTGATTTATTCCTCTGTAAACCGCTTTGGGAACTTTTGTTGAAAAGTGGTATATAAATACCTGTCGTATTCATATGCTTCCCCCTGCCCTCCCCAGTTTCTTCTAAACTATCAGTCCAAGTGTTTGATTCTTGCCCCCGCCCCCCGGTAAAACCTTTGGGCACAACTCCTTAATTCATTTACCTAAGTTCATTTGCCTAACTAAACCTAATGTAACTGAAATGAAGACACATTCTGTTACTTCGCCTCAGTTTCCCTTCTTTACTTCTGTTTTCTCCTTTGTGTCATTCTAGATTCTTCTCTCCCACCCCCACACACCCTGCACACACTTAGCATCCTCTGTAAACTTGTCGCTTTTGTGGATGGTGTAAGATTAATAATCATAATAATAGTTACCCCTCTAGAGGGGTATACATCTGGAGAATTACTCCAGAGTATCAAGTGTGATCTGTTGTGTCCCCTCCATTATATCCAGAAATGCATATAATAGGATACAGATAAATAGCATACAGATAAATGATAGGTGAAAACCCTTGGGGCCACATCTGCTATCTCCTTTCTACTTAATTGCTCGTCTTTATATGTTGCCCGGATACTACGCCTGCAGCGGTATTTTTATTAACAGCAAATCTGCCAGAGATGAGGCTTGGTTACCTTCTGCTCTGTCCCCTTTCTCTTGTGGTATAAGCACAACAGATGGGCTAGCGAGTCTGTGTGATGAGCAGACTTCATGCATCTCCTGCTGCCCGTTTCTTTATGGTGTCAGGGTTGAGAGGGCTAGGAGGCTGGCGCAGGTACAGGTAGAGTCTGGTCCAGGTGGCAACACAAGGCATGCTGGGAACCAGCTGAGGCCTTGGCATGGGGCTTTCTCCTCTTCCCAGTTCAGCACTTCAGTTCCAGGCTGGAAGCTTAGAAGAATGTATCTCCCCCACACTGGTGGCGGGAGGCCAGTGGCAGCCCATGTCCAGCTGCCGCCACCTTCTCGCCCCGCCCCCGCGTCTGACGTCAGACACGGGGCGCGTGGTCTAGCTCCTGAACAGGGCCACGGGGCCCTGTTCAGGAGCTAATCCATGCCCCTGCATCTGTGGGGTCCCTGAGGGGTGGCGGCCGAACTCAGGCGTGAAGTGGGGTCCCTGAGGGGTGGCGGCCCAGGTTCTTTGAACACGGGCGCCCAATGGTGGCTATGCCCCTGCCCCCCAAGGAGGTGCAAGTGGAGGCAAGTGGCTTCCCCTCCTCAAGGGCATTACACATGGGTTCCAGGGAGGTCTCTTTTGTGCTTGCTTTCTGATGTGCGAGAGGATGGGGAGTAGAGCTGGCTGGGCTTGGCACTTTGGTGTACTTTGACACACGGTTGAGGGCATCTGATCCTCCTTTTAGAAGCACGGCTGCTATAGGTAATTAGACAGTTAGTGGAGGTTTTGTTCTGAAAGATAGTGCCTAAGAAAATAGTAAAAAGGCCACAGTCTGCGTAGGAACTACTTCTGCATAGCCCCCACTGCTGTAGGAACGGGAGTTGTGCAGTGACAGGTGTACACCCAGTTCTGTCCCATATGAACTCATGAAGACATCGTATCCTGAGTCCGGCCACTGGTCTGTCTAGTACAGCATCTCTAGTCTAGCTGGCTTTCCTTTTAACTGCTGGAGATGCCAGGACTGCAAAGCATGTGCTCTACCCCTGAGCTATGAACCCTCCCAGTCCCACTGCCTGAGATCATTTGAATGCAGGAAGCTGCCCGACCTTTAGTCCAGCTCGGAGGTGCTCCTACCCCGGGACTTTGGGGCCGAAGTCCAGGGCCTCCGCATCCCCTGGGGCCCCCCAAATCCTCGTTGGTCTGTCTTGGGTGGTGTGGTTTGTACCCTCAAGAACCTACGTGCTAAAAAATGATGCTTAACTTGCAGTGGGGGGTGGGGCTCCAAAGGCCTTTCAGTCCAAGCTCCAGAATTGTCCAGGTGTGCCTCTGGTCCATCTAGCTCAATATTGTCTACACCAGTGTTTCTCAGTGTTTTTGGAGTCATGGACTGGTACATTATTGTACCAGTTTCCCAGACCAGCAGTTAGCAAGGGGGTTGCCCCCCTCCCCCAGGCACCCCCCCAAAAACAATTTTGGGCAGCTCTCCAGAGCTCATTTCCAAGCAGTCCACACTGCTGGAAGCAAAATGAACATTATCCATCAGGGAAGGCTGCCTGGAAATGAACTCTGAAGAGCTCCTGTCGGCCCCTGCTGGACTGAATTTTCTTTTTCTTTTTTCTTTTTTTTGCGGGGGTGATTTTTATTAGTGATGCCTCACGGACCGATACCAAACACCTTGCAGAGCGGCAGCAGTCCGTGGACCAATGGTTGAGAAACACTCGTCTACACTGACTGGCCACAGCTCTCCAGAGTTTTAGACAGGGGTCTTAGCCCAGCCCTACGTGAAGATACCGGAGAGTGAACCCAGGACCTCTTGAATGCAAAACATACGCCCTACCACTGAATTGAGGGCCAGCCCCATTCAATGGCCTGCTCCTATTCACTTCAGCATGCAGGGCGGGTTCCCAGTCAATCATGCCCAAAGCCTGGGGTGTGTGCAAATGACTGTCTGGCATCTGCTGAATGTTCTGAGGGCTTACGTGAGACATGGAATTACTTTTTTTCCTTGTTCTGATGAAGCCCGAAACAAACTAGGTAGATGATCACAACCACTTAATCTTTTGCCTTGATAGGCCTTGTTTCTTGTTACTCAACAGGGTACACTGCTGGAACTCCCTACAAAGTCCCTCCTACGCAGAGTAACAATGCACCTCCTCCATACTCTCCATCTCCAAACCCTTACCAAACTGCTATGTACCCCATCCGAAGTGCCTATCCACAGCAGAACCTGTATGCCCAGGTGTGTATAATTGTGTTTTGTTTTGTTCTGTTTATGTATATGATTTTATGACTTGCCTTCCTGCATAGGATGCCCACAGCAATTTTCAGTAAAAACAGATAAAAAGCAGTAAAAATGCATATGCAAAGCAACCACATGAATGGCACAAAGCTACTGAACAAAGCCAGTAGCTAAAAAGACACATTTGTTGTTAAAGCACCAGAAAATAAAAAGGAAAGAAAATTGAATTCAGTTAGAAAAATCAAGTTTTAACAGCCTACCTGAAACTCAGCAAAGAGGTGGTGTAGTAGGTGTCCCTAGAGAGATTTCTCCAAAACAGCAGCACCATGACCAAGAAGGAAGTTAGAACTAGGCTCCTCCAAAGATCTCAAAGAGCGGGCACCTCATATGGGGAGAGGGGAACACCCTGGCTAGCCAACAGCTGGATCCCAAGGGCCCTGTAACTTCCATGAGAGCTTTCTTTCTTTTATGCCACTGTACTTTTCTAGTTCACTTAGGGGCGCTAGGCAGGCAGAAACAGTTGTCCAAACGAAGTGTGTCAATAGAGGTTGATTCAATAACACAGTTCCGTGTGTGTGTGTGTGTGTGTGTGTGTGTGTGTGTAATGAATTCAAGTGGTCTGTTCTCTGCTTGTCTGCAAAACTGTGTTCGCCGATTGTTTATTGGCTCCAAATGGATATCCTGCCACTTCCATCTCAATAAATTCCAAGGTGACTAGCAGCATAATAAAAACACATGCACAGCAATAACATAAATAAAAATACACTTCGAGCTATGGGGTGGAAATTTTTCTTCAGAAAACAGACGTTTTTGCAGAAAACGTTCTCATGGTGTCCCCAGGTGTTGTAAGATTACAGTGATGAGTGTTGCCGTACAACAACATCTGGGGACTGAAGTTTGAATCCCTCTGCCCCAACATCTCTTTCTGGAATCTACCTACCAAGTAGAAGCAGAATCACGGCAGCCTAGCCTCAACTCCCAGCCTAGACAGAAGGTTGCCATGGTTAATGGGGTCAAAAGCTGCTCGGAACTCAAGGAGAATTGAGTTCAAATGCAACTTCCAGGATTGCACTCTCCCCTGCAGCTTCTAATGTAGACTGTCCACCAGCACAAATTTATGATAGCTACTTCTGTTATTGTTATTTTCTGAAGTGAAGAAAAGGAGACCAGAAGGTTAATAGGTGCCAAAATAGAAGAAAAAGTGCAAAAGAGTGCCTAAAATTTTCTGAAGTGCTTAAAACGGCCAATTCTTGTACAAAAATTACAAGTAGCGATAGAAAAACAACTAAATTATGTCAGACTGAATGAGTAAAATGGCTTGAAGTCTATGTGGCGGTCAGTATTGTTGCCATTGCTGAATGCTCCAAACAGAACTCTGATGAAATGTGGTTGTTTCCTCCTCTCCCCCCACCCCCACCCCTTCCAGGGAGCATATTACACACAGCCTGTGTATGCGGCACAGCCTCACGTCATCCATCACACCACCGTGGTCCAGCCAAACAGCATCCCGTCTGCTATTTATCCCGCCCCTGTGGCTGCCCCCAGGACAAACGGTGTGACCATGGGAATGGTTGCTGGGACCACCATGGCAATGTCAGCAGGTGAGAATTAAAGGGAAAGCATTTATCTGTCATTACGATACAGTGCTTACGATACAGCTTGCCATAAACCCTGGAATAGACTTGAATAGAATTCATTTGAGAATTCTTAAACTTGGTTGCAGAGCTGTGTGTCTTGTGCTGCAGTTCCCTAGGAGTACAGATAGCACTGTGCACAGAGGTGAATGTCAGCATCGGGTCTGACCCCACAAATGTCCGCTTGGGGTCCTTTGGACCCTTCTCAATTTTGGGGTCAGGATTGGGTTCAGGGTTGGAGAACCTTTAGGAAAGTTGGAGAGGAGAGCTGGTCTTGTGGTAGCAAGCATGACCTGTCCCCATAGCTAAGCAGGGTCTGCCCTGGTTGCATCTGAATGAGAGACTTGATGTGTGAGCATTGCAAGATATTCCCCTCAGGGGATGAAGCCACTCCGGGAAGAGCAGAAGGTTTCAAGTTCCCTCAAGTTTCCTTCCTGGCTTCTCCAAGATAGGGCTGAGAGAGATTTCTGCCTGCAACCTTGGAGAAGCCACTGCCAGTCTGTGAAGACAATACTGAACTAGATAGACCAATGGTCTGACTCAGTATATAGCAGTTTCCTATGTTCCTATGTTTTAAAAGTAACGGCGGATACTCAGTGAACCTGGAAGTAAAGTGCAGGGGTAGTGTTAGAATTGTACGAGAAACCCAGAAATCTGCTGCTGCTTGTTTGTGAGTTAATAGTCTAAAAAAACGTTTTAAAACTTTTTTTAAAAATTGAGATATGCGTGGGCAGGAAGACAGGCAGTAGAGTGATGGGATTTTCCCTCAGCCACAATTACTTAATTTTTTTGTTTTTGTTTTAAGGCAGACTTTCATCCCCATTTGGAGATTCGGAAAGCTCTGAGTTTTTCTGACACGGGTCAGAGCACAGGTGCTCTTACCCCTGGACTTCGGGCCAATGTCCAGGGCCTCCACACCCCCTGGGGGCTCCCAAATCATCTTTAGTCTGTCCTGGGTGGTCGGGGGACCCCTTGGTTCTGAACTTAGTGTGGGCATGTTCCTGACGTGAGCTTGAGGTGCCAGGATGCAACATTCTTCTGTGTCTCCATCCATTCTGATTCCCGCTTCCTCTTGCAGGCACTCTGTTGACTACCCCTCAACACACTGCAGTTGGAGCACATCCAGTCTCAGTGCCAACATATAGGGCTCAAGGGACCCCTACCTACAGCTACGTACCTCCACATTGGTAATCCCATTGGCCAATCCACGTAAGTGGCAGGAAATATCTGCTGGGGGTGGGACATGGGAACTCCATTGGGGAAGTGCTTTATAGACAGAGTGCCCTTGATTGCACCCCTAGCACAAGGTTTCAGACCTCGTCCTACAGGGCAGCTACAGGGCATCTGCCTCAAAGGCAAGCAAGGCAGAGTGTTCAAAATGCAATATGCACTTGTGCCCTTTGAAGAGATCAAAAAGGGAAAGTAGGGAGGCAGCTGTAATTGGGTTCATAACTGTAAGGTTGTTACCAGGGGCGTAGCAAGGTTGGAGTGGGCCCAGAGAGAAGATTTTAAAATGCCCCCCCTCACTGAAGCTCAGCTCATGAAGTAAAGAAATCTTAAATGAGGCTAGATAGATAGATAGATAGATAGATAGATAGATAGATAGATAGATAGATAGAAAGAAAACACCTGTGTGCCACAATAGAACATCATCCTAAATTATTTTTTTAAAGGTTTTGTAAATTGTGGACAATGCAAGTCATGTAATGGTACTAGAGAAAGACCTGCTGTTCTGGTAGCTCCAGGTCTTCACACTCACATTAAATTCGGAGCATAAATAAAACTGAAGGAAGTCCGGGCAGGTGCGTGGCTGGGGGAGTCAGTCAGGTGACTTGCCTCTGGGGGGGCCCCCAAGGCAGCGGGCCCCCAGAAAACTGTCTCCCCTTGCCCTGTTATAGTTATGCCCCTGGTTGTTACCAAGGAAGAAAACTGTGTGCAGCAGGAAAATCTTTCCCCCAAGTCTGCCCCTGCAGTGAGCAGCACCATAAGGCCCAGCCAAGAACCATTGTGAGAGACACAAGAAGATGCTTGATTCTTCCTTCACAGCGCTCTCTGTCTCTCTAGGAGACCTATGATGTGCATGTCAAGATGCCTTTCCTAGGAGCAAAAGCACAAGAAGCTTATTTGGATTCAACAACTTACCACAATGCCAGAAAGAACCCAATAATATAATACTAACATTTAATTATAATAGTGATAAAACTATGTACCATGAAATAAAAAAGTGTCCTGACTCCATTTTCCAAATTAATATATATCTATATAACATGACTAGTTTCATAAAAGATAAATAGTCTCATAAAAATGCCCACTATAAAAATGCCCACTCTGTGACTTGCTGAAGAGATCAAATCCAAGAATATGTCCAACTAGCCGACCCCGCACAGAGCATCAGTGCACTCTTTGGGGTCGGCGGTTACCTCTTCCTGCCCCACCTTCTGCCCCAGTCTCCACTTCCAGGCCCAGCCGCCTCTCCTCCCCACCGCCACTTCTGCCCCCCTTTCTCCCCCCCTCCTGGGCCTTGCCTCCTCGGCTGGGCTGGGCCCACCGCTGCCTCTGGCCTCTGTGGCCAGGCCTGCCACTGCCACGGCGACCAGTCCTCCTGGGTGCGCCTCAGCCAATCAGGCCCATCCGCTGCCCAGCCAATCAGCTGGGCGCTGGGACGCACATTCCAAGGCACCCCCAGGAGAATTACGGTATATATATAGATAGAGATAGGTCATATCTGAAGTATCATGCTGGTATCATGCTATAAACCCTTGGGAGAAGAGTGGATAAATATCACCCATGCAACTGCAGGATATACACTTCTTTATAACTAAGTGTTATTCTGCTTCCGTTGAGGCAGTGAGAGTAAACTCATCCTGATCCTCTGAAGGCTCCTTCTAACTTCAGCCTTATGGGCAGCTGTAGTTATTTATTTATTTATTTATTTATTTGACATATTTGTATATCGCCCAAAACGCAAGTCTCTGGGCGATTTACAACAAAACAATAAAAAGAACAAGTAAAAAGGTTAAAACCTTGCAACCATTTTAAACTTAAAACAATGTTAAAAATATTAAAGCCATCAAACTATTAAAACTGTAATATGGTATATACCAGTACCTTAGAGCAGGTTTACTCTTGAGAAGCTTGCTCTTTGAAGAGAAGTAGAAGAAGAGAGACAGACACGGTTCCGGTGAATTTCCAAGAGCAGAATCCTTAACCACTCCAAAGAGCAGACTGCTGTGTGAAAGCGAAGTTAGCTGCCCTGGGGATAAGGCTTCTACTCCAGAGGGCACCAGAATCAAGCCAGAGAGGCTTAACTAAATGGCATCCAGAGAAATGCACCAGTGAAGAACCCTTTGAGGAAACTGCATTGCAATCAAAAGGGAAGAGGGCAATCCATTTAGCAGTGAGCCCCTGATGGGAAAGTGGAGCATTCAGCCTGAGCTGTTTCTTCTTGGGTTACTGCTTCTGACTTCTTCTTTTTTTCCTTTTCCTTTTCCTTTCTCTCTCTCTCTCTCTCGACAGATCTGGAGTCAAACATTGTATGCAACAACTCAAGTCTTACATCGGTGTTGGAGTCACTGTCCCACGGCACCGAGTCTGTTAGCAAGAACAAAACCAAGTGCAAGGGTCACTTTATGCATTCTTTAGGATTTTGATTTAAAAAAAAAACTTCTAAAGTTTATTTTATAAAAGCCGCTTCCCCACCTCTGCCCCAACCTCTGGCCACCTCCTTTTGTTTTTCTTCCCCTGTTTTGCCCCTCAAAATTGCCCCCCGCCATCACCCCCTGTTGCTGAGCAATACTTACGCTTTCTTCCATCGCCTCTCCCCGTCCTCTCAGTTTGCGATCGCATTTCGCTCTTCTTCAGTCCAGTGTTGCAAACGTCTCCTGCTGTCGTGTGTTACATTCACAGAGTCCATTTTGGTTTTACTAGCAAGAGTGATTGACGTTCAGGGTTACAGAGTGAAAAAGCACAGTGCTGGCAGGCCTATTCCTTCCCATTTCAGTTCCATTTACACATACATATATATCCAGTGTTGTTTCACGTTCCATAACATGATACGAGAAAATTGGTGTCTTCCAGTTAGGCATTGGAGTCAGACTTAGAGTTCATTGTCTGCATTGAAACATGGAGTTCATTTTGTGGTGTGTGTTTTTTAAACAGGAGTAGGCAAGAGGATGAACGACGCATGACACCCTCTTGTGTGGGGAGAAGCCAGAAGGCTGCTCATCATCCAGAGATTTTGCTTGTGTGTGTTTTTAAGTTGTGGGGGAATCTCTCCTGCCCTACCTCTGCACAACGGGAAGAGGAAGAGACAGAGGGGTGGACTGCAAGCTAGCCTAGGAAATGAACAAGGGGCCATCTGCTGCTCTGATGGTAATTCCGCTGTATTGCCAGTTCAGAGGGGAGAGACATGCTAGCACTCGTTCGACAAGCAGGGCAGCTGTAGTGGCAGTGAAAAGGCTTTCCAGGTGTTGGTCTTGACTCACTGCTTCCACAGAGTGCAGTGGGCTGAGGGTGAGACTGAGGAGCTGGTGGCATGGAATGGATGGGATCTGCTTAATGGCCTCCAGACGGAATAAAAATCTGAGCCTCTCAGCCAATGTGCTTTGTCAGTGTGTCTCATCTGGCACATGCTGAAAGTGTCCATGCTTTTTGGATCCAGCCAACAACCCTCATGCATGATGGCCTCACCCCACCGTTTCAGCACAAGCCACCCAAGCAGTTTTCCCAGCATGCCATGCGCTTACGTGAATTGGCCCAAATTTGTGGTGCGTGTGCCAGGAGATGGGTGCACTGCTGCTTCTTCGTGCCAACCCGGGTGAATTCAGTTCACCTCTCTAGCCTTACCAGTGGTTAGTGGAACATCCCTGCTGGACAGAAGACGGAGAGGCAATTGGTTTCATTTTCATTTCTGAAGTCCAACATAATTCAATGGGAAGGTGTCCTCCTACTTACAGCAAAGGTCAACATGGCGGAAGGACGAGAGTTCTCCCTGCTAGGGCACACCAGGGCAAGCAAGGGTGAAATGTCTGATAGCTCAAACCAGAGAGAGTGTCAGGAGACCACATCTGCTGAAAACGAGCCCGGGCTGGCCATCCCGATCTGCAGCCTGGCTCCTAGCTAACTTGTCGCGATGGCAAGTCTGATGGCTTCTGACAAACTGTGTTCTGGAAAGAGCTTTAATCTGAGCAGGGCTCCTTTCTGCTGCTCCTGCGACTAGCCAGGCTAAAAGGCATTGGCCAGAAGCAGAACAGTTTGGGTAGAAAACTGCCAGTAAATGGCAGGGCAGAGCTGAAATCACCCCTGGCATCTGTGGGGATGGCTTATGGCACGTTCCCAGTATTTTAGACAACTGGGTCACTTTTTGGTTGCAGGCATATTCTCGGTGAGTTGTGGCTGGTTTCTGAAGAGCCAGAATCCTGACTGTGGGGCAACTCAGTACCTAGGTGCTGTCAGTGTCGGATCCTGACACCCACCATGATGACAGGCTGCAGGTAGCTGGAAGCAGAGCAGAGGCAGCGGGCTGGATGGCGGCCAGAAGCCAACGCCAGCGGCTGAAGCCGAGTGCAGGGCCCCAGGGCCAGCAGGAGGGAGGCACAGGCTGCAGAACCGACCAGGAAGGGGCAGGAGACCGGATGGGAAGTGCAAAGGGGCAGACGAGGGGCTCCCTCAACAACAAATGACTAGATTTTGGCAAGCAAAACAGGATTGCTTGGTATGACCCGATGAGGGTGCTGGTCCATGGTTGCTGCATTCTGACTTGAGTTGCCTGCAGCCCTTTCTGCTGACCAGCTGCCTTGGTAAGCCAGGGAATGAGGTCAGTTTCTGATCAGCAAGGCTCCCACTTCGAGTCCTGTGGCATCTTCCGCTGCCCATGGCCAGCTAGTGGCCTTGGGGAACTTCACAAGTTAGACAAGATGGTGGCAGGCATTCCCTGCCCCCAGCGACTGGCACTCGGCTTCCATCTCTGAGCAGGGAGGCTGTTTCTCGCTGACGTAGCCCCTGACAGAAGTGGCCATTGCAACATCCTGTGGCAGTGGATGCTGTCGATACTGGCCCCTATCCCAAACAGAGTGGAGTGGATTTAAGCCAACAAAAGTAGGATTTCATTGCTTTGTTCTCAGACAGGAAGGACCATCGAGCTAAAGAAGAGAGTGGCAGACAGATCTGAAATTGCGCTTTCCAAGTAGCAGGAGTGGAGTGTGGATGTCGGAGAGATAAAGGGAGCCTCCCTACCCCCGTATCCCTACGGTGCTTTGTGACTGCCATGTGTTACGCTGTCTATGGTGGTGTTTCATTGGTGATCAGATCTTTGTCCTGGGCATCCCAGAAGGATGTGGTAGGTAAAGTCGGTTGTGAGAGTTTTCCCAGGCGGTGCCTTTTTAGTCCCTAAAGCCCTTTTGGAAATGGTCAATGCAGTATCGAGAGAGGGCAGCACTTTTTAAACAGAGTGTATATCCTGATCATGGTGGCTGTTCCATTCCATGTACAGGCTTGGGAAATTTAGCCGCCCCCCCCAAAAAAAAGTCATTTGTCAAACCGCTCTGTGTCATCATTCTGAATCCCCACACTGGAGTAAAATTCTCTGTGCTCCTCCCCCAGCCCCCCCACAAGCTGTACCAAAAGGGGCCAGCTGTCAGCCTCTTCAGGCCAGCTCCATAATGAAGCTGTTGCACCATCCCTGAGGCACCTCTCCACAAAGAGGTCATAGGAATGTCTACCATTGGGATGGCGGGATTGGACGGCTGGGAGGCAGCCCTCCGGTCATGGCTGCTTGCATCCTCCTCAACCGCCTGGCATAGGATTTTGACCCTTTTTTGTGCAAAGGAAATGCGTCCCTGGCACTGGTGGTTGCTTCTGGAGCACATTCTGCTATGTAGCAACGGACTTGACCATTCCCTGCCCAAACGGGTGCTCTGCAAAGTGAGTATGGCTGGAAAGGAGAATGACCTGTGCTCAGTGGCCCAGTGTGCTTCATGGCTGAACCAAGGGAGGAGCTTGCCTCCCCTGGGTCAAAGGGTGGGCAGTGGCCTTTCACGAGCGCGGCAGATGTGGTCTCCTCTCCTGAGATTGACCTCTGCCCAAGAAAGCCTGTGCAAGGTCAGAAAACCGACCTGACAACCCGTTCCGCTGTCTAGGCAGCGAGCATGCAAGCAGCATGCTGGTCGTGCGCAGGTTGTTCACAGCGGGGGTGATCTGTTTCCTTTTAGCAATGCCCTCCCCCCCCCCACCGGTGTGTGTACTCCTTTAATTGCTCATCTTCTGGCAGTTCTGGGCAGGAGCTCTGGGGCGCTGTAACCCGGCCTTATGAAGGCAGTTTGAAGTAATTGGGATCCAATGTTTAATAGTGCAAGTAATCTTGGGAGCTCTGTTTGTATATAGCTGTATAGTAAATCCTTTAAAATTTGACTGGAAGGCAGTTGGAAGGAGGAAGCCGAAGGTTGAGAAGTGGTTGGCGGGGGGCAGCAGCGGGCCGTGGGGTGGCTTGTGCCGTTGGACGGGGGAGGATGTTTGAGGTGAGGCTGGTTGCGGAGCTGGTGGAAAGAGGTGGCCGTCTGAGAGCAATGCCTTTTGCTGCTTCTGTTGGGGCTGTGTTGTGTTGTTGTCGTCATTATTATTATTATTTGTACATTTCAAGACTCCATCATTCATTGACAGAGACTAATACCCCTCACCCCATGAATAAGGAAACTGAGAAAGCATTGTAACAACCCCTACCAATGCTGGTTCCTGCTCTTGACTTGACCCCACAGATACCCTCGCTTTAAAACATGTGCTGTGATGCAAGCCTTGGAAACGCAAAGAATGCATAGTTTTTGTTTCACTGGCCCAAACCCACGTTGAAGAACCTTGGAGGTGCCTCCCCAGCGGCAACTCCAGGAAAACTGAACTGTGTGTACCGAGTATTTGCTCCTGTATTTTATGAACCATAATAACCTAGTCAGGTTTTTTTTGTTGGTTTTGTTTTGTTTTGTTTTGTTTTTGCAGTTCAGATATGTAATTTAAAAGGCGCTTTTTACCATAAGTGTTATTTAAGTTTTCGTTTTTAATGATTGATGTTTATTATTCTTCACTAGAGGAACTTTATGGCTGAACTGGCTGGAAGCTTCTCTGAGCTCCAGGAAGCACTTCAGAACACAAGTCTGTGGGCTTTCGGTGATGCACAGGAGTTGGGTGCCTCCCCCTCCCCCCTTTCAAAGTGCTAAGACTATAAAACAAAACACTAAGTTGGCCAAGACGCAATTGACTCCACTGAGACAGCCATTCCTTGATGTGCACTGTGTGAATTCAGAAGACTGGATTTTTCATGTGTGGTGATTGCAGTTATCACAGAGATGGCTGTGGTCATTAGACTCACTGTGGTATAATCCTGAGGGGTTCAGGTCATCAGGAAGGAATCCCCCATGTGGTCACTGTTAATGTCACCACATGGCCATCTGAATTCAATTATTGTAGACCCAGTCCACTCAAAATACCCTCCCCACCACCACTACCACTCTGGGCCTTTCCAGACGCCCCCAAACTCTGCATATTTGATTTTAGTGGGATTCTGTCGCTTGCCCCAGTCACGTGGTATTGGTGCTGTTGCCCATCTGTGTGTGACACATGGAGTCTAAACGCTAGAAAACATTACAGTAAATGCGGCGGTGTTGGTGGTCAGATTTCCCCAGCAAAAGTTGGGTTGCATTTTGAGTGCTAGGAACATTTGAGTGCCTTGCCACAAAAGCAGTCCCATGAAGAAAGACATCTGAATCCTCTGTAGCAACTGATCTAACAACTGTGCATGTTTCACATGGCCATGTGCACACCCTCAAAGGAACTCTGCAAAAGCACTCACGTTAAATTGAGTGATGTTCTGGGTTCTAGTTCCACATGTGCATAGATCCACAGTCCTCTGCGCGTGCCCAGAGGACTCTCGTTCTGAGCTGTGGTGGAGCACAGCAGCTGCCTTGCTGGATTACAGCTGGTGGGAATGTACTGGTGGTGAATCCTGGAGGAACAGCTGAATGGCCTTTTTGAGCACTCCTGCAGCTTTGTAGCCATTTCTTTTGAAGAGATTCATCTCATTTGCTCTCGTGCCATAAATAATTTTGTTCAGGTGAAGTTAAATCTTTGCTCGTGTGCTCTCTCTAATTATTATTATTAAAACAGACAAAAAACCCAACTCCGAGCTAGAAAATCCCTCTTAGAGAGTTACGGAACAAATCCACCAGCCTAAACCAGCAACAAGGACCACGGGGTATCATGCGATTGCCTTTTTAAAATCTCCTAGGCTGTTCTAAGTGCAGACAGCAGTTTCACTCTGCTTCACGGGACAGAGAAGAAATTCTGGGACAGGGGAAAGGCCGGTGTCTCGTATGTTAAATCCAGTTTACATTTTTCATCTTACACTCGCCAGTGCTTTGTGGGACCATTCTGGTATGACCGCAGTTTGCCGTGCCAAATTGGGTGTTGACATTCCTTTAAAATTTGGATTGTGTCTGTTCTCACAGTGTTTTTAGGGCTTTGAATCTGCACTTGCTCAAGCACATGAGTGCTCAAAGTGACCTCTGATTATCCGCTCAGTTGGTAGGATCTGGGCAGAATCAAGTCTTTTAGCTGGATAATTTTCCTGCCATGTGCTATGGGACTCCTTTAAGTCATCTTCAACAGAGTAATGCTTTGTGACAACCTGTTTATCACAGTTGTATTCCACCCTTCCTCCAAGGTGCTCAGAGTGGTGTATATGGGGAATTGTCTTAATTCTGTCTCACAACAACCCTGTGAGGTAGGTTAGACTGAGAGATGGTGACTAGCCCAATATATATTCTATTGCTGAGTAGGGATTTGAACCCAGGTTTCCCCAATTTTGCACTCTTATCTACCGCACCACACTTACTCTCCACTGACTGACAAAAAACACACCACACAAGATTGTTCTAGTTAGCGATGCCACTTCTGGATATAAAGTTTCTGTATCTTTTTAAGGGCTCTGTCTGGATCAGCACGGCTGGCCTAGGTGTTCTCATAGTGATTCAGCAAGGCAGAGCTGTGTGGGGTAGCTGAATGGTTTAAACCATGGATACTCAAACGTGGGTCCCCAGATGTTGGGCTGCAGCCAGTGTTGCTCCTAACAGGGATTCCCAGATGTTGTTGACTACATCTCCTCGAATCCCTAGCTGCAACAGCTTTTGCTTGGGGATTATGGGAGTTGTGGTCAACAACATCTGGGAATCCCTGTTAGAGGGAACACTGGCTACAACACCCATCATCCCCTGCTGCAATGGCCAGAGAGAAGCCCTGGTTTAAAGACTAGGTTGAAAGAAGCCAAGCCTATGTATGCTTCTGCTTGATCTTGGAGCCTTAAAGGCCAATCCTCAGTAAAGACACTTACAGGCAGCACCGGGACAGCTAAGATTCATGGCAGTTTTTGCTGTGGCTCCAGGTTGTCTGAGGTGCCAGATCTTTGTTTCGATACTTCATAGTCACATTCACAAGAAGCATCATACGGCCCATATGGAAGCCAAGACTGGAGCTTGTTACCAGTGTAAGCATCTTTTGGATTTGAGGTATCAGATTTGTTTCTGAAGTTTTCTACTGGAGCTGGCCGTAGTACATAAGAGCCCTATACCGCAGGGCAATGTTTGTGCTGTAGTCCAGGGAAGCTCCTTCAGTACAAAATATTGCTGTTTGGAAAAATGGGGGCCCCTGCAGCCGCAACACAGGGGTGGAGGGGGAAGGGATGAGAATGGCGGGCAACACATGAGAGCGAAGTGTGCACTTACTGTGAAAAGGTGGAGTGTCCAGAAAGAGCCTCAGAAACCAGAAGGCTCCTTCTACCACTTGCTTTTGCGATATCCAGAGAAGAGCCTCCTCGGTCCTACTGATGGGGGTCAGGGGTTGGCCAGCTGTCATATATGTGGACTGTGGACAGTCCAGGGCCAGCCTATTAGTGAACACAGCAAGAAACAGAGTAATGGTGGGCTGCTGTGGAGTAGCATAAGTGAGACTCCGAACTGACAGGCTTCACTTTCCCCTGGATGTTCTTCTGTTGAGGCTTCTTCCCTCTCCCCTGCCTGGTAACATCCTAACTTTGAAAGTTAGTTTCATGTTTTGCTTACGCAAATAGCAGAATTTGAAACCAGTTCCCCTCACTTCAGTAGTGATCAGCTGTGGCTGCCATTAAAAATATAGACAGTCCTTTAACACCCCTAAGCTTCATTCAGATTTGATAACACATGACAAAGAAATTCTGTTCCTGGGATGTAAAACTTTATGTGGGTAGGGAGACGCAAGGGGTTCTGGGGTTTTAATTTTTTTAGATTTAATTACAAACTCAGCAGGTTGGATAACCTGGTTTTTAAATTGTATTAAAAATTCAGCAAAAACACACACACCACAACAATTAGAAAAAAAAGTCTTCCAAGTTTTAAATCCAATAACTTAATGAGCAAGAGCACCAAGCCTTTGAGTGTGAATCAGAAAGCCCCACAGCCTCCACTTGTGAATATGAAGTGTAAATCTGTGTTACTATGATTATGATTTTGTTCTGAGGATCAATTAGTGATTTCCCTGACAGATTTAAGCCAAGAGTTTGTAACTGTATGATATTTACTGTAAGATGTAGAACATTGGATAACTATTAAAATGTTTCCAAAAAATCAGCCGTGTGTGTGTGTGAACACTTTAAAATGTAGTTTAAAAATCTTCTATCTATATATATAATTCTCTAAGATGTACCTGTGGCTAATCCCATGCGTGGCAGCTCTCGTGAGAGTTCACTAGTGAGGGGACAGGGGAGAGGAAAGCAGCAGTGGGAAACATAAGGCCAACAGACAAGCTAGTGAACAGGTAGGTGGGTGGGTGGGGAGAGAAAGCGGCAGGAGGGGGCGGGGGAGAGAAAGCAACATCAGCAGTGGAGGGGAGAGAAAGTGGGCTGCCGGGAAAGGTGGATGCCCAGAGAGAGAAAACATTGGAGCGGGGAAGAAGGAAGAGGAGGGGGGAGGGCTGAGAACGAGGGGCCAAGAACGAGGGAGGGGGCCGAGAATGAGGGAGAACTAGAGGTGCAGATGCTCTGTGCCCGGGCCCGTGAGTATATATTAAATCTCCTAGTCCTGTTTTGTGCATTCTGGAGGCACAAATCTCTTAAGTGTGTGGCGGACATTTGTGGCTCCAGAGACAAAATGGAGCTCTCTAGAGCAGGGTTTCTTAACCTTGGGCCTCCAGATGTTGTTGGACTACAACTCCCATCATCCCCAGACATGGCCTTTGTGGATGAGGATGATGGGAGTTGTAGTCCAACAACATCTGGGGGCCCGAGGTTAAGAAATCCTGCTCTAGAGGCTTTGCACGACGTCTACATGAAACCTGTCTCTTCTCTCTCACCCCTGTGGCCTTACCATGGTTAACAGTTATAAATAAGTGTATTGCATAACACTTGCTTAATACCATCTATAACACTTGACCACAGATTTGGTAATGCCAATGCAGGTTTTAGCCAGTCAGGAGGTTGCCTCAGATGAACAGCAAAGTGTCTTTCGGAGACATTTTTCACATCTCTGGTCTCAGAGATATGTTGAGTGACTGCTCAGGTCTTGCCAGGCACTGCTTAAGCATACGTCTGTGTCTGCCGCTGCTTCATCATGCTGTTCTTTCACCGTTGGGTTCTCTGGTCAGATCTACCAAGCCGGGTCTAGGCCATTCCCCTCTCTACTCAAGGTGCCGGACTACATTAGATGCCAGCAAGGCTGCAGAAAGGCATGCTGCCCTCACAGCTTCAACTGTATCTACCTCTCCCCTTCAGTATCCTCAACCCAGCACAGGCCTGTAGTCCTCTGCAAACAGAGAGCTGATTGTCCTGTACGTGATCAGTCTGTGGAATCACATTATCCTGGGGCAAGTCAGTTTTTATTAAATCCAGCAAAGACCTGCGATTGTGCCAAAGAGACAACCCAGTAGGTGTTTGGGTAGTTGGCATGTGCACAGCGTTCATATCTGCCAGTAGAAAGTTACAGGGCTGACTGCTGAGAACAGCTGGAGTCCTTAAGGGACGTTTTATCGTTTGGATAAAGTGTTCTCCTAAACAGGATGATATGCTGCAGGTGTTGCTTGCTTAATTCCATTGTTTACATGAAGGTTTGGAATCCTGCTGATAAGAAAATGAGGGTGTTTTGTGCACACATCGCCGTCACACTGGAAAAGTTAGGGTTGCCGCGTCCTCCTCTTAAAATAATGTCGACTTTACACTTCAAAATGAATTAAGGACTTTACTTTGCAGGCACAAAAGTGGCACCGTCTTTTTTAAAAAGTGGAGCTTAGAACAGATTGAACTGTAGGCTTCTCTAAGCAAAGAACCAGAAGCTCGCAGCAGTGCCTGTAGGTAGAACCTGCCTCTTTACTCCATAGTAAAAGAATTAGTTAGGAGCCAGAGGTGGAGCGACAATCACCACAGAACAGTCCAAAGCTGGCCATGACTGCCTACTGTCATTTAAGAACCTAGGAAGCTGCCTTATATCCAGCTGGACCATTGGTCCATCTAGCTAAGTTTTGTCTACACTGACTGGCAGCGGCCTCTCCAAGGTTTCAGGTAAGGTGTCTCAGCCCTACCTGGAGATATTGCCAAGGAGTTAACCGGGAACCTTCTGCATGCTAGCATGCAGGTGCTCTTTTACTGAGCTATGGACCCATCCCCCAAGGGGAATACCTTTCAGCCCTCACATGTAGTCATCCAAATGCAAACCAAGGTGGGCCCTGCTTAGCAAAGGGGACAATTCATGCTATTGCAAGACCAGCTCTCCTCCACAGACAGGAAGCAATTAAATCACGTCCTTCAACTGCAGGCTCATCTGGGATTTGAACCTGGCACCTCCTGCACCTAAAGTCAGACTCCTACTCATGGACCAGCCAGCATCTGGAGCTGCTGCGGAGAGGGAGAGGAAGGAGCCCCTTTCAGGTCCTCCCCCTGCCCCCAACATCTTAGCCATTTTCCACAGGGGCAGATTTACACTGGTCTGCTGCTTTAACCAACACTTTAGTTGGTGTGGGGATGGCTTCCAGGTCAGCTGCATGGCTGCAGAGCCGCTCCTGGGCTGTGGGATGCACTCCCGGCAGAAATCCATAATTTGAGCTCATTACTGGCCTTCAGCAGAGCCCTTAAGACCGATCTTGTTTGGCCTGGCCTTCCAGGGTTTTTAATTTGTTGTAAATTGTTTTTAACTGCTGCAAGTGTTTGACCTGGATCTTTTAAAACGGTTAATTAGTTTTATGCCATTTTTATAGTTCTGATTTTAATTGTTTTGTTTTTACTTTGCTGTCAACCGCCCTGAGCCATTTTTGGAAGGGCAGTATATAAATTGAATGAATGAATGAATACAACTCCCATCATCCCCAGCTACAATGACCAAAGCCCACGGTGGCTGAGGGTGGTGGAGTTGTAGTCCCACATCTGGGGATGCAAGCTTGAGAATCCATGGCTACAAGTAACAGCTATTCCAGCTGTTGTGAGCTAGCTTTAAGGTGAACTCGGGGAGCTATTGCCCGGCAACATCTGGAGACCCACGTTTAAGAACCCTGGGGTGGAGGTAGAAAGTTCTTCCAGCTGTCGTCATGCCCTGGCTTTCAGGTGAACTTGATTGATGGCCAGTCCAAGAGAGGTACGAGGCCAATAGCTTTTAATCCAACAGCCCTGGTCCCCCTGAGCGTGCAGCACGAAGTTAAATTACCGCTCTGGCTGTTCTCCATCATTGTTCTTGGGAATGCAGCTTCCTCTTTCTGCTGGTTGCACTTATGAAATGCAAATTGCTCTGCTGCCCAGCTCCAGAGGTTCGGAAGGAAAATACCCCTTTAACAGAGTCACTGTTTCAGCAAAGGTTTTGGTACATCAAACTGCAAAGGTGGTGGGATGTCTCTACCCCCCCCCCCCACACACACACACCCCATATAGTTCAGCAATGCAGGCACTTTCTTCCCAAGGCGGTGGGGTGGGGAGAAGCAGGGAAGAACCGCTGCCTCTGATAACAGGAGTTTCCATTCCGCTGTTCAAGGGCATCCATCTTGTCGCTGGTGTTAAATCTGCTGCTCCTGCTGTGGTGTTTCTGGAGGCAGAGAGACCAGCAGCTCTGCAGTTCGTGGCGGTTGGGTTGGGTTTGCTTGCTCTGAGCTAGCAGACCGAGAGACCCACAGGAGCCCTCCGGAGGTTTCGCGTGGAACAGACTAAATACCAAGTAAAGTCATACAAAGATAATTACTTTCTATTTTTGGAATTCCATGCTGTCAATCCAGTATCTGAAGGTGAGCGTGTGGGAAGCTGTAAAAGCAACCTCAGAAATACCGCCGTTCAGACAATAAAGCCAGTACCTATCTAGGACGGAGCACAGGAATCCAAACGGAATTTCTGCTTATTGTTAGTTTAAACAGTCTGCTGGGCACGTAAAAACGGAAATGTAGCTGTTTGGTGATCCACGCAGCTGCCATCCTGCCTAGATCAGTTTGTCTTGCTTACTTACCTACACCATCTTCTCATGCCTGGGCATTGTACTGGCCATAGCTCAGTGGCAGAACATTTGCTTTGCACGCAGAAGGTCTCAGGTTCAATCCCTGGCAGCACCTCCAGCATATTTCAGGCTGGAAGCGACTCTTGCCTGAGACCTTGGCGAAGCCGCTGCCAGTCAGTGTAGACAATGCTGAGCTAGATAGACCAAGCACCAGACTCAGTAGAAGGCAGCCTCCTATGTACTCCATGGTCATGGATCCCTCGTGTGTGAACCAGTATGGCTGCTGGTGGCCTTGTGGAGGTGTCACGTCGACTGCAGAGATACCAACTCGGATGTTTTGTTTCTATGCCCATAATAATGGTTTTAAGCAAAATTTGCCTCCAGATTGTAGCCAAGCTCAAGCACAAAGGATTTCCCAGGGAAGAAGGGAGGCTGTTCCTTCCACAGAGGGTGCCTCTTGACGCTCCCCTTGATGTTTTGACTTGGAGATGGGACGGAGCTCCTGTGAGAATCGCACGGGCTCAGGCAAAATGGAATAGGCAGCCACGTTTCAGAACAGCTGCAGATGGTGGGTATTTGGGCTCAAACTACCAGGGCACCCCCTTGATTGTCCAGGACTTCTGTTCCTGCCCCCCTCCCTCTGGGCCCTTGGTGATCGGAAGAGTGTCTGCTGTCTACCACCGGCAACAAACTGTGGCCTCTGATTCTCTCTACAGCCGCGGTTCTGTGTTGGGCACTCAAATTTGAGAGGGGTTGGAGCAGAAAGGGATGAGCAAAATAGTTTCCCCAGGTGACCTTTTCCCCCTCACAGCTACGAGTTTTATCATGGTGGCAGCAACCTGGTGGGTGGGTGGGTGGCACAGCCACCCTTTATATCTCCCAGTAATCCCCTGTTGACATGGTGGCGTTCTCGGGCGGTGTCTTGAGAAATAAAAACAGCCATTGGGAAGAAAGTTGCCCCTGGGAAGCCCCCCTCCCCACCTGTGCTCACGTTGCCACTGGGAGGATTCTCTCCCACCGCCCACCCACCATGTGAAAACCCTGAATAAGAGTTGATAAGTCTGGGGCTCGGAAATGCAGATTTTAAGCTGAAGATTTCAAATTCATAATCTGACACCACTAGATCGTGTGCCCTTGGAAGAAACTGAGTCGAGTTTATATATTGGAGGGCTCCACCTGCTGGGCTGTTGCAGCCAATGCAGCTTCTGTGGAATCTTTAAATTCCTTCACCTGGAGGCTTTACAGACAGGGCTTTACCCCGAAACGCCTTTGGAAGAGAGCGTGTGTGTTCACACCAGGCAAACTTACCTCGAAGTCCCTTTGAGATCCTTGGATCCGGTCCACACACAAGTTGGGCTTGGTCTTGCGACTTCTAGCTTATCTCAAGGTATTTCCGGGTTTCTAAAATACTGGTTTTAAGCTACTTTTTCTGAAAGCGCCAGAGCAAATAGGGAGAGGCACTGATGTCGAATCATGAGCATGATAAGAGGGAGACTGTCTTTTGAAATGCAGATATAGCTCTTTAGTAATCTCTCTCTCTCTCCCCACCCCCATTGGCTAGAATTGTAAACCGCCCTGAGCCATTTTGGAAGGGTGGTATAAAAATTGCATGAAATCATCATCATCATCATCATCATCATCATCATCATCATCCCCCAGTGAGGCACTACCTTGGCGTGGTTGTGGGGCTTGCGTGCTCTGAGGAAGGTGAGAGCTATGCCAGAGGTCCAACCATACTGGACAGGTCTCACCAGAGGAGCCAGACAAAGAGTGCCTCTCCCAGCAACAATATGGTGAGACGTAACTTTAATAAATCTATACCGGATCGGTCGTCGCCCGGGTTAACAAGGACCACTTCAGGTGCTGGAGTCCCTGGACATCTGGTGGCAAGTGGGCAACAGGACTCAGGATCTTCAGTTGAGCAACCAGGGCTGGAGACTGCAAAGTTACTGGAAGAAACGTCGCTTAACCGGAAAAAATATACGAAAAATGCCAACAAGGAAACCATTTTAATTTATTTTAATTTATTAATTTATTTATTTATTTTTACATTTCTATACCGCCTTTCGTTAAAAGACAACCCCAAGGCAGTTTACAAAAGTTAAAACATACAATAAAAAGGCAATAAAAACATCAAGCTAAAAAAATATAAAAACATATAAAAACAGGCATAAAAACAATACAACAGGTAAAAACACACAGAAGCAGCAGTAAAAACGATTATGTAAAAGCCTGGGTAAAAAGCCAAGTCTTTACAAGCTTTCTAAAAGCCATGATGGAGTCCGAGGAACAAATGGTCATTAGGAGAGCATTCCAGAGTCTAGGAGCAGCAACAGAGAAGGCCCTGTCCCGAGTGCACGACAGCCAGGCCTCTCTCATTGTTGGCACCCGGAGCAGGGTCCCCTCAGATGTCCTCGTCAGGCGGGCAGCAACCCTTGGGAGCAGGTGGTCCCTCAAATACCCCGGGCCTAAACCGTTAAGGGCTTTAAAGGTCCAAACCAGCACCTTGAATTGAACCTGGAAATGAACCGGTAGCCAGTGCAACTCTTTCAAAATGGGGGTGATGTGTTCCCAACGGGCAGCTCCGGATAAAACCCTTGCTGCCGCATTTTGCACTAGCTGCAGTTTCCGGATATTCTTCAAGGGCAGCCCCACGTAGAGCGCGTTAAAGTAATCCAGCTGCGACGTGACTAAGGCGTGGGTAACCGTGGCCAGATCTGCCTTCTCGAGAAAGGGACACAGCTGGCGCACCAGCCGAAGCTGTGCAAAGGCACCCCTGGCCACCGCCTCCACCTGAGCTTCCAAAAGCAGAGCTGGGTCCAGTAGTACCCCCAAGCTGCGTACTTGCTCCTTCAAGGGGAGTGCAACCCCATCCAGAAGCGGTAAAATCTCCTCATCCCAATTGGCTCTCCTACTGACCAACAGTACCTCCGTCTTATCCGGATTCAATTTCAGTTTGTTAGCCCACATCCAACCCATCACGGCCTCCAGCCCCTGATTCAGGACATCCACCGCCTCCCTAGGATCAGATGACAAGGAGAGATAGAGCTGAGTGTCATCCACATATTGCTGACAACTCAGTCCAAGTCCCCGGATGACCTCTCCAAGCGGCTTCATGTAGATGATAAACAGCATGGGGGACAAGACCGAACCCTGCGGGACCCCACAGGCCAACGGCCACGGGGCCGAGCAGTAGTCCCTCAGCACCACCCTCTGGACCCTCCCCCCAAGAAAGGACTGGAACCACTGCAACGCAGTGCCTCCGATTCCCATACTCGAGAGGCGGCCCAGAAGGATACCATGGTCAATGGTATTGAACGCCACTGAGAGGTCCAGCAGAACCAACAGGGATGCACTCCCCCTGTCTAGTTCCCGGCGTAGGTCATCCACTAGAGCGACCAAGGCAGTCTCAGTCCCATACCCGGGGCGGAAGCCAGATTGAAAAGGGTCCAGATAATCCATATCATCCAAGACCCTCTGCAGCTGGGACGCCACCACACGCTCCATCACCTTGCCCAAAAAGGGAAGGTTAGACACAGGTCTATAGTTGTCCAGGTTGGAGGGATCAAGGGAGGGCTTTTTTAATAGTGGTCTTACCACCGCCTCCTTGAGGCACGATGGCATCCTGCCCTCCCTTAATGAAGCATTAACGATCACCTCCAGCCATCTGCCTGTCCCCTCCCTGGCAGCTTTTATTAGCCATGAAGGGCAAGGGTCAAGAGTGCATGAAGTCGCCCGCACACTGCCCAGGATCTTGTCCACATCCTCAGGCCGCACCAACCGAAAAGAATCCAACACAACGGGACCAGATGGTACCAGAGGCACGTCTGCCGGAACTGCCAAAACTCTGGAGTCCAGGTCAGCACGGATGCGAGTGACTTTATCTGCAAAGTTACAGGCAAACTGTCACGATGCAAAGTGGTATGACTTTATGCTGGAACGGGCTTCCAAACATTGTGTTCTGTGATTGACTGGCACGGTAAATCAGAGCACCAAGAATCTGTGGGGACTTATGAATGAATGCTTATCCTAAGGGTTAGGGTTAGGGTAAGCTGTGGGGGCCCCTCTACAGTAGGGGTGGGGCTGTTGCACATTGATAGAGGACTTTGCATGCAGAAGGTATTGGGTTTAGTCCCCGACATCTCTAGGTTGAACAGGAAAGATCTCTGTCTGGAACCCTGGAGAGCCCCTGCTGGTCCATGTAGCCAGTTTTGCACCAGATGGATCGATGACCTCACCCACTAAAAGGCAGTCACATGTTCATGCATTCGGGGCACTGATCCCCCATTGCCAGCTGCTGCTAGTCCAAGCTTGGGCCTGTGTGTAGGTCTGATGGCTGACAGCTAATTGAAAACCTGCTTCTTGAGCAAGGTGATGTTAGCCGCAATGAGCAAAGCATGCACCCAGGGGTTCATACACGGATACTGTGTGTGCCTTGAGGAGAGCCAGATTCCTGCAGAATATTCCCGGATGTACAACTCGTAAGCGAGCCCTGGAAGGCTCCGTTAACCCGATGCGAATGAACAATTAAGCAAAACTCTGGGTGTGATGGGTCAACTCCCAAATCTGTTTTTAATGCCACAGCTTTGGGACTTCTAGAGAGGTTTGACCCCCATCACCCCACCTTTCAAAAACCAGCCCTCTGTGGAATGACCTTCAAGTAGTAACCATTCTCCTTCTAGTAGAGAGGTTGTGATGCCCCGTGCAGCCAGCAGAGGGCATCAAGCTCCCATCCATGGAGAGCACCTTCTCTCCTGCTTTTCTATGGCAAGGACTGCCTGACCTATGACTAAATAGCAAATGTGTCACCGTGATCAGGATGCATCACAGAACATGCAGAGGACTCTCCAAGAAACTGACAGCTTGGCCCATTGTTAGCACATGATGAGATGAGAGGCAGAGCCCCATGACTAAACCTAGAAGAGAGACAATGCACATATTTAGAAATCCAGGATTTGCTGTGTCTGCATTTTGCATCTATAGATCTGCTCTGAAAGGACTTTCCAGGGCCTCAGAAGGAGGGATGTAGGCCCAGGAGGATGCTTTTGGGGTCATCTAGTCCAGCATTTTACGTCAGAGCTTTCCACACTCCCCGTGCTCTGAAGTGTCCAAATTTCCTTCTGGGGGAAGAGGCCTGGAGTCTTGTTCTGCTTTTGTCAGAATCTGGTTTTGCTTTTGCGTTTTTTCACAAGGGGCACAGGTGTGCAGATTGACAGGGTTCCTATCATCAGTTCTAACCCCCCCGAATCCAGTCCAGCTCACCCCCCAACCAAATGCCTACACAGACCATACTCATTGCACTGACTTAGCGCACTGATCTCATCCACTGAATGCAGAGGCGCTCTGACCCCAGGACTTCTGGCCTGAAGTCCAGGGCCGCCTCCACACCCCCTGGGGCCCCCCAAATCCTCTCTAGTCTGTCCCGGGTGGTGGGGTTGCTGCTCTGTGCTGGGCAGCCAAGCACAACCTCTGCCTTAGACACAGAGCGGGGGGGGGTGATGGGAGTATGTGAAATCGTGTGTGGGAATGTTTCTGCTGATGCCTATTTGCAGAAATATAGCTGTGTCTGTATTCTTACATTCTTGTGAGTTCAGTTGCTGTTTGTGCCCTCAAGAACCCATGTGCCTGTGTCATGGGGTGTGTGTGTGTGGGGGGGGATATGATGCTTAACTTTAAGCGGCTGGAGGGGGTGGGGACTCCAAAGGCCTTTAGGTCCAGCAGGCTCCAAAATGACCTAGGCGCACCTCTGATGGGAGTTGTAGTTCAACAGCAGCTGGAGGGCCAGGTTTGCCCCGGCACCACTCAAAAACTATAAGATTTAATACTGTGTATAGAGTGTTTCAAAACACCAAGTGTGTTTTTTGACACACAGACACACACTTTTTAAAGCCAGATTTTGTCCAAGGTTTTGCAGTGCAGTTGGGGTTGTTGCTTTAAAACAGGGGGTCCCAGCCACGGCTCTCCAGGTGGATATGGCTCCCCTCCTCTTCAGCCTTGGTGGCCAGGGATGATCAGAGCGGTAGTCCAAGATCACACAGCAAACCACAGTTGGGAATCTCCACTTTTAATAAGTGACATGAGTGGTTATTGATTATGTAAACAGTTATGAAAATTGACTCCTGTTGACTCACTCCCCTTAACTTATCCCCCCCCCGTGACAATGCATAATTTTTTGAGGTCAGCGTGGTTAGTGGTTAGAATGCTGGACCAGGACCGGGGAGACCCGAGTTCAAATCCCCATTCAGCCTCATGATACTTGCTGGGTGACTCTGGGCCAGTCACTTCTCTCTCAGCCTAGCCTACTTCACAGGGTTGTTGTGAAAGGAAACTTAAGTATGTAGTACACCGTTCTGGGCTCCTTGGAGGAATCAGTTCTCAAACATTGAAAGGTATCATCACCAGGGGAGCAGGAAGCTCACCGGCAGCCCCGGCCCCATCACAAATAGGTGCGTGTGGGTTAGTGTACATGCCCTAACGACACCCACCTGTGCCAACATCAGATGCAGGGGGTGTGGCCAGTGTTGGGGGAGGAGTCAGTGCTTCAACATGGGAAGCTGTATTCTACTGAGTCAGACCATTGGTCTGTCTAGCTCAGTATTGTCTCTACACAGACTGGCAGCAGCTTCTCCAAGGTTGCAAGCGGGCATCTCTCTCATCTCTACCTGGAGATGGGAGGAGGGAGGTTGGAACCTTCTGCTTGCAAGCAGGCAGGGGCTCTTCCTAGAGCGGCCCCATCCCCTAAGGGGACGATCTCGCTGTGCTCACACATGTTGCCTCCCATTCAAATGCCAACCAGGGTGGACCCTGCTTAGCAAAGGGGACCATGCATGCTTGCGACCACCAGACCAGCTCTCCTGCTTGTGACAGAGGCAGAGAGAGGAACTTCCTAGCCGGCGCTGGAACAAAGTGCTGAGTGGGGAGAATCAGACGCAGGGCTGAGTGGCTCCTGAACCTGGCCACACCCCCTGCACCTGACAGTTGCCCCGGGGGCATGGCCAGTTCTGGGAAGAGGGGCTGCTTGGGTCTTCTCCCAATCCACCCCACTCACCGCTTCTTTCAAGGGCTGATTGGCTGGGAGCGAGGCAGGGAAAGAAGCCCTCAGCCAGTCAGCACTGGGGGGTGGGGTGGTATTTGAGTGTGTGTGCATGGCCATTCTTAGTTGGTGGAGTGATTTGTCTGTTTAATTCCGATGACAAACGAGACTCTGGCATGCTTACTAGCGCCAGCCAGATAGGAGAGAGGTGCACTTGTGGGAGGGGGCAAGGGCATGCCCTGGGGCAGGGGCAAGGCCCCTGTTGCGACCACCCCAGACCCAGGCATCCCAGGTATGCCTATACCCTCTTGTCCAATGGTGGTGATGGCCTTGAGCAGATAACCCTTTCTGCAAATGTTAATACCTCATTTTTTAAAAAAGGTATTGTTGCAATAATAGCAATGACTTCTACTTACATTTTGCGTGGAATAGAGCCGGGATTGGCAACCCTGAGTCCACAGATGATGATGGATTACAGATCCTGTCATCCCCCCAGCCACAATGATCTTCAGCTACTGTGACTGCGGTCGATGACCAACATTATCTGGGGACCCAAAGTGGGGTCTGGAGTAGAGTGCTGTGCTGGAGTAGTGAGTGCTGGAGTAGAGAGAGGATGTCCTACATGGAACCCCCAGGAAAGCCCTTGAGCACTCGTGGGAGAGGTACGCAGGCAGGAAAAAGCTGAGGGGTGGAAATAATAAAGCACCAGAAAACTGGGGGGGGGGGTGTTGAGGGAAGGCAAACCCCAAAGTTCTGAATAAGTTGATAATAGCTTTCTTCTATAAGGCCTGACATGTTTCGAGTGTGTGCTCTTCTTCAGAGCCAACTGGAAAAGCATATATGAATAATCAGGACTACATGATTATAAAATCCACAAAACCTCCATATACAAAGCTGTAGTGATCAGTCACTGACCAGACCCTCCTCTCCCCTAAAGAGTAAAGTGGAAGTATACCCTGTCCTGACTGACAGGCTGGTAAACTCCAGAGCTCAGCCAATTAGCACACCCTGTGGGTGGGACCTAGAGAGCCATGAGGAGGGAGAGAAGGTTCCTTTGTTAGAAGAAGCTAGGCTGGAGGTGAGAGAAGCATGGGCAGAAAGGCTTAGTGAGGAGCAATGGAATTTTGCTCCCTCATGGTCAAAAGCTAGCCTGGTGATTTCTCTCATGGAAGGACCTCTGCAGATCCTTGAGAGACAGGATTGCAAGAAGCTTGATTCTCATCAGATGATGGGTGAGTTTTCAAGGAAAAGGGAATTCAGCCTAGGGAACAGTTTGTTAGATTTTGTGTTAGAAACTTATATTTATTTTGTGTGCTTTGTAAATGCCTGATACTGTTCTAGGATAGTCATTCTGTATGCTTTTAAAGGTGCTTTTGTATTTTCCTACATCCGTGTTCTTTGCAACTGGGTAACCACAATTTTTAAAGTGTGCCGCCCCAACATAAATATGGGGTGCTTTTTGAAGTATTCTTGTAACCTACTGGCTTTTAGTTATTTATTTTTTATTTTATTTAATGTATTTTAATACTGCCCAGAACCTACGTCTCTGGGCGGTTTTACCTGTAACTAAAAGCTGAGAGAGCCTCAAACCGAAGCAGTCTGTAGCATTTGAATAAAGTTGGGTTTTTTTGTTCTTTGCATTTTGCGAATCTCTCTGAGTGGATTTTTAACTCAGGAAAGAGGGAGGTGTGAAGGGGGTTTCTATGATGTTCAGCAACTATCAGTTTTCTCATCATGTGTAAGCTTGCACGTGGAAAGTTTTTGTATACTTTTCCAATAGCAAAAGGAGAGAGTTTTCCGTGGAATTTCCACCCAAGTCTGGGTGTGTGTGGGTGGATTTAAGCTCTGTCAATAAGTGGGTGGTGGTGGCAGCCTTAGAACCTACCAAGATTACAGGAAAGTTTTGGGAGAAGCCTTTGCTTGGAAAGCATATAGGGGATGATTCAGCACTTTTCTTCCCCTCATGGGGGCTTGATCTGAGACAAAGGTTGGTAATCCACTACAAAAGCCTTAAATAATAATCTATACATGATTGCTTTGTCTGTCTAAAAGAAGTTGGCCACAGCCTTTTCTCATAAGAACAAACCATTAGTAAATATGTTATGTTACTATCTCTAAAATATGTTTCCAGTTGTATTCAATAGTATTTTCTATATGTATATTTCTCTAAGGTGTACCCATTACTAATCCCATGCGTAGCAGTTCTTGCAAGATTTTGAGAGCGAGATGAGGAGGAGAGAAAGGCGAGCGGCCAGCGAGAGAAAGCAGCGGCCAGGCCATCCATTGGGGGAGAATGAAATGCGGCTGAAGGTGGGGGGGGGGAGAATGGCTGACAGGCTGATGGGTGTGGGGAGAGACAGGGGGAACTAGGGGTGCAGATGCTCTGTGCCAGGTCAGCTAGTATAACACTAACACAACAAATTATTTTAAAAACCATCCAATGGCACACCAGTCAAAAGGAATCAAAAGGATGAAAAAGGGAAACTAAAAATAAAAAAGTAATTTCTAATAATCAGAAATCTTTTACTTATTCAGCACCTTTGAGTTTTCCTCCCTCCTTTCTTTCTGGGGGTACACAAACCCCCGATTGGACTTCACAGTCATAGGGGAATCTGTCTGTCTGCCCTCATGGGAACATAGGAAGCTGCCATATACTGGGTCAGACCATAAGTCTGTCTAGCTCAGTATTGTCTTTACAGACTGGCAGCGGCTTTTCCAAGGTTACAGGCAGGAATCTCTCTCAGCCCTAACTTGGAGAAGCCAGGGAGGGAACTTGGAACCTTCTGCTCTTCCCATAGCATCTCCATCCCGTCAGGGGAGTATTTTACAGTGCTCACACCTCTAGTCTCCCATCCATATGCAACCAGGGCAGACTCTGCTTAGCTATGGGGACAAGTCATGCTTGCTACCACCAGACCAGCTCTCCTCTCCTAGACCAGCTCTCCTCTCCCTCTCCCTTGCCCCCACCACACACCCACCTCCAGACTATCACCTCTCTTCTTTCCTTACAGGTGAGAGGGGAAGGGCGGGAGGACTACTTTCCCAGCATGCTTTGAGGGGACGCTCTCCTTCCATCTCCAGGTGGTTGCCTGGCAATCCTATCCTCTCTGCGCTCCTGATAATGCCAGAAGGAGGCAGAATCTGCCACAGCATTCACCGAGGGGATGGTCAGTTTCCTCTCTGGGTGGATGTTATTTTAACACTGGGCTGAGAGAGCACGAGCCTGTGCCATGACTCGTCCAAAGGTCCCGTTGTCATGAGCAATAGGTGGGAAATCATACAATGCTGCAGCTGGAAAGGACTTTGCAATGCAGGGTGGGGCGGATCTTCTATTCCGGTTGGGGAATCCAAGGTTGAGAACCCCTAGGGAAAAGAAGGTAAACCTGTTTCTGGATTGCACCATGTATGTGTGCAGGTGGACCACAGATAATCTCTGAATGGAAGTCTGAACATTTCTCCATTTATATATATGGAGGAATATATATGTATATTTCTCCATGTCAGAAAATAACATTTTAAAACAAGTCTAGCAGGCAGTAGGGGAAGCCATAGCTCTGTCACTGGCTATTAGCTGTGCTTATTTGGTGGAACCTCAGAAGTAGTAAACCACTGGATAGCCCTTGTTGTAGAGGGGAAGCAGCAATTGCCTTCATGCCAGAGGAGAGCTGGTCTGGTGGTAGCTAGCATGACTGGTCCCCTTAGCTAAGCAGGGTCCGCCCTGGTTGCAAATGAATGGGAGACTAGAAGTGTGAGCACTGTAAGATATTCCCCTCAGGGGATGGAGCTGCTCTGGGAAGTGCAACTAGGTTCCAACTTTCCTCCCTGGCATCTCCAAGTTGGGCCTGGGAGAGACTCCTGCCTGCAACCTTGGAGAAGCCGCTGCCAGTCTGTGTAGGCAATACTGAGCTAGATGGACCAAGGGTCTGACTCGGTATATGGCAGCTCCCTATGTCCCTGTGTCCTGTTTGTGGGCTTTCTGGGGCATCTGCTGGCCATTCTGGGAAGTGTCCTGCTGAACCTGATGGGCCTTTGGTCAGATCCAGCCAGTCGGCTCTTATATGCAAGACCCACAGTCCTGAAGACCCAAGCAGCACCGTGGCCACCCACTAACCCAGCACGCAGGAGGTATCGTAATGGTGGTGCAGATGGCCGTGGAGGTGCTGTGCCGAAGTGGTGCGTGGTTCGCTTCCCTTCCCCTCTTTCTTCAGTGTGCATCTGATGATTCTGCAACCCCCGTGTCTGGGTGTTTCCTTCGTATGTGTGTACCTTGGCCCTCTCCCTGCTCCCTCTGCCTCTGCGGCTTCACAGGCTGGCTTCTCTCCGACTCAGTCTCCCCTACCAGTAAAATGGGGCCACTGTTTCCGAGACGGTCAATCAAAATGCTTAATGGCCTTATTAATTAATCAGGTCAGTATTCCTCCACGGGGCTTGACTCCAACTGCAGCTGGGGTGACTGCTGTGCACTTCCCGTTCCTGCTTTCTAGGGCACGCTTGTCGTCTGGGGTGTGCTAGGTTGCTCTGGGGCGGCCCAATGGTGTCATGCATGGCTTGGGGGGCAGAGAGGATTTGGGAAGAGCTGCTGCCCCAGGGCCTCTCGAGGGGACGGAGGTGTCACCTGCCTTGCCACAGGGTGCGTTTGTGAGGTTAAAATGATGTGGATGGATAGTCCGGTGGAACCATGTTATATATGATGCCCTGAGCTCACAAGATAAAAATTACAATAGCCATGCTTACTAGAAGGTAGCCCATCAACTTAAACAGAATGCCCTTCCCCAGTGCCCCCAGACGTCCTCCTTTCTCTTCCGAACAGTTCTCTAAAGGGTCTTTCTGTCCAAGCCTCTCTGCAGCTTCATCGTGCATCCATTCTGTTGCACTTTAGAGCTGTGGGGGCTTTAAATGGGTGGGGTGGGACGTGTTCAGGGTCTCATGAACAGCCCTGCCCAAGTTAACCTGGCGAGATAATTCTCTTCCTATAAAAGAGCCCTCACCGTTTATTCCCATAGGGACTGACCCAGTTTTCTATTTAGAATCTAGAACAGCCTGGAAAAACTGGACACAAGCACAAAAGCTCTCTCTCTCTCTCTCTCTCTCTCTCTCTCTCTCTCTCTCTCTCTCTCTCTCTCTCTCTCTCATTCTTTATCTCCCTTGAAGCTGTAACTAACATACCCCTAATCACTAAATGTTAGAAACTAAACAGGTTTCTTTCTTTGTACAGAACAGGCCTTCAAATATCAGGTGATTCCAATAAATGTGTGAATTTCTGTTATTTAAAGCTAAAAACAAAGTAACTTGGCAGATGTAATACTGAAGAACCTTTCTGAAAATCACTTAATTTTAAGTGATTAAAATTAATGGCAGGGGGAGAGACATGATATAGGCTTTTAAAATTAAGGGCGTTGTGCCAAAAATTAGTAGACATTTTTCTCCCTATCTCAAAATTTGGAGTCACCCAATGAAACTGATTAGCAAAAGATTCATAAGGAAGTACTTCTTCACCCAATGCACCATTAATTGATGGAACTTCCTGCCACATGATGTGGAGCACCAACTCTGTCTGTCCCTTGAAAAAGCTGATCCAGCTATAGTGACACATGCTTTGGTCAGCTTGAGGCAGGGTTCTTCAAAAGCCATCCAGACCTTTGGCTGGGGAGAATGAGAGGTGTGATCCAGCAACATCTGGAGACTCACAGTTGAGAAGCCCTATGTGTGAGGAGAAAGCGGTCTCTGTGGTCTGCCCAGGCTGCAGGACTCTGTGCCCTAGCTGCTCTGCCTAGTTTCTTCCAACTTAAGCTGTTGCCGACTTTTGACTTCTCATCTGTTTAGGCTGGCACTCAGAGGCGTATCTAGGGAAAATAGCGCCTAGGGCAAGCACTGATATTGCGCCCACTCTCCAAACATCTGACACCCATCTTTCAGATAACTTTACCATAATAGCAGCTCAAAAATACAAGTCAAGCTCATTAATCTTTTTATATTTCAAAAACTATTTAGCAGTGGATGTAGCCAGACCAAAAAATGCTGGAAAACTACAAATTTCAGTCTGCTGGGGCTCATGAAATACCCAAATACTATGTGGAGGTGTACTTGGAAAACTAAATAGAAGTGCCTGTCTAATTCTCTACTATGCATTGTAGCATCACTATTACATAAGTTGTAAAAATAAATGGACAATTTGACTTTTCCCAGATACTCTGAAAATAATTAAAGGATATGCAGAGTAAACTGTGTCACTGCTTGGAATGTATTCTAGTATTCCAGAAAGACAGTTAAAATGAGAGAAAGAGAGCAAGAAACTCCTAGTGGGCCTTTATACTAAGGATTTCACGCTGATTCAAAGACAAACTCACCATTAATAGCCATATTATTAAGACATCACATTTAACTCACTTATCACAAGAAGCAAAGTAAGAGCAAATGAATACAATCCTAGCTCATAAGCTTCAGCTCAGTATTCACAAGCCCTGATTCTCTGTACATAGTGCCAAACGGAATATGTGTACAGTGACTTATATTATATTAAATTAATTTTTTTTAAACTGTAGCCCCTTCGGGGGGCTTCCTAAAGGCTATGGGGGGGGGTCTGCAAAGGTTCCCCCTCCCCCGCTGGCCTCTAGGGCCTTTCAGGGACCATTTGAGCATGTGCGGTGGCCATTTAAAAAAATATTTTCTTTAAAAGAAATGGCCACTAAAAACAAAATGGCCACCATGCATGCTCAAATGGCCTCTGCAAGGCCTGGAATGGCCTAGGGCCTCACAGAGGCCATTTGAGCATGCACGGTGGCCATTTTGTTTCCAGCGGCCATTTTTTTTTAAAAAAATTAATTTTAAGAAATGGCGCCCCCTTCAAGTGGCACCCGGGGCATGTGCCCTGCCTGCCCTACCCTAGATACGCCCCTGCTGGCACTTGATTTTGGTTCATTGCTCTTGAGAATGGATGGTCACCTCTGTTCTTTTGGCTTGGTTATATTTTGCTATGGTGCATTTTTTAAATCAAGCTATTGTGTTTTGCTTTGCACCGTTTCAAAGCATGACTTGTCTCCTTAGCTAAGCAGGGTCCACTCTGGTTGCCTATGAATGGGAGACTAGAAGTTTGAGCACTGTAAGATATTCTCCTCAGGGGATGGAGCCACTCTGGGAAGAGAGCAGAAGGTTCCAAGTTCCCTCCCTGGCAGCATCTCCAAGAGAGGGCTGAGAGAGAGTCCTGCCTCCAACCTTGGAGAAGCCGCTGCCAGTCTGTGCAGACAATACTGAGCTAGATAGACCAATGGTCTGACAGTATATGGCAGCTTCCTATTTTAATGTTGGCTTTAAATGATTTTAATTGTTTAATTGATTTAGTTCTGATTTTAATTGTTTTTGTTTTAATGTAAACCACCCTGAGCCATTTTTGGAAGGACGGTATATAAATCAAATCAATAAATAAAAAATAAGCAGCCTTGAATATTGACAGAACAGCAGGATATACAGAAAGTTCCTGTATGAAATGAATGAAACTCAGGTCTCCTCAGTCCTAGTCCAATGTGATCTAACCACTGCACATAAGAACATAAGAACACCCTGCTGGATCAGGTCCCAAAAGGCTCATCTAGTCCAGCCTCCTGTTTCACACAATGGCCCACCAGATGCTGCTGGCAGCCTACAGGCCGGAGTTGAGGGCATGCCCTCTCTCCTGCTGTTACTCCCCTGCAACTAGTACTCAGGGGCATCCTGCCTTGAAGGCTGGAGGTGGCCTATAGCCCTCCGACTAGTAGCCGTGGATAGACCTCTCCTCCATGAAATTATCCAAACCCCTCTTAAAAACAATCCAGGTTGTTGGCTGTCACCACATCTTGTGGAAGAGAATTCCACAAGTTGATTATACATTGTGTGAAGAAGTACTTCTATTTGTTGGTCCTAAATTTCCCTGCAATCATTTTCATGGGATGACTCGTGGTTTTAGTGTTATGGGAGAGGGAGAAGAATTTCTCTCTATCCACTTTCTCCACGCCATGCATGATTTTATAGACCTCTATCATGTCTCCCTGCAGTTGTCTTTCTTCTAAACGAAAAAGCCCCAAGTGTTGTAGCCTTTAGTGATGTGCATGGACCACAGAGGCACGGTCCAATGTCGGGGGTGGTGGTGTCACTTTAAGGGTGGGTTGTACTTACCCCTCCCGCCCTCCGGCGCTCCAGTTTTTAGCCAAATCTTTGGGGCGGCAGCATTCCTCCCTGCTGCCCCTGCCCCCTTGTTTACTGCTAACAGCAGGCACGCATGCACACATCATGATCCGGTGCCGGAGGGGGGAAAGCTGCGGGAGGGGTAAATACAACCCCCTTGCCCTTAAAGCAACACCCCCTGGCATCATTCGAACCGGTTCACATGTGAAGCGGTTCACAGGCCTTTTACATGGCCTGAGGACTGGTTCGTGCACATCTCTAATAGCCTCGCCTGATAAGGAAAGTGCTCCAGGCTCCTGATCATCTTGGTTGCCCTCTTGGTTGCACCACACGGGTCTTGTAGCTTGTACTTGATTCCATCCAATAACTTCTGAAAGGTGTGGTAACCATGAACTGTGATTTGTTGTTGTTCTTGTTAGAAAGGTTGACTTGGAAGCGACCCATTGGAACCTGTGTGTGCCAGAGGAGACTTGGTCTTGTGGTGAGGCACATGAATGGTCCCCTTTGCTAAGCCGAGTCTGCCTTGGTTTGCATTTAGATAGGTGACTACATGTGAGCATTGTCTGCTGTAAGGTTCATTGGAACATAGGAAGCTACCTTCTACTGAGTCAGACCATAGGCCCATCTAGCTCAGTATTGTCTTCACAGACTGGCAGCGGCTTCTCCAAGGTTGCAGGCAGAAACCTCTCTCAGCCCTCTCTTGGAGATGCTGCCAGGGAGCAAACTTGGAACCTTAGATGCTCTTCCCAGAGCGGCTCCATCCCCTGAGGGGAATCTCTTCCAGTGCTCACACACCAAGTCTCCCCTTCATCTGCAACCAGGGTGGACCCCTGCTTAGCTAAGGGGACCAGTCATGCTTGCTACCACAAGACCAGCTCTCCTCTCCTAAGGTTCATTGTAACCTTCAATGTGAGGGCCGTTCCCCTCTGTGCTGACCAGTGTTCCTTCCAGCAAAGAGTCCCAGATGTTGTTCACTACAACTCGCAGCACCCCCAGCTGCAGAGGTCTTTGGCTGGGGATTGTGGGAGTTGTAGTCGTCAACATCTGGGAGGTCCCGTTCGAGGGAACACTGGGGCTGACCTCTGCCTGGGTAATACTGCACTTTTTCTCAGTGCTGGGAGGGCCCTTTAAGAAGGACAGAGCCCTCTGTTAAGAGCTCTAGGAGGAAAGAGCTAGGAAGGGCTACACTTCCCAGCACTCTGTGCATGCCTTCCAAGATGGTGCCAGGGCTCAAGAGGGCTCCGTTTCCCTTCAAGGAGCTGTGCGGCGGCACTGGGCATGGCCCAGCACAGTGGTAACAGTCACCTCTACATGGTACCGGTTGAACTGTGCAGAGTATTTCAGCTTTGGCTGCAGCTTCCCGGAGGCCCAAGAAACAATTAGTGGGGGGGGGGCCCACTTAGGGTTGATGAAGGTCACTGCTAGCCCTTACAAGGAAGAACACCGAGTTGGAGTATCTAAGACCAAGAATCTGGCTCCCTATAAAGCAGCTCCCTCTGTCCCCAAAGCCCTTGAGGTGTCTCCGTAGGTTGCAGTGAACCAACTTCATTTGGTCACCCGATCGATGACTGATCAGCCACTACCGCGGGCGCTACAGTTCCCGCCATCTCCTTCCCCCAAGTCACCAGCTCCAGACCAAGGGCCCAGCAAGGAGTCAGAGTGGGAGGATGAGCCTGGCTCACGGTGGCTTCCCTTTCCTGGCTCTCGCCAGCCATATCTGGCCTCTGGGTCACCACCGAGCTCAGCAGCTGGTTGGGCATGATGCAGCGAGCAAATCCCTGCGGGCTGCAGGAAAAGCGCGTTAGGGATGATGAGTGCAAGGCAGCTGAGGTCCAGCGGCTGATTGCACTGCGGTGCTGCTAAATATAGACACAGCCACCTGCGCGAGATCAAGGTCCCCTGAAGTTAACCTGCCTGCTCAGAGAGCAGTGCAGGCAGCTGAGGAGGTGCAGGCAGCCGTGCAGGCAGCCTGACTTTAAAAGAAGGGGTGGGGGGTGGGTGGAGACTGCAGGCCTTTTTCTCCTGGCTGGTGCTGTGGGTCCTGCAAACAGAGCGACTGCAGAGGCTGCACAGGTCTCCTCAGCTGGGGCGTTGCAGGGTTCCCTCTAAGGCAGGGGGTAGGCAAATGTGGCCCTCCAGCTGTCGTTGAACTACATCTCCCATCACCCCCAGCCACCATGTGGTGATGGGAGATAGCACCTGGGCGCTTTCCAGATTGGTCACTACAACAGTGTCACTACGTGTCCGCTACGTGTCCTTCCATGCTGCCTCTGTATTGACATCGCAGTCCCTTCGCTGTCAGCAAGGTGCCGTTCACATTTCCAATGCCTTCTTTGGGGTTTTATTGCCGCTTTACAGTCCTACAACGTTGTAATAATAATTTTTAAAAGCTGTATTTCCAAGTTGTAGGGAGATTTGGCAAGGTAGAAAAGACTGCTCCCCCTGCTGGTGGCTTTTCGCAATGACCTCTATTTACATTTTTAAAACGATCTTCGAACGATTCTGCCATGCCACAGTAAACTACTGCTGAGCAGCAGGTAATCTGGAAAGCGTAAATACATAAATATATATACAGCCTGCAGAACATCCATGCACCACTTCTTTCTGAAACCTGCTCCCCCCCCCCGCCCCGTTTCCCAACTCAGTGGGATAAAAAGAACAAACGTAGAGCAAGAGTGGAAGAAAAAACACAAGCAGCCATTTTGTTTTCAGGATTGCTTTTTATTTTTCAATGTACGGAACTCAACCCAAAAGGCTCAAAAGCCAGCAATGACTCCTTAACATAAAAAATAAAAATAAAAATAAAAATCCCCACCCCATTCCCCAACAAAACACCACAAACCATTGATAATAAATTAAAACAGGGGCTGAAGTTTGGAGGGGCTGATGCTTCAGGAAAACCATCTCCTCCTCTGCTTCACCCTCATAAATAACAGAACATTTGATGCAAAAAAACCCCAAATCAACCAAAAAGACGGATAACAAAAGGCTGGGTTAGCTGACAGTCTGAGCTAAGACAGCTAGAACGACAGACTCTTCCGGTTGTAAACAACGGGATGGAAACCGCTGGAATGGCTCGCTTCCTGTGCTTTGATCTCCCCTCCCTTGGCCCCTGGGGTCTGCAAAGGGGCTCACAGCCACAAGGTAAAGCTATCTGATTTAGGAATCGCTTCATGTCCAGCACGGGCTGTTTCCACCACCAAGGGTCCCGTGTTTAATTTCCAAGAGGTTCCTGAACTCGAACACGCTGCAAGCCATGCTCTATGGCAGGAGTTCTCTAACTTGGTTTCCTAGAGGTGGTTGGACTACAACTCTGGCCAGGCTGGCTTAAGACATGTGGAGGCCCTAAGCTACGTCAAGAGAGCCCATAGCATTACAAAATGGGTCCCACCCCAACGCGTCACCCACTCTCTGCCTCGCTGCATTGCCCAAGGCTACAGCAGCGTTCATCCAAAGAGGCGAATGCTGCCTGTCACCAAGATGGTGGGCGTTGGTCTAGACCAGAGTGGGCAAACTTGGCCGGCCAGCTGTTGTTGAACTACAACTCCCATCATGCCCAGCAACAATAAACAGGGGCAGGGTATGCTGGGCGTTGTTGTTCAACAGCAGCTGGAAGGCCACATTTGCCCACTCCGATCTAGACTGAGCCCTGGTCTAACAGAAATTTGATATAATTTACTGTTATATTATATTACAGCACAGATTTAGAAACTCAATATGATAAATAATTGAGTGGCCATTAAGTATATTTTTTGTCTCATCAGAATGAGGATGCTTATTTTAGCGTCTTTAAAAACTGTTTCTCCTTTATTTTTCAACTAATTGTATAAAACTTGAAATTTAGTCATTTTTTGGCATTCAGAGGCCCTTCATAATGTGAGCCCCCTAAGCTGTAGCTTACTTCGCCTGTGCCTAGATCCGGCACAGAGCTCCCATCACCCTAGCTGCCACGGCCTTTGACAGGAGTTCTAGTTCAACAACATCTGGGGAACCAAGTGTGAGAACCCCCGTTCTTTGGCCCGGAAAAGGAGTTGGACAAATCCATGGAGGACTGGTCTATCAATGGACACGATCCAAGAGGGCCATACAGGACCTCCCTGTTCAGGCAGTGCCATTGAAAAGTGGTTGCTGGGGAGGAACAGCAGGGGGCGCTATTCAAGTCCAGCGTGAGGACTTCCTGGAGGGCATGGCCACTGTACTCAACAGGAACGGTGCTGGACTAGATGGGCCACCCATCTGACTCACAGCAAAGCAGGGCTGCTCACCCAATCCCAAAAGTGTGTGAGTTGCAGTGATCGGGAAACTCCGCTCACTGTAGATGAGACCTGTCTTCCAGCAGGGGCTCTCAATCTGTGTTCCCTGTAACAGGGATTCTCAGATGTTGTGAACCGCCCAAAGACATGAGTGTGGGGCGGTAGAAAAGTGTAATAAATAAATAAATAATAAAATAATAAATAAATGTTGACTACAACCCTCATAATTCTCAGCTTCAGCTGGGGATTGTGGGAGTGGTTGCCAACCACGTCTGGGAATCCCTGTTACAGGGAGCCCTGCTCTCAACCTTGGGTCCTGAGAAGTTGCTGGACTACAGCTCCCATCATCCCCTGCCACAATGGCAGAGGACCCTAGGTTAAGGACCTCTGTCTAACAGTCTTTCTGGCACCCTTCCATCAGAACGTCTGGAGAGAAGATGACTCTTTTGTACTAAGAGTCCAGACACTGAGGTCTGGCAGCATGGCCGTGCTTCCTCGGCTATGTTTGGCTTGCATGCAGAGACCAGGACTGTGTGCGCGTTGCAATTTCTAGTGCTTTTATTGATCTTCTGTTTTAGCCTTTTGGTGCTGGATTTGATGATGCTTTTCGGATCACGGTACTGTCTATTTTAAACTGGAAGCTGTCTTGAGTGTTTTGTTTTAAAATGGAAAGCTGGGATGCAGACAGTAATAAAGTGCAGGATGGAACACTGAATGTGATACTGGATGCAGATTTCAACTTCTGCAGAATGTCAGCTTCATGCTGTTGTTTAATAGGCCACCTCCAGCCTCCAAGGCAGGATGCCTCTGAGTACCAGTTGCAGGGGAGTAACAGCAGGAGAGAGGGCACGCCCTCCACTCCTGCCTGTGGCTTCCAGAAGCATCTGGTGGGCCACTGTGCGAAACAGGATGCTGGACTAGATGGGCTTCCTTGGGCCTGATCCAGCAGGGCTGTTCTTATGTTCTTAATGCATGTAGCCAGTCCTTCGTGTTATAGAACTATGATGGGGAAATGTGTGGCAATGCCTGTTGGAATTTCCAAAGCCAGAGGGTCTCCTTTACAAGGTAGCTAGTGCTATGGAGGCATCAGTGCTAGTTGAAGTTCCTTGCCCACCCTGGGCCTAGCAGAATAAGGGAACTCATGCAAATAGGACTGAGTTGCATAGTTTTTCCAGGTCTAAGTTTCCTTGATTTATGTAAAAAAGTAATTTAGGTTATTTTATTTAATGTAGCTTGCTAGTTGGAGACAAAGAACTGGGGAGGGCCCCTCCCTGCCTTCATCTCCTGCTTGTGAGCTTCCCAAAGGCAACTTTGATTAGATCCAGAGGGGCTGCTGTTATAGTCTTTCCTGTGTGGAATTCACAAAACCTTGGCTTCTCACTGGGTGAGACCCAGCTATGCTGGGAGGAATGGGCTTTAATGAAAATAGACAATTTCCATTCCCTACCTGAAAATCAGGGCATCTCCTCGGTGGAATGACAGCAACTCCATCTACAATACATTATTTTTTCCAGCTGAAGTGAAAAGGAACAGATCTAGTTAGGCATTCAAGACCAGGAGGGAGCCACATGTTGCTCAGGGGAGCAGGAAGGGAAGACACCCACTTTCTGTATGGTGGGCCCAATCCACTGACCAGGTTATCTAGGAGAACTGTCCAGGGGAATGTGGTCAAAGTTTTTTTGTTGTTGTTGTTTTTAAAAGAGGGCTACATGCGCACTCCTGCATCTCAGCCTCTGAAAATTGTTGAAAAATATAACTTTTCTTTAATAGCTGACGAATTAGCACAGGAAGGGAAAAGAGTTACATCACCCAGCACCACTGATATTCGCACCTTTCGTGGGGTCAGCTACAACAATATGTGAGCAGCCACATTCCATGGAGCACTCACAATTGCAATGACAAGCTAGCTCTGTGTGTGTGTGTGTGTGTGTGTGTGTGTGTGTGTGTGTGTGTCGGTCGGGGAGGGAAAACCACAATTTCCCAGTGACAAAATACTGCTATTTGGATGCTGAGAAAATGTGACCTTTCCCACAACTGAAATCCTCCCCTGAGGGAAGATGCTTGGATCCTGCTCCCCGCCCCCCCCTCCTCTCCAAGGTCTGGAAAACTAAGAGGTACCTTCCTCCTCCTTCAAGCTCATCCTTGACGCTCTGTTGGATTTGGCCTTTGTGACTAAAAGTGCTGCCTATAGGAAATAACCCCCCCTTAACTGACTGTTTAAGGTGGTTAGCCACCCACACAGGGAATGTGGAGTTGATTCCATGCGGTGTAGACAAAAACGCATGTAGTGGTTTTCCAGTTTGGCAGCTGACGGACTCCCTCCCTCCCTCCCTCCCACACCCTTCGCTTCCCTTCAGTCCTCTCTCAGAAAAGGAAAACGTCTCTGCAATGCCAGGTGTGTCCTCTGGAGTTTCTCTCCAGCTGCCACGGACGGCGTTACCTGTGGGGGCCTGCCCCACAATGCTCCAGGGCACTGGTGGCCTTCCAAAGGGGGGAAATGGGGGGCCCTCCTTCGCCTTCCACAGCACCCAGGGCATGCAGTTCTTGGGTGGGCTGCTTGGCCTGAGGCTTCCAATTCAACCGCTGGTCCAGCTCTCCTGCAGCACGGCAGAGTCAGATGATCACCTGCGAATCAGAAGAGAGAGAGGATGAGGTCGGCAGAAAGGACTGAAGAGCAAGAAGGAGGGGGAACAGCAAAACAGATTTGCCTGACAAACGTTGATGGTAACTGTTGTCCAAATGTGCAAATATTCAGCCAACATTTGATAGGTGGTGCTATTTCGCAATAGCAGTTAACATGTGACAATGTCTGACAACTGAGAGGCCAAAGTATCTAGTACATTATGTTCTGATTTCATGTCTTTAACTAGTCAGAGAGAATCCCCCTTAAATAAGTGAACTACGCCAAGCCAACTGAATCTCAAAGGCAGTTTCTCATTCTGGTGACCTCAGTGTTGAATGTCGGGGTCCACTTTCAATTCCAAAATCAAAAGTGTGAAATCTGAAATGTTCTTTGCAGAATGGCCTCTGGTGTGTTGGGCAGAGAATGGACCTTGTGTGGCAAGAAAGATTCTGTTCTGGGATCTGTATGCAGGCATTGCTAGTAGTACTGCTAACGCCGCACCTGTAGCTTGGAAGCTGCTTGGGGGCAGAGACCCCTCCTACAACATGCCATGTGCACCCAAGGTGCAACACAAAGGCATACACGAATAACTGACTGCTAGCATTGAAGAGGGCAACCTCGCAGACTAATTATTGCAAACCTATTATCTTCACCCCCTTAAAAATACCACACAGCATGAGAGGGAAGCCACTGTCATATGTACGTACAATACGACCTTATACTAAGGGCTTCTTGTGGGGGTAGGGAGAATAATAGTGACATTCTTTTGCGCAACTGCTCTGATAGAAGGTTTCTGTGCACAGGTCCCTCCTATGGAAATAAAGGAGAGCTGTGTAAGAGCATAGCCACGCCCTATGCATGCCAGTGAGAACGGCGCAAGAGAAATTCCCATTGGTCTTGTAGTGATCTTAATCATTCGTTTTTCTGTCGGAATGAGAGTGGAGGACATAGAATCCCAAGTCCTGGGCCAAAGTATTTGGGGAAACCCCTGAGGATCGCATAAAACCTGCCTCTCTAATATTTACCTGATCCTTTCCATTTCTGAAAGTAACTTTCTGCATTTTCCCACCCCAAATACAGTCCTGTGAGGTGAGCTACTGTTGTTACCAAAGAAAATATCACCTGCTGAATTTCTGCCTGCCACACACAGTGGGTTTGCAGTGGCTGTTGCTGGTGGCCATCTTTGGGGTTTTGTTTTTGTTTTGTTAAAGACTTTGAGCCCTTTCTGTATCATCTTATTTCTTTTTTCTATGTAAGCCGCTTTGAGAACTACTATTACTGAAAAGTTGTTCATGGATATTGGTGCTAATAATAATAAAAAATAAATAATAATAATGCTGCCTCTTAAAGGTCCAAGAAGCCTGCTAGAAATAACTTTGGCAACCCTGCCCTGCTTAGAGACCTCACAACACTGCATCTCATCTGCAAGGCTGACCTCAAGAGCCCCAGGCAGAAAAGAGCTTTTGCCAGTTCCTCTCATTCCTATGCCTAATAGCTGCAACTGACCTGGCCAGAGAGCGAGCGAGCGAGCGAGCAAGCAAGCAAGCAAGCATGTATGCAGCATCCCAAAGCCCAGCAGAGCCCAATTCTCAAAGCACCTGCACCAGAACTAGTCTCCTTCCAGCAGCAAAATTGCACCTTCACCCCTGGCAGAGTTGGCAGCATTAAGTTAGAAACTGGGGCATTACCTTCAGATAACCAGGTTGCTCTCCCCAAGTCTAACAACAAACGGGCTGTGCTGGAAGAGGAACGGATGACACGGCGGTTAGAATTTGCAGAGAGGCAACCGTCTGTAGCTGCTGCACAGTTTGTGCTCTCTCCGAGCCAGCCCCTTGTTTCATCTCACCCAGTGCTCTCTACTCTGACTGGCAGCAGCTCTCCGAAGCCTCAGGCTGGTGTTCTGCTACCTGGGATCCCCCCCAATAACAGGGAATGAACCTGAATGCAAAGCAGGTGCTTCCTACTGAGCTGAAGTCTCTCTCTCTCTCTCTCTGCACTGGCTACTGATTACTGTGGCTAATTTATAAAAAGGCCAGGTTCTAGACTCCACCCCATCTGGATTCTGTGTTTCCTGTGCCAAAGTTGGTCATGGAGGACAGGTCTATCAATGGGTACTCGTCTGGATGGCTTTAGGCCACCACCAGCCTCAGAGGCAGGATGCCTCTCAATACCAGTTGCAGGGGAGCAACAGCGGGAGAGAGGGCATGCACAGACCTCTTGCCTGTGGGCTTCCCAGAGGCATCTGGTGGGCCACTGTCTGAAACAGGATGCTAGACTAGATGGGCCTCCTTGGGCCTGATCCAGCAGGGCTGTTCTTATGTTGCCTTAAGACTCTGCACTGAGGGACACTCTGCACAAGCCCAGCAATGCTCATTTTCCCGGTTGGAGAGCATTTGCTTAGAAAATAAAATCGTGCTAGTGATGATCATCTGCATTGTCTTCAAATGTGGGCTGCAACAGAGGGGAGTGTGGCTATATCTGATACTTTGCTGCAAAGCAGGTCCAAAGTGGTCAGTGTGTGACAAGGGAGACACCTCACAAAGTGGCAATCAATTCTGTAAAAACGATTAGGGGCTTGCTGATTTCAACCAAGCGCCATAAATCTCACAGAAATCAAAGAGAGAGGGTTAAGCAGGTGATCGGTCCACAAACTCATGGGTCTTAAGTTTACTCAGTTTAGTCATTGCTAGCTTTGGCTGGATTGTGCCCATTTCACAAATTTATGGTCAGTATCCAGATTAAGGCCCATTGAAACTAATGGGCCATGAGTTTTTTTAAATCATATTCATAAACCACCTGATGGGTGTATCTCTAGGCAGTATACATAATTTAAAATACAAACACAGAGTGAAAATAAAACAAAGTTGCAGAATAAAAACAGTAAGACATTTTAAAATTCATTTCAACTAAACCCCTGAAAAAACAGGTGTGTTTTGAAGCTCTTTTTAAAAGCAATCAGAGATGGACAAGCTCTTTTTTTGGCAGGGAGAGTATTCCAAAGCCCCAGAAAAGGCTGGCCATGACTAGTGTTTTCTCAGTTTCAATAGTGCTTCGTCATAACTGTCTGGTTGACACTAAGCTATCCATGGTGATGAAGACCAAAAAGGATTTCAATGAGCTCCAAAAGGACCTTTCTGAACTGGGTGAGTGGGAAACTAAATGGCAAATGTATTCTGTGTCGACTCCTGGCGACCACAGAGCCCTGTGGTTTTCTTTGGAATGCAGGAGGGGTTGACCATTGCCATCTCCCGCGCAGTCTGAGACGAGGCCTTTCAGCATCTTCCTATACCGCTGCTGCCCGATAAAGGTGTTTCCGATAGTCTGGGAAACATACCAGTGGGGATTCGAACCAGCAACTTCTGGTTCCCTAGGCAAATTAATTCCCTGCTGCACCATTAGGTGGCTCATTATAAATGTGCAAAGTGATGCACATTGTGGCCAAAACAGTAGCTGGGTGACTCTGGGCCAGTCGCTTCTCTCTCAACCTAACCTACTTCACAGGGTTCTTGTGAGGAGAAACTTAAGTATGTAGTACACCGCTCTGGGCTCCTTGGAGGAAGAGCAAGATATAAATGTAACAAACAAACAAATATTTAAAAACCCAACTTCATAGGTATGCTGATGGGGGTTAAGCCGTCAGTGATGAACCAAGAGAAAAATCTTTGGAAAGTGGCAGATAGCTCAGTGAAAATGGTAGCCCATTCTATGGAAGCTGTGAAAAAGGCAAATCCCATGCCAAGGGTCATTAAGAAAGAGATCAAAATAAAACTTCTAATATCATTATGTTATACAAATTCATGGTGTGGCCACATTTGGAGTACTGTGTACAATTTTGATAGCTGCATCTCACAAAGGAAGATGTAGAACTGGAAAAAGTGCAACCAAAATTATCAGGAGCTGGAGTACCTTCCATATGGGGAACAGCTATAGCACTTGGGCTTTTTAGTTTATCTTAGGAATAAGGCAACCAGCAGGAGACCTGATTAAGGTCAATAAAATTATGTGTGATGTGGAGAAGGCAGATCGAGAGATCCCCCAGCCCCACCTCACTCAAGGGTCATCCCATGAAACTGACTGGCAGGAGGTTTAGGATAGGCAAAACTAAATTCTTTTTCACACCGTACCTTATTAGTCTTTGGAATTCACTGCCACATGATTTTATTTTAGTACATTTATATATCACCCCATACCAAAAGGTCCCTGGCCAGTTCACAACATAAAACCAATTAAAACATTAGCATAATTAAAATAATTTAAAATATACTAAAACCAAAGCTTTAAAACTACGATGTAATGATCACTAGCTTAGCTTGCCTTAAATGGGGATTAAACAAGTTCATAGGCTGCCCCCTGGTAACTTGGCAAAGAGGTACCTTTTAACATGGTGATTCTCTTTATTTAGCAGGGGGGAGAGTAAATGGCCCTCTCCATCCCCAGCACGGTACCTCCAGTGACTGTTGCTGGCGTCTATCTTGTGTTTCTTCTTAGACTGTGAGCCCTTTGGGGACAGGGATCTATCCTACTTGTTTCTCTGTGTAAACCGCCCTGAGCCACTTTTGGAAGGGCGGTATAGAAATCAATCAATCAATCAATCAAATAATAATAGTCTTGATAACTCAATGCTACCTCTGGGCTCAGGAGGCTCCTAAATCCCAGTTGCAGGGGAGCAACAGCAGGAGAGGGGGCATGCCTGCTAGATGGGCCTAATCCAGCAAAGTTGCTCTTGTGTTTTGATGGATACTTCTCTCTCTCTTGGTACCCCACCCTTTTTCAAAGGAGGTGAGAATGGTAAACCTCAAGGGTCTCTTATTTAACCAGCAAAACAAGCCAGGTTGGGCTGTGTGAGTGTCCCAAGGTTGCCCACTGAGTTCCAAGTCTGAGCAGGGTTTTTGTCACTTGGGTCACAGGAACAGAGGAAGCTGCCACTGGTCCAGCTAGCTCAGTATTGTCAGCACAGACTGGCAGCGGCTTCTCCAAGGTTGCAGGCAGGAATCTCTCCCAGCCCTATCTTGGAGATGCTGCCAAGGAGGGAACTTGGGACCTTCTGCTCTTCCCAGAGGGGCTCCACCATCCCCTGAGGGGAATATCTCCCAGTGCTCACACAAGTAGTCTCCCATTCAAATGCAAACCAGGGGTGACCCTGCTTAGCCAATTCACGCTTGCCACCACAAGACCAGCCTTCCTTCCATTTTCCCAAAGTGTGTTGCCTCTTACTCAGAGGCAACCCGGAGGAATGACGCCTGATGCAGTTCTGGGGGTATGTGTGTGGGGGACGACGAGAAATGGGCCCCAAAGTGGGTCGGAATGCTTTTTTTTTTTTGGAGGGGGGGAGAACACAAAAATGTTTGTGAAGCCCTTTCCTTCCCAGTTCACTTCAGTACTAATACCGAATGGGTACATATTAGTGTGTTATAGCTAACAAACTTCTTCAAGTGGCCTATATGTAAAGAGTGGGGAAGGGGGCAGCAGAACAGCTGCTGTGTAGGCAGACAGTCCCTGGCCGCTCCAGCTAGGGCTACGAAAGGCCCTCCTCTCTGCCCCATACCTTTGAGAGCTGCTGCCAGTTGGTGTAGACAGTCCTGAGCTGGGTGGGCCAATGGTCTGACTCAGCGTTCCCAACTTTGGGACCCCAGATCTTGGATTGCAATGCGCATCATCCCCATCCACAACGGCCAAAGCCCGAACAGCATTCTGGCCCAACGACATCTGGGCACCAAAGGTTGGGAGCCCCCCGCCCGCAGTGGAAGGAAGCACCACCCCCTCTGTCTGCTGGCTCAGCCCCATAGCAGACACTAAGTGAGGGGCGCTGCAGGCCTTCACTAGATGAGTTGACTAAAGGCGGACATGCAGAGGTTTCTTGTTGACAGACTGAATCACTGCAGCACGATTTGTAGTGGGGTGGCACAATGAATGCCTGGGATGTCATTACTGGCACTGCAAATAGTGCCGGTTGGTCTCTGGGTCATCTCGGAGAGACCACACCACTCCTTTGCTGATAGAGTTACACTGGCTGCCAATAGGCTCCCGGGCAAAATACAAAGTGCTAGTTATAACTTATAAAGCCCTAAATGGCTTAGGCCCTGGGTATCTGAGAGAACGTCATCTTCATGATGAGCCACACTGCCCATTGAGGTCATCGGAGGAGGTCCGTCTCCAGTTGCCACACGGGGATGGGCTTTCTCGGTTGTTGCCCCGAGACTGTGGAATGCGCTCCCTAGTGAGATACGATCCTCCCCATCGCTGACAATTTTTGAAAAGCATTTGAAAACCCACCTCTTCACCCAAGCTTTTTCGGTTCTTTAAAATTTTAAGGTTTTAAATTTGTGGGTGATTTCTAAATTGTTTTAAGTTTTTGTATATGTTTTAACTTGTTTTATGCTGTTGTTAACCGCCTAGAGATGAAAGTTTGGGGCGGTGTACCAATTTGATTAATAAATTAATTAATATCATAATTAAAGTAGAAGCCCAGAGAGACTTGTGCACCTTCTCTTGGGGGACTCTGTATGTCTGCTCCCCACTCTCTGCCCCCCTCCACCTGAATGCGCTCCCTTTTAACTCAGCTGGAAGTAGTCATCTGTAATCTTAATAAAAGTAACCTGTTTTTGTGCCAAAACAGAAAGGCAGGTTGGGTGTATTCTCTATGCAGCAGAGCTTTGGCCAGTCAGTTGGTTCAGCTCTGGCCCAGAGGCCAGTGGAAGGGTTTGGGCCCCAAAGGTGGGCAGTTGATGGAGAGGGCAGGAAGACCATTTCTGGCTGTTTTTAAAAAGACCCTTAAGACACACCTGTTTTCTCAGGCTTTTAATTAATTAATTTTTAAATGGCTTGTTTTATATCATAAAATTGTTTCATTCAGGAGACCTTCTGTATATGGCAGCTTCTTATGTTCTGAGGACTCCATGGGCTCAGCTGGGACCAGTGGCCATTTGGCTTCTCAGCAGGACTGTCCATGATGTAACTCCATTATGTAAGCTTTGGCTACACTTTGCTTCCTTCCCCCTTCGCTCCCCATTCCCATTACTCTTTGTATCGCATCTCCTTTAAGTCATGATTATAAAATAGAAATCACCTTGGCAAGAAGGCTGTGTATCAAATGTAGGGCACTAACACAATACATTCAAGGAACTTTTAACAAGCTAAGCAACAGGCAAAGAGGGCAATTCCAGTCTCCCAAAGCCAAAGACAATTTTCAGCTAACTACTGAGAGCCACACGGGTTCTCAAGGCCCAGATCCAAAGCAATGTATGATTCATCTTCATGCTGTGCACATACCAAGTCTCATTTAGGGTTGTGAAATTCAATTCACCCTTGAATCTATTTGGGTCGAATTGGGGGTGATTCGCAAATTTGACCCTAAACTGAGTTGCCCTCAAAATAGAGGACCTGATTCGGGCTTAAGGAGAATCACCCCCAATTCCAATTGGTAGACCAGCCCTTCCCGATCGGCAGGTAGACCAGCCCTCCACTCCAGACTTGGCACATCCGGTCTACCAGGTTGACCAGTCCTCTGAGGTGGGGTGATGTGCTAAGTCCAGAGCTGAGGACTGGTCTACCCACCGATCTCCGGGGGAAAGTGCAATTTTGAGGCCTGTTTCCCCAGCAAAATCGACCTCAAAATGGCACGCGAAATGATTCGGGTGATTAGGAAGTGATTTGTTGTGGCAGCCGGCCAAATCGGCTGTTTTTGATGGATCAATTCAAGGGCTCTGCGATTCGACCTTGAATCGAATCACAGATTTTGATTTGGGCACACCCCTAGTCTCTTTGCTCATGAACTGTTTCTTCTGAAGGCACCTCTCCAAGAAACTTGCAACTTCTTTTTAAATGCCTCTTACTTTAAGGAATAGTTACAGTTGGAGTTCTCAGACTAGGGTGCCCAGATGTTGAAGGATTCCAACTTCCAGTCTTTGGCCATTGTGGCTGGGGATTATGGGAAGAATGGGGCTGAAGTTCAGGGGCAAATCATCTGCTTTGCCTGCAGAAGATCTCCGGCTCCATTCCTGGCAGCATCTCCAGGTAGGGCTGAGAAAGACCCTTCTCTGCCGGAAGCCCTGGAGACCTGTTGCTAAGTCATAGACAAGAATACTGAGTTAGACGGCCCAAGGGTCTGATTCCATAAAGGGCCGCTTCCCATGTTCCTCTAACATCTGGGGAACCCAGTTCAAGAACACCTGAGTTACAAGATTAGGTGTAAAAGCTGTAACAAGGAGAAAGTCACACATGGTCCTGTATGCGACTTTACGTTTGCAATTCCAGAGACATTTGGGGCTCTCCCTCTGCTCACCTCTTGTTGGCTGTCTGCCGCCGTTGTAAGCCATTTTGGCTTCACACCGTTGCCGACAAGCGGTTTTTGCTCGGGAAGGAGGCAGGCGTAAGGGGGTTCAGCAGGCTGTGCTCCCGCGCTCTCCGAGATGGTTTTCACTTCTGAGGGGCTGGGCTTCTGCTCAGGGATCCGGGCAACACGGAACCTGACCAAAAAATAAAAATAAAAATCCAAACAATGCATTCAAACTGCTAAGCAACCAGGAAGACCAGCCACGTCTTGGAAAAGGAACCAGAAAGCAGCCTGGCTTCTCCAGATGGGAAAAGGAAGAGCAGACAGCAGAAGATGCCAGCCTGCAGAGCTGATAACTTCGGACGGCTTCACGTAAGCGAGCCAAGTTGCAGACTACAAGGGAGCACCAGAACTTCTCTATTCTACTCTCTCTCAGCGTCTAGAACGATTCAAGGCCTGGTTCTGTCCAGGGCAGGTTTGGGGGTGGGGAGGGGGGTCCCTCAGTTACTTGCCACTCACTTGCATGGGAGGTCCAGAGAGATGGATTTGGTGGGCGGGGGGCTTGTTTTTTTTTACATACATGCTTTTGGATAACTTTTTAGCTTGTTTTCAAGCTTTAATGTAAGCTGCCTTGGGCGGTTCCAGTTTGGTACAGAAAGGTGGAGTATGGATATTTTCAACCAACTTGTGGAGGAGAGCTGGTCTGGTGGTAGCAAGCACGAATTGTCCCCTTTGCTAAGCAGGGTCTGCCCTGGTTGCCTATGAATAGGAGACTTGATGTGTGAGCACTGCAAATTAGGTTGAAAAATAAAGGGGAGGAGGGATCCCTAAAGCAGATATTCTGACAGGACAAAAATAAATTTAAAATATACATTTAGATATACTTAAATGGCTACACAAATATATCGCATTAACAGAGCTATGCAGAAATAAAGTTACAGCAAAATTTTATTGGATCGGGGCCTGAATTAGACCCACACTTGCCCACCATCACGTCGTTTCGGACAAACACAACCGTAACGGTGCGCCGAGTCGTGAGAGGGGGTAAGAGACAAGCTGGGGAGTGACTTCCGGCCCCTTTTATTTTATCATGCTATGGGGCCTTTTAGGGGCACAACGTGTCATAAACTGGCCCTGGTTGGAACCCCCTCTCTAGGGAAGGGGGCAACAGGCAGGGGAGAGTCTTCTCACTCCCCCACCCCTTCTTCTCCCATCGTCTTCCAAGGCACTGCCAAGCCACAGTCACAATCCTCAGGGCTAGAAACTTGTCTTCTTTTTGTCCTTCTTAAGTGGCTTTTCTCAGGCGGTCGAGTCCTGCATTGGTGACCACAGGCCTTAGAATACACACAGACCTGCTTCTGGCACTCACCTGCCCACTGAGAGGATGGTGATCTCCCCCGGCCGACTGGCCTTGCTTCCTGCCTTCGGCGGCTTGGTGGCCGCGCTGCCGGGTGTGGCGGCCGCGGCGTCTTCCGTGGAGAGCGGCACCTCCGGCCACTTCTTCTGGCTGCACCGGGTGCAGGTGGGGCCCGAGCGAGGAGCTAAGCCCTGAACGGTGTGCAGGTGGTGCTGATGTCGGCAGATGTGGGGAAACTGAGGCAGGAGATGCAACCTATTGGAGTGGGGTGGGGGGAAACCACATTATTATAGCAGAGGAGAGATCAGCCAATAGCAGCCCTTAGGGTTTCTAAGCGTAAGAGGTTTAAATTGAGGTTTCAGAGTCTTCGTTCCTGGAAGGGCTACCTTGGTCCTGTAACAGCAGAATTACAGGCAGACATTTAATGCCGAGTTCTCAACAGACTATGGGAAACACCTCTATCGGGCAGCAGCGATATAGGAAGGTGCTGGAAGGCATCATCTGGTGCTGGGTGGGAAGAGGTCATGGTCAACCCCTCCTGGATTCTACTAAAGACAACCACAGGGCTCTGTGGGCACCCGGAGTCGACACCGATTTGACCACACACTTCACCTTCTCAACTTTGGGTACCGAGATGGACTACAACTCCCACCACCCCCTAACACAATGGCTCCCTGATGAGCAAAGAGGCACCTTTTCAAGTGGTGATTCTCTTGTATTTAGAAAGTGGAGAGCAACTGGCCCTATCCAGCCTGAGCACAGCATCCTTCCAGGGGCTGTTGCTGGGGCCTGCCTTACATTAGTCTGTGAGCCCTTTGGGGACAGGGAACCCTCTTCTTTATTGTTCCATGTAAACAGCTTTGAAAAGCAGTATATAACTATTCGTAGTAGTAGTATTCATAGCTGCCGCTGAACCTGGATGTAGCACACAGCCATCATGCCTAGTAGCCACTGATAGGAGTTGTCCCCCATGAATGTGTCTACCTCCCCTTTTAAAGCCATCCAGGTTAGTGCTATAGAGCAGGGTTTCTTCATCTTGGGCCCCCAGATGTTGTTGGACTACAACTCCCATCATCCCCAGACATGGCCTTTGTGGCTGAGAATGATGGGAGTTGTAGTCCAACATCTGGGGGCCTAAAGTTAAGAAACCCTGCTATAGAGCAGTGCATTCAATCCAGGATGCACTGTACGCATGTCTGCACATCCCTCTGAAGTTAAACTAGCTGTCTTTGCCTCTACCTTTTTTGAACTGCTGCAGGGCAGGGAGGTGTTGGGGGGGGGGTGCGGTGCAGGGGAAAGGGCTGGAGCAGGAGCAAAGGAAAATGGCAGCGGTGGGGAGGGGACTCCGTACTTGTTAACAGGCTTGTAGACGGGCTGCATGAGCTGCTTGCTGTGGTAATCCTTCAGCATCTCCTCCAGGACTGCAGCATTCTCTGTGGGTGGAAGAAAACAAGGGGCGGGGGTAAGACCCAAAGACAACCAGTTGCAAAAAGGGGAAAGCAATTCCTCCCTCTCCTACTCAGGACTCACCTTTTTTCTCGGTGATCAGACGCACGAGGACGCCGATGGTGTCTTCATTGGCGTCTTCGATTCTGTAGGCAGAGCTGCTCCCTAAAGAAAGAGGATAACCAGTTTTGAAATAGGCGGCTACTGTTTTCCGTACACGGTGTCCTCCTCCCGCCCTGAAGTCCGCCCAGTTTTCAGCTCGGCTCAGCCAAAGGGCTGCTCTTCAGAACGGCCTCATCTCTTTTAAGGCTCTTACTGCGATTACTGAATATTTATATAGTTTCAACTGGTTGCTTTTTGTAAGTGGCTTTCCTATTTTTAGATGAAAAGCAGGATATAAATAAATTAAATACATAAGATTTTTTAAAATATAGGTATCGGTAGCTGCTTTTTGGCCGCTATCACCGGCGCCGTCTAGCACTGCACTGTCTTCAGGGTTTCAGAGAGAGGGGTCCTTCCCAGCCCTACCTGGAGGTACTCCCAGGGATTGAACCTGGGACAGACAAAGCAGAAACCTGGCCCCCACCCCATAAAAAAGCGAAACCGCCATGGAAGTTTGCCATGGAAAAGTTGCATTTGCAAAGATAAACACCTTGATAAGTGAAGAGAAGGTGACTGTGTTAATACACCAAGGAGCAGCAACTGGGGAATGGCCCTCCCTTGCCCACGTCTTCACATGTTTGCAGACCTGCATCTCTACTTCATGCTTCATCGAGTTGACTGCTGCAACCACCAGTGCACACATAATGTGCGTCAGCTGCAAAAGGGCTTAATTCGGATTCTTTAGCTCAACTGAGCTGTGGATGAGAAATCCTTTTGGCAGGGACATAGCCCTAGGTGGGGGCAGCCCAATCACATTAGACAGCCAGCGTGGTGTAGTGCCTAGAGTGCCGGACTAGGACCGGGGAGACCCGAGTTCAAATCCCCATTCAGCCATGAAACTAGCTGGGTGACTCTGGGCCAGTCACTTCGCTCTCAGCCTAACCTATTTCACAGGGTTATTGTTGTGAGGAGAAACCTAAGTATGTAGTCCACCGCTCTGGGCTCCTTGGAGGAAGAGCAGAATATAAAATAATAAAAATAAAATAATAATAATAATAATACTGGCTGCACAAGAACAGGCACTAAGAACAAATGCAATAAGAGCAAAAGTCGAAAAATCAACCACAAACAGCAAGTGCCGCCTTTGTAAAGAAGCAGATGAAAGAGTGGACCACCTAATCAGCTGTTGTAAAAAGATCGCACAGACTGACTACAAACAAAGGCATGTTAAGGTAGCAGGGATGATACACTGGAATATCTGCAAAAAATACAAGCTACCTGTAGCCAAAAATTGGTGAGACCATAAAATTGAAAAAGTTGAAGAAAATGAAGATGTAAAAATATTATGGGACTTCCGACTACAGACAAACATCTGCCACACAATACACCAGATATCACTGTAGTCGAGAAGAAAGAAAAACAAGTGAAAATAATCGACATAGCAATACCAGGGGATAGCAGAATAGAAGAAAAAGAAATAGAAAAAATCACCAAATACAAAGATCTACAAATGGAAATTGAAAGGCTTTGGCAGAAAAAGACCAAAATAATCCCAGTGGTAATTGGCGCCCTGGGTGCAGTTCCAAAAGACCTTGAAGAGCACCTCAACGCCATAGGGGCCACAGAAATCACCACCAGCCAATTACAAAAAGCAGCTTTACTGGGAACGACGATATTCTGCGACGATATCTATAACAGCAACAACATTGACAATAAAATCCAGCCATCCCAGGTCCTTGGGAAGGACTCAATGTCTGAATAAAACAAACCAGTCAATAACACCTGTCTGACTGTGTAAAATAATAATAATAATAATAATTAGTAGTTAGTAACAAACAACATGCAGGCAGGATTCTCCCCATTCAGCTGGGATGACTGGTCACCTTGCATGAGTTTCTTAACATCTGTACAACTATTTAATAAGCTAAACACTGATTTAAACAGGATTAAACGAAATGCACGTTCGGATTAGAACAGTTGCAGTAAGGCTGCCTTTCCGGCCGCCATTGCATGCTGCAGACAGAAGAGGGCGCTCTTGCTCCCTCAGACAAAGCCAAGGCCCAGCTTCTGCTCAAGACTGCCACTTGCCACGTTGCTCCGAGAGAAACGGCCGCTCAAGTTACACCATTAGGACTGGCTGAAGCAACAGAGAATGGAGCCAGGCAGGGCAGGGGCAAAAAATTTCATAATCAACTGTTTGACGGATGGAATCAGTATTGGCTCTGGGATTTTAAGAGGGGGCCCAGACAAGAAAGAGGGACTTGTGCAAGCATCTTCCGACCCGGCTTTGGGGGTGTCGAGCAAAGGCATGGAAGGCAATGCACGCTCTCTAAGAGGAAAAGTAACCTCCCCACATGTGAGATGCACAAATTCTCCCCTTGCCAGTATCCATAATCACAGGAAGAAGATGCCCACCCATGCACCGGGGACTCCTTTCTTGCGACTGCCTCTTAATGTGTGCAACAACTTGGTGGTTTTTATCACATCAGGATCCTGCCCTTTCTCTCAGGAACATAGAAAGTTGCATTACACCGAGTCAGACCACTGGCTCATCGAGCTCATCACCTACACTGACTGGCAGAGGGTTCTTCAACGTTTCAGGCAGGACTAAGTGATCACAGGCATGCCAACAGACGATTTGGGGGTATATAGTACCCCAAATGGAGACTAAAAATGTACTGTACCAATCCGATATTGAAGTAATGAGTACTCCAAATTGCTCAAACACTTTAAAAACTTGCATTAAACATGATACCAATTGCAACATTAAAAATCAGCGCATTATTTATTATTTAACTCTTCATGGGTAAAACAAAAAAAGGCACCAAGATACTTGAAACCCCCACAGTGTGTTAATGATGTCAATAATATAGCGCAGATATTGTGTGTTGAGCCTCTATGAGATACCTCAATTTCTGGGGGTGGGTGGGTTTGAGCCCTGCCAACCCCTGCAAGTTTACACACCTGGAAGGAACAGATTCTGGACTAAGCATCTACAAACATAAAGCATACTTAGTATTGCAACAGCTTTTGTGGGGTCTCTGACCCCTAGCACTACAAGTGCACAGTACTTTCATTTCCCCATGCAATCCAGTAGGGATTGTCACCCCAATATCCATATTAGTAAAAAAGAAAGAAAGAAAAAGACACTTTTAGACAATATTATGAAGGAGTGATGGATGAACCAAAGGAGAGGAGAACTGGTCTTGTGGTAGCAAGCATGACTTGTCCCCTTAGCTAAGCAGGGTCCACCCTGGTTGCATATGAATGGGAGACTAGAAGTGTGAGCACTGCAAGATATTCCCCTCAGGGGATGGAGCCACTCTGGGAACAACAGAAGGTTCCAAATTCCCTCCCTGGCAGCATCTCCAAGATAGGGCTGAGAGAGAGCCTGCAACCTTGGAGGAGCCGCTGCCAGTCTGTGCTGACAATACTGAGCTAGATAGACCAATGGTCTGACTCAGTATATGGCAGCTTCCTATGTTCCACCAAATCTCTTTACGGATGATCTTGACCTAGAAGATGAAATTACAGAATACTAAACATTAAACATAATGCCCCCCCCCGCTCTCAGGTGGGGTACAATCCACCCCAACGCCCTCTGGGCTTGGATAACTTCATGGAGGAGAGGTCTATCAATGGCTACTAGTCTGGTGGCTGTGGGCCACCTCCAGCCTCAGAAGCAGGATGTCTCTCAATCCCAGCTGCAGGGGAGCAACAGCAGGAGAGAGGCCATGCACAGACCTCTTGCCTGTGGGCTCCCCAGAGGCATCTGTTGGGCCACTGTGTGAAACAGGGTGCTGGACTAGATGGGCCTCCTTGGGCCTGCTCCAGCGGGGCTGTTCTTATATTCTTAAGGACTAACACATCTATTGCAGCATAAGCTCTCATGGGCTGGAAAAGCTTATGCTGCCATACAAATGTTCATCTTTACAGTGCCACAAGATGCACACTGTTCTTTCAGAAAGACCGAGCTCTACTATTCCATAGAAATCTAGCAGTTATGCCGCTGTTCTCTACAAAATAGGTCAGGGCTGCCTTTAGAGTAACACACACACACACACACACACACACACACATACACAAGCAAATATCCTTCTTGGTCCTTTCTCTGGCAGCGTGTGTTGGTGGTAGTTATGGCAACAGGGCTTCGGTTGAGGGTTTTCAGAATCTGCATTGTTGTAATTTTCTGAAAACAATCCGAGAAAGCTGGAGCGGTGGAGAGAGGAGAAGGGGAAGGGAGGAAAAGGCAGCAGAGTGGATGGAGGAAGCTGTACAGACCAGACTGGCGGGCCACACGGAGTGCCCGAGACAGTAGGGCTCTCAACCTCCGGAAACGCAAGGATAAACTTGTGTCCGGCCACCTGTCATCATCACGACTGCTGTAGCAGACCAGGGTAATGTCAGACCCAATGGAGGGCAAGACTCTTCTACTTTTAAGAGCTGATTAAACGGAGTTGCCATCTCTTATTAACCAAGGGTGCTGGCGTCTCAGGCCAGGTGTCTCTGGGCATGTGCAGAGTGCTCCCAAAGTTTTCAAAAGAGGACCTGAGGCTGAAGAAAAGTTAAGTTGTGCTGTCAAGTCAGAGTTGATTCCTGGTACCCACAGAGCCCCATGGTTGTCTTTGGTAGAATACAGGAGGGGTTTACCATTGCCTCCTCCCGCGCAGTATGAGATGATGCCTTTCAGCATCTTCCTGTACCGTTGCTACCCGATATAGGTGTTTGGGGAACATACCAGCGAGGATTCGAACCGGCAACCTCTGGCTTGCTAGTCAAGTCATTTCCCCGCTGCACCATTAGGAGGCTGAAGCAGAGAATCCCATTTATTTGGAAATTGAATGCTCCCTTCCTCTATCACTCCCCAGGCATGATCACCTGAAGTGCTCATGATATATTTGGGATATCAGTCTTTTAAAGTGTGCTGATTGTGCTGTTATGGTAATCTGGTATCCTGCACCACATCCTCGGTGTGTGGCCGAAGTGGCAAAGGCCCCCCTTGCTTGGGGAGGAGAGCTGGTCTTGTGGTGGCAAGTGTCAATTGTCCCCTTGCTAATCAGGATCTGCCCTGGTTTGCATTTGAATGGGAGACTACATGTGTGAACACTTATGGGATGGAGCCATTCTGGGAAGAGCATCTAGGTCCCAAGTTCCCTCCCTGGCAGCATCTCCAAGATAGGGCTGAGAGAGATTCCTGCCTACAACCTTGGAGAAGCCACTGCCAGTCTGGGTAGACAATCCTGAGCTAGATACACCAATGGTTTGACTCAGTATATGGCAGCTTCCTATGTAACGTGAAAGTAAGGAGTCTGATTTCTCTCCTCTGAGGTGGCAAGCGTGAATTGTCCCCTTCCTCTCCAAGACAGGGCTGAGAGAGATGAAACCTTGGAGAAGTGGCTGCCAGCCAGTATGGACAATCTTGAGTAGTGTTGAGGGGTGTGCGGAGAAACATTCAAGTCCTCAAACAGCAGGGTATGCCGTGAAACTAAAGAGGTTTAGCCCAAGAGACTATCTGAAGACAGCAGATAATTCAAAAATCAAATAGAGTTCAAAAAACAAAGAAAGATTTATTAAGAAACTAAACATCATAGGAACATAGGAAGCTGCCTTCTACCGGGTCAGACCCTTGGTCCGTCTCGCTCAGTATCGTCTACCCAGACTGGCAGTGGCTCCTCCGAGGTTGCAGGCAGCAGTCTCTCTCAGTAGGGGTGTGCACAGAACCAGTTCCGTGCACACCCGGGAGGCGGGGGAGCTCCTTTAAGGCATGGGGAGGGTGCTCTTACCTCCCCCGCTGCTTCAAAATACGCTGGCATAGGGCGTGTCTATACCCACTTGCTGCCCCGGTCAGCATAATTCTGGAAGTAGCCCATGCATGTGCACATGCGTGCTATTTCCACTATTCTGCTGACTGGAGCAGCAAGAGGGTAGACAGATGCCCTGTGCCGGTGTTTTTTGAAGCAGCGCCAGAGGGGGAAGCTTGGCGCGGGCGGTAAGAGCATCGTCCCCGTGCCTTAAAGGAGCCCCTGCCCCCGTGTTCGAACGCGGGGGTTCTGAACCTGTTCGGTGTTCTAGGAACAGGTTCATGCACATCCCTCTCTCTCAGCCCTGTCTTGGAGATGCTGCCAGGGAGGGAACTTGGAACTTTCTGTAGGCAAGCAGGCAGGTCCTCTTCCCAGAGCGGCCTCATCCCCTGTCTTACAGTGCTCACGTTGTCTCCCATTCAAATGCAAACCAAGGAAAATCCTGCTTAGCAAAGGGGGCAATTTATGTTTCCTGCCCCAAGACCAAGTGGCGCAATGGGGAAATGCTTGACTAACAAGCAGAAGGTTGCTGGTTCGAATTGCCGCTGGTACTATATCGGGCAGCAGCGATATAGGAAGATGCTGAAAGGCAAAATCGCATACTGTGCAGGAGATGGCAATGGTCAGCCCCTCCTGTATTCTACCAAAGACAACCACAGGGCTCTGTGGGCGCCAGGAGTAGAAATTGACTTGACGGCACACTTTACCTTTACCAGAAGACCAGCTCTCCTCCCATAGAAAGAGCCATTCAACAATATGCACAAACAAGCACTAGCCTTCAACAGTTTGAACTGACTCTTAACTGACCAAGAGAGACTATTAACTTAACTCCTCGTGCCTTTAGTAGCCAGAAGTGGTTACTGCGGTGCTAAGAGCAATGCAGAAGTTTTTTCTGAGGTGTGAATTCTCATTCTATCAGAGCAAATGAGATTTTTTTCAATTAAACAACTCTCATGATCCCACTTTCACTTTTTCACACTTTCCTTTACTATGACTAATATGAGGAAGTAATCAATTCATCACACTTCACCTTATGAAGACAAACCTCATAAAAATAAATTTACCAAAATTCACCCCTCTGCCCAATCACTCTTAAATTGGGGATGGGTGGTAGCCTCCACCCATTAGGCACTATCTACCAGCCCACCCCACTCCTTTGGGGCAGATCCACTTTCTGCCCCCAATCTGCCCCAAAGACACCCAAACTTCAAATATTCCCAAAAAATCAGCCCTCTGCCCAATCCCCCTGAAATTGGGGTGATAGCCTCCACCCATTAGGCACTACCACCCCACCCCACTATTTTGGGGCAGATCCACTTTCTGCCCCCAAACTGCCCCAAAGTCACTAAAACTTCAAAAATTCTCAAAAAATAACCCCTTTGTCCAAACCCCCTGAAATTGGGGTGGTAGCCTCCACCCATTAGGCACTACCACCCCACCCCACTATTCTGCCCCAGGCCCCACTTTCTGCCCCAATATGCCCCAAAGACATGAAAATTTCAGAAATTTACCAAAAATCAGCCCTTTGCCCAATCCCCCTGAAATTGGGGTGGTAGCCTGCACCCATTAGGCACTACCACCCCACCCAACTCCTTTTGCCCAGATCCCATGCTATGCCCCCAAACTGCCCCAAAGTCACTAAAACTTTAAAAATTCACCAAAAATCAGGACTTTGCCCAATCCCCCTGAAATTGGGGTGGTAGACACTACCCATTGGGCACTACCACCCCACCCCAAAATCTTGCCCCTGGGCCACTTTTTACCCCCCCGAATCGATTCAGATTCAGATTCGGATTAAATCCGAATCCGAACCGAATCAAGGGTGATTCGGGTGACCCAGATTCGGGCACAAAACAGAACCGGGGTGATTCGGTTCGGGTCCGAGCCGAATCACCCGAAAACCCGAATTGCACACCCCTAGAAACTGATTGCCAGGAAATCTAGGAACAACAAAGGAAGTACTTCTTCACACAACGCATAATCCACTTGTGGAATTCTCTGCCACAAGATGTGGTGACAGCCAGCAACCTGGATGGCATTAAGAGGAGTAACAGCAGGAGTGAGGGCATGCCCTCAATTCCTGCCTGTGGCTTCCAGTGGCATCTGGTGGGCCACTGTGCGAAACAGGATGCTGGCCTAGATGGGCCTCCTTGGGCCTGATCCAGCGGGGCTGTTCTTATGTTCTTAAGGGACCCTGGAAATCTTCTAGTTCAACTCCCTGCAGGAAAAACTGGCATTATTATCTGCCACTATATCTTTTGATCCAGCAGCTGCTTAAGGGGTTAAAATTCTGGTCAGGCACTATAAAACTCTGCTTGTGTGTGACCCTAACTAGAAGAGAATTTTGGCAGAGGCCGTTTGTCTCTTCCCTATAAAACACGGTGCCACCCAGCATGTTGCACGTTTCTGGGATAGTTGAGAACAGAAATAAGGATGCACTAAATGCTCTAACTGCAGAATGATGAACTTAGCTATCCAAGAAGAGAGCTCCAGAACACAGAGAGGAAAATGGTTCCGTTCATGTCATCTCTGTCTTCCTGAGGCTCCCAGGAAGCTCCCAACCTTGGGTCCCTTTGGCCGTTGTGGCTGGGGACGATGGCAGACGTAGTCCAATGTCATCAGGGGACCAAAAGTTGGGAGACCCTGGGAGTTGTAGTCCAACAGGGTTTGGAGCCCCTGGGAGTTGTAGTCCAAGGTTGGGAACCCCTGCCCTAGAGAGATGAGACTTCATTAAAGAACACCACCTCCAACCAATGCGACTTCTATTGACTGTTTAGCTCAGATTTAGTGTAGTGTTTAGCTTGTGAGCCCTTTGGGGACAGGGACCCATCTTTATTTCTTTATTATTTCTCTATGTAAGCTGCTCTGGAAACTTTTGTTGAAAAGTGGTATATAAATGTGTTGTTGTTGTTGAGTGTTGGACTAGGACCAGGGAGACCCAAGGTCAAATCCCCATTCAGGCATGCAACACACTGAGAAGCTTTGGCTCAGTCACTTATCTCTCAGCCTAAACTACCTCACAGGGTTGTTGTGAGGATAAACATAACTATGTACACCACTCTGGGCACCTTGGAGAAAGTGTGGGATATAAATGTAAACAGAAATAAAATTATTTCTTTAGCTAATATATAGACCCGCCTTGCTTTTTTTATTTTTTTAAAAATGGGTTTTCAATCACTTTAGATGCATTTTGCCTCCTCAGCTCTGGCTGCCTCTCCCTGCCCCGGCTAATGCTAATTACAGGTGGCTACAGGTGGCCATTTTGCAGGTAGTAACTTTTGCTAAGTTACTACCTCCTGCTGGCCCATTCCTGTTCAGAATAGGAATGTGCACGAGCCAGTTCTGCGCCTCCTTTGGAAAGCGCCGAACCAGCTCGGGTGTCCGCTGCGGAACTGGTTTAGCGGGACGGGCAGCAGTTTCCTTAAGAAGCAGGTCCTTACCTGTTTCACTGCTGCCCTGATATGGCACTCACTCTAGCAAAGGCCGCAGCTGTGGTGCTGTTCCCTGAAGCCAGCATGTGAGGCATCAGCACGCACATGGCCGCCACGCATGCACAGCAGCCATGTGTGTACTAACACTGCATGCGCAGGTTGCAGTGAACAGCGTCGCAACCGTGCGCGGCCTTTGCTAGAGCGAGCACCGTGGCAGCAGAGAAACAGGGAAGGAGTTTTGCTGCTGAGTTTTAGAGGGAAAGTTACATCGTGTTGTGATGTGTCCTTTTGGAGCTGGATAAAAGGGAGCCAAGAGAAGCAGCCACGAGAAGGAGGGCTGCATGTGGGAGAAGAGTTCTGTGTGGAAGCGAGTGTGCTGCGGAGTGTTGTGTGAGCCGGAAGGCTGGAAAACCAGCAGGGTTGGGTCGGGTCGGGTCGAAATTGCTAGGGAAGGTCGTGGTGAGGGAACTGGTCCTGGCAAAGTTGTTTGTTTTGTATTTTGAACTCTGAACGCTTGCCAGCTGAACTTCACCTCATTTTTACCTGAACTGGATTTCGAATTTTTGCAACCTTTTATTCTAGTAAACCTGTTCTTGTTTTGATACTATTTTACAGGTGTTTCTGTCTGTTATTTTAGTCCCACCTCATGCCTACCTGCCCGTTTTATTTACCAGACGACTGAGTTTTGAAACAGTTTTTTGAAAGACGGGGGTTTCAGTGACTGGGAGTGGAACAAGCGAGAGCTCTTATTTGGGGGGCAGGGGATGGCTAGACAGAGGGCCAGCTGCAGCCAAGCCCTTGCAGGCAGCAAACGCACCCATCAGACAAATCTCCCCTCCAGGAGGAACAGAGCAGAAGCAGCCTGGCACACGCCTCTCCGTTCGGAATCGAAGACGACCACTCAATGCAACAAAAGCTTTTCCCAGGGCTGTGAGCAAACGTTTCCTGCTCTGAAATTAATATCCTGCTTCTTAGCCAAAAGGGGGAAGGAAGAAAAAAAAGAGTTACAGGAAGAATGCTTCAAGACGCAGTGAAGCTAAGGAACTTGACGTCTCCTGAGGACCTTTCTGAGTAAACAGCAACCTCAAGGAGAGGATGAAATGAAGCAGAGGCACTCTGCTGGCCGTCCACCAGAACTACTAGCCAAATCAGAATCTCAGCGGCCAACACTTTGTCCTCTGACTCTCTTCTCCCCAGGCAGCACTGGCCAAGAGCAGACCTTGCACAGAAGCCGTCTTGCAGGCACAGCTCAGCTCTGCTTCCTGCTGCTCCGTCTCCATTAATCAAACTTTGTTATGGTCAATAATAGACCAGCAGCTGTTCTGCCTGCTATTTGCATTGCCTAGGGCAAGGGTTCCCTGATGTTGCTGAACTGCAGCCAACAACAACTGGGGATCCCCCCCCAACATGCTTAGGACCCCCCCTGCCCTGCGGTTCAATCACCTAGAGCAGGAACCCATCCCTGTGTTCAGATCAGAGATGAGGGACTTCATAAACCTGGGAAGGTGTTAGAGCACCCAGTTATCTGGAAGCCAGTTCAGCCCCCCGGCCAGGAGCCACTGTACATATGAAGCTGCCTTATACCAGGTCAGACCACATTGTGCCACCGAGCCCAACTTTACTCAGATTGGCAGCAGCTCTCTGCAGAGATCTTTCTCCACTCTGGCTACCTAACCCTTTAGTTGGATCCCTCCTGGAATGTGGGTAGCGAACACACGCCATAACGTGCACACACGCAGCAGACACTTCTAGACACTTCCGTTCCGTGATGTATAGGCTGGAGAGCCTATGCACAGCTGAGGGTAAAGAGCTGGGGCTACAAGGTAATTCTGGGGCTCCCGGTAACAATAGGGAGAGAGGATGCTGTTTGCATCCTGCCTGTTGAAAGCCAAATGCCCATGCTAGGAGCAACAAACACCCAGCAAAGCGCAGGAAGAAGACCGGTGAGTCAGATGTTTGTCCGGATGGAGATCTTTCTTTTTTTTTAAAAGAAACTTGGGCCTCCATTCTTCCAACCCCTGCAGAACCAACACCTTCAGAAGAGACACGTGCCTAGAAAAAATGGCACACAGCACAGCCCTCAGTGGCTGGAGGCTGTCCCAGCCGAGAGCGGCGTTGCTCGAGACAGGTTCTATGAATGTGGGTGCAGGTTTCACACATTAGAGGAGCTGGCAGAATGTCCTTCGGGGCACACCAGCTGCCTTGTACGGCGTCAGGTCCTAGGTCCATCTAGCTCAAGGGTTTTCAAACTTGGGTCCCCAGATGTTGCCGGACTACAACTCCCATCATCCCCAGCCACACCTACAGATGGCCTTCATGCAATAAGATGCTAGGAACTGTAGGAGAGATAATGCAGGAACACAGGGAGCTGCCATATACTGAGTCAGACCCTTGGTCCATCTAGCTCAGTGTTGTCCACACTGACTAGCTGCAGCTCTCCAAGGTTTCAGGCAGGAGTCTCTCTCAGGTCTACCTGGAGACGCCAGGGAGTAAACCTGGGACCTTCTAGATGCACACAGATCTTCTACCATTGAGAGAAGGAGAATATCTACAGCAGACAGCACACCCATGGAGTCACCCATCCAGGGAGGAAAGCTGGTCTTGTGGCAGCAAGCATGGATTGTCCCTTTTGCTAAGCAGGGTCCACCCTGGTTTGCATTTCAATGGGACACTACACGTGAGCCCTGTAAGGTATTTCGCTTAGGGGATGGGGCCGCTCTGGGAAGAGCACCTGCCTGCTTGCATGTAGAAGAAGATGCAAGTTCCCTCCCTGGCAGCAGCTCCAAGATGGTGCTGAGAGAGACACCTGCCTGCAACCTTGGAGAAGCTGCTGCCAGTCTGTGTAGACCATTCTGAGCTCGGTGGACCAAGGGTCCGACTCAGTATATGGCAGCTTCCTATGTTGCTATTTTTCCAATTCATGCTTGCTACCGCAAGACCAGCTCTTCCCCTAATATAAATGCATGTAAAAACTTAATGCCATCAAGGAGGCCTCCCCCAATGACACCTATTCTCACCGTGCCTCTCGGATTTAGCCCCCTCCTCATCGGCCTCCTTCTGGGCTGTGCAGTGGTAGCCCTTCTTCATGAGCAGGTTGCAGAAGAGGATCCCAAGGAGGCCCATCACACAGAAGACCGGCACGATGGCCAGCACGGCGTACTGCGTGGCGTTCTCCTCCGGCTTCCCATCCCGGGTGCCGTTCGCCAGGGCCTTGTCGTCTCGCCTCTGCATGGCCTCCGCATTCCGTGCCAGACGGGTCAGCCACCTCCTTGATCCTGAGAGAGAAGGGTTGGGAGAAGAGCTGGATTAAAACGCCAGCACAGGGCCCATCTCACGCTGAATGGCCGGGGGAAGGCGAGAGAGAGAGAGAGTCAGCCCTGGAGAGGCGAATAATGGCTCTCACCACACAAAGGGCACATTTAGGAGAAACGTGTCACTACCCCCAAAAGATAACGTGAAGCCTTCAGCTCTGTTCACAAGTTACGTTGAATACTTGCACGAGCATTCAGTGCACACAGGTGCAGTTATTCACATGTGAAGTTGAACACAGACACAGCAGCACACTTGCTGTCTGTACCAGGCATTCAAAGGGCCTGTCCAGGTTCATTTTTAAAATGAATGTGAGTAAAGTCATTTATGCAAAGACATGTACTGCTGTGTGCAGATATATGTACACTCATACAACATAATGAGGTCATTCACACAACAGAAAATTGGGTAGGATAAGGGTCCTACTCGGGTTTGGTTGCTGTTTGTGCTCCCAGTTTTCAGTTGTGTGGGAGCAATGAACTAGGTAGGAGAAGCGATTGTGTGGAATCAAGGCAGGAGGAAAAGCTGGCTGGGTCAGTGCTCTCCTCTCCAGCATTTGACCAAGGGAGGAGGGAAAGCTGTCTCATCCAGCTTTTCCTCCTAACTTGATTCCACACAATAGGAGCACAGGAAACTGCCATATACTGAGTCAGACCATTTGTCTATCTAGCTCAGTATTGTCTTCACAGACTGGCAGCGGCTTCTCCAAGGTTGCAGGGAGAGGTCTCTCTCAGCCCTATCTTGGAGATGCTGCCAGGGAGGGAACTTGAACGGCTCCATCCCCAGAACGGCTCCATCCCCTGAGGGGAATCTCTGACAGTGCTCACACTTCTAGTCTCCCTTTCGTATGCAACCAGGGCAGACCCTGCTTAGCTAAGGGGACAAGTCATGCTTACTACCACAAGACCAGCTGTCCTCTATTTGATAACTTCTCCCTCCTCCTACCTAGTTGTTTGCACCCACACAACCTAACATGGGAGCACACACAGCTCCCAGACCTGGGTAGGACACAGTATGTATGTATGTATGTATGTATGTATGTATGTATGTATGTATGTATTAGATTTTACGGCTCAGGGCAGTTCACAACATGATAAAAACAATTAAAAACAAATTAACAATTAAAATCAAACTATTAAAACACAATAAAACCAATAAAACAGCTAAAAGCCCTGAAAATCAGGGCAACAATTTAAAACAGTTTTAAACAATTAATCATTTAAAACTCAGGAAGGCCAGGCCAAATAAGTACGTTTTAAGGGCTCTCTTGAAGGACAGCAATGATCTCAGATTGCGAATTTCTGCCGGGAGTGCATTCCACAGCCCAGGAGCAGCTACAGAGAAGGCCTGCCTCTGCGTCGCCACCAGACGAACTGGTGGCAACTGGAGACGGACCTCCGTCTTTTCAGTTGTGTGGATGCCCTCAGTGTCTGAACAGAGCTTTCATCCCACTGAAAAGCAATGTGCTACTCAGCCCCCAGATGATCTGTAGGAATGCGGTGCTACCACATTGCTAAAGCTAAGGCAGCCTCAGCACCATTGTTACCTGGATGGGAGACTGCAAGTCCCACCGCAATGAGTTTCCCAACGAATGGAGACGGAAAGGGAATGAATGGAGCACAAGGGGCTTCCTGAGGAAGTTTCACCCTTCAGCATAGTGCAAGCGCACCAATTTCCCCAGTCAAAACGCCAGAGGTAGCAGTAGACACTCCAACCTGCAGTAAGACCTTCAGCATTACGTCTTCCAAGGTGCTTCAGAACAGCCACAAGGGAATTACTCAGCACCAGAAAACAGACGGACTCGCTAACCCTCTGCCTAGCTGCCTACCATCTCCAGGCACTTCTCGCCAAACCATTGACAAGGATCCACTCCCAACAGCTGGGAAATTCTTTGCACGTGGCTGGGTCATCACAGCCCAGCTCTTAGGCTTTCCCATTCACCCTGGGTGGCACGTTATATAAAAGGCAAAAGTTTCGACAATGGTGCTTTCCGCTTTCCATTTCAAAAACAGAACAGACCAGTATCAGCTCCTTGGGCCACAGTGGAAGCCTGGCTTTACATTCGGACTCAGCCTGGGAGATTTGGGGGGTAGGCACAATTTAATGGATTGAGACAACAGATTGAGACAACAGTTTTTCTGGGGCATCCAGGTGACGTTAAAGGATAAGCAGGAGTTTAAAGGATGGAGACTTTTTTTAAAAAAGAGCCTATTAACATAGTTTATTTCATTCATTTCTATCCTGCTTTGCTATGCAAGCGCATTCAAAGTAACAGATCATAATTCCAAACATTAAAAGAAGTCATAAACAAGTCTAAAACAACTAAATACCAGAACACACAAAAAATCAGACTCAGTTAAAACATATCAGAATATCTGCTATTAAGAGCCAAAAACTGGCTTCCATAGGATTGTCTGGAGTCCCTCTCTGGGGTCTATCTCAACAGCAATTTATTCCAACATGAACACAGATTGAGACAACAGCTTTTCTGGGGCATCCAGGTGACGTTAAAGGATGTTGTGCAATTTCTTAGCGCCATCTGCTGACCAACACCTGCTAATTCTGTGAAAAACCCATTAAATAGCACTTTTGAAGTAGTTCTTGGAAGGGACAGATTGTTCACAGAATTGTCAGCAAGTGGCAAGCAGATGGCACTACAAAATTACTCTGCATCCTTTAACGTCATCTAGATGCCCCAGAAAAGTTCTGGTTGCAATCTGTGTTCCTGTCGGAACAATTGCCACCTAGATAGAATCCTCAAAGTGAGAAACGAAGAGGGCCTGCCTAATGGATCTCCCCTGGGAAGGCATTTTACTGTTTTGGCACCATCACAAAGAAGATCCTGTCTCTTGGGCCTGTCAGCCCTATCTGTAATAATAATGGGACCCAGAGCAGCTTCTCAGATGCTATTAATTAATTGCTACTACCCACCCTGAACCTTTCGGAATGGGGTTGGCTAAGGAACTCTAAATGAACTAGCAGACAGACAGACATGTGGCTCTCATGAGCACCAAGAACTAGAACATAAGAACAGCCCTGATGGATCAGGCCCAAGAAGCCCCTTCTAGTCCAACATCCAATTTCCCACAGTGGCCCATCAGATGCCTCTGAGAAGCCCACTAGCAAGAAGGGAGGTTATGCCTTCTCTCCTGCTGTTGCTCCCCTGCAACTGGTGTTGAGAGGCATCTTGCCTCTGAGGCTGTAGGTGGCCTATAGCCACCAGATTAGTAGCCATGGATAGACCTGTCCTCCATGAAAATGTCTAAGCCCCTCTTAAAGCAATCCAGGTTGGTGGCCGTCACCACATCCTGTGGCAGAGAATTCCATAGGTTAATTATGCACTGTGTGAAAAAGCACTTTCTCTTGTCGGTCCTATATTTCCTGGCAATTTGCTTTCATGGGATGACCCTTGGTTATGGTGTTGTGCGAGGGGAAAGAAAAAATTCTTTCTATCCACACCATGCATAATTTTATAGACCTCTATCATGTCTCCCCTTTGTCATCTTTTTTTCAGATCTAAAAAGCCCCAGATGTTGGAGTAAGGAAGGTGCTCTAGGAAGGTGAATGCCTGATCATCTTGGTTGTCCTCTTCTGCACAAAAGCCCCTTTTAGTCTCGGTGGGAAGCTTCCAAACCAGTAATTGTTCAGCCCAAATGGAAACAGGACTCCTCATCCCTGCACCCCCACCTCCCTTTGCACTCACCTGGACACCCCGGCATGCCTTTGGGAGCAGATGAGCAAGGCAGGCAGATGGCTCTTGGGTCCGTCTCACCTTCTGGACTGTAATAGCTGCATTGGGCAAAGAGAGTGAATTGGGTGAATGCCTGATGTGTCCAAGATGCCCAAAGATAAGCCCATGTTCCCTCAGGAAATAAAACCTCTCTAGTCTTTTTCTTAAGTCCCCTCTCCTGGTTGTTCAACTGCTTTAAGTGAAGATACTTAATCCTGCAGTTCTCCAACATGGGTCTCCAGATGTTGTTGGACTACAAGTCTCATCATCCCCCAGCCACAGTGGCCGAAGGGATCACGGGACTTGTAGTCCAACTACAACCACGGATATTTATATACCGCTTTTCAACAAAGTTTTCCCCAAGTGGTTTACATAGAAAAATAAACAGATAAATAAAATGGCCCCCTGTCCCCAAAAGGCTCACAGTCTAAAAGGAAACACAAGACAGACACCAGCAAGAGCCACTGGAGGGATGCTGTGCTGGGGCTGGATAGGGCCAGTTGCTCCAGAATCACCACTTTAAAAAGGTGCCTCTTGGCTGAATTAGCAGAGCCAACACCACCTGGAGACCCGTTTGAGAACCCCTCAATTAAATCATTATTGAAGTTTCCAGATGTGCACCACGATAGCATTGTTTCAACGGCTGTTAAATACTTCCAAATCCTAACTACTACTTTTGTGTGTGGCACACTTAGAAGTGTTGCACACACAGTTTTCTAGTGTGGGAATGACCACATGTTCCCAGGATGCTATCCAAACATGGAGAATATCCAAGACTAATCAGGCCCTAGTTCCAAGTGGGACCTTTTTGTGTCACCCTTTTATGTCTGCTTAATATAATCATTTTGACTGCTGCCATCATTTTTACAGACAAAGTGCATTTATGAACCCCACCCCACCGCAAATGGTCCCCATGTTGCTAAAGGATTGCAAAGTTCCACACCAGATACAGCTGCATTTCAGTGAGGGGCAGAGAAGCAAGCAATCCTGCCTCGAACGCAGAGACCAAAGTTCACGGAAGCCAAGGAACAATGGGGAGTTCTCCCATTCCACTCTTTGCCAATCGAGTCGGGGAATTTTGCTTCACCGTGCTGACTTACCCTGGAGTCAGCAGCCCAGATTGAGCAAAATATGACTAAGGCCAAAGCATCCAGTTTCTCTCCTCCTCTCTCTGGCCTGGAGCACACAGTCGAGTTCAGCCAAGAGTCTGCGGTGACTCACGAAAACCCTCCCACCTTTTCCTCCCCGCTGATTTCCTGTCAAGATGTTGGGATGCTATCTGTTCCTGGTGCACGGAAGTTGCAAGCTTTCACGCTGGTTTTCGGAAGCGTGGCCTAACTGCTTCCCTGCCAAGACCCAACTCGCTGGCCACAATTCACTGCCAATGGAGCCTCACCAGACACCCATCCAGTGGGGTTTGGAAGAAAACCAATCCAACACACACACACACCCCTACTTGCTACGATCCTCCAATAGTGAACCCATCGGTACTGCAAAAAACGCAAAGGGAAGCAGCCAGCCAGTCTTACTGATGTATTCTAGTTTTAAAGGGAATGGCTATGCAGCATGGGGTGCAGTGAAAGGTGACGCCCTTTTGAAGATAACAAAGTTTATATCCCTCCCTGCTTTCATGGGGCCTCTGGTTCCTCCAAGGGATGGATTAGGGCTGCATCGTTTCATCAGTGCTGCAGGGTCAAGTGATCTCAGACCACTTCCAAGGCCCCCCAGCTCTGCAGATCTGCACTCTTTCTAGGCAGCTGGCATTCCCAAGACGTCTTGGCATTTCAGTGCCCCTGGAAGAGACCCATCTACAGGTAAGTCCCTGATGCATCGGCAAGTCTGCAGTGGCCCAACAGCTCCTCACAGCTCAGCCTTCTACGCAACCCAGAACCGCGATGTTCAGACAGGGTCCCTTGCAAGCTTGTGACAGGATCATTTGATTACTTTATTTTTAGCCCACTTTCCCATTCCCAGACTGCTTACAAGATTTAAGAGTTGTCAATAGAAAAAATGTGTCCATTTAAAATCATAACAAAGCATTTAACAAAACAAGACAGAACAACTGGGGGCATAGCTATAATTGAACAAGGCCGTCTGCAGTTGCTAAGCTATCCACAGATAACTTTCCACTGCCACATTTTCTCCCTCCCCCAGGACAGACAAATAAGGCTGGGTGGGGGAAGATTCACAGGCACAGTCTGTTCCGGGGTACCCAGTCCAGAGTCCCCAGATGTTGTCCAATGGCCATTGTATGTGGGGACAATGGGAACCCCAGATGCTGGGCAATGGTAAAACCTGATGGGACCCAGATGGGACCCTCATTTAAAGTGACAGCCTTCCCTAGAATGTTCCCAGAGAAGGGTGTGTGTGTGTGTGTGTGTGTGTGTGTGTGTGTGTGTGTGTGTGAGGAAGACGACACAGCACCAAAAAGTTTTTGTGGTTTTTTTTTTAAAGGAGGGGGGGGGAAATCCCAAAGATGCTGACTGAATTAGTAATCAGTTTATTCAATTTGTTGGTGCAGGATATAATTCCCAGAAAAACATTAGAAATACATTTCCCACCAAGGAAGAGCATATTGCTTGAAACACATCAGGCAGGATTGAAGAAACCAAGTATTAATTCAGTCAGCACCTTTGGGATTTCTCCCCTACTGTTTCTGCTAGAATGTTCCCCCCAGAATCTTTTCCCACAGATATGTTTCCTTGGCCGCTAGGTACGTGTGCCCTGGTAGGTAAGCAGCACCAATAATCTCAAGCCATCATTCTGGAAACACCTGTCTGCGGAAAAGGGTGTCCTGGGAAGCAGAAGTCTGAGCAGGGGGTGGGGTTGCAAACCAGTCCAGGCGAGGTAGCATGCCACACCCAGCAAGGGATGGCGCTTTGCAGAGAGGTGCGCCAGGAGGAAATAGCTGGAGATGACTCAGAAAGCTACCAGGGGCCATAATGCTGCCTTACATAAGAACATAAGAACAGCCCTGCTGGATCAGGCCCAAGGCCCATCTAGTCCAGCATCCTGTTTCGCACAGTGGCCCACCAGATACAACTGGAAGTCACAGGCAGGCATGCCCTCTCTCCTGCTGTTACTCCCCTGCAACTGGTACTCAGAGGCACCCTGCCCTTGAGACAGGAGGTGGCCTACAGCCCTCCGACTAGTAGCCATTGATAGACCTCTGCTCCATGAAGTCATCCAAACCCCTCTTAAGGCCATCCAGGTTGTTGGCTGTCACCACATCCTGTGGCAGAGAGTTCCACAAGTGGATCACGCGTTGTGTCCCAGAGGAAGCTGGGCAACAAATGCTAGAAATAAATAAACCAGAGAGCCAAGTTCCGTGCTACCCCATTCCCCCTCAAAAACGCAGAGGGTCACTGCTGGGGTGGGGGAGATTAGACCTCAGGATTATTAATTTATTTTTATTATTATTTTTATTATTTTTAACAGGAGTCTAAAATAGCAGTAATAATTACTGCTATTTTAGACTCCTGTTAAAAATAAAAATAATAAAATAGAAATAAAAATAATAAAATAGAAATAAAAATAATAAAATAGAAATTTCTGCCTGTAAGTACAATTTGTCCGTGGTGACTGGTCACGTTCTGCTTGATTGTTTATTTTGATTCCCCCTCCCCGACATCTTAGCATCTTTTATATTATTCATGACATATTTCTATTTTCTGCGATGCCAGTGCAGTCTGTGAAATAAACTGGACTCTGGTTGCTGAGAGTCGACATTGACTTGACGGCACTTAAATCAATCAAACTTGAAAGATGGAAAATCCCCCAGAATTTCACATCTGTGCCGAAGTTTGTTGCAGATCCCGATGCAAGGTCAACGGCATTCCATGCAAGGATCTGCACTTGCCAGTAGGATGCTCTGACCGCCCCACTGCAGGAGGGATTGGTGTGCATGTTTGCCCTGCAAAAGGATAGTGAAGCAAGCAGCAGCATTACCCTGGCATGCAGTCCCCACACAAGGTGTCTGCCGTGGCTATTCCAGGGCTGGCATGGACCCTCTTCTTGTCCTCACAACGGGTATGCGGTGAGCAAAGTTCCAGGCTGTAGCTGGAAGAGAAGGAGTCTGCCGAACATGGCCTGCACGTCATCCCCAGACCTTCCCCAAAGCCACATTTCTAAGGAGGAAATCAACAAAAAGCAAAGCAAAATGCCATTACACATCAGACAGGGGCCAAAGCTCTTTTAACGGCATTCCTTCTATGGTTAATTTTAGTATCACCTACACAATGAGCTGCTGCAATCAGTCACCTTCAAGCGACTGCCCTGCCCTCCCCTCCCACCATTGGTAGAACTACTGTGACATCACAGAATCCTTGTGGAAAAAAAGCTGGGGGCAGGTCAGGGACGGATACCGGTCATTATTAAATGCTGAATGGTTTGCTGGTATGTCTTCACACAGGGCCGCATGAAACCGGCAGACCTTGCTAAGGTTCTGGCTGCAGCTCGTGCTACCCCTGCTTTGTGATTTGAGCCTTGGGATGAACAAAGCTGACGCAGCTCCTGATAACATGCTGAATCTGCGAAACACAAAACAGTGGCCTGCTGCCTAGATCGTGTGACCTGATTGTACACCAGCTTGCAAGCATGCTACACCATGCATGAGATGGTTCCGCACATACAGCCTACGTAAAGGCACTGTGTGAATTTTTGCAGATCTGAAGATCTGCAGTGACTGCAGCTGTTAGGAAGGAAGGAAGGAAGGAGGGAGGGCCGGGCAGTAAAGCTTGGACAGGACCCTCCCCAAGACCAGACCGGACTCTCCAGGAAACAGTATCAATCTCCAGGTTACTACTGAAAGTAATCTCAGATATGTTAAGGGCTCGAAATTGTGAAAGAGATTGGGAAAGCAATGTTTTTTGTGGGGGATGGGGGAATTTCCAGGAATAGCTTGGGTCATAGTTGGCAACCTTATGAGGAAATATAATGTAACTGGGCTTGTTTAGCAAAGGCACATTTGCACATGGCTTTTTGCAAATTTCAGCTGGCCTGGAATTCCGGGTTATGAGAAATATACACTGATTGCAGTGGCGTTTTGGTGAAAAGTGGCAAAACCAGACAGAAGAATGGGGCTCTACAATTAGTCTCTCTCTCCTCCAATTAGTCAGAGAAAGATCGTTTCAATATGGGTACTCCATTCTGAAAGACACAAATATATGCTGCAACAGAGAAAAGTACATTGGTGAATGTAAACCGCTTGGGCTGTAGCTTTGTCTATCAGATCTAATTTGTCCATTATGGGGTAAATGCTCATGATTAGGAGTTGCTCACTCAGTGTCCAAAACCAAGAGAGGCTTGCTACTCAAATCAATCAATTTCTTCCCTATAAGCCTGGAATTGCTTTTCTTCGTCTTTGCATATGTTACGAATTGTGGCTTTAAACAGGGCTGTACTTTCCTTGCATTAACAAATTATAGTTCTGGGTTGAGGCAAATTCTGTGCGGACATCTGTGGCCTGCAAAAATTATACAAATTGACTACATCTGCATAATCAATTCTGGAAATTTGCCCGGTGTAAGAAGCTAGTCTTGACACTGAAGTCTTGTGCCCAGTCACATAAAATCTTATTCAGACACCCTTCTGGCTTTGAAGATTAGTATGTGTCAGAGGACTAGAAACTTTATTTTTTAATAACAAAAAGCCATCAAAACCCTGAAAGCACAGCTCCTCAGCAAGCTGAATTATTCTCCCCCAACCACATGGTTGTTTTTCTGCACTGCTGTAGAAATGCAGTACAAATGCATTCTTGGTACAGAAGAGGCTACACATAAAGACTCCCCTCTGCATACAGACATCACAGAGAAGTTAGCTTACTCTGTCGGGCTCTTCCCCTGGTGGACATGCTCCACACAAGACACAGCGGCCTTCAGTGCTCCAGTACTCCTGTGTTCTACAGTCTTGCGCCCATGTCTGATGCCAGCAGAAAGTCTGAAAAATAACAGGAGAAAGAAATCAGCCTCCTTACTTTCACATTACATAGGAACATAGGAAGCTGCCACATACTGAGTCAGACCATTGGTGTATCTAGCCAGGGGCGTAACAAGGTTGGAGTGGGCCCAGAGACAAGATTTTAAAATGGGCCCCACCTCACTGAAGCTCAGCTCATGAAATAAAGAAATCTTAAATTATTGTGGACGATGCAAGTCATATAATGGTACTAGAGAAAGACATGCTGTTCTGGTAGCTCTAGGGCTTAACACTCACATCAATTTCGGAGGATGAATACAACTGAAGGAAGCCCAGGTGGGTGTGCGGCTGGGGGAGTCAGTCATGTGACTTGCCTCTGGGGGCCCCCCAAGGCAGTGGGCCCCCAGCCAACTGTCTCCCCTGGCCCTATTATAGTTACGCCCCTGTATCTAGCTCAGTAATGTCTACCCAGACTGGCAGCAGCTTCTCCAAGGTTACAGGCAGGAGTCTCTCCCAGCCCTATCTGGAGATGCCAGGGAGGGAACTTGGAACCTTCAGCATGCAAGCAGGCAGATGCTCTTCCTAGAGTAGCCCCATCCCCTAAGGGGAATATCTTGCAGTGCTCACACATGGAGTCTCTCATTCAAATGCAAACCAGGGCAGACCCTGCTTAGCAAAGGGGGTGATTCATGCTTGCTACCACAGCTCTCCTCCCTTTGTTCTGGGAGTGTGAATATTGTTAAGGTACGCCATATTCCTCACAATGTGCGTCTCTACAAGAGGGGGCGGGGAACCATGTTGGATGTAAAGTAAGAACCTTGACCCCAGTGGGCCACTTAAAATTAAAATGCATTCCATTTTAATGGAAACAGATTGGGTCCTTCTGTCCCCATGATGCCAAGCTCTGATGCTGGGTCTGCCAGGGCAGACCGCAGCTCTCCAGAGACTCAGATCCTGCTACTAGAGTTGTAGAAGCCAAGAACTGAACCAAGGAGCTTCTACAGGGAAAGTGAATTCTCAGCCAGGGAGCCCTTTGTGCCCACAAAAGTCACCCCCCGACTCTAGAATGGAACCTCATGGGCATCAGAACCCAGGGGTGGAGGAGGGACTGAGCGGGTTCTGAAGGTCTGCCTGCGATGAAGAATCCGCCCCTGTACGGAGTTATTTGAGAACAGGGCAGGCAAAAAATCGATAGATGGACTAGGTCTTCTGTGAACAGCACAGTGCAAGAATTGTGATGACGGCGACAAATACTGATATACTGGAACATAGGAAACTGCCATATACTGAGTCAGACCATTGGTCTATCTAGCTCAGTATTGTCTTCACAGACTGGCAGCGGCTTCTCCAAGGTTGCAGGCAGGAATCCCTCTCAGCCCCATCTTGAAGAAGCCAGAGAGGGTACTTGAAACCTTCTGCTCTTCCCAGAGCGGCTCCATCCCCTGAGGGTAATATCTTAGAGTGCTCACACTTCTAGTCTCCCATTGTAATGTAAGTGCTATTGCTATTCAAATGCAAGCCAGGGTGGACCCTGCTTAGCTAAGGAGACAAGTCATGCTTGCTACCACAAGACCAGCTCTCCTCTCCTCCTCCTCTGCTTTTCAGCAAAGTTCCCAAAGCGGTTTACTTAGAGAAATAAAAATAAATGAAGATGGATCTCTGTCACCAAAGGGCTCACAATCTAAAAAGAAACCTAAGAAATAGCCATTGGAGGGATGCTGTGCTGGGGATGGATAGGACCAGTTGCTCCCCACACCCCCGCTCAATAAAGAGGATCACCACTTTTAAAAGGTGCCTCTTAGCTCAGTTAGCAGGAGAACGACACACTACACATCAGCAGTAGAATCTATGTGCTTATGAAATTTTAGCCTCTCTTCCTTCAAGGGTCACAGCAGCAGAGAAAGGATCCGGACCAGAAGGTTGTAAACGCTCCTGGCAAATTGCAGCTGGGCAGATCGTAAAAGCAAACTTTCCATCCCATGATTTAACACAAAATACACACACATACCCCCAACCACAGGAAAAGGAAGATGCCTGGAGAACTGACATTTCCACTGATCATGGATAGGAACATAGGAAGCTGCCATATACTGAGTCAGGCCATTGGTCCATCTAACTCAGTATTGTCTTCACAGACTGGCAGGGGCTTCTCCAAGATTGCAGGCAGGAGTCTCACTCAGCCCTATCTTGGAGATGCTGCCCGGGAGGGAACTTGAAACCTTCTGCTCTTCCCAGAGCAACTCCACCCCCCTAAGGAGAATATCTGACAGTGCTCACACTTCTAATCTCCCATTCACATGCAACCAGGGTGGACCCTGCTTAGCTAAGGGGACAAGTCATGCTTGCTACTACAAGACCAGCTCTCCTCTCTTCAGAACTCCTGAAACACGAATGGTCCATTAAAACTGACAACAGGTGGCAACCCCTTCATGCACCATCAACACATTATTTCCAGAGTTAAAAAATGATAAAATGGGAGATACAAGAAATGCCTTCCTAGATTCCCATCTGCCAACATTTTACAGCAATAGCAGAGCAATGAAGATGGCTCAGGGGTTCATGTGACAGCGAGGTTTACTGGTTAGAGCGCTGGACTAGGACCAAGGAGGTGACCCGAGTTCAAATCCCCATTGAGCCACGAAACTCACTGGGTGCCTTTGGACCTCTCACTTCTCTCTCAGCCTAACCTACCTCACAAGGTTGTTGTAAAGACGAACATAACCCCGCACATTGCTTGGGGATCCTTGGAGGAAGAGCAGGATATAAATGCAAAACTAAAAAAATAAATAACCAATCAAATAAGGGGCCCCAACAACTCCCACCCGCCTCCTTTTCAGCTTTGTAGCTGAAACTGCCTAGCCCAGGAGTTCTGCAAACTGGATCCCCAGATGTTATTGGACAACAACTTATCCCCCCCAGCGACATCTCCCACTTTCCTATTATGCCGGAACGGAAGCTTCATCCACTACCAACCCAACCTAGAGATTTCCACCCAAGATCCCCAAGAAGCATTCCTTAGAGCCGAGATCTGCCGACGTTGGCAAGAGCTGACTCACGGTCAGTTTAAGATTACAGAGCAGCCCCCTGGTATAATGACGGTCTGGTCAGCTTTCTAGCACATGCAGCAACGAAAGCTATAGTTGAGACTCTGCACAGACCTGCCATTATGGCTCTGTTCGTTTCCCCTGAAATTTCCCCCTTTGTTGCTGGAATGTATACACCATGGAACTGATTGCCAAGAAATTTAGGGCCGACAAAAGGAAGTACTTTTTCACACCACGCATAATTAACCTATGGAATTCTCTGCCGCAAGATGTGGTGTCAGCCATCAGCCTGGATGGCTTTAAGAAGGTCTTAGACAAATTCATGGAGGTCAGGTCTATCAACGGCTACTAGTCCGAGGGCAATAGGCCATCTCCAGCCCCAGAGACAAGATGCCTCTGAATACCAGTTGCAGGGGAGCAACAGCAAGAGAGAGGGCATGCCCATAGCTCTTGCCTGTGGGCTTCCCAGAGGCATCTGGGGGCTATTTTGTGAAACAGGATGCTGGACTAGATGGGCCTTGGGCCTGATCCAGCAGGGCTGTTCTTATTGTTCCATGTGTCCTCGATCAGGAGTTGATTTTGGGAAGGAGGGTGAGAGCGAAATTCAGCCTGCCAGTCGCAAGGGATATTTACGTGCAAGCATGCCCACACTAACTTGGCCTAAGGAGGCTCATTAATTGGCCCTTGTATTTGCCAACGTTATCATCTAGGTCAGGAATTCCCAAAGCATAGGCAAGAGGGGAAATAGCAGGCCATATGGGAACTGCTAGAAGAAATTATTATCATCGACTTCTGCAAACCCAGAAGAACCCATCCACAGGAGGTACCTGCTGCATCTCTCTGTGATTCACAGCTCTGAGCTTGTATCTTTCCTATCAGTCTCTTCTGGGAATGGACAATCTTGTCCCATTCCTTACTGAATAGGATTAGAGCAACTCACTCACTCTCACCAGGTACAAAGACACAGGTGAATTACCCAGCCTCAAGAAGAGAGCTGGGGTAGAAATGCAGTAAATCAGGAATTCTCAAATGTGGGTCCCCAGATGTGGTTGTACCACAACTCCCATCATCCCCTGGCTAATGCCAACGGATTGAAGGTATTTCAGGCCTCTTCCTTACCAAGAACTCCCCCCCCCCAAATTCTACATACACGCCACACCTTTTGCAAATGGAAAATGGGTTTCTATGTGGCGGAATGTACACAGATCCTTGACATTCAGATGTATAAAGAATCTGGAACTCTTCTATAAGAATTGAGAGGAAAGGAGGAGAGAAGGCAGTGGAGACTGTGGTTGGATAAAAACCATAGGGCAGGGGTGGCCAGCCTGAGGCTCCCCAGCGGGTGGAGGACTACAATTCCCACCACCCCCTGCTGCAATGAATTGCAGCAGGGGATGATGGGGGTTGTAGTCCGACAACAGCTGGGGAGCCCCGGGTTGGCTACCTCTGTTGCAGAGGCAGAAGCTGCCACAAATATTGGAAACACATGAGTTTGCCATGCAAGAGAAGTTGTACTTACCATGAGGATGCTGACGACTGAACAGAAATGCAGGTTCATCCCGAGAGGATCCGATTTCAGAGCAAGTGCAGAACTAAGCTGTCAAGATAAAAGGACAGGGAGCTGGCGTTACCTGCAGAGGTTTGGCTAGTCTGACAAAGCCTTGTTATACTCTCCTCCAGCTGGACGACTGCCTCCTTCCCTTAATTATCTGTTTACCTCCATCCCACATACCCGCCTGCTGCAGTGCTGATGATCCCTGCAAATTACAGCTAAATGCAGGGGAAGCCTATCAACTATGATTAAGTTAAAGAAAAAAGGAAACCAGAGGTGTGTGGACTTCCTCCCTCTGCTGGAGTCATCTTCCCCTTTGGGATTTATTTATGTGGGCCCCGTTGCTTTTGCAGTCATTGAATATCTCATACCTTCCGACTCTAAAATACGGAATGTAAGAAGAGCCCTGCCAGATCACACCAAGGTCCATCTACTCCAGCTTCCTTTTTCTCACAGTGCTCAGCCAAGGGCCTCCAAGAAGCCCACAGGCAGAGCAGGAGGGCAACAGTTCTCCCATGAGGGTGCCCCCTTGCAAATGGTATTCAGGGCTATACTGCCTCTGAACATGGAGGTTCCACTTGGCCGTCATACTTATCTGCCATTTATAGGCCTCTCTGCCTCCACATTAAAAAAGAAAGAAAAAAGGTCTGATTCCATTCTAGTGGAAGACTAATGTCCATTTAAGTCTTTAGTGGACGACTTCAGCTCTGGTTCCTTCCTTTTAGACAAGTACTTCCCAGGTGTTTACGAGGGTGATGAGCAAAAGAAAGTCCCTGCATTTCCTCTACAAGCTTCACTTTTTAACTGACCTTTCTCTCTCACAGCAGCCTGGCATGCAGAAGTTTTAGGAACTGGAGCTTTGCCCACCCCTTCTATCCACAGGGGCGGGCAAAGTTCTATCGCTCAGGGGCGGCCCTTTCACGAGGCGAGACAGCTGCCTCAGGCGGCAGAGTCCTGGGGTGTCAGCAGGGCAGCCAGATGCCTCCTGCTTTCACCATCGGAGCAGCACTCTGGCACCAACCTGACCGATGCCAACGTTGCAAGGAGCAGCTCTCCTCACAAAGATTGCAAGAAGCACAAGGAGAAAAGAAGGGCTTGGGCCCCACCAGGAGCATGGGGCAAGCGAGCAGTTTGCACCTCACCTCCGGTGTTGCCACACCTTGGGCCATCCCTGGAATAGCTTCACTGTAGCAAGCGCGCATTGTCCTCTTTGCTAAGCAAGGTCTACCCTGGTTTGCATTTGAATGGGAGACTACATATGAGCCCTCTCCGATATTCCCCTTAGGGGATGGGGCCACTCTGGGAAGGGCAGAAGGCTCCAAGTTCCCTCCCTGGCATTTCCAGGTAGGGCTGATAGGGGACTCCTGCCTGAAACCTTGGAGAAGCCGCTGCCAGACTGTGTAGTAGACAATACTGAGCTAGATGGACCCATGATCTGACTCAGCATAAGGCAGCTTCCTATGTTCCTCCTTCCAAAGGGAGATAGGAATGCGTGGAATTTCCGAATGACCCCTGGCCATCCGGAAATCCAATGCATTCCACGGCCATTTGGAAGGAACAAGGGCTTTCGGTGGGCATTCCCTGTCATTCATTTTAGGACATTCTCTAAATCAATTGCCTGCTTGCATGCATAAGGTTCCAACGCAGGGTGACCAGAACCTAAGGGGTATACTCGTGAGTCAAATGGGCCGTAACTCAAAATTTGGCTTTAAAAAAAGCCAAATCTGGCAACAGAGGTTCCAAGTTCCCTCCCTGGCAGCATCTCCAGATAGGGCTGGGAGAGACTCCTGCCTGGAACTTTGGAGAAGCCGCTGGCAGTCCGGATAGATGGACCAATGGTCTGACTCTCTGAGGTCGTTCACACAATCAAAGACTGTGTTCTGCCCAGATGTCAGAGCTGCATGTGCTCCCAGTTTCTGGTTGTGTGGAAGCAAGGTAGGAGAAAAAGTGAGCCAGGTTTCCCTCCTACCTTGCTTCCACACCACTGAAAACTGGCAGCCCACACAGCTCCCAAACCCAGGTTGAACACAGTTTTTGATTGTGTGAATGGCCTCACATAGCTTCCTATGTCCTCACTTTCAGGCTGCTGCTGAAAGGCACAGGAGCAGGCAATGTCCTTTGCAAAAAGAAAAGAAAGCAAAATACTTTTTACCATTTCCAAAGCAAGGCTAATAGTAGGGCCAGCCAGCCAGCCAAATTGGCTGATCATCCCTCAAATGCACAGAGGAACGGCAAGTCCTTGCTCTGGCCCCACTGCCAGACTTGTCAGCCTCCACCAAAAGTCACCTCCAAGACGACCATGCACAGTCTCCGTCAGAAATCTCCCACCGTCACTGCCGATTAAGGAATGTTACGCCATTAAAACTGACCTCGGCCACCCCAGTGGTTGCAAAGAACAATCCACAGGCGCTTAATTGCACAGAGAGAGCCCACAATGAAACGCCGAGGATTCATTTAACACAATCGATTCGTTCCCCAGAGAACCCCCATCTGTCACATTTCTAACTCTGCAAGACATCCTTTTGCTCCCTGGCACAGCTTGGAATGGCATCCTGGGAATGGGGCCAGGAGACCCAGCCAGCCTCTGTCTTAGGACACCGAGCACTTCGCCCAGGCACTGGCTGTTGAGAGGCAGCGTTGCCACCCAAGAGGCTGTGAAATGGCTCAGGATACCAAGTCCCCAGAAGATTTCAGCTGCCTTGCATGAGATGCAGACCGAGGCGGATCTAGAGGAAGTCTCTCTGCTGCGATCCTGAGAAGGGGGCAGGGCTGTAGCTCCACGGTAGAGTATCTACTTTGCATGCAGAAGGTCCCAGGTTCAATCCCTGGCAGCAGCTCCAGGGATGGATGGCAGAGACTCCTGCCTGAAATCCTGCCTGAAATCAGTACTGAACTAGATGGACCAACAGTCTGACTCAGCATAAGGCATCTTCCCATGAATTCCTAAGCCCTCTCTTCTGAAGAACATAAGAACAGCCTTGCTGGATCAGGCCCAAGGCCCATCCAGTCCAGCATCCTGTTTCACACACTGGCCCTCCAGATGCCTCTGGGGAGCCCACAGGCAGGAGGTGAGGACATGCCTTCTCTCTTGATGTTGCTCCCCAGCAAGTGGTGTTTAGAGGCATTCTGCCTCTGAGGCTGGAGGTGGCCTAGAGCCACCAGATTTGTAGCTATTGATAGACCTGTCTTCCACGAATTTGTCCAAGCCCCTCTTAAAGCCATCCAAGCTAGTGGCCATCACCACTTCCCATGGCAGGTAATTCCATAGGTTAATCACACACTATGTGAAAAAGTACTTCCTTTTGTTGGGTCTAAAATTATCAGCCTTAATTTTCATGGGATGGCCCCTGGTTCTGGTGCTGTGAGGGAGGGAGATAATTTTCTCTCTGTCCACTCTCTCTACTCCATGCATAATTTTATATGCCTCAATCATGTCCCCCCATAGTTGCCTCTTTTCCAAATTTACAAGCCCCAGATGCTGTAGCCTTGCCTCATAAGGAAGGTGCCCCAGGTCCCTGATCATCTTGGTTACCCTCTTCTGCACCTTTTCCAGTTCTCCAATGTCCTCCTTAAAATACAGTGTCCAGAACTACACACAGTACTCTAAATGTGGCCGCCACACCACAGTCTTGTATAATGGCACGGTTACAGGGTTTCTTAACCTTGGGCCCCCAGATGTTGTAGTCCAACAACATCTGGGGACCCAAGGTTAAGAAACCCTGCACAAACCTCAGCTCATATTCCCGGCCCATCACCAACTGAAATGGTGGTCCCCACTGCCCAAGGCCATGCCATGACCTGAAAGGTTGACTATCGAGCCACCGCTTCGGCTGCCTTCTTACCCTAACAATCCTGCTTGTGAGCCACTGTGAAAAAAGCAGAACCTGCTAAAGCAGGAAACATCATCAGAAGCTCAGACCAGCTGGTCCCTCGAGAACTGGTCCCCTTCCAGGTACCGATTATATAACAGCATTAACTTTTTACATCCAGTGTTGAAGTTGATTACCTCATCCCAGCATTTCAGCCTTCACAAATCACTTACATTAATTAAGCACCTGGTGCTCCTTGGAGACAAGCAGCTAGAAAAATGGAGGAGATGCTAGACTAATTGCCCTCCTGAAAGGGAGCTCCTAAAGCCAGCCTGGCTAGTCACAAGGGCTTCATTAGCACCTGGGCACCGACAGGTTTCTGAGCCACGTTTTGCACCCAGAGGCAGGCTTGGACAGAAGCATGTACACTCAGCCCCTCCTCCCAGTTCCCTGCCCGGCTTTGCTTTTTGCAGTACAGGCAACATTCTGCTTGCCATGCAAAGCAGGCTTCCAAATTTATTATTTATTTATCATAACTTTATACCACCTGGTCTGTAAATCTCTAGGCAGCATAAAAATTGTTCTGCATCTCCTCCGCCTGAGACCCTGGGCAACTGCTTCCTCTCTTGGAATGTGCTGTCGTGGAGGACATTTTTTTAAAAGGACCCCAGTACAAGAGCAAGAGACTATTGGAGCGGGTCTCTACCCAGTAGTCGTCACCTTGAATGGCGCAGCGGGGAAATGCTTGACTAACAAGCAGAAGGTTGCCAGTTTGAATCCTTGCTGGTTTGTTCCCCAGACTATGGGAAGCACCTATATCGGGCAGCAGAGATACAGGAAGATGCTGAAAGGCATCATCTCATACTGCGTGGGAGATGGCAATGGTCAACCCTTCCTGTATTCTACCAAAAACCACCACAGGGATCTGTGAGTGCCAGGAGTCGACACCACACTTTACCTACCCTGTAAGTGGCACTTATCAGGTGGTGCAACCTAGTCAGTCAAAAACTCCATTTCTCCTATGTATTCATCCACCCATAGCCCCTCCCCAGCCCAAATGAACACCCCTGCTAACTTGGCAAAGAGGCACCTTTTAACGTGGTGATTCTCTTTACTGAGCAGGGGGAGAGCAACTGGCCCTCTCCACCCCCAGCACAGCACCTCCAGTGACTGTTGCTGGTGTCTGTCTTATGTTTCTTTTGAGATTGTGAGCCCTTTGGGGACAGGGAGCCATCTTATTTATTTGTTATTTCTCTCTGTAAACCACCCTGAGCCATTTTGGGAAGGGCGGTGTAGAAATCGAACAAACAAACAAATGAATGCTGACGCAGCCCAATAAGCCAGACTCCAGACACTTGGTCTTGATTGCCCGCTAGCATGAAAGAGCAAATGGAAGCCAAGATGGTACCTGCCCATTCACTCTGGGCTTGCTGGGGCCTCTTTGTTGGTAGAAAGAATAAAGTAGAATCAAGGAAATTGTAGAGTGGCAAGGCACCCGGGAGGGCTTCTGGTCCAGCCTCCCGTGCTCAGTGCAGGAAACTGCTGCAGCATCTCTGACCGATGGCCCTTCAGCCTCTGTTTGAAAACCTCCAGTGAAGAGTGGCAGCTGCTACAGGTGAGCTGGTGGGCGGTGTTGGGGACACCCTGACCCCAACATTAAACCCAGAATTACCAACCCAGAATTGTGTAGAATTCAGGCCTGTGTCTGAATTCCATTTTATTAAGGAATCAAGGAATGCCTGAATTCAGATGAACTGACCAGTGCACGACACCCAGACCTCATGACTGCCTGGTAGATGATTTGTGAAGGCAGGGGCAATCTAGCATTGTGTATCAGTGCTTGTGAAACTCACAAGAGGCACAATGGGTCTTGCTTGATTACCAGTCTCACACTGCTAAAATTAACTCACTCTCTGGTAATCCCCTTACCTTGTTGACAGGATGCTTCTGCCTTAGTCAAGTGTATTGATTAACTTGCCTCAAACCATGCACCCCTTTTTGATGTTACTTTAAAACATTATTTTGTTATAATTACACACTAGATAGATGTACACAAGAAGTAATTTAATTGCTGTCTCACACAATTAAGATCTGATTCTTTCACTAAACTCCTCTGACTTTTAACATTCTTGGGACCAAGAGAGACAAATTTACTTTGGAGATGACAATAGAACAATACTCTGCTAACAGGAGATGAATTGAGATCCTGTGTTCCCTGATTGACCAAATATCCTGAACTAATGTCGATAATTAAAAGACAATATCCAGAGGATAACAGGAATGGACACCTTTTGTGACCCAGGAGACTCAAATGGACAAAGGATGGAACCACCATAAGGAGGAGTTTCTGGACATGGCAAATTAGCAGTCTTTGCCTAACAAGCAATACTTGCTCATGAGCGATTTGCTGCTCAAAGCTGCGGGGCTAAGGCAGGAACTCTTTCCAGGGAGAAGGGACTGTTTGTGACTTCTGCTGTGCAGTGAGACGTCAAGACTCCCCAGCCATGATACTCCCAGCAAGCTTTGCCTAACAAGCCGATCTTTGCTCAAGAGCCATCCCAGAGCTTGCTGCTAAAGCCACGGGGCTAAAAGCAGGAACTCTTTCCATGGACAAGAACTGTCGGTGACCTCATGCTGTGTTGTGAGAGGTCAAGACTTCCTCAGCCATGGTGGTGCTCTCGCTCTCCACCTCACTCTGAGCAAACTACCACCAGCCTGCTTGACGGCTTGAAGCTTGCAACGCTCCAGCTCCTGCTCTCCAGCTCCAGAGTCTCTTCTTCAGCTGAAGCCTCACTGCTCTCAAGCCTCTGAGCCTGGTAATATGCTGCTTCCACAAGCCTTGGATCCCTCTTTCTTTCTTCCCCTCCCTCTTCCCCGTACTAACTCTTGATGCTAGCCACACCACTTCTGTACCTTCCTTACTTTCCCCTCCCCTTCCATCTACATCTGAATTATGTAGACTTTAGGAAGATTTAATACACACACATAGGGTAGTTAGGAACACTGGGTTAATGTTGTTGCTAGCTATGATTGAACTATTGTTAGTAGTACTGATTGATTGTTCTGTTTTCTGCTCAGATTCAGGGGTGGGGAACCTTGGCACTCCAGCTGTTGTTGAACTACAACTCCCATCATCCCCAGCCACAATTATTGTGGCTGGGGATGATGGGAGTTGTAGTTCAACAACAGCTGGAGTGCCAAGGTTCCCCACCCCTGGATGATGCTGTTATTCCTTTATACTCAATAAAGCCCACTGAATCATTTAGGAGCGTTTTTGATCTTCTTTCTACCTTTGTGCCCAGACTATACATGGTCACAGTATAAAAGAACTGGTCACTTTGTGACACTGGTGAAGCCAGCCTAATTTGATATGCTAGCTCCGGAGCATGTCTAGTATACAAATCAGGCTTGGTTCACAACAGCGGGGCGGGGCGGAAAATGAACGGCAGGTGGGCCACTTGCTGTCCTTTCGCACCCTGCCAATCTCTGCCTCTCCTCACTCTGCCTCAACTGGGTGACTCAAATCCCACTTGCCCATGCAATTCGGGACGGAGCAAGACGAGAGGAAGAGAGAGGCAGGCAGGGTGGGAAGAGAGAGCGAGTGGTCCACCTGCAGCGGCCGCCACTGGCAGTGAAGGAGAGCAGCGTTCCCTCTCACAGGGGTCTCCAGATGTTGTCGACTACAACTCCCAGAATCCCCAAGCAAAAGCCATTGCAGCTGGGGGTTCTGGGAGCTGTAGTCAACAACATCTGGGAATCCCTGTGAGAGGGAACACTGAAGGCGAGCCCACCACGGCATGAGGCAGGCTGTTCCACTGTCAAACAACTCTTACAGTTAAGGAGTCCTTCCCAATGTCTAGCCTAAATCCACTTCCTGGTCATTTCCACCCATTGGTTCTAGTCCTGCCCTCGGGACAGGAGCAGCAGAGAACACCGCATGACAGCCCTTCAGATATTTGGAGGTGGCTATTGGCCACCTTTCTCCCTACTTGCCCAGCTCCTCTGCCTTTAAGCAGTAGCCTGGACAGAAGACGGTGAAGGTATTCCTTGCTGTGCAGATCAGCGTGGCAGGCAAAGTTGTACCTGCTGGCATTTCTTAAAAGAGCAGCACCAGGAGCAAAAAGAGAGCCACTCCCCAGCCAGAACAGCACTGTCCCAAGGGAGGTCGTTACCCTGAAACAAACACCTGGCATCTCCCGACGGAATCAAAACTAGGCAAGGTTGTCCCTGCTCTGTTCTCCAACAAACCGCTCCACCTGCCAAAAGGAAAAGGCTCTACCAGGGGAATATCTGGGGCAAAAGGTGGCTGCTTGACACACCACAGGGGCTCTTAATTAGGTGCTCCAGCCAACAAAACAGTAAGCAGAGTCAGTTGTCAGGATAAAACCAGCCAACCTGGATAGTTCCATCCTCCTGGGAAGGAAGGCTCCCTTTCGCGGGTGTGAGGATACTTGCTTGTTAAGGAGACCAGAGCCATTTTAATGGCTCCTCTAGAGAGGTCCTGTACGGACAGCAGGGCTATTTGGAGGAGGGGATGGGTTAGCCCCACAGCAGCAGCAGAAGAGTCAGGAAGGGCTAGATACCCTCTCTGTGTGTGTTTACCTTGCTTTTCCACTTCAAAGAAGAGCTCACGGCAGCTGACAAGGCTTATTAAAAACTATATCGAAATGCAGGCAGAAGCCGAAAAGTACCGTCAGAACTGACAGCGACCAAAGCAAAGCAGACGATCAAATCCCACCTCAACGTGCACGAAGCCATTAGGAGAGGGAAAGCAGTTCTGTTTCAGAATCGAAAATGGATTCTGAATTGTCACACATGCCCAGCAAAGTTAAGCACAAACCCAATCGGAAGTCAACCACGAAGCAGGCCAGAAAGAAGTCTGCTTAAACAACGCCACCTTGAACAAATGCCAAAACAAAAGTCAGCCAAGGTAGAGGGCAAGACGCCTCACTCTGGGCAAGGCGTCCCACAACTTGGGAGCAGCAGCCAAGAAAGCCATTTCCTTTGCTCTGGCCAACTGTGTTTCAGCAAACTGTGCCAGGTGTGGTACAAAACGGACACAGCATTTCCATCTACAGCCTACATACAACTTCTACCTGCTCTCGGAACGGACATTGTTTTAAGGCAAGGGGTCTCAATCCTGGGCCCCCAGAGGTTGAACTGCAACTCCTATCATTCCCAGTCACAATGGTCAAATGGCATGGTGGCAGGGGAAGATGGGAGTTGTAGTCCAGAAACATCTGGGGACCCACAGTTGAGAACCCCCATTTTAAGGTACTTACTGTGGCCAGAGATGTGAGTGAGGTAACAAACTAAAGAAGAACATGTAGTTAAAAAACAACAACCCCAAAACAGAAGACCTACCAAATTGCTCCAAAAATTAGAGCTCTCTTGTGTGTGCTGCACATGTGCGTGTGCACACGTGCATGCACGCACACGCACACACCACTCTAAGGCAAGTCCAGAACATGATTAGTGTGTGAGCCAAGTTGAATCCGAATACGACAAATATTTATAGACCGCTTTTCAACCAAAGTTCCCAAAGCAGTTTACACAAGATAAAAATAAATAAAATGGCTCCCTGTCCCCAAAGGGCTCACAATCCAAAGAAACATAAGATAGACACCAGCAACAGCCACTGGAGGGATGCTGTGCTGGGGATGGATAAGGCCAGTTGCTCTCCCCCTGCTAAAAAAAGGAGAATCACCACTTTTAAAAGGTGCCTCTTTTGTTCAGTTAGCAGGGGTGTTCAGTTAGCAAATTGAACACACCAGAGGCACAATTCAAACCCGGGACACTAACTGAAACGCGCTCACTTCTAGAAGTAGGTTAGGTAGGTAGGGAAGTATCCAGGATCTCCTACATTTTCAGCAGCACAGTTTGCACTGGATACAGAAACCTGCAGGCAGTCTGAACATTTTACCGGAGAACCCAAAAAGCTGATGGAAAAGAAAGGTTTACCACATATTCTTCATTTGTTGGGGAGGGTGGTGGTGGATAGCTCAGTGAAAACATCAACCTCGTGTGTGGCAGCTGTGCAAAAGGCAAATTCATGCTAGGGACCCCGAGGGAAGCGACTGAAAATAAAACTGCTGGTATTATAATGCCTCTAGCAATTCTAAGCAGTAGCCAATGTGGAGCACTGTGTGCAACTTTGGCCAGAGTGGGGTATCTCAAGGAGGATATAACACAGCTCAAAAAGGTACAGAAGACAAAAACCAATACGAGTGGTGGAGTTTTCCTATGAGGAAATGCAAAATGTCTGCGGCTTTTAAATTTAGAAGGGGGGGAATGGGTGTGCGTCCATGTGTGTGGCAGAGGGTTATAATATACATATGCATACACACAGACACAATAAGGAGAGGAGAGCTGGTCTTGTGGTAGCAAGCATGACTTGTCCCCTTAGCTAAGCAGGGTCCACCCTGGTTGCATATGAAAGGGAGACTAGAAGTCTGAGCGCTGTAAGATATTCCCCTCAGGGGATGGAGCTGCTCTGGGAAGAGCATCTAGGCTCCAAATTCCTTCCCTGGCAGCATCTCCAAGAGAGGGCTGAGAGAGATTCCTGCCTGCAGCCTTGGAGAAGCCGCTGCCAGTCTGGGTAGACAATATTGAGCTAGATGGACTTATGGTCTGACTCAGTATATGGCAGCTTCCTATGTTCCTAAGCTTCTGCCAAACACATGTACGCATACCCATTTCCCCCCCTTCTAAACTAAAAAGCCACACACGCACACACCAGAACATACAGAGGTCATTCACACAATCAAAAACTGTGCTCTACCCCAGGTTTGGGAGCTGTGTGTGCTCCCAGTTTTCAGTTGTGTGGAAGTAAGGTAAGGTATGAAAACCTGGGTAGCTTTTTTCCTACCATGCTGCCACACAATCACTTCTACCCAGGTTTTCCTCTTCCCTTGCTTCCACACAGCCGAGAATTGGTAGCATGCCCAGCTCCCAAACCCAGTTAGTTCGCAGTTTTCGCTTGTGTGAATGACCTCACAGAAGAGAACCTTTCTTCATACAAGGCATTATTAGCATATGATGCCCACTGGCTGAAGTGGCTTGAAGAGGGGATTAGACAGAAAGGAGGAGGAGAGGTTGACCAATGGTCATTTGTCATCATGGCTATACGGAACCTTCATCAGGCCCAGAGGCTGAATGCATCTGAATACCAACAGCTGAGAAGCAAGAGCAAGAAAAAGCAATTCCATCCATGTCCTGTTTCTGGACTTCCAGAGGCACCTCATTGGCCACTGTGGGAAACAGGATGCTGGACTAGATGCACCTTTCCTTTGATCCAGGGGAGCTTGGAGGATCGGGAGCCTGAATTGGTGGCAGGGTCCCACCTTAAAGCATTTTTGCCTGTTCTCCTGGAAGAAGCTCTTCCTCACTACACAGCCGAGTGACTATTCACAAGCCCAATTTACTCAGCAAGTCAACAAGCACTTTAAACTTTATTCTCAACATAGGAGGCTGCTAACCTCCTTGCATATTATTATTATTACTACTATACAAATATGTATTGTTGCCCATTAGAATGGGTTTATTTATTTTGTTTATTTTTTACATTTTATATCCCGCTCTTCTTCCAAGGAGCCCAGAGAAGTGTACTACATACTTAAGTTTCTCCTCACAACAACCCTGTGAAGTTGGTTAGGCAGAGAGAGAGGTGACTGGCCCAGAGTCCCACAGCAAGTCTCATGGCTGAATGGGGATTTGAACTCGGGTCTCCCCGGTCCTAGTCCGGCACTCTAGGCACTACACCACGCTGTGCACATCCAATTCTACTTGGTGAGGAAAATTCCAGACTGTTTGAAAACTCAAGTTACTAGATCTCCTTTTTTCTGTACTAGTACCTCACACAGACATTAAACACTGCTGCTCAAAATTCAGGCTGCTACCCCTTACCCCCACACCTGCCCAACACGTTTCTGTTTTCCAGCTCTTGTAAAATCCTACAAACCTTGTGACTCCCTGTCTCATGCTGCAGCCTGCATCCCCTGGAAATATAAGAGTTTTTCCCGTTCTAGAAGGAGTCAGAAACAACATCTGGGGCCAAAGATATTTGGCAATCAAATGACTCATCAGCACATTCCTTTTCCATATCACCCACATCCTAGCCCACAACCCTTTTAACATGGCATTTTGTGCCTAGGTTGCCAGCTTTAACCTACTCCTGCGCCTTCATAGCAGCTGCTCTTGTGTTCGCAAGCATGACTTGTCCCCGTAGCTAAGCAGGGTCTGCCCTGGTTGCATATGAATGGGAGACTAGAAGTGTGAGCACTGGTAGATATTCCCCTCAGGGGATGGAGCTGCTCTGGGAAGAGAATCTAGATTCCAAGTCCCCTCCCTGGCAGCAATTCCAAGATAGGGCTGAGAGAGATTCCTTCCTGCAACCTTGGAGAAGCTGCTGCCAGTCTGTGTAGACAATACTGAGCGAGATGGACCTATATGGTCTGACTCGGTATATGGCAGTTTCCTACATCCCTATGCAGCCATTCACAGGTGATACAACTGTGAATCTCTTCACCCACTTATTTCCACAGATCAAATTGCCATTAAAGGCACAAAAGGAGGCCGGTAGTCAAACTGACTACCTGCACTCTAGTGCTTCAGGCTGCAGTCCCAGGCAGGCTTACTTGGGAGTGATCCAGGCATGCTAAACCAGAAAGCTCCGGATAACTCGGACAAGTGAGCCAAGCCACACTGCAGGAGAGGGTTCAGATTCATACGCAGAGTACCCCTGCTCCCTCCCCCTTGCCATTTAGGAGTTAAAAACAAAGGGCAATTGCTATTAGAAGGGCCTTTCCTTCCTGATCCCAAATAGGGTGAATCAGCGGAACCCTTGATGTGAGCCAAGACAAAACCATGGGAGACTTTCACAAGGAAATTGGGGGCAAGAAGGTCACAGCCCCCCCACCCCCAAGATTTATTTATTTCTACACTTGTATTCGGAACATAGGAAGCTGCCTTAAACGGAGTCTAACCCTTGGTCCATCTAGCTCAGTAACATCTACACTGACTGGCAGAGACTCTCAGGGTTTGGACTGAATCCAAAGTTCACATCTTCCTCTCACACTTGGGAGGGGATATGTCTTCTGAGATGGGATTTGCCATCTGCAGTATTTTTAAAAATAAAATACTAGTATTACAGTTATATATATATATATAACACTGTAATACTAGTATTTTATTTTTAAATATATATATAACACTGTAATACTAGTATTTTATTTTTAAATATATATATAACACTGTAATACTAGTATTTTATTTTTAAAATATATATATAACACTGTAATACTAGTATTTTATTTTTTAAAAATACTGCAGATGGCAAATCCCATCTCAGAAGACATATCCCCTCCCAAGTGTGAGAGGAAGATGTGAACTTTGGATTCAGTCCAAACCCTGAGAGTCTCTGCCAGTCAGTGTAGATGTTACTGAGCTAGATGGACCAAGGGTTGGACTCCGTTTAAGGCAGCTTCCTATGTTCCAAATACAAGTGTAGAAATAAATAAATCTGGGGGGGGGGCTGTGACCTTCTTGCCCCCAATTTCCTTGTGAAAGTGGGGATATAGATAGATTTTTTTTTATTTTTTTGCTGATTGATTAACTGGGGGCACATATTTAGCTAACCCAGATGTCCTTTATTGAGAAATCTAACTGATTAAATGTTGCCTTCCTAAAGATTTACCCACAACTCCCAGGGCCGCGTTATTCAGAACTGGCCCCTGCATTTGCATCCAGCTGTCAGATTGCTAACCCTCCCCTCCCACTAGGAGACAACACAGATAGCGCCTTTGTTGTTGCAGAAGGCCAAGTGTGGGGTGGGGTGGGGTGGGGGGAGGAATGGGGTGGGTTCCCTCATTGTTCCCAGGAATTTGGCCACAAGGAACTCTTTCGCTAGGAGGCACCCCAGAAAGGCCACTGAAGCCCTTTGGAGAAAGACGACAGTAGCAGCAGCAGCAGCAGCAAACTGGCCGAAGACCAGCAAAAATAATCTGCAGCCTTCCCAGTGGCTGGTAGAACAAGGAGGGGCAAAGAGGGGAGACGTGGTGGCCACTGGCCCAAGTGCTGCAAGTATTTCAGAAGTGAGCTTGAGTGGCCTCTTCTGCTCAAGAAACTCCCGTGCGAAGCACACTCACGGCTGGAGATGGGCTGCTGTTTTCTGTCAAATTACTGGACATTTGGTGTGACCCATGCTGCTGAAAGGGACATTGTGCACACTCGGTGCTGAACCCAAAACCACCACAAAAAAAGCCTGGCCCGATCCAGTTGCCAGGTTGGAAAGAACCCTCAGAGGTACCATTGCAGAATTCATCACAAGAAGCCACAAGAGCAATGAGACCAGTGAAAAGGAGTCTGTTGAGCAAGGAGTGACCATTTGTGCAAATCGATACAGTGGTCCCTCGACTTACGTATTTAATCCATTCCGAATGCACGTTCGGAGGTCGAAATGTTCGTAAGTCGAAGTGCGCACCACGGAAGTCTGGAAACATTCGTAAGTCGAGGAAACCGCATCTAAAAATTCGTAGGTCGAGTAAGCTGAATCTAAACCGGCAACTACTTCCGGTCTTTTTTGTCGCTCGGAACTCGAAAACATCGGATGTCGAGTAGTTCGTAGGTCGAGGGATTACTGTATTTGAAAAGCTGTGCAAGCCTGTCAACTCCAGCTAATTCATACAATATGCCACTGATGGAGACCCACAGGGTTGAAATGCATCTCACCAAGCCACCTTAAGTGGCGCAGCCGGGAAATGCTTGACTAACAAGCAGAAGGTTGCTGGTTTGAATCCCCGCTGGTACGAGAAACACCTATATCGGGCAGCAGCAATATAGGAAGATGTCAAAAGGCATCATCTCATACTGCATGGGAGGAGGCAATGGTCAACCCCTCTTGTATTCTACCAAAAGAAAACCACAGGTCTCTATGGGCGCCAGGAGTCAAAATCGACTTGAAAGCACACTTTACCTTTAGTCTATCACCAACTAACCTTCTATCTGCATATTGGTTTTAACAGTCATCTTTTTTTGGGTCACAAGCAATCCTCAAGTCTTCAATACATATTGCCCAGGCTATTTATTGAATGCTTCATTTTTGTGTCCTTTTAAAACAAAAACAAAAAAACCCCACAACTTTTTTACTTTGGCTTTTTCTGGTGAGATTTTACTTCATTTTATTGGTTTCAGCTGTTTTGCAAAATTACTATTTGGAAAATTTTTTTATTATAAATTGTGTATATTATTTTGTCCTGGTTTTAAGTGCTTTGTTTGTGCTAGGTGCTGTACAACAGATTACAAGGACAGAATCCTTGCCCAAAGGCTACACAATGTGGACAGCCGGTGGGGGTGGGTGGGAGGGAGAGGTTGGGGACGAGGAAATGGGAAGCCAAGATGGAACGGAGGATGGTCAAGTGGCAGCAGAAACATGGTCAGACACGATAAGACTGGACTTAAGAACAGAAGAACAGCCCAGCTGGATCAGGCCCAAGGCCTATCTAGTCCAATATCCTGCTTCACACAGTGGCCCACCAGATGCCTCCAAGAAGCCCACAGGCAGGGGGTGAGCAGGCTGAAGAAAGGAGTCACTTGAGCAGGGTTGTTATAGATTCAATGCAAGTGCAGAATGTTGACAAGGCATAGAACTCAGCAGGCTTTTAGAGCAGTCTTTTAAAGTGAAAGTGATGTTTCTAGTCCTTAAGATACAAAGTGATGGTCTACAGCAGGAGCTCTCAAATGTGGGTTCACAGATGCCGTTGGGCTACAGATCCCAACACCCTCAGCCCCAATGGTCAGGCCACGGTGGCTGGGGCTGGTGGGATCTGTGGAGTCCCAAGTTAGAGAACCCCCACTGTACAGCAGGTGAGCAATGAGTGACAAAAACTATACATAATGAGCTAAAAAAAGGGGTGCCCAAAGGGCAATACTTGTGGGGTGGGCACCTCGCTACCTGCCCATCCTATCCACCACCCCCTGCCAAGCCCATCTAGTCCAGCACCCTGTTTCCCACAGTGACCCCCCAGACGCTTCTGAGAAGCCCACAGGCAAGAGGTCTGTGCATGCCCTCTCTCCTGCTGTTACTCCCCTGCAACTGGGATTGAGAGGCAACGTGCCTCTGAGGCTGGAGGTGGCCCACAGCCACCAGGCTAGTAGCCATTGATAGACCTGTCCACCATGAATCTGTCTAAGCCCTTTTAAAGCCATTGCTGTACACCGCCCAGAGCCTCTGGATGGGGCGGTTTATAAATGTAATAAATAAATAATAATAAAAATAATCAAAGCTGGTGGACATCACCACATCCCTCCCAGATGAAGCTGCCTTCTACAGAGTCAGACCAATGGCCTATCTTGCCCATGTGGGTCTACTCTGAGTAGCAGCAACTCCCCAGGGTCTCTGGCACAGACACTTCCCCATCACCTGCCACCCAATCTTTTTGAATCGGAGATGCCCGAATCTGACCCTGCACTGTGTGGTCCTAGTCGCTGCAGAAGACAAAAGCACTGACTCATTGGGCCTGCTGTCCTGGAGAGAAAGTAGGTCACCCTGATGCAGCACTTTGAAGCACACTCCGAGGCCACCCCGTTTCCCAGACTACACCACCACAAAAATTCATCCTTAGACCAGTAGCTTCTTCACAGTTCCTTCAGAGCTTGCATCCTATTCTGAATGCATGCCGCTCTGACGGCAATATTTGCTTTGGGTTAACCTCCCCCCCCCACAAACACAGAGTCTCCCACCTAGAGAGATCTACTCAGCAGCTTTTGTGGGGAGGGGGCCATTGCAACTGGGAAAATGCTGCCCCAAAGGATTAATTCCACCCGCCCGCCCAGTGTCAAGGTCCCGATCCTTGGAGGGATGCACTGCCAGCTATTAAACCTTTTAAAACCAGCTCAGTATCCGACCGTGGATTTCCTGGCATCTCATCTCATTTGCTCTAAAAGGAAGAGAATTCTGCAGCTGTATCCCAGTTCTTTTGGAATACTAGGCACCCCACTCAGTAAACTCACAGTTTAGCCCACTGCAGGAACTGTGTGTGCCCCATTCTGTAATAAAGCTGCCTGGCTAAAACAGAAGGAAGAATCCCAAAGGGTTGTGAATGGCATCTCCAACAATCTAGCCGTGGAAAGGGAAATATGTTGATGTTGAATCCTTAGGGACATAGGAAGCTGCCTTATACCGAGTCAGACCCTTGGTCCATCTAGCTCAGTATTGTCTACCCAGACTGGCAGCGGCTTTTCCAAGGTTGCAGGCAGGAGTCTCTCTCAGCCCTATCTGGAGATGCTGCCAGGGAGGGAACTAGGAACCTTCTGCATGCAAGCGCTCTTCCGTCCAGAGTGGCCCCATCCTCGAAGGGGAATATCTCATAGTGCTCACACATGTAGTCTCCCATTCAAATGCAAACCAGGGTGTACCCTGCTTAGCAAAGAGGACAATTCATGCTTGCTATCACCAGACCACTCCCCATGGGCAACCCACTAATATTCCTATTTTAGGAACATGCAGGCAGAGAGATAAACCATTAGCACAAGGCCAACCATGGGAGGGAGTGTTCATTTTTTGAAACTAGCCATTTTACCTGCTATTTTAAAATGACTGGAGCCAAAACCACTTGTTTATCTATTGCAAGTCACCCAAAGATCTGCCAGGGGACCCTGATCGATTTGCTGTCTGCCCCCTGCAAAAAAACCCAGTCTCAGGGGTCAGCCAAATCAGTTGGTCAAAAGTCCACAGCTGACCCCCAGAACTCCATGTGGGGTGTGTGTGTGTGGGTGGGTGCACACACACACGCACCAGCCAGAAGCATGCAGTGCCATTGTCGAAAGATCCTGAGGGGCACTTTCATATGCAGGTGGGAAGCAAGTGAAAAAAGGAAGAGATCATTGTGGGAGGTTTTCAGACACAAACTGTCAGAGATGCAGGAGCCAATTCTGCATTCAGCAGGGGGGTGGACTAGAAGACCTCTAGGAACCCTTTAATAATCTACGGTGGGAGGGATATCTATCGCTGCCTCCCTTTCCCACATTTCCCTCTCCTCCTTTGTTAAGGGGCTTCCTCCCAGGGTCCCCTGCAACAATGCAGGAGATGTTCACTGAACATTTGAAGGGAACAGATTTCATTGCACCTTCCCTTCAAAAATAAGAGTAAGGGCCACTACCCAGTGGAAATGTTTATCTTTGGGTTCTTTCGAATTCAACCCTGCTCTGAGCAGGGGCTTGGACTAAGAAAGCCTCAAGGTCCATTTCAGCTCTACAATTGCATGATCCTCACACATTCCTTATCCCCATAGGGCAGGGTTTATCAAACTTGGGTCCCCAGATGGTGTTGGACTACAAGTTCCATCATTCCCAGTTATCATTAGCCAGTGTGGCTGGAGAAGATGGGAGTTGTATTCCAACACTGTCTGGGGACCCAAGTTTGAGAAGCCCTGCCATATGGTGTAAATAAATATCTATATATATTTGTAGTGTTGAAGCATCTTAATTGGGTCTTCAAAATTGTGGCTTTGTATCTTTGTGTGTCGGCTTCTGAACAAACACCCCTAGGATCAGGCTGCAAAAATTGATCTTGGAGGGATGTGAGGGAGCTTCTCAGGCAAACCCTGCAGGGTGGTGTCTTCCCATTATCTTTCACTGTCACTTGTCTTTGTTGTGTCAGATGTCACTCTGAAGTGTCAGTGGGGACATGTCACCAAGGAAACAAATCTTCTCTCCTTCAGCCCATGTGCAGCATTCAGGCTGATTTGCATACATGCATACTTCATTTCATTTGACAATGTGTCACTGTGTCACTCAAGTTCAGACATCAGACCAAACCATGGTTGGCACGAATAATAATTAAGCACCAAAACCATGGTTTCAACCAGTCTTGCTCAACCTTTCCTCCCCGCCCCAGTCCCAGAATACTTGCTAAGGAGAGAAATTGAGGCACACTGTTCCTGCCAAGAGATTTTGATTGCAGCTGCAAAGCTGCTGCACAATCACACACACACACACACACACACACACCCAGTGCATCATGGGGCAAGGCAGCTGCAAAGCCGAGAGCTGAAACTCTTGGCTTTGCAGGGGACTTTCTCCTTCATAAATCGGGAAGAGGATGCCTCCATCCCTGTGCATTATGAGGTGGGTTGGCTTCACATAGAATGATGGGGTGAGTCAGCTGCAAAAGCGGAGAATTTCCCACAGACTGAGAGCCAGTCAGCACAGCAAACACAGGTCAGTGGCTATCGCATGTGTGCCCCACCGCAGTGGTTGGAAATATACTGGTTTAAACTTCCCCGTTGACAAACCAGCCAGGCTTTAACACTGCTTGTCTGAATTTCTTTCCCAGCTGCTCAGTGCCCTTTCTATGGTGCAGAAGCAAATCAGTGGCCGTAACGACAATAATTGATCCAATCAAACATAATGCCAAACCATAGTTTGCAAACCCACTGCAAACCATAGTTTCCAGTCGTGATTTGCCAGCTGCTTGTAAACTTGGGTTTGACAACACAGGCATTAGCCCCATTCAGATGTAACACGGAACCGCGGGCCCCCTCCTTCTGCTTTCCTGTCCACGTTCAGACGTAGGGGAAAGCTGCATCTCTGCACTCAGTGAGACTGCAGAGGGGCAGGGGACCTGGCTCTGCAGGCTTCCTTCTTGACAGAAGGACAGCCCACACAGCCAATTCGGCTGGAGCAAGGGAGGAGCTTCCTCCCTCAACTCCAGTTCCATGAGGCCCAAACGGCAGTGCCAGCATTCGGATGTAATGCTGGCACGGCAGAAATGGAGTTTGCGGTGCACAAACTCCACTCTGAAGGTTCAAAGTGGAGTTCGGGGATGGAAAATGTGGGTCATTTCCCCCCCTGCAAACTCCATTTCCTCAAACTCAGATATGCGGGTTAAGAAACTGGAGGTGAAGGGACCTCCGGTTCCGTGATACGCCTGAATTCAGGGATTACGTCAAGTCAAAGCTAAGCTTCTTTAATGATGGTTTGGTGCGATATCCGAGTTGATTATGCGAACATCCGGTGGTGATAAACCTTGGGCAGTGGCATCCGATCTGTTGTCACTGATCATGTAAACCATGAATATATCATGCGTGATACATTCACTCTCCTTGCCCAGACACCTGAATTATTCAGCCCCATCAGAGGAGTTGCCGGCTTTCAATTCCAGGATTTGTGTTTGGTTTTTTGTTTGTAAACTGGGCAATTTTTGTGTTTATTGTTGCAGGCTCCTTGTTAGCTTAAGGCAGCCAACTCCCTAAATATGCAGCCACAGAAATATTTATAGACAGCCCAAGTGTGCGCGTGGCTTTGAACGGCGGGGGACATGCGCAGGGCTGACTTGGCCAGCCTTTTGGGGTTCCCTGCAGTACAGAGTTCATTTCCTCCCTTTCACAAAGGGAGGGAATCCTAAATAGTCTAATAAACATTTCCACCACGGATTCTGGGCAGTAGACCTCACTGTGATTTTTGTGGACCTCACTGTGTAGACCTCACAGTGGTTTTGGAATAGGAAGTATAATAAAGCTTTCCCACCATTCCCATATTCAGCTAACATCTTCTTTGGCTATCATGCAGCCTTCTCTTTGCCTCTAGACTGGAGGGGAGGAGCGGGACGTGCCAAGTCGCTGGGATCCCTGTAGTGGGCTCCCCAGGGCACCTCATCCCCCCACTTCCCCAAAGGAGGGGCATGGCAGGGGACATCAGCTGTTCCTGCCCACCCCCCTCAGAGTGGCAGCAGCTCTTCCTCCTTCCCTTTGATGGTGGGAAGAGTAGTTGGTCCATTCGCCCCATTTACCAAGGGGGAGAAACATAGCTACATAAGAAGCGACCTTCTACCAAGTCAGACCCTTGGTCCATCTAGCTCAGGATTGTCTACACAGACTGGCAGTGGCATATCCAAGGTTGCAGGCAGGAGTCTCTCTCAGCCTTTTTGGGAGATGCTGCCAGGGAGGGAACTTGGAACCTTCTGCATGCAAACAGGCAGGTGCTTTTTCTAGAGCAGCCCCATCCCCAAATATCTTACAGTGCTCACACATGTAGCGTCTCATTCAAATGCAAACCAGGGTGGACTCTGCTTAGAAAAGAGGACAATGCATAGCACAGTTTGTGGGCATGGTTATCTTGTATCAATGGCTACTAGTCTGGTGGCTATAGGCCACCTCCAGCCTCAGAGGCAAGATGTCTGTGAATACCAGTTGCAGGGGAGCAACAGCAGGAGAGAGGGCATGCCCTCACCTCTTGCCTGTGGGCTTCTCAGGGGCATCTGGTGGGCCAGTGTGTGAAACAGTATGCTGGACCAGATGGGCCTCCTTGGGCCGGATCCAGCAGGGCTCTTCTTATGTTCTTCACAAGCACCAAGCTTCCGCAAGCAAGATGCCTGCATTCAGTGTCTTGTGACCATAATCCTAAACCATCCCTTTTAAGATTCCGCTTGTCAATCTACCTTCAGCTCTCTGCAGGAGATAAAAATTATCCCACGTTCAACTTAAGACGTGGGGAATAATTTCACAGAATGTGAGTGAACATCTGTGCCAGTTGTTCAGTTCTTTTTTTGTTTAGGAGGGGCTAAGGACAAAAAGTTTCCATCGAGTCACCCTGTCTGAAACCTGGCAAACATTTTATCCGCTGTGTCACTCCCTTTGCAAGGAAAACTGGAATCTGTCAGCAGAGGAAGAATCCGGCGCTCCAAGAAGCTTTTGCTTGTGAGGGAGTCTGCTGCCAGGCCGAAGAGCCCTTCAGCACCTTGAAGGAAAAAGAGGTCTGGTTTCCCAGAGTCAGGTCACGCTCATGCTGCAAAAACAGAGGCATTGGAGCACCTGCAGACACAGCAGATCTTCTCCTTGAGGGAGGGTAGCACATGGGCATTCCATCGTGGCTCTGCAGAGGAGGGCGGGAGGAAGGAAGGACACGGCAGTCCTGGGAACAGGTTGCCCTGGGAACGGGTGCAGGGGTCCTCAAACCCGGGTCCCCAGATGTTGGTGGACTGCAACTCCCATCATGCCCCACTGTGGCTGGGGATGAGGGGAGTTGGTCCAGCAACATCTGGGGACCCAAGTTTGAGGACCCCTGCCTTAGGCAACGGTTCTGGCCAGCAGGAACATGCCAGGAGAATGAGCCTGAAGCCAAGGAGGATGGACGAGCCATAGCTCAGCGGCAGAAGGCCCCAAGTTCAGTCCCGGGCAGCAGCTCCAGGTAGGGCCGAGGAAGATCCCTTCTGGAAAGCCGCTGCCAGAAAGTGCAGACAATACTGAGCTGGATGGGCCCATGCTCCGTGTGGGTACGAGGCAGCTTCCTCTGTCCCAAGGATCAGCTTGGAGGCCAAAGCCTACCATGACTGTGGTGTGGTTCAAAAGAGGAACGGAAGGACATTGCATCAGAATGGAGACTTTGGGGCCCCTCTAGCACTGCCTGAAATTTTGGCTTATCCTAGGGAGGCTATTCTGAGACATCAACAGGACAGGACTAGTTACGAAAATGTGAGGCTGCCTTATTGCACGTCAGACATTGGCTCATCTATGAGCAAAGCAGAGGTGCACTTGGGTAATTTTGGAGGCTTGACTTAAAGGCCTTTGGAGCCCCCACCCACAAGATAAGCATCCTCCTCCTACGTGCACACATGCACACACACATATACCCTGTGACACACGCAGTATTTTTTAACACAGGCATATTTATGCAAATATTTAGTAGCAGGAACATTTCAACACGCAACTTAACATATTCCCATCCCACATTTTGCTTTCCCCAGTCCTCCCTCCATCTCTAAAGCACCCAGCACAGATCATCATCACACTCGGCTGCCCGGCGCAGTGCAGGCCAGCAGGGAACACACCACCTGGGACAGTCTAAAGAGGATTTTGAGGCCCCCAGGGGGTGTGGAGACCCTGGACCTCTGCTCAGACGTCAAGGGGTAAGAGCGCCACTGGAGCTAAGACACTCTTCTAGCTGAGCCGAGAGGCACCTTTTAAAAGTGGAGATTCTCTTGACTGAGCAGGGGGAGAGCAACTGGCCCTATCCATCCCCAGCACAGCATCTCTCCAGTGACTGTTGCTGGTGTCTATCTTATGTTTCTTTTATTAGATTGTGAGCCCTTTGGGGCCATTTTACTAATGCATTTGTTTATCTCTATAAAAAGTGGTATATAAATATTTGTCATATTCGTCAGCATATTCATCTTGCCCAGAACTCTGCCAGCAACTCTTCAAGATCTCCAGCAGAGAAGGGGGTCTTTCCTATCACCTGCTGCTACCCAGGATCCTGCTCCCTGGAGATGCTGCCAGGGAATGAACCTGGGATCTTCTGAATGCCAAAGCTCTTCCTCTGAACAACAACGTCATCCCCTAATATCTTACAGAGCTTACATGTAGTCTCCCATCCAAATGCAAACCAATGCAGACCCTGCTTAGCAAAAGGGGCAATTCGTGTTCACTACCACAAGACCAGCTCTCCGCCTCAGCATCAGTTTTCCAGCTGGGAACAACAAGGCCGCTATGCTATGAAAAGCTGAAAATCGAAAGAAGCCTGGCCCTGCTCTTGTGCTTTCCCCCGGTCAGTTGGCAATCCTATTCACACCACAAAAATCCAGCCCTCTGAAGCTGACCTGAAAAGTTCAAGCTGATCTCTCCAGATAAGCCTAATTATTTTCACACAGGCACTTCTAGATTTCAGTGCATGAACTGGCCTGGGCAAACCTGACCCCCATAGCTGTTGTTGATCTACAATTCCCATCATCCCCAGCCAGAATAAATTGTGGCTGGGAATTATGGGGGTTGTAGTTCCACAACAGCTGTGGGGGCTGAGTTTGCCCACCCAGGGCTAGGAAAATGGTCCAAATGGGCCTCGCCTCCCTGTCTTTTTAATAGCCAAGGCACAGAAATTGATCTCATATCCTTTTTGGCTGCAGAAGTAGATCAATATTATTTTCCTGTGATGAGCTGCGCAGCCAAGGTGTGGAGATTTATTTCACCTTAATGTGCCCAGAAGAACCCAGCAGAGATGTCAACTCATCCCGAGCCATTTCTCAGGCAAATGTTCTGCCAACCCAGTAATTACAATGCATTGAAATAAAATGACCTTTTATGAGGACTCAAACGGTTTTTGAAACACTCAGAGCTGTCTTGCTCTTCCCTCCTAATCCCCATTCACACTCCATCAGTGGCCACGTGGATTCCCCCCCCCCAAACATAGGAACATAGGAAACTGCCATATACTGAGTCAGACCCCATTGGTCTATCTAGCTCAGTATTGTCTAAAAAGCTTAAAAATCGGGCATGATGGAGGTAGCCCCCTCCCAACTGGCCCCATCATCTGGTAATCAGTGGTACACTGTCTCTGCACATGGAGGTTTTGCTCTTCGCTGTCACAGTCAATCGCTGGCGTAACGCTGGTCAAGACGATTAGGCTTTTACAGCTCGACCCTAGGCATGTTTACTCAGAAGCAGACCCCAATGACTCGGCTCCGGGATACCGTCACCATGGATCTCCAAGCCAATGCCGCTGAGCTGACCTAACCCAGCGAGAACCAGTGGCCCCTTTAAGGAAGCCTTGAGGCACCAGGGAAGCCCCATGTCACTGAACCAGCATGGCTGTGCCAGCCCGGTGATGTCATCACGCTGCGCCAGCCCGGTGATGTCATCACGCCGCACCAGCCCGGGCACGGAACTGTGCAGTAAAGACGGGGGTGGTCAAGGGGAGTAGAGAAAATGGTGGTGAAGGCACGTGGGTGGGGAGTGGGGGGTCATCTTCCAGTCTTAGGAACCTAGGAAGCTGCCTTATACCAAGTCAGACCATTGGCCCATCTAGCTCAGAGCTGGGCAAACTTGGCCCTCCGGCTGTTGTTGAACTACAACTCCCATCACCCCCAGGCTGTGAATAATGGGAGTTGTAGTCCAACAACAGCTGGACCACCAAGTTTGCCCATCCCTGATCTAGCGACACTGACTGGCAGCAGCTTCTCCAAAGGTTTCAGGCAGGTGTCTCTCCCAGCCCTACTTGGAGATGCTGCCAGGGAATGAATCTGGGACCTTCTGCAGGCTAATGAAACTTTTAACTGGGTTTATAGTTGTAAAACTTTTTAATACTGGGTTTTAAATGTTTTACATGATTTTAATTAATTGATTTAATGTTTTAAATTGCTTTCATTGTGAACCACCCAGAGACGCAAGTTTTGGGTGGTATAGAAATATAAATAAATAAATAAATAAATGCAAGCAGATTCTCTACCACTGAATTACGGCCCCATGCTCTAAGAGGAATAGCCTACAGCAGGCAGCACTGAATGTTGCCACCCATCCAGATGCAAACCAAGGTGGGCCCTGCTTAGCAAGGGGGACAATTCATGCTTGCGACTGCAAGACCAGGTCCCCTCTCCAATCTTGTCCCAGGGTTGCTCCAACCTTGCTACGCCCTTGGACTTGATCCCAAGTAAGAGCGCCTAGGGTTTCACCGTTTGCTCTTAACGCTTTTCTTCAGCATAAGATTCGCCAACGGGCCTGTTTTTGCGATCTTGAAACAGCAGCTTGGTCTGCAGAAGTCTGTAGCTGACAGGGTGAGTCTCCATGCAGCGAAGGGTTTCACCTGCCAAATGGCCATACATAAAGCAGTGCACAGAAACCGGGGGGCCAGTTGAGGAGTTGGCAACCCTAGCCCACCCTCACCCCCTTTCATATGGGTAGCATCAGCTTAATGGAGCAAGGAGGGTCTAGTCCTGCTCGTATATACAGCTCATTTTTGCAAATTACAAGATTAACAACCTTTGCAGGGAAATAATGAACATTGGTGAGTCACACGGGGGAGCGTTGTCAGCTGACGGAATTATCTTAGATGAGATAATTAACTCCAATGTGCCAAACACCAAAGCTTTTACAAAAATCTTATTTTAAACTTCAGGCAAGGAAAAAAAAAAGAAGGGGGGGAAAAGACAGAACTCAATCCCACCCTTCCCTGCAGTAGCACCTTGGAAATGACACACACAAGATCCCTCTCCACTTGCACGCACAGAGGGGACGTTAAAAGCCAACTGTAATTTTTAATTGTAAACCGCCCTGAGCCATTTTGGAAGGGCGGTAGATAAATCAAATAAACAAATAAACAAACTAAGAAACTGTGGAAACAGAAGGGAAGTGGCAAGTGAGAAAGCCTGTCTTCATGGTCTTGGGATAGAGATGAACTGGTGAGGAAGCGTGATCTGCTTTTCCCCATCCCAAGAACAGCTCAGAATGGACACAACCATTCCAGACTACAGGTAGGTGGTTGCACTTCTGAAGGCTCCCTTCCCTTAGTGACCACCCGCAAGCAGAAACCCAGCACAGCAGGCAAAAGGCTCAGGCAGACACCCTCTTTCCCAGAGGAGCTGGTGCTCTGCTTACAGGGAGCTCTTTGGATATGGAAAATAAAAGCAACGTGCCCCATTGTAGGCTGAAGTGGCACAAACCCTTTTGCCACTGGATTCTGTGCATCGAACCCACCGCAGTTTCCGTCTGTGTTTAACCTGCTCCTTAAGGCACCGAAACCACATCCTTCAACATTTCACTAAAGAAAAGAGGACATGTAGCCTGGGAACATGTAGGACAGTGACCAAGCCACCCGGGAGGCATGGCCTACAGTTCTGACTAAAAGCATGCAACAAAATGGGTAGCAGGTCATAAAGCGCATGCAGAGCGCACAATCCCAGACTATCAAAGCAGCCAAGCCAAAGCCACGGCCTCCAATATTTTGCTGATGAAAACAGGGATACAGTTAACACCCCATTCTCACCCCAAGGAGGACTGCCTCCACTTACTATTCCAGGTTACTGTGCACTGCACGGAGTTTTAATGGTGTATGTGCACTCATATATATGCAGATGCATGAGACACACTATGCACCCACCTGCCTGCTTGGAGATTGGATTCTCTGAGACTCTGGGGATGGAGTGGAATCCTCAACAAGGAATCCCCAAAAGGCAAACAGAGGGATAAAGATTTACCAGGGACAGGTTTCAGAAAAGAGGGCAAGTCCCTGCTGAAAAGGGCACAGTTAAAGCCTATGAAAAACATGGAAAACCTGGGTCAGGAGAGAGACAGACTTCTGCCCTTTGTGGAAGTCAGGAGCTGCTTTTAAGGTTGACTTTGAGTCTTACTGTATGGCAATAACGTGCAGAATATTCAAAGCTTTTGCACAAGTTCCAAGCACGGTCTTACTCCCTGTACACACGCTGCTGCAGGCTTCCATGCTATTTCCTGGGGTGATCTTACCCTCTGTGCACACACACAGCAGCGACCTCATGCAATTTTCACAGCGCCATCTGCTGGCCAGTTCTTGCATTCTGAGAAGAACTCATCCCTTTTCATTACCGCATTGGCGGCAATTGGAGGAAAGGGTAGGTTCTAACTGGAGTGGGTTTACCATCTTAATGTTACATCGAATGTGCTCAGAACTGCACCCAACTGAATGCAGCCTGTTTCATGACTAGGCTAGCATTAATCTATGACTCCTCCCGTCAGGATGGCAGAGCTAATGCTGTAAAGCATTCACAGTTACAATTTCTGTTGATAATTCATCCACTTCAGATTGCTCCCAACCAGCAGCTCCCACTCCCTATAACCTGAGCCCCAGGGAACATGCAGATGATTTGTGTGCTGAAGAAGTTTATTAGACCATTTCTCTAATGCTCAAGGAGGCTCCCATAACACAATTTAAAACCTGAATAACTCCGTTAAACACAAGACGCCATAGGCAAAAGGCCCATTCACATGTTACGTTCATCACTTGTATGAGTGTACAGAGGTACAGATCTTTACCCAGGTACAGTCATTTACATGTTGTGTTGAATGCAGGTACAGAAGTTCACTGCCTATCTGTACCATGCATTTGAGGGGCCTGCATCCTGGTTCACTTCCAACATGAACACAGGTACAGTCATTCACACAAACACGTGTATGAATCTACAGACATCTGATCACTCATACAGCATCATGTCTGAATTGGGCTAACAGGTCTGCCAAATGCTTTCTGAAATAGTTGGGGTTTACACCCTGCAGCGAGTAAAGAACCCACACTCTGTACAAGGGAGACACTCCACCTATCTAATTGCTTTCTTCTGTGCCAGGGTTCTCTTACGAGGGTCCCCAGAGGGCCACTCACTGCCACCACTCAGAGGAAGAGCAGGATATAAATGTAGCAAAAAAGGCGGCCGACAAATAAATAAACCACCCAACAGCCTTGGGTGCCCAAGGCAGAGAACCCGGATTCTATGCTTTGCATCTTGCCTGGTTTTTCTTCCCCTTGTGAGTTTAGATTCCTGCCACCAGGCATTTGGGCTTCCAAGCTAATGTGATGCAGGCTTTGATCACCACCGTTTTGCACCACTCAGCTCCTCCTCCTCTTCCTCTGCTCCTGCAAGCATGAGTCAACATTCAAAGGACTCCATTTTGCTCCAAGGACAAGGATGTGACACCTGCTTTGCAATCCGGGCTGTCTAGGGGCTCCTTCCTACCAGGCCTGCAGCCCCCCCCCCCTTGAGATAACTGGCTTCCCTTCCTTTGTCACTAAGCCTAACCTGCGCATACCCAAGAGTCCACTTCCATCAATCCTGTGATTTGTTAAGCCAGAACACGCTTATGTTCATTTCGCAATCTCTCACACAGGCTGACAGAGTACAGGTCTCTTCTCCAAGTGCTGAACACGAGGCAGAGCAGTAAGACAAGCCACTTGAAATCCCCTTGGATGGCATATAAAAATAGCTCCTCTGGGCCAGAGACCAGCATCCGATCAAGGCTGATGCAAAACTTCCTGTGTTAGATGCCAGCTTGCATAAACACGGCTTTAGAGTCACATTTCAAGAGTGTAGTCAAGGGGTGGGCAGGCTTGGTCTTGCAGCTATTGTTGAACTACAACTCCCATCATCCCCAGCCTGGGATGATGTGAGCTATAGTTCAACAACAGCTGGAGGGCCGAGTTTGCCCATCCCAGTGTACTCTAGGCCCATTTCACAGATTATATCAGAGGTTCCCAAACTTGGTCCCCAGGTGGTACTGGACTACAGCTACCATAACCCCCAACTGCAGGGGCCAAAGGCTGGAGATGATGGGAGTTGTAGTCCAACAACACCGGGAGACCCAAGTTTGAGAAGCCCCAATGTGGGGAGCAAACCTAGAGTTACTATGAGGCTCCACTTGAAAGGGAACTGAAGCCCACCCTGGCTCTCCGATAAGTGTGCCGATAACGATACAGAGTTTGCCAACACATTATTGTTGCATTCACATTTGGGGGTTTACACTTCCCATACTGAATGACTGGACTGCCCATCACTTACCAGACGGCCAGTGCGCACCTTCCTAGCCCAATAAACTTCCTAAAATTAGCAGCTAAAACAAGCTACACAGTTTACGCATAGTGAAGACCTTTTATGAAGGGCAAGCCACAGAAGCAGAAGCTAGCAGAAATGGAAAAGGAGCCGGCGTGGTCCTGTTGAGAAGCTACAACAGAAACCCAGGGGAAAGAGCTGATCTAATTTAAACGGAGACAGAAATGCTTACTTAGACGCCAACAGGGCTGCAGGGAGCTGGCAAGAGTGCTGCACACAACAGACAAATGGGCAAACACCCACTGTAACACACTCCATAGACATTCCTGGCACCCATCTTGTTTAGCTACGAGAGGCATCCCATGGTTTGGGCATGGGGGTGGTCCCTGAAATATTTGGAAGGCTTGCTGGTACACCACCGGTATTGTTACCAAATCTTTCCAACTTTGGGCTGATAGCTAGGCAATTTCAATACTATTGATAACATTAGCTCAATCGATCACACAAGACGTCAGTTACAGACAAGATCTTTCCTCCCAATGTAAGGGTGTTCATAGGCAATTGTATCTTAGCAGTGCTGAGACAGCCTGAGGAGGAGCAACCAGGAGGCTGGTAGTGGCCCAGCCAAATGCCCCCAGACTCAATACGTTGACTAGAGGAGTGTGGTTCGGCAGGGCGGCCGCTCTGCTCTCGCCAGGATGATCCTCCTTTTTGTATAGACAAAAATGGTTGCAGCATCTCAATTCTCACACCAAGGATCAATGCTGGTTTACACAGGCAACCCAAGAGATCCTTCAGCTATGTCACAGGGTCCCAGCCTTGGGTGCCCAGATGACGTTGGCCCACAACTCCCATCAGCCCCAGCCACAATGGCCAAAGGCTTGGGCTGATGGGAGTTGTAGGCCAACATCACCTGGACGGGAACCCTTGTGCTATGCACTTTATTCATTTACTCTGCTGCTCCACTTGGCATTGCAAAAGTGCATGTATATGCCTTTACATGTAGACACGAGATGCAGACATCACCCATAACTTATAGAGAACATCTACAGAGCTGGGGTGGGGGTGAGTGTGTGTATGTTGGTGGGGGGGGGGGGGGAGACCAAGCACTCCTACACTGAACTGTTATAAAGTGCAGAAGCACTCACAAAGCCCTTTAAAAACATTTTAAAAGGTTCTAAACTCCGGTGAGGTTAGCCTTTTGCCCTTTCACAATGCCAGTTGGAGAGTTTCCTTCTTCATTGCTTCAGGGCAATGGGTTCTCATGATTCATTCCTCACTGAAGGTTAGGAGACAGAGGCACACAGGTGTTCCCATGAATCTCGGCCGAAGTGATCATATGCCACATTAAAATCCGGGCTTGGCCAGGATCTTAGATCTGCTCTGTGGTGGTTCGATGTCAGCTCCACACCACACCAAGCCAAGATCCTCCATTTCGATGTGGAACATGACCACTCTAGCAGAGATTCCCGGGAGCGCACACACCTCTATCTTCTCCTCCCAACTTTCGGTGGCAAACTAATCATCAGAATCGACCCATTCAGTTCTCCAGAGGCTGTGCACTCCCCTTTTAAGACCAGCCCTGCTGGATCAGGCCCAAGAAGGCCCAACTAGTCCAGCATCCTGTTTCCCACAGTGGCCCACCAGATGCCTCTGGGTAGCCCACAAGCAAGAGGTGAGGGCCTGCCCCCTCTCCTGCTGTTTGTCTCCTGAAACTGGCATTTAGAGGCACTTTGCCTCTGAGACTGGAGGTAGTCTCCAGCCTCTTACAATTCACTCACTGCTCTCAAATGTTCTCGGATCCAGTCTCAGTTCTTCCTTCGCTGTTCTCACCTTGTAGATGCCTCTCCTCAGGCCAAAATCCTGGCTTGGGCCTGAGGGTGGTTCTGAGCACACCCCTTAGGTTTCCCGCCATGCAGTTTGCTTTGAATCTCCTTCCCAGTGGGTGCAGCAATCAGTTTTATTGGACGACCCCTGGTTCTAGTGTTGGGAGAGAGGGAGAAAAATTTCTCTTGCTCCACTCCATGCCGTTCTCTACTTCTCGGGGGGGGGGTGCACAGATCCCCTTAAAATTGCTTTTCAAGAGCAGCAGTGAGATTACCTCCCTTCCAGCCCTGAAGAAAGGCAGTTCCCCCTTGCTGGATCAGGGTTTGGGATACACTAGCATAAATAAAAGAGAAACTACAGTAGGTGGGTTTCCCCCCTCCCATTTTCTCAAAGTGGGGAGATGGCAGAGGCCCTGGTTTCTTTATGGGCAGGTGCCTCTGAAATGACTGGAAGCCTGTTTTTGTGCAAGTGCAAAGTGGGGTGTGGGGAAGCTGACGAACAGCTGGCAAATGAATGGAGCCAACCAAGGAATCAGGAATCTTCCTGAACCTTGAAGAACAGAGCTACTTGGAAACAAACAGCAGGATATGAGGATGTGATGAAGAGGAAGACAGGCCAACAGCGGGTGTTAAAATAGCCACCTTTGGCAGGAGATCGACTCTGAACTGGGAAGGGGTATGCAGAGAAGGCAGCAGGCGGGGGGGGGGAGGTGTTATCTCAAAGGGCCAACTCAGGTCATGATCGGAGGGGTCACCATTTGTAGCTGCATGCAATTACAGTTGATTAACAGGCTCTGTTCTATAGCATCATTCACAGATCTGGCCAACTGACCCTTTTAGGCAGGTTACAACCAGCACCCTTTCCAATAGATCAGGGATTCTCAAACTTGGGTCCCCAGATGTTGTTGGACTACAGCTCCCAGAATCCTCAGTGGCTACGGCCATTGGAATGGTAGTCCAGCAACATCTGGGGACCCAAGTTTGAGAACGGCTGCACAGACCTTTTGAATCGCATCAGAGGTTGTTGGGATTTCTGTTCTGCTCTGGCTGCTGCCTCCTGGTTTTAAAGGTTATATTCTCAGCTGGTTTATTAAAATAGTAATTTTCACCCAAGGTTGCATTTGTTAATGTTGTGAACCACTTTCAGGATTTTGATTATAAAATATAAAGTGCACAAATAAAACCTCCTCCTTGTAAAAATCTTAGGGACACATAGAAGCATCCTTTGGGCTTGGATTCACGGCTGGCCTTCTCCATTTTGTTTGCAATATGATCTCTCACTCTTCAAGGGAGAGGCCAGAATAAAGCCTGGTGTGCATGTTTAGGACACAATTCTGCATTTCAGGCTTGAGCACCACAGACAGCGAGGTGACATCCTGAGTCCTCCAAGTGACTATAAGCTTATGCCCAATGGAGGACAGCTCAGACTCCACTGAAAGCATGCCAGTATCCACTGAAGGTAAAGTGTGCCGTTGAGTCAGTGTCAGCTCCTGGCTCCCACAGAGCCCTGTGGTTGTCTTTGGTAGAATTCAGGGAGGATTTACCACTGCCATCTCCCACGCAGTAGGAGATGATGCCTTTCAGCACCTTCCTATATCGCTGCTGCCCGATGGAGGTGTTTCCTATAGTCTGGGAAACATACCAGCGGGGATTCAAACCAGCAACCTCTGGCTTGCTAGTCAAGCCATTTCTCTGCTGCACCATTAGGCGGCTCTGCCCACCCTAAAAAAAAAAAACTTCCCCCCAACTTCTGTAGGAAGACTGAGCACCCAAGCCACACTCAGAGAAGGCACATTATGCAGCCTTGCTAGGATTGTAGGAAATGGGAGATTCATATATCTGAATGCTTCTCTGTGTTTGGTGGGGTGGGATCCTTGCATGTAGAAAAGCAACATGTAAGGTAGAAAGGCTTAGCCAGCCTTCTCCTTTAGGATTTAGTCTTCCAACAGTAAGAGGCTTTTCATCATAATTTTTTTAAAGGAACATTCAGACATAGAATGTCCAGTCAATTTATTGGCATGCACATGTGGGTCCAATGGGTCACACATGTTTGGTGTCTGTGATGCAAGGAAGGAGTTTTCCCTTAGGTTAGCTAGCACCCTTGCTGTCAAGGCTAGTCAATGCCCTAGATCCAACTCTGTTTTTAGATTGGCATACCCTAAGACCAGCCGTCTTCAAGAGAACATGACATGATCCCCAGGGGTAGTCATATCTCCTCCTCCACCCCCCAAAGGGCAGCATCCATGAGAGCTATTCTACACAACCCTTACATAACCCTATAAGAGCACCCAAGGGCTGGTCCTGTGATCGCAAGCGTGAATTGTGCCCTTTGCTAAGCAGGGTCCACCTGCTTAGAGACTACAAGTGTGAACACTGTAAAATATTCCCCTTTGGGGATGGGAAGAGCAGCTGATGGCTTGCATGCAGAAGGTCCCAAGTCCCCTCCCTGGCAGCATCTCCAGGGAGGGCTGAGAGAGACCCCTGCCTGCAACCTGGGAGAAGCCCCTGCCAGCCTGTGTGCTGCACACTGAGCTAGGCAGACTAATGGTGCAACTCAGTATAAAGCAGCTTCCTATGTCCCTATGACAACGGAGCCAGAACACAGGAGCCTGCACTGAAATGGCAACCTCCCATCAACAAGTGTCCCCATCAAAACATGGTTTGCTGGGTGGCGGCAGCTGCACAGAGACAGGATGGAAATTTCCTTGAGTTGCTCCAGCATCCCACTGCATGAACCCAGCCCTCACCCCGCCCTCTCCAGCATGGGCTATTTATTGTTTTCACCAACACAGATTTCTTTTGTTTGGAGGGAGGGAAGCCAGTTCTTTCCCCTCTGAAAGATCTTTGTTGCGATGCAAGGCGCTCGGGGAGGGAGGCATGTGTGGCAGGGACATGATGATTCACAGCATCATCTGTTAGAACGGAGCCAAGTAGGTCAGGCCCCACATTTTATGCCCAGGGAAAACAAGGAGGCTGCATGAAGGATTCAAGCCAAGCAGTTAGTGGTCTGGGGTCCCGATCTCAAAGTCTTGCCCACGGATTACCTCCCCCAGGGTTCCCAACCTGAGGTACACCAGGTGTGGCTGGACTACAACTCCCACCACCCCCAGCTACAGTTTATTGTGGCTAAGGATGATAGGAGTTGTAGTCCAGCAACATCTAGAGTAGCCCAGGTTGGGAACCCTGGCCGACCCAAAGGTCTCTTCTCTTCTCTTCCTGCTTATGGGTAAATATTGGCCCAATTCACAGGTTAAGAATGTGGGGTGGCTGATCTGGCCACCCCACATGGAATGGGGCCCCTGGATTAATTTATTATTATTATTATTTATTATTTTTACATTTATATCCCGCTCTTCCTCCAAGGAGCCCAGAGCAGTGTACTACATACTTGAGTTTCTCTTTCACAACAACCCTGTGAAGTAGGCTAGGCTGAGAGAGAAGTGACTGGCCCAGAGTCACCCAGCTAGTTTTATGGTTGAATGGGGATTTGAACCTGGGTCTCCCCGGTCCTAGTCCAGCACTCTAACCACTACACCACGCTGGATCTCATGCAAGAGGCTTGCAGAGGAGAGAACAGGAAGAGCCCTGCCCAAGTTCCATCTAAGCCAACAGCCGGTATCCACCCAGATGCTTTGGGGAAGGCCTACAACCAGGACATGCAAGGCACTGTCCCACCCCACTCGTCTTCCAGCAGCCAGCAATAAATTTCTGAAACACCCCAAGGACAAGGCTCTGTACAAATATAGGCCCCTGCCTGCAGGTATACTGCTTCTGAGTGCAGAGGATCTATTCAGATGTCAAGGTAGAGTCATTGATATAATTCCCCTTCTCCGTGGATTTGCCCAATTCCCTTCTAAATGAGCCTAAGCAAGGGGTTCCGAACCTCAAGTTCCCAGATGCAGCTGGACTACAACTCCCATCATCCACAATAAATTGTAGCTGGAGATGATGGGAGTTGTAGTTCACCAACATTTGAAGTACCACAGGTTGGGATTGGAACCCCTGATGTAGTCCTTCCTGCAGTACCCAGGTTGTGGCTGATGTAATGTTAAGTGACCAACAAAGTAGATGGTCTGGTGGTAGCAAGCATGACTTGTTGCCTTAACTAAGCAGGGCCTGCCCTGGTTGCATATGAAAGGGAGACTAGCACGTGAGATATTCTCATCTATTTTTATTTTATTAAAACATTTGTATACCACCCAAAACTTACGTCTCTGGGCGGTTTACAACAGAATAAAAACAAAGTAAAACATTCATTAAGACAAAAAATGGGGTGGGGTGGGGTGGGGACACATTATAACAATTTAAAAATTTTAAAATATTTTAAAACAGCATTAAAACCATTAATTAGGGGATGGAGCTCTTCTGGGAAGAGCATATCAGCTCCAAGTTCCCTCCCTGGCAGCATCTCCAAGATAAGGCTGAGAGAGACTCCTGCCAGTAACCTTGGAGAAGCCGCTGCCAGTCTGTATAGACAATACTGAGCGAGACGGACCGATGGTCTGACTCAGTATATGGCAGCTTCCTATGTCCCTAGATGGTACTGACTGCACCAGTCCTAACCTTCCAGGCATCTCCCATAGTCGCCTCTTTTCCAAACTGAAGAGCCCCAGATACCTCATAAGGAAGGTCCCAAGTTCCCTCCCTGGCTTTGCCAAGATAGGGCTGGGAGAGATTCCTGCCTGCAACCTTAGAGAAGCAGCTGCCATTCTGTGAAGACAATACTGAGCTAGAGAGGCCAATGTTCTGACTCAGTATATCTATATCTATATCAGTATATTCCTATGTAACGACCAGCATACCTATATGTTGGGTTAAGATTTTTTGTTTTGTTTTGTGGCCCTTAAAGTATGAGGGGAATAGCAAGACTGATGACCAAACCACTATGGGTATATATGACAAGTTGCAAAGTAGGAGTTGCAGGGCAGGCAAGAACCCACTTTGACCACTGTTAAAATGGCACTCCACTCCAAGAAAGATTCAAAAGTACTTCAGTTCATTGAGGCCTTTACAACTGATCAGTGCAAAATCACGCCATGGACAGGAATGCATGTCTACATGGATGGTCATGGTCTGCTTGGATACAAACCCACTAGTCAATGATCCTTACCCATGTACCGGTATGTGATCAAGCTCTGTGTGCCACATTAATACTGGACGAGAAGGGTGGGAAGATGGGGATCCCTGAGCTCTTCAGAAAAAGATGGAATACAGAGAGGATAAAAAGATTTGGTGCTGGGTGCTATCAAATATGTCAATGCCATCCAGACCAATTTCTCCTTATCAGCTTCATCAGGAGATGGTTTAACCTCTCTAAATGCCTGCTTGGAATCAGTAATGAGTTGGATGAGGGATAACAAACAAGACAGAAGTACTTGTGGGAGGCTGGAACTTTGATCTAGATCTGCCTATTCTGGGTGGGGTAGAACCCCCCCCCCGTAAGATCAGGTATGTAGCTTGGGAGCACTTCTGGCTATGTGCACTTGACGGCTATGTGGAACCTCCATTTTCAGAGACAGTATACCTCTGAACACAAGTTGCTGAATCAAAAATAGCAGGGCTGGACCATTGCCTTCCTGCCCTGTCTGGGGGCTTCTCAGAGGCACTGAGTTGGCTTCTGTGGCAAACAGAATGCCAGTCTTGAGGGACAATTAGTCTGACCCAACAGGGTGGTTCTTATGTCTGTGCTTTGACAACTGTGTCCCTCTCCCACAGATGGGTTTTCTCATCCCTCCTTCCCTCCGCTCTCCCTCTTCTCACTCCATCCATCAGGGCTACCCAAGTACTATGTAGTGTACAAGTTCACCTCCCTCTCCAGGTTGCAGGCATCAGAGGATGCCAAATTTAGCCCGTGCAATTTGGATATTCACCATTTGCATGATACCACAGGTTCCCTGTACTGGTGTTGGACTCAGTTTTGAATACAGTTCCATGGTTGTTCTACAAGAGAAGGGAGAAGAGCTGGGCGTGGGCTTTCCATGCCACAGCTGCAGGTGAAAGAGCTAAGGAAGAACATAGAAAGCTCCTTACACCGAGTCAGGCCATTGGTCTATCTAGCTCAGGATTGTCTACACTGGCAGCAGCTTCTCCAAGGTTGCAGGAAGGAATCTCTCTCAGCCCGATCTTGGAGATGCTGCCAGGGAGGGAACTTGGAACCCAGATGCTCTTCCCAGAGCGGCTCCATCCCTTAAGGGGAATCTCTTGCAGTGTTCAACATCAAGTCTCCCATCCATAAGCAACCAGGGCAGACCCTGCTTAGCTAAGGGGACAAGTCATGCTTGCTACCACCAGACCAGCTCTCCTCTCCTAAGGAGCCTCCTGTCCCTGTTAGAGTAACCCCAGGAGGGTCTAGTTTGGGGAGGGAGTGGCATCAGCCGAGCCAGCCTCACTGCTAACCAGCCTAGAGAGAAGAATCTTTCCCAGCACTGTTATCAGTTGCATTGGACTTGGACATGGGAGAATAGCAGCACATTGGAAACCTCTCGTAGCAGCTCAGTTCTTTATTGCTTACAACTCCTTGGAAAAGTCCAGTGAAAAAAGGATAAGATAGAGGCAGGTGAAGACAAGACAACCAGCCAGGACAATCGACCTGAGTGACAGTTTCTAGTCCACCTGATTCTATATCCAATTCGGAGCCTCAGCCAGATTGCACAGACCAACCACTCAGACAGATTTCTGCTTCAGAACTGAAGCTGTGCCCCCCCCTTCTCACACATGGCCTTCTCATCCCTGAAAACATCTGGGCTTGCCTCTCAAGCAGGCAGTCCACAACATCTGGGATCCTCTGTACAGAAGGCGCCGTGGGCACCAGAATTCTACTTGGCATCGCGATTCCTCCACTGGTGGGGCAGTGGCAGCAGAAGTGTCTGTGCCTCCCTCCAGCTATAGGAAACATAGGAAGCTGCCATATACTGAGTCAGACCATTGGTCCATCTAGCTCAGTATTGTCTTCACAGACTGGCAGCAGCTTCTCCAAGGTTGCAGGCAGGAATCTCTCTCAGCCCTCTCTTGGAGAAGCCACCAGGGAGGGAACTTGAAACCTTCTGCTCTTCCCAGAGCGGCTTCATCCCCTGAGGGGAATCTCTTGCAGTGCTCACACATCAAGTCTCCCATTCAGATGCAACCAGGGCAGACCCTGCTTAGCTATGGGGACCAGTCATGCTTGCTACCACAAGACCAGCTCTCCTCTCCATTCAGCACCATCTCCTACTCACACTCCCATCTGATGCTGACTGGAGCCACAGGAGCTGCTACTTCTAGACAGCCCAAAGGAGCAATGTGCCAGGAACCCAGGATGCTCAGAACCCACACAAAGAAGCAGGCATTTTCAGTGCAGAGGCCCTCAGATCTTACACACAGATGAGCATCTTCACTTCAAGCCCTCCGTGACTTTTCCTCTTGGAGGGTCCCCCTTTCCTGCTAGCCCAGGAGACATAGGGTGGACTAGTTAGCTACAGTGCTGGCCCCTGAACTGAAGCCCTGCCTCAAACAGCACCTCCTTCCTCCCCTCCCCTCCCCTTTCTTCTTCCCCTATTCAAACCACACCCCACATCCCTTCCTCCTCTCAGCTCTCCCTCCTTTCCTAGTAGAAGAGGAGGAAAAGCAGCCTGGCCCCATTTTGCCTCCCTTTCCCCTGCAGGGTGCCTCGTGGGCAACCATTCCGCTTCTGACAACGGGCCACACAACAACCTGCCACCCGAAGCAGCCCGCCTCGTCCTGCTTCGTAGCAGAGTTGCCCCCGCTTGGCTACTATTCAGAGTCTCCTGGACTCCAGGGCCAAGGGATAGAAACGGGAGGCCTCCCCTTGGGTCCCCATCGGGCCATATCACTAATGGAACAAACCTCCTAGGACCCCGGAGGGAGGGAGGGAGCAGGGCTTGCGAGCTGGGCTATGACTCACTCTTGCGCATGGAGAATGAGAGAGATGTTTGCAGGTACAGGGTCAACATCCGCACTCAAGATTTGTGTGTGTGTTTTTTTTAGTACCGAGGGTTGAAAGCTGTATTATTTATACTCTCTCTCTCTCTCTCTCTCTGCAATATCTGTTTGTGAGGGTGAAGGTTGGCAAAGGGTGGAAGGGGAATTTTGGAATATCATATATAATATAGTTTAATGTAACTATTGGAAGTTCAAGAGATGTTAATGCAATCCTGCTCTTTCTTTTTATCTTTTCAATAAATGTTGTTTTTTTTAAGAGATATGTTTGCACAGGAGAGAGGGGGGCGGGTATGCAGAGAATGCTTTGCTTTTCACCACATCCTTACAGTTCTTCTGCAACCAAGACATGGGGAGAGAAGGCAGGGAGCCCAGGGAATAGGGGGCCCCTCTTCCCTTCTGGTCCCAGAGCCCACTCCCACTTTGCCATGCCCCTGGTCCTAGGGCGCTGCTGGACGACAGCTTCCCCAAGGCCATTGTGGCTGGGGAGGGAAGGAAGACGTTGGAGGTCAGCAACATCTGGGCGCCCAAGTCCGAGATCCTTCCCCCTGCCCAAGGGCATCCTCACCCATCGCTCCTGCCCATTCCTCCCTCTGTCTGAGGCAGGTTCCAGCCAGCTCCAAGCAGTAATTAGAGGACTGCCTCTCCCCCAGCCTCTAAACAGCGTGTCTGGAAGCCTTTCCAGGTTACAACAAGACAGCATTTCCCCCCAAGGGCATCCTAAAGTTAGGTCTTCACCTGGCCTTTGGGAGGTGTGTGTGTGTGTGTGTGTGTGTGTGTGTGTAGAATAAGGAAAGCAAGCGCCACCCAGAAGTCAGGCCTGGACAGTTACTTCCAGTCAGGGGCTGGAGCCATTCAACATCAGGCTTCAGTTCCACCTGTATTTTTTTAACTCTCTGGCTTTGAACTGGGTTAGATGGATTTCATGCAGAAGAAGACCACTCTCTTTAAAGAGTTACATGGCAGACAGGACGATTTAAAAAAACAACAGTTTGTTTTTGTTTTTTAATTTTTGGAAAGATTGCAAGCAAAAGGATTGCTGACAGCTACACAGGGAAGGGCCTTCTCGGTTGCTGCCCCGAGACTGTGGAATACGCTCCCTACTGAAATACGATCCTCCCCATCTCTGGCCATTTTTGAAAAGCACTTGAAAACCCACCTCTTCAGCCAAGCTTTTCCAGCTTTTAACATTTTTAAGTTTAAACCAGTTTTTAATTTTTAGATTGCCTTAATTGTTTTAAGATTTTTTGTGTATGTCTTAGTTTGTTTTATGTTGCTGTTAACAGCCCAGAGATGAAAGTTTGGGGCGGTGTACAAATTTGACAAATACATAAATATATATATAAAATACATTTTTAAAAAAATCTTTTATGCTAGTTATACAACTGAAAATCAGTTCCCAATTCATGTGTGTTGGAGTTCAGTTTGTTTCCCCCCGATTCCAGGCAGTCAAGGGATTTTAGGCTCAGGTTCCTATTAGACGCCCTGGCTGACATGCAGAGCAAGCACAGCCCTCGGGAACATTTTGTGGGGGTGGCACAAAGGGCTTCATGGGTAAGCGGAGGGTGTCAAAACTGCTGCTTCCCAACTGCACTGGTGCAGCTAGTCCTCATGAAAATAAAACTGCTAATATTATAATGCCCTTTTACAAAACGATGTACGCCGGTCACACTTGGAGTACTGTGTCTAATTCTGGTCACCACATCTAAAAAGGGACATTGTAGAACTGGGAAAGGTGCAGAAGAGGGCAACCAAGATGGTCAGGGGCCTAGAGCACCTTTCTTATGAGGCAAGGCTACAACAGCTGGGGCTATTTAGTTTAGAAAAAAGATGACTGCGGGGAGACATGATGGAGGTCTATAAAATTATGCATGGGGTGGAGAAAGTGGAGAGAGAGGGAAATTCTTCTCCCTCTCACTCAACACTAGAACCAGGGGTCATCCCATGAAATGGATTGCCAGGAAATCTAGGACCAACCAACGGAAGTACATTTTCATACAACGCATAATCCATAATGGGTATTTAAGAGAGCGTCTTCTTCACTATGAGCCCCACCGGCCGTTGAGGTCACTTGAGGAGGTCCGTCTCCAGTTGCCACCAACTCGTTTGGTGGCTACACAGAGACGGGCCTTCTCGGCTGCTGCCCCGAGATTGTGGAATGCGCTCCCTGCTGAGATACGATCCTCCCCATCTCTGGCAATTTTCAGAAAAGACATCTCTTCAACCAGGCTTTCTCAGCTTTTTAAAACTTGTTTTTAAATTGTTCTGATTATTTAATTATTGTTTTATGATGTTTTTAATTGTTAATCATTGTTTTATGCTTTATAATTTTTGTTTTAATTATTAACTGATTCTAATAGTGTTTTAATGTAAACCGCCCTGAGCCTTTTGGAAGGGTGGTATAAAAGTTTTAATAATAAATAAATAAATAATAAATAATCCACTCGTGGAATTCTCTGCCACAAGATGTGGTGACAGCCAACAACCTGGATGGCTTTAAGAGGGGTTTGGATACCTTCATGGAGGGGAGGTCTATCAACGGCCACTAGTCAGAGGGCTATAAGCCACCTCCAGCCTCAAAGGCAGGATGCCTCTGAGTACCAGTTGCAGGGGAGTAACAGCAGGAGAGAGGGCATGCCCTCAACTCCTGCCTTTGGGCTCCCAGCGGCACCTTGTGGGCCACTGTGTGAAACAGGATGCTGGACTGGATGGGCCTCCTTGGGCCTGATCCAGCAGGGCTGTTCTTATGCTCTCTTGCTGCACTGATGCATCTGTGTTCCGTGGCTCGGCCCCTGCTTCCAACAAGCCACTGTAGAAACAGCAAGCTGGATCCAAGCCACGGGCTGATCAGGCAGAAGGGAACTTTAGTTCAGCACTGTTCACTGAGCAAAGCGACTCTTATATTTAGCAGGAGGAGAGCAACTGGCCCTATCCATCCCCAGCACAGCATCACTCCAGTGGCTCTTGCTGCTTTCGATAAATGCATGGAGGACAGGTCTATCAATGGTTACTAGTCTGAGGGCTATAGGCCACCTGCAGCCTCAGGGGCACGATGCCTCTCAATACCAGTTGCAGGGGAGCCACAGCAGGAGGAGCGAGGGCATGCACAGACCTCTTGCCTGTGGGCTTCTCAGAGGCATCTGGTGGGCCACTGTGGGAAACAGGATGCTGGCCTAGATGGGCCTCCTTGGGCCTGACCCAGCAGGGCTTTTCTTCTGTATCTGCCTTACACTTCTTTTTAGATTGTGAGCCCCTTTTGGGGACAGGGGACCATCTTATTCATCTATTTTATTTTTCTATGTAAACCACTTGTGAACTTGGTTGAAGAGTGGCAAATAAGTATTTGTAGTAGTCGTCGTTCTGGTGGAGAAGGAGAGTTCTTTCATGTGCTGAGCTTCTCCAAGGCCTCTCTGTATCAAGCCGAATGAATGCAGAGTCACGCAGCCGGGGACAGACCTGCGCTCCGGAGGGGAAGGGCAGCCCACCTTCCTCCATCTAATGATTAGCCTGGGTTTCTTCCAAAGGAAATGAGACACACACACACCCCTCCAAACAAACAATTACAGGTGCCAAAATAAAAAAGTCCTGTAATTTCGACAGATTGCAATTTCCATGTCTAAAGCACTATATAATTGGAAGAGTTCAGACTTGCAGAAGGGCAGGGGAGAACACACCTGTCAGCTTCACATTCCGTTGGAGAAGGCAAAAATAGAGGTGCATCTCCATCGGAAAGAGCACAGCACAGCACAGATGTCTTTGATGGCTGGAAGATTAGAGTTAGAGAAAGCCGGATCTGGCTTCAAATTCTACCTTGGCCTTTGGACTGGTCTGTTTACAGCAGGGCTGCTCAACTTCGGCCCTCCTACAAATGCATTGGTTTAAAATTTTACAAGTATGGTAGTATTTTAACTTTTTCTGTTGTCATTTATCTTTAACTAATGTTATAACTTTTCTGTTATTTATTTTGTTTGTCATAAACCACCAAGACGCTTAGGATTGGGGCAGAATAAAAATATGTTAAATAAATAAAAACAAATAATCCCTGGCTATTGGCCACTGTGGCTGGGGATTATGGGAGTTGTAGTCCAAAAACAGCTGGGGGGGCAAAGTTGAACAGGCCTGGTTTAGAGAGATAACTGGTTGATAGAGCTTTATAAAATCATGCACAATGTTGATAAAATGAATAGGGAAACAGTCCCTTCTTCTCTCGTTGTTCTAGACTGGGGGGGGGGAACTTGGCCTGCCAGATGTTGAACGACAACTTGTTGAACATCTGGAGGGCCAAGTTTGCCTACGCCACTGGTCCAGATCTTGGTTCACTCAATTGAACCACTTGGCTGTAAATTCGGGATACACAAAAGCACACTCCTTCACACAATAAATCTGCAGAATTCACTTGCCATACAGGGTAGCCAATTGTGACTGAAGCTATTCCTGGAGCTTTCTCCCCTCCTACAGTATTTTTTGTGATCATTGATGGAGGATAGGTCTGTGATCAACAAGGGCAAAATGAAGGCAAAATGGAACCTCCATGTATGGAGGCAGTCTACCAACAGACAGCAGGGGCTGCAGAGCAACAGAAGGAGAGTGCTGTTGTCTTTATGCCTTCCTGGTGACATCCAACTGGCCACTGGGAGAAGCAGGATGTGGGAATATATGGGACCCTGGCCTGATCCAGCAGGGGTCTCCTGATGCTACAGGCGATAAGTCACTTTCTGCAATCAGATTACGGCCAACTCAGGTTAGTGACATAGTTATTGATCCTGTGGGCATACACTCATTTTGGGAATTTCCCACCAAAATCTCAGATCCTCAGCATTTGCCGTGTTTATACAAGACTCTCTTCCATTCCAACTACAATACAACTGGCCTCGAATGCCCATTTTGTTTGATCACTGCCGAAGGTTTAGCAGTTTCCCGTGGGTAAGATTCATGAGGCCTGCAAACCCTCTGGGCTTGCCTCTCTCTGGCACCCAGCCACACCCAGCAGAGGGGTGCTTACTAAGCCAGCCAAGAAGATTTCCCTACGACGTCCAATGCCATGAGGAACTTTCGGGAGGGGAGAGAAGAAGAAGCCCCGCACCGGACGGCGGCTCAAACCAGACCGCGCAAGGAGAAATCGGCAGGAAGGATGAAGCCCTAGACAGAGAATGGCCCCTTATCACAAAAAGTGACAGGTTGAGAGGCGGCAGCAGGCCGAGCGGGCCGCTACTGCATTGCAGATAATCCCCGAGGGAATGTCTGCTCATTGCGAGATCACAGCCAAGGCAAGAATGGCCTGCAGAAAGCTCGTGCTGCTAGGCGGGAGGAAACCGTTTGCTTCAGGGGGCAGCAGTTCTGGGCTAGCATGTTACAGAGGAGTGCTTGAAACACATTTCGGATGCATGAAGGAAGCAGGCAAAGCGGGGAGAAGGGGGTGGGACAGCCTGCCGGCCAGCACAGGAAGCAGACCCATGCCGAGTCAGACCAGTGGTCCAGCATTGTCTACACTGCCCAGCATCACCTCTCCAAGGTTTCAGGCAGGAGCAGGGGCGTAACTACAATAGGGCCAGGGGAGACAGTTGTCTGGGGGGCCACTGCCTTGGGGGCCCCCCCAGAGGCAAGTCACATGACTGACTCCCCCAGCCGCACACCCGCCTGGGCTTCCTTCAGTGGTATTCATCCTCCCAAATTGATGTGGGTGTTAAGACCTGGAGCTACCAGAACAGCATGTCTTTCTCTAGTACCATTCAAGGACTTGCATCATCCACAATTTACAAAACCTTTTAAAAAATCATTTAGGATGATGTTCTATTGTGGCACATAGGTTGTGTATGTGTGTGTGTGTCTATGCTTTTTGTTACCACTATTCAGCCTCATTTAAGATTTCTTTACTTCATGAGCTGAGCTTCAGTGAGTGGGGGTGGGGGGGCATTTTAAAATCTTGTCTCTGGGCCCACCCCAACCTTGCTATGCTCCTGGGCAGGAGTCTTTCCCAGAATACCCGAGAAAGAACCTGGGACGTTCTGCATGCAGAACCTCTACAGTCCTTGCCCCTCAGATTGGAACTTGGGGCCCAGATCTCCAAACCTGCAGTTCCATAGGCAGAAGCGACCACGCATGGCCCACACCAGCAGCAAGGAAACAGCCAATGCTTCTTAAAAATTTCAGTGGCCATCACGTCAGAGCCAGGGAGTCTGGTTTCCAGCTGGGCCTTCCAACTGGACACAGGAACTGACTTAGACTGGGTCAGCCTTCCACCAAGCCCAGTGTTGTCTTCTCTGACGGGAAGCAATTCTGGGGCACAAAGAACTCTTTCCCTGTCAGCTGCTACCGGAGATCTTTTTAATTGGTGGTACTAGGGATTGAACCTGAGACCTTCTGCATACGAGGCCGATGTTTGACCCCTGAACTGTAGCCCTGCCCTATGTCCGGACTTGGCAACTCTTCTGCACCATTTGGAAGTCCACCTCGAATTCCGAGAACCATGGAACCAGCATTATAAGTAGGCATTCCAAAAAAAAGCAGGCCCAAGGGTACAAGTAACATAGACGTTTAGCTTGGGGTGCCTTTGGCCACTGTGGCAGGGGATGGTGGGAATTGTAGCCCAACCTGTGGGGACCCAAATTTGAGAACCACTAGATTAGGCCAAGTCAAAGAGGTGCCGATAGGATTAAAGGACATGGAAGATAAGGTGAGGGAGGAATCTGGTCTTGTGGTCAATTCATTGGGCGGTATAGAAATTGAATGAAGGAATGAATGAATTCATGCACAAGCATGAATTGTGTCATTTGCTAAGCAGAGTCCACCCTGGTTTGCATTTGAATGGGAGACTACATGTGAGCACCTTAAGATAGTCCCCTTAGAGGATGGGACCACTCTAGGAAGAGCACCTGCATACTTACATGCAGAAGGTTCCAAATTCCCTCTTCTGGGCATCTCCAAAATAGAGATGAGAGAGAGACTCTTGCCTGCAACCCTGGAGAAGCTGCTGCCAGTCTGTGTAGACAATACTGAGCTAGATGAACCAAGGGTCTGACTCAGTAGAAGGCAGCCTCCCGTGTTCCCAAGATTCACATGTCCTAAGCCAGAGCTCCTTAGAGGAAGAGCGTGGGGGAAAGTAACCAGAAACTATTTTCTAAGCAACTCCCAACCCATACTAAAAAAAGAGATGGTGACAAATTGCTAACAAACCAGAAGGCTGGGGTTGCAGTTGTCAGGAACCTTTTCAGGAGTGGAAGGAGTTTGTTTCCCCACACCAACTAGGGTGGATCCTGGTCCCAGGCTAGATTCCACAAGGTTTCTAGCCTAGATTCACAAGGCTGTGAGACACGTCACAGGTCCACCAATGCATTTCCACCCACCCCAAGTATCTAAGAGACAAGAGAGGTGGTCCCTCCCTCTGACACATTCATGATACAGGAGCCAAAGCCTTTCTGCTTCCTGGAATGCCGGTTTATGAAGCATTTTCAATGCCGGGGAGGTGCCGGGTGTTTAATTCAAGCCTCCGACACCGAGTCACTGCTCTGCCTCAGGCAAGTCATTCACAGCCTCCTGAAGCAACACAGCAAAGCCAGTTAGGTGTGTCTCCAGAAGCAAGGAAGGGATTTACACGAGGAAAGCATTCAGGTGTACAAAGTCAGGCAGGTACAAGGCCACTGAGCTGCAGCCCCACTCTACTTCTGGTCCTGGCCATTGTTCTGCTTTTTTGTTTGTTTGCAAGTCCACCTTGAATGTCGAGAACCATGGATCCAGCATCATAAGTGGGCACTCCCAAAAAGCAGGCCCAAGGATACACCAGTGTTCAGTTTGGGGTACCAGGGGAGTGCCTTTGGCCATTGTGGCTGGGGATGATGGGAGTTGTAGTCTAACATCTGGGGACCCAGATTTGAGAGCCACTGGATTAGGCCATACCACAGAGATGCCACTAACGAGAGAGGGCATTGGTTGTTTGGGACAGAATTGCACCAGGCTCTGCATTGCCCAGGTTGCCTCCAAAGCCAGCCAGCCGCCCCATTTTGGCTGGAAATTCCAACACATCCGCAAATCAGAGGAGAATCTCTTCTATCCCACCCACCATTCCCAATACACACTCCTCATGGGGTCTCACCCCATTTTCACCAGCGAGGGCTGCACCACTTTAGAGACACTTGGCTGAGCTACCCTCCATAAAAGAAGGTTTCCCTGCTTGTAGAGAGCTAGCAAGTCAGAGAGAAGGACTGTAGCCTCCCTTGCAACTTTGCTATATTGTTTCCACATTTCTTCCCTGAAGGAGCATTTGATTATGCTGGACTGTCTGGCACCTCAGCTAAACTAGGACCCCATCGCCATCCACCTCCACTCCTGCATTTCTTTTACCCACCTTCCTAGCCCTGTTCACATGTCATATGCAACCCAGGTACAATCTGTGTACACTGTATGGATCTGTGTGTGCACACACAGTTCTCCCCACACGTTCTGCTGAACGAAAGTACCGCAGTACACTTATCTGTCGCTTGCATTTCAGGGGAGAGGCCTGATATACACCTATACAGAACCCCTGCCAACTTGGCAAAGAGGCACATTTCAACGTGGTGATTCTCTTTATTGAGCAGGGGGAGAGTAACTGGCCCTCTCCACCCCCAGCACAGCATCCCTCCAGTGGCTGTTGCTGGTGTGTGTCTTATGTTTCTTTTTAGATTGTGAGCCCTTTGGGGACAGGGATCCATCGTATTTATTTATTATTTCTCTGTGTAAACCGCCCTGAGCCATATTTGGAAGGGCAGTATAGAAATAGAATAAATAATAATAATAAACCCATGTACGTATTTAGGAGTATACACGTGTGAAAAATGAACCTAGCTATAGACACCCAGTTTCACCTTTAACACACTTGTACACTCATCCACACAAACACATATATGCATGTATTATAGGCTCTGTACATGTGTAGAACACCATGTCTGAATAGGGTTTCTGTCTCTCTTCCCTCTAGCCCCAGCTTTCCCTCTTTCAATCTGCAACAAATGATAAGCCAACATAGACAAATTAAGCATGAAAATAAGGCCTCTTCCCCCACAAGGGTCATATCAAGTTTACCTTTCCTCAGTGCAAACTTTGGCTGGTTGTTGGGGGTCACAGTTTTCTCCAAGCACTTTGGAAACTGGTTTCTTCCAGACAGCCTCTCTCCTTGCTCTGTAATTTACGGGCAAACAGAACGAATCATTCCTTCCAAAACCACATCACAGAAGCTCCTCCACCAACATCCCTTTGGATACGGCCAGTCAAATTTATTGTGCTCCTGCATCACTGACTTGGCTGAAGCACTCTGGCGGGCAGAGATCGCTGGACAGACAAGTGCTACTTGAGGGGTTGCCAGAGGTCCCTTAAAATAAAATTTAAAAAGACACACTGGCTGTCAGTCCAGCAATGCAAGTGGGGGAAATGGTGTGTTACACAAGAGTAAGCCCATTATTTCCAGTGGACTTACTCTTCTGCAAAATCACTTGCACACTAGCAGTGTTACTAGGCTGATGTACCCTGGCTTATAGGGTATGCCCACCACTATCTGTGATGTCTTCAAGTGTCCTGGCTGTTGGCCTGAAACTGTGATCCAATGACCACAGTCCTGGGAGGAGAGCTGGTCTTGTGGTCGCAAGCATGGATTGTCCCCTTTGCTAAGGAGGGTCCACCCTAGCTTGAATTTGAATGAGAGACTGCATGTGTGAGCACTGACATTCCCCTTCAGGGATGGGGCCACTCTGGGAAGAGCATTTGCCTGATTGCATGCAGAAGGCTCCAAGTTCCCTCCCTGGCAGCATCTCCAAGATAGGGCTGAGAGAGACTCCTGCCTGCAACCTTGGAGATGCTGCTGCCAGTCTGTGTAGACAACACTGAGCTAGATGGACCAATGGTCTGACTCGGTAGAAGGCAGCTTCCGATGTTCCTGGTGATGGCTCCTTATTCCAAACAGTCAGTCACCTTTAGCAAATCAGTCTGCTCAAGACTCGGACAAAATCTCTCTTTCAAGCCACCAGCTATAGAACTGGGCCAACACAGACCGACCTCACAGTACAAGGAAAATGGCAGAGCAAGCACATCTTTCAACCAACACACACACACACACCACACATACAAGTTCACATGCAACACCAAACCTGGATTTGCCCCTGCAGAGCCAAGCCTCCAGGTCACAGACACTCCGGTTTCCTAACCTCCCCGTCTGTGCACTCCAGCCAATTATTGGTATTTATGGAATTTGCTGTCGCAGGATAGGGTGATGGTTGTAAAAGAGGATTAGACCAACCCATGGAGCAGGAGACAGCTAGCACTAGCAAACCATCACAATAGCTAGTGTGGAATCATCATCAAAGGCCATATATCTCAATACCAGTTGCAGGGGCTGTAGTGAGAAAGCTATTGCCTTCATGGCCTGCTTTTGGGTTTCCCAGAGAGATCTGGTTAGCTATGGTGCGAAGCAATTTGCTAGACTTTTGTTCTGGTCCTCTGAGACTTGGATTTTCTTTGCTACTTCCCGTCTCATGGGCAACTAGAATTTGAAGTTGTGTATGAACTGGCACACAGCGATTTGCACTTGCATTGAAAACCGAGATTGCAAACCAAGAGGAAATCCTAGTTTCGAAGGCAAGCACAGACCATTGTTTGTCTATTTGGATATTACTATAAACTAGGGTTTGGTGTAACCTCGGAAATAACAATTAAATGGGGCAAGAAGAGCACATGAATGGCTCATCCTCAGAGTACCCGGATCATGGTATGGATGCTGGTTTGTGTGAAATAACTCTCACACTTTTTATAGAACCGGATGTCCACTTTAAGCTCTACCTAAGGAACATACCATCTTCTATGCATCCACTTAAAACAAGGCAGTGGGAGCTTTTTCTCCTTTAAGTCCCACACAGTAACATCTACAAAGAAAAGCAGCAATGTCCCAAGACACCTAGAACCCACAGCTCAAGGGTGACCAGTCTGAAGTTCTCCAGCTGTTGGACTACAACTCCCATCATCCCCAGCTCCTGGTTGGCCATTCCTACCAATGCTGAATAATGATCTACACAGGGCTCCCCCCGCCACACACACAAAGCCAATCTGCTCTGCAATGCAGGTTTCCAAGTATGATGAGGCCAAACACACACATAAAGGTAAAATTGTGCTGTCGAGTCGGTGTCGACTTCTGGCAATCACACAGCCCTTTGGTTGTCTTTGGTAGAATACAGGAGGGGTTTACCGTTGCCACCTCCTGCACAGTATGAGATGATACCTTTTCGCATCTTCCTATATCGCTGCTGCCCAATATAGGCGTTTCCCATAGTCTGGGAAACATATCAGCGGGGATTCGAACCGGCAACCTCTTACTCCCTAGGCAAGTTCCTTCCCCACTGCACCACATACACACTCAAAGATCCAGAGAATTCTGTTACTAGCAATTCATAACACCTTTGGAAGAAGGAGCCCACACATATAGCTCATCATTTGACACATCCCAACATTAGGTCTGGCGGAGGTTATTTTTAGCCGCCTCCAAAATGCCCACAGTGACTTGTACTGCTTCATGTTACACAGCGATATAATGTCCTTGTACTTCACTCTCGGCTGGAGTAATCCCAGCAGAGGCACTGACTGCACAGAGAGTAAAGAGGATGCAGACTACAGTCTCGGGGCATCCGCGGGAAGCTTCTCCTGCACAAGCCCCATTGATAGGGATGGGAGCAGTACTCAAGCTGTGATCCCATTCATTTCAGTGGGGTGCTACTCAGCTATGATAATCCCAAAAGAATCCAGTAATGACTTAATATGAACCACCCACACCCCCAGAATGCAGTGGCACATTTAATATAAATACTGATTAAAATCATAACTGGATTCCTTGGGGATCATCATTGTTTTTGAATTCAACGGATATTGCCTTTATTTGTCCTATTCAGCTATTACTATTACAGGGGTTCTCAAACTTGGGTCCCCACATAATGGCTGTGAGTGGGGATGATGGGAGTTGTAGTCAACAGCATCCGGGGACCCAAATTTGAGAACCCCCGTGCTATCACAATGGTGGATTGCTCCACATTATGGAAGCCTCGGGTGGTAGAGAGGACAGCTTGCCAAGGAAGGTAGTGGTGATATCCAGCTGATGCACTGCTACTGGTCTCCAAGTATCTGTCCAGTTGGTTTAACTACCTTGCCAAGACTGACACTTCTTGAATGATGGGAGAGTAGGCATAAGAACAAGGGCTCTGTCTATCTTTTCTTTTCCACTTAAAAAAAAAAACCACATAGGAAGAACCCTGCTGGATCAAACCAAAATGGTTCTATAAAGCCCAGTATCCTGCTTCCAACAGTGGTCAGCCAATGCCTCGAGAAGCCTCCAAGCAGGACAGGAAAGCCACGCCCATTCCCCCCCTGCAATCAGCTGCTACTCAGATGCTTACTGGTCCTTTAACTATCAACAGAGTTGATTGATTGATTGATTGATTAAGTGCCATCAGGTCGGTGTGGACTCTTAGGAGGCACATAGATAGATTCTCTCCAGGATGATCTGTCTTCCACTTGGCCTTTAAGGTCTCTCAATGGTGCATTCATTGCAGTGGTGCAATCAACAGAGTTACATTCCATGAAATCTTACCGTGTTACAGAGCAGGGTCTAGCAGGAAGTTCTCTCCTCCTTCCACACTTTGAAAGAGCAAGAGGAGGGGATCAGAGGGGAGAAGGAGGGGCTGGAACATCTTCCATGCCACCCTCCCTCTTTTTCAGAGCCAGCGGGAAGAGAAGTGTGACTAGTTAACAGAAACAGGAGACTGGGGATGCAGGCAGAGGCTGCCCAACGGGCTCATAGGAAGCTGCCTTCTACGGAGTCAGACCCTTGGTCCATCTAGCTCAGCATTGTCTACCCAGACTGGCAGCAGCTTCTCCAAGGTTACTGGCGGGAGCCTCTCTCAACCCTATCTGGAGATGCTGCCAGGGAAGGAACCCGGAACCTTCTGCATGACCAGCCCCGAGTTCAGATCCTCTTCTAGGACCACAAGGACTCGCTTGTCACTTCTCCCCATTTCCCCCCTGGAGCTTTACCAGTGGGGTGTGATGAAGGGGCACAGATGGATAACATTGGCTTGCCATAGTTTGACTTCACTACAGAAATGAATGTAAACTGCTCTGAGAACGTTTGCTGATAAGCCGTACCTAAATAGTCACAGTATCCTTTTCCCTTTGGACTCATATGGAACACACTCTTCCCCTTTAATTGTGGTGTCGGAAGGAACTTCAGCTTCTCTCACCTTGGCATAACATTTGCTCTTCTAGTTACAAGGAACATTTATATACCGCTATTCAACCAAAGTTCCCATAGCGGCTTACATACAGAATTTTTTAAATTAATTAATTAATTAAGTGGCTCCCTGTCCCCAAAGGGCTCACAATCTAAAAAAGAAACATAAGATAGACACCAGCAACAGCCAGAGGAGGGATGCTGTGCTGGGGATGGATAGGGCCGGATGCTCTCCCCCTGCTAAATAAAGAGAATCACCACTTTTAAAGTGTACCTCCTTGCTCAGTTAGCATAGGGTTAGCATTTTAGACCACCCTTGGAGCAGGAGTGGCCAGCCATCATCCCCTGCCACCACTGGGGATGATGGGAGTTGTAGTCCAACAGCCACGGGAGAGCCTCAGGCTGGCCATCCCTGCTTGAAGGATGCAGGAGACCTGTTGTTCTCTTTCACATTTGGTCACTCTAGTTATCACCCTCGAACCTGCATTTTTTGGTATGCAGAGTGGACGGACATCCCCCTATTGTGCATGTATCCAAAGTGTGCATTTCCAGTAACAGATTATAAGAAACATATCCCCAGATTACCCAAAGTCATGGAATTCTTGGCACACGCAGTTGCCAAATTTCTCTCTCCAAAAAGCTCTGGTGCTATTAACTGCATGACAAGAAGAAGTTCAGCAGACGTCTCTGCATAGCTAAGCAGGGATGGAGAAAAGCTGACCTCCTGATCTCCTGCCTGTGTGGCAGCTATCCAGAGTATAGGAACCCTGCCAGAAAGATAAGTTGGCAACCTTGGTTCCATGTAGTCAGGGCACTTGGGAAACAATGTTTGGTCTGAAGTCTTCTTGAAGGGGGAAAGAAACGTGCTTTGCACAAGACCCTTTGACAAGACCCTGACTGGGACATGAACAAGTTGGGCCCCACTCTGGAAAACTCGACTTCAAGCGCCATCTCAACCACAGCATCATCACTGCCAGACCCTGGCAACTACCCAACTCACAACTCCAGCTTCCTAGCAATACAAGAACAGCGAGCCTTCACATTTCCATGCATTAATTAGCCACAAGCTATCATCTCACAAGGCAGAATGTGTGTGTGTGTTGGGGGGGGGATTCACGACTAAACGATGCAGCAGTGGCTGCTGGGTTAGATTGTGTGTGTTTTTTCTTCACGGAGACAAGTTCATGGAGGAAGAGAGAAGCCTTTCAACTCAGAGAAGGCTTCTTCTCAGAACCTCCCTGTACAGAGGCAGTCTACCATTCCGTGCCAGATGTTGCAGGCCAATGACAGGACAGGGCTGCTGTTGCTGCTTGCAAGACTCCCTCTCAGGGACCTGGTTGCTCTTGCAGACAAAAAGCTGAGCCTGACCCAGCAAGACAGCCCTCAAGGTTGTCGTGGGGGGCAGCAGCAGAATAGAAGAGCTGTTTAGCCATCTGTACGCATAAGAGATTCCACCAGTAAGCATACGCAGTGCTGCAGAGAGGGAACCAGGGTCAAAACGCCACCTTGGTGAGTCCCTCCCCCAATGCTGTCAGTAGGTCTGGGGCTACCAACTTTGAGTCCCCAGATGTGGCCAGACTACAACTCCCATCATCCCCACCACTGTGAATGCCATTAAGGCTGGGGGTGATGGGAGCGATAGTCCAACATCACAATGGGGAGCCGAGCTCAAGTACCCCCAGAGGCCATCACAGCTCGGGATGATGGGAGTTGTAGTCCCACCACAGCTGGGGACCCAAGGTTGGGAAACCATGCAGGAGATAGTAGAGTGTGGGGCAGGGGCTCAGCCTTGCGGGGCCCTAGTCCCCCCACCCCCGATCATTCTTTTTTAAGAATAACCAGACTTTTAAAAACTCGGGGGGAAGCCAAGAGTGCGCAAGACAGACCTCTCCGGGGGGGTCTAGGCAAGAACTGCCTTTCCTAGCCTAGGATCGAGACACGTCCTCGCATAGCCGAGGTGGAGGACGTGGTGGATACGTCAAAGGCAGGCGGCAGCGCCGCCGCGGAGCCCCCGAGACGGCTAAGCCGGCAGCAGAGGCACGCGCCAACAGACCCAGAGCGCCTGCTCCGTCTCAGCTGGGAACCCACCGCCGCGGCGACCCCTAAATCCCGGTATGGAGGAGGCAGCCTGGCGCAGTCTTGCGGCGCCAGCCAGGTAGGGGATGGGGAGCCCCCAGTGGGCGGGAGACTAGCGCCTCCTTACCTGGAAAAAAGGTAGTCGGTTCCCAGGTGTAGCGCAGCCGCTCAAAAAGCCCCCGAAGTCTCCGTTCTGCTAGTAAAAAGAAGGACGCATCCGAGAAATTAAAGCCTGGCTCGCCTTCCTTTCTCTCCTTTATGAATGAATGAATGACCACAAGCCGGCTGAAAAGTAGCAGTTCTAAGAGGAGCCACGCCCCCTCGACGAGGCATTACAATGGAATGGGCCCGCCTACCATTGTGGCGTCACAAAGCGGGGCGGGCTCGACGTTCCAAAGCCCACCTCTCCGACCAAGCCTTGCGGGCTTCCAAGGGACGACCTTTGGCTCCGTATCGCCATCTGGTGGAGATGGTGCAGGTCTGTAGCTTTAAGGATTACGGTGGAAAATTCATAGAAATTGCACCCTTCCAGCAGTATACAAAATTTGAACAGACATTAAAAATGCATTTATTTTTAATAAATACACATGGTCGAGTCTGGAATCTAGCACCATTTACTCAGGCAAGTTGCAGTTCAGGAGCACGGATCTCTCTGGCCAGTTCATGGGACATTAATAAGGAGGCAAAACCAAAGGTACCCCCCACCAAAAAAATCCTTTAAAAAACCCTGATGTGTTTTAATCCATGACTATAGCTGTTGATTTTAATGCTTGAATTTGTAAAACCGTCTACAGACTGTTAATTAGGCAGTCTAGAACTGTAATAAAATAAATAAATAATAATAAGCATAGTTCTTTTGAGATAATTAAAAAGTAATCTCAGCAAATATCCTTATAAAACATTGCTTTTTGCAGTTTAAATCTTGAATAAATCCAACAGTGGGTTTACTAGTGAGGAGAGAGTATTGGAATTTTACTGTGCTCTTGTAACATTCGTATTTATGTATTTATTTTCACATTTATATCCTGCTCTTCCTCCAAGGAGCCCAGCCCCAGAACGGTGTGCATGGTTATATTTATCCTCACAACAATCCTGTGAGGTAGGTTAGGCTGAGAGAGACGTGACTGGCCCAGAGTCACCCAGCTAGTATCATGGCTGAATGGGGATTTGAACTCGGGTCTTCCCAGTCCTAGTCCAACAGTCTAACCTATTTAGAAACCAACATATATATATTAAGCAGTGGAGGGGCAAGCACGTATACACACTTGTTGGTGCTCATCTGCACAGAAGTAAATCTTGAAGCATCCCCACACCAGTTTACTTCTTGCCTGCCAGTGGCTAAAACACAATCCTTCAGTCCCCTTCGTTGGCTGTTTTGCTTCTCTCCAACTCTTCCTCCTCAAGCAGGCGAGCGGCATGCTCAGGAGCCGGGAGCCAGGAGCCAGGAGCCATCAATGCTCAGTTAATGCAGCAGGTTCTTCTTGCCACTGAGGCCCACTATCTTCCGCCAGGGATTGCCAGACTCGGGCCTGCCAATGTGGTTGGACTACAACTCCCATCACTCCCAGCCACATTTTGGCCATTCTTTATGGAGATGATTTTATTTTTTATTTTATTTATTGTTGAATTTATATACCGCCTTTCATTAAAAACAATCTCAAGGCGGTTTACAAAAGTTAAAAAACACACAGTAAAATGACAATAAGAATATTAAGCTAAAATATAAAAAACAAACCAAATTTAAAACCTATAAAATACAAGCATAAAAACTATACACAGGTAAAAACACATAGAAGCAGCAATAAAAACAATCATGTAAAAGCCTGGATAAACAGCCAAGATTTAACAAGCTTTCTAAAAACTGTGATGGAGTCTGAGGAGCGAATGGCCACTGGGAGAGCATTCCAGAGTCTGGGGGCAGCAACAGAGAAGGCCCTGTCCTGGGTGCACAACAGCCTAGCCTCCCTCATTGTCGGCACCTGGAGCAGAGCCCCCTCAGATGACCTCGTCGAGTGGGCGGCAACCCTTGGGAGCAGGCGGTCCCTCAGGTATCCCAGGCCCAAACTGTTAAGGGCTTTAAAGGTCAAAACCAGCACCTTGAATTGGACCCGGAAACAAACTGGCAGCCAGTGCAGCTCTTTCAAAATGGGTGTGATGAGCTCCCATCGGGCAGCTCCGGATAAAACCCTCGCTGCCGCGTTTTGCACTAGCTGCAGTTTCCGGATATTCTTCAAGGGCAGCCCCACGTAGAGCGCATTACAGTAATCCATCTGTGACATGACCAAGGCATGGGTAACCGTGGCCAGGTCTGCCTTCTCGAGAAAGGAAAGTAGCTGGCGCACTAGCCGAAGCCGTGCAAAGGCCCCCCTGGCCACCGCCTCCACCTGAGCTTCCAAAAGCAGAGCCAGGTCCGATAGTACCCCCAAGCTGTGTACTTGCTCCTTCAAGGGGAGTGCAACCCCATCCAGAACCAGTGGGAGTTGTAGTCCAACCACATCTGGGGGCCTAAGTCGGGGAACCCCTGGCTGAAGCTATTAACCATGGCCAATATTTATACATACCGCTTTTCAACATAAGTTTGCAAAGCGGTTTGCATAGAAAAATAAACAGACAATAAATAAGATGATTCCCTGTCCCAAAAGGGCTCACAATCTAAAACAAAATATAAGGTAGACACCAACAACAAGCAGACACTGAAGCAATGCTGTGCTGGGGTTGGAGAGGGCCAGTTGCTCTCCCCCTGCTAAATATAAGAGAATTAGCTACACAAGAGCCTTAAGGAAAAAGAGGCAGCTCAGGTAAGTCGGGTTGCTCCTCCTCTCTATCCCACCCCACCTAAGAAATAGCTGCCTGCAGGCTGGCCATTTGTCAGGTCAAGCTGCACAGTTAACTGCACAACTGTACCTGATGAATGGCCAGCCTGCTGGCAGCAGGGCAGGGCCAGAGAGAGAGGAGCAACCTGAGTGGCCTCCTTAGGCATTCTTCTGGCTTATTAGGATGAGCTGCTACTGCTGTGGGAGCCAGAATGCTTTCTAAGCGGTGACTTTCAAGGCTGGGTCCTCTGCTCCCAGACAACACCTTTGCCTGGCTCACAAACATGTTTGCCACTCCAGAGGGCAACTGCCCACTAAGCCAGCGACACAACAAGAAATGTGGCAAAAAGCAACACGGAAGCAAACAGAAAAACAATGAGCCAAGACAAGAGCACATGCTCATCTCAGAGCGCCGGGACAAAACAAAAATACAGCGGTGCATGGAAGAAGCCAGCCCAGGAGGCCCAAAGCTGTCATTATCACACCCACAAGCATTGCCTCTTGTTTGCCTCGGTTGCTTCTGAGTCTGACTCAGCAGCCCCATCCTCCAAGAGTGGGGTGTTCATAAACAGCAAACAACAGCCCCCCTTCTCCTAGGTCAGGGGTGATGGGTGAGGGATGGAGAGCAAGAAGGCCCAGCATCACCCCTCCCATCAGTGCAACATTTATGCCTGTTGTTTTAAATGGGCGGGGGCAATCAAATGGTTGGCCCACTCCACCAGTGCTCTTGGTTCTTTCTTAAACACAGTCCAAGGGATCGATGGATGGATTCCTTCCTCCCCTCTCCTCCTCCTTTCTTCTACTCTCCTTCTCCTCCTCCTCCTGCCTGCCTCCCTCTCTTTCTGGTCAATGTCTGCCGATCTGTTCTGAGGAGATGCACTGCTAGTTTGCTGAAGAGGTCTCCGAAGGGGCCCCATTCCCCTCCATTAAAACAGGAGCTCTTCACTTGGGTTCCATGGGGTAGGTCTAGGTCATCTGGGGAAAATATTTGCTGCACTGAATTTAATTTGCTTTCTGGTGAGCCAGGATAAAGGTACTGGAAATAACTATCTTGAGTGCTTTTTAAAAAAATGTTCTCTAGCTTGTACTGGAGCCTTATGGAAATATATAAACGGAGTGGGGGTCCATGAGTAATACTTGAGGACAGGGATGTGCACAACACTGCTTTCTTGAATTGGGATGGATGACATTATCACAAACTATTCATTTGAGGTGTCCCTATGTGTTCCCACAACTGTCCCTACAACTGTACCAAATTTGGTCCAAATTGGTTCCCACCTGCACCTCAACTGTTCACGTCCACCATCCTGAATCAGGGTGGATGACATCATTACAAACTACACCCTTGAGCCATCCCTAAGAGTCCCTACACTTGTAGCAAATTTGGTTCAGATTGGTTAGGCAGTTCACAAGTTAGGCTGCTAGCACCTCAAACCAAGAGACAAAAGTTTGGGTGGTATAAAAATGTGATAAACAAACAAACAAACCACGCTGTTGAGGTGTCCCTGTGAGTCACTCACTACAACTGTAGCAAATTTGGTTCAAATCAGTTGGACAGTTCACAAGTTAGCCCACTTGCACCTCAAACATTTACATGCCCCTCATCTTTAATTGGGGTGGATGACATCATCACAAACCACGCTGTTGAGGTATCCCTGTGAGTCCCTACAACTGTGCTCAATTTGCTTCATATAGGTCCAGGCATTGCAAAGTTGATAGGGACATACACACATGGACAGACAGACACACACACGCACACACATACAATGCCTGGTGATCTCATAAGCCTACTGGAAAGTAGGCTAAACACTAGCCTTGCAGGATGCATCCCAGTTAAATGCTACATTCTTTTTAAAAAGAAGACGGAATGGAGAGGCAAATTGTCTAACAAACTTAGAATAATACAGAGTCCTACAAATGACTGAAGTGCATCCTTGTTGTGTGTCTCTGGTACTTCCCGAATAACTTTCACCAAGTCTGTCTTGGGATGTACAGTACACCACTCTAAGATATTGTGTGTTCCAAGTATGTCACCGAGTGTGTGCAAAGCTGACATTTATCTGCAGAGACAGTAAGTCCATGTTGGAGTTTTCTTAAGACTTCTGTCAGACATCCTCCTCCTCAATGGTTTTGCCATACACTAAAATGTCATCCTGAAAGCACGTGATGCCATCCATAGTCCCCAAAATTGCACGCATCATTTGCTGAAATATCAAAGCTGCAGAGGCTAATCCAAAGGGCAGTATTGAAAAAGATCCTCTGGGGTAATGAAGGCTGTGTATTTGCAAGAACTTTTGAGCAGAGGAATTGAATGATAGGCTAAAGACAAGTCGATGTTGTGAACACTGAGGCCTCTTTCAGAGTAAGCGGCCCACTTTGGAAGGGCGGTATATAAATCAGAAAAATAGATAGATAGATAGATAGATAGATAGATAGATAGATAGATAGATAGATAGATAGATAAGCAGCATTTCATTAATATTAGGTAATGGATAACAATCCACTATGATGTCGGAGTTCACATCTCTTAAATCTATTCACGTTTGAAGAGTACCATTTGATTTCCGTACAAGAACAATGGGAGAGACTCATTCTGATGAATCAACAGGTTCTATGATGTTAGCATGCTATAGTCTTAAATGCTTCTCTTTAAGTGGCTGGTGCAATGCTATGGGTATGTTCCTCAATTTGTGTTGAACAGGTATTACATTTGCCTTCATCTGAATTTTATTTTTGAAATGCATGGCAGTGCCAGGAGCATCAGCAAAAACAACCAAGAAATCAGCACTCATATGAGCATGTGGATGCTCCATCACCTGTAATACGAGTTCCGTGCTATTTGGGTCTAACACTATCCGTAGATCTTTCTGATGTTTCCAGCCCAATATTGAGACTCCTTTTTGTGACACAGGAACTTTCCCTTCTGCAATGTGACCTTTGTATTCCAGGACAGCAATGAAGTATCACTTTATGGCAATAGGGGAACCTCCATATGGGTGGAAGTCTGAAGGCTGCAAGTGAAGATCTGATGTAGTAAGGAGTTTCTTGTAAAGGAGATGGAAAATGATAGTGTATGGAGAACCAGAATCAGCCATCATCTGCACTTCATGGCCATTAAGTTTTCCTTGACAATGTGGAGGAACGGGCTCTGAGTCTGCCACACTTAAAATGCTTCCAGGAAGTGGCTCATCTGCCTCATCCTATCATATAGTGAATCAGTAATGCAATGGACAGCAGACTTGAAAACCTTCGAAAATTGTCTGGAAGAAGTGGGGTCCCCCAGGGATCTGTACTGAGACCGGTGCTTTTTAATTTATTCATAAATGATCTAGAAGCAGGGGTAAGCAGTGATGTGGCCAAATTTGCAGATGATACAAAACTCAAAACGGATTGTGAGCAGCTCCAAAAGGATCTCTCCAGACTGGGGGAGTGGGCAACAAAATGGCAAATGCGGTTCAGTGTTAGCAAGTGTAAAGTGATGCACATAGGGACAAAAAACCCCAACTTCAAGTATATGCTGATGGGATCCGAGCTGTCGGTGATGGACCAGGAGAGGGATCTTGGGGTCGTGGTGGACAGCTCGTTGAAAGTGTTGACTCAATGTGCGGCAGCTGTGAAAAAGGCAAATTCAATGCTAGGGATCATTAGAAAGGAGATTGAAAATAAAACGGCTAACATTATAATGCCCTTATACAAAACTATGGTGCGACCACACGGAGTACTGCGTACAATTCTGGTCACCACATCTTAAAAAGGACATTGTTGAACTGGAGAAGGTACAGAAGAGGGCAACCAAGATGATCAGGGGCCTAGAGCACCTTTCTTATGAGGCAAGACAACAACACTTGGGGCTTTTTAGTTTAGAAAAAAGACAACTTGGGGAGACATGATAGAGGCCTATAAACTCATGCATGGTGTGGAGAAAGTGGATAGAGAGAAATTCTTCTCCCTCTCCCATAACACTAGAACCAGGGGTCACCCCATGAAATTGATTGCCAGGACGTCTAGGACCAACAAACAGAAGTACTTTTTCACACAACGCGTGATCCACTTGTGGAACTCTCTGCCACAGGATGTGGTGACAGCCAACTACCTGGATGGCTTTAAGAGGGGTTTGGATGACTTCATGGAGGAGAGGTCTATCAATGGCTACTAGTCAGAGGGCTGTGGGCCACCTCCAGCCTCAAAGGCAGGATGCCTCTGAGTACCAGTTGCAGGAGAGTAATGGCAGGAGAGAGGGCACGCCCTCAACTCCTGTCTATAGCTTCCAGCGGCATCTGGTGGGCCACTGTGCAAGACAGGATGCTGGACTAGATGGGCCTCCTTGGGCCTGATCCAGCAGGGCTGTTCTTATGTCTGCTTTTCTTGCACCTGTTGCAAATGACCTTCTGTGCCGGACAGTGAGAAAAATTGGCTTTGTGGGCAAAGTCTCCACATTGGTAGCCATGGTAGCTACTCTCCTGTCTTGTGCTGCCACTTTCTGGGGCAGTGCCATATGAGGAGATTGGGCTTGGAAGGATTTAGATTGAGCAGCCTGGATTTCAGGTGGTTGGTTTGGGGTACCAAAGAGAATGACTTGGCACAGTGAAGAGCATTTTCCACCCTCCTAGCCATCTCTATAAATTTATCCAAATAAGTTTCCCTTCCAGTAGCAGATTTTCACACAGTTTGAAGCAGTTTGTTCTCATAACAACCTGCTTCCTGATAATTTCATCAGTTAAGTTGGCAGATTCACAGGTTGCACTTAAAGCACTCAATGCTTGATTGACAGATTCACCAGGCAGTTGGGTTCTAGAATAGAACTTGTAACATTCAGCAATCACATTCAAAGTAGGGTTGAAGTGAAAAGCTAAGGTTTGAAGAGCATCATAGGAACATAGGAAGCTGTTATATACTGAGTCAGACAGACCATAGATCCATCTAGCTCACTATTGTCTACACAGACTGGCAGCAGCTTCTCCAAGGTTGCAGGCAGGAATCTCTCTCAGTCCCATCTCAGAGGAGCCAGAGATGGAACTTGGAACCTTCTGCTCTTCCCAGAGCAGCTCCACCTCCTAAGGGGAATATCTTACAGTGCTCAAACATCTAATCTCCCTTTCATATGTAACCAGGGCAGACCCTGCTTAGCTAAGGGGACAACTCATGCTTGCTACCACAAGACCAGCTCTCCTCTCTAGCAGCTCCATAAGGGTTGGCATCCCCTTCCAAGTTGGTAGGAAAGGGATTATATATTATTTGTCCAAGATTATATATCATTCGTGGCCCAAGCAGTGAAGCAATATAGCCTTCTGCTTTGCTGGAGTAAAATCAGGGCTCTGTATAGTGAGGAGGTAATTGCACCTCCATTGTTTCCAGAGAAGAGCAAGTTCTCCTGGGGTGGACAAGAAAAACATTGGTGGTGGGATATGAGCCATGCTCCAGTGGGCATCCAGTGAGCCACAGAGTCCAGGATTCAGAAGGAAAAGTACCTTCAGGGGTTGTGCAGGTCAGGAACCTGGAGAAACAATCAGCAGCAGCAATAGTAGAATGCAGCAGTTCAGGAATATAGGCCCAGGAACGCAATGAAAGGAAGATGCAGGAATTTTCACAGGCTTTTGCAGGCTCAAATGCTTAGCTGGTTCAAAATCTCATTGCCAAATGTTTTATAACTGCTTCCCTCGTAAACACAAAGTAGTCTTATGTTGTTTTAATTAGGACTAAGACTTTATTCAGGAACCACTCCATGTTCTCCTTCTTCTTGCTCTCCCTTTTCTTCCTGATTCCACTCCACACACTCTCTGCAGAATCCCCCCTGGAACAAACTTCTAAAATAACAAAGCATAAAAGATTACTTGGTATAATACAACAGGTGGTCTCCAGCCTCTTGCTGGAGCAACAATTCACTTGCTGCTCTCACATTGTTCTCTGATCCAGCCAGGGGCGTAACTACTATTAGGCAAGGGGAGGTGACTGCCTGGGGGCCCCCACGCCTCGAGGGGCCCCAAAGAGGCAAGTCACATGGCTATATATTGTGAAGTGTGTATGTGTGTGTATCAGCGAGGGGCCCATTTTAAAATTTTGTCTCTGGGCCCACTCCAGCCTTGTTACGCCCCTGGATCCAGCCTTCCGATTCTCCCTCCTCCGCTCTTACCTTATAGATGTCTTTCCTCAGGCCCAAATCCTGGCTTGGGCCTGAGGGTGGTTCTGAGCACATCCCTTAGGTATCACTACATGCAGGTTGCTTTGATTCTCCTTCCCAGTGTGTGCAGCATTTCCCCTCTGTGGTGGGCCAGAGATAGCACTGTGAAGACCCTGGGCTGTATCTTCGGGTGAGACTGCACATGCTTGCCCACCATCTGATGGCTGCCACACTAAGAGATGGTGTGTGTGTGTGTGTGTGTGTGTGTGTTAGCTACCAACACAAATCTAGCAGAAAGCTAGCACTCCACCTTTGCATGGAGGCAGTTCACCTGCTCAACAGGGATTCAGTGAGTGGATGGATGTGTATGTTGCAAACCAGGTCTTGTAATTGCCCTAATGGGTGAAAAGTTGTGGGTAGATGCTTGATTGGAAAGGAGTGCACATAACTTGGGAAGCACCAATACTTGGTTTTCTGTCACCAACTACGGTTTTCCCAATCACATTTTTGAGTCTCTGCAACTGGAAAATTGTGACTGGTCTTGTCAACCATGACCCAAGTATTCACGGTTTGGAAGGGAGATATTTTGGTGATGGGGGCAGGGGTGGGGGTGTTTCATGATTTTGTGGGGTTCAGAGGTTCAATCTGCTCGTTCTTTTTGCTGACCCTGCTGACTACTTGCGATTTAAAGTGACATTTAGCGATTTGGCCGGGGGGGGGTTTTTAAAAAAATGTCCATAGGTTCAGTCTGCTGACTCCTCTTGCTGACTCTTGGCGGTTTTAGGGGATTTGGGGGGATTTTTTGGTGTGTTTTCTTAGCTGTTCAGCTGTTTCCGTGATTGCGGTTCCCCTAACCCCCTGTTTCCCACTGTTTTCATTTGCTTGTCAACTGTGAATTTGCCAATTGCGGGGTTTTCCCGGAACGGAACCTTGTGATTGGCAAGGGGTGGCTGTACAATCCTTGAACTGAAATGAACTGGGAGTGGATTTTGCTGTCTTCTCACAGATGAGGAATGTGAATGTGAATGCGTGCAGGCATGCATATTGAAACCACCTTATCCTGAGTCAAAGCAAAGGTGCATCTAGCCCAGGACTGTCTAATCAGGATTGTCTAATCAGGCTGGGCGTGACTCTCCCCAAGGTCTTTCTTTCACCTCTTCCACCTGAGATCGTTTTAGTTAGAAATGACAGATTGAGCCTGGAGCCTTTTCTGTACCAAGCATGTGCTTTTCCATTGAGCTCTGGCAGAGCATATGCTTTGTGTGGAGAAGCTCTTTCCTTAGCAATTCTTTGGAGTGGGCAAAGAAGAGGAAAACATCAAGTGCCACTGAGAGGAAACAGCACCGCCCTTGTCTCCTATTGTGACCCTGGCATGTGGTCCCTGAAGCAAAAGAGAAGGGAGGGAGAAGGGGCCCCCGGGAGCTGCAGGGGCCGGAGTGGGGGTGGTGCCTGTGTTTTGTGGCTTCTTCTTGCTTTCAGTTCTGCACACTTGTTTGGTGAAGATGCAGGCCAGCTTCTTGGGAGCTGCTGGGCGCCCCGAACAGCCTGCCTCTGGGAAGATAAAGAACTGGAAACCAGAGGATGGTGTTATGGTGATTTTGCCAGGGGGAGTACTTTTAAGTACCTAGTAATAGCCCGGGCACTGAGGCTTCTATTACCTGTATGGGCACCCAAAGAAGAGGACTGATCGGGCACTGAGGTCTGGGAGTTGCCAGCAGAACTGTTCTCTGTTGTGCTGTTGCAGAAGGACATGGCATTAGTGCAAATTAGTGCAAAACTTTATCCTGGCAGGAAAGGAGACTGTTGCATTATCTCCAGTGGTGACTGCCTTCTGTCCCATAGAAGAGGATGTGTATATATGTGGGGGAATTCCTTGCCACTTGCCCTAACAGACCTGCTCTTCCAGTGGTGGCATTGTCCGTCAGCTGTCCCAGAAGGTGGGCTTTCTGTGCCTTATGCAGTGCTGCCAGCCCAGGCACCCAGGCAAGACTGGCTGTCAGCGATCCTAAACTCTCGTTGCCCTTGCACATGAGAATTGTGCTATGCCAGAGACTTCAATAGAATAAGGAATGGACTAGGATTTGGGTCAAGAGGGAGCCAGCAGTGAGCCTTTATGAGGAAAGGCCTAAAAACCATCTATCCTTGTTCCCTCAGTTAAGCACACACCTGGGTCCATGCCGGATGTCCTCTCAGCCACACGGATCTAGTGCCATACTGAATGTCGCCATCCTTTATGTGGTACAGACTTCCATTTGCGCGGTGGCTCGCGTTCATTCTTAGCCAGGGTCGGATCCCAGAGTTATAAGGCAAGACCTTGCAGCTTCACCATAGCAGAAGTGGTAGGTGATAGCTGTGAGGTTCAAGTAGGTAACTCAGGCTGCCTGAATGCCACTACTGGAGACTATAGGCAACATAAGGACAGCCCTGGTGGGTCAGTCCAAAGACCCATCTATTCTGCACTGACAAACCGTTCTCCCTGGTGTGCCCACAAGCAGGGCATGAAGCCAACAGCCTTCCCCTACTGTTTGTTTCTAGGATTTAGTATTCAGAGGTACACTGCCTCTGCTCATGGATGTTCCATCAATAGAGCTCTCCTCCACAAACCTTCGTGGTCTGCTGAATCGGCTGCCAGTGCCAATCCATTGAGGCCAGCAAGACCATCTGCAGCACTGAGGATAGCTCCAGGGGTAGCAAAGACATTGCTCCCGTGAAGATGTCACATGAAGCTCCCCAGCGCCTTGGACTGGGGCTCAGACAAAGCCAACTCTGGCCTGTTACCTGGGAAGGTAGTGAGACCTTGTATCCCTGATTGCGAATATTCTAAACAGGTGGGTGCCTTCCAGAGTTCCATCCTTCAAAATGAAATGGTAAAGAAAGTAATGAAGTATCTGTCTGGCCTGGTGCTGCTTCCTCTTTAGACGGGGATTTCTTAGGGACCAGCCCGTCATAAGTGATGGGTGAGCTGATGTTTCAAGGACATGACATTCATTGTTGGCGATATCTGAGCCCTCAGATCTGGAGTTCAGGGGCTCGTAATGCCAGAAAAATAGCCAAGAAGTTCCCTCACAGATTCTCTTGCAGGCAGGATTGAGAGCTGCAGGTTTTCTGCAGCAGGCTGGTGATGGGTGAACTTCCCCTGAGTTAAATTGGATTGAACTGCAAATAAGCAGAGCTATTTAAAACAAACAAGCCGGGAAATAATTCCGCTTATTTTGGAAACAACCCAAATGCATATTGCAACCAATGTTCCCTGTAACTGTTATTAGCCTACTTTCCAGTATGCTTATGAGATCACCCAGCTTTCTGTGTGTGTGTGTGTGTGTGTGTGTGTGTGTGTGTGTGTGTGTCCATCCATCTGTCCGTCCATGTGTCTGTCCATCCGTGTATCCCGCCCCCCGCTATCAACTTCTCAACACCTGGACCAATATGAACCAAATTGGGTACAGTTGTAGGGACATGTCGGGACACCTCAATGGCATAGTTTCTGATGATGTCACCCACCCCAATCCAAGATGGCGAACACGTAAACATTTGAGGTGCAAGTGGGCTAACTTGTGAACCGCCTAACCGATTTGAACCAAATTTGCTAAAGCTGTAGGGACACATAGCGATGCCCAAATGGCATGGTGTGTGATGATGTCAACCACTCCAGTTCAAGATGGCGGCCATGTGAACATGGCCATGTGAACAAGGTGGCGGTGCAAGTGGGCTAGTTTGTGGACTGTCTAACCAATTTAAACCAAATTTGGTACAGTTGCAGTGAGTGACACATAGGGACATCTCAATGGCATAGATTGTGATGATGTCATCCAACCCAATTCAAGATGGTGGGCACATAAGCTTTTGAGGCCTATGTACACTAACTTGTGGACAGTCTAACCAATTTGAACCAAATTTGTTATAGCTGTATGGACACATAGGGATGCCCCAATGGTGTAGTTTGTGATGGTGGCATCCCCCACAATCCAAGATGGTGGACATGTGAACTTTTGTGGTGCAAGTGCACTAACTTGAGGATTCTCTAACCAATCTGAACCAAATTTGGTACAGTTGTAGTGAGTGACACACAGGTAGTTCAATGGTGTAGTTTGTAAAGATGTCATCCACCCCGATCCAAGATGGCGGATGCCCTTGAAATGCAAGAGCTCTGACTTGTGGACTTTGATTTGAACCAAATTTAGTCCAGTTGAAAGGAAAGTAGGCCGATTAGTTCTTACTAAAACAACTTGTTCCCAGATGTTGTTGACTCCAGTTGCCATCATCTCCTGCTGCAAGGGCATTTGGCTGAGAATGTTGTTGTAATCAACAACATCTGGGAGCTGCTGTTACAGGAAACACCAATTTGCACCCACCCCACACCAGTACCAGCTTGGTAATTGGGATGGGAGGGGGGATTATTCTCTGGCTTGGATTAAAACCCTGAACCAAATAATAGAGGGCTTGTAACTAGACTCGTAAAAGCATATTCTCCAATACATTTAATAGAATGGGTAGAATAATTACCCAAAGTATTCTCTCCTATGCTAAACAATGCAGGAGAATATTCTTCTACATGTCTACTTTTAATATTCACATTATCATTATGCTAATTCAGGCATTATGCTGTACGAGTGTACAGATGTCTGTATATGTTTGTGTGAATGACTGTACCTGTGTTCATGTTGAACGTGAACTTGGATACAGACCTCTCAAATGCATGGTACAGATAGGAAGTTAACTTCTGTACCTGCATTCAGCATAACATGTGAATGACTGCACCTGTGGACAGATCTGCACCTGTGCACACTGTATACTCATTGTACGCATGTTGAACATAATGTGTGAATGGACCTGTTTGAGTCCCCCAGATCTGTTATTTCCAGCTCAAGTTCATTATCAGAGGAGTTTAGGACCTGGTTCATGATCAAACCAGCTTGTCTGAATGTTAAGAAGTTGCTTCTGAAGGAAACATGTTGTTTGTCAACAGAAGCCGGGCTGCTGCACAAACCCTGTTAAGCAGGCTAAACGTTTGACCAACGCTACATATAAATATCTCTCCGGATGATTGGGACACATACAAAGCTATTAAACTCTAGCCGGTGTTTTCTTCCAGGAGCTGGACGGCGTCAATGTTGTTTTGGCTGCTTTGAAACGGCTGAGAGGTTTCCCGATGATAGGCTTGTGGTGGGTCTTTGATGGGTGCCTAGACAAGCATCACTCTCTCCCCTGAGCAGGTGTTTGTGCCAAGTATCTGCCAGGCCACTTGGCACTTAATGGGCAGGCTGGGATCATTATCCAAATTGGCTGCAGGGTGGGGGCCTGTTTGGGTGGCCAGGAGTGGGGCGAGAACTCTGGAACTCACAAGGGGATGCAAGGAGGCTCCAGAAGGCTGCAACGCAGGGAGAGAGGCTCACTGCAAAACAGAGGCAGCCCTGGTCATGTGAGGACAGTGCGCTGTAGTGCATGCAGAGGAAAGCGCTTGCAGGCCTACCCCGCTGCACGGACAGTGCCCCAGAGGTGCAGACCCCTGCTAGCTGAGCAAAGGGGCACCTTTTTAAAGCGGCGGGTCCCTTATATTTAGCATGGGGAGAGCAGCTCTGGCTGTAGCTGGTGGCTGCCGTACATTTCTTAAGAGTGTGAGCCCTTTGGGACAGGGAACAACCTTGTTGCTTTATGTTGCTGCGTAAACCAATTTGAGAAGCTTTGTTGAGAAGCGGCATCTAAATGGTCATAGTCATAGTTGTGGTCCTCTTCCATCTTTCGTCATGTGCCCCTTCAAGAGAGATGGAACAATATTTCTGGATGACGCACCTCTGAGCATGTGCAGAGTGTCTTCCCCCTCACTGTGAAGTGTTATCCTCTGGGTGTTTGCTCCTTTGGAGCAGAAATGGGTGCTGGAGAAAGCCCTTTCCGTGGGGGTGCTCCAGTTATAGGGTTGCCTTTCCCCCGGAGAGGCTTGACCGGCCCTGATTATCTTCTCAGGTAGGCGTTCGGTGAACGTCTTTATTCTGCAAGGCTCTTAGTGGTGGCTCCTATTTAAATGGCGTTCCGCTGCCTGCTGTTGAATGATTTATAACATCTCTCCTGTTTTATCTAGTCTTTACAACCTAAGGCTGCTTTACCGCTTACTTCAGTGTGAGTGTGTCTGTTTTAAAGAAAAGGTTCTTAGAGTGTAGGGGTGGCCAGCTCAAGGCTCTCCAGCTGTGTTTGGACTACAACTCCCATCACCCCCCAGACAAATATTTTGCACTGAGCTGGGGATGATGGGCGCTAAATTTGGAGAGCCTTTGGAGAGCCTCAGGTTGGCCAGCAAAAAACAAACATTTTTTTGCTGTTTTTAGAACTGCTCCTGAATCTTGTTCACTTCACCTGATGGACTCATGCCTTGCATCTCTGACTTCAGTACTGTATGTGTGCACTCATTTTAAAACCTGAGCTTGCAAAAGAGCACTCTTGCCTGGTCTTTTCTGCCAAGCAATTAATGCAGCTCTTCTTCTAGGAGGCCCCAAATACAGCAAAGGCTGAAATTCACATGTAGATGATATTAACCATTCCAGATAACTGCCATGAGGGTTAAAAGACAGAAGCAGGTCCCCCAACATTTTGCATATGCACTAGTGACTTCTGATCACCTCGTTTAAGTAAGTGGGGCCTCCATGCCAGAGCACTTGCTTTGCATGACAGTCTCAGGTTCAATTCTCAGCAACTCCTAGAATCAGAGAATATGAGAGCTGGAAGGGGCCTGGGAGTTCTTTAGAGCTGGAAGGGGCTTGGGAGTTCTTCTCATTCAGCCCCCAGATTAGTATAATTAAATAATCACCAATTAAAATAAGTTTGGATAGGCCTCTGCTTGAGAACCTGGAGAAGGGCTGCCACTCAGAGAAGTCCATACTTAGCGAGACAGACCATTGGTCTGACTCTGAATGGCAGCTTATGTTCATAGACCACTGCCAACACTCACCAGCGTAACTGAGTTTGTAGACATCCACATTTAAATGTTGGGTTGCCAAACGTTGGGCTTTCATTGCCAACACAGCACCTTCAGAGACCTTTCTCTGGATGTGGCTGCTTTCTGAAGCAGGATGGATGGTGTCTGGGGTGGGGAGGCCTTTTTGGTTGTGGCTTCTCGCCGCTGAGATGTAATGCCCTCCCCTGGGAAGCTTGCCTGTGCATAATCTTGTGTCTTCTCAGTGCTAGGCAAAGACCTTTTTGTTTTCCCGGACTTTAAAATCTGGCAGAAACTGTTTTAATTGCTGTTGATTAAGCCTGTTGATTTATGCATGTTTATGACTGACTGGTTTCAGATTTTATACTTGAAGCCTGAAAATGTTTTCTAAGGGAAGGACAGAAACAACAAAATCGACTAACATTTGCAGCATAGTCCAATTCAGCAAGGGGAAATGCACCTGTTTAGCAAACATTCATGTCTCCCCTTGCTGTATCAAGCACCATGCCTGTGAATTTACATGCAAATAGGTGGCTTTAGCTGTGGCCCCAATTCACATGACTTTGTGTGGAGAGTTGCATATTCCTATCTGCACTGCCATGTGGCTGGGAATGTGCACCCTCCAATCTTTGCATGGGGCAGTGCACATGTTGCTTTAGAATCATAGCATTTTTAAGTTGAAAGGGACCTAGAAGGTCTTTGATTCCAACCCCCTGCTCAGTTCAGGAAACCGCAACAGCATCCCTGACAGATGCAGCTGTCTAGCTTCTGTTGGAAAACCTCTAAGGAAGGATTGGGCGCCATTGCATGAGGCAGAAAGTTCCACTGTCAAACAGCTCTTATAGTGGGCCGATTCAGATGAATGCAAGTTCCAACGTGCGAACAGGACAGGATTGCACCTGGACTGCATTGGTCCTGAACGTCACTGCAGGATGCCTCAACATGCTGTGTGGACATCCTTTAATCACTTGAGAGGGGTGTTCATCCAAATTGCCCTCGACATGCTCTCCAAAACCCAGGGCTTTGGAGTGCATATCGAGGGGTGATTTGGATGAACATCCCTCTCACGTGATTAAATGATGTCCCAACAGCGTATCAGATGTCCTGCAATAACATCAGGCTGGGCACATTTCCAGTGCACCCTTGTCCTGATCACACACTGGGGCTTGCATTCATCTGAATCAGCCCAATTAGCAAATACTTCCTAATATCTAGCCTAAATCTGCATCCTTGTAATTTCAACCCATTGGTTCCAGTCCTGAAGCAACAGAGAGCAAACCCACTCCTTCTTCTATGCGTCAGCCCTTCAGTGATTGGAAATGGCTATCGTATCTCCTTTTTTGTGCAATGGTGTCTGAACTGGAGACAGCCAGAGGTACAATGCCCTGGGAAACTCAGGCTGGCCAGCCCCTCTGGAAGTGAGCGTTTTTGTTCAGGACAGCTTTCCTTTCAGAGGATAACTTCCCGGTCACTGCACCCGCTCTCTCAATCTGGTGCAACAGCAAATCAAGACCCCACACACTAAGAATGGGTTCTGACACCAGTGACCTTTAATAACAAAGAACCCACAGTGACGAAGAAGGGGGGAAAGGGGGGGGACCAATAACCCTCCAGGAATAATCATCATCATAACATTTCACTGGACTTGATAATATTTTGGCAAGGAACCGTTCCTTTGTTCTTCTCTATTTTGTTCTCACCTTTAATGCAACATTTCATTGTTATTATAACTTAAACTGTGGTTGGCACCCTCGCTTGTGCCTGTGAAAACTTAAACAAGTATATAAAAATATGCCATTAAATTCATATCGACAATCAAAAGACTCGAGGACGGTATGTACAGAAAAGGCGATATATACCAATATTTACAGTAAGTCTTCAGCGGCCAAGGAGGTCAGCAAAGCCCACAGAAAAGAGACAGAGTCAAACTTTGGGAAAGGGTGGTGGTCACCCCAAGAGAAAGTGGCTAGACTTCTTCATTGGCCCCAGTCTCATCAGCTTAGGTGTTATCCATGCAACAGAGACAGAGGCAAATGCACACTGTCAGGAGACAAAAACAGGGTGCTTCCATCAATGACATCCGGTTCTGCATTTGCTGCAAATGTTGGAGCCGCAGGCTGTGCATTCAACCGGTCATGTTTCCATACTCACCAGGGCTTCATTTCGTGTTGGTGCTCAGCCCAGGAATCCGTGCCTTACCAGAGTCCTGGAATATATGAATCATGAAGAGAAATGCCTCTGATCATGGGCAGAGTGCCACATAATTGTGCAGCCACAGCATGCTCCACACACACAGGGTAAATGAGCAGGGCTGTTCGTGGTATCATTCCCAGGAGCACTTGTGCAGGCCCAATGCCTCTTGAGAAGCACACTCTGGTGTACATGCCTACTGTTTTCTGGTTCAGGGGCAGACCCTGGTCTCGGCAAAGGGATGCAGTCCTTGTGGCAAAGGTGGCAATTAGCATTCATATTGTGTATGTGTTTGTGGGAGCAAGATAATGTACACTCACCAGTACATTATATGCTGAGGACTAGGATTTGGATTAATTGTGTCTCTCATGCTCCGTTATCCATATTCATCAGCTTTTTAAGAAAGCATGAGAGATTAAGGCTGGAGACAGAGTGCTGAAGGCAACTGGAGAGAAGGATCACTATTTGTATACTCATCCCACTTTTGCCTATGAGGAACAGGTTTGGTAGGTTTTTGTTTCAAATCCCTGCAAGACCCATTTGACCAGTGGCAACAGTGGAACGAAAGAAATGCACCTGTACACTACAGTACGTGAAGCCTGTCTCCTGCAGTCTGTTTCCCCCTGAAGAATGCATGAAGCATGAGTTGAAGTGGTCACGTATGACCTGATCCTATGCAGGTTTACTCAAGAGCAAAGTCAATGGGACTTCATTGCAAGTAAACAAGTGGAGGATTGCAGCCCTAAAGGTTAGTATAGAGTTGTCTACTGTCCCGCTGTGCTGGATGTTGAGGGGAAAGAAAACCCAGAGCTCAGTCATTTCAACATGTTACGCAAGTGAAAAAGGAGTGTTTGCATACCCAGTTCCGGGTGACAGAGATATTGGTTTTGCTTTCCCACAAAACAGAGCATCAGAAATGCCCATTAGCTGCCCCAGTGTTGATAGCCCTGCACAAGACAATTTCGTTTTGGGAGCCGATGATGTCCAAGTTGTAGAGTTGTAAATGCCCCCCCCCCCCACCAACTGTCTGAGTTGCAAAAGAAGACCAAAATAGACTTGTGAATGACTTAGGTTTGGATGATGCTTGTTAGGCAGAAAGGAGCTTCGTCTGTGTCAGAAAATTCAGGGAGGCAATGCGGCACAGCGGTTTTCCCCAAACATCTCAGGGCTATGATGGCTCACTCAAGTTTCACTCAGAAAGATTCATTCCTCAAAGGGTTAATTCTCAAGAGTACAAAGGAGTAAGAAGAGTTGGTCACTCACTCTCAGAGAACTCCCACCTGCCCCCCACTTCAAATGCTTCTGTATGGATTACTATCCTGGGTGTACTTCTTGACTGGAATATTGACTCAGGCAGAGACCCAGCCGGTTGGCCTCTTTTGAGACAGACCGTTTTGCAGTGGTTATGCATCAGGAGTGGCGAAATGCTCCAGTCATGCAGAGACAAAGCAGAAGTATCACTCCCCAAAGAGTCTGACGGGAAGGAAGCCAGGCCAGAACAGTCACTCCAGCAGAGCAGCAACAGGTAATCTCCTCGAGTGAAGAGTGTTTCTGTCTCCTGAGAGCCTTCCACCATTAATTCCTCATGGCACTCAAGCAGTGCTTTTGTGGCCTTCTAATGCTCTGATAGGCCTTGTGGAAATTCCTGGCTGACTTCATCGTCACCATCATCACCATCATCATCAATAATTCGATTTCTTCAGACATGAAGCCTGGCAATAGGTTGGTGTAAGAAGGACTGCGGGTCAGTTGTTGGAACAAGGTGCTTTCGCCACAACAGAAAAAAATCCACTTTGTTCACACAAGGCAGAAGACCAGGTTCCTATTACTTCTACCACTCCTGGCCAATCGCGAGGGTTCTTACTGCTTGCCAGTCACAAGTGTTGATCCTCGTTACCATGAAGGGCCTGAAGAAAGAATCGATCACATCTAGCTCACTAAGGCCGCAATCTTGTACACGTTTACTAGGGAGTAAACCTTATTGACTGCAATGGGGCTTGCTCTTGAGTAAACATGCATCGGATAGTAAGCTGCTAAGTCCCACCATCAAAACACGAGGTTTCCGCTTCAACCCACCTCCTCCGACAGGGTCTTCCTACATGGCCTTTGATGGCCAAATGCACAGTCGTTCTTTCATTAACTGAGCCCATTCAGCAAGAGGCTACTAGTCCATGGCAACCTAGCGCACCCAAAGGAGCTCGGAGCCGACGACTTAATCTGCATCTGCAGAGTAGATGTGATCTGCTACGGAGAATCAGGGATTCAATGGTGACCTGGCGGTGTTGCGATCGGGAGAACCGACCATTAATACTGGGCATGGTTATTTAGTATTTTAAAGGGTTCAAAAGCATTCCACAGAGACCACCTTGCTGCAATCCGGGTAGCAACCCTTTAAGACAGATCACTGGCTGACACGCTGAGTAAAGAACTGTGGGCAGCTGGAGCATCACCCGTGGTGCTCCTGCCTGTTTGCAAATGGTGGCAATGGGCCAGCACTCTGCAGTAAGAGCTCCGTGCATGCAATTGTGTGATGTGACGCCTGTTGGAAACAGTGGGTGTGGTGTTGCACACCTGCGTGCACAGAGCCCTTACCGTGGAGTAATGCTGCCCCATAGCATAGCTCCATGCAGGGGCTGTCCGTGTTCCTTCGCACAGTATCTGAGCCACAATTAATTTTGTCATAAGGCAAATGGTGGCTTGCCTAAGTGGTTTCATGGCAGAGGTATGATTCGAACCAGGGACCTCCTGATTCATGGCTCAGTCTCTTGGCCATTGCACTACAAAGATACATTGTGGCTACAGTAGCCACAACACATCTGAATAAGGACCTCGGCTCTGAATGTAAGGTCATTTGGATTTCCGTCTTATGTTCCCATCCCACTCACACAGAAAAAATTGCTGGTATTTTGTTCAGGATGATGTGAGAGGCGCCCAGCCCTCAAATTAGAATCCCTGTTTTTAGAAGGGTTTCTAACCCTCATTCATGATTTCAAAGCTACATCTGAAAAATGGTAATTGTGAAATAAATTAAAGGCTTAGAAACTGTGTTGTTGATTAAAAGGGCTAACTGAGAACTTTTTTAAAAAACACCATTTTGCAGAAAAAATTCCTGAATGAGAACAATGTATATCACATACAACAACTGTTTGTGAAAATGATATTCATATTAGGTTAATTACATTCCATCAAGATACATACACACTGAATGAGGCTTTCATTACATATTTCTGGTATGGACCTCAGCCCTGACCACGCTGTCCACTGTGGACTAATTGCATCCTCCATGGAAGGTCGTACCGGGAAGTCAGAGACAGACATGCAGTGCTGAACATGCCACATCTAGAGCAGAAGTGCAATTGAATCAAATTGTAAACTGAAACGGAATTTCTTTGTGTACATTTCCAAAGATGGATTCTAGAATTTGGTAGGGAAACTTGGATTTCGGGAGTGCCTTCAACTTGTGGACATACTGTCAAGCCTTTAATTTTTGCATCCAAATTATGAGGACCCCTGCTAACGAAGCAAAGAGGCACCTTGTTAAAGTGGTAATTACCTTTCTTTAGCAGGGGGAGAGCAACTGGCCTTATCCATCTCTAGCACAGCACCCCTCCAGTGCCTGTTGCTGATGTCTATCTTTTAGATTGTGAGCCCTTTGGGGACAGGGAGCCATTTTATTTATTTATTTACATCTATGTAAACCGCTTTGGGAACTATTGTTGAAAAGCAATATGTAAATATTATTCGTATTCGTATTTGTAACTTGAAATCCCAAAACTCCAGAGTCTGAAATGCAGATTATGAAAATTAATCTTTAAAATGAAGTTTTTTAAAAAACTGAGAGGGATGGAGTGAGAGGATTTAAAATTCTCTACATTAGTCAGATTTGGAGTTACGGTGAAATAAATTTGTAGAGGAGTAGGCATGTTAGTCTGCTGCAGTAAAAAACACAAGAGTTTTGTGGCACCTTAAACAATTCAATAAACATGTAAGTCTCAAAGGTGCCACGAGACACTTTGTTATTTCAGGTGAAATGTTATAACTCTAGCTCTAAGCAAACTCCTCCAGCTATTTATTTGGGGCCCAATATTGTTCCGAGGCATCTGCGCTGTTCCTTTTTCATGGCAACTTGGGGATGCTAACGAGAGATGCTTATGAGATACCACAATTCCAGGTGACACTGAGATTTGTTCTGAATACACACTCCCTCGCACTCATGGCCCTGTTAGCCTAGAGGTGGGCTGTCTTCAGACTTGTATGGCCTATTTATTTTTTTGTTAGAACCCCCATGAGCCTCTGATGTTTTTTTCATTTATTTATTTTCGAAGCAAGACTCAGCATACTCAGGATTTCTTATAGCTAACATGGGTTCTCAAACTTGGGTTTCCAGATGTTAGACTACAACTGTCACCACCCCCAGCCACATGGGCTAGGCCACTTTGGCTGGGGATTATGGGAGTTGTAGTCCCAACATCTGGGGACCCTGGTTTGAGAACCTACTACTACTACTACTACTACTACTACTACTACTACTACTACTACTACTACTACTACTGCTATTTATATACTGCCCTTCAACCAAAGTTCTCAAAGCAGTTTACATAGAAAAATAAATAGATTGTGAGCCCTTTGGGGACGGGGAGCCATTTTATTTGTTTATTATTTATCTGCGTAAACCGCCCTGAGCCATTTTTGGAAGGGCGGTATAGAAATCGGATGAATGAATGAATACGTAAATAAGATGGTCCTCTGTCCTCAAAAGGGCTCACAATCTAAAAAGATACATACGGTTGACACCAGCAACAGCCACTGGAGGGATGCTGTGCTGGGGTTGGAGAGGGCCAGTTGCTCTCCCCCTGCCAAATAAAGAGAATCACCACTTTACAAAGATGCCTCTTTGCTCAGTTAGCAGTTAATGCACCTCTGCCTTAACGGTTAAGAGATTCTGCGTATGAAATCTCTGCTGAAGAATGCAAGAACGGTCTTCTTGGAACAGACTGGAGCCCATCTAGACCAGCTTTCTTTGCAATACGCCCAGTCATCGGCAGGTCCCCAGTGGTGGTCCCCAGAGGGAGTCCAGTGGTCTGTGGCCTACGTTCTGCACCCCCTGTGCTAGCCACTCCCCCCGCCCCATAACGGTGTTCACAAGCCACTCGTGCCAATCTAACAGTGGTCTAATTTCATTCCAAGCAATGAGGGCGCTTCTGCCCGTGTCAGCTGGCCAACCTTCTGCCCGTCCCATGATTAACCCATCCTTCTCACACCATGGAATTACAATTGCAATCAGATCTTTCATCTGGCTTGTTTCCCCCCCACACTCGGAATAATAAAAACGAATGCATAAATTAAGTGCCGGTAACAGTCCAATCCCCCCCCCATGGCAGCGAGTTTAAAAACAAAACAGAACCGAGCAAAACATAAATACTGTACAAGGTAGGAGACCACAAGGGCAATACCAACTCCCACCCACCCTGCTCCCTCCATCCCCTGACAACACAAGGCACGGTTGCTTTGGTAACCCGCTCGGCCTAAGCAAGCACAGCAATGACTCTGCAGTTCTGCCTCCCAGCCCCTGTGGAATCTGCGGGGAATGCTGCTCAATATTGCACAATTATTCTGTCGAGATCCTTGCTGATGCTCTTGCCTTTCCATGATCCTCCTTCCCCAGCCTAGGCCCACTTCCCGCCTTCTCCCCTCAGCCCGTCAGACACATGCACGCTCACACACACACACACGCCGGCAGACCTCTTGGGTCGTGACTGTCCTCCGCATTGCAGAATGATACAGCCTACGTACAGGGCATCTTCCAACGTTAACATGCAGCAGCGGCCTGTAGTTTTCAAGGTACAGCCCAAGCAAAGGCCACCTCCAATGGCGAAAAATGTCCACACCCTCCCTTCACCCCCAGCTCGTCAGTTGCTCAGAAATGGCATGAGCTCGTCTCCACACTCCTCTCCTCCCAGAACACCTCCCCACCCCAGTCGACAATAAATAAGGATTTATACATATATTTAAAACACACTCATGCATGCACGCACGCACTCACCCACCCACCCACACAGACACCCATTCCCAAATGATCTGTATGCTGGCGGCGAGGGAGTGGAGCTGCTCAGGTGGGCCAGGCAATGGGGTGGAGCAGGTGATTCTTGTGAGAATGGCGGAGAAGGGTTCTTGGGACTGCTAGGAAGGGTGAAGTGGAGCAGAGGTTTCTGAATCCGTATCCGGTTAAGGGTGTTGAGGGGGAATCCAATGGCAGGACCAATGGTCAAGTTCCAATCCACGGTGAGGAGAGGTGACGGCGGAGGTTCTCTAGGCAATGCTCACGCAACCCAGCTCTTGGATGCCGAGGCCCACACCAGGCCTCAGCAGATCAAAATGCAGACACAAGGACATCCAAAGGTTCCCCGCCAACTGGCTGAGATGGGAGGGTCCTCACTAAAGGGCACATTCCAAGCAGACAATCCCTCCCTAAGCAGGGCTGGATTCCCACGCTTCCTCTCCGGGAAACCTCAGACGGGCCCAGTGGATCCGGACAGCCCGCCTACGCTCTCCTTTGGTCTCTCGCACAGGTTTGTATGCCCTGACACTCAAACACAGCAGCAAGCGCAAGTTGTGCAATATGGATTTGTGTTCTGGAGTGAGAGGCAGCGGGGTCTGTACACAATGCATCTCAAGGTGTGGCTCTCTCCATGCAGAAGACCCGGGAGGAGGCTGCATGCACGCTGACGAGACACCCAAGACGGGAGATGAGACACGGCGATGAGCGGTACACGTGCGTGCATGTGTGAACGGCAAGGGCAGGACTGGAGCGCGCACTCTCTCCCTCTCCCTCTCCCCAGAGGGGCCCCTTCTGCTCCAATGTTCCTCAGACCCTCCAGAGCAAGAGGTGGTTTGTGCTGTCGTCCCGTCCCACTGTCTCACTGCTGTTGGTCAGCCGGAAGTCCTCGTAGCCGTCGCCGCCGCTGATCACAAGCATCTTGGACTTGGAAGGCCTGTGTCTCGTGGGGTCTCGCTTCTCCAAGTCGTTGGGTTTTTCCGTGCCTAGGGAGCGAGGCGGGAAGGTAAAAGACTTGGGTTGCTTTCTGCACCAAATGCTGGGAATGGCGCAGAACATGCAGGCTAAATATACTGGCAGAGATCACTTTATAGTTTGCTTCTGCTAGCCAGGAAGAGGGTTGTGGAGCTGGAGTGGAGCCCTGGAACCTTAACGCTGGCCCCTGGAAATTCCGCCCAGCTCCTGCCCTCAAACTGGCTGCAATTAGCAAGAAACCTGGGACTCCCAGCAGACAGTTACCAGGGCCTTACCTCCTACACCGCCTGCTCCCTGGCTCTTCAGCAAGGCAGTTGAGCAAGAGTGTCCTCAAGGCTGCGATGCTAAGCTGAGCATGGTCAGGTGACACCCCCCTCTCCTGGATGTGGTCAGCTGACCCCTTAGCACAGTGAGGTCCCATAAAACCCTGGCCTCCAAGCCAGCCCCGCATTCTAAGCAACTTGTTTGAAACAATTTATTTATTTATTTACATTTATTTTTTGCACTTTATATCCCGCTCTTCCTCCAAGGAGCCCAGAGTGGTGTACTACATACTTGAGTTTCTCTTTTCACAACTACCCTGTGAAGTAGGTTAGGCTGAGAGAGAAGTGACTGGCCCAGAGTCACCCAGCAAGTCTCATGGCTGAATGGGGATTGGAACTCAGGTCTCCCCAGTCCTAGTCCAGCACTCTAACCACTACACCACGCTGGCTCTTTTAGCAAAATTAGCAATACACAGACTCCCTTGCTATGCCCTGACTACTCTGGCACTGACTGTGCCTTTTGCCTCTGGCTCTCTGCTCCTCATCTGCCCAGACCTGCACTGAGCACCCCACGGCACCTGTCTTGGCCCTTAGCCAAGGAAAGTTTTGTGCTTTTTATATCTACCTACCTACCTACCTATTTATCTATCTATCGCTAGATACAGATACATGCACGCACACACACACACCCATCTAGGTAATTTGGGGGCCTGGACCTAAGGGCCTTTGGTGCCTTCCTCCCCACAAGTTAAGCATCACCCCTCTACACACATATTTTTAACATTTGGGTTCTTGAGGGCTCAAACAGCAACTGAACTCACAAGAATGTAAGGATATTAAAAAGGTATATTTATGCAAATATGCATCAGCAGAAACATTTCAACATGCAACTCAACATATCCCCACCCCACATATTTCTTTCCCAACTCCCTGCTCAGTCTCTAAATCACCCAGCAGAAGACACAATCACACTCAGCTGCCCAGCACAATGCAGGCCAGCAGCAACCACACCACCTGGGACTGTCTAAAGAGGATTTGGGCCCCCCCGGGGGGGGGAGGGTGCCCAGAAGTCCAGGGGTAAGAGTACCTTTGCGTGCACACACACACACACACACGCACACACACAAACCCGACTACTGAATGTCAGTAGCAGAGCCTGCAATCGCAATATTGAATACACACACAGCTCAGGGAGAGGGCAGCTCCTTCCCTTCCCCCTCATTTCTACCCCGCTCGCTTCAACATACCTGCATCCCTGGGCAAGGGAAAGAGGATGTCAAAACCTTCCGGCAGCTCAATGGATGTAAGGAACCGGACGTGGCCCGTGTGTCCCTGCGAGAGGCCCGCCGGCAGGGCCGGAGTCTTCAGGGAGGCAGTGTTCGCGACGATGGAGAGGGTCAGCACCACCCCTGCACTGGTGCCAATCCAGAGGAGGTCCTTACATGCCAACAGGGCAGTGATCCTCAAGCAGGCCGCCTTGTGCTGGCGGATTATGGCATCTGACCCTGCCGGCCACAGAAGAATAAGTGGTTAGTTTTACTCATTGGGTTAACCTGGGCTTTCCTCTTCTAGATCCATGGGAACATGGGAAGCTGCTATATACTGAGTCAGACCATCGGTCCGTCTAGCTCAGTATTGTCTACCCAGACTGGCAGCGGCTTCTCCAAGGTTGCAGGCAGGAATCTCTCTCAGCCCGATCTTGGAGATGCTGCCAGGGAGGGAACTTGGAACCTAGAGGCTCTTCCCAGAGTGGCTCCATCCCCTACTAAGGGGAATATCTCACCGTGCTCACACATCAAGTCTCCCATTCATATGCAACCAGGGTGGACCCTGCTTAGCTATGGGGACAAGTCATGCTTGCGACCACTAGACCAGCTCTCCTTACTGGCCACACCACACGGGATTCTCGGCTCATCGTCTGGCTCAGTTCTGCTCTGCTACTCTAGCTCCAGAAGGGAAACCCAAGGAGACAAGAATGAGTTAGGGTCTGGATGCTGCAGTATCCCGGGTGTGTCTGGGTTACCTGAGCCTGTGGCTGAGCCAGCTGGGAAAACAAAAGTTGGCAACCAAGACAGGATTTCCTCCTCTCACTTGGCTCTTACCTCATGTGCAAATTTTATTCTATCTGGTTTGGGGGATATATTTTTTTTAAATTCTATTTTTGTGGTGGCATGGGGCACTGGTGCTTAGTCCCAGCTCCTTTTCATCCAGCCCTAAGAGTGAATGTTAAGAAGTAGGGCTCTTCAGTTCTGGTTAAAACTGCCACAGAGGGGGCCAAGGCATGTTTCGCCTGTTAAGTGTTATTGTGGTTATCTGCATCTCCAGAGTGGTGCTGTAAAGCTGGGGAGTTCTGAGGAAATTCCCTCAAAATCTGCCCTCCAGCACCAGGGAGGTACATCATAACACCAAGAGTTTGTGTCTTGTGAGGAGTTTGATTCAGGCTCCTTCCATTTCAAATCAGTCCCCAGAGACTTTGTTCTGCTGCGAGGCCTTTAATGGGTTCTTTGCGGACAAAATCTCCTGTATTCGGGCTGACTTGGACTCCACTATTGTTGCAGAGTCTACTAAGGTGGTGTCCAGCAATCCCTCTTGCAGTATTAGGTTGGATCGGTTTGGATGCCCGATGACGTGGACAAGCTGCTTGGGGCGGTGCGGCCTACCACTTGTTCTCTGGATCCTAGCCCGACTTGGCTGCTTCTGTCTAGCACAGGGAGATTGTTGGAGGTGGCCTAGTTAATATCATTAACTCATCGCTGAGGGAGGGTAGGGTGCCTCCTTGTCTGACGGAAGCAATGATTAGACCACTTCTTAAGGCCTTCTCTAGATCCCTCAGTGATGGGTAGTTATAGGCCGGTCTCCAATCTCCCATGGTTGGGCAAGGTGATTGAGAGAGTGGTGGCTAACCAGCTCCAGGCAATTTTGGAGGAAACCAATTATCTAGACCCATTCCAAACTGGCTTTAGAGGGAGCTATGGGGCTGAGATGGCCTTGGTCAGCCTGATGGATGACCTTTACCAGGGAACTGACAGAGGGAGTGTGACTCTGTTGGTTCTTTTGGTTCTCTCGGCAGCGTTTGATACCATGGCCATAGTATTCTTCTAGATCACCTGGGGGAGTTGGGGATAGGAGGCACTGCTTTGCAGTGGTCCCGCTCCTATCTCTCAGGCAGATTCCAGATGGTGGAGTTTGGAAATTGTTGCTCTTCATAATGGGAGCTATGATATCGAGTCCCTTAGCGCACCAATGCTTTTCAATATCTACATGAAACCGCTGGGTGGGGTCATCAGGAGATTTGGTGCAGGGTGTTATCAGTATGCTGATGCCACCCAAATCTTATCATCATCATCATCTATTTATTTATTAAGAGATTTAATTTACCGCCCAATCCACATGACTCAGGGCAGTGTACAAACAAGAACAGCATCTGAGATATTTTTTTTTTAATTAAAGGGCAAATGCCTGGTGGAAAAGAAAAGGAGGAGGCAGGCCAAAATTGGGGGGTGGGGGGCAGAGAATTCCAAAGTGAAGGGGCAGCAACAGCAAAAGCCCCTTCCACGGGCCCTAGTACGAAGGACCTCTCTGAGAACAGGGACTGAAAGAAGGGCAACTTGAGAAGATCTTACAGGATGGGACAGGACTGGCCAGGAGAGGTGGTCCTGAAAATAAGCAGGGGCTAAGCCCTGAAGGGTTTTAAAGGTGAGAACCAGCACTTTGAATTGGACCCGGAAGCAAATAGGCAACCAGCGCAGCGACCACAAGAGCGGTGTCACACTATCATACCTCCTAGCACCCGTAAGTAGATGGGCCACCCCATTCTGGACCAAGGGAAGCTTCCGGGTCATTTTCAAAGGCAACCCCAGGTAGAGCGCATGACAGTAATCCAGACGAGAGATGACGGGGGCATGAGTGATGGTTGCCAGGGCCTGCCGGTTGAGATAGGGCCGCAACTGGCGGACCAGCCAAAGCTGGGCAAAGGCACCTCTGGAAACGGCCTCCACCTGCTGCTCAAGCAGGAGCCACAAGTCCAAGAGGACCCCCAAGTTGCTGACGACCTCCTTCAGGGGCAACACAACCCCGTCCAGAAAGAGACCCAGACTTGGCAATTGGCCAGATCGAAGCATAAGCAAAAGCAACTCAGTCTTGGAGGGATTAAGTCTGAGCTTGTTTTGGCCCATCCAGACCCTGACAGCCTCCAGACACTGGGCAAGCACAGAAACGGCATCTCCGGAGTGGCCTCGGGTGGCAATATACAACTGAGTATCCTTGGCATATTGATGGAATTTCACCCCAAACTGATGGATTACCTGCCTCAGCAGTTTCCTGAAGATGTTAAAAAGAATGGGCGTGAGAACTGAGCCCTGAGGCACCCCACAAAGGAGTGGCCACAGGGCAGAGCACTCGCCACCAATGCACACCGACTAAAAGTGCCCACTAAGGAAGGAATGGGACCCCTGCAAAACAGTGCCCCCAATACCCAACCCGCGCAGGCGCTCCAGAAGGATACCATGGTCGATGGTATCAGAAGCCACTGAGAGATCTAAAAGGACCAAGAGAGGGGCGCTACCCTCATTGAGGTCATGATACAAGTCATCAACCAGAGCAACCAATGCCGTTTCCATGCTATGCCATGGCCTGAAACCCAACTGACAAGTATCTAGAAAATCAGCGTCATCCAGAGCTCTCTCAAGCTGGGCACATACAACCTTCTCCAAAACCTTCGCAAGGAAAGGAATGTTGGAGATTGGTCTATAATTATCAAGGACCTCAGGATCGAGAGATGTCTTCTTCAAAAGCAGGTGCACCACAGCCTCTTTTAAGGCTGCCGGCACAGACCCCTCACAAAGAGAAGTAACTGTGCTTGGTTGGCTAAGGCACTAGTTTTCCTCCAGTGGTGCTCCAGGCATCTCTTAAGGCATTTCATCTCCCTAAGCTCCCAAATAAACCAAGGAAGCCGGGATCCACAAATCTTTCTTTAACATATATTTATACCGCCCAAAACTTACGTCTCTGGGCAGTTTAGGGGCTATTTCATCCAGAGCCCTCGTGGACTTGATGTTCCAGGTGTCAACGAGCTGCGCTGGAGAGGTGCCCACTAGGTTGCTGGGAATATCCCCAAGAATCCTCTGAAAACCATCAGGAAACATAAGGTGCCCGGGGCAGACCATCAAAGTAGGTCCACTTCCCCTGCGGAGGCAAGGCGCAGCGGTAATCTGCATACAGATCAGGGAGTGATCGGACCATGGCAAGGGAGAGATGGCTATCTCCCCCATATTCCTCCCAGAGACAAAAGTTTGGGTAGTATATAAGTTAAATAAATAAATAAATAAAGTAAGTAAGTATTCAAATCATGTCGCCACTGCTCTGAGACAAAGGCCAGGTCTAAAGTGTGCCCGCCCACATGATGATGATGATGATGATCATCATCATCATCAGGAAATGTCATTCACTTCCTAAATGCCTGCCTACAGAGTTAGCTAATTACAGACCTGTTTCTAATCTTCCATGGTTGGGCAAGGTGGTTGAGCGGGTGGTGGCCTCTCAGCTCCAGGCAGTTTTGGATGATGCAGAATATCTAGACCTATTTCAAACTGGCTTTCGTGTAGGCTATGTGGTTGAGACTGCCTTGGTCGGCCTGATGGATGATCTCCAACTGGTTATCGACAGAGGGAGTATGATTCTGCTGATCCTTTTGGATCTCTCGGTGGCTTTTGATACCATTGACCATGGTATCCTTCTGGACTGCCTGGGGGAGGTGGGGTTGGGTGGCACTGTTTTACAGAGGTTCTGCTCCTACCTCTCTGGCAGATTCCAGATGGTGTCGCTTGGAGACTGTTGTTCCGCTAAGCGAGAACTGAAGTGTGGAGTTCCACAAGGCTCCATATTGTCTCCAATGCTCTTTAACATCTACATGAAACCACTGGGAAAGATCATCAGGAGGTTTGGTGCTAGGTGTTATTGATATGCTGACTACTTCTCCATGCTGACCTCATCAGGAAATGGCATATCTTCCCTAAATGCCTGCTTGGAGGCAGTAATGGGCTGGTTGAAGGATAACAAACTGAAGTTGAATCCAAATAAGACGGAGGTCCTGACTGTGGGGAGACAGGACCCGCGATATGGTTTAGATCTGCCTGTTCTGGATGGGGTTACACTCCCCCTGAAAGATCAGGTACATAGCTTGAGAGTGCTCCTGGACTCAAAGCTCTCCCTGGTTTCTCAAGTTGAGGCGGTGGCCAGGAGCGCTATTTATCAGCTTTGGCTGATATGTCAGATACGTCCATTTCTCGAGGCGAATGGCCTTAAAACATATGCTGGTTAACCTCCAGGCTTGACTGTAATGCGCTCTCCGTGGGACTACCTTTGTACGTAGTCCAGAAACTACAATTGGTACAGAATGAGGCAGCCAGATTGGTCTCTGGGACAACACAAAGGGACATAACACTAGTTTTGAAATAACTGCACTTGCTGCCGATATGTTTCCAGATGAAATACAAAGTGCTGGTTCTTACCTATAAAGCCCTTAACGACTTTGATCCAGGCTATTTAAGAGTGCCTCCTTTGTCATAAACCCTGCCATCTGTTATCTGTGACACATGACCAGGCTTTCTCTGTGGCTGTCCCAGGGCTTTGGAATATTCTCCCTACTCAAATAAGAGCATCTGCTTCTCTGTTTGTTTTCAGGAAGAACCTCAAGACTCTCCTGTTTTCGCAGACTTTTAATTAGAATTAATTTTAATAAAATTTTAAAACTTGTTTTAATATCTATTTTATTCGATTGTTTTTATTATGTATTTTAATTTTTAACTTAAATATTTTAAATTTTGTACACTGCCTAGAGATGTACATATCAGGAGGTATAGAAATTAGATAGATAGATAGATAGATAGATAGATAGATAGATAGATAGATAATGGGCTGGATGAGGGATAACAAATTGAAGCTGAATCCAAACAAGACGGAGGTACTCATTGTGGGGGATCGGAATTCAAGGGATGAGTTAGATCTCCCTGTGCTGGATGGGGTTACACTCCTCCAGAAGGAACAGGTACGCAGCTTGGGAGTGCTCTTGGATCCAGGCCTCACCTTTGTATTTCAGGTGGAGGCTATGGCCAGGAGTGCTTTCTATCAACTTCAACTGATTTGACAGCTGCGTCCATTCCTTGAAGAGGACAACCTCAAAACAGTGATGCATCAGCTGGTAACCTCCCGGCTCAGCTACTGCAATGCGCTCTACATGGGGCTGCCTTTGTACATAGTTCAAAAACTTCAGTTTGTTCAAAATGCGGCAGCCAGATTGGTTGCTGGGGCAACCTGGAGAGACCATATTATGCCTGTCTTAATACAGTTGCACTGGCTGCTGGTATGTTTCAGGTCAAAATACAAAGTGCTGGTTATTACCTTTAAAGCCCTGAACAGCTTGGGTCCAGGCCACCTTAAAGAGCACCTTCTTCTGCACGATCCCCATCGCTCATTGAGGTCATCTGGAGAGGTCCGTCTCCAGTTACCACCGGTACGCCTGGTGGCAACTCGGAACGGGGCCTTCTCTGTAGCTGCTCCTGGCCTATGGAATGCACTCCCAGCAGAGATCCATAATTTAGGCTTGCTGTCAGCCCTTAATAGAGCCCTAAAAACTTACTCGTTTGGGCTGGCCTTTCAGGGTTTTAAAATAGTTTTTTAAAGTACTTTAGTTAGTTTTTAAATGGTTTTGAATGGTTTTAAATTGTTTTTATTTTGTTTTGAGCACTGTTTTTTAAAATGGTGTGTGTTCTTGTGTCTTTTTAAACTTGTACACTGCCCAGAGCCTTCGGATGGGGCGGATGACTTGAGCCCAGGGCAGTCTGTGGTTCTCTCAACTATTTCACTGCATGTATTCCAGATACTTATTACACCTCTACTAAAAGTTAAAGCAATTAGGGAACCATGACCCAACCCAAGAAGGTTAAGCAAAAACAAGGAAAAAAAACACCCAGCCAATCACACACGCACACACACCCCAGTGTTGTGATTAGATGACTCTGCTTGGGAGGCACATCTGAGGTGTCCCAAATTGTGCCTCTGGGCATCACAACACTTGCTGAAGCCCCGAGTCTCACCTGCCAACATCTTGTGGACTGGGGGGGTGACATCCACTTCGGCCAGTTGATCATAGCTGCTCGGATGGTAAAGCCGCACTTGGGCACTGCCTTGGAGGGTGACCCAGACCCCCACACCAGAGCTGACCATGCAGGTGACGCTGCGGTTGCTGTCCTGCCCGACATGAAAGGTGTGCTGCAGAGGAGAGGGAAGAGACCAGGCTGAAGTGCAGGGAGCAGGGAGCAGCGGCCACCTGGAGTTCCTCACTTAGTCCTGGGATTTCCAACAGGGAAACCTGGCGACAGAGAGTGATGTCTAGGGGGTGTGGGGCAAGGGAGGGTGTTTGCTTGGGGCCACATTAACAAAATCACCAGGGCTTTCACTTGATTAAGGAAAACTTAGTGGGTTAATCAAATGAGTTTCAATACCTGCATATGACTAAAATGGTTTTGAAGGAAAAATCAACCTTCCTTTCTTTTCAGATGGTGCATGGATATGTCACAGCAGGGACTATCTAGGTGTTTCCTCTGGTATGTGAGTGGAAGCAGAATGCCTTTTCTGAGATGGTACGTTTTTACAGGTACTTGTTTTAAGAACTAGCTGAAGGCCTGTCAAAAATTATGACCAAGATGTCGGGGAACAGTTGTTTTTCTGTGTCACCGTTCTCCCTCTTCGGTTATGTAAGTCCTTCCTTCCTTCCTTCCTTCCTTCCTTCCTTCCTTCCTTCCTTCCTTCCTTCCTTCCTTCCTCCCTCCCTCCCTCCCTCCCTCCCTCCCTGGAGACGTTCTCTCCTCCTCTGCACTTGTTTTTCTGGTCCTCCATCTCTTTATTACTCTTTCTTGCCTTCCAGCACTTTCCAGCACTTCTTCTTTCCTTGCATTCCCTTTGGCTGTTGGTGACATTGGTTTTATGTGTCATGCTTTTTTGTAAACCGCACCACCACCCACCCCACTGTGGGCTGCTGTATCATTACCCGTAGAGTTTGGAGTTTTAGTGATGGAATTTCTTAGATGGCCAGCAGAAGTTGCTGGTTGACATGAGTATTGTGAAAAGGAAAGCAGATGGCCACGTGAAACATAGAAAAGTAGAATGTTGCTTGCCTATGGCAGGGAGGATCGCAAACGGAGATGGAAGGCAAGGCAATGTGTATATGTGAAAGAGGGACAGAGGAAGAGCCAGCAACCTTCGTACCTGCTGCTGGAGAGTAGATGTGTTGAGGATGATGACACGGTTCTGGCACCCACACCAAAGCTTCCCGGCCACTGCCACCATCTTAGTTACGGGGCTGCCTGGAGATCCCAGGGAGAGGGTCTTGGAGTTCTGAGAGTCCCAAAAACGTCCTGCAACAGAGGAACAGGGAGTCTGCGATTGTGCTTCTTCTTAAGAGAGTGCATGGCTGCATTGGTTACAGGCAAGTTGAGATGACCAAATCCTGACAAGTGATGCTCAGGGCCCACTGGTTTTCTATGGCCACGATTCCACCCTCCCCATCGAGCAAATGGCTTTGTTTCCAAACTCTGTACCTGCTTCTCTCTGGTAGGTAACAAGCTCTCCATTGGCCAGTGATACAAAGACCTGATTGTCAAGGTATCTGCAGAGAAAATGAAGACCTTGCATTATCAATTGTAAATGGAATGAGTCATAGGGCAGGGGAACGGCTGGAGGGCTGAGTGGAAGAAGGGTCAGACTCAGGGGGCAAGCTGCCCTAGAGCCTCACAAAACCGATGGCCCCGAACGTATTGGTTCACATTGACAGAATCTGGGAGGGAGGTGGTACAGGAGCAGGGCCCCAGATTATCTCTCTGCAGTCTTTGTGGTGACAATGTTAAGGTAGCCCCCAACCTTGGACTATGACTCCCATCATCCCCAGTCACAATGGCTGGGGATGATGGGAGTTGTAGTCCAACAACATCAGAGGACTAAGATTGGTATCCTCTTGACCTAGACTCCCTCAGTTGTTGTTCAGTAGACTCAGATCTTCTACTTCCCCCCAATCAACCCAGAGTTCATTCCAGTGGAAATCTTTACTACTTACTTACCCCCCACTGTATGCTAGAAGAAGTGTGTAGTCATCCTGCTGTATATTCTTGCTTGTCCCTACTGGATTATCTTTAACTGATCCTTGGAGGAGGGTATTCAGATACAGTTACATGCAACATGTACCTTTAAAGTCTACTTCTCATGGGGGTGGTTAACCTGTGTCTGGGCTGTGCCCCTTCAGAGATCAGATGGGGCTTGCATGATTGAACTCTCCCATGTTAGAGAACATTGGGCACAACTTCTTCTATTTTACCCAAGTTATTCTGGTTTTGCTAGTCATGGGATGGGCAGGGATCCTGATGCCCTTTGTAATGCGATGTCTAGAATGCGGAGTTCTCTGGGAGGGAGGCTGGATTCTGTGCCCACTGCTCCTCCGGAGCCCCAACATACACACAGATCTGAGTCTGGCTTGGCACTTACAAGATGCACGTCACAGAGGCCGAATGCTGCATTTTCATGCTATTCTTCCTGTTCCGGATGTTGTCTGAGGACTGGTAGACATGGATGCTGCAACCCAAACAGAACAGAGGTGAGCCTGAGACCCCGGATGGCTCGGAGGCAGTGCTGACTTGTAATATCCTGTCCATGACCAATGCCTTTTTGGATCTAGATTCCCTTAGTGTGGCTCACTGGAGTCAGATCTTTCTGTGTCCTTCAAAGCCCCTGCATTGATTCTCAGTATTCAGTGACTGACCCTTCCCTCTCCGTACTGGAATGTTTTGAACATTCTGTGACTTCACAGTAGCCCAATTAATAGCTAAGGAAGCTTGCAGACAGCCACATTTTAGCTGATTATTATTGACTGCCATCCAGACTAACTCTGTGCTAACGCAAACATGTTGCATTAGTGCAAGGATGTTGCGCTAGCCTGCATTCCAGACTATGCCTGCGTGGGTGCCACAGGGTGACCTTGCACAACCTGAGGTGTGCCTCCTACTGCGAAACCTCTTCCTCAGTCTGTAGGGAATGATGCAAAGCTATCCGCTAAGGATATCTTATTTGCACAAGAGAGCAAGGAGACTGAACAACTCTGAGCATCTGCTCAGCGATGTGAGCTTCTTGCGTGGGGTGCATCTTTGTTCATTGCACTAGTGCTGCATTAGTCTGCATGTCAGTCGTTACACTTATTTAAAAAACCCAAAACATTTCTCAACCAGGCTCTTTGCAACTTGGTCCCGAAGATCCCAAGACCTGGTGGACCTACAGAGGCGTTCTTACCCCTGGACTTCGGGGCCAAAGCCCCTGAGGCCCCGCAAATCCTCTTTAGTCTGTCCCAGGTGATGTGGTCGCCTGGCCGAGCATGATGATGCTTAATTTGCAGGGGAGGAAAGGGGCCTTTCGGTCCAGGCTCCAAAATTACCCAGGTGCACCTCTGTGGACCTACCATCCATCTTCTGTCCCCAGCCACATGGAGCTCTGATAGGCTTCGGGGTCGATGCTCAGCAGGTCTTCCAGGCTGCCCCTGGTGAAGGAGCCTCGACTGGAGCGTCTCATTGCCCGGCCATCCATGGGGCTCTCGCTGTTCCTGTTCTGGGTGAACGTGCTGGCAATGGGAAGGAAGCTGGCAGGATCCTGCTCCTCTTCTGAGCTGGTCGTCTCCGCGGTCACGTCTTTGGAACTTGGGATCTCTTCGTCTGGCAAACATGAGATGACAGAGATGTACGCATGAACGAAGAGCTGCAGAGGACTGCAGGCTCATGCCCCTGGAACACAGGTACATCCCAGCCCGCGAAGTAAGCAGAATTATTATGCACCTAGGCTGGCACACCCACTGCAGCTACTCCAAGAGAGTGCGGAGATGGCCATGGACTGGACCTGGGGTTCTCAACCTGGAGTCTCCAGCCGCTATTGGCCACTGGCTTGGAATGATGGGAGTTGTCGTCCACAACAACTGGAGACCCAAGCTTCGGAACTTCAGGTCTAGAGCAGAATTCTAATCCTAGACATGGTAATTTTCTATACAGAGGGAATTTTTTTTGAATGGCGAAAGATTCAGTCAGAGGACTAGTAAAGTGCTCGAAGCCACCCTCACAATGGTCTTTAATACTCAGCAGGACTTTGAATCTGAGTCTTCCACTTCCAAACCTGGCTCTGCATCTGCCAGGATTGTATTGTATTCACAAGCTATTTTAGGAGTCATTCTTCAGTTTCTTTGAACAAGAAACATGTAGAAGAGCAGAAATATTTAAGCACAGAAGTAAACTCCTGTAGCTACCCTTTAATTCCAAGACGCTTGACAAAATGCCCAAAGGTATTGACTCAAGGGGCCACCGTGGTTTGACCAGCTCACATAGTTCAGCTGCAAGGATAGCAATCAGTGACTGACCTCCAGATTAATGCTGTGCTTCCGCAAACAGGTTGCACAAGTGCAAGGAGATTGCACTAGCTGGCTCCGGTATGATGGGTGCTTGTATTCCAGACTAGTGGTGCACTCGTGCAAAATTCCTTGCACTTGGGCCACAAGGTATGCAACCAGTGGCACACCTTCTGCTGGGGAACTGCTTCCTCCATCCATTCACATTGCAGGGAACATTTGTACAAGAATGTTACTTTGGGATATTACACAGCTATGCAATTTTCTTGAGGGTGCACAATTTTGCATGTTGCACAAGTGCATTGTTAGTCTGGATGTCAGCCAATGAGCTGGGTCTCACAATCAGTGAGACTCGGTTTTGGAGAGTGAGCGGGGAGAGCGGGCTAAGCCCGCTCTACCCGCACACAAGCAGGGTGGGAGCCCTGGGCGGCCGGATTGGCCACCCACACGATTGCCGGCTCCGTGATGGAGCCAGTGGGGGATGGGGGGAGCGGGGGCCAATCAGCCCCCGGAAGGTCCAGCATGCCCTGCACGAGCCCGCAGGGCATGCCGGCGAGACCCCTGGAGCCAGGAGGCAGCTTTTTGCGCCGCGGCTAAGCACTTTAAAAAAACCTGGGTTTGCGGAGTACTCGCTCTGCAAACCCGGTTATAGGGGAGGAGTACTTAGATGGGTTAACCACCTGGGAGAGGGTTAACTGCCTGGGAGCGGGAGCGGGTTAACTGCCTGGGAGCCACCGGGCTCGCCTGCAAGCCCGGTGGCTCCCACGACCAGGCAAAATCGGGCTAGGTTCCCCTAGCCCGATTTTGCCTGATCGTGGGAATAGCCCCAGAGTTATGCTATTTTACATGCAGTAACAGAAGTTTTCCATACAGGGCTGTCCTTAGGGCAGGGCAAGCAGGGCGGCCGCTCTTTTAACCCCAATTAAAATAACTGGAAGGGACTCCTGTACTGGCTGAATTGCCCCAGGGCTCTCTAAGGATAGCCCTGCTTCCATATGAAATAAAAGGCTCTTTCCAAATCTTAGCTACTCTTCATTTTAGTCTAGTCTAGTCTAGCATTCCTAGCCTATTGAAAATGTGCAGGCTAGGCTGATGCCCGTGTAGTCTTTCCATGGGAGAGGGAAGGCTTTGCCTTGGGAACTCACTTCCAAAGCTGGAGGAGATGGTGGAGTGGCTGGCCTGGCTCTGGAGGGTGCCGGAAGGGCTGGGCGAGGATTCGTCATCAGTATCGTCGCTGTCGAAGGGGACCAGTTCCCGATTGGTGCTGTCCACCGGCTCCGACAACTCCAGGGAAGACCCAGAAATGGAGATATGCAGGCACTGCTGAGGCCCTGACTCCTCCAGCGTGGTGTGAACTGGCTCCGAGGACGGGCTGGCTAGAGACCCAGGGCGTTCCCTGGGGACAGAAGAAAGTGGGAAGAGGAAAAAAGAGAGCCAAGAAAGGGTGAGTGGGTTCAGGCATAATGTGGAACCTTGGTTTGTTTAGCTAAAACGTGTGTCCACGTAATCTCTGAAGCCAGAAATGCCTATAAACTGGTTTGTTTGGGATCAACAAGATAGGATCTGAAATCACAGTTTAAAGTTGGTTTGTCAACCACAGTTTGTGCCAGCTGTGATTGCTATTATGTCTGAATTCACATACCATTGACAAGCCACGGTTAAGGTCACTGCTTCATCTCAAGAGGCTACTGCACCAGGGAAATGGGAGTGGACAGATCCAGCTGAATCCTAAGCAGGCAGCAAACCAATCCAGTCTGGCATCCGCTTCCCAACATTTTGAAGTCACCCAAACAATCAAAAACTGTATTCTAACCGGGTTTGGGAGCTGTGTGTGCTCCCAATTTTTGGTTGCATGGAAGCGTGGTAGGAGGAAAACCTGGGTAGAAGTGATAGAGGTGATTCTCATAACCAGCCGAAACCGGGCTAAGGGAACCCAGCCTGGTTTTGGCTGGTCATGTGCTGAAATGGGAGCTGCACGGCTCCTGGTGGAAAGACCGCTTAGATGCTGCCCCCACGAGGTTAGTGGAGCACACGTTCCGTTAACCTCCATTAGGGGGCACTCGCGGCCCCCTAACCCCACCAGTCCAACTGACTTCGTGATGGAGCCGGTAATTATTTGGGCGGCCAATTTGGCTGCCCGGGGAGGGCTGCCTGAGTGTCTGCGGGTCAAACCCGCTTTCCTCACAGACCCCATTTTGGTGCTTCCCACTGCTTGTGTGAAGCGCCTCTTTGTGTGGAAGCCAGATAGGAGGAAAACCTGGGTAGAAGTGATTGTGTGGAAGCAAGGTAGGAGGAAAAGCTACCCAGGTTTCCCTCCTACCTTGCTTCCACACAACCGAAAACTGGGAGCACGCACAGCTCCCAAACCGGGATAGGACACAGTTTCCGCTTGTGTGAATGACCTCATTGCCTCTGGACCTGGAGGGTTTCATCATGAACAACTGCTGCTTATGTTATATTGGCATCATGACTCATTCGTCCTCTGTGAATTAATTGGATCCCCTTAGCCATCTAACCTAGTGGCCATCAACACCAACTGGTCGCAGTTAGTTAGTCCAGCAAGACAATTTTGCGCTGTCTGAAGAAGTCCTTGTGTTTGCCTGCGCTGAATCTACTACCAGTCAGTTTCTTTGGGTGACTCTGAATTCTAGCATTACCAATGAGGGAGTAAAGCCTCTCTCTATCCCCTTCATCCAAACCATGCAGCTAACAGACCCACCAGTAAACCTGAGTGCCTTCCAGAATAGGATCTTCCATGTCCATCAGGCACAGGGGTGTTTTACCTATATGTTCTCTTCAGGCCCGGCACCGAGGCAATGCACAGGATCCTGGCAGAGCAGACAGCGATGCAAGCCTCAACAATGGGTTCCTTCTTGATGCTGAGAAGGCAGACCTGTCCGACGTAGCCATCACTGTTACACACCCAAACTTCATAGGTGTTCTCAGGGCTGCTGTGGCTGGGAGAGGCACAGGAGAACTGGAAGGGAGATGAGATAGAAGAGTGTCATGTTTGAAATGTGCATGTACATTTTCAGGCCGTTCCAGCCCTTCCTCTGGTGGTGGCATCCATTCTGGAGGACACTGCACATGCCCAGTGGGGCTCTGAGTGACCCAGGCTATGACCCTGCGGCCGACAACGACCTAAAACGACGTCTAAAAAAAAAATCACTTAAAAAAAAAAGTAGAACTCCCAAACTGGCTCTGAGGCGGCTCGAGTGATTTGGCTCGAGGGCGAGGCAAATTGGTCCTAGTCGGGTTCGAGGGCGAGTCATAACCCAGGCCATGCAGAGGCCCACTGGGCATGTTCGACGGCCTCCAAAATGGCCACCACCCCTGGAGGAAGGGCTGAACTGGGCCAAACCGGCCCTTTGTAGAGCGGGAGAAAGCCGGCGGGGGAAGGGAGAGATGGCAGAGACCCCCACTGCTGCTGTCCTGAACTCAACGGCAAGTCTAAAATAAATAAATAAATAAATAAATAAATAAATAAATAAATACACACACACACACACACACACACACACAACTTAGAACCCCCGAACTGGCTCCAAGCCGGCTTGGGTATGGTGGTGGCTTGAGATCAAGCCAAACCGGGTCCTGTCTGGCTCGATTGCGAGCCCTCGAGCCAGACAGGTTCAATGGCAAACCGACTCGACCTCAAGCTGGTTTGCACATCTCTACCAGAAATGGCCTCCGCAGTCACTTCCGGCCCTCTAGGAACTGCAGACACATGGGTTTTAACTCTTTCGTATCCACAGATAATGAAATCGGGCATCAATTAGACAACCGCGAATACATGAAACCGCGGATATAGAGTCCACTTAAAATGAGGTTTGCCTGTACAAAATCAACCGACACAAAAAACACTGACATGCCCCGTTACGGATCAATATAAGGACATATGAAAAACATAAGAGCAGCAGGAACAAACAAAAATACTAAAGAGGAACATAGTAAATTCAGCAAAATATATGGCAAATGCTTGCCTAAAGAGAAAGGGCCGGCATCTACACTAACACTGCATTTGTTTGGGCCCGGATACCGAGGGACCGCCTGCTCCCAAGGGTTACTGCCCGCTTGATGAGGTCATCTGAGGGGGCTCTGCTCTGGGTGCCGACAATGAGGGAGACTCGGCTGTCGTGCACGCAGGACAGGGCCTTCTCTGTTGCTGCCCCCAGACTCTGGAATGCTCTCCCAGTAGTCATTCACTCCTCTGACTCCACCACAGTTTTTAGAAAGCTTGTGAAATCTTGGCTTTTTGCCCAGGCTTTTATTTGATTGTCTCTGCTGCTGCTCTTTGTACTCTGTATTGCTTTTATGCTTTTGTTTTAAATTTTCAATCAGATTTGTTTTATATTTTTAGCTTAATATTTTAATTGTGTCTTTTTTACAATCGTGTTTTTAAATTTTGCTGTAAACCGCCTTGGGATTGTTTTAATGAAAGGCGGTATATAAATTTAACAATAAATAAATAAATAAATAAAATAAAAATTTGTGCCATGAGCAACGATGCCCAGGCATGAGACGGTCATGTAGCTGAGCAGAGGCTCAGAGCTTCCCTCTCTCTTGCAGTCTCAGGCCGCTTTTACAACAGGGAGAGCAGAGAACACCCCACCATGCCCTGCAGCATCCATGGACTGAGGAAGAGGTTTTGTAGCAGGAGGCCTGCTGCAGCTGGTGCGAGCGCAGCCTGTTGTGCCAATGCAACACTGGTCTAGAACACAAACATGTTGCATCCTTGCACTAGCCTCACAAGTTTTGCACTAGTGCAGCGTTAGCCTGGATGTCAGTCAAAGATCTTGAAGTGGTAATGGAAGGGCCATCAAGGAAGAGGTAAGAGAAGTCCAGGTTGTGGGCACTGCCCTATGGCAAGCCCTTTCTCCACCCACAGAAGGGGCCTCCCCAGCTGATTGCATAGGGTGGGCAGGGCCATATGGGAGGAGGTGGTCCTTAGGAACACAGGAAGTTGTCTTCTACTGAGTCAGACCATTGGTCCATCTTGCTCAGTATTGTCTACACAGACTGGCAGCGGCTTCTCCAAAGTTCCGGGCAGGCATTCCTCCAGCCTCAAAGGCAGGATGCCTCTGAGTACCAGTTGCACGGAGCCACAGCAGGAGAGAGGAAAGGCCCGCAGCTCTTGCCAGTGGGCTTCTCAGAGGCATCTGGTGGGCCACTGTGCAAAACAGGATGCTGGACTAGACGGGCTTCCTTGGACCTGATCCAGCGGGGCTGTTCCTATGTCCTTATCTCTCTCAGCCGTACCTGGAGATGCCCGGGAGTGAGCCTGGGATGTTCTGCATGCAAGCAGGCAGATGCTCTTCCACTGAGCATTGGCCCCATGCCGAGGGGAACAGCTCACAGTGCTCACATGTAGTCTCCCACTCAAATGCAAACCAGGGCAGCCCCTGCTTAGCAAAGGGGACAATTCATGCTTGCTACCACAGACCAGCTCTCCTCCCAAGGAGAGTCCTTAAGGGAATCCACAGTCCTTAAGGGAACCTGGTCCCAAGCATTCTGAAGGGTTGGTTCGGACATCACGACCAATCCTGTTGGGTTTCTAACCACAGTCGGAAGCAGAATTCTCCCAACTCCTGTGCGGGTGGAGAGGGAGAGGCCTGTGCTCTCCAGGCTTGGAGCTGCTGAGTGAAACCAACATGTAACCCCGGTACTGCGTGACGTCTGAACTGGCCCAGTGTTTACGGAAACAGGGGAAGGAAACAAAGCTGACCATATGGCTCTGACCTGCAAAAGCCTGCACATACCTGCATCCCGCTCCTTGTTTTCATAATGGGAATTGCCTTCAGGAACTCAGGATCCAAGCAATTTTTGTTGGAAGCTGGGGGAAAAAGAAGAAGGATAATCTAATTTGACCAGTGCAGTTCTGCAGGTGAACAATAGTCAGCAGCAATTTTGTGCACGTATAGGTGTGAGAATGAGGGAGGGAGGGAGGGAGGGAGAGGGGGGCATTTCCAGTTACAGCCCTATTCTGAGCCACGTTTAAAGGTCTACTTCTCACAAACAACAAAGGAAGAGATAAATCCGTGGGGGGGGAGCACCCCATGAAGTGGCTACAGAGTTGTGTGCTGCCTTGATTGGATGGGGGCAGGAAGGAGGCCACGTGTGCCGAAGGAAGGAGGCAAGCGAGGAAGTGGCAGGAATTAAAGGGCCAGAGGCCCAGCCTTAGCTGGTCTCGCAGGATGCTGGGACTCCACTGAGCAGGATCCCGGTCCCTCGCAAGAGCTGACCAAGATCCAGGGGCTATTAAAACTGGCCAGAGGTGAGAGCCAGGGAAGATGCAGAGGACGAGGAACCCCAATTATGGAGCAAGATGGCCCTGAAAAAAGGCCAGGACTGACCAGGAGGTCCAGGGGAAACACAGGGACATAGCTGCCCTATACTGAGTCAGATCATTGGTCCCTCGAGCTCAGTATGGTCTACATGGGTTGGCAGCAGCTCTCCAAGGTTTCAGGCAGGAGTCTCTTCCAGGAGATGCCAGGGACTGAATCTGGAACCTTCTGCATGCAAGCAGATGCTCCACCCTGAGCTACAGCCCCATCCCGTAAGAGGAGTATCTTACAGTGCTCACATGTAGTCACCCATCCAAATGCAAACCAGGGCATACCCAGCTTAGCAAAGGGGGAAATTCATGCTTTGCTACCGCAAGAGCAGCTTAAACAATCGAGGCGATGGGGACAGGAAGACAAAAGAACCTTTCTGTTCCCATCTCTCTCCCCGCCCCTATTCTAAGGCCATCAACAAGGGGAGCAAGAGTTGGCCAGAGAGGATGGAGAGCTAAGATTTGGACTGTACCACACTTCAGACTACATGTGGTGGCTTGAGTGACAAAATATCCCTCCCTACAAAAGAAATTCCGTGCTCATAGAAAGGTAGCATGTCAGGGAGAAGGGCCGTAGACTGGTCTTTCCTTTGGCATGCTAATTTTCTCTGTGCAGGGAATTCTTTTTTGGCAGGGAAGAACATTCAGTCATGGAAGCAACTCATTTGTCTCTTGTGGGAGGAAGAAGTGGTGGTGGGGGGCACTGGGCTCATCTCACCAATCTGCGTCTTGTTAGCTGCTGCGGGATTATCTATTCCCATGAGTTACCTAGTTTCTTCTTCGTGTCCTCAAAGGCTTGCTCAAAGCTGTGGCGGGCGTCAGGGTTGGGGAACTCGAAGATGTAGGACTCTGTGCCATCGGCCTTGGTGGCCGTGAGCTCCATCTTGTTGGGCGGGAAGGACATGCTGAAGGAGAGCGACTGCTTCTCGGCCAGCTCGCGGTGGATGGAGGCCATCAGGTCTTTGATGACGTCATCCAGGCTCTGAGGATACAGGGACACAGACATGAGCGTTAGTAGAGAGGACGCCCCAGACATTAGGGATCATGGGTGTTTGCTGAAGCAACAGGGAAGTCCTTGAAGCCTCAAGTTTCTCAAAGCAAGAGCCGAGCCAGAAAAAATAATGGGAGATCTGGGACTGGATCCATGAGCGTTGCCTTATTGAGGTTGGCCTTGTATGATGGAAATCTCTGGAAGGACCACCACTGTGGCAAGAGGAGACCCCCAGCTCCACCCAGCTAGTCCATCTCTGTCCCTCAGCAGGCTACCACTGCAGGTCTAGACCCTGACGGGGCTAGTGTCACTATTCAGCGCTGCATGGGAAAGGAATGCTGCTGCTGTTATGGCTTCTACTTTAACTGCAGATGGTTATCGAGGAACTGTAAGGAGACAATGAAGATAATTGGGATCAAGCGGGGAAAAGGACTATACCTCTTACTGCTCCCTGTGCAACCTGAGAAGCTGCATTCTCTTTAGCAGAGACTTTGGACTGGTAGGGAGTTGGTTGGGGATCCAGGTATGGCTTGAGTGCTGAGACTGCTTCCCTCTTTGCGGTCTGTGAGGGGCAGTGTGAAGTCTTCGACTTTGGTTGAAGCTTTGCACAAGCCTGCTAACTAGCCCACAGGCTCTCAGATTTGGATCCCCAGGAGCTGTTGGATTACAGCCCCCAAGAGAGAACCCAAGATAAATAATGCATACTGGGGTCTCTGAAATCAAGCAAATAGGATAACCATGGAAAACCACACAGATCACACTAAATCACACTGGGGCTATTCCCATGAGCAGCAAAAATCGGGCTAGGAGAGCCTAGCCTGATTTTTGCTGCTTGTGTAAACCACCGGGCTCAGGGGCGAGCCCAGTGGCTTACACGCGGCTAGCCTGCTAAAGTAGCCCGCCCCTTAAATTGGGTTTGTGGAGCGAGCGTGCCACAAACCTGGTTTTTCTAATCATGAGTTGCTGCGGCGTGGCTCCGCACCGCAGCAACTCATGAGTAGACCCCCGACCGGGAGGCTTAAAAGCAGCCTCCTGACTTGGGGGTCTCTCCAGTATGCCCTGCGCACTCACGCAGGGCATACTGGAGCTTCCGGGGCCCGCGTGGCCCCTGATCCTCCCAGGCCCTGCTGGCTCTGTAATGGAGCCGGCAGTCGTGTGGGCGGCCAATCCGGCCGCCCAGGGCTACTGCCCTGCTCGTCTGTGGGGAGAGTGGGCTTAGCCCACTCTCCCCGCAAACCCTATGGAGGCCGGTCTCCTTGATCGTGAGACCCGCCTCACTAAATGTATTGCATTGGAGAAACAGTGAAATGCATTGAGGTTCTCAGTGAGAAGAGCTCCTCCGAAGTCTGCGGCGAGAGTGGGCTTGCCCGACCTCCCTGCGGACAATCGCTCACCTTTTGCTGGGCGGGCGGATCATCCGCCCAGATGAGCGGCGGCTCTCCTGCGGTCCACGAGTGTGCGGTGCATTACTGGGATCTCCCCTCCCCACCCCTTGCGTGTGCCTGCCATGGCTGCAAGCAGCCGCAGCAGATGCACAATCCATTAAATGAGGGCAAGGGAGTGCTTGCTCCCTTAACTTCATTTAATCAGGAGGCTACATAGGCAGGTTTGCTGCTGTGTTGCCACCGGGATCGGGCGCAACCCCAGTCGTTCACACGAGCGAGCAAAACTGGCCTAAGGGAGCCCAGCCCAGTTTTGCTCACTCGTGCGAATAGCCTCATTGTGTGGAGAGAGCAACGTAGTCTGTTTCAAACACGTCCTGAAATCCACAACGTTGACCCGGTGACCTCTGTTCGATCTTAGTCTTTGTCAAGTGGAGAACAGTCTTAGAGAAGTTCCATAAACCTATAGTGACATTCCAAAAAGGTAAAAAGCTTTTTATCTAATTAGAATGTCACTATAAGTTGGTTCTCTTAGTAAATTTTCTAGAAGTCACAGAGGTGGATGTACACATTACTAGGTTCTGAAGCATTTAGACCAGTGTTGTCAAGTTTATGGAACTTTCCTAAGACTGTCCTCCACTTGACAAAGACTATGATAGAAACGCAATGCAAGACATTTAGCTTCATCTATGTGGTTTCCAGTTGTTATATTTTGTTCTCTCTTGAGGTTGAGAGGTTCTTTGATTCTTTATTATATAACTTTTTAACACTTTTAACACTTTTTATTATATGGTTTGTGCATAATATGGTGGGGATCATAATGTTTGTCATTATAGCTAGGAATGATGGGAGCTTTAGTCCACCTGGGGACCCAGAGGAGAGCTGGTCTTGTGGTAGCAAGCATGACTTGTCCCCTTAAGCTAAGCAGGGTCCTCCCCAGTTGCATATGAAAGGGAGACTAGAAGTGTGAGCACTGGAAGATTTTCCCCTCAGGGGATGGAGCCACTTTCGGAAGAGCAGAAGGTTTCAAGTTCCCTCCCTGGCTTCTACAAGATGGGGCTGGGAGAGATTCCTGCCTGCAACCTTAGAGAGCCCTCTGCCAGTCTGTGAAGACAATACTGAGCTAGATGGACCCATGGTCTGACTCAGTATATGGCAGCTTCCTATAGGAACACATAGGCAGCTTCCATAGGAACACATGTCTTCACAGATTGGCAGCGGCCTCTTCAAGGTTGCAGGCAGGAATCTCTCTCAGCCCTGTCTTGGAGATGCTGCCAGGGAGGGAACTTGGAACTTAGATGCTCTTCCCAGAGTGGCTCCATCCCCTGCTGAGGAGAATCTCTTCTAGTGCTCACACTTCTAGTCTCCCATTCAAGTGCAACCAGGGCAGACCCTGTTTAGCTAAGGGGACACGTCATGCTTGCTACCATAAGACCAGCTCTCCTCTCTTGAGCTGCAGGCTTCCGGTTCATGTTATATAGTTAGATGATCCAGCTTCTCCCTCCTTCTGCTAATTATAGGAATAAAGGGGCATAAGTAGCTGCCATACTGAGTCAGATCACTGGTCCATCTAGCTCAGTATTGTCAACATTGACTGGCAGTGGCTCTCCAAGCTTTCAGAGAGAAGTCTTTCCCAGCCTACCTGGAGATGCTGCTAGGGATTGAGCCTTGGACGTTCTGCATGCAAAGCAGATGCTCTACCACTGAGCTATCTCACCTGGTGGGGAAAGCTGAGGGTCTCGGAAAGTTTGCTGACTTGGCCGAGGGTGCTGAGGTCTTCATCCAAGCGGCAGATGGATTTCTGGATGCTCTCACGGTTGGTGGACTGGGAGGCTCCTGTGGCCAGACAGAAATAGCACAGAGAGAGCACACAACAGTGGATAAGGAATGGGAGCCATAGGGAGGTAGAGCTGAACTAGCAACATCTTACGACATTTTACATGCTTCATCTTTAATAAAAATTGCGGGTTTGAAAATGATGCCTAAGACAGAACAGTTACGTGGAATGAACCAACAAAAATAAAAACAAAAACACCTCAATGGGCTAATGCACATTTCTAGTTCTAGCATATCCATGATGCAGATGGGAACCTCTTGAGGGCTAATTTGGACCCCTGATGGGAAGCTGTCAAGCCTGATTTAGACAAAGACCAGGTTTAAGTGGGCTTGAGGTACCATGCAAAACTGTCTGATTCTTCGTGTTATGGCCGCTTCACTCCTGGTTGGAGATTGTGAGCTGGCCAGGGCCATGACAAACCTTTCACAATGTCCACATCCTCCAGGGGCATCTTCCAGAGCAGTTTATACTTGCTGGCTGTGTCAATCACGCTGGCTGCTGTGTAACTAGAAAGAAGGAAAAGAGAAGAGCTAGTCTTGTGGTAGCAAGCATGACGTCCACTTTGCAAAACAGGGTCCACCCTGGTTGTATATGAATGGGAGACTTGATGTGTGAGCACTCTTAGATATTACTCTCAGGGGATGGAGCCGCTCTGGGAAGAGCAAAAGGTCCCAAGTTCCCTCCCTGGCAGCATCTCCAAGATAGGGCTGAGAGAGATTCCTGCCTGCAACCTTGGAGAAGCCGCTGCCAGTCTGTGTAGACAACACTGAGCTAGATGGACCAATGCTCTGACTCAGTATATGGCAGCTGCCTGTGTTCCTAAAAGCATGTACACTAAAAACGGAGGCATTCTATATTGCAATAATGAACATAACCACTAAGTGGCATCATTGGCATATGGCAGAGGGGACAAGTATATTATTCTCTCCCCCCCCCCCCCAATTTTCCTTCCTTCTGTGTTTTCTTCATTCCTTTTTCTTCTTGTCATATTAGACGGCTGGCCTCTGGGCAAGGCCTGTCCTGCGCTTTTACCTTTATAAAGTGCCTTTACTTCTGAGGTGCTTTATTAGACTTCCTTGGCGAGATGGCGTATGCTTTGCTGCATTTATGGTGAGTGCTATTCTCCACCAGGAGTTGGCAGCCTTTCAGAAGTGGTGTGCTCAGCCTTCATTTATTTACTCTAATTTACGGTTTCACATGCCAGTAATACATGACATTTAGCTCCATACCTTGCCCCCATGAGGCATTGCCCTCCTTTCCCCTGCCCCCCTGCCCTGGTAGCTGAGTGCCATTAAGTGGACTACCAGTGCAAGTGCCACTCAAAATAACTCCACGTGCCGCCTTGAGCCATCCTTCCTGCATAACTCTCAGTGGGTTTTGAGATCATTCACTTACAGACTCATGGAACTTCGCCGCAGAGACCCTGACTTGCGTTTCAGGGTGGTGCAAACCAGCAGGTCCGTGAAGAGGAAAAGAGAGCGGTCCTTCTTCCCACCCATGGCCTTCTGCAATGGGATACAAAAGGGGTCAGCTGATATCTGTCCATTCATGCCTATTGAGTAAAGCAGATGCAAGCTTCTAAACTGGACAAAGCACAATTTTTTGATCAGGTGGATTTGGCATTCAGTTCTTACCCGCAGAGAATAAAGTTCCTCACGAGTTCAAGTGTTTAGTTACTAAGGTTAAGAACAAAATAACTATATGTTGTTATCTTATGTTCTTATTAAAAGGGGCATAGACAGATTCATGGAGGACAGGTCTATCAATGGGTACTCGTCTGGATGGCTTTAGGCCACCACCAGCCTCAGAGGCATGATGCCTCTCAATACCAGCTGCAGGGGAGCAACAGCAGGAGAGAGGCCATGCACAGACCTCTTGCCTGTGAGCTTCCCAGAGGCATCTGGTGGGCCACTGTCTGAAACAGGACGCTGGACTAGATAGGCCTTGGGCCTGATCCAGCTGGGCTGCTCTTATGTTCTTATCTGCTGATGAAGTAGGCTGTAGGTCACAAAAGCTTATGCTACAATACTTATGCTTGTCTTTAAGGTGCCACGAGACCTTTTGTTGTTTTTGCTGCAACGGATTTTACAAGGCTGCTCTTCTGGAAACGATTATCTCTGACAGATGGCAAAGGAGAGGAATGCCAGTGGGGAAAGATGACATCAGAACTGGCCATGAAAAAGTAGCATAATAAACCTTGGTCCTACTGCAAACCTTAGCACAGCCTAAATGTTACAATCTAACACAGGCCATATGCATCCATGGGTGGATGCCTAAGGTAGGAATCAGGGCCCGGAAATGCATTAAGGACATTAAAAATCAACTGAGATAACTTTACAGCTTAATGAACAAGAAGGCTGTTCACACGAGCAGCCCCACCCAGGCGAGCAGAGCCCTACCTGGGAAGGGCGGCTCGTGTGGAGCGCTGGGATTGGGCCCGATCCTGGCACTGCCCTACTGGGTAGCCCAGGTTTTTTACCCTGGGCTAAAAGTGAGGCAAGTGGGCATGGGTGCGTCCTCCTATCCAGTGGCGGCTGATGAGGGCAGCACTGGTATGTGTGTGTGCGAGAGAGAAAGAGGTTCCTTTAAAAAGTTATTACCAGCACCTGTAAGCCACCATGAGCAGCAGACCCTGCCCGGCATTCTGCGTGGTGGCTGCCATAGCTCTGGCACTCACCTGGCCTCTGTCCATGTGCAAAGATCAGGTGAGTGCTGGAGCTGCCGCGGCGGCGGCACAGGATGTCGGGCAGGGTGCCACTGCTTGCAGTGGCTTGCCATACTGTTGGCAATCACTTTGTAAAGGTACCTCTCACTATACCCCCCCTACCAGCGCCATTCTCACTGGCATTGTGGGCTTCCTTTTCCTCCCCCCAGCCTCTCTGTTCCTGCAATGCTTGCTGCAGTGGAGTTTGCATGGGGGAAAGGCACCGTGAGCAATCCTGCCTTCCCCTCCCAGCCCTGGGAAATAAGGCTGTGTGCACGACCTCAAGATCTGCTATTCAGCATCAGCACCATAAGCCAGGGACGGGATGGAGGTGCTGAAAGCCTAAAACGCTCTCTGTGGGTTCCCTTAAAGGCCAGCAGCTGGAAGATGGGCTGCAGTTTTCCCACATTAGGCCTCCTTTGCACCGTGTAGCCTTCTACTTTGCTCATAAGATAACAGGCCTGTTCACACAAGCATTTGCATCTCGGTTTAATGTGGGCTACCAACAGTAGCGTGATCGTGTGAACCCATGCCCAGGCGGGGATCTTGGCAGGGGTTCACACAATCACTTCAAGGATTCAAACGACAGTGTGAACAAGCCTGATATCTGGTTCAGTTGACCAGTGTTCAACACAGGAGGGAAGACTGTAGGAAGTTATTTGTAGATTGTCCTGTCTCTTCCACAGCTAGAACAATAGAATGTGAGTTGGAAGCGACCTTAGCGGTTGCCTCCAATGAACGAGAGCCCAGCATTGCATGAGGCAGACTATTCCACTATTCTTCCTGACTAGCCTAAATCCGCTTCCTTGCATTTCCCAGCCCTTCCTATAGATGCCAGGGACCTTCTGTATGCAGACAAGATGTTCCTCCACTGAGCCATAGTCCTTCCTTCTGGACCCCCTTGCCACTCAGTTTCCCAGCTGCCTTGTTCCTCCAGCACCCTTACCTCTGTCCTCTGCTTTCTGCTAGCAGCAATGCACGTCATCTTCCACCCCAAAGGCCCTCAGAAAAGGTTTTCTGCTGGCCAAACTGACGCTTCACTACCTGCACAGAAGCTGTGCTATTTGCCAACATTCTGTCGCTGACCCTTTCCTCCGTGTGTGTGCTGGTGAACCTTCCGGACATCATGGCAACTCAGGCCCAAACTACAATCTTCCCCTCCCACTGGGTGGGAAGAGAGCTGGTCTTGTGGTAGCAAGCATGACTGGTCCCCTTAGCTAAGCAGGGTCTGCCCTGGTTGCATATGAATGGGAGACTTGATGTGTGAGCACTATAAGATATTCCCCTCAGGGGATGGAGCTGCTCTGGGAAAAGCAGAAGGTTTTAAGTTCCCTCCCTGGTAGCACCTCCAAGAGAGACTGAGAGAGACTCCTGCCTGCAACCTTGGCGAAGCTGCTGCCAGTCTGTGAAGACAATACTGAGCGAGATGGACCTATGGTCTGACTCAGTATATGTCAGCTTCCTATGTTCCTATGTTCCACTTGCCAGTTTGATTGGAAAACAGGAGATGTGTGTAGCCTCCCCGCCGCCACCACCACCACCACCACCACCTCTCTCTCTCTCTCTCTCTCACACACACACACACCCCATACTGCTCTGAGCAAACTGGCAGTATTTCAATGGGTAAAAATGGGGGGAGATTCAATCACGGACTCCACTGTAATGCAGAGTTTGGCCCTTAGCCATTGAGGGGTGGTGGTGGTGGTATGCAAGCAAATGCCTCTCCATTTGTTAGCCTATTGTATAAGGTAATAAACCTGACAAGCAACCACCGGGGATTTAAAAATAAATTAAGCACACTTAACTGAGCTGAAATCCATGCTATTGGTAAGGAGAGGGCTTCCTGAGCTGTTGCACGCTTAAACACTGATATTCTGTTAATGGTTTTCAAATCTGGCTTCTGATAAAGAGTGGGGCTTGTGTGTCTTTTACCACTATCTATAGCAACACCGAATGAAAGTCTATTTTGTCTGACATTCCATCACTTTCCATTTTCATGTTTGGGGCATTTAATAAAGCCGTCTTAACCTTGTGGCTGTCTTAACCTTGTGTTACTGATTTTTTGCTACTGGCATGCATCTATCTATCTATCTATCTATCTATCTATCTATCTATCTATCTATCTATCTATCTATCTATCTATCTCCCCTGTAATTTAGCCATAAAGCAACTAAGGGAGAGAGATATTGGAGAGGTTGCCATATTCCGGCTTTTCAAATCCGGGTGCCTAATTTGCATATTATGTCAATTGGCTGGCAAATAATTTTTGAGCAGAATTGGGACTGCACATTTTGCTCCATAACTCCGCTTCTACAAGGGCTAGAGCTTAGCTTAAAAAAAAATAAAATAAATGAAAGCTGAAATCCGGGGCGAATCTGGGTGGGTTAAGCAATCTGGGTGAGATGCTTGAAATCCGGGTGAAACCCGGAATTCCGGGGGGCCTGGCCACTCTAGAGAGGGAGCACTTGTGGGGTGGCAGCTGTGGGGAGGAGGGGGAGAGAGAAAGGCAGATAGAGTTTGCTGTTCGCAGCCAATCTAAAATCCAGCATGAGCTGGAAGAGCAAGCCGAGGGCTTTTGTGTGAAAGAGGGCCTATTTATTTGGATTCCCTGCTCACCAGTTGCCGTGGCAACGCCTGGTGGCACACGGAAGGTGGATTGTTATCGCCGGGAGCAGCACCGGGAGGAGGCAGATTGTTTGCCCCAACGCACCTCCATGTCAAAATCTCCCTGCACATGCCAGGGAAGAGAGCCTGTTGCCTGTCCAGACACTACACACCACTAGGAGCTTTTTCTGTCATTTGATGGATGTGTATGAACACAGGGACAGATCTGTACACATGTACAGTTATTCATACCGAGCCTATAGTGGCCATGGCCCCTGGAATTCCAGGTTTCACCCGGATTTTAAGCATCTCACCCAGATTGCTTTGCCCACCCAGATTCACCTGGATCTCAGCTTTCCTTAAAAGCAAAAATAAAAAGCTAAGCTCTAGCCCTTGTAGAAGCGGAGTTATGGAGCAAAATGTGCAGTCCCAATTCTGCTCAAAAATTATTTACAAGCCAATTGACATAATATGCAAATTAGGCACCTGGATTTCGAAAGCCAGAATATGGCAACCCTAACCTAGCCAGACATTTTACGAAAGAGGCTGTAATTGTGCAAAGCATCTTAAGCAGGGCTGGAAGGCCTGGCCTAGCCCGTCATGCCAGATAGTGCACTGTTCACGGTTAGAGCCGTGTTCATCTGAACACTGTAGCCGTGATGGTGGGCACGCTCCTGTAACCATGAGCGGCGTGCTGCCTGGGATGACTGACTTCTGGCCCTGCTTTAGACACTTTATGCTATTATGGCTTCTTTCCTAAAACGTCTGAATAGGGATATATTCTGTTAGGGAGAACACGGAGGGCTGGTCTTGTGGTAGCAAGCATGACTTGTCCCCTTAGCTAAGCAGGGTCTGCCCTAGTTGCATATGAATGGGAGACTTGATGTGTGAGCACTGCAAGATATTCCCTTGGGGGATGGAGCCGCGCTGGGAAGAGCAGAAGGTCCCAAGTTCCCTCCCTGGCTTCTCCAAGATAGGTTTGAGAGAGATTCCTGCCTGCAACCTTGGAGAAGCCATTGCCAGTCTGTGAAGACAATGATAGACCAATGGTCTGACTCAGTATATGGCAGCTTCCTATGTTCCTATGTTGAATGCTGGTACAGCAATCAGAAATGCTTGATTAACAAGCAGAAAGTTGCTGGTTCAAATCCCCACTGGTACTATATCGGGCAGCAGCGATATAGGAAGATGCTGAAAGGCATCATCTCATACTGCATGGGAGGTGGCAATGGTAAACCCCTCCTGTATTCTACCAAAAAAGAACACCACAGGGCTCTGTGGGTGCCAGGAATCGAAATCGACTTGATGGCACACTTTACCTTTACAGCAACCCACTTCCTATCTGTACCATGCACTTGAAGGGCCTATACCCAGGCTAACTGTTAAAGTGAACGCAGATAGTCATTCATACGAACATATGTATGAGTGTACAGACACCTGCACATTTGACCAACATAATAGCCCGATTCAGACATTATGCTGTACAAGGGTACAGATGTCTGTACAATAGTACACGAATGCATGATACAGACAGGAAATGCACGACTGTACCTGCGTTCAATATAACATCGGAATGACTGCACCTGTGTAGAGATCTGTACCAGTGTACACCGTATACTCATTGTACAAGTGTTGAACATATGAATGGGCCTAATGTCTGAATAGGGCTAGTGGAAGAGTCACATCTGTGCCAGACCTTAGTTTTTATCCTGAGAGACAAATCTAGGCTAGCTGTGGGTGCAAGCCAGAAGGGGAACTGCTCTTTTAAGTTTCTTTTTATCATATTTGGCAAGGGATGAGGATGCTGGTACCTCTATTTGAAATGTGCACTGGTGTGTCCTTTCATCTCTGTCCAGGGGCCATATTTAATATAGGACCAAAATGTGAGTTGCTTAATCTACCAATCAGTTTAACAGAGGTTTGCTGTCGTGGAACAAATCAATCTTACCACTTCTATCACCATCTCTTGGCGCAAGAACTTCCGCAGCGGGGCCTGAAGCTGAAGGAGCAAGAAATCAAGACAATTAGAAATGTCATCAAATGCTTGCATGGGACTTAAATACTATTCTCTAAGTTTCCACAATGTGGCTGGGCAAATGTGGCCTCCATGTACTTCTTCACCCAATGATTTTGAGGCTCTTGCCATTCAAGCAATGAAAACTCACCTTGGCAAGTTATTCAGATCATTGCTTCCTAGAGTTTTTACTGTAGGAGGCCATCTGTGGAATGCATTCCCATGCATTCCTCTATTTCTTTTCTAACCCATCCAACCCCTCAGGCTTAGAAAATGTAAGAACCTGCCTTGAGCAGAGGAAGAGATGAGACAGTGGACCGGGTCTCACGATCAGTGAGACCCGGTTGGGGGCGGTGAGTGGGAAGAGCGGGCTAAGCCTGCTCTCCCCGCTCACGAGCGGGGAGGGAACCCGATTGCCAGCTCCGAGATGGAGCCGGCGGGGGCTGGGGAGCTTGGGGGCCGCATGCCCCCCAGAAGCCCTAGTATGCCCTGCGCGAGCGCACAGGGCATACTGGGGAGACCCCCGGAGCTGGGTGGCAGCTTTTCGCCTCCCCTTTGAGGGTCTACTCGTGAGTAGGCGCGGCACTACTCACGAGAATTAAAACCAGGTTTTAAGGCAGGGGTTCTCGAGCGGGTTACCCACTCTAGAACCACCGGGCTCGGCTCGGCTGAATAGCCCCAGTGAGTCCCTCTCCATCACTGTGGCTGGGACCAACCTCTGTTCAGGTTCCTCCCCATCCAAAATGCCTCCAGCAGTGGGCATTATTATGCTATGGACATTTGGGCACTTTCATTCTGTTTACCTTTCCTCTTCTTTCTCCATTCCTTTTTCCTTTCTAAGACAGCAGATCTTGTTATAAAATGTAAACCGCTTTGAGTGTTTTTGCAGAAAGGCTGTATATAAATGTATATTAAATTGTTTGTTAATGTGTGTGTGTGTATGTGTGTGTGTACATATAAAAACCTTCTCCCTATATCTGTCTATAGATATAGAGAAAGCTAGATATAGATATAGATAAATAGATACAGAGAAAGCAACCAGTGATATATATTCTTTAAATTACAGGTTATTGTAAAATTATTGGGTAAATATTGTTTTGTGTGTGTGTGTGTGTGTGTGTGTGTGTGTAATGATAGATGCACTTTAAAAGAAAGTGTATATTTTATTGCTATTGTGCTCTCTCGCTATCACATACATAGAGAGAGAGAGAGAGAAAAGTGAGCATGTGCCAATTTTTGACTTCCATCTCTTGGTCACACAGTACTTCCAGTGTAGTGCACCATTTAATCCTCTAGAGGGCACACAAACAAACTGGAGCTCATTGCACATGACCAAGTCTCATTGCACATGGCCAAAGCAAAGCCTCCATCTCCTATTTCATCTGGCTTCACCTCCACTCAAAAGCAGTCCAAATGCCACTTCCCACATTAACAGGCACGAAGCTAGTCAAAACAGCCATGCAATCTAAAAGTACAGGTCCAATGTGTCTTTATGTATGTACACATGTATATGCTCATGTAAGTAGTCTAGGCAACAAGCTCTCGGGTGTCTGCAAAAGAACCTGGCCGAAACGTACGTCTTCCATTCCCTCTATGTGTGACTCAATCTCTTGCACTATCCGGGCATTCCTCTCCACCTCCTCGGCACTCTTCATCCCTTTGTTGATCCTCTCAGCCACTTGCTTGATGTTCCTCTGGGCTTCCATCAAGAATGGGTGGTCTGGATGCTCCTCTGGAGTGTGCTTCAGAAGGTCCTGACAGGAAAACAGCAGCAGCAATTAGAACACATGGGATGTGCCAAGACCTACAGACAATATGGCGGCAGGAGCAGAACAGTCACATGAGCAGTGCAAAGGCACCACCTGCTCCAACCTGCAGGTGCAAAGCACAAACATACGTACACTAAAAAAAGAGGGAGCACCAATGGGAATGCAAAAGAGTCCTGCAGGGCCGGTTAACAGAATCAGCAGAATCTACGTGGCACTGCTGTTGTGTATTGGTGATAATTAGATGATTGTTTACTCCTCAGTATTTAGATTAGCCATAAACTATTTCAGGAAACTGCAAGGTGTGGAAAGCTACAATTTAGGAATACTGGATTCATGGTCATGAGGGTATTGTATTAACAATTTAAAATATATCGAGAAAAAGCTTCTCTAAAAATACTAGTTTACTTATATAGCTTCTAGTACAGCAAAGGTTGCTGGTTCAAATCCCCGCTGGTATGTTTCCCAGACTATGGGAAACACCTATATTGGGCAGCAGTGATATAGGAAGATGCTGAAAGGCATCATCTCATACTGCGCGGGAGGAGGCAATGGTCAACCCCTCCTGTATTCTACCAAAGACAGCCCCAGGGCTCTGTGGGTGCCAGGAGTTGACACCAACTCGGCACACTTTACACTTTACAGCACATATACAACATAAACACAGACAGATCATAAAACATCAAACATTAAAATAGGATTGATTACAAAGGGCTTTACACAAAAGATAATTTCAAGAAGCATTAGTACTTACGAATGGAGATAGAAGAATCAGGTGAGGAGGTGCTAAACAGCAATCTGACCTCCACCTGAATTTTCTTATTTGTTTGTTTGTTTGTTTGTTTGTTTATAACTTGTATACCGCCCCAAACTTTCATCTCTGGGCAGTTTACAATAACATAAAACCAGTTAAAAACATATACAAAAACTTAAAAACAATTTAACAATTTAAAAATAAACCAGAGATTAAAACCCCAAAATATTAGGAAGCTGAGAAAGCTTGGGCGAAAAGATTATCCTAACATTTCTCATGAGCTACTGTAGCAGAAATCCTTACTAAGAAAAGTATGTCTATATATAAATGTATAGTGTATATAAATGTAAGTGCTATTGCTATTGCTATGTCAGCATTCCAATCCTCAATTAATAGACGAGTTATCACATAGACATCGTTCATTGTTCTATTGTTACTCTAACTCAGATATGTAATTCACCCCTTTCAGGTAGATATACATTCCTTCAATAATCATTTTTGAGGAGGAGGGAACATCCAGATTAATTAAACTGAATTAACTACTGTATATCTTAAAAACATCCTGAGAAACACAAATATGAACTCTTAAGTGAAAAAGTTACAGACAAGATGGTCATCATTTTCTAGGGTTGAATCAAATGACTGAAGGAAAGAAGGGGTGATTTTATTCTTAATATCCTTAATGCTGCTTTGCCTAAATTGTACCACTGTGAATTGCAGACAACTATCGCATACTTGAAACCACTCAACAAAACTGCTTGTTCTAGAAACTAATATGGCACCGTGTTGGAGTGAGGCTGCTTCTAGGTATAAACATGGCAGTTGTCAAGAGAATCAGTGTAGCTGTGGAACAGGCAGTGACAACAGCAAAAAAAGGAGAGCTGGCGGGGGTGGGGGGGAGGCTAATTGAGGGGATCAGTTTCACCCCCTTTTACTTCTCCCCAAATTTCAAACCAAAAGTTCCCATGTGTGAAAACATCCAGCTCCGCCCTATTTCTCTTGCAGCTACACTGGACAGCTCCCATATGCCCTTGAAGAATGTTTGCAGACAGACATGTCCACAAAAGTTGTACGGGCTGACATCCAGACTAACACTGCACTGGGGCAAACATGTTGCATGAATGCAAGGATGCTCCACTACATCAGGAGGTTGCGTTCCTGACTGGTGTGGCACTGGCGCCACAGGATGCATTTGCACAACCTGTGGTGTGCCTCCTGATGTGAGCCCGTTTCCCTAGTCCATATATGCTGCAGGGAATGATGCAAAGCTGCCCACTACCCTTGCTGAACAAGCCGACCAAGAGTGCAAGAGACTGAGCAACTTTGAGCATCTGCTCAGCTAAAATGACCTTACAAGGATGCTTTTTTGTTCATTGCATGAGTGCAGCAACAAAAACATCCTCAGGGGCCTCTCTCCAGATATCTTTGGAGGTAAAGTGAGCAGCAACCCTGAAAAGGGCCTGCGAAATGATGGCTCCCCTGCTGTGTAGCTCCCTCCCCAGAGAAACACACCTGGCCCCACACCTTTTGACTTTGGGTAGCAGGAGCTTTCTCAGATAGCAGGCTTTACAAGCGGATTTACTGCGAGTTCAAATTTGCCCCCAAAAACCAATGCGGAAAGTTGATTTTTTAAACCCTGGACATAAATCGGGCTACTCTCTAATGCACAATGCAAAACCTGAATCGTGTGGAGTGCTCCCCGATAACATGCAGGGACTTCGAGTAAATCTGGATGATTGATATGTGAGTACACACCCTCCATTCCAGAGGAGAAGCAAGCTACCCCCACCCCCCCGCCCAGTCCTTAAATGCTCCAGGCAAAGACCTTTTTATCTACTTGAGCCTTTTACTCTCAAATCCGCCTTAGTGCAAATTGTTGCTGACCCCCTTCCTTTGGGTCTGTTTTCAGCTTTGCATTCTCGTTTTGATGTTTGCTGTGTTTTATTTCAGGACTGTGAGCCATCTCAAGAGTTCGATTTGAACTGAGGAGCGGGAGATCAAATCTAGTAAACAAACAAACAAACAAACAAAAAACACCCCTGAAAAATAAACAGTCCCAAGTCAGGCCATGGGGTCTATTTGGCTCAGTATTCCATCCTCTGTCTGGCCGTGCCTCTTCTAGGTCTCCGGCAACCTTTCCCACCCAAAACCGCTACCTGCTACACAGAGGATGGAACCCAGGACATTCAACATGTCAGGCACATGTTCTGCTACGGAGGTCTGGTGGGGATCTTGGGCATTTCTGGGGTTCAATCCATCTCCTGCGTGCCGCTCATGGCCTGCCTTCCATCAGACACAGAAGGGCCCACCCACTGTTCCTGGGACTCAGCAGTGCCAGAGAAAATGGCTTCTAAGTAACTTTGAGCGCTCTAGCAATGAAAGGAACTCCACAGAGCCGCCTGCCTCTTTTCTATTATTGGCTCTTGGGCTATTCATCACGGAAAAGCAAATAAAACTGGCTGGTTAATGGCCGGAGGTAAGTGCAGAGCAGCAGAGCTCCTGGGTAATTGGTGGTAATTTAGTGCCAATTCCACGGTACACGTGAGCATCTCTCAGGGCAGACGGAGGCACCGCCGAGGAATCGGGCTGGGAGGGCTGCTCATGCTGTCAAGTGTTATTTGTAACAGCAGCAATAGAGCCAGCAAGAGAGACTGGGGCGGTGGGCTGTGGAGGTGGTGGTGGGGAGTCTCTCACAAGCTCAGGGGCCTCTCTTCTTACTCCCACTGGTGGCCCTTTAGGAAGTCCTCTCATGCTTGCGACCGCAGACTGGGCTCCGTCCAGAAGCAGCTCTACCTTTCAGCAGAACACTTTGCAGCTCTCCTTGTCTGCTTTAGCTCCATCGTTCTAGAATCCGTCCCTGGCTAAACAAACCTTTTGACCTGGGACCTTCAGCCACCTCCTCCTCCTTCCAAACTGATTCTCCACCCCCAGAGAACTGGGGTCCATCGAAGCCTACTTAGAGAATGTCTGCACATCTGGTGGGAAGTGCCATAAATCTGGTGAATGTTGACATTTACCAGAATTGTGTCATCCTTCAAGAGGCCAGAGGGAAATGTTAGGAAATGTACTGGTAAATCTCTAAGCCAACGGAATGTCTTCAGGAAAAAAGAAGATGGGAATATAAAAGCTCTGCTAGGTCAGACAAAAAGCACATCTAGTCCAGGATCCTCTTTCTAAAAATGGTTAGCCACATGCTTCTGGAAAACTCCCAAGCAAGGGCATGAAGACAATGGCCTGTCCTTGTTTTCGTCTCCAGCATCTAGTATTAAGAGTTATCAAGGATGCTCCAGGCACAGGATATCTTATCTTAGGGATGTGCAGGAGGGAACGGAAAATTTGTTGGTGGCTGGATAATGGGCTGAGTCCCTTTCAGCTTGCCAGAGCACGTATTTATTATTATTTTTATTTATTCGATTTCTAGACCGCCCTTCCAAAAATGGCTCAGGGTGGTTTACACAGAGAAATAATAAATAAGATAAGATGGACCCCTGTCCCCAAAGGGCTCACCATCTAAAAAGAAACCTCAGATAGACACCAGCAACAGTCACTGGAGGGATGCTGTGCTGGGGGTGGAGAGGGCCAGTTACTCTCCCCCTGCTCAATAAAGAGAATCACTACGTCAAAAGGTGCCTCTTTGCCAGATTAGCAGGGGTTGACTGCTTGCCAGACCACATAAAAACTTTGCAGTGCGGAGCCCACTTGAGCACAGGCATCTCTTCAGCTCCAAAGTGCACCTTGCCTAGGAGTTCAAATCCCAGTGGCCGTCACCCTGACTAATGCCGTGCTTGCACAGTGAGCAAGACTGCGCAGGTGCAAGAAGATTGCACAGCTGCACAAGATCTTTCACAACTGTGCTCCTGCCCCAAAGTTCCCTTTAAGACATATGATGCACAGCACAGGCTGTGCACTAGTGCAAGTGCAAACATGCCTGCGCTAGTAGCATTCATCTGGATTGCCAGCCCCAGACTTAACGCAGCAGTCTTGCACTAGCGCAAATTCTTTAGGAACATAGGGAGCTGCCATATACTGAGTCAGACCATTGGTCTACCTAGCTCAGTACTGTCTTCACAGACTGGCAGCGGCTTCTCCAAGGTTGCAGGCAGGAATCTCTCTCAGCCCGATCGTGGAGATGCTGCCAGGGAGGGAACTAAGAACCTTCTGCTCTTCCCAGAGCGGCTCCATCCCCTACTAAGGGGAATATCTCACTGTGCTCACACTTCTAGTCTCCCATTCATATGCAACCAGGGCAGACCCTGCTTAGCTAAGGAGACAAGTCATGCTTGTGACCACAAGACTAGCTCTCTTTCACAAGCACTATCTTAGAATGTCAGCTACTGAACTCAGGACTTACTTCTGAGTAACCATGTTGAGGATGGGGTGGCAAATGGCTCTCTAGGATGGCTGTAGTCCTATTCAAACTGTTGTACCTGTGTTCAGATGCCTGAACACATAGACAAGGTTTTGTGTGAACGGCTGAACCTGCATTCATGTTGAAAGTGAACCTGAGTACAGGCCCTCTGAAATGTAGGAGACAGACAGAAAGTGCCCGGCTGTAGCTGTGTTCAGCATAACATCTGAATGACGGTACCTGTGTCCACTGTACACAGACTGTACGAGTGTTGAACGCAATGTGTGATCTGGACAACCCCAGCTAACTGAGCAAGAGGCACCTTTTAAAGTGGTGATTCTCTTATATTTAGCAGGGGGAAGCAATTGGGGTTGAATCACTATCCAACTCCAGCACAGCACCCTTCCAGTGGCTGTTGCTGGCGTCTACCTTGTGTTTCTTTGTAGACTGTAAGCCCTTTGGGGACAGGGAACTGTTTTATTTATTATTTAAAAAATAATTTATGTATTTGTAAAATATGTATTTGTAAAATACATACTGTATGTATTTGTAAAATACGTACTGGTTTATTGTAAATGTTTGCTGGTCAATGACCGAATAAACTTATCTATCTTATTTATTTTTCTATGGTAAACAGCCAGCAGCAAGGTGGATAGACTCGATCACGACAGCAATGAATGCACCACCGAGAGACCTTAAAAGCCAAGATGAAGGCAGATCATGCTGGAGAGAATCTATCTATGTGGTTGCTAAGAGTCGACACGGACTTGACGGCACTCACTCACTCACTCAAACTGCTTTGAGAACTTGTGTTGATAAGCAGTATATAAATATCCATAGTAGTAGTAGTAGTGAATAGGGCTAGACTCTATGCATGGAAATGGGTATCTTGTTTGTTCTTCAGGGCTATGCTATCCTTGCTTGGCAAAAGAAGCTGCAGGGTTAAGCAGCAACAGCAAAATAAGAAGATCTCTTTCAAAGCTGCTTCCTTTCCTTCTCCTCCGACTCTCACTGGGCTTCCACAAACTGGGCTGCCATGCAGGCACGATGTCCTTAGCTCTTCTTCACTGTGCAGTTCAGGACCATCATCCAGGCAAAGAAGTTTCCTTTCGCTCGGAGTGACTGTGCTCTCTGCACTCCAGGATGAGTAATGGCTCTTTCCCGGAGTGGGGTCTGAGCCCGTTGCTCTGACTCAAGCATGTGAAGCATTTGAGGATGCAGCGTGCCAGAATTGCAAGTGTCACTTGCATCATCCAGGATGCAAGCGGTAGAACTGTTGCTGCTAAGTCCCTGTGTGGACCGGTCAAAAACTCAGGCGAACATCTCTCCTCTGAAAGTTTCCTGAGCACATGCTCCATGGAAACAAGTGAGGGCTATGTAAGAGCTTAGCTGGCGCATTATGCATTCATTTTGAGAGGGTCTGCCCAAGGCATCTTGCAGAGGGGTTGTTCCTTCGTTTCTTAAGAACTCTCTTCTCTCTTGTATACATATTTTCTAAGTGTTCATTCAGAAGACTGTCTACGGATGCTCAGAAACAGAGGTCCAAATTAACCCACATGGGCTCTTTCCAGGCTAGCTGCTCAACAGCAGCAAAATGCTTCCGTTCAGGCAAATTGCATTTGAAACATAGAGAGCAGGGGGAGCCGTCTCGCAGAAACTAACAACCCGAAAAAGCAGCAACCTTTTAATGCCGGATACACGGTCTCATAGCTCTATATCGCAGCGATTAAATTTGAAACAAGGCATCGGGGATGTGAACGGCACCCTGCTGTCAGCGTAGGGACTGCGGTGTCACAACACAGGAAGTGTGGAAGCACACTTCAGACACCCCATTGCAAGGTGTAATCTGGAAAGCGCCATGGTGACTCAGCACAGCCAGAACAGAGTAGTTGTGCCATTCTGTGAGAGGGTGCAAAATTTAGCATTCTAAGAATTTTGTAAAAATTTACAGTCATGACACCCAAGAAGCTTCTAGCCAAGGAGTCTCAAACTGCGACCCTCCTGTAGATGCTGGCCTACAACTCCCTGCTCATAAACTGGGGAGAATGAGAGTTGTAGGCCAACAACAGATTGGGGGTGGTGGTGCTGCAGTTTGAGAACCCTGTTAGCTCTTCTAAATACATACAATATTTGTAGCTCATCCTTCATCTTGAGCACTTCAAGTGGGAACACCAGGATGGAATTACCCCATTCGTCTTTACAACATCCCTGTGAAGTAGATTAGGGTGGCAGAGGGAGACTCAGCCAAGAACACCCAGCGGCTGAGATCCTGTGCAACGGCTTGCCTGCCCAGTAACAGAACATACGCATGGTTGCGCTGGAGCGCTCCTGCAGAAATGCAGGAAATTGCATGCACACACAGTGGCACGATCATGATCATTATTTCCAATTTCTCACATTTGCGCACGAGTATTCTTGTGGAACTGTGCACATATTCCAATTCAAGGCCACTGGAACATTGCAGAGTATGTCAGCCAGTGAGATTTGTGGTTGTGTGGTGATTTGAACCCAGGGTTGCCTGGAACTTCTCTATCCATTATATTGCAGAGGGACTTTTATTTAAATCATTCTGCTATACTCCACCTTAATTTACCGATGGAATCTCAATATTGTCCGTGGAAAGCTCGTCTGGTGGCTACTCAGGGACTGGCCTTCTCTGTTGCCGTCCCAAGGCTTGGGAATATGCTCCTTGCTGAAATAAGAGCTTCCCCATCTCTGATAGTTTTTAAAAGGTCTTTAAAGATGCATTTATTTACCCAAGCTTTTTAACTAGAATTGTGGTTTTGTTGTAAACCGCCCAGAGATGCAAGTTTGGGGTGATGCACAAATATAATAAGTAAGTGAGTAAGTAAATAAGTGTGACAGTAATAAAACGATACTGAAATGACAATAAAGCTCATAATCATGGCTTGGCTGGCACAGGCTTGAAAGTGTATGGCAAGGCCAGTGACCTGGGAGTTCTCTCACAAAGTTCTCATTCATTTCAAAGGGGTTTGCTCAAGATGGCGCTCTGCCATAAATGAGAGGGAATAACCACTCGTACTTGGCTCACCTTGACCAGAAGTTCATAGCGTGGAATCCGCTGTACGGGCTTGATCATTAGGTCTGAGAGCGCCTGCTTTTCTTTGTTTTCTCTCATGCTTTGCTGCCATGAAAAACAGAAAAGGACTCCATTATAAAACCCTCTCTGCAGAACTGCTGGCAGGGTTAGTGTGAGATGATGCATGCAGGAATGGTGGTGAAACAAGGACCTTTTAAGGGAAGGGTTCCCCACCTTAAGTGCCCAGAAGTTTTGGGACCATAACTCCCATCAGCAACAGCCTGCAGCCACTGTGGCTGGGGTTGATGGGAGTGATAGTCCAAGAACATCTGGAGACCCAAGGTTGGGAAACCCTCTTTTAAAGCAACCCAATCTTGCTGGTCAGCTAAGAATTATGGACAGTCTCTGTTCAGGACAACAGGAACGAGGGCCAACCCAACTATACAGGTAACTGTCTGGGCAGCCAACATTTCAGGGGTACCACCTATGCAAACATCTTGGGGGGAAATGTGTCTAAAGATGCCGCTTAGTGAGGCTCTACAAACGATCTGTGTGTAGAGCCCAACCAGGCTCTCCCCACAGACGAGTAGGCTGAGCAGGCGCCCACACAATTACTGGCTCCGTCATGGGGTAGCGGGGATTCTGGGGAGACCCCCGAGGCCAGGAGGCTTATTGTAGCCTCCTGGCCGGGGGCCTACTTGCGAGTTGCCATGGTGTGGAGCTGCAGCGTGGCATCTCACAATCTTGAAAATGGGGTAAGAGCTTGTTCCGCTAACCTCGTTCAAGGGGAGGGCTACTTTGGTGGGCTAGCTGCCGTTGAACCACTGGGCTGGCCTGGTGGTTCTCACAATGGGGGGGGGAAACTGGGCTAAGGGAGCCCAGCCCAGTTCCCCCCATCGTGAGAATAGCCTCAGTAACTTGTCAACTGGTGAGACCCCCTATGTTGACCAAGAAAGAGTCTTCTGATCTCCATCAGTTGTCTGGGGTATAAGCTCTAGAGCAGCACAGAAGGTCATCCTAGAATGATGGCATAAGAATAAGAACTTTTTCTTTTACCCTCACAACTGCAACCTTTGCTTGTGATATTCGAAAACTAACCCATTTTACCCGTTCCACATCTTGGTTTGTTCCTTGCCTACACTCTGGTTAGGACAAGCCCGGAAGGATTTGCTGGGCTGGGCACCAGGCCAAATCCTAGATTGTCCTAACCAGGACTGGACGTTAAAGACTTCCTCCCCTTGCATGCAAAAGGGAAGAAGGGAGAGGGAACAAGTCAGACGTTTGTGAATGTCTCAAGAAACCAGGGTTCAATAATGGTTTCACACGATGAGCCGGGTCTCACAATCAGTGAGACTCGGTTTTGGAGAGTGAGCGGGGAGAACGACGGGCTAAGCCCGCTCTCCCCGCACACGAGCAGGGTGGGAGCCCTGGGCGGCTGGATCGGCTGCCCACACGACTGCTGGCTCCGTGATGGAGCTGGCGGTGGCTGGGGGGAGCGGGGGCTGATTGGCCCCCGAAAGCACCATCATGACCTGCGCGAGCACACAGGGCGTGCTGGCGAGACCCCCGGAGCCGGGAGGCGGCTTTTCACCTCCCCTCTGGGGGTGTCCTCATGAGTAGCCGCGGCTACTCATGATAAAAAAAACCGGGTTTGCGGAGGACTCGCTCCGCAAACCCGGTTCTAGAGGAGGGGTACTTAGGTGGGTCAACCGCCTGGGAGCCACCGGGCTCGCCTGCAAGTCCAGTGGCTCCCACAATCAGGCAAAATCGGGGTAGGGTCTCCTAGCCCGATTTTGCCTGATCGTGGGAATAGCCCCGATGTCTGATCTGGGCAGCTGTTGTAAGCTGAATAAATAAAGGAGTAAATTACATTAAAAATAAAAATGAGGCAATGTTGGTTGACATCCAGAGTAACAAAGCGCTTGTGCAAACACATTGCACGACTGCAAGGTACATGTTGCACTAGTGCAAAATCGTTCCACTAGATCAGGGTTTCTTAACCTTGGGCCGCCAGATGTTGTTAGACTACAACTCCCATCATCCTCAACCTCAAAGGCCATGTCTGGGGGTGATGGGAGTTGTAGTCCAACAACATCTGGGGGCCCAAGGTTAAGAAACCCTGCACTAGATCGTTGTCCTAAGTCTGCAGCTTTCTCCCAAATTGACCTCCCCCTGACTTTGCACAGCTACACTATCTTCAAGCACAACTTTGTTCACTGCACAAGCGCTCTGTTGGTCCGGATGTCAGCCAGTATTTTTATTGATCCTTTGATTTACCTTCACATCTGCTGCTCCCGGGGAGCACTGGCAAAAAGGGGCATTAGATTTCCAGGCCAGAAGTTGCGGCTTCTATGAAGGCTTCAGCTCAAGGGACTTCTGGTTTTTACAAATGAAGCAGAGGGAAGATGAGACATACCTCCAGAAACTTCATGAATGCTGGCCTGGCTTCTTTAGCGATCCTCACTGCATCTTTGGCGTTGAGAAAGTTATCGATGTAGGCAGAGTAAATATTTACCAGGATGTCCTTGGAAAACTGGAAGAATGAGGAAGAGGTTTAAGGAGATATTGAGAGATTTCTCTCTAGTAGGAATGTACACGAACCAAGGAACATTGGAACATAGGAAGCTGCCATGTACTGAGTCAGACCATTGGTCTATCCAGCTCAGTATTGTCTTTACAGACTGGCAGAGAGGGCTCTCTAAGGTTGCAGGCAGGAATCTCTCTCAGCCCTGTCTTGGAGAAGCCAGGGAGCAAACTTGGAACCTTCTGCTCTTCCTAGAGCGGCTCCATCCCCTGCTGAGGGGAATATCTTACAGTGCTCACACTTCTAGTCTCCCATTCAAATGCAACCAGGGCAGACCCTGCTTAGCTAAGGAGACAAGTCATGCTTGCTACCACAAGACCAGCTCTTCTACAAGGTTTGTGCACTGCTTTGACAAGGTCTGAACCAGTTCGGGGAGGGGAGGGGAGCAGGGAGGGGAGCGACATCTTTTTTTTAAAGGAGAGCAGAGCAGGTCCTTACCTGTCCTCCATTGCTGCATGCAGCTTCCTGCTGTGGTGGTGCTTGTCCCAAGTACCTGAGCACGGCGCCAACATGCATATTTGCTGACCACGCAAATGGTGCCTGCACGGATGCCATGTGTGTGCTGGTGCCGCACATGGGTACTTGGGACAAGCTCCACCTCAGGAGGAAGCTGCATGTGGTGGTGGAGAGTAGGATCTGATCTCTGTTTAAAAAAAGATCCCGTTCACTGCTCCCCTCCCTGTGGCGCTGAACTGGTTCGGACCTCATCTGAGCCAGTTCGGTGTAGAACCAGTGCATGAACCTCCCTACTCTCTAGTAACATCACAAAAGGGAAAACAGGAACTTAGATCACCAAGGGTGATATGCTGTCACTTCCAGGTCAGTACCCTAAAATTCGCAATGTATATGCCAATTAAACAGGAAAACTGGAAATCATCCATTAGCAGTGTTTTAGGTTTTTATCACCACCCTCCCAAGAAACTCAGAACAATTTATCAAAATAAAACTATTAATCAAATTTTAAAAGGGAGGGGCTCAAGGTGATACAATGGATGACCGAAGAGGAGAAGGTTGTGGTGGTCAAGGTGGAGTGAAATTTTGCTGAAGGGACAACAAGGCAAGGAAGTGGGCAAATGTAGTATAGTGGTTAAATGAGTAAGTGGTGAGCCAGAAAGTCTCTAGTTCAAATCTTACCTCCTCTAAGAACTCATGCAATGGCTTTAGGCATGCCATGATTGTGTTTGGTTCAGTCCCTCATTCATCTGTTTCAACTTGCTATAACTCTCTCTCTTGAATCATGGCAACAGCTCAACACAAATCTTGGGATAGTCTTACCATTGGCTGACACCTAACAAAGCACCGGTGCAATGGGAGAAGCTTCAGTGCTTCTAAAAGTTCAACTAACTCAGCTCCACTGCTGGCTCAGTGGCAGGGGCACATTTCAACGACCTCTCCCTCCCCAGTGCCATAAGAAAATACGTCCCTGAGGGTTGTGTAGCCCTCAGGGAATATTTCTGGCTGACACAGAGGGCTTCCAGGAGCAGGCAGGGGGCGGCTGTTGCAATTCTTTGCCTGGCACACAAACACACTAGCACTGGTGCTGCGTTAGAATGGAAATCTTCAGAAACACTGAAGGAGTCTGATGGGAGTGTGGGCAAAATATAAAAAATGGTTGGAGTGTAAAACACCATTATGGGTATCCCCGATTGAGGCTTTGGTATGTAAAAAGACAAATATGCAATCTGAATGAGGTACCTATAGGGAATTATTATGTTTTCAAGAGAAGGGCTGTAAAATTTAAATGAAGTACAAAATTTGGTTAGTAATTGGTTTCTGTATCATCAGCTAAATGAAATTTATAAAAAGGATCTTAGAGTTGGATTTGTGGATCAAATGTCGAGATTCGAGAAGGAGTTGTGTGAAAATGATGAAAGATTAGTCTCTAAGATGTATAAGTTGTTGCTTTTAGAGGAGACAAGAGATGAAGTGGTTAAAACGACCATGATAAAATGGGCTCAAGATGTGGGTCATAATATAGATGGCTGCTTGGGGAAATTATGGAAAACTGATTTAAGGTTTGCTGCACGTTATGCTTTAAAAGACAATTATTATAAGATGATGTATAGGTGGTATCTGACACCGAAAAAATTAGCATCAATGTATAAAATTGTTTCAAACAAATGTTGGAAATGTGGACAATATGAAGGAACTTTTTTCCATATGTGGTGGTCATGCAGGAAGGCAAAGGCTTTTTGGGATATGATATATAATGAGTTGAAGAAATTTTTTTAAATGACATTTCCTAAAAGGCCAGAATCCTTCCTGCTCAAGGAGAGTTTTCCAGAAGAAAACTTAAGGAGAGTTTTCCAGAAGAAATTTAACATTTTTTATGTATGCAACTATGGCGGCTAGGATAGTATATGCATAGAAATGGAAAGACAATAAAATGCCCTTAAAAGAAGACTGGTTGATAAAAATTTTGGAATATGCTGAGATGGCAAAGCTTACAGCACTTATAAGGGATGGAATTTTTGAATCTTTCAAAGAAGATTGGGAACCATTTTTGCTTTACTTAAAGAACTATTTTTCTAATATGGACCTTTCAGCAGGGTTTGAAATAGTATAGTAATAACAGCAGGTTGGGTTGGGTAAAATCGAGCAGTAATGTGGAGTATCTATGTTTTGAATTATTATAGCAATGGTTTATATGTATAGTTAATGTGAACTGCACAGATAGGTAAGCGGGAAGTCAATATTTACTTAATTAAATAAATGAATGTAATTTGAATGAAAAGCTATTGTAAAAGCCAGTAAAATTTAAAATGCAGAACTCTTCAGGAACACTGGTGCTACGCTGGTGTCTCTACTGCGCAGAATGGCTCTTCCATTCATACAAGGTTATTATTTGCCAAATGGCCTCTTGAAAAATAGTGAGGGTCACTGACCTATTACTATTGAGAGGGGCCCTGCTGTGTGCCCCACTGCCCTGTGAAGCATGGAAAAGGGGCCTAGGGTCAGGCCTCCTCCCCAGAATACAGCTTTTGCTACCCTGGGAGGGGCACTCTGTTTAGATGGCAAGTTAAAACAGCCTTCTTTTTTCAGTGCGCCTTCTCAGGTGTGATTTCTGCTTCTTGGTTTTTCTTTTGCCACTTCAAGGTTTTTGCCTGGCATCGCTGCGGCTGAATTTGTTTTCATCGCACACGGCTTTAATAGAACGGCGTGGTGCCTATATATACTTTGTGAGCCACTCTGGAGTCCCTTTCAGGGCTGAAGGGGTGCGTTTAGCATCGATCTGTAACAAAAATAAAGACGTGGCAGTGTCATCCGGCAGTCGGGTTGAAGGGCCAGCAAGGTCCAGGCTGGAGAGGCGGCTCATCTGTGGAGCAGAGGCAAGGTAAGTGCTTGGTGGCCTTGTGCCGGGAGCTGGCTGCCCAGGCGGGGGAAGAGAGCTGCACGAGGGGAATGATGTAAGCCCTCCCTTGCTGCCGGCTTCGCACCTACCTCGGGGACGTGGCTTGCATACTGAGCATCTCCTGCAGGTGTCTCTTTCTCTGACGGCTGTTTTTCCTGCCAGAATGCCTGTTTTCGAGGCAGCATCTGTTCGCTGCCCGTTCCAGCAATTGTACTTTCAAGGGAAAAGGACTAGAGAGACCAGGCTGGCGTGAGCTGCTGAGAGGGATTTATTCGCGCACAGGAAGGCAGCCATCTCTCCAGGCTCTTGGATCCAGACCAAAACCACCCTCTCTGCTTCATAATTGACGGCCAGATCTCTTTGGCATGCACGTATCCTAACACTGTAGGCTGCATTAAGCCTTTGGAAAGGCTATAGACCGGGCTATGCACAACTTCTGTGCTTTTATGGCCTCCCTGCACCATTTGGCACACGCTGCAGGTCAGCATCTTGAGAATCTTGCTTTTATTTTTTAAGTTTCTAGCCCTTATGGATGCCAAGATGGGCTTGGGAAAAATTGAAGCAATGTGAGACCTAGTGAAAGACAGATGTCAGAAGGTAGGTGGGCTTCAGGGTCTTTCCAAACTGATTGTTCTCCTCCTTCCCACTTTGGCTGACATCAATTTGAACAAAAAAGAAAAAGAAAAACAATACCTGCAGATATGTTCAACTTGCCTAAGTTAAGTTATGCAAGCAACACGATGCCTGTTATACAGATGAGAGCTCCCTAAGTTATCTGGTACAGCATCTGGGTTTCCCAGTTGCAGAATTTGGAATTCTAACAACAGCATTCAGAGCCCTGACCAAAGGGACTGGGAGAACGAGAATCCTTCTATCTTAGTTACAACACATTTGGCACCTTAACTATGCAGCCTTCTCCCCCTGGCCTTCCATCATCTCATCTCAGTCTTCTCACCTCCATTGATCATTCACCTCCCTCATTGCTCTGACCACGGGAGGCTCCTTCGGAAATCCCCATACTGGCTTATGGTCTCCTCCTGAATCCTGCACAAATCCCTTCTCCATATATTCAAAATGAGGTGGAGAGTCAGTCTTGTGGTAATGAATTGTCCCCTTTGCTAAGCTTTAAGAAGGGTTTGGATAAATCCATGGAGGAGAGGTCTATCAACGGCTACTCACTGGAGGGCTGTGGGCCACCTCCAGCCTCAAAGGCAGGATGCCTCCGAGTACCAGTTGCAGGGGAGTAACAGCAGGAGAGAGGGCATGCCCTCCACTCCTGCCTGTGGCTTCCAGCGGCATCTGGTGGGCCAGTGTGTGAAACAGGATGCTTGACTAGATGGGCCTCCTTGGGCCTGATCCAGCAGGGCTGTTCTTATGTTCTTAAGTAGGGCTTGCCTTGGCTTGCATTTGGAAGGGTGGCTACATAGGAGCACTGTCTGTGGCAGGGTATTCCCTTTGGGGGATTCAGCCCTAGCTCAGGGGTAGGAGATCTGCTTGCATGCAGAAGGTGCACGGTTCCTTCCCAGGGCCTCCTCAGTTGTCACCCCTAGACTGTGGAATGTGCTCCCTGTGGAGAGGACTATCTTCCTTGGAAGCCTTCAGGAGAGCCTTAAAGACCCACCTTTTTAGCCTGGCTTTTAATGATATCTAGTTTTAATGTTAATGAGTTTTAATCTGGTTTAAATGTTTTTAATTTTAATTGTTTTATTATGTGTTTTTGATTTTAATGTCAACTGCCCTGAGCCCCTTTAGGAAGGGCAGTATATAAACTGAATGAATGAATCCCTGGCAGCATCTCCAGTTAGGGCTGAGAGAGACTCCTGCCTGCAGCCTTGGAGAAGCCGCTGCCAGTCTGGGTAGCAGACGATACTGAGCGAGATCGCCCAAGGGTCTGACTTGGTAGCAGGCAGTGTCCTCTGTTCCCGTCTTCCTAAAGCCTTCATTGTCTCGCCCCTCCATATTTTCTGCTCTCATGTCCCTTTACACTCCTGCCTGGGATCTTTGCCTCTCCAGGGTGCTTTCCAGATTACACCCTGCAATGGGGTCAGGACATATTTTGGAAGGGTGCTTCCACACTTTCTGTGTTGTGACACCGCAGTCCCTATGCGGACATCAGGGTGCTGTTCACATTTCCGCTGCCTTGTTTCGAATTTAATCCCTGTGATATAGTGCGATGATGTTGTGTATCCGGCGTAAAAAGGTTGCTGTTTTTCCGGGTTGTTAGTTTCTGCGAGACTGCTCCCCCGGCTGTTTACATCTCAAATGGGATTTGCCTGAACGGAAGCATTTTGCTGCTGTTGCGCAGCTAGTCTGGAAAGCGCTCAGCTCTACTGCCTTCAACAGTCTCCTGCTCTCTCAAGGGACTCCACCCTTTGTCTCTTGCTGTCTCTTATGCCTGGACCTGCCTCCCAGAATGCCCACGTGAAGCTATTGGCACAGCCCTTAAGTTCCCATGTCCCACTCTAACTAAGCCTATGCACAGGTAGCTGCAATAAGAACATAGTCCTCCCTGTTTAACCCTGCCGGTTTTCCTCCCCTGCTGTGCTTTTTTCCAAACTGTAGGTCCCTTGAGGAAGGGAGGCTCTCTCATTATTTGTAAAAGACCATAGATATGGATGGCACCATATAAATAAGCAAACAGATAAGCTAAGCACCTAGATCTCATGGTATAGACCAGGGCTGCTCAACTTCGGCGCTCCCCCAGATGTTGGCCTACAACTCCCATAATCCCTGGCTATTGGCCACTGGCTTGGGATTATGGGACTCATAGTCCAAAATCAGCTGGGGTGTGTGTGCTAAGTCAAGCAGGCCTGGTCAATGTTCTCTAATTTTTTTCATCTGTGTGCAGAATGAATTTTGTTCTGGGCAGCAGTATCAAGGCAGTGTGTGCATACATGCATTCAGAGTGGGACTTCTTGATTCAACCTGAGTGGGATCTAAAATTAACCGAGCAGACATTTTTAAAAAAAAGTGTGAGCGCGTGCACGCCTTAGAGGGAACATGTGGGCCTGGTATAGACAAAAGCTTTAAAGCACAGAATTTGCCTAATCTTGTCTCGTCCTCTTCTAAACCCATCAGTGGCCATTAGAGGTACCTGGGAAGCTGCCTCACACCAAATCAAACTATTGGTCCATCATTGTTGACATTGACTGGCTGCAGCTCTTTAGGGTTTCAAATGGGATCTTTCTGAGCCCTCCTTGGAGATGCTGGCAGGGATTGAACCTGGGGCCTTCTGCACGCAAAGCAGATGCCCTGCCACTGAACTATGGCTCCACTCCCCATCCCAACATCTTGTGATAACAAACTGTAAATTAAGGGCATCAGAACTTTCTCTCCTCTTTTCAGAGACCCAGGGGCTGCAGCCTCAGAAACAGAGTCCCCGCTGCAGGTGTTCTTCTGTTACTGAGAACAGGTGTGGTTTTAAAGGTGTGGGGCTATGATCACCATGTTGGGCTGGCTTGGAGGATGCCACCTCTGCCCACAGGATTAGTAAGAGGATAGGCCGAGAGTGCGCCCATCGGGAGGTCTTCCATGGAAGACGCCATGATGCCCTCTTGGCACGTCCCTTTATCGTGTGGGGAATGGGATGTTCATCCCAATGTCCACTTTGCAGTCATTCTAATGAACAGGCCTCTTTCACAAAAAACAGGGACATGCCAGGAGGGTGTTGGACGTCTTGAGCTGCAGACATCCCAGTGGGCGTACTCGGCCTGTTGTCTTTCTTATAAAGTTAAGGTTGAGAACATAAGAACAGCCCTGCTGGATCAGGCCCAAGGCCCATCTAGTCCAGCATCCTGTTTTGCACAGTGGCCCACCAGAAAAGGCCCATATGTGGAGGAAAAAAGGCCCACATGTAAAGACCAACAACATGCCCATCTCCCAGGTGCCAGATTTCACCTGTGGGCTGAAACTGAACACTGCTGTGACTTCATTATAGAGACCTGGGATGCTCAAATTCTATTTTTCAAAGTAAGAATGTAAGAAGAGTTTTGCTGGATCAGTCTTTAGGACCATCTAGTCCACCATCCTGTTTCCCACAGTGACCCACCAGATGCCTCTGAGAAGCCCACAGGCAAGAGCTGAGGGCAGGCCCTCTCTCCTGCTGCTGCTCCCCTGCAACAGGTATTCAGAGGCATCTTGCCTCTGAGGCTGGAGGTAGCCTTAGCCATGAAGACTAGTAACCACTGACTGTCCTGTCCTCCATTAATTTCGCTAATCCTCGCTTAAAGCCATATAAGCTGGTGGCCATCACCACATCCTGTGGCAGAGAATTCCAAAGATTGATTATGTGCTGTCTGAAAAAGTACTTCCTTTTGTCAGTTCTACATTTCCTGGCAATCAGTCTAATGTGGGGGGCAGGGAACCCCTGGTCCTAGAGCTGTGAGAGAGGGAGAAACATTTCTGCCTGTCCACATTCTCCAAGCCATGCTTAATTTTATAGACCTCCATCATGTCTCCCTTTCGTCACCTTTTTAATAAACGGAAAGTGTCTTGCAGTATGCGGTATTGAGCCAGCTCCCCGCTCCTACTGTAGTCAGGATAAGGAGGGGGGTGTTTTTCACGGGCTTGGATGGCGGCACTTACGGATTGTACCAGGATATCTCCCACTTTCTGCGCCTCGTGCCAGTTCTGCACGCACTCTGCAATCTGCTCCAGGAATTCCTCGTGGTGTTCCAACAGCTCGGGGATCTGATCAAAGATTTCATCCACCAGGGATGGGTCGCAGAGGATGGAATTTTCTGGCAGCTTCAAGGGCTTCATGTAGCCCTGCAGGGAGGTGGAAAGAGAGAAATAAAAACACACACCAGGTAGTTCTAAGTGGAAGAAATAGAGGCTCCTTTTTGTGGCTAATGCTTCCTGCTTCCAGGTCACATTAAGGCAGGTGTTGTCAAACTTGGGTCCCCAGATGTTGTTGGGCTACAACTCCCATCATGCCCAGCCACAATGTCCGTGGGAGACATTCACAATGTTGAATGGATTTTGTTCTAAACCCTTATGGCAGGCGTTCTCCAGATGTTGTTGGACTACAACTCCCATCATCCCCAACTGCCCTAAACTTCTAGTTAGGCTCACAACATCAATACGGAACCTACATCTCCCCTTGGAGGAAGAGTTTTGGAACTTGGGTCTCCAGCTGTTCTTGGACTCTACCTACCATCACCCCTAGCCGCAATGGCCTTTGGCCTTCAACCATGGTGGCTGGGGATGATGGGAGTTGTAGTCCAGCAACACTGGGGGACCCAAGTTTGAGAACCTCTGCATTAGAGGCAGCTCTTTCCAGTAAAGTTAGTGCACACATCCAGCTGCTAGTTATTAAGTGCTGAGGTATCAAGTAATGCACGGGCACATGTGAAGAACCTGTTTGTGACCTGGGCTGCCCCCTGCTTCAGCATCCAACTGTTCAGAAGAGAAGCGCATTTCCTAACAGTGCGAAAAGCAAAGGCAGACTGGCTCCAGGCTCTCTGCTACCCTCGTCATCCATTAGCGTGTCTTTCATCCTTTTTCTCTTCAAGACTAGCGTGCGTGGTGGAGAAGCCAGTGGCATTTCCAGGAATGCCGCTGTCCTGATTTCTAAACTCTGATGGACCGCCCTGTCCTTTGAGTGAGCGCGGCAGCAGCATCCGTCACCTTGCGGAGGGATGGCATGGGTCCCTGTGCCCTTTTCTATTAACATCTCATTGTTCTCCAATTAGACAAGGTTGGGGAGGAGGCTGGCTCGGAAATACAGCCACTGCCAGCAACAGGAGCAGCAGCGGCTGCCAAGCTCTGCACTGCCCTGGCCTGGTTTTCCTGTCATGGTACTCACAAATCAGTCCCTTTCAGTAAGGGCTGCAGTTGCTGTTGTCATTAGTGGCTGACATCCAGATGAACAAAGAGCTTGTGCAAACAGAAGAACGGCCCTGCTGGGTCAGGCCCAGGGAGGCCCACCTAGTCCGGCATCCTGTTTCACACAGTGGCCCACCAGTTGCCGCTGGGGAGCCCACAGGCAAGAGGTCTGTGCATGCCCTCTCTCCCGCTCTTGCTCCCCTGCAACTGGGATTGAGAGGTTGGGATGTGCGGACCAGCTCGGCCTCAAGCTGGCTCACCATTGAACTGGTCCAGCTCGAGGCATCACCTTCGAGCCAGACAGGCCCCAGATTGGCTCGAGGTCAAGCTGAACCCCCCCCCCCGCTCCAGGGTCAGCTCAGGGCTGGTTTGGGGGTTCTACAGTAAAAAACAAACATTTTTTTGAAACGACTCACAGCCTCCAGGGGGGGCTGCTGCAAGGGTGCACATGGGTGGGGTTTCTTCCAGCAGTTCCCCTTCCCCCTGCCGGCCTCCCCCACAATCTCTGTAGGGCCATTTCCGCCCGTGTCTGGGCTGTTCCGTCCCTTTCTGATGTGGTGGCAGGCATCTTGGAGGCTGCTGCACGTGCACCCTGACCATTTGCATGGCCATGTCTTGACCCAGGTCATGCCAATGGCCAGGGCACATGTGCAGCGGCCTCCAAAATGGCCTCTGTCACCAGAGAAAAGGCCCTTTAAGGGAAACGGAGCCCTCTTGCGCCCCGGCAGCACCATCTTGGGAGGCGTGCCCGGAGTACTGGCAAGTGTAACCCTCCCCAAGGCTTTCCTCCTAGAGCTTTTGAGAGGGCTCCATCTCTCTTAGAGGGGCCCTCCCAGTCCTGAGAAAAGCCCAGTACTGTGCAGAGGCTGGCGCAGTGGCAAATTGATCTTGCATGGCAAGGTGGTGGTTGTTGTTTTTTGCCAGAGTGGTTCCCCTGCTTAAAAACGAGTGAACATCACTGCCAAGGCGAGGCTGTTGTGCTAGCTAGTCGCACTACGTCTGGAGTGTGCGTTCCAGAGAGGGCCTGCACTAGTGCAATAAGGTGCACGGCCTGTGCATGCCTCATATGTTTCGCAAGGCGTTTTTATGCAAGAATGCAACCCCCCCGCCCGATCCCCATGCTTTGCACAGGCTGTCATCTTCTTGTGCTAGTCCAGCTTTTTAGAATATTTATATGGCGCAGCGGGGAAATGGCTTGACTATCAAGCCAGAAGTTGCCGGTTCAAATCCCTGCTGGCATGTTTTCCAGACTATGGGAAACACTTATATCAGGCAGCAGCAATATAGGAAGGTGCTGAAAGGCATCATCATCTCATACTGCGTGGGAGGAGGCAATGGTAAACTCCACCTGTATTCTACCAAAAGAAAACCACAGGGCTCTGTGGTGGCCAGGAGTCGACACCAACTCGACGGCACACTTTCTTTAAAAAAATAAATAAATCTCAAAGTGCTTTACTGCAGGGAATGTGGAGATGGTTCCTGTCCCCAGAGGGTTCACAATTTAACAAGGACACACAGAAGACACTGTTAACAGAGACGGGGAGTGAGACTCCCCTGGGATGGACAGCGACAGTTGCTTCCCCCCAATAAATATAAGAGGCTCAGCACTTCCAGTGCTGCCTCTTTGATCAGTTAGCAAGGATTAAGAGTTCCCAGCAATGTAAATTAAACGTTTCCTCCTTGTAGGTTCAGACCATTTTACTGCTTCCTGATGAACCCTAATGCTAAAGGAGGAATTTGCTATGAAGAGTTCTCTGAACAGAGGCTTGAAGAGTATTTCTTAATTCCCTCTTTTTTTTCAGTTTCAGTTCCCATGAGGGAGGTTTTAGTTTCCAATTTCCTCTAATTAATCCCCCCCCCACAGTGAAAAAGCACTATTTCACTCTCTTGAAAAATGAAAAGAAAACATAATAATGAGAGGAAACCAGTAATTAAAGCTTCCTTCCCACCCCACAGGAATTAAACTTTGGGGCAATGAAGAAAGGATATTCAAGAAGCAATTAAGAGGCTATTCACCACTAATCTTCCACCTGTGCCCATCAGGAAGTAATCAAATGGGCTCAGCCCGAAAACAGGAAGTGTTTAATTAAAAGCAGACTTAAAAGCCTCAACAGCACTTTCTATGTTCACATTAGACTGGATGCTTCTCAGGGGCATAGTGATAGTGGCAGTGGTCCGTGTCCAGATTTTTGGCGGGCCGCTGCTGCAGCCGCCACTGCCACTGCCACGGCTTCCCACTGCCAGGCGATGACATCATTATACCGCGCCACAGATGGCTGGCTTCCGTTTGCCAGCTGCAACGACTGCAGTGGTCAGTGGGACTGTGGAGGACAGTGGCTCACCCACTGCCTCTGTCCTCCACCTTCCCACTAACCACTGCAGTCACTGTGACTGGCAAAGAGAAGCCAGCCAGCCACAGCACGGTATAATGATGTCATTGCCTGGCACCTGTTATCCCTGGAATAACAGGTGCAGGGCAGTGATGCAGGAGGTGGCAGCTGGTGAAAAGTGGGGTGGGAGCTGGGGCAGAAACAGCAAATGACAGCACCTGCGGTGGGCTCCCCCCACCCCCCTGGAGGTCCCCCGGCACTCTGTTTTTAGAGTGTGGCTGGACAATGGTAGATCTGCCCCTGCTGCTGCTGGTAAAAGGTAATGTGTGCTGTCAAGTCGATTTCAACTCCTGGCACCCACAGAGCTCTGTGGTTGTCTTTGGTAGAATACAGGAGGGGTTGACCATTGCCACCACCTCCCGTGCAGGATGAGAGGATGATGCATTTCAGCATCTTCCTCTATTACTGCTGCCCGATAGAGTTCCAGCGGGGATTCGAACCGGCAACCTCCTGTTTGTTAGTCAAGCACAGGGGCGTCGCAAGGTTGGAGTGGGCCCAGAGACAAGATTTTAAAATGGCCCACCCCCCTCACTGAAGCTCAGCTTGTGAAGTAAAGAAATCTTAAATTAGACTGAATAGTGGTAACAAAAAGCATAGTATTTTTTAAAAAATAAGATAGATAGATAGATAGATAGATAGATAGATAGATAGATAGATAGATAGATAGATATAAACCTATGTGCCATACTAGAACATCATCCTAAATTATTTTTTTAAAGGTTTTGTAAACTGTGGACGAGGCAAGTCATTTAATGGTACTAGAGAAAGACCTGCTGTTCTGGTAGCTCCCGGTCTTAACACTCACCTCCATTTCGGAGGATGAATACAACTGAAGGAAGCCCGGGTGGGTGTGCGGTTGGGGGAGTCAGTCATGGGACTTGCCTCTGGGGGGCCCCCCAAGGCAGTGGCCCCCCAGACAACTGTCTCCCCTTGCCCTATTATAGTGACACCCCTGGTCAAGCATTTCCCCGCTGCACCACTTAAGGTGACTTTGCTGCTGCTGGACTTGCATGTTATCACAACCGAAAAGCGCACCACAGGAGGACGGATGAAAATAAGAGGAAAGACAAAGTCAAGCAGCAGCAAAACATGACATACCATTTGAGAACAATGGAGAAGAAAGATCTGGAACTGACAGCGTTGTGAGCTCAGCATCAATCACAGAGACACTGACCTACACAGTGCTCATACACCCCAGCACCACCGTGCTTCACAAGTCTCCCGCCGGCCCTGATTCTCCTACACTCAAACAAATGTAATGTGCAATTGTCCTCCCCCACCCCGGGGTGAAAGGGCAGAAAGTGACATGCCAAGCGAAATGGTCAGACGATCGAGAGGAAGAAGGCCAGCAACTGAGTGGGGGCACACCTGCGCTGCAAGCAGAAAGTGGCAGGTTCAGTCCTCCGCATCTCCATAAAGGGCTGGGAAAGAAACTCTGGGGTGCTGCTGCCGGTCAGCGCAGGCAGGATTGAGCTAGATCAGGGATTCTCAAACTTGGGTCCTCAGGTGTTATTGGACTTCAACTCCCATAATCCGCAACCAAAGGCCACTGAGGCTGGGGATTATGGGAGTTGAAGTCCAATAACACCTGAGGACCCAAGTTTGAGAATCCCTGAGCTAGATGGACCAAGGGTCTGACTCAGTACAAGGCAGCTTCCTAAGAGATGCTTTCCACAAAATTAGGTTGCCTGGCCTCCACTGTGCAACTCCAAGAATCGGAAGGAAGGTTCTTTGGGGTGAAGAAATGCCAATAGCCACCAAGGCACATGTGGGTCCGTCAGTCATGTGAAACCAGGCTCCCCTGACTCAACGCAACCCGCCCCCCATTTCAACAAGGGACCACTTCTGCTTGAATACACAAGTCCTAGGCAGACATTAGGCTAAACGTGCAAACAGGTGTCTGTACACATGTGCATGCTTTTGTGTGAATGACTGTGAGGTGTGTCTCACGATCAGTGAGACTTGCCAGAAGGGGGGTTGCAGGGAGAGCAGGCTTAGCCCGCCCTCCCCACAGATAATCATCCCTGCAGCCTTGGGTGGCCGGATTGGCCAACCACAGGACTGCTGACTCCGTCACGGAGCTGACGGGGGCTGCAGGGATCGGGGGCCGTGTGGCCCCTGGAAGTTCAAGGATGCCTCATGCAAGCGCTCACAGCATCCTAGAGAGACCTCCGAGCCTGGTCGGGGGTCTCTTCGTGTGTTGCTGTGGTGTGGAGCTGCGCCATGGCAATGCACAATCAAATGAACGGGGTTAGTGGAGCGTTTGCTCCACTAACCCCATTTAACGGGAGGGGGTACTTTAGCAGGTTACCTGCTTTGGAACCACCAGGCTCACCTGCGGGCCAGGTGGTTCCCACGACGACTGCAAAGCAGGCTAAGCTCCCTTAGCCCACTTTCCAGTGATTGTGAGAATACCCTCTGTGTCTGCATTCATTTAAAAAAGTCAATCTGGGCACAGCTCTCCTCAAATCCAGGGTGCAGATAGGAAGTGTGCTGCTGTACCTGCATTCAACACAAGGTGTGGATAACTCTTTGAGGTCTTTCACAGGACCAAGTGGGTGGGGCGGTAGGGAGAGCTTGCTGAACCAGCCTTCCTCTCAGTCAAGCACTGGCCTGTTGCTGGGAGCACGGACCACGCTCCCCAATGATCCGTGCGGCGTGACAGGGCTGCCCTGCCGAGATCGGGCCCGATCCTGGTGCAGCCTAAACCAGGTTGGGCTTCCCTAGCCTGGTTTAGAGTGCACGTGAGAACAGCCTCATTGTGTGTTAAGATCTGTACATGTGTACCCTGTACCCAGCTTCAGTGCCTGAATAGGGCTTCACTTCTCAAGCACCTTAATCCTGTGCACTCTCGTGCTTTGCCCTGGTGTTCGTGCTCCCCAGTCCTGAAGCACTTGGCAACGTGACATGGTTGCCAGAGAGACAGATGCCGCTGCTGGTTGCACTGCGCATTAAGCTGCATGGAAGGCAGGTCCTGTGGCATCCTGGACGCGTCATGGGCTGGACCATCCGTCCCTCTAATCTGCACTGACCAGCAGCAGCCTGCCACCTGTGATGACTTTAAACGGAGAGGCCAGGGATTGAATAAATCAATATCTTTATTTCGGTCCTTGACCAGCACAGGGCAGAAATAACTGAGCGTCCCTTGCTAACTGAGCAAAGAAGCACCTTTTTAAAGTGGTGACTGTCTTTATTGAGCAGGGGGAGAGCAACTGGCCCTATCCATCCCCAGCACAGCACGCCCCCACCCCCGGGGCTGTTGCTGGTGTCTATCACACACACACACACACACACGCACACACACACACACACACACACACACACACACACACACACACTTACACTTATTTATTTATCACATTTCTATACCACCCAAAATACAAGTCTCTCTCTCTCTCCCCCCCCCCCTCACACACACACACACACACACACACACAATGGGCCCTTTGGGGACAGGGAGACAGTTTATTTATTTATCTCTATGTAAACTGCTTTGGGAACTCTTGTTGAAAAGCGGTATATAAATATTTGTTGCGTTCGTATTTGTAACATAGAAACAATGAAATTAATAGCTATAAAATTAGAAACAAGAAATTTCTTCTATGCTAAGAAACTTTCGAAACAGTAACTATAGAATGATATGACAAAACTATAAAATTATAAAATTGCTGTAAGATTAAAATCCATGAAGATCATTTAAAAAACTGTAAAAAGCTATACAATTAGGACAGTAACTGTAAACTATAATAAAAGTAACAAAATATGATAAGTACAATACACTGTCTAAAAAATTAAAAAGATAAGCGGAAACAGTAAAAGCTATAAGGCTGAGCAACTAAGTATAAGGCAATGGTACAGGTATGAGCTATGTGGGGCCTTATTAACTCTTTCTGGCAGCCAAATGAATTTTGCACGCTGCTGAGCAGAACGTAGTCAACATTATGTGTTATGAAAGGGTTACAGCCAGAAAGTAGTAGAGAGAAATGGCAGGATTAAATCTGGCACCTGTTGCATGCCAAGCATGTGCCTGACCACAGAGAAATGCCCCCTTCCCCATATTTATAAGGGGTCAGACTATTGGTCCACCTAGGCCAGCATAATCTACTCTGACAGGCAGTGGCTCCCCTAAGAGGAATATCTCACAGTGCTCACATGTAGTTGCCCATTCAAATGCAAACCAGGGCAGACCCTGCATAGCAAGGGGCATAATTCAAGCTTGCTTGCCGATTCAAATCCCCGCTTGTAGTATATTGGGCAACAGTGATATAGGAAGATGCTGAAAGGCATCATCTCATACTGCACGGGAGATGGCAATGGTCAACCCCTCCTGTATTCTACCAAAGAAAACTACAGGGCTCTGTGGGTGCCAGGAGTCGAAATCGACTTGACGGCACACTTTACCTATTACCTACCACAAGACCAGCTCTCTTCCCTTTAATTGGAGATGTCAAGGATTGAGCCTGGGACTACTAGAAGCAGAATGTGCTCTAACACTGTGCCATGGTCTTTCGCCAGACTGCCACATTCCACCGTTCTGCCAGCCAGATTGGCATCTGGTACTGGGCATACAATTCAGCCTCCTGAACGTCCTTGCCTTTATGGCTGCAAAGAGCTGCTTGAGAGTGTTCAGACAAAGTCACAAAAGAGGCCGGTGCCACCAAATTCTGGCTATAAGCGTGGATGGGAAATCGATCCATCCAACGCCATTCATTCACCCAAATTTATTTTGCGTTTGTTAACCCAAATAAAACACCCCCAAAGCGTTCATGGCCTTCTTCAGAGCCATGCCTGTGGCCAAGCTGCGTGAGAGGAGACATGCAAACAGACATTACTGCTTCCGAAAGAGTTCGCATGAAGAAGAAATTGTTGATATACCACTTTTCAACAGAGGTAGTTTCGATAGAAAAGGAATAATAATCCCATGAAAGTGATTGCCAGGAAATTTAGGATCAATAAAAGGAAATACTTTCCCACACAACACATAATTAACCTATGGAATTCTCTGCTACGGGATGTGGTGATAGTCACCAGCTTGGATTAGGGGTGTGCACGGAACTGGCTGTTCCGGTCCAGTCCGAGTCTGGTTCAGTTCATGCCAGGCCACGCAGGGGCCAATTGTGCAGGCGTGGTGGCCTCCAAAATGGCCTTTGCGCCAGAGGGGGAAGAGCCCGCCAAACAGGCTGGGTTAGGCAGTAAGGGAGGCCAGCGGGGGAAGGGGAACCTCTGCGGACACCCTCCCAGAGGGGGCAAGTTAAAAAGCAAATAAATAAATAAATAAATAAATAAATAAATAAATAAATAAATAAATAAATTGTGAACCCCCCGAACAGCTGGGGGTGGCAGTGTTTTGGTTCGGGGTCAGACCCAACACGGGGTGGTTCGGTTCGACCTCAAACAGTCAAACTGAACAGGTTTGACATCGAACACGTTCAACGTCGAACCTGTTTGCACATCCCTAGCTTGGATGGCTTTAAAAGACAAATCCATGGAGGACAGGTCTATCAGTGGTGACTGGTCCTGAAGGCTACAGGCTAGCTCCAGCCTCAGAAGCAAGAGGCCTCTGGATCCCAGGTGCAGGGGAGCAACAGCAGGAGAGAGGGCCTGCCCTCAACTCCTGCCTATGGGCTTCCTAGAGGCATCTGGTGGGCCACTGTGTGCAAGAGGATGCTGGACCGGACAGGCCTTGGGCCTGATCCAGCAGGGCTGTTCTTTCCCAATAAGATGGTACCCTCTCCCCAAAGGGCTTGCAGTCTAGAAAGCAACACAAGCAACAGCCACTGGAGGGGTGCTGTGCTGCAGCCGAATAGAGCCAGTTGTTCTTCTCCTGCTAAAAATCAAGAGGATCACCAGTTTGACAGGTGCCTCTTTGCCCTGTTTGCAGGGTTCAAATAAGTGGTCTTGATTCAAGTAACATCAGAAGGCACAGGGGGCTCAGAAGGACTTTAAAGGGATCAGAGGGTGAGATTTTTGTTCTTGAGTAGCTCTCTGTCCTGCCCATGAAAGCCTCAACGCTGAGTAAATTATGCGTGCAGAGATGATTCTTCAGTCTGGTGAAATTGTCCTAAAGTCTCCCTTTTGTGGAAAGAGTTAATTGCAATAATTAAAAATATGATTGCCTAGGGAATTTCTGTTGAATCTACTCATCATTCTCTTGGGGCACATTAGAAGTGATATAAAAAAAGAAGCTAGGGAATTAGTAGCTAATCTCATAATTACTGCAATAATCATAATAGGTTCAAAACGGATGAATGTATTTAATTCAATGTACAGAGGCTAAGTTTGTACACATTTGTTTAAAAGAAAGTGAGCCCTGTTCTTTTGGAATCTGATATGGCCAAAACATTTCTTTACACATGTTAGATTATTATGTCTAAGAACATCTTGCATTTTTGTGTGCTGATCTATGCAAGATGATTTACTGCGTGTGTGTGTTTGAGCTGAGAATGTTTAATAAATAAAAATAAGAATTATGCAAAAAAGGTTCTAAAAAAACAGAAAGAAGAGTACTATTCAGTACTATTCAGAACAGATCATGTGTGTGTATGTGTATGTATACGTGTATGTCTGTGCATAACATCAGGGTTATTCATAAGATTCTCAAAAGGAAGGCAGGAGTCAAGCAGACCAGGTCTGGAGGCTTGTGAGAACCCATGCAACTCATTCCAAGTGAGCCCACTCAAATCTGGATAGCCCAAATTTTGTACCTTGGGCTTTACCAAGGTAGGACAAAAATAGCAGCTGTCCTACCTCTGTAGTCCAGTTGTGTGGGTGCATTCACCATTCCTACCAGTACCTGGGAGCTAGCGGCCATGTTTGTAATAGAGTGCTGTGGCTAGAGAGGCTGCCATCTCTGAATGTGCTCCTCTGCAAAGCATACTCTATCGTCCTTTCCTAGCAATGGCTTCAGTAGGGCTGGGCCCATCTCTGGCCCCTTTGTGGCCAGTCAGAGAAGGGCTTATGCTCTAATGGGAATTTCCAGTCTCCAGCCAGCACAATGCATACTTGGAAAGTTATTTGGATCCTCAGAGGACCCAGCTCCTGGATCAAAAAATGGAGACCGTTGCTGTGTTACTTGTGTGTGTGCTTGGTTTGCAGAGCCAATCAGAGGTTCTGCTTGTCTGTGAAAAACAGGGTAGGAACTCCCCCTGCCCTCACCCAATGTTTGTCTGAAAGGCCTTATCATTTGGAATATTTATTTATATACTTCTTCTTCAACTCCCCCACCCCAAAAGGTTATCCAAGCGGTTAACATGGCAAAAGGAATGAAAAGATGTCTCCCTGTCCCCAGAGGGCTCACCATCTAAAAAGAAACACAAAGGAGACTCCAGCAACAGCCACTGGGCTGAAAAGGGGCACTGCCCTCCCACCAATTTAGAAGGTGCCTTCTGGCCCAGGGGTGAAGATGGATGATCCTCACCATCCAAAACTCGGGCAGAAAAACAGCAGAGCTAGTCAACATCCAGCCTCAAAGTCACGATGCCTCTGAGTACCAGTTGCAGGGAAGTAACAGCAGGAGAGAAGGCATGCATTCAACTCCTGCCTGTAGGCTTCCAGAAGCATCTGGTGGGCCACTGTGTGAAACAGGATGCTGGACTAGATGGGCCTCCTTGGGCCTGATCCAGCAGGGCTGTTCTTATGCTCTTAACATCTAATTCAAAATGCTTTTTAAAAAATGGAGGGGGCACAGAAGGGTCTGAGTTCTCTGCGGAGGCAGGAGTTCCTACCCTGTTTCCTACAGATGAGCAGAACCTCTTCCTGGCTTTGCCAACCCAGCACACTCCCTAGTAACGCAGCAGCAGACTCCATTTTTGAATTCAAGAGCTGGGTCCTCCAGAGACATAAAGAGCTATTCCAGCATGCATTTTGCTGGCTGGAGACTGGAAATCCCCATTAGTGCATCAGCCATATTCTTTGGCCACAAAGGGGTCATTGGCAGGCCCAACCCTATTGAAGCCATTGCTAGGAAAGGACCATAGAGCGTGCTTTGCAGAGCGGCACATTCACAGATGGCAGCCTCTGCACTCTCTTGCAAACATGGCCACTAGTTTGACACAGGGGACATTGTTTCAGGAAGCTGTCAGCCCTGAAGAAGCGACAACAAATCGCAGTTAAAACGGAACCATTTGAGTTGGCTCTTAAAAGAACAGGCAGTAATAACACTTACAGACAGCAGCTACGTAAGGAACAGGGACTTGAGTACTTGGAGAGAGGCAAAATTAAGATTACGTTGATCTTCCTGGGCAGAAACTCCATATGGACATGGCAACCAAAATGCTTGCTAATGGAATCAGACTGAAAGTCAATCAGAATAAGATCGTAGGCCTTTGGGGACGTGGGAGTGGAAAGGTTCAGAAGGCAAGGGAAATTAACCAGCAATTTGTCCAGTTTTATTCTCAGTAGGCTGTCAGTTCGAATCCCCACTGGTATGTTTCCCAGACTATGGGAAACACCTATATCGGGCAGCAGCAATATAGGAAGATGCTGAAAGGCATCATCTCATACTGCGCGGGAGGAGGCAATGGACACGGCTCTATGCTGTGTCCTGTCAATTTCGAGCCGCGTTCTCCTCCATTTGCATTCCAGTCATGTACCTTGCTGCTTCAGACCCCACAACTCCTCTGTATACCAACGGGCCACTTTTAAAGCAGGTAGGAAGGGGCGCTTAGGAGCTATCATGTCTACTGCCGTGGTGAGTTCTCTATTCCAGGTTCCCACCACGGCATCGACAGAATCACTGGCAGCACCAACATTAAAACCCTCCAAGGCTTTTTGGAATCCTACTGGGTCCAGCAGCCGTCTCGGGCGGACCATCTTAATAGGTCCCCCACCCCTGCAGGGCTGGGTTGTGGCTGTGAAACCAACCTTAACCTGGTAGTGGTCCATCCATGACAATGGGGAAACCACAGGATCCCGGACCCATGGAACACCCCCTTGATCCGAACAAAAGACCAAATCAAGTGAGTGGCCGGCAACATGAGTTGGTCCTGAAACTAGTCAGGATAGGCCCATAATTGTCATGGCTGCTATGAACTCCTGAGCTACACCAGACAAGTCAGCCTCACAATGGATATTGAAGTCCCCCAGCACTAAGAGTCTGGGTGACTCCAACACCAACTCTGCAACCAGCTCCGTCAGCTCAGTAAGGGAGTCAATTGAGTGGACGGTACACCAACAGAATCCCCAATCTATCCCTAGTTCCCAGCCTCAGAAATACACACTCAATATAAGTCAACTGTCTCACAGGGGCCCTGGCAAGGGAGATGGTATTCTTATGGACCACAGCCACTCCACACACACACCCCGCCCACTTCCCCCAGCCTGCTCCACAACACAGTGACCCACAGTCAGCTCCGTCGTCCAGTCCCTTCACCTGCAACGGCCAGATGCTCTTCCAATGCCAATTCTTCTATTCTCCGCCACAACAGTAATAGCTGCCCCAGAGCTGCTGGACACCCCCCCCCCCGCATCAGCCTGCCTAAGAGAGCCCAAACACATGACATCAAAAGGCCTGGCACAACCCAATAAAAGGAAAACAAAATAAAACAAACATCAACAAAAATAAATAAAACAAACATCAACAAAAACCCCAACCCCACCTTAATATAACCTCCCCCCAGACCCCAGTCCCACACCAAAGGCCCAGCACCTAACCGCCTTGGGATTGCTTTAATGAAAGGCGGTATATAAATTTAACAATCAATCAATCAAGGCCCGGCACAGTTCAACGGTGGAGCCGGTGTGCCTCTGCCTGTGGCGTGCCTTCTTCCTATTTATGCTCTCAAAATCTCTCCTCTCACTTCAATTATTGTAAACAACAAAAAGGTAATGCCAACTTCCATAACAGTTTAACAAAACACATATATAGATCTTTATGCACATAAAGTGCAATTATTAAACATGTTATCTTGAACATATGTACAACACTATACTTCCTACCTGTATCCTGCATTTGAGAGGATCTCTTTATTTATTCATTCATTAGATTATTTTAAAAATGAACACACACAGTCATTCACACAAAAACATGTACATGCCTAAACACGCATATGATTGAACTATACACGAGGTCATATCTAATACAGATTTTGGCTGGGGAGTCTAACTTTGCAGGATGTTGAATGAAGGCAACAGCTTTAACCATGTACCCCCTTCCCTTTGCCCTCAGAAAGACTCGTTACCTGCATCAGAGTCCTCAGTGACTCCACATACGACTGTTCGGTATCCAGAAGAGTCATGATGACATGTTTCCGCATATCCTGCAAGAAGCAGAGACAGAGAGACCTCTGAGAAATGGTGCCATTATGTGCAGGAAAACATTGAGTGAATCAGTTCGCGTGGAATGTAAAAACACAGGCAGAATCAGACAAGAATTGCCAATACTGGATGGTCAGTGCTGTGGGTTGACAATGACCTTTTTATCCACAGATCACCGCCCCCCACCCACCCCAGGGATGCAAAATGTTTGGAGAGACTTGTGAACTACAGGCTAAAGTTCTGTGATCATAAGAACAGAAGAACAGCCCTGCTGGGTCAGGCCCAAGGAGGCCCATCTAGTCCAGCATCCTGTTTCACACAGTGACCCACCAGATGTCGCTAGAAGCCTACAGGCAAGAACTGAGGGCATGCCCTCTCCCTCCTGCTGTTACTCCCCTGCCACTGGTACCCAGAGGCACCCTGCCCCCAAGGCTGGAGATGGCCTATAGCCCTCTGACTAGTAGCCGTCAATAGACCTCTCCTCCATGAAGTGATCCAAGCCCCTCTTAAAGCCATCCAGGTTGTTGGCTGTCACCACATCTTGTGGCAGAGAATTCTACAAGTTGATTATGCGTTGTGTGAAAAAGTACCTCCGTTTCCTGGTCCTAAATTTCCCGGCAATCAATTTCATGGAATGACCCCCGGTTCTAGTGTTATGTGAGAGGGAGAATAATTTCTCTCTGTCCACTTTCTCCACACCATGCATGATTTCATAGACCTCTATCATGTCTCCCTACAGTCATCTGTTTTTCTAAACTAAAAAGCCCCAGGTGTTGCAGCCTTGCCTCATAAGAAAGGTGCTCCAGGCCCCTGATCATCTTGGTTGCCCTCTTCTGCACCTTTCCCAGTTCTACAGGCCTGAGCTAGACTCATTTCAGCAGACCCAGGTCTGGAAACCTGGTGCTAGAAGGTGGCCAGCCAGGAACAGAGGAGCGCAGGAAGCTGCCGTATACGCTGCCGTATATATAGCACAGGAAGTCCACCTCGCTCAGTCTTGTCTACAATGATGGGCAGTGCCTTCTCCAAGGCTTTGGCAAAGACTATCTGTCTTCCAGGCTGACCTGCGCATTTTTCACACAGCAGGCTTCACCGCGGGTTTACTGTGAGGGTTCAAAGTTGCCCCCAAGAAACCGACCCCAAATAAGGGTTTTTAAAACCCTGGATATAACCCGGGCTACACTCTGAGGCTATTCTGACGATCACTAGAAACCAGGCTCAGGGGGCCCAGCCCGGTTTCTAGTGACCATTAGGACCACTGGGCTCGCCCATGAGCCCAGTGGTTCCGTGGCGGCTGGCCCGCCTAGGAACCCCTCCCCTTAAACAAGGTTAACGGAGCGCTTGCTCTGTTAAACCGCGTTTTTGCGGTCATGAGATGCCATGGCGTAGCTTCAAACCACAATGACTCTCGAGGAGACCCCCACCAGGAGGCTCCAACAAGCCTCCCAGCCTTGGGGGTCTCTCCAGGATGCCTCGCACACTCATGCAGGGCATACTGGGACTTCCTGGGGCCGAGTGGCCCCTGGTCCCTGCCGGCTCTGTGACAGAGCCGGCAATCGTGTGTGCGGCTGATCTGGCCGCCAAGGGACAGCTCCCTGCCTGTGTATGGGGTGAGCAGGCTAAGCCTGTTCTCCCCACCCAAACCCTAATGGTGCTTCATGCTAATCGTGTGAAGCGGCACTCTAATGCTCAATGACACACCTGAATTGCCCACAGGGATTTTTGGGGTAAATCTGGCCGATATGTGAATGCACACCCTCCATTCTGGAGGAGATGCGACCTAAAAGCCCTGTGGGAAAAATGCCCTGGTGATGCCAGGCCTTCTTCTGCATGCCAAGCAGGTGCTCCACCACTGAGCTACCGCCCCATCCCCTAAGGGCATGTGTTTGATTGGTAGTGGGGAAGCTGTGAGCAGAGGGGCGTAGTGGTGGTGAACCCTCCTCCTGTTGGCGGCTACCACCCTGCAACTCCCTTCCCACCTCAGCCACTTGGCAGCTGTTTGCAGGGTGATCTGCATGCTTAAATTCATATCTATTGATATGTGTCAAGTATAGAGTTGCCATGTCCCCCAAAATTCTGGGTTTCACCCGGCTTTTAAGCATCTCACCCAGCTTGCTTAGCCCACCCAGATTCTCCCAGATTTCGGATTTCATTTAAAAAAAGCTAAGATCTAGCCTTTGTAGAAGCAGTTATGGAGCAAAAGGTGCAGTCACTATTCTCAGGGGCGTAGCCACCGCTGGGCAACCAGGTTCAAAGAACCCAGGCCGCCGCCCCTCAAGGGAATTAGCCCCATTCAGGAGTTAGATGGCCAGTGCTGCATTTGGGAGCCAGACCACACTAACCCCCACGTCTGACATCAGACATAGGGGGTGGGGCGAGCAGGGCCACCGTGGCGGCTGGACACGGGCAGCCGCTAGCCTGGCTCCGCTACTGACTATTCTGCTGAGAAATTATTTTACAATTTACATAATATGTAAATTAGGCACCCGGATTTGGATAACTAGAATATGGAAAACCCAGTCGAGTAACAAACAAATCCCATTGGGGGAAAGGTCCAGGGGCAACAGCTAAGCACCCAGCACTTCTTTCTTATTTATTTATTCATATTTTTATACCGCCCAAAACTTATGTCTCTGGGCAGTTTACAACAAATAAAAACAACATTAAAACATTAGTTAAAAAGAAAACAAGAAATTTAAAACATAACAATTAATTTTTTAAAAAAATGCTCTAAAACAACATTAAAAAAAATCAAAACAGCATCAGTTAAAAGCCTGGATGAACAGATGTGTCTTTAAATACTTTTTAAAAACTGTCAGAGATGGAGAGGCTCTTATTTCACTAGGGAGTGCATTCCAAAGCCTCGGGGCAGCAACGGAGAAGGCCCGTCCCTGAGTAGCCACCAGACGGGCCGGTGGCAAATGCAGACCTCTCCTGATGATCTCAATGGGCAGTGGGGTTGATAACGAAGAAGACGTTCTCTTAAATACCCAGGGCCCAAGCTGTTTAGGGCTTTACAGGTTATGACCAACACCTTGTATTTTGCCCAGAAACATATTGGCAGCCAGTGTAAATCCTTCAATACGGGAGTAATATGGTTGCTCCTGGATGATCCAGAGACCAGCCTGGCTGCCGCATTCTGAACCAATTGTAGCTTCCGGACTACATACAAGGGCAGCCCCACATAGAGCGCATTACAGTAATCCAGTCTGGAGGTTACCAGCAGATGTACCTCTGTTTTGAGGTCATTCACCTCAAGAAATGGACGCAGCTGGCGTATCAGCCAAAGCTGATAGAATGCACTTCTGGCCACCGCCTCAACCTGGGAGACCAGGGAGAGGCTTGGATCCAGAAGCACCCCTAGACTGCATACCTGTTCCTTCCGGGGAAGTGTGACCCCATCCAGAACAGGCAGATCAAAATCGTCTCCAGAGTTTTGACCCAACACAATGAGTACCTCCGTCTTATCTGGATTCAGTCTCAGTTTCCTCTGTCCATTGCCAATTGGAGATCATCCATCAGGCCAACCAAGGCAGTCTCCACCCCATAGCCAGCCCAAAAGCCAATTTGAAATGGGTCAAGATAATCAGTTTCCTCCAAGACTGTCTGGAGCTGAGAGGCCACCACCCTCTCAATTACCTTGCCCAGCCATGGAAGGTTGGAGACAGGCCTGTAGTTACTCAGCTCTGAGGGATCCAAGGTGGGCTTCTTCAGAAGCGGTCTAATAATTGCCTCCTTAAGACTAGGAGGCATCCTACCTTCCCTCAGAGACACCCACACTTCCCAACACTTCTCTGCTACAAATTGCCCTCCCCACTTTTTAATTCGATGACTGCTAGTCACCTTGAGTGACCCATAATTAGGCTGGAAAGGTGGGGCATAATTTTTAAAAATACACCAATAAAACCTCTCGTTGTGCCCTCCCTACCAATATGAAAAAGAGCCAGGAGAGAAAACCACCAAAGTGCACCAGAGATGCACAGGGAGGGGAACTGGTCTTGAGGCAGCATGAACCATCCCCTTTGCTAAGCATGGTCTGCCCTGGACTGCATCTGAGTGGGAGATTATGAGGTGGGTCTCATGATCAAGGAGACCCGCATCAGGAGGGTTAGCGGGGAGAGTGGGCTTTGCCCGCTCTCCCTGCATATGAGCAGCCTGCTCCGGGCGGCTGAACCGGCCACCCACGCAACTGCCGGCTCCGTTTCGGAGCCGGTGGGGGCTGGGGTGTTCGGGGGCTGTGTGGCCCCCAGAAGCTCCAGCATGCCCTGCACAAGCACGCAGGGCATGCTGGAGAGACCCCCCCCGAGCCGGGAGGCTGCTTTTTAGCCTCCCCGTCGGGGGTCTCCTTGAGAGTTGCCGCACCGCGGAGCCGCACGGCGGCAACTCACAATCAGAAAGCCCAGGTTAGAGGACTGCTCGCTCCACTAACCTGGGCTTAGGGGAGGGTTGCTGAAGTGGGTGACCCGCTTCCATGAGACCGGGCTTGGCTGTGAGCCCAGTGGTTCTCACGGCCTGCCAAAATCGGGCTAGGCTCCTTCAGCCCGATTTTGGCAGACCGTGAGAATAGCCTCTATATGTGTGAGCACTGTAAGATATTCTCCTAAGGGGATGGGGCCACTCTGGGAAGAGCATTGGCTTGCAGAAGGCTCCAAGTTCCTTCCCTGGCATCTCCAGATAGGGTTGAGAGAGACTCCTGCCTACAACCTTGGAGAACCTGCTGCCAGTCTGTGTAGACAACACTGAGCTAGATGGACCCATGACTCAGTATATGGCAGCTCCCTATGTTTCTAAATCTTTTTTATTTAACCCAATGCATTTCAAGGAAATTGGGCTCAAATGGTGGGTATTCTTGGAAGAGAAGCAGGATGCTGTTTTCCTATTACAATGATTTTCAATTTGTATGTGTCCCTGTATAAAGCTGTGTTGTTTTACTGCTTCAAGTTAATCTGTACGAAACAGTCACATTTGAAAGATAGTAGTTGGTAAAAATGTCTGATTATTGACTTGTTAATAAGGATGGTATGCAACTCTGTTTTTAAGTGTCTCTGGAGAAGAGTCAGCGGCTCAGAATGCACCGGATGCTATAAAATACATTTCCAGTGTATCTTTGAGGTTTCCTCTCCCATCATTTCTGCATGGGAGCCCTCCCTCCTTTCCTTCCTCACTAGTAAAATGGCCACCATTATGCATACTTCAAGGAGCCTTGGGGCAGGCTGTGTGTGTCTCCTTTGCAGGGGGACACCGTGCATTTCTTTGCGGGGTCCCTTGAAATTGAGAGAACTTCAAAATGCTTCTTTGGGCTGGATCATCTTGAAAATTCTTGTTAGGGAAACAGTGCAGAACATGGTAATCTTAGCCTGCTTCAATAGCTACTAGTTGTGATGGTTGTGGGCTATCTCCAGGTTCAGAGGTAGGATGCCTCTGAAGACCAGGTGCAGGGGAGCAACAGCAGGAGAGAGGGCACTCCATTTCTTGCCTGTGGGCTTTTGAGAGGCATCTGGTGGGCCACTGTGTGAAACAGAATGCTGGACTAGAAAGGCCTTGGACCTGAACTTGCAAGGGTCTTCTGTCCTTGTGGCATAATTTCCTCCCATCTCATCCTAATCTAGCTTACTCCATTGTTTCAGAGTATGAATTCCTGTTCCCACCATGAGTCCAAACTGCTACTTAGGTCCTGGACAATCCAGTTCCCTATGGGACAAATGGAGAAGACCTTTACAGAGTTTCTGTGAGGACGAATGCAAGGAATTCACCTGTGGTCAAGAGACTTGTCCCAGGCCCCCAGAAAATGGTGGCAATGCCATCCTATTTTGCGTCATCCTCAGACAAATAAACTTTGAGCGAGTTGCTTTGCAGAACCGTCTTCGCATTGTGCCGCATGTTGCTTCCTAGTTTTTGGGTTTTTTTTACTCAGCCACAGTGTTTTCCTTCCTCCTCCCTTTGTGCTTTTGTTTATTTTCCAAAACACCCTATATGGTAACCAAAGACGATCCTTTGCAAAATCACAAACACGTGCTGCAATCCGTTACGGGACGGAGGAGGACCGTGAAATCAAGACGCCGCCAGATGGACTCTAAGAATAAACCTTCGCGAAACCAGATCAGCTCTCGGGCTGGGTCTTGAAGCCCAGCCTTGCTGCTTCCCATGTCCTGTTCCCGCCTCCTCACTTCCTAAACGGGATCAAACTTAAAGCCTTTTCACACATTTCGCAGGTGGCAGGGCGGCCACTGCTGGGTGGTTCCCCTCAACATTGCCAGCCTAATGCAGAAAGGGAACCTGAGAGCCGTTTCACATGGTACCTGAAATGAGGGGGCAGGCCAAAGCAGAAATCTGGACCGTAGCCCAGGGGGGAAAGGAGTGATATTTCTGAATGCTCCTCTACATTGAAAAATACATCCCTCTGTGAAATTCAGTGCTTCCCAGCCTTGAGTCCCCATATGGCCAAAGGCCACTGTGGCTGGGGATGATGGGATTTGTAGTCCGACAACATTTGGGGACCCAAGGTTGGAAACCCCTGACGTACTAAACTTCCCCTTAGGGAAAGTGCTATGCTGAATCCCACGCCCCGCTTCCAATACGCTAGTTTATTGTAAAGTGTGCTGTTGGATCAGTGTTGACTCCTGGTGACCACAGAGCCCTGTGGTTTTCTTTTTGGTTGAATAGAGGAGGGGTTGACCATTGCCTCCTCCAACACAGTATAAGATTATGCCTTTCAGCATCTTCCTATATCGCTGCTCCCTGATATAGGTGTTTCCCATAGTCTGGGAAACATACCAGCGGGGATTCGAACCGGCAACCTCATGCTTGCTAAGCAAGTCATTTCTTTGCTGTGCCATTAGGTGGCTCACAGTTTATTGTAGGAAAAGTTAAAAAAAAATGTGGGAGAACTTTTTTTTTAAGTGGCTCCCCTCTACTAGCACCTGAAATGGTACGGCCTTTTCTTCTTTTAAGAGGAAAGAGGACTGCCATGTTCATCCAGGCTTTTGGCCAATCAGCTGTCCTTTGCTCTTTTTGAACTTTTAGATGTATTTTTTTCTGTTTTTATGATCTTATTGCATTGTTTTATCTTGTGCTCAATCACCCTGGGGTCTTAGGATGAAAGGGTGGTATATAAATGCAGCCTAGGATTCTATCTCCTCATTCTGTGCAACACAAAGATTGGTTCTTGACATTTTAAAATATATATATTTAAAATTTTATGACTTTAAAAGAACACCCACATATGTTGACAACCTTGCAAAACATCACGAAAATCACCTAAATTCTTACATATACTATAAAGAAAAACAAGGTGCTAAATGGCTCAAAATAATAAAAAAGAAAGGAAAATATTTACCTATAGATCTTTCCATGTTGTTAACCAAGCATTAGAAATTCAACCTTTAGAAACGCAATTGCTGCACTATTCCTGTGACCATATCCACAAAAATCTTATCACAGCTTTTCATCATACTGATAAGAGTGTTGGACTCAAGGTTTCCTAACTGAACTTGTTCCAAATCTTCTGGATTTCTTTCAGTCTCTTTCAAATATGGGCATGGCTTTGAAAGTGCACATTTCCCCCCACCAACATGACCCACTGTATCTTCCTGTGCCACTCCATGATACAGGCAGTTCCCAATGTAAGACACTCTGAGTTAAGGTGGATGGCACTTAAGCTATTTTGTAAACTGCTACCTAAGAGCCCCTGGTGGCGCAGTGGTAAAAAACTGCCGCCCTGTAACCAGAAGGTTACAAGTTCGATCCTGACCAGGGGCTCAAGGTTGACTCAGCCTTCCATCCTTCCGAGGTCGGTAAAATGAGTACCCAGAATGTTGGGGGCAATATGCTAAATCATTGTAAACCGCTTAGAGAGCTCAGGCTATAAGGCGGTATATAAATGTAAGTGCTATTGCTATTGCTATTATTTCAGCTTTACAACACTCACCACTGTCTGGGGTAGAGAGCATGAACCCTTTGCTAAGCATGGCCTGCCTTGGTTTGCATTTGGATGGCAGCCATAGCTCAATTGAAGAGCACCTGCCTGCTTGCATGCAGAAGGTTCCAAGTTCCCTCTCGGGCACCTCCAAGATAGGGCTCTTGCCTGAAACCCTGGAGAAGCTGTTGCCAGTCTGTGTAGACAATATTGACCTAGACGGACCAACGGTCTGGCTCAGAAGAAGGAAGCTTCCTATCCCTACATTCCTAAACCCCCATTTATCACATGGTTTAATTAATTAATTAAACATAATTTTATAGGCCCAACACTTAACGTATTTGGGCGGTTTACAACAGAACAAAATAAACGACAACAAAAAATTAAAACATCAGTTAAAATAAATGACAGTAGGAAATTAAAACATTAGAACAGGGGTGGGGAACCTTGGCCCTCCAGCTGTTTTTGAACTACAACTCCCATCATTCCCAGCCACGGCTGGGGATGATGGGAGTTGTAGTTCAAAAACAGCTGGAGGGTCAAGGTTCCCCACCCCTGCATTAGAACAATTAAATTGTTTTAAAACAATGTTCTAAAACAATATTAAAACTATTAACACAGTATTTAATTAAAAGCCTGGGTGAAGAGATGCGTCTTTAAAGATTTTTTTTAAATGGTCAGAGATGGGGAAGCTCTTATTTCAATAGGGAGCACATTCCAAAACTTCGGGGCAGCAGTGGAGAAGGCCCGTCCTGGAGCAGCTGCCAGACGAGTTGGCGGCAACTGCAGATGAACCTCTCCAGATGATCTCAACGGGCGGTGGGGCTCGTGATGAAGAAGACGTTCTCTTAAATACCCAGGGCCTAAGCTGTTTAGGGCTTTATAGGTAATAACTAGCACTTTGTATTTTGCCCAGAAACCTATCGGCAGCCAGTGTAGCTCTATCAGCAAAGGAGTGATGTGGTCTCTCCGAGATGACCCAGAGACCAACCTGGCTGCCGCATTCTGGACCAGCTGTAGTTTCTGGACTACATACAAAAGCAGCTCCACATTAACTCTATTGACTTTCTTTCTTTCTTTCTTTCTTTCTTTCTTTCTTTCTTTCTTTCTTTCTTTCTTTCTTTCTTTCTCTGACTTTTCCAACTCTATTAACAGCAAGTATTGAGGTTTGGGATCTAAACTGCCTCCTGTCATCTCAAAGATGCATTGTATCACAGTTCTTGACATGCTGGTGCCTGGCCGTGGCCAGCCACATCTACCTCCTGCCTGCCCCCAGTACTGAGGGCTGGCTGAATCTCACAGAGGATTTACTGCTGCTGCAGCAGAGAGGCTGATCCTTTAACTGCAACTGAATTAGATGTGGATGCAGCATTGACACATCAGTCAATGACTGAGCTTCCAAGAGGCCATTTCAGTCCTTTCCGTTCTGTGCTGTTCTCCCTGCTTCTCCCTGCTCGCCTGGCTTTTTAAATGCTGCCCCCCCCCCCCCCCCGGTGACGTCCTCTTAAGAATTCATGGCTCTTCTGGAGAAGCACAGAACGGTGTGTTCCCACCATAGTGAGGCAAGGAATCACAGAACCGGAAGAGTCCCCATGAATCATCCAGCCCAGCGGAGGCAGTGCTTCCTACACACAGAGAACCTGTTTCACATATATTTGTTTGCCACACATGGCAGGGCTTTATGGGGTCCACCCACCAAAAGGCTCGCACCCACAATACTCTCCTGCTGGCAGAGAAAGACCCGGAAGGCGAGAGAGAGACTGCATTTGTACAGAGTTTGTTAAAAGCACCACACCTGTGCCCACTAAAGCAGGCAGCAGCTCTAATGACCACCATGGCAGAGATTTTAGACTGAGATATTTTAATGCTGAGGAAACTCCGAATTATGATACTACAAGGGAGCCCAAAATGGCTGGAATTTTATTCGATTTTTGCCTTGCCTGTTTGTTTAGTACCCATAAAACAAGCTCCCCGGATAGCACAGATATTAAAGCAGGGGGTCTCAACCTTTTGTCCCCAGATATTGTTGGAACACAACTCCCATCATCCCAGCCACAATGTCCTGGAAGGCTCTTGCCTTGGGCCCAACCTGCTGTGTGTTTCAGAGACTGTGCAGAATTCCCTTTGTTCCAGAGGGAGAAAAGGACTGCATTTCAGCCATGCTTGAAGCCTAAGATACTCCAACGTTATGTAACGAAGGGAAATCATCTCCTAGACTCTGGTCTAGAATGCGGCAGCCAGGTTGGTCTCTGGGTTTACCATATTACTCCTGTGTTGAAGGAACGACATTGGCTGCTGATACATTTCTGGGCAAGATACAAGGTGCTTGTTTTTACCTATAAAGCCCTAAACAGCTTAGGCCCTGGGTATTTAAGAGAACGTCTTCTTCACCATGAACCCCACCGTCTGTTAAGATCATCTGGAGAGGTTCGTCTGCAGTTGCCACCAACTCGTTTGGCAGCTATTCGGGAATGGGCCTTCTCCGTTGCACCCCCTGGACTTTGGAATGTGCTCCCTGTTGAAATAAGAGCCTCCCCATCTCTGGTAACTTTTAAAAAGGCACTGAAGACACACCTGAGTGTCACCCAGGCTTTTAGTTAGATTTACAGTTTTGATATTTTTATTATTGGGCTTTAAACGTTTTCAATTATTTTAGTTGTTAACTGATTTGATGTTTTAAATGATTTTAATAGTAAACTGCCCAGAGATTAAAGTTTTGGGTGGTATAGAAATATTTTACATAAATAAAAAAAAAGAAATTCACTTCTTATCTGTACCATGCATTAGAGGGACATGTATCCAGGTTCACCTTTAAAATGAACACAGATGCAGTCATTCACACAAATCAGGGCACAGAAAACCCACAGAAAGCACGGCACCTTAGGGTGGAGGGAGATCTACCTGATGGAATCAATTGCATATTTGTAGGAAAGCCCTGCTGCTCAACTCCTCCTAATGCTCCATTTATCTATTTTTAAATAATGCACCGTCTCCAGCAATCTCTCCTTCAAAAGTAAGCCAAAATCCAGGCAACACTGGCTGACCTACAGAGCAAGCAGGCACAGGTACTGCAAGAGAGCAGCCTGGCAGCCCTTCCCAACTAATTGTGCCAGCGCAGCAGGGAAGCAGCAATTTTTTGACATCCTTCCCTTCCCCGGGAAGCCCTCTGTGCCACCTGAAAATATGTCCCCGGTGGTTGGGCAGCCCTCAGGGACATATTTTCAGGTGGCACAGAGGGCTTCCCGGGGAAGGGGAGGGCTTCCTCGCTGCACCAGTGCAGTTAGTTGAGATGTGCTGTTATTTATTTGTTTGCTTAATACATAAACACATTTACATACTGCCTATACCAGCATCAAGGTGATTCACAATAAGATAAAAAACACAAAATAAATAAAAACAAAACGTTTAAAACATATATAACGCTATGAGCCCCACCGCCCACTGAGGTCATTTGAGGAGGTCTGTCTCCAGTTGCCACCAACTGGTTTGGTGGCTACACAGAGACGGGCCTTCTCGGTTGCTGCCCCAAGATTGTGGGATGCACCCCCTACTAAGATACAAGCCTCCCCATCTCTGGCGATTTTAAAAAAACTTCTGAAAACACATCTCTTCAACCAAGCTTTCTCAGCTTTTTAAAACTTGTTTTTAAATTGTTCTGGCTATTTATTTGTTGTTTTATGATGTTTTAATTGTTAATTATTGTTTTATGCTGTTTTATAATTACTGTTTTAATTGTTAATTGATTTCAATGGTGTTTTAATGTAAACCGCCCTGAGCCTTTTGGAAGGGCAGTATAAGAATTTTAATAAAAATAAATAAATAATAAATAAGTTTAAAACAACAAATCAATAAATCTCAACTAAAAGCCTGGCCCAACAAGTGTGTCTTCAGTAACTTCCTAAAATCCATCGGGATGGAGGAGCTCTAACTACGACAGGAAGTGCATCCCACCACCCCGGGGTGACTATAGAGGAAGCTCATTCCAGATGGCCTGGTGGCGCCCTCCGATGAGCCTCTTTTGGCCATCTTAACAGGCTGTTCTCTTGCCGCTCTGGTGCATCCTTGATCCGTATGTCAACCCTGGTTCCTGGAATTTCTCGCCCCACGGAGAAGTGGGGGAAATGCGCAGCAGTATATTGGGATATGGTACTCTTCAAGAGACCTGCAATCTGCTTTCCCTCTGTGGCTATTTTTGCCAGCCCTCCGTGTGATTCAGAAATGAATGCCTTCTTCGCTGTTGTTTACCTTTGCAATTAAATCAGAAACGACTAGCTCTTAATTGAGTTAGTGAGTAATAGGGGAGATTAAGCAGTTGCAAAAGCAGAGGGGAAAGGGGGAGTGCCCATTTCCAGGCTTTCCCTGGAGGCAGCGAGAGTGCTCAGCAAATCCCAGAATCTGGCACCAGAATGTCAAGTCTGGGAGGATCAGCGGGGTGAAATGAGCTTCTTAAGCACCTCTTTGCTTCAAAATCAAGCACAGAGTTGGGGGAAGCCAAAGAGCATGAAGAGGGGTTCTCCACCACAAGGCAGGAGGATAACACAGCTTGCGGCTGCAGACTCTGCAGAAGGATGCCACAGGAGGGTCAAGCTTGATTCAACAGCACTCTGCAATTGTTCCTGCAACGGATCTCAGTGTGGCTTCTGGGCCTGTGCTTCGATTCTCTGCTGGTGTTCCACATAACTAGGGTTGCCATATTCTGGCTCTCCAAATCCGGGTGCCTAGTTTGCATATTCTGCAAATGAGAATATGCAAATGTGAACGTAAGGCAGCTTCCTATGTAACCCCCTTATCTGGGGAAGGGTGGGGGGCACTGCTTCACATGGTGACGGAGGCGGATGCATGTGTGCACCCAACACCTCCATCCTTTGCTTCGGGAGTTCCCAGCCTTGGGACCCAGATGTTGCTGGACAACAGCTCCCATCCTCCCGAGCCACAACGGGCAAGATTGGGAGCCCTTGATCTCCTCCATACCACCAACAAAATGGGCCAAGGCCTATGGAAGTTGATGCAAGGATTCCCCCTCCGAGGACGGGCACCTGTTGACAGGCTGGCATTGAAGAGGCTCTTCCTTTCGCCCCATAGGAACCACCTTCACTGGCTCTTCTTTCGCCCCATACTCCAACCCGCGTCTCCAAGCATGAGGACTAGGCACTTGCTTGCTAAAGCACCTGGAAGCTAGAAGACACCAAGCTGCCGAAGGCCCTCTGGCGTCTGCCCGCCGTCCTCTCTCTTTCGGGAGCCCCCAGCTATTCTGCCGGTGCATCTCTGGCACGGCGAGTGACTCACATCGGCAGCTGTGACTGTCCCAGCCCTACAAACAAGCCGCTTCAACAAGGGGATCTCAGTCGTGATGACAGCCTTGGCTCAGGGCAGAGAACAGGGTGTTTTATGAGCCCGAGCGCCAATCCCGGCATAAGGCTGGAGACGCGGGGGGGGGGAGGGATTAGAACACAAGGCAGCCGCCCTCTCCTTCCGTCACTCGCAGCTTTTAGGTGGGCAGCCCTGGCAGAGAACAAGTGCCTGTGCAAAAGGGAGATGTGCACGGGCGTCACACTCGGGACTTTGTGATCATGAGCTGTCTGCTTTGCAGCCCGTGGGTTCAAACCCAGAGAATCCTGGCTTTTGGTTGCTTTAACAAAGCCAGCAGTCAGGTGTTTGGAGTTCGTAAGAACGTAAGGACATCAGAAGAGCCCTGCTGGATCAGGCCCAAGGAAGCCCATCGGGTCCATCATCCTGTTTCACACACTGGCCCACCAGATGCCCCTGAGGAGCCCCCAGGCAAGAGCTGAGGTCAGGCCCTCTCTCCTGCTGTTGCTCCCCTGCAACCGGTATTGAGAGCATATTGGGTTGAAATATGCCTTTGGTATTGGTATTGGGTTCGAAATACTTGGTGGGGCTATTCTGACGATCAGCCTCCGCTAGTCCGATTTTTGCTGATCGTCAGAACCACCAGGCTCACAGCCCTGGAACCCCTGGTAAAAAGCAAGTTTGCGGAGCAAGCGCTCTGCAAACCTGCTTTTTACCATCATGAGTAGCTGTGGCGTGCCTTCGCACTGTGCCTACTCATGGGTAGACCCCCGGCCGGGAGGCTAAAAGCCGCCTCCCAGCTCGGGGGTCTCCCCAGTATGCCCTGCGCGCTCGTGCAGGGCATACTGGGGCTTGCGGGGCCGTGTGGCCCCCAAACTCCCCAGCCCCCGCCGTCTCCGTCTCGGGGCCAGCAATCGTGTGGGCAGCCGATCCGGCTGCCCAGGGCTCCCTCTCCGCTCGTGAGCAGGGAGAGCGGGCTTAGCCTGCTCTCCCCGCTCACCCGAAGAAACCGGGTCTCACGGATCGGGAGACCCGGCTCAATATCTGGTATTGGGTTTGAAATACACCTTTGAGGTTTGGACACAGAAAGTCAGAAGTGAGCAAAGCAGGCCGGCCGGCCGGAAAGATTCCTGGAGAAGCAAGCAGGCCCAGCCTTATTCATGCAAACAGCTTCTCCAGACATTTAGGATAGGAGAGGAGTGAACTCGCAGCAGTCACCCATCCTATGCATATCCCGTGCATCTTTGCCTAGGCGCGTACACGTGTATGCACATAAACATCCCTCCTTGCAATCGAGAAGGTCGTCAAGACCTGCACCTTTGACCTGCTAATGAATGTGTGCACAACAGGGCCCAGAACCTGATACTGCCCCCTACCTATATGGTGCCACAATGGTGCCCCCTGCCGGATATGCCTACGAAGGTGTGGCTTCCTATTACAGCGAAGTACCTATGCTGGTGCAAGCAAATGTATCCCTGACTGCTCCCAGCCATCTCTGTATCTCTATCAGTCTGTTATATTAGTAAAACAGAGCTTGCAGTTTGCAAGCAAATTAATGTCTCATTGGACGGTGACTTTAGTCTTTTTCTCCTTCCGTCATTCTCCATGCTTTCCAGAGGGAGAGTTTCCCCATATTTTCTGAGACATTCATGACTTTTTATGGGATCTTGGGTTTTTCGGGGAATATGGGCGAGGTCTAGAGGCGACTTGTGAAAACGGCCACGTTTCTCTCTTTCATGGTTTGGTCAGGGAGTTTCATGTCAGTCCGTGAGGCTGTGCACACAACCCAAAAATGGAGGCTGGGGAACAGGGTGGGCTCCCAATTTTCGGTTGTGTGGGAGCAAAGAACTAGGGAGGAGGAGGGAGAAGTGACTGTGTGGGAGACAGGAGCTGGGGAGGGCAGAGCCATCCTACCCAGCTTGCATACCCAGCAACTGACCAAGGCAGGAGGGGGAGCTGTCCTCCCCAGCTCCATTCTCCCACACAATCACTTCTCCCTCCTCTCACCTAGTTCTTTGCTCCCACACAAGTGAAAACTGGAAGTGCACACAGCTCCCAAATCTGGGTGGGACCCTTGTCCTTCCCAGTTTTCAGATGTGTGAACAGCCTCACTGACTGACATGAAATGAATGAATGACACTAAAGCAGCATTAGGTTATGTTATATGCCAAAAGTGGTGTACTGTACAGGGTTACATTTATCCGCACAACAGCCCTGTGAGGTAGGTTAGACTGAGAGAGCAGTGACTGGCCCAGAGTCACCCAGTGACTTTCACAGCTGAATGGAGAATTTGAACTTGGGTCTCCTCAGTCCTAGTCCATCACTCTAACTCAGACCTGCTCAACTGAGGCCCCCCCTGATGTTTTTGGACTACAACTCCCATAATCCCCAGCCTCAGTGGCCAACAGCCAGGTATTATGGGAATTGTCAGTCAACATCTGCAGGAGGGCCGACGTTGAGCAGCCCTGCTCTAACCACTACACCACACTGGCTCTCCCATGCCTGTAAAGGCACAGTTTCCTGTTGCAGATGTGTGCCCAGAATGCATATATGGCAGGGTGCAGAGCCTGCCACCATATCACTGAAACTCCCCACTCTGTGACCTACATAGAGATGTGATTTTGCTCCATGCTGTGGGTGGAGATGATCGGAGTTGTAGTCCAACAACATCTGGGGACCCAAGGTTGAGACCCCATGGCTTAACCAGCTGAATTCCTGCCTGTTCTGCAGCTATTTAGATATATAAGGACTCTATCTGGGGAAACTGCAGCAACCCAGCTGTGAGGCAAACTGGCTGGAAAGGCTGAGTTGCCACTGAGGTGGCAGATTGTGTGCCTGGGTGCCCCACGCGGCCAAAGACGCCTCTCCCCCATAACATTCCTTGCATACAGACAACTAGCATCTTTCAGGAGGAATTGGACAAGAAGACTTCACATAAGAACATAAGAGCAGCCCTGCTGGATCAGGCCCAAGGAAGCCCATCTAGTCCAGCATCCTGTTTCACACAGTGGCCCACCAGATGCCTCTGGGGAGCCCACAGGCAAAAGGTATGTGCATGCCCTCTCTCCTCCCGCTGTGGCTCCCCTGCAACTGGGATTGAGAGGTAGGGATGTGTGGACGGGCTCGACCTCGAGCCAGTTCACCATTGAGCTAGATGGACCAAGGGTCTGACTCGGTAGAAGGCAGCGTCCTATGTAATGCACATCTTAGTGAAGAGGCAGGTTCCTATGTATCCAAGAGATGTCCCTGGAAGACTCAGAGCAAGACGCCGACGTTCTTCCCTGAGTCCCGCCCCCCCCCCGGCCCCAATATGGCACTCAGAAAGCCTCCAAGCACCTAAATCCTACTTTTAGCTACCATAATATATAGTCACATGGAGTGCCTGCTCCCATGAATAGCTGTTTGCTGTGGATCAGGACACTTGTAACGTGCTCCTGGCTGGCATTTGATGTGTGCTGTCAACACTGACAAGAGCTTAGATGGAATTCCAAGAAGGTGTGTGTGGTATCGAGGTTTATGATGCTGGAAACAGTATCCATTAATCATAATGAGCTGCGGAGGTGGGAAAGCTAGAAATCAGACAGGAGAGCTATGATTGCTCTCCCTCTTGGGTTTCTGGTTTTATCCCCATGATTACACCATACACAAATGTGCTAAGGCACCCCATGGCGTGAAATAATACGTTAGAAACATACAATGCACCTATTACCCAGAAATATCCTGCTGCCCAATTCTCAGGAGAGTGCATTTTTAAAAAGTGGGCGAAAGGCCAAGATATGGCGGAGAATTCCGAGGGACAAGGACAAACGCAGTTTTCTCAGAAGAGCTTGACATCAGTGGTGGACACAGAAGATGCTCCTAACGTGGAAGCCACAGAAGCCCAATTCAGACATTATGCTGTACAAGTGTACAGATGTTCGTACACTCATACATGTGTTTGTGTGAACGACTGTACTTGTGTTCATTTTAAAACGGAACTGGGATACAGGCCCTTCAAATGCAGGGTGCAGATATAAAGTGTACTGCTGTACCTGTGTTCAGCCTAACATGTGAATGACTGTACCCGTGTACAAATACGAATACGACGAGTATTTATATACCGCTTTTCAACCACAGTTCCCAAAGCAGCTTATATACAGAAATCGATCAATTAATTAAATGGCTGCCTGTCCCCAAAGGGCTCACAGTCTAAAAAAGAAACATAAGAAAGACACTAACAGCCACCTCTGGAGGGATGCTGTGCTGGGGATGGATAGGGCCAGTTGCTCTCCCCCTGCTTGATAAAGAGAATCACCACTTTTAAAAGGGGCCTCTTTGCTCAGTCAGCAGGGGTTAACAGATTGTACACTCGCTGTACGAGTGTTGAGCATAATGTGTGAATGGGCCTAGGAAGAACCGGACAACCAGGTTTAGACACCTCCACGTCAAAGAAAGGAGAGGTTTTCTCTTCTGCTTTGATTCCAACCTCAGATCCCCCCATCTAGTGCTAAAACAGCAAGGAATCTGCAGGGTGGTGTGGGAGGAATGTCTTGTCTAGGATAGCTTGCTGCTCACAGTTCAAGAGAGAAACATTTCCCGAGATGCTCTCTCTGGATTGAGAATTCAGGTCAAAGACACATGCCTGTTGCTTGCTAGAAGGCTTCCTTAATTAAAATGTAAAGGCTCCTGAGGCACATTTATCATAGGACTAATTGGACATAATTACTGGATTAAGTGCATTAAGAGGCACAAATCTTAAGCGAAGTCACCCACTGCTGACAGCATTGGTGCTTGAGTCGGCAAAACAGTGATCATTCAAGCCCGCCCCGTTGGTCTACCAACAGCAAACCCAAATCTGCTAACCAGTGACCCCAGCTCAAAAAGTCTTGGCCACAGAAAAGTGCCTTATTCCAAGTCACATCCTTGGTCAGTTCTGTCTACTCTGACGGGCAGCAGCGCTTCACCGTTCCAAACACGGCTCTTCCCCAGCCCTATTCCAGCAATTCCTTTTGTTTGTTTGTTTGTTTGTTTGTTTGTTTGTTTACTTAGGTAGAATCTTTGTATCCTGCCTCGCCAGTACAATACTGCTCCAGGCAGCTCACAACAGTAAAACAATATAACAATATACAACAAATATAACACAATGTAGAATAAAGTCAATTAAAACAGACCCAATTAAAAGTAAGAACCCTTTTAATGCCTGTAGTAAAAGACACTGAGGCGCGTCACACGCCCCGTGTGAAGCGCCAGACAGGGTTTGCTGGCAGGGATTGCGGGCTGAGCCCATCAGACTCCTAGCCCTGGGCGTCTGGACCGGCCGCCCACACAACTCCCGGCTCCATCCCTGAGCCGGTGGGGGCTGTGGGGGGCATTCTGGGACACCGGGAGGCTGCTTGCAGTCTCTGGGTCGGGGGTCTACTTGTGTGTCACCATGCGCTGCGGTGGCACGCAATTAAAAAACCCCAAGGTCAGTGGAGCGCTCGCTCCATTAACCGTGTGTAAGAGGAGCGGGAATTAGGCAGGAATTAGCCGCCTTGGAACCGCGGGGCTTGCCCACGAGCCCGGTGGTTCCGACAATCACTAGCAAGCAGGCCAGGCTCCCTTAGCCCGCTCTCGAATGATCGTGGGAATAGGCTTATTAGGAAAGCTTCTCTGAAGGAGTTAAGATCTTTTTAAAAAAAAACCCCGAGGGAGGGAGCGTGGCGAAGCTCTTCTGGGAGGGCATTCCAAAGCCAAGGGGCCACCACTGAGAAGGCCCCGTCTCTGGTCCCTGCTGCCAAATGAATCTCAGTCAATGGTGGGGCCACAAGGTCAGGGAGTGAACCCAGGACCTTCAGCATGCAAAGCAGGAGGGCTAACATTGAGCCTCCCCAGGTTTGTTTGCCAGCATCTCAAGTTAAAGGATCTCAGGAAGATTCCTGCCTGGGGGGCAGCTGCATGAAACGATGACCAACACCCACACGGAGGGTGCATTTCCAAAACACAGAGTGCTGCACAAGTGCAGGAGAGTCCGGGAGGTGCATGCAGCTGCAGGGATGCGGGAAGTGGTGCTCTTGTGCTCCTGCACAACAGTTTCCTATGAACAGTTTTTCCTAGGAAAGGTGTTTCACAGCCAAAAAGCTAGCACAACACTAGTCTGGGATGCAAACGCCTGACGTAGAGCATCTGAATGTAAAAACAGCCCTGCTGGATTCGTCCAGCATCCTGTTTCCCACAGTGGCCCACCAGATGCCTCTGAGAAGCCCACAGGCAAGAGGGGAGAGCATGTCCCTCTTTCCTGCTGCTGTTGCTCCCATGTACCTGAGAGGCATCGTGCCTCTGAGGCTGGAGGTGGCCCAGAGCCCTCAGACTAGGAGCCACTGATAGACTTGTCCTCCATGAATTTGTCGAAGCCTCTTTTTAAGCCATCCAAGCTGGTGGCCATCACCACATTTCCTAGCAGAGAATTCCATAGATTAATTAAGGAGAGGAGAGCTGGTCTTGTGGTAGCCAGCATGACCTGTCCCCTTAGCTAAGCAGGGCCCACCCTGGTTGCATATGAAAGGGAGACAAGAGGTGTCAGCACTGTAGGGTATTCCGCTCAGGGGATGGAGCTGCTCTGGGAAGAGCATCTAGATTCCAAGTTCCCTCCCTGGCAGCATCTCCAAGATAGAGCAGCGAGAGATTCCTGCCTGCAACCTTGGAGAAGACGCTGCCAGCCTGGGTTGACAATACTGAGCTAGATAGACCAACGGACTGACTCAGTATGTGGCAGCTTCCTATGTCCCTATGTCCTGTGTGAGAAGTACTTCCCTTTGTTGGTCCTAATTGTCCTGGCTTTCAGTTTCATGGGATGACCCCTGCTTCTAGTGTTGTGAGAGAGGGAGAAAAATCTCTCTCTTATCCACTCTCCCCGCAACTTACATAATTTTGTAAATTCTTCTATCATGTCCAGTGTTCTATTTTTCTTCTGTGTGCAGAATGAGTTTTGTTCTGGGCGGCAGTATCAAGACAGTGTGAGCACACCTGCATTCAGAAAGGGGCCTTCCTGATTAAACCTGAGTGGGATCTAAAACTGACTGAGCGGACACCAAAAAACGTCTGAGCGCGCACACGCCTTAGAGAGAACACTGATCATACCTCTCCTTAGTTGTCTTTTTTCTAAGCTAAAAGGCCCTTTTGTTGTAGCCTTGCCTTGCGAGGTGCTCCAAGCCCCTGGTCATCTGGGTTGCCCTCTTCTCCACCTTCCCCAGTTCTACAAGGTCCTTTTTGAGAGCTGGCTAGCACAACATCATTGCAGCAATGCAACTTATTTGCACAAACGTAGCATTTGCCTGGAGGTCAACCAATAAATTAATCATGGCTCAGCTCCACCACATAGGATGCAGTTTCCTACTTTCTCTGGGCCTTTAAGCAGAGTGATCCAGAGGGTCTCCTCCACAAGCATCCTATCCCTACTGCGACCCCACCAACCAGACTCAGTGTGTACCACTGCCCAGGAATGCAGGCCCAGCAGGCTTAGCTTTATCCTTGTTGAGCCAGGCTGTTGATTATTTCATTTATGAAAGTATGAGTCACTTTTCTAAAGGAAGCTTCCTAGGTAAGCTTAGCCATCACAGGATAAGAGGAGCCAATCAGCAGTAATTGGTTATAGAACAGGAAGCAGAGAGTAGCTGTAGGTGAGACGTTTCTATAATGAAGGGGGTGGGGAGAGGTGGAGATCCCCAAAGATCTGAATGGGGACCAGTGTTTTAAAACTAGTTTATAAATGATCTGGAGTCGGGAGTGAGCAGTCAAGTGGCCGAGTTTCCAAGTGACACTAAGAGGTCAAACAGGCAGGGGAGCTGGTCTTGTGGTCACAAGCATGAACTGTCCCCTTTGCTAAGCAGGGTCCACCTTGGTTTGCATTTGGATGGGTAACTACACAGCAACCTGCCACACACTGAGTCACACCGTCTAGCTCAGTATTGTCTACACTGACAGGCAGAAGCTTTCCAGGGTTTCAGAGGGGCCTCTCGCTCTGAAGAAACCAGGGGTTGGACCTGGAAGTTCTACATGCAAAGTGCTGCTCACTGGATCAAAATGAAATGAAATGAAATACAGCTGTCCCCACAACTGTAAACTGGGTAGGAAACGTGTCCTTCCCAGGTTTGGGAGCTGTGCATACTCCAAATTTGTGAGGGAGCAAACAACTAGCTAGGAGGAGGGAGAAGTGATTGTGTGGGAGGCAGGAGCTGGGGAGGACAGCACCGCCAGACCCAGCTCACATACCCATCATTGGTTTATTTATTCATTCAGTTTATATACTGCCCTTCCAAATATGGCTCAGGAAGGTTTACATCAAAATAAAACAAATTAAAATCAATTAACAATTAATAACAAAACTATAAAAACAGCATAAAACTAATTAACAATCAAAACATTTAAACAGTTAAAAACCCTGGAGAACCAGGCTATGGTTCTGTAAATGTCCTGGAGAACATTTACAGCAGTTAAAAACAGTTTACAACCAATCAAAAACCTTGGAAGGCGAGGCCAAACAGATAGGTTTGATTCCTGAAAGCCAATCAGGAATTCAAATTGTGGATTTCTGCTGGGAGTGCATTCCACAGCCCAGGAGCAGCTACAGAGAAGGCCCTCCTCTGAGTTGCCACCAGACGCACTGGTGGTAACTGGAGACGGACCTCCTCATATGACCTTAACGTGTGGTGGGGATCATGCAGAAGAAGGCGCTCTCTTAGATAATGTGGACCTAAGCCGTTTAGGGCTGTAACAGTAATAACCAGCACTTTGTATTTTGCCCGGAAACCAAGGTAGGAGGAAAAGCTGACCAAGGTAGGATCAAGGTAGGACATCTGACTAAGGTAGGAGGAAGAGCTGTCCTCCCCAACTCCCATCTCCCACACACAATCACTTCTCCCTCCTCCTACCAATGGTTTGCTCCCATACAACCAAAATTTTGCAGTGCACACAGCTCCCAAACCTGGGTAGTACACTTGTCCCACCCAATTCTCAGTTGTGTGAACAGCCTCTTTGTCTGCCATCACCTTTACCCGAATCAGGGACTCCCAGAGCTGCTATTTGCCGGGGGTGGGGGGTGGGGCATGGAGTGCTAATCGCAGTTTTCCCCCTATTCAACAAGCAGTCCACAGAGAGCCTGTAATGAGCAGTCACTGAACAGCCCCTCCTTTCCCCTAAAGAGTGAACCAGAAGTGAACCCTGTCCTGACTGACAGGCAGTGACTTCTAGGGATCAGCCACTCAGCACACGGTGGGTGGGACCTTGAGGGCCATGCAGCAGGAAGATAACTTCCCTTTGTGCAGGAACGGCTAGGCAGGAGGTGAGAGAGGATGGGTGGAAGGTTTCGTGAGGAGCAATGGAATTTTGCTGCCAAAAATTATAATTAAATCTCTCTAATTTTTTCCATCTGTGTGTAGAATGAGTTTTGTTCTGGATGGCAGTATCAAGGCAGTGCGTGCACATGTGCAGTCAGAATGGGGCCTTCTTGATTCAACCTGAGCGGGATCTAAAATTAACTGAGCGGACATAAAAAAAATGTGTGAGCATGTGCATGTGGCCTGTGGAGGTGAGACTGAGGTCTGAGGCCGACATACTAACTTGAACAGCTAGAGAAGATGCTTGCTCACTTCACTGTTGGTGAGACTGGGTCGAAGTAGTTGGAATGTGTTTGGGTTCATCTAGAGATGGAGAGACAGGGGGCCCCTTGGCTGAATGTAGGGCAGCTATTCCGGTAGTGATGGGGAATAGAAGAAGTAACGTCGGCAGGTCAGCAGGCCGTTCCAGGGGAAGGGTAGTCAGAAATTTAATAGCTGTCTCCCCTTCTGGCTGTCCTGCCAGCTCTTTGACCTCGGGGAGCAGCCCCAACAACCCACACAGTCTTACCTTGCTCCTCTGCAATGCCAGGTCGGTCCAAAATAAACCCGAGCTCATCCATGATTTGATTATGGATGAAGGGACTGACCTGGTGTGTATCACCGAGACTTGGTTGGGGGAGGCTGGTGGCCCAGTCTGGTCCCAGCTTCTTCCTCCAGGGTATTCTGTAGAGGAGCAGGTGAGGAGATGTGGACGAGGAGGTGGAGTGGCTGTGGTCTATAAGGATAACATCTCCCTTACCAGGGTCCCTGTCAAGGTATCTGACCATACTGAATGTGTGTACCTAAGTTTGGGGACCAGGGATAGATTGGGATTTCTGATGGTGTACCGATTGCCCCGCTGCCCAACAGAATCCCTTACTGAGCTCACGGACTTGGTTGTGGAACTTGCATTGGAGTCTCCCAGACTTTTGATGCTGGGGGACTTCAATGTTCATTTCAGGACCACTTTGTCCGGGGCAGCTCAGGAGTTCATAGCGGCCATGAAAACTATGGGCCTATCCCAAGTGGTCTACGGACTGACACACATTACAAGTCACACGCTTGATTTGGTCTTCTACTCTGATCAGGGTGGTGTTCCGTGGGTGAGGACTCCTATGATTTCCCCATTGTCATGGACGGATCACCATCTGGCTAAGGTTAGGCTTACAACCACTTTCCTTCTCTGCAGAGGCGAGGGGCCGATTAGAATGGTCCGCCCAAAGAAGTTATTGGATCCAACAGGATTCCAAGAAGCCTTGAAGGGATTTACTGTTGGCTCTGCTGGTGATCTTGTTGATGCCCTGGTGCAAAACTGGAATAACATGCTCACCAGGACAGTAGACACAATTGCTCCTAAGCGTCCCCTCCGACCCACTTCAAAACAGGCCTCTTGGTATACCGAAGATCTATGGGGGCAGAAGCGGCAAGGTAGGCGACTGGAGCGCAAGTGGAGAAAGACTCAACTCGAATCTGACGGATTACGACATAAAGCACATTTAAAGATCTATGCTCAGGCAATACGTATGGCAAAGAAGCAGTTCTTTTCTGCCCGTATTACATCTGTGAGTTCACATCCGGGCAGAGTTGTTCAGGGTTGTGAGGAGACTAGTATCTGCCCCACCCCCTCACCTGCATCAGAATTTGGAGTCATCAGTTAACTTCTGTGATGTGTTTAAAGAATTTTTTGCACATAAAATCTCTTGGATTCGGGCCAATTTAGATGGAGACTCCACAATTAATTCAATGTCTGAACTGGAGGTGTCCAGCAACTCCTCTTATGTGGTTAGGTTGGATCAGTTTCAGTTTGTGACTCCTGAGGACGTGGACCAGGTGCTTGGAGCGGTGAGGCCTACCACTTGTTCTCTTGACCCTTGTCCAACATGGCTTGTTCTATCTAGCAGGGGGGCTGTTGTAGGAAGCCTGGTAGAAATCATAAATGCTTCTCTCAGGGGCGTAGCCAGCCCGCCAGCGGCCCGTGTGCGGCTGCGGCAGGCACCCCCGCTAGCCCCCCCCCCCCGCATCTGACGTCAGACACAGGGGCTAGGCAGTGGGGGCGTGGTCTGGCTCCCAAACGGAGCCTTGAGGCTCCGTTCAGGAGTTGCAGTTTAACTGCCGAAGGGGCCACACGGCCCCTTCGGCAGTTAAACTAAGCCTGGTGCTGCCTTCGCAGCGCAGCCCAGGAGCAGGGAAGAGCCACTCTTCCCCTGCAGGGAAGAGCCGCTCCTGGGCTGCGTTGCAAAGGCAGCACCAGTCTTTTAGGGGCCTTTTAGCGCCCGTCTTTTAGGGGCCAAGCGGCCCCTTCAGGAGCTAGTTAGGCTGGCGCTGCATTCGCAGTGCACAGCCAGGAGCAACTCTTCCCTGCCTTTGCAGGGAAGAGCCACTCCTGGCTGGTGCTGCAAACTCAGCACCAGCCTTAGTTTAGCTCCCGAAGGGGCAGCATGGCCCCCGCTCGGGAGCTAAACTACCACCCCCATGTCTGATGTCAGACGCGGGGGCGTGTCAGGGCCGCTCTTGCGGCCCCTGATTGGTCAGTGGCCCGGGTTCTTTGAACTCGTTGGCCCAATGGCGGCTCCACCCCTGGCTTCTTTGAGGGAGGACAGGATGCCTCCTTGTCTTAAGGAGGCAATTATTAGACCTCTTCTTAAGAAGCCTGCATTAGATCCCTCAGAGTTGAGCAACTATAGGCCTGTTTCAAGGTAATTGAGAGGGTGGTGGCCTCTCAGCTGCAGGTGGTCTTGGAGGAAACTGATTATCTAGACCCATTTCAAACTGGTTTTCGGGCGGGCTATGGGGTGGAGACTGCCTTGGTCGGCCTGATGAATGATCTCCAGTTGGGAATTGACAGAGGAAGTGTGACTCTGCTGGTCGTTTTGGATCTCTTGGCGGCTCTCGATACTATTGACCATAGTATCCTTCTGGAACATCTGAGGGGGTTGGGGTGGGGGCATTGTTTTACAGTGGTCCCGCTCCTACCTCTCAGACAGATTCCAGATGGTGTCGATTGGAGACTGTTGTTCTTCGAAATATGAGCTTAAGTATGGTGTCCCCCAAGACTCCATACGTTCTCCAATGCTCTTTAACATCTACATGAAACCTCTGGGAGAGATCATCAGGAGTTTGGGAGCGGGTGTTACCAGTATGATGATGACACCCAAATCTACTTCTCCATGTCAACTTCTTCAGGAGCTGGCATATCCTCCCTAAATGCTTGCCTGGGAGCAGTAATGGGCTGGATGAGGGAGAATAAACTGAAACTGAATCCAGATAAGACAGAGGTACTTATTGTGCGGGGTCAGAACTCTAGAGACAATTTTGATCTCCCTGTTCTAGATGGGGTCACATTTCCTCAAAAGGAACAGGTTCGCAGTCTGGGAATACTTCTGGATCCACACCTCTCCCTGGTATCTCAGGTTGAGGCGGTGGCCAGAGGTGCTTTCTATCAGCTTCGGCTGATATGTCAGCTGCGTCCGTTTCTTGAGATGAATGACTCAAAACAATGGTACATATCTTGGTAACCTCCAGACTTGACTTCTGCAATGCGCTCTATGTGGGGCTGCCTTTGTACGTAGTCCAGGAGCTTCAGCTGGTACAGAATGCGGCGGCCAGGTTGGTCTCTGGGTCATCTTGGAGAGACCACATCGCTCCTTTATTGATAAGAGTTACACTGGCAGCCAATAGGCTTCCGGGCAAAATACAAAGTGCTAGCCATAACTTATAAAGCCCTAAATGGCTTAGGCCCTGGGTATCTAAGATAACGTCTTTTTCATTATGAGCCACACCACCCATTGAGGTCGTCCAGAGAGATCAGTTTCCAATTGCCGCCAGCTCGGCTGGTGGCCACACAGGGACGGGCTTTCTCGATTGCTGCCCCGAGACTGTGGAATGCGCTCCCTCCTGAGATGCGATCCTCCCCATCTCTGACAATTTTTGAAAAGCATTTGAAAACCCACCTTTTCACCCAAGCTTTTTCAGTTCTTTAAAATTTCAAGGTTTTAAATTTGTGGATGATTTTTAAATTGTTAAATTGTTTTAAGTTTCTGCATATATTTTAACTTGTTTTATACTATTGTTAACCGCCTAGAGATGAAAGTTTGGGGCAATGTACAAATGTAATAAATAAATAAAATGTGTGCACACCTTAGAGGAAACACTGTTTGCTGCCTCGTGGTCAACAACTAGCCTGGAGAATTCTGTCCTGGAAGGACATCTGCAGGTCCTTGAGAAACAGGATTGCAGGAAGCTTGAATTCTCTTCTGGAGTTTGGTGTGAGTTCAAGAGGGAAGGAAGCCAGAGCTTCTGGAAATTTAGTCTAGGAAACCGTTTGCTAGTCAGTTTGCATCAGAAACTTATTTTTGCTTTTGTGTGCCTTGCATATCCTTACAACTGTTCTATGGTGTTTTATCTGTAATGCAACTAAGCTAAGAAATGCTGAGCTTGTGCCATTCCAACAGGGCATTGCAAAAGTCTTTGTAAACTCTTAAAGGTGCTTTTTGTATTTTCTTACATCTATGTATTTTGCAACTGGGTAACCATGATTTTTAAAGTGTGCCACCCAATATCATCTGAGGGTGCTTTCTGAAGTATTCTTGCAACTACTGAGTGTTTCTTTTACCTGTAACTAAAAGGTGGGAAAGCCTCATATGGAAGCTGTCTCTAGTATTCTGAATAAATTTTATTTATTTTTTTCTTTTTTTGTTCTTTGCAATTTTAACCAGCCTCTTTGAGTGGATTTTTAACTCAGAAAAGGGGGGCTGGGTTTACTATGGTGCAAACATGTCTCAATTTGATTGTTCAGCAACTCTACTAAGTTTTCTCACCACATGTAAGCCTGTGTATGGAGGTTTTTGTGTATTTATCCAATAGTAAAGAGAAGGAGAGTTTCCCTGGAAATTCACCTGAGGTAGGAGGGAATAAGCTCTTGATAAGTGGGTGTGGTGGCAGCATATTATCTACCAGGAAAGCTTTGGGAAGCAGTCTTTGTGGGTGAAAGCAAGAGAGAGGATGATTCGGCATTTTTCTTCCCCTCATGCGGGCTTGTTTTGAGACAAAAGCTAGGTTAAATCCTGTAGAGAGCTTCATCCATATTTGGGCTGTGAGGAGTACGTGTGTCAAAGGGTTAAAGTCTCCCTCCTCCATGCCGCAGTCTCGGTCCAGATTGGGGCCCTGCATGGATGTTATCTACATTTGAACAGACAAGGCTGATACGAAGTGCTGGTTATGACCTAGAAAGCCGCCCTTAATGGCTTGGACCCAGGGTATGCCTTCTTTATTATGAACCAGGGGGGTAGGGAGACCCCTGGGGGCCAGGGGACAAAGACTGTTTAGGGGGCTCTCCCATCATGCGTGCAAAGCACACACCACCCAGGACCTGAAGCCACACCTCCTGCGCCTGACATCAGACACAAAGGGCAGGGCAACCAGCATCTCCCCGCCGCCGTCCCTGCCTGTCAGCATCTCCCCGCTGCCCGTACTTAACTGTTGGCTTCTGGTGGGGGGGTGAGTCAAGCAGCGGCGGCGGGCACTGTGGCTGCCTGGTGGGCCTCTCTGACTGGCCGAACTGTGCACCTGCGCAGTCCGAATATGGATGCCGCATGCCCATGATTTCACAGGCATGCAACGTCCATATTCAAACTGTGCAGATGCACAGTTTGGCCAGCCAGAGAGGCCCGCCCCCACCACCATGGGTGTGTGTGTGGCCTGCCCCATTCGGCTCACCCCCCCCCTGGAGGCCAGCAGCAGCGGGGCAGGGCTGGCACCGGGGCAGGGCAGAGGAGGCGGTGGGGCGGCCAGCTTGAGGGCCTCTTGGGGGCCCGCTGACCCTCTGGGCCCAGGGACATTTGTCCCGGTTTGTCCAATGAGTGCTATGCCCATGCTATGATCCCTGCCGCCTATTAAGATTTTCGAGGGAGGTTTGTCTGAGGGTGCCTCCAGCTTGTCTGGCGGGGACTCAGAGGCGAACCTTCTCTGTAGTTACCCCAGGACGGTGGAACGTACCTCCCGCTGAGAATAGAGCAGCTCCATCCCTGAAAGGTCTTACGCAACAACTGAAGGCACATCTCTTCAGCCCAGCAATTTAGCTATTTGGTAGTTTTTGTGGGTATTTAAATTTGATATTTTTATATGTTTTGATTGTTAAAATCTCTTGTAAACCACTTAGGGACTTTGATAGTGGGCAGTATACAAATATGTTGTTAACAACAACAACAACAACAACAACTAATAGATAGATAGATAGATAGATAGATAGATAGATAGATAGATAGATAGATGCTTCACGACTGCACCATAGCTTCCTTCTCTAATAGTTGTGTGTACAAATGAAGTGCAAGAAGAAATTCAGGCCCATGTATGTTCACCCAGAACCATTTCCCAATAGAAGCAGGAGCCTTTCTTGTTCTCACATGCACAAAGATGCTCAAATGTCATAGAAGCTGGTTGCATATGAATGGGAGTCTTGATGTGTGAGCACTGTAAGATATTCCCCTCAGAGGATGGAGCTGCTCTGGGAAGAGCAGAACATTCCAAGTTTCCTTCCTGACAGCAACTCCAAGATAGGGCTGAGAGAGATTCCTGCCTGCAACCTTGGAGAAGCTACTGCTAGTCTGTGAAGACAATACTGAGCTAGATGTACCAATGGTCTGACTCAGTATTTGGCAGCTTCCTATGTTCCTATGACCTCAGAGGTCTTCGAGACCAACTCTGTGCTCAATCCAGGTAACTGCGGCAGCATCCTTGGTCAACTGGACAAATGGCCACCCAGCTTCTGTTTGAAAACCTCCAGCAATACAGAGCCCACCACCGCAAGAGGCAGACTGCTCCACTGTCACACAGATCTTCACAGCCACACCCCCTGCTAACTGAACAGAAGAGGCACCTTTTAAATGTGGTAATTCTCTTTATTTAGCAGGGGGAGAGCAACAGACCCTATCCATCCACAGCACAGCATCCCTCCAGTGGCTGTTGCTGGTGTCTATGTTTCTTTTTAAGATTGTGAGCCCTTTGGGGACAAGGAACCATCTTATTTGTTCGTTTATATCTATGTAAACCACTGTGGCAACTTTGGTTGAAAAGCGGTATATAAATATCCGTCATCTTCCCATTAGAAAATTCTTCCTAATATCTGGCCTGAATCCTCTTCCTTGTCATTTCAGCCCAGTGGTTGTAGTTTTACAAACACAGATCTGGCTTTACAAATTCACTTGGCAGGTGGAGGAGTGCATAGAAGGCAGTGCAGGCCCTTTGGAAGTTGTTTACATCTCAGCTGGGTCCCTAAACGCTTCAGGATGCTGTGAGAGATGCACACGGTACAGACCACCTCTGGAGGAAAGGTGTGCATGGATGCTGACAGGTACTGTTGTGAGCAACCAACCGAGTGATTGGCTGTGATGATAAAGGTTCTTTTACCCCAGCACTGTGGATTTGGACAGCAGCAAGATCTGTCAAAGACAGGCTTCACAACCACAGCCTGCTGTTGTTGTTATTTTTTTTAATTTTCTTTTAGGAATTATTTGGGGAATAAGCCTTAAGTAATGGCAAGCCCTGAGCTAGTGTTTATAAATAACAGCGTTTCGTGGAACTCAATTATTTCCAGAGCAAACGCCAACCTCAGTTACTATCTGATGCTTTCTTTCTGGCTCAGAAAATGGAAAATGCTCCGTTCTGCGCTACCACCGGGTCATCTGGTATTAGAAAATGTCAGGTTCCTTGAAGGGGTGGAGTCACAAATTCAGAAGTCCGGGCGCTCTTCATGGCAGCCCCCATAGCCACACCCACCACCCCAGCCATGCCCTCATTGCCAAAGGCCCCTTTTAGACAGATGCCTTGATTTGCGGGGTTCTGTTACAAGGAGACATGGATAGCTTCCTCATCCTGCAGAGCTTGAACCTCATGTAGTTCTTCACCCAGAAGAACAGTCTGGAGTGTCAGCCACAAAAAGTGGAGGATACTCTTTGTAACAGGAGACAGGGAGACCGGTAATAAAATCACTTGTAGCCTGATATTCAGTTATGTGGCAAACCCCTGGAATAGCAAGGTAAAGGCAGAGTATTATTGCCACTTAGAGAGCAAAGGGCTACCCATTCTGGAGTGGGCAAGGAGATGATTGCTTGTTCATTCAAGCCACAGGCAGAGGAAGAAAGGACCACGGAGGCCGGAGTTCTCCTGTTCAAAAGGCAGGACAAGCAGCAAGAAAGACCAAATTGCTCCCCTCTTTAAACCCATTTACACATTATGTTCAATACTCGTACAAGAAGTGTACAGTGCACACAGGTGCATATCTGTACACGGGTACAGTAATTCAGAGGTCCTGCTGAATGCAGGGACAGAATTAACACATCCTATCTGTTACCGTGTATTTGAAGGGCCTGTATCCAGGTTCACTTTTAAAAGGAGGTAGTCAACCAGGGAGGTACAGTCAATCGCACAAACACGTGTACGGGTGTACAGACATCTGCACACTTGTACAGCAATATGTCCGAATCAGGCTTCTGTCCGCTGCTTGGTGTCCCTGAGGTCTGCATCCCTGCACATCCCTGAAGCACTAAACCACTGGCTCCTCATAACGGTGAATGTGAGTGTGGCACTCATTCTTTCTCCGGGAGAAGCGCTGATGTGTTCTTTTCCCACCCATTTCCCTTGTGGTCCTCCACCAGGCTGCTTCCCTCTCTTCCTTCATCCCTCTTCCTAACCATCTTTTCGCTGGCACAACCCTTTACTCTCCATGGTCCACGGCATTTTATGTTTCTCAACCTTTTAAGAACATCGGATCATAGGAAGCTGCCATATACTGAGTCAGACCCTTGGTCCATCTAGCTCAGTACTGTCTACTCAAACTGGCAGCGGCTTCTCCAAGGCTGCAGGCAGGAGTCTCTCTCGGCTCTGTCTTGGAGATGCTGCCAGGGAGGGAGCTTGGAACTGTCTGCATGCAAGCAGGCCGCTGCTCTTCCCAGATATCTTACAGTCCCCATCCTCTAGGGAAATATCTTATAATGCTCACACATGTACTAGTCCCCCATTCAAATGCAAACCAGGGCTGACTTGGCTTAGCAAAGGGGACAATTCATGCTTGCTACCACAAGACCAGAGCCACCTAATGGCGCAGCAGGGAAATGACTTGCCTAGCAAGCCAGAGGTTGCCGGTTCAAATCCCCACTGGTGTGTTTCCCAGACTATGGGAAACACCTATATTGGGCAGCAGCAATATAGGAAGATGCTGAAAGGCATCATCTCATACTGTGTGGGAGGAGGCAATGGTCAACCCCTCCTGTATTCAACCAAAAAGAAAACCACAGGGCTCTGTGGTCACCAGGAGTCAACACCGACTCGACGGCACACTTTATCTTTACCACAAGACCAACTGAAAGCAACAGAAGAGCACAGGAAGTGCCTTCTACTGAGTCAGACCACTGGTCCATCTAGCTCGGTATGGTCTACACTGACTGGCAGCGGCGTCTCCAAGGTTTCAGGCAGGTGTGAGATGCTGCCAGGAATTGAACCTGTGACCTTTGACGCTTTGCCACTATGGCCCAAATCCCTAACTTCTGGAAATATTTAGAAGTACTTCAGGGCCAATGTGGGTGGGGGATGATGGGAGTTGTAGTCCAACAAAATCTGGGGGCCCAAGGTTGGGAACCTCTGATACAGACTGAAGTTGTTGGCTGTGGAGACAAAGACCCCTGAATCAGCTGCATGAACCTGCCTGAGAATGAGGTTCTTCACTGGAGATCTTGCTCCAAACGCTCCAACCTTCAGAGGTGAGGTAAGTAGTGTATGGGGAAAAGACTTCTTGGTGGTGGTGCCCCTTTCCAGAATTCCTTCCCCAAGGTGGTTTGCCTGGCACCCTTGTTATGAAGTGCCGGATTCAGACCTTTTGGTTTGTCTAGGTCAGGGGGTCCCAAACTTGGGTCCCCAGATGTTCTTGGTTTACAACTCCCATCATCAACCCAGCCTCAGGCCACTGTGACTGGGGATGATAGGATTTGTAGTCCAATAACTTCTAGGGATCCAAGATTGGGAAGCTCTAGCATGAGCATTTCAATGGTGGGTTGTAATGAATCTGGCAACCCGACCACTCTGAGGGAGGAGATTTTGTCGTTTTGCTGTTTGTTCTGCCCCCTTTACTGCCTCCGTGGTCCCTCTGTCTGTTGCTTGAATGAGCAAGCAATAGTTTGAATTGAATGAGAGAGAGCTGGTCTGGTCTGGTGGTCGCAAGCATGACTTGTCCCCTTAGCTAAGCAGGGTCTGCCCTGGTGTGCATTTGAATGGGAGACCTGATGTCTGAGCACTGGAAGAGATTCCCCTTAGGGGATAATTGGGCTGCTGCTCTGGGAAGAGCAGAAAGTTCCAAGTTCCTTCCCTGGAGGCATCTCCAAGATAGGATTGAGAGAGACTCCTGCCTGCGACCTTGGAGAAGCCGCTGCCAGTCTGTGAAGACAATACTGAGCTAGACAGAGTGATGGTCTGACCCAGTATATGGCAGCTTCCTATGTTTCCTTCCGCCCTCTATAATGGGTAGCCCTTTGCTCTCTACATGGAGACAATGCTCTTACTATTCCAACACTTTGCTATATAATTGGGCTACATGGCTGATGCCTTGGAGAGTGGGTCTTGTGGCAGCAAGCATGAATTGCCCCCTTTACTAAGCAGGGTCCACCCCAGTTTGCATTTGGATGGGAGACTACATGTGTGAGCACTATAAAGTATGCCCAATTAGGGGATGGGGCCACTCTGGGAAGAGCACCTGCATGACTGCATGCAAAAGGTTCCAATTTCCCTCCTGGCAGCATCTCCAAGATAGGGCTGAGAGGGACTCCTGCCTATAAGCTTGGAGAAGCCGCTGCCGGTCAGTGCAGACAGTACTGAGCTAGACGGACTGATGGTCTGACTCAGTAGAAGGCAGCTTCCAATGTCGTATGTCACTGTGACTTTGTTCACTGCGCAAGGGCAGCGTTAGTCAGGAGGCCAGCCTGTCTCACCAGGTGTGGGGGTCTCTTGAGCTCTTCCTCTGACCCTACTGAGGGTCCGACTCAGTAGAAGGCAGCTTCCTATGTTCCTACACTGAAGGGTTTTAGTCACTGTTTGCTCTGATGCTGCTTCCCCGCTGCCTCTGAATCTTTCAGTCTGGGCAATTTTATATCTGCTGCTTTGATGACTCCATTCTTTTAAACGGCTTGTTTGTTTTTAAACGGCTTGTTTTGCACTGTCCCGACCTGCTTTGGGAATTGTACATTTATAGTGGAAAGTGGGCTTTAAACAAACACACAAACCATCTTGATGATGCACAGAAGCTCCACTTTCACAAGGCGGGGGGACTTTCTCTTACTGCCCCCCCCCCCAGCTGCCTCCCAGTACTTGGAGCAAACACCGGTTTCCTCTTCGTCTGGTCTGCTGAGATTTCAGAGACGCGGTTCTCCCCCCGCCCCTCCGGAAATGTTTATTAATCCTTTCTTTGCAAAAAACCCACAGCAACAAACCCCACCACTGGCAGCAAGGGTTACTGGTTAATTATACATTATGAGTAAAAGCCAGCTCCCTTTTTGTGATGCCTGATCTGATAAACCGCCCTCACATACACGCATGCAGCCAGCCAGCAGTGAATCCCAGGCTGGCCGAGAAAGCCCCCTTTCCCCACAGCGCACTTTCTCGGCTCAGGGGCTCCAGCCGCCACCGCTCAGCTGGCCCCTCACTGGACAAGACAGTTCTCCTTTGCCCAAGGGAGTGTTTTGGTCTGTGCAGGCAAGTGAATGCCGCACACAATGTGCAGCAATCAGCAGTGTTTAAACCAAAATGAGAAAAGCAGCCGTTTCCTTGGAATTCTCTGATGGGCAGGTCCAAGCCTGTGGGCAGGTGCTTTGCTCAAGATGTGCACTGATCAGCAGCCTCTTCGACCGTTCCCGGGGAGAGCGGTCTCTCCCCGCACTAGGCACAGCAATAGGTCCCTTTCCCACCCACCCCAAGACCCTGAAACCATGTGGGCGTGCGTAGCAGGCATCAGGGTGAGGTCATCTCTCCGGCTGGGCAAATGCAAACATGACTCTGCATGAGGAATAGACCTCAGAGCTCATTGTGACAGATTCTCGCATCACTCCAGGGTCAGAGGAAGAGCTCAAGAGACCCCCCTCCCCACGCCACCTTGCTTTAGTGAGAAAGGCTGGCCTCCTGACTAATGCTGCTCTTCCACAATGAACAAAGTTGCAGTCACATAGGGAGCTGCCTTCTACTGAGTCAGACCCTTGGTCCAGCTAGCTCAGTATTGTCTACACAGACTGGCAGCAGCTTCTCTAAGGCTGCAGACAGGAGACTCTCTCGGCTCGATCTTGGAGATGCTGCCAGGGAGGGAACTTGGGACCTTCAGCACACAAGCCTGCAGATGCTCTTCCCAGAGTGGCCCCATCCCCGAAGGGGAATCTCTGACAGTGCTCACACATATCCTCTCCCCTGCTAAATGGGCAAAGAGGCACCTTTTGACGTAGTGATTCTCTTTATTGAGCAGGGGGGGACTAACTGGCCCTCTCCATCCCCAGCACAGTACCTCCAGTGACTGTTGCTGGTGTTTGTCTTATGTTTCTTTTTAGATTGTGAGCCCTTTGGGGACAGGGAGCCATCTTATTTATTTATTTATTTATTTATCTGTGTAAACCGACCTGAGCCATTTTTGGAAGAGCTGTATAGAAATCAATCAATCAATCAATCAATCAATCAATCAAATAAATAAATAAATATAATGCAAACCAGGGGGGGACCCTGCTTACCAAAGGGGACAATTCATGCTTGCTACCACAAGACCAAAGGTCACCTTAAGGGGTGCAGCGGGGAAATGCTTGACTAACAAGCAGAAGGTTGCCAGTTCGAATCCCCGCTGCTGCTATATTGGGCAGCAGTGATGTACGAAGATGCTGAAAGGCATCATTTCATACTGTGTGGTAGGAGGCCATGGTGAACCCCTCCTGTATTCTACCAAAGACAACCACTTTGTGGAGTCGAAATCGACTGGACGGCACACTTTACCTTACCACAAGACCAGCTCTCCACCCCAGATTGCTGCCAGAAAAGTGCACAGCTGTAGGGATTGATGGAACTGGACTATCGAGCAAAAGCTCCCTACAAAATATAAGAGGTGTGCCCCAGTTTGTGCACCTTGTTCCACAAGCGCACACACGTTTGTCCTAGTGCAATCACAGTCTGGGATGCAAGCACAAGCCTTAGCACAGCGAGCTAGTTCAACAGTCTGACATGAGCACAATGTCCTCGCACATGCACAGTGTTGGGAAGCTGGCCAAAAGTCTGCTCAGCTTGTCAAGTGCACACAGTAGCATCTGATGTGGTGATGGCCGCCAAGTTAGAGGGCATTTCACAAGGGCAAATTCAGAGAGGCTAGGTCCAGCAAAGGCTATCGGGCACGAGAACTAAATGGATCCTCCCTGTTCCGAGGCAGTCCATCCCTATGTGTCAGATATTGGGAACAAAAAGCAGGGGCCTGGCTTCAGGTTTCTGACTGCTCACTGCCAGAAAGAAGATGCTGGACCGGCCAGCAGAAGTCTTCTTCTGTGGTGATTAGAGGGGTCACCAGGCCAAGGATGTGACCTGTCAGAAGACAGGCAGGTCCATATCGGTAACAGCAGGTGTGCTTTCGGTGCTTCTGACCCCCCAAAGCTAGACATGTGGGCTGTTTGGGCTTACATTAGCCCTTCATAGTCCACTCCACTGAAAGGGTGCAGTGTAAACTACGTTCCCCATGCGTCTCCTGGTTTTCAGCTATATGAGGAGAGCTGATCTTGTGGGTAGCAAGCATGACTTGTCCCCTTAGCTAAGCAGGGTCTGCCCTGGTTGCTTGTGAAAGGGAGACTAGAAGTGTGAGCACTATAAGATATTCCCCTTAGGGGGTGGAGCCACTCTGGGAAGAGTATCTAGCTTCCAAGTTCCCTCCCTGGCAGCTTCTCCAAGATAGGGGGGCTGAGAGAGATTCCTGCCTGCAACCTTGGAGAAGCCGCTGCCAGTCTGTGAAGACAATACTAAGCTAGACAGACCAAGGGTCTGACTCCGTATATGGCAGCTCCCTATGTTCCTATATGCAGTTGCAAATTCCGAAGTGCAGAAGGTGCTCTCCATGACAGCCCCCATGGCCATGCCCACCCCAACAGCCAGAGAAGCCGAGAAGGACTGGCGCTCCGTCCCTGCGCGTTCCCCCTCCACTGTATCCCTGGTGCTGAATCCTTTGTTCCCTCTCTCCAGCCTGCTGCTTGCCCCTGTAAAATGCTGCCTTGTCCCCTGCGCAGGGAGGAGGGAAGCTTACCAGCAGTCTCCTCTTCTCTCCTTGTGCTTCTTACAAAGTTTGTGACGCGCAGATCAACCCCAAAGGACTTCTCTGATGGCAACGGCAGCCTGAGACAACTGCCTCGCCTTGCCCCATGAAAGGGCCGCCCTCAGGCCTTCAGCAATTGGTATTCAGAGGCGAGGAGCTAAGCAAGCTCTGACTTTCCTCAAGCCATTGCACTGATTTACGGCAAGGAGCAAACTGGCCACAGCTTTCAGACTCAGCCCTGTAACATCTGGTAAAGCTACCCAGAGTGCCGTAGCCCTGTGGCCATGCCACATGGATCAGCCTTCCACGAATAAGCTAAAATTAATCCATTCCCCGGCTGACCTTTCTGGAATCCCTGGCAAAAGGCCAGCTTTTGAGTCAGCCTTGTTTAAAAAAAAGAAGAAGAAAAAAGAAGAATTCCTTTGGGTACATATCCCAGAGCTCTGATAAATGGAAATTCCTAGCAGGAGCCAGAATCAAATTTTTAGGGCCCTGGGCAACTGGATTGCGCCCGCCTTGTTTATGCCTGATCTGCCTCAAACCAATCTCTTGTGTGGTCGCTTCCAATGGGATTCCAGAATTGTAGAAAACTGAGCACAGATTCTGCCAAGGATTTCTTCTTCCCAATCTCCACAGCCCACCATCAAACCAAACAAAATTTTGCTTGAGTCCAAACCAAAGGTTTCACCCAGTGAAAGAGCAGAAGAACCGAATAAGATTGCTCTTTCTTTAGCACAGCCTGCCCTCTCTCACACACAAAAGTGGTATTGCCAGAGAAGGAATGGTAAAAGGGGTTTATCCTCCACCCGCTCAGCACCGGTTTATAGGAGGAACAGGGATCATTCTAACGTTATGATACCAAGGAACTGCGATTGGGCTGGGTAAATTTGACCTGGAACAAAACGGCGATTTTGTTTGTGCACCCTTAAAGGCAACCTTGAGAAGGGCTGTGCATGAACCGCTTGCGGAGGTTCGATCCAGATTTGGACCGAACCGCTGCTCTGCGAACTGGTTAGTCAGACCGACCAGCTGGGCTGGCCAGACTGACGAAACAGCTCGAACCAGTTCTGAGCGGTTCACGATTGAACTGCTCAAATGGCCCCGTTCGTGGCGGACCGGTTTGACTGCCCAGTTCGTGGCGGACCGGTCCGTACACACCCCTAACCTTGAGGCAGCCTCTGCTCTGGGCTAGCAAAAGCAGACTGCTCTGGACCACAATCTACACAAATCATTTGCCGTTTTAAAAGAGCATCACGCTGCCTCACAACGGATTGCTTCCACGTTTCAGGGGAATTTCCTGCTAAAGCTGGAGGGGAGCCCAACAAGTGGGTACCTGTAGCAGTGAGTATTAGGTGATGCCTCCTCCTGACAAGCCATGAATAACACCCTGCCCAGAAGAAGGGGAAGCATCACCAACACCTCCTTCCTAACCAGAGAGCTCTCTCTCACTGCCGCCTGGCCTGTCCATTCTTCCCTCCTCGTCCCACCGTCCCTCACCCACCTGCCCCCAATCCCACGGTGGCAAGGCCCACTCTTCAGAGGGGAGGGGGAGTCAAGAAGCCCGGCCACTTTCTGGGCATGACAATGAGGTGACCAATCTCTTAGCACAACCACCGCCCCAGGAGACCCTGCACACCCTCTCCGCTGATCTTCCCTGCTTTTGCCTGCAAGCATGCGGACAGCACCTGACACAGGCAAGCACATGTGAGGTGGGCTATAAGCCAGGGGCAGGCAGATAGCCACCTGGGCTAGAAAGCCGCCAAGCCACCCATGCCACCATATGCCCACCCCCCATCCCTCCAACTCGACCCAGGCAAAGCCAAGCCCCTTCCCCGCCCCCTCCCCCCCCACCCCTCCCCACCCCCTCCCCTCATCACCTCGGCACTGCCATTTTTGGTGGGGCTGCTTCGGCGGCTGCTGCTTTTCTCCTGGGTCTCCTCCGCAGCACCCCCCGCAATGCAGGGGGGGTTCAAGGCTGTGTCGGCAGGGTCCCCAAGTTCCCGCATCTCTTCCAATGCGATGGTGAACTGGGCAAGGGTCCTGACCATCTGCAGCATGCGGTTCCCGGGGGGTTTGTCCGTCAGACAACGGCACAATTTTTGTTGGGGGAAAAAATCAAATCAAAATAAAATAAAATACAAGAAGGGCACAAAAGGAGGATTTTTTCCTTCTTCCAAGGGGTGTAAGTAGCTCACCCCGCCGCCTCCTCCTCTCTCTGTCTCGCTCCCTGCTGTTGTCCTTCTGTGCTTCTTCTCCCAATCCTTTCTGTGCCTCTGCCTACATATATAACCGCTTTCTCTTATTCCCTAGCAGGTGTAGCTGCCTCTTTGCATTGCTGCTGCTGCTGCTGCTATTATGAAGCATCCAGCAGGCAAAAGCAATCGTCATCCGAGCCAGAGAAAGTGGATTGGCAAAAGAAAGAGAGAGAGAAAGTGATGGGGGCTGTGCATCGTTGTGGGAACCACTTCTGCGCACGCCCCCCGAGACAAGCGCATAAAAGCCCACTCCGAGAACTGCTTTTTGAACCTGCTTGGGTTAACCCGGGGGTTGGAAATATGAAGCCTCCAGGAAAGCCGGAATAGAGAAGGGCGCTTCACCAGACCTTGAAATCTTGCTGCTTTGAAATGTGGAGCAGGATTCACTTTATTCTGTAGATCCCCGTTTCGGCTCAGTATGTCATGCATATCGTCATGCATACTGTCACCACCGAGGTGTTAGAACTACAGGATATTAGAAACACCCTGGCAACTCAAGGGGAAAGCACACCTGCACTGACAATGGTTCTCACCAGTTGGGTGGGTGTGTTTGCTACAAATCTCCAGTGACTGCTGAAATTTCTGAAAATCTGTGGACCTCTAAAGATTAGCCATGCGGCTCTGAACTGGGCAATGGAGATTGCATCGTCTTAAGAAGAAGGGGAAGAGGCAGCAAGCCAGAGTGGTTAGGACATGCAGGCATGAAAGTGGGTATCTTTTGGGATTGCAACACATGCCCGGAGCAAATGAAATTGCTGCAACTCCATGTGCGGCAGCTGTGAAAAAGGCCAATTCCATGCTAGGGATCATTGGGAAGGAAGCTGAAAATAAAATGGCTAATATTATAAGGCCCTTTACAAAACTATGGTGCGGCCACACTTGGAGTACTGCGTACCATTCTGGTCACCACATCTACAAAAGGACATTGTAGAACTGGAAAAGGTGCAGAAGAGGGCAACCAAGATGATCGGGGCCTTGAGCACCTTCCTTATGAGGCAAGGCTACAACACCTGGGGCTTTTAAGTTTAGAAAAAAGACGACTGCGAGGAGACATGATAGAGGTCTATAAACTCATGCATGGTATGGAGAAAGTGGAGAGAGAGAAATTCCTCTCCCATAACACTAGAACCAGGGGTCATCCCATGAAATTGATTGCCAACCTGGATGGCTTTAAGAGGGGTTTCCAAAGATAGAGGGTATATACTGGGCTGGATAGAGACAATTGTTCTCCTCTGGCTAAATATAAGAGAGTCGCCACTTAAAAGTTGCCTCCTTTCCTGTTTGACTGGTTAATCCAGGCAGAATGAGGAAGGCTGTCAAAAACCCCGAGATGTTCCACCCTCTCCAAACGGATTGGCTTGCAGTAACTTGAACTATGATTGGTTGCTTCAAATATAAATATCCCAACTTTGTCAATCAAAAGTTGAGAAAGACCTCCACCTCTCTGTTGCTCCTGAGGTCATAAGAACATAGGAACAGCCCTGCTGGATCAGGCCCAAGAAGGCCCATCTAGTCTAGCATCTTGTTTCACACAGTGGCCCACCAGATGACTCTGCGAAGCCCACAGGCAAGATGTGAGGGCAGGCCCTCTCTCCTGCTCTTACCCCCCTGCAACTGGTCTTTGGTGGTTGTGTCAAGTGGTCTTTGGTAGTTTCCTTCTAGATCTGTGTTGGGTTTCCCATGTTCCACCTACTTGCATAACGCACCTTGGCCATCGGTTTTCTCCATCTTCCCAGAATTCCTGCCTGCTCCAGACCCTGAATACCAATGCCCCACCCCCAACCCAGAATTTTTTCACCCAATTAATAGGGGCATTCTTTGAATCAGTGAAAAGGTTTTAATAGATCAACCTGGCACAAGCCCTACTCTATATTATTTATTTATTACATTTATATCCCACTCTTCCTCCGAGGAGCTCAGATTGGAGTACATGCTTATTTTTATCCTCACAACAACTCTGTGAGGTAGGTTAGGCTGAGAGATACATAACTAGCCCAGAGTCACCCAGTGAGTTTCATGGCAGAATGGGAATCCAAACTCGGGTCTTCCCGGTCCTAGTCCCACACTCTAACCACTACGCTATGCTGGCTCTATGTATAACACTGCTCACACATAAAATTAATTTGGACTGTGGTCTTGGCTGTGATCCTCACGGTGCAGTTTGATTCTGAAGTAAGGGCTCTTTCAGACGATGATATATTCAACCAGTGCAAATTATGGTGACAGATAAAATAAGAAATCCATGTGATGTACAGGACATTGTGTAACTTTCTTAGCGCCATCTGTTGGCATTCTGCAGCAATCCATGAATAAACTGCCTTTCAGACTTTTAAGAACAAAAGAAAAGCCCTGCTGGATCAGGTCCAAGGCCCATCCAGTCCAGCCTCCTGTTTCACACAGTGACCCAGCAGATGCCTCTGGGAAGCCCACAGGCAAGAGGTTTGTGCATGCCCCCTCTCCTGCTGTTTGTCTCCTGAAACTGGGATTCAGATGCATCCTGTCTCTGAGGCTGGAGGTGGCCTTCAAGCTAACCTTGTTTAACTTTAGGAAAACACAACTTATTCATGGATTGCCACAGAATGCCAGAAGATAGTACTAAGAATATTATGTTACTTCCTTGGACGTCATGTGGATTTCCCATTTTATTTATTGTCATAATTTTTGCTGAAGTTGGAATATATCACTGCCTGCAAGAACCCGGTCCCATTGAATTAAGTAGGGCATCAATCCTAAGCAAATTAACTAGAGAGTTTGAAAGGGTAAACTGGTACACAGCCTAAGAGACGGAGCTATCAGGAAATCCTAATCTCACCTCTGCCATAAGTTTACACAGTTCTTTCAGCCTAGCCCCACTCCTCCCCAGTAATGTGGGGCTAATATTATTCACTGTGTTGTTATAAGGACTGCAACAAGGAAATGTATGTGGAATGTGCTGAACAGCTGAAAGAATGACATGAATGCCATTTATTGTTAAGCTGCAATGAATGCTGCAGGACTGATTTCTGAAAAAGCATAACCAGAACTTTGTTGTGTAAAAGACTTTGGTTTGGGGCAGTATAAAAAAAAAATCCATTAAATAAATAAATACAACCAAAGACCCCTAAGCCCAACACTGGCCAGATCACTGCCTCCAGGACAAGGGTTCCCAAACTGGGATCCCCAAATGTCATTAGACTACATCTCTCATCATCATCTGTTGGACTACAACTCCCATCATCTCCAGCCAAAGATCCTTTAGTCCAACTTCCAATTTCCAACAGTGGCCAGACCACTGCCTCCAGAACAAGAGTTCTCAAACTGGGATCCCCAAATATTATGTGACTATACTTCCCAGCACTCCTGTTGGACTACAACTCCCATCACTCCCAGGCCCAATGGAAGTTGTAGTCCAACAATATCTGGGGATCCAGGGCTGGAAACCCCTCTTTCAGAAACTCACATTCAGGTCATAAGGTTGGTGGCTAACCCCTCTTCTCCCCAGCATTTGCTACTGAGTGATAGCCTACTGTTGAAAATGAGGGCTCTTTTTAGCTATCCTGGGCTCTTTCCAGTTTAGCTGCTCAACAGCAGCAAAAGGCTTCCGTTCAGGCAAATCGCATTTGAAACGTGAACAGCAGGGGGAGAAGTCTTGCGGGAACTAACAACCCCCCCCCCAAAAGGCAACCTTTTAACGCCAGATACACAATGTCATAGCTCTATATCGCAGCGATTAAATCCGAAACAAGGCATCGGGGATGTGAACGGCACCCTGCTGTCCGTGTAGGGACTGTGGTGTCACGACACAGGAAGTGTGGAAGCACACTTCTGAGATCCTCCGTGACCCCGTTGTAGGGTCTAGTCTGGAAAGCGCTCTGGCTAACAGAGCCACTGACCGAACTCTCTTTCTCCATACATTTGTCAAAACCTGTAAGAAAGCCCTCTTTGCTGGTGTCCACCACTTCATCTTGCGCTGACGAGTTGCACAACTTAAAGACTGTGTGAAGAAGTTCTTTGCTTCAGAAGTTCAGTGCTCAGGACTGTGGTACGGCAGTTGCAGGGAGTTAACCAGTGGAGGGTTGTCACTCCGGTTCCAATTACCAAGAAGGAGAGAACTTTTCCTCTTGGTGGTGCAGGGGACTTATCCACTGGCATGAAAGTCAGCTTCCTGATGGTGTCAAGAAGGCAACAAACGGAAAAAGGGGAAACAGACCCAGACCTCTGAAGCGTAGATGGAAGCTGCTCTTTAGTTTTCAGGGCTGACAGATGCTTTTGAGCTCAAGTCTCTAATTGCCTCCAAAGGGATTCGCAATCAAAGTCGGAGGAGGCGAGCGATGTAAATATTAATGCAGCACAGTATATCTGTCTCATAGTATAAAACTTCCACAGGCCTCCAAAAAAGGGTTGGCGGTTGTGCTAACAGGCCCCTGTTGGAGAGCATTTTGCATTCACCAAGAGTCTTACACCAAACTTCCCGTGTGTGTGTGTGTGTGTGTGTGTGTGTGTGTGTGTGTGTGTGTATGTGTGTGTGTGTGTGACAGTCTTTATCCTCCCTCCAGAAGCTGCTGGACTAAAAGGAGCAAGCAAGCAGGCCACCAACCGGGCAGTCTATCCTGTATACGGCTCTGGACCCGGGATGTAAAGCCGGGATGCTTGCAAGGGAAGTCCTAGGCTCCAGCTCTGCTTGCAAGAGGCAAACTCCTCTTTCCTAGGCTCCCCACCTTATTTTTCTGGCCTCGAACAGCAAGCAGCACAACAGGCAGAAACTCAGCAGGTCCAGTGCAACACATCCTTGCAATCTCAGGCCTGGGGAACCCTCTGGCTGTTCTCCACCAGTTAAAGGCACAGGAGATCTGCCACAAAGAAATCCTGTTCTGTCCCCATCCAGGCAAGGACAAATCTGTGCAATTGTCTATGCTGGGAGTCCACAGAGGCAACACAATTTAAAGGGGAAGGGCCCTGCTGGATGAGGCCAAGGGTCCATCAAGTACAGGATCTTGTTTCCCAAGGTGGCCAACCAGATGTCTCTGGGAAGCCCCAAAATGGGACATGGCAGCAAATAGCGCTTTCCTGATGTTGCTTCCCACCAATACGATGGATACGACAAATGTTTATATACCACTTTTCAACAAAATTTGATTTTGACAGAAATCAAATTAATAATAATAATAATAATAATAATAATAATAATAATAATAATAATAATATTTCCTAAAGAGGTTTACATAGATATAAATAAAACTGATAAGATGGCTCCCTGTCCCCAAAGGGCTCACAATCTAAAAAAAGAAAGAAACGTAAGATAGACACCAGCAGCACTCACTGGAGAGATGCTATGCTGGGGATGGACAGGGCCAGTTGCTCTCCCTCTGCTCAGTAAAGAGAACCGCCACCTTAGAGAGGTGCCTCTTTGCTCAGTTAGCAGGGGGCCTGCTACCAACTTGTACTGAACCTGGAGGCATTTCATTCATTCATTCATTCAAAATATTTATATCCCACCCCTCTACTACAATACTGTTCGGGGAATCTCACAAGAAAACAAAACAATATAAAGTGAATAAAACACAGTTTTATTAAAGCCCCAATTAAAGAACAGCTCTACAAATTAAAAACCCACTAGAACAACGAACAAGAATAAACACATATAAAAGCCTCTCTAAAAGATAATTCTTTAAGTGTTTCTTGCCAACATGATTAAATTCCCATAGTCAAACTGTTTAGGTTGGGGAGTGATTCTAATGTAAACTGCCCTGAGCCGCTTTAGGAAAGGCGGTATATAAATCGAACAAATAAAATATAAATAAATAGATAGATAGATAGATAGATAGATAGATAGATAGATAGATAGATAGATGAATAAAATTCCCTTCTTGTTCAGTATCACAGAGGTTGGCTCGATCCTGATGGTGAAGCACAATTAAGTCACTGGGCCCACCACATGGAATGTTGCTTTCTTGGCACAGAATTCAGATAGCCCGAGAGCAGAATTTTACTTGTCTATTTTTAGTGCAGATCCACTAACAGTAACACTGAACTCTTACATAGCACTCTGGAGTGTTCCACAGACAACAGAGAGGAGAGCTGGTCTTGTGGTAGCAAGCATGACTTGTCCTCTTAGCTAAGCAGGGTCCGCCCTGGTTGCACTTGAATGGGAGACTAGAAGTGTGAGCACAGTAGGATATTCCCCCTCAGGGGATGGAGCCGCTCTGGGAAGATTATCTAGGCTCCAAGTTCCCTCCCTGGCAGCATCTCCAAGAGAGGGCTGAGAGAGATTCCTGCCTGCAACCTTGGAGAAGCCGCTGCCAGTCTGTGAAGACAATACTGAGCTAGATGAACCTATGGTCTGACTCAGTATATGGCAGCTTCCTATATTCCTTAATATCTTATATTCTTTACAAAAACCCTGCAAAGCAAGTCAGTACAAATAGATCACTTATTTATTTGTTTGTTTGTTTGTTTGTTTGTTTGTTTGTTTGTGATATTGCAGATGAGAAGCTGTGACTTGACTAAGGCTACCCAACACATCCATGGCAAAGAAAGGAACAAAGGAAGCTGCATTATACTGAGTCTGACCTTAGTCCATCTAGCTCAGTACTGTCTACACCGGCTGGCAGCAAGGTTTCAGGCAGGAGTCTCTCCCAGCCCTAATTGGAGATGCTGCCAGGGAGTGACCCTGAGGCCTTCTGTGTGCCAACAAATGCTCTACCCCTGAGCAGCAGTCCTGTCCCTAGAGAGCTGGTCTTGTGGTAGCAAGAACCAATTGTCCTTTTTGCTAAGCAGGGCCTGCCCTGGTTTGCATTTGAATGGGAGACTATATGTGAGCACTGGTTCCCCTTAGGGGATGGGGCCACTCTGGAAAGAACACCTGCAGGCATGCCTGCAAAAGGTTCCAAGTTCCCTCTCTGGCATCTCCAGATAGGGCTGGGAGATCTCCTGCCTGCATCTTTTCAGAAGCTGCTGCCAGTCAGAGCTGACAATACTGATCTAGATGGACCAATGGTCTGACTCAGTATCTGGCAGTTTCCTAAATTCCTATGAGATTTGCACCTGTGACTTCCTGGAGATTTGAACTGGCAGCTTCTGTAACTCAGTCTCTTTACTGCTACACTACACCAGAAGAGCATAAGGTACAATATCACAGCAAACTCTTAGGGCATTTTCAAATGAGGCATTTGAATGTTCATTTGAGTTCCTCTTGCTTTTATGATGTATGAGTGCCATAAACGTGGGTGAGAATGCAACTGCACCTTCTTGCCAGTATAATTTTTACAGTCATGTCACTCACTGAAAGTGGCAGCCTTCGCCTCTTCTGCACACACGCCTCTTTAACAAGCTCCCTGCACAACTGCTATCCTATCACAAAGTGGGTGGGAATTGTCCCCCTCCAAGCTAGCGGGCAGGGCAATGCTTAATAAACCAATTTTTATTTTTATTTTTTGGCTTTTGGCTCTGTGTTTCTAGCAGCTGCACAGCAGACAGTAATCTACAGGGTGAAGCTTTTCTGACCATAGCGATCCAACGACTGGGGGAAGCTTCTGCCTGCTAGGCAATCTCATCAAGGGACAGGATCTCTTTCATACAAAGATGTCAGCCTGAGAAGATCTGTCTCTGATGGGATGAGTTGACTATGGGAGCAGAGTGAATGTCAGGTGCGCTGGGCCCCCATGCCCGCCCCAGCTTACCAGAAGGATAGGTACATAGGAAGCTGCCATATACTGAGTCAGACCCTTGGTCCATCTAGCTCAGCATGACTTGCCCCCTTAGCTAAGCAGGGTCCACCCTGGCTGCATATGAATGGGAGACTAGAAGTGTGAGCACTGCAAGATATTCCCCCTCAGGGGATGAAGCTGCTCTGGGAAGAGCAGAAGGTTCCAAGTTCCCTCCCTGGAAGCATCTCCAAGATAGGGCTGAGATTCCTGCCTTGGAGAAGCCGCTGCCAGTCTGTGAAGACAATACTGAGTTAGATAGACCAATGGTCTGACTCAGTATATGGCAGCTTCCTATGTTCCTAAGAGTGGAGTAGGACGGCTTTTTCTCTTACCTTCTTAAAATGCTACCCAGCTCCTGTCTCTTAGACGATCACTCCCCCCACCCCCACCTCGCTCCTACCAAGTTGTTTGCTCACACACGATCAAAAATTGGGAGTCTGCTCAGCTCCCAAAGCTTGATAGGCTGTGTGTCCTACCCAATGAATGGCTGTGTGAACAGCCCTAGTATAAAGCAGTTTCCCATATAAGTCTAGGCGGCAAGCCAATTAGGGACAGAATAGCATTACCAGCTCCATTTTTAACCAGCTTACCAGCTTCCTGATTACAGGCATGCTTAGATGGCATAAGTCTTCCAAAGCTTGTTGATGCTGATTATTGCACCTAGGCGGATTCTGGGGAATCTGAGCTTGTGAGCACCGGGTGGGGTAAGGGAGCAAGGTATTCGTCATCAAGGGCATGCCAGTGACACAGGCCGGGTGTCCACCAAAAACACAGATCATCATGTTGGCCCATCAGGAAGAAGTCCAAGGTTAGGGCAACACCTTTGTTAGGACCAGATAAAATGTCATAGGTTTTGGGGTTCTACAGAGCATTCCTTCAGGCTAGACGATAAGCAAGAGAAATAGGAGGTGAGGTGGTTATTTATTTACAGATTTAGAAGTCACCTTCAACAAAAAGATACCAAGTGGTGCACAGAAAAATAAAATCATAATTAAATACATATTAAAACAAGAGGGAAACTAAAATGTAAAAATGGTGGCAGTTGTGTTTTTTTAAAACTGAGAAAGTAGGCACATGAAGAGCACTGAACAATTCACAGCAGCAACAACCAGTTCTGAAGAGAAAAGCCACAAGGGCGCTTTCCGGACTGGCTGCTCAACAGCAGCAAAATGCCTCCATTCAGGCAAGTCGCCCTTGAAACATAAACGGCGAGGCAGCAGTCTCACGGAAACTAACAACCCCAAAAAACAGCAACCTTTTTACATCGGATATACAATGTCCTAGTTCTACATCACAGCAATTGAATTCGACACAAGGCATCGGCAATGTGAACGGCACCCTGCTGTCCGCGTTGGGACTGCGATGTCACAGCGCAGGAAGTGTGGAAGCACACTTCTGAGATCTGCCGTGACCCTGTTGCAGGGTCTAATCTGGAAAGCGCCCAGGAAGCATGAAAAGGCATGAAAAGCCTGGGAGGGTGGGAAAGGCTCGACCTAATGCCAAAAAGGAAGCAGCAGAGGTACCAGAAGTGAGAGCCTTCACAGGGAAGGAATACTGCAGGTTCGGTGCCATGGCTATGAAAGCTCTCTCCTTGCTAGTCTCCAGCCCTGCTGCTTTCCCCCCATGCCTAAATTTGTTGAAGACCCCTGGAGAGGGTATTACTCTCTCTACTTCAGTCCAGGGTTGGGGTCGAAGCTGGGACAGGGGAGGTGCTACGTGGAAACTTGGTTGGAGGTCAGGATATATTGTACAAATTATAACAATAACAATAGATATACTGATTTTCAACCAAGTGGTTTGCATAGGAAGAAGTCTGAAAAGATGGTACGTTGTCCCGAAGAGACTCAGGGCCTAAAAAGAAACACAAAGGAAACATGAGCAACAGCCACGAGGAGCACTGTTGCTTCCTCCCTACTAAATGTAAGTTAAAAGTAAGCTGTTGAGTGTCGACTCCTGGCGCCCACAGAGCCCTGTGGTGGTCTTTGGTAGAATACAGGAGGGGTTGACCATGGCCATCTCCTGCACAGTGTGAGATGATGCCTTTCAGCATCTTCCTATATTGATGCTGCCCGATATAGGAGTTTCCCATAGTCTGGGGGACATACCAATGGGGATTCAAACCAGCAACCTCTTGCTCCCTAGGCAAGTTACTTCCCCGCTGCGCCATAGGTGGCTCTCCAAATGTAAGTTACTCACCCGTTTTAAAAAAAGCCTTTTTGCCCAAGCACATATATTGCCTCGGGAGACAGTTAGAGGCAGTCTGTTCTGGCTCAGAAAGGGACTTGTCCTTTGCCATGCCCTGCCTGGTACCCCAGGATTTCCTGAGCACCAGAATGGTGATCTCCTCCCCGCTAAGGGAGGAGAGCTGGTCTTGTGGTCGCAAGCAGGACTTGTCCCCTTAGCTAAGCAGGGTCTGCCCTGGTTGCGTATGAATGGGAGCATACATATGAGCACTGGAAGATATATCCCCCTCAGGGGATGGAGCCGCTCTGGGAAGAGCATCTAGGTTCCAAGTTCTTTCCCTGGCATCTCCAAGATAAGGTGAGAGATTCCTCCCTGCACCCTTGGAGGAGGTGCTGCCAGTCTGGGTAGACAATACTAGAAAAGATGGACCAAGGGTCTGACTCCATATAAGGCCGCTTCCGATGTAAAGGAGGATCGACTCGGACCCAAGGCCTCCCACCTCTGCTCAGATGCCGGCTTTCCGGGCTCTACTTCCAGGGTGCCTCACAGCATGCCAAGGGAGGCCTGGTTGGGAAGGGGCCACGTTGCAATCGGTGCGAATTCCTCTCCGGAGCCTCCTGCTTCATTAATTAAGCCTAATTGGATATTCTCCAGTTTCCATAGCAACTCCACTCAGCAGCCACTCTCTTGACAAGTGGCTTCCACAGCCAGTAAATTTCCTCTCAGGGAGCAGCGGAGAGAGAGCCGAGGAGGAGGACGCCACAAAGAGGCTGGTGTCGGCCAGGAGGGGCCCTCTCCAGCCTCCCCGCCCCCCGGCCATCGATACCCGGCACCGCTTGGCTTCAGCTTCCCAAACATTGTACCCCTGTGAGGTCCTGCAGGGCCAGTTCCAAAGAAGGCGGCTTAACGGGCTTAAATGGAGGGTTCACGGTTTGCGACACAGAACACAGAAATGCCAGCTCTGCTTTTGCACTGGCTTATCATCTCCATTTATTTATACTGTTACTAGAAACCTGCAACCAAGGGTTTATCTGTATAATTCAAAATCAACACAGGGACTTCAGTCCAAGGGCTTATGGCAATGAAGCTGCTTCATGCTGAGTCAGACCATCCTCCATCAAGGTCAGCATTGTCTGCTCGGACTGGCAGCAGCGCTCCAGGATTTTCAGACGGGACCTTTTCCAGCTCTGCCTGGAGATGTTGAGGACTGAACTTGGGACTATTTCACCGCTGAGTTATAGTCCCATCTGCCATTCCAAGCAACAGGGGCTCAAGTTTTCATCCTCTTTTCATACTGCTGGAATTCAGGGCGATCTGGTGAAATTTGTTCACTGGAGACTCAGGACGGATGAAAGAAATAACTTCTTCACATCACACAGAGTTCATGCATAGAACTCACTGCCACAGGATGTGGTAGTGGTTGCCACTGGAGGGATTCTGTGCTTGGGCTGGATAGGGCCAGTTGCTCTCCCCCAGCTCAATAAAGAGACTCACTACTTTTAAAAAGTACCTCTTTTGTCCAGTTATCAGGGGGCCAGGTCAGTCGCTGGCTATTGGCTATGACAGCTAAGTGGAACTTCCATGTTCAGAGAGAGTATACCTCTCAATATGCTGGAGAGAATAATGGGAGAGGGCTGCTGTCTTTTGTGTGTGGCCTTTGAAGAGGTGTCTGGCTGGGCCACGGTTGGGAACAGGATGCTGGGCTAGATGGACCTTTGCTGGATACACCAGGTCATTTCTTATGTTCTCAAGGCAATGTCCAAAGAATCAACTTTGGCTGGAGTACTGCATACAGTTCTGGTTACCACATCTAAAAAAGGACATTGTAGAACTGGAAAAGGTGCAGAAGTGGGCAACCAAGATGATCTAGAGCCTAGAGCACCTTTCTTATGAGGCAAGGCTACAACACCTGGGGCTGTATTTAGTTTAGAAAAAAGACAACTACGGAGAGACATGATGGAGGTCTATAAAGTCATGCATGGTGTGGAGAAAGTGGATAGAGAGAAATTCTTTTCCCACTCACACAACACTAGAACCAGGGGTCACCCCATGAAATTGATTGCCAGGAAATCTAGGACCAACAAACAGAAGTACTTTTTCATACAACGCATAATCAACTTGTGGAATTCTCTGCCACAAGATGTGGTGACAGCCAACAACCTGGATGGCTTGAAGAGGGGTTTGGATAACTTCATGGAGGAGAGGTCTATCAACGGCTACTAATCGGAGGGCTATAGGCCACCTCCAGCCTCAGAGGCAGGATGCCTCCGAGTACCAGTTGCAGGGGAGTAACAGCAGGAGGGAGGGCATGCCCTCAACTCCTGCCTGGGGCTTCCAGCAGCATCTGGTGGGCCACTGTGCGAAACAGGATGCTGGACTAGATGGGCCTCCTTGGGCCTGATCCAGCAGAGCTGTTCCTATGGCTTCCTCACCCCAAACCCTCAGCTTCCCAAGCTTGTCCACTTCCTTCTTGCCAACACAACAGGCAGCCTTTCCTACCCGAAGCTTTCGGGAAGATTCTTCTGGCCTGTGCTGTCCTTTCTCAGATACTTGCCTCCTTTGTTGCTCTTTCCTTCTAACCACTGCCTTTCCCCACCAGTATCCCCCACTCAGCTCCCCAGCTTTCAAGAGCCCACCAGGTTCAGCACTAATGCTACCGCCGCCTCCACTATCTGGTCGCGACCCACAGCACAGAGCTTCTCCTGACCTCAGAGCCTACGTGTGAAGTTTTTCTTCCAGACAGACTGACCTTGCACTTCCCCTCACTGAAGGTGGGCAGTCTGCCAACATTCCGTTGCCGCCTTGCGAACAGGGCATCACCAAAGCAGTTCAGGATGTGGCTGTGAAGGGGTGTGCACACACACTCCTGGGGCTGCCGCGGGCCCGCTGGCTGGCAACCTTAAATTTGCACCAGTCTCAACAGAGCTGCAGCTGGGAAAGAGGAGGCAGACCTGCCTTCTCCCGCCCTGCAGAGCTCCTAATCCCTTCGGCTCACTTGCAAGTGGACAACACATGAGTCCCCTTTGCTCCAGCAGGTGGAAGCAGAGGGTGGAGGAACGGCCTGCTGCTCAGTCTTAGTCGGGATGTGGCATCAGCAGCACAGAGGCCCGTGCTCCTTTTCACAGCAGCATCCTTCTGGGTGTGCATTTGAGCCAGTGGCATCTATAGGTGCAAAATTCCTTCAAAGAGTAAGGAGCGGATCTCCTACAAAAGGGCTCCCCAACCAAGACTACCTCTGCTATCATCCCCAGCTACAATGGCCAAACTGCCCCACTGCCTGCTTCGGGTCCCCTGCTGCCCCACTCCTCCCTCTCTCTTCTCCTTCTTGGGATGTGTTCTGCATGCCCCATGGGCCCCACTCCCCACCTCTTTCCCCCTCCCCTAAATCCCCTTCCCGGGGAGGGAGGAATCCCTCTTCAAAGGAGGGAACTGCCACCCCTGGCATCTGTATGTCGCCGTATTAAAAATATTATCTCACCCATTTCCATCTTTCACCAACATTAGCTCAGGGCAGCTTACAAGGGAGACATTGCAACACACTGCAAAACCCCCCCAGTCAAAAGAACCTGCTGCCCGGTGAATCAGCTGGCCCTTCTTCTTTCTAATCAATGCAAAGGCCTGGAACAATTAACCTCTCTGATTAACTGGCTAAGCATCCCAGCCCTCCTTCCAAAGGTCACCTTGCTTTCCTTTTCCCGCCACCCGTGGCATGCAGCTGGCCACATCTGGGGTCACTGCCTTGAGTGGCATCCTCCCTGCTAAAAGAGGGACCCTCGTGACATGCTGCAAGAGTTCCGGCGAGAGGCCCGGCCAAGTGAGGAGGAGAGGGGGAAGAAAGTGGTGGTGGCGGCGGGTGGGCAGGGGGTGGGGAGAGAAAAGCAGCAGCGGCGGGCAGAAGGGGAGAGAGAAAAGCGGAGAAAAGTGATGGTGGTGGGCGGGCGGGCGGAGGGGGAGAGAAAAGCCGCAGTGGCAGCAGGTGGAAGGGAGGGAGAAAAAACTAGCGGTGGTGGCGGCAGGTGGGTGGGTGGGCCCTTTTTGGCCACCGGCTGCCTGGTGAGGTTCTGGGGGGGGAGTGGGGGGAGGGCTAGAGAGCGTGGGGCTGGAGGGAAGGGGAAGAGAGGAGAGACCGGGGCAGGAGGGAGAGGGGTCGGCTAGTTACATTATATTGCATATATAATTATATTATATATAATTATATAATTACATCATGAAAGGAAGGATGGAAGGAAGGAAGATGGCTTCCTGTCCCCAAAGGGCTCACAATCTGAAAAAGAAACATAAGGCAGACACCAGCAATAGCCACTGGAGGGATGCTATGCTGGGGATGGATAGGGCCAGATGCTCTCCCCTTGCTCAATAAAGAGAATCGCCACTTTTAAAAGGGGTCTCTTTGCTCAGTTAGCAGGGGACTCTGCATGCAGATGGTCCCAGGTTCAATCCCTGGCAGCCTGGACCAACACCCATATTTCAATGCTAGTAATACAAACTGGCTGTGAGTTTTTACGTTTTTGATTGATTGGTTAATTGAATTAAACAGGTACCTTTTCCTTTCTTTGCAAGGAAACCCCAAGGGGTTTTCGGGAGGAGCTTGCAAAATTCCATTAAAGTCTGGGGTCCCATGGTATTCAGGCAGGATTTCCTGCCCCCACTGTGTGGTGTCCCGGTTTGGCCCCTGCTCTTCCGTGTACAGCATCCTCTTCCTCTCACTTTACCTTCATAACTATCCATCTGCGGGGAGAGCTGGTTTTGTGGCAGCGAGCACAGATTGCCCCTTTTGCTAAGCAGGGTCTGACCTGGCTTGCATTTGGATGGGTGACTACATGTGAGTCCTCTAAGATATTCCCCTTAGGGGACGGGGCTGAAGCTCAGTGGAGATGCTGCCAGGGAATGAATCTGAGGCCTTCCGTGTGCCAGCAGATGCTCTACCCCTGAGCTGCAGTCTAGAGAGCTGGTCTTGTGGTAGCAAGCATCCAATTGTCCTTTTTGCTAAGCAGGGCCGGCCCTGGTTTGAATCAGAATGGGAGACTATATGTGAGCACTGGTTCCCCTTAGGGGATGGGGCCGCTCTGGAAAGAACACCTGCAGGCTTGCCTGCAAAAGGTCCCAAGTTCCTTCTCTGGCATCTCCAGAGAGGGCTGGGAGAAATTCCTGCCCCAAACCCTGGAGAGCTGCTGTCAGTCAGTATAGACAGTATTGTGCTAAATGGGCCAATGATCTGAGTCTGTACAAGGCAGTCTATGCACCTATATAGGTTAGGCTGGAAAACCTATTGTGCCGCCGCTGCTGCTGTTGCTTCTCCTTCTTCCACATAGTCTACCAGATGTTATTGACTGGATTTGGTATAACAACAACAACAATAATACAGCACGAATACTACGACGCTATCTTTAATTTTTCTTTAGTTATCCGAAACCCTTGGAAAGGGCCCGATAACTAAAGTACCAAATCCAGTCAATAACATCTGGTAGACTGTGTGTAAATAGCTGCTGCTTCTGCTGCTGCTTCATCATCATATTAAATTTATATCCCACCTTTTCTCCAAGAAACCCAGTGGAGTATATATTTCTCCACCCATTTTAACTCATGGCAACCCTGCAAACTTTGCACAGGGACTAGATCTGAACCTCTTCTCATAGGGATTTGAACTTTGGTCAAGTCAAGAGTGTAGTGTGGCCCTTAAAGAGGGTTGGATTAAGACTGGGGAGACCCGGGTTCAAATCCCAACTCAGCCATGAAGCAAACACACTCAAGCTGAGGAACCATGACACCAGGAGTTGCCAAGTTTGAGCTCCCAGATGATGTTGGACTACAACTCTCATAATCCCTTATGCCACAGTGGCAGGGGGTGATGGGAGTTGTAGTCCAGCACCTGGCGACCTGTGCTTGAGAAACCCTGCACCAAACCATACTGTTGGGCTTGCACAAGCCTGCTTAGCAAACTTGATGACTGAGAAGGGAGTCAGCAGTCAAAGGCCATTGTGGCAGGGGATGATGGGAGTTGTAGTCCCAACATATGGGGACTACAATATGGGTACCAAAGCTTGAGAATCCCTGCACTATACCGCAGAGTTGGACCTGCCCAAGGCTGCCCAATGAACTTGACGGCTGAGAAGGAATTCATCGAGGCTCCCTTGCCGCTGCCAGTCTCTGTAGGCCAGTGTTTCTCAACCGCCGGTCCCCGGACCGGCGCTGGTCCGCGACAGGTTGAGTGCCGGTTTGTGTCTTGGGGAGTTAATACCTGCATTGTCCCTGGCCAAACTTGGTTCTCAGGCAAGAAAACAGCCCCATGAATCTACTGCTGGTGCAATTTTGCCCGATGGCTTAAGCCAGCCCTGAGAAGAATGCCGTAGAAACTGGTGGGCAGTGCCACCATCAAGCAGAGACCATGGGGAAACTGTTAGCGATCTGAGCGCCGCCCTGGCTTGAGCGCACCATTTGCTTATACAGATCGAGCACTCGCTCGCTCCGCCCCTTTGGCTTTTGCTCTTTGGCGTCTGCTGCTGTGGGTTTGCAAAGTGCAAGCTTCCTCATGAGAAGGCGGCAGCGCGAACTCCGCAGCAAAACGCCGATCGAGCTGCAGAAATGCGCCAGCACCTCAGCGCTCCACTTTTTATGCACGTTGGCGTTGTGCGAAGCGCTAATGCAGACCCAGCAGGGCTGTTGGTGCCCAAATTGAAACCTCAGACAGGACCCAGTAAGTTTGTGGAGGGCGCCTGCTGCGCTGCCTTGTCTACTGCTGCTTCTCTTCCTTTGGGTGGCGCGCCTTGTGACTTCCTCGCCACATGTGTGTGTGCTGCTGAAGGGCATCTGGCACCCCAAGATGGGGCAGGGGGCAGCACTACAGAGAAGAGCCAGACAAGCAGAAGTAGTCCAAGCAGCTCCCCCCTTCCCCCAAGAATCTGCACTGATTGATTATAAGCTGTGGTAGGGACTGAGTGAGTGGCTCCAGCGGGCGGGGGGGGGCCCTCTGGTATCCGCCACTTCTGCTGGGGTGTGTGTGTGTGTGTGTGTGTGTAAGGACTACTGGCGCTCTCTCTCTCTCTCTCTCTCTCTCTCTCTCTCTCTCTCTCTCTCTCTCTCACACACACACACACACACACAGCCATTCCTTGGCCATGCGGCGGCTGGTATTTGAAGCCTATATTTTCAACAACAAGGAGGTCTGCGGGGCAGATGGGTGGGTAGAAGGACTACTGGCTCACCCCCCACCTGGCAGCCACCCCCTCAGCATTGGGATTTTAAAAAATGCACGGAGGTTTGCAGCAGGGGAAGGCAAGCGGCAAGCAGAGCAGGGTGCTGCATGGTGGGGTGGTTCTTTCCATCAGTTTTGTTTTAAACTTTCTCTCCCTCCCTCAAGCCAGACCTGCCTCTCCTCTTTCCATCTCTTTCTTTTCTGGCTTTTTCTCTTTCTTTCTCTCCATTCAAGCCTGCTCCAACCCCCTTTTCCTTTTTCTATCCCTCTGTCTCTCTTTCAAGCCAAGCCTGCCCCATTCTCTTTCTCGAGCCAAGCCTGCCCTATTCTTGCCCCATCTCGCTTCTCTCTTTCCTTCTTAAAAGCCTGTGTTGTGAAGGATCAAAGTATAATCTTCTTAGCCAAAATTATGAGAAAAAAATCTCTAATTTTCTTCCTTAGAAGTGCTCCATGTTAACTGTGATGATTTGGCAGAGGTGGAAAGGAAGAACAATGCATTTTATTGTTATGTATTTTGTACAAATTGTATTGTATTGTATTTATTTTATTAGAATTTTTAATTATTATTATTTATTTTAATTTAAATTAATCTTGGCCTGCCAGAACTTCAAAAGTTAAATTTTGATTAAATTCATTTTAAATTAATTTCACATTAATTTGATTTAATTAATTGATTGATATTAAGTGTTATTTTAATAATCAGCACCCTAAAAATTGACCTCGGCCCCCATGAGGCATGTAGCGGTCCTTGAAACTCAGCATGAAGAATTTAGCAATCCTTGACTCCAAAAAGGTTGAGAAACACTGGTGTAGACGATACTCAGCAAGATGGGCCAATGGTCTGACTCAGTATATGGCAGCTTCCTATGTTCCTGCCTCCTGTTTAGCAACTTCTTGGCTCTAGTACCATCACCACCACCACCTTTGGTCCTCTTTCATGGAGGACTCTGTATTCCTCTAATTCTACCTTTCGTCAGAGCAGCGAGAAGGATTTGCGCTGGTTTTGCCATTAGCGCCGTGTGCCCCGGCCGAGCCCTTGCGTCACTCACAGACGCTCATGGCACGCCGCTCTTTGGCACGCAGCATGGGAACTTGGACAGACTGTGTGGCCAGACAGCTCCCCACCGAGCCTGATCAAAGGCAGCATTTGGCTTCCCACTCCGTGTCTTCTCGCCAGGTTTTCAAGTTCCACGTCGTGGAGAATGGAGTCCAGGAGTCGACGCCTCTCTGCACTCAGTGCCATCAGGCAGGCTTATGTCCTCGCCACCATCTTATTAAGAGAAAGTCGCCGTAGGTGTCAAAAGAAAGCATCTAAAGCTACGAGGTGAGGAGGGGCACAAAGCAGAATCAAGATGCCACGTGGTCCCAGGTCGTTTAAAATCTAAAAATCTCAGAAATGCAAGCGGAATAAGGGAAGGCAGAGAAGAGGGACGGGGACAGCGACTGAGTTGGATGGGACTCCTCAGCTGGAAAGAAATGATTTTTTTAAAAAATAAGCCAGCTTAAAGAAGCAGCTTTTTAAAATGCATGTCAAGCAGACACAAGGAAGATATTAAGAGGAAGTCAGTTCCAAATGCTGCAGAAGGGCAACAGATGAGAAGGTGACAAATCTGATATGCTCTGATGCTTCTATTTGCTGGGAAAAGTCAATGTTATTTATTATTTACCCTGAGCCATTTTTGGAAGGGCGGTATAGATATTGAATTAATAATAATAATAATAATAATAATAATACTATAGATAGGTTATACCACCCTCGCAGCTCAGGTGGAAGAGGAATGCTGCAAGTCCATCAAACAGCAGAGGAGGAGAAAAGAGGCCTTGAAGAATATATCAAGGACAATGAAGAAGATGCACTTCAAATGGTCAAGAATGAGAAACTATTCAACACCAATGAACCAAAGCAGGCCTACAAGAAAGAACAAGTCAAGAACCGAGCAGAAAAATGGAAAAAGAAGCCACTGCATGGTCAATATTTGCACAATATAAGTGGAAAATCAGACACCACCAAGACCTGGCAATGGCTTAAGAATGGCAACTTGAAAAAGAAACAGAGGGTTTAATCCTGGCTGCACAAGGACAGGCACTAAGAACAAATGCAATAAGAGCAAAAGTCGACAAATCAACAACAAACAGCAAGCGCCACCTTTTAAAAGATGCAGATGAAACAGTGGGCCACCTAATCAGCTGTTGTAAAAAGATCGTACAGACTGACTACAAACAAAGGCATGACAAGGTAGCAGGGATGACACACTGGAATATCTGCAAAAAATACAAGCTACCTGTAGCCAAAAATTGGTGGGACCATCAAATTGAAAAAGTTGAAGAAAGTGAAGATGTAAAAATATTATGGGACTTTCGACTACAAACAGACAAACCATCTGCCACACAATACAGCAGATATCACTGTAGTCGAGAAGAAAGAAAAACAAGTCAAAATAATCGACATAGCAATACCAGGGGATAGCAGAATAGAAGAAAAAGAAAAAATCACCAAATACAAAGATCTACAAATTGAAATTGAAAGGCTGTGGCAGAAGAAGACCCAAATAATCCCAGTAGTAACTGGCGCCCTGGGTACAATTCCAAAACAACTTGAAGAGCACCTCAACACCACGGGGGCATAGAAATCACCATTAGCCAATTACAAAAATCAACTTTACTGGGAACAGCCTATATTCTGCGACGATATCTATAATAACAAAAAGAACAATATTGATAATAAAATCCAGCCATCCCAGGAACTTGGGAAGGACTCGATGTCTGGATAAAACAAACCAGTCAATAACACCTGTCTGACTGTGTAAACAAACAACAACCACAATAACAAATAATGTTCTCTGGTACCTGCCCCTGCTAAGTCACAGTCCCAAATTATCCCCCCCTCCTTTTTTTGCCTTTGGTAGATGACACATTTTGTAATCATGCACACTGGATTCCTTCAGATCCCGGTCCTTTCTCTCAGATCTCTAGAGGTGAAACATCTGAAGAGGGGAAGGGGAGTGGGTGGGAGGCAGCTTGCAAAGGCACCCCCATGGACCCCAAATCGCAGGACACTGCTTTTCTTTCCCACTCACTCTGCGACTGCCGATCTAGACAGCAAACGTTTCTGTGACAGAAACGCATCTGTCGACAAATACACAACCAGAGAACACAAAAAGAATATGACACTGTGGTGGTGTGGGGAGGAGGAAGTGCCTTCCACAGGGGACTGGGCATTTCCGATGGAGATTCTTGGTCTGAGAATAGGCATGTTACACATACACAAGAACAGGGGTTCTCAGACTTGGGTGCTCAGATGTTGTTGGACTTCAATTCCCATAATCCCCAGCCACAATGGCCAAGGGATTATGGGAGTTGAAGTCCAACAACATCTGGGCACCCAGGTCTGAGAACCCCTCCCTGCGCAAGAGGATTTCTATTTTCACTTGTGAAATAATGCCAAACTCGCCACTAAATAAATCTCAGCCTGCTGCTGCACATCTATTAAGCCTTGCACATCTCACTGATTTCTTTTTGCAGGATCTATGGCAGGGCTGCTCAACTCTGGCCCTCCTGCAGAAGCTGGCCTACAGTTCCCATAATCCCTGGCTACTGGCCACTGTGGATGGGGATTTTGGTAGCTGTAGTTCAGAAACAGCTGTGGGGGCCATGCTGAGCAGGCCTGAGGCTGCTTTTCCACCATAAAAGTGCTTGGAGCAGCAAAATGACAAGGCTGTTCTTCTCACGAAGAAGTGAAACACAGACAGGTGCCTGCCCATCGCTGGGGGGATCTCCACAACGCACTGCACACATGTGGGGTGCATTGTGGGATTTCTGGGGGCCAGGATGATGCCCCCACACTGTCAGAGGCAGCAGCTGAGCATCTGCAGGGGAAGTCAGCTTTCCAAGGGTTCCTCCCAGTCCGCTCTCATGCTTGATAGTGAGAAAGGCCCCAATACCCACGTTTTCAGAAACTACGTCTGTGCCAATGAACCTTGTTTACCAGGGACTAAGCATGTGCACGGTCCGGACTGTTCTGGACCGGCACCGACGGGGGTGTGTGTCCCTTTAAGGATGGGGGGCAGAACTTACCCCTCCCGCCGCTCTTCCCCCTCCGGCACTGTCATATTTAGTGCAGATTTTGGGGCGGCAGCATTCTTCGCTGCTGCCACTGCCCCCGTCATCGCCAGCAAGTCCTTCTAAGTGCTGCACGCATGCGTGCGTGCTACCTGCTCAGCATGGCCCCCACAGCTGTTTCTGAACTACAGCTACCAAAATCCCCATCCACAGTGGCCAGTAGCCAGGGATTATGGGAACTGTAGGCCAGCTTCTGCAGGAGGGCCAGAGTTGAGCAGCCCTGCCATAGATCCTGCAAAAAGAAATCAGTGAGATGTGCAAGGCTTAATAGATGTGCAGCAGCAGGCTGAGATTTATTTAGTGGCGAGTTTGGCATTATTTCACAAGTGAAAATAGAAATCCTCTTGCGCAGGGAGGGGTTCTCAGACCTGGGTGCCCAGATGTTGTTGGACTTCAACTCCCATAATCCCTTGGCCATTGTGGCTGGGGATTATGGGAATTGAAGTCCAACAACATCTGAGCACCCAAGTCTGAGAACCCCTGTTCTTGTGTATGTGTAACATGCCTATTCTCAGACCAAGAATCTCCATCGGAAATGCCCAGTCCCCTGTGGAAGGCACTTCCTCCTCCCCACACCATCACAGTGTCATATTCTTTTTGTGTTCTCTGGTTGTGTATTTGTCGACAGATGCGTTTCTGTCACAGAAACGTTTGCTGTCTAGATCGGCAGTCGCAGAGTGAGTGGGAAAGAAAAGCAGTGTCCTGCGATTTGGGGTCCATGGGGGTGCCTTTGCAAGCTGCCTCCCACCCACTCCCCTTCCCCTCTTCAGATGTTTCACCTCTAGAGATCTGAGAGAAAGGACCGGGATCTGAAGGAATCCAGTGTGCATGATTACAAAATGTGTCATCTACCAAAGGCAAAAAAAAAGGGGGGGGGAATAATTTGGGACTGTGACTTAGCAGGGGCAGGTACCAGAGAACATTATTTGTTATTGTGGTTGTTGTTTGTTTACACAGTCAGACAGGTGTTATTGACTGGTTTGTTTTATCCAGACATCGAGTCCTTCCCAAGTTCCTGGGATGGCTGGATTTTATTATCAATATTGTTCTTTTTGTTATTATAGATATCGTCGCAGAATACTAAAGTAACTAACAAAAAAGGGGGGAAAATCAATAGGTAAACTACAGGGCAAAAGCCTGGCGAAAAAGAAAAGTCTTCAATAGAGATTTAAAAATCAGAAAGGAAGGGACTAAATGAATCTGAAGGGGAAGGGAGTTCCAGAGAAGTGGGACAGCAACCGAAAAGGCCCTTTTACAGGTCCTAGTGCCTCAAACGTCTCGGAAATCAGGGACTGACAAAAGGGCCTTCTGAGATGATCTGACCGGACGGGATGTAACTGGATGGGAGAGGCGGGTCTGTAGGTAGGCAGGCGCCAAACCCCACAAGACTTTGAAGGTCAAAACCAGGCAGGGTGGATTTGATTTAAATCAAACTTATTTAAATCACGATTTATATCACTAGCAGGGTGGATAAAAATAAAAAAAATCCGATTTAAATCAAAATAATCCGATTTTTTTTAATTTAAATTGGATTTTTTTATTTAAATCGGATTTTTTTTTATTTTTATCCACCCTGCTAGTGATTTAAATCATGATTTAAATCGTGATTTAAATCAGTTTGATTTAAATCAAATCCACCCTGCAACCAGGACCTTAAATTGAACTTGGAAGCGAATGGGCAACCAGTGCAATGACTGCAGGAGAGGTGTTATCCTGTCATATTTTCTGGCACCCATGAGTTGGTGAGCCGCTGCATTCTGGACCCGTTGTAGCTTCCTGATCATCCTCAAAGGTAACCCTAGATAGAGAGTATTACAATAATCTAGGTGGGAGATAACAAGGGCATGGGTCACTTTCATGAATGCCTGCAGATCAAGGTAAGGGCATAATTGGCAAACCAAATGAAGCTGGGCAAAAGCACTTCTGGCCGCAGCCTCCACCTGCTTTTCAAGCAGGAGGCGTGAGTCCAAAAGGACCCCCAAATCACTGACAAGCTCCTTCAGGGGCAGCGCCACCCCATCTAAAACAAGGTTCACATCCAGCTGCTGGCCGGTACGAGGGCTGAGTAAAAGTAGTTCAGTCTTGGTGGGATTCAGTCTGAGCTTATTTTGATTCATCCAGACCTTAACAGCTTCCAGGCATCGAGTAAGCACAGAAACAACATCCCAGAATGGTCTGGGATGGCAATATACAGCTGAGTATCATCAGCCTATTGATGAAATCTCACCCCAAACTGGGAAATGACCTGACCCAGCGGCTTCATACAGATGTTAAAGAGGACAGGGGCAAGAACCGAACCCTGAGGAACTCCATAAAGGAGTGGCCATGGGTCAGAGCATCTGTACTCAATGCATATCAACTGGACACACCCGCTAAGGTAAGAATGGAACAAGACAGTGCCCCCGATACCCAACGCACACAGGCAGTCGAGAAGGATAGAATGATCAATAGCAGGCATCCCCAAACTGCGGCCCTCCAGATGTTGCTGAACTACAACTCCCAGCATCCCTAGACACAATTTTTTGTGGCTGGGTATGCTGGAAGTTGTAGTTCATCAACATCTGGAGGGCCGCAGTTTGGGGATGCCTGATCAATAGTGTCAAAAGCCAAGTGGGGTGTGTATGTGTGGATACATCTAGTTTTTAGTGTGCATGCAGGTATACCCATGTGCAGGAACACCAAGGAGCCATGCAGTGCTCAGTTTGTCATCACGCACACTGAAGTTGCTAAAGGATATCTTATGTTATTGCTAAATCATGTTTTCCGGGACCATCTTTAACCAAGGATGTTTATCTTTAAAAAGAACCTCAAAGCTCTTCTTTTAAAACAAGCTTTAAAAAAAGAAAAGGAAAAGGAAATCCGGCTCTATTCAGGTTTCCAGTTTTAATCACTTTTTTGCCTGTTATTTTATCTCGTCTAATTGCTCCTTTATCTGTTGCTGTCTTTTATTGTGTTTTCTTTGTCTGTTACATTTTATTGCCTCTTACTGTTTTTACTGTGGTTTACTGTTTTTATTGTATTTTACTGTTTTATTTTAAGCTGCCCAAGCAGCCGTGTGCTAGAGGAGCAGGACATAAATATTTTAAATAACAATAAAATAAATAAAAGGACAAGCACCCTCTTGGCTTTCAAATTAGTGCTGGGCAGGCTGTGGCAGAGTAAATAAGTATAGTAGATGAAACGGGGGTCCCCAGTGTTGTAGTCCAACATGTGACAACTCCCAGTACCCCCAGCCCCAATGCGATTATGGGAGTTGTAGTCCAAAAGCCTCTGGGGACCAAAGGTTGGAAATGCTTGGAATCGAGCCTTCAGTTATGGTGGGAGATTCAGACTTTTATCCTCAGTAAGAGATAGGACGGTGCCCCTGTTTTCATTAGCAAAGTGTCGGATAACAATATTGAGCACTACGCAGGCCCAAAGGCTATCTCAATTCTTGCACAATCTGTGATGCTCCCAAAATAATACTTTAGTTGATCTTCAGGAGGGTGGGGAGAATTAAACAGAACAGAATGTCCTTGGGATTTCCCTAGAAACAGCTCTGGTGGATCTGGAGTGCAAGAGTTTTTTTCAGTGTGACAAATGCAGAAAAGCGAGCATGGCTTTTTGGTCTGAAGAGATGTGTCTTTTTGGACAGAAATGATGCCCCTTCTTGGTGCGTGTAGGCAGAAAGCGTTTTGCAGAGATAACTCCTTATCTCGCCAGCCAGGGCCATGGCACAAAATCTACCCTCCAACAGTACACTGAAATTGGTACCTACCTTTCCTCCACTACTGACACCTGCACACTCTCTCAAAGCTCCACTGCAGAGAGGAGGCCCTTAGACAAGTCACAATCTTCTGGTCTTAGCTCCGCATCCATAATATGGGGATAACACTGGCCTAACTTATAGGGTTGTTTTAAGGAACTTCAGAGGGAGACTGGAATGAAATTGCTGAATTAGAACTCATCACAAAACAGTATTCTACCCATTCGGGCTTGAACTGAGATAATGCTTCCCTCTCTTGATACAGACATAAATTAACTTAAGAAAGCAAGGATGGTGATTGTGTTGTCATCAGTGAATTCTGCTGTGAATGCTATCTGGCTGCATTGGCTACCCAGAATGGTTATCTGGCTGCATCATTTCCAATCCAGCGTGGTGTAGTGGTTAGAGTGCTGGACTAGGACCGGGGAGTCCCGAGTTCAAATCCCCATTCAGGCATGAGACTAGCTGGGTGACTCTGGGCCAGCCACTTCTCTCAGCCTAACCTACTTCACAGGGTTGTTGTGAGGAGAAACCTAAGTATGTAGTACATCGCTCTGGGCTCCTTGGAGGAAGAGCGGGATATAAATGTAAATAAATAAATAAATAAATAAATAAATAAATCAATCAATCAATCAATCCTACCCCCACCCCACAATATCTATGTATACCACAATATCGGCTATCTAAAGGTAAGGCTCCATTGTGGCAGGGGAAGATGGGGTCAGTGTTCCCTCTAACAGGGATTCCCAAATGTTGTTGACTACAATTCCCAGAATCCCCAGCTGCAACAGCTTTTGATTGGGGATTATAGGAGTTGTAGTCAACAACATCTGGGAATCCTTGTTAAAGCGGACACTGGATGGAAGCTGTAGTTGATGTCATCCAACAACATCTGGCAGGTGACGACTGGGAACCCTTGAATTAGCCTATCCTTTTCCCTGACAGACTCCATTGTGGCAGCGGATGATGGGAGCTGTAGTTGACTGTCATTTGGTTATGTAAGCCCTTGCCCCCCAGTCTGAACTGGTGCGTCCCAAGCACAGGTTCGCCACCTCAGGGAGAATGAGGCTGCTATTCTCTACCACCAACATCTCGTTTTCTCAGAGAGAGTCCTAAAGCAAGGGATCAGCTGACCTCTCCCCTTTAACAGAAGTCAATTTCTGATTCCCTTCGCAATGGAAATGAACTCCGCTTGCTCAGAGGTACTGGGAAACATCTAGACTAAACTATTCAACAACAACAACAACAACTATTTATATACCGCTTTTCAACAAAAGTTTCCAAAGTGGTTTACACAGAGAAATAATAAATAAATAAGATGGTCCCCTGTCCCCAAAGGGCTCATAATCCAAAAACTAAACTACCCCCTGAGTAGTCCTACTGTCATTGAGCAGTCCTTTAGAGTAACTCCCAAACAGTACTACTGAGTAAGTTGTCTCTGAGGCTATTCTTATGATCAGTAAAACTGGGCGAAGGAAACCAAGCCTAGTCTTGGATGATCGTAGGAACCAGTGGGACCACACTTGATCCCGACAGCGCTTTGGAGCTTTGGCAAAGCCACCAAAGAGGCAAGCACTCCTTCAGCCCCATTTTTTTGATTGTCTGCCAGCTCCGGATGCCTGTCGCCGGGGGAGGGGGGGAATACCCAAAATGCCCTGCACACTCATGTGGTGCATCTTGGGATTTCTTGGGGCCGGGATGACGTGACCTGGCCCCCGAACCTCCGTGCTGCCTGGGGCAGCGGAAGATCGTCTGCATGTGTGATCTGCACACCCAGCTCCTTTGACGAATCTCCTGCGGGGAAGGTAAAGTTAGTGAACCTTCCTCTCCGCCCGCCTGCCAAGCCCTTCTCACAGATCATGAGAAAGGGCTCTCTCTGTTTCCCCAGGTCCATTTTTGAACATGGAAACGTGATTTGCTTTTGGAAGGGGGAAGGCACTCATCATATGCTCTAAGTTTATTTATTTATTTGATTGATTTCTATACTGCCCTTCCAAAAATGGAATAAGTTAAACAAAATGGATGAAGTTGCTGCGTCCTCCAGTTTTTTCTTTTTAAAATCTTCATTCTCCCTGGGGAAAGGCACTCTGCACAAAACCTGGAAAAACTCTAACTAGAATAGATGAGCGGAGGGCAAAATTTAGTCCCCAACCACTACCAAACCTGGAGCCGCCAGCAGGTTTCCTAATGTCTCTCTTTAATCTATCAAGGCTAGAAACTTGCCTTTTGTTTTAAAGTGGAAACTGGAAGTTGCCCTTTCTCAGGAACTCCAGTTCTGGACAGGGCTGCATCAGAGGAACAGCTGCAGATACCAGATCAGATCTCTTGACCAATGCAGCAGATCTCTTATGTCTGGAATCTATCAAAAAACGTGTCGAATACCAACTAGCTCTTATTTATTACATTCCACCCCTGGAACACAGGTAGCAGCAAAGTGGCTCGCTCGAAATGCCAGGTGCACAAGATCTTACATTTCAGACCCCAAAGGAATGCAGGGCTGGAGGGGATTAGGGAAACATTCCACTCCTGGTCTCCTTCACACAGGGAGGCTTGCCTGTCAATAAATTAGGTTGCATCCAGAAGCAGCAAACACAGGTGCTGGGTGTGTGTGTGTGTGTGAGGGAGCCCTCCTTCCTTGAGAACAAAACCCCTTTTAGGTGGACGCCAGGACAAGGTCAGTGAGGGGCATAAGGGCAAAAACCATGTACCCCCTCCTCATGCATGCCCTTTGTTTCACCTGCCTTATAATGTCAACATTTAGCATTTATACAGCAAGGTGCATCAGCAGAGCTGCAAGGCTGACATTTCTCTTTAGAAAATTCTCCAAAACAGAACATAGTCTGGAAATTTTTCTCATACCTTCCCCTCCACCACCCCCGTGCCGCCACCCCCCCCCACGCCAGAATCATTTTCCATTTTTACAAATGCATTGTTTCATAAAATGAATTAGTAACAATGAATGGATGCCAACGGAATATGAGGCGCATTTGATAATTTCAAAGTTGTGATTAATGTTGTCTGTGAGAGTGTGGATAAACGTTTTATTGATTTGTAATATGCTGGTGTTTTGGTACTAAATCATTAAAAAAATAACATCCCAATCTGGATCACAGTCAACTTTGGGCAACATGAAAATTTGCACAGCTATGTTTTCGTGGGGGGTGGTGGGGATCTATGCAAATTGTAAGCAAAAGGGGGAAAATGTGTGTGGGATCCCCCCCCACCGAAAATGTTCAGGACCCACCCACCCCCAAGTTCCCCAATTCAAAATGTTCTGGAAACCCTACATCTCTGTGCATCTCTCAGAAGAGCCCTGTAGGTCACATCAAGCTTAATTCACCCAGACTACAGCCAGGGGAGCTGAGGCAGAGATAACAGTGACTTGTCTACGGCCAGCAGGTAAGTTCCTGGCTGTGGTGAGAATCAAAGCAATGACTACCAGCTCATTCTTATTCACTACACACTGGTGGGCCGCTTGACTTTAGCTTCACCTCACTCATCACAGGACCCGCCTTTGACCCGTCACAGTTTGCCATGAACGTTATCATTGTTAGGCAGAGGCTGCTGCCAGCCAGTGTCGGCAATACTGAGTTAGGCAGATCAAGGCTCTGACTCTCCAGTAGTGATAATCGAGAATCCTATTAGCTCTGACAAGGGAAGGATCCATGCCTGTTACCCTGGGTACATGAGCAAAGACCTGGTTGGGGCGGGGGGCACTGGATATGGGGCACAGATGGGGTCTAGCATCCTTCCTACCAGGGCATACAGACAGACTGGCCCAGTTCACAGACAACAGGAGGCTGGAGGGCTGTTCTCACGATCGGCATTTGGGCAGGAGAAACCTCCGACCCTCATTCGGGAGCCCTGCCCACTCCCGATTGGCCAACGTGAGAATTCTACAAGCAAGGTAGGAAGAAGGGGGGGGAATGCTCATCTGCAATTCAGGTAGGAAGGCTGGCAGCAGCAGTGAGCCCAGAACCTGTACCCAGCTTCAGAGTGAGGGTGGCATGGCAGGGAAGTTCCCCCTGCGCCTCCCTTGCTTGCACAATGGCCAGTCAGGGGAACACTGGGCTCCCGAATTAGGGCCGGAGGCTTCTGCTGCCCTAATGGCGATCATGAGAACAGCCCTTGGATGTTTTCTATCTCTGTTTGTAACAAACCACAGTTTCCCATTCCACCCTAATTTAACTGCGGTCTCCCCTATCTGGACAGAGCAGGAAACTGCAGTTTGTTACAAGCCACAGATGCATTCATTCTCACAAAGGTGGGGGAGGGAGCAAGGAGGGGCACAAGCCTGGGGCTCATGGTGATGACTGGACTGGGGCCCTTGTAACCCCGTCCCGAGGCCTGGGGATAGGGTGGGAAAGGGACCTCCACAAACAGCTCTCAGCCCGTTCTGGCCCCTTCTTGATCCCAACAGTAAATCACTGCAAACAGCAGGAAAAACTGCATTTTCTCCATCTCCTCCCCCTCTTGCCAAACATAGCCCAAGAGGAAATTCTTGTAGTGTTTGGCCACTATACCCGTGCTAGCCTATTTTTAGTCTAGTCCAAAATATGACGAGGCTATTTATAGAAAGATTATTTCGCAAACCCTTAAAAAAATACATTCTTCAAAATGTACACTTTGAAAAAGACAGAGATCACTTCTGTGCCCAGACAGATTAATGGGAACCTGCATTCCGGTCTACGCATATGTTTATCCTCCGTTCCCCAACACACACCCTGGCTTTTTGCATTGTTTTGATCCTGGAATGCATGACATATGTAGCTGCCCACCTCCTGAGAAAGGTCAAAATAATCCAGAAAGAAAGTGGAATGAGAGCTTGCAAAGGGAGGAAACCACGGGTGTTGGGACACAGAACTAAATGCAGCTCTTATGAGCCTGTCAAAAGGTTACGAAATCAAATTGCAAAAGAGGATCCACTGGGAGGCCTTTCATCCCCAGCTTTTAGTTTGCATCTCCTCTGGCATGGAGGTGTGTGCATTGACATATCGGACAGATTTACCCCAAAGTAAATTTACCCCCTGCGAGCTATCAGGGAGCACTTCACACACAATTCAGGTTTTTCACAGCACATTAGAGTGTAACCCAATTTATATCTGGGGTTAAAAAAAACACCCAATTTTTGTGTCACTTTTTGGGGATAACTTTGAACTTGCAGTAAAGCCTTACCGTTAACCTGTAGCAAAGCCTGCTGTTTGGGAAAGCTCCAGCAGATTAGCAGGTTTTTGTTTTAAAACTTCCACACACACACACTGCCAGAGGTGCTCTTCCCCTGGATTTCCGGGCTAGTCCAAGGCCTCCACAGCCCTTGGGACCCCCCGAACCCTCTTTAGTCTGTCCTGGGTGGTGTGGTCACCCAGCTGAGCATGATGATGCTTAATTTAAAAGGGGGTGGGGGGCACGGTTTCCAAAGACCTTTTGGTCCAGGCTCCCAAATGACCTAGGTGCACCTCTGCCCACCGCCCCCGCCATAAGAAGCAGAAAAATAGGCACCTTAAATCTAGTTGCAAACATTTTGAGCAAGTTTCTTTCTCACTAGCTTCCTTTAGGCTAGGGACAAGTGCAGAAGGCATGTCCCTCAGCCTGGAAAGACTGCCACAAGAGCGGCTCAGCAAAATCCACTGTCTAGTCACTGGTAACCCTTTGCACCGCCTGCTATTCGCAACATACTTTTCTGACTCCTGAAAATGGTCTCATCTGATGACAGTAATCAATCAGATAACCACCACAAAATTTACATCAGGGGTAGGCAACTCAGCTGTTGTTTAACTACAACTCCCATGGCTGGGGATGATGGGCATTGTAGTTCAACAACATCTGGAGAATCAAGGCCTGATTTATACCCCTGGCCCCTGAGGGCCAGGCTTGGCAGCTTTTTAACTGGCCCTGATCCTATGCTTGTAACTAAAATATGACCAAAGTTGTGGGATTTCCAGAACATTTTGTATTATAATTTTTTTCTGGACAAAATCCCATGCAAATTCCCTCCTCCTTTGCATAAAATCTGCATTACTCATTTTCTTTTTTTAAAAAAATTACTATACACATTTTCTATAATCTGATTTGGCATATTATTTATCCTATTTATACAGAAAAAACAAACTCCAGAATATTAATTTTCTCTTACTGTGTCTCAAAAGCTTTTCTTTAGTCTAACAGAAATTTTAGAAATGGAAAAATTTCCATGGAAAAATAAAATATAGGGAAATGATCCAGAAATGTTTCCACCTCACATTTCTAAGTATGACATGCAAACATTAAGATAAAACTTTTTGAAGCACTTGTCTTCATCTAAAAAAAGGGCTCATTAGTTTAATTTCTAGGTGTCTGGCTGCAATTAAGGGCACAGAGACAAAACTAGCAAAAAATATGACAACCATATAATTAGCTGTGAATACAGCTAATGTTTTTTTTTTTTTAAAGCAAAACAAAAACAAATTGAACTTTTGGACAAGGTAAGCAAATTCTGCTCTGTGAATGTCCTTTTCTTATCACGTGACAGTATTCTCACTTTATCTAGAACTCTGCCTTCAAAATCATGTACCTGAAGACCACTGAGATGTCCTTCTGCTGATCCCTCAACTGGCTTCCCACCCCTTGCTGCTGCCAGCAGAAACAGCAGCTCATTCAGACATTACCTTGTAGAGGAGAACAGGTGTCTGTATGCATGTAGATGTTTTTGTGTGAATGACTGTATATGCATTCATTTTACAAGTGAACCTGGGTACAGACCCTCTCACATGCAAGTACAGACAGGAAGTGTACTACTATACCAGTGTTAAACATAATGTGTGGATAACTGTACATCTGTGCACTGTACACTGTTACCAGCACTGAACAGGAGCCCAGTCACACAACTGCGCAGGCAGTGGGGCGTGCGGTGGAAAGGCTTCGTTCCACTTACCCTCCTCCCAAACAATCAAGAGATGGTTGCTGGGAGAGCAGTCTGTGCTCCTACACGATACATCCCCAGAGAGTGTTCTGGCCTCGGGGTAGCCCACCGTGCATCGTGCACTGGAGAATTCCCCCAGGGGACGGGCATTGTAGGCGCCTGTCTCTGTTTCAGCGCCAGATACAAGAAGACAGGTGCTGACACACGATCCCGGGAGCTGGGCTTCGGCTCTTGGGTTTGGTGTCACCACACCGCTGAGATCCACGCAGATCCACTGCTGGGATCCACTACAAGAATCTTCGGTGTCTTAATTACACACCTTCATTTCTTCTGTTCATTGTGACCCCATTGCTTTGGGGGTGGGGGTGGGGAATTAGTGGCATCCCATGTGCCAACTACCCCCCCAACCCGCAAGCCACAGGGTACTCAGTTTATATTTTAGGAATTTTTGCGGTGTTTAGATTCTTTGGTGTGTAGGATTCATTACAAGGAAAGTCTATTAGACACCAAAGAGTCTAAGCACTTGAAAAAATCCCTAGAACATACACTGAGTAGTACCCCACTGCCTTGCAGGTGGGAGGGGGTTGTAGTTGGCACATGGCAGTTGGCACTGTCCAAAGACAGTCAAAATGAATAGAAGAAACGAAGATGTGTAATGGATCCTCATAGGGATTCATTGAGGAAAAGTTATTATACACCAAAGAATCCAAACACTTGAAAAATAGTGACCACACATTTTGCTCTATAACTCTACTACTACAAGGGCTAGAGCTTAGCGGTTTTTTAAAAATGAAAGCTGGGAATCTGGGAAAATTAATAGGAGGAATCCGAATCTTGAATCGATTTGAAAAGAATCTGGCGTCATTCGATTTGTACCCGCATCTAGCCAACTGACCACAGGGGCGATTTGTTCTATCTCCAAATCACTCGAATTAGCAAAATTCGAGTACAAATTGATTTGTACTCAAATCGATTCACACATCCTTACAAACCATGCCATTCAGGTGTCCCTATGTGGCATGACATCTGTGCCATATTTGGTGCAAATTAGGGCAGTCCTCACAAAGTTGTTAGGGGAACATACACACACACACGGACAGCAAAACCATCTCCTGAAGGACTGCCATGTGGGAAGCAGGCTAAAAACCTACTTTTGCCCCAAAGAGCTTACAATGTAAATGGTAACAAAGAGAACAGAGGGAGAACGGGGGCAGGGATAAATCAAAACTTAGATTATAAGCTCCTTGTCTGCTTATATTTGAGGTTTGGCCAAATCTTTGAAAGACTGGCTAAATTTGAAGTGGGGACAGGATTCAAGGGGTTGAGGAGAAACTCACTGGCACTTCTCCTGGCTCCATGCACCTGGGAGCCAATGTTTCTGCCGGGCATGCTTCAGAACAACACTGTGCCACGATGTCATGCCATGAAAAGGGGGCATTCCTGAGGTCAAATGGTGGCTGACACCAAAGAAATGGCAGTCCCCACTAGTGACCATCATCTTCCTCTTCGGAATGTCCCTCAGAATGATGCTAAGCCATGGGGCTGGCACTGTTCCAGGGCATGAGGCCTGGTCAGTGTTCCAGTGAACCTCCCACTGTTCCAGGGTGGGGGTTCCAGGTTCACTGTTCACCGTGGGGGTTCCAGGTTCACTGTTCTAGGTTCACTGTCCCAGGGTTCCAGTGAACCTCCCACTGTTCCAGGGTGCCTGTCAGATGAAAGGAACTGAGAAGAGTGCTGGGGATTTAAGCTCCCCCCCCAAAAAAACCACAGAAATGACCCCCGTCATTTCACACCCTGTAAATGGGGCCACAGAGTAGAGCAGGAGCATTTTGACTCAGCCTTACTTAGGTTACTTGGTAAAAGGGCATGTGTCTTAGCTATATCAATGACAACCCAACCTCGGGACTACAGGTCCCATCATCCTCAGCCCCAATGGCCGAAGGCCGGCGATGATGGGAATTGTAGTCCTGTATCATGTGGTGACCCAAGGTTAGGGACTCCTGCCCTACAAGATATAAACAGGGCCTTCCTTGATCACTGGCTTTTAAGAGAATTTCACGATTAATAACTAAAATAAGGGCCCCAATCACCCAAAGGCTCCCCAGGGCCTGAACCTACAATGTTCACATTTGCAGCTATTCAGTTTGTGGGGGCCATTTGAGAAGTAAGTTATTATTAGATGTTTCTGTGGGCACGGGCTGCGGTCGCAAGCTACAGTTTACGAGCGTCTTTCACCCACAAGCCGGCCAGAGCACTAGCAGTCTAATGGCTACCAGATGACCATTTGGGGGGTGGTGGTTCTTCCCCCCCTTCCAAGGGTAACTCTCGTTCAGGGCTCCTTGTGATCGCAGGATTTTGCAAGAAGAGCAAACAATGAGGGATTCACGATAGGCGGAAGCCAGCCCGAGACTGGCACCTGTCCACGGCATGAGAGGGGCTGGCCGCTGGCGCGGAAGGCAAGGACAAAGGCTGGTGGAAAGAAAGGGAGATATGACTACAAGGAGTGGAATTTTATTTACCCTGAAATAGCTGAGGAAGCACAGAGAAAAGTTTGCAATGCACAAGACTGTAGCTCAGGTGGGGGCTGAGAGGGGAAGAGGCAGAGGTGGGCCGTTCCGGGGAGCGGGGGGGGGGGGGGGCTTCCACCAAAGAATTATTCTTTTTCCATGCACCTTAGGAACTTTAATGGCTTGAACCTGCATATATTTATATCTGAGTAAAAACAACCATTCTGAAGGGGGGGAAGCACAGTTTTAGGATCTGGGCTACATTGCGGGGGGTAGGTGGGTGTTGTGTGAAAAAGTACTTGCTTTTGTTGGTCGGAAGTGAACAGGACACCAGTGCAGCAACCGTAAAAGAGGTGTGACACTATCAAATCTACGGCCACCCATGAGGAGGCGGGCTGCTGCATTCTGGACTAGCTGAAGCTTCCAGATCGTTTTCAAAGGCAACCCAAGGTAGAGCACGTTACAGTAATCCAAGCGAGAGGTAACAAAGGCATGGGTTACTGTTGCCAAGGCCTGCCGGTCAAGAAAAAGCCATAGGTGGCAAACCAGCCGAAGCTGGGCAAAGGCACCCCTGCTCACAGCCTCCACCTGCTCTTTAAGCAGGAGCCGCGAGTCCAGGAGGACCCCCAGATCACGAATCGTCTCTCTCGAGGGAAGCGCAACCCCGTCAACTCACACACTGCAATTGGCCAGATCACAAACTTGAACAAGAGCAACCTGGTCTTGGAGGGATTAAGCCTGAGCTTGTTTTAGCCCATCCAGGTTGTGGCAGCCTCTAGGCACTGAGCCAGCACATGAATGGCTTCACCTGTTTGGCCAGGGGTAGAGATAGAAAGTTGAGTATCATCGGCATATTGATGAAAACTTACCCCAAACCAACGGATGACCACGCCCAGAGGCTTCATGTAGATGTTAAAGAGAATGGGAACAAGGACCGAGCCCTGTGGAACCCCACAAGAAAGGGGCCAGGGAGCAGAACACTCGCCCCCAATCGACACCAACTGGAATCGCCCAGTGAGACAGAGCTGGAACTACTGAAGAACAGAGCACCCAAGGCCCAGCCCACTTAGGTTCCAGAAGGATAGCATGGTCGATGGTATCGAAGGCCGCTGAGAGATCAAGGAGAACCAAGAGAGGAGCGCTCCCACATCAAGGTTACAATAAAGGTCATCCCACAGGGCGACCAATGCCGTTAGGTGTCTTTTGACTCGCTTTGTCTCTCAAAGTTCCTCAGAGAACCAAGGAAGTCGAGATCCACGAGCCCTAAGAGGCCACTTAGGAGCAATCTCCCCAAGCACCCTCGTAGCCCCAGTGTCCCTAGTCTCAACGAGTAGCGCTGGTGAGTTGCCTACCAGATTGCTGGGAAGCTCCCCAAGTGCCCTCCGAAAACCATTAGGATCCATAAGGTGCCTGGGGCGGACCATCCGAACAGGTCCATTGCCCCTGCAACGGGAAGGAGCAGTAGGGATCCACAAACGAATTAGCGAGTGATCAGACCACGGCAAGGGACAGATGGATCAGCCCCCCATTTTAAGATCACGTTGCCACTGCTCCGAGACAAAAACCAGGTCTAAAGTGTGACCCCCAACGTGAGTCGGGCCAGAGATAAGTTGCGACAAGCCCATGGCTGCCATGGAGGCCATGAAATCTTGGGCCATCATTGAGCCCTTGCCCAGAATTTGTTCTTTCCATCCAATCCATGCAGCAAACTGTAGCACAGGGGTTCCCAACAAGAGGTACTAATATCCCTAGGGGTATTTGAAGGGCTGCCAGGGGGTACACAGAGCCCTCCTCCCTCCCCACACTGCAGCCGTGCTTTGTTCCCCACCTGAGGATCGCCAGCTAGAAGCAGATGCATCCTCAGCGATGTAAGACCCTCCTCCTCTGCTCCTGATTGGCTGGCTATGTGCTGAAGCTCAGCATACTCCTCCCCTCTGCCTGACTGACAGGCTTCAGAAAATTAGTGTTCCCACTGAAATTAATGGGACAAGTAAACTTATCCTATTAATTTCAGTAAGACTGCCTATAAGTAACTTAATGTGGTATGAGCCACATTAAGCTCATGACTAATGACTGTACTGCTAATGACTACTAAGGACTGTAGTAGCCTGTCTCCCTAATTATAACACTTAAATTTGTGGAGTTTTGTATACATTTCATTTATTTTTACATTTATATACCACTCTTCCTCCAAGGAGCTATGTTTTTCCTCACAACAACCCTGTGAGGTAAGTTAGGCTGAGAAATAAGTGACTGGCGCAGAGTCACCCAGTGAGTTTCATGGCTGAACGGGGATCTGAACTTGGGTCTTCCTGGTCTGAAATTATGGGACACTAGCCACCTAAAGGTGCAGCGGGGAAATGACTTGACTAGCAAGACAGAGGTTGCCGGTTCGAATCCCTGCTGATATGTTTCCCAAACCCTATATTGGGCAGCAGCGATATCAGAAGATGCTGAAAAGCATCATCTCATACTGCGCGGGAGATGGCAATGGTAAACCCCTCCTGTATTCTACCCAAGACAACCACAGGGCTCAGTGGTCGCCAGGAGTCGACACTGACTCGATGGCACACTTTACCTTTAGGACATTCACACATTATGTTCAACGCTCATATGAGTGTACAGTACACACAGCTCCAGAAACAGGTACAGTCATTCACAAGTTATGCTGAACGCAGGTACAGAAGTACACTTCCTATTAGTAGCATGCATTTGAAGAGCCTGTATCCAGGTTCACTTTGAAAATGAATCGAGTCAGCATGGTGTAGTGGTTAGAGTGCTGGACTAGGACCGGGGAGACCCAAGTTCAAATCCCCAGTCAGCCATGAAACTAGCTGGGTGACTCTGGGCCAGTCACTTCTCTCTCAGCCTAACCTACTTCACGGGGTTGTTGTGAGGAGAAACTCAAGTATGTAGTACACCGCTCTGGGCTCCTTGGAGGAAGAGCGGGATATAATAATAATAATAATAATAATAATAAGAAGAAGAAGAAGAAGAAGAAGAAGAAGACAAACATCTGCCACACAATGCACCAGATATAACTGTAGTCGAGAAGAAAGAAAAACAAGTCAAAATAATCGACATAGCAATACCAGGGGATAGTAGAATAGAAGAAAAAGAAATGGAAAAAACCACCAAATACAAAGATCTACAAACTGAAACTGAAAGGCTGTGGCAGAAAAAGTCCAAAATAATCCCAGTGGTCATTGGCGCCCTGGGTGCAGTCCCAAAAGACCTTGAAGAGCACCTCAACACCATAGGGGCCACAGAAATCACCATCAGCCAATTACAAAAAGCAGCTTTACTGGGTACAGCCTATATTCTGCGATGATATCTATAACCATTGACAATAAAATTCTGGCATCCCAGGTCCTTGGGAAGGACTCGATGTCTGGATCAAACAAACCAGTCAGTAACACCTGTCTGACTGTGTAAACAAGAAATAATAATAATAATACTGGCTGACTTGCATCCAGATTAAGTTACTAACAAGCAGTCTTACTGAAATTAATAGGGCAAACATATCCTAAATTTCACTGGGAGTACTCACAAGTAACTTAGTCTGAATGTAAGCCAGTAACTGAAGTTGCCTGTCTCATAACTATAACTCTTAAATTTGTGCGTACACACACACTCTCTCTCTCTCTCTCTCTCTCTCTCGCTCTCTCTCTGGGGTATCTGAGCTACAAGGTTTGTTACAAAAACCTTGGGATACACTTGATAAAATAAGATGGGAACTCCTGCTCCAGTTTAATATGAAAAATAACCACCAGGCCACACACTACAGTAGCAAATGCCTGAGGAACATAGGAAGCTGCCTTCTACTGAGTCAGACCATTGATCTACCTAGCTCAGTATTGTCTTCACAGACTGGCAGGGGTTTCTCCAAGGTTGCAGGCAGGAATCTCTCTCAGCCTATCTTGGAGATCCTGCCAGGGAGGGAACTTGGAACCTAGATGCTCTTCCTAGAGCAGTCCCATCCCCTAGGAACTTAGGAAGCTGCCATATACTGAGTCAGACCATTGGTCTATCTAGCTCAGTTTTGTCTTCACAGACTGGCAGTGATATACCCTAAAGGGAATATCTTACAGTGCTCACACATGGAGCCTCCCATTCAAATTCAAACCAGGGCAGACCCTGCTTAGCAAAGGGGACCAGTCATGCCTGCCACCGCAAGACCAGCTCTCTACCCAACAGCAAGCAGCAAGGCCAACAATGACCTAGCAATCACTCGCGTTGGCTCAGCACTCTGCAAAAGCCCGATTCCAAGGCCAAAGACAAGCCCAGAGCGCCAGCAATGCCTCCCACCAGCTGTAATGTCCATATTCAACCCACTCTGGCCAGCTCAGCATCTGTATCATCACTGAATGCCGCTAATGCCCCCAAATATAGTTCTATGCGAGTACCTTATGGCGGAGTCTGGGAAAATACATACATATTACAAGCTCCAAGATGGAAGAAACCGTGCATGTTTGGTTGCCTGAAATTTATGTCATTTAGCAATAGCAATAGCAATAGCACTTACATTTATATACCGCTCTATAGCCGGAGCTCTCTAAGCGGTTTACAATGATTTAGCATATTGCCCCCAACATTCTGGGTACTCATTTTACCGACCTCGGAAGGATGGAAGGCTGAGTCAATCTTGAGCCCCTGGTCAGGATTGAACTTGCAACCTTCTGGTTACAGGGCAGCAGTTTTACCACTGCGCCACCATTTTCATGTCATTTGCATAGATAGGGCAGAAGCCAAGCCACAGGCTGCTGGGCCTTCATATTTTCTATTGTTTCTACCATTATAAATAAGTTGAGGGGAATAGTATAAAGGTCTAGTATAAAGGTCTGGCCTCGGAACATCTCAGAACCGGAAATCTGTATTAGGACCATGAAGCAAGTATAGCGGGTTGGACACTAAATGCTGGCCACTGGCTGCTGATGGGGGGAGTTGAATGTCTGAATGTTCCAGCATGCAGGGAAAAGGCCCAACCATAGAGGCAAACTAGGCCACGGCTTGGGGCTCTGAAATCCCTGAAGCACTTGCCTCAGCCTTCTGGATCCCCTCGTCCATTCATTTTTACACTCTTCCTCCAAGGAGTCCAGAATGGAGTACATGGTTATGTCTATCCTCACAATAACCCTGTAGGCTGAGCAAAAAGTGACTGGCCCAGAGTCACCCCGTGGGTTTCATGGCTGAAGGGGGGATTTGAACTCGGGTCTTCCCAGTCCTAGTCCAGCACTCTAACCACTGCACCATGCTGCTGCACACTATGCACACGCCCTGCAGCAGAGCCACTTCCTGCCTTTTGGAGGAGGTGCAGCAGAGGCGGTTTAGCAGGAGAAATTCCTTGCTGGCTGAGGGATATCTCCCGCATGGCACAAGATGTGACTGAGAGCAGCACACCAGGGACAATTATGAATATACAAGGACGACTTCTACCAGGGTGGATAAAAATCAATGCTTTAAAAAAAAAAAATCAGATTTTTTAAAAAGACCCGAGGCTGACAACTCCTGCCTTATAGAATCCAAGGACGACCTGCCACTTATGTAAGGAAGCCACCAACAGATGTGAAAGATTCCAGGCCTACAACCTGCCTTGAGGCTCCAACTTGGCTGTTCCCTTTCTTTTGATTCCCCAGATGGTTTCACTTTGGGATGTATCTCTCTGGCCCTTGGAACCTGTGGTTGCCAGCTTGCCGCTCAACAAAAAGCTCTATATTTATGGAGCAAAAGCTTATTATGAAATGGCCCCACTCCGTGGCCTCTTGCTAATCTGCACTGGTGCTTCACGGTTGAAATATCTGAACCGTTGTTTGTGTAAACACGGCCCACTTTGATTTAAAATGCAATAAAGTACTAATTATAAAGAAAGTGGCAAAGGGGGTAGAATCAAATAAAGAATTTGCTTGCAGGCTAGAATCCTGGGTTGCCAAGGTTCAAGTCAAAGTAATTGCATGGTTTTGGAGGAATTTCTCTCTCCCTGCCCAGAAAATGAAAAAGAACCCTTTCATTGCAAATGACAAGCATTATGAATTTGTAGGTAGCCATAGTGAGTGGTCCACTAGAAAAAGTCCAAAAGTCACAGTCTGGTAATAGCTTACTAAGGGCCAACTAAAACCACACAAAGTGATGAGCAACAGGCTTTCTAAATTCTCAAGAACTCTTAATCAGGCTGAATGTTAAGCAATCCACCTACCCACCCACCCCACACGTTCTTAGTACTTAGAACTAAAGGAGCCTCCTTTCTGCGACTTTTAACATGGTGAGTCTTACTTAGGACTCACTCCCTAGTTCAGGCCTGCATAACAGAAGGCTCAGGGGCCTGATCCGGCCCACAGGGACTTTTTGCTGGTCTTGGCTTGTCCTGCTCGGCACAGCTGGCCACTTGAGACCAGCTGTCTGCCCTCCTTTGGCCAAAGCCCACTGACACCATCTGTCTCTCCCCACATTCCCCCTCCCAACTCCAACCCTCTGTCCCCTCACTTTCATTAATATTGTTCATAATTAATGTTAACGTTAGAATTAATGTGCCAGAAATTAACCTTGGCCCCTGCACACCAAGGCATGGGGCGTTCTGGCCCATCGGGGCATTTGAGTTGTGCACCTGCCTGCCCTAGATGGTTTGCATCCAACTGTCATCGCTTGAGTTACAAAGGGAGCATGTTCTTTATGCTCTGAGCGGCTGCCATCTTGAACTAACATGGTGGATCAGCAAAATAATAATTTTTTTAAAAAAAATCTCAGTGGGGTTTCCTAGGACCTCATCCCATGTGCTATGAATTTGGTTTTCTTCATCACCATCCTCTTGTTCAGACTATAAATGCAAAACATACTGGCTGACAAGATGAGGAAAATTACTCAAAGTAGTCCCATTGGAATTAAAAGGACAAGTTAGGCGTTGCTTGAGGGGGAGGAAGAAAAGGAGCAGGAAATTTCTCAGCCTGAAGAATACTCCTTCAAGAAAGCCACAATGCCTTCTGATGAGGAATGGTGGCTGAAGCTTCCACAGGGCTCAAGCACAGGCCTATCCTGACCAAAGGATGTGATCTACCATGGAGGCTGGGCCCCTCCCCTGGCTTCAGGACCTGATCCACCCCATAGGCTGCCAGCTGGCTGCCCTGATCTAAAAGAGGAGTTCTCATCTGCTGTCTGAGTATGGAAGGTCTTTGTTGCTGGGCTGGTCAAGATGTCCCTGCAAGGGTACAATCCCTTTCAACTCACAAAAACTCTTGTCTGGGCAAAGCATTAAACATAACGATCGTAATAATAAAAGGCGAAGAACAACCAAGAAACGTGAAGCTCCCATCACTTAAAAAAAGAAACCACATGGCCTGGCAGTGCAGTTCTCCTCCAAGGGGGCAGGTCCTTTGGACAGGGGAAGGAGACTCCCCCTCCCGGTGAGATAGGAGGTAGGAGTGCTGGACAGAGCCAGGTGTCAATCAGTGCTCCTCCTCAGGTTGGCCGGAGAGTGCAGAGGAGGGGGGTTCTTCTCTAAGGCTTGCCTGGTTAAGACTTGCAGTCCACAGCCTTTTAAGGACCGTCTTTTCCCCCTTTGTCTCCCCAGAGGCTCAAGAACAATGACATATTCCCTTAACTCAGTAATCCCCAAACTGTGTGCCAGGGCATTCTAGCATGCCACAAAGGAGCCGTGAGTATACTACAGGAAACAGATACATTAAAGAATGACAGGCTGCTGTCTGCTTAGAGCACCTCCCTGCTGGGGTTGACTGAAACGTCTCTGTATGAGTCACTGTCTTGGCTTGGCTTCCACTAGGCTCTCCAGCTAAGTTGGAACTTGAGTCTGATCCAGAAGGGTCCTTCTCATGTTCACAAAGGCAGTTTTAAAGCACAACTGTTGTTGTTGTTGTTATATTTATTTATTATGAATATTTATATACCGCTTTTCAACAAAAAAAAAGTCTCAAAGAGATTTAAGTAGTGGGGAAAGTAAGATGATTCTCTGTCCCCAAAGGGCTCACAATCTATCTTATTTATTTATTTATTTTACATATTTTTATAATGCCCCAAACTTATGTCTCTGGGCAGTTTACAAAATAAAAACAGAAAGTAAAACATTAGTTAAAACAAAAAGTTTAACACATTACGACAATTTAAAAATCTTAATATTTTAAAACAGCATTAAAACCATTTAAACAATATTAATTAAAAGCCTGGGTGAACAGATGCATCTTTAAAGACTTTTTTAAAGCTGTCAGAGATGTGGAGGCTCTTATTTCACTAGGGAGCGCATTCCAAAGCCTCGGGGCAGCAAGGGAGAAGGCTCGTCCCTGAGTGGCCACCAGACGAGCTGGTGGCAAATGCAGACGGACCTCTCCCGATGATCTCAGTGGGCGGTGAGGTTCATGACGAAGAAGAAGACATTCTCTTAAATACCCAGGACCCAAGCTGTTTAGGGCTTTATAGGTTATAACCAACACCTTGTATTTTGCCTGGAAACATATCGGCAGCCAGTGTAACTCCTTCAATACAGGAGTTATATGGTCTCTCCGAGATGACCCAGAGACCAACCTGGCTGCCACGTTCTGAACCAACTGTAGTTTCCGGACTACGTACAGAGGCAGCCCCATGTAGAGCACATTGCAGTAATCCAGTCTGGAGGTTACCAGCAGATATACCACTGTTTTGAGATCATTCATCTCAAGAAATGGACGCAGCTGGCGTATCAGCCAAAGCTTATAGGAGGCACTTCTGATCACCACCTCAACCTGGGAGACCAGGGAGAGGCTTGGATCCAGAAGCACCCCTAGACTACGTACCTGGACTGCGTACCTGAATCTAAAATAAATACCAAAGAGATATTAGCAAGAGCAACCGGAAAGGTGCTATTCTAGCTCGAAGAGGGACAGATGCTCTCCTCCTAATAAATGTAGCCACTTTTTAGAAGGTGCCTTTTTGCCCATTTAGCAGGGATGGTGTAGATGCCACTCAAAACCCTCTAATTCTGGAAAGCCCCTTTGCTCAAGGGGAAGAAGGAATGCCAAAATCATAGCGGAAAAGTTTCAAAGAAAATGGATATGGGAAGTAGTCCTACCCGCCGGCAAAGAGACACCTGCCGACCAGTCGAGTCTTGATCCTACTTGATCAGGCCATAGCACTTGGAAAAACAGCCTGGCCGCAGGCCACGCCGAGAGGGTGGTATTACTAAACCACGCATGCTTCCTCACTTCCAGCTGTCAGCGAGCGTGCCCAGTAACCAAAGCAAAGGGATGATAAGTACTGCATGGAGCACAGCAGCCAGTGCACCAGAGGCCTTCTGGATTAATGTCAGCGTGTTTCCACCTGTTCACACTTCATCAGCTGGGCAAGCCAACGCAGAGGAGAGGAAGTGTGGTCCATGGCCTCTTGCACTGGAGGGTGCCTGGCCTGCATTATCTTGCAGGGCAATGTTACTGAATGTATGTATGTATGTATGTATGTATGTATGTATGTATGTATGTATGTATGTATGTATATTTTATATGTCATTGTACTGTGGGGCCTACCAGCACTTCCACCACAGGGACCATCATCCATCCATTGCTCTTGATAGCTGCTGGTACCCAAGTGCAAGCTTGGCCACCTATTTTTTCACAGCTTTTGCACAAGTATCAGACTCACATCATGGTGTTGCCTGATGGCAGCAGCAGGAGTGAGGGTCCAGACAGACATAAAAAGGATATAATGACACAGAGGCTGAACATCCAAGAAAACTGAAAGCAGTCACTGGTCATGAGTCTCTATGGGCGCCATTTAATTAAAAATTCATAGGAGGCTGCCTTCTACTGAGTCAGACCCTTGGTCTGTCTAGCTCAGTACTGTCTACACAGACTGGCAGCAGCTCCTCAAAGGTTAGAGGCAGGACTCCCTCTCAGCTCTATCTGGAGATGCTGCCAGGGAGGGATCTATGAACAGCTCTCACTTCTGCCCAGAGGGACATTTCAAAATGGCTGCTCCCATTTGAACCAGGAAGTGGGCCCTCCAGGCAATTTTTTCTTGCAGCAATTTCTCCATCTCCGTGCAGGTGGTGAGGCTGGAGGAAGAACAGGTTGCTGCCTAGGGTTACTTAAAAGGTACAGGAGCTAAGGGAGGTGAGATCTGGCCAGTACTGTTCATTCATGGCTGGCCATTTTGTTGGTCCAAGGAGGGGCTGCCTAGCAACCGCCGAGCCCACTCACAGATTGGTGGTTGCTGGGAAACAGTCGAAGGCTTCCTCCTCTTTGCTCCTGGAACCAGCCAAATGGCTGTGCAAAGCTGGAATGACAGCACAGGGACAGGATGGGGAAGGAAAGCAAAGTGTGTATCCCATCCTCCTGGTCAACAGGGCTACTGGCAATGCGCCGACATGTGGCTTGTGCAACTCTAACCTCTGACTTCAGTGCTCTGTTCTGGGCGAGCCGCGTCACACTTGGCTAATTAGTCCAGGAAACCCTAACGAGTGCAGATTATCCAACAGCTGCCGCTGAGCTTAACCTCACTTCCTCATAAGGACGAGAAGGCATTTTTAATTAACTCGTTTACAAGCACAGCCTGTCAAAAGCAAAGGGACAGGTTCTCCTGATCCTTTCATGCCTTGGCTGAGCTAAAGCAGGATTAATCCTTTCTCTGCACTGGCTCCATCTCTGACTTCAGAGATTAAGTTTTCAAACATCTCACCCCCAGCACCATAGGAACAGAGGAAATTGCCACATTCTGAGTCAGACCCTTGGTCCATCTCGCTCAGTATTGTCTTCACAGACTGGCAGCAGCTTCTCCAAGGTTGCAGGCAGGAATCTCTCTCAGCCCTATCTTGGAGATGCTGCCAGGGAGGGACCTTTGGAACCTTCTGCTCTTCCCAGAGCAGCTCCATCCCCTAAGTGGAATATCTTACAGTGCTCATATGTAGTCTCCCATTCATACGGAACCAGGGCAGACCCTGCTTAGCTAAGGAGACAAGTCATGCTTGCTACCACAAGACCAGCTCTCCTCCCATAGGAACATAGGAAACTGCCATATACTGAGTCAGACCATTGGTCTATCTAGCTCAGTATGGTCTTCACAGACTGGCAGTGGCTTCTCCAAGTTTGCAGGCAGGAATCTCTCTCAGCCCTATCTTGGAGAAGCCAGGGAGGGAACTTGAAACCTTCTGCTCTTCCCAGAGCGGCTTCATCCCCTGAGGGGAATATCTTGCAGTGCTCACACATCAAGTCTCCCATTCAGATGCAACCAGGGCAGACCCTGTTTAGCTAAGGAGACAAGTCATGCTTGCTACCACAAGACCAGCTCTCCTCTCCCATCTCCACCAGGCTGTCACAGTTTCCTTTCCAATCGGGTTTCTGTGCTTTTAACAATGACAAGGAATGCACAAACTCAACAGGTGCTCTCCCCATTATAACATCTTCCTGTTACAAAAAGCTTCACCTGTTGAATTTTTGCCTGTCACACAGTCTGGGCTTCCTTGGCAGTTCAAAAAGCTAGCAGCCCTCACTCCCTTTCATGCTTTTTAAAAAAAATTGTTCATTTTTATGAAAATCATGTGAAGGTTTTATGGTTAAAAACTATCAGCATAGGCAACCCTCTTTCATGCTTTCTGTATTCCACAAAATAATCCCCTTCCATCAACTACTAAAAGAGGGTGGCAACTGCTACTAGATATTCTAAATAGGCTAGTAAATATTTTCCTTTAAATAGCAAGGTGATAAACACAGTCACTTGATAGTTGCAAGAAATGCTCCATATAAGCAAAAGATGATTTAAAATGCAAACCATTTCTATCTGAGGCAAGATAACCAGCCCCTTTTTTTTACTAGCCAGGCAATAAAAACCAGCAGTTGACAAGCTGATGTTAAGCAGGGCAAGTTTTTTTCCACAGATTTATCTTCATGCCAGGAAAATTCAAATAAACTCATATTCTCCCCCTGTTTGCTCCCACCTCAATTTCCATCCCCTTCCTCTATTATCTCTCAAATTTGAGAAAGCAAGCCCCTTAGGGCAGAGGCCTGTATATTCATACTTTGCAAAGTACTATGAATTCTGATACCATGTGAATAATAATAAATATGTTCAACAAACAAGAAATAGAATTGAATTATTTTGCCCTTCTTCCTTCCTTGCCTGGCTGGTCTGCCTATCAACAGCAAACTCCTGCAGATAGCATGAACTACTACAGCAGTGGTCCCCAAACCATGTTTGTGCACTTCTGGTGGTACGTCAGGGCTTTCCTGAGGTACCTTACAGCTAACAAGAACCTGAGAACAGCCCTGCTGGATCAGGCCCAAGAAGGCTATTCTAGTCTAGCATCCTCTTTCATGCAGTGGCCCACCAGATGCTGCTGGAAGCCACAGGCAGGAGTTGAGGGCATCATGCCCTCTCTCCTGCTGTGACTCCCCTGCAACTGGTACTCAGAGGCATCCTGCCTCGGAGGCTGGAGGTGGCCTACAGCCCTCCGACTAGTAGCCTTTGATAGACCTCTCCTCCATGAAGCTATCCAAACCCGTCTAAAAGCCATCCAAACTAGTAGCCAACACCACATCTTGTGGCAGAGAATTCCATAAGTTGAATATGCGTTGTGTAAAAAAGTATTTCAATTTGTAGGACCTAAATTTCTTGGGAACCAATTTCATGGGATGACCCCTGGTTCTAGTGTTATGTGTGTGAGAGAGAAATTTCTCTCTCTCCACTTTCTCCACACCATGCATGACTTTATAGACCTCCATCATGTCTCCCCGCAGTCATCTTTTTTCTAAACTAAATAGCCCCAGGTGTTGTAGCTTTGCCTCATAAGAAAGGTGCTCTAGGCCCCTGATCATCTTGGTAGCCCTCTTCTGCACCTTTTCCAGTTCTACAATGTCCTTTTTTAGATGTGGTGACCAGAATTGTATGCAGTACTCCAGGTGTGGCTGCACCATAGTTTTGTATAAGGGCATTATAATATTAGCAGTTTTATTTTCAATCCCCTTCCTAATAATCCCTTGCATGGAATTGGCCTTTTTCACAGCTGCCGTACATTGAGTCGACACTTTCAACGAGATGTCCACCAAGACCCCAAGATCCCTCTCCTGGTCAGTCACCGACAGCTCAGATTCCATCAGTGTATACTTGAATCTGGGGTTTTTTGTCCCAATGTGCATCACTTTACACTTGCCAACATTGAACCGCAATTGCCATTTTGTCGCCCACTCCCCCAGTTTGGAGAGATCCTTTTGGAGCTGCTCACAATCCGTTTTGAACGCAAGACACATCTTTCTGAAGAAGTAAAGGTAAAGTGTGCCGTCGAGTTGGTGCTGAGCCCTGGCAACCACAGAGCCCTGTGGTTTTCTTTTCTTTGGTAGAATACAGGAGGGGTTTACCATTGCCTCCTCCCACAAAGTGTGAGATGATGCCTTTCAGAATCTTCCATTATCTGGGAAAAATACCAGCGGGGATTTCAACTGGCAACCTCTTGCTCCCTAGGCAAGTCCCTTCCCTGCTGTGCCATTAAGAGGTAGCTCCCTTAAATTTAGCTAAGGGAGAGCTAACTATCCCAATCGAGCCTTGCATAGCATCCCTCCAATGGCTGTTGATGTGTAAACTCTCTCTGAGTGCTTGTGTTTGTATGTGTGTTTAGACTCTGAGTCCTTTGTGGACAGGAAGGAGAGCTGTTCTTATAGTAGCAAGCATGAATTGGCCCCTTTGCTAAGCAGGGTCTGCCCTGGTTTGCATTTGAATGGAGGCTGCGTGTGAGCACTATAAGATATTCCTCTTTGGGGATGAGGCCGCTCTGGGAAGAGCTCCTGCATGCTTGCATGCCGAAGGTCCCAAGTTCCCTCTCTCCAGATAGGGCTGAGAGAGACTCCTGCCTGCAAGCTTAGAGAAGTCACTGCCAGGCTGTGTAGACAATACTGAGCTAGATAGACCCATGGTCTGATTCAGTATATGGCAGCTTCTGATGTTGCTAACCATTCTTCTCACACCTTTTGTTTCATAAACCACTTTGAGAACTATATTTTAAAATGTGGTATATCTATATACTATTTCCTAAAGTGCTGAATAGGACTCTCATGTGTGGGAGGCACTCACACATGCCCGTTGACCCGCAGATATGTCCATGTTCAAAAAATCTGAAGGAAAAAACCCAAGGGGGCAAACCCCCTCCCCACAAAACTGTCCCCATGTTAGTCAATGGGACAGAACGTTCATGAGCTCAGAAATTAAGTGTTAGCAGACAAGCAGATGGCCAGAGGTAATGGAACTCTATGGCGGAGGGGTGGTGTGGAGGAGGCTCCCAAGGCTTGAGTAACACTCGCACACCGGGGTAGACTGGAGCATTTTGTTGTGGGTTCGCTTTTGTAAATCGTGTCAATAGTAACAATAACAGTAGTCATAGTAGTAGTAGTTCCCATTAGGCCACCCAGGCCTCTCTTCTGGCTGTTGCTTAACTGTGGAGACAGCGACTGATTGTATGTTTACACAACAAGACCAACACTTTCCCTCCCAATGGTTTTGGTCAGCTAACTTGTTTCGCTCTCAGTATTACTAACCAGGCATACTTCCACACTGACATAGACAATGTTGCGGATGATCAATACCTCTCGTGCAAAATGAAAGCGCACCAATAAATTGTTATTGCACAGATACTTTTTGGTTTTTTGGGGGTGGGGGAATTTATAACTCTGTGAGGCTATTCTGACGATTAGGAGAAATCGGGCTCGGAGAGCCGAGCCCAATTTCGCCTGACTGTGTGAGCCCCAGGCGGCGGTTAACCCGCCTAACTACCCCTTCCCTTAAACCGGGTTTGTGGAGCGAGCACTCCGCAAACCCGGTTTTTTAAACCGCGAGTAGCGGTGAGTAGCCGCCTTTTAAAAGCAGCCTCCCGGCTCGGGGGGTCTTATCTTGCTCTCCCGCAAACCCTATGGAGGCGGGTCTCTGTGATCGTGAGACCCGCCTCTCTGTGTGTGAGTATAGGGACATGTTGGCAGGTATGCAAGTCCTCTGGAGACATCTAACCATTTTCTCCTCCCTTTTGCTGTGTAAACCACTTTGATAGTTTTTTATTTAAAGGTCTGAGGACCCAGGAGGGTTATGGTACCCATCAAAGTTGGGGAATCACTGGTCTCTCTATTATGGACCGCTTTATTGTTGCTATAAATGCACTTACTGATGGCAGTTCTTCAGATATATCTGGATGGTGACTTCTTCCCACAGAGACTAGATACTCAACATGGGATCTGAAAACCTCTCCTATTATGATCCTAAGGCATCTGAGCCTTCTTTTATTTCTACGGGCAAATTTCTAGCATCCAAAGTCACAGAGGAGCAGTTAGAGATGTGCAGTTATTAAAATGTCATAATACTTCCCATCCTATTAAGAGAACGCCTGGCCTGTGGACATCCTGTTTCAGTTGCAAATTATAGAAGCCTTTGCTAGATCTATGCACACTGGAACACTCCAGGGTCTTTGCCAGGGGACATACCAATGGAGCTGCTCTCAGATATAAGGGGTCTTCTGGACGCCCCTCCAGACAGCCTTAACTGACTGTGGTGACTGTGATTTGCACCTGGATCTTCTCCATCGAAAGCCGAGCAATTTCTTGTATTTCACGTCTTCCTGATTCATGGCCGTTTTGGAAGGTGTGTCTAATCCCTCCTGCCAAACAAGGTTTTGGTTATAACCTATAAAGCCCTAAACAGCTTGGGCTCTGGGTATTTAAGAGAATGTCTTCTTGGCTATGAACCACACCGCCCATTGAGATCATCTGGAGAGGTTCATCTGCAGTTGCCACCGGCTACTCATGGATGGGCCTTCTCCATTTCTGCCCCGAGGCTTTGGAACACACTTCCTGCTGAAATAAGAGCCTCCCCATCTCTGACAACTTTTAAAAGAGCAGTCAAGAAGCATTTGTTCATCCAGGCTTTTAATTAGATACTGTTTTAATTGTGTTTTAACAGTTAACTTTTTAATTGAAATGTTTTAATCTTTTATCGGTCATTTTTATTGTTTTATAAACTGCCCAGGGAACTTGCGTTTGGGGTGGTATAGAAATGTATTAAATAATAATAAATACAATAATTATTTTTAGGGGGGAGGGTGCTTACGATTAAGCTGACCCACTCACGACCAGTTTGGGGCAGCAGCTGAGCTCATATTCAATTAGAAAGGAGGAGAGAAGTGTGTGTGTGTGTGTGTGTGTGTGTGTGTGTGTGTGTGTGTGTGTGTGTGATATTAATTCATTGCATGTTTTAAATAAGTTAGTGCAGAGGCAAAGGGGAGAGGAAATGGGCAATAAACAGAGAACTGGTGTGAAGCAAAATAAACTGAAAGAGTACTTAATCTCTTTTGTGGCAGGCGTCACCTTTCCCCCCGGTAATAAAGCACTGCAAAAGGGGTGATGGCTTGGAAGGAACTGGCATGGAAGAAGCCGATCCAGCTGACAGGCAGAACACACCAGGCAGAAAGTCCACCTGGCTGCTATTGTGATCTCTCCATACACTACCACATGTTTTCAAGCACCTCTATGAAGCCTAAGGCAAGAGTTCTCAAGCTTGGGCTCCCAGATGTTGTTAGATTACCACTCCTGTCATCCCCAACATCTGGGGACCCAAGCTTGACATCTGGCCTAGGAGCAAGAGTCATATCCCCCAAGCTTTTAAGTGCAGGGGCATCTGGCCTTTCTCCTTTTTGGATATGTAAGGCATCATCAACGGAGTCACAAAAAGGAATTTCCTGAAGTCAGACCTTGTGGGTCGCTGCAAACTTGGCAGCCTGGACTCTGGGCTTCGAGGGCTGATATCTTGAATGCCGCCCTTTCCTCACAGGGACTAGAAATTCATCACAGAAGCTTAAAGGTTTTACTAATATCCCAAAGGATCTGAGCTGCCATTTAAAGTTGTTTTTAAAGGGCAAATTTCTAGCTTGCAAGGCTACAGAATCTAGAATTTTCACTCAAGGAACAAATGATGACCAGGCTCAGACTATCATACTTCGGACACATTACGCGAAGACCCAGCTCCCTTGAGAAGTCCATAATGCTGGGGAAAGTTGAAGGAAAGAGAAGAAGAGGATGACCAGCAGCAAGGTGGATGGACTCGATGATGACAGCAAGGAATGCACCACGGAGAGACCCGAAAGGCCAAGTGGAAGACAGATCATCCTGGAGAGAAGCTATCTATGTGGTCACTAAGAGTCAACACCGACTTGACGGCACTTAATCAATCAATCAATCAAACAAGCAAACAAACAAGGCTACAGAGGAGAAGCTGGAGAGACATAGCAATTAAAATGCTGCAATACTTGTTTGCTGGAGCAGGACTCACTTGCCTGAGGAACCCCTGCTAACTGAGCACAAAGGCACCTTTCAAAGTGGTGATTATCTTATATTTTGCAGGGGGGAGCAACTGGCCCTATCCAGCCCTAGCACAGCATCCCTCCTGTGGCTGTTGCTGGAGTCTACCTTCTTTTTAGATAGTGAGCCCTTTGGGGACAGGGAACCATCTTTATACTTTTTTTTAAAAAAAAGTAAACCACTTTGAGAACTTTTGTGTAAAAGCGGTATATAAATATTTGGAGTACCACAACAATTTATATACTGCTTTTCAACAAAAGCTTCCAAAGTGGTTTACATAGATATATAATTAATAAATAAGATGGATCCCTGTCCCCAAAGGGCTCACAATCTAAAAAGAAACACAAGATAGACACCAGCAACAGTCACTGGAGGTACAGTGCTGGGGGTGGATAGGGCCAGTTACTCTCCCCCTGCTCAATACAGAGAATCATCAGGTTAAAAAGGTGCCTTTTTGCCAGTTACCTGGGGCTGCTGATTACAGCAGGAGGAGAGCAACTGGCCCTATCCATCCCCAGCACAGCATCCCTCCAGCGGCTGTTGTTTGGCGCTTTCCAGATTAAACCCTACAGCATGGCCACGATGGATCTCCTAAGTGTGCTTCCGTATTTCTGTGTTGGGACACTGCAGTTCCTGCGCTGACAGCAAGGTGCCGTTCACATTTCCGATGCCTTCTTTCGGATTTTATCTTTGCATTTCAGTGCTACAAGATTGCAAGTCCGTTGCAGAAGAGTAGCTGTATTTTCCCATCGTAGGAGTTAAGAGATTCTGGGGGTCATTTTCAATACAAGCCTGGCAAGCGGAAGCATTTTACCCCTGTTGTAGCGTGTAATCTGGAAAGCGTATAATCTGGAAAGTTCTTAACCTGGGATCCATAGACTCCCTGGGAGTCCATGGGGTAGTTACATAGGAACACAGAGGGTGCTTATGATCCGATGTAGTCAAAGCCTTGTTCCATCCAGCTCAGTAGTGTCTACCCTGACTGGCAGCAGCTCTCCAAGGTTTTCAGGCAGGAGTCTTTCCCAAACCTACCTGGAGATGGGAGGGAGTGAAACTGGGACCTTCTGCATGCATGCAAACAGATGCTCTTCCACTGAGCAATGGCCCCACTCCCTAAGGGAACTATCTTGAAGTGCTCACATGTAGTCTCCCATCCAAATGCAAACCAAATCAAACCCCTCCTTAGCAAAGGGAGCAATTCATGCTTGCTACCTTATGTGGCACAGTGGGGAAATGCTTGACTAACAAGCAGAAGGTTGCCGGTTCGAATCTCATATCAGGCAGCAGCGGTATAGGAAGATGCTGAAAGGCATCATCTCCTACTGCGCAGGAGGAGGCAATGGTAAACTCCTCCTGTAGTCTACCAAAGAAAACCACAGAGCTCTGTGGGCGCCATTAGTTGAAATCGACTTGATGGCACACTTATTTACTTTACTGCAAGACCGTCTCTCCGTCCCCTTCTGGGGGATGGATTTCCACATGGTCAGTCAGAAATTGTATATAGAGGTAGCTCCCCCAAAACATCATTTATAATCAAATTTGGTACATCCTGTATTTTTCTTGAACTTTAATTATACCTTCATTGTTGACAAGATATATCATGACTCTCTCCCTTGGGGTGATGTCACTGCTCACACACTGGTAGAGGCTGTGGGAGGGAATCGGTGCTGTAGCTGTAACTCAAAGGGCACAGAGTGGTGGATGCATCCAACATGGTAGTTTAGTCTTCTAAGGAAAAGTCCAGTCCTTCTCACGGCACCAATGGTCTAGAGGTTCTTGCTTTTGTTAAAGATGTTTTATTTTAAAAAACTTTTTAAAAAAAGTATCTCAGAGATGCTGAATTCTGCACTGCCCAGCAAATGAAGCATCATCAGGGAGGTGGCAAATTCACACAACCCTGGGGATTGCTCTCTGATGGCAAGTTGGCTTTCAAGTCATGGTGTGAAGACCAGAAGAGCAGCAAATGATCTTCTCACGTCAGGATGAAGCTAGCACAGTGCCAGAGGCGCATATTCTGGCTTGACTCTTCCAGGAGATGGAAATCCCGGCATTTCTGCAATTATGGGTATTAAAACTCCCTTGTAGTTAGCACTTTGCAAGTGAAGTGAGCCCTAGTTTCATTCCTCATGCTGTAATATGGCAAAGAACCTGCTCACTGCTTTCAATGGAATCCAACTGCACTGCTGCTTTGTCTTCTGCAGCTTTTTAATTTCTGTACATTAAACGATGAATGAATGAACAAACAAACGTGTCTTCCTAACTCACTTTTAGCCTAGGACTAATCCAGGCTATCCCACGGAGGAGTGTCAGGATCAGGAGCAATCCCAGCGGGTCTCATGACCGGCCCTACCTGGGCAAGCACTGCCCAAGAACATAAGAACAGCCCTGCTAGATCAGGCCCAAGGAGGCCCATCCAATCCAGCATCCTGTTTCACGCAGTGGCCCACCAGATGCCTCTGACAACCCAAAGGCAGGAGTTGAAAGGGGCATGCCCTCTCTCCTGCTGTTACTCCCCTGCCACTGGAATTCAGAAGTATTGTGCCTCTGAGGCTGGAGGTGGCCTATAGCCCTCCGACTAGTAGCCCTTGATAGACCTCTCCTCCATGAAGTTATCCAAACCCCTCTTAAAGCCATCCAGGTTACTGGCTGTCACCACATCACGTGGCAGAGAATTCCACAAGTTGATTATGCGTTGTATGAAAAAGTACCTCTGTTTGCTGGTCCTAAATTTCCCGGCAATCAATTTCATGGGATGACCCCTCGTTCTAGTGTTATGTGAGAGGGAGAAGAATTTCTCTCTATCCACTTTCTCCACACCATGCATGATTTTATGGACCTCTATCACATCTCCCCACAATCATCTTTTTTCTAAACTAAAAAGCCCCAGGTGTTGTAACCTTATTCATTCATTCATTCATTCATTCCATTTATACACCGCCCAAAACCTGCCTCATAAGAAAGGTGCTCCAGGCCCCTGATCATCTTGGTTGCCCTCTTCTGCACCTCAGGTAGAACTGCTTGTGGAACCGGCCTTATTATGTTCAACGAGTGTACAGATGTCTGTACACTCATATGTGCTTTTGTGTGAATGACTGTACCTCTCTTCTTTTACAAGCGAGTCTGAATACAGGTCCCTCAAATACAAGATACTGATCGGAAGCCGAGTGCTGTACCTGTGTTCAACATATCATGTGAATATCTGTACCTGTGTACAGAGCACTACCTGCGTATACTGTACACTCCTGGTAGGCGTGTCCAACATAGTGTCTGAACAGGGCTAAAGACTGCCTGGGCAGCATGTGTTAGGCCAGGGGTTCCTAACCTTGGTCCCGTGATCTTGCTAGGCTACAACTCCCATCATCCCCGGCCACAACAGCCAAAGACCATTGTGGCTGGGGATGATAGGAGTTGTAGTCCAACATCTGGTGACTCAAGGTTGAGAAGCCCTGTGTTAGGTGGTTGGGCTTCACTGCCTGGCATAGCTCATTGCTCTTCTCAGTGACCAAGAGCAGTAGAACACACTATGCAAAAAAAGTTGTATATTCTTGCATACATCCACATGCATATCTTTTGCAGCTGCCAAGTGGTTCGATGTGCAAAATGCCTATACATTGGAGAATGCATCTTTGCTTGGTGCGCAATCCGGTTTACAGAGAGTTTTAATTTTTCTTTCCCTCTTTTTTCTTTTTTTGATATTTCTTTACACCCAGCCCTTGTTCTTCTGGGGCTGGCCAGCAGGCCTTAGAACAGCACAGCTGCACTGCATCTGGTTACGCTGGCACAGGACGGCTGGAGCAACGTTTGTTTTTCCAACCATCCTGAAGCTCTTCCTTTCAACCGCTCCCAGCAGCGACGACTTCTGGAATCCGATTACAGAAGCACTTCCTCTCTGCTTCCAACCGTTCATTTTCAATCAGACCCGCTGCCAGCTCCCTGCAGACAGATCCTGCTTTGTCATGCACTGTCTTACTCTTTAATCTGGGGGCCTGACTCTTACACTGCAATTTTGAAGGGGGTGGGAGGACGACTCCACATTTCAGCTTTCGTCTCTATTTTTAAGGTCTACAATGAGATAGGCCTCTCGAAAGGGTCACCCGCTTCGACCCAGAAACCCCACTCCATAACCCGAAACGTGAGAAGGCTGGCTGAGGTGACTCAGTGATGAGGGAAACACACTCTGCACATGCACAGAAATTTTTTTCCCTACACATTACTTCAGAGATTCTTGGCATTCAAGCCCCCCAAATCCTGGCAGCACAGGAAGAACTAAAGGAATCTGAGCACGGTTCCCTCCAAGGCGTGTGCATGTGCTCCCGCTCACACATTTTCTGATGTCCACTCAGTTAATTTTAGATCCCACTTAGGTTGAATCAGTAAGGTCTCACTCTGAATGCAGGTGGGCACACACTGCCTTGATACTCCCGCCCAGAACAAAACTCATTCTTCACAGAGATGGGGAAAAAATCAGAGAGTTGGCACTGACACTGGATCTGAGGTCAGAAATGTGTCTCCAATTTTTCTTGCATAGCCCAGTTTTAAGCAGGCCAGCCCGGTGGCCTCCTGGTGGTTAACCTGCCAAACAACCCCTCCGCTCCGGTTTTTAAAATCGTGAGTAGCCGCGGCGTGGCTCCGTAGCGTGGCTACTCATGAGTAGACCCCTGGAAGGGAGGTGAAAAAGCCGCCACCCGGCTCCTGGGGTCTCTCCAGTATGCCCTGCACGCTCGCGCAGGGCATACTGGAGCTTCCAGGGGCCGTGCGGCCCCAAACTCACCAGCCCCCACTGGCTCCATCATGGAGCCGGCAGTCATATGGACAGCCGATCCGGCCGCCCAGGGCTTCCGCCCTGCTCATCTGCAGGGAGAGCGGGCTTAGCCCACTCTCTCCACTTACCTTCCCAAACCGGGTCTCACTGATCATGAGACCCGGCTCACTGAGTCAGACCATTGGTCTATCTAGCTCAGTATTGTCTTCACAGACTTGGCAGCGGCTTCTCCAAGATTGCAGGCAGGAGTCTCTCTCAGCCCTATCGTGGAGAAGCCAGAGAGGGGTCTCTTGGAACCTTCTGCTCTTCCCAGAGCGGCTCCATCCCCTGAGGGGAATCTCTTTCAAGGCTCAAACATCAAGTCTCCCATTCATATGCAGCCAGGGTAGACCCTGCTTAGCTAAGGGGACCAGTCATGCTTGCTACCACCAGACCAGCTCTCCTCTCCTGAGCAGAGGAGTCATTTCTGAAGTAACCTCTCTCCATCAACGTTACTTATCCAGATCAGCTGTCTAGGCAGAAGGAACCGTATGTTCCCAGTGTGAAGTGACTATGTACTATGCCAGGGGTTCCCAACCTGTGGTACTCCAGGTGTTCCTGAACGACAACTCCCATCACCCCCAACTTCAATCTATTGTGGCTAGAGATGATGGGAGTTGTAGTTCAGCAGCATTCGCCGTACTACAGCCTGGGAATCCCTGTACTATGTCATAGGACAAGGGTGGCCAACCTGAGACTCTCCAGCGGCTGTTGGACTACAATTCCCATCATCCACCACCACAGGTTTTTTTCACAGGTGGGGATGATGGAAGTCGTAGTCCAACAACAGCTGAAGATTTTCAGGTTGGCCACCCCAGTCACAGGAGGATGCTATTTTATATGCCAGCACAAAAGACTGACTGCGTGTCATCATAAATTGAGGCCAACTCCTAATGGTAATCTTATTTTTCTATATAAGCCACTTTGGAAACTTTTGCTATTGGTTGTTGTCGTTGTTGTTGTTGGTGGTAGTAGTACTAGTAGTACCTAAAAACACTTCAAATCTCTTCTAACAATAATAGTTACTGTATTTGCCTGAATTCAGGACTAGGAGGCCATTCACACAATCAAAAACTGTGTTCTACCTGGGTTTGAGAGCTGTGTGTAGGAGGGAAAGCTACCCTAGCTTCCACACAATCACTTCCACTCAAGTTTCCCTGCTACCTTGCTTCCACACAACTGAAAATTAGGAGCACCCACAGCTTCCAAACCCAGGTAGAACACAGGTTTTTTGTGTGTGAATGATCCCACAGTATAACCTGGATTTAACCTGGATTTTTTGGAAAAGCCTTAGAGGCTATTCACACGATTGTAGAAAATCGGGCTAGCCTCCGCTAGCCCGATTTTCTACAATCCTGAGAACCACCAGGCTCGGCTGCGAGCCTGGTGGTTCTTGAGCGGGTCACCGGCTCAAGTAGCCCCCCCCCCAAAACCGTGGTTTTTTACCGTGAGTAGCCGCGATAGCGCCGCGCCACGGCTACTCACGAGTAGACCCTCGGAGGGGAGGCGATAAGCCGCATCCCGGCTCCGGGGGTCTCTCCAGCATGCCCTGCGCGCTCACGCAGGGCATGCTGGAGCTTCTGAGGGCCGATTGGCCTCCACCGGCTCCGTTACGGAGCCGGCAGTTGTGTGGGTGGCCAGTACGGTTGCCCGGAGCAGACTGTCCGCTCGTGTGCGGGGAGAGTGAGCTAAGCCCGCTCTCCCCGTTCATCCTTAGAAACCGGGTCTCACTGATCGTGAGACGGCTCTGAAATGCAGAGTCTCCTTTGTCGACCGTGAGAAGAGCTCCATAGTTGTGCTCTGATCACCACACCAAGGCTGTACTTCTCTTCTGCTCTACCTGAGACTAGTAACTGAGCAGCTGAGGTGCAGAAGGGGGCGGGGGCGGAGGCGCTGTGCTACAACTTCTGTTCTGTTCACACTGGGGCCTAGGCTTTGGCTCTTCTGCGTCACCGTCAAGCAGGCGGCATCAGAGCTTCAGACCTGACTAAATTTCAGAGGGTTTCAAACAGAAGCTGGCCGATCGTCTGTCAGGGATGCTGTAGCAGATTCTTGCACTGGGCAGAGGTTGGACTAGATGACCTCTAAGGTCCCATCTAACCCTAAAATTCTGTAATTCTAGTTAGTATAACAATTAAATGTGCTGTAAATGACAACAACAACAACTGCTGAATGGAAACAACATCAAGAATTTGGAAGAGAAAGAACATTACAAATACTTGGGCATTCTTCAGGCTGATAACATCGCACACACTGAAGTTAAAAGAAAAATGGGAGGTGAGTACATCAGGAGAGTTAGAAAAATCCTCAAGTCCAAACTCAATGGCGGGAACACCATACAAGCCATAAACACCTGGACTATACCTGTTATCAGATACAGTGCAGGAATAATAGACTGGACCCAGGCAGAGCTAGAGACGCTAGATCGTAAGACCAGGAAAATCATGACCATCAATCATGCTCTGCACCCCCGCAGTGATGTTGATAGGCTATACCTCCCTCGCAGCTCAGGTGGAAGAGGAATGCTGCAAGTCCATCAAACAGTAGAGGAGGAGAAAAGAGGCCTTGAAGAATATATCAAGGACAGTGAAGAAGATGCACTTCAAATGGTCAAGAACACGAAACTATTCAACACCAATGAAAGAAAGCAGGCCTACAAGAAAGAACAAGTCAAGAACCGAGCAGAAAAATGGAAAAATAAGCCACTGCATGGTCAATATTTGCACAACATAAACGGAAAAATCACACATCAACAAGACCTGGCAATGGCTTAAGAATGGCAACTTGAAGAAAGAAACAGAGGGTCTAATATTGGCTGCACAAGAACAGGCACTAAGAACAAATGCAATAAGAGCAAACGTCGAAAAATCAACCACAAACAGCAAGTGCCGCCTTTGTAAAGAAGCAGATGAAACAGTGGACCACCTGATCAGCTGTTGTAAAAAGATCGCACAGACTGACTACAAACAAAGGCATGACAAGGTAGCAGGGATGATACACTGGAACATCCTGTAGCCAAAAATTGGTGGGACCATAACAATGAAAAAGTTGTAGAAAGTGAAGATGCAAAAATATTATGAGACTTCCGACTACAAACAGACAAACATCTGCCACACAATACACCAGATATAACTGTAGTTGAGAAGAAAGAAAAACAAATCAAAATAATCGACATAGCAATACCAGGGGATAGTAGAATAGAAGAAAAAGAAATAGAAAAAATCACCAACTACAAAGATCTACAAATTGAAATTGAAAGGCTGTGGCAGAAAAAGACCAAAAGAATCCCAGTAGTAATTGGCACCCTAGGTGCAATTCCAAAACTTGAAGAGCACCTCAACACCATAGGGGCCACAGAAATCACCACCAGCCAATTACAAAAAGCAACTTTACTGGGAACAGCCTATATTTTGTGGCAATACCCATAACAACTACAATACTGATAACAAAATTCTGGCATCCCAGGTCCTTGGGAAGGACTTGATGTCTGGATAAAACAAACCAGTCAATAACACCTGTCTGACTGTGCAAACGAGAAATAATAATAATAATAATAATAATAATAATAATAATAATAATAATATTAACAATAATTAATAATTAAATGTAAAGTCCCTGGTTCAAATCTCAGTACAGCCATGGGTGCTGTACATCTCTAAGCACAAACTGTGACTTCATTTTTCTCAGTATGTTAATTGTGAATGTGGCACATAAATGACCAGTATCCACTGCCATTTTTGAAGAAGTCAGAAACAAACAGCAGGAATCCTTTCTCAGCCCTATCTTGGAGATGCTGCTAGGGAGGGGACTAGGAAGCTTTTGCTCTTCTCAGAGCGGCCCCATCCAAAATTATTTGTTGTATTTGTTGAGTTGTTTTTATGCCTGTTTTTATATGTTTTTATACTTTTAACATGATGTTTTTATTGTCTTTTTATTGTATGTTTTTAACTTTTGTAAACCGCCTTGGGGTTATCTTTTTAACAAAAGGCGGTATATAAATGCAAAAATAAATAAATAAAAATAAATAAAATAAAGGGAACATATTACAGTGCTCACATGTAGTCTCCCATTCAAATGCAAGCCAGGGCAGACACTGCTTAGAAAAGGGGCCAATTCGTGCTTGCTACCACAAGGCCAGCTCTCGCCCCATAATGGGGGCTCTCATGGAGAGCACCTGCACTTTTAAATTTGCAGCTATGGCACTACCTACATGACTTGGGACTGGGGTAGCTGTCCAACCACATTCACCCATACAAATCTGCTAGGGCCCTCTGACTGTCAAATGGAGACTTTCTCTCAGCCTAGCCATTGGCACACATCTGGCTGGCGGGGACCAGGGATAGGGCCTTTCAAGCAGTGACCCCTGTCTTCGGAATGCCCTCCCAGAAGGGCTTCAGCCGTCTCCTTCCTTGATAAGTTTTAAATAGAAGCTTTTAGAAATGGGCTGTAATTGGGTTTCTGGTGCTACTTTATCTTATGTATAGCTTATATTATCTGTTTCTCTCTTTTACTGCATTTTATGATTTACTGGATTTTTATTCTGTTTATTGTAGATCTTATGCTTTTACGCGTTTATTGTAAAATAAATTGTGCTGGAGGGGCAGGATGTAAATATTTTAAATAAACAAACAAACAAATAAAATGCCAAGCCCTTCACAAGCATGGACCCCGTTCTCATGCCTGAGAATGCAACTGGAATGAACACCAGGTCCACACGCTACCTCCTCCTTCATGTGCAAGGCCATGATGAAAGAACTCTGGCTTGTTAAATCACAACTGCACATGTCCTTTGATCTCAGGAGCTGTGGCTTAACTGCAGTTTACATGCCAGGATGTGAAACCAGAGTTAACAAACCCCAGTTAAGAAACCATACAAAAGTTGCTGTCAAGGTGGAACAAGATACCGGAAGATACCTAAAGGACTGCCTCCCCCACACATAAGACCCCGGCATTCTCCTAGTGAGATCTGCTTGTGCTCACTGAAGTGAAGTTCGTGAGAAAGCCTTTTCTGTGGAGGTGCCCAGCATGTAGAACTCCTTGCCACAGGATTTCAACAACACCACCCCCTGACACCCAACACCATTCAATTTTTGTTGTTGCAAAAAGCCCTTTTATACTATGGTTTATGCCCGTTTCTCTTGTGTGGCCTTTTCATCTACCATTTTTGAAACTCTTCTTCAATTTTTTGATATTGCTTCTGCAGATATATGCATTTTGGTTTATGTCAGCCTCTCTCAGAGCCCCGTGTCAGAGAGGAAAAGTGGCATAAAGGCTTTTAAAATAACTAAATATATATTCGAGAGTCAACCTGGGATTCTGAACTCTGCTGCAATATGCAAATCAGCGGGTGAGCATTCATTAGGGGAGGAGAAGTGTGGATGGGAACCGGGTGTGGGGGGCAGTTTCCTTAATACTTTCCCACCTGCCATTTTCCCTCTTCATTCTCTGTGCCCCAGAAGTTCTCAAACTTGCGTTCCCCGGTGTTGTTGGACTACAACTCCCATCATTGCTTGCCACAATGGCCAGGCCAGAGAAGGGAGAATCGGGGAGCCTCCCCACTCCCACCATATAAGAACATAAGAACAGCCCTGCTGTGTCAGGCCCAAGGAGGCCCATCTAGTCCAGCATCCCGTTTCGCACAGTGGCCCACCAGATGCCTCTGGAAGCCACAGGCAGGAGTGGAGGGCATTCCTTCTCTCCTGCTGTGACCCCCCTGCAACTGGAACTCAAGAGTTATTCTGCCTTGGAGGCTGGAGGTGGCCTATAGCCCTCCGACTAGTAGCCGATGATAGACCTCTCCTCCCTGAAGTTATCCAAACCCCTCTTCAAGCCATCCCACCACGTTTCCTCTGCAGCCCCCACCTCCCCACTGGACCAGTGAAGCTACCAGAAATCCAACCGGTGGGAAAGCAGATGGGGTAGGTTTTCAAACTTGGGTCCCCAGGTGTTGTTGGACTGCAATCCCCATCATCCCCTGTCACATCTGGGGACCCAAGTTTGAAAACCTACCCCATCTGCTTTCCCACCGGTTGGATTTCTGGTAGCTTCACTGGGCCAGTGGGGGAAAGCTGATGGGGAGGGGGCTGCAGAGGAAACGGGGTGGGATGGGGGAGGCTCACCCCTCTGAATGCCCCCACCACAGGGATCCCACGCCGGCCACCAAAGGTGGCGTTCCGCCCTCAGAAGCTCGTTTCCTGCCCCGAGAACCAGAGTTCTCAAGTTTGCATGACAAGCCTGCCATTCTCCTGCCATTCTCCCACGGGTAAGGAAAGTCCGAGGCGCTCTGCGAGGCGTAACCTCCTGAAAGGGAAGGCGAGCATAAATCAGCTGCTCTGATTCAGCTCCTCCGCTTGGGTTGCTAAGAATACTCCCGTGTTTATCCTCAGCCCTCAGGCAGTAGAAGTTTGCTTTCAACTTGTCCATGCTTTTCCCCAGGGCTCCCAAGCACCACCGAGGCATTTCCTTTCCCGTGTACAGAAGACCGTTTGGGACGAAGGGTCGACAAGGGAGGCTTCCCAACTGCCCAGGGCAGGGAAAGGGTGAGGGTGGAATCACAGAATCCAAGAGCTGCAAGGGACCCAGGAGGTCTTCTAGACCAACCCCCTGATGAGTGCAGGAAACGGCTACAGGATACCTGTTGGATGGCTATCCATCTAGAGAAGGAGAGCCCACAACTGCACCAGGCAAGCTCTCACCGTCAGGGAATGTCATTTAAAGTCTAGCCTGAATCTACTTCCTTGCCATTTCAGCCCACTGGTTCCACTCCTGCCCTAGGAGCACAAACATCTGCTTCTTCTTTGATGGGGCAGCCCCTCAGACATTTGAAGTAAGAAGTGGGGTCAGTGCTTTTTAATTTATTCATAAATGATCTAGAAGTAGGGGTAAGCAGCGAGGTGGCCAGATTTGCCATTGACACCAAACTATTTTGGGGAGTGAAATCCAAAACAGATTGTGAGCAGCTCCAAAAGGATCTCTCCAAACTGGGGGAGTGGGCGACAAAATGGCAAATGTTGGCAAGTGTGATGCACACTGGGATGAAAAACCCCAATTTCAAGTATACGTTGATGGGATCTGAGCTGCCGGTGACTGACCAGGACTTGGGGTCTTGGTGGACAGCTCGTTGAAAGTGTCGACTCAATGTGTGGCAGCTGTGAAAAAGGCAAATTCCATGCTAGGGATCATTAGGAAGGGGATTGGAAATAAAACGGCTAATATTATAACGTCCTTATACAAAACTATGGTGCGGCCACACCTGGAATACTGCATACGATTCTGGTCACCACATCTAAAAAAAGACATTGTAGAACTGGAAAAGGTGCAGAAGAGGGCAACCAAGATGATCAGGGGCCTAGAGCACCTTTCTTATGAGGCAAACCCCTGGGGCTTTTTAGTTTAGAAAAAAGACGACTGCGGGGAGACATGATAGAGGTCTATAACAGTGTTTCTCAGTGTTTTTGGCGTCATGGACCAGTACATTATACATGAGCAGGTTCCTGGACCAGCAGTTAGCAAGGGGGTCGCCTCCCTCACACCCAACCTGACCCCCAGGCACCCCCCCAAAAAACGATTTCGGGCAGCTCTCCTCGGCTCATTTTCAGGCAGCCCTTGCTGCTGGATAATGTTCATTCTGAGGAAGTGAAATGAGCATTATCCAGCAGCGAGGTCTGCCTGGAAATGAGCTCCAGAGAGTTCCTGGTGGTCTCCACCAGCCCAAAAGTGTTTGGGGTTTTTGGAAGTGGTGGTGGTTTTTATTAATGATGTCTCACGGAGCAGTACCCAATGCCTCACGGACTGGTGGTTGGGAAACACTGGTCTCCAAAATAATGCATGGTGTGGAGAAAGTGGATAGAGCGAAATTCTTCTCCCTCTCCCATCAAACTAGAACCAGGGGTCATCCCATGAAATTGAGTGCCAGGAAATCTAGGACCAGCAAATGGAAGTATTTTTTCACACAACGCATAACCCACTTGTGGAATTCTCTGCCACGAGATGTGGTGACAGCCAACGACCTGGATGGCCTTAAGAGGGGTTTGGATAACTTCATGGAGGAGAGGTCTATCAAGGGCTACTAGTCAGAGGGCTATAGGCCACCTCCAGCCTCCAAGGCAGGATGGCTCTGAGTACCAGTTGTAGGGGAGTAATAAAAGGAGAGTGGACGTGCCCCTTTCAACTCCTGCCTGTGGGCCTCCCAGTGGCATCTGGTGGGCCACTGTGTGAAACAGGATGCTGGACTAGATGGGCTTCCTTGGGCCTGATCCAGCAGGGTTGTTCTTATGTTCATGAGGTTCTACACATGAGCAGTCTGGAGAGCTGAAGTGGGTTACGCGAGGAGAGTGGGTTTAGCCTCCTCTTCCCACACACGAGCAAGCCTGAAGCCCTGGGAAGCCAGATCGGCTGCCCACACAATTGCCGGCTCTGTCACAGAGCCAGCAGGGGCTGCGGGGATCAGGGGCCATCTGGCCCCCAGAAGTCCCAGGATGCCCTGCACGAGTGAGTGCACGACCAGGAGGACTGTGGGTGCACGAGTGAGTGAGTGCACAAGTGAGTGCACGAGTGCACGACCAGGAGGACCGTGAGTGCACGACCAGGAGGCTTGTTACAGCCTCCTGGCAGAGGTCTCCTCACGAGTCACCATGGCACAAAGCCATGCCACAGCATCTCACGAATGGGTAAAAAGGTTTACTGGAGCGCGCACTCCGCTAACCCCGTTAAAGGGGAGGGGTATTCATGGAGGCTAGCTGCCGGGAGCCGTGCTGCTCCCGTTGCAGTACACGATCATCCGAAAGTGGGCTGGGCTCCCTTAGCCCGCTTCTGGGTGATCATGGGAATAGCCTCCTTATGTCCATAGAACTTGGTTTTTGGATCTCTCGTGTCCTTCTTAAAATGTCCAGATTGGACACAGTATTTTAAAAATAAAAGTCTGACCAATGCAGAACTATCACCATTACGACATGTGATCTGGTCACGATGTCTGTAAATGCACGGCATTTCAAGACTTTATTGGCATTTTCAGCTGCTGCATCACACTTCTGGCTCATGGGTCCACTAAAATGCCAAAAATGCCTTTTTCACATGTACTGCTGCCAAACCAGGGTCCGCTGTCCTATACTTGTGCATGTGATTTTTCTTATCTAAATGCAGGGCCTTATGTTTGTCTCTGTTGAAGTTCATCTTGTGGGTTTTGGCCCAGTGTTTGGGCTTGCTGGGAAAGTTTTGAATCTTGATTCTGTCTTCTTGGCTGTCCATCTCCCAACCCCTCAGCTTTGTATAGTCTCCAAATTCAATAAATGTCCCCTCTACTCTGTCATCCAAGTCATTTACAAAAACAATGAGCAGCCTGGGATGGAGCCCGATGGCATTCCACTAGATACGTCTCCATTCAGGTTGCTATGGAGTCATGAATGAGCACTTGCTGGTTGTGGTTGTTCAACCAGCTGTGAATCCACCTGATACTCACATCATTAGACTGCACTTTCTCATCTTGTTAACAAGGATATCCTGCAATACTTTGTCAAATGCTTTTCTGAAATCAAGATACACTAGGTTCATGACATTCCCATGATCCACTAAACTAGTAAATCAATAAAAAAAAGGAGATAAGATGAGTCTGACATGACTTGTTCTTGACAAACTGTTTCTGGCTCTTAGTAACCACCATATTATTTTCCAAGTGCTCACAAAGTGACTACATAATCATCTGTTCTAAGATCTTGCCAGGTATCAAGGTCAAACTGACCAGTCTGTAGTTTCCTGACTCCCTTCTTTTTCCCTTTCCTTAATGACAGAGACAACATTTAATTGTCTCCAATCTTCTGGCACCTCATGCATTCTTCAGCAGTTCGCAAAGATTATAGACAGTGGTCCTGTGTCCTATCTGCAAGTTCCTTCAATACTCAGGGTCGGGGATATAATTCATCTGGCCCTGGAGACCACAATTCATTTAAAGTAGCTAGGTATTCTCTTGCCCATTTCTTTACCAACATTAAGGGGCAACTATGGCATGGCGGGAAAATGACTTGATTAGCAAGCCAGAGGTTGCCGGTTCGAATCTCCGCTGGTACCTATATTGGGCAGCAGCGATATAGGAAGATGCTGAAAGGCATCATCTCATACTAAATGGGAGATGGCAATGGTCAACCCCTCCTGTATTCTACCAAAGACAACCACAGGGCTCTGTGGGCGCCAGGAGTCGACACTGACTCAACGGCACACTTTACTTTACCTTCTTTCTTAGTTAGCCCAACTGTTACCCTGCTGGGCCACATTTCCCTTATGGGAGACAGGAGTGGAGCGTCTCTGCCTTTTCTCAGCCACTTGTTTCCACTTTGCCGTCTTCTCGAAGCAGACCCTTTTTGTTGCTTTTGGCACCCCTTGAAAGGGCCAGCCCAGGTTTTTGCTTCATGTGAAGATGCTGAGGCCATTCACACAATCAAAAATTGTGTCCTACCCGGGTTTGGGAGCTGTGCGTGCTCCCAGTTCTCAGTTGTGTGGAAGCAAGGTAGGAGGGGAAACCTGGGTAGCTTTTCCTCCTACCTGGCTTCTACACAACTGAAAATTGGAAGCACACACAGCTCCCAAACCTGGGTAGAACATGCGGAGGCTGTTCACACATGCAGCCTAGCTCAGGCTAGGGAGCCCATTCTGGGCTACGCTTTACACGTGAAGTGCAGGGGTTGAGCCTGCTTCTGAACCCGGTGTTTAGCAGAGGTTAAGTGAACCTGCAATTAGCTTCACCTCGGCAGGCAATTGTTTGGGCAATCACTCTTGGGTTAAAAGGCTTTCCCCGGGCCTGCCGCAATTTCCGACAGCGAGCCTGGGAGAAGAAGTGGCCGCGTTGTTCTAGTGTACGCAGCCACCATGCTCATGGTGCAATGCACCTTGGGATGCGGGGGCGGGGGGAGTCCTCCCGCTCCGGGCCAACCACTGCTTGTGTGCGCACATGGCGGGGCGAAGGCTCAGACGGCCGCGGTTCGTCCGCCACGGAAGGCAGGCGAGTTCCAGCCCTCCCTGCAGTGGCCGTGAGGTCGTGTGAAAGACCTCAGTCTATTTATTTGTTTGTTTATATATACATTTATTGATCGTTAAATATTTACATAGCCTTTCATTAGAACAATCCCAAGGTGGTTTAGAAAATATTTTAAAATATAAGACTATAAAAATTACCCAATAAAAATATTAAAATAGAATATAAAAGTACAAATCTAATTAAGAGTTCTAAAAAACACACACACACAACATGACCATTAAATACAGAGCTGCAGCAACAAAAACAACATTAATCTAAAAGTCTGGGTAAAAAGCTGAGATTTCACTTGTTTTTGAAAAACTGCGATGGAGACTGAGGAGCAGATGCCCCCACCGGGAGAGCATTCCCAAGTCTGGGGGCAATAACTGAGAAGGCCCTGACCTGTGTGCACAACAGCCAAGCTTTCTCACTGTTGGCACACAGAGCAGAGACCCTTCCGATCACCTTGTCAAGCCGGCAGAAATCCTTGGGAGCAGGTGATCCCTCAGGTATCCAGGGCCTAAACGATTAAGCCAACATTACACCCATTTTGAAAGCGCTACATTGGCTACCAATTTATTTCCGGGTCCAATTCAAGGTGCTGGTTCATCAAATTGGCAGCCAATGTAGCTCTTTCAAAATGGGTGTAATATGATGCTAGCAGGCATCTCCAGATAAAATCTGTGGTGCTGCATTTTGCACTAGCTGCAGTTTCCGAATATTCTTCAAGGGCAGCCCCACGTACAGCACGTTACAGTAATCCAGCCGTGACGTGACTAAGGTGTTTGTAACAGTGACCAGTTATCTGCCTTCTCGAGAAAGTGACGCAGCTGGTGTACTAGCCGAAGCCGTGCAAAGGCACCCCTGGCCACCGCCTCCACCTGAGCTTCCAAAAGCAGAGCCGAGTCCAGCAGTAACCCCAAGCTGGATACTTGCTCCTTCAAGGGGAGTGCAACCCCATCCAGAAATGGTCGAATCCCCTCATCCTGACTGGCTCTCCTACTGACCAACAGCACCTCCATCTTGCTTGGATTCAATTTCAGTTTATTAGCTCACATCCAACCCATCACGGCCTCCAGCCCCCGATTGAGGACATCTACAGCCTCCCTAGGATCCGGTGATAAGGAGAGATAGAGCTGAGTGTCATCCGCATATTGATGACAACTCAGTCCAAATCCCCGGATGACCTCTCCAAGCGGCTTTATGTAGATGATAAACAGCATGGGGGACAAGACCGAACCCTGCAGGACCCCACAGGCCAATAGCCAAGCAATAGTCTCCCAGCACCACCTTCTGGATCCTTCCCCCAAGAAAGGACCAAAGCCACTCCAAAGCAGAGCCTCCAATCCGCATACTCGAGAGGCGGCCCAAAAGGATACCATGGTCGATGGTCTCAAATGCCACGGCAGAACCAACAGGGACACACTCCCCCTGTCTAGCTCCTGGTGTAGGTAATCCACTAGAGCGACCAAGACAGTTTCAGTCCCATATCCAGGTTGGAACTCAGATTGAAAAGGGTGTAGATCAGGCCTGCACAGCGTAAGACCCAGGGGCCAGATTTGACCCGCAGGGACTATTTTCCTGGCCCCCAAGTATCCTGTAGCAACACAGGAGCTGGACAATGCCTTATAGCACCATATATGCATATTTTCTCAGAAATATGCTCCATGGTGTACCCAGTGAGGCTTATTCCCATGTAAGCTTGCCTAGGATTGCAGCCTGAAAGCAACGGCAAGTTAGGAGGAGAGGAGTTAAGAGGAGAGGAGAGGAGAGAGGAGAGGAGAGGATTAATTAAAATTTAATTTTAATGTAATAATGTGCTAAAAATTGACCTTGGCCCCTGCACAAGTTGTGGATGGTTCTGGCCCACTAGGGCATTTGAGTTGTGCAGCCCTGGTCTAGATAATCCCTATCACCCAAAACCCTTTGCAGATGAGATGCCACCACACGATCCATCACCTTGCCCAAAAAGGGAAGGTTAGAAACAGGTCTATAGTTCTGCAGCTTGGACAGATAGAGGGAGGGATTTTTCAATAATGGTTTTACCATCGCCTCCCTGAGGCATGGTGGTATCTTGCCCTTCCTTAATGAAGCATTGGTTATAGCCTCCACCCATCTGCCTGTAACCACTGCCACCCCCCCACCCCCCGGCAGATTTTATTAGCCATGAGGGGCCGGAGGACACGATGTTGCCTGCACACTGCCCAGGATCTTGTCCACTTCCTCAGGCTGCACTAACTGAAAAGAATCCAACACAACAGGACCAGCTGGTACCCAAGGCACACCTGCCGGAATGGCCAAAACCCTGGAGTCCAAATCCACATGGATGCAAGCGACTTTATCTGCAACGTGAGATGCAAACTGATCCCAACGGGCTGTAGATAGTTCCTCCTCCATTACTTGGGGGAATGTGTGGAGCAATTCCTTTGCTACATGGAACAGCTCGGCTGGTCTGCACTGAGCGGATGCAATGGAGGTAGAGAACAAGTGTTTCTTTGCCCTCCCCCCCCCGACCAGGGAGTAGTCCCTAAAATGGGCTCCATTCCGTGTTTGGTCGCTCTTCCTCCAGCGTCGTTCTAGCCGTCATCCAAGTTGTTTCATGGCACTACGCTCCAAGAAAAAACAAGGAGCAGAATGGGCCCCACCAAGCCAGAGAGGGTATTGAGGAGCAACCGTGTCAATAGTCCAAGCTTTCTCCACATTCCAGAGATTCACCAGGGCCTCGACAGAGTCACCAGCTCTGGACACTAGAACCTCCCCAAGGGCTGTCGGGAAACCGAGCAGATCCATAAGCCTCCGGGGGCAGACCATTCTAATTGGTCCATAACCCCTGCAGAGGGTAGACGGAGCAATCAAACTCAATACCACCAGATGATGATCTCTCCATGACAAGGGAGTCATCTCGATTTCTCCGACTTCCAGATCATTTGTTCCCTGGCCAGCAACAACCAGATCCAGAATATGTCCTGCCACGTGGGAATGACCTCGCTGTTCCATGGTGTTAAGTTGGTGGGCTCTTTCCCACCAACCACAACCCCTGCCTGGGCCATAAAATTTTGCTTCCCAAAGTGAACAACAAATGGTGCCCCCTCCCTTCCTTCACTTTCTCTTTCCCCTCGGATTACAACCACACCCCAGGCTAGTTCACACAACCATTAAAATGAGGCTCAGAGCGGGGCTAGCCAGAACTGCATGATCGTCTGCACCTGCGCTTTCCCCTCCAGCCCAGGTTGCTCCCAGCAGGGCTATCCAGCCCTTGTGCCCAGCTTTTAACCGAGGCTAGCAGAGCCTCCTTCACTCGTGAGAACCCTTGCACCTCTTCTACTCAGCACACCCTCTCCCAAATGGAACCCACAGAGAGCTGCACATACAGAGGCCACCATCAATGGACGCACTTCACAACAAAGGCCACTCTGTGATCCTGGAGCAGAAGCAGTGTTAGTAGGGTTGCACCCGCCTCCTGCTCCTTTGTGGCCAATGCAAGGGTAGCCACCGGCCCCAGGAAGTTTTTGCAGTCTGCTGGCAGCGCAAAGCATGCTGGGGTGCCATATGTGCCCTTGGACGACTTTCCATGGAGGGGCGGGGCTTGCAGGTGCCGAGTTCAGCAGTTCAGTGTCCTCGGCAGTCGTGCTTGTGTTTGGCTTGGTTGGCAGAGCCTAACTGAACATCAGAACAGCCCTGCTGGGTCAGGCCCAAGGAAGCCCATCTAGTCCAGCCTTCTGTTTCCCACAGTGGCCCACCAGATGCCGCCGGAAGCCACAGGCAGGAGATGAGGGCATGCCCTCTCTCCCGCTGTTACTCCCCTGCAACTGGGATTTGGAGGCATCTTGCTTCTGAGGCCTAGAGGTGGCCTATAGCCCCCAGACTAGTAGCCACTGATAGACCTGTCCTCCGTGAATTAGTTAATCAACTGAGGTGATGCCTGTGTGTTACATACAGCATACTGTGCCTTAACTAAACAGAAGATGAATCTAAGACCCACTTAAAAAATGGAAGTTAAACTTAGGACATACCTGCATTTACCCCAAAGGAAGAAGATTCTGAATTTAAGATGACCGTCCGATTTGTAACATCAAAGAACTTGGGGGGAAACTAGGAGTCACGTAAACACAGCACTATCTTGGCTGGGCTCCTACCCACCTCACAATGGTTGCCTGAACAAGCCCCCGCGGGCCCCTTCCTTCTTTCAAAACTCTGCCCCTTTCTTCCATTACTAATAGGAATGGAAGAGGAAAAGCAGCCATGGGGCCATTCTGCTTTGCTTCCCCTACAAGCCATCCATGGGGGGGTGGGCATGCTGTGGGGGGGCTGTCACGCCATCCCTGAAACCTGACCCCCCCCCACACACACACAGTCTGCCGCCAGAAGTGGCCCCCTCCGCCCTGCTTCATGGAAGGGCTGGCCCTGCGCATAATATACCATATGGCAAGGGCACTCCACATAGCAGCCCATAAACGCACAAGTCCAAATCACGCAGTTCTTTCCCCTATAAACCCTGGGAGAGGGAAGGAACAGCAGCATTTGTGCATCGGTGTCCATGTAGAAAGACTGCAAGGCAGAGCTAGTGAGATACACTCATTTAGGGTCAATGGAGGCGGGTGGAATGTTGCTGGCCCAGAGGGCCGCCAAGATACCCCCAGCCCTGGGCACCCTTGCTCCATCACCCCTCCCCCCCATGCCATGCACCCCACTAACTTGTTGCTGCAGAGGCCAGGAGTGCTACTTTACGCCAGCCATGCGTCTCCCCACCGGCACCATCATGAGGACACAGGGGGTGTGGATGGCGCCGGGAAGGAATGTGCAGCAACCCCCCGCCCTCTCCAGCCCAAACTGATGACGCAGGGAGAGGGGCGTGGCCAGCATGACGGCAGCAGGTGGGGAAACGTGGCGGCGGCCAAAGGCCATTGTGGTCTGAATTTATGGGAGTGGCAGTCCAACAACATCTGGGGACCCCAGTTTTAGAACGCCAGTCTTGCAGTATTGGCCTTTCTATTTCCAATCCTTTCCCTAATAATCCCTAGTGTGGAATTTGCCGGTTTTTTAACAGCTGCTGCAGCAAAATGGGCTGATTCTGTTTTTGCCGCATTGTCTGTGACAGCGCCAAGATCTCTTTCCTGGGGAGTAGTCACTGCTGGCTCATATCCCAACAGTGTATATGTGAAGTCGAAATGTTCTCCATCACAGTGCATCACTTCACGCTTCCTTCCACTGAACCACGGGACCTGGTAGAGGCCACTAACTTCGATGGCCTTAAAGGCGGATTAGGAAAAGGCATAGAGGAGCAGAGATCGGTCACTGGCTAGGAGTCGTGATGGCTGTATAGAGAGGCAGGAAAGCTCTGTTTTTACTCCCTGCTTGTGGGCTGCTTGGAGAAATCTGGTTGGCCACTGTGGGAAACTGGATGCTGGCCTAATCCAGGATGCCGGACTAGATAAACCCTCCTCTTGTGTTCTTCCTAGCCCTCTACCTGAGATCCTTTTGAGTGAAGATTTCTCGCAATGGCCCACCAGAGACCATCTGCATAGCCACAGGGCTGCGGGCTCTCTACTGTGAAGCAGGACACAGACCTCTCTTATCCATGCAAGTCTGTGTGCACGGATTGAGGCAAGAGATCCATAACATGCATCTGGGACCTGCTTAAGCTCCACCCACTTTTTTGTCCGCCACCCCCCCCCCCCGCTTTTTTTTAATGAACACCCCACCTGTCTTCCATCATGGAACTCAAGACAGCATGCATGGAATTCCCAAGCAGTCCTCCTTCCAAGCACAGACCACACCCAGACATGCTTAGTTGCAGCAAGGCGGCGTCATCATAAGCACACCTGTCCCTCCCTTCCCTGAAGCTGCTGGCTTAGCCCCGAAAGCCTACCCACCCCCAGCTGAAACTACCCTGCCTCATCTCCCCCCACCCCGCCTGCCAACCTGGCCTCTCTTATTTCTCTCGGCTTTGCATTGGGTCTCCTCCCACTGTGGGCCTTGAGATGGTAAGCTTGCCGCAGCAGAGACCTCTCTTGTTTTTATTCTGTTCCTCTGTCAAGCACTCTGCAAACCGGCCGTGTTAGAACAATAAGTAACGTAAAATAATAAGTCACAGACAAGGATAAAGCGATGGATTGCCAAAGCTTGCTGTTGATTATATGGAAGATAACATCGTCCTGGAAGCTAAACAGACCTTGTTTTTCTTTTTAAAGATAATCTTTCCTTTCCCCTCTTCTTGCCTCTCTAAGAAACACTAACTACCAAAACATCAACATTCAGAAGAACAAGGGGGACAGTGTCCCCTCTAAGGCATGCGCACATGTGTGCGCTCACAGGTTTTTGGATGTCCACTCAGTTCAATTTAGATCCCGTTCAGGTTGAATCAAGAAGCTCCCACTCTGAATGCAGGTGCCTGCACACTGCGTTGATACTGCCGCCCAAAACAAAATTCATTCTGCACACAGATGAAAAAAATTAGAGAGACCGCGGAAGGGGGCTTGTTTTGTTCTTTTTCTCACATGATTTTAATGTTCAGGTGCGGAGTGGGGGGGAGAGAGGGGGAATGCCTCATGGAGTTGCTATATGGGGAGGCGGACAGTGACTCAGGCCTGCAGATGCAGCAGAATTTTATTTTATTTTAAATGTTTATTTCCCAGCACAAGGCTATTTGGGGTGGATTGCAATAAGACACAATAAAGCACAATAAAGGGGTTCTCAAATTTGGTCCCCCAGATACTGAGCTACAACTCCCATGATCCATTATTGGCCATTGTGGCTGAGGATGGTGGGAGTTATAGTTCAACAACATCTGGGGGCCAAAGTTTGAGAATGCTTACAAGAAGGCAATAAAAGCAAAAAACAGTAATCCAACAAAACAAAAATAAGAATGAGGGGGTGATGGTGGAATGGGCAGGCCGGCGGGAAGTGTCTTTTGAATGCTCTCCTAAATGAAAGAAGTTGTTTTAGTAAGAACTAATCAGCCTACTTTCCTTGCACTGTCTCAAGTACTGTTCATGTGTTCGCCATCTTGGATCAGGGTAGATGACATCATTACAAACTACACCATTGAGATGTCCCTGTGTGTCACTCACTGCAACTGTAGCAAATTTGGTTCAGATCGGTTAGGCCTCAGACATTCACGCAACCACCATCTTGGATTGGGGTGGATGACATCATCACAAACTATGTCGTTGAGGTGTCCCTATGAGTCCCTACAGCTGTACCAAATTTGGTTCAAATCAGTTAAGGGGTTTACAGTTTAGTCCACTTGTGCCTCAAAAGTTTATACGTCCACCATCTTATATCGGTGTGGATGACATCATCACAAACTATGCCGTTGAGGTGTCCCTGTGTGTCACTCACTGCAACTGTACCTAATTTGGGTTAAATTGGTTAGGCAGTCCACAAATTAGCCCACTTACTCCTCAGATGTTCACATGGCCGCCATCTTGAGTTGGACTGGATGACATCATCACACACCACACCATTTGGGCATCCCTATGTGTCCCTACAGCTGTAGAAAATTTGGTTCAAATCAATTACGCGGTTCACAAGTTAGCCCACTTGCACCTCTAAAGTTTACTCGTCTGCCATCTTGGTTCGGGGTGGATGACATCATCACAAGCTACGCCGTTGAGGTGTCCCTATGTGTCCCTACAACTGTACCAAATTTTATTCATATTGGTCCAGGTGTTACGAAGTTGATAAGGACACACACACACACATTAAGGGACAGACACACACAGAGAATGCCATGTGATCTCATAAGCCTACTAGAATGTAGGCTAAAAATCTCTGCAAATAGAAAACTAGCACAATGGTGGCAAACTAGCCTAGAACTGTCTCCTTGATGTGCTCATTTTCTAGTATAAGGGAGATTTCCCCCCCGACATGGTGAGGATTCAAAGTGTTGTCCCCCACAGTGCACATTCTGAATAGGAACAGGGGAGGAGAGCTGGTCTTGTGGTAGTGAACATGAATTGCCCCCTTTGCTAAGCAGGATCTGCCTTGGTTTGCATTTGGATGGGAGTCGCCATGTGAGCCCTTAGGGGATGAGGCCATATCTCAGTAGTAGAGCATATGCCTTGCATGCAGAAGGTCCCAGGTTCAATCCCTGGCCACATCTCCAGGTAGGGGTGGGAGTGTCTTCTGCCTGCAACCTTGGCGAAGCCGCTGCCAGTCAGTGTAGACAATATTGAGCTAGATATATCTATATCTATTTAGGAGAGAAGAGCTGGTCTTGTGGTAGCAAGCATGACTGGTCCCATTAGCTAAGCAGGGTCTGTCCTGGTTGCATCTGATTGGGAGACTTGATGTGTGAGCACTGCAAGATATTCCCCTTAGCGGGGTGGAGCCGCTCTGGGAAGAGCATCTAGGTTCCAAGTTCCCTCCCTGGCAGCATCTCTAAGATAGGGCTGAGAGAGATTCCTGCCTGCAGCCTTGGAGAAGCCGCTGCCAGTCTGTGTAGACAATACTGAGCTAGATAGACCAATGGTCTGACTCAGTATATGGCAGCTTCCTATTTTCCTATGTTCCTAATGATCTGACTGGGTATAAAGCAGCTGCCAGTATTCCAAAGGGCCATAGGAATGTGTGGAATTTCCGAATGGCTTCCAGCCATTTGATGGCCATTTGGAAGGAACCAGGGCTTTCAGTGGGCATTCCCTGTCATTCATTATAGTACATTCTCTCGACCACCTGCCTGCTTGCATGCAGGAGGTTCCAAGTCCCCTCCCTGGTGGCATCTCCAGAGAGGCTGAGGGATATTTCCTGCCTGCAGCCTTGGAGAAGCTGCTGCCAGTCAGGGTAGACAATCCTGACCTAGATGGACCAAGGGTCTGACTCTGTATAAGGCAGCCTCTTATGTTCCTAGTCCGCTGTGCTACCTTCTCTCTGCCTGAGGCCTGGTTTACCCATTTATTTATTTATTTGCTCTCCTGATGGACAGACGGCCCGTGTTCACATGCAGCAAAATGAGGTGGCGCGGAATAGACTATTTTGGAATGCTCGCTGCATTACAAAATTTGCAGCTATTTATTTATTTATTTATTAAACTGCATCACAAGAAAAAGTCTTCTGGCCCAGCCTGCTTCTTCCTGTCCACACGGAGGGGCTATCTGGAGTGATACAGCCCCCCACCTCAGAACTCAGCCCGTTCTCTGTCCACCCCCCTCTTGCTGCATGCGTGGACCAGGCCTTGGTTGAATTGAAGGCAGCAGGCCAGGGGTGCTCCAGATGTCCCTGGACTACAACTCCCATCACCCCCTGCTATGATGACCAAATGCCACTGTGGCGGGGAATGATAGGAGTTGCAGTCCCACCACATCTGGGGGGCCAGGCTGGAGAACTCCTGCAGTCTGCCATTATGGGTGCAACCGAGGGGGAAGTCCAATCCAAGCATTCAACTACAGGTCTGCCATCCACCAGAACATCTTGTACAAGTCCCCCAGAAGTGAAAGGGAGTGCAAGCTCCATTCTTGTGAAAGAGCACAGTTTCTTGGGCAAGTTTCATTCTCGGCACAAGAGTGCAGTTTGGTTCCCGCGCAGGAGAACTTCCTAATCAGTGTTCTAATTTTTTTCATCGGTGTGCAGAATGAGTTTTGTCCTGGGTGGCAGTATCAAGGCAGTGTGTGCCCACATGCATTCAGAGTGGGGCTTTCCTGATTCGACATGAGCAGGATCTAAAATTAACTGAGTGGACATTGAAAAACATGTAAACGCGCACATATGTGCACGCCTTAGATGGAACACTGTTCCTAATGGATTGTGCCACTAGTCCTTCGGAACAGGGTGGAGGAAAGGCTCTCTCTCTCTTTCTCTCAAATCATTCACACAACCGAAAACTGGGTAGGACTAGGGTCCTACCCAGGTTTGGGAGCTGTGTGTACTCCCAGTTTTTGATTGTGGGGAAGCAAAGAACTAGGTAGGAGAAGGGAGAAGTGACTGTGGGGAATCAAGGTAGGAGGACAGGCTGGGTGGGGCCTTGATTCCACAAAATCGCTTCTCCCTCCTCTTGTCCCATCCAGTTGTCGGTTGTGTGAACAGCCTCTCTCTCCCCGATCAGTAGCTGCTGGAGCCCGGCCAGAGCAAAAGTCCCGCTTCTCTCTCACGCACACACATTTCCCCCCCCCCGAAAGGGAGCGCATGGAGTCTTGCTGGCGAGAGCTTATAAGCTGTGGGGTGGGTTGGGGGGGGATGGCTGGAAGCGAGGGAGGGGCAGCCGGGTTGTTTCTGTGTGACCTCAGCATTTGGAAAGCCAAGCTCTTGGGCAGGGGCCTGTGTGACTAAACTTCCAGGCAAAAACCTTTTGCCATATTTGGCAAAAGATGCTCTCGGGACACAGCTCCAGCCGGATTCAGAATGCGCCGAGAGACTCCCCCATTCCCGCTCCCCCACCAGTGAACTGAGTCGCTACTGGGTCTGCAGCCTGAGCTGAGCATTTTTAACTCTCTCCATCACTTCCACAACGCAGCTTAATCATTGTGGTTATTCTTACACATTTTGACCCGTCCTTCCTCCAAAGAACTTAGAGGGGCAGAGATCATCTCCCCACAACAACACACACTCCGTATAGCCTCACAACAACCCTGCGAGGTAGGTCAGGCTGAAAGAGAGTTGGAGTTGGGGTCAGAAGTGAGGTGGCCGAGTTTCTGGATGACACCACGCTGTTCAAGATGGTGAAAACCCAAGCAGACTATAGCCCCATTAAGGCTTTATAGCCCTGTTCCGGCATTTAGAAGAAAGCCATGGAACATGCATACAGCTCCCTAAAGGGTATCGAAAGTCGTTCCCTTGCATGTCTGTCACTTCCCCCGCATAGGAATATAGGAAGCTTCCATATACTGAGTCAGACCATAGGTCCATCTAGCTCAGTATAGTCTACCTACACAGACTGGTAGCAGCTTTTTCAGGGATGCAGAAAAGAGTCTCTCTTAGCCCTGTCTGGAGATGCCAGGGAGGGAGCTGGGAGCCTTCTTCATGCAAGCAGGCAGGTGTGCTTCCCACTGTGGCCCCATCCCCTAAGAGGAATATCTTACAGTGCAAGGCAAGGCAGACCCTGCTTAGCAAAGGGAACAATTCATGCTTGCTACCACAAGACCATCTCTCCTCTCCTCATCTCATCCCTCCTGGAAACAGCAGCATTTGTGTGAAGAGGGTCAAAATAAAAAGTGCTGGTTATTACCTTTAAAGCCCTGAACGGCTTGGGTCCAGGCTACCTTAGAGAGCGCCTTCTTTTGTATGATCCCCATCGCACGTTGAGGTCATTTGGAGAGATCTGTCTCCAGTTACCACCAGTATGTCTGGTGGTGACTCAGAGCCAGGCCTTCTCTGTAGCTGCTCCTAGCCTATGGAATGCACTCCCAGCAGGTATCTGTAATTTAGGCTCGTTGTTGGCCTTTAAGAGAGCCCTAAAAACTTACTTGTTTGGCCTGGCCTTCCAAGGTTTTAAAATAGTTTTAGAGTATTTTAATTGGTTTTTAAATGGCTCTGAATTGTTTTTAAATTGTTTTTATATTGTTTTAAGCAGTGTCTTTTTAAATGGTGTTTGTTTTAATGGTTTTTTAAAATGTGTTGTGCACCGCCCAGAGACTTTGGATGGGGTGGTCTAGAAATGCAATCAATCAATCAATCAATCATCCATTTTTAGGAAACTTAAACTGCTGGTGTAGCATGTTTGTGATGAGGTTTAATTTTAAACAGGTTATTTTTACATGAAATTGGAAATTTGATGTTTTATTTACATTTTAAATTTTAAAAGTCCGATTTAAATCCAGTGTAGATTAAAAAAACCCCTCTGATTTAAATTAAAAATAAGATTTTAACACACACACATCCCCGCCATCGATTTTTATCCACCACACAGGTCTGTAGCCCAGAGGATTTGGCAATCATCACACAGCAGGTGGAGCATGGAACTGACTGATGACTGATGCCTCCAGGAAGCCTATGAACCAGACATGAAGGCTACACAGTCCTCTCTGCAATTTGCCCCCCCCGCTTTATTCCGAAATATACTGCCTCTGTACATGGAGGGTCTATTTAGCTATCATGGACAACCGCCACTGAAATTCCTATCCTCCTCCATGAAAATCTAATCCTTTTTTCCCAGCTATCACCACACTGTGCAGCGTTGGTTGCCAACTGACCAGGGAAAACAGAGTGGCCTGCCCCTGTGCTTTTAACTGTAGTTTGATCAGCAGAAATCTGCTAGTGAGTTTTTTTCACAACACAGAGTATTATCTTCTATAATATTCTGAAAGACTGTTGGAAATGTTATTATCCTTATGAACTCATAACCAGAGCACTTGTGGGAGAGAGGGAGGTACCACAGACCTGGGGTTACCAGTAGATATGTGGATTTCAAATATCTGAAAGTGGGGGGGGACGATGCCCTCAAAACTGCTCCAGTGTAACTCAATGCAGCGGAATATTTGTGGGCTCAGAGTGCAGTTAACACACAATCATATGGGTGGACCTAATGGGACGCTGTGGCAAGGAGTAAAGGGAAAGAGGCCTGAACAAAAAGAGCAGGAAATTTCTCAGCTTGAAGAATAAGCCCTCAAGATTGTCACAATTTGTAATCTGAGATCCTTACTGGCCTTCAGCAGTTCCCTTAAAACCTGTCTGTTTGGCCTGGACTTCCAGGGTTTTTTAACTGTTGTAAATATTCGGCCTGGTTCTCCAGGTTTTTAACTCTTTAAATGTTTTAACTGTTAATTGGTTTTATGCTGTCTTTATAGTTTTGAATTGCTAATAGATTTCAATTGTTTTTGTTTTGATGTAAACCGCCCTGAGCCATTTTTGGAAGGGCAGTATAGCAACCAACCAAACAACCAACCAAAAAATAAATAACTATTATTCCTTTTGCTTCTGAGGGTGGGGGGGGGGGGGTGCCCGAAACCTTCACTATACAGTACTCAGGCACAGACCAGGATAACTCATGCACACCAGGACATAGTGCAACATTTTGTTGCGAGTCAGTTGCCAGAACCTGAGGGGTATCCTCGTGGGTCAAATGGGCCGTAACCCAAAATTCAGCTTTTAAAAAGCCAATCTGGCACGCCTCCTAAAGGGGCGGAGCCACCATTGAGCAAACGGGTTCAAAGAACCTAGGCTGCCGCCAATCAGGGGCCGCGCCTGGTACACCAGCCACACCCCCTGCGTCTGACGTCAGATGGCGGGAGGATCACAGGCCGCCCGCTGTCTTCCTCCGCCCCTGGTCTCCTATCATTGCCTGCTGCTGTGAAATGGCAAGCGGCTGTTAAAAGCATAGGAGCAGGAGCTGGGGGGGAAAGTTGGCAACCACACCTTCTTGTGGCCGGCGATTCCGAAAGTCTTGGGGATTGCAGTCCACGGGGCATATCCCAGTAGCAGTTCCAGTTTTTGTGGCAAAAACGGAGCAGATTTTATGTGTAGGGGAAATCTGAAGTTGCAGGAGCAGTTTGGGATTTGTTACTGTGTTTTTGGACCAGTCACAATTCACCACCCGCACCCCGTCTCTCAGTCTCCCTTTTTCATTTTGGACAGTTTGCAATTCCCAAAGACAAAAAGGCAACAACAACAAAAACCCCACTCTATTTATAGCGCAGGGAGGCTCAGAGCCTTCATTTACTGTAGCGGCAGCCCTCGGAAAGTGCCTGGCTCATTTTTCACCATGGCAACCGAGAGAGCCCAGAAACAGGCCCCCTTGGGAGCCAACTCCAGGGCTTTATAAGGAAGAACGGGAGGGGGCTGGGGGGGGAGGAGGAAGACGCCCTTCTTCGCCTTAAAGCCCCAGCAGAGGCGCCCAGACGGAGCCCACAGGCCCAACAGCAACTCCGAGGCCCGCTCCAGGCAAGGGATCCAGGCGTGGGGAAGCCTTCCATGCACCCCCAGAGAGAGAGCCAGCGGCCAAGTCTAGCAGCAAGGAAACACCGCTGCCACCAGCAGCATTTCACAAAGTCAAGGATTCTCGTGCCGTTTGCTAAGCGGCTCAGTCTCTGGTCCAGATCTCACTTATCTTAATTGCCAATAATCTTGCTTAAGAAACAGATCCCCCAGTATCTTTCTTTATGGACCAACTACTGTTTGAAGAGAAGTGTGCAAGCTTTTGAAATGCACAACATTCTTCGGTGCCGATGAGGGGTGTGCAACCCAAATCACTGCGGAGAGGGTCACTTTTCCCATCGTGTATGAATCACAGAGAGCTGCATTCCTCCATTAATCAACGGGAAAGTATTTTTCAAACATCTTTAGGGCAGAGATTTCTTTTTTAACCCATTCTCTGTTCACTCCCGTTTCCTCTCTGCGTCCCACAGCATGGGCTCTTCCCCGACTCCTTGAATTTCCCTCTGTGCTAACTTTCCCTCCTCTTCCTTCTCATACGCCAGCCCCACCTCTGCGCCGCACAGGCCACACTCTCTTCTCTCTCTGCTTCTGACAGGTCTGGCCTGCATTCCCATCTGTGAACCCAGGGTGGGGTATTTATTTACTTATTTATTTAGATTTATATACCGCCCTCCATCCCAAGACCCCAGGGCGGTTAACAACAAGAGCTAGTCTTGTGGTAGCAAGCATGACATGCCCCCTTAGCTAAGCAGGGTCTGCCCTGGTTGCATATGAATGGGAGACCTGATGTGTGAGCACTGCAAGAGATTCCCCTCAGGGGATGGAGCCACTCTGGGAAGAGCAGAAGGTTCCAGGTTCCCTCCCTGGCAGCATCTCCAAGCTAGGGCTGAGAGAGATTCCTGCCTGCAACCTTGGAGAAGCTGCTGCCAGTCTGTGAAGACAATACTGAGCTAGATGGACCCATGTCTGACTCAGTATATGGCAGCTTCCTATGTTCCTAAGATAAAAACAATTCAATAATAACATACAAACAAAACAGATACAGCTAAGAGTTTAAGAGATCAAAGGACAGCTCATTGGCCAAAAGCCTGGATAAAAAGGGCAGTCTTCACTTTGCTCCTAAAGGCTGGGAGAGAGGGATCCATGCTGGTCTCAACAGAGAGTGAGTTCCACAGCCTGGGGGCAACAACGGAGTAGGCCCCGTCCTGCGTGCTTGACAAATAGTTTCCCAAGAAGTGGACCACAGTCCCCACCACCTCCAGCCACAAGGGCCCTTGCATGTCCAGCAACATCTGAGGACCGGAGCTGGGGAGCACCTGGGTTAACTCCTTTTTCTGTTCCCAGCCAATCGGTCACTCCGCAGCTCGATCTCTGCTCTTTTACTCTCTGCATGCCATGCCTGGCGAGGAGCCAGCGAGACAGGGCGTCTGGCTGTGCAATCTGGCTTGCAATCCTGCTGGCTCTTGACGGCTCCCTGATTCAGAAAACTAAAGGGCAGAGTCACCCCAAGACAACAAGCCTTATGCACAGATTAAGTACTATGCACGCACCATGCATCACTTCCTACCTGTACCCTGCACTTCAGGAGGCCTGTATCCAGGTTCACTTTTAAAACAAATGCAGGGACACCCCTTCACACAAAAACACGCACGTGTGCGCATGTACTGTACAATGTAATAGGGATGGGCACAAACTGATTTTTTAACATTCAACTGGTGCCCGAATTGAATCACCCATGATCTGTTTTGTGTCTGAATCTGTTCCCCCACCAATCAGCCCAGATTCAATTTCAATTCAGATTTGGAGCGATTTGGATGATTTATAAAGGTCCTAGGGGCACCAAATTTGCGTGGTGGATAGGTCCCTATGGGTGCCACCTAGCACCCAAATTTCAAGGCAGTAGGGCACTTGGTTGATTTTTAATGTGCGTGTGTATGTGTGTGTGATTTGGTATATTTCCATCATAGGAAATAATGGGGATTTGAAGTTGCCCTATCCAAACCCTAACATGGATCCCCAGGTTTAATTTAAAAATAAATATTTTTTTTAAAAAAGCTAGGCTCTAGCTCTTGTAGAAGTGGAGTTATGAAGCAAAATGTACGGTCACTATTTTTCAAGTGTTTCTTTGATGTATAATAACTTTTCCTCATCACGAATCCCTATGAGGATTCATGGCACACCTTCATTTCTTCTGTTCATTTTGACTGTCATTGGTCAGTGCCAACTGTCATGTGCCAACTACCCTGTGTGCGCGCACACACACACACACACACACACACACACACACACACACACACGAACTAGCGTACTCAGTTTATTTTTTAGGATTTTTTAAAAGGTTTAGATTCTTTGGTGTCTTCATTACACACCTTCATTTCTTCTGTTCATTTTGACCTCATTGCTTTGGGGGTGGGGTGGGGGTGGGGAAGTAGTGGCATCCCATGCCCCCCCAAGCCACTGGGTTCTCAGTTTATATTTTAGGAATTTTTGAGGTGTTTAGACTCTTTGATGTGTAATATATCCTCATAGGGATTCATTATGAGGAAAGGTTATTAGACACCAAAGAGTCTAAACACTTGAAAAAAATCCCTAGAACATAAACTGAGTAGTACCCCACTGCCTTGCAGGTGGGAGTGGGTTGTAGTTGGCACATGGCAGTTGGCACTGTCCAAAGACAGTCAAAATGAATAAAAGAAATGAAGGTGTGTAATGAATCCTCATAAGGATTCATTGAGGAAAAGTTATTATACTCCAAAGAATCCAAACACTTGAAGAATAGTGACCGCACATTTTACTCCATAACTCCACTTCTACAAGGGATAGAGCTTAGCTTTTTTTTTTTTTTAATGAAAGCTGGGAATCTGGGGAAATTGATGGAAGGAATCAGAATCTCGAATAGATCTGAATTGAATTTGGCACAATTCAATTTGTACCCGAATTTAGCCAATGGACCATAGGGGCAATTTGTTCTCTGTTCCGAATCAGCTAGATTCAGGTAGAAATCAATTTGTACTCGAAAAGATTTGCACATCCCTACAATGTAATGCCTGAACAGAAGGCTGTAGATGTCTGGTAGTGTGCACCGGAGTCGCACTCCTGTCTCATGCCACGTGGCCCTGACATCCCTCCAGCACGTTTGCCCCAAAGGTCAGCCCCAGTGTTCCCTCCAACAGGGATTTCCACATATTTTTGACTACAACTCCCAGAATCCCCAAGCAAAAGCCATTGCAGCTGGGGATTCTGGGAGTTGTAGCCAACAACATCTGGGAATCCCTGTTAGAGGGAACACTGGTCAGCCCCCCCCCCACTGCACAAGCCAAACCCGATCTGCACAAAGGTTAGTCCTGACTCCAAGCAGGGTCCAACTCAGAGCAGCAAGATCAGCTGTCCACCAGCAGCATCAGGGGGTGTCAAACGAGGCGCAGCTGCCTCTGGTTCCCAGCAGCCTGGCTGCACCTGTTTCTCGCACCCTGCTCCCTCATTAACAAGTGCTGTGCTGCCTGCAGGCTAGCCCACACAGCTCTACCTGATGAATGAACAGCCTGCAGGCAGCGTGGGATGGGAGAAACAAGCGCAATCAGGCTGCAGAGAACCTCATCTAGGAACCTAGGAAGCTGCCATATACTGAGTCAGACCATTGGTCTATCTAGCTCAGTATTGTTTTCACAGACTGGCAGTGGCTTCTCCAAGGTTGCAGGCAGGAATCTCTCTCAGCCCTATCTTGGAGATGCTGCCAGGGAGGGAACTTGGAACTTTCTGCTCTTCCCAGAGCAGCTCCACCCCACTAAGGGGAATATCTTGCAGTGCTCACACTTCTAGTCTCCCTTTCATATGCAACCAGGGCAGACCCTGCTTAGCTAAGGGGACCAGTCATGGTTGCTACCACCAGACCAGCTCTCCTCTCCTCTGATGCCCCCTGACCCGTTCGGCTGCTGCTGCTGTCCACCCAGCCCTCCCAAGGGGCATCCCGGGGCAAGGCAGCCATGCCACCTGACATGGGCATTTCTTGAAGCTACAGAAGAAGGAGGGGGACAAAACCCAGGGGTGTGCAGGTGTGAGGGTATGGCCCGATCCCTCCAGGCGACAACCGTGCCAGAGCCAAAGGAAGGCTGTCAACCCAGCGAAGAATTCCAGCTGATGAATCACTTGCCCTTTGACAGATTTGCTCAACTGATTCAATTTAAATAAATTTGCCAAAGCCTCAACAGTGGTCCTCCTGCCCCCACTTTGGGGAGACTGAAGAAGTATGAGATAATGCAGAGTTTAATATAAACCATGGCCAGAATCCAAATAGCTGTTTGGCTCACACAGTGGGAGTCTGGGCTAGCCTCGTGGGTTGTTTTGACTTTTTTCTTTGAACAGCTCACACACACACACACCGCCCAAATGCCATGTTGCAAACTGTTTTTAAAACTCTGAGAATCCCCAAAAGCAGCCTGCCATGTGGCACGGGAGGAGAGGTACACATGTGAGATCTTGATGGGCTCATGGAACCCGTTTCACAGTTCTTTGGATCCTGGCCAAAATCTGCCTAGAATCATAGAATGTTAGCATTAGCAGGGACCTTGGAAGTCTTCTCATCTAGGGCCGCTCAACCTTGGGTTGCCAGATGTGGTGCGACTACCACTCCCATCATCCCCTGCTGCGAGGCAGGAGGTGATGGGAGTTGCATTCCAACATCTGGCGACCCTGGGTTGAGCAGCCCTGTTCTAGTTCAGCTCCCTGCCCAGCACAGATATCTGCTGCAGCTGCCCTGACAGATGCCTGCCTGCCCCAGCCTCTGTTTGATTACCCCTATCAAGGGGAAGCCCATCGCTGTGTGAGGCAGGCTGCTCCACTGCCCGGCAGCTCTTCGGTCACCACGTTCTTTTCTTTCTTGTGTCCAGCCTAAACCTGACGGCATCCTGCTTTCTCGTGTCCTTACCAAGGATATGGCAAGTGTCAGCCTGGAGAGACAAAAGGGATAACTGCATCTGCTAAGACTATCCTTTAAATACTGAGATATTTATATTTACATTGTGAGCCCATTGGAGGCAGGGATCCATCTTCTTTCTTTATTATTTCGCTGTGTAAACCACCCTGAGCCATTTTTTGAAGGGCGGTATAGAAATCGAATGAATGAATGAACAAATAAATACTGTACAGTAAGGCTATTCCCACTATCAGCCAAAATCGGGCTAGGGGAGCCTAGCCCAATTTTGGCTGATTGTGGGAGCCACCGGCGGTTAAACTGCCTAAGTACCCCTTCCCTAAAACCGGGTTAGCGGAGCAAGCACTCCGCAAACCCGGTTTTTAAAATCGTGAGTAGCCATGGTGCGGCTCCACCCTGCGGCTACTCATGAGGAGACCCCCAGAGGGGAGGTGACAAGCCGCCTCCCGGCTCGGGGGGTCTCGCCAGCATGCCCTGCGCGCTCACAATCGGACCCCGCTCCCCCCAGGCTCCATCACGGAGCTGGCAATTGTGTGGGCGGCCGATCCGGTTGCCCAGGGCTCTGGCTCCGATTGTCTGCGAGGAGAGCAGGCTTAGCCCGCCCTCCCCGCTGAGCTCCCCAACCCGGGTCTCACTGATCGTGAGACCCGGCTCAGTATGTTTTATTCCCTACAACAGCAACAGACCAAAACAGACCTGGAGGCGATTCTCATGACCGCGGGAAAGGGGGTGAAGGGAGCTGAGCCCACATTCCCGGTAAGTACCTCCCCTTTAAATGAGGTTAGCAGAGCGAGCGCTCCGCTAACCCCATCCAGTTGATCATGTGCCGCTGCAGTGTAGCTCTGCGCTGTGACGACACATGAGTAGACCCCTGACTGGGAGGCTATAACAAGCCTCCTGGTCTCAGGGGTCTCCCCAGACTGCCCCACACACTCGCGCGGGGCGTTCTCAGACTTCCCCGCAGCCCCTACTGGCTCCATGACGGAGCCAGCAATCATGGGGGGGGGCCCAATCCAGCCAGTTCAATGGTGGCATCGACTCCATCATGCACAAAGTGGCTTTAGAAAAACCCTCCTGCTTCACCCTTGCCGGCCATCAGGGTTTAACCATACAGGCCCACCTGATAAGACTGTTGTGCAAAACGACTGGCTAAGCCCGCTCTCCCCGCAGAAGCCCTCATGGCGCTTGTGTGAAGCGCCTGAGTAGCTCTCCGCAGGGGTCCTTTGCTCTCAGCCCTACTGATTAAAAGGGGCAGCTACAGAGTAATAACAACAGGGCCCACAGCTTGGTGGGGGAACGCCAGCTTTGCCTGCAGAGGGGTCCAGGTTCAGTCCTGGGCAGGGTGGATTTGATTAAAATCAAACTGATTTAAATCACGATTTAAATCACGATTTAAATCACTAGCAGGGTGGATAAAAATAAAAAAAATCCGATTTAAATCAAAAAAATCTGATTTTTTTATTTAAATCGGATTTTTTAAAATTTAAATCAGATTTTTTTGATTTTTATCCACCCTGCTAGTGATTTAAATCGTGATTTAAATCGTGATTTAAATCAGTTTGATTTAAATCAAATCCACCCTGGGTTCTCGATGTGGGGTGAGGGCACCCGAGACCCTGGAGAGCAGCTTCCAGTCAGAACGGACACAAAGCTGCCTTGTGCGGAGTCAGACTATTGGTCTGATGATAATGGTCTAATGATAGAGGACTATGAAATCAGGCATGGTGTGGAGAAAGTGGAGAGAGAGGAATTCTTCTCCCTCTCATATAACTCTGGAACCAGGGGTCATCCCATGAAATTGATGGCTGGGAAATCTAGGGCCAACAAACAGAAGTACTTGTTTACACAACACATAATCCACTTGTGGAATTCTCTGCCACGAGATGTGGTGACAGCCAACAACCTGGATGGCTTGAAGAGGGGCTTGGATAACTTCAGGGAGGAGAGGTCTATCATCAGCTACTAGTCGGAGGGCTATAGGCCACCTCCAGCCTCCAAGGCAGGATGTCTCTGAGTACCAGTTGCAAGGGAGCAACAGTGGGAGAGAGGGCATGCCCTCAACTCCTGCCTGTGGGCTCCCCAGAGGCATCTGGTGGGCCACTGTGCGAAACAGGATGCTGGACTAGATGGGCTTCCTTGGGCCCGATCCAGCAGGGCTGTTCTTATGTCCATCTAGCTCAACACTGTCTGCTTTGATAGGCAGCAGCTCTTGGGGGGGGGGTGTCTTTCTCAACGATGCCAGGGATTGCGCTGGGACCTCTTGTACGCAGCACATGGGCTCTACCACTGAGCTACAGCACACACACACACACACACACACACCCCATAAACACAAATAATGCTGCTGAGCTCAATGGACCCCATGGGGCTTCTTCTCACAACCAGCAAGAAGGGCTCCAGCACAGCTGCAGCTGCCTTCCCCACAGACGATCAAGGCACCATTACTGGGTGAACTCCTTGCGTGTCCAGACAATGACCCATGTGTCATCCCACCCCTGGAAATACCATGATGCACCATGTATGTGCGCAGTGCCTCATCGGGATCCCATCTCCCCTCCCCGGGTCCCTTCAGTCTGGCAGCTGCGGCTGCCGCCACACAATCCAAAAAACGCAGTTAAGGGAGAGCTCACTCCCTTAACTTCATATTGAAGGGGGGCTAGTTAGGCAGTTCAAACGGGCATGCAAAACCAGGCTGGGCTCTCTTAGCCTTGTTTTGCCCGCACGTGTGAATAGCCTCAGGGTCTGACTTGGTATAAAATGGATTCATATATTCACCAATAAAAGCTTTCATCTACTGGTTACACCCATTCAAGCGCACCGCCCCAGGCAAAATTGTTTATGCAAGTGCCTAAACTCAGCGGAGGTGGGGTTGCACTCATAAAGGTTCAAGAGATGCTACCAGAAGCTGAAAACTATTGTAAACTTCCTTCGGATTTCCACCCTGTATGTCTTGGCTGCCCAGTTCCTCGACACATAAGACACACACACGGGCTATTCACATGCACAGCAAAAACCAGGCAAAGGAAGCCCAGCCTGGTGAGAACCTCCAGGAACCACATGGCACCCGGCAGCAAACCCTGTAGGAAGCCAGGGTTAAGGGCACAAGTGCTCTCTCACCCTTGGCGAACTGATCATGTGTTGGTGCCGCACGGCTCCACATGTCACCTACACACAAGTAGCCTCCCCGCCTGTCTCAGAAGCTCCCCATCAGGCACCGTGCACTGCATGATGGGCATTCCAATCCAGGGGCCTTCTGGCCCCCAAAACTCCCGGCTGCCAGCAGCAGCTGGTAAATGTCTGGCTGAGCGATCTGCTCTCCCAGCCAAAAGACAAGGACCGTCTACAGGGGAGGTAAGTGTTTTAAGGCTTCCTTCCTTGCAGCGTGGAGCCCTTTCTCCCTGGTTGTGAGAAAGGGCTCATTCTCTCTCACACACAATGGTCCACACAGAAGCAACGCTCGTTCTTACCTGCATGCAAACTATGAGCCAGGTCTCATGAACAGCGAGACCTGGTTTGGGAAGCTAAGCGGGGTGAGCGGGCTAAGCCCACTCTCCCTGCAGATGAGCAGGGAGGGAGCCCTGGGCAGCCGGATCGGGCACCCACACGACTGCCAGCTCTGTGACGGAGCCAGTGGGGGCTGGGGAGTTCGGGGGCCCCACGGCCCCCGGAAGATCCAGTATGCCCTGCGTGAGCGCGCAGGGCATACTGGGGAGACCCCCGAGCCAGCAGCCTCCAGCCAGGGGTCTACCCGTGAGTAGCCACAGCTACTCATGATTTTTAAAACCGGGGTTGCAGAGCAAACCCGGTTTAAGGGGAGGGTTACTTTGGCAGGTTAACCGCCAGGAGGCAACCGGGCTCACCTGCAAACCCAGTGGCTCCCACGATCAGCCGAAATTGGGCTAGGCTCCCCTAGCCCGATTTTGGTCGATTGTGGGAATAGCCTCATTAGTTTGCAAATTAGGAGCCAAGCTTGGGAATGCAGGCTCTCCCCACTCCACCCCCCTGCCCATAACCCTTCTCTCCTCTTAGATACAATTCCCTCTTGCCTCCCTCTTGCCCTCCTCTTGTCAGTCAAACCAAGGTTTTCTGTTACATGCACACCAAAACTAACCAGGGTTAGCACGAATCACATTCCGAGGGAATTCTCATGATGGGGGGAAACCGGGCTAAGGAAACCCAGCTCAGTTCCCCCCCCGTGAGAAACACCAGGCTCCCAGGTGAGCCCGGTGGTCCCACAGCTGCTTGCAGCCGCAGCTGACACACTTGGGGTGGGGGGAGAGGGGTGTGCAGTGCCTTCCTGGGGCTCCAAGGGGCGCACGGCAGCGCTCCCCTTCCCCCTTCATGGCCGGGCGCGGGAGCACCCAACCGAAGCAGCCGCCCAGCAGGGATCGATTGCTCGTGTGCGGGGAGAGTGGGCTAACCTTGTGCTCCCCGCAGAACCCCATGAGGCGCTACACACTGATCGTGTGTAGAGCCTCTCCGTCTTAACCAGGGTTTAGAACCCCACCTCAAGCCATATTTAGCCTCAAGCGAGGTGGGTGTCATTGCAGAGGTAACCCTAAACCACCCTGAAGGCCAACAAGGGAAGGGAAGGGGAATCTGTGCTAGCGAGGGTGGAGGACCCTGCACGCCCAGGGCGAGCTCCCAGTTTGCTAGCCATAGTCTGCAGGGAGCCAGAGTCACGCCTACACCAGAGCGACGAGAAGGCCCACGTACGCAGGGGAACATCTCACTGCTTCCTCCCTCGCCTGCTTTGGAAAGACAAGAAAAGAAGTGGCGAGTGACGGTGGGAAAGGAAACTCTGCTTGCCATCCCCCCTGGCCCAATGGAACAAAAGCAGCGAAAATTTCCAAGACCAGGATCCTGCCAAAACGGTCTGATCTTCTAGGCTCCCTCGGCGGCCCATGCCAAGCTCTCCCTCCCCACTGCCTGGCAGGGCGCCAAGAGGAGACCGGCTGCCTCATGTTGGAGCAACGTCAACGTCCCAAACGTGGGAGAGGCTTGGGGCATGCTCCCATGCAGCGCTGCCGGCTGGTCATTTCAGGGGTCCTCAAAACCGGGTCCCCTGGAGGTCGTTGGACTACAACTCCCATCCTCCCTAGCCACAACAGCAGAATGATGGGGGTTGTAGTCCAGCAACATCTGGGGACCCAAGGCTGAGAACCTTTGTGTTGTTTGAACACAGCCACCTAGATTCTTAGTAAGCTAGGGGGGCGATCCGTGTCCCCTCGAAGGCGGGCGTGTGCTCACATGTTTTTTGCTGTCTGTTCAGTAAATTTTAGATCCCGCTCAGCTTGAATCAGGAAGGCCCCACATGCATGCACACACTGCCTTGATACTGCTGCCCAGAACAAAACTTATTCCGCACACAGATGAAAAAAAAAATTAGAGAGAATATTGGAGGCTATTCTCACGACCAGCCCAAACCGGGATAAGGGAGGCCAGCCTGGTTTGGGCTGGTTGTGTGCTGCAACGGCAGCTGTGCTTAATTGCGCCCCCCCAACGTGCGCTCCGCTAACCCTGTTTTCCTGATCTTGGGTCGCCGCAGCCTGACTCCGTGCTGCAGTGATTCACAAGTAGCCTCCTGACCGGGGGGCTACAACAAGCCTCCCCGCATCGGAGGAGAGGGGAGGCCCCCAAATCCCGCCACCCCAACTGGCTCCATGACGGAGCTGGTAATCGTCTGGGCAGCCGATCCGGCCGCCCAGGGAGGGCTTCCTGCTTTCATTTCCCACTACGTATTCAGTATACAGCTCCATCAGTTCCCTGTTGTGTCCAGAGGCACTCTTACTCCTGGACGGACTTGCAGGCCAAAGTCCAGGGCCTCCACAGCCAGGGGCGTAACTATGATAGGGCAAGGGGAGACGGTTGTCTGGGGGCCCACTGCCTTGGCAGGGGGGTCCCCCGAGGCAAGTCACCTGACTGACTCCCCCAGCCACGCACCCGCCCAGGCTTCCTTCAGTTGTATTCATCCTCCGACATGGATGTGAGTGTCAAGACTTGGAGCTACCAGAACAGCAGGTCTTTCTCTAGGGTTTCTCAACGTGTGGGTCCCCAGATGTAATTGGACTTCAACTCCCATAATTCCCAATCAAAGGCCACTGGGGCTGGGGATTATGGGAGTTGAAGTCCAATAACATCTGGGGACCCACACGTTGAGAAACCCTGCTCTAGTACCATTAAATGACTTGCAACATCCACAATTTACAAAACCTTTTAAAAAATCATTTAGGATACCACTATTCAGCCTCATTTAAGATTTCTTTACTTCATGAGCTGAGCTTCAGTGAGTTGGGGGGCCCCATTTTAAAATCTTGTCTCTGGGCCCACTCCAACCTTGCTGCGCCCCTGTCCACAGCCCCTGGGGCCCCTCCAATCCACTTCAGTCTGTCCCAGGTGGTGTGGTCACCTGGCGGAGCATGATGATGCTCAATTTGCAGGGGAGGGGGGGCCTCCAAAGGCCTTGAGGTCCAGGCACCAAAATTACCGAGGTGCACCTCCGCTTGTGTCCATGACAGAACAGCCTCTTGCGGCAGACCAAAGGCTGTAACTGTTGTTTGCAAATGCTCTTTGGATTCAGACTTAAAAGTCAAACCACATTCAATCCAAACGGTGATTTGCCAACCAGCTCCAAACTATGGTTTCATCTCCTGGTTTGGCAGCCCTTTGCAAATTATGGCTTATGACTTCACACAGGTCAAGATGCTAGAACCAATGCGCTGACATGAAAAGGGAGCAGATTCAGGCTGGACTAAAGGAAGAGCTGTGGGACAGTGGAACAGCCTGCCTCCCTGCAGTGGTGGGCTCTGTATTGCTAAAGAGGCTCCCCACAAGAGCAGTGTGGAGAGCCGGGGAGAGTTTGGCAGGGAGAGAGGGCTTGACCCACTCGAGCACTCAGCTCGTCCTGAGCAGCCGAATCAGCCACCCACACGATTACCTGCTCCGTCACAGAGCCAGTAAGGGTGGCAGATGTCTACTTCTGTGCTGAGCACATCCAGTTGCACCAGTATAACCCTAATCAGCACTAGTGTAATGCTAGCACTAGTATCACACTAGTGCAATCCAGTTGCACTAGCTTAACACAAGCTCCCAATTTAGCACAACTAGCTTGTGCAACAGACTTCTGCATCACTAGTGCAACACATTTGTACAAGCACAGCACTAGGATGCAGCCAATATATATGGACTCAGTGTGTACTCCAAGAGAATTCCTCACTTGCCGACGAAACCGAGGGGCCTCTGGGTGTGTGGAGCTTCGTCTGTGTTTTGGAGCCCCTGTGTGTGTGTGCATCCGAGGAGCAGCTGGGTTGGGGCGCTGCTCCTGCCATGTCCTTGGCTGCACGCATGCCTCCCTCCCTCCCTTTTTAATAAATATCTGTGTTTATATTTGTGTATGGAAGAGCCGCGGCAAAGTAAGACGGCTGGACAAACAAAGTCACAGAGCCAAGGGAACCGAAAATAGGGAAAGAAGAGAAGCAGCTTTGGGAAGCTGCTGGTGTGAGTATTAAATGCATTCGGTTCCAGGAGGCCTACCAATCCAAGACCACACATCTGGAAGTACCAGCCTGAGGGCTCCGGAGAAAAAGCCAACTCCTCTCCGCCTCCCTCCTGAGCTGACGCAGCAGGTAAAAAATGTCAGCCTCTACTCAGAAAGAGATTCAGGGCCTACCTAAATCTTACATGCAAAGGGCTGTTTGGAGGGGGGGAAAGCCCACTGCCATTTTCTTTTTTAAATGGAAAGCTACTTTGGGGAGGAACAACTTCGAGTCGAAAAGCAGCAGAGGAAAGTGTGCTTGACCCTTTCTTTGCTTGCAGTTTATCTGCATGAAATTGCTCCAAGCTGTGTTCCAAATGCATCTTTGCAAGGCATGAAATCTCACCTGGAACCCTGTATGAGAAAGAAGCAACTTGTGGGAGCTAATTGGAGCAGAGAACATAGATGCCTCATACCGAGTCAGACCCCCCTAGCTCAGGATTGTCTTTACAGACTGGCAGCGGCTTTTCCAAGGTTTCAGACAGGAATCTCTCCCAGCCCTACCTGGGGAAGCTAGGGAGTGAACCCGGGACCTTCTGCATGCAAACATGCCTATGCTCTTCCACTGAGTTATGGCCCTATTCCTGAAGGGAATCCTGTATTTTACAGCACTCACATGTAGTCACCCATCCAAATGCAGATCAAGGCAGACCCTTCTTCGCAAAAGGGACAACCCCTCTCTATTGTCTAAGTCTCACTCCCGCAAGACAGGCTCTCCACCCTCTAAAGCAGTGAGAGAAGCAGCAAATGGGGGAACCATGAAGTCCGCCCCCCCCCCGCTCCCAGCACCTTTGCTCTACATGGCTCCTTCCCAAATCAGATTTCCCCTTTTAAAAAGGTTGGCAGGCTTCCACTACACACAGTTGCATGTAATATTCAGTTAAGTCCCCAGCATCAAATATATTGCAGCCTAGATGTAAGCAGGGCTGTGCACACGCGATAATTTAATGTGGGCACAGAAGACGTGCACTCAGGCACAAATTATGTGCTCAGAATCTTCATGTTTGCCCCATTTGCTGCTTTAGGGGGTGGAGAGAAAGTCTGCATCATGCATTATACATTGTGGCCTCCCCCCCCCCACTCTCGTGCATTCCCAACACTGAATGGAGGAGTGTATCCCGTTTCCATCGTCCAGCACAGTAGTCTGAACTCTCCACTCACAATGGCAAGTAAAGTGATGTGTGCCCTCGAGTCAGTGTCGACTCCTGGTGCCCACAGAGCCCTGAGATTGTTTTTGGCAGAATACAGGAGGGGTTGACCATGGCCTCCTCCCGCGCAGTAGGAGATGATGATGCCTTTTAGCATCTTCCTTGATCACTGCTGCTGCCCGATGGAGGTGTTTCGAGTACAGTAGCCTCAATTCCTCTCTGCACAGATTGCAGCCAAGCACCAGGGCACCGGGTGCCTTGCTTGGAAGAGCTCTCTAAAGGCACTTCCATGTCACCTTTGCAGTAGCAATGGTAACACCAGCCCCAGGGAGTACAACCCACTTATTTGTGAAGCTCTAGAGCAGGGGCACACAACTCAAATGCCCCAGTGGGCCAGAACCAACCACGCCTTGGCATGCAGGGGCTGAGGTCAATTTTCCATGCATTATGACATTAAAATTATTAAAAACATTAATGGAAGCAACTATTAGTTACTTATGGATCTTTCCCCCTGTCAAGGGACCCACAGTTTTAACCAAGGAGAGGGCCCATTAAATAGGCCCTATCCCTGCTCAGTGGGGCACCTGGAGAGCATGCCAGCCCCAAATAAAGACCAAGTCTTCTCCTCTCCTCTTCCTCAATCACAGTTGCTTTTAAGCTCCAATCCTAGGCATGTAGTCCTAGAGTTCTTCATGGATCCTGCTGTTCATGGTAGGATACTCCTACCTTGGGGCCAGCAAAAAAGTTCCTGCAGGCCAGATCTGGCCCCTGGTCATGCAGGCTTGCTTTAGAGAGAGACAGCTCTGGTGTTCATCCTGTTAGTTAGAATGTCTGCCCAGATCAACTGTGACCAGCAAGGGGGCCTAGCACAACAAACTGCCCACCCCCAGTGCTTGCAAACCATTACATCTAGAAGAACTCTCAGGCACAGATGGATTCAGAATGGAAGCTGCTTTTTAGATCAACCTACAGCACAAATCATAGTTGACAGGAAGCTAGGAACTGGATAGCTTGTTTTACTAGATTTGTTTTGGACCCCAGTGCCAATTCTAAGCTGAAACTGAGCATTTTTCATTGTGCAAAATGTTGCTCAAGTCATGTGTTTTCTTTTTCCCCCTTCAACATTCTTAGACAGTTGACATTCTGGATGCTCCAGATTGGTGCTGCAGTGCAACAGGCCGTCTCTAACCTGACTTTCCAGCTGTTGGGTTAGTTGGAAGCACATGAAGAAAAGCATCTGGAAAAGCCAACCCTTTGAACCGCTGAGTTTTCCCCTTACAATATGTACACCTCACTTGTTTAATCTCTGTACCACAGAACCTCTCGTCCCACTCCAGTTTTCATTAACAATTTAAGCCAGGACAAGAGAGTCATGCTAATGTCCCTTTAAAAAGGAAAGGGTCTCCTGGTCCATGGACCCCACAGCTCTATAAGGATCAAAGATTCAAAGATTAAAGAGGGGTTCAAATATCACAGACTCATGGGCACACCCTCTGCTTGCCACCAGAACAATGTAAGACCCTTCTGTCCACCCCACAGGCCCACCTCCCCAAATGGGGGAGAGAGAAATGGAGAGAGAGATGGGAGTTAATTACATACAAAGCACCCATTTGAAGGAACTGTGATTCTTAACAAGATAAAAGCTCTTCAAATGCTGAAAAACAGCAGCAAGTGTTTCTCATTAGGAGATTGTGGTGGGGTGCGGGGAACCACAAAAGAAAGAGGAAACCTGCAGTGCAAAGGCTAGAACAGCTCTTCTCTGAGTTGCTGCAGAGTTCCCAATCTGATCTTATAATCAGAAGAGCTGGGTGGTGTGCGGTTTTGCTGTCAAGAAACAGAAATTCTTCATTGATGAATCTCACATTGATGCCAATCAGGGGCAGGCAGGGATCCTCAATGTTGGGCCCCCAGATGTTATTGGACTTCAACTCCAATAATCCCCAACCAAAGGCCACTGGGGCTGGGGATTATGGGAGTTGAAGTCCAAGAACATCTGGGGGCCCAACGTTGAGGATCCCTGGCATAGAGAACACTGAGTAAGGGAGGACAACTGTCCCCCGGCCGTCAGGGTCTAGGGAGGGCCACCAAGGCACCCCCTCACCCTCGGCCAGGGCACCCCTTTGCCCCCACCCATGCCCGGATGGCGAACGTAGTGCTCGCTAGTTGGGAGCATGAGGCACGCCCCTCTCCTTGCCAGCCAGTGTTTCACTGAAATGCTCGCTGGGGTGGGGGGAATCCCAGCCAGCCAGCCAGTTTTTCAGCGTCTGAAACACTTGATCCCAATTTGCAGTGGTCAAGTGAAATCAGCACAACTGCCCTGCAGGCACATCATTTATTCCAGCTGCTGTATCGGATGGTTTGTTTTTTAAATGTATTTGCAGGGTCTGAAATAGCTGGCCTCTACTTCAGCAGGGGTTCTCACACTGGGGACCCCAGATGTTGCTGGACTGCAGCTCCTATTATCCTTCAGCCACTGTGACTGGGGATGATGGGAATTGTAGTCCAACAACAGCTGGGGAACCAAGTTTGAGAATCCCTGTACTACAGGGACAGAATGCAAGGCAGGACGGGTATTTAGTCAGGACAGTGCAAAGAAGTCCATCCATCCATCCATCCATCCATCCATCCATCCATCCATCAAGAGTCGACACTTCTGCACTGTGCTGTGCGCGACTTTGAATATGAATCTTCTACAGACACAGATCAACAACCCTGGGCTAGACATCAGTGTCAAACGCCACCTCTTGGAGAGCTTATCCTAATTGTCAATAACAATGTTTAATCAAATCTAACCATGTTTAAGCAACAATAAAGATGTTTAATCAAATCTCAATAAACATGACGAAGGGTAGAACAAAAGCAAAAGCTATGCAATTGTGTGTGTGTCTGTGTGTGTGTGTGTGTGTGTGTGTGTGTGTGTGTGTGTGAACACACAACAAAATGGCGTGCCTCCAGCTCAAAGTGGCGAGTTGGCAGTTCAGTCATGATTCCGCACAGCAGAGTTCTCAACACAATGGGGAAAGTGTTAATAAGGAAAGGAAAATCACTAGAGCCGGCTGGGGTGGCCAACCGGAGACTCCCCAGCTGCTGTTGAACTACAACTCCCACCATCCAGAGTTTATTGTGACCATGATGCTGGACACTTGAGCAACAAGTCTGCAGTCAGGAGCGGCCAGAGAGGGCAGCACTGGAGGCGGTGGCGGGAGGCACCTTTAAGAAGGTAATAAGTAGGTGCTTACCATCGTGTAACCAGCTGTGGTGCCCCACCCACTCCGCCCGGCATCCAGCGGGGCTGTGGCGTAGCCCTAGCCTCTGCGCATGTGTGGAGCCTCTGCACATGTGCAGAGACCAGGGCCACGCCAGATGCCGAGCAGAGCGCCGCCGCCCCCCCTTGTGGGATTGTGGGAGGAGTGCTGCAGTTTGCAGGTGCTGTAATAAGCCCCTGCTTATTACCTCCTTAAAGGCGCCTCTTGCCACCCCTTCACCCCCTACCCTCCCAGTGCTGCCCTCACCGGCTGCTCCTGCCTGCAGTAGCGATAGAGTCCATCTGGTTTGGGGTCATTCCCCACTACCTGTTTCTATTGGCTTTCACTTCTATGCACAGAAAACAGCCACTAGATTTATCAATCCTGACTACCTGTTCCATTCATGAAGCTGCAGGTCAATAAGCGTATTGGTTCAGGTGGCCCAGATTTTGCACTGCGATCTGCTCAGGGGTTCGTATAATGCCTACCTCAAGGAAAAGAGCAGAAGCCGAAGTCTGGTTTGCCATCCACATCTGCTGAGCAAATTAAAAACAAGAACCTACTCCTCTAAGGATGAATGGCAGAGGGCAGGACTCTACAGGGAAACCAGGAATCAGCTGGGAACATAGGAAGCTTGCCTCATATCGAGTCAAATCATTGGTCCACCTAAGGAAGAGAGCTGCTCTTATGGTAGCAGGCATGTATTGCCCCCTTTGCTAAGCAGGATCTGCCCTGGTTTGCATTTGGATGGGAGACGAAATGTGTGAGCGTTGTAAAGATATTCCCCTTAGGGAATGGGGCCGGTCTGGGAAGAGCATCTGCATGTTTGCTACATGCAGAAGGTTCCAAGTTCCCTCCCTGGCAGCATCTCCAGATAGGGCTGAGAGAAACTCCTGCCTGCAATCTTGGAGAAGCCGCTGCCAGTCTGTGTAGACCAGGGATCCTCAACGTTGGGTCCCCAGATGTTATTGGACTTCAACTCCCATAATCCCCAACCAGAGGCTACTGGGCCTGGGGATTATGGGAGTTGGAGTCCAATAACATCTGGGGACCCAACGTTGAGAATCCCTGGTGTAGACAATATTGAACTAGATGGACCATTGGTCTGACTCAGTATATGGCAGCTTCCTATATTCCTATGTGAGTATTGTTTATATTGATTTGCAGCAGCTCTCCAGGGCTCCAGGCGGGAATTTCTTCCAGCCCTCTCTAGAGTAGGGATGAGCATGAGCCTGTTTGGCGCTTCTTTTTTCAAGCCGGCTCGATGGGTGGGCAGGGGCACCTTTAAGATGCAGGTAAGGCACTCCTTACCTGCTGGCCCCCTCCCTGCCACTTTCCTCCCACCAGTGCTTGTTTTAGAAGCATCCACAAGGGGCTGCAGTGCTGCTTCCTGCAGCCCCAGGTGGTGCTGGCATGCGCATGGCTGTGGCGCATGCGCGCCATCCATTTGCATGCACGCTGCCCATTAGCACTGTCAACACAATGCTGACCATGCAAACGGCCGGCGCATGTGCGTCCCAACCATATGCATGTGGATGCCCCATGGGGCTGCAAAAAGCAGTGCTGCAGCCCCATGTGGCTGCTTCTAAAACAAGCACCAGCCGAGGAAAGCAACAGGGAAGTGGCGAGCAGGTATGGAGGTCTTTAAAGTAAAGGTACATAAGAACATAAGAACAGCCCTGCTGGATCAGGCCCAAGATTTGCATGTGCAAATCTAGTTCAGCATCCTGGTTCACATAGTGGCCCACCAGATGCCTCTGGGAAGCTCACAGGCAAGAGATCTGTGCACGCCCTCTCTCTTGCTGTGACTCCCCTGCAACGGGTATTCAGAGGTCTTTGTGGCTGGAGATGGCTTATAGCCCTCTGACTAGTAGATCGACCTCTCTGTTGATCGACCTCTCCTCCATGAAGTTATCTAAAGCCATCCAGGTTGTTGGCTGTCAGCTCATCTTGTGGCAGAGAATTCTACAAGTTAAAGAATTCCACAAGTTATTGTAAACTGCCCAGAGATGAAAGTTTGGGGCGGTATACAAATTTGATAGATAGATAGATAGATAGATAGATAGATAGATAGATAGATAGATAAATGTGAAGTGTGCCATTGAGTGTCAGCTCCTGGCAACCACAGAGCCCTGTGGTTGTCTTTGGTAGAATACAGGAGGGGTTTACCACTGCATCTTCCTGCGCAGTATGAGATGATGCTTTTCAGCATCTTCCTATATCGCTGCTGCTCAATATAGGTGTTTCCCATAGTCTGGGAAACATACCAGCGGAGATTCGAACGAGTAACCTCTGGCTTTAAATTACCCCTCCCTGCCCCACAAGGGAGTGCACAAACATCATAGAACATAGAAAGCTGCCATATACCGAGTTAGACCATCAGTCCATCTAGCTCAGTATTGTCTACACAGACTGGCAGCAGCTTCTCCAAGGTTGGAGGCAGGAATCCCTCTCAGCCCTACCTTGGAGATGCTGCCAGGGAAGGAACTTGGAGCCTAGATGCTCTTCCCAGAGCAGCTCTGTCCCTTAAGGGGAATATCTTACAGTGCTCACACATCAAGTCTCCCTTTCATATGCAACCAGGGCAGACCCTGCTTAGCTATGGGGACAAGGCATGCTTGCTACAAGAAGACCAGCTCTCCTCTCCTCCAACGAGCCCAGGGAGTGAGCCCAGGACCATGTGAACGCAAAGCAGATGCTCTAGCAATGAGTTATGGCATCCCCTAAAGGGAATATCTCACAGTACTCCCATGTAGTCACCCACCCAAATGCAAACCAAGGTGGACTCTGCTTAGCCAAGGGGATAATTCATGCTAGCTACTACAAGACCAGCTTTCCTCCTCGCTGAAACCTTTAAATCTGGGGTTCTCTGACTTGGCTCCCAGATGCTGTGGGACTACAAATCCCATCGTGCCTTGCCACAATAGCCTCCAACCACTGTGCCCGGGGTGATGGGATGTGTCTCTCGACATCTGCGGATCCAGCTCTGCGAGCCTCCGTCTTAAGTGTCAGGAGCCTCCGTCCACATGGAACTGCCGTCCCCAAAGGTGCTGAGCAAACCCAGTTCCCTCTGCCCAGTCAGCTGGGGCGGAGGACGGCCGAAACAATGCTCGCTTGTCTCCGTGCCTGCCCACATTACGGAGCTCAAAGGACAGGCTGCAACTCTTGAAAGAGCAAAGGGGAGGAAGTCTCTCTCGAATTCCGTGTGCCAGGAACCAGACAAGGGTGGCCCCTCTCCCCGTCCGCTCCCTGCTGGTCTCACTAGGGCCTCAATCACTTCTGTTTGCCTCTAGGAGCCAGACCAGCCCCCCCCCCGTTCCATGGGGGGGGGAGCAGGCTGACTGCTCCAAGTTCAATGGTGGCCTCAGCTCCATCGTGCACAAAGTGGCTTCAGAAAAACCCTCCTGCTTCACCCTCGCCGGCCACCTGGGTTTAACCACACAGGCCCACCTGATAAGGCTGTTGTGCAAAACGACCGAGATCGCACACGTGGAGCGCTACAGACACTCCAGAAGGATCTCGGGGAAGCTTTATTCTGAGTGCACAAGAGGATTCAGGGGCAACAGGAATATTTATATATAAATGGTGTAGCAGTTTTAATGGTTTCTGTTTTAATTGTAAACTGCCCTGAGCCATTCTGGAAGGGTGGTATAAAAATTGAATAAATAAACAAATAAATAAACAAATAAACAAAATAAACTAGGGTATCTGAAGTATGCGCCACACTTGCTAAGGGAGACAGTGACTTATTCCTGATTAATTAAGCCAGGCTAAACCAACGTCAGCTAATGCACACCCTTCCAGAAAGCGCAGGCTGCCTGAACATCAGTCGGAGGCGGGAGGACTCAGCAGAACTCACTCCCCAATTGGGTAAGAGAGCGCTGGGCTTGGGTGTCTTTTTTCTCCCCCCCCCTTTTTTCTACCCTTCCCTTCAGCCTCCACATGACCGCATACCTGGGAGCAGGGTTGCCATGGCAACCAGCTGCTTGGCCTTGGTTTATTTATTTTTCTTAGGCCCAACCAGCCTCCTCCCATAATCACAGCCTGGCATTTTGGCTCTGATCTTGGGTCCTAAACTGGGGAAGGTTTCATTTTTCATCCCTCCTCAAGCAAGAGAAAGAGAGAGGGAGAGAAACAGGGGAACAATCCAATGCGCCAAAAAAAAAAATATTCCTGTGGCTTTCGTAAGAGGGTCCCTTCATGGCTTGACATCCAGGATTTGTACGGCTATTACAGGAATTGGCTGTTCAGGGCAGAGAAGCCCTTCCACCTGGATTCATTTATTATGTCCAGTGACAAAATACAGGCCAATCCTCAAATCAGGGGTGAGCATTTGTGCGTAGCAGGGCACAAAGGTTGTGTAACTGAATTCCTGGGAGATCTGTGCCCTGCAGCACAGCAGCAGAAAGAAATTAGCAACATGTGGCTGTTATCTATGCTTTAGTAAAACTCCGGGGCCAACTACTACAGGGGTTCTCAAACATCTGTATGCAGATGATGTTGGACTACAACTCCCATCATCCCCAGGCACAGTGACTGCAGGCTGGGGATGATGGGAGTTGTGGTCTGGGGACTCAAGTTTGTGAACCCCTGCTATAGGATGTTTATCTGTGCTTTAGGAACTTAAGTTGGCTCAGAATACAGCAGCCAAGGAGACTGGAACCCAGGACTGGCATCAGCACCTGATATCCTCAGGTAGTGCCAAGGTCCCAGACAGGGTTGCCACATGTCCAGGATTGGCCTGGACAGTCCATAAATCGGACATCCTGTCCAGGATCCAGACTTCTACAGATCTACTTAGCAACTCGCCACTGACGAGGGCCTCCAGCCCTCTGGCGAGCAGGACCACACAGTTCTCCTCCCCAGGGGTCTTGTTTCCACCAGTGCCATTTTTGAGAAGCGAAGAAACAGCAGGAATTCTTTCGGAGCAGCAGGAGAGGGTTCCCCCTGTTTCTTACCATCTCCATCTCCCAGTGCAAACCACAGAAGACCAGCTTCTCTCTTTAGACCTCTGCCTGTGTACCAGAAAAAGATTTGAGGAAAGAAAAGGGGTGGGTGGGTGGTGACCATAAATAGGGTTTGGCTAGTGAGCCAAGCCTAAACTTGTGGGTTCCAGTTAAGAGTCCCACCGCAAAGATCACAGAAGAAAAACTCTCAAACGACATGTAAAGGCGGCAGACTCGTCTGCTTAAACTCAGGTCTGCCCCTATCGTGGATACGTGGGGCACCTCTGTGCCGGGAAGGGTGTATAGGCCAGGGGAGTTGACGTGATTGGGGCAGACCCAGGCTTAAAAACCCACATCTGCTGCTGTCACATGCCGTTTGAGCCACAGTGGGAAATGAGCACAAGAGGCTACAAGGATGCAGGGTCATCGGAAAGGCCATCTCAACTGTAAACAAAATACAGGAAAGAATATATTTATGTTTCCTCCTCAGCGCCTTCTCCTCATGTGGCTGCACGGCACAAAGATGAATGGGGCATTTTTCTAAAGTCCGCTAAGCAGAGGTGCATATGTACCAATGGGGACCTGAGCTTCGGCTATGCAGAGACCTCACAAATGAAGCGAGAGATCTGGAATTCTGTTCCAAAGATCCCAAAATCTGCAACCAAAAAGCTTCAGATTATGCTAACTAGAATAAGTTTTGTCAGTTTACACACACACACACAGAGAGAGAGAGAGAGAGAGAGAGAGAGAGAGAGAGAGAGAGAGAGAGAGTAAGTATGGAAGTCCTGGTTGCCTTGCCACAGAATGAGAAGCAGAGCAAGCCAATGTATTTTTGATGGAACCGTTTAGAAGTGTGAAAGTTTCGGGTTTCAAGTTTCAAATGGGCTGAATTTCACTGTAAAGCCACAAAAAGGGCACCAAAAATGTAACTGTTCAGGGTGACAGTGTCAGCATAAGGATGCTTACAAACAGTATAGGCTTGTGCAAAACTCAGGTTGGCTTTTGAAAAACCTCACCATGGCATGTTGGGCACAATGAGGTATTCACAAAACCAAAAACTGTGTTCTGCCCGGGTTTGGGAGCTATATGTGCTTCCAATTTTCGGTTGTGTGGAAGCAAAGTAGGAGGGAAACCTAGAGGTTTTTCACATGGGGCTTTTAAAGCCCTTTAACTCACATCTCCTCCAGAATGGAGGGGGTGCATTCACAGATCCGTCAGATTTACCCCCAAGTCTCTGTGGGTTATCGGGAAGCAGTTCAATTTGGGTTTTTCACTGTGCGTTAGAGTGTACCCCGATTTATATCCGGGGTAAAAAAAAATCCACTATTTGTGTCCAGAAGTGCTCCACGGTCTTGGGGGGGAGGGGCCTCCAACATCAGGGGGGGCCTCCTAGAGCCACCCCGTGACTGCCCGCTGTGGCAAACATACATGTTTTTGTTTTTAAAAAATTAAAAGCCACCGCCCGCAAAAGTAGGTGTCAGGGGCCTCGTGGCGGGGGCAGGCCCTCGGCGAAGGGCTGGTCCGGATGCCAAAAATCACCTAGGTGCGCCCCTGTTTGTGTCAGTTTTGGGGGACAACTTTAATTTCACAGTAAAGCCTCCCAGTAAAACTTGCGGTAAAGCCTACTGTGTGTAAAAGCCCCTGGGTAGCTTTTCTTCCTACCTTGCTTCCACACAATCACTTCTACCCAGTTTCCCCTCTTCCTTTGCTTCCACACAACTGGAAATTTGGAGCACACACAGCTCCCAATCCCAGGTAAAACCCAGGTTTTTTACTGTGTGAAAGACAGTGTCCTAAAGAAACAGGGGGATCTGAACGTCTGGAAAGTATGGATCCAGTGGCTGGGAGAAGGGGAGCAAAGTGGACAGTGAACTGAGAAGGCAATCTCTGATAAAAGGATGGGGTGAAGGCCTAAGAGCAAGAGTGGTGGAAGAGGCATGGATCTGAGGGGTGGAAGAGCCAAGAAGAAAGGCTGGGGATGGAGCAAAGAGGTCCTAAATACAGGGGAGTCTGTGTGCTGTTGGCAGACATGGGGTGGACAGGTTTTGTAGGCTGTGGACTGTGGTATAGAAAGCCAAGGGAGAAGCACAGCCCAAGCCGGTGGGGTGGAGTTGGGGGCTGAATGTATGATTACGGTTATCTATCTGTGCATGGGTCTTTACACGAAACGAGAAGACAAAGTCCTGCCCCCCAAGGGGCTCACATATTGAGGTGCTTCCCACGATTACTGTGAAGCGCCTTGACGAGGTCTGTGGGGAGAGCAGGATTGCCCACTCTCCCCACAGACAATCATGTCCGGAGCCCTGGGTGGCCGGATCGGCCGCCCACACAACTACCAGCTCCATCATGGAACTGGTGGGGGCGGTGGGGACTGGGGTCCGCCCAGCTTCCAGACGTCTCAGGATGCCCTGCGCAAGTCAGGATATCAACCATGCTCTGTTAACCTCATTTAAGCGGAGGGTGAATTAGGCAGGCTGGCCACCTGGGAACCACCGTGCTTGCCCGCGAGCCCAGTGGTTCCCATGATCGGGAGGATGCGGGCTAGGCTCCCTGAGCCCGCTTTCTAGTGATCGTGGAAAAAGCTTCAATCAGTCTGAAATTAATTCCACACACTGGCTGACTTCGTGATTAATGATGTGCAATGAGCAGAGGTGCACCGCTGCAAGAAAATCACATCGCTGTGCTGAAAAGGAGGCGTTCTGGAATTGCGATCTTGCATAGCTTGAGGGAAAGTTCCTTTTAGAACATCTGAGGAGTGCCACAGGTTGCGTCTGTGTAAACATGTTTGTACTAGCGCAATCCTAGTTTGGACTGCCAGCTTCAAACCTAGCGCTACAAGTTGGCGCAGCAACCTTCCACTAGTGCAACATCATCATCACATTTATATCCTGCTCCTCCTCCAAGGAGCCGAGAGCGGTGTACTACATACTGGAGTTTCTCTTTCACAACAACCCTGTGAAGTAGGTTAGGCTGAGAGAGAAGTGGCTGGCCCAGAGTCACCCAGCTAGTTTTATGGCTTTATGGCTTTATGGGGATTTGAACTCAGGTCTCCCCGTTCCTAGTCCAGCACTCTAACCACTACACCAGGTGCACCATCAGTCAGGATATCAGCCATGCAGCAGATCTCTGGCTGCAGAATTCAAATAATTGCCCTAAGCTTGCAAGAGGTCAAATGAAGAACCTGCAGTTATTCATCAAAACAAACCACAAGAAGAAACTGTCTCTGGTTTTCTACCTGGCACCACTTACAGCAAAAGGGAAAGGAGCATCAGATATAGGATGGGACAGTGGCTCAGTGGCAGAGCATCAGCTTCGCATGTAGAAGAGCCCAGGTTCAGTCCCTGGCAGCATCTCCAAGTAGGGCTGGGAAAGACTCTTTGCTGAAACCTTGGAGAGCTGCTGCCCGCCAGTGCAGACAATATTGCACTAGATGGACCAATGGTCTGGCTTAATAGAAGACAGCTTCCTATGCACCTATGAGACTTAAGATGCATTTTTCAGGGACATGCAGGTGGGACTTTGTCCCCAGAGCTGTGGGTCTCAGGCAATCCCAGGAACAAAACCCCAGGAACCTCGGGCTACTAAACCAAGACTGGGACTCAAGTTAAGAATCTAACCAACGCCACTCCAGTTCTCCCAGATGGGTAAGCAAGCAGGAAAGCAGATCAGTCGGTCAGGTAGGATTCCTGGATGCAAGAAGGAATGGACAGCCAGACACCCAAAAGTAAAGTGTGCCATCGAGTCACTGTCGACTCCGGGCGCCCACAGAGCCCTGTGGTTGTCTTTGGCAGAATATAGGAGGGGTTTACCATTGCCTCCTCCCGCACAGTATGAGATGATGCCTTTCAGCATCTTCCTATATCCCTGCTGCCTGATATAGGAGTTTCCCATAGTCTGGGGAACATACCAGCGGGGATTCAAACCGGCAACCTCTGGCTTGATAATCGAGTCATTTCCCCGCTGCGCCATTAGGCAGCCCCAAAACCGTAAGCAGCAACCCAAGCACCAGAGAGAAGCTGGGATTTCTGATCCAACACCTGCCCAGATTTCCTAGCAGCCTTGCCCATCCGTCCCAGCAGCCCATGACAAGCAACAGGTGGAGCTGAAGAACAGAGAGCAGACCAGCCGGAGCGCTCAGTCCTGACACAGGCAAGCACAGAGAGGGTATGAGATGCAGAACAGGAGATGGGCTCAAGGGAGGGCAGTGGCGCCAAGGCCCATCCTTTCCCTGACTCCCTCGAGGATGCTGGACTAGATGGGCCTTGGGCCTGATCCAGCAGGGCTGTCCTTATGTTCTTATGACCGTGACCATGGCAACACCGCTCTGAGCGCCTCCATCCAAATGGAGGAAGGAATTCTCGTTTACAAGCGGAGAAGCATCTCTGAGCCAGGGGCATCGGGTGCCAAGTTGCATCCGGTCCCAGGCATGCTGCGCCATATTTCAAGCACTTCATCACCCCCAGGCTCCCACCCACCCCCCACCCCCATGCAGCATCCAGGACCTTCTGAAATCCCACAGCCCACAGCGCCCTGCCCTGGTATCTAATAAATCAAAAATAATAAAATACTGTTTTAAGTTATGTTATGGCTGTGGCATCAAGAGACTGAAAGGCAGGAGAGATATTTGAAGATACCGTTGGAAAACTTTGCCCTTAAAAGGAGAAACTTTGCACCCGTTCCCCACCCCCACCCACCCCAGACCCACTGGTCAGGCAGCTCAGAAGTTCAAACAAGGTAAGGGCTTCTCCTCAGATCCATTGCCCTGCTCACCCCTGTCAACTGGCAGCAACATCAAGTTTTGACTCCGTGCTTCTAAAGAGAAGAGGGAGTCCAAGCCAAGATCTGCCACGAGCTTCTGAGGAAACAAGGAAGCCCAGCTGTTCTCCGTCTGTACCTGCAAGATGGCTCAAAGGGCTGCTCCATCTTACAGGCAAGCCATACGTCTACCAAAGTTCCTGGCCCGTTGACATTTTTACTAGTCCGCATGTCCACACATGCCCAAGTGGCTTCTTTGTTGCCTAAAAGGGGGGGGGGGAGGGATCGACGTGTGTTGAGCTTCCCTTCTTGGTGGCCTAGGAACAGGTTTCTCAACTTTGGGTCAACTTTGAACCACCTTTGGCCATTGTGCCTGGAGATGAAGGTAGTTGGGTTCCAAACATCTGGGAACCCGAAATGGGGAACTCATCACAGGCAAGCGAGTGACTATTTGCAAGTCTGTTTAAGGCAGTTGGCTGTATTGTGGCATATGTTCATCTACTGTTCATCATCAGATGCACAGCACAATGTTAGCTCTCCTGAGTCTTTGGGGTGGGTCAGGTCACATGCCCAAGCAACAACAACAACAAATATTTATATACTGCTTTTCAACAAAAGTTTCCAAAGTGGTTTACATAGAGAAATAATAAATGAATAAGATAAGATGGATCCCTGTCCCCAAAGGGTTCACAATCTAAAAAGGAACATGATAGACACCAGCAACAGTCACTGGAGGTACCATGCTGGGGGTGGATAGGGCCAGTTACTCTGCCCCTGCTAAATAAAGAGAATCACCACGTTAAGAGAATCACCTCTTTGCCAAGTTAGCAGGGAGCAAACAAACAAAGAAACCAACCAGAAATTCAGCAGTGACAACTTAACCCAGAAGAGATGCTGATGGAAAATGCTTCACCTGATGAGAACTCTGAAGACAATATTAAAATGAAATGTGAGTATACAGCTAAATACATGTATAAATATATTTATAAAGGCAGGCAGTTGTGTTTGCTTACTTAATTGCCCTAGATCAGGGGTTGCCAACCTCTTCAGCTTTTGCTAGACTACAGCTCCCATCATCTCCAGTTGCAGCTGGGGAAGGTGGGAGTTGTAGTCCTACACCAGTTGGAGGGCTTCAGGATGACACCCCTGCCCCAGAAGCTATAGGGACTAACAATAGTAATTAACATTCACTTGTTACTACTACTACAATTTACTTGTGGGTACATTCTCATGATAGAAAGAGCCCAGCTAGGCAGACTCAGAAGAGTGGCCGGGTGGGGGGTGGGTGGGTGGGTGGACTCCATGCCCGCTTTGGATTGTGAATAATTGGGAATTTGCTGAGCAGTGGGCAATCTGTTAAGGAAGTTATCTCCATTCTAAATGTGGGAAAAGACCACAAAATGTTTCAGAAATGAGGATGCAATGAGGCTGAGAGTTCAAAAGGCTATTCCCTTCTGCACATCCCCCTGGGGAAGCTGTTAGGGGAAACGTCAGCCTCTTAGGGATCCATTTCCGCTGCTAATAAGCAACCACAGCATGGGACAAGGCCAAAAAGGGATTTCAGGTCACTGTTCCTCCCAAAGATTTCATTGGGGACACAGCTGGCACCAGCGGCTACAAGCAGCTGTTAAACTGCAAGAGCGTACAAGTCTAATAAACAGATCAAGGCCTTGAGTGAGCACCCTCGGAACATGTCCCCACTGGTTTAAAAACTAGCTCAGCTGTCCCCAAGGAATTCTAGGAGCTGTAGTTTGACGAAGGTGCTGAAATTCTTTGGCAAGAGCACATATTTGAGATTCCTAAACATGGGGCTAGGTGCCCTCAGGTCACCCTCAAATTTAGGATGGTTAAAGGGTATAAAAAGAGGTCATTCACACAATCAAAAACTGTGTTCAACCCAGGTTTGGGAGCTGGATGTGCTTCCAATTTTCAATTGTGTGGAAGCAAGGTTAGAGGAAACCCTGAGTAGAAGTGATTGTGTGGAAGCAAGGTAGGAGAAAAAGCTACCCAGGTTTGCCTCCAACCTTGCTTCCACACAATCATTTCTACCCTTGCATCTACACAACCAAAAATTGGGAGCACACACAGCACTCAAACCTGGGTAGAACACAGTTTTTGATTGTGTGAATGAGCCGGGTCTCACGATCCATGAGACCCGGTTTCATTCGGTGAGCGGGAAGAGAGCCCTGGGCGGCTGGATCGGCCGCCCACATGATGGCCGGCCTCGAGACGGAGCCGGCAGGGGCTGGGGAGCTCAGGGGCCACGCGGCCCCTGGAAGCCCCAATATGCCCTGCACGAGCGTGCAGGGCATACTGGGGAGACCCCCGAGCCAGGAGGCTGCTTTTAAGCCTCCCGGCCGGGGGCTCTACTGACAAGTAGCCACGGAGCGGAGCCGCATTGCGGCTACTCACGAGCAGTTAGCCTGGGTTTGCGGAGCACTCGCTCCGCAAACCCAGGCTAAGGGGTGGGCTACAGGAGCGGGTTAGCCACTCTGGAACCACCGGGCACGGCTGTGAGCCCAGTGGTTCTAATGATCACAAAAATCAGGCTAGGATTTTCCTAGCCTGATTTTTGTGATCGTAAGAATAGCCCCAATGAGTTGCTTCCACTCTTTCAGTGTTTATTCATAGATGGTGAATACCGTTGTCCCTCGCCAACCGCAGGTTTGCCAACTGTGGATTTGAGTATCCGTAAGTGGCTGTCACCCCCCCCCTCGCCAACCACAACTTGAATATTTGTGGTTGGCGGCCAATTTCTGGGGTCACAGGGTCAATTTGAGGGTCAGGGGTCATTTACAAGGGTCAGGGGGTCATTTACAAGGGTCAGGGGCAATTTCAGGGGGTGGGTGGGGTAATTTGGGGGATTTCAGGGCTGATTTTGGGGTGTTCAGGAGTCATTTCTGGGGTCACAGGGTCATTTCCGGGGCTCAGGGGATCTGTTCCAGGGCACAGAGGACCTTTTCCAGAGGTCACGGGGGATTTTTTACCCTTTTTTGTGGATATTAGGCACTTCGGCACTTGTGGTTTCCCCCAACGCCCTGTTTACAATGTAATCCTATGCCTCGCCAACCACGAATTCACCAACCATGAGGGTTTCCAGGAACAGAACCCTTGTAGTTGGCAAGGGACAGCCGTACTCAGGGATTATGTGAAGAATTTGTTCTGTGCCAAATGTAGAATGCAAGTATTTGACTTTGTGAATCACAAAGATGGAAGAGATTTTGGAGGTCTTCTTTGTGCACGGAATCGCTGTAGACAGATGGCAATCCAGCCTCTGTTGGAAACCCTCCTGAAAAAGAGTTCACCACTGCATGAGGCAGGCTGTTCCACTGACTTACATAGGAAATTCTTCCTAATATTTAGGCTGAATCTGTTTCCTTCTAATGTCAATTTATTGGCTTAAAGATGGCTATAGTTTCTATCCCTCTGGACCTGTTCCAGCTTCACAACATTCTTCTTAAAATTCAGGCCCCAGAACTGACAACAATATTCCAAGTGAGGTCTGACCAGTGAAGAATAGGTTACATGTGATGTTCAGCACATGTACAGCCGTAAACTCTCAGCATTTGAAGGGGCCTGTACCCGGGGTAGACAGAAATTGATGCTTTTAGAAAACATTTCTTTAAAAGGTGCATTTATGTATGTATGTATTTATATGTTCCCAGGTTTACTTTTAAAATGAATGTGTGTACAGTCATACACATGAATCCTTTTTAAGCACTCCATTGCACATGTACACATGTACTGGTCAAAGATTGCAATAAAGTTATCTGTCTGTCTACCTATCACATGTACACAGGTGTCTGTACACACATACACGTTTTTGTGTGAATGACTGTCCATTTCAAAAGTGAACCTAGGTACAGGCCCTCTCAAATGCAGGGTGCAGACCGGAAGTGTACTGCCGTATGTGCATTGAACAAAATGTGTAAGTAACTATATGTGCACACAGTTCCAAAGTACATGCATGCACTATGACAGCATTGAACATAACATGTGAACAAGGCTACAGAGAGATGTACATGTGTACAGACACCTATATGCACATACAACGTAATGTCTGAATAGGCCACATTACTTCTTGCGCTATTTTTTATTTATTTATCATATTTTTATACCACTTGATATGTACATCTCTAGGCAGCATAACTATGCCTTTATTAATGAATTTGGGGCAGCAGACTGTCTTAGCTGCTTCACACAGCTGCATTCCCATGATTCCCTGGAGAGGGAAATGACACTAAAATTGACTGAAGTCTGCGGAGCAGATGTGCCCTTAGTCACATGCAAACCTAGGCAGTGCTGGGGAGGAGTCAGCTGTCATGGTGCATGTTGGCACCAGCGATGTTGGGAAATGCAGTCAGGAGGTCTTGGAAACCAAATGTAGGCTGCTAGGTAGCATACTGAAGCCCAAGACCCTCAGGGTAGCGTTCTCTGAAGTGCTACCTGTTCCACACGCAGGGACAGCGAGACAGGCAGAGCTGAGGGGTCTCAATGCGTGGATGAGACGGTGGTGCTGGGAGGAGGGGTTTGGATTTGTCAGACACTGGGGTACATTTTGGGGCAAGCAAGGCCCGTACAAAAGGGACGGGCTGCACTAGAACCAAGGTGGAACCAGACTGCTGGCGCTTAAAATCAAAGAGGTTGCAGAGCAGCTTTTGAAACAACGCCTGGGGATTGCTGATGCTGACAGGAACTGGGTGGTATCTGTTTCGGCAAGAAAAATCCCCCAAGGTGCGAGGGTGCAAACATTTCAGACAAACCAGATGGGGACAGAGCAGAAACAGGAGTAGAGCAGATGGAAACACATGACAAATGCTCTAAAAGGTCAAATGATGGCAAGGGAGATAGCACACGCCCACGCCAGGTAAGAGACTCGGCATATAGGTGTTTATATACCAATGCCAGAAGCTCCAAGCCTAGAAGGGTGAGCTAGAGTGCTTGGTTGCTAATGAAAGAAGACATAGTGAGCACAATGGAAAACTGGTGGCACTGTTATTCCTGGATACAAACTCTACAGAAAGCACAGGGAGGGGTGAACTGGAGGTTGAGTAGCACTGTATATTAAAAAGGGATGGGATCCAACAAGCTAGAAAACCTAGGAAGACCAGAGTCCTCCACAGAATCATTATGGGTGACAATACAAGTACTGAAAGGAGATGAGTTACTAGGGATGTACTATTGCGCTCCGGATCAAAACTCTGAGAATGATCTGGAGTTGGAGAAGCAAATTAGAAAGGCATCAGCGAGAGAGCTGTAACAATGGGCCACTTCAACTACCCTCACACAGACTGGGCAAATTCATGTGCGTTATTGACAGGCCAAATTTCTAGACATGCTAAATAACTGTGCCTTAGAACAGTTGGATGCAGAGCCAACTGGAGAGACGGTGGCTTTGGATTTAGTCCTGTGTGATGCCCAGGACCTGGTGCAAGATGTCAAAGTTGCAGAACCATTGGGTAGCAGTGACCATAGTGTGATCCAGTTCAGTTTATATGCGAGTCTAGAATTGCCAAGGAAGTCCAACACAGATGCACTGGACTTCAGAAGAGGAAACTTCTCAAAAATGAGGGGAATGGTAAGAAGGAAGCTGAAAGGGAAAGTCCGGAGGGTCAAATTCAGAAAGCATGAAACTTATTTAAAACCATAATAATAGAAGCACAGTTGGAATGTATACCAAGCTGGTAGAAAAGTACTACCAAGTTCAGGAGGACACTAGCATGGCTGACAAGGAGAGTCAGGGAAGCTATAAAAGGGAAGAAGACTTCCTTCAGAAAATGGAAGTCCTGCCCAAATGAAGAGAACAGGAAGGAACATAAACTCTGGCAAAAGAAATGCAAAGAATCAATAAAGGATGCAAAAAGAGAGTTTGAGGAGTATATAGCTAGAAGTGTCAAGGGGAACAACAAAAATGTCTTTACGTATATCAGCAGCAGAAAACCTGCCAGGGAGGCGGTTGGACCCTTAGATGAGGAGGGCATGAAAGGGATGATTTAGGAGGATAAGGAGATTGCAGAGAAGCTGATTGCAGATAAGGTTTGCATCTGTCTTCGGGCAGAGGATACTGACAATATACCCACTCTGGAACTGAGCTTCTCAGGCTTGGAGGCTAAATTGCTGGGCCAGTTTTGAGGTGAGAAGAGAGAATATTCTAAACTGTCTTGAAAAACTAACAATTAACAAATCGCCAGGACCAGATGGCATCCACCCAAGAGTTCTGAGAGAACTCAAATGTGAAATTGCTGATCTCCTAGCAAAAATATGTAACTTGTCCCTACAGTCAGGCTCTGTCCCACAGGACTGGAAAATAGCTAATAGAACACTGATTTTCAAAAGGGGGAGGGATCCGGGGAAAGGGGGTGTCCTGGGATCCCCAGGGAGGATCCAGGAAACTACAAACCCATTACCTTAACTTCTGGGGATGACATGTGCGTGCTAACTCAACATGGGGCTTCTTGGGATTCACGCTGGCCCAGCAGGAAGCTGCATAGGGCGATGTAAGGAGCAGGTAAGGACTTGCTCTCCTCTTTCTTAAAGCTCCAGATCCCTGCTCCCAAAATGTGTTTGAACACGGACAAAATATTAAGGACAAAATTGTTAAAACACACAGAGGAATGAGCCTTGCTGAAGGAGAACCAGCATGGCTTCTGCAAGGGAAAGCCCAAAGCTCCTGAGTAAACTTAGCAGTCACGGAATAAAGGGACAGGTTCATGTGTAGATTGGTAAGTGGTTGAAGGATAGGAAACAGAGGGTAGGAATAAACAGTTTTCACAATGGAAGGAAGAAAGAAATGGGGTCCCCCAGTGATCTGTACTGGGACCATTGCTCTTTAACTTGTTCATAAATGATCTAGAAGTTTGGGTGAGCAGCAAAGTGTCCAAATTTGCAGATGACACTAAACTATTTAGGGTAGTGAAATCCGAAACAAATTGTGATGAGCTCCAAAAGGATCTCTCCAAACTGGAGGAGTGGGCGACAAAATGGCAAACGCAGTTCAGTGTAAGGAAGTGTGAAGTGATGCACACTGGGATGAAAAACCCCAACTTCACATATACACTGATGGGATCTGAGCTGTCAGTGACTGACCAGGAGAGAGGTCTTGGGATCGTGGTGGACAACTCATTGAAAGTATCGACTCAATGCACGGCAGCAGTGAAAAGGGCAAATTCCATGCGAGGGATCATTAGGAAGGGGACTGGAAATAAAAATGCTAGTATTATAATGCCCTTATACAAATCTATGATGCAGCCACATCTGGAGTACTGTGTGCAGTTCTGGTTAGCATATCTTAAGGAGGACATTGCAGAACTGGAGAAGGTGCAGAAGAGGGCAAGCAAGATGATCAGCGGCCTGGAGCACCTTCCTTATGAGGCAAGGCTACAACACCTGGGGCTATTTAGTGGCGGCGACTACAGGGAGACATGAAAGAGGTGTATATACAGTATCATGCAAATGTGGAGATGAGATGCTTCTAAATACCAGTTGCAGGGGAGCAACAGCAAGAGAGAGGGCATGTCCGCACCTCTTGCTTATGGGCTTTTCAGACGCATGTGTGAAACAGGATGCTGTTCTAGAGAGGCCTTGGGCTTGATCCGGGAGGGTTGTTCTTATGCTCTTAACCACTGGAAAGTAATTCTGTTCTATGCTGCCTTCCTCTAATCACAGCTGACCCCACCATAGGAACATAGGAAGCTGCCTTCTACCCAATCAGACCATTGGTCCATCTAAATCAGTACTGTCTGAACAGAACGGGCTCTCCACGGTTTCAGGCAGGAGTCTCTCCCAGCCCTACCTCGCCCAACAACTTCTGGGAACCCAAGTTTGAGTGTGTCAACAGAAATGTGGCTCAGGGTGATCCACTTGACATAGAGGCTATTCTCCCGATCACTGGAAAGCGGGCCAAGGGAGCTTAGCCCACTTTCCAGTCATCGGGAGAACCAGCGGGCTTGCAGGCGAGCCGGGTGGTTCCCTGGTAGCTAGCCTGCCAAAGTAGCCCTCCCGTTAGCCCAGCTTAGCAGAGCGAGCACTCTGCTATCCCAGGCTTCCTGATTGTGTACTGCCGCACCGTGGCAACACCGGAGGAGACCCCCGGCCAGGAGGCTGCAAGCAGCCTCCCGGGCTGGGGGGTCTCTCCAGGATGCCCCACCTTGATCCTGCTTTGCATTCAAATAGTTCCCGGCTCACTCCCTGGTATCTCACTGTAGGGATGTTTGTGCACTCCTTGCAGGGCAGGGTGGGGTAACTTAAGCCAGAGTTTGCTGGTTCAAATCCCCAATGGTATGTTTCCCAGACTATGGGAAACATCTATATTGGGCAGCAACAATATAGGAAGATGCTGAAAGGCATCATCTCATACTGTGAGGGAGGAGGCAATGGTAAGCCCCTCTTGTATTCTACCAAAGTCAACCACAGGGCTCTGTGGGCACCAGGAGTTGACACTGACTCAGTGGCACAACTTTACCTTTATCCACCACCCACCACCACCTCCGCTTTAGCTGGTGATATGGGCACTGCATTACCAGTCCTGTGTCTTCAATAGCTGCAAGACAGGCAGAAATCTCACAGGTGAAGCTTTCCCCCTCACAGGAGCCATGGCATGCACCTGTTCGTGTTTTTAAGTTTATGGTTTTTAAACTGGGTTCCACAGCTGGGCCCTGCCAAATCCCAGCTTGGTTCACTTGCTCAAGTTTTTTTTTGGAAACTGACAACTATGCAACTTCCTTGGGGAAATGCACCTTGGTTGTTCTTGCTCCACGCTTATGGTGGCTGTGCAGGACCTGGGGTCAGGTTGGATGACCTCCTGGTCTATCCTGACTTCTTGGTTTTCTAGGAAAGATTCCTAGCTTCTGAAGCATGCCAGAGGAGCCAAATCATGTCGCGAACTCAACCACAGGAGAAGCAAACAGTGGTATCATTAATAAAATAGGGTAAACAGCAATTCAGGAAATCCGCCTATTGAAATCCATCTAAGAGGCTCAGGAAATATTTCATGGTGGCGGCAGTGTGTGTGTGGGGGGGGGGGGACGGGACGACAAAGGGGGAACACTAAACCTACATCACACACTCACCCGAGAGAGTCAGCAGAACCACAGCCAAGTAGGTGGATGGCTACAAAAAAGGTGTGTGATGGGACTGCACTGCCAGGAAAAGCCCCAGGTGCCTGAAAACATCACGTTGGCACATGAGAAAGTAAATTGTAAGCCACCTGGGGCAGAGACCTGCCTTTTTGCTTCTGTTACCCCGTGAAGTGTCATGACGGCACTATGTATGCACATGGAATGGGAATGCAGGCTACTTTAAGGAGGGGTGGGCCTTGTGGTAGCAAGCATGAATGGTCCCCTTTGCTAAGCAGGGTCCACCCTGGTTTACATTTGGATGGGAGACTACATCTGTGAGCCCTGAAAGAGATTCCCCTCAGGGGCTGGGGCCACTCTGGGAAGAGCAGAAGGTTCCAAGTTCCCTCCCTGGCAGCATCTCCAAGAGAGGGCTGAGAGAGTCTCCTGCCTGCAACCTTGGAGAAGCTGCTGCCAGTCTGTGTAGACAGTGCTGAGCTAGATGGACCAAGGGTCTGAACTCGGTAATAGGCAGCTCCCTATGTTCCTGCGTTCCTGACCTTGACAAGTTTTCTTTGGATCTAGCAGCCAGCCTGAGAATTTAGGAGCCAGACAATGGACACTTGACAAACTGAGTGTTGTGGAGGGGGCGGGCAAACAGGCTTCTCTTTATCTCCTTTACAAACAACATACTCAGAACAGAAACGGGGCTGCCTGCGTCCATAAAGATTCTATCCAGTAGCTCTGCTTCTGAATATCCTAGTCCAGGCACCACGATGGAATTTCTAGGCGCCATGGCTCCCTGGAGCCTGGGATTTGTCAAGCTCTGTAGCAGAGACAATCTCCTCCGTGATTTCCCACACACACCTGAACAAAGGAGCACACAAACAGTCAGAAATAGACTCGGCGTCTGTTATCTCTCGATCAGGCGGCCGCTTCCTTGCGCGTCCCATTCCAGACGGCCAGCCAGCCTCCCTCAAGCAAGGCTGAAGGATCTCTGGATCCCCCAGCGGCAGCACCAGCCAGCTTGCTCCTCTCTGGAGCCAGGGCTCCGTTCCATTCCCCTGACCTTTACGGCCTGGCCACCAGCCACACCCCCACCCCCAGCAGCTTGGCTCCTGGCAGTTGTCTGCGTGGGGCTGGACGGCGTGTTCCATTGTATGCCTTGCAAAGCCCTCGCCCTCCAAAAGTTCAGACTCGGTTGTTTGTTCTGCAGCCCTTTTGTGGTTTCACGCTGTGGTGTTCAGCAGAGGGAAACTCACACACACACACACCCCCGCCATTCCGCCCCACACCCCAATCTCCGATCACTGGGAAGATTGCTCAGGATCCCCAAGATTTCTGGGTCCGGATTTAACTGAACCCAAGACTAGATTTCCCCCATGTTTTAAAAAAATATATTAGAAATCAGGAGGTCGTCCTAAATTCAGAGTCCTGTTCCTTTTGGGTAAATGCAGGTATAATAACCTGTATTTCACCTCTCCTTTTTAAGGTGGGTCATCTTAAATTCAGAGTCATCTTTGATTCAGGTCAGCAGGGTACCAGGGGGGCTCCCAACCTTAGGTCCCCAGATGTTGTCGGGCCCCAAGTCCCAGCATCCCCATGATCCCAGGATGATGGTCGTTGTCATGGGGGTATTGGGAGCTGCAGTGCAACACCATCTGGAGCCCTAGTTTGGGAAACCCTGCCCTAATCTGTCCTCCGCCTCCTCCCCAGACTGCCCCACCCTGGCAGGGTTGTCTTTAGGGTCAGAGGGAGCTGCCTTCTCCTGAGTCCTCAGACCCCTCTAGCTCAATATTGTCTACACACCAGGGCTGCACACTTTCACCCTTCAAACTGTTATTGGACTACAACTCCCATCATACCCAGCCATCGTGGTCAATAGTCAGGGGTTATAGTTGCTGAAGTCCAGGGCTGCTCAACTTCAGCCCTCCCGCAGATGTTGGCATACAATTCCCATAATCCCCGGCTACTGGCCTGGGTGCCACTTTGGTGGGCCACGTGGGGGGGCGCAAAAAAGTGCCACGACCCCCCCGATCCCCCTGGATCACATGGCGGCGGTGGGCGGCAGCGGATCGTTGTGTGCCCCTGGGATTGTGGGGGTGAGCGCGGTGGTGGCAGCGGATCGCCGAGTGCAACAGAGCAACGCCGAGGCCTGCCGTCTGGCCCGGTGTCGCTTCCCAACTGCACAGGCGTGCCTGTGCAGTTGGGAAACGACGCCGGGCCAGACGGCAGGCCTTGGCGTCGCTCTGCTGCACTCAGCGATCCGTCACCGCCCACCACTGCCACACTCACTCCCGCCGCCACCCGCCACCGCTGCGCGATCCGCCGCTGCCCGCCACGCTCACCGCCACAAGGGGCACACGATGACGATCCGCCGCAGCCCGCCACCGCTGCGCGATCCGCCGCTGCCCGCCACGCTCACCGCCACAAGGGGCACACGATGACGATCCGCCGCAGCCCGCCACCGCCACGCTCACTCCAGAGTCCGGCCAGGGCGCAGGTATGTGGGGGGGGGCGCAATTTCAGGGGCAGAGCTTGCCCTGGGCGCCGTTTTTCCCAGCTATGCCTCTGGCTGGGGATTATGGGATTTGTAGTTCAAAAACAGCTGGGGGGCCTAAACTGAGCAGGCCTGTTGTAGTCCAACACCTTCAGGAGGACTGAGGTCATGGTGCCCTGATTCAGACGGACAGTGGCTCTCTAGGATTTCAGACAGGAGTCTTTCCCAGCCCTACCTCGAGATGCTGCCTGGGAGAGAACCTGGCACTTTCTGCATACATGCCGATGCTCTACCTCTGAGCAAGAGCCCCATCCCCTAGGAGGAATATCTTACAGTGCTCGCATGTAGTCTCCCATCCAAATGCAAACCAGGATGGACCCTGCTTAGCAAAGGGGAACCATTCATGCTCACTGCTACAAGACCAGCTCCCCTCCTCTCTTTACTGGCCGGGCTTGCGTGCCTTTCAACCAGCACCTCACACGCAGAAAGGCAGCAGCTGGAAATCTTCTGGGCCTTCACTGCCTACATTCCTAGGTCTTGGGTTGCTGTCAAGAATGCAGGAGCAGAGCCAGGATGGAAAGGTGGCAACCCTGCTCTCAGGACACAGGAAGCTGCCTTGAGTCAGACCCTTGGTCCATCTAGCTCAGTATTGTCTTCACAGACTGGCAGCAGCTTCTCCAAGACTGCAGGCAGGAGTCTCTCTCAGCCCTCTCTTGGAGATGCTGCCAGGGAGGGAACTCGGAACCTTCTGCATGCAAGAACCTCCTGAAACCTTGGAGAAGCTGCTGCCAGTCTGTGAAGACAATACTGAGCTAGACAGACCAATGGTCTGACTCAGTATATGGCAGCTCCCTATGTTCCTAAGCAGGCAGGTGCTCTTCCCAGAACGATAAGAAATACCTAAGGGGAATTTTACAGTGCTCACATGTAGTCTTGCATTCAAATGCAAACCTTTGCTTAGCAAAGGGGACAATCCATGGACCTGGGACTGGGGCACCCACTTTGGGGAGGCTCTGCTGCTTTGAAAAGGAAGGTCCTGGCTTTAAAGCTGGCTGCAACCATCTCAACTCTAAATAAAGGGAAGAATGTAAGCTCCCTAGCTTTGCCGTGGGGCAAATGGGGCATGTGACAGAGATGGTTTCTGCAGTTGGCCCAGGAGAGGACAAAGCACCGTCTGATCTTCGCAGGAGGTCTCTCAGCGATTATTGCTCTGCAGCCGTCAAGGGGTTATTATCCTTTAAAAGTCTATCGGCACTCAATTCCACGCAGCTTGGCTGCCTGCTCACTGGGACGTGAAGTGTACTCACTGTTTCTAAGCAGCAGTTGAAAGAGAAAAGGCAGAAACGGGAATAGCAGCGACGCGGACCTCGAGCCGGCTACAGAATGGTTTGGGGGGCGGGAAGGTTCGGTCGATGGTCTCCAAACTGGGCCGCTGTGAAATTTCTTGTGTTGGGGGCTGGAGGTGCTACCTTACAGATTCAAATAGGTAGACAAAACCACGCTTGCAAAAGGGAACAGGGCCGGGCCGGGCCGGGTGGGGTACGGCCCTGAGTATCTGCTTTGAATGCAGAAGGTTCCCGGATCAGTCTCGGGCATCTCGTTAAAAGCATCTCGAGTAGTAGGACAGGGCAAAACCCAGACCAGAACTGCACCACTTTGGTCCTCCAGCTGTTGCTGGACCACAACTCCCATCAACCCCAGCCACTGCATCCAACAGTCAAGGGTGGTGGGAGTTGTAGGTCCACATCTGCAGGAGAGTCAGTTGTGAAAAGCCCTGGGACAGACAATACAGGCTAGATGAGGGGTGAGCCACCTTGACTCTACAGCTGCTGTTGGACTACAGTTTCCTGTGCTCCAGTGGGTCCAGGGAGCTTCTCGCTCCTGCTGTGGAAGAAAGAAGAAAAAGAGAGCCATTGTGGCTGGGGATGATGGGAGTTGTAGTCCAACAAGATCTGGGGAACCAAGGTTGAGGACCTGGGGATTAGGAAAAGCCCTAGCTACCAACATTCTGGTCCTATATATGTAAGCTTTTTTTCTTTTTCAGTGCAGTTCGAATACCACCAGGGATATTGGCCACAACACAGATGGCAGAGCGAATGCCTGAAATGGGATGGACATCCACGTTCACACATGAACGCTGGCAACCAAAGATGAGTTTTGTCAATGTATGAAAACACATCACAGTTCACTTGAGGGGGCAGATATATGAAATGGCGCCGGGGGGGGGGCACAGCCCATTCTGCAAGCCCATACCATGAGGAGAACATCCAGCCTAAACCCCGGCTAACTTGGCAAAGAGGCACCTTTTAACATGGTGATTCTCTTTTATTTAGCAGGGGGAGAATAACAGGCCCTATCCACCCCCAGCACAGCATCCCTCCAGTGACTGTTGCTGGTGTCTGTCTTATGTTTCTTCTTCTTCTTCTTCTTCTTCTTCTTCTTATTATTATTATTATTATTATTATTATTACATTTATATCCCGCTCTTCCTCCAAAGAGCCCAGAGCGGTGTACTACACACTTGAGTTTCTCTTTCACAACAACCCTGTGAAGTAGGTTAGGCTGAGAGAGAAGTGACTGGCCCAGAGTCACCCAGCTAGTTTTATGGCTTTATGGCTGAATGGGGATTTGAACTCGGGTCTCCCCGGTCCTAGTCCAGCACTCTAACCACTACACCATGCTGCTTTAGACTTTGGGGACAGGGATCCATCTTATTTATTTATTATTTCTCTGTGTAAACTGCCCTGAGCCATTTTTGGAAGGGCAGTATAGAAATCGAATAAATAAATAAAATCATAAATTGTAGAGCATATCTGAGGAAGTTTGTGTAAAGGTATTCCCCTGCATCCACAAGCAGAGTTCAGATCTTGTGAGCAGTGCTGAAGCCAAGCAGAAGCAGAATCAGGACCCAACAAGCGACATGATGAACCACTGATTGAGGTCCTCCTCTGGGATGCAGAGAGTGAGAGAATAATAAAATAATAGAACGTTTGAGTCAGAAGGAACCTTAGAGGTCCTTCTAGTCCAACCTCCACTCAGTGCAGGAAACGGTCCTAGCATCCTTGACGGAGAGCCATCCAGCCTCTGTCTGAAAACCTTCAGCAGTACCATGGTTCTACTGCTGTCAAACAGCTCTCACAGTCGGGAAATTCCTCCCAGTTTCTAGTCGTTTTAATCTGCTTCCTTGCCAGTTCAACCCACTGGCCCTAGTCCGGTCCTCAGCAGCCACACAGAACAAGTCCACTCCTTTTGCACTGCTAACTGGGCAAAGAGGCACTTTTTAAAATGGTGGTTCTCTTTAGCAGAGGGAGAACAACTGGCAACCCCAGCACAGCATCCTTCCAACAGCGGATGGCGGGGAGGGGGAGATCACTTGCACAGAAGAGACCCTGGAGTGTGGGGAGGTCAATTTTCAGTGCATTACTATATTGAAATTATTTTTTTTAAAAAAATAATGAGAACAATTATTAGTTTTTCTTGGATCTTCTGCCCTCATCAAGGAGGGACCCACAATGTTAACCAAGGATTGCCAAGCACCAACACAAACAAGGGTAGATTTTCCCAGGGACAGTGGAAGGGAACCAGAACTGCAGATAGAAATAATGTGGCATCTGAGTTGGTGGATTCAGCCTCTGGCCTCCAGCGTGATTCAAAGAACGAAGTTGAAGGAGCAGGTCTAAAGGGCATCAGTCACTACTGCAAAACCTATACACAAGTATGCCATGTCTGGTTATAAATACAAACCCGGCAGCCAGAAACGTTGGGCTTAAAACAAAGGGAAATAAAGCCATCTAAAGAATTCAACCCTCCATTTTTTTTCAAAACAGAGACAGAGGAGGGAAGCCATGTTGGCTTGTGAGGCTCACAAAAAGGATGCTGAGGTGCTGCCTATCGCATCCCATATTGGGATAAAGATTTCAATTTCCTGAGGATCACAGAGAAAAAGATACTCTGGGAATCTGCGCTTATTATAAAATTACAACCACAGAGAACCTAAAGCATGAGACTCATTGTTCAGCAAGACTCCTCAACATTTGTTATTTCTTAAAATTGTGATTGGGAAGCCATTATTTTCAATCCCAGCTTATTTTCAAATTCCTCTGCATTGTCGCAAGGCTGACTAAAACGAAAGTATCCAAAGATATTTTTTTAAAAAAACAAACTCTCCATTGCACAAAACAAAAAACGAATCCAAACAGCTTGCATTCCTTCCCACAAAAAGATGCCCATATGCAGGAATGTCCAGATATTATAGGTTTTAAAAAATAACAATTCCTCTCACTTTTGCATCACAGAGACAATGGGCAGAACATCAGAAATCACAACGAATGAGGGAATCAAAAATAAAACCCAGAAAGAAAGCAATAGAAGCCCCCTACAGTGGAATAGAAAACTTTTTCATCCAATGTTCTAGGCACGAAATCAACTGAAGCCAGCCAAAAGATTAACACTTTATGGAGACCTTATATAGCAGTGCAGGGATGCAAAGTTGGCTAAGTTCACACATTACAGGCAGGGTCCAGTAGTACTGCATGATTTCTCCATTAAGGAAAAAGTACTTAGGCCTACTTCATCCACCCAGCAGAGTAGGTGGTAAAACTTCCTGAACTACACCACTTCAGACCAAAACTGACTGCCAGGAAATTTAGGACCAACAAAAGGAAGTACTTTTTAACACAGGGCATAATTAATCTTTGGAATTCTCTGTCTCTCAGGAAACACAGCAGAAAATGTGAGAGTTCAAGGAACACTCAGGTGAGATCCCGGAAATCTCGCAAGACTTTGGGGCAAGATCTTGGGATGGTCCCGAATCTCGCAGGAGTTGCTCAAGATGAGAGGGCTATTTAAAGGAGGACTGGCCAAAGATGAGGGACCAGCAGTCAAGGAGGACTACTGACAGGGCCGGCCTGCAGAGAAAGGGTAAAAGGTGGCGGAACCTCCCCTCTCTGCCTGCAGTGATCTCTGAAGGCGATCTCTTAACCACATGGCTAGGCGAAAGGCAAGAGGGACGGTGGGCTCACAATGTGGTGGCTGTCTGGCTTTAGAAGGGCTCAGACAAATTCATGGAAGACAGGTCCATCAATGGCTACTCCACCCTCAGAGGCAAGATTTTTCTAAATGCCAGTTGCAGGGGAGCAACAGCAGGAGAGAGGGCAAGCATGCCCTCACCACTTGCCTGGGGGCTTCTCAGAGGCATCTGGTGGGTCACTGTGGGAAACAGGATGCTGGTCTAGATGGGCCTCCCTGGGCCTGATCCAGCAGGGCTGTTCTTATGTTATGTTCTTATGTTATGTACCAGTTGCAAGGGAGTAACAGCAGGAGAGAGGGCATGCCTTCAACTCCTGCCTGTAGGCTTCCAGTGGCATCTGGTGGGCCACTGTGCGAAACAGGATGCTGGACTGGATGGGCCTCCTTGGGCCTGATCCAGCAGGGCTGTTCTTATGTTCTTAGTCTACAGATGTGGGATTCATGACTGAATGCTTTCTCTCATCCTCTTTGCCCTGGTGTCCAATTTTCTACGTCCAAAAACACTGGACTGGCAAATGCTGCTACAGTGTTTGCTCAACCTGTCCGCATAACTGGGCATGCGCATGAAGCTACCTGAAGGCCAACATTAGGCACATGGGTCCCAGCCAGTGACACCTGTAACCGGGCTTCTCGGATGTTGTTGACTCTAACCCCCACCATCCGCAGCTACAATGACCCTTGGAGCGAACGACATCCCTAGAAGTCCCTGTTACAGGGGAAATGGGTCCCAGTCGCCACGGTTCTCAAGAGAGTGCTATAATGCCATTCTAAGGAGGACAAAAAGCCCCATCAGTTTCTGTCAGGTAGGCACGGCACAGTCCCCATGGGGAGGGGAGGAGTGAGTCCTAGCCTGGTGGCAGAAGCTGCCCCATAGCTCACCAGCACTCCAAGTCCCTCAGCATGTGTGGGTAGTGAGGACTGCTGGTGGGGAGTACGACCCACTGTCGTCTTCAAGGCCAGGGCTCACAAAATCCTACAGCCAGCATTTGCTCCTCCCTACAGTCTGAAATGGTAAAATCCAGGAATGATTGTACCACCCACCTCCTTTGCTGCTGCCTCTTAAGGTACATAGGAAGGCGTCTTATCCTGGGTCAGAATATTGGTCCTTTGTACAGTCTACTCTGACTGGCAGCAGATCTCTGGGGCTTCAGATAAAGAAGGGTCTTCCCCAGCCCTACCTGGGCGCTTTCCAGATTGCAGCCTCCAGCGGGGGTAAAATACTTTGGCTTGGCAGGATCGTATTGAAAACGACCCCCAGAATCTCTAACTCGTGCAACGGGAAAATACAGCTACTTTTCTGCAACGGACTCGCAACGTTGTGGCACTATAACGGATAGAGACAACCCGAAAGAAGGCATCGGAAATGTGAATGGCATCAGCGCAGGGACTGCGGTGTCACAACACAGGATGTACAGAAGCACGCTTAGCAGATCCATAGTGACTCTGTTGTAGGGGTTAACCTGGAAAGCGCCCAGAAGATGCTGCCAGGGATTGAACCTGGAGCCTTCTGGATGCAAAGCAGATGCTCTACCACTGACCCACAGCCCCACCCCCTAGACACTACTGTATTGAGCCATCTCCCTCCACTTCATTGTGTTACATGTACAAATTTGGAGGGTTTCGTTTACTATTCCCCATGATAAGTGGAATTGCTAGAATCTCAAGGCAAGGACCCACAAGTGACTCCAGTGAGCGTAACCTCCAACATGTCACAGGCAGAAGCAAGGATGTTCCTGGGCTGCAGGAAAAGCCTGAACCCTAAAAGGGGCAACTCTAACATCTCGTGCAAATGTCTTTTTTTTTTTTAATGCATTCCCAAAACGCAAAATGTAGACAGTAATTTCCTGGGAAGAGAGCCTGGAAAACTGGGATTATGCCTGGTCCATGAACTATGGGACTTATGCGAGGTTTCTGTGCAGAGCCCCACAAAGGTTAGAGTGTGTGCAGAGCCCCACATAACACAACCACAGAGTAGCAAACTGCATACCCAAGCAAAATGCACACAATGGCCTTATTCTCCCTCATGCAGGGGTTCTCAACCTTGGGTCCCCAGATGCTTTTGGCCTGCTCCCATCACCCCCTTTAGCCATTATGGCTGGGGATGATGGGTATTGTAGTTCAAAAGCATCTGGGACCAAGATTGAGGACCCCTGCCCTAATACATCAAACCTGTGCCTGGCCTGCACTACTCACTGCAGGTTTGGGGAATGCTCCTTCCTCTCAAAAAGGGAGTTTTCCCTGCACTTGGAAAACTAGCATCTCAGAGAGGCTACTTTTCTAGGCAGTGGGAATGTTTCTTTGGATAGAGTAATATTCCATCCTGTGAGCCCCTATCTGTGTCCTGGCACAGGCTGAACACCTCCATGAGAAATAGACCTCTGGGAGGAAGCAACTATACCTGCAATTTCTCTCTCTCTCTCTCTCTCTCTCTCTCTCTCTCTCTCTCTCTCCTCCCCCCCTCCCTCCCTTCTTGTGGGCCAGGCAAATGTGACAACCTTAGTGGGGATGGCAACAGCTCATCTCCACTAAGCAGGGCAAAAGCTCAACCTTGGGCCACCAGAAGTTGTTGGACTACAACTCCCATCATACCCAGCCACAAGTGGAAGACCACTGTGGTTGGGGATGAGTGACGCTGTAGTCCACCAACATCTGGAAATCCAAGGTTGAGAACCCTGCTGTGTGCTTATTCCTACTTTAGACCTCTGAGGCCTCCACCAATGGCAAGTCGCATTCATGTGAACAAAACCTGCTTCCGTGATACTCCACTAAGGAAAAAGCTACACATTCACAAGCACTGGGAGGGGTTTTCACTCCAGAAAGCGTGGTGATTACATCAATGTGTGCCAGCTACTGATGCTTGCAGCTCTGGTCTGCCTGGGCACACGATTATGCTCAATGCTCATACAATCATGAGCACAAACATGAGACAAATTTACCAACCTCTGTGCAGGTACAATAACTAGTACATTATGATCTATGAACATGCAAAGGTATCACTTCCCAGCTGTACACTGCAATTGAAGGCGCATGTACCCAGGTTCACTTTTTAAATGAACAAAAAATGTGTACACGTTTGTATGTGCTTCTGTACAACATACATCTATAGCATAATGCCTGAACAGGTTTAAGGACTAGGGAGGCAAACTCCAGATACTAGCTGCACCATATCAGCGTATAAAACTTCCCCATAATATTTTACCTTCATGAGCCTACGTTCTGAATTCATTATCTCCGCACAGTATTCACAGGGATGGATGGATCCATCCCTGGACTGTTAGGACAACCCGTTCCATGGCACATTTCCACCTGCACACATTCACAGGACCACTTTCAAGCATGAAAACATGACATCAGAGCTGATTCACACTGGAACCGGTGTGAATTTGGAGCCCCTTCACTCAAGCTGGCGGAGCAAATCCAGATTCCACAACTCTGTGAAACACCCAATTCTGCCTCCAAACACCAACATAAAACCACCTCGGAACACAAGCCAGCCTCTTCCGAGATAACTTGACTGAAGCCTCTTAAAAGCAAACGACAGGGAACTTACCACTAGTGGCTTGCTTCTGGCACTGCCAACGCTCGTCTCGTCGTGATGCTTCGGACACCTGGGCAGCCTGGGTTCTGTCGAGGTCGGAGTGATGGGCGAAGACCTGGGCATATCCACAGTGCTGGTGGGGGACGCTTCCCCCACATTGAGGGACAGCATGTAGTGCTTGGTGACATCCTCCAGAGACGGAGCTTGGAGAACGGGGTAGGGCTTCAAGGGTGGGCGGGAGGGCTCTGGCATGGCCGCGTGAAGGTTGCGATGCAGCCCAGCAGACAGCTTGGCATCGGGGGAGAACGGTGGGAGAGGCTCACTGGTGTGGCGCACGTGCTTGGAGGGTGGCCTTGCTCTGCCTAAAGCAGCCGGGGCGGCGGCGGCTGAAGTGGGCTCTTCTTGTCTGCTCTCCTGGCAGTTCACCCGGATGCTGCGTTTTTTGGAGCTCCGCCGGACTATCCTGGGGGACAGGACTTCTGCCAGCTTGGGATCGAAGCCATAGCTCCCAGCCACCTCGGCCGTGTCGTCCTCTGGCGGGGTCGGCAGGACATGCTCCGACTGAGAGAACCGCTCCCCCGCTTCCTGCTCCCTCTCCTCCACCTGCACTCTTTGCTCCGAGAGGATGGGCTCGCTGCTGGACGGAGGGATGCTCTGGTCCATCTCGCTGATGGGTTCTCCGGGGCCGTCAAAACCCGCGCTGGCCAGCTCGCCACGGCGGCTGGGGTCGCTGAAGGACTTCTTCTTGATGGTCTTCCCATTCCCCTTGTCGTCGATCACTTTGTCCATGGCCCCGGGCTGGCTGACAATGTTCTGGATCACGGTGCTGTAATCCTTGACCCCTTCGCTGCAGACAGACAAGTCGCTGGCGGCACTTCCGGTGCACTCGGACAGGGCCACGGCGGAAGCCTCCGGGATGCCAGACTTGGAATTCAGTGACCCCAGGAGGTTGCTATCGACTGAGAAGTTCTTAGAGTCCTCAGCGATCGAGCACTTTCTGTGGGGCATGGGGTCACTCAAGGATCTGTAGGTCTCCCCACTGGATTCCCCGTTGCTTCCGTTGTTGGACTCAGAGCCATTGTTTCCAACCGATGGAAACTTCCTCCGGCGGCGAAGGGCACCCGGGGTTGAAGGTGCCTCTAGCAACCCTTGGGGCACCGTCTTGGTGTTGGGAAGGGCCTCTTCCTCAACAGCTGCCTTCTCATTGCTCAGTTTGGCGGGATGGCCTGGGAAAAGCCTCTCTTGGACCTCCGCCTGGTTGGCCTCACTTTCTCTTTGGTTTGCCGCCTTCCACGCTGCAACAGATGGGTTGAGATAGCTGTAGGCAGGACTCATCTCTGGCTCGGTTACAATGCCTTCATCCATCATGCTAGACTCGGGGCCCGAGAGTTCTTCTATGGATCTCCCACCGGAAAGGCTTCCTTCAGACTCTGCTTTCCTCAAGCACTCTCCAGGTCCGTCTTCTGAGGCATCCTCCTTGGGGGGCTCTTCCACCTCTCCTCCACCTTTCATGCTTCCGCTGTCCTTTTGGTCCAAAGCAAAGTTATCATCGTGTTGGGAGCCCATCTGACTGATCTTCTCAAAGACTTGCCTGGCTTCCTGAATGTATTGGTCTTGGATGACCACTGGAAGGCCGTCGTCCTCCCTACCAAGGCCAGTTTCGCTGTCAGAACCCGCACTGTCATGGTCGCTGTAGGTGGCGAGGAGAAGCTCCGAAGAGCTCTGCTTCATGGCGCTCTGGTAGAAGAGCCTCCGGGGTGCTGGCTTATCTGAATAGGTGAAAGACTTGGCCCGCCTCAGAGTTGCTGTGAGGTCTTTCAGGGTCGGCCGGTTGCCCTGAGCCCAGTGGTTCGATGGCTGGACCTCGCTTTGGGTCCTGCCCACCATGTGGAGCCTGGCTGTGCTGTGGTGGCAACTTTCAAACCTGCCGCCACCGCCGCCAAAAGCCGCCTCCTCTTGATCAGCCACGGCGGCGCCTTTCTTCCTCGCCCTCAGCTCCGAGAGGTCCGACTTCAGGAAGCTGAGGAGGGTCAGGGTCTCTGTGGCAATGTCCGGGTTAGACATGGACTTCCGGTACTTGGACTTCTCCACTGCTCCTTCCAGGTCGCAGTGGGGCAGGTTCTCATCCAGTGGGAGGTCTTGCTTTGTTTTGACGATCCCCGAGGGCAGCTTGGGACGGGCCCGGACCTGCGGCTGCAACCTGGCAAGGCTGTCGCTCTGGGTGAAACTGGGTGAGTGGAAGGCCCCCAGCCCCCCCTGGAAGCTCCTCCCCTGGCCAGCCAAGGAGGCCCCAAACTGGTCTTCTTCCTTCAGCGTCTCAGTGCTGGAATACCTGCTGCTGTTCCTGGAACCGCAGGGGCTGTGCACGAAAGGCGGTATGTTCACTTTGGAAACTCTGGAGACCAGGGGGAGGGGAGAGGCTGAGGAAAGGGGACCATGGCTGCCAGGCAAGGAGGCGCTGCCTTCGGAATGCCCCCTAGCAAACGCTCTGTGGCCCTCTGTGCTGCCCTGGGCTTTGCTTTCACTGGGCATGTAGGCAGCAGTGCCATCGGCAGCCCACGCCTTGGCCTCCAGAGAGGGCCTCCTAGTCCTTTCATCCCCAGGCAGGGAGAAGTTCTGGGAAAGGTCCTCCTGGGCTTTCAGGTACCACTCCATCCCCGCCAGCCCATCCCCGCCCAAGCCCGGCTCCGGGACTCCCGGCTCCTTCTTCTTCTGCTTCCGCAAGGAGCGTCTCCTGGGGGTCGCCAGGTGGCTCTCCTCTTCTTCTTCTTCGCTCCCTGAAGACCTCTGGGGAGACTGGTGCCAGCTGTTGCCGCCAGTGCTGGAGGAGGAGGAGGAGGACCAGGGATGCTGGCTGCCCCGGCAGGGCACCTTTGCCCCCCTGGGCAGCAGCTCCTCCTCACTGCTGGAGAAGAGCTCCCCTCGCCAGGTGGCCGGAGGGAAGGAGGGAGCGGGAGAGCTGGGGGCAGCCTGTGGCTTGGAGGAACTATGCCAGGAATGTAAACTATCCCACAGTGGCGGCGGCGGCGGCAGCGGCTTCTCTGCCTCTGCTCTGGGAGCGCCCCCGGGCAGACGGTGCCCTCGAAGCCCCGGGAAGGGGATGCAGCTGCGGGGCGGAGGAGGCGGCGGGGTCTCTTTGCGCTCCGCGTGGACGGGCCTGTCCTCCGCCCTCGGGCTTTGTGCTGCCCCATCCGGCGGCAGCGGGAGGAAGATTGAGGCGCCGCCGCCACCGCCGTCCATGCCTGGCAGGTGTGGAGAGGGGCCGGGCCCGGATCCCAGCTCCCTGGCTTTGCTGGCGAGGCTGCAGGGCCCACGGAAGCCTTCTTCGTGGAACTCGCCTCTCGAGCCCGGCGGCGGCGGCTGCTGCTGCTCCTGCTGCCGCCGTCGAAAACTCTCGCCGAAAAGTTTCCGCATCTCGGTCACGCTGGGCCAGTCGAGCGCCGCCTCGCCGGCTTTGTGGGGCGGCTCGCTCAGCCCTTTGCCCCGCGGCGGCGGCGGCGGCGGCGGCTGCTCCGGCCCGGGCTCATCGGCGGCAGGGGAGGCTCGGGGGGCCGCCTTCTTGCCCTCGCCGCCGCCGCCCCCACAGGTGGCTCTTCCGCGGGCCGCCTCTCCCGGCTCGTCGTCGGTCCCGCGGGGCGCGCAGAAGCGCTGGGAAAGTTGGCGCACCGAGGGCGAGAGGCTCCGTAGGGCTCGGCGCGGCGGATCGGGCCCGGGAATGGTGGTGGGGGCGGCGGCGGCGATCTTGGCGACGTTGCGGGAGACGCTGAAGGAAGCGGCTCGGCCGGGCGACCGCCGCCCGATGGGCTCCGGCGGCTGTGGCTGCTGCTGTTGCTGCTGCGCCCTGGCGCTGGGAGGCTGAGCCTGGCACGGCTCCCCCCGGGGGCCTCCTCCTCCCTCCTGCCCCCTCGGCCCGATCCACCTCTCCAGGCGCTTGAAGGAGACGCTCCTGTAGAGGGGACTTCTCCCCTCAGCAGCCTCCCCCTCCGCCATTGTTTATACACCCAGCTTCTTCCAAAACCCACCCACCGATTCGTGTCCCCCCCACCTCCCTCCCGCCCCGCGCTCCCTTTCCCTCCTCTAAACGGTCCCGGGCACGCCGCCTGCAGCCATCCGCGTTTCCTTTCTGCCGTGCAAAGAAAGGCTCGGCAGGCGGCGGGGGGTGGGGGTGGGGGGAGAGTGGCCGCTAAACTTGCGCTCAAGTTCCCACAGTAAGTTCAGGAGGTGGGGGCGGGGGGAGCTGCTGGGCCCGGACGGAGTGGCTGCTGGCGCGATGCAAAAGTCGCTGCTTGGCTTCCCTCCGGCCGCCGCGGGATCCTTTTGTGTGCGCCGCGCGTGTGCGTCCTGGCGGGCTGCGGTCCCGACCCCGTTTCCAGAGACCCCGAATCCGGATCCTTCTTTCTCCTCCCCAACAGCAGCAGAACAGAAGCAGGCAAAGGGGGAAAGGCAGGCAGGCGCAGGCCGGCAAAAGCGGCCAGGCAGCGTTCAGGCCCCAACGCGCGGCGCGGGCAGCAGCCGCCGACCCATCTGGCGCAAAGGCAAGGACCCGGCGGCCCCCCACATCTCAATGCAAGGAACCGACCGGTTCTGGAATTCTTCGGGGAGGGGGGCAGGCCTCCCTCGCCAGGCTGCAAATAAACCCCCAACCGGTCATGGTGGTGGTGGTGGTGGGGTGTGTGTGTGTGTGTGTGTGTGTTAGCTTTTTAAAAAAGATCCCAGAAATCTCCGCTGGTGTTCCAAAGGGCATCCTGGCTGTCTTCATCGCATTCTCCGTTTGTTTGTTGTGCTTATTTTTGCTCGGATCCCTCCTTCCCCCCCTTCCTTAAATTCACATAAACTTTCCCCTTCGAGAGGCGTGGTTTCTTTCTAAAAGAGGGGGATGGTCTGTTGCAAGGAAAAGGCGCTGGGAACATTTCTTGTGTAATTTTTAAAAAAACAACACAAAAAACCAGGAGGAAGAGGAGAAAATAAAGGCAGGATGCATATAACCCCCCCTTAGGAAGGGGAGTGATTTGGCGCCTTAGTTCTTGTGATGTAACACCCAGGAGCAGGCCCAAGAAGAGCCCAATCCTTTGCACACTTTAAACCGCCTTCCACACATTCTGTTCCATGCACATGCAATGGTACTTCATGGGGAACCTCTGTTAGAGTCAAGCTCTGCACAAGGTCCCTGAACCATATAGGATCGTGGGAAGACATCCATCTTCTACCCAGTCAGACTACTGGTCCATGTAGCTCAGAATCAGGGGTGTCACTATAATCGAGTGAATGGGTTCAAAGAACCCGGGCTCCTGAGGGGCCCCCCAGCAGCACCCCTATTTCTTCATTATCTCCCTCATTCCAAAGGGCTGCCCGAGAGAGAGGTGAACACGGCCCCTTCTCCCCTAGCTACGCCCCTGCTCAGGATGGTCTACCCTGACTGGCAGCAGCTTCTCCATTGTTGCAGCCAGGAGTCTCTCCTAGCCCTATCTTGGAGATGCTGCTGTCAGGGAGAGAATGTGGAACCTTCTGCATGCAAGCAGGCAGGTGCTCTTCCCAGAGTGGCCCCATCCCCTAAGGGGAATAGCTTACACTGCTCACACATGGACCCTGCTTAGCAAAGGGGACAATTCATGCTTACTGCGATAAGACCCGCTCTCCTCCCTTGGGGGCCATCCAGCCCTGGCACAGTACCTCCAGTGACTGTTGCTGGTGTCTGTCTTATGTTTCTTTTTAGATTGTGAGCCCTTTGGGGACAGGGTTCCATCTTATTTGTTTGTTGTTTCTCTGAGCCATTTTTGAAATTGAATGAATGAATGAACTTTTGTTTCCCCCTCCCATCCCTACACAAGTCCCCACTTCCCATTTAGGTTAAAATAAACCAAGATTGGCCATGACGTTCAAACTCTCTCTCTATAATTCTCTAAGGCATACCGTGGCTAATCCTATGTGTGGCAGCTCTCGCGAGAGTTCACAAGCAGAAGCACCGTGGTGATTGGGCAGTGGAGATTCGGTATGCAGATAGGTAGGAGGGGCCTGTGAGATCAGTAGCACCATGGTGATGGGGCAGTGGGGATTCCGTATGCAGATAGGGAGGAGGAGCCTGTGGCAGTAGTGATTCCATATGCAGATAGGGAGGAAGAACCTGTAATGCTTAAGAAAAGTTGGAATGCTATTGTTACTGGTCAGAAGATATTCTTGATTGCAGAGGATAGATAGATAGATAGATAGATAGATAGATAGATAGATAGATAGATAGATGGCAGGGGTCTGGAATGAGAGGGGTCATGAGGGAGGAAAGAGCCCCTTCAGGAGAAAGAGGCTGCCATTGTGTGAATTGATGAGGAAACAAGATGAACAAGACCTGTTAACTCAGGAAGGGTGGGGGGAGAGAAAAAGAAGGGAGGAGAAGAGAGAAAGGAGGAAGGGCAAGGGATGGGCCCAAGCCTGTCAGTGGTCTGAGGGGAACGAGCAGCCATGGCGGTGCCTATTGGCAGCAAGGAAGGGCCCAGTCAAACACTGCTGCTGTTTGGGGCTACCGAGGCCATTGGTGGAGGGAGGGAGGCAGGCCAGGAATGGGCCCGGGCCTGTCAGCGGCCTAAGGGGAACAAGCGGCCATGGTGGTGGCAACAGCGAGGAAGGGCCCAGTCAACTGCTGCTCTTGCTGCTCCTGTGGGGAGGAGCAGGAGCGGGGCTTGGGTGAGGGTGGGGAGGTCTCTGGAGATGGGGTGCTGCAACTTGGCCAGTTGGCGCCAGCAACGCTGCAGCGTGACCAAGAAGGGTGAGGGGGGTGGAGTAAAGGGATGGAGGAGCAGGAGTGAGGGTGGAGAGATCTCTGAGGAGAGGGGGGCTGTGGCAGGGGGTGAGGGGAGCAATCAAGTACTAGCGCACAGATGCTCTGCGCAAGTTAAGCTTTAATTCATGTACAGCACTACACTTCCTGACTGTACCCTGCATCTGAGGAGGCCTGTACCCAGACCCATTGTTAAAATGAACCAATGTGCAGTCATTCACACTAAAACATGTACTTGCATACAGACACCTGGACACATGTACAGCCATTCACACGTGGTAAGAGCCTTCCTACCAGTACTCTGCGTTTGAGAGGATCTGTACCCAGGTTCATTTTTAAAACAAGCACATGCACAGACTTTCACACAAGCACATGCACACACATATGGAGGTGCACCTAAGTAAATTTGGAGCCTGGACCTAAAGGTCTTTGGACGCCCACCCCCACCCACACACACCATGAAACACACAGTATTCCCACCCATATATTTCTCCCCCCCCCCCCCGCCGCCATTCTCTACAACAGAGGTCACACTCGGTGGTCACCCAGCACAGTGGTGGGGCAGTGCCACCCAGGACAGATTACGGAGGATTTGGAGGCCTCCCAGGGGTGTGAAGAAGGCCCTGGACTTTGGCCCGGAAGTCCAGGGGTAAGAGCATCTCTGCACACATGCAACATAATGTCTGAACAGGGCTCTTATTTCAGTGGCCTACAGGACAAGGAAAATTACTTAAAATAGTCCCATTGAAATTAAAAGGACAAGTTAGGCAATGCCCACTGCTTGGGGTAATTTTCCTCGCCATGTCAGCCAGTGAGTTCAGGGATACCTAATACTAGACAGCAAGAGATTGTGTGACTCCAGGCCTGTCCATACATACCAAGGAGTAACACCCACTATACTTGTAAAAAGAGCCCTGCTGAATCAGACTCAAGGCCCATGTTGTCCAGCATTTTGGTTTCCCACAGTGGCCAGTGAGAAGCCTACTGCCAGGGCATGAAGGTAGTAGGCCTCCGTTGCCATCACTCCCTTCACCGACTGCTATTCAGAGGTAGACTGCTTCTGAACCTCGAGGTTCTGTATCCCCTTCATGACTAATCAACATGAATTCATTTTCCACTAATGTGTCCGATCCCATAGGAACATAGGACATTGCTACATAAGAACAGCCCTGCTGGATTGGGCCAAATGCCTATCCAGTCCAGCATCCTGTTTCATACGGTGGCCCACCAGATGCCTCTGAGAAGCCCACAGGCAAAAGGTGAGGGTGTGCCCTCCCTCCTGCTGTCGCTCCCCTGCAACTGGTATTTGGAAGCATCTTGCCTCTTTAGCTGGAGTTGGCCTATAGCCACCAGACTAGTAGCCATTGATAGACCTGTCCTCCATGAATTTGTCCAAGCTCCTTTTAAAGTCATCCAAGCTAGTGGCCATCACCACATCCCATGGCAGAGAATTCCATAGATTAATTATGAGCTGTGTAGAAAAAGTATTTCCTTTTGTCCGTCCTAAATTTCCTCAGTTTTATGGGATGACCACTGGTTCTAGTGTTGTGGGAGGGAGAGAAAAAATTTTGTCCATTCTCTCTACTCCATGCATAAGTTCATACACCTCAATCATGTCTCCCCACAGCAGCCTCTTTTCTAACCTAAAAAGCCTCATTTGGTGCTGTAGCCTTGCCTCATTAGGGAGGTGCGCCAAGCCGCCCGGATCATCTTGGTTGACCTTTTCTGCAGCTTTTCCAGTTCTACAATGTCCTTCTTGAGGACCAAAACTGTACGCAGTACTCTAAATGTGGCCCCACCATAGATTTATATAATCGCATTATAATATTAGCATATTTATTTTCACCCCCATTCCTAATGACCCCTAGCATGGAATTTGCCTTTATCACAGTTGTTGCACACTGAGTCAATATTTTCAACAAGTTATCCCCAGGACCCCAAGATCTCGCTCCTGCTCAGTCACTGACAGCTCAGACTCCGCTAGTGTATATGTTAAATTGGGGGAGGTTTTTTGCCCCAGTATGCTTCACTTTACACTTGCTTACATTATAGCACTTAGCAATAGCAATAGCACTTACATTTATATACCGCTCTATAGCCGGAGCTCTCTAAGCGGTTTACAGTGATTTAGCATATTGCCCCCCAACATTCTGGGTACTCATTTTACCGACCTCGGAAGGATGGAAGGCTGAGTCAACCTTGAGCCCCTGGTCAGGATCGAACTTGTAACCTTCTGGTTACAGGGCGGCAGTTTTTTACCACTGCGCCACCAGGGGCTCCTTTGAGCCACATTTGCCATAATCTAGACCCTTTTCAATCTGGCTACCGTCCCGGATATGTGACTGAAACTGCCTTGGTTGCTCTAGTAGATGACCTACACCAGGAGCTAGACAGGGGGAGTGCGTCCCTGTTGATTCGGCTGGACCTCTCAGCAGCTTTTGATACCATCGACCATGGTATCATCCTGGACCTCCACTCAAATATAGGGATTGGAGGCACTGCTTTTGAGCAGTTTCGGTCCTTCTTGGGGGAAGAGGGTGCTGGGAGACTACTGCTCAGCTCCATGGCCATTGGCCTGTGGGGTCCTGCAGGGATCGGTCTTGTCCCCCATGCTGTTTAACATCTACATGAAACTGCTGGGAGAGGTCATCCGGGGACTTGGACTGAGTTGTCAGCAATATGCGGATGACACTCAGCTCTATCTCTCCTTGTCACCTGATCCTAGGGAGGCAGTGGATGCCCTGAATCGGGGGCTGGAGGCCGTGATGGGTTGGATGTGGGCTAACAAACTGAAATTGAATCCGGATAAGACGGAGGTACTGTTGGTCAGTAGGAGAGCCAATCGGGATGAGGAGATTTTACCGGTTCTGGATGGGGTTGCACTCCCCTTGAAGGAGCAAGTACGCAGCTTGGGGGTTTTGCTGGACCTGGCTCTGCTTTTAGAAGTTCAGGTGGAAGCGGTGGCCAGGGGTGCCTTTGCACGGCTTCGGCTAGTGCGCCAGCTGCGTCCCTTTCTTGAGAAGGCAGATCTGGCCATAGTTTCCCATGCCTTAGTCACGTCACGGCTGGATTACTGTAACACGCTCTACGTAGGGCTGCCCGTGCAGAACATTCAGAAACTGCAGCTAGTGCAAAATACAGCAGCTAGGATGTTATCTGGAGCTGCTCGCTGGAACCATATTACCTTCATTTTGAAAGAGCTGCACTCACAGGCTGCCAATCTGTTTCTGGGTGCAATTCAAGGTGCTGGTTTTGACCTTTTAAAGCCCTAAATGGTTTGGGCACGGGATACCTGAGGGACCACCTGCTCCCAAGGGTTGCTGCCCACTCAACGAGGTCATCAGAGAGGGCCCTGCTCCATGTGCCAAAAATGAGGGAGGTTCGTCTGCCGTGTACACGGGACAAGACCTTCTCAATCGTTGCCCCCAGACTTTGGAATGCTCTCCTGGCGGGCCTCCACTCCCCAGTCTCCATCACAGTTTTTAGAAAGCAAGTAAAATCTTGGCTTTTTACCCAGGCCTTTAATGAGTGTTTTGTTTGCTGCTGCTTTGTATCTTATTGTAATAGTGTTCATATTTTTTTAATTAGAGTTGTATTTTTATATTCCATTTTAATTCATATTGTCTAGGTTTTTTATGGTTTTATATTGTTGAATGTTTTGTAAACCGCCTTGAGATTATTTTAATGAAAGGCGGTACAGAAATTTAAAAATTAAATAAATTTTGTCACCTCACCCAGTTTGCAGAAATCCTTTTAGACCTCCTCATAATCTGTTTTGGATTTCACTACTCTTAATAGTTTAGTGTCATCTGCAGATTTGGCCACTTCACTGGTTACCCCAACTTCTAGAACATTTATGAACAAGTTAAAGAGCACTGGTCCAAGTACAGATCCTTGGGAGTCCCTTCTTATTTTCCTCCATTGTGAAAACTGTCCATTTATTCCTACCCTCTTTTTCCTGTCCTTCAACCAGCTGCCAATTCACACATTAACCTGTCCCCTTATCCCATGACTATTAGGTTTACTCAAGAGCTCTTGGTGGGGAACTTTGTCAAAAACCCTTTTGGAAGTCCAAGCGTACTATGTCAACTGGATCACTTTTATCCACATGCCTGTTGACACTCTCAAAGAACTCCAAAAGGTTAGTGAGGCAAGACTTACCCTTGCAGAAGCCAGGCTGGTTCTCCTTCAGCAAGGCCTGTCCTTCTATACGTTTAACCATTGTGTCCATAAGTATCTTTTCCATCAGTTTTCCCGGCACAGAAGTTAAGCTAACCAGCCTGTAATTTCTTTGATCACTTTTTGAAAATCGGGGTTACATTAGCTATTTTCCAGTCCTCTGGTACAGAGTCTGATTGTAGGGACAAGTTATATATTTTTTCTAGGAGATCAGCAATTTCACATTTGAGTTCCTTCAGAACTCTTGGGCTGATGCCATCTTTAATTTTTAGTTTTTCAAGACAATTCAGAACATCCTCTCTCCTCACCTCAAATTGGCCCAGTTCTTCAGCCTCTAAGCCTGAGAAGCTCAGTTCCAGAGTCCATATATGATCAGTATCCTCCTCAGTGAAGACAGATATATTGCCGTATATATCAAGTCAGTACATCTGTCTACTGAGCTTGTGGTAGCAAGCATGACTTGTTGTCTTAGTTAAGCAGGGTCCACCCTGGTTGCATATGAATGGGAGACTTGATGTGTGAGCCCTGGAAGATACTCCCCCTCTCAGGGGATGGAGCCTCTCTGGGAAGAGCATCTAGGTGCCAAGTTCCCTCCCTGGCAGCATCTCCAAGATAGGGCTGAGAGAGATTCCTGCCTGCAACCTTGGAGAAGCCGCTGCCAGTCTGTGAAAACAATACTGAGCTAAATAGACCAAGGGTCTGACTCAGTATATGGCAGTTTCCTATGTTCCTATGTATACTGACTGACAGTGACTCTCCGAGGTTTCAGGCAGGAGTTTTTCTGAGCCTTACCTGGAAATGCCATCGCCGCCAGGGATTGAAGCTGGGATCTTCTGCATACAGTGCAGATGCTCTTGCAGTCACCCCATCACCTCTTGCAGTTATCTAAGTCAGTGGCTATTGCACCTCGAGTGACAGCAAATCCCACAAACTGATGCATTGCTATGTGAAGAAGTCTTGTCTTTTCTCTCTCCCAAATTATTATTATTTTATTATTATTTTTACATTTATATTCCGCTCTTCCTCCAAGGAGCCCAGAGCGGTGTACTACATACTTGAGTTTCTCTTTCACAACAACCCTGTGAAGTAGGTTAGGCTGAGAGAGAAGTGACTGGCCCAAAGTCAACCAGCTAGCTTCATGGCTGAATGGGGATTTGAACTCGGGTCTCCCCGGTCCTAGTCCAGCACTCTAGCCACTACACCACACTGGCTCTCATATTGCCATGCCCACCCACTTCACTGGATGACCCAAGTTCTAATATTATGAGAGAGGGACATGATTCCAAATCCTCTATCTCTGCTCAAGGGGACATGCTTCCAAATAAGCATGTATGATCAGAAAATAAGAAGGGCCCCACTGAATCGGACTTGGGGGCCTATCCCACATCCTGCATCCTTCAAGGGCCAGCCTGATATTTTTGTCCAGCCCATTGCAGGGCGTGAAGACAACAGTTCTCTCATGCTGTTTGCCACCCATGCAACTTTGGTTCCACTTAGCTTTCATGACTAGCAGCATGGCTAAAAGTTGCTAGAGCTCTCCATTAATCTGTCGGAACCCCTGTAGGCTCATGGAACAACCCTTTAGGCTAAGACTGAGTTGTCACCTAGTCTAGTATTCATAGGGATTAGCCAGGAGGAGAGCTGGTCTTGCGGTAGCAAGCATGAAGAGTCCCCTTTGCTAAGCAGGGTCCATCATGGTTTATATCTACACGTGACTACATGTCAGCACTGAAGATTCCCCCCTGAGGGGCTGGGACTGTTCTGGGAAGAGCATCTGCATGGTTGAGTGCAGAAGGTTCCAAGTGTTAGGAATTCTCTCTGGTAAGAGATACCCTTCTGATATAGCAGAGTGCACAGAGGCACAACACAGCTTGTCTGCTGAAAGCAAAATAACTTGGAGCCAGTTCATAGTTTCAAATCAATATAAGGAGTCTTTATTAGTGAACTCCACTCTAGATAGTAAAGTGGAGAGATAGGATCTCTAATCTAGCTAGCTAGCTGGATGCAGATGGATGCATCTCTGCACACATGGTGCAGGGAGAGAGGAGCTTGCATGTTGCAAGGGAGAAGGAAGGGAAGGGAAAGGAAGGAAGAGGAAGTGGCAAGGAAGGAAGGAAGTGTCCCTGAAAGTAGCAATCTGCATACCAAAGGGATAGTGTCAGAGTAGTAGAGAAGGGATGACCAATGTCTTGACCCTCTAGCCCTCTGACTCACTAGCCTGTCTTCCTATTACATTGAGACAAGAGACAGTGTATAGTCCTTCACTTCCAACACCAAGTTCCCTCCCTGGTGGCACCTCCAAGATAGGGCTGAGATAGGCTCCTCAGGGGCATCTTGACACCCCAGCAATCTGCCTCCTAACTGCCTTGCCTTGCCTCATGAAAGGGCCACCCCAGCTGAACCTCAGCCCCATCCCTCCACCTACTACTAACACCTGGAATGGACATAGGAACAGAGGGAAAATGCCTTCTACCGAGTCAGACCCTTGGTCCATCTAGCTCAGTAGTGTCGGCTAACCTGCTAACTGAGCCAAGAGACATTTAGCAGGGGGAGAGCAACTGGCCCTATCCAGCCCCAGCACAGCATCCCTCCAGTGGCTGTTGCTGGTATCTGCCTCATGTTTCTTTTTAGAATGTGAGCCCTTTGGGGGCAGGGAGCCATCTTATTTATGTATTATTCCTTTTTCTATGTAAACCGCTATGAGAACTTTGGCTGAAGAGCAGTCTATAAATAGCCACAGCAGTCGTTGCCGTCGTCATCGTCTACACAGACTGGCAGCAGCTTCTCTAGGCAGGAGTCTCTCTCAGCCCTATCTTGGAGATGCTGCCAGGGAGGGAACTTGGAACCTTCTGCAGACATGCATGTGCTCTTGCCAGAGCAGCCCCATCCCCAAAGGGGAATATCCCACACTGTTCATACATGTAGTCTCCCATCCACATGCAAACCAGGGCAGACCCTGCTTAGCAAAGGGGACAATTCATGCTTGCTACTACAAGACCAGCTCTCTTCCTGGAGGTGTGCTGGTTCTGAACACGGCAGTCATGGATAAGGGCTGCTGATAGACCCATCCTCCACGAATCTGGATTGGGTAGGAATCTGGTGGGACGTTCTCCCATTAAAACAAGGGCTGCGTAAGAGCATGGTAGTTGATCTTGTGGAGGAGAACTTTCCCGTGGAACGTGCCTTCAGTCTGCTGGTTCTCATCTGGTGCTCTTTGTTTATATTTCGTCTCTTTCGGTGCCAAGACCAATCTGAGCACTTTTTCTTCTCTCCCCTCTCCACTGCCATTTCTCTGAGCTATCAGGATCAAAAAGGATGCATGCCCCGTTCCTACTCATGTCTATAGCAACACTCCCACTGGTTCTGCAGAAACAGGAGTGCAGCCAAATATTTTGATTTGTGTGTTTGTTTGTTTGCTTTTCATCTTAAGGCCTGGGAAAGTCCGTTTGTCTGGAAAGTATTTGGGCACCATCTACTGTCTGCTTAGTCACAGCTGTGGGATTGCCACCTGTGACGTCTTCCGTTCTGGCTGTAGAGGGCAGCTGCGTGGCTATGTACTGATGCATGCAAGGCAGGGCTGCCCAGCCTCAGCCCTCCAGCGGCTGTTGGACTACAACTCCCATCACTCCCAGCCTCAGTGGCCAATAGCCAGGGATTGTGGGAGTTGTAGTCCATCTCTATAAACAAACCTACAAAGCAATTCAAAAACATGCCCTTTTTACAGGCAGAAACTCAGGCTGGGAGCATTCCCCAGCACATATCCAGGGTGAGTAAAAAGGAGTGCAAGGGAGAGCAGAATCAGTCACAGCAGGGCTGTCGTTAGAGAGGGGGTGCGGGGCTTGGGGCAAATCAGCCAATTCTAATCGGGTTAAAAGAGGGGGCCCTGGGGCATGAGCCCCGCCACCTGCTAAGATCATCTGGAGAGGTTCTTCTGCGGTTGCCACCAGCTCCTCAGGGATGGACCTTCTCCACTGCTGCCCCTGGACTTTGGAATGCGCTCCCTGTTGAAATAAGAGCCTCCCTATTTCTGGCAACTTTTTAAAAGGCACTGAAGACACATTTATTCACCCAGGCTTCTAATTAGATTCATAGATTTAAATCATTTTAATACTGGGTTTCAAATGTTTTTAATCTTTTCAATGATTTTAATGGTTAATTGATTTAACGATTTAAATGATTTTGATTGTAAACTGCCCAGAGACGCAAGTTTTGGGCGGTATAGAAATATTTTAAATAGAAATAAATAATAAATAAATTGCAGCCCCCATGAGAGCAACTCTTCAGGACAAATCTGACCTTTGGGAACTTCGCAAGGAGCTCAAGGAGAGAGGAGGGACTGCTGGCAACCTCCCCTCTCTCTCCCCCTTCATGGGCTGCTTTCAAAGTGCCCAGAGTGTGGGGCAAGCTGGCATCGGGTTCCATGTAGCATCAGGTGCTGCAATATCTTGAGCTGCCCCTCCTATACGGGCAGAAGATGCCCCTCTCTGCACGTTCACTCACCCTAGTTCAGGCCAGCTCAACTTTGGCCCTCCTGCAGATGTTGGCCTACAACTCCCTTATTGATTGATTGAATGGATTGAATTGGATTGGATTGGATTGGTTCGGATCGGATTGGTTTGGATCGGATCGGATCGGATCGGATTGGATTGGATTGGATTTCTATACCGCCCTTCCAAAAATGGCGCAGGGCGGTTTACATTAAAACAAAACTAAAATCAATTAATTATTAAAATCAAAAACTGTAAAAACAACAACAACATGAAACCATTATTAAAACAATCAAAACAGTTTTTAAAACCCTGGAAAACCAGGCCCAAACCTTTACAGTTTAAAAACAGTTTAAAAACCCTGGAAGGCCAGGCCACACAGATAGGTCTTAAGGGCTCTCCTGAAGGCCAACAATGAACTCAGATGATGGATTTCTGCCCTGGCTATTGGCCACTGTGGCTGGGGATTACGAGAGTTGTAGTCCAAAAACAGCCGGGGGCGGAGGGGAGGCAAGTTTGAGCAAACCTGTTCTAGCTGCATCGTGAGAACTCTCCTGCCATGTGAATGGTCCCTTGGCTGAACATCCTTCTTGGAAGGAGCAAATTTGGAGCTCTAGTGTCTCCGCCTGAGACAGGGTGGGAGCAATCTTTCTTTCTCCAAAGCATTCCTCCATTCCCAAGTGAGCTTCAGAATGGTCTGCACCTTTGCAAACAAAACCAAACCGGGCCTTCATTCGGCACAAGAGAAAATGCTCAGGCAACAAAATTGCTTGCAGAACTCATTGCTGCAGGAAGTGCTGATTGTAGATGACTCCCTAAAAATACAGGTTAAATATAGATTATACTGTATTTACCAGAAAGGAAGAGGACTCCTCTGATTTCTAACAACAAAGAACTTGGACAAATCCTAGTCTTGGGTTCAGGTAAATACAGAATTTTCGGGTACATTTTTATCCTGTCCTTTCTCCAAGGCAATCAGGACTGCATCTGTAGTCCCCCCATTTTATCCTCACAGCAACTCTGTAAGGTTAGGCTGAGAAAGAGTGACCGACCTAAGGTTAGCCAGTGAGTTTCATGGCTGAAGGAGGAGGATTTCAACCTGGCTGCATAACAGACGTGACTCAACACATGGAATTTACTCTTTCACTGGAAAAAACTTCACCTGTTGATTTATATCTGCTATGTGGCGATTTTTTTTAAAAAAGCACCTTTGCCTTCTTAAAAAAAATGGGGTGGTCCTTTCACACCTCTGGGAGTGTGGAGTTGAAAAACTAACACAGAGGTATAGCAGCTGAATGAGCATGTGGGATTTCAGTACCCCCACTCCATGTTTCTGCATTATGGGTGAGAAAAAGCTGCTTTTCATGTTTTTCTTCTCCCCCTGTCCCTGACCTTACCCAATGCAGACATTGTGCTGTATGAGCGTACAGAAGTCTGTACACTCGTCAGGGATGGAGCTACCATAACACGAATGGGTACAAAGAACGGGGCTGCTGTGCTCATGCCTTGCACCCCAGGCACGCCCCTGCGTCAGACGTCAGTTGCAAGTAGGGTTGCCAACTGTCTCTCCTTATGCAGGATGTCCCTCATTTCAGGGAGGAAACGTTGGTCCCTATAGGGACCGCATTTGTCCCTCATTTGGGGGTGAGGCCAGCAGCTTCTTATTTTGAGACATTTTTCGTTGAAAAGTGGTATGACTTGAAAATGTTCTAAATAATAACAATGCTGGCATTATTCAATATTATTCACTCCCGGCAGATATCCGCAGTTTAAGCTCGCTGTCAGCCTCTAAGAGAGCCCTAAAAATTATTTGTTGGGCCTGGCCTTCCAAGCTTTGTGAAGTGTTTTTTAAAAGCATTTTAACTGGTGTTAAATGGTTTGAATTGTTTTTGAATTGTTTTTATATTGTTTTTAGCACTGTGTTTTGAATTGTGTGTGTTTTATGTCCTTTTAAAGTTGTTGTACACTGCCTGTGCCTTTGGATAGGGTGGTTTATAAATGCAATCAATCAATCAATCAATCAATCAATCAATCAGGTGGCTAGCCCGCCTAAATCCCCCTCCGCTTAAACAAGGTTAACAGAGCGAGTGCTCCATTTACCTTGTTCTTTTGTTCTTGTGCCACTGTGGCACGCGGCGACACACGAGTAGACCCCTGACTGGGATACTACAAGCAGCCTCCCAGTCTCGGGGATTCCCCCAGAATGCCCCACACATTTGGGTGAGGCATCCTTGTACTTCCGGGGGCTGAGCAGCCCCCAATCCCTGCCCCCAATCCTCTGTGATGGAGCTGGTAGTTGTGTGGGCGGCCAGTTCGGCTGCCCAGGGCTACACCTCTGATCTTCTGCGGGGAGAGCGGGCTAAGCCCACTCTCCCTGCAAACCACTGCGAGGCGCTTCACACCGCTGGTGTGAAGTACTTCTCTGTCTTTTCTCCCTTGCTGCTCTTTTCTCCTGGAGTTGCTCCCCAGATCACTTACTTGATGCCATCCCTCATATTCCTTTGTACACCATTGTAATGAAAGTTCAGCTACATAACTAAAGCCCTGCTGGATCAGGCCAAAGGCCCATCCAGTCCAGCTTCATGCCATGGCCAGCCAGGTGCATCTGGGAAGCCCTTAAGTGAAGAAGAGAGGGAAACCTGCTAGGGATGTGCAAAATGTTTCAGACACAGAACGATCTGTGCCCGAAACAGCGAATTTCAGGTGATTCGGGGCCGAACTGAATCACCTACAAAAAGATCCGAGAAATTTCGGGCACAAACTGAATCAACTGAATTTTGGGCCTGAAAATTTGGGTGATTCGGACCTCCATTTTTTTGCCTTGTTTCCCCCCTTCCGTTTTGAGCTATGATGTCTATTTGAATTTCCCGCCTTTTTGCATCCCATTGACTTCAATGCAAAAAGGTTGGATGTGATGTCTGCTCGAATTTCAGTTGCCAGGGGCAAAATAGTGGGGTGGGGTGGTAGTTCCTAATGGGTGGAGGTCACCACCCAAATTGCAGAGGGATTGGCCAAAGGGCTGAATTTTGGTGAATTTCTGAAGTTTTAGTGTCTTTGGGGCAGATAGGGGCATAACGTGGGATCGGTGCCAAAAGGGTGGGGTGGGGTGGGGTGGTAGTGCCTAATGGGTGGAGGCTACCACCCCAATTGCAGAGTGATTGGGCAGAGGGCTGATTTTTGGTGAATTTCTGAAGTTTACGTGTCTTTAAGGTTTTCCCCGTGAAGGGTGTATCGCTTCACATCAGGGGGAAAGGGGTGTCCTAGAGTGGGGTGGGGTTGGTGGTAGTGCCGGGTAGGGGCAAGGAAGCTACCTGAATTTTTTCAAAGGATTTGGGCAGAGGGCTGATTTTTGGTTAATTGTTGAAGTTTTCGCGTCTTTAAGGTTTTTCCTCATAATAAGTTATAATGGAGCTTTCATCAGCCCCATAAGTGCACTTAGAGAGTGCTGGGGTGGCCCAGAGCGAGTGGTGGTGTAGTGCACATAGGGTGCCAACCACCCCCATGGGTTCTGTTGTTTCTGAGGTATTCTGAGTGTGGATTCTATGATAGCAAATAAGATTTTCAATGAGACACCATGAATCCACTCTCATCTGCTATCATAGAATCCACACTCAGAAAACCTCTGAAACAACAGAACCCTGTACGCCATGGGTTAGAACCCCCTTTTTGAACCGTCTAGATTGGTGGCCATTACCACATCCAGTGACAGTGAATTCCTTAGTTTAACTGCGCATTGTGTAAATAATTCCTCCTTTTGATTGTTCCGAATCTCCCAGCATTTATGGATGGGTGGATGGACGACCCCAGGTTCTAATATTATGGGAGTGGAGGAAAACCTCTTTCTATAAGAACATAAGAACAGTCCTGCTGGGTCAGGCCCAAGAAGGCCCATCTAGTCCAGCATCCTGTTTCACACAGTGGCCCACCAGATGCCTCTGGGGAGCCCACAGGCAAGAGGTATGTGCATGCCCCTTCTCCTGCTGTTTCTCCTCTGCAACTGGTACTCAGAGGCATCTTGCCTCTGAGGCTGGAGCCGACCTATAGCCATCAGACTAGTAGTTTGATAGACCTGTCCTCTCCATGACTCTGTCTAAGCCCCTTTTAAAGCCATCCAAGCTGGTGACTATCACCACATCCCATGGCAGAGAATTCCAGAGGTTAATTATGTGCTGTGTGGAAAAGTACTTCCTCTTGTCGGTCCTAAATTTCCCAACCTTCAGTTTCATGGGGTGACCCCTAGTTCTAGTGTTGTGAGAGAGGGAGAAAGATTTATCTCTGTCCACCCTCTCCACTCCATGCATAATTTTATACACCTTGATCATGTCTCCCTGTAGTTGCCTCTTTTCCAAACGAAAAAGCTCCAGATGCTGTAGCCTTGTCTCATAAGGAAGGTGCTTCAGCCCCCTGATCATCTTGGTTGCCCTCTTCTGCACCTTTTCAATTTCTACAATGTCCTTCTTAAGATATGGTGACCAGAACTGTATGCAGTACTCCAGATGTGGCCGTACCATAGATTTGTAAAAGGGCATTATAATATTAGCATTTTTATTTTCAAACCCCTTCCTAATGATACCATATTATCTTTGTTTGTTTGTTTGTTTGTTCGATTTCTATACTGCCCTTCCAAAAATGGCTCAGGGTGGTTTACAGAGAGAGATAACAAACAAATAAGATGGATCCCTGTCCTCCAGAGGGCTCACAATCTAAAAGAAACCTAAGACAGACACCAGCAACAGTCACTGGAGGGATGCTGTGCTGGGGGTGGAGAGGGCCAGTTACTCTCCCCCTGCTCAATAAAGAGAATCACCACGTTAAAAGGTGCCTCTTTGCCAAGTTAGCACCATGCATAATTTTCACACCTCTATAATATCATCCCTTACCCTCCTTCTTTCCAAACTAAACCGGCTCAAATGCTGTCGTCTTTCCTTATAGGGGAGTTGCCCCAACCACCTGATCATTTTGGTAGAATGTTACGACTTGGGTGGGTGGGGTGCCAAAGGAGGCAACAGCTCTTTTTGGCTCCTCTCCTCACCCTGCCCCAGTGTTAATGAGAGCCATGCTGCCTGCAGGCTGGTCATTCAACAGGTAGAGCTGCGCTGCTAACCACACAGCTCTACCTGGCAAACGGCCAGCCTGCAGGCAGCCTGCATGTCACATAGAGCAGATGGACCCTGGGCTGGTTCAGACAATACTTTCTTTGCCAGTCTATGCACTTTAAAGGGGGATATAGCAATGAGCACCTGCCACAACATCTTTTGTGGATGCCCCAGAGCCCGCCCACCCCTTTATTGTGAGGGGGAGGAGCAATCCATCCATCATTCTGCAGGCATTCGGAGGAATAGGCCTTCCCCATGTGACAAAGAGACGTGCGGGGAGGGCGTCAGGCTATCCACGGAAGACATAATGACTGGTGCACTCTTGGAATGTCTGCCTTTAATTAAGTAAAGTATCCTCCCAAACTGCCCTCCGCGGTTTTCTTCTTCCTGAACTGGCGCGAAGGACATGAAGTCTCTTGGGGGTGGGGGGAGTGTTTCCAGGAAAACGGTTCCCATCCAACCCAGCCTCTTTCTGGAGGCAGTTCAATCGGGCTTCTGTCGCAGGCCTCACTTTGGCTGCAGCTCCCTCCTTGCCACTTGCGGGCTTGCATATGCAGGACGCCCGCAGGGCCAGGAACGCTGCTGTCCTTACATGCAGTCCCATGGACCCAGGTCACAGCGAGTTCAAAATGGGGAGGGGTGACAAGGCTGCATTTCAGCAGCAGAGCAGCTGCTTTGCATGCAGAAGGTCCCGGGTTTCAGTCCCCAAAATGATCAGCGATCTGGTAGAGGACATTGGGTCCAACAGGGTAGAAGACGGCTTCCCATGTTCTGAATTATTACAGCCCAAAGATTCGAGAAGGGAAGAGGGAAAGCTGTTTTGTTATCGCTTTGTTAAACCAGGGGTTTTCAAACCTGGATCTTCAGATGCTGTTGGACTACAACTCCCATCATCCTCAGCCACAATGGCCATCTAGCAGTACATCTGGCTCTATGTTCTGCTCACGCCTGCCCTGGGGATTTATAAACCCTAACCATGCAGTCATGACCTCCAGGGCTGTCCTTAGGGCATGGCAAGCAGAGCGACCACCCCAGGCCCCGCTCTTTTAACCCCCATTAGAATTAATCGGAAGGGGCCCCCACACTGACTGATTGGCCCCAGGCCCCACACCCCACCAGCGTTCTCTAAGGACAGCCCTGATGACCTTAGTGAATTTCACAGCAAAGGTCAGCTCACAGCCATCGTTGGTTATCACCTACAAAGCCCTAAACAGCTTGGGCCCTGGGTATTTCAGAGAACGCCTTCTTCGTCATGAACCCCACTGCCCACTGAGATCAGCTGGAGAGGCTCATCTGCAGTTGCCACCAGCTGGTCTGGTGGCCACTCAGGGATGGGCCTTCTCCACTGCTGCCCCGAGGCCTTGGAATGCGCTCCCTAGTGAAATTAGAGCCTCCCCATCTCTGACAGCTTTTTAAAAGTCTTTAAAGACCCATCTGTTCACCCAGGCTTGTAATTAATATTGTTTTAATGGTTTGAATGTTGTTTTAAAAATATTGTTTTAAAAATTTTAAATTGTTGTAATGTTTTAAACTTTTTGTTTTTGTTTTAACTAATGTTTTACTTTTTCTGTTTTTATTTTGTTGTAAACTGCCCAGAGACATAAGTTTTGGGAGGTATTAAAATATGTTAATAAATAAATGAACAAACAAACAAATAAACAAATAAATAATAAACAGCTTGGGCCCTGGATATTTAAGAGAACGTCTTCTTGGCTATGAACCGCACCGCCCATTGATATCATCTGGAGAGGTTCGTCTGCAGTTGCCACCGGCTCATCTGGTGGCTATTTGGGGTCTGGCCTTCTCCATTGCTGCCCCGAGGCTTTGGAACACACTTCCTGCTGAAATAAGAGCCTCCCCATCTCTGACAACTTTTAAAAGGGCAGCCAAGTGTGCACCCAGGCTTTTAATTAGATACTGTTTTAATTCTGTTTTGTGTTTTAATAGTTTTAACTTTTAAAGTTTAATTGTTGAAATGTTTTAATCTTTTTATTGGTTATTTTTATTGTTTTGTAAACCCCCCAGAGAACTTGCATTTTGGGCAGTATAAAATATATATTCAATTAATCAATCAATCTTCTGCCACGCACCGGTGCAGCCTCCCCTGCCCTGCCCTGCACCAGTTGCTACTTTCCTCCTCCCTTGGCAAAGAGACCCAAGAGAATTGATGGGAGTTGTGATTGAGTTACAGTGTAACCAGCAAATGCCACCAGCAGAGAAAATCCATTAAAAGGAGAGGAGGTGGGAAAGCGGACCTCCCTGTGCCTTTAATCAGTGACTAATTGGCAGCCTGAGCGCAGGGTGTGTGTTCCCGAAAGCGTCTCCAGTGGCAAGTGATGTTCCTCAGTGCTCACGGGACTCCTTTGTGCCTGTCCCTGAAAATGCTTTGCGGGGGATCCGTGCAGAGGAGGGATCCAGCAGAGGCTCTAGGCATCCAACACACCAAGGAGGCTGCTTGAGGGGGTGAGCGGCCCCCGAAGGGGTGCATCTTGGGATTTCGCTCCCAAGGCAGACCTGCACACCACACACCTGCTCCTCCATGGATCTGGTTGAGTTCAGCTTGCCAGACCTGGTGCCAGATGTACAAGGGTAGCTAGGCTACTGCAGTACCTGAGGTGGGGCACAAAACGCTGCCTGGCCCTTTCCCCACTGGTGGGGGTCCAGCCCCCTATGGAAAGCCACCCTTGCAAGCTTTGAAAGTGGTGTGGGGACAGAGCAGAGGAACGCGGCTGGTGTTGCAAGCAGTGTGTGAGGAGCACGCCTGGCGGAGGGTGAAGGGCAGATTGGTCTCCAAGATGGCAGTGCCGCCCTCCTGGCATTCTGCCACCTGAGGTGACCACCTCACCTTGCCCCATGAGAGGACCACACCTGCTGTATTTACCGGAATGGGAGATGACACCCCCACCCCAACCCACCCCCGGAAATTTCTAATATCAAACAACTTGGGGAAACACTAGTCTTGGATGCAGGTAAATACAGTATTTTTGGGTTGGTTTGGGGGTGACGGTGTAACGACTAATCTAACTTAAAAAGTGAAGCAGCAACAGCATTCAGAAGCAAGTGTAAGGAGAGGGGTGTGCGTGTCTACATTTGTGTGTGTGCACATGTGCTCTGAGAGGCAGATGAGGCCTGCATGTATGCACCAGTGTGGCAGCATCTGTATTCACTTCCAGTTGCGCTTTGGACACAATTGGATATGCCACTTTTGATTGATCACCCACACCCAGGCCACTTAAAGCCTCCATACCTAACAGACCACCGGCTCCCACACTGCATGAAATATCACTTTCATATCTCTGTGCACCAGTTCCATGCTGTAAAGTCACAAAGAGTCATGCGCTATGAGCTGTGGCTGCCCACAACGATGGGACTTCTTTCCTGTAGAGACGGGCACGGTCCAAATCTAAGCACGTTCTAGTAGCTTTTATAAATGTATTGTTTGGACCAGGATAATACAAGCACAGGGAACACTTTAAAAAACAACAACCAAAACCCCAAGGATACAGTATTTGAAATCTTAAGAGTTAACCTGTGGGGGTGTGCACATAACTGGCTGGTCTGGTCTGGTCCTAGTCTGAACCAGATCTGAACTGAACCGAGCCGGTTCAGTCCGGCACCCCCTCGAACCCCCCCAGTTCAGTTCGGTTCAGGAGGGTTTCGTGAACTTAAAAATTTTTTAAAAGGGAAAAAAAATGAAACTTACACCCTCCCGGGGGGGTTCCTCTGAGGTGGTAGTAGGGGGGTCTGCAGAGGTTTCCCCTCCCCCCACTGGCCTCCCTTGCTTCCAAAACTGGCCCATTTGGCTGTTTCCCCCTGCCCATTTTGGAGGCCACCACGCCTGCGCAATGGGCCTCTGCATAGCCTGGCATGACCCAGCAGCAGCCTCCAAAATGCCCACCGCACTGAATGAAAAAGGCCTGAACGGTTCGAAGAATGGCCAAACGGGCCGGTTTTGGAAGCAAGAGAGACCGGCGGGGGGAGGGGGAACCTGCATGGACCCCCCACCACCACCTCAGAGAGCCCCCACAGAGGGGGTAAGCTTAAAATAATAATACAGTGGTCCCTCTACTTACGAAATTAATCCGTTCCGAATGCACATTTGTAAGTCGAAAAGTTCGTAAGTCGAAAAGCGGTTTCCCATAGGAATGCATTGGGAACGGATTAATGCGTTCCGGAGCCTAGAAAAAAGACCCAGACCCCCAGTAAGGCTTGCAAACTGCACAGGAACATTTCTTTTCAAGAATAAACAGGCAGTAAACAGGCAGGCAAGTCAAGGAAACCGCATGTAAAATTTGTAAGTCGAGGAAACTCCATCTAAAAATTTGTAAGTCGAAAAAACCGCATCTAAAACCGGATCTAAAACTGCCGTTTGTAACTCGAAAAATACTTATGTCGAGTAGTTCGTAAGTCGAGGGACCACTGTATAATAATAATATTTATTTATTTATTTATTTACCATGCTAATATATATTTTTAAAAAGCTTGCGAAACCCCCGAACAGGCTTGTGGGTGGTGGTTTCGGTCTGGGGTTGGACTGAACAGGGTGTGGTTCATTTCGACCTCGAACTGCCAAACGAGCCACTTCGATGTTGAACACGTTCGACGTCGAACCTGTTTGCACATCCCTATTAACTTGCTCCAAGCCCTCAGGGTGGGATGTTTTAGAAATGTAGAAGCAAAGATTTCAATTCCAAACCACTTTGCTTGAATACATGACTACAGGATCCCTGTTAACTAGGCCAAGAGGCTTCTCTTAAAGGGGTGGCTGTCTTATCTAGAGCAGGGGGAGAGGAACTGACCCCATCCGACTCTGCAGAACATCACTTCGAGTGACTGTTGCTGGCCCGTTTTTAGATTTTTGTTTTGTCCATTTATACACTGCCCCACACATACATCTCCAGGGGGGCTACAGAATACATTGCGAGTCATTAGGGGGCAGGGAACCATCTTCATGATCTCTTGGAACAGTTTGGCACCCAGGTTGGGGAAAACCCTTCTGCTAATTGCCTTCCAGAGTGACACTTCCCTTATATTTCAAAGTGGGTGGGCAACTGTCGCTATCCAACCCCAGCAGAATGCCCCTCTCAGTGGCTGTTGCTGATGTCTCCCTTGCATAGAATTGTCACATTCAAATTTCCCAAATCAAGATGGCCTCATTTGCATATTATGCAAATTATGCAGAAACTAATTTGCATTTATTTATTTATTTATTTATTTGACAGATCTGTATACTTTCCCCCTCCTTGTCTGCCCTCCAATGTGATCGGATCCAGAGTAAAACCCAGGCAATCTAGGCAGCTCATTTGAAATTTGTGTAAATCCGGGTGGAATTTAGCAGTGGGTGGAGGAGCCGAAATCCGGGGGCTACCCCAAATTCCGGAGGACATGGCAACCCTACCCTTGCATTTCTTTTTAGATTATGAGCCCTTTTGGGACAGGAAAGCATCTTATTCCATCTCCAAGTAGGGATGGAGCTGGAATACCAAATCAACTAGTTTGTTGGCTCTAGGCCACCTCCAGCCTCAGAGGCAAGATGCCTCTCAATCTCAGTTGCAGGGGAGAAACAGCAGGAGAGGGGGCATGCACAGACCTCTTGCCTGTGGGCTCCCCAGAGGCATCTGCTGGGCCACTGTGTGAAACAGGATTCTGGACTAGATAGGCCTTGGGTCTGATCCAGCAGGGCTGCGCTTATGTTCTTATGAAGCTGTTAAAAGGGGCTCCTAACTACTGTTGAGCAAACTGAGCAAGTGCCATTCTGTAAAGTAAAGTAGAGTAGAGTAGAGTAGAGTAGAGTAGAGTAGAGTAGAGTAGAGTAGAGTAGAGTAGAGTAGAGTAAAGTGTGCCGTCATGTTGATTTCGACTCCTGGCACCCACAGAGCCCTGTGGTTGTCTTTGGTAGAATACAGGGAGGTTTACCATTGCTTCCTCCCGCACAATATGAGATGATGCCTTTTTCAGCATCTTCCTAGAGACTCTCATATTTAGCAGTATGGGGCAAGTGGGGGCAACACCTGGCCCCCTTCAGCCAAGCACAGTGTCATAAGAACATAAGAGCAGCCCTGCTGGATCAGCCCCAAGGAGGCCTATCTAGTCTAGCATCCTCTTCCACACAGTGGCCCACCAGATGCCGCTGGAAGCCACAGGCCGGAGTTGAGGGCATGCCCTCTCACCTGCCATTACTCCCCTGCAACTGGTACTCAGAGGCACCCTGCCTTGGAGGTTGGAGGTGGCCCAGAGTGTCTCTCCTGCTGGTGTCTGTCTTGTGTTTCTTTCTAGATAGTGAGTCTCTTTGCAACAGGGAATCATCTGCTATGAAAACCTTTTTTCCCCTTCTTCTATATACAGTATATAAACCACTGTTTTTTAAAGGTTTTTTTGCTATGTATATTGCTTTGACACCTTTTGTATTGAAAAACAGTAAACATACTTTAAATAATAATTAAGCACAATAATAAAGCTAGACAATAACATGTGGAGATGCAGGCAGATTTTATTTTGGAAAGGCTGGGGAAAGCTATACAAGCACTGCCCTCTGCCCCCAAAGAGCTTACAAAGACATTCAGAAGAGCTTAACCCATGACAACCAACAGTAAGGACGGAGGACACAGCAGGAGACTAGTTCAAGCAAGGTACCTGGTTACTTGTCTAGGCGAAGCTTGAAGGGAAAGGTGAATACCTGGAACTTCTTGCAAAGCTTAGAAATCTTGAAAGTTTTAGAAACACTAATTCTCACATTTGTCTCAATTTTGCATTGCACAATATGTACTCTTGTCACAAAATAAGGAATTTCACATAATTTGGGATTTTTTGATTAAAAATAATGCACTAGAAGGCAAGTGTTGGTGTGTGTGTGTGGGGGGGGGCAACTGAGGGGTGGATTAGCCAATGCTTTGGAACTGCTACCCTTGAGGCTGCTTGGGCTAGCTCCTGGTGCCACTGGATTTGGAAAGCCAATTTTGCTCCCGAAGGACAAAAAGTCAGATCGGTTGAAATGACTGACTGAAGCTTTATGCTCATATGAATCCGGAAAGCAACAGAACAATAAATAAGTCATGATCATTGAGGCAAAGCATATCTGGATCAATCTAAACACTGGGAACGAAAATCCATCTGCTGCAAGGAGAAACATTCAAATCAGCACAGAGCCTTCATGCGAGGTGAGCAATGGAAGCCCTACAGAATGAAAAGGCCTACATTTGCACTGAGCCTGGGGGGCCGGGACCTGCATGATCCATTGTGGCAGGGGATGATGTTGTCGCATAACAACATCTGGGGACCCAAGGCTGAGAGCCCCGCGGATATCCTTTGCATATCTCTAGTGAGGGAGCACTAGGCAGCCTCCATTTGCTGACTTGTGCAACTTTATTATCTATCTATCTATCTATCTATCTATCTATCTATCTATCTATCTACATTTATATCCCGCTCTTCCTCCAAGGAGCCCAGAGAGGTGTACTACATACTTGAGTTTCTCTTTCACAACAACCCTGTGAGGTAGGTTAGGCTGAGAGAGAAGTGACTGGCCCAGTTACCCAGCTAGTTTGGCTGAATGGGGATTTGAAATCAGGTCTCCCCGGTCCTTTAGCAGCTAAAAGCAAATGGAAGAGGAACTCCCAATGCAATGAGAGCATCCAACAAAGAGGGCTATAATGTCCATGAATGAGGTGCAAGCAAATGTCCTCATAGATGCTATTTGCTTACAGGGTTCTCTGGGCCAGTCATGTATCTCTCAGCTTAACCTACCTCACAGGGTTGTTGTGAGGATAAAAATAACCATATACACTGCTCAGAGCTCCTCGGAGGAAGACCGGGATATAAGTGTAAAACAAAACAAAAAAAATCTCCCCCCCGCAGCCAATTGTCACAACTTCCTGCTCTGAGCAAGGGTTGGACTAGAAGACCTTGAAGGTCCCTTACAACTCTTAAAATCTGATGATAAGCAAATATTCTACCAGGTATACTACCACATTCAAAATAATATGGTTTCATATTAAAAAGTGCTTTTTGTGTTTTACAGCCAAATTACATGATGTTGGAGACAAATGAACAGCCAACTAACATGTGAGTGTGTGTGTGTGAGAGTGAGAGAGTGAGAGAGAGAGAGAGAGAGAGAGAGAGAGAGAGAGCACAAGCGCTGCAGGGGGCTGGTGAATCTGATTAGGGAAAGGGGCTTTTAATCCTGGGGCATTTCCTGATCACCCTCTGCAAGCTGCTTTTCTTTCTGTAATGGCAAAAAAAGATCTCTCATAGACCTTCCTTGTGGATGGAGAAGATGCTGGGGGCAATTTTAATATGAAAAATGAGCCACAGGGAATGGGTTAAGCACTGCCGCGGCCTGCACCATTGCTCTGATCAAATTTGATCAGTCCTCGCACAATTGTGCATTTCAATTTCTTTTTAAAAGTCAAGGCATTGCTCCTACGTCTACTGTCCCACATCTCGTTTGGCTGGCTAGAGAGTTATTCACACATGGCTTCATGCTGAGGGGTAAATGTTGAGCGAAGCCACTTCGAATTACACTCGCGGCATTGAGGGAAGCAGCCCCTCCCCCCTGCTCTCGGGTTTTGTTTTGATGCAAGTTCACATGGCATGCCTCCGTGTTTTCCTTCTAGCTGATTTTTAGGGGGGAGGTGGGGGAGAAATTACTAAAGAGCTATATCTGCATTTCTAAAGAGAGTATCCCTCTTATCATGCTAATGATTCTACATCAGTGCCTCTCCCTATTTGCTCTGGCGCTTTCAGAAAAAGTAGCTTAAAACCAGCATTTAAAAAACCCAGAAATACATCAAGATAAGCTAGAATTCGCACCACAAAGCCCAGTTTGTGTGTGGAGTGCATCCAAAAACCTCAAAGGAACTTCGGGGTAAGTTTGGCTGGTGTGTGAACGCACACATTCTCCTCTGAAGTCAATTCGGGATAGAAACCCTGTGTGTAAAGCCTCTTGTAGTAGTTTCCAGCAAGTGATTTGTGTTATGCTCCTCAAGTTGGTCTAAACTTTATGTGAACCTTTGCATTTCTGCTTTTCTTCCCGTTCGGCCATATGTTACAATGAAACTATAGCTTCATTTTCTTTTTAGATTCTAGATGGTGCTATGACAAATCGGTCTTTGAAGATGGATTTTACCCAGCCCCTTATATTATAAAAGCTGTCTGTGGCAGAATTTTCACTGAGACAATGAGAAATATTTTCACAAATGTGCAATATTAATAAAACTATTTAGAGAAGAGTAGTATTCAAGTAGTATTCATAGTAGTATTCCAGAAGTACATTGTAAGGAAGTGCACTAGAAAATACCTCTTTTGGACGCCCATTTATTTCCAGAACTTCTGTTGACTTTTTGTTTCAGTTCTTCTTCTGTGTTTTGGGACTCATGCAGAGACTCCTAATTCATTTCCCCTCATCTGTTTGCATTGTTTTAATGATTTTAAAAAACTTTAAACTGTAGATCAGCTGCAACATTTTTCAAGGTAGTGGCCATTTTCCCCCCACAAGACTGTCCCAGAATGTTGCCACATCCTGAAGCATATATGGGTATTCAAGATGGCACCTGACGAGAGACAAATGCCCAGTGGACTCCTGTCTCTGCTGACCCAGATGGCAGTAAAAACTACAGTTTAAAGTAATTCTTTTTAAAAGCAGCAAGTGAGATTCTGAAAACAAATGACAATCATCCACATTTTGACCCCCTCTGTGTTTTGGAATGTATGGAACCTGAACCAAATAGGCCCCATTTTCCTTGGGATGCAGTTCTGAGAATAAGTGCAGATAGCAAATTTCCCATCATAGGGAAGCAAAACTAAAGACGCTTATGCATGATCAGAGCAAGTACTTTCACTATGAAGTTCTTTTGCATTTAGAATGTTAGAACACTTGTGAAATGTTAGAATTCCAATACAGTGACACCATTGTTTCAATCAGCAGTCCAGGAAGCCAATGGAAAGGTCACAGTCTTCATATTGGATTAGCAGCACCAATGAAGGTTCCCTTGGAGAGAGAAGTCAGGAGGTGACCTATTGGGGCAAAGTGTTTTGCCCCCAAATGCTTGGGATAGCATTTCCTCCTCTTCTTCTTGTCTTGAACCAGCGGCCAACCACCTTTCATCATCGGCATGGTCACCATAGCTGTAAAGATGTGGGTTATCACCCTTTTGTACATGAAAGTGCTTAGTGTCATTGGGCCAAACTGGATGTGATATGGGAGATATATGAGCCATCAGCTATCCGTTCTTTCACCCATTCACAAATTGTTGGCACCTGGTACATATGTGAATCGATAAGTTAAATACCTGAAAACGTAAGCAAGCATTTAGGTGTTTGCTGTTTCACTTACGATGCCTGTTCTTCTACAGTGTACCTTTAGGCCTCTCTACGCAAGACCTCCTCTCAGATGCCTTGGGATTCAATGCAAATGCTGAAAATTGCACTGAACACCCAGGAGGAAGATCCCATCTTGTTTATCTCAAATGTTTCACCATAAGCTAAACTCAAGGCAACATAGGGAGAAGCTAGCAGAGTCTGGAACAAAAGCTTTTGCTTACATCTATGGCTGGGCTAGGAAGTTTCCCAGACTTTCGTTATGCAAATTCTGGCAGTAGAGTTTTCCCGCCTCCAAGGCTCTGGATCACTGGATTTCTGACCAATCTTTAGAGCGTTAAAAATCCCTGCCAGGATGTTTGCTTAGCTCAGTGTGAGCATTTAATGTCCAGGATTGGGGCTAAAAATAGATTCCCGTTGGAAACTCCTCTACCCAAGTGTAGAACCTCATTTTCCATTCTACAAGTCTCAGCAGAACTTTCACGGAAATAAAGTCTGAATTGTATTTTTTTTCTGAGGATTCAAAGCTGGCAGATCCATATTCTGAAACAAGAAATTAAGAGTTTCAGCAACATTGTTACCCCAAAGCACATGGCACAACGCACATGGGACACTGATGGGAACAGAGCAGACAGCATATGTAGCACAGTGGGGAAATGCTTGACTAACAAGCAGAAGGTTGCTGGTTTGAATCCCCGCTGGTACTATATTGGGCAGTAGCGATATAGGAAGATGCTGAAAGGCATCGTCTCATGCTGTGTGGGAGGAAACAATGGTAAACCCTTCCTGTTCTGCCAAAGAAAACCACAGGTCTCTGTGGGCGCCAGGAGTCGAAATTGACTTGACGGCACACTCTACCTTTTTACGTGCCCATATGAACACACAGGACTCTGAGCGGGGGGGAACAAGATAATTCTTTGAAACCATGAGAGTTAGAAGCTTTTCTCTCTCTTTTAGAAAAAGAAAAGAAAAGAAATGAAATACTTGGGAAGTCCAATTCCACACCATAGTTGAGGATTCATGCTGCAAGAGTGCATGTGCAGAGGAGTGAAACATGCACAACCTTGCCTAGTGCAACTGTTCAGTACTTAGTAGGCTTCCTCTATAGCATTTGGTAGGCTCGCTAGACCACCAGCCAACCTTACTAAGTTGCAGCTTCATGTCCAGAATTCTTTACACCCTATTAAACGAGTTGCGAAGTGGGGCAGGAAACAAGGACACACAAAGATGGCTCTGAACAGAGATCTGAAATGGCGGCCCTCCTGCAGATGTTGACCTACAACTCCTAGCATTCATGGCTGCTGGCCATTGTGATTGGGGACAGTGGAGTCATAGCCCAATATCAGCTGGAGGGTTACAGTTTGAGACTCCTGTGCAAACGAATAAACACTCATACTGTCAAACAGCGCCCCTTCAGAAGAACCTGGGGTGGGGGAGTTGACTGTGCAATTGCAATTCCCCATTTCCCAAGTCAGCTCCTCAGGACTGAGATGTTTTGGAGCCAAAATCCACCCCGGTGGTAATGCTCACCATCTTCAAAGTTTGGCCCACATTCATTGCCACTCATGATCCAGTCCTCAAATGAGCTCTTGTCAAAACAATCCAGCCACAGACAGGTCATGTTTGGAACCCAGAAATTATTCAAGAGAAGAGCTTTGAAGGACTGGGGCCCACCCTTTATGGAACGGCAATAATACTCTATTTTGGAGAGCTCCTAGCTGAGCCCCCAAAGGAAACTCCCCTCCGTCATCCAGACCCTAGGAATCCTGTCCACAATGTCTTGTGAAACAGACGAGCTTGGGGCCTTCCCTCTAGAGTTGTCTTTCAACCAAACATTAAGTAGCATTCCTGCTAATCTTCTGCTTTCTTCCTCTGCTCCTTGGCCTCGCTTCTAACACATGGTCTCCTGAAGAATGTTGGGGCCAGATGTAGAAGAAGCCATCTTCAAAACCATCCCAAATGGTTCCTTAGAACAACCATGAGGTAAGAGAGAGAGGAACACACCAGGCAGTCTGTTATTTACACAACTAACACTCTCCATTTCAGTGACGAAGCCAGGGCCTTTTGAGGGGGTTGCCATGACAACCAGAGTTAGGCTTCTCTGAGCCACGTAGGCCAAACTCTCCCTCTGGATGGGCAATGAAGTACCAACAATGGGAGAAGTTGCCTCACGCATGGACCTTGGTGGCCCAAAGCCAGCGAGTCGCCAATCCCTCCTTGGCACAGGAGCGCAGTTGCTTTCACGTGCCACTAGGGCCTGCTCGTCATGAGTTGTGCTTCCATTTGGAACTGACTTTGTCCAACAGGTGCCTGGTGCTTTCGCGAAACTTGCGTTGAGTGAAGTAAAAGAGGATGGGATCCAGTACACTGTTCATGCTGGCAAACGGCCTGGTGCACTTGTAGGTGATGGCGAATGCCTGCATGGTGAGGCAGTGCACATTGGGCAAGGAGCGGATGATCAGGTAGATGGTCTTGGTGAGGTGGAAGGGGAAGAAACTGATGGCGAAGACCAGCACCACAATGATGATCATCCGGATGGCCTTGTCCTTCTTCTTCCGGACGGCCAACCCAATCAACTCGTCCTTCTGGCAGAGGATTTTGGTCATGCTACAATAGCACCCTAGGATGGAGACAAAGGGAATCAAGAACCCCGTGACTGTCAAAGTGATGCCGTAAGGGAAGTAGTTGGCTGAGCGGTCGGGGGTGCTGAGGTCGTAGCATACAGTCCGGTTTCTCTGGATGCCAGTGGAGGCGAAGATGAAAGTGGGCAAGCACTGAGCAATGACCACAACCCATACCACTCCGCACACCATCCAGGTGAAGCCCTTGCCCCTCTTTTTGTGCCAGGTGGAGAGCGGGTGGCAGATCCCCAGGTAGCGCTGGACACTCATGCAGGTGAGGAAGAGAATGCTGCCATGTAGGTTGGTGTAGAACTGGAAACGCACAAACCGGCAGGTGAAATCGCCAAAGGGCCAGTAGTCCTTCTGGGAATAGTTGTAGATGAGGAGCGGCAGGGAACAGACATAGAGCAAGTCAGCCACCGCCAAGTTCAACATGTAGATGGTAGTGCGGGTCAGCACCTTCCGGGACAGCCAGATCTGGACGATGACAATGAAGTTCAAGGGCAGTCCTACCACTAAGACCACCGAGTACACCACAGGCAGCAAGATCTGCTTGAACTCTTCATGGTAAGTGCAAGAGTTCTTCCCACCAGCAGATGCGGTCAGGTTATCCATCCCTGAATGGCCGGCCTTTCTATACACTTGCTTCAAACCCTGAGCCGTCTTCCAGGCAAGCAGGACCTGCACGTAAGACATAAAACATCGCAGTTATGGACATTAATTTTTGTTTAAATCCCATCCCCATCCTATCTCAGGGGCTTGTGGTGCTGGTTGCTTAAACTTCATATAAAATAGAACAGTTCGGAGTACACTAGAGACTTCTCTCTGTAGGAGCTCTCACCTCAACTGAGAGGTGGATTAGAAACACTAGCACTAGTGGAGAACCTTTGTTGTTGGGGCAGGAGAGGGGTGGGGAACAGGTTAACGGCACTCCTGGTAGTGGCACTCCTTTGCGATTCATTTCCTAAGATGGTGGTTTTCAAACTGTGCTCTAGGCAGGGGCAGGCAGCCCAGGAGCGAGTGGCAGGTCATGGGCTTATCAGAAGTAGCTCCCCAGGTCTTTGGGCTTCCTTCTGCCTTTCAGTGAATAGGGCACATCTGATCTGACTGCCTGAGTGGGACGTGGCTGTACCGTTCCTAATCTTTCTCTGAGTGCTCAGGGTTGCTTCTACTTCATCTCCCATTAGTTTCTGTTCAGTGCCTTCTCCCACACAGCATGGCTCCCTTCCTGTCCTGCAACAAAATTCTCCTGGAGAACTATTCAGTTTTCAAGGTGCTGGCAAAAATACAAGCAGCGCAGTGGTATAGGGCAGGGATTCTCAGCGTTGGGTCCCCAGATGTTATTGGACTTCAACTCCCATAATCCCAAAGGCCATTGGGGCTGGGGATTATGGGAGTTGAAGTCCAGTATCATCTGGGGACCCAACGTTGAGAATCCCTGGTATAGGGCATGCTTTGCCTGCAGGGTCAGTCCAAACCCTTAAGCAGGACTGGAAAGGTCCCCTGCCTGAAACCATCACCCACATCCAGACAACAAAATGGACCAAGGGCCTGACTTGGTTCAAGGCAGCTTCATATGACATGACAGTTGGGTGGACCGAAGGGAAGATTTTTAAAAGAGTGATTCTGTTTATATTCTGGGGGATGGGGGACATTCCAGGTAATTCAGGAGGAAGCATTACAATGCTGTGACAGCAGCTGTGAATAGCACATATGGATGGTGGGACTGTTTTGCTTCCCATTCATTCTTCTTTACAATTTGGGTAGAGAAACACATTTAGGTTGGGAAGCAGAGGTGTGCAGAACTGGTTTGGATCAAATTGGGTCTGATTCAAACCGGCCCAATTCGACCAGTTTGAACTTGAACTGAACTGGCCTCAAAAAAAGGCAGCCAGTCCAAGTTTGAACTGAAGTGGGCCTGATCCCTAACAGACTGGTTCAACCCAGTCCAAAAGTCCGAAGGGCTATGCTTGTAAAGGGGAATATGGCGAGGATTCTGCTTTTCAAGCAAAAGGGAATCCTGCCTTCTAAGGGTGGTGGTGGTGGGGAAGCACCTTTAAAAGTAGGCGCCTACCAATCCTCTGGGGGCGGCTGTGCGGTTAACATAAGAACATAAGCACAGCCCTGCTGGATCAGGCCCAAGGAGGCCCCTCTAGTCCAGGATCCTGTTTCGCACAGTGGCCCACCAGATGCCCCTGGGGGAACCTATAGGCAAGAGGTATGTGCATGCTCTCTCCTGCTGTTACACCCCTGCAACTGGTACTGAGAGGCATCCTGCCTCTGAGGCTGGAGGTGGCCCACCGCACTCCGACTAGTAGCCCTTGATAGACCTCTCCTCCATGAAGTTATCCAAACCCCTCTTAAAGCCATCCAGGTTGTTGGCTGTCACCACATCCTGTGGCAGAGAGTTCCACGAGTGGATCACGCGTTGTGTGAAAAAATGTTTCCGTCCTCTGTGCATACGTGGAGGCCATTTGCACATGCACGGAGGTAATGCAAATCACTGGAGGCTGGAACTGTGCTGCTGCGGCTCGGGACACTCTGCAGGGGGGCGGGCCGGGGTTTAGAGGAGCTGCCACCACCAGTAAAGTACCCTGGCCACCCTTAGAAACCTTTTAAAGGCAGAATTCCCTTTTGCTTGTAAAAGGAATCCTCACCAGATCCCCCTTATAAGCACAGTCCCTCGAACTGGTCTGAACTGGTTCAACCTGGTTTGATTGAATGGACCGGACCGCTGGCTGGATCGACGGAACTGGTTTGCGGACCAATGGTTCAGTTTTAATTCCATTCGGATTTGAACCAAACCACCGAAACAGTTCTGCTGGGAAGCAGAAGACGGATGCATGAAGCACAAGTAAACGATACCAATGGAAGGCACTTTACATTGACCTGCCTTGGTTCACATGAATGTAGCCTTTTGGAGCCTTGCCACACAACATGGGCTGGAGAAACCCCCATTCTAGGAGATCAGTTGCTGGTGGGAACTGCATCTCCTGTTATGATTTCTATACGCCAGTAGATGGCACCATTGCAACACAGAGGCTGGCACCACTATAGCTCTAGTTTGTGTAGCAGAACACCTGCTTCAGAGTTATGTGGAATTCAGAAGTTTACACACCCTGGAAACTATAGAAGGTTGTTTAAAAACAAAAACAAAAAACTAATACAGATTTTAATCTATGCATATCAAGACACAACCCCTTATTGCCCATGCAAAGCTGTAACTAGGTCTAAGTAGTATATGCAACAATACTAAAGACAGCATCCTGCCTTCAAGAGTCTGCCATATCCGTGGCTGGGGATATCTAAATGGGTAAAGGACATGAGAACATTCTCCATCAAGGAAAACTGGGTTCTGTGACCTAGAAAAATGTTGCAAAAATAATGCATGCTAGCTTACTTTGCAAAGTTGATTCTGCTTCTGCTAGGCATAGCAGAGAACAAAGGATGATTCAGGATAACCCTGACCATTGGAATTCATGTTACACACACAACACACACACCCCTCAGTGCTTGCAGGGCAATGGGACACACATATCCCTCACCATTCTGGTTTGTTTAAAATTCCGAATTCCCCCCAGACCCAAACCTTTTGCTTTCCTGTGGGCTTTTAAAGATTGCTTCCTATAGATTGCAGGTACTTGGAATGCTTCAGGGACCCATCCCTTTAATCCACATGAATAGTCCACATTAATCAGTGGGTCCCACTCTGAGTAGATACAACTCCCCTCCCATAATAAACAACAGACTCCAAAGGGAAATCAGTGTCCATCCGCCCCCCCCCCCCGACACCCACTAACTGATACTGTCTGGCCATTAATGCAGGTTAAAAATTCTGCATTGAACATGGTTTTCTTGGGAAATGGATTGACACTGGCTCTGCTGCGGCCTCGTGCATCTGGACACGTTTCCCTCCCTGGCTCCGACCTCTCCCCCTCCTGCAATTAGATGCTCAGATTGCAACTGACCACAGTCCAAATGGGAGGTACAAATGGAAATAAATCGCAAGGCATCCGCACCTCAGAATGCTCAGCTTAAGGGAAATGGCCTTTTGTGGAGAGGCGGAGAAGATGGCACTGTTCCGACTACAACCAGACCGACCCACAAATGTCCTGCAGTGGAAGATCACATGATCAGCTTGTTAGGCTCCTACTGCTTTTATCTCATGAATTAAGAATACTTGCCTTCCTAGTTCAAAATTCAGACCATTTGAGGTGGCGAAGAAAAAAGAGATTAAAATAGAGCCGCACAATTTACAAGGCAAAGAGGAAGTTTTTTACACAGTGCATGAGTGCCACTAACTTTGATGAAAGAGGTTTCACAAATTCATAGAGGGCATGGTGATATAGAACCTCCACGTTCAGGGGCAGTATACCAGTGTTATGGGGCAGGGCATTTGCCTATGGTGGCAAAATTTGAGGAGCAGCAAATTTGCCCCTCCTCAAATTTGGTCCCCCCTCTCTGTGGTCAGCAGCTGCTGCAGCAAGGGTGGAGTGAGCGAAGAGAAAATCGCCCTGTTTACCTTATTTTAAAAAGGGCAGACCCTTTTTGTTTAAGGTAAAAGGGTGGCAAAAGCCTTTTTGCCTATGGGCAACAAAAAGCTTAATCCGCCCCTGAGCAGAATGCTGGACTAGACGGGCCCTTTTGCCTGATCCCGCAGGGCTTTTCTTACATTCTTAACTTCCGGGGGAGAAATGCTGTAAATTCCACTTGCTGGGAAGAGAAGCTGGTGCCTTATTCAGCATCAAACCATCTGCTCTTTGCAGAGGCGCTCTTACTCCTGGACTTCAGGGCCAAGGTCCTGGGCCTCCACAACCCCTGGGGCCCCCCAAATCCTCTTTAGTCTGTCCTGGGTGGTAGGGTTTGTGCCTTCAAGAACCTACATGTTAAAAAAATGATGCTTAACTTGCAGCCGGGGGTGGTGGTGGGTGGGCTCCAAAGGTCTTTAGGTCCAGGCTCCAAAATTACCTAGGTGTACCTCTGGCCCTCTGTGCCCAGATTTGCCTCCACTGACCAGCAGAGGCTCTCCAAGGCCTGGAGATCCTTTTCACTGAACAGTACAAGCCACTGGAAAGGAGTTGTGGCTGCCCGCCTGGGCTTACCCACATGCACTCCAGATGACAAGAAACCAGCCCAATGCAGACACTTACCTCTAGCTAATTGGGATCACTTGCCTCCCCGCTGGGGGGGATTCTGGGGCCTCCTAACCAAAGGTATGGCTCCCAAATCTACAGCTCTGCTGCGTTTCATCCAAACCGTTCCACATTGGGAGCGAGGTGGAGGTTGCATTCCTCTCTGCCAAGGACCAGCTTCATGTGAAAGCGAGACATGCATGGTTCCTCCTTTCATACTTCAAGCTGCACTGTGAAGTATCCCGGGGAGGAGGAGGAAACCACCTGCTCATTCAAGACTTGACTGAGTTGCACAATCATTCCTGTGTCAATGAGTCCCCTAGACAGAGGATCGTTCTTTGACGCACAGAGACCGAACGCAGATGCAGGCAGCACACACCTCTCCGTTGTCCCAGACTGACCACCACGGCAGCAAGATTTGATCAGCTACAGCAGGGCTTAAACTTGGGTCCCCAGATGTTGTGGGACTACAGCTCCCATCATCCCCAGCCACAGTGGCCCAAAGGGTGGTTGCCCATCAATATCTGGGGACCCATATTTGAGAACACCCCAAGCTCCAGCTCAGGTTGATGAACAGGTTGTGGGGGCAGCTCTAGCCTGCGGAGCTGCAAGTGAAGGGGGACCTCTTCATTTCTGAGGTTATGAATCGGTCTCAATATGTAGAATTGTGCTAGCTTTGTGATAGTAGTGATGCATAAAGTACTTGGCTAACTTGCAAGTTTATAAAGATCTAGAAATAAGAAGCAATATATTAATTTGTAACAGTGAAATACTTGGCTGAATCGCAAGCTTATAATGATCTAGAGATAAGAAACAATATACTAATTTGTAATAGCTCATTTCTGTAACCCTATGAGCCATGTGATCTTGACAAATTAAGAAACTTAGGTAGTGCTTCCAAACAGTATGTATGGAGGAATGCATGAGTGAGCAACATCCAGTGTGCCCCAGCCCCACTTTCTCTCGAACACGAACAATGTTGGGAAAGATGCCAAAGGCCTGAAGAATTGGTGAAAACCGGGGAGAGCTGCCAAAGACATTGTAAAGGAGAAAGAACTGGGAATAAAACAAAAAGATAAGATGAGTATGTCTTGTGATCACGGAAATGGAAGTGGACTGCAGATGTGCTAGCCGGAGTGGAAGCATCCCTCTATAAGTCAGGCAGGAAACCAGAAGACCCCTGAGAAGCATCACCACCCAGAGTGAGGCCTCCACGCTTCTTCCAACACCCCTTTCAAAGACTGATCATCTTTGGAGTGGGGCTGGTGAGTGTGTGTGTGTGTGTGTGTGTGTGTGTGTGTGTGTGTGTGTGTGAATTAGGAGCTAGCTTGCTGTTTAACTGACTATAATAAACATGAATCATTGATTGACTAAAACCAGCTGGTGTCTGTGTCCGTTTTCCTGGGGCTACCTTGTTGTTGGGCCGTGCAGTGCTAGAGGACTTAGAGTAAATAAAGGGTCCCCCACATAGACAATGTGGCAGAGGCCAGTGGGGACAGGGAATAATCCCCAATATAAGCACAGGGTAGCTTAACACAGAGGTTTCAGCCTTGGGTCCTCAGATGTTGGACTACAAATCCCATCACCCCCAACCCCCACAGCTGGAGATCATTGTGGCGAGGGCTGATGGGAGTTGTAGTCCAACATCTGGGGACCCAAGCGTGGGAACTCATAAGAACGTAAGAACAGCCCTGCTGGGTCAGGCCCAAGGAGGCCCATCTAGTCCAGCATCCTGTTTCACACTCTGGCCCACCAGTTGCCGCTGGAAGCCTACAGGCAGGAGTTGAGGGCGTACCTTCCCGCCTGCTGTTACTCTCCTGCAACTGGTACTCAGAGGCATCCTGCCTCTGAGGCTGGAGGTGGCCTATAGCCTTCTGACTAGTAGCCGTTGATAGACCTCTCCTCCATGAAGGTATCCAAACCCCTCTTAAAGCCATCCAGGTTGTTGGCTGTCACCACATCTTGTGGCAGAGAATTCCATAAGTTGATTACCGTATTTTACAGACTATAAGACACTACAGACTATAAGACGCACCTTAATTTTAATCCAGTTTTTCAGAGTTTTAACATATTAAACTGTTAAAACATATAAGACACACCTGAATTTTGGCAGATATTTTTTGAGGAAAAAAGTGAGTCTTATAGTCCATAAAATACGGTATGTGTTGTGTGAAAATGTACTTTGGTTTGCTGGTCCTAAATATCCTGGCAATCAATTTCATGGGATGGCCTCTGGTTCTAGTGTTATGTGAGAGGGAGAAGAATTTATCTCTATCCACTTTCTCCACACCATGCATAATTTTATAGGCCTCTATCATGTCTCCCCGCAGTCGTCTTTTTTCTAAACTAAATAGCCCCAGGTGTTGTAGCCTTGCCTCATAAGAAAGGTGCTCCAGGCCCCTGATCATCTTGGTTGCCCTCTTCTGCACCTTCTCCAGTTCTACAATGTCCTTTTTGAGATGTGGTGACCAGAACTCCTGGCCCAATGTATACTTAACCATGGAAGCTGCAGGGCTCGTGAAGAGCTCCTTGGTATGAAAATCGGGTCTTCAGGGGCGGTCCTTTCATGAGGCAAGGTGAGACAGTAGACTCAGGTGGCAGATTATGGAGGTGCCAGCAAGGCAGCAAAGATGACCCCTACAGCCACCATCAGAGCAGCTAATCAATCAATCAATCAATCAATCAATCAAATTTATACCCCGCCCAAACTTATGTCTCTGGGAGGCCAGTTCTTTGGGACTGACTTGATCCTTGCAGATCAGACTAACAAATTTCCCTTCTCCCCTCCCCTTGTGCTACTTTCAGCATATTGCTACCTGGATTGGAAACTGGTAGCACACACATTCCTGGGGTTCAGGACGCTCTGCTGAACCTCAGGTCCAGCACTATATGTGAGCCTGCCCATTGAATCACAGAATGTCAGAGCTGGAAGGGACCTTGGAGGTCATCTAGTCCAACCCCCTGCCCAGTGTAAGAAACTACTAAAGCATCCCTGACAAGATGGCTGTCCAGCCTCTGTCTGAAGACATCCGAAGAAGGACCCCAGCACAGCATGAGGCAGTGTTTCATTGCTGGACAGCTCTTAACAGTCAGGGGATTCTTTGACTGCATTACTTCTTAGTGAGCAATTGGGCCTGCATTCTCACAACCACTTTTCTTCCCCCAGAAGTTAGCCAGGATTGGCGTGGGGCATAGGTTCACACAATCAAGAGATCTTGGCCAGAGTATCCAGCCGGATGACTAGCCCAGATTTGATCTTAAATTAAATATCTTGAGGAACCTAGTCAGGATTCCAGCCGTTCACAGGTTCCCACAAACACACGAATGTCAACCAAGGCCATTAAACCAGGATTAACACAGCTGCGAGTATGCATTCACAATATAATTATGTTAGGATTAATAGGGGAAAAATTAAAATCAGTAAAAATATGTCTTTTTATTTTTATATTGTTAATTCTGAACCCCAAGTAAATGGTGTTATATGGATGGCTCATTTTTCTCTACCGTATATTGAATGTGGGAGTGGACGGGCACCAAAGTCATACTTCTTTTAGCTCAGGGGTTCTCAAACTTGGGTCCCCAGATGTTGTGGGACTACAGCTCCCATCAACCAGAGCCACAATGGCTGAATTCACCAAAACCCATGGGCTGGCCCCGTCTCAGCTTAGGAACAGCTCATTTCATTGAACCTTCTGCCTTAAGGCAACCCCTCCAACATTTCACAGATGAAAATAGGGACATGCTTGCATTCAGAGGTGTACCTAGGTAATTTTGGAGCCTGGACCTCAAGGCCTTTTGGGGACCCATCACCATCCCTGCTGCCCCCACCACTGCCAGATAAGCTGCAATGCATTATTTCTTTACACCAGAACATGCTCAGGGAAAGCTGGAAATCTTTTTTCTTTCTTTCCAGAAGAGATTCTGAATAAGATATTTCCCACCGACTTGCAGAGAGAGACCACAGTTTGCAGGGACAATCCTGCCACTTAAATTAGCAGACCACTCAGCATTTGGAGGCCCCCCAGGCCAGCATTTGGAGGCCCCCCACCCACCCCCGGCCTGCAGGGGACAGGACCTCTGCCCAGAAGTCCGGTCTAAAGAGCACCACTGCTTGTTTGGGTAACACCCAGATTCTGATTTTTAAGGAACGTTGCCTGAGGGCCCCCCGGCACCACCACACCACTGCAGAGGTCATGAATACTCTGCTCCAACCTTCTGCATTTATTGACTCTGCAGCTGCCTGCCCACCACTGATTTTACTAGCTAGGAAGGTGTCTCCTCCTTTGGTTAAAGATATACTAGAAATGCCACCTCAATAGCAACAGCTCAGAACATACTTCTGCAGCTGCAGCAGGTGAGGCAGCAGGCTGTGGCCTGCAGGACACCTTACTGTTTATGCGCAAGCATTTATGTGGAGGTGTGCTAGGACATGATGCCTCCATGCCCCAGCCAGCAATTTCACCCTTAGAGGCAGGGTGCGGAGCACTCGCATCAAGAGTTGGAGGGACGGGCTGTAGCTCCCTGCTTTGCAAGCAGAAGGTCCCAGGTTCAATCCCTGACATCTCCAGGTAAGGCTGGGAAAGACTTCTGCCTGAAACCCTGGAGAGCGGCTGCCAGTCAGTAAAGTACAGGGTGCCATCAAGTCGGTGTCAACTCCTGGCGCCCACAGAGCCCTGTGGTTGTCTTTGGTAGAATACAGGAAGGGTTGGCCATTGCCTTCTCCCGCGCAGTATGAGATGATGCCTTTCAGCCTCTTCTTACATCACTGCTGCCCGATATAGGTGTTTCCCATAGTCTGGGAAACACACCAGTGGGGATTCGAACCGGCAGCCTCTAGCTTGCTAGTCAAGTCATACTGAGCTAGTTGGACCAATGGTCTGACTCAGTACAAGACAGTTTCCTAGGTAACCAAGAACCATTGCATATGAATACAAATATGGCAAATATTTATATGCCGCTTATAGATACCAGCCACAGCCCTGGAGGGATGCTGTGCTGGGGATGGACAGGGCCAGTTGCTCTCCCCCTGTTCCATCAAGAGCAACACCACTTTAAAAAGGTGCCTCTCCGCTCAGTTAGCAGGGTAAGGGAGGGGAACCACAGTTTTCAGGAAGAACCTCAAGACCCTCCTGAGGATAAGTCTCTCCGGCTTTTAATTAGAATTAATTTTAATAATTTAAAAAACTTGTTCTAATAATTGTATTATATTGTTTTTATTGTCAAGGTTGACTCAGCCTTCCATCCTTCCGAGGTCGGTAAAATGAGTACCCAGAATGTTGGGGGGCAATATGCTGAAATCATTGTAAAACCGCTTAGAGAGCTCCGGCTATAGAGTGGTATATAAATGTAAGTGCTATTGCTATTGCTATGTATTTTAATTTGTGACTTTTAAATATTTTAGATTTTGTACACTGCCTAGAGATATACATATCAGGCAGTATAAAGTAGGATAGATAGATAGTTCAGTGAACGTGCCTCTGCCTTGCATGCAGAAGGTCCCAGGATCAATCTTGGGCATCCCCTCGGATGGCTGGAAAACACCTGTCTGAAATCCCAAAGAGCTGCTGCCAGTCCCAGTAGACCAGAGTTTCTCACGGTAAGGCCCAGGGGGAGCTGCCACCAACCCCGATGGTGCCCCTCCCTCCCCACTAGTTAGTTATTGGGTCTGTGCAGAGCTTCTTTTTGGACCCAAATGGAATACTTTGCACCGTCCCCCAGCACCCTGTGGAGATGACCATCCTCACCATCTAGGGCTGCGCTTGGCCCAGTGCTGTGGGAGAGGGCTGCTTTAAGGGAAACAGAGGAGGAGCCCTCTTGAGCCCCGGCACCATCTTGGAAGGCATGCACAGAGAGAGTGCTGGGATGCAAAGCCTTTCCCCCCACAACTCCCCCCACAGAGCTCTTCTCTCTTTCCAAGGGCCCTTTAAGAGAGCTCTTGAAGAAGAGAGCAATACAGGCCCGAGGCCAGCAAACATTGTGGAGAATTTATTTATTTATTTTATTTATTTTTACATTTTTATACCGCCTTTCGTTAAAAGAAAACCCCAAGGCGGTTTACAAAAATTAAAAACATACAGTAAAAAGCAGTAAAAACATCAGGCTAAAAACAGGCATAAAAACAAGACAACAAATAAAAACACACAAGAACAGCAGTAAAAGACGATTATGTAAAAGCCTGGGTAAAAAGCCAAGTCTTTAAAAGCTTTCTAAAAGCTGTGATGGAGTCTGAGGAACGAATGGCCACCGGGAGAGCATTCCAGAGTCTAGGGGCAGCAACAGAGAAGGCCCTGTCCCGAGTGCACGACAGCCAGGCCTCCCTCATTGTCGGCACCTCGCATTGAAGGTTGTTTGCCGGATTGGCTCCTGCTTGGAAGATAGTGACAATGATTGCCGTCGACTGAGGCTGCTCAACTTCGGCCCCCCCAGCTGGTTTTGGACTACAACTCCCATCATCCCCAGCCACAGCAGTCAGTAGCCAGCGGTGATGGGAACTGAAGGCCAACATCTGCAGGAGGGCCGAAGTTGAGCAGCCCTGCCATGGACAGTACTGAGCCTGCGGGACCAAGGGGCCGACGTGGGAGAGGGCAGCTTCCTACAATGTACCTAAGATCATGTCGTCAAGGCATCCCCAGCAAAAGGCAAAGACACAAGGACAAAAGAGAGACAAGAAGGCTGCTCTCACAAGCAGCCTAGCCTGGCCTAGGCCGCTTGTGTGGAGCACCCGGTTCTGCGTGGATCCCTGCGCTCCTGCCCAGCCTGACCTGACTCCGAAGCCCGGCCTTTAGATGAGGTGAAGGGCGCAAGTGTGCCCTTCACCCTGGTGCCAAGATCATGTGTGTGAGTGGAATGCTCGCAGCAAAAGCATACACAGAGTTGGGTGCCTAGAGCTCCCATCTCATGAGGATATCCCCCAATGAACTGTGCTCACCGTGCAGTGCATTGTGGGATATGCAGAGGCCAGGACGCCGCGTCCCAGCCTCCAGAGATCCATGCCGCGCGCAGCAGTGCGGATTGTGTGGGAGCATGGTCCGCGCCTCCCACCAGCTGCAGAGATCATCTGCGGGGAAGGGAGGTAAGGTTTGTGCAGCCTTCCCCTCCATCCACCCCACCTCTGGTTGTGAGAGAGTAGCCTCAGCATCGGGGCAGAGCCACCATTGAGCAAACGGGTTTGAAGAAAGCCAAGACTCCTGATAGAGGAAAGCCAGCTGGAGCATATCCCTTAAGGCAATGGAACTCAACTGTTGGGAGTGCCTATCTTCCCCCGCGAGACAGGGTTGTGTACCCAGCCAAACGGCAGGGTGCCAAGAGAAGCCGGAGGCTCCAAACGCCAAGGCAACCCCAGTAATGACCTCTCAGGAGTCAGGGAGGATTCAGAGAGATGTGCAACAGCTGCCAGGGGATGGGCGGGGGCAGCCCAGGAGACAGCAGCTTGATGGAGAGGGAATAGCAACCATATTAACTCCACAGCTCAAAATGGGTGCAGGGATATTAAGGAAGGGGGTGGAGGTAGAGAACAAGCCCCTTTTGGGAGCCAGGGGTTGGCTGGCCAGCCAGGGAAGATGGAGCAGGTTGGAAGGGGGGAGGAGGGTCTGAAATGCAGGGCTCTATTTAAGCCACGGGCTGCCGAGGATGAGAAGATCAGACGGGATGGGCTTGTTGGTGTGACTGTCTCCCAGAGAGGAGCTCAGACCTTTTTGCTCCCGCTGATAGGGGAAGAAGGGAGTGAATGAACTTCTCTCCTTCCCCAGCTCTGAGGCCGTGCCCATGCCTAGAATTTAGTGCTGGAGGGCAGAAGGTTTGCCTTGGAGAGTTCCTTCCCCCCAGGAATGCTGGCATCAACTTTGGGTCCCCCAGAGCTGCAGCTCCTACCATCTCCAGCCACAAGGGCCTTCTCACAGCTCCCACAACAGGAGTCGTCACCTAATACGATCTGGGGACTCAGCTCTGAGGATCCCTGCCTTAAGGGGAGGCATCTCGGGCAAACTGGCACTATGCACATTCTTAAAAGGAGACGAGAGGGAGTGTGCTGCAAAGATTCAGCTGAGAGCCCGCTGAACCCTAAACCCAGTTTTAAAAAATGAGTCAAGAGCAGAGATATAATTGCCAGTTCAGAAGTACAGACACTCTCCATGATAGTCCCTTTAGCCACACACTCCACCTTAGGGAGATAAAATAATGCGGGGGGGGGGTCTGTTACAAGACATCAAGGAAACTTTCCTAAAAACTACAGAGCTTGAACTTCATGCAAACTTCATGCTTGAACCCCTGCTAACTTGGCATTACCCCTGCTAACTTGCAAAGAGGCACCTTTTAAACATGGCGATTCTCTTTATTTAGCAGGGGGAGAGTAAGTGGCCCTCTCCACCCCCAGCACAGCATCCCTCCAGTGACTGTTGCTGGTGTCTATCGGATGTTGCTTTTTAGATTGTGAGCCCTTTGGGGACAGGGATCCATCTTATTTGTTGTTTCTCTGTATAAACCGCCCTGAGCCATTTTTGGAAGGGCAGTATAGAATAGGGGTGTGCACGGAACCGCCAACTGTGGTCCGGCACTGGGGTGGGGGGTGGCTTTAAGAGCGGCGGGAAGGGTAACCCTCCCGCCGCTCTTAAAGCTACCCCCCATCCCGAACCAAACCACCCAGGTCCGGACCGGTCCACACCGATCCGGAGGCCTTTACAATGGCCTCCGGACCGGTCTGGGCCCATCCCTAGTATAGAAATTGAATAAATAAATAAATAAAATTAATATTCCTCCGGAAGAGGAGCCTGGATGCTGTCTGGATCCACACGCTGTCTCCACAGAGGGTGGAGGATACTCCTTGCAAGAGAAGACAGGCAGATTGGAAATAAAATGCCTTGTAGCCTGATAGTCTGTTATATTAAAAAAAGGTTGGGCTAGCAAGAGCAGCACATTGTTTCCCTGTAGGAAGCCAAGGGCTTTGCATCCCTGCTGAGACCCTGGAGCGGGGAAAGTACCGGGCCTGCATCCCTGCCCATGCGAGCAGCACTACCCCACTGGCCAGGAGTGAGTCCTCCTGAGAGGCCTTCTTCAAGGCTTAACCCAACTGGGAGGAGAGCTGGTCTTGTGGTAGCAAGCATGAAGGGTCCCCTTTGCTAAGCAGGGCCTGCCTTGGTTTGCATTTGAATGGGAAACGACACCTGTGAGCACTGTAAGATAGTCCTCTTAGGGGATGCATGCTGAAGGTTCCCAGTTCGCTCCCTGGCAGCATCTCCAAGAGAGGGCTGAGAGAGATTCCTGCCTGCAACCTTGGAGAAGCCGTTGACAGTCTGTGTAGACAATACTGAGTGAGATGGACCAAGGGTCTATCTACTTGGTATATGGCAGTTTCCTGTGTTTCTATGTTCCGGTCTTAAGTCCAAGACTTTTCCTACTCACACCACTATACTATTTTCTATTTCAAGATGTCTAGCAGCATGTTAAGAGCAAGCGGTCCATCTAGGGGATGGATTTGCAGAGTAGGCAAAGGCACACATGTGCATGCGCACAAACACACACACGTTCGCACAGACTTACTTTTCTCATGCACCTGCAAAAACAAAGCTTCTTCTCTGACCAACAAAAGTGGCCGCAACATCCACCGTGCTCAGCGGCCTGCTGCAATGGGTAGAACTGAGCAGCCTTCCCAGCAGAGACGCACTATATAGGCGATAAAAGGAAGTACCCAATCAAAATCGGAACGCAGCCAATTGGATGCCACCAGTGCAAGAAACTCAATGGGAGAGTGATAGGATCAGCAAATGCGACCTGTCCAGCAACCACATCCTGGTGTGTGTTATGTGTGGGGGGAGATATTTGGCACAAAGACTATTGCAGCAATCAGCAGCAGGAGATAAAGAGAAGAAACCTCAGGCTGGGCTCCCACAAGCGGAAGTGTAACCAAACTCCACTTGTAGACTGCTGAGAGACAGCAGAAGGACATGGCTGGTTCTTGCTATGAGAGATGTGTCTGTCTTGCAAGAGGAAGAGAAAGTGCAGATCCTAACAGATGCCTTCCAAGAGAAGAATTCAGGAGAACTGACTTTGCTCACAGCTGTTAAGTGGAACCTCCATGTCCAGTCGCATGATACCATGGGATACCAGACACTGGGGACAAAGAACAAGGGAGAGCTCTTGTCTTGTGGGCGTCACAGGCTGAGCACAACAGGGGTACCCAGGCAGATTCCCAGATGTTTCTGGGCTACAGACAGCCCTGGATACAGTCACTATATTGGCTGCTCAAAGCATTTTGTGTCTCCAACCATACTCTCCAACATGTCACTGATGAAAAAGAGTGCGGGTGGGTGTGGCCGAGTACCCTGGAGACTCTGATGAGGGAGCGGAATCCTGGAAAATGACAACACTAGCAATGGAGGTGAAAAATTATTATTTACATTGAGTTTCTCCTCACAACAACCCTGTGAAATAGGTTAGGCTGAGAGAGAAGTGACTGGCCCAGAGTCACCCAGCAAGTCTCATGGCTGAATGGGGATTTGAACCCGTGTCTCCCCGGTCCTAGTCCAGCACTCTAACCACTACACCACGCAGGCTCATGAATTACGGAGCAGAGGCGTCCCCACGAGGGCAAAAATAGGGACAGATTCCAAAAAACGGGCCATCCTCAGGGACATATGGAGGCTAGGTGTGCCTGAAGTCTTAAACCCAACTCTTCTTACACACCCACTGGTGACAGCAGCCAAGCTGTGTGTCATTTTCTATAGACCAATGAGGCAGCAATTCATTTAAAAAACAACTTGCTGAATGTCCCAATAACCAAGATCTAGTTATGAATGAACTAGTGCTCTAGCTTTCTCCCTGACACTCTAGCTTTCTGTGCTCAGGGATTTTTTTTTTTAAATTGAGTTTTCAGTCATGTGGTATTGCCTTCTACCTGAAATTCCCAAATTCACTTTTTAGCCTACTTTCCACGAGGCTTATAAGATCACCCAGAAGTCCGTGTGTCCATGTGTGTCCCCGCCAATCAACTTTGCACTGCATGGACTAATATGAACCAAATCAGGTAAAGTTGTAGGGACACACAGGGACATCTCAATGACGTAGTTTGTGAGGATGTCATCCACTCCAATTCAAGATGGCGGATTCACAGTTTGAGACACAAGTGCGCTAACTTGTGAACCACCTAACTGATTTGAACCAATTAGGTACAGTTGCAACGAGTGACAGACAGGGACACCTCAATGGCATTGTCTGTGATGATGTCATCCACTCTGATTCAAGATGGCGGATACATAAACCTTTGAGGTACAAAGAGGTCTAACTTGTGGGCCATCTAACAGATTTGAACCAAATTTAGTCCAACTGTAGGGATAGCGAAAGGAAAGTAGGCAAATTAGTTCTTACTAGAACAACTTGTATTTTAAGAAACCAAGCTTCTTGACTTTAAGGAAAAGATAGTTTTGAATTTATGTGGTGGGCAACAGCCCGTAAAAACCTAGTGTGAGAAAAGAAGTTGAGCACGTCAGAGGCTGGAGCACAGGTGGTCAATCTGAGGCATTCCAGATATTGCTGGACTACAACTCCCATCAATTTATTAGCCTGGGGATGATGGGAGTTGTAGGTGAACAACAGCTGGAGATCCTCTTGCTGGTCACCCTTGGGTAGGAGCATCAACACCATTCACAGCTCTTGGTCCCCCCAGGCCAGCATTTGGAGGCCCCCCCCCCAGTCACAGGATCCAGGTTGCCCCCAGGCACACATCCCTGCCTCTAACCCTACCTGTTTGGATTTCAGCTTAGAAGTTCAACACAGTAAATGACTTAGAGAAGGTCACTCTACCTGAACAAAACCAGTGGATATTTCCTCCACCTGGATTCAGACAGAGGGAAAACTCCTGTGAGCAACTTAAGCAAGCAACTCCTCACTTAAATTTTTGGTGGGGAGAGGAAAGACACTTTGTGGTAGAGGAGAAACATTCAAGATATGGGTTTTTAAGTGTGATGGTGGGGAGAGGATTCAGTAAAATAAGCGTAAGGTAAAGTTCACTCGAGGCACAAATGACCAGACTCAAACTATCATACTTTGGACACATTAAGCGAAGACCCAGCTCCCTTGAGAAGTCTATAATGTTGGGGAAAGTTGAAGGAAAGAGAAGAAGAGGAGGAACAGCAGCAAGGTGGATGGACTCGATGACGACAGCAATGAATGTACCACTGAGAGACCTTAAAGGCCAAGTGGAAGGCAGATCATTCTAGAAAGAATCTACCTATGTGGTTGCTAAGAGTTGACACCGACTTGATGGCACTCAATCAATCAATGTTGTGCCGTCAAGTGAGTGTCGACTCCTGGTGACCACAGAGCCATGCAGTTTTCTTTGCTGGGCTTCTTGGAGGAAGAGCAGGATATAAATGTAAAAATAAATAAATAAATAAAATAATGCAATAATAGCAAAAGTCAAAAAATCAACCACAAACAGCAAGTGCCGCCTTTGTAAAGAAGCAGATGAAACCGTGGACCACCTGATCAGCTGTTGTAAGAAGATCGCACAGACTGACTACAAACAAAGGCATGACAAGGTAGCAGGGATGATACACTGGAACATCTGCAAAAAATACAAGCTACCTGTAGCCAAACATTGGTGGGACCATAATATTGAAAAAGTTGAAGAAAACGAAGATGTAAAAATATTATGGGACTTCCGACTACAAACAGACAAACATCTGCCACACAATACACCAGATATAACTGTAGTCGAGAAGAAAGAAAAACAAGTCAAAATAATCGACATAGCAATACCCGGGGATAGCAGAATAGAAGAAAAAGAAACAGAAAAAAAATCACCAGATACAAAGATCTACAAATTGAAATTGAAAGGCTGTGGCAGAAAAAGACCCAAATAATCCCAGTGGTCATTGGCGCCCTGGGTACAGTTCCAAAAGACCTTGAAGAGCACCCCAACACCATAGGGGCCACAGAAATCACCACCAGCCAATTACAAAAAGCAGCTTTACTGGGAACAGCCTATATTCTGCGACGATATCTATAACAACTGACAATAAAATTCTGGCATCCCAGGTCCTTGGGAAGGACTCGATGTCTGGATAAAACAAACCAGTCAATAACACCTGTCTGACCATGTAAATAAATAAATAATAATACAGGAGGGGTTTACCGTTGCCATCTCCCATGCAGTCTGAGATGATGCCTTTCAGCATCTTCCTATATTGCTGCTGCCCGATATAGGAGTTTCCCATAGTCTAGGAAACACACCAGTGGGGTTTCGAACCGGCAACCTCTTGCTCCCTAGGCAAGCTACTTCCCTGCTGTGCCATTTGGTGGCTAATAGATCAAAATACTACCTAATAGATCAAAATCTATCAATAGAGAAACCAAGCCAGCTTTTTCACAGTGTGATCCTAAATATGCTAAGTTGGAAGCATGTTCTACTGAAATCCATGGGACTAGTTTCAGGTAAAAATAAGGGAGAGCTTCTCAAATGTGTAGCAGGTGTGTCCGTCCGTCCGTCCGTGGGTGTGTGTGTGTACGCAGCCCTGCCTTCTCTCTCCATCCCTTTCTTTCCATCAGTCAACTCAAGCAAGCAAGCAAGCAAGCTTGAATGGGCACGGCCTGCTGTTATGTACAATCCACAGGGGGCCAAAAACCTCCTGGGGGCAAAATCCCATTAGCAGCCAACTATTGGCGATTACAGAATTGCTTGGTGATTTCAACGGTGCACTTGCTTTCTCCCACTGGGAATGACATGTCTGGATGGGGCCCTATAGTGGCTGATCCTAATGAGCCCAGGAGTGCCAGGTGAGCTGCCCCCGGTTCCCAGCAGCAGCCCAGCTGTGCCTGCCTGCAGGCTGGCCACTCATCAGGAAGAGCTGTGTGGGCCCACTCAGCTCCACCTGATGAATGGCCAGCCTGCAGGCAGCACGGCTCTCATAAATGTGGGGGCAGGGGGGTAGGCTGGAAGGAACAGATGTGATGGGGCTGCTGGGAACCAGAGGCAGCTGGTTCCTCATTTGGTACCCCCCTGGCTCATTAGGACGGGAAGAGAGCAGGTCTTGTGTTAGCAAGCAGGACTTCACTTCACTTTTTCACTTCACTTAGCAAGCAGGACTTGTCCCCTTAGCTAAGCAGAGTCCACCCTGGTTGCAAATGAATGGGAGACTACATGTGTGAGTACTGTAAGATATTCCCCTCAGCAGGTGGAAACACTCTGGGAAGAGCATCTAGGTTCCAAGTTCCCTCCCTGGCAGCATCTCCAAGATAGGGCTGGGAGAGACTCCTGCCTGCAATCTTGGATAAGCCGCTGCCAGTCTGGGTAGACAATACTGAGGTAGATGGACCTAGGGTCTGACTCCGTATATGGCAGCTTCCTATGCTCCTAGGATGAGTCACTGCTGATAGGGCCGGTTGTGTATGATGCTAGTAGCACTGGCTTAAACCCTGCCACGGGAGGAGAAACCCCTGAAGATCCTGACACCTATTTGCTAGAAAAATTGTAGGCAGCCCTTTTGGTTTGGGGAAAGAAAGTCCAAGATCTGCAGTCTGACAATGCCTTTATTAGGACCAACCCAAATGTCACAAAATCTCATGAAGAGTCCAACACTGGATCTGGGACAAAGGAACAAAAACGGCTGCTTCTCCATTTTTAGAAACTATAAAAACTAGCAGTTACTACTAGTAACTGCTACTACTCCAGGGTATTTAGACTTGGGCTGCCAGATGTTGTGGGACTACAACTCCCATCATCCTTTGGTCATTGTGGCTGGGGATGATGGGAGTTGTAGTCTGACATCTGGGGTCCTGAAGGGTGAGTCCGCCTGAGTTATTCAATTCTATCTCAGGTTCCTTGCAAAGCAGAGAACTCAGGTCCCTTGCAAAGCAGAGAGCAGAACTAAAAAGCATGGCAGTCTTTATATAAGCAAAGATACCGAAGAAATCCAGGCCTCCCTTTCTAATGCTCCAGAAGTTCCTGAGAACCAACAAAAGACGCCAGCTTCCACTGCAGCTGTTTGGGGGGCTTTAACACCACGTGAGCTCCAAGGGGCAAACATTCTGGCCTTTGCTTCCTGTAAGGGCTGTCAAGGGAGAGATATCAGGGTGCAGGGAGGGTGTCATGTTTAAGGAGGTAACTTCTGGGTCAAGCGATTTCAGAACAGTGTAGCCTTGAGCAGAGCTGTGGATGAACTTCTTTCCTCGTGAAATGACCTCTTCAGTGTTTTAACAAGTGCTCCGCAAAGCAAACAAGTGGACACACATGCGCACACCCCCACACAGACAAGGACTGTAGCTGCCAAGAAGCTGCAGCTGTTTGACCAAAAGCCTTGCACAGAAGAGAGGCGTGGAGAGGACAGTCTCCAAACTGCAAGTGTCTGAGCATAGCTCCTCTCGAAGCAAGGTCTCAGAAACCTGAAGGACTGGAAAGACCAAACGATCATCAGCCTAACTTCAGCTAGTGTTGCCTTAGGGCTCTTGATGTGTCTCTGAATATCGAGGAGAGAAGGATTTAGGACGGAGGAATAGCTTAGGGGTTCCCGGCATCGGGTCCCCAGATGTTATTGACTACAACTCCCATATCTCTTGCCACAATCCCGATTGTGGTTGGGGATGATGGGAATTGCAGTCTAACAACATTTACTGTAGCTGGGAACCCGTGATGCAGTCAGCGGAGAGTAATGCTGCTGAACTTCAATGAAGCAGGAGGCGAACTCTTCCACTTTTGGGTTCAGTTCCTGGTCAGACTCATCGGCATTGTTCATCTCTCTGGTCCAGCTTCAGTTCAAACACCAACTTTTAAAAGTGACTCGGTAACGAGTCTGAACTTTTGAACGACAACCTTTCTTCTTCTTCCAGTGACCTCACAATCCCTGGAATTTCCAGTAAAATAATTTGGAGTTACAGGGTAGAAAAAGACCCCTGCCAGAGACCCTGCAGAATAAAATCAAGTGACCAGGGGGGTCTTGTGCATCTCCCCTTCATGCAATAAATCATATGCAGGTAAATTTCCTGGGAAAGACTGCCCATGGGCATATATATGAGCCAGAACTCCTATCGGTCTCTCACTCAGACTTTCTTATTTTTATTATTATTTATTTATCTATCATATTTCTGTACTGCCTGATATAGACATCTCTAGGCGGTGTACAGAGTTAAAGTGTAGTGGATGTAAAACAGTATAAAACAGTTAAAAATCACAAAACAAGTAAAAAAACAAGTAAAAGGCGATCAAAAGATAAAAACATATATATAAATTTCAGTTAAAACCCTAGGAAAATAGGCATGTCTTAAAGTCTTATTGCCACCCCAAATCTGTGAATGGTTGTGCCATCTCTAAGAAATTTAGGTTTCTGCATCTCTCTCTACCGATGTTACTCCCCTTTCTTCTATTTACTGCCCTCTTTTAAAAAAAACAAACCAGGGTAGCATAAAGTGTGCCATCGAGTCGGCGTCGACTCCTGGAGCCGACAGAGGCCTGTGGTTGTCTTTGGTAGAATACAGAAGGGGTTGACCATTGCCATCTCCCGCCCAGGATGAGATGATGCCTTTTAGCATTTCCCTATATCGCTGCTGCCTGATAGACATGCCCATTTTATCCTCACAACAGCCCTGTAAGGTAGGTTAAGCTAGAGAGAGCAACTGATCAAAGGTTACTCAACAAGTTCAATGGCCAAGTGAGGATTTGAACCTGGGACCAGTGTAACAGGGATTCCCAGATGTTGTTGGGTACAACTCCCATCATTCCCATCCAAAGGCCTTTGCAGCTGGGGATGTTGGGAGCTGTAGTCAACACCATCTGGGAATCCCGGTTTCAGTGAACACTGCCTGGATCTCCCAAGTGCTGTTCTGATGCTCTAATCCAGGGGTGGGCAAACTTTGCCCTCCAGCTGCTGTTGAACTACAATCCCCATCATCCCCCTGCTCATAATATATTGGGGTTAGGGATGATGGGAGATTCAAAAACATCAGGAGGGCCAAGTTGGCCCACCCCTGCTCTAACCACTACAGCACACTGGCTCTAACGCACTTTCCAGAACGTCTCTCAGTCCCACAGACTGACCGGGATCGTTCAATATTTGATATGAGTTGTGTAAACAGACATGTGCAAATATGCAGCTTTTCGCTCCATTTCTCCAAAGAACCAACAAGCCCAGCAGCACCTCGACTTCCTCTTTGGATAATTGCGGACACAACCCGGGCAGGACACCTTTGAAATTAGAGATGCAGGGATCTAAGTCCAGACAAAGACACCGAAGAAACAGCTTGTTCCCGGACAGCTAAACAATGCTGCAGGCCCCCGGGAGGGGGGCAAGAAAATGAAGGACTGTGATGCCATGTGGAACACAGGAAGACAGGAAGCTGCCTTCTACTGAGTCAGACCATTGGTCTATCTCGCTCAGTATTGTCTTCACAGACTGGCGGCAGCTTCTCCAAGGTTACAGACAGGAATCTCTCTCAGCCCTATCTGGAGATGCTGCCAGGGAGGGAACTCTCCCTGGGAGAGCCAGCATGGTATAGTGGTTAGAGTGCTGGACTAGGTCTGGGGAGGCCCGAGTTCAAATCCCCATTCAGCCATGAAACTAGCTGGGTGACTCTGGGCCAGTCACTTCTCTCTCAGCCTAACGTACTTCACAGGGTTGTTGTGCAAGAGAAACTCAAGTATGTAGTACACTGCTCTGGGCTCCTCGGAGGAAGAGCGGGATATAAAATGTAAAATACTAATATATTATTATTTCTTGTTTACACAATCAGACAGGTGTTATTGACTGGTTTGTTTTATCCAGACATCGAGTCCTTCCCAAGGACCTGGGATGGCTGGATTTTATTGTCAATGGTTATAGATATCGTCGCAGAATATAGGCTGTTCCCAGTAAAGCTGCTTTTTGTAATTGGCTGATGGTGATTTCTGTGGCCCCGATGGTGCTGAGGTGCTCTTCAAGGTCTTTTGGAACTGCACCCAGGGCGCCAATGACCACTGGGATTATTTTGGTCTTCTTCTGCCACAGCCTTTCAATTTCAATTTGTAGATCTTTGTATTTGGTGATTTTTTCTATTTCTTTTTCTTCTATTCTGCTATCCCCTGGTATTGCTATGTCGATGATGATGATGATGATGATGATGATGATTTTGATTTCTATACCACCCTTTCAAAAATGGCTCAGGGTGGTTTACACTGAGAAATATTAAATGAATAAGATGGATCCCTGTCCCCAAAGGGCTCACATTCTAAAAAGAAACATAAGACACACACCAGCAACAGTCACTGGAGGTCCTGTGCTGGGGGTGGATAGGGCCAGTTACTCTCCCCCTGCTCAATACAGAGAATCACCACATTAAAAGGTGCCTCTTTGCCAAGTTAGCAGGGGTTTAGCATTAATACTAATACTAAATAAATAATTATTAATTAAACACCTTGAAGAGCACCTCAACACCATAGGGGTCACAGAAATCACCATCAGCCAATTACAAAAAGCAACTTTACTGGGAACAGTGACAATATCTATAATAATAACAACAATATTGATAATAAAATTCTGGCATCCCAGGTCCTTGGGAAGGACTTGATGTCTGGATAAAACAAACCAGTCAGTAACACCTGTCTGACTGTGTAAACAAGAAATAATAACAACAAAAACAACAACTTGAAACTTTCTGCATGCAAGCAGAGAGAGAGCAGTCTCCCAGAGCAGCCCCATCCCCTAAGGGGAATATCTTACAGTACTTACACATGTGGTCTCCCATTCAAATGCAAACCAGGGTGGATCCTGCTTAGCAACGGGGACTGTTCATGTGTGCTAGCACAAGACCAGCTGTACTCCCATGTGGAAGATTTGTCATCTGACCTCTCCACATCTTGCTCTTTGGTATATGGCACTGCTTCAGGGCCCACCCAACACCCCCGGTTCACAAATTGGATTGAGGCCACTGTGCGCGGTTTCTGTATTGGAACTGTCTCGTTTTCCCTCTGCAGCTAACAGTAACTGGGGTGGGGAGCAATTGTTGAAATGGTTTTTTTTTTAGGGGGGTTAACCCCCCAGAACCAGAGTCCTTAGCCAAGCTTGGACCCTTCTGCAGGTGCTTTTTAATCAAAGAAAAAGAGCAGGAGAGCCAATCATGGGATCTTTCATATCTCTAGTTTGAAAGTTTGACTTTGACAGGTAGCACAGTGCAGCAGTGGAATTCTAGACTGAACATTGCAGAGCAAGGTCTTTCCTGGGAACATACAAAGTGCCATAAGCAGGCTGTATTTGCCCTGGAATACTGCTGCTGTCCTCCACGGGAGACTGCGGAAGGGGGACCTAACAGGAGTGGGGCTTCGAACCCCCCCATGCATGGACCACTGTCCTATAGGCCCAGTGAATGGCTTGGGAATGTCAGATTCCCTAGCATTCCTAAAGCTTAGCAGGTATAGACCAACTCTGGGTTCTGGGTGGGATCCCACTAGGAATACAGAGCAGAATACAGTGGATCTTGAAATAAAACCAACATTACTGCCCCACCCTCTGATTAGAACAAGCCCAATAACATCATAAAGGCTGTTCCCCAATGAAATAACTCTTGATGCCTTTATACTAGGAAAAGCAACAAATTCTGAAGGAAGACGCATGCTTGTCCTGTATGCCTTGAGGCAGCAAGCAACTACAGTCCACAGCGGTATTTCCCAAGCTGCTGCAGCCATACTAATTACCTAGGGGCATCAGGAATGTATCCAGATCAGAACAACTAATCTCCAATCCATTGACTGGGGAGATGTGCCTGTGACGGTGTCTTAGCTAGACAACAGTGCAGCTACTATGGAAAACCAAATATCAGGACATGGGAGTACAGGGGTGCAAGCCAGCCAGGTAGGCATGGGAATGTAGTTTCTTTGTATTGCACAAACGTGTCCCATATCGCATAATTGTAGAAGAAGCAATGTGTGTGGGAGAGAAGCCGAATGCCTCTTCCAAGCTAGCATCTGCCATCTACAGTTTCTACAAGGGCTTAAACATAATTAACTTCTTCTTTTTTTAAAAAAGGTTGTCTCAATAACCAAGGCTGTAAGAGATTTTTAATTAATCTAACCATTTGATGAACTAAAAATACTGCAGCCCTAGAAGTTATGCGAAATAAGCAGTTCACCAGTTGACATTCAGAGCAAGGATATGCCGGTGCAGCCAGAGAGCAGCCCAATAGAACTTCCCAGCTAACTGCACCAGTGCAGTGAGGAAGGGGAACTTGTTGACGCCCTCCCCTACCCCAGGAAGCCCTCTGTCTTACCCAAAAATACATCCCCGAGGGCTGTGCAACCCTCAGGGACATATTTGCAGGTGTACAGAGAGCTTCCTGGGGGAAGGGAGGGTATAGAAATTGCCCCTTCCCCGATGCATTGGTGCAGTTGGTTGGGACGTGCTGCTAGCCTGCTCTCTTGCTGTAGCAGCATTTTCTCTGAATGTCAGCCACTTCTTTTAAAAGTGCTATATAACGCGCTCACACACATACACATGCAGTCACAGCTCCCCTCCCTGCAGGACAGAAACACACACAGCTATTTGCTTCTCAGCAGGACATCGCAGGCTGGTATCCACCTATGGAGAAAGACATCACCGGCACCGCCATGCCCACCGACACTAAGAAGGAGCATGTATTTGCTTGAATGATGGCTGTGCTTAGTGATGCTTCTTGCTCGACTAGCGCTCTTGCCCAGTGGGAATGCTGAGCTCCCACTTTCTTTGAATTTGGGATACGTTTTTTATTTTTATTTATTTATTTATTTATTTTTGCATTTTTATACTGCCTTTCGTTAAAATATAGCCCCAAGGCGGTTTACAAAAGTTAAAAACATACAATAAAAACACAATAAAAAAAACATGCTAAGAGTATAAAAACATATAAAAACAGGCATAAAACAATACAAGAAATATGTTTGGAATTCCAGGAAGGCAAGTGTGTTTTCGTCTCCCCTGGCCAACTACTCAGAGTTGGTCTTATATGGTCACTTTGAGTTGTTGCAGAAACCAGTTTGGCTGCCGGATTCTGTACCAACTGTAGTTTCCGGACCATGTACAAAGGCAGCCCCACATAGAGTGCATTACAGTAGTCAGCCTGGAGGTTATTGGCATATGGAGGTCATTTACTTCCAGAAATGGCTGTAGCTGACACATCAGCCAAAGCTGATAAAAAGTGCTTCTGGCCACCGCCACAATCTGAGTTTGGGATCTAAGAGCACTCACAAGCTACATACCTGATGTTGCAGGGGGAGTGTAACCTCATTGAGAACAGGTAGATCTAAACCATCTCCCGGGTCCTGACACCCTCCACCCCCACAGTTATTACCTCCATCTTATTCGGATTTGATTTCAGTTTGTTATCCCTCACCCAGCCCATTACTGCCTCCAGGCAGGCATTTAGGGAAGTTTTGCTATTTCCTTATGAGGTTGATGTGGAGAAATAGATCTGGGTGTCATCAGCATATTAAGAACATAAGAACATAAGAACAGCCCTGCTGGATCAGGCTCAAGGCCCATCTAGTCCAGCATCCTGTTTCACACAGTGGCCAACCAGATGCCGCTGGAAGCCACAGGCAGGAGTTGAGGGCGTGCCCTCTCTCCTGCCATTGCTCCCCTGCAACTGGTACTCAGAGGCACACCCTTGAGGCTGGAGTTGGCCCACAGCCCTCTGACTAGTAGCCATTGATAGACCTCTCCTCCATGAAGTCATCCAAATCCCTCTTAAAGCCATCCAGGTTGTTGGCTGTCACCACATCCTGTGGCAGAGAGTTCCACAAGTGGATCACGCGTTGTGTGAAAAAGTACTTTCGTTTGTTGGTCCTAGACCTCCTGGCAATCAATTTCATGGAGTGACCCCTGGTTCTAGTGTTGTGTGAGAGGGAAAAGAATCTCTCTCTCTCCACTTTCTCCACGCCATGCATGATTTTATAGACCTCTATCATGTCTCCCCGCAGTCGTCTTTTTTCTAAACTAAAAAGCCCCAGGTGTTGTAGTCTTGCCTCGTAAGAAAGGTGCTCTAGGCCCCTGATCATCTTGGTTGCCCTCTTCTGTACCTTTTCCAGTTCAACAATGTCCTTTTTAAGATGTGGTGACCAGAATTGTACGCAGTACTCCAAGTGTGGTCGCACCATAGTTTTGTATAAGGGCATTATAATGTTAGCCGTTTTATTTTCAATCCCCTTCCTAATGATCCCTAGCATGGAATTGGCCTTTTTCACAGCTGCCGCACATTGAGTGGACACTTTCAACGAGCTGTATTGAGAACACCCTGCACCAAATCTCCTGATGATCTCTCCCAGCAGTTTCATGTAGATGTTAAAGAGCATTGAAGAAAGTATAGAGACTTGCAGAACTCCATACTTCAGTTATCGCTTTGCAGAGCAGCAGTCTTCAAGCAACACCATCTGGAATCTACCAGAGAGGTAGGAATGGAGCCACCGTAAAACAGTGCCACACAATCCTACCTTTCTCAAGCAACCCAGAAGGATACCATGGTCAATGGTATCAAAAGCCGCCAAGAGATCAAAAAGGTTCAGCCGCTCTGGGAAGAGCAGAAGGTTCCAAGTTCCCTCCCTGGCAGCATCTCCAAGAGAGGGCTGAGAGAGACTCCTGCCTTGGAGAAGCTGCTGCCAGTCTGTGAAGACAATACTGAGCTAGATGGGCCAATGGTCTGACTCAGTATATGGCAGCTTCCTATGTTCCTACTCGCTTTTCTGGAGAGCCATTCTGAGCCCTCGGTGGGAGCTGTAGTTCAACCCCAGCTAGAAGGCCTCAGATTGCCCTCCCGCTGCTAGCATGTCCCGTTCATTCATCGGCCACTCCTTCCACACCTCTCTTTCAGCTCTGGGCTGGAACTAGGGGAGGGCAGGCATATATTGGTGGTGGGTTCAGAGCACACAGCTGGAAGGACCTTTTTTGCTCACCAAATGTAATTAATTATCTTGTGGAATGCACTGCCACAAGATGCGCTGCCACAAGATTAGATGGATTTTAAAAGGACAAATTGGACAAATGCTAATCCCTTTTCCAATCCCCTTTAAAAGGAAGGGGGCAAGTCTATCGATAGCTACTAGCCATGGTAGCTCAATGGGGCCTCGTGTTTATAAGTAGTCTGCCTCTGAGGACAAACTGCTAGGGAGAACCAAAGGGAGAGGACGAGTGCTTTCAAGCCCTTGGAGGTTTCTCAGTGGCATCTGACTGGCCACCAGCAGAATCGGGAGCAGAGGCGTATCTAGGGGAAATAGTGCCTAGGGCAAACACTGAAATTGCACCCCCTGTCCAAACATCCGACACACATCTTTCAGATAACTTTACCATAATTTGAGCGGAAAAATACAAATCAAGCTTGTTAATCTTTTAATCCTTCAATAACTATTTAGCAGTGGATGCAGCCAGACCAAAAAATGCTGGAAAATTACAAATTTCAGTATGCTGGGGCTCATGAAATATCCAAATACTATGTGGAGGTGTACTTGGAAAACTAAGCAGAAGTGCCTGTCTAATTCTCTACTATGCATTGTAGCATCACTATTACATACGTTTTAAAAATAAATGGAGAACTGGACTTTTCCCAGATACTCTTAAAATAATTAAAGGATATGCAGAGTAAACTGTGTCACTGCTTGGAGTATATTCTTGTCTTTCAGAAAGACAGTAAAAATGAGAGAAAGAGAGCAAGAAACTCCCAGTGGGCCTTAATATTAAGGATTTCACACTGATTCAAAGACAAACTCACCATCAATAGCCATATTATTAAAACATCACATTTAACTCAGTTATCACCAGAGCAAAGTAAGAGCAAATGAATACAATCCTAGCTCATAAGCTTCAGCTCAGTATTCACAAGCCCTGATTTTCTGTACATAGTGCCAATCTGAATATGTGTACAGTGTCTATATACACACAGACACACACACACACACACAGACACACACACACACACACACACACACACACACATATATATATATATATATATATATATATATATATATATATATATAACTTGTAGCCCCTTCAGGGCGCTTTCTAAAGGCTGGGGGGCAGTCTGCAAAGGTTCCTCCTCCCTCCACTGGCCTCTAGGGACTCGCAGGGACCATTTAAGCATGTGCGGCGGCCATTTTTAAAAAATAATCTTTTTTTTAAAAAATGGCCGCTGAAAACAAAATGGCCACCGCGCATGCTCAAATGGGCTCTGCAAGGCCTGGCATGGCCTAGGGCCTCACAGAGGCCATTTCAACATGTGTGGTGGCCATTTTGTTTTCAGCAGCCATTTAAATTTTTTTTAAATTTTACAAAATGGCACCCCCTTCAAGTGGCACCCGGGGCACGTGCCCTGCCTGCCCCACCCTAGATACGCCCTTGACCAGGTAGCTAGAGTGGAGCTCAGAGGCGGACTTACATGAAGCGAGGGCCAGGGAGGCGGGTGCCTCAGGTGGCAGAGGATTGGGGTGGCAGCAATACGACAAGATCCACACACAGTCACACCCTCCCCACACTGTCACCATCAGAGCACCTGATGGGGGGGGGCTATCTGAGCCTTGCAAGCTTTTCAAGGCACACCTCTAGTCTCCTCACACTTCTTGCAAAGAAGCTTGAAAGAAGCCCAACGAGAGAGGAGAAGGCTGCTGGCCACCTCCCCTCCTTCCTGCCTTCCTGGGCACTTTCAAAGCTTTCAAGGGTGCGTTGGTTTTGAAAGGGGGCTGGCCCCTACCAGGGCAAGGCAGCATCTGGCAGGTCCCAGGACCCCTTGCTGGGCTGGCCCTGCTAGAGCACGATGCTTTGATCTTATCCAGCAGAGCTCTTCTTGTGTACTTAAAGGCCCAGATTGGGCTCAGGGACTGTCGTCCCTGATCTACTGCCATGTAAAGAGGGAGAGAGAGGAAAGACAAGTCTGTTTTGAAAGAGAATGAGCTTCCCAGATCAGAGTGATGCTGCTTGTGTGCGCCTTTTGTGCCTGGGTTTCTTCATGGAACTGTAAAGGCTACAAAGCAGCCTTCAGGTCAATCACTTGCCTAGCAAGTCAACAGCTCTCCAGGGCTCTTAGGAGAAAAAGGTCTTTCCCAGTCCAGGCCATTTCGGAGGAAATGCGGTGAAAGGTCAGACCGGGATTCCATCTCGGAGTGACAGGCCCTCTCTGGCCAGGGCTCCCAGAAACCGATTCTGTTTGCAATGCTTATTCGAAGATCCACATGAAAGGGATGGATTACAGGTTGAGTATCCCTTATCCGGACTGCTTGGGACCAGAAGTGTTCCGGATTTTGGATTTTTCCGGGTTCTGGAATATTTACATCAAAAACATTAAAAAGCTTCACAATAAAAACAGAGCCACAACTAGAGAGAATTACAGACAAAACCCCTGTCACTGACAGCCTTCTGAAATAAGTAAGTTTTGACAAAACTTGCAAAAGTTACTTGTAGCAAAATTGGGAAAGGGAATCTGCGAGCATGTGAGCTAAGGTGTTTTGTTTTTTGTTTTTGTTACGGTGTGGTGTCCGGATTTTGGAGCCTTCCAGATTTTGGATGTCTGGAGAAGGGATATTCAACCTGTATTGACAGCACCTGTGCTCTGGAGCCTTTGATTTGGTATTTGCACAAGAGATTTAAAGAGGTAAGAAGATCTGACTATCAGGCTGTATGAACAAATTGGATTAACCCTGAAAACAAACTTCTGACACAAGACCTGGAGAAAAGCCCTGATGAATCAGGCCCAAGGCTTATCTAGTGCAGCATCCTGTTTTCCACAGTGCCACACCAGATGCCTCTGGAGCAATACCCTTCTCCTGCCATTGGTGCCCTGCAATTGATATCCAAAGGCATTTTGCCTCTGAACCTGGAGGTGGCTTATAACCCTCAACACTTGTAGTTGTTGATAGATTTGCTCTCAATTTGTCAAATCCCCCTTCAGATTTGTCTAATCCCCCTTAGATTCCCCCATCTAAGCTGCTGGCCGTCACCACATCTTGTGGCAGTGGATTCCATAGATTAATTATGTGCTGTGTGAAGAAGTATTTCCTTTTGTCTGGTCCAACTCTCCTGACAACCAGTTTCAAAGGAAGATCCCTGCTTTCAGTGCTGGGAGACCACCTGTCCAACTGTCTCTGTTCCTCTCACTAGCTGGAGGGCACCACCTTCCAAAGGCAGGGGAGAGATTCACAGTGATCAAGGAACGCATCCCCAGTCATTAGGAAACACTAACCCTCTTTGGTCAGGTCCTGGATTTTTGATTAGTTGCCCAATGATGGGCCCATTCAAATAAATCAGGCTGTCCAAACTCAGAGCAATCTCGTTTCCAACAGTTGTCAGCCACAGGGCTACAACACATATACTGGCTTTGACCATAGCAGATGCCTTCGCTGACTGAACTTCACAGGACTTTGCGCTGAACTGTCTCTGAACAAACAAGAAGTCTGTACAAATATTTGCTGTCTTTCTGTGTGTCACGGTCAGAAAGATCAGGAAATTCAGGACAGAGGCAGGCCTGTCCCTTACCTGCCATTCTGTGTTTTATCTGACTTTAGAAACTGAACTCCTGAAGATAAACATGATGCAAGTTAATGAAGTCATTACAACTTCCCTCTCTTTCAAACACACGGGCCATATTCCAATGGTCCCATGGTTCTGCTCCCCACTCCACCCCGCTCTCCTGTGTCTGCATTTGGACGAAACGGAGAACGGGTTCTCGGCAGTCAGGGAGACTGCCGGGGGGGGGGGGGAGGGGACTGGCTGTGCAGGCTTCCCTATTGCTTGAAGGACAGCCCAACCAGCCAGTCACATCCAGAGAAAGGGAGAAAGTTCCTCCCTCAACTCCGGTTCAAGTGGATGCAGCCTCCAGTTCTGCATTTGCTTGTAACACTCCCAAACTCCGACCTCGAGTACAAGCAGCAAAACTCACTACAAGCCGAGGGTTCAAAGTGGGGTTTGCGGAGCACAACTCCAGCTCACTTTCCAAATGGGACTGGAGTTGCATGCATTAGGACGTAACAGTTTGGCAACCTCTGGCCCCTTAAACTCTGGTTCCGCATCACGTCTGAATGCGGCCACTTTTTCTTCCAAATACACTAGGCAGCATATTTTCAAGAACTCTTGTTTGTGGAGGAATCTCTTTACAAAAACAAGCCAAGTAAAAAAAAGCAAGCCAGCTTCTTGGGGAGTTGGAATCTCAACTCCGATTTTGTGTATAGAACTACAGGAACTAAATAGCTCTGCAAGCAGAGTTCTTCTTTCACACTCAGTAACTTACTACATCAGAAGCCCAGGTGCAGCTGCCTGCATCTTCAGAAATCCGTGTGTATCTCTTTTGTTGGAAGAGCATTGTCACCACCCTCACCTTTGAACTCAAGTACTTCTGTGCAATCAGTGGTGAGAGGTCCCAAAAGGAAGATGTCTGCAACCCAGCCCTCCTGGGACATAGACCCAATGACTTTGGAGTCCCAGTCCTAATCCCAAATGTATGGAGCTCAGCTGCAGTCACTCAGTGGCAAGGAAAATGCACTCTGCATGTGATCAGAGACAGTTGCTGACATCCAGGCTAAATTACTCCTGGCTAACCCTAATGTAGTCCTTTAGAGTCACTCCTCAGTAGTATTATTGAGTAACTGAGAGATCAGCCATTGCTTTTTTTCTTTATGGGCTCCAGGGGGTCTGAGCTAGGTCATTTAAAACAAGTCATGGGGCCTGTGGATGGCAAGTCTAAATTAAGTCCTGTGCAGCACCGTGTCCAGTAGGCATGGGGAACTTCTCATATAATAGTACTATTAGTACTAAAACGAGACTTTCACGGCTTGGTATTGTGAAAGATATTTGAAAAAATACCGGGGGCGGGGAACTTCCAGGAATAGCTTCAATCAGAGTTGATAACTGTATCCATGGGGCTTTCCGAAGTGAAAGAGGACAGGCTCCTGCCCCACGGAGCTTACAGTCAATACAGAGGAAGGGACTGAGAGAGTCGACAAGTACTGTTGCTGCTACTCACCAGCATTTACAGGGAGGACCACTTGTGTGAGAAGGAGCCTTGGGAAGGCACGGTTCCTAGGGCCCCCTCAAACCTGGAGTTGGTCCTGGGAGTCAGGGACAGTCAGAAGCGAACGGTGCCCCCCCACCGCACCAGTTACACATCCAAAGGCTTCCTGGGAGAATTAATAAAGCATGTCTATGGAACTGAATAACTAAGAAGTCCATGTTCTAGGCACATGTACCACTTTTCCATTTCTATTTCAGGACTCTGGAGAGGACTTCTGCTGCACACACAGCACTAAAATTGAAGTTCCTCATTCTGTAGCCTCCAACCGTCCTTTCCAGAGAAGTCTCATGTTCTCCTATTCTTAGCACTGAAAGAAGGGGTAGTGGTGGAATCAGATGCTTCTTATGTCTTAATCCCACCGTCCACATTGTGCTCCAGTCATGCGATGTGTGTGCATAGAGTCCACAATCCCGGCTTTTTGTTTTCAGGCAGGTTCTGAAAACTTTTCTGTTCTGTAGGGCAGGGATTCTGAAACTTGGGTCCCCAGATGTTGTTGAACTACAACTCCCATCACCTCCAGTCTTTGGTCGTTGTGGCTAGGGATGATGGGAATTGTAGTCCAGCAATATCTGGTGACCTATGTTTCAGAACGCCTGCTGTAAGAGGATAATTCATGGTGGTTTAATCACCAGTGATTAAAAATTAGAATACATTGGATTTCTATGCTTAATTTCTATTTAAAAAGATGGCTGTCTTTTTATTTGTATTTATCTCTGTAAGCCATGTTGGGGAAATTATATATATATATTTAAGGCAGAGTGGAGTATCAGTGTGTAAAGTATATCAATGCAGAGGCCAGGCACTTCTACCAGCATGACCTCCTGAGACATCTCAGGATCGTTGCCTTCCCTGCATTCTGTACTCTTATTTGCTAGTCTTGGCCTTTACTGCAAGGGCCATAGTTCAGCAGTAAAGCACATGCCCAGCATGCAGAAGGCCCCGGTTCGACCCCCAGCACCTCCTTTGAAGGTTCCCCTGGAACCTTTTCCAGATTACACGCTGCAACGTACTTGTAACGTATCTGCTAAATGCCCCTCCATATCGCCTTTGTTTGCATATCGGTGTTGCTGCTGTGTTGTCAGTGGGGTGCTTTTCACATTTCCCATGGGAATTTTCACATTCCCCATGCAATTCGAATTTTCAATTTCCCATGCGATTCAAATGTTAATGATGCGTTTTTACCCTACAATGTAATAAATGTGCTGCATGGCAGTAGCTATATTTTTCTGTTGTAGGGAGCCTTTCCCCACATTTTATGCATTATAGTGTTTCCCCCCACCCCGCCCCGTGCTTGCTTCCTCCCTCCATTCCCCTCGCCATGGGGAGAGACACAGGCAGGGAGAAATCTCAGCTTTCCCCTCTTTCCCTCCCCACAGATCCCCAACCCCACACCTCCCTCCTCCTCTGCTTAAATCTGTCAACACAGAAGGAGAGGGGAGAGCAGCTCAGCGGATTTCTGAATCCAACCCTTTCCCGTGTACTTTTTACTGAAGAGGAAGCCCACTGAACGAAACCATTCACTTCTGCGCAATCCCACTTGCTTAAGAGCCTCCCCATCTCTTACGAATTTTCAAAAGGCCGTCAAGACACGTCTGTTCACCCAGGCTTTTAATTAGATCAATGTTTTAATGGTTTGATGATTTTTAATAGTTTTAAACATTTTAGATTTTAAATGGTTGTAATGTTTTTAGCCTTTTTATTTGTTGTTTTTATTGTTTTGTTGTAAGCTTGCCCAGAAACTTGCGTTTTGGGCGCTGTGCAAATGCGTCAAATAAATAAAAAATAAGTACGACCTGGCAAAAGACAAGGAGAGGGAGCAGCCACTTACTTCAAAGGAAGCCCATTGAACTGAATCATGATCCACTGACTTCTGTGCAATCCCACAGCCCTCACTGGAGGAACCCTGGCCTCCCCTCCGCCTCTTCCCTCCTATTTATTTGTTTGTTTCTCGGGAGGGGCGCTGCCGCCATCCTCCCTCCTCAGGAGAAGGACCGCCAGCGGAGGGCGGCAGCGGAGAGGAGAAAGGCGCCCCACCACCATTGCCACCAGGCTCCCCGGCCCCAGCGAGGCTCTGCCGGGAGCACCGACTGAGCTGAGGGGCCTCTGGCTGCCGCCGCCGCCGCCGTGGAAGAGAGTTCCCACCCGGGTGTGCCAGTTCCTCTCTTCCCCGCTTCCAGGCTCGCCACAGGATTCCCTCCCCACCCATTTGGAAAATATTTTTAAAAGAAAATTATTCCTGGTATTCTGGCATCACTTGCACAAGGATGCAACGACAAAAGGCAGCTGAGAAATATCTCTATCTCTATCTCTATCTCTATCTTAGATAAATGTGTTTCAAGGAGAATATGGACACTCCTGCCTGGAAAATATGTTTCAGCGGGCAGAAATTGTGAATGGCCACCAGCTTACAAGGAAGCATCAAACAACCTTTTACTCTCGCCTTGAAACCGTTGCACGATTCCGGTCACAGTTTGCAATGCATTAACTGTTGCAAATCTCGCAGCCCAGAAAACGCCCTGGAGCAAGATGGGGGACAGAAAGGCTTTGGAGAGCTGCTGCCAGCCAGAGTAGAAAATCCTGAGCTAGACAGAGCAAAGGTCTGCCTCAGTGTAAGGCAGCTTCTCACAGCCATATGCGGGGGGCGGGGGGCGGAAGCATGGTTCAGTGGTTCCAGTTTCAATTCCTAACCTCTTCAGCACAAAACAGTCACCAGTGCCAGGAAAGACCAGAACCTGAAACCACAGAGAGATGCTGTCAGACAAACAGCACCAGATGGACCAATGATGGTCTGACTCAGTCTGGCAGGTGCACATGCTCACAAATAGCACATCTCTTTTGCTGCCCCCACACAGTGGAAATGGCTCCCTAGACATGTGCCACCACTTTCCCTTCCTTGAAAACCTACCTTCTCCGAGTGTCCTTTGACTGATCTTCTTAATCCTCATTCTCACTTGTAACTAAGTTTTTTTTTTAAAAAAATGCTCATCTGTGTCCACATTCTTTCCTCTTCACCCTTATCTGTCCCCTTATTATTCCCCCCCATTGTCTGTTTTTGATTGTAAGCTCATTGGGAGCAGGGGCTTGTATATGTAGCTCTGTAAGGCGTTAAGGTGTCCTGAAGAGGAGATAATATTATTAAATGATGCACTGCTTTATTATACCTTAATGCATGTGATGCTTTACACAGGCCTGCTCAACTTAGGCCTCCCAGCTGTTTTTGGACTACAACTCCCATAATCCCTAGCCACAGTGACCACTAGCCAGGCATTATGGGAGTTGTAGGCCAACATCTGCAGGAGGGCCAAAATTGAGCAGCCTTGTGTTTACAGTGTGTGATAACACAAGCAAAAATATCATCAAGCCTTCACCTGCAGGAGCTAACAATCTAAATTTGCACACTGGGGAGGCAACAAGGGTGGAAAAGGGAAACATGAGGTGAATGTACGCAGAATCAGTTACACATAGCCAGCCTCCATTTCAGCTGGGGGCAAGGACTAAGAGGGTAAACTGCCTAGAGATCATTGATTTGGGACATCTAAACAAGGAAGGAAGGAAGGAAGGAAGGGAGGGAGGGAGGGAGGGGAAACCAGACAAAGGGATTCATGGGAAATGTGGGTTTTGAGAAATAATTTGAGAGGAGAAAGCGGGGGCAGTGCCACATACGTGTTCTGGGAGAGGCCAGCATAAGGAGCAGTAGGAAAGAAATAATAACAATAATAATAATAATAATAATAATAATAATAATAATAATTGCCCGAACACCAGAAGCACAAAAAACAAGCTGCTGATTGACAAAATGATTTTAGAAAACTGCAAGAGAAGAAAAACCAATCTAAGTGTTGCATGGATTGACTACAAGAAAGCCTTTGATTCATTGCCTCACACATGGATACTAAAATGTTTAGAAACAACTGGTGTCAGCAAAAACATTCAGATATTTATAAATATTTATTTAAAAAAAGCAATGAGCATGTGGAGTACACAGTTAACAATCAATGGCGAGACACTTGGACAGGTTAGCATTAGAAGAGGGATTTTCCAAGGGGACTCACTATCCCCTCTGTTGTTTGTAATCGCCATGACCCTACTTTCACAAATAATCAACAAAACAGGCCTCGGATACCAAACATCTAAAACATCAAGTAAAATCAACCATCTGCTATACATGGACGATCTGAAGTTGTATGGAAAGTCCCAGTCAGAAATCGAATCACTGCTAAACACTGTCCGTATATTCAGTAGCGATCTAGCAATGGAGTTTGGACTAGACAAGTGTGCTGCATTAATAATGAACAGAGGGAAAATAACAAAAACAGAATGAATGAATGAATGAATGAATGAATGAATGAATGAATAAATAAATAAATATAATGCAATAAGAGCAAAAGTAGAAAAGTCAACAACAAACAGCAAGTGCCGCCTTTGTAAAGAAGCAGATGAAACCGTGGACCACCTAATCAGCTGTTGTAAGAAGATCGCACAGACTGACTACAAACAAAGGCATGACAAGGTAGCAGGGATGATACACTGGAACATCTGCAAAAAATACAAGCTACCTGTAGCCAAAAATGGGTGGACCATAAAACTGAAAAAGTTGAAGAAAATGAAGATGTAAAAATATTATGGGACTTCCGACTACAAACAGACAAACATCTGCCACACAATACACCAGATATAACTGTAGTTGAGAAGAAAGAAAAGCAAGTCAAAATAATCGACATAGCAATACCAGGGGACAGCAGAATAGAAGAAAAAGAAATAGAAAAAATCACCAAATACAAAGATCTACAAATTGAAATTGAGAGGCTGTGGCAGAAAAAGACCAAAATAATCTCAGTGTTAATTGGCACCCTGGGTGCAATTCCAAAACAACTTGAAGAGCACCTCAACACCATAGGGGCCACAGAAATCACCATCAGCCAATTACAAAAAGCAACTTTACTGGGAACAGCCTATATTTTGCGACGATATCTATAATAACCAACAGTATTGATGATAAAATTCAGCCATCGCAGGTCCTTGGGAGGACCCGATGTCTGGATAAAACAAACCAGTCAATAACACCTGTCTGACTGTGTAAACAAGAAATAATAATAGGAAAGAAAGGGCAGATTCATTTATGGGAAGACATTTTGGGCTAGCTGAGTTAGAAGGATGAAAGTAAAAAAGCAGGACCAGGGCACCATGGGAAAGAAGGGCTGAAAGGTAGGGAGCAGGACCGTGAGAAGATTTGTTGAAAGGAGTGTTAGAGCTGATGTTCATTCAGACAAAAGGACAAGGCGCAGTCTTGCTCTGCTTCACAATGCCGGGGAAGGAATGCATGCAACGGACCTAGAGGCTCCCCATGCAAAGCATGCCTCAGTATTTGAAATGATCAGATGGCTCTTTTTCATTCAGGGCAGGAAAACAAACCCGTTAAAATATAACCCCAGGCCTGACCCAGCAGGGCTGTTCTTATGCTCTTATATCGATTGCAGGACGTGGCAAGTATATATAGTGATGTTAGAATATTCCACGGGTTCTGCATACATTATCTCAGGAATCCTCACAACAACCTGGGAAGGTAGGCTAGCATTTATGTTCCTCATAGTGCAGATAAGGGGGCAAAGGCTATGAAGTGGTGACCCGCCACCTCCTGATGTCGCCTGTAGAGTTTGAGGGGTCTGAACCCAGGACTTCCCATCTCACAGAGCACAACAAGATTCTTGTTCTCAAGACCACTGAGGGCATTCCACAAACAGTTCACAACATCACCACCAAAGCTGGCCTTTACTGAATCCACAGGGGAGTTTACTGAATCACTTCAGAACTAATAGTGAGACATCTTATCTGGCACATTAAAGTACAGGAGTCATTTGCAAACCGCTGGCCCCAAAGGAACTGCTAATGTGCCACAAGAGATTAGGGAATTAGCCCCTTTGGGAGCCTAACCAACTATGGGGATGCTGCCATCTACAGAGGAGTCTTCAAATCACTCCCAATACAAACATAGGAAGCTGCCATATACTGAGTCAGACCACTAGTCCATCAAGCTCAGTATTGCCTACCCAGACTGGCAGCAGCTTCTCCAAGGCTGCAGGCAGGAATCTCTCTCAGCCCTGTCTTGGAGATGACAGCAAGGGAACCTGGAACCTACTGCTCTTCCCAAAGCAGCTCCATCCCCTAAGGGGAAGATCTTCCAGTGCTCACACATCAAGCCTCCCATTCATATGCAAGCAAGGCAGACCCTGCTTAGCTAAGGGGACACGTGACCATTAACCCATCTGAGCTGAGCCCGCGCAGCTCTACCTGATGTATGCCCAGTCTGCAGGCAGCACAGGTCCCATTCACACCTGGGCAGGACGGGAGAGAAAGGGGCAGCCAGAGCTGCTGCCAAGAATGAGAAGCAGCTGTGCCTTATGGGGCGCCCCCCCCCCGGCTCGTTCAGACAAGCAGCTACTGTCCCAAATGCACAGTACTCCAGATCTGGCTCATGGATTGCGTCAGTGGCAAAGAGCTCGGTCAGTGTTGCATCAAGAGCAGCCTGAGATATGAATCCTGGATGCCTCCTCCGATCTCTCAGGGGATCAGTGATCCGGTTACCGTCACATCACGTCAAGCCTTTCTACACTGACAACCCATCCCCTTGGGCTTTGTTTTCCTTGCAAATTCTTTCACCAAGCTGAAAAGAATCTGGGCAGCCCCGTCGTAAGATGAGGATGGCAAGCGGGGACTTTCCCAGACTAGCGCCTGCATGCCAAAGGAAGTCGACTTGGCAGAAACCACCCCGTGCTGTTTTTTCATGGCCTGGCCACTCGGGATGTTCTCAGGCCACGTCCTTTGTGCAGAGAGACAGCGGCAGGCAAAGGCGGCTGCCTCCTTGGGAACACAAGCGGGACCATCAAAGCAGGGACATTCCGGGCAGCTGCCACTCACGGCTGAATGACAGCAGAATGCTCAGATCTCTGGCATGTGTCAAATGGTGTCCCGAAACTTCCCAAGCATTCACTGCTGGAGAAAGGTAGACAGTGAGCAAGAATGCAGCCTGAAAACACAAGCCTTCCCCCTGCAACAAATAAGGCAATTATGGCTCAGTTCAACAAATAAAGGGATTATAGCTCAATTTGCCCAAGAATTAGCAAGCTCTTCAACCCTCAGTGCAGGAAGCTACTTTCTACAGAGTCAGTCCACTGCTTCATCAGTGCCCTGTCTACACGGTAGGAGGCAGGGCGGAGCTATAATTGGGCAGATGGGTTCAAAGAACCCGAGCCGCCCAGCTCCCGAGGGCCACCGGGATTGCTCCTTGCCAATCCCTTGAGGGCTAGGCTGGCCTCACTCCTAGCCAGATTCTTTGTTGGCTGGGTATTTTCTTTCCTGGCAAGGGAGAGAACAAAGCTATATCTAGCCCACAGTGAATCCGGCTGGGAAATCAACTCCGGAGCGCCATACTGGCTCTTCCGGGTGCTGGCCACACCCCCTGCATGTGACATCACACACAGGGGGTGTGGCCAGCAACCAGGAGGGCCATCCGCAGCTCATTTCCCAGCTGGTTTAGTTGTGGGCTGGGGGTTTCCTTCATTCTCTCTCTCTCTTGCTCAGAGCAAGCGAGAGACCAAAGAAGACTTCTGTTCTGGTTTGCTGTCGTCACACGCTGGGGCGTAGCTGGTTTGTGCAAAGGCCCACTGGGGAGAGGGGTGAACACAAGCCCTCTCTCCCCTAGCTACAGACCTGACAGCAATGCCTTCCTCTTAGGCCGCCCTGGAAAGTGGAGGAGACTAACAGCAAATTATCAGCATTATCACCAAACCATAGTTGGAAGGGGCCTCAGGGGTCATCTAGTCTAGCCCCCAGCTCAGGGCAGGAATCTGCTATAGCATCCCTGATGAGATAGCTGTCCAGCCTCTGTTTGAAAACCTCCCATGAAGGAGAGCCCACCTTTGCATGAGGCAGGCAGTTCCACTGTCTAACACCCTTACGGTGACGAAATTCCAGCAAAAGAGCGCCATTTGTAGAGCAATTGTTGACTGCCTCCATATGCGTGTGTGACTGCCAATTCATTAGAACAACAGAACTTTAGAGTTGGAAGGAACCTTGGAGGTCTGGACTGCCGTTCTCTCCTATTTGACGACTGCACTCATTTCTAGCCCCTTCAACTATTCCTCCTCGGGCTTGGTTTCAGGACCCCTCGCCATCTTTCTTGCTCTGCTCTGAACCCAGCCCAGTCTTTCAAGGTCCTTCTTGAAAGGTAGTGCCCAGAACTGGACACAGGATACCAGGTAAGGTCTGCTAGGGTTCCTCCCCTGACATCTCCAGGTAGGGCTGGGAGAGACCCCTGCCGGAAACCTTGGCAAGGATAGCCTGTCTTTAACCTCTAACTTTTAAGGCACTGTCTTAAATGCAGGGTTATCTTCTAGCCGGGTAAATCCGGCATTCTTGTAATGTAGACACAATGCCTCTCTGCCACTCGATGGCATGGCATGGTCTCACCTGGCCTCCAGCAGCCAGCTTGGCCTTCTTCTGCGCCACTTTTAGGGGAGGGCTTTAGTTCATCCTAATTATAGCAGCGCAGGCCTGTGTGAGGAGAGCGAACTCATTAAAGAGAATCTTCAGACAGACCTCAAGGTTCAAAAGCAAGGCCGGCTTCCTGGGGAAGTTACATACTTGGATAGAAGAGCCTGTGTCCCTGAGCTTCCTATCTCCATCGCCCAGAGCAGAGAAAGAAGCTGCATGGCTAATGGAGAATGCAGCGGAGCAGGGATCAAGGAGGAGGAACTGAGCACCCCCTGAGAGGATCAGCCTAGTGATCTGAGAAAGCCAGAGCAGCAGGAAAGACCCTTTCTCCTCATCCTTGGTCCCTAGGATAGAAGAAGGGGCAAACAGACAATGCAACTGGAAGGAACCGTGTCACTCTTACCCCAGACTTCGGGGACAAGGCCAGGGCCTCCGCACCCCCTTGGGGCCCCCAAATCCTCTTTAGTCTGTCCTGGGTGGTGGGGTTTGTTCCCTCAAGAATCTACAGGGGAGATTCTACAGGGGAGAGGAGAGCTGGTCTTGTGGTAGCAAGCATGACTTTCCCCCTTAGCTAAGCAGGGTCTGACCTGCTTGCATAGGAATGGGAGACTAGAAGTGTGAGCACTGAAAGATCTTCCCCTTAGGAGATAGAGCTGCTCTGGGAAGAGCATCTGAGGTTCCAAGTTCCCTCCCTGGCAGCATCTCCAAGATAGGATTGAGAGAGAGTCCTGCCTGCAACCTTGGAGAAGCTGCTGCCACTCTGTAAAGACAATAATTAACTAGATAGACCAATGGTCTGACTCAGTATATGGCAGCTTCCTATCAATCAATCAATCAATCAATCAATCTTTATTGATATGGTCACAGACCAGGAAATATTCAATACCAGCCGGGAGGCAGCTTCCTGTGTTCTTACTGGCCCTGCTGGCAGGGGCTGGAGTGGAGGTTGTGCCCTTACCTTCTCCAGGGGTAGGGTGCTCTTCTCTCTCCCTCTCCCCCTCTTTCCCTCTCCCCACCCCCTTAGCCTTCAAAAAGGGGGGGAATGCAACATAAAGAGCAGCATGTTTGCACCACCCAGGCGGGCAGCCCACCCCCCTCATCTCTCTGAAACTGGGATTTGTTGGGGGTTTTTTTCCCGGTACAAGGAAAATACTCTTTCCCTAATGGCTGCAATGCTATTAAAAACTCACAAAAACTCTTAGAGGAGGGGAAAAAATCCAAGGCACTTTGCAAACATTAGCGGTGCGGATTAATCAATCTGCAGAGCAGCCCCCTGCCTCTCCCGTCTATGCCCCCTTGACAAGTTGGCGCAACAAAAGCAGAAGAGATTGATTTCCAAGTGTGCGAGGCATCCATTACGTGCAGCCGGGGCTGGTAGCACTCAGCGCCGTGGACAAGCTCGGGAAGCAGAGAAGAAACCACAAGCGACCTGCTCCAACTTGTAGGCTGACCAAGTGTCTGTTTCAGTCCAGGAGTTCCTGGATGCCAAACGTAGCAATCAGACCACAGGGCTCCTTCGAAGGATGCATTAGCCATTGATCTGTGTTCGGTTTCCCAAGATTTCGGGAAAGGAGATGGGAACCATTTATTTTTTCTCAAACTCCAGCCTCTAAGGACACTTTTATACATCCAGCTACAAAACAGGTTGAACGAAAGGCCAAACCAGACATGAGGTCAGCAGATCCACAACTGGGTCATTCATGGTTTCAAAAATCGGGGGAGGGCTGTAGTTCAGTGGAAGAAGAGCATCCGTGCTGGATGCAGAAGGTCCCAGGTTCGACCCCCAGAAGCATCTCCAGAGCGCTTTCCAGATTAGCTGCTCAAAAAGCGGCTAAATGCCTCCTTCTGGCAAATCTCATTCCAAACATAAAACCTGCAGGGGGAGCAGTCTTGCGAAAACTTACAGGTAAAGCAAAGGTAAAGTGTGCCATCAAGTCGATTCCGACTCCTGGCGCCCACAGAGCCTTTGGTAGAATACAGGAGGGGTTTCCCATTGCCACCTCCTGCGCAGTATGAGATGATGCCTTTCAGTACCTTCCTTTATCGCTGCTGCCCCATATAGGTGTTTCCCATAGTTGGGGAAACATACCAGCGGGGATTCAAACTGGCAACCTCTGGCTTGCTAGGCAAGTCATTTCCCCGCTGCGTCATTAGGTGGCTGTTAAGGTAATGGTAAAGTGTGCTGTCAAGTCAGTGTTGACTCCTGGTGCCCACAGGGCCCTGTGGTTTTCTTTGGTAGAATACAGGAGGGGTTGACCATTGCCTCCTCCAGCACAGTAGGAGATGATGCCTTTCAGCATCTTCCTCTGTCGCTGCTGCCTGATATAGTACCAGCGGGGACTCAAACCGGCAATCCTCTGCTTGTTAGTCAAGCATTTCCCCGCTGAGCCAACCCTCCAAAAAACCTTTTTAACGCCAGATTCACGACGTCCTAGTTCTATATCGCAGTGATTAAATTCGAGACAAGGCACTGGCAATGTGAACCGCACCCTGCTGTCCGTGTAGGGACTGCGGTGTCACGACACAGGAAGTGTGGAAGCACACTTCTGAGATCCGGCGTAACCCCGTTGCAGGGTCTAGTCTGGAAAGCGCCAAGGGAGAGCTGAGAGAGACCCCTGCCTGAAGCCTTGGAGAGCTGCTTCCTGTCAGAGTAGGCAGGACTGAGCTAGATGGACCAAGGGTCTGACTCAGTAGAAGGCAATTCCCGACACCACCTATGAGCTACTGTGTAGGGCAGGGACTTGAGGGCTGGGGAGTTCTGGTTCAGCAACACTTGGAGTAGACCCTCGCTTAGTGGGAGAGCATCTGTCTTGTTCCCAGGTATGAGCCTTCCCTGGCAACTCCAGGGAGTTGCCTATCTGACGACCTGGAGGTGGATCACACCGTCTGTCAGTGCAGAAAATACTGAGAAAGAGGGACCAAAGGTGTGACTCAGAGTAAGGAAGCTTCCTATATAAGCACCTTAGTCCCTATAGTTCCCCCTTCAAGAAACTCAGGACAGTGTGCATGCCCCCCACCCCACTTTTCCTCACAGCAGCCCTGTAAGGGAGGTTAGACTGAAAAATTGTGACTGGTCCAAGCAGCTTCACAGCTGGGTGAGGATTCGAACCCAGGTCTCCGAGGCCTAGTCCCACCCTTTAATCCAGGGGTGGCCAACTTGAAGCTCTCCAGCTGTTTGGGGGCTACAACCCGCATCACCCCTGCAGCAATTTATTGTCATCTAACAGAGCTTCATGTGGAGCATCTCGGCACAACATCAGACCTCCAAGGGCTCTTTTCTGCGTCAGCTCGTATTTTCAGAGTGTTTGCCTGAGTTATTTGTGTTGGAGATGAACTTCCAGTGCATCAACCTTTTGCACCAACTGTCCTAATGACCACTAGGGGCATTGGGAGTAGAGACAGTGAGTCAGGGTCTCCTTTACCTGTCCCTACTCTATGACCCCCGAACTGACTCTGCAGCACTTCCTGTGCTGAGTCACAATCCTTCCTTTCCTCCTAGAGAGCAGATGGAAACATCTCTCTCTCTCTCTCCTTGCCTATCCACTATGTAGTCTTTTAGATTAGAGATAGGTCTTTCCTATCTAAGTGTATTTAACCAATAAATGTTTAGTGTTTAGTCATACAAGGATCTCCATGTGTTTTCTCTAAATAGCTGCAATCCAAACCATCCTCTGCTACCTACTCTGTAACTGGAGTGGGTGCTCATTCCTTAGTGCTCTGCTGTTTTACCTATTGTGGGTAAAAATCAACAACCTCTAACAATTTGCATGCGGACGAATGCAGCACTAGCGCAAACATGTTTCACTAGAGAGTTCCACCCAGTCAGGAGGCTGCATTCCAGACAAGTGGGGCCCCAGTGCATCTTGGGGGTGTGTGTGTGTCTCCCTGTTGTGAAACCTCTCTCATATATGCTATATGCTGCAGGGAATGATCCCGCGCTAACCAGGGCTGTCTTTAGAGAGCCCTGGCGGGGCTCAGGGCCTGGGAGAAATCAGCCAGTGGGGGGGGGGCTTGCAGTTAATTTTAAGGGGGGGGTGTTTAAAAGAGCAGGACCTGGGGCCAGGGCTGGATTAAGCTAGTGTGGGGCCTGTAGCATATGTTATAAAGGGGTTCTAAATTTGTTTAAAAATGCACATATTAGAACATTAATTATTTACTTGCATAGTAAAGTAATTCACTGAGTTGTGAGTGAGTGAATGAAGGAATAAAACAAATGAAAACAAATATTCTTATTCAAATTCATCCCCAGAGTAAATCTTGCTCTGATATTAACAGCAGATGGTTTTTCCTTGGATTGGCTTTTTAAAAAGCTACTATTTTAATGTGCAAACAGTGGATAAGGCTATCAGCGCCTTCCAGCTTACCAGGGGTGGGGCGGTGGGACATGGGCATCACCATCTCATCCAGCATCTTAAGGAAAGCGAGTGTGACAAGAAATTTCCAAGAAATGGACAGGCTATTTCCTTCGGGCTGCTGCAAGCCCCGGCTTTTCGCCGTAAATTGGAGCACTGCCTGGGCAGCAAAACGAACTTTCCCTTCAACAGGAATGAATGAATCTGCGAGGGCTGAGTGACTGGTGAGTATCAAGACTGCAACGGTTCTTCTCCCGCCTAGGGCGGACTGCAGAAGCAGAGAGGAGGATCGATCTCCAGACAGGAGAGGAGGTGATAGGAACAGGAGAAAAGCTTGCAAGCATTTCGTGCGGGGCCCTCGAAAACGCGGGGCCTGTAGCAAATGCTACTTTTGCTACTAGGTTAACCCGACTCTGCTGCTGGGGCAGTTGCCTGCTTGCCCTGCCCTAAGGAGAGCCCGGAAGCTATCCTTGTTGCAGAAGCAGATTGGGACTGCAGGAGACGGAGGCATGCTGAGCATCCACTTGAGTACCTGGCCTGACCCCGTGTGGGCGCATCTTGGCTCGCTGCCTTAGGACAGTTTTAGTGTGGATGCCAACCACTCTGTCTAACATGCACGTTGAAGAGCTGTCGCCACTAAAGCAAGGGGTTCTGCAACATGTGTGGGCACCTTTTTTAACGCCAGCCCTCCTTCCCTGCAGGAAATCGCGTTCCCGTGAGTCCAGAGTTGCTGCCCACCAAGGAGGCTGCCCAACTGACCAAAGCTTTCTGCTCTCGGCTGGGGGGGGGGCAGGCTGCCTTTGTGAACTGCAAAGAGGCAAGCCCCGCCTGGTCCATCTCCGAGTTTGCTGACACAGAAGAACACAATGAAGTGTGTGTTTGAAGGATGGCTGGGCTCCATCCCCGGCTCTCGGCAGCTGCTCCCATTTCATCCAGCCCTGATGTACACAGCAGCTCCCAGGGAAAGGCTTTTAGAGCAGCAATGAAAGAGCAGCCAGCCCAGTGTCGGGGGAACGCAAGGGACAAGGGAGGGTTACCCACGCCTTCCCTGTAAATGGTCAGCTTTGTATAATCATGAACTTTAGATTGTGTAAGCTCCTTGGGGGGGGCAATAAACTCCACCCACAAGTTAGTCTACTCTCCCCCGCCTCATTTTTTGCTTTACTTAGAGTACATCTAGAGTTATCCAATTAAAGAAATCTGAGACTAAGTCGCACATATCAGCACATAAACACCACCATGGTTCTGTAATATAAAGCATGCTATTTTGTTTTTAATCATGCATGCATACATTCTGTAGTAGCAGGAAGCGTCTAAAAAGAGGTATTCCCTCCAGTGCAAAAGAGAAAAAGGGGAAACCTTAAGAACATAAGAACAGTCCTGCTGGATCAGACCCAAGGCCTACCCAGTGCAGCATCCTGTTTCACACAGTGGCCAACCAGGCGTGAAATGAAGACATGCCCTCTCTCCTGCTGCTGCTCCCCTGCAACTGGTATTCAGTGGCATCTTGCCCCTAAGGCTGGAGGAAGCCTATAGCCCTCGGACTAGTAACCATGGATAGACCTGTTCTCCATCAATTTGTCTAAACCCCTCTTAAAGTCATCCAGGCTGTTGGCTGTCACCACATCTTGTGGCAGGGAATTCCATAGGCTGAGTATGTGTTGTGTGAAAAAGTACTTCCTTTTGTCAGTCCTAACAGCCACCTGTCCCCTTAAGTGGCACAGCGGGGAAATGCTTGACTAACAAGAAGGTTGCCGGTTTGAATCCTCGCTGGTACTATATTGGGCAGCAGCAATATACAGGTGAAACTCGAAAAATTAGAATATCGTGCAAAAGTTCATTAATTTCAGTAATGCAAATTAAAAGGTCAAACTGATATATGAGACAGACGCATTACATGCAAAGCGAGATAAGCCAAACCTTAATTTGTTATAATTGTGATGATCATGGCGTACAGCTCATGAAAACCCCAAATCCACAATCCCAGAAAATTAGAATATTACATGGAACCAAGAAGACAAGGATTGAAGAATAGAACAATATCGGACCTCTGAAAAGTATAAGCATGCATATGTATTCAGTACTTGGTTTGGGCCCCTTTTGCAGCAATTACTGCCTCAATGCGGCGTGGCATGGATGCTATCAGCCTGTGGCACTGCTGAGGTGTTAGGGAAGACCAGGATGCTTCAATAGCGGCCTTCAGCTCTTCTGCATTGTTTGGTCTCATGTCTCTCATCCTTCTCTTGGCAATGACCCATAGATTCTCTATGGGGTTCAGGTCAGGCGGGTTTGCTGGCCAATCAAGCACAGTAATCCCATGGTCATTGAACCAGGTTTGGGTACTTTTGGCAGTGTGGGCAGGTGCCAAGTCCTGCTGGAAAATGAAGTCAGCATCCCCATACAGCTCGTCTGCAGAAGGAAGCATGAAGTGCTCCAAAATCTCCTGATAGACGGCTGCGTTGACCCTGGACTTAATGAAGCACAGTGGACCAACACCAGCAGATGACATGGCTCCCCAAATCAACACAGACTGTGGAAACTTCACACTGGACTTCAAGCATCTTGCATTGTGTGCCTCTCCATTCTTCCTCCAGACTCTGGGCCCTTGGTTTCCAAATGGGATGCAAAAGTTGCTCTCATCAGAAAAGAGGACTTTGGACCACTGAGCAACAGACCAGTTCTTTTTTTCTGGAGCCCAGGTAAGACGCTTCTGATGCTGTTTGTTGTTCAGGAGCGGCTTGACAAGAGGAATACGACATTTGAAGCCCATGTCCAGGATCCGTCTGTGTGTGGTGGCTCCTGATGCACTAACTCCAGCCTCAGTCCACTCCTTGTGAAAGTCCCCAACACTTTTGAATGGCCTTTTCCTGACAGTCCTCTCCAGGCTGCGGTCATCCCTGCTGCTTGTGCACCTTTTTCTTCCACACTTTCCCCTTCCACATCACTTTCTATTAATGTGCTTTGATACAGCACTTTGGGAACATCCAACTTCTTTTGCAATTACCTTTTGAGGCTTTCCCGCCTTATGGAGGGTGTCAATGATGGTTTTAGCCCTTAAAGTAATTGTTGCAAAAGGGGCCCAAACCAAGTACTGAATACATATGCATGCTTATACTTTTCAGAGGTCCGATATTGTTCTATTTACAATCCTTGTTTTATTGGTTCCATGTAATATTCTAATTTTCTGGGATTGTGGATTTGGGGTTCTCATGAGCTGTACGCCATGATCATCACAATTATAACAAATTAAGGCTTGACTTATCTCGCTTTGCATGTAATGCGTCTATCTCATATATCAGTTTCACCTTTTAATTTGCATTACTGAAATTAATGAACTTTTGCACGATATTCTAATTTTTCGAGTTTCACCTGTAGGAAGATGCTGAAAGGTGTCATCCCACACTGCGTGGGAGGAGGCAATGGTCAACCCCTCCTGCATTCTACCAAAGAAAACCACAGGGCTCTGTGGGTGCCAGGAGTCGAAATTGACTGACGAAATTGACTCTACCTTTTAACATGCCCATATGAACACACAGGACTCTGAGCTGGGGGCGCGGGTGGCAATGTAATTCTTTAAAGCCATGAGAGTTAGAAACTTTTCTCTCTTGATGGCACACTTTACCTTTACCTTAACAGCCACCTAATGATGCAGTGGGGAAATGACTTGCCTAGCAAGCCAGAGGTTGCCGGTTTGAATTCCCGCTGGTATGTTTCACCAACTGTGGGAAACACCTATATGGGGCAGCAGTGATACAGGAAGGTGCTGAAAGGCATCATCTCATACTGCGCAGGAGGAGGCAATGGTGAACCCCTCCTTTCTGTTCACTCAGGCTTTTAAAAATTCATTTTTTAAAACAAAATTTTAAATGGTATTGTATTATATTGTATTTTTGGGGTGTGTGTGTGTGTGATGATTTGATGCGTTTGGTGTGTTTTTATTGGATGTTTTAATGTTGTGTTGTGAGTTACCCAGAGAACAATTTGTTATGGGGTGGTGAACAAATAAAATGTTTTATTATTATATTACTATTCAACTGTTCAGCGTGCTGTTTTTATAGCCATCGGTGCAGTCTTGATTTTACTGTTGTTGAAGCAGGGCAGGGCAGACATAAAAGAAAAAGGGGAACCGGAACACACATGGCTTTGCGCACTTGCAGTGCCAAGTTCAGGCAGGAGTGCTGCTGAATAGTGCAGGAAAGACCCACCGCAGAGGCGCAGCTCTTGGAGGCGGGGGGGGGGGGGCACCTCTGTAGTTCTCTTGCTATGCCCCTGCTCTTCTCCAATGCCTGGTGAGTTAGATGAGGTGTCAGCTGCTGAGCACTTCACAGGCTAAAACCAGCACCAGAGTGTACTCAGTTATGGAGACTGTGCATGAGAAATGCTTTGAACCCTCAACATGCACTATATAAATGATAAATTATGAGTGAGCTATCGGCAGCCAGCAGGGGTGTGCACGGATTGTGATTCAGTCACCGATTCGACACACAGTCCAGGCAACTTCAAAAGGGAGGAGAGCAGGTCCGTACTTGCTCCTCTGCCACTCGCTGCAGCTTAGTGCAACCCCCTCCAGCACCCCACGTGCAGTGCCTGCGCTCCTGCGCTTGTGCAGCAGTGGCATGCGCATGGCCTTCATGCATGGGCAGTGGTCATTGCATGCATGAGGTGTGCTGTGGGGCGTGACGCCACAGCAGGAGGCTGCAGCGAGCAGCGGAGGAGCAGGCATAGACCTGCTCTCCTCCCTGGGCATCGAATCGGTGATCGAATCACGATTCGTGCACTTCCCTAGCAGCCAGTATTAATCAGAGAGTGAATGCAGTCTGCTCCCAGCAATCCACTCTGATCAGGATCCAGGGACCTCCATCTTCATCATAAATATGTACTGTACATAATATTTTTAGAATGTGAGCCCTTTGGGGACAGAGAGCCATCTTATTTATTTGTTATTTCTCTTTATAAACCACCCTGAACCATTTTTGGGAGGGCGGTATAGAAATAAATAAATAAATAAATAAATAAATAAATAAATAAATAAATAAATAAATAAATAAATAAATAAATGGTTTATAGTGTCCAACCGCAGCACTACACATGAACTACCTTGCTGGAACCCTTATTCTGGCCCAGATAATTTACTGGGCACTGTTCAGCTTCTCCACCCTTGGCAGAGGACTGAGGTTCCCAAGCGTGGGTCCTCTGGTGATGCTGGACTAGAACTCCCATCATCCCCAGTCACAGTGGCCAAAGGCCAATGAGCTGGGAGATGATGGGTGTTGTAGTCCAACATCTCAGGAGCCAAGCTTGGGAGCCCCCATCCTAGCAGAAACGCTGCTGTGGGCCTATGTTAAGAGACCTGCCAAGGAGCTGTGTGTAGTTCCTAGTCAGATTGCAAACATCTGGTTCAAGATGGCCATGACATCTCACATCCAAGCCACAGCCTGAGACCCCTCCGGGGCCATAGGTCACAGCACCTGTTCTGCATGCAGAAGGTCCTCCCAGGTTCAAATCCTGGCAGCATCTCCAGATAGGGAAGGGGGAAACTCCTGCCTGAAACCTTGGAGAGTCGCTGCCAGTCAGTGAAGGCAATACTAAACCAGATGGACCAAGGGTCTGACTCAGTAGGAGGCAACTTCATGCACTTCCTTACAGGCAGCTCCACCTGAACATGGTGAAATATAACAAGAGGGGGGGGGGATGCGATCTCATTTCCCAGAGTAATCCAGTCCCTTGGGCTCTGCTCTTTTCTGTCCCCTGAAGCAACCAGAACCAGTTAAACTGGTTGACTGTCCAGCACTGGAGACAAATAGTTTGTACCAGAGAACATAAAACCACAGGCAGGCAGCACAGAGCCTTGTCCTGGAAGGGGATTGCATAATTATTTTCCCACCAGCAGGGCCCTAGCAAGGTTGGCGTGGGCCCAGGGATGAGATTTTTAAATGGGCTCCTCGCTGCCTTCCTCTCCTTCTCCTGGCCATGTCTGCTGGCCCCGTATTTCTAAAGAAAACTCAAGTCTACCTGGAAATCCTGGTTGTGATTACTCACAGAATGAAAAATGAACTCTGCAAATGTTCAGAGGCCCTTTCGGTTATCCTTACTTTCTATGTCCCGAGGCTGATTTCCAGGCATTCAAAAGAGGTTATGGGAGCCAAGCCTGGGTTCAAATTAAGCCCCCAAATGTACTGCAGCTCTTGCCTTAGGGACTTAAAAAAACCTACCTGGAGCTTGTGAAATGTCAGGAGAGGTGATGTACACTTAATATAACTGAAATAAATTATCACTAGCATGCCAAAAACTTGTCACATCATCACTCCCTATAAAGCAGAACTTTCCCCAGCTCTAAAAGCTGGAGGAGAGGCACCAAGGAGTGAAGGCATTTCTTGTTGCAATTATTCTTCCTCGTTTACATGTAACCCCCACAAAAAGGAAAGAAAATACTAGCGCCTTAAGGAACCCTCCTCCTGTAGCTCTTCCTCCACTCTGAATTAATCCCCTTTCCCATCAACAATTAAGAAACTTCTTTTCATCTCAAGGGCCTGTTATCAAAGGAGCAGGCGAAGAAAAAAAATCTTGAGCATTACAGGCAGACAGCCATCGCGCAGGCGGGGCGCAGAGCACGGGTTTTAAAAGATCACTCCCAAGCTAGGAGTGCTACTAGCCTCTTCGGGCTGTACATGATTGGCTGGTAAAGATACCGAGAGAGGCAAGGCAAGGCAAGGCTCTTTTCAACAGCTGCGGTGGGAGACAAGGGGACAGGGGTGGGGGGCGAGGGAGGGTGAGATGAAGGAGGACATGTGGGGATCTGCCTAGGGAATCGAGGCAGCTGGTCGCTCTGTCCACTCTCCTCGCTCCCTTTTGCTGCATTCTTGTGCAAAGCCTTCCATGAAGCCTCCCCAGTCCCCATCCTCCTCCACATGCGGAGGCTGACATGGGGATTGTGGTGGGGAATATTATTAGCTATATACTCACAGCCCCAGACGAGGCCGAGGGAGAGACCAGGAGGAGGGGAGAAGTACTACCTTTTCGGTTTTGCCAACTGCTTGATGGTCCTCTCCTCTCCTCTCCTCTCCTCTCCTCTCCTCTCCTCTCCGCTGTCCTGTCCCTCATGCCTCGCAGTCTCTCTTTTGGGTGGGCACGGGTGGGAGAGATGTAACCACGGGCCCTGCACCATGAAATGCATTAGGAAGGCTGGGCCAACTCCCATTCTCCCCACCACCACCACCACCAGACAAGTGACCAAATGTTGCTGGGAGCGCAAACCATGCACCCAGATGATTCATGCTGCGCCACACATCCCGGAGCTGGGGAGGCCAGGACCACGCATCTTGGCCTCCAGATATCCCACAATGCACTGCATGACATGCACGGTTCATTAGGAGATTCCCCCAGGAGACAGGCACTCTAGGCGCCAGTCTCTGTGTCTCTGTGAATGCAGCCCAAGCAGACACACAATCCCGGATCCAGGGTTAAGAGTGTGCTCAAGCCTTTCACCTCGGCTAAAAGCTGGGCTAGGTGGTGCTGCCTCACAGGGATGAGGATTGATTCTGGTGGTTCTCACATGCAGCCTAACCCAGGGTTAGGCTGCGTGTGAGAACAGCCTCCATGTATTGTTTGCCAGCTGTCAGAGGAGCATGGGGACAGTTAGAGGGTAGTGGAGGAACAGGAATGGTGAGCTCAGGTAATTTAGGGAAAGCTTTGCTGGTAAAGCAGATCTTGAGCAGTTCTGCATATAATGTGTGATTGTAGCACAGAAGTGCAGCAATTGCACAGGATATAGAGAAGCTCAACTCCTGTTTTAAAAAGTACAAAAATAGGTACAATATAAAGGTACAAAAGGAGGCTGCTACAATTTCATTAGCCAGGGTGGTGAATACTATGCCCAGTATCAGTTGCTGCATATAAGAATGGGATAACTGCAGAACTGCTGGATATGCATAGCCTAAAAAATCACCTTTGTGATGGTGAAGCCTGATTGGCTGAGCTGGTGCAATGGCACAGAATGTTCAGCTGCTCACGGAAGGAAACAATTTGCTGTCCAGCTTCTGTGAGGGAAGGGAAAGTTGTTAGTTAGCTGGGGTTAAAGCTTCACATAAGATATGGCTGAGGACTGTGATGAGTTCCTGGGGATATAGGGAGGGAATAGTGCAAAACAGGAAACTTACTGGGGGAGAAAGAACCCAAAGGGAGAGAATAAGCCTCAAGAAGAAGGAAGGTGACAAAATGAGGCAAAGAGGGAATTCTGAAGAAACTTCACAATGCTTAAGGCCACGAGCAGAAATCATGTTCAGGAATGAGAGAGGGAGAAGAGTCCCGGGGAGGCTGGTTAGGAGACAAAGGCCGAATTCAGATGTGACATGAAACCGGGATTAAACAGGGCAGAGGTTGGAACGTCCTTACGTCCAAATATGTGAACCTCCCAATCCCGGATGCTGCCACAGCTGCATAACTGCAGCTTGGTGCTGATTTTGAAACTGCAATCATAGAGACAGCGGCGCAGACCTGCCCAGGATTGTGCCCGCTCCATGGCTGCGGCGCTTCTCACTGGCCGCCTCTCCGAGCACCAGCCCCGCCCCTCCTCCTGTCACCTATCCAGTGTTATGGAGTTGCACAGCAACAGGGACGCCGCCACCTCCCACCCCAAGCTTGACAGCCTGTCCAGCACACAGTCACACGGGGCTTTCCCTCTTCCCACTCTGCCCCTTGCTCCCCGCACCTGGCAAGCAGGAGGGAAAGGGGGCGGGATGACAAGAAGGGAACTAAGCCCTTTGCTCCCCGAGAATGAAGCAGCAATGATGTATGATCACAAGCAGAAACAATCCATCCATCCATCCATTCATTCGATTTCTATACTGCCCTTCCAGAAATGGCTCAGGGCGGTTTACATGGAGAAATAATAAATAAATAAGATGGATCCCTGTCCCCAAAGGGCTCACAATCTAAAAATCCAGGTGGCAACATGAGCAGGGGCCCCCATCACAGTGCCGAAAGGGGAACAAATGGCTGGGGTGGGTACCTGGAGTTGGGTTTAAAAGGCAGGCCCAACCAGGGATTCTTGTGTAGCCAAGTTCTATTTTTTTTTTCATGTAAAGGTTGGGGAAGGGGGTTCCCCAACAAAAAGGTTGGGGAAGCCCCTTCCCCTTGGAGGTTTGCGGCCTCTAGGCTTACTCATGAGAAGGGCCCAGCAGGATCGGCATTGCCATCACTGAGAAGGGGGCTCCCCCCTCTGTGACAATGATGGATGCCGACCCTGGGCGGACTGCGCTCACTCAAGAGAGTGCCAGGCCATGAGGACACCCCCTCACAACTCACGAGAAGAACCATCAGAGGGGAGAGAGTAGCTGAGCAGAATCATGAATAACGCGCGATGACAGAACAAGCCCTTCGTCCATGGACACTCTCACGAGAGTGTCAAGCCCTATATCGAGCCAGGTTGCTCCAAGGAGGAAAGGAGCAGAGAGGTGACTGACTGCTCTCCCTGTCTTGGCGACAGCTGCCAAGTAACTGTCAAAGCATTCCCCCTGCCAGCCCACCCACCCATGTGGGCATGGGTACCCTTGCTTGTGCCCCGAAATGGCAACCCCACTCTCCTGGGGTCCCTGGAAATCGGGGCTCCCCTCTCCCGCGATTCCCTGCGCTGACAAATCTGCATATGGTGCAACGCAAGATCGGGCCTGGGAATTTGGAATGGGTGTAAAGATCCATCCACACACCTGATGTTCCACCGTCTATGCATGTGGCATAGAGCATCAAGATCACCTCTGAGTGCATGCAAGGTTTCACAGGGAAGTGGGGAGGGCTGCAGTGCTTCTCTTTTACCATGGAGAGCTGGGGGCCCCACACAAGTGGGGTCCCCTTTGTTGGGTTAGCTCAAGTCATGAGCATGCAGTCCAATGGGAGACCTGGGGGGTAACAACCCTATTTATTTTATTTTATTTTATTACATATATATCCCGCTCTTCATCCAAGGAGCCCAGAGTGGTGTACAAGATTATGTTTACCCGCACAACAACCCTGTGAAGTAGGTTAGGGTGAGAGATACACGACTGGCCCAGAGTCATCCAATGAGTTTCATGGCCAAATGGGGATTTGAACTCAGGTCTCCCCGGTCCTAGTGCAACACTCTAACCACTATGCCATGTCAGACTGGCACTCTCATGAGAGGGATAGCTCACCAGCAACAAACTGCCAGCAGAGCAGGACTGTAGTTTGGTCTGCATGGCCTGTTTGGATGGGGTGATCCCTCACAACAGCATCCTAGGTCATGGTGGGACAGGACCCCCCCCCCCCTTGGATCCTGTGCCCTCCCTCATATACATATCCCCTCCTAGGAAGTCTTCATGTTCCCTTCCCTTTCCTGAGTAACAGGGAAATAGTGCCCCCCCATGCAGCCCGAAATCGAATCTGTGAGGGACTATTTTGGTGCAGGGCTTTTTGGAAGGCTTTGGAAGAAGCACTGGCATAGTGTGGCATTTAAAGGGATTTAAATGCCATTTTGCATGCTGAGGTCAGGCAGACTGTTCCAAAAATGCACAATCGTGCTTGGCACGCCCCCTTCAAGATCGTGGCTAATCGTGGCCGTTCTGCTGACGTGCTGGTGCTTTGCCCGCAGTCTGGCCGTGCAGCTTGCTGAGATCGGCCTCGGCCCCATCAACCGGAGGTTGATGCACCATGGTTGGACAAACGTCTGCGGTGCGATTTAAAGTTTAAAGTTGTAACCGCGGGTTTGCCAGCCTCCGGTTTCATGTTACGTCTGAATTTGGCCAGAGTGAGGAGGAAGCAAGTTAGACCTTGACAAAAGGAAACATTCTTCCAGTTGTGGCTTCTACTGTCACTGCAGCCCTGGGACTTGGCAACAGGACAGAAGCAACAAGGGCAAAGAAGCGTCGGTGGGTGGGTGGGGAGCAGAACTGCATTTCACATATTGAGCTAAATGAACCAGCCAACTCTTGGCCTTCAGTCATCCAGCACACAAGTACATAAAACTATGCAATAAAATTCTGCCAGCAAATGAGGTCAGCAACCCAGCACTAAGTCTGCGTAGCCTCTGAAATTCTGGCCATGTGCCTCATGGCCTGAGGACTAGTCCCTCAGACAGGTACTGAGGATTTTGAAATATGCTTCCCCATCCTGCTATTCCATACCCCTTCTTTCAGAATGAGCTTCTTCCTATTTTCTTCATCCTTCAAAAATAAAAACCTACTCCGACCTTTCACACAGTTCTGCCACTTGCGTATCTCAAAGCGGATGTCTGTAGAATTTCAGCAAGGCCTTTGTATGTGTGTGTCCCCCAAACAAATGTTTTGTCCATTGCACTGCTGTTAGCCTGATAAGCGCTGAACAAGGACTCTGCTGCTTTCTAGTTTGCATTTGTTAAAAGAGCCACGCTTCTATGTTCCCAAAGCCCAGCTCTCCATCCGCTCCAACAAATCAGGCCAAACAAGGCCAGAAAAACTCCTTGAACGACAGCAGGGGTCATGGACGTAACCTGTTGGGGGTGTGTGTGTCGGCATGTACTGCAGAGTTATCGCAGACATAATCAGGGCTGTGTGACTGTTGCAATTCTGCAGGAGCAGAAAAAGCACCACCATGGCCTCATTCAGGCTCTGGGTGCGTTCTCATGATCCATTTGCCATCGGAAGTTAGAGGAGGAGGAGGAGGAGACATGCATGCTTTCTTGAATCTTGGCTGGAGTGATAGTGTAAAAAATAGGATAGATCTCTGTTTGCTGCTGTGCTGAGCTGACATTTATTTATTTGTTTGTTTGTTTGTTTATTTGTTTATTTATCATTTAACATATTTTATACTGCCCAAAGCTTACATCTCTGGGTGGTTTACAACAAGATTTTTTTTAAAAAGTAAAACATTAAACAAAAACAAACAAGAAATTTAAAACACAATTTAAAATTTAATATTCTAAAAACAACATTAAAACAATCAAAACAATATCAGTTAAAAGCCTGGGTGAACAGATGTGTCTTTAAAGACTTTTTAAAAGTTGTCAGAGATGGGGAGGATCTTATTTCACTAGGGAGCGCATTCCAAAGCCCTGGGGGAACAACGGAGAAGGCCTGTCGTTTAACCACCAGATTTAAGATCCACAATAACGGTTAAACGTCTGCCATGCCAAGCCAAGATCTGCTCTGTTTTTATGTGGCACATGAGCAATCCAGCCGAGATTCACAGGACTACGTATGCCTCCTCCCTGCTGATGGAGATGTTACTCCATAAGCATTAGACTCTTACCACCAATATCTCCTATTGATCACTAGGGACATTAGGAGTGGAGGCAGAGAGTGTAGGGCTGCCCCCTTGCTCTCCCTCTCATTTCTTGTATCTCTGCTGGGATGGGTAGACTGATACTCATAGGAGACCCCCTTCCTCTTTGCTCTCTCTGGTCTCCCCCCACCCCCAATGAGGTAGCTAGCACAGGATGCAGGCTTTCTATCTAAGTTCATAACGTCTTCAAATAAACCTTTACTTGTTTAAGCAATTGTCTCCAGACCTCATCTGTGAGATCCGTTCTCATCAAACTGGGTTTCTCTGCTGAGCAAGAGGTTGATTCAAATTCTCCCCCACACTCCAGATGTTTGGTGGCAAAGGGGTCCCGAGAGCCCGCCTGATGGGGCACGGCCAGCCTCACACCGGCACATCTCCTCCTCTCCTTACACCTGCGCGTGACTTACGTTACTCCCAGGTTCTTGGCAAACCCTAGTTTGTCGTCTCAGCCAAACTAGGCCAACAATGAGGCAATTCCCACAATCACTGGGACGTGGGCTAAGGGAACTTAGCCCACTTCCCAGGGATCGTGGGAACCACCAGGCTTGCAGACGAGGCCGGTTGGTGCTCCCAAGGCGGCTAGCCTGCCTAACTCCCACTCCCCTTAAATGAGGTTAACGGAGCAAGAGCTCCGTTAACCCCATTTTTTTGCTCGTGTGTTGCTGCGGCAACACACGAGTAGACCCCCTACTCGCGTGGGGCATCCTGAGACTTCCAGGGGCCACATGGCCCCCGATCCCCTCAGCCCCCGCCAGCTCTGTGATGGAGCCGGCAGTCATGTGGGTGTCCAATCCGGCTGCCCCAGGGCTGCTCTTTGATTGTCTGCAGGGAGAGAGGGCTAAGCCCGCTCTCCCCGCAGACCTGACAGAAGCTCTTCTAACAGATCATAGGAACATGGGAAGCTGCCATATACTGAGTCAGACCCTTGGCCCATCTAGCTGAGTATTGTCTACACAGACTGGCAGCGGCTTCTCCAAGGTTGCAGGCAGGAGTCTCTCTCTGCCCTCTCTTGGAGATGCTGCCAGGGAGGGAACTTGGAACCTCGATGCTCTTCCCAGAGCGGCTCCATCCCCTAAGAGGGGAAGATCTTCCAGTTCTCACACTTCTAGTCTCCCATTCATATGCAATTAGGGTGTACCCTGCTTAGCTAAGGGGACCAGTCATGCTTGCTGCCATAAGACCAGCTCTCCTCTTCAGTGGCTTCTGCATATCAGCATTGCAGACCGCATTTAAACCACAGAGTGGGATCGGATGTTACTTGGAACATCTGTTAAGGCCAAGCTTCACGCGATGTCCCTCAAATTGTGTGAAGCACATGCCCCTCCCCTCGGAAGCACATGCCCCTCCCACCCCCAGGTGTGTGCCTACTTCCAAGCCAAGACCGGTCATGACATCCAAACCAACCTATCTTTGCTTATTCTAACTTGCTTCAGATAACCCGAAATCTGAACCCAAGGGCTTGAGTGAGTGTCAGATCTTGGGTTCTCCGAAGCAAGTATGTTTGGATAAGCCAAGATTGGTTGGTTTGGACCTGATGAAGTCTCAGAAACCAGAGTAGCCACCTACTGAGATTTCCAATAGTCAGAGGGCAAAGCTTCCGTGTTCCATGACTAAGTTTAGATTTTAGCCTCCTTAGGGCATGGATTTCTCTTTTGCTTACGTTGCTTTGTAAAAGCACTGCACATCTAAACAACAGCAGAATTGTTGCCTCCACTGGGTAGAATCCATTATTTAAACAGACTGCTGGACTTCAAAAACAAGTTCAGGACCCATCAGTATTGCAGAGGAGCCAAATTTTAAAACAAAACAAAACACCTTGATATTTCTTTTAATGGAGCATGGCAAGCTTCAAGCTGCATGTGGTTCTGCTGCTTAGAAGGCATGTGATACTAAATGTCATCCTGGCAGGCAATCTCTTTGCTAGATATGGATACCAAGACAAAAACCCCTCTTTCAGTTTGCTCCGCCATCAAATATGGAACAGGAAGAAGGGAGATGGTACAGCTTTGTGGTCTGTTTGGCAGTGGCGGTTCCTTTCGCATACCCATGGCTGAGAGCATTAATTCCCAAACTGTGCCAGAGGAAAATCAATTAAACAAACCATTAAAGGCTCCTACAAAGCCAACATAACCACCATCAGAGGGGAGTGTCTGATGCATCTTTGCACAGTTTACTGGTCTAGGCTTCCTTCCTTCTAATCCGTTTACACAGGAGTGGACTGAAAACCCTGCCTCCTCTCTGCACTAGGAGCGATCTGAGCATTGATTAAGAAACATAATGAGAAGAGGATGCCCATTGTAGCTCTGTGTGAGTTCCTGCTCTGAGCTGGCCTCCTTCCAATCAGGGGGGCACATCAAGATTAGCAGCCCATGCAAAAACACAAGAGAGGGCAGGGTGCCTCCAGTTTTTGAACTCAAGTGTAGGAAAATCCCAGTCTTTATTTGTCATCAGCCATCACAAAGAACTGTGGGCGTGGGGGGTGGGGTGAAACTGCAATTAAGCTTCAGCTGATGAATTGCACCAATTTAATCAGTCAGAGCTTGAAGGCAGTGTTGCTCCGTCAGTGCATCATTAGCTTGTGCTTGGGTGGTTTCACCTTTCCGGTGGCACCTTGCAAAGAACAGAATCCACACACAGGTGGTTAATCAACACCCCTTGATGGTTGCCTATTCCAATCTTTAAATTTTCAAAATTTGACTTTCAAATCAGGTTCTCACCATAGCTCCCTGCTCTGCTGGATTTAAAGAGCCTCTTAATTACCCATTACTTCCACCCCTAAAGAGTTTTAATCACTCACTGACTTCCAGACACATTTTCAACATTCTTCCCGGCCAGATGAATGGACTAAGGGTGCAAACGGATTTCCTCAGCATAAAGCCCATTACTATTTCCTAGCAAGATGCCCACAGTCATGACAGGTTGGTTTTGCATATTACAGGATCCTGGGGTGAGTGTGCATAAGGCGCATAAATATGCATGTGCATACAGAGACTAACTGGGTAAAGAGGCACCTTTTACCATGGTGATTCTCTTTATTTAGCAGGGGGAGAGTAACTGGCCCCATCCACCCCCAGCACAGTACTTCCAGTGACTGTTGCTGGTGTGTGTCTTATGTTTCTTTTTAGAATGTGATCATCTGCAAGCAGCCGTGGCTAGCAGACTGCGGCACTCTCAGGGAGGTGGGTCCCCCACAATTGCACCACGCACTTGTGCGGTTCATTACTGGAGCTCTGGGGGGCGGGGCAACACGTCCCAGCCTCCTGACCCTCGGAGCGACTGGCAGCAGTCAGTGCTTGTCTGGGCGGGCGATCTGCCCACCCAAGGCAAGGAAACTGCTCGTCGGCAGGGAGGTAAGTTCTTCAGGGCTTCCTCCTCGCTATCAACCCTTTTGCCCTTTTTTTAAACTGATCAAGAGAAGGGGCTCAGTGACTGGCCCGAGGTTACTCAGTGAAGGTTGTGTTGTAGTCTGTCTTTTTTATGATTTGTTGTTTAGACGTTTGTCCCAGTGGGAATCCTGTAGAGAGTGGGGCGGGTGTGTGTGTGGCGAGGGGTGGGTGGGTCAGAAAGGATAAGGAGACAATGGAGTCCTTTCTGAATACACTCGTAGTTAAATCTGCATAACATTGCTTTGCCTTTATGTGGGAAGTGGCTATAAAACAACTGGTCACTTGGCTGCCCGTAATCCTAGTCCGATAGCCTTAAATCGCCGTTCTCAGGAAACAAAACACCGCCAGCTGTAGCAGACTGGCCGCTGTGTTTTTGTCTGCAAACACCAATGTCATGATCTAGTTGTGCTGCGGGTTGCACCACAAAGTGCAACCCACAACCACTACAGGGATCACCACCACTACAGGGAGGAGAGCTGGTCTTGCGGTAGTGAGCACCAATGTCCCCCTTTGCTAAGCAGGATCTCCCCTGGTTTTCATTTGGATGGGTGACTACATGTAAGCGCTGCCTGCTGTCAGATATCCCCCTTACGGGATGGGGCCACAGGTCAGTGGTAGAGCCCCTGCTTGCAGGCAGAAGGTTCCAGATTCAGTCCCTGGCAGCATCTCCAGGTAGGTCTGGGAAAGACTCCTCCCTGAAAGCTTGGAGAGCTGCTGCCAGCCCTTGTAGACTATACTGAGCTAGATGGACCAATGGTCTGACTCAGTATAAGGCAGCTTGCTATGTTTCCATGTACTGTAGGGGCAAGATATACATATTTTAAACAGACAGACCAACCTTGGTTCTAAGGTAGCCGGGTCCTGCTCATGTCCACACCCTTTCAGACACAGCCATCACTGTCAAACAGGAGCTGCAGCTCTCCGTTGCCCGGATGCCTGGACACAAATTCAGATTTGTCTCTGTACTGTGAGGAATTCCCTCCCTGAACACAGCACACTTAGGAATGTTAAGAACATAGGAAGCTGCCATTTACTGAGTCAGACCCTTGGTTCATCTAGCTCAGTCTATACCAGGGTTTCTTAACCTTGGTCCCCCAGATGTTGTTGGATTACAACTCCCAGAATCCCCAGATATGGCCTTTGTGCCTGGGGATCCTGGGAGTTTTAGTCCAACAACATCTGGGGGCCGAAGGTTAAGAAACCCTGGTCCACACAGGCTGGCAGCAGCTTCTCCAAGGTTGCAGGCAGGAGTCTCTCTCAGCCCTACCTGGAGACACCAGGAAGGGAACTTGGAACCTTCTGCATGAAAGCAGGCAGGTGTTCTTTCCAGAGCAGCCCCATCCCTAAGGGGAATATCTGACAGTGCTCACATGTGGTCTCCTATTCAAATGCAACTAGGGTGGACCCTGCTTAGCAAAGGGAACAATCCGTGCTTGCTACCACAAGATCAGCTCACCTATATAACAGACACATCACAGATGGTTCATCTGCAAATTCCCACAGATCCTTTATTTTCTTTACATTTATATCCCACTCTTCCTCCAAGGAGCCCAGAGTGGTGTACTACATACTTGAGTTTCTCTTTCACAACAACCCTGTGAAGTAGGTTAGGCTGAGAGAGAAGTGACTGGCCCAGAGTCACCCAGCTAGTTTCATGGCTGAATGGGGATTTGAACTCGGGTCTCCCCGAGTTCAAATCCCCACCCGGTCCTAGCTGATGCCAAATCAGCAAACAGGTTTTCAGATAAAAATCAAAGCAGCCACTTAGGAAAACAAAAAGTTCGCTGCTGGGTAAGACCATGATGAGCGTCAGCATCATTGTCCAGCATTGGCTAGCCCAGGGGTCCCCAGCTGTTGTTAGACTACAAATCTCATCACCCCCTGCCTTGTGGCAGGGGATGATGGGATTTGTAATCCAACAACATTGCGGGGTGGTGGTGGTGCAGGTTGAGAACCCCTGGGCTGGACAGATCCTTCTTGGAAGCAGGGAACCAAGACACCCGCCAGCCCTCCCACACTGAATGCTCCCAGCAAGTAGGTGAGACTTGATGGACCCAAGATGAAAAGTTTTAATTGAACGCATTGACCAACGGAGCTTTCAGCCCAAAAATAGTTCTTCAAGAAGTAATACTGTAGCCTTCTAAACCTTCTTAGTTCTTGTCCATGCCAGCTCTGACCTTCATCCAAAGAGCCGCTCCAAAGCAACAATTAATATTTCGAAAGGTTTTTGAAAAGGAAAAGGCGCAGGGCGTTTGTGTGTGTGCAGTGCCAAGCAATTAGAATTAACACACTTGAGTCAACAGAACTGGTGCATTGTCAGAGGTGGCTCAGGAATCTGGCCCCTCCGGATGCTTTCTTGTAAATATTTGCAGTCATTCGGCTGCATGACGACATTTGATCGACGGTTTAGTCACACCGTGCGCAAGGAGCCTCACAGCGTTGGGCACAAAGCAGCATAAATAAACCAGGTAAATAAATAAGCCACTTGCAGGGGGGCGGGATAAAAGCAGCGTGGTGATGCAAGTCAGAGGCAGACAGACTCAGACCTGCAGCATCAACTGTGGCTCTGTTTCATGTTACATTGAACACACCCCTACAATCTGTACACAGTGATACAGATCCGTATGCATATACAGGTGAAACTCGAAAAATTAGAATATCGTGCAAAAGTTCATTAATTTCAGTAATGCAAATTAAAAGGTGAAACTGATATATGAGATAGACGCATTACATGCAAAGCGAGATAAGTCAAGCCTTAATTTGTTATAATTGTGATGATCATGGCGTACAGCTAATGAAAACCCCAAATCCACAATCCCAGAAAATTAGAATATTACATGGAACCAATAAAACAAGGATTGTAAATAGAACAATATCGGACCTCTGAAAAGTATAAGCATGCATATGTATTCAGTACTTGGTTTGGGACCCTTTTGCAGCAATTACTGCCTCAATGCGGCGTGGCATGGATGCTATCAGCCTGTGGCACTGCTGAGGTGTTATGGAAGACCAGGATGCTTCATTAGCGGCCTTCAGCAATTCTGCATTGTTTGGTCTCATGTCTCTCATCCTTCTCTTGGCAATGCCCCATAGATTCTCTATGGGGTTCAGGTCAGGCGAGTTTGCTGGCCAATCAAGCACAGTAATCCCATGGTCATTGAACCAGGTTTGGGTACTTTTGGCAGTGTGGGCAGGTGCCAAGTCCTGCTGGAAAATGAAGTCAGCATCCCCATACAGCTCGTCTGCGGAAGGAAGCATGATGTGCTCCAAAATCTCCTGATAGATGGCTGCGTTGACCCTGGACTTAATGAAGCACAGTGGACCAACACCAGCAGATGACATGGCTCCCCAAATCAACACAGACTGTGGAAACTTCACACTGGACTTCAAGCATCTTGCATTGTGTGCCTCTCCATTCTTCCTCCAGACTCTGGGTCCTTGGTTTCCAAATGAGATGCAAAAGTTGCTCTCATCAGAAAAGAGGACTTTGGACCACTGAGCAACAGACCAGTTCTTTTTTTCTTGAGCCCAGGTAAGACGCTTCTGACGTTTGTTGTTCAGGAGCGGCTTGACAAGAGGAATACGACATTTGAAGCCCATGTCCAGGATCCGTCTGTGTGTGGTGGCTCTTGATGCACTAACTCCAGCCTCAGTCCGCTCCTTGTGAAAGTCCCCAACACTTTTGAATGGCCTTTTCCTGGCAATCCTCTCCAGGCTGCGGTCATCCCTGCTGCTTGTGCACCTTTTTCTTCCACACTTTCCCCTTCCACATCACTTTCTATTAATGTGCTTTGATACAGCACTTTGGGAACATCCAACTTCTTTTGCAATTACCTTTTGAGGCTTTCCCTCCTTATGGAGGGTGTCAATGATGGTTTTCTGCACAACTGTCAAGTCAGCAGTCTTTCCCATGATTGTGATTCCTAATGAACCAGACTGAGAGACCATTGAAAGGCTCAGGAACCCTTTGCAGGTGTTATGGATTGATTAGCTGATTGGAGTGGACACCTGGAGCCTAGACTGTTGAACCTTTTCACAATATTCTAATTTTCTGGGATTGTGGATTTGGGGTTCTCATGAGCTGTACGCCATGATCATCACAATTATAACAAATTAAGGCTTGACTGATCTCGCTTTGCATGTAATGCGTCTATCTCATATATCAGTTTCACCTTTTAATTTGCATTACTGAAATTAATGAACTTTTGCACGATATTCTAATTTTTTGAGTTTCACCTGTACTGTTATCTCTACTTTATGATGAATGCACATCCAGTAGCCCCCCTCCTATCTGTATCCTGCATTTGAGTGGGCCTGTACCCAGGTTTACTTTTAAAATGAACGCACGGGCAGGTGTTCACACCAAAAACAGGTGCATGTGCTCAGAGGTGCACCTAAGTAATTTTGGAGCCTGGCCCTAAAGGCCTTTGGAGGACCCCCCGCCCGCCTCCATTGCAAATAAGGCATCATACCCCTACACACACACACACACACACACACACACTGACACACACGTTGGACCGGGTCTCACGATCAGCGGTCCACACACAAGCAGGGAGGGAGCCCTGGGCTGCCAGATCGGCTGCCCACACAATTGCCGGCTCTGTGACAGGGCATACTGGGGAGACCCCCGGAGCTGGGAGGCGGCTTTTCGCCTCCCCTCCGGGGATCTACTCGCAAGTAGCCGTGATGTGGAGGCTAGCCCAATTTTTGCTGATTGTGAGAATAGCCCCAGTATTTTTAACACATGGGTTCCTGAGGGCACAAACAGCAACTGAACTCACAAGAATGTAAGCATATAAAACAGAAATATTTATGCCAATATGCATTAGCAGAAACATTTCAACATGCACCTTAACATATTCCCACCCCACATATTTCTTTCCCCACTCACCCCTCTGTCTCTAAAGCAGAGGTCATGTTTGGCTGCCCAGCCCAGGGTGGGCTGACAGTGACCACACAACCCAGGAGAGACTAAAGATGATTTGGGGGCCCCCGGGGGTGTGGAGGCCCTGGACATCTGCCCAAAAGTGCAGGGGTAAGAGTGCCTCTGCATGTGCTGCTGAAATAACATCCGCCCCATCTTTGGCAACTTTTTAGAAGTCTCTAAAGACACATTTATTCACCCAAGCTTTTAACTAGAATTGTGGTTTAAATTGTTTTAATGTTTTAATGCTTGTTTTTAATGAGTTTTATGTTGTTGTAAATTGCACAGAGATGCAAGTTTGGGGCCAGGGGTGGAGCCACCACTGAGTGAGCGGGTTCAAAGAACCTGGGCCGCCACATATCAAAGGGCCGCGCCTGGCGCCCCAGCCACACATCCTGCGTATGACATCAGATGCAGGGGGCGCGGCTTCACTTGCAAATGGGGCCGCGTTCTCCATTTGAGAGCAAATACCAGCCAGGGCCACATTCACGACGTAGCCAGCAACTTGAAAGGCAGTGAGAGCAGATCCTGGCCATGCTGTGAAAGCAGCGCTGGCTGGTATTGGCTCTCAAACGGGGAAGGTGGCCCCATTTGCAAGTGAAGCCGCACCCGCTGCATCTGACGTCAGATGCAGGGGGTGTGGCGGGGGGGGGCACCACAGTGGGAGGAACATGGGCCAACGGCTGGCTTCCTCCGCCACTCTTTGGGGCAGTGTACAAATATAAGAAGTAAATGTGTGCAGACAGCAAGTACAACATAACGCAACATAATCTGAACAGGGCTTTTGTTTCCCCCCTGCAACCCCCGAGTCCACCATCCAGAGGCAGGTACAAGATAGTGGCTCAGGGGGGCACAGCCAGACACACCTCGTGAGCCTTAACACTGGGGTCACCCGCAGATCAACGAACAAATCTACATCCAAGTTACCACCCCAGTTTTACAGGCAAGGCTGAAAGAGGAGCAGTTAGCACAGGGGGTCTCAACCTTGGGTCCCCAGATGTTATTGGACTACAACTCCCATCATCCCTAGCCACAGTGGCCTTGGCCGTTTTAGCTAGGGGTGATGAGAGCTGTAGTCCCACAAAGGCCATTGTGGCTGGGGATGATGGGAGTTGTACTCTATCAACATCTGGAGACCCATGGACGAGAGCCTGTGGATTAGCACATGGCCGGCACAGACATCCACAAGCCTTTTTCCAGAGAGGAGGCAAAGGCTGCAGTCCTCTAGCTGCTTATCTGGGAGAAAGCCCCACTGAATTAAATGGGAACATAAGAACATAGGAAACTGCCATATACTGAGTCAGACCATCGGTCTATCTAGCTCAGTATTGTCTTCACAGACTGGCAGCAGCTTCTCCAAGGTTGCAGGCAGGAATCTCTCTCAGCCCTATCTTGGAGATGCTGCCAGGGAGGGAACTTGAAACCTTTTGTTCTTCCCAGAGCGGCTCCATCCCCTGAGGGGAATATCTTGCAGTGCTCACACATCCAGTCTCCCATTCAGATGCAACCAGGGCAGACCCTGCTTAGCTAAGGGGACAAGTCATGCTTGCGACCACCAGACCAGCTCTCCTCAGTCCAGTGGGGGACTGCCTCCCCTTAACTCCCCCATGCCCTTAATGGCAGAGAACATTTTTTAAAGACTGCTATTGTTAAACCATTGAAAGTCAGAAGTCCCTGACCTCCTGCAAATTAACCAGAGGTCCAGCAGCATCTGCCAATCTATCATCTGCCTGCCCCACCACAAATTATTCCAAGAAGCAGCTTCAGCATACCTATAATTGCCTAAGATGTGTCCATTGCAGACTATTCCACTCCCCCCACCCCCTGCTAAAAAGGCACCGATCATTTCCCCAAATCCTAACAGAGCTGGACGTCTGACCTAATATAGTCCTAACGGAGGAAAATCAACTCCTATTGATTTCACATCAAGATCGTGTTAGCGAATGCACAGTCAAGTATACATGAGAGACAGGATCCCTGCCAAGAGAGACAAAGCAGGGACAGGAAAAAGTAATGGGGGTGGGTGGGTGGGGGGCAGAGAAAGCAGAGAAGCAATTAAAGCAAGGAGGTGCAGGAAGGGATTATCTTGGGGAGGGAGTGGAAAGGGGAGAGAGGTGGTCTAACCCGTGTTGGGAGGGTGGTGTCAGTGGAGGAAAGAGGCCCTTCCTGGCACAGGAGGCTGATGCAGCACATGTGACCCGCTGCTAGGGAAAATGGTGCAGGGGTGAGGAGTTTAGTTCCCTCCACCTGAGCCCAGATCAAAGCATGTCTCCCCCCCCACCCCCGGGCTACGTTTTGGACAAGGGCAAGGTAGGCCGTAGGATTGTCCACACAGCCACCATTAATTGGGTCAGACAAGCGACCTCCTTCGCTTCAGAAGCTGTGCCCACTCTCGGTTTTCAGTGTGTGCAAGTTATGAACATAGGAAGCTGCCATATACTGAGTCAGACCATTGGTCTATCTAGCTCAGTTTTGTCTACCCAGACTGGCAGCGACTTCTCCAAGGTTGCAGGCAGGAAGCCCTATCTTGGAGAAGCCAGGGAGGGACCATTTATGCAATGCTCCTGCCATAGGAATAGGGAGGGAAGACGCGACCAAGAGGTTCATGCAGATGAGACAGTAAATCTCTTCTTGAAAGGTTTGTATGGTTATGTGCAAAAAGACAAGAGTATCTCTTCTAAACAGCAATGGGACAAATTGTGGAAATGGACGTCGGACGTACCCCCCCCCCAGATTACCTGATGTGCCTTGAAATCCCCCACCCCCGAGTTACAGTACTACCTGCATATACTTCATAACCTTGTGGGTTTCCAAATCCTTGTGTATAAATCTTTGTAGATATATCATGTACAAACAACCACTTTGTATATAATTGTGCTTTGGCAACGTACTGTATGCTTTGGTGGTTTGTTGGTTCAATAAAAAAATCTTGTCCTATCTTGGAGATGCTGCCAGGGAGGGAACTTGGAACCTTCTTCTGCTCTTCCCAGAGCGGCACCATCCCCTAAAGGGAATATCTTCCAGTGCTCACACACCAAGAGAGCCAGTGTGGTGTAGTGGTTAGAGTGCTGGACTAGGATCGGGGAGACCCGAGTTCAAATCCCCATTCAGCCATGAGACTAGCTGGGTGACTCTGGGCCAGTTGCTTCTCTCTCAGCCTAACCTACTTCACAGGGTTGTTGTGAGGAGAAACTTAAGTATGTAGTACACCACTCTGGGCTTCTTGGAGGAAGAGTGTTTTGTGTTTTTATTTGTTGTATTGTTTTTATGCCTGTTTTTATGTTTTTATATTTTTAACATGATATTTTTATTGTCTTTTTATTGTATGTTTTTAACTTTTGTAAACCGCCTTGGGGTTATCTTTTTAACGAAAGGCGGTATATAAATGCAAAAATAAAATAAATAAATAAATAAAAGAGCGGGATATAAAAATGTTTTTTAAAAGTCTCCCATTCATATGCAACCAGGTTCAACCCTGCTTAGCTAAGGGGACAAGTTGTGCCTGCTACGACAAGACCAGCTCTCCTCCTCCTCTGGGTAGGAAGGTTTCCCCTCCTACCTCTCCACATTCAGAAGCTGGGGGCGGAGTCTGGGGAGGGTATGAGGTCCTGCCCAGCAGACATTGAACAGCAACCACACCGTCTTCCCTTGACTTTGACTTGCATGCAGCCCCAAACCAGCAGGGAACACAGCTCTCAAAGCTGGCTAGGATGCCTCTCCTACCCAGTTCATGGTTGTGTGAACAAGCCTATTGGGAGCGCCAACGTTAAATCTAGTTTGACCTTGAAGGAGACGAGGTTAAAGAGGTGGCAGGCACTGAAAACGAGGGCGAGAATCTTGCTATATACCAAGGGCCAAGAGGCTGATAGAACTAGACACAGAAGCCAAATACGGTTTTACCAGATAATACTGACTCAGTATAAGGGTCTATGTACCTATACTATTAGGTAAAGGTAAAGTGTGCCGTCAAGTCGGTGTCGGCTCTACATTGGTCGCCAGCAGCCTTTCAAGGTTCCAGTGAGGAGTCGTCTTTCCCAAATCTACATGGAGATGCCAAGAACGAAACCTGGGACCTTCTGCATGCAAAGCAGCTGCTCTTCCACGGATCTGTAGTCCTATGCTGGTTTAAATTTCCATCCCCTCTGCAACATTCCATAAAATGTCCCATGTGAACACTAAGCAACACAAGAAGAGTCCTGTGGGATCAGGCAAGGAGCCATCCAGTCCAGCCTCCTGTTTTCCTACTGTGGCCAGTCAAGTGCTTCTGGGAAGCTCACAGCAGGGCTTGAAGGCAATCACTTCAGCCAGTGGTATGCAGAGATAGACTGCCTCCAAACTGGGAGGTTCCATATAGCCATCAAAGATCACAGTGGTTGCTCCATGAATTGATCTAATGCCCTTTGAAAGCCATCTAAGCCAGTGGACATCACATCTTGTGGCACTGAGTTCCATAAATTAATGTATTTCTGTGAAATAGGACTCTCTTGTCTGCTCACCTGCCAATCAATTTCACAAGTTGGCCTCAAGTTTTAATCTCATGCAGGAAAGAGAAGAGCACCTCTCTATCCATTTTCTCCACACTGTGGATAAGGGAAAGCAACATACTGCTATAACACAACTGAAAGCATTTAACCAAAAATGTCTGATGAAGCAGAAATGTCACAAGGTATCAGGAAACTAACTGGGGAAGGGGATTTCCTGCCTCTCCAATTCACTCACAAACAATAGAGATCTTGTCAAACCCATTTAACCATTTCATTAAAGACCAGCTATCCAAAGCTTCTCCTCCAAGATGCTGCAGAGTCCAACCCATTCTCTCCTGTCCCCAAAACCACAGGGAGGGGCCACAGGTCAATGGCAGAGCACCAGCTTTGCAGGCGGAAGGTGCCAGATGCAATTCTTGGCAACATCTCAGGTAGGGCTGGGAAAGACCCCTGCCTGAAATCCTGGAGAGATGCCACCTGTCATAACTGAGTGGATGGGTTCAAAGAGCTCAAGTCTCCCAGCTCCTGAGGGCCACCAGCTCCACCCTTCCCTTTTTTCTTCATTATCTCCTTCACTCGGAGGGGTCAGGGTTGTTGGGGAGAGGAGGGAACACAACAAGGCTCCCTCTCCACAGCTACGCCCCTGAGCTGGGCCAATGGTCTGACTGTGTAAGGACTTGCCCATGACTTCTCCCCAGTGCTGTTACAACAATATCCACTTCTTTCTAACCCCAGTCTGAGACATATATGGCCATTCCTAGGCGGCAGTCCCTGCTATGATCTTCTTCAAAATGATGTTAAAATTCTGAAAAGGCATGTCTTACTGCACACCACTTGTATGCACACCTCTTATTGCACACCTCTCATTTGCTTATTGCACACCACTCTTATTTCACACCTCTTATTTGCACACCTCTTATTGTACACCACCTTATTGCAAAACTCTCATTTGCTTATTGCACACCTCTTATTCCCCCCATCTTTTTGCACACCACTTTTCATCATCACATCATCATCATCATCATCAAGATGCTCTCCAAGCAGTTTATCTAGCAAGAGTAGTAGTGAGAAGAGGGCTCCCCCTGGTCTTAAACCAGAAACTAAGAAGGAGGAGTGCCTGGAAGGCAGCAGGAGGATTCACTCCCCATCAGGACTGATGGATCAGTGGTCAGCAAGCTACTGAGGGGGGCAAACTATGTGCAAAGCCGCTGGGGAGGTGCTGGAGAAGATTCCTTCACTTAAATGCATCCCTTTTTGTCAGGGAAGGCAAACGGAATCAGTGCTGTGCAAGTTGAGGTGCATCTAGTTAATTTTTGTGCCTGGACCTAAAGGCTGTTGGAGGCCCCGCTCCCCTGCAAATTAAGAATCATCGTGCTCTGCCTGGTGACCACACCACACACAGACTGAAGAGGCTGTGGAGGACCTAGACTTTGGCCCCGAAGTCCAGGGATAAGAACACCTCTGTGCAACTCAGGAAGAGGAATGCAACCCACTTCCCCCAGTTAAGACCCCAGCCGAAGCTGCAATGAAACACAGAAGAAGTTCACACAAGTACAAGAGGACCTCCCCCCCTCCTTCATGGCCAACAGCAGCTTCAGGGAGCCTTAAACCTGGGAAACAGTGTTGGCAGGGAATGAGTTCATAACGGAGATGGCACAGTGGGAGATGTGAGCAGCAGCAGGGGTGCAGAGCCCCCCTAAGCATTTGACGGAACTCTTGAACTCTTCCTTCAGACCAAACAACCCACCTCTCCCATCTCCAAAATATATTTCTCTCTCCGGGAAAAAATGTAAGTGGGTTGCTGCTGGTCCTCTGTCTGCACCCCTGGTCACAAGTTGCTTGCCCCTCAAACCAACAGGTAGATTAAAAATGCAGCACATACCCCCCCATTCTAAGGTTTATCTGTTTTAACTGTTGGTTTTAAGGCTTAGATCGACATTTTTCATTACTTCTGAACCTCCTTGAGAATTGGTTACAGGAGGTATATACAAATGTGTACAAACAAACAAACAAATGTAGGGTGGAACCCCCCACCCCGCCAGCCATGGGTAATAAGCACGTGTGAATGGTCTCCCCTCCAGCAGAAGAGAACCATCAAGTGGTGCCTCTTCGACCAGAGCAGACCAGTGGTCCGTCTTACCCGATATTGTCTGCTCTGGCAGACAACGGCTCGACTGCAGGCAGGGTCTCTCCCAGTGCTGGGAGATGCCCGGAACGGAACCGGAGAGGACCTTCGGCCCGCAGAGCAGCAGGACTCTGCCCCGAGGGCACCGCGGAGCACAGCCCAGAGGATCCCCTGAAGCGCAGGCGGCGGGCACTCGAGCCCCTTCGCTCCTCTCGCCCAAGTGCGCGGCCGGCGGGTGTTGACGATCCGCGCGCGGGGACCCCGAGAAGCCCCCAGCCGCCCACGCCAAGGCCGGCTCCTCCTCGCCACGCCAGCCTCGCAGCCCCGCTCGCCAAGCGCCCCCCGAGCCGGCCGCCACCTCCCGCGCAAGCAACGCCCAGCAGCAGCCCCTCGCTCGCCGCCGCCTGAGCGGACCGCGGCTCCCGCTTACCTCGAGGGCCGTCCTGGGGGCGGCGGCGGCGGGGGGGGGCTCCTCATGGCGCGATTCCTGCTGCTGCGGTGTGTGGGAACTCGCCCTGCGCTCCGCTGTTCCGCCGGGGAAGCGCTGTGTGACTGCGGCCAGCCGGGCTGGCACGCCCCCGCCGGCCCTGCCAAGCCCAGCCTTGATGGGCAGCAGCCTCCTCCGCCTCCCGCTCCGCGCGCGCTTCACCTGCTGGCTGCCCCGGCCAGCCTGCCTGCCTGGAGGACTTTCCCCGCGGCCCCATCTTTCCGGGGCAGTCACGGGGGGGGGGGGGGAAGGCTGATGACCTCAAGATAGTCCCTTCCGCCCGCGGCTTTATGAGACGGCCGGCCGACACCCACCGCCCGCGGGGCGACTCACCAAAGGAGCGGAAGAGGAACAGAACAACAAAGCCACGCCGTTAAAAAGGAAAACGACCGCAAACTGCAACTAAAAACACATAAGACGGGTTTTATTTAAAAAACAAACAAACAAACAAAAACAACTGGTGGTGGACAAAAAGGTCTCCGCCTGACACCTAAAACAAAAAAGGTTGCCCTGTCTCGAAAAATGTCAGAAATTCCTCTGCTGTCACCCTGCGCGCGTTTACTCAGAAGGAATCCCAACGGAGTTCACTTGGCCACACCCTTGTGCGTGGAATTGTAGCTTTGGGGCCTGGTGACACTTCGCAGCCTGACAGACTGAATGTCCTTCAACGGGACTTACGTACTCTGGTGGGGGGAAAGCTGTGCCGGTGCGTCAGGTGTCGACTCCTGGTGCCCACAGAGCCCTGTGATTGTCTTTGGTAGAATACAGGAGGGGCTGACCATTGCCTTCGCCCCTGCAGTCAGAGATAATGGGGCTATTCCCACAATCAGGCAAAATCGGGCTAGTGGAGCCTAGCCCGATTTTGCCTGACCAGAACCACCGGGCCAGTGGTTCCTAAGTCCAGTGGTTCCTAAGTGGGTCACCTGCTTATGTAGCCCGGTGCTAAAACCGCAAACCCAGTGCTCCGCAAACCCAGTGCTCCGCAAACCCAGTTTTTCTGATCGTGAGTTGCCACGGTGTGGCTCCGCGCCGCAGCAACTCATGAGGAGACCCCTAGAGGGGAGCCGGAAAGCCGCCGCCCGGCTCAGGGGTCTCTCCAGCATGCCCTGCGTGCTCGTGCAGGGCATGCTGGAGCTTCCGGGGGCTCTAGCATGTCGTGACGGAGCCGGCAGTAACGGAGCCGGCAGTCGAGTGGGCAGCCGGTTCAGCTGCCCAGAGCAGACTGTCTGCTCGTGTGCAGGGAGAGTGGTCTAAGCTCACTCTGCCCGCTCACCCTCCCCAGGCAGGTCTCTTTGATCGTGAGACCCGCCTCGATGCCTTTCAGCCCTTCCTATATCGCCGCTGCCCAATATAGGTGTTTCCCATAGTCTGGGAAATATACCAGCAGGGATTCGAACCAGCAGCCTCTTGCTTGCTAGCACTGGCGGAGAGGGACCGCCGGCAGCCTGTGTGTGGCCGCCACCGTGGACCCACTAACCCCACCCCTGCATCTGACGTCAGACGTGGGGGCGTGGTCTGGCCGAACGGAGCCTTGAGGCTCCATTCGGCAGAGCAGAGTTGCCCTCAACTGCCGAAGGGGCCACATGGCCCCTTTGACAGTTAAACGAAGGCGGCTCTTCCCTGCAGGGAAGAGCCGCTCCTGGACTGCGTTGCGAAGGCAGCGCCAGTCTTTTAGCTCCTGAAGGGGCCGCGCGGCCCCTTCATGAGCGTTAGGCTGGCGCTGCATTCATACCGCTCCTGGCTGGCGCTGCGAATGCAGCACCAGCCTTAGTTTATCTCTCGAAGGGGCCACGTGGCCCCCGCTCGGGAGCTAAACTACCACCCCCACGTCTGATGTCAGATGTGGGGGGCGTGTCGGGGCCGCTCTCGAGGCCCCTGATTGGTCCGCGGCCTGGGTTCTTTGGACCCATTGGCGCAATGGTGGCTCCGCCCCTGCTTGCTAGGCAAGTGATTTCCCAGCTGTGCCATTAGGTGGCTTACTCTTGGATAAGCCTGCTTAAGCTTGCACTGTACACCCATCACCTAAGAGCCAGCCTTCTTGCTGAATAAGGACGGCAGCACAGCAGGGCTGCATCATGCATGCACCAAGCAGGGTGGGTGTGGGTGGTGGACTAGAAGACCTCCAGGGTCCCAGCTGTCACGTTTTAGGGATTTATGACTGCACTCTACAGGGGTTCTCAGACTTGGGTCCCCAGATGCTGGGCTCCATCATCCCCAGCCCCAAACACCAACCATTGGCAGAGGCGCTCTGACCTCTGGACTTTGGGGCCGAAGTCCAGGACCTCCACACCCCCTGGGGCCCCCCAAATCCTCTTTAGTCTGTCCCAGGTGGGGGGCGCACCACACTCTGCCACTGGCCTGCACTGCGCCGGGCAGCTGAGCGTGACTGTGACCTGTGCCGAGCGTGACCTCTGCTTTGGAGACAGAGCGGGGGTGGGGGGGAGAAATGTGTGTGGTAGGAATATGTTAAGGTGCCTGTTGAAATGTTTCTGCTAAGGCGTATTTGCATAAATATATGTGTTTTACAGTATTACATTCTTGGGAGTTCAGTTGCTGTTTTTGCCCTCGAGAACCCACATGTTAAAAACACTTCTTGTGTCACGGGGTGTGTGTGTGTGTGTATGTGGGGCAGGGCTGCTCAACTTCAGGCTTCCTGCAGATGTTGGCCTACAACAGGGGTGGAGCCACCATTGGGCAAACTGGTTCAAAGAACCCAGGCCACCACCAATCAGGGGCCATGAGTGTGGTCCAAGACACGCCCCCCACGTCTGACGTCAGACATGGGGGTGCATTATTTTGGTTCCAAAGGGGCCCCCAGGGCCCCCTTTGGAGCCCAAATCAGCCTGCTCTGCATTGGCAGCAGGGCCGGAGTGACTCTCCCTGCCTTAAGGGCAGGGAGAGCTGCTCCTGGTCTCAATGTCAACGCAGTGGGGCCGATCAGTCTCCCTCCCCAAAGGGGCCCCGTTTAGAAGAGAGTTTGGCCAGCGCTGCATTGGCATTGTGACTGGGATGGCTCTCCCTGCAGTGCAGGCCCATCTCCCTTCCGAACAGAGACTGCAGTGTGGTTTACTTCCAAGTAGACACACGTAGGTTTGTGTTGTGCAGTTGAACTTCTGTGGATTAGGGAGTAATCCCTCCTGAACACAATGGGATTTGCTGCTGGGTAAAACATGGATCGGGTTGGGATCTTATTATGGCTCAAGCTTTAGAACATAAGAACAGCCCTGCTGGATCAGGCCCAAGGCCCATCTAGTCCAGCATCCTGTTTCGCACAGTGGCCCACCAGATGCCACTGGAAGCCACAGACAGGAGTTGAGGGCATGCCCTCTCTCCTGCCATTACTCCCCTGCCACTGGTACTCAGAGGCACCCTGCCCTTGAGGCTGGAGGTGGCCCACAGCCCTCCGACTAGTAGCCATTGATGGACCTCTCCTCCACAGTCATCCAAACCCCTCTTAAAGCCATCCAGGTTGTTGGCTGTCACCACGTCCTGTGGCAGAGAGTTCCACAAGTGGATCACGCGCTGTGTGGAAAAGTACTTCCGTTTGTTGGTCCTAGACCTCCTGGCAATCAATTTCATGGAGTGACCCCTGGTTCTAGTGTTGTGTGAGAGGGAAAAGAATCTCTCTCTCTCCACTTTCTCCACACCATGCATGATTTTATAGACCTCTATCATGTCTCCCCGCAGACGTCTTTTTTCTAAACTAAAAAGCCCCAGGTGTTGTAGTCTTGCCTCATAAGAAAGGTGCTCTAGTCCCCTGATCGTCTTGGTTGCCCTCTTCTGCACCTTTTCCATTTCTACAATGTCCTTTTTAAGATGTGGTGACCAGAACTGTATGCAGTACTCCAAGTGTGGTCGCAAAATAGTTTTGTATAAGGGCATTATAATGTTAGCCGTTTTATTTTCAATCCCCTTCCTAATGTTCCCTAGCATGGAATTTGCCTTTTTCACAGCTGCCATACATTGAGTCGACACTTTCAATGAGCTGTCCACCAAAACCCCAAGATCCCTCTCCTGGTCAGTCACCCACAGCTCAGATCCCATCAGCATATACTTGAAGTTGGGGTTTTTCATCCCAATTTGCATCACTTTACACTTGCTAACATTGAACCGCATTTGCCATTTTGTCCTGTTTCGCACAGTGGCCCAGGAAAGCTCCGGCCACACTTAATGTGTCACAGCGGGGCTTCTCAAGATTGAGTCCCCAGATGTTGCTGGATGACACTGTAAGTAGAAGGTTCCAAGTTCCCTCCCTGGCAGCATCTCCAAGACGGGGCTGAGAGAGACTCCTGCCTTCTGAGAGAGACTCCTGCCTGTAACCTTGGAGAAGCCTCTGCCAGTCTGGGTAGACAATACTGAGCTAGAAGGACCGATGGTCTGACTCAGCATATGGCAGCTTCCTATCTTCCTATGTTCCAGTGTAGCTGGGGATGATGGGAGTTATTATTATTTACATTTTACATGTTATATCCCGCTCTTCCTCCAAGGAGCCCAGAGCGGTGCACTCCATACTTAAGTTTCTCCTCACAACAACCCTGTGAAGTAGGTTAGGCTGAGAGTTAAGAGACTGGCCCAGAGTCACCCAGCAAGTTTCATTTGGCTGAATGGGGATTTGAACCTGGGTCTCCCCGGTCCTAGTCCAGCACTCTAACCACTACACCACGCTGGCCCTTTGCTCTTTATTTTGCTGTTGTCATCCAACAGCAACTGGGGACCTAAGCACAAGAAACTTGGTATTGCAGTCTTTTAATATGAATACGAATATGAATATGACAAATATGTATATACCGCTTTTCAACAAAAGTTCCCAAAGTGGTTTACATAGATATGAATAAATCAATAAAATGGCTCCCTGTCCCCAAAGGGCTCACAATCTAAAAAAGAAACATAAGACAGACACCAGCAATAGCCACTGGAGGGATGCTGTGCTGGGGACGGATACAGCCAATTGCTCTCCTCCTGCTAAATAAAGAGGGGTACCACAAATTAAAGTACCACAAATACTGCTTGGGATGTTTTTGCTCCAGCAGACTGCCCTGGGTGCCCCTCTGGACTTTGTCCCTTTGCTAGCGTTGGAGGGCCATTGTGCCAGCTGGTGACCGGGAATGGCTTGCTTGATTTTTATTCTGTGAATAAAAGCAGCTAGATCAGGCCTCTGTGCTCCAGACCAGTGCACGAAAGAGCTAATCCTCTGCCTCACCGTAGTCCTATGGTGGCCCTGGACTGGCCCCATGGACTGGCCCCGTGGCTGTTTGCTGGATGCCTCAATGGTGGCCAGGACGGCAGAATTAAGAGTATTTCCAGACAGGGGTGTTTGATCTGGGCTGGTCGCACCTTGTTCACTCACTTTATATGTGATTTCACATGATGCCATCATCCATCCATTGGCAACCTTTATTATCTACCTACCTACCTACCTACCTACCTACCTACCTACCTACCTACCTATCATATCTCTATACCACCTGATATGTGCATCTCTAGGCAGTGTACACAATCTAAAACACAACAAATGAAACAGAGAAAACCAAAAGAATTTAATGGAATAAAAAGTTCAAAACAATCTCATAGGATAAAACCAGTTAAACAGTTTAAAATTCATTTCAGCTAAAAGCCTGAGAAAACAGGTGTCTCTGGAGGGTCTTCCTAAAAGCAAACAGAGAAGGAGATGCTCTTATTCTGAGAGACAGTATATTCCAGAGCCCCAGGGCAGCCACAGAGAAGGCCCGGTTCCGACTCACCACCAAATGAGCCAGCAGCAATCATAACTTGCTGGCTTTTCCTGTTCTCGCAGGCTTTTAATTAGAATTAATGTTAATAATTTTAATAATTTGTTTTAATAACTGTGTTAATGCTCTTCTTGTTATTGCGTCTCGTATTTTAATCTGTGTTGACTTTTAAATATTTTAAATTTTGTACACCGCCTAGAGATGTACATATCAGGTGGTATAAACATATCAAACTGGACCTCCCCAGATGATCTCGCTAGGCTTCATGACAAAGGAGGTGCTCTCTGAAGTATCCTGGACCCAAGCCATGGAAGGCTTTATAGGTCATAACCAGCACTTGGTATTTCGCTTGGAAACGTAAAAGCAGCCTGTGCAGTTAATTTCTCCTGTGCTTAAACGGTCACATTTATTAATGGAGAAAATCTCCATCTCTCCAGCAGCAGAGCGGTCTGTCTTGTGTGCCACGGTTCCACCTTCTCTTGAGCAGGGCATGCCCAGATATAACAGAAGCAGAAGAGGTGAGTCTACTCTGGCAGCTTGCATGCAGAAGGTCCCAGGTTCACTCCCTGGCAGCATCTCCTGGTAGGGCTGGGAGAGACTCCTGCCTGCAACCTTGGAGAAGCCGCTGCCAGTCCATGTAGACAATACTGAGCTGGAAGGACCAAGGGCAACTTCCTGCATCCTTCTGTTCCTGTGTGGCTGGCCTCTCTGTCACCACTGCCCTGCTACGCCAGCAAATGACTCTCTGTCCATCTCCCTGTCTCTTGGACTGTCTCTTCTCTCCAGCAACAAATTTGTCCAGAACCAAAGGCAGCAGCAAGGGCGTGCATGCACCCCCAACAGCAGCTAAGGCCGATGGTGAGAGGGAAGCAGGCAGCACCCAGGCCGCTGAGCTGGAGTGTGGGGTGAGGCCAGCAAGGGAGAGGGGGCAGCAGCAGAACTAGGGCAGGTTGGGGGCAGCAGGTAGGTTCTGTGTGAACATAGGGACATAGGAAGCTGCCATATACTGAGACAGACCATTCGTCTGTCTAGCTCAGTATTGTCTACACAGACTGGCAGCGGCATCTCCAAGGTTGCAAGCAGGAATCTCTCTCAGCCCCTGGTGGCGCAGTGGTAAAACTGCCGCCCTGTAACCAGAAGGTTGCAAGTTCGATCCTGACCAGGGGCTCAAGGTTGACTCAGTCTTCCATCCTTCCGAGGTCGGTAAAATGAGTACCCAGAATGTTGGGGGGCAATATGCTAAATCATTGTAAACTGCGTAGAGAGCTCTGGCTATAGAGCAGTAAATAAATGTAAGTGCTAAGTGCTATCTTGGAGATGCTGCCAGGGAGGGAACTTGGAACCTTCTGCTCTTCCCAGAGCGGCTCCATCCCCCTGAGGATGGAGGACTTCTAGTCTCCCATTCAAGACACTTCTAGGCTCCCATTCAAATGCAACCAGGGTGGACCCTGCTTAGCTAAGGGGACAAAGTCATGCTTGCTACCACCAGACCAGCTCTCCTCCTTTGGGCATCTGGTGGGCCACTGTGGAAAACAGGATGTTGGACTGGATGGGCCTTGGGCCTGGCCCAGCAAGTCTTTTCTTACTTTCTTACGTTCAATCTATCAGTCAGTCAGTCAGTCAGTCAATAATACTTTTTAGCCTACTTTCTTCAAGGAAAGTGAGCTTATGAGATCACTCAGTGCGCTCTCTCTGTCTGTCTGTCTGTCTGTCTCTCTCTCTCTGTCCCTATCAACTTTGTAATGCCTGGACTGATTTGAACCAAATTTCGTACAGTAGAGACACCTAGGGACACCTCTGTGGTGTAGTTTGTGATGATGTCACCTACCCCATTTCAAGATGGCGGATGCATGAACGTTTGAGGTGGAAGTGGGCTAACTGGTGAAGATGTTAATTAAGAGTCTAGTGAAAGGAAAGTGGGCAGATTTGTTCTTACCAGAACTTCTCTGTTGCAGGCATACCAGCTTCTCATGGTGTTTGTTCTTACATTGTACTCAAGTGTTCCGCAAGATGCACCTTTGGAGAAGCAGGATCGTTCCCTTGACCCCGAACCAGCTTCTCAATGCTGAGGAAACGCATGCTGCCCATACTGGGAGGTGTGTTCTTGCTTTACGTAGGTTTTGTGATGGAGTCCTCTCATTCAGAATATATTTAAGGCAGGGCCAGCAGTAAATCATCTTAAGGCCTCAAGGAAATGAAACATCTGCCAAATGGGTGGATGTTTACTGGAAATGGAGGGTTGGGAGTATCAGTCTGAACTGGATCGTGGCAGGAAAGCTTGGGGGAGAGTTGCATGGGAGGCAGAACGGCTTCATGAAATGCTTCAATGTGGTAAAAGGAATGTCCCTCAGACAAGCGCAGAAGGGTGCCAGAACAGATTTGCTTGACAAAACCCTAATGTGTGCTGTGAACTCATTTACATAAGAGCAGCCCTGCTGGATCAGGCCCAAGGCCCATCTAGTCCAGCATCCTGTTTCCTACAGTGGCCCACCAGATGCCTCTGAGAAGCCCACAGGCAAGAGGGGGGGGACTCTTTTTGGAAGTTTTAAATGCATAATTTAAAATTGTGGCATCTATATGTCACCCAAAAGTCCAGCAAATTAAGACAGTTCCAGCATGGTTTGAACTTCAGAGACCTTAAAAGGCAGTGAGGCCATTTCTGCTGATTCAGGAGCAACTCCAGTGGGACTGCAGAGAAGAAGGGGAACTGGCCGTGTGGGCTTCCTTTTAGACTGAAGGACAGCCCACACAGCCAATCATGGCCAGAGCTGAGGGAGGAGCTGTAGCCTGCAGTTCTGCATTCGGATGCAACGCAAACTACATCCAGACTCGTGTTGCGGTGATGAAACCTACTACAAGCCGAGGGTTCAGATTGGAGTTAGAAATCTGAAACCTTGGGCTCGTTGCCTCACCAATCCGCATTTCTATGCATTCGGACGTAACGCTCATGGAATCTCTGGCCCATTCAACTGTGGTTCCGGTTTTTGTGCAAATGTGGCCAGAGGCACCTTCCTCCCCACCACCACTGCAGGATACCCAGATTCTTAATGGCTGAACAGGGTTCTGTGGTTGGTGTTTCCTACTTGGCCGGCCAGAGTGTAGCTCATTTGGCAGCTCAGTTACAGAAGGGCAAAGAGACACCTTTCCCACTGATGGCTCTCTTCTGTTCAGCAAGGGAAGAGCAACTATCCCTATTCAGTCCAGCTAGCCCCTCTCCTCTGGGTATTGATGGCATCCATCTTCCTTGTGTGTCACACCGTTTGGGGTTTACCCCTGCTGCCGGCTGGTCAAAGAGGAATAGGAATATAGGAGCAGAGGGAGCTGCTGTTTACTGAGTCAGACCCTTGGTCCATCTAGCTCAGTACTCTCTGTGCTGACTGGCAGCAGCTCTCGAAGGTTTCAGGCAGGAGTCTCTCCCAGCCCCACTTGGAGATGCTGCCAGGGATGGAACCTGGGAACTTCTGCAAAGCAGATGCTCTGCTACTGAGCAATGGCCCCATCACCCCTTATTCCACCTAGCACGGCATCCCTTCCAGTGACTGTTACTAGTGTCTCCCTCCTGTCCTTTTTAGATTGTGAGCCCTTTGTGGGGTAGGGGACCATCTCTTCATTTATTTTGCTTTGTAAACCATTTTGAGAAATTTTTGGGGTCAAAACATGGTATACACATACTGTATTCTTAACAGCAATAATAACAACATGCATCCTTGGTGAGGGGAGCACATGGAGCGCTTGGTGGGGAGAGCGCATGGTGCACATCCATAGTGGGGGGAGTTAATTTCTAACATGTGCTTGCTGGATATATTTCTCTTAGCATTCCGTTATTTCACTGCCGCCATTTAAACTCGCTGGCTGCATTCACAAGTAACACGGAACCACAGTTGTATGGGCCAGTGATTCCATGGACGTTACATCTGGATGTGGGCAAATGGGTTTCGGCACAGCGACGAAACCGAAGGTTCAGATCTGGAACTCCTTTGAACCCTCAAGTTGTAGTGAGTTTCGTCGCCGCAACCCAGGGTGCCAGGCAGCCTGTGGGACGTCTGAATTCAGAACTGCAGGCTGCTTCCCATGGAAGTGGAGTTTATTTAAAAATGGAAAATGAAACAGATTCAAATGAAGAGCCAAGTCTAGTCTTGAGCCCAAACAGCCCCCACAATTCCATGGCCCCATTCACAGGTGAGGAAATTAGAGAGGTCATTTTGGTGATTTTTTTCCCCCGGGGGGGTGGGGGGGGAGTTGGGCAAACTTACCAGCACTGCTTTCAGTGGCTTTTGTCCTGGTTGGTTGTGCCTTTGAGTCGGTGTCAACTCCTGGCGCCCACAGAGCTCTGTGGTTGTCTTTGGTAGAATCCAGGAGGGGTTGACCATTACCATCTCCCACGCAGTCTGAGATGATGCCTTTCAGCACCTTCCTGTATCACTGCTGTTCCCCTATATAGGTATGTCCCATAGTCTGGGAAACATACCAGTGGGGATTTGAACCGACAACCTCTGGCTTGCTAGTCAAGTCATTTCCCGCTGTGCCATTAGGTGCCTGTTAATTCACTACATGGCCTTAAGTAACCTTGCCCATCCACATAGGAAGCTGCCTAACGCTTGCTGAATTGCTGAGGATCAAACCTGAGACTTTCTGCAAGTGAACCAGATGCGGTCACTGAGCTGTGACCCCATCTCATACCCTCATCCTCAACAGGGAAATGAGAGCAATACTTCTGCATCAAAGAGTTGCTGTGTGCAGGTTTCTAATTCAGATGAAGCAGATCTCCATCCTGAAATGCTATATAAATGCTACATATTGAAGTTTGGCTGAGTTCAGTTATGGTTGGCTGGCTACCCTCAAGGCAGTTCACTAGGTAAAGTGTGCCGTCGAGTCGGTGTTGACTCCGGGCGACCACAGAGCCCTGTGGTTGTCTTTGGTAGAATACAGGAGGGGTTCACCATTGCCATCTCCCATTCAGTCTGAGATGATGCCTTTCAGCACCTTCCTATATCGCTGCTGCCCGATACGGGGGTTTCCCATAAGCCAGTGTGGCTGGGGATTATGGGACTATAGTCCAAAAACAGCTGGGGGGGGGCTAGGTTGAGCAGGTCTGCATCAAGTAGACATTGTGGAGATGGGACTTGGGACAATAAAAAAAGGTGGCCACCAGCAGCCACTGGAAGGAATGCCTTGGAAGTATCACTGCTATGAAATAGGCAGCAGTAAAAAAAGAAAAGAAAAGAAAAGATAGGAACATCAAACTGCCATATACTGAGTCAGACCATTGGTCTATCTAGCTCAGTATTGTCTTCACAGACTGGCAGCAGCTTCTCCAAGGCTGCAGGAAGGAATCTCTCTCAGCCTGATCTTGGAGAAGCCAGGGAGGGAACTTGAAACCTTCTGCTCTTCCCAGAGTGGCTTCAACCCCTGAGGGGAATCTCTTCCAGTGCTCACACATCAAGTCTCCCATTCATATGCAACCAGAGCAGACCCTGCTTAGCTATGGGGACAAGTCATGCTTGCTACCACAAGACCAGCTCTTTCCAGATCTGGAAAGTTGATCGCAGGGAGCCTTTTGTTCCTCTTTACCTATCAAAAGTCGAGCTAAAAGTTCTTCCTATTCATCCATTCCCACACTCTCTGAAATAAAACCTTTTTTCACCTGTTGTCTCAAAGCTAATAAAGAGGGAGCAAGGTGAGCCCCACTTGGAGCGAGTTCCATTGCCTTGAGGCCACCACCAACAAGGCCCTGTCTTGCATCACCACCCTCCACACTTCTGAAGGTGGGAGAGCTTTGAGCAGGACCTCTGAACATGACCTAAGGGTTTGGGCAACGGCATGTGACAATCCATGAGGCAGCCACATCCCAGGCCATTTGAGGGTTTAAAGGTCAAACCTAGCACCTAACGGTGGAACTGTGTCAAAATCAGAGGAATGTGTCTCAGACTACTTGCCCCTGGCCACAACCTAACAGCCACATTCTGAACCAGCTGCAGTTTCTGTGCACTTTTCAAGGAAAGCACCACAAAAAGAGCATTTCAATGAATCTAGAGGCACTAGGAGGGCATGCATAACTGTGGCCAGATCTGGTGAGCCTCTGTGCTCCTGGTCCTGATGCTTTTGTCCTGTGTGTACCTCTATTTTCAAAGCCCAGGCCCTGTTTAGAGTCCTCTCTGCCTGCACCAAGTTTCTGGTCCACTCTTTCTACCTGCTTTTCTTACATTCCCATCTCTAATAATTCTCAACCTTGCAGGTCTGGAGTATGGTAATACTCTTTTAGCTAATTCACCTGTGTTATCCTTTCCCCGTTAATAGGTTCTGCAAAAGTGTGCAATTGTCTTGGCCAAGGAGTGGTGAAGGTAAGATAGACTGGTGGTTTTTTGATCACACAAGCATGGGATGGTGTGCAATGATCCAAAGAAAACAGAACTATTTCTACTAGAGTGATGTTTGTGTGTTCAAGATATTTCTGACTTGTTTTTTGAACCATACCAGTCCTTCAAATGGGTTACAGAAATAAAAACATTAGCAATGTCAAAACTGTTTTTGTAATTGCTAAGAAACTGGGGATTTGGCACACATTTTGCTGGCAAATCCAGGTCCTCCAAAAATCCCCGCAGCCATATAGAAATGTGCCTCATTGTTTTTGAGCATATCTTCCATATGCTCCACCTGGGCTCTCTCCAAATTAGACCCTGCAACAGGATCACGATGAATCTCTGAAGTGTGCTCCCACACTTCCTGTGTTGTGACACTGCAGTCCCTACACTGACAGCAGGGTGCCATTCACATTTCCGATGCCTTGTTTCGAATTTAATCGCTGCAATATAGTGCTATAACATCATATATCTGGCGTTAAAAAGTTGCTGGTTTTTTTGAGTTGTTTGTTTTTGGAGATTGCTCCCCCTGCTGGGTGCTTTGCTATTTACGTTTTGAATGCGATTTGCCTGAATGGAAGCATTTTGCCGCTGTTGAGCGGATAACCTGGAAAGTGCCCTGGGTCAGGATTTCCACTGTGATCACATTGATACCAACATCGTGTGTTGTTGCAATGTTTTAATGGTTTGCAGTTAAGAACATAAGAACAGCCCTGCTGGATCAGGCCCAAGGAGGCCCATCTAGTCCAGCATCCTGTTTCACACAGTGGCCCACCAGAGGCAGCTGGAAGCCTACAGGCAGGAGTTGAGGGCATGCCCTCCCTCCTGCTGTTACTCCCCTGCAAGTAACAGCAGGGGAGTAACAGCTGTTACTCCTAACACCTCCTGTTGTTACTCCCCCTCTATTCTGAAGGCAAGCTTGATTGCCTCCATGCCCTGCAGTTTGCTTGATGTGCCCCCTGGCCCCACAATAACTATGGATCTGGGAACTTCTGAGATGGATTTCTGGATGAATCCTTTGCCTGCAGAGAGCTCAGTGTGGTGAGATTTACAACAAACGTAAGTGCAGGGAGAGAAAGCATATGATGAATACGGACCAGGACCAAGCAGCTCACAATGCAGCCAATACCCCATTAGCTTCTGCTTGATGGATGGGGGCAGAAAGGCCATTAGGCAAGGAGGGCTTAGCCAGAAGCCATCTGTGCACTCTTGAAAAAGCAGCATGCTGTAATGATTTTGAAAGGCTGGCAACTTAGCCGCACCGCGACTGGAGGGGGTTTGTGCTTAAAGGGACCTCAAGCATTGCCATGTCTCCAGAGTCTCAGACCCTCTGACTTGGGGGCAGGGTCCTGAGAAAAAAGGAGTGAGGCAGTACCTGACAGATCGGGGAGGGGGGAATCTGGTGGCATCTGGTAGGGCAGAGCTTGGCTGTGCCTGATAGCTGTGGGGTAGAGCAGGAGCTTGGTAGATATGGGGACGAAGCCAACAGCTAAAGTTCTCACCAGGGCAAACAGAATATAGCTTGACCATCTTTGGGTCTGGCCCAAATCTCACCCTCCTGAGAGTTAACTCCATACTCTAGAGACTTTGAGAAGGCGGCGAAATCCCTCAGACCAAGTCAAATCCCAGGATTCAGCAGTCCTAACCAGGAAGGACCCAGGGTGGTGGTCCTTCCATGTGGCAAAGTGAGGTGGTTGCCTCAAGTGGCAAAGTATTAGGGCTGAGTGACACATTTCTCTCTGCTGCCCCCTGCCATCCAAGTAGCCTTTTGCTCCTCCTGTGGGCTAGCCATTCCAGCCTCCAAGGCAGGATGCCTCTGAGTACCAGTTGCAGGGGAGTAACAACAGGAGAAAGGGCATGCCCTCAACTCCTGCCTGTAGGTTTCCAGCGGCATCTGGTGGGCCACTGTGCTGTTTAGATGACGGACTAGATGGGCCTCCTTGGGCCTGATCCAGCAAGGCTGTTCTTATGTTCTTATCAGGAAAAGCTGCATGGTGAACCGTGCAGCTCTACCTGATGAATGGCCACCCGGCAGGCAGCGAGGCTCCTGGGCGGGCCAAGAGAGAAAGGAACAATCCAAGCTGCCTCCTTGGATGCCCCCACCCCCACCCCGGCTTCTTCGGATGCCCGGTCCTCCCGGATTGTGACCTTGCTGTGTTTTCTATGGGCAAGTTTTTAGACTGATTTTCAGTTTATTTGATTTTTTTTTAAAGGGATGCAAAGGAGGGTTTGAAGCAAAGGGGTTCAGAGTCTGGAGTCAGGAGTGGGATGGGGCCTTAAAGCATTTCGTTTGCACATCGCCTGAATGTGTCCAGGCAGCTGAAGTTGCCACAACCCTCCAAGGAATGCTTGAAAAAAGTGACCTTGCCGTGACTGATTGACTCTAATGTTTTGTGCCATTGTTTATGGGGAGGGCCATTATATACTGCAGATAACCAAAAGGATGTGGATTCATTATATTGTATATGGATCTAAGTTGCACGCCCACCTCTAATTAGTACAGTCACAAGGTTATATTAAACAGGAGACCAGATGAGGAAAAAGGAGAGCAGGGTTCATAGATCTTTAATACCTATGTTAACATGAGGGCTCCAGCAAAATAAATGTAGCCCTGAACATACAAAACTGCTGTATACTGAGTCAGACTTTTGATCCATCCCAGTCACTGCTGGCTACTCTGACTGGCAGCGACTTCCCAAGAAGACCTTATAATGTGCTGTATTACAGAGCTATAATATTCCACCCGGAAGCGTTTTAAACTGACTTTATTTGACTACATGATCCCTTACTTTATGGAGAGGAGAGCTGGTCTTGTGGTAGCAAGCATGACTTGTCCCCTTAGCTAAGCAGGGTCTTCCCTGGTTGCATCTGAATGCGAGACTAGAAGTGTGAGCACTGCAAGATATTCCCCTCAGGGGATGGAGCCACTCTGGGAAGAGCATCTAGGTTCCAAGTTCCCTCCCTGGCAGCATCTCCAAGATAGGGCTGAGAGAGATTCCTGCCTGCAACCTTGGAGAAGCCACTGCCAGTCTGTGAAGACAATACTGAGCTAGATAGACCAAGGGTCTGACTCAGTATATGGCAGCTTCCTATGTTCCTATGACTCTGGTGGTATCAGAATGTAACCATGACTGATTAAGGTCATTCACACAATGGAAAACTGTGTTCTACCCAGGTTTGGAAGCTGTGTGTACTCCCAATTTCTGATTGTGTGGAAGCAAGGTTAGAGGAAAACCTGGGTAGAAGTGACTGTGTGGAAGCAAGGTTAGAGGAAAACCTGGGCAGCTTTTTCTCCTACCTTGATCACCGATGCATGATCACCGATTGGGAACATGGCTCTCCTACTGTCTGGGTGCTCCTCCAACCCTGATTTTGATCCCTGATTGGTTGGGCCCACATAGAAGAGAAAGAAGGCCAGGCAAACAAACATGGTATCAAAAGAGCAGCATCAGAAGAAATAAGTGAACTAGTGAAACATCAGTGGTGCTGTCTGTATCTGAGGAGTATTCACTGGGGTTATATAACTGCAAAGCCCCTCCTTTTGGGTCACACATTTCAGGGAGCACAGTTGGGCACAAGTTCTAAGACTTTAACTTTCCACATGGTAGACCCTCCTTGCCAAGACAATGAGAACAGCCAGTGCTGGATTCGGGCACAAGATAAAAAATGTACAGCCCAGGGCCTCATAGCCACCTAATGGCGCAGCAGGGAAATGGCTTGATGAACAAGCCAGAGGTTGCTGGTTCGAAACCCCGCTGGTATGTTCCCCAGACTATGGGAAACACCTATATCAGGCAGCAGCGAAACAGGAAGATGCTGAAAGGCATCATCTCATACTGTGTGGGAGAAGGCAATGGTCAACCCCTCCTGTATTCTACCAAAGATAACCACAGGGCTCTGTGGTCGCCAGGAGTCGATACCCGACTCGACAGCACACTTTACCTTTACCAGGGCCTCACATTATGAGTGACCTCTGAATAAAAAAATATGACATTTCAAGTCTTACATAATGTATTTTCATGTAAAGGTATTTCTAATGCAAACAGGTTTATTGCAAGACAGTTTCTTTTGTTAGATTGTTAGTTTTTTGTAGCATCTTTACTAAGTAAAAATGAAGAGTTTTTTAGATTTCTATGTTCATTTCCCTTCTTTTTAGTATAATAACATTTTCGGTAATGCTGCAGAGTCTTTTATACTTGACACAGCTTATGGCCTCAGCATGTCAGAATCTGGCCCCGAAAGCAGCCACCAACATGGAGTTTTTTTGTCTCTTGGGGCTTCTGGAAAAGCTGCTCTAATTGGCCGGGGACTTTTTCCAGCCATAGTGACAGCAGAAGCTTCTGGTTTTGCTGAGCTGGTGTTTTACAGGGAGTTTGCGGCAATGGGGCTCATTGCTTGATTAAACAAATAAAAGAAGAAATGGGAGCTGTCACTGTATTTCTTCAAGCATTTGTGGGAAGCTCATAATGTCTAACAGAATTTAAATTAAAGCAGATCTGGATCATAACTGGCCTCTATGGAATGAAAACCTCTTGAGAGAAACGTTCGTGGAGGACGTACAGAAAATTGACCTGGTCCATCCCCACAGCCCTTAGCCACTGCCTCAAGCGGCGATGGGCAAGAGCAACATTTCCCAGGGGTCACTTTATTGTCTGTAGGTCTCCCAGAGCCCTGTATTTCTACTCTAGAGTCCAACTCTTCATAGATGGACAGGATCATGTACAGAAAAGCCCTGGTGCGTTTGGCCTAGTTCTCAGGGGCAATCCAGATGGGATGGGATAGTTGTCCATATTTATGTGTATGTCTACCCTATTTCTGAGGGTCTAGCCCTATACCTAGGACTAATTTTAGCCTGTGGTACCTGAAGGACTATCTCTCTCCATATGAACCTGTCCACCTATTGAGGTCATCTGGAGAGTGTCCCGATCCACCTAGACTCAGACCCTGTCCAGACCACCTTGAGGGAGGAGGAGAAGCAAGCCCCAGCCAGACTTCCCAGTACGGACAGGGGCCCCACAGGAACCATAGCCCCTGAACAGCAGGAATGTACCCTTTCAAGAGACAGCTCAAGACTCTCAGACATTTGGAGATTTTGCTGGGAGGCAAGTTCCTCCCTGATTCACACCAGATTGGCTCAGAAATAAGCTGAACCATTTCCTAAAATGAGATTTCTCTGCTAATTTCTGAGCCAATCTGAATTCAGCTACCTTCTACCACAGAGACATAGGAAGCTGCTATATACTGAGTCAGACCATTGGTCCATCTAGCTCAGTATTGTCTACACAGACTGGCAGCGGTGTCTCCTAAGGTTGCAGGCAGGAATCTCTCTCAGCTGTATCTTGGAGAGGCCTGGGAGGGAACTTGGAACCTAGATGCTCTTCTCAGAGCCTCTATACCCCCTTAGGGGAATATCATCCAGTGCTCACATATCAAGTATCCCATTCATATGCAACCAGGGTAGACCATGCTTAGCAAAGGGGACAAGTCCTGCTTGCTACCACAAGACCAGCTCTCCTCCCAATGTCTCCAAATTCACTTCCCTCCTGCTCAGTTTTGAATTTTGAAAAAGATGAGCAGGTGTGGACCAGTGCAAGGAGTCCTAAGGTTAATAAGCAGCAAGGCAGATCAGGTCTTTGCTAGTTCTATTGATCAGGAAGGACTTGGTCAGTCAAGATCAGGTCTGTTGACACTAGGATCTGGCGCACTCCCAGGCTGAGAGCTGAGCATCTGCTCAGAAGAATGGGATGTTGCTTCAGCAACATCTCTCTTGGATGGAGGCCTTAAATAGTATATACATACAGGACTCCTGTCTCAAGCTTCTCCCCTATCTTCCAGGAGAGGAGAGCTGGTCTTGTGGTAGCAAGCATGACTTGTCTCCTTAGCTAAGCAGGGTCTGCCCTGGTTACATATGAAAGGGAGACTAGAAGTGTGAGCACTGGAAGATATTCCCTTTAGGGGATAATGGAGCCACTCTGGGAAGAGCAGAAGGTCCCAGGTTCCCTCCCTGGCAGCATCTCCAAGACAGGGCTGAGAGAGACTCCTGCCTGCAACCTTGGAGAAGCTGCTGCCAGCCTGTGAAGACAATACTGAGCTAGATGGACTTTTGGTCTGACTCACTATATGGCAGCTTCCCGTGTTCCTGTGACTGTGCTGGCTTAAAGGGGGCAGGATCTATTCCTCGGGCATAGGTTCCTATGGCGGGGTGTGTATGTGTCTCCATATACTCAAGGTTGCCCTCAGCTTCAGAGCAGAGGCGTAACTATAGGGGGGCAGGGGGGGCACGTGCCCCGGGCGCCATCTTTTCTGGTCACGTGGGGGGGGGGCGCCGCCATGACCAAATTTTTTAATTTTTTAAAAAAATTTTTTTGTTAATACAAATGTTTCCTGCTCAGTGCAGCAGCGCTGCAGCAGTCAAGGGAGCACGTCGGTGCCCCCTTCCCCACGAGCGGTCCCTTCCACGCTGCCTGAGCCCCCCCCCCATTGCTTTGCTGGCACCTGGCGGCCAGTCAGTGGCCTGGCTTGGCGGCGGCAGCGGGCGCTTGTGAGGAAAAACCTAAGTATAATGTACTATGTTGGGGGTGCGGTGGGGGGGGTGCGGTGGGGGGCGCCATTTCAGTGCTTGCCCCGGGCGCCGTTTTCCCTAGTTACGCCTCTGCTTCAGAGGCTAAAGGCAATGGTGTATCTTCACAGAGGATAAGGGCAATTGACATGGCTGTGGTGGTGGCTCCTAGGGGGTCAAGGACCCACTCCTTGGCCTCATTCTCCCAACTCCTCAGATCCACCCCTGGCAATGGTGGCTGCCAGATCAGGTCCATGACAATGAGCTGCAAGCAGTCCATCAAATGCATTCACATACTGGCCAGCACTATGGTCTTTAAATACAAATACAATTGGTCTTCTTCATCAGGGTTCCATCAGCGATTGTACATGGGGATTCATTGGACTGAGTTCATGGGTCATGGCTTCCCCAGTTGTCCACCCTTGCAGAATGGGCTTACTCAATTGACGTGGGAGATTCCTTCGCCTTTAATTTCATTCCAAATCTTTTAATGTTATTTCATTCAATTGGATCCAAAAGAAGCTGTTCATTAACATGCAGCCCCAGCTGAACAAATACTAGCATTTGTTCTCTGAGATTATCACTTGCATCATCTACAGAAACCTGGCAATTGTGAGGTCTATCAACTTCTCATTGTTCATTGAGGATGGATTAGCAAGCTTTCCTGTAAACACAGCAGTGCTTTTCTGGACATCTGAACCAGCGTGACCTGCCTCTTCTGACCCAGCTCAGCATGCCTGGAATAGAAAACTTCCTTAGATTCATACATGGCATATGATGTTGTCATCTTTTCAGCCATGTGATCCAATGTAAGAAACCACTGTCTCCCTTGCAGATGTCTGAGAGTCTCAGATAGGCCTACCTGCTTTAGCTGTTCCAGTTGTTTGTTTGCTTAAGATTTCACTCTTTGCCTCAAAACAGCACGCAATACTGAAGACAAGACCACAGTGCAAGTTAAGACAACAATTGCTCAAGTCCTAAGTGAAAGACGTTTTTGTTGAAATCTTTCTTTGTGACACCTATCAAGATTTCTCCTTCTTATAGCTCTTTAAACATGGTGCTATATCAGGAAATATTTTCATACCTCAGAAGGAAACTACAAACTATCTTAGATTAGGTCTGCTGGCCTACAGCAAAGGCACATGTGGAAGATCTCTGTAATAGCTGCAGGCTGAAGTCTCTTTGTAGTGACCAGCCTCCCCTTGCCCTAAAGAGTTAACCAGAAGTGAACCCTGTCTTGACTGACAGGCTTGTGAACTCCAGGGCTCAGCCAATCAGCACACCAGGTGGGTGCAGCCTGGAGAGCTGTAGCCAAGAAGAAGAGAGGTTTTTGTTAGAAGAAGCTAGGCTGGAGGTGCTCAGGAGGACATGTGGCCATGGAGGATTTGCTGGTCGCAAAGCAGCTCTTACCCCTGGACTTTGGGGCTGCAAGATCCATAAGGAGAGCAGGGCAGCCTTCTCTCGTCTCCCTCTGATCCTGGCAAAGCTTGCATGGGTCAGAGGTTCTGATAAGTGATCCGATGGCAGCAGCAAGGGCATTCTTGCCACCCTCTTGGTGCCCCCATAATTCACCAACTGAGGCAACTGCCTCACCTTGCCTCATGAAAGGACCGCCCCTGCACCTGGGTCAAAATGAGGGGTGTCTTCTGGGACAATCAAGGACTACCATTTCAAGATGACATTGGGCTGCTCTGCGGGCCTGATCCTACACAGGCCTGATCCTGTGCAGAATTTTGCCAGCTCCATCTCAAGGTTTTAAGACCAACAGCGTGTCAGATTGATTAATGATGTCTAGGTGAATTAATCCAGCAAGCTGTGGCATTTAATCAAATGGAAATGGAGTCCCTTACATCTTCCATTTTATTTTATTGGGTTTTAGACAGATTGTTTGGCAGCCTTGGCGGAAAAGTAGCACTCCGGATAATCAGAAGTAAATCCTATTTTTTGCTTGGAATTTTTACAGATGGGCTGAAATAAAATTGCAAGCAACCTTGAACCTGGTCCAAAGTTTTACAGATGGTAGCTTTTTCTGGTCCCTACACCTTCATATAAATGGAATTCCCACACAGGAATTCCTGTTTGAATCTGGGATATAATGGTGTGAAAAGCTTCATTTGCAGATATTCCGATAAGCAGCTATTAAAGGTACAGAGTTTCCAAAACAAAAACAAAAACAAAACCAGTAACAATTCTTTTATTTCTCCAAATTATGGGATCAGGCCCAAGGAGGCCCATCCAGTCCAGCATCCTGTTTCACACAGTGGCCCATCAGATGCTGCTGTAAGCCCAAAGGCTTGAAGGCATGCCCTTTCTCCTGCTGTTGCTCCCCTGCAACTGGTACTCACTCAGAGGGATCCTGCCTTTGAGGCTGGAGGTAGCCCACAAAAAATTTAGTTTTTTCTAAACTAAATACAACCCCCAGGTGTTGTAGCTTTGCCTCATAAGAAAGGTGCTCTAGGCCCCTGATCATCTTGCTTGCCCTCTTCTGCACCTTTTCCAGTTCTACAATGTCCTTTTATAGATGTGGTGACCAGAACTGTATGCAGTACTCCAGGTGTGGCCGCACCATAGTTTTCTATGAGGGCATTATAATATTAGCCGTTTTATTTTCAATCCCCTTTCTAATGATCCCTAACATTGGATTTGCCTTTTTCACAGCTGCCTCACATTGAGTCGACACTTTCAACGAGCTTTCCACCATGACCCCAAGATCCCACTCCTGGTCCGTCACCGACAGCTCGGATCCCATCAGCGTTTGCTTGAAGTTGGGGTTTTTCGTCCCAATGTGCATCACTTTACACTTGCTAACATTGAACTGCATTTGCCATTTTGTCGCCCACTCCCCCAGTTTGGAGAGATCCTTTTGGAGCTCCTCACAATCCGTTTTGGATTTCATTACCCGAAGCAGTTTGGTGTCATCTGCAAATTTGGCCAACTCACTGCGTACCCCTACATCTAGATCATTTATGAAGAAATTAAAAAGCACCGGTCCCAGTACAGAACCCTGGGGGACCCCACTTCTTACTTCCCTCCAATGTGAAAACTCTCCATTTACACCTACCCTCTGTTTCCTGTCTTTCAACCAGTTAGCAATCCACACAAGTACTTGTCCCCTTATCCCATGACCGCTAAGTTTCCTCAGGAGTCTTTGATGAGGAACTTTGTCAAAAGCTTTTTGGAAGTCCAGGTAGACTATGTCAACTGGATCACCTTGATCCACACACTCATTGACACTCTCAAAGAACTCCAAAAGGTTGGTCAGGCAAGATTTACCTTTGCGGAAGCCATGCTGGCTCACTCCCAGCAGGGCCATATTGTAAACCGTATTGACATCAACGTACGGAAACCGTATTGACGTCAATGTATTGACGTATGTTAACCATATTGACGTCAATTCCAACAGACAACCTCATGCTCCTTTTCCTGCTTTTGCATCCCATCATCTCAGCAGGATCCTTTGGTAACTGCATTACAGAGCATCACAAGAAGCCAGCCATGTCGCTCCAACGGCCAAAGTGGCTTTTTGGCCTGAGGGACTGATTGTGCCTAATGGCCTGACAAATTGTATGTATTTTAGTGTGTTAGCATCAAAAGAAGAGCAGCTATTCCAGAAGCTTTTACTTCCCTATCATGATCACCTTCAAGAAATGCTCTCCTGTGTGTTAGCTTTCACTATGGCCAGCTCCAGGTCTCTGGTGGGGAGGGGAGGGGGGCAGGGCACATGAGCATGGAGTGGCCTCCTCTTGTGTGTTTGTGTGTGTGTTAGTTTTTCATGGGTGGGGGAATGTGGTAGTGGTACCTCCTTTGGCAAACGGAAGGGGAGGCAGTGGCAGCTGCCTCTCTTCTCCCTCCCATCCTGCTGCCACTGCTGCTGCCGCCACATCCCTGCCCCCGTTTGTGGAGCAGGAGGAGGAGGAACCACCTCTGGGCATCCCCACCCCCACGCCCGAAGGAGGAGGAGCGCATGTGCTGCAGACCCCCACAGACCTGGCGCCTGCTCTGATAAGGGGCAACTTAAAGGAGATGGTTTCTTTAAGAAAGGCAGAGGGAGTCACTCCTGCCACTGCTACCTCCTCCCACCCACCCACCTCCCCATGCACAGATAGGAATGCCCCTCACAGGTGGGGAAGTTCCCATTTGCAAATGGGGAGGTGGATGGGAGAAGGCAGCCAGGCCTGCCCTTTGGGGGTGGAATGGGGGCAATCCCTCGGGCCCTGTGCCATCCATCGCCCCTCTCGCACACGGCTCCCGCGAGGTGAAGTGGGCTGCTCAGAGGCTGCTCAGAGGGACCAGCAGTGGGGCACAGAGATTCCTGCCTGGAGCCTCCCCAGTGTGGCTGCTGCCCAGCTCCTTCCAGAATGCACCTTCAGCTGCAGAAGCTGCGCTCAGCCTCTCACCCCGCTGGACCCACACAGTGCCCTTTGTGAGAGAGTGCTTAGGTAGAGAATCTGTTCTGCATGCAGAAGGTCCCAGGTGTAATCCAGTTAGAGCCAGGGAGGATCCCTTCCTGGGACCCGAGCCTGCTGCTGCTGGTCGGTGCCGGCAAGGGCTAGATGGGCCAATAGTCTGGCTTTATACCAGGCAGTCTCATCTATGTCTGCTAACACTATCGCTCAGTGGTGAAGTAAATGCTTTGCCTGCAGAAGGCCTCCAGCTAGAAGCACCTCAGCGAGTTGTTGGAAGTGAAGGACTCTGCGCTGCCTCATGCCTCAATGATAGAGGGGGGCAGACTAGTGAGTCAGAGGGCTAGAGGGGTCAAGCCATTGCTCATTCCTCCTCTCGACTGCTCTGACACGATCCCTTTGATATGTAGATTGCTACTCTCAGGGACTCCCTTCCTTCCTGCCACTCTTCCTCTCTTCCTTCTTCTTCTCCCTAACACACACGCCTGCCTCTCTCTGCACCATGTGTGCACAGAGATGCAGACAGCATCCCTCTGCATCCTGCTAGCTAGCTAGAGCAGAGATTCTATCTCTCCACTTCCCTATCTAGAATGGAGTTCTCCAATAAAGACTCCTCATATTGATTTGAAACTATTTATTTATTTATTTATTTATTGTTAGATTTATATACCGCCTTTCGCTAAAAACAACCCCAAGGCGGTTTACAAAAGTTAAAACACATAATAAAAATGAATTAAAAGTATTTAGCTAAAAATATAAAAACAATCCGATATTAAAATATACAACATACAAAATACAAAAAACTATACATGGATAAAAATACACAGAAGCAGCAATAAAACAATCATGTAAAGGCCTGGATAAAAAGCCAAGATTTAACCAGCATTCTAACAACAGTAATGGAGTCTGAGGAGCGAATGGCCACAGGGAGAGCATTCCAAAGCCTGGGAGTAGCAACAGAGAAGGCCCTGTCCCGAGTGCATGACAACCTAGCCTCCCTCATTGTCGGCACCTGGAGCAGAGCCCCCTCAGATGATTTCGTCAAGCAGTCAGAAACCCCTGAGAGCAGGTGGTCCCTCAGATATCCCGGGCTCAAACCGTTAAGGGCTTTAAAGGTCAACACCAGCACCTTGAATTGGACCCGGAAACACACTGGTAACCAGTGCAGTTCTTTCAAAATAGGTGTGATGTGATCACACCGGGCAGCTCCAGATAGAACCCTAGCTGCCACATTTTGTACAAGCTGCAGTTTCCGGATATTTTTCAAAGGCAGCCCCACGTAGAGCGCATTGCAGTAATCCAGCCGTGACGTGACTAAGGCAACTTAACTATGAACTGGCTCCAAGTTTCTTTTGGCTCTTAGCAGACAGGCGTGCCTGGGCAGACTCCGCTGTGTTTTACCTCTGTGCACTCTTCTGAAATAAGAGGGTATCTCTTACCAGAGAGAATTCCCAACACTAGTGAGGCTGGCAAGAATTCCGCTTGAGACCACGAGAAGCTGCTGCGAGTCAGTGTGGAGAGAGCACCAGGGCAGCAGCACCAATGGCATAAAGCAGCTTCCAAGGCGTGATAGTGGACACAGTCCAGGCAAGGCTGGACATCTTTAAGTCTGATTGATTGCAGTGGGATGCCTAAGCATACACGCAGATTTTGGCCACTTGAAATCAACAAGGCTTAAAAGTGCTCCGTGAAAACATTTCTTGCATATAAAAGATTACAGGTCATGTCTAATAAATGTTACTGTCTTGGGCATAGGGCAGATTTGATAGCTCCGTCTCTGGCTTGTAATCTCGCAAATGACCTTCTCTGACACAGCCTTGAAGTGGCCTGTATCTTTCTTTCTCTATCGCTTCCCCACATTTCCTGTTTCAGTTTGTGTGTCATGTAAGTGGCATCCACCAAGAGGAGCAGAGGGAAGATTCCCTGCAGGGAGAGAGAAGGGCAGCCCATCTCAGTGGGCCCAAGGTCCCTTCCCTTGACCTTGGAAGAGATATCTGAGCAAACGGCATGGCCCAAAGCAAACGGCATGCAAGTGAGTGACTGGGTCTCATCTTTGTCTGGCCTGCTGCTGATCACGTCCTTCTCTCCTGTTCCCCCCTTCCATTGGTGGTATTCCCCAACAATATCTCCCCGCTTCAAATTTGTTTTGACACAACCTCCTGCACCGTGTGTGTGTGTGTGTGTGTGTGTGTGTGTGCTTGTGGTGTCTTGGCTTTCCATTTGCATGCATGTTCAAGCACGTCATGCTGGAGATGTTGTTGAGCACAGACGTACAAGATTTACTGTTAATCAAGATGACAGCAAAACAAAGATTTATCCTTGAAGCTCTGAGAAATGTAGGATATAATTTTTTAAACAACAAATTAAATATAATCAACGTTACCTAAACCAAGATACTATTAGCATTACCACCGAAGAGGACACATTTGTCATGCCCCAGGATCAGATCATCCTTCTCCCAATCTGGAGCAGGTTGGAAGCCTTGGAAGAAGAGATGGAGTGGGTGGTCTCCCTTGGCACAGACCCCCAGTGCCTCCATTCTGCCTGGAACACCTGTATAAGAGATACCCCAGGGCCCATATCCAACATCCCCTTTACATGGGAAGCTGCCTAATACTTATTCAAGTAATCATAGGAACATAGGAAGCTGCTATATACTGAGTCAGACCATCGGTCCATCTAGCTGAGTATTGTTTACACAAACTAGCAGCAGCTTCTCCAAGGTTGCAGGCAGGAATCTCTTTCAACCCTATCTTGGAGATGCCAGGGAAGGAACTTGGAACTTTCTGCATGCAAGAATGCAGGTGCTCTTCTCAGAGGGGCCCCATCCCCTAAGGGGAATATCTTACAGTGCTCACATGCAGTCTCCCATTCAAGTTCAACCCAGGGCATAGGAACATAGGAAGCTGCCATATACTGAATCAGACCGGTTGGTACATCTAGGTCAGTATTGTCTACACAGACTGGCAGTGGCTTCTCCAAGGTTGCAGGCAGGAATCTCTCTCAGCCCTCTCTTGGAGATATTGCCAGGGAGGGGACTTGAAACCTTCTGCTCTTCCCAGAGTGGCTCCATTATCCCCTAAAGGGAATATCTTCCAGTGCTCACACTTCTAGTCTCCCATTCATATACAACCAGGGCGGACCCTGCTTAGCTAAGGGGACAAGTCTTGCTTGCTACCACAAGACCAGCTCTCCTCTACTACTCCTAGAATCAATCATCCTAGTTCAGTATTATGTCTTTACAGCTTCGGAGTTTCTTTTCCCACACGGCAACATCAGCTGCTAGACGTCCAAAAGGCTTTAGTCTAACCGCATCAAAGACCATCAGTACTCAGAGATCTTCAGCTCTTCCTCAGTAGCATGTTGAGTACCATCTGACCTGAGGGGCCCATCATCTGGCACTACCTTGACAATCACTCCATTTTGTCTATCCGTGTGGTTTTCTTAGTAAAGTATGAAATGTATGAAAGCAGTATGAAATGATGCCTTTGTCATTGTCACTAAAGTGATCGTCCACCTCCAGAACCTTCCTATATCGCTGCTGCCCGATATAGGTGCCTGCTTGCTTTAGCTGGGCAGCTGGGATGACCTTCGCACTTTGGAATTACAATGGGAACGTGGAACGTAAGAAGCATGAATATGAGAAAGCTCAACACAGTGAAAGACGAAATGAATAGACTACAGATTGACATCTCGGTTATCAGTGAATTAAAATGGACTGGAATGGGACACTTGCAGTCAGAAAATCATACCGTTTACAAAGAACATAAGAACTTAAGAACAGCCCTGCTGGATCAGGCTCAAGGCTCATCTAGTCCAGCATCCTGTTTCACACAGTGGCCCACCAGATGCCGCTGGAAGCCCACAGGCAGGAGTTGAGGGCATGCCCTCTCTCCTGCTGTTAAGGTAAAGGTAAAGTGTGTGGTCAGGTCAATTTCAACTCCAGGGGCCCACAGAGTACTGTGGTTTTCCTTGGTAGAAATGGTTTACCATTGCCTCCTCCTGCGCAGTATTGGGTGACACCTTTCAGCATCTTCCTATATCACTGCTGCCCGATATAGTATCAGCAGGGATTTGAACCAGCAACCTTCTGCTTGTTAGTCAAGCATTTCCCCACTGTGCCACTTAAGGTGGTCTCCTGCTCTTGCTCCCCTGCAACTGGTACTCAGAGGTATCCTGCCTTTGAAGTGGCCTATAGCCCTCTTACTAGTAGCCAACTAGTAACTTTCTCCATGAAGTTATCCAAACCCCTCTTAAAGCCATCCAGGTTGCTGGCTGTCACCACATTTTGTGGCAGAGAATTCCACAAGTGGATTATGCATTGTGTGAAAAAAATACTTCCGTTCGTTGGTCCTAAATTTCCTGGCAATCAATTTCATGGGATGACCCCTGGTTCTAGTGTTATGTGAGAGGGAGAAGAATTTATCTCTAAACACTTTCTCCACGCCATGCATGATTTTAGAGACCTCTATTATGTCTCCCCACAGTTGTATTTTTTCTAAACTAAAAAGCCCCAGATGTTGTAGCCTTGCCTGATAAGAAAGGTGCTCTAGGCCCCTGATCATCTTGGTTGCCCTCTTCTGCACCTTTTCCAGTTCTACAATGTCCTTTTTTAGATGTGGTGACCAGAATTGTACGCAGTATTCCAAGTGTGGTCGCACCATAGCTTTGTATAAGGGCATGATAATATTGGCAGTTTTATTTTCAATTCCCTTCCTAATGTTCCCTAGCATGGAATTGGCCTTTTATTATTTTTACATTTTACGTTTTATATCCCTCTCTTCCTCCAAGGAGCCCAGAGCGGTGTACTACATACTTGAGTTTCTCCTCACAACAACCCTATGAAGTAAGTTAGGCTGAGAGATATGTGAATGGCCCAGAGTCACCCAGCTAGTATCATGGCTGAATGGGGATTTGAACTCTGGTCTCCCCAGTCCTAGTCCAGCACTCTAACCACTACACCACACTGGCTCCTACCTTTTTCACAGCTGCCGCACACTGAGTCGACGCTTACAACAAGCTGTCCACAATGACCCCAAGATCCCTCTCCTGGTCAGTCACCAACTGTTCAGACCCCATAAATGTATACTTGAAGTTGGGTTTTTTGTCCCAATGTGCTTCACTTGACACTTGCCAACATTGAAGCGCATTTGCCATTTTGTTGCCCACTCACCCAGTTTGGAGAGATCCCTTTTGAGCTCCTCACAATCCTTTTTGGATTTCCCTACCTGAAAGAGTTTGGTATCATCGGCAAATTTGGCCACCTTGCTGCTTACCCCACTTCTAGATCATTTATGAATAAATTAAAAAGCACCAGTCCCAGTACAAATTCCTGGGGGACCCCACTTCTTACTTCTTACGCCACTCTCCATTTATCCTTACCCTCTGTTTCCTGTCTTTCAACCAGTTAGCAATCCACACAAGTACTTGTCCCCTTATCGCTTGTATTTGTGCTGGCCTTGGGCTGAAATAAACAAATACATACATACATTGTCCCCTTATCCCATGACTGCTAAGTTTCCTCAGGAGTCTTTGATGAGGAACTTTGTCGAAAGCTTTTTGGAAGTCCAGGTATACTATGTCAACTGGCTCACCTTGATCCACACACTTGTTGACACTCTCAAAGAACTCCAAAAGGTTGTTGAGGCAAGATTTACCTTTGCAGAAGCCATGCTGGTTTACTCCCAGCAGGGCCTGTTCTTCTATGTGCTTTACAGTGTTATCCTTAAGGAAGCTTTACATAAATTTCCCTGGAACGTTCATTAAGCTAGCCGGCCTTTAATTTCCCGGATAGCCCCTGGATCCCATTTTGAGAATTGGTGTTACATTTGCTACTTTTCAGTCCTTCAGTACAGAACCTGATTGCACAGATAAGTTATATACTTTTGCAAGGAGGTCAGCAATTTCACATTTAAGTTCTTTGAGTAGTCTTGGATGAATGCCATCCAATCCTAGTGATTTGCTAGTTTTCAGTTTTTCCAGATTGTTTGTTTGTTCAATTTTTAGACCACCCTTACAAAATAGCTCAGGGTGGTTCACAAACGTCAAAGACCTTTTAAAACAATTTAAGAGCACTGGAAGGCCAGGCCGAACAGGTAGGTCTTTAGGGCTCTCTTAAATTCCAATAAAGAATTCAAATTACGGATGTCTGCAGGGAACGCATTCCACAGTCCAGGAGCAGCTACAGAGAAGGCCCACCTCTGAGTCGCCACCAGACGAGCTGGTGGCAACTGGAGCTGGACCTCCTCAGATGATCTTAGTGTGCGGTGGGGATCAGACCGAAAAAGGTGCTCTCTAAGGTAACCTGGACCTAAGCCGTTCAGGGCTTTAAAGGTAATAACCAGCACTTTGTATTTTGCTCGGAAACATATCGGCAGCCAGTGTGCTGTTTCAAAACAGGCATAATATGGTCTCTCTGGGTTGCCCCAGAGACCAGCCTTGCTGCCGCATTTTGAACTAACTGAAGTTTCTGAACTACGTACAAAGGCAGCACCACGTAGAGCGCATTACAGTAGTTAAGCCTGGAGGTTTAGAATATCATCTCTTCTATCTGACTCAGTTCTTTGGCCTCCATCCCTGAAAAGCCTGGTTCAGGAACAGGTATATGCTCTGTATCCTCTTCCGTGAAAATGGATGCAAAGAACTCATTTAGCTTCTCTGCAACCTCCATATCCTCCTTAATAATCTCTTTCACTCTCTCATTGTCTAATGGTGCTTTTAGCTAAGTCCTTGATGCTTTTAGCTAAATGTTCCTCAAACTCTCTTTTCACCTCCCTTATTGTCGCCTTGCATTTCTTTTGCCAGAGTTTGTGTTCCTTTCTGTTCTCTTCATTTGGACAGGCCTTCTAATTTTGGAAGGAAGTCTTCCTTTTTATGGCTTTCTTGACTTTACCTGTTAACCATGCTGGCATCCTCCTGGGCTTAGTGATACCTTTCCTTCTTTTGGGTATACAATCTAATTGGGCTTCTTGTATTACTAGAATTACTAGATTACTACTCAGGACATGAAAAACAAAGAAGGAACAGTGTTGCTTTAATAGACGGATATAGCAATGACAGTACTTGGGTACAATGCCGTCAGTGACCCACTAATATCAATTAGATTTCATGGACAACCCTTTAGCATGATAGTTCTTCAAGTCTATGCCCCAACGACTGATGCAGAAGAAGAGGAAGTTGATGAGTTTTATGCTCAAGTTCAGTCTGAAACTGACAGAACATGCAAGCAAGATGTGATGCTGGTAGTTGGAGACTGGAATGCCAAAGTTGGAAATGGTAAGGAGGAAAACACAGTCGGACTGTATGGCCTAGGAAACAGAAATGAAGCAGGAGAATGACTTACTAGTTTCTGCCAAGCCAATGATCTCTTCATTGCTAACACATTCTTCAAACAACCAAAGCAGCGCCTATATACATGGACATCACCAGATGGAGTACACAGAAATAAAATTGATTACTTTATTGATGCAAGGAGGTGGAAGAACTCTCTTATAACAGCAAAGACATGGCTGGGGGCCGATTGTGGAACAGATTACAAACTTGAGAATGTAGCCACCATTTTCAAGGAGAACATCAGGAACCACTTTGAAGTTCTGAACCTCATTGATAGGGAACCAGAGGAACTGTGGAATGAAATCAAAGAAGTTGTTAAGGACAAATGTGAAAAGACACTGCTAAAGACCAAGAAACAGAAGAAAGCCACAGAGGCGTAACTGGGGAAAACGGCGCCCGGGGCAAGCACTGAAATTGCGCCCCCCCCCCCAACATACATCTGACTGACACACATGTTGACATAAAGTCAAGCAATATTAAACAGAACATCATCCAAAAATATGTTAAAAGGTTTGTTAAATTGTGGATGATGCAAGTCAATCAATAGTACTAGAGAAAGACATGATTGAAGTGTTCAAATTAATTCATTTACAATAAACTACACCGCTTAACATCAAATTGCATTTGACTTAAAGCAAACATTTATAGTCACTTACATTAGAAGGCTTGCTACTAAGCTCTGGTTGGTTGTGCCTGCAGTTCTTCCAGTCAGCTCAGCAGAGGTGCTATTATTGTTTTTTGAGAGAAAATAGTATTTATTTTTTGTATTTCAATTTATTTATTTTTACATTCTATATCCCTCTCCCTCCAAGTAGCCCAGAGTGGTGCACTACATACTTAGGTTTTTCCTCACAACAACCCTGTGAAGTTGGCTTGTATCTCAAACATCAGAATTATGTTGATCAAGATCAAGCCTTGGATCATCTCCAGTATTGCTTCCAAGAGTCACCTGGAGAGGAATGCTGATTCACGGAAACTCCAGCCTTGGAGGGCTGGCGATCAGGTTGATCACTCTGACAGAAGCTATTCCTGGAGGTTACGACTAGTATTTACATTACTGCAGCTACTAATATTTATGTACTGCTTTTCAGCAAAAGTGCTCAAAGTGGTGCCCACAGAACAATAAATTATAAATAAATCAAATGGTGATGAATCAACGAGAGCAAGACAATCAATAAAAATTATGCATAATATCATGCCATTAAAATCTGCAGGGCTGCACAGAGCTATCAACTCTGATGGAAGCTAGTCCTCAAGATTACCCCCTCTACATTCCCCCCAGAATTACTCATACTATCAAGCCATTAAAACCAGCAGAATTGCATAAAGGTGCCAACTCTGATGGAGAGTTTCCCCTCCAAATATCTTTTTGCACTATTTTTCACAACATCAAGCCAGTGAAATCCCCAGTTGTTGCTGGCAAGAGATGGATGCCAATTCCTGAGGACTGCCCGCCAACCTTACAGCATGGCAGCCTTGTGTCTCTCCATCCCCAGATGCAGGGGTGAGCAAACCTGGCCTTCCAGCTGTCTTTGGACTACAATTTATTGTGGCTGTGGATGCTGGGAGTTGTAGTCCAGAAACAGCTGAAGGGCCAAGTTTGCCCACCCCTGACTAGTCAGACTACAACTCCCATTATTCCCAGATCATTGGGGCCAGGGATGATGGGAGCTGTAGTCCAAAATCTATGAACCCAGGTTGGGTAAAAATTTCTAAAGCAAACTTCTGCCTCTCCACAGATGCTTTGGGAAATTCACATGCAAAGATTGTCCCCAGATATATTCTGATACTCATGCCCTGTCTGTCTTGTCTGTCTATCTGTTGTTGGTGGTGTTGGTGGTGGTGGTAGTAGTAGTACTATTTATTGCCATGTATATATTTACTTTCTGTGCACTTGCCTAGTCTAATTCAACAACCAGCTTAGCAAATGGCAACAATTTCTATCCTTATTTCTATTTTGTATGAAGAGAGTTGGGTGTGTTTGTTTGTTTTTGTTTGTTTTTAAATCTTATTTATCCAGAACCAACCAACTGCCAGCCAGCATTACTGGAGAACTTCCAGTGACTCCGAACCCTACCTAGAAAAGCAAATTTTGCAATATACACTGCTTCAGGATCAGCAACATACTTTTCCTCCCAAGGACGAGGTCTTTGGGGGTAAAGGAGGAAATGGAAGTTTCAACAGAGTTTCGAATTAATTTTTGGTCACACACACACTCTAGAGCTGCGATGAGCCACTTCTTCAACATTCAGCAACATTTTAGAAACCAACCTTTAAAATGAAATGTCCAAGGTGGCGTTTGAAAAGTGCCCTCCCACCCACAAAAACCCCCAGTACTTAAGCTGAAACCTAGCCAGTGATGTTAACCCATGGTGGGGCTGAGGGGGGGGGACACCCTGGCAGACCCTCCATTCAAAATCGAGTAATACTCTGATTAAAACCAGGTAAAGAGGCACAAAGCATTAAACAGCGAGCTTTCCGGTTCGACAGAACTCTTCAGCAGCCTAGGTGATGCGAAAGAGGAAGAAGTTGGAAAGGCTGATCTAAAAGTGTAAACTGTCCAGAACTAACCGAGGGGGCGGGATACAAATATTAAAAAATATATATAATAAATAAATCGAATTGAATTTTAGGAGGGGTTATGGGGATCAACGCCAGGTAGTTAGAGCCACACAAACCCAACCAAAACAGAACACCAGCGCAAATCTAAACACAGTTACTCGGATGGAAACCGGGAGATTTCAAGGGGCGGATTTACTCCCTAGTCAAGCGTCTAGTGGGGCAGGCTGAGCCCCTTTGAGTCCATGGGGAGGAATCTGGAGCCCAACCTGAAAGGTCTTTACTCCCAAGCAAGTCCTCGCCCCGCCATCCACGCCAAGCATGCTACGTAGGACAGCCCCGAAGGGGTCGAGTCGACTTCGGCCGGGTCGTGGCCTCCCTTCTCCCCCTCCCAAATCCCAATTTGGTTGCCTTTCGGGTCCAATTCTCTTCTTGGAGATCAGGCTTACCCAAAGCATCATTTAAAAAATGATGCTTTGCGCAAATTTTTGCAAGCCATCTCTTGTAGCAGATGTTGGTACCAGCTTGCAGAGGAGCTAGGTTTGTTCAACAAGTCTATTGCGTTGGTATGATTTTTAAAACTATTCTGATTTCAGCTATTCACCCACATTATTATTTCAGTTAACCTCACACCAGCCCGTCTGATATTTAAAAGTGAATACAAAATATTGCCCTTGTCTTGTTTTCTTATTTGTGTTAGGGTTCGGATTCTCTCTCAAACAATTGTTCGATAGGATATCTTTAAATCCACAGGAAAAAGGGGGGCCTCGACGACACGACAGAGAAGAGAAAACACACACCTTGTGACCACCACGCTTGCCTTTAATTAATAATAATCCGTATCTGTGCCGTCTGCCGTGTGTGTCCTCCTGCCTGCTGCAGCCCCAGCCCCAGCAGCAACGCTCTCCTCCGTGAGTCCGTGACTGTGCCACATGCAGTGAGCTGAGCTGGGAGGACAGACGCATGCATGCGCAGCGCGACTCGGCACGCCGGCCAAGTCGCCTGTGCGTGCGTGCGTGCGTAGAGACCCTCACTGGCTGGCAAGCCACTAGAGGGCCTCTTTCTGGCTGGCCTGAGTTCCGAGCCAAGGCAAGCAGCATGAAACTAGGCGCCCGCCGCGGCACCCGCCACCAAGCCAGGCCAGCAAAGGGGGGGGTGCGGGCGCGGAAGGCACTGCTCGGGGGAGGGGGCGCCGACACGCTCCCTTGACTACTGCTGAGCTGGACTCTGAAGAAATTTTTATTTTAAAAAATATTTTAAAATTTGGGGGGGGGATCGGCGGGGGTCATGGCAGCGCCCCCCACGTGACCCACAAAGATGGCACCCGGGGCATGTGCCCCCCCGGCCCCCCTATCATTACGCCTCTGGAAAGCCAAAGGGATGTCAGAACAGATGTTGGAAATTGCCAAGAAGAGCAGAGAAGCCAAAGTCAAGAAAGATAAAGACCTCAGGAAGGAACTTAATAGGGAATTTCAGAAAGCTGTTAGAAGATACAAGGAGCAGTACTACAATGACATCTGTAAAGACCTTGAAGATGGAAATAGACATGGAAAAACAAGTAAAGCTTTCCAAAAGATCTCTGAAAGAGGGAGGTTCCAACCTTGAATTGGTATGTTTAAAGGATGCCAAAGGACAGATAGTAACTGATTCAGAGAAGATTAAAAAGAGATGGAAGGAGTATACTGAAAATCTGTACAACACGTACGTCAACGTCTAAGATACTCTAGAAGATATTCCCTACTTGCAAGAACCTCTAGTATGGGAAGATGAAGTTAGATCAGCACTCCGGTCATTAACAAGTTGAAAGGCTACAGGAATTGATGGAATAGCTACAGAAATAAGGCAGGCAACAGAAGAAGATATCAGTCAAGGCTCTAACCAAACTATGCCAGCAAATCTGGAGAATGACACAGTGGCCAACAGATTGGAAGAGGTCAGTCTACATACCCATACCAAAGAAAGGCGACCTAACAGATTGCACAAACCATTGCACAATTTCCTTAATTTCACATGCTAGCAAAATAATGCTCAGGATCATCCAACGCAGATTAGAGCCCTACATGGAAAGGGAAATGCTGGATGTCCAAGTTGGTTTCAAAAAAGGCTGAGGAACAAGAGACATCATTGCTGATGCATGCTGGATAATCGAGAAAGCCAAAGAATACTAGAAAGAAGTCAATATGTGCTTTATTGACTACAGAAAAGCTTTTGATTACATCAACCATGTCAAGTTGTGGAATATCTTTAGGAAAATGGGCATCCCAGAACACCTTATTGCTCTCATGAGAAACCTATACACAGGACAGGAAGCCACAGTCCAGACGGAACATGGTGAAACAGACTGGTTCCAGATCAGCAAAGGAGTAAGACAGGGCTGTATACTTTCTCCTTATTTATTCAATTTATATGCTGAACATATACTGAGAGAAGCTGGATTAGAAGAAGATGAGCGTGGTTTTAAAGTTGGAGGAAGAAATCTGAATAACCTGCGCTACGCTGATGTCACCACTGATAGCTGAGAATGCAGATGATCTGCAAGCTCTAGTAATGAAAGTCAAGGAGCACAGTGAAAAAATGAGACTACAACTAAATGTAAAGAAGACTAAACTGATGACAATGGGTGCAGCAACCAGCCTCAGAATTGATAATGGACACTGAAGTGGTGGATAGCTTCTGCCTTTTAGGATCGACCATCGACAGTAAAGGAACCAGCAGTCAAGAAATATGCCACAGACTAGCACTTGGTAGGGTTGCAATGAAGGCCTTGGAAAGGAGATTTAGATGCCGTGACATGTCATTACCTACAAAGATTAGAATCATTTGGACAATGGTTTTCCCCCATGACACTCTATGGATGTGAAAGCTGGGCTTTGAAGAAGCAAGATAGAAAAAGCATAGAAGATAGAAAAAGCATTGATGCTTTTGAACTTTGGTGCTGGAGAAGACTTTTGAGGAGACCATGGACAGCCAGGAAAACAAACAAATGGATCACAGAACAAATCAATCCAGTATTTTCACTCTAGGCACAAATGACCAGGCTCAAACTATCATACCGGACACATAAGGTGAAGACCCAGCTCCCTTGAGAAATCCATAATGCTGGGGAAAGTTGAAGGAAAGAGAAGAGGACAACCAGCATCAAGGTGGATGGACTTGATGACGACAGCAATGAATGAACCACTGAGAGACCTCAAAGGCCAAGTTGAAGGCAGATCATCCTGGAGAGAATCTATCTATGTGGTCACTAAGAGTCGACACAACTTGACGGCACTTAATCAATCAATCAATCAATCAATCAACCAATCAGTTCAGTCTTGCCCACACTGGGTGGCAGCAGTTCCCCAGGGTTGCAGGCAGGGGTCTTTCTGTGCTTGTTGTACACTGCCCAGGGATGTGAGTTTGGGGCGGTATACAAATATACTAACTATATCAGTAATAAATAATACTTGGGGATGCTGCCCAACGATTGAACCCGCAAACTTCTTCAATGCAAAACAGATGCTCTGCCGCAGAGCTACCTCTTGGCCCTGGCTGTGAGATCTTTTAGACCAGGGTGGGCAAACTGTGGCCCTCCCGCTCTTGTTGAACTACAACTCCCACCATCCCCAGCCACGATGAATTGTGGCTGGGAATGATGGGTGTTCTAGCTCAACAACAGCTGGAGGGCTACAGTTTGCCCACTCCTGGTCTAGGCAGATGGTCTTGGATTAAGAGGGGTCTGGGGTCATGCACACATTTACTTGGAAGTTCTCCGGGCACAAACCTTTTCAGTGCTGGCTACCTCAGAGGTCCCCCGTTCTAATTCCTGGCGTGCCTCCTCCACCCCAGCCGCAGAAATCTCCTTGGCCCTAGGGGAGGCCAGAGGCCAAAAGGAGGGCACCGTCTGGGCAATATTTTCAGCAAGGAGGGACATCTTGTCCCTGAAGCAGGCAGGTTTATCTACGCCTTCCCGCAAAGACCTCCATGAGTAATCAAACAGCTGTTGTGCAGGCTTCCTTGAAGCAGACACAGACACAGACACATCCGGCCATGACTCCTGGCAGCCAACAGCCATTTCTTTCTGTCATTGTATTTGTTATTTCAAAGCTTCCGTCCAGTCCAGAAATCCAATGTTGGAAACCAGAAAGTGGCTATCTTTAGACTTCATGACCTTTTGACCCAACAGTGTTCCAGCTGAATCACATGGCTACAGTCACCTTTCCCAAGCTTTTGTTTGGGAAGTGGAGAGCTGGAGATCTTGGTTTGGGAAGTGGAGCATTTAGGAGAGGAGAGCTGGTCTGGTGGTAGCAAGCTTGACTTGTCCCCCTCAGCTAAGCAGGGTCCATCCTGGTTGCATATGAATGGGAGACTTGATGTGTGAGCACTGGAAGAGATTCCCCTCAGGGGATGGAGCCGCTCTGGGAAGAGTAGAAGGTTCCAAGTTCCCTCCCTTGTGGCATCTCCAAGATAGGGCTGACTACAACCTTGGGGAAGCTGCCGCCAATGTAGATGATACTAAGCTAGATGGACCTATGGTCTGACTCAGTATATGGCTGCTTCCTATGTTCCAAAGTTCCTAAGTGAGGTGTGTGTGGAGGCCCAATCTGGACAAAGAAGCTCTGACTTAATTTACCCATGCACTGGGTACATCCAGAGTAGACTGTTGCAATACTTCCTATGTATGTATAACGGAGACCTAGCAGGGGAGGCTAGTGGTCCTGTGTGGGCCCAAATTCTCCCAGGATATTCTCTTGTTGAGCGGGTTAGGGGAAGTGGGCGGGTGTGTATGGAGTGGCTGTGCTCCATAAGAATATCAGCTCTCTTAACAGGATCCCTGTGAGTGAATTGAATTATATTGAGTGTGTGTACTTTAAGCTGGGGACATGGGAAAGATTGGGGATTCTGTTGGTGTACTACCCACCACACTGCCTAACAGACTCCCTAACTGAGCTGACGGAGCTGGTCTCTGACTGGGTCTTGGAGTTGCTGAGGCTTTTGGTGCTGGGTGATTTCAACATGCACTTTGGGACCAGCTTAACTGATGCTGCTCAGGAGTTCATAGCAGCTATGACAATTATGGGTCTATCCCAATTAGTCCTAGGACCTACGCATTTTTCTGGTCACACTCTGCATCTGGTCTTTTGCTTGGATCAGGGGGGTGTTCTGTGGGTGGAGTCTCTTGTCATCTCATTTCCTGGTTAAGGTTGGTCTCACAGTCACGTCTGACCCCTGCAGGGGTGGTGGGCCAATTAGAATGGTCCAGCCAAGAAGGCTGTTGGATCCAGTAGGATTCCAAAGGGCCTTGGAGGGTGTTGCAGTTGATTCTGCTGCTGATTCTGTTGATGTCCTGGTGGATACCTGGAACAGAGAACTTACCAGGGCAGTAGACACGATCGCTCTTAAGTGTCCTTTCCAACCCGCTTCAAAATTAGCTCCATGGTGTACAGAAGAGCTATGGGAGCTAAAGCAGCAAGGTAGACGGCTGGAGCGCAAATGGAGGAGCACTCGGCTTGAATTCGATAAGACACAGCATAGAGTCCTTCTGAAGGTCTATGCTGTGGCAATACGTGCAGCAAGGAAGCAATTTTATTCTGCATGTATTGTGTCTGCAAGGTGTTGCTTAAAAACAAAAGTAACCCATAGACTGCTTAAACAAGTGCATTTTAAGATTTTTTTCTAAAAGCTGCCAGGGACATTGAAGTTCCGACTCCGGCCAGGAATGTATTCCAAAGCCTGTAGAGAGGCCATTCAGGAGAACAGACCCCTCACCCCCCCCACACACCTCATTATCAAGGGATATGCTGGGAGTGCATCAGGACATCCTCCACCAATGTAACAACAAGCACGCTCTCCCCACAACCCCTTACTTATCATGTGTGCGGGGATGATATTGTCGGTACTGGCCCATTATGGTAAATGCACGTACAAAGATCTGTACACCTGTACACTTTATTCATACCTTATGTTCCATGCACACACAACAGTACATTTCCTATCTGTAACCTGTATTTAAGCGAACGTGGACCCAGGTTCATTTTTAAAGTGAACATAGGAATATAGGAAACAGCCATATACTGAGTCAGACCATTGGTCTATCTAGCTCAGTATTGTCTTCACAGACTGGCAGTGGCTTCTCCAAGGTTGCAGGCAGGAATTTCTCCCAGCCCTCTCTTGGAGAAGCCAGGGAGGGAACTTGGAACCTACTGTAGATGCTCTTCCCAGAACGGCTCCATCCCCTGAGGGGGATATATCTTGCAGTGCTCATATGTAGTCTCCCATTCATATGCAACCAGGATGGACCCTGCTTAGCTAAGGGGACAAGTCATGCTTGCTACCACAAGACCAGCTCTCCTCTCAAAGTTCTGACTCCGTCCGGGAATGTATTCCAAAGCCCGTAGAGAGGCCATTCAAGAGAACAGCCCCCTCACATATGTATCGATATACACAAAAAACATGTACAGGTGTTCAGATAACTCTACGCATGTGCAACATAAACAGGGCTCTTTTGAAGAGCCCTCTTTTGAACACGGCTATTTTATCCACTGGTTCTAGCATGGGTCCAGGCACTTATGTCATGAAGACCCCCCTCCCCTGGTTGGCTGGAGTTCAAGCTGGGGCCGGGGAGAGGGGGCGAGTTTCCTATTTTCCTTAGCAAATGGAGGCGTCTGTTGATAAAGTATGAACATCCTTTTCCCTCTAGCCAACTAAGAGGCTAGTTTTTGAAAAAACCTCTTGGAGCATCCCCCCCACCCTCCCAGTAATCAGCCCTCATCTCCAGTTTAAAAGCTTCCTTCCCTTCCGCACGCAGTGCTATGGCATGTGCAGTGCACCTGACACCAAAGCTGAAAGGAGAAGCAATTAATACGACGTCGCAGAGTGCACTCAATGAACAGGCTCAGCATTGATTTCCCCTTCTACCAGCAGACCCAGAATAGACTGGGACGTGCCAGATACGAAGAAACCTGACCCATCCCATATCATTAGCGGGCTTGAGTTCTTTGCTATTGACTGACTGATACCATGCTACTCTCCCCAAGGTGTTTCACTCTCCATTGGGTCTGATTTGTTGCAAACAAGCATCACTGGCAATTCAGAGCGCTGAGTTTGAGCATGAAAGCCGTTTATGGCTTGAAATCTGTAGGAATTTCTGCTCACATATGAACCTGTTAAAATCATCCCCAGAAGCCCTTCACGAAGTGCTGTGTCTACTACTACTACTACTGATTGATTGATTGATTGATTGATTATGTGCTGTCAAGGTGTCGACTCTTAGTGACCATATAGATAGCTTCTCTCCAGGATAATCTGTCTTCAACTTGGCCTTTAAGGTCTCTCAGTGGTGCATTCATGGCTGTCGTCATCGAGTCCATCCACCTTGCTGCTGGTTGTCCTCTTCTTCTCCTTCCTTCAACTTCCCCCAGCATTATGGACTTCTCAAGGGAGCTGGGTTAGTGGCTCAAGGGAGCTACTACTACTACTACGAATATTTATATACCGCTCTGCCTTTAGAGGTTAGGTAAGCAGTGACCAGGAGCAGGGACTTCTCCATAGTAGCACCCAGTTTATGGAATCGCCTCCCCTGTGAGTACTGCCTGGTGTCGTCACTTTGTTCTTTTAGATGCCAGGTCAGGTGAAGATCTTTCTATTCACTCAGGCCTTTTAAAATAGATTATCTATCTATCTATCTATCTGTCTATCTATCTAGTAATTAAACTTCTATACCGCCAAAACTTTTGTCTCTGGGCGGTTAACATAAAAACAATTAAAACACATATAAAAGTTAAAAACAATGCAACAATTTAAAAACAGCCATAAAAGGTTTTAAAAGGCTATTGTATTGTGCTGTGTTGTGCGCTTTATTGTAAAATTTTGTTTTGTTTTGTGTGTTCTAATTATATGTTTTATTCTGCTTTTTAATTATGAGCTGCCCAGAGAACAATTTGTTACAGGGTGGCTAACCAAAAAAGTTATTGTTATTTATTATTATTAATTTGGGAGGCTGCTCTTCTGGCACCCATGCTGATGAGTTTCAGGTGCCAAGCTGTTTATTTAGACCAGGCTTTGAATAAATAATTTTAACATGCTGCTGTTTACACTGCTAACGGAGCAAGGAGGCACCTTTTAGAGCAGTGATGATGCTCTAATATTTAGCAGGGGGAGAACAACTAGCCCTGTCCAACCCCAGCGCAGCATTCACACACACACACACACACACACACACACACACACACACACACCCTGTGGCTGTTGCTAATGACTACATTATGTTTCTTTTTCGTGAGCCATTTTTCGACTGGGAGCCGTCGTATCTATTTATTTTTCAGTGTAAAGCTATTTGAGAACTTTGTTGAGGAGCAGTATATAAATATCCACAGCAGTAATATTTCTTAGGTTTCTCCTTTTTTTAAAAAAAAAAAAACTGCTTCTACTGCTCTTTATTGTTATAAAAAATGCATACACTGCTGTTCAACAACAACAACATTCTCAAAGTGGTTTCCATAGCAAAAGGAATGAGGAGACCACCACTCCTTGTCCTAAAGAAGTTCAAAGTATAAAAAGAGACCCAAGGGTGCTGCCAGCCACAGCGAAGGGGGGCTCTTCTAGTCTGGAAAGGGACAGCTTATTTTATTTATTACATTGCTATACCACCAGAAACAAATGTCTTCTGGCGGTTACAGAAAAAACCCCACAATACAACCACAGATGAAAACCCAACCTTAAAACCAGTTAAAATAATATAAAAACAGCAGCACCAGCAGCAGTAAGAGTAAACGCATAATCAACAACGCATAATCCACTTGTGGAACTCTCTGCCATGAGATGTGGTGACAGCCAACAACCTGGATGGCTTTAAGAGGGGTTTGGATAACTTCACGGAGGAGAGGTCTATTGACGGCTTCTGGTCAGAGGGCTACAGGCCACCTCCAGCCTCAAAGGCAAGATGCCTCTGAGCACCAGTTGCAAGGGAGAAACAGCGGGAAAGGGGGCATGCCCTCAACTCCTGCTTGTGGCTTCCAGCGGCATCTGGTGGGCCGCTGTGTGAAACAGGATGCTGGACTAGATGGGCCTCCTTGGGCCTGATCCAGCAGGGCTGTTCTTATGTTCTTAAAAGACACCTGATCAAAAGTTGGGGGCAGCTAGGGAAAAGGCCCAGTTGCTGCCCTCCCACTGCTGGAAGATAAGAGAGAAGCACCACCTTAAAAGATGCCTTCTTGCCGAATTAGCAGGGATTCTGTTGTATTCCTTTAGCGTTGCAGATTTTTATTAACGTTCTGTGTTTTATTGTTGTTCTAACTGGCTTTTCTTTCTTTCTTTCTTTCTTTCTTTCTTTCTTTCTTTCTTTCTTTCTTTCTTTCTTTTCTTTGCTTAAGATGCCTTGAACATGCTTTGATAATAAGGGAGGCTATCTTTTTAAATTAATAAATAATAAAGGAAGGAAGCATCTGGTTCATGTAGCCATCATGTTGGCCTAATTCCTAAGGGCCAAACAAGATCAGACTCTGATGGAGTCATTGGCCCTGGTATAATAGCTTCTTTTGTGTAAATAGCAGAAAGGGAACCTGAGTTGGGACCATGGAAAAGGGTATACAGCAGGGCAACTCAACTTTGGCCCTCCTGCAGATGTTGGTCTACAACTCCTATAAGCCCTGGCTAATGGCCACTGTGGCTGGGGATTATGGGAGTTGTAGTCCAATAACAGCTGGGGGTCCCAAGTTGAGCAGGCCTGGTATAGAGGGTGCCCCTGTCATGGTTCCAACCTTGATCACCACCTCATGTGTGTTCTTTGCCCTGGAAAAAAGCCTATATTGGACCCTATAGATTCCAAATCAATATATCCCATTTTAGATCAGCCACTCAATACATGCTGTTTCCACATACAACAAGCAAGTTCGTAAGACCAATGGCATGATTAAAAGTTCTGTTAGTATGGTCCTCGCTTTGCTAGTGGCAAAACGGTGTCTGGGCTCCACCTTCAGTCTGCAGGTGGGCAGTTTACATCATGGAATTCTCTTCTCCTCCACCGAAAAGAACATTTCCTGCACAAGGAGAGTGAGATGCCAGCGAGAGGGCTAGCCTAGTACTCTGTTTACAAATTGTTTTGTTGGTGAAGCTATCATAAGAACAGCCCTTCTGGATTAGGCCCAAGGCCTATCTAGTCCAGCATCCTGTTTCCCACAGTGGCCCACCAGATGCCTCTGAGAAGCCCACTGGCAAGAGCTGAGGGCATGCCCTGTCTCCTGCTGTTGCTCCCCTGCAAGTGGTATTCAGACACATCTTGCCTCTGAGGCTAGAGGTGGCCTTTAGTCACCAGACCAGTAGCCATTGATGGACCTGTCCTCCATGACTTTGTCTAAGCCCGTTTTAAAGCCATCCAAGCTAGTGGCCATCACCATATCCCGTGGCAGAGAATTCCACAGATTAATTATGTACTGTGTGAAAAAGTACTTCCTTTTGTCGGTCCTAAATTTCCTGGCCTTCAGTTCCATGAGTTGACCTTTGGTTCTAGTGTGGTGAGAGGGGTAGAAAAAATTTATCTCTGTCCACTCTCTCTACTCTAATTTTATAGACCTTTGTCATGTTTCTCCTTAGTCGCCTCTTTCCTAAGCTAAAGAGCCCCAGATGCTGTAGCCTTGCCTCTAAGGAAGGTGCTTCAGGCCTGGATCATCTTGGTTGCCCTCTTCTGTACCCTTTCCAGTTCTATAATGTAGGGAGCTGGCTTATACTGAGTCAAACCACTGGTCCATCTAGCTCAGTATTGTCTACACTGACTGGCAGCAGCATGGCCTTCTACATGAAAGGCAAATGCTCTACCTCTGAGCCTGACAGCCTGGTCCCCTGGATGATCTCCTGCCCAAACCTATTGGAATTACCCCACTGGGAGCTGTGCAGGAGCACTACTCTAGCGAATGAACAAGAAGCTCATAATTCTTTTGGACTATGTCTGGGGTGCTCTGCAGCAAAACCAGGAGGTTGAAAGAGGGTCATTAGCAGAGGAAGAAATCATTGTTCTATTAGATCAGTGACAATGCAGAAGCAGACACTTCAGCACCACGTGACGCATCTGGTCCCCTTGTTAGCTGGCAAAGAAAAAAAAGGGGGAGCACGGGTAAACAGGCAAAAAATATGAAAAGCAACCCATGCAAAAACACCAAGGCACTGAAAATCTGAGCACAACATAGAAGGTAAAGAAGTGTAATGGCAATGAATCACAGGCACCCCTGTGATAAGTATAATAAATACAATAATGAGGGCAGTATATGCTCCATACAATATAACAAGTACAATAAGCCACAGTCACGAAAGTTCGTCGTGCACGGGGGTGGTGCTGCTGTGTGGAAATGTGGTAAGAAACCAAACCAAGTGTAGCACTACAGCCCAGCAACTCTTCGCCTAAAGGCTGAGCACAAAAATCTGGCAAATGAAGCTGGAATCTGAAGCACGAGAATCTTGAAGATAACGCTGGAGTCACAGTCCATTAGACATGTCACATTGGTGAGATGCCGCCTTTCAGGACAAGGCTTTTCCAGATTGTAGATTTTTGGACTTCTGATGAAGATTCTTACGAAACAGATTATTACCTAGGATGTCTGCAAGCTCTACTCTCAAGATCACTGTGCTTGGACTGTGACTCCAGCGTTATCTTCAAGATTCTCGTGCTTCAGATTCCAGCTTCATTTGCCAGATTTTTGTGCTCAGCCTTTAGGCGAAGAGTTGCTGGGCTGTAGTGCTACACTTGGTTTGGTTTCTTACCACATTTCCACACAGCAGCACCACCTCCGTGCTGCTGTGTGGAAATGTGGTAAGAAACCAAACCAAGTGTAGCACTACAGCCCAGCAACTCTTCGCCTAAAGGCTGAGCACAAAAATCTGGCAAATGAAGCTGGAGCGTATACTGCCCTCATTATTGTATTTATTATACTTATCACAGGGGTGCCTGTGATTCATTGCCATTACACTTCTTTACCTTCTACGTTGTGCTCAGGTTTTCAGTGCCTTGGTGTTTTTGCATGGGTTGCTTTTCATATTTTCCCTCCTTGTTAGGTGGCAGCAGCAATGCACAGGTGCCAGCAAAGGGTCACTTAAAAAACAAACAGACAAGTGCAGGGTTTACTATGGCATGGAATTAACTGAGACGGAACTGGACCGAGAGCAGCAGCAGGCAAGGTGGTGGGCGGAGGAAGTCCATGTCTCCTCCATAGCTGCCGGGTCTGTTTTTAATTCATGGCAGGCCTTCCTCGTCGGCAGCTGGCTCCAACCAGTTCAAGGCACTGTCACTGGCCGGAGACCAGCGGCCTCCCAGGGCAACTGGCTCCAGAACCAGAGAACAGGGCAGCTCTCTGGAAAGGGATCAAGTCCACCCATCTGCCTGCTAGCAGCACCCTCCCTGTGGAGTGCTGAGTGCCTGTCTGGACACAGGAAGGAGAATGAGGGTGAGTCTATGTCAGTGGTTACTAGTAGCAGCTGAGTCTCCAGAGATGCTGGGGTTGGTTGCCAGATCTTGGGGAAGAGCTTGGAGACCCCTGGAACTGGGGCCCAATTTCAGCCCACCCCCTGAACCAAGGCTATGTAGAAAGAGAGTTCCCCTCTTCCCTTTTCTCACCCGCCCCTCCGCAAGTATTTCTTCCATTTGCTATGAGTATTGCTATTTGGTATCTCGTATTCTCTTATATTTAGCAAGGGGAGAGCAACTGGCCCTATCCAGCCCCAGCACAGAAGCCCTCCAGTGGCTGTTGCTGGTGCCTAGCTTATGTATTAGTTTTTAAGAATGTGAGTCCTGTGGGGACAGGGAACCATCTTAGTGAGGGTGTTTCTCTGTGTAAATCACATTGTAAATGTTGCTTGAAAAGTGGTATATAGATATGTGTAGTAGTAGTAGTGGTGGTGGTGGTGGCATATCTCTTTTCTCTCCCTTCCTCCTGACTGTCCATCAGACACCATTGCTAGGAAGTAAATGGGGTTTGCTTCCAAGTAAACATGCTTAGTGCATGCAGAAGGACACCCTTCCCCTTTGCTTCCATCTCTCCAGTTTCCTTTCATTTTCCATCCTGGGGCCAGAGGCAGAGGCGTAACTAGGGAAAACGGCGCCCGGGGCAAGCACTGAAATGGCGCCCCCCGTCCCCCCAACATACTACATTATACTTAGGTTTTTCCTCACAAGCGCCCGCCACCGCTGCCAAGCCAAGCCACTGACTGGCCGCCAGGCATCAGCAAAGCAATGGGGGGAGCGCGGGCGGCGCAGAAGGGACCGCTCGTGGGGGAGGGGGCGCCGACGCGCTCCCTTGACTGCTGCAGCACTGCTGCACTGAGCAGGAAACATTTGTATTAACAAAATTTTTTTAAAAAAATTAAAAGAAATGTTTTTGTCATGGCGGTGCCCCCCACGTGACCAGAAAAGATGGCGCCCGGGGCACGTGCCCCCCCTGCCCCCCCTATAGTTACGCCTCTGGCCAGAGGTGTATCTAGGGAAAATAGCGTCTAGGGCAAGCACTGAAATTGCGCCCCCTGTCCAGACATCTAACACCCATCTTTCACATAACTTTACCATAATATCAGCTGAAAAATACAAGTCAAGCTCATTAATCTTTTCATATTTCAAAAACTATTTAGCAGTGGACATAGCCAGACCAAAAAATGCTGGAAAATTACAAATTTCAGTCTGCTGGGGTTCATGAAATACCCAAATACTATGTGGAGATGTAGTTGGAAAACTAAACAGAAGTGCCTGTCTAATTCTCTACTATGCATTGTAGCATCACTATTACATAAGTTTTAAAATTAAATGGAGAATTGGACTTTTCCCAGATACTCTGAAAATAATTAAAGGATATGCAGAGTAAACTGTGTCACTGCTTGGAATATATTCTCGTCTTTCAGAAAGACAGTTAAAATGAGAGAAAGAGAGCAAGAAACTTGTAATGGGCCTTAATACTAAGGATTTCACACTAATTCTTGAGATCAAGTTTCAATGTAGAAAAAATGGTAAAATACCTAGGAGTGACACAACAAATAATGCCTTATTGTTTCAAAATAATTATATTAAAATCTGGAAGGAAATAAAGATAGACTTATGTAGATGGAATAGATTGAATTTATCATTAAGTGGAAGAATTTCTGTTATCAAAATGAACGTTCTTCCTAAAATACTATACTTCTTCCAGACAATACCAATAATAAATACAATGTCAATTTTTGATCAATGGCATAAAGACGTAAAGAACTTTATTTGACAAGGCAAAAAACCAAGAATAAATTTTAAAAACCTAACGGACGACAGGAAGAGAGGAGGTTTTGTGTTACCGAATTTTAAGTTATATTTTGAAGTAATATGCCTAAACTGGATGAAAGAATGGATTACATTTAAAAATCCAAGACTGTTAGATTTGGAAGGATTTGATATAAGATATGGTTGGCATGCATATCTATTTTATGATAAGGTAAAAATACATAAAGATTTCTTAAATCATTATGTTAGAAAAAGCTTATATATGGTATGGATGAAAAATAAATTTGTGTAAGAACCAAAAATTCCACTTTGGGTATCTCCACTGGAAGTTGTATCTAGAAAACAGAAAAATATGCAACAGACATGGCCTACATATCGACAACTTCTTGTTCTCCAAGATGCAAAATACGAACTTAAAAAACTAGATCTTATGCAGGATTGGAATATCTCATGGTTTCAGTATCATCAGATTAATGCCTTATTCAAGCAAGATTGCAAAAAGGGTTTTAATCAATCAAAGTCAGAATCTGAACAACAGTTGTGTGACAAGGAAGACAAACTAGTCTCTAGGATGTATGATCTGTTATTACTGGAAGATACAAGAACGGAGGTAGTGAAAACGTCAGTGATTAAATGGGCTCAGGATTTTGGTTACAATATAGAGTTGGAGAAATGGGAAAAACTATGGATAGAAGACATGAAATACACTGCCTGTTCTAATTTAAAGGAAAATAATCTTAAAATGATGTACAGATGGCATTTAACTCCTAAGAAGTTGGCTTTAATTTACAAGAACATGTCAAACAAATGTTGGAAGTGTAAAAAAGAGGAGGGTTCCTATATACATTTATGGTGGACTTGTAATAAGTCTAAAGGTTATTGGAATTTGATCTATAATGAGCTCAAGAAAGTGTTTAAAATGACTTTCCCTAAGAGCCCAGAAACAATATTACTAGGCATTGATAATAACTCACTGCCTAGGAAATACTGGATCCTTTTTATGTATTTAACAGCAGCAGCAAGATTGACATTTGCATACAAATTGAAAGATACTGATTGTCCAAGTAAAGAAGATTGGATATTTAAAGTGCTAGAGCTGGCAGAAATGGCAAAGCTAACGACATTATTAAGAAATAAATTTGAAGCATTTAAAAGGGAGTGGGACCCTCTTCTTGTTTACCTAAAAACATATTATAAAATGGATTTGTATCAGGCTTTTGAGTGATAACCAAAATGCCCTAGAGTTGATTTTTGCATGATTTAACGGGGGGGGGGGGGGAATGATTAAGTTACAGACAAGACTTGGGTATTGTAATTGATACTTGATGAGATGGAAGTCAATTTTTTTAAATAAATAAATAAATAAATAAATATCCATTCATTTATTTATTTTTAATTTTTTTTCCTTTGTGTGAGTGTGTCTTATGCTGTGGAAAAATTGAATAAAAAGTTATTGAGTGGGGGGGAAGATATCACATTTAACTCACTTATCACAAGAAGCAAAGTAAGAGCAAATGAATACAATCCTAGCTCATAAGCTGTACACCGCCCAGAGCCTCCGGATGGGACGGTTTATAAATGTAATATATAATAAATAAATAATAATAATAAGCTTCAGCTCAGTATTCACAAGCCCTGATTCTCTGTACATAGTGCCCAACTGAATATGTGTACAGTGACTTATATTAAATTTTAAATTTTGTTTAACCTGTAGCCCCTTCAGGAGGCTTCCTAAAGGCTGGGGGCGGGGTCTGAAAAGGTTTTCCCTCCCCCCGCTGGCCTCTAGGGCCTCACAGGGACCATGTTGAGCATGTGCGGTGGCCATTTTTTAAAATAACTGTGTGTTTTTTAAAAAATGGCCGCTGAAAACAAAATGGTCACCGCACATGCTCAAATGGCTTCTGCAAGGCCTGGCATGGCCTAGGGCCTCACAGAGGCCATTTGAGCATGCACGGTGACCATTTTGTTTTTGGTGGCCATTAAAAAAAAAATTAAAAATGGCACCCCATTCAAGTGGCACCCGGGGCACATGCCCTGCCTGCCCTACTCTAGATACGCCCCTGCCTGGGGCACATTTCACTTTTCTCAACCCAACCAGCCCTGCTATCCTTTCAAGGATGAGACTTTTCTGTCTTTCCTGCCCTGCTCCACCCATTTTAAAGTGTTGTTAAGTCCTTTAATCAGGGGTGGCCAACCTGAGTTCTCCCGTGATTATTGGACTACAACTCCCATAATCCTAAGACATTGTGTCTGGGGATGATGGGAGTGGTAGTCCAACAGCTAGAGGCTGCTCTTAATCTTCCAATGGTCAACATCCCCTTCATGGACTATCCCTGTCCTACCCACTGCAAGCATGTGCCTTCCTGGTCAGCGATTGCCTTCCAACTCTGTGTGTGTGTGTGTGTGTGTGTGTGTGTGTGTGTGTGTGTGTGTGAGAGAGAGAGAGAGAGAGAGAAAGAGAGTTAGTTATGTGCACACACTGCCTCAATGCTGCCACCCAGGACAAACTTCTCTCCACTCACTACTTTTAAAAATTAGAGGCAACACGGTCACCAAGGTCTCTAAACAGACCTTCTTGCTCTGCATCAGTGTCTCCTCTAATTTTTTCCATGAGGCAGTGTGCATGCATGTGCATTCAGGGTGGGAAGATTCAACCTGAGTGGGATCTGAAATTAACTGAGTAGACATCAAAAAACTTCTGTGTGTGCACACATGCTCACACCTTAGAGGGAACACTGCTCTACATCTCTGCTTTTACACTGACAAATTTGGCTCCCACACTTCTTTCCATAGCCCTCTCCAGTCTCTCATCCATTCAACCTTCCCCTTGAATTTTAAGAATATAGGAAGCTGTCTTATCCTGAGCCAAGCAACTGGTCTCTCTTGTTCAGTATTTTTTACCATACTTTTCAGCTCTTTGGCATGTCAGGCTTAGAGGTCTTTTCAAAACTCTTCTGCTTTAATTTTAATCTGGGAGGGACCCTGAAAAGCTTCAGATTTTGAATTGCCAGCCTCTTCTGGTGGAGGGCTCCTCAGGCAAAGAAGAGGGCCCCGCTCCCAGCCAATCTGGGGGAAAAACAAACAAATCAAGAGCCTTTCCAGATGGCAATAAAGTGCAATATGTTTGGATCCAAATGTGTGGAAGCAACCCCCCACCAACAAAAACAAAAAAACACCCAACTCATTGCCACGTACAATGCCTATAAAGCCAACACAAGGCCAATGTCTGCACAGAACCTTCTTAAGCAAAAGAGGCAATACAAACAACTACTCACAATAAAAAGGAAGCTATGAAAGTCACCTGGTCACACCTCATCCAAGCAGTCAGTACCAATGACTCGGCCCTGTTTTGGCCCATCACTGCAGATCGCCTTAGCCATGGCCTGACATACTGGGACAGCTTCATTCCACCAGAGGTCTGGGAAAAGCTAACTGTAGAGGTGAAGAAGTGGACCATGGATGCCCTCAGCATGATGTAGAAGACCTGCCTGCTTGGCTGCCAGTGGCACCTGCTGAGGTCATGGATCTGATTTCTCAACTAAGACCTGGGAAGGCTCCTGGTGGTGATTTAATCCCCTTTGAGCTAATCAAGAACAACTCAGCATGGTGGGCTCCAATTCTGGGCTTACTATTTACATATGTTGACAAGCACAGTTTTATCTCTAGGGACTGAAGGCTAGCTGTTATTGTTCTCATCTTCAAAAAAGGTAGGAGGGATGACCCAACAAATTATAGGAAAAATACAAATCAATAAAATATATCTATATATAACAACAACGTTTGTGAAAGATGACCCATATGATCTTATTGAAATGGTCTGTGTGTCTGACTGAAAAAATTAAATCTGATAATTCATTTCCAAAATCTTCTGTTTCCGCTGAATGGGAGAAGTATGGACAAATATTCCCATGTGGTCGCAGTGATGTGTTTTTATTGAAAGATGAAATGTCAGATCATAGTTTTGCCAATATCTGATCAATCTTGTAATTTTGTAAATTGTAACTAACTAACTAACTAACTAAATTTACTTATTGACTTATTTATTTATGATCATATTACATTTTTTTTAAAAGGATTGCCACTGAAGAAGACAGTCTAGTTGAAATACGTTTGGCAAAATTACAAGATTGATCAGCAGGCAAAGAAACACATCTCCATTCTGCTCTATGCAGACAATGCAACAATTCCTCATAGGACTCAGAAGAGCACTGGGGGCCCTTGCTGACCAACTAGAAATAAATAACCACAAAACTAAAATCATTGTCTTTGCCAAGAGACCAAAGACATACTCATGGCAAATAAACAGGAAAACAATCGCTGGCACAACTGGTCTACGGAGCTCAACTTGGCCCCTTTTCCAACTTCGCCGCTCTGGAGCTCGTCCAGTCTAGATTTTGAAGAGCAGTGTTCCAAGTACGCCCCCTTTGTCTCTAACTCCAGTTTTCAGCTGGAGGCAGGCCTGGTGAAAGTGGAGGCCAGAGTATGGCTGGCCATACTCAACCCTTTTAAAGTGGTTATACTCTTATATTTAGTGGGGGAGAGCAACTGGCACTATCCAACCCCAGCACAGCATCCCTCCCGTGGCTGTTGCTGGTGTCTACCTTATGTTTCTATTTAGATTGTGAGCCCTTTGTGGACAGGGGACCATCTGATTTATGTATTATTTATTTTTCTTTGTAAACTGCTTTGAGAATTTTGTTGAAGAGCAGTATATAAATATTCTTAGTAAGTAAGTAGTGGCTATGACTATCCTGCTAGTGGCTATGACTATCCTTCTTCCCAATGGGCCTTGACCCCTGAATGTTGGAGGATGGTGATCAATCCATATAGAAGAGAACCTTGTTGATGAAATGATCATCACTTGGGCTCTCCTCTCCCCACCTACTTTCCTTGGGTTACAAACAGGCTGGAACACTCCTTAAACAGTGCATATCAGATGAAGAGTGCCAAACTGATTTAGGCAGGGCCCCAACTTCCCTATCACTGAAAGTCTAAGATGTTTGTTTATTTGCTTATTTAACTTATTTCTATTCCACCTAAAACCTGCATCTCTGGGTGGTGTACAATAAAAACAATACAAATTATTATTATTATTTATTTACACAGTCAGACAGGTGTTATTGACTGTTTTGTTTTATCCAGACATTGAGTCCTTCCCAAGGACCTGGGATGCCAGAATTTTATTGTCAATGTTGTTGCTGTTGTTATAGATAGCGTCACAGAATATAGGCTGTTCCCAGTAAAGTTGCTTTTTGTAATTGGCTGATGGTGATTTCTGTGGCCCCTATGGTGTTGAGGTGCTCTTCAAGGGCTTTTGGAACTGCACCCAGGGCGCCAATTACCACTGGGATTACTTTGGTCTTTTTCTGCCACAGCCTTTCAATTTCAATTTGTAGATCTTTGTATTTTGTAATTTTTCCTGTTTCTTTTTCTTCTATTCTGCTATCTCCTGGTATTGCTATGTTGATTATTTTAACTTGTTTTTCTTTCTTCTCGACTACAGTTATATCTGGTGTATTGTGTGGCAGATGTTTGTCTGTTTGTAGTCGGAAGTCCCATAATATTTTTACATCTTCATTTTCTACCACTTTTTCAATTTTATGGTCCCACCAATCTTTGGCTACAGGTAGCTTGTATTTTTTGCAGATGTTCCAGTGTATCATCCCTGCTACCTTGTCATGCCTTTGTTTGTAGTCAGTCTGTGCGATCTTTTTATAACAGCTGATGAGGTGGTCCACTGTTTCATCTGCTTCTTTACAAAGGCGGCACTTGCTGTTTGTTGTGGATTTTTCGACTTTTGCTCTTATTGCATTTGTTCTTAGTGCCTGTTCTTGTGCAGCCAGTATTAAACCCTCTGTTTCTTTCTTCAAGTTGCCATTCTTCAGCCATTGCCAGGTCTTGGTGATGTCTGATTTTCCACTTATGTTGTGCAAATATTGACCATGCAGGGGTTTATTTTTCCATTTTTCTGCTCAGTTCTTGACTTATTCTTTCTTGTAGGCCTGCTTTGTTTCATTGGCGTTGAATAGTTTCTCGTTCTTGACCATTTGAAGTGCATCTTCTTCACTGTCCCTTATATATTCTTCAAGGCCTCTTTTCTCCTCCTCTACTGTTTGATGGACTTGCAGCATTCCTCTTCCACCTGAGCTGGGAGGGAGGTATAGCCTATCGACATCACTGCGGGGGTGCAGAGCATGATTGATGGTCATGATTTTCCTGGTCTTACAATCTAGCGTCTCTAGCTCTGCATGGGTCCAGTCTATTATTCCTGCAGTGTATCTGATAACAGGTATAGCCCAGGTGTTTATGGCTTGTATGGTGTTCCCGCCATTGAGTTTGGACTTGAGGATTTTTCTAACTCTCCTGATGTATTCACTTCCCATTTTTCTTTTGACTTCAGTGTGTGCAATGTTATCAGCCTGGAGAATGCCCAAGTATTTGTAATATTCTTTCTCTTCCAGGTTCTTGATGTTGCTTCCATTGGGTAGTTCTATTCCTTCTGTTTTTCTTATTTTCCTTCTGTTCATTATTAATGCAGCACATTTGTCTAGTCCAAACTCCATTGCTATATCGCTACTGAATATACGGACAGTGTTTAGCAGTGATTCAGTTTCTGACTGGGACTTTCCATACAACTTCAGATCGTCCATGTACAGCAGATGGTTGATTTTACTAGATGTTTTAGATGTTTGGTATCTGAGGCCTGTTTTGTTTAGTATTTGTGAAAGTGTGGTCATGGCGATTACAAACAACAGAGGGGATAGTGAGTCCCCTTGGAAAATGCCTCTTGTAATGATAACCTGTCCAAGTGTCTCGCCATTGATTGTTAACTATGTACTCCATATGCTCATTGCTTTTTAAAATAAATATCTGAATGTTTTTGCTGACACCAGTTGTTTTTAAACATTTTAGTATCCATGTGTGAGGCAATGAATCAAAGGCTTTCTTGTAGTCAATCCATGCAACACTTAGATTTGTTTTTCTTCTCTTGCAATTTTCTAAAATCATTTTGTCAATCAGCAGCTGGTCTTTTGTGTCTCTGGTGTTTGGGCAAATTCCTTTCTGTTCAACTGGAAGCTGTTTGTTAGTAAATAAGTGTTGCATTACTTCATCTGCTATTATTCCAGTTAATAATTTGAACATGGTTGGAATGGCAGGCAGGTTATGGGTCTATAATTACTTGCAACCGCACCTTTTGCTGGGTCTTTCATGATGAGATGGGTTTTCCCAGTTGTTAGCCATTGTTCAATATCACCTTCTTGCAAAATGTGATTGAACTGTTTTGATAGTTGTTTATGAAGGCTTGTTAGGTCTTTAAACCAAAAGCCATGCAGTTCATCTTCGCCCCTGGAGCAGTCCAATTTTTAATTTTCTTTGCTCTTTCACTTATTGATTCTGGTGTTATTATTAGATCTTGCATTTGTTGGTTACATTTTTTGACCTCTTTCATCCAGCCTGCTTTTTTATTATAATCTATTGGATTGTCCCATAATTTCCCCCAGAATTGTACTGTTTCTTCTTTATTTGGTGTTTCTAAGTTTCTTGCAGTTTCTCCTTCTATGCTTTGGTAGAAAGATCTCTGATTCGACTGGAATTGGAGATTCTGCCTGTGTTGTGTGATTCTGGCTTCGTATCTGTTAATCTTCTTTGACACTGCTGTTATTTGCTGCTTTATTGTTTCCAGGACTTCTCTAATTTTCCTTGAATCTAGGTGGTATTTTTGGATCAGATACTGTTTGGTGTTTTCATTCTTCAGCTTCTTGTCTTTCATATCTTTCAATTTACTAGCATCCAATCTAAGCCTGGCAATTTTATTTTCTAATCTAATCTTTCATTTAGGTGATGTACTACTTTCTTTTTTGACAGGTCCACTGATCTTATATCTGAGTTCTTGTGTTGTTATTGTTGCTGCACTGTACATTAGTTGGTTTGTTTCTTGCAAATTATTGGTTGTTATTTCTGCAAGTGCAGCATTGACATCTTTTAATGCCTGAGCAAGTTGTTTTTTGGCAACTCTTTTTAGAGTTGGAAGTCGAACCCTGGTGGTTGTTTGGTTCATGTGCTCAGTTATTTTTTTCTTTAGTTCTTGTTGCTTTTCTGTTAAATGGCTTTTGGGTTTTTTAGGTGAAGGAAAAGGGGAGGTTGCCTGGTTTTGATTTTGAAACAGTTCAGCAACAGTGGAATCCTCTATTTCCAACACCTCCTCCACCTGCGCCTGAGCAACTTCTTCAATTGGTGATAATTCTTCTTCCATATCTTGAGCCTGTGTATCTCTTTGTAGTTCTTCCAGCTCAACTCCTGTAAATACTTTATTTCTTATTATGAATCTTCTCTGGTCTGCTAGCCTTTGTTCTGTTATTTCTGCGTCTGGATGCTTCTCTTTCCAAATTTGGTACATTCTTTTTAAATAACCTCTTCTAGTTGGACTAGACTTGTAATAGCAGATCATTATTTCCTTGTTGGCATTTTTCATATATTTTTTTCAGTTAAGTGACGTTTCTTCCAGTAACTTTGCAGTCTCCAGCCCTGGTTGCTCAACTGAAGAGCCTGAGTCCTGTTGCCCACTTGCCACCAGATGTCCAGGGACTCCAGCACCTGGAGCGGTCCTTGTTGACCCGGGCGACGACCGATCCGGTATAGATTTATTAAAGTTACGTCTCACCATATTGTTGCTGGGAGAGGCACTCTTTGTCTGGCTCCTCTGGTGAGACCTGTCCAGTATGGTTGGACCTCTGGCACAGTTCTCACCTTCCTCAGAGCACGCAAGCCCCAGAACCACGCCAAGGTAGTGCCTTCTTCTTCTTCTTCTTCTTCTTCTTCTTCTTCTTCTTCTTCTTCTTCTTAATAAACAAAATAATACAAATTAAACAAAACCAAAAATGATTAAAACATTAAAATCATTTAAAACCCATCATTAAAAACTAATAAAACTATAAATCTAATTAAAAGCCTGGGTGAACAAATATGTATTCAGTGCCTTTTTAAAAGTTGCCAGAAATGGGGAGGCTCTTGTTTCAACAGGGATTGCATTCCAAAGCCAAGGGGCAGCAACAGAAAAGGCCCGTCCCTGAGCATTCATTCATTCATTCATTCATTCAATTCATTCATTTTACATGGGCCTGCAACGAACTCACAACTGCGCAGGCGCTCCTTGTAGTTGGAAAAAGATGCTGGCCTGAATGGACAGGCCCAGTGTCGCTCCGGCCTCTGCTGCCTCCGGGGGAGAGGAGAGAACTGATCCCTTGGCTATGGTAATGATTAAAAACCACACACAAAACCACAGAGGTTTGGCATTGGGTCCCCCAAAGGAGGTTTTGAGGGGCCTCATGTGGGTGGGGGGCTTGCGGCTGGGCGGTCTGGGTGCCCAAATCACCAAGGTGAACCCCTGCTACCAGGCTCTCTACAACAACCTTCCTGCCAGACAGTATAAGCCACGTTGGGCAAGGATCAAGACGGCAGGTGGTGGGCTGTACCATTGCAAGCAACTCATAGCTACCCCTGCTGCAGTGTCTCACTGCTGTGCGGCTGTGCTAGACAGAAGATATAGGAAGTTCCCCTTTTTGGAACATCTGTGCCTCTGAGATGCCGGGCAAGTTGAAAGCCACAAGCATGTCCTCCCCCATTGCTTATTGAACACAGACGTCCGCAACACCCTTGTTCTCCATTACTTGCTAGGTTGCCAGGCCATAGAGGCCAATTCTGTGTCTCCCTACTGCTGTCTGATTGTAACCCCTTCATAACACATAATGTTGCCAAGTTCTGCATGACAGCATCCAAAATTCATTGGGATCTGATTGCCTGTAAGAGCTAACCAGACCCAACACAGCTTCTACGGAGTCACCATTGAGTGAATGGGCCCCTGGGCCCCATCTGCAAGCAAAATCCCTGGCCAGTGCCGCATTCGCAGCACAACCGGAGTGGCTCTCCCTGTCGCTCCCGGCCATGCTGCAAACATGGCGCAGGCCAGGGATTGTGCTCGCCAACGGGGCTGCGTGGCCCCATCTGCAAGCAGAGCAACGTCCCCTGCATCTGCCATCAGAAGAAGGGGGCATGGCTGGGGCACAAGTCACGGCTCCTGAGGGGCGGTGGACCAGGTTCTTCGAACCCATGTGAGTGAAATTCTGGATTGATTTGTACTGTGATTCATTTGTTTGTTTTCCTGGCTGCCTATGGTATCTTCATTAGATATAGTAACATCATATAAGTATTTAGGTTGCAGGTTAAAAAATAAATGGGATAATACAAAAGAAATAAAACCAAGAATAGAGCAAGCAAGGGGTGTTTTTACTAAAATGAAAAAAATTATTATGTAACCATGGACTGAATTTGAATTTAAAGATCAGAATGAATAAGTGTTCCCCACCCCCCCATCTTGCTTTATGGAATGGAAAGTTGGACACTCATCAAAGGTATGTGGAAGAGGCCTGAGGCTTTTGAAACATGGATGTATAAAACAATGTTGAAAATATCCTGGATAGACAGAGCCACCAATTTAGAAGTTCTGCGAAGAATGAATAAAAACATGGAAATTGTAAGAACAATAAAAGAAAGGAAACATGGGACATGTAATGAGACAACAGCGATATCGTCTTCTGCAATCAGAGAAGATATCTGTAGAGATGTTGTCTTCTGCATCAGAGATATCTTCTTCTTCTTCTGGCCCATCCTGTCCCATCCTGTGAGATCTTCTCAGGTTTCCCTTCTTTCAGTCCCTAGTCTCAGAGAGGTCCGTAGTAGTAGGGCCCGTCGAAGGTCTTTCTCTGTTGTTACCCCTTCACTTTGGAATTCTCCCTCGCCCCTCGCGATTCGGTCTGCCTCCTCTCTTTCAGCCTTCAAGACCTTATTGAAGACACTTCTGTTGTGCCAGGCATTTGCCCTTTAAAACTTCTTTTAAAAATGAATAAATCTCGGATGCTGTTCTTGTTTTGTACACCGCCCTGAGTCTGTGGATTGGGCGGTATATTAAATCTTCTAATGAATGAATGAATGAATGACTATTGCAAGAAAATATCAAGGGGAGGAGGAAGGCAGGAAGAAGAAAAACATCATGGTTGAAAACCCTTAGGGACTGGTATGGTAGAAGCACTGCGTCACTATTTAGAGATGCAGTGTCAAAAGATCAAATAGCCTTAATGATGTCTAACCGCCAACAGGAGAAGCAACTAAAGAAGTCAGTCAGTCAGAAAGAAGGCATATGCAGAAGAAGAAGAAGGCATATGCAGGAGCCTGCAACATGGTGGTTTCTAGACAGCGAGCTTTACACAGCAAAAAGTGGTGTAAACTGCGACATTTTGTGGTGCCAATTTAAAACTGCAGCTGAAATCTGTTGCATCCTACAACGGGCAAATACAGCTTTTTTTTTTCTTTTTTTTTTGCAATGCAGATGTGACATTATAGGGCTGTAAGGCAGCAATTAAACATGAAAGAAGGCATCGAAAATGTGAACGGCACCTTGCTGACAGCGCAGGGACTGCGATGTCAAAACATAGGCAGTACAGACGGACACTTAAGGGATACCTCGTGATGCACTGCGGTAGTGTGCAATCTGGAATGCACCCAGGAAAAGAATTGGCAGCGCTGTGTGTAGTCCTGATCCCTATAGAAACCCCTAGTTTGTGTTCTGGCAAGCGCCTGACCTGCATTCATGGAAGGAAAAAGGATACAGCTGAGCTTTCCTTCCTTACAAATGCCTCTGACCGCAAATGAGGTACAGCCTTGTTAAAACAATTTAGATTTCCCCCCATGACTTAATTTTCATTCAGAGTCCTTGAAGCGTTTCACAAATGTTTTGAACCAACCCATCCTCATGGACAAGGAGGTGTTGTGTGCCTTCTGCAGGCTTCAGTAACTAGGACAACCCCACAGAATGAGACATTGTGTGTCTGTCTCGCTGGAAAGCATTTAGTACGGACCATTGGCTCTGGAGTTGGCATCAGCAAGCCCAGCCCAGAAAGGCCACCAGTGGCCTCACCTACTCAAAGAAGGCTACTTCCTTTTATGGCCCTTCTTTTCTGCCTACAACAGCCGTCTAACACAAAGAGGTTTCGCAGCAGAATCGAATGTCAGAGTGGGAAGGGACCTTAGAGGTCTTCTAGTCCAGCCCCTGGCTCAGGGCATTGCATGAGGCAGACAGTTCCGCTGTCTAACAGCTATCACAATTAGAAAATGCCTCCTGATGTCTAGCATAAATCACACCTTTGTTTTGAATTTGCTTCCCCATAATTTCAACCCAGTAGTTCTACTACTGTTCCTAGGAGCAAGAGCGAGTCACTGCCCTCCTTCTTCCATGCGACAGCCCTTCAGGCCTTTGAAGACAGCTCTCATCTCTCCCCTCTGTCTTCTTTTCCCATACCTAGCTCCTTTAGCTGCTGCTCCTCTCAGGACTTGGCTGCCAGACCCCTCACCATCTTGGCTGCCTTCCTCTGAACCTCTTCCAGTTTATCCACATCCGCCTTACAACGTGCTGCCCAGAACCTGATACAGGACCTCAGGCGAGCACTGCCCAGTGTAGAAGAGAGTGGGATTATCCTTGCCATCTGGACACGGGGCCTCTTTTAAGGCAGCCCAAGCTGGCCTTGGGTTCCCCTTTACCCAAATGCAAGACTTTCCCTGGTCTCTGTTGACCTTCCCCTTCATCTAGTTCTCACCATAGTGTCCATCTTGCCCAGCACCCTGTTTCCCACAAAGGCCAGCCAGGTGCAGGGCATGACCAGAGGCGCTCTTACCCCTGGACTTCTGCCCCCCCCATCCTCTTTAGTCTGTCCTGTGTGGTGTGGTTACTGTGCTATACCAGGTGGCCGAGCATAACTGTGACCTGTGCTTGTTGGCTGAGTGACCTCGACTTTAGAGACAGAGGGGGGAGTGGGGAAAGAAAAGTGTGGGTTGGAAATACGTCAGATATGAACCCTTTGTCATGAACCACTCCGCCTGTTATGATCTTCTGGAGAGGTCCAGTTATGGTGGCCACCGGCTCGTTTGGTGGACACCCTGGACTGGGCCTTCTCTGTGGCTGCCCCAGGGCTTGGGAATATGCTCCCTGCTGAAATGAGAGCGTCTCCTTCTCTGTTTGTTTTCAGGAAGGCCCTCAAGACTCTCCTGTTCTCACAGGCTTTTAATTAGAATTAATTTTAATAATTTGTTTTATTAATTGTTTTATGTTACTGTTTTATATCTGTTTTTATGCTACTGTTTTAATTGTGTTGTTTAAAAATTTATTTATTTGTTTGTTTGTTTGTTTATCTATCATATTTCTGTACCACCCAAAACGCAAGTTCTCTGGGCGGTTTACAGGACAATAAAAACAACCAATAAGGAGATTAACATATTCCAACAATTAAAATTTTAAACGTTAAAACTATTAAAACACAATTAAAACAATTAATCTGTGTTGATTTTTAAATATTGTTTTAGATTTTGCACACTGCCTAGAGATGTACATATCAGGCGGTATAAAAATATGATAGATAGATAGATAGATAGATAGATAGATAGATAGATAGATAGATAGGAGCTCAACCCTGACGAGAGAAGGGTTCATGTGCACAGATGCCACTCAAATACGCTTCGAGGTGTGAGTGTGCTTCCAGAGCAGCTCTGCTCTTCAAAACAAATATATACACATCCTTTTAGGTGCCCAAGCTCAGAAGAAACTCTTATATTGATTTCAGTAGCACTTACAATTTAGTATGCATAGGACTGCAACCTTGCATTGATTTCAGTAAGTGTACCTAACTCTGAATGGGACTGTGAATTACTCTTGTGCAGATGAGTTGTTCTGTAGATCCCATGGGAGACAAAGAGACCGGAGTCCTAATCCAATTGCCTGGTCAAAAGAGCCATCTGGGATGAATCCTTTCTTTTTGCTGTATGACTGGGGATGTCTGTTCATCTGGGACAGAAATGCTGTCACCTTGGCATCTTCAGATAAACATTTCTAAAATTACCCACAATTGCTGCCTCCTTTGTCCGGCTCTTTTGAAAACTGAAAAGGGTCAATATTTTGACAGTTTCACAAACAAAGCACTGAAGAGAAAATTACCAAGGGAAACGGTGTGTGTTGACCATCCATGCTTCGCTGCATGAGGGTGGCTTGCAGAATGCAGTGCTGGACTTCTGCACAAGGGAGGCCAGCTCCAGATGCCAGCAGTGGTGCAGGCAGGGGGTGCCATTTAGGAAAAGGAGGTCCCCGCCACCCCCACCATATTTGGCCCTGTGGTTATCCCTAATATATCACTGGACAATGATTTCTGGCAAAATATATAAGAGCCAAACGGGAACAAAAGGAGATCCACGGCTGGGACGTTTTGTTGAGTTGCTTTGCAGGAGGAGGTACACAAAGTGGGGGTGGGTGGATGTGTTAATGCATACCCCCTGCCCCCAACAGGTTGTTCCTTGGGGGGGGGGAGAGACAGGTACAAATGCTGCCCTAAACCTTTTGCCAAATACAAAAGAGGAAGCACCTCCTCAGTGTGCCTGGAATCAGAAACGTGTATTAATCTATGTTTATAAGGTCGCACAACACACTTCTGGATAAATTCTTTCATCAAGGGCCTTAAGCACATAAGAGCAGTCCTGCTGGATCGGGCCCATGGCCCATCTAGTCCAGCATCCTTTTCCCAACAGTGGCCCACCAGATGCTTCTGGGAAGGGAAGAGGTGACGGCATGCTCTCTTTCCTGAGGTTGTACCCCTGCAACTGGTATTTGGAGGGATCTTGCCTCTGAGGCTGGAGGTGGCCCATAGCCATCAGAATAGTAGCCATTGATAGACCTGTCCTCCATGAATTTTTCTAAGCCCCTTCTAAAGCTGTCCAAGCTAGTCGCCATCACTACATCCTGTGGCAGAGAATTCCATACATTAATTATGTGCTGTGTGAAAAAGTAATTCCTTCTGCTCTAAATTTTACAACTTTCAGTTTCATGGGATGCCCCCTGGTTCTAGTGTTGAGAAAGAGCGAGCAAAATTTCTCTCTGTCCACTATCTCCACTCCATGCATAATTTTATGCACCTTTATCATATCTCCCCATGTTCGGCTCTTTTCCAAATGAAAAAGCCCCAGATGCTGTATCCTTGACTCATAAGAAAGGTGCTCCAGGCCCCTGATCATCTTGGTTGCCCTCTTCTGCACCTTTTCCAGTTCTACAATGTTCTTCTTAAGAAATGGTGACCAGAACTGTCTGCAGTACTCCAAATGTGGCCACACCATAGATTTGTACAAGGGCATTTTAAATTAGCATTTTTATTTTCAGTCCCCTTCCTAATGATCCCTAGCATGCAGAAGGTTCCATGTTCTCTCCCTGGCATCTCCAGATAGGGTTTAGAGAGACTCCTGCCTGCAATCCTGGAGAAACCACTGCCAGTCTGTATAGACAATACTGAGCTAGCTGGACCAATGGTCTGACTCAGTATAAGAGATACAGCCAGTGTGGTGTAATGGTTAAAGTGTTGGACTAGGAACGGGGAGACCTAAGTTCAACTCCCCATCCAGCCAAGAAACTCACTGGGTGGCTTTGGGGCAGTCACACATCTGTCAGCCTAACCTACCTCACAGGGTTGTTGTGAGGATAAACATAACTGCTCTGGGCTCCTTGGAGGAAGAGTGGGATATAAATGTAATAAATAAATCAATAAAATAAGGCAGCTTCCTATGTTTTAGAGTGAGCCAGCACTGACATTGCAGAAAGGGCATAGGAGGGATGTGTTAACCTTCTTCCCTTTCTTAGTGCACCAAGACTTTTCTCCCAGGCCCTTTTTCTTCTGTTGGAGCTAAGACCCTGATAGCATCAGCTCTCAGCTGCAATGTCTCATAGTGACCACTGGGGGGGCGGTTAGGGTCATGGATAAAAGTGCTGGTCTCCTCTCCTCTTTGTTCTGCAGTGTTAGTCTCCATTTTGTCTCTCCAGAGATGGCTGTTTGTCTTGGTCTTTCTTTTCAGCCATGAGCTACATCTGAAATTAAGCTGCAGGCTTTTTAACATTTGTTTGTAACCTTTTCTTTAAATAAATCCGTGTAGTTCTTCATTACTAAAGAATACTGGTTTTGCTTTGCTATTTGGGGACTGAATTGCCATTCTTCCCCTACAGATTCTGCCCCCCACAAAAAGCTGCAATTCAGTCTGGCAGGGAAAAACACAGGGACAGCATTTGTACCTGTCTCTTTTTCTCATAAGGCAGGGGCTTTCCACCTTGTGTATGTTTGGACTACAATTCCCATCATTCCCATCACTCATTCAGAGAGGACAGGAGGACAGGCCGTGGCAGCTAGGAGGAGGAGCAACACAGCCATGGGGTCTTTGTGGCTGGGGAGAGTTGTAGCCCAGCCACATCTGGGGACCCCAGGCTGAGGACCCCTGCCCTAAGGAGCTAGCAGCAGAGTGTGTGCATGGGAAGCAGATTCTGTAGACTGGGGGAAGAGCGGAGGAGGAAGGATCTCGCGTAACACTAGAACCGGGGATCATCTCATGAAACTGGTTGCCAAGAAATGTAGGACCAGCAAATGGAAGTATTTTTTCACACAACTCATAATCAACTTGTGGAATTCTCTGCCCCAGGATGTGGTGACAGCCAACAACCTGGATGGCTTGAAGAGGGGTTTGGATAACTTCATGGAGGAGAGGTCGGAGGGCTATGGGCCACCTCCAGCCTCAGAGGCAGGATGCCTCTGAATCAGGATTCCTCTGAGTACTAGTTGCAGGGGAGTAACAGCAGGAGAGGGGGCATACCCTCAACGCCTGCCTGTGGCTTCCAGCAGCATCTGGTGGGCTACTGTATGAAACAGGATGCTGGACTAGATGGGCCTCCTTGGGCCTGATCCAGCAGGGTGTGCTTATGTTCTAATCTGCACTCCTAGAATGCCGCTTCCTTGAACGCCAAAGCAGCCTCTGGAGATCCTAACTGTGAATCTCCCTTCTGTGTTGAGTCACAGAGCGGCTCTGGTTACCAATAATTCTGTATCGACCTTTTTTTATCAGATGGTCAATAGGCAACAATCTCATTGCTTTCAAAGGGATGACTCTGGATCTGATGATCACATTGCTATGGCTATCAGGAAGCAACACATAACCACAACACAGATGCTTTAAAAAAACATCTATCGATATGGGGTTTCTTTTTTGTGATTTAAAATCTGAAGTGCATCAAAGAACAGCCTTCCAATCTCTGCTGGGAATTCCCTCCTTCCGCAGTCTGGTTTGGTGTCCTTTCTCCCCTTCTGGTCACCATCAGCCTCCCACCACCCCATTCCCTAACCAGAAACACAAGTTGGGTTGGAGTGTTTTCATCCTTCTCAAGACATTGTGCCAAATACGGAAGAGGAGCAACAAGGAGAGATTTCTTCTCCCGACTAAGGCAAATATTTCAATAGTTCAGCAAACACTCTCTTCCCGCCAGGTGTGTTGATGGACGACTCTTCGCTGGCACAAAGAGTGGAGGCCTGGTGGATGTTGACCTTTCAACATCGGGCCAACCACCATTTCAGGATCCTATTCACAAATGCAATATCCGGCACCATTGGATCCTGCACCATTTCAGGATCCTATTCACAAAGGCAATATCTGGACCCTGAAGGTGGCCTTCGCAGCTCTTCACATGCTCACAAACATTTCACGGAGGAATGTGAGGCTATAGAGCTGTTCCCACATCGGTTGTGTAGATAGGACAAGCATCCTCCTACTCACTTTCGGGAGCTGTGCATGCTGCTGATTTTGGGTCATGTGTGAGTTAGAAGATAGGTTAAAGGAGGGGAGAGTGACTGTGTGTGAGGAGGGTGCAGGCTCCAGTAGCATTTCCTGCTACTTTGGAAGTGTGCTGCTGGGTAAAAGTCCTGAGTAGGAAGTCGCCATTAGAGCCTGTGCCCTCCTCCCACGCAATCACTCTCCCCTTCTCCCACCTTGCTGTGGATTCACACATGACCCAAAATTGGAATGCGCACAGCTCCTAAAGGTGGTTAGGACACTTGTCCTACCCACTTAAGGGTTGTGAGAACAGCCCTCTTGCTGGTAACACTGGTCTATTATCATACCAAAGGTCAATTCACGAGCTGCCTTCCGTCCCTGGTGGCTTCTTCCCTCCCTCGCTCCCAAAGGATATTGGATTTACTTTGAGCAAAATGCACCATGGAGGATGGAGTGGCATCCATTCATCCTGACTCCTGGTGGCTGTATCAGAGACCATCTTGCTGCAAAAGACCTGAGCTCACTTGCCTGAGCAATAATTATTTAATACTGTTGTGTATAACAAACAGAGGCGGGCCTTCTCTGTAGCTGCTCCTGGGCTATGGAATTTATTTATTTTATTTATTATTTAATATATTTCTATATTGCCCAAAGCTTACGTCTCTGGGCGGCTGTGGAATGCACTCCCGGTAATTGGTTTTAATGCTGTGACCTGTTTTTCAGGGTTTTTCAAATTGTTGTGATTGTTTAATTACTGTTTTATGATGTGCTAATTGTTAATTGTTTTATACTGTTTTATAATCTTTGTTTTAATTGTTAACTGATTTTAATGGTTTTGTTTTTAATTGTAAACCACCCTGAGCCACTTTGGAAGGGTGGTATAAAAATCGAATAAATTGATATTATTATTATTATTATTATTATTATTATTATTTAAACAAAGAAACCCACATAGAGACTGATACTTCTCATTTCCCCCATCTTTTTATTTATTTTATAAAAAGAACACTCTCATGATGATCCGGAAAAATAAAAATATTTTTTGTATTTTTAGTCTCACGTATTCCTGTCCAACTAACCAACACCTTGTTCTTCTGTTTCAAGCGTGTGTCATAGAGAGGCTGACGTGGCAATTCCCCCATGGTCCAAGGTCAACACAAGCCATCATGTTCAGGAAGTGTTGGGAAATGTCTTCTGCAGAACAATCTTTCTGCAGGGTCAAAATATTCTTTTTGTATTTGTTTAGTTACTGTCTTTCTTCCCAGAACTGAGGCAGGGAAGCCTTCAGATAGACCCCTGCTAACTGAGCAGAGAGAGGCACCTTTTCATGATTCTCTTATATTTAGTAGCAGGGCTGGCCAACCCTAGGGTTATTGGTGCCCTAGGCGAAGTACCACTTTGCTGCCCCTCTGTTGTGTCCCGGGGCAGCTAGGAGGTTATATTTCAATGTTATTTGTGATTTTAAAATGTTCCTGATGATTTCAGTTGGACGTTATACTCACTGCACGCAACCTTAAAATTCACTCCAAGCCTCTCTATTTAGCACACAGGAATTTGCATAGCTTAGTGTTGACAGAACATAGTAGGAACATAGGAAGTTGCTATATACTGAGTCAGAACATTGGTCTATCCAGCTCAGTGTTATCTTCACAGACTGGCAGCGGCTTCTCCAAGGTTGCAGGCAGGAATCTCCCTCAGCCCTACCTTGGAGATGCTGGAGAGGGAACTTGGAACCTTGATGCTCTTCCCAGAGTGGCTTCATCCCCTAAGAGGGGAATATCTTCCAGTGCTCACACTTCTAGTCTCCCATTCATATGCAAGCGGGGTGGACCCTGCTTAGCAAAAGGGACAAGTCATGCTTGCTACCGCAAGACCAGCTCTCCTGAGAAATCCACGCATTCTGGTGTTTCTAACAAGTAAATAGAATAAGGTTTATTAAACAGATGCAGGGGGATAGGGATCTTGCGGGCGTCCGTGGGATGCGCTTGACCAGGGGCACTTGCCATTCTGCTAATCTTTGTGCTCATGAGGGCATGCTGGCCACACCTCCCGCGTTTGGCATCATACACAAGGGGCATGGCCACCAGCAGCAAGACAGGGGAGATGCCCGTCTGTTTGCTGCAACTGGTGCCACATTTGCAGCTGTTGGGGATGAACTCCAATGGCATGCAAATGAGGCGTCACGTGCAGTGCGCCCAGAGCAGTGGGGATGAGTGCCGGTGGCCCCCAAAGGTGGGGGGGGAGTGCGGGGGTGGGGAGAGAAGTCTCTGGTGGGCACCGGAAGTGCTTCGGGCTGCGGTGGCCGAGGAACGCTCGTCCTCCCCTGCTCAATGGGGGTGACACACCTGTGGGTGGTTTCCACTGTTTGTCTTGCTGTATGCTACAAAACTGTAAAGTTGTGTCGTCGAGTCAGTGTCGACTCCTGGCGCCCACAGAGCCTTGTGGTTGTCTTTGGTAGAATACAGGAGGGGTTGGCCATTGCCTCCTCCTGCGCAGTATGAGGTGATGCCTTTCAGCATCTTCCTACGTCACTGCTGCCCGATATAGATGTTTCCCTTAGTCTGGGAAACATACTGGCGGGGATTCAAATCAGAAATCTTTTGCTCCCTAGGCAAGTTACTTCCCCGCTGTGCCATATAGGGTGTTTTATACTAGTTTGTTGCAACCTTTCTTTTGTCAACATTTCTTTTGAGTGTTTCTTTTGTCACTCCACTACTCAGTATACAGGCACTTAAGGGAGGAGAGCTGGTCTTGTGGTCACAAGCAAGCATGAATTGTCCCCTTTGCTAAGCAAGCTCTGTCCTGGTTTGCATCTGAATGGGAGACTACATGTGCAAGCTTTGTAAGGTATTCCTCCAGGGCATGGGCCCGCTCTGAGAATCGCATCTGAGGTTCCAGGTTCTCTCCCTGGCATCTCCAGACAGGGCTGAGAATGAATTCTACCTGTCACCTTGGAGAAGCTGCTTCCAGTCTGTGAACGAGACGGACCAGTGGTCTGACTCAGTATATGGCAGCTTCCTGCCTCGGAGGAGAGCTGGTCTTGTAGTGGAGGAGAGCTGGTCTGGAAGCCACGCAGAGAAGCCACTGCCAGTCTGTGAACAGACCAATGGCCTGACTCAGTATAGGGCAGCTTCCTATGTTCCTGTGTTCCTATGTTCCCCCTTTCTATCAGAGCTCACACTTAAAGCGATGAAGCTGGGAGGACGTCCTGCTCTGCCACTGTCACACATCTCTTGCTGCTAGTTGCGTATGCTTGTGGTACTGTTTGTCTGAAGGGGTATGTGCTGTAAGCTCATGCCCCAGGCACCGTCGGGACCATCTGCTCCCAGCTGAATCGACCTACCTGACTAGATCAGCTGAGAGGGCTCTGCTCTGCATGCTGAAACCTACTGAGGTCCGTTGGTCCAGCACGCGGGACAGGGCCTTCTCAGTTGTTGCCCCCGGGCTGTGGAACTTGCTCTCAGCGCAGACCCGCGTGGCTCCCTCTCTCCCAGCCTTCAGGAGGAAAGAGTGAAGAAGCCTGCCCTTTTCATCCAGGCTCTTGGCCAAGGAGCTGTCCTTCCTCCTTTTAAACATTTAGCACTATTGTTCTGTTTTTATGTTTGTATCTTTGTGTTTTTATCTATCCTTATTTTATCTTTTATCTTATGTTTTTATGTTTGTATCTTGTTGTTCACCACCATAGGATGAAGGGTGGAATATAAACAAGCATGTTGGCTAGCGATTCTCTGAGTGGCAGTCTAAAGGAAACCCGGTTTGTTTCAGCACAAAGTGCTGGCTACAGAGGAAGTTAGGAAATGATGCCTGACTGCCGGAGCCAAGGATTTAGACCACCATTCCTCACTCCAGGCACTATATACTAGGGTGGCGGGGGGAATGTACAGCCTCGGAAAACATATTTTGGGACTGGAAGTTCGGTTTTAGACTGGAAATGCTAGCCAGGATGGAATGTGCTGGGGGTGTCTTATTCTTATCTGCTTCTCTCTTGATGGAGCAAGAGAAAAATTTTGCTATCAGCTCCAACCCCTTACTTCCTGGCACATGCCGGACTCCACCCTTGAACCTGCTCAGGTAACTTTTTAAAAAAAGAATATATTCCAACACTAGAAACCCTGAGGAGAGCTGGGCAGAAATCCAGCTTGGATTGTTATTCCCCGGAACACATTCCAGGGAAATTTAATTGATTTCATATTGTTATTATTTATTATTTATTATTATTATTAAAACTTTTATACCGCCCTTCCAAAAGGCTCAGGGCGGTTATATTGGGTTGTAATACTAACAATATTTGTCAAAGCTGTTTTCTGAAACAGATTTGAGACTTCTTGGATAAGGGAAGGGCACCTTATCTGCAGGAGATGTTACTGATCACCACTGAAGAGCTAGAATTACAGGAAATGAAAGGGAGCAAAACACCACATCAAACACTGGAGTGATTCAAACCAAACTCTCCAGGGTGGGGACTTTGAACATTCCTCCAGTGACTGTGGGTGGAGTCTGATAACTCAGAATTATTTGTTTGGGAGTGAAACACCATGAAGGCTTCAGGACCACAAACGCAGGCCAGGAGCACAAGCAGAGATCTGATCTGATTCAGAAGCCAAATAAAGGCAGGAGTGGTGGCTAGTGATGTTTCTGTCCTGCAGTACCCCTGCCCATTAAAACAGGGGTTCCCAACCTGTTTATGGTGGCTGGGGGTGATGGGAATTGTCGCTCAGCAACATCTGGAGTCCCACAGCTTGCTGTGCTGGAGTTAGGCACAAGCTAAGCAAGCTACAACTTAGGGAGGCGATTCCCACGACCTCTGGAAAGTGGGCTAAAGGAGCTTAGCCCACTTTCCAGGGATTGTGGGAACCACCGGGCTTGCCTGAGGCTAGCCCGCCTAATTCTCCCTCCCCTTATATAAGGTTAACAGAGCAAGCGCTCCGTTAACTTCAGCTTGTTGCTCATGTGTCACTGCGGCGCACGGCGACAGATGAGTAGACCCCTGAACGGGAGGCTGCAAACAGCCTCCTGGGCTTGGGGGTCTCTCTCATGCCCTGCACACTCGCATGAGGCATCCTGGAACTTCTGGGGGCCATGTGGCCCCCGATTCCCACAGCTCCTGCTGGCTCTGTGATGGAGCTGGCAGCCGTTTGGGCAACTGATCCGGCCACCCAGCTACGACCGGCTGCTCGTCTGTGGGGAGAGCGGGGTAAGCCAACTCTCCCTGCAGACCCAAAAGAAGCTCTTCTCATCAGCCGTTAACATCTGTATGAAACCTCTGGGAGAGATCAGCAGGAGGTTTGGTGAAGGGTGTTGTCAATATGCGGATGACACCCAGATCTAGTTCTCCATGTCAGCGTCATCAGGAGATGCCTAAATGCCTGCCTGGAGGCAGTGACAGGCTGGATGAGGGATAACAAACTGAGACTGAATCCAGATAAGATGGAGGTACTTATTATTTGGTGTCAGAACTCAGGAGATGATTTGGATCTGGCCATTCTGGATGGGGTCACACTTCCCCAGAAGGAACAGGTGCGCAGTCTGCTGGTGCTTCTGGATCCAAACCTCTCCCTGGTGTCTCAGGTTGAGGCAGTGGCCAGAGGGGTTTTCTATCAGCTTTGGCTGATATGCCAGCTGCATCCATTTCTTGAGATAAACAACCTCAGGACAGTGGTACATTTTCTGGTAACCTCCAGACTTGACTACTGCAATGCACTCTGTGTGGGACTGCCTTTGCACATAGTCCAGAATCTGCAGTTAGTACAGAGTGGGTCATCTCAGAGAGAGACCATATTAGTCCTGTGTTGAAAGAGTTAAACTGGCTGCTGATAAGTTCCTGGGCAAAATACGAGGTGCTGGTTATTACCTATAAAGCCCTAAACAGTTTAGTCTCAGGGTATTTAAGAGGACATCGACCTCGTCTTCACCATGATCCCCACCACTCTTTGAGATCACCTGGAGAGGTCCGTGTACAGTTGCCCCCAGTTCCTCTGGTGGCTACTCAGGGATGGACCTTCTCCATTGCTGCCCTGAGGCTTTGGAATGCCCTCCCTGTTGAAATAAGAGCCTCCCCATCTCTGACAACTTTTAAAAAGGTAATTAAGTCACATTTATTCACATAACTAGATTTGTGGTTTTAAACTGTTTTAAGGTTTTAATTCCTGTTTTAATTTGTTTTATGTTGATGTAAATCACCCAGAGATGGAAGTTTGGAGTGGTATACAAATTTAATTAATTAATTAAGCAAATAAAGCAAAAGGGCATATTGCAAGATAATTGTTTTTGTTATATTATTTTGGTTGCATCTTTGCCAAGTAAAAATAAAGCTGAAAGCTATTAAAAATAAGCTATTTCTATTTTTATTGTCTTTTTAAATTAGAAAATGACATCTGAGAATCCAGCGTTGGGAACTGCTCATTTAGATGATAAACTGGACAGTTTATCAGTGTGCAAAGGGCAAATGTAGTCTCTAATGTGGGAAGTTTGTATCTTTAAGAACTTAGGAAGCTGCCTTCTACTGTCAGACCCTTGGTCCATATAGCATAGTATTGTCTACCCAGACTGGCAGCGGCTTCTCCAAGGTTGCAAGTGGGAGTCTCTCTCACCCCTCTCTTGGAGATGCTGCCAGGGAGGGAGCTTGGGACTTTCTGCATGAAAGATGCTCCTCCCAGAGCAGCTCCATCCCCTCAGGGGAATCTCTTGCAGTGCTCACTCATGTCATCTCTCATTCAAATGCAAACCAGGGTGGACCCTGCTTAGCAAAGGGGACAAGTCATCTTGCTAGACCACTGACAAGACCAGCTCTCCTCCACCTAACTACACATCTTTGCTAAACTGCACATGATGCCAAGTGGGAGAATGTTTTGTTTTGTTTATTTTGTTGTTTACACATATCCTGCTCTTCCTCCAAGGAGCTCAGAGTGGTGTCCATGGTTATTTTTATCCTCACAACAACCCTGTGAGGTAGGTTAGGCTGAGAGCTACATGATTGGCCCAGAGTCACCCAGTGAGTTTCATGGCTAAATGGGGATTAAAACCTGTGTCTTCTCAGCCCTAGTCCAACACTAACTCATGGTGCCTGTGCCTCCTCTCCGTGCCTCCTGAGGTCAGCCATGAGCCTTTGCCCAGCTCCCAACTTGATTGACTCCTGATGCCACCCCTGGGAAAGAAAGTATTTTATTGGCCGGGGGTAGGGGCGGCTGAGGGCTCTCCATCTGTTGTGGGGAACCTCGGGTTAGCCAACCCTGCATTGTGGTAGGCTTCTGCACATAACCGCTGGGTAGGACAGTTTATCCTCCTGCCTCGCTCAAAAGCTTGGGAGGGAATCTCATGGTAGAGTAGCAAGCATGAATTGCCCCCTTTGCTAATCAGGGCCCACCCTGCTTTGAGAGCACCTGCTTGCTTGCCTGCAGAAGCATCCAAGTTCCCTCCCTGGCAGCAACTCCAGGAGAGGAGAGCTGGTCTTGTAGTAGCAAGCATGACTTGTCCCCATAGCTAAGCAGGGTCCACCCTGGTTGCATGTGAATGGGAGATTAGAAGTGTGAGCACTGTCAGATATTCTCCTTAGGGGGGTGGAGTTGCTCTGGGAAGAGCAGAAGGTTTCAAGTTCCCTCCCTGGCAGCATCTCCAAGATAGGGCTGAGAGAGATTCCTGCCTGCAACCTTCGAGAAGCCGCTGCCAGTCTGAGTAGACAATCCTGAGCTAGATAGACCAATGGTCTGACTCAGTATATGGCTGTTTCCTATAGGGCTGAGAGAGAGAGGCCTGCCTGCAGCCTTGGAGAAGCCAGTCTGGGTTGACAATGACTCAGCAGAAGGCAGCTTCCTATGCCCCTCAGTTGATTTTCACTGGCACACAACCAAAAATCAGGAGTGTGCCCAGCTCCCAAAGTTGAGTGGGATGATTGTGCTACCCATTAACGGTCAATTGCCAAGAAGGATCCCCCCCCACACACACACTCATCCTTCCCCTTTGTGGACTGAGCCGCAGTCCCTGTGCTCTAGAAGCCTCTGCATTTTCCACAATAAGAGCCTAAGGAGAGCCTTCGGCTCGTGACCTTCTAGGAAGCATCGGGGTGGCCTCTGTTGCAAACCAATGGCTGAAGCAGATGACCCTGGGCTGACCGAGCAACTGGGGTCCCTCTTTGTGCTCTGATGTCCTTCTTTTTGCATGGAGAGCCACCAAAAGACCAGACAGCAGGAAACTGTGTCCAAACATCCTCCGAGTGGTGTGTCACTGGGGGTCAAAAGCAGGACGCTCCAACTCTGGGTGTTCCCACTGAAACAACCCTGCAGACGGGTCATGAGACCACCCATCCCTTTAGTCTGCTGGACAGTGGAGCGGAGTCTGTTTCCCTGCTCGGAGCGAAGGCGTTCGACATTGCACAGCTACGATTCCTCTGCCAAGGCTGTGGTTCTCTGGCGGGATGTGGCGGGGTGCATTGCTCAAGCAGAGCCCGTCCGTTTGCTTTCCCTCCAGGTCTGGAGAGACTCAACTTTCCCTTTCTTTTGCCCCCAAGGAAATCAGCCAGAAGAGGGCTGATGACGATGGAGCCAGACGGAGAGCTTCTGCAGAGCCCTGCGGCCTCTTGACGCCACGGGATTTTTTCCTTTTCTCCACGCAAGACCTGCCAGTTTTTTCTTGGGCACATGCCTGTGTGGAGGACAGGCATTGCTATGAGCACAGGAGGCAGCAATTCCTGGGATTGCTCATCATGGCAGGGGAATTAACTGGCCCTCCGTTCGGGAAAGACGGAAGGAAGCCGCACAACCGGTCATTTCCTTATGCAATTCGTGAGCACAAGCTATGGAGAAAGCCGCTAGCTTAGGAATATTTCGGAAAATTACGGAGGGGGGCACACCGGTGGAGTGTGCAATGAACAGGGACAGGACCTTCCCAAGAGATTTTGATGCCCCAAATGCCCCCTGCCCTCAATGCCTTCATCACCCTCCCCCTCTCTTAAAATCACACTCCCAATTCCTTCCTTCTTTCAGGTATCTCCATTGCTGTGGTCCTCTCTTTCTTTAGGAACATAGGAAGCTGCCAATGGTCCCTCTAGCGCAGTATTGTCTACCCAGACTGGCAGCGGCTTCTCCAAGGCTGCAGGCAGGAATCTCTCTCAGCCCTCTCTTGGAGATGCTGCCAGGGAAGGAACTTGGAGCCCAGATGCTCTTCCCAGAGCGGCTCCATCCCCTGAGGGGAATATCTTGCAGTGCTCACACATGTAGTCTCCCATTCAAATGCAAACTGGGGCAGACCTTGCTTAGCAAAGGGGATAATTCACGCTTGCTACCACGAGACCAGCTCTCCTCCTTGTCCTATACTAATGATAAAGCCCTCAACGGCTTGGGCCCAGGTTATTTAAGAGAGTGCCTTCTTCTTCATTAACCCTGCCGCCTATTAAGATAATTGGGGGAAGTCTGGTTGCACTTACCATGTGCTCATATGGTGGTGACCCCAAACCTCGGCCCTCTCTAGGGGCTGTCATTCGCTCTCCCAAATAAAACCAGAACCTCCCCATCTCTGGCTCTTTTTAAGCAACTCTTGAAAGCAAACCTATGTTTTCAGGCTTTTAGTTTATAGCGTTTTAAAGTTTCATTTATGGTTATTTTAGTTTGTTTCCTATGGTTTAAGGTTTTGAATTGTGGCTGTGTTTTAATTTGCAAACCACCCAGAGATTTTATATGGGGCACTATATAAATATGCGAAATAAATAAATAAATGATAATTGTAAGTATGAGGCTCTTTTGTGGCTTTCCCAGGGAACTCAGTTTGAGGCCATTATGGCTGAGGATGATGGGGGTTGTAGTCCATCAACAGCTGGGAACCCAAGTCTGAGAACTCCTGAATTCGACCCATTCATAGGCGGCAGCAATTTTTTATTTTTATTTTTTTATTTATTTATATTTTATATCCCACTCTTCCTCCAAGGAGCCCAGAGCGGTGTACTTCAGTTTCTCTTTCACAACAACCCTGTGAAGTAGGTTAGGCAGAGAGAGAAGTGACTGGCCCAGAGTCACCTAGCTAGTTTCATGGCTGAATGGGGATTTGAACTCGGGTCTCCCCGGTCCTAGTCCAGCACTCTAACCACTGCACCACGCTGGCTCAGCAGTCACAGGGGAAGCCCCTCTCACTTGCATGCTCTTGTTTGCTGCTTCATGTTGTGGCTTGCACAGACTGATCTCCCCTCCCCTCAGCCATTTCAGGCTCATGCAGTCAGGTAGAGAGATTGTGCAGGCAGGCATGTGTGTGGGCATTCTGCTGCTGGACCTGCCAGCAGGTTGCCTGCTGTTTAACCGGCTTGCTCTTTGCCATGCCCCGCCCTGGGCCACCAGCAAAACTCCTTGCTGACCAAGGCAACAGACTTCATTCTAGGTCACTGATTTGTAGATGCCGCGCTGCAGTGGGGCTGCAGAACTCCTGGCCACTGCAGCAGCCAAAGATCAAGGCTTTGTTTGTTTTGATTTTGTGTAGCGGCCTTGGCTTGGAAAGCTTCCTCAAAGCCATAAATTCCCCTCACTAGGACATCTCCATCTTCCTCTCAGATCAGCCCATGCCATAGATTAAGCAGGTTCAAAGGCTGTGAAGGTGCCATGCACAGCAAGGTCTGGATCTCGGCCTTTCCTCATCTGGGCCAGTCTCTCCAGCAAGCCGCCCCGCCCCACCCAGAGTAGATTTATCACTCTCAAAGAAAGAGGAAGAAAAGAAACTGTTCTTGCTGTCTGCTTTGTTTCTCTGCGTCCTAAAGGAAAGATTGTGCCATCGAGTCGGTGTCGACTCTTGACGACCACAGAGCCATGATGTGGTTTTCTTGGTAGAATACAGGAGGGGTTGACCATTGCCTCCTCCCGCGCAGTGTGAGATGATGCCTTTCAGCACCTTCCTATATCGCTGCTGCCCGATCTAGGGGTTTCCCATAGTCTGGGAAACACACCAGCGGGGATTCGAACCAACAGCCTCTTGCTCTCTAGGCAGGTTGCTTCCCCGCTGTGCCATTGGGTGCCTTCTCTCTGCGTCATAGCAAGCTCTAAAGCAGGGGCTCTTACCCTGGGGACCATGGGAATAAATATCTGTGCTGCCCTGAATTTCATTTCCTTCCCACCACAATAAAGTATTGAAAATAACTCTCTTGAGTTCTGTTTTCTATCTCTTTAATTTTTACTGGCATCTTATGGAAATCTATAAATAGGGTGGGGGTCCATAAGTAATATTTCTCTAAGTAGGGCTGGGAAAGACTGCCTCCTGACACCTTGGAGAACTGCTGCCAGTCAGTGCAGACAATGGTGAGCTAGAGAGACTAAAGGTCTGACTCAGCATAAGGTAGCTTCCTATATATCTATGTCTGCAGGTGCAAAAAAGTTCCTGTATTTACCTGAAACCAAGACTAGGTTTCCCCCCAAGTTCTTTGAAGTTAGAAATCTTTGTCATCTTAAATTCATAGTGCTGTTCCTTTTGGGTTGAACCTGTATTTAAGTTATGTTTTTAAGGGGGTATTAAATTCAGATTCGTCTTCGATTTGGGTAAATACTGTAAGAACCCCTGCTTTAAGGTAAAACCCATAATGCTATTAAGTACCAGATTTAGGCAAAAGTTAAGTAAGCTACAGCTTAGGCCCTCTGCTCACTCGCCCCTCCCCACCGCTCACTCACTCACCTGTCCCCTCCTCACTGCTCACTTGCTTGTCCCCTCCCCACCACTTGCTTACCCCCTCCCCACTGCTCACTCTCCCCGTCATCACTCACTTGCTCACCCCTCCCCGCTCACCCCTCCCCTCCCTGCTTGCTCACTCACTCGCCCCCTCCCTGCCACTTGCTCACTCACTCATCCCCCACCCGCTCCTCTTCCTTCTCTGCATTTGGAATCCCCACTGCCCAGTCACCATGGCGCTTCTGTTCAGTGTTTGCTCTAATTTTTTTCATCTGTGTGCGGAATGAGATTTGTTCTGGGCAGAAGTATCAAGGCAGTGTGTGCACACATGCATTCAGAATGGGGCCTTCCTGATTCAACCTGAGCGGCATCTAACATTAACTAAGCTGACATCAAAAAACTTGTGAGTGCAGGCATGTGCACATGCCTTAGAGGGAACACTGGTTCTGTTACCTCCTGTAGTGGATTAAAGCCTTTATCACAGAGCAGCTCGCATTGCGGGGGGGGGGGGGGAATGCTGAATCATCCCTGTCTGGCTATCTGGCTGGGCTTCTCATAAAATTAATCTATATTTCCAGTAGAATTAAAATGCTGCTGCCGCCACCCCTCTTATCAACATTGCTTGAACCTCCCTGGGCTCAGGGTGGAATCCCAGGGAAAACGCTCTTTATTTTGCTTCTGAATAAGTACAAAAACCTTCCATGTGTAGGGCTACAGGTGATGAGAAAACTGATAGCTGCTGAGTGCTTGAGGATGGTTTTGCAACAGAGAAATCCCCTTTCCGCCCTCCCTTTTCATTGAGTTAAAAACCAACTCTGAGAGGCTTGTAAAAAGAAAAGAACAAAAAACCAGTTTTATTCAATTACAACAGACTGCTTCCGTCTGAGCTTTTAGGTTTTTACTACATTCAAAAATACATAGTAGATTACAAAAATAGGTTGTCTTAGGCTTCAGTTTCAGGTTGCATTTTAACATGCTTAAAAGTTTACAGAGTCTTTTGCAACGCCCTTAGTGAGGTTGAGTGTAGGCTAGTGTATCTTATTTTAATTAGGTTGCAGTTAAACAATAATAGAACAGTATCAGGAATATGCAAAGCACGCACACAAAGAAATATAAATTTCTAACACAAAATCTGACTAACAAACGGTTCCCTAGGCTGAGTTCCCCTTTCCCTGAGAACTCACCCAACACCTGAGGAGAATCAAGCTTTCTGCAATCCTGTCTCTCAAGGATCTGCAGTTATTCCATGTGAGAATGCTAGCTTTGACCATGCTCACCTGCTTCTCCAGCACAAACCACCCTTTTTGTTCCCAGAATTCCCAGCAACTGCTCTCTAGGTCCCACCCACCTGGTGTACTGATTGGCTGTCATGAAGTTCACCAGCCTGTCAGTTGAGACAAGGGTTCACTCCATGTTAACACTTTAGAGGGCTGATCACTACAACTCCAATTGGTAAAGCACTGTGTGGGTGGGGTTTGCCATGTACAACCTTAGTGCATTATATGTATACTAGCTGGCAGAGAATCTGCACCTCTTGTTCTCCCCCTCCTTCCCCCTCCTTCCCCCTCACTCTCAGCTCTCCCCCCATTCTCAGCTCCCCTGGCCACTGCTGCCGCTTTCTCTCCCACCACCGCTGTCTTTTCCCCCGTCCACCACAGTTTTCTCCTCCTTCTGCCGTTTTCTTTCCCCCACCGTCGCTTTCTCCCCCCACCTTTTTCTTTCCCCCACTGCCACCGTTTTCTCCCCACCGCTGCTGTTTTCTCTGTCTGCTGCTGCTTTCCTTTCCCCCTCCCAGCAGCTTGCTCCCAAACTCTCGTGAGAGCTGCCACACATGGGATTAGCAATGGATATGTCTAAGATCATTAGATAGATAGATAGATAGATAGATAGATAGATAGATAGATAGATAGATAGATAGATAGATTCTACACACAGACCTGGGCACCAAGAGTGCCTGGCTGAGGGAGGATCCATCAGTGCACCACAATCCTGGCATAGTGCATTGAGGGATGCTAGAGGACTTCCTCCTCTGGCTCCCTGCTCTGCCACTCACTGTGGCACTGATCATGTGTTGGGCGAACAACAGAACCAAGAGAGAAAAACCACTCATGTGCAGGGAGGCAGGCTCTTCCCCGCCCGCTCATTTGGTTATGTGAATGACCTCACTATTTTAAAGTTGGAAGAGATGTTGGAAGTATGAACATAATGTGTGAACAGGGCCTCTGATGAAGAGGCATGTAAGGAACTGACCCAGCCAGCTCACATGAGCGGAATTATCATTGAGTCACCCTTCCATGTTACCTGGTGAGCCAACTGGGTTTAACTTTATTAAAAGGAAAAGAAGAATCTCAGGCAGATTGCATCGCTGCCACCAATCGCTCATTTTCCCTAATGGGAAGAGAGCAATAAAACTTCCAGTTCCAACCTTGCTTTAGTTTCCTAGCAGGCAAATATAAAAATGTGGTTCCATTTATATATATGCTTAAGTGTGGGGCTGTAGCTGGCTGTTTGGGGTCATGTGGACGAGAGGCTTCCCCTCTCCCTCTCCCAGAGTCAGTCAAACACTCTGAGAGGGCTTGTAAAACAAATAAAACAATGTATTGCTATATTATATATATTAAAAAAGAATAAGCCAGTTCAGGATTTCATGCATAGCTGTTTCAAATAATATTAGCTTAATGGTTACAAGAGTATTCAAAACGCCCAGATGCTCTCAGGCGGTGCTTAAATTGTTCATTGCTAGACTGAAATTGAAGACAGGTAATTGCAAAAGCAGATACTTGGGGTTACAAAGCAACACAGAGACAGGAAAATAACTTCTAACTCAAGTCTTACTAGAAACACTTTCTCCTAAGTCTAACCTTCTGAAGCCATAAGCCTTTGATCTAACCAGGACCTAGGTGGGACCAATCCACCTAGGAGATTTGCAGAATTCACCCCTCCAAGATATGCAGATCTCGCCCCTCCAAGATTTGCAGAATTCACCCTGCGAGAATCTGGGAAGACTCCATTGTTCTTCTCTCACCTGGGCAACCTCCTTCTTTGCAGAAGTCCCTCTGGAGCCCTTTAGTTCCGGCCACCTGGTTAACCCATTGGGTCACGGCCTAGGGTCTCCAGTCTGTCAGTCAAGGTCAACTGCCCCCCCCCTGCAACCATATCAGTGCTGGCTGGCTGCCCACTACAGGGCATTTAACCCTTTCCCATCACACGAGCCTGTTGCCATGCCATTGTGTTCCATCCTGATACTCCCACAAGAATAGGGACGAGAGCTGGTCTTGAGGCCGCTAGCATGAATGGTCCCCTTTGCTAAGCTGGGTTTGCCCTGGTTTACATTTGGATGGTGACTACATGTGAGCACTGTAAGATATTCCCCTTAGGGGATGGGGCTGTAGCTCAGTGGTAGAGTTTCTGCCTTGCATGCAGAAGGTCCCAGGTTCAGTCCCTGGCAGCATCTCCAGGTAGGGCTGGGAGAGACTCTTTCCCTGCCTGAAACCCTGGAGAGCTGCTGCCAGTCGGGGTAGACCGTCCTGAGCTAGCTGGACCAATAGTTTGACTTGGTTTGACTAGGCAGCTTCCTAGGTTCCTAAATAAAGGTTGATGCAAGTTCAGGGAAAGTAATCCAAGGATGCATGAGCCACAGTGGTAAGTCTTACATGTATGTGTGAGGCTGTAACATCTGGGAATGGCCTGTTGCTATAATTCATTCACAAGCCAAAGGTCATTGTTGCAAAAGCTGGGCTCTTGAGAAAGGGGAAGTCAGTTTGCCACAAGCAAACGTTTACTCAGACCGCTTGACCTCAGACTGTGGCTGCTGCATCGCCGTGATCACTAGACCACTGGGCCCGTTTGCCCTCCCTGTAGAGCTGAGCAAACAGCCCTGTTTGGCTTGCTGGGTCATCAGGCCTCTTCCAGAAGCCACTTGACCTGCCTTTGACCGGGGCAGGGAAAGAAAAAGGAAAGTTTTGATTGCTCAGTAACTCAGGTACACCACCCAATTCCAGCGGCAGAGACCTAGAACCAGGAGGAGCCCTAATCAGACATTACATTGCATGTGCCTGTGGATCTACACACATGTGCATGCTTTTCTGTGAGTCACTGTACATACATTCATTTTGAAAGCAAACCGGGGTATGGGCCCCCGGAAAGGCCAGCTGTGGTTTGGAAGTGTACATTCATGGAACAGAGCTGGATGCACGCACACGGGCTGACCTCCAGACCAAATTACTTCTGAGCTGTCCAATTTAAATGAAATAGTCATTTAGAGCAACTCCATAGCAGTGGTCTTGAGAAACCTAGTCTGGAGGGCAGCCACTGTACACGGACTGTGCATGCGCTGAACATAATGTATGCCCGAACAGGAGGCTGGGGATGATGGGAGTTGTAGTCCAACAACATCTGGAGATCCAGGTTTGAGAACTCCTGGTGTAGAGAAGCATAGTATTTCAGAGTGGGAAGGGACCTCGGAGGTATTCTCGTCCCACCCCCTGCTCAGGGCAGGAAACTGTGGCAGACTCCCTGACAGATGGACATCCAGCCTCTGTTTAAAAACCGCTAGTACCAGGCCTGATTTGGATCAAGGTCGGGCCAAACCCTCCAGGCCGTTTCAGGTGCTAACAATTATTTTTTAAGCCAGACGCACCACCGCCGCTGAGTTTGGCAGCCCCATGGGGTGCTGCTTCAGCCATGGGGTGTGTGTGTGTGTGTCTCCAGTGGCTTCCCCTTCCCCTGCTGGCCTTCCCACCCCAGTCTCCGAAGGGGACCTTTGAGGGGCCATTTTGACCCTTTGAGAGTGTGTGGTGGTCATTTTTTAGGTTGCTGCGCATGCGTGCCGGGCCCAGCCATGCAAATGGCCAGCATGCATGCGCAGCAGCCTCAAAAATGGCCATCACACACTCTCAAAGGGCCAAAATGGCCCTGAAAGAGGCCAAAAATGACCTTTTGGAGACCAGGGGGAGGCCGACTGGGGGAAGGGAAGCCCCTGGGGACAGACAGACAGACACACACACACACACACACACACACACACAACTGTGCAGCTGCTGCAGCAGCACCCCTGGGGCCACCAAACCCAGCGGCAACAGTGAGTCTAACTTTAAAAAACAAAAACAAAAACTCCTGCTAGCACCCACAAACCAGCCCCAAACTGGTTCTAATTCAAACTGAGCTGTGCCCATGTTCGGGTGTGCCAGCAATGAACATGCCTGGTTCAGTTTGAACCCAGTTTGCATTCCGGGCAAAATGGTTCCATGTACACCCCAACCCTTTGGCTCGCATCTCCTCCGGAATGGAGGGTGTGCATGCACAGATCAGGCAGATTTACCCCAAAGTCCCTGCGAGTGATTGGGGAGCACTTCACACACACTATTTGGGTTTTCCCCTCACATTAGAGTATAGCCCAATTTATATCTGGGGTATAAAAGATCCACTTTTTGTGTCAGTTTTGGGGGACAACCTTTTCACAGTAAAGCCTTGTGTTAAAGCTGTGTGAAGAACGCCCTTGGTCTGAGCAGTCCGTGGCTGCAAAGCGCACATGTGCTCTGCTTCTTTGGGAGTCGTTTTTTGTTCTGGGGGGGGAGCCCGTGCTCCCCCCCAAAGCTAATCCAATTGGGCATGCCTTGTGGTCCCTTGCAAACACCCCCAAATGTGCCCTCAATGATTCTACATACTCTGTTAGCAGTCAGCAATGTATCAGTATATTTTTAATACATATTTAATAGCCATTGGCAGGCTGTTGCTCCAGGAATTCATCTCAACCCCTTTTAAAGCCACCTCTAACAACAGTGCCCTCCATACATCAATTACAAATTGTGTGAAGAAGCACTTTCTCTTTTCTGTCTTGAATCCATTGCAAATTGAAGATTTGGAACACGCTCCTTGCTGAAATAAGAGCCTCCCCATCTCTGACAATTTTTTAAACAAAATCTTTAAAGACATATTTGTTCATCCAGGCTTTTAATTAAATACAGTGGTCCCTCTACTTACGAAATTAATCCGTTCTGAATGCACATTTGTAAGTCGAAAAATTCGTAAGTCGAAAAGCGGTTTCCCATAGGAATGCATTGGGAACGGATTAATGCGTTCCGGAGCCTAGAAAAGAGACCCAGACCCCCAGTAAGGCTTGCAAATTGCACAGGAACATTTCTTTTCAAGAATAAACAGGCAGTAAACAGGCAGGCAAGTCAAGGAAACCGCATGTAAAATTCGTAAGTCGAGGAAACCCCATCTAAAAATTTGTAAGTCGAGGAAACCCCATCTAAAAATTTGTAAGTCGAAAAAACCGCATCTAAAACCGCATCTAAAACTGCCGTTTGTAACTCGAAAAATACTTATGTCGAGTAGTTTGTAAGTCGAGGGACCACTGTACTGTTTTAACATTGTTTTAAAATATTGTTTTAAAATTGTAAATTGTTGTAATGTGTTAACTTTTTGCTGCCATTTATTTTAACCAATGTTTTAATTTCTCTGTCGTTTATTTGTTTTAACAAACTCTGGCAATTTTAAAAAAAACATCAAAAAACCCATCTTTTTAACCAAGCTTTCTCAGTCTTTTAAAATTTGTTGGTTTTAATTTTGTGATTGATTTTAAATTGTTGAATTATTTAACTTTTTATATGTGTTTTAATCATTTTATGTTAACCGCCCAGAGACGAAAGTTTGGGTGGTATATAAATGTGATGAATGAATGAATGAATACATAATGTTTTAACTTTTCTGTTATCATTTTTTATTGAAAACTGCCCAGAGATGTAAGTTTTGGATGGTATAAAAATATGTTAAATAAATAAATAAAATAAAATAAATCAATTTCACTGGAAGCTCACACATTACTACTACTACTACAAATACTTATATACTGCTTTTCAACAGAAGTTCTCAAAGCGGTTTACATTAAAAAAAAAACACAAACCCACATAAATAATACACAAATAAGATGGCCCCCTGAGCCCAAAGGGCTCACAATCTAAAAACAAACATAAGGCAGATACTGGCAGCAGCCCTTGGAGGGATGCCGTGCTGGGGTTGGATAGGGTCAGTTGCTCTCCCCCTGCTAAATGTAAGAGACTCACCACTTTAAAAGGTGCCTCTTTGCTCTGTTAGCAGGGATAACGGAGCAAATTCCACATCATGCACCTGCTTGCAGGTTACAATTATGTGAACAGCCATTGTATTTCCTCACGATATCCTCTTTCTCGTGATATTTTAATTCTTTCACACCAAACCATTGGAATACCTTTGACAGAAACACACATGCACAAAAATGAATGCATATGCAATCTAGACTATGAACCCCATAATGCAGTGCAATGGCAACTGAACTATGGATTGGTGGAAATATTTGGCGCTTTTGGTTTAAGTGATATTGCTGCAGTAGCAGTGCATAGACAAACATGAGTGGACAGTGCTGGACTAGGACCGTAGAGACCTGACTTCAACTCCCCGTTCAGCCATGATACTAGCTGAGTGACTCTGGGCCAGTCACTTCTCTCTCAGCCTAACCTACTTCACAGGGTTGTTGTGAGGAGAAAACTAAGTGTGTAGTACACCGCTCTGGGCTCCTTGGAGGAAGAGCGGGATTAAAAAAAAAGTAAGACAAACAAACAAACAAACAAACAAATAAAATCAATTAGATTTATTTTCAGGACTCCCTTGCTCAGAACAGGCAAAGGTTAATTCCACTCCTGGGTTTTACACTCCCTAATCTTCACTGGTGTTGTGCAGCTCTACAAGCTTTGCAATTCCCATAATGCTTTGCTCCAGGGAGAACCGGATGCAATAACTTTTCCTACCCCTCTGTAGTGTCACTGTAATAAGGGATGGGCTGACAGGTGCAGGATAGGAAGCTGCCTTAGACTGAGTCAGACCCTTGGTCCATCTAGCTTAGTATTGTCTACACTGACTGGCAGCAGCTCTCCAGGGTTTCAGGCAGGAGTCTTTCCCAGGCCTACCTGGAAGAGCTGAGAGGGATTCAACCTCGGACCTTCTGCATGCAAGGCAGATACTCTTCCACTAAGCCAGGGTTTCTTAACCTTGGGCCCCCAGATGTTGTTGGACTACAACTCCCAGAATCCCCAGCCACAAAGGCCATGTCTGGGGATTCTGGGAGTTGTAGTCCAACAACATCTGGGGGGCCCAAGGTAAAGAAACCCTGCACTAAGCTATGACCCCATTTCCATGCTGTGATAGTGCAGGGCATACCGACGCTGCCAGAATCCTGCCTGCAGTTTAGAATCCACGGTCTGAGAGCTCTGGCACTTACGCTGATCGACCTTCCACACATGCATCCTCCCAACTTTTCATTTTAAGAGTAATCTAAATGTTTAGCACCACGTATTTCCTTGGGCTTCCTCCCCCCCACGTCGCTGCCCCTGGCTACACCCCTTCCCCCAAATAAATGAGCCCCCCCTTCCCCTTTCCTTCAGCATCTGGGACGGCATGTGGGATCCCAAGCCAAAGAGATGGACTGCAAGCCAGTTTACGGCTCCTTTCTCACTGGGTATGCACTCATGAGTGAAAGCCATCCAAAACCAACACGAAGGAACATGAGTGATTCAAAGGGAGTTCGTCCACGATTCACGGACCACACCAGAGCTGGGACTTCGTGCTAAATTCCTCTGTGCTGAAACTGGGATTTTTCAGCATCGTCACAGACAGAGTCAGACGCAGGCCGTGATTAACGTGGTATTTGTTTGGGGCATCATTGCCTGCCCAAATGAGCTGCTTGTCAGCACATATCCTGCCCTCTAAACCACTGCGGGCTGATAAGGTGGGATATGGTGGGATATGGTGGGCTGATAAGGTGGGATATGCACAGAGACAGGAGGAGACTTTAGCAGCTTAGGCACAGCCATTGCACAAAGCTGGCCTTGTGCCCAAGGTCTGCAGTGTGGCATACGAAGAAACGCGGTGTTTCTCTTTTTCAGCCGAGAGCCGAGAGACTCCCAGGTTCTCAGTTTTTTGCTGAGCTAAACACAGCCTTCTCTGCTTATATGCCCTGCCTGCATTGCTGTTGTTCCGGGGCAGAGCCACCATTGTGCAAACGGGTTCAAAGAACCCGGGCCGCTGTGCTCAAGGGCCGCGCCTTGTGCCCCAGCCATGCCCTTGCATCCAGGCCTGTAGCCAGCCTTAAAATTTGCAGGGGATTGCAGAAGTCAGGGGAGGCAGGATATAAAATCCTCAGCTAAAAGAAGCACTGGAAGCAGTCAGTGGGGCTGGGGAGGAAAGAGAGTGCTTTGGTGTGGCACGTACACACCATGCCACCAGCGGGCTACGAAAGGGGATGGTTTCGCTTGCCAATGGGGCCGCATGCCCCTGTTTTTGAGCAAATTTTGGCCAGCGCCACGTTCACAGTGCAGCCGGGAACTGACTCCTTGCCTTTTAAAGCAGGGAGAGGCACTACCGGCCACACTGCGAACACAGCGCTGGCCAGAATTTGCTCGCCAATGGGGCACGCAGCCCCATTTGCAAGTGAAACCTCGCCCCCTTCATCTGACGTCAGATGCAGGGGGTGTGGCTGGGGGGCCCCTCTGGTATGGGCTGAACTGGCCTCCCAATGCCGCTGGCCTCCCAACGCCGCTGCTGTTGTTGAGAACCCAGTCTGGCAGGGGTTCACAAACATGGGTCCCCAGATGTTGTTGGACTACGACTCCCATCATCCCCAGCCACATCTGGGGACCCAGGTTAGAGAACCCTTGCCTTAAGGATTTTCCAGTGGAAATAGTTGTGAGGGTTGCCAACCTATTCCTCAGCTGCTGCAACTGTGCCTTTAACATCAGCTTACTGTGCAGACTTTGGCCGATGATTATTTGTACGTCATGGAAAGCTTTTCCTCGTGATTTCTGCAGACCAAAGTGCTGTTAATGGGAGAGCAGCAGACCAAGCCTGTTTTCCTGGGCAGTTGGCAACCTTAACAGATGTCATTCTAGATTTAACTAGCTGAAGAACCAGCTTTGAGAAACCCTATGCAGCCCCCACATTTTGATGCATGAAAAGCATAGTTTTTACAGAATCCAAAAGATTATTTTATACGGAAGATTTATATGAATTCCGCTTATAGAAAAAGGATCCCAGCTAATTATAAATAGGAGCCTGCTCCCAGTTCCCTGGCATGTTTTGGTCCTTTTCAGTGCTACCACCTTGTGGTCAGACTGTGCTTTAACAACTCTGAAATGTCCAGAAGAAGGCTGGGGTTGCCTATCTGCAACGTGCACTTGATCTGCTTTATTGTACTTTTATTTTTATGGATCCCCGCTCCGCCCCCAAAGAGGATCCTGGGGAAAATCACTTGGTGAAGGTGCTGAGCAGTGTTGTCTGTCCTGAGCCCTGCATTTTAAGAAGGATGTTGATAAACTGGATGAGGGGGGTGTGGGCACTAAATTGCCGGAGGAACGGTCAAGGGAGCTGAGTATGTTTACGCTGGAGAAGATGAGAAAACTAATAGCCCTCTACAAATATCTGAAGGGTCAATATGAGGAACGGCCTTGTCCTCTGTGGTTCCAAAGCACAGGCCTAGAACTCATCCCCCATCACAATGGCCTTCGGATGGAAACTATAGTCCAGCAATATCTGGGGACCCAAGCTGAGAGCCCCTCCCCTAGGGTGTTCTTGCACTAGAGGAGAGCTTGCACTAGAGGGTGTAGAGAGCTTGCACTAGAGGGTGTTCTTGCATTAGAGAAGAGGAGAGCTAGTCTTGTGGTAGCAAGCATGACTTGTCCCCATAGCTAAGCAGGGTCCACCCTGGTTGCATCTGAATGGGAGACTTGATGTGTGAGCACTGCAAGATATTCCCTTGAGGGGATGAAGCTGCTCTGGGAAGAGCAGAAGGTTCCAAGATCCCTCCCTGGCAGCATCTCCAAGATAGGGCTGAGAGAGACTCCTGCCTGCAACCTTGGAGAAGCCGCTGCCAGTCTGTGAAGACATTACTGAGCTAGATAGACCAATGGTCTGACTCAGTATATGGCAGTTTCCTATGTTCCTAACCAGTGGGCCTGATCCAGCAGGGCTGTTCTCATGTTCTTAAGACGAAGCCTGATGTTCCTCCATGCTGGCCAAGTGAATTCTGTCGATCCCATCCAAGCAGACCATTGGGCAACTTGGTTCCCCTGTGAAGAATCCTTTGCTCCCCTTCAAAGAACAAGTTTGCCAGGTCCCTTGGGGAGAGCAAAGGATGGCTGAGCCACTCTGAAGCTGCAGCCCTTCCTGTACGTAGGAGGAAGTGGAGTTCCATGAGCCTGAGCAGGACTTCCTTCTGAGTAAAACATCCTTGGGATGGGCCTGCCAGTCTGTACTGCAAGAACACCCATGGGGAGGGGCTCTCAGCTTGGGTCCCCAGATATTGCTGGACTATAGTTTCCATCTGAAGGCCATCATGACAGGGGATGATGGGACATGTAGTCCAACAACGTATTGAGATTGCTGTTGTGACAGGGGATGTACTTGCTGGGGATGATGGGAGTTATTGTCCAACAACAACAGCAACAAGAACAACAACAACAACAGAGCCAGCATGGCATAGTGGTTAGAGTGTTGGACTAGGACTGGAAAGACCCGAGTTCAAATCCACATTCATCCATGAAGCTCACTGGGTGACTCTGGGCCAGTCATGTATCTCTCAGCCCAACCTACCTCACAGGGTTGTTGTGAGGATAAACATAACCATTTATACTGCTCTGGGCTCCTTGGAAGAGTGGGATGGAAATGTTGTTGTTGTTTTAAAATAAAAATCTTGGGATGGCCATTGTGGCTGGAGATGCACTGACAAGGGAGGATGGGAGTTGTAGTCCAACAATATTGGAAGACCCAAGATTGAGAACCCCTTTCTGAGCGACCAGCGACTGTGACCACTCTGATTGGGGGGGGGAGCCCTGCTGAGGGCAGTCAGTTTATCCCACTTGCTCACCACTGTGCCTCTTCCACCATTTCTCACGGCTTTCTCTTTCATGGTGGATCTCCCCCCACCGTCGCAAGAAGGCACCAGCTGCTGCTGCTGCTGCTGCTACATCACGACTCCTCTGCCCCCAGAAACCCCCTTGAGATGAAATCAGGCTGCCGCCACAGCAAGGTGGGCGCCGGGACTCCAGAGGTCGACCAGGTGAGCCCCTGATGGGCGTGGACCCATAAGCCAGTGCCTGTGACTTGACTGACCCCTTGAGGGCCCAACCCAGGTGTGGGGCTGGGAGTGTATTTGAGGGGTTGCTTGGGGCAGGTGTGTGTGTGTGTGTGTGTGTGTGTTTGTGTGTATTAGGGGACAGACTTGGCTAGTTAGCCAAGCCGATGTCTCTGGGTGCACTTTCCACAAGCTCACCATGCCCTAGAAATATACTTTTCAACTTCTGTGCCCACACAGTCTTTTTCTGGGGTTGTCACTCCTTCTGTCCTTGGCAGTCAAGCAATCATTTCACCCCCTTTTGCCACCTGCAAAAGAATCCAAACAGCTTCCCAGTTTCGCCACCTGCAGAGGAGTCAGTGAAACTGGGGAGGCATTTCAGGTCCTGCCCAGGTCCCAGGAGGGGGCAGAATTGTGTCCTGACCCTCGCCTAATGCCACTGTTGGATTAGTGCCCCAGAGCATAGAGTCTTACACAGAAGAACAGCCAGGTGTTGCTGGCACAGAAAGCTGAGCCAGAATCCTCTGCAAGCTCAGATGCAGAACGAACACCTGGTAACAGATGGGAGGAGGCAGCGTTGTGTTAGAAGCAAGCAAAGTTCAAGAACACCGAGAGAGGCTTCCGTGGGCTATGGGGATGCAAGTAGGGAGCAAGGTCCCTCCGGGCAGCGTGACGTGGTGCCCGGCCCTTCTCCGTGGGCAAAGTTGTATTGGGGTCATATGCACCCCAGGGTAGGCGTGGCAATCCATCTTGCCAGCTTAAGCCCAATGGAATGAGGAACTGAGAATCAGGTTTGCCTCTTCTCTGCTTTGCCAGGGGAATGATGAGCTGGAAAACAGGCACACATTCAAGTCTGGTCACATTTTCAGAAGCATGCTAACCTGTCTGATCAATGACACACACAAGCAGCAGAACGCACGCCCTTCTGTTATGCAAAGAGGCCTTTGCTCCTTGTTTGCTAGTGTGGCCCAGTTCTTATACTCACTTACCTACTTACCTACTTACCTATTTAGCATATTTGTATCCCACCCAGCACTCATGTCTCTGGGTGGGTTGCAATAAAACACCAATTAAAAATAAAGTTAAATCATTAAAACATTAAAAACTGATAAATTCTATAAATCTGATTAAAAGCCTGGGTGAATAAATGCATCCTGACAGCCCTTTTAAAAGCTGCCTGAGATGTGGGGGCTCTTATTTCTTCAGGGAGCACCTTCCAAAGCCTTGAGGCAGCAGTGGAGAAGGCCCGAGAAGCCACCAGATGTGCTTCCAGAAGTGGACCTCCCCAGGGCACTTTCCAGGTTACCTGCTCAACAGCGGCAAAATGCTTCAGTTCGGGCAAAGCACATTCAAAACGTATATAGCAAAGCTACCAGCAGGGGGAACAGTCTTACGGAAACTAACTGGGGAACTACAGCAACCTTTTTGCGCCAGACATTCAGCGTCACAGTACTAAATCGCAGTGATTAAATGTGAAACGAGGCATCCAAAATGTGAACGGCACCCTGCTGACAGCGTAGGGACTGTGGCGTCACAACACAGGACGTGCGGAAGCACACTCTGGAGATACGCCGTGACCCTGTGGCAGGATCTAATCTGGAAAGTGCCCCGATGACCTCCATGGGCAAGGGGGTCTCATAACGGAGCAGGAGTTCTCTTAAATCCCCTGGGCTGGGCCTAAACTGTTTAAGGCTTTATAAGAGATCAGCAGCACTATGTATTTTGCCCTGAAACCTGTGGGTATCCAGTGCAGCTATTTTAATACAGGGATAATGTCATCCCTTCGAGGTGACATGGAGACCACCAACCTGCTTTTCCAGCCAAGTTCCCAGAGCAGTTCACATAGCAATAGGCATGAGAAGAGGCAGGGGCCGGCCCAGGTACTGCAGGTGACACACCAAATCAGGGCATGGGGAGCTTGACTGCGGGTGGAGGATGACCCATGGACAATCTCCCCACCCCCTAGGCTTTGTGCCCCCTGCATCTGACATTCCTGCATCTGCCTCTCGAGGAGGCAGGGATTCCATGATTCCACGAACCGCAGACTGGGGAGAGGAACAACAACAACAAATCTTTATATACTGCAAAGGGAACTTGGGAAACTGCCATATACTGAGTCAGACCATTGGTCTATCTAGTTCAGTATTGTCTTCACAGACTGGCAGCGGCTTCTCCAAGGTTGCAGGCAGGAATCTCTCTCAGCCCTATCTTGGCGATGCTGCCAGGGAGGGGACTTGGAACCTTCTGCTCTCTTCCCAGAGCGGCTCCATCCCCTGAGGGGAATATCTTGCAGTGCTCACAAATCAAGTCTCCCATTCATATGCAACCAGGGCAGACCCTGCTTAGTGATGGGGACAAGTCATGCTTGCTACCACACGGCCAGCTCCCCTCTCCTTCAGCCTAACGAACATATGAAAAGCCCTGCTGGATCAGGCCCAAGGCCTGTCTAGTCCAGCATCCTGTTTCCCACAGTGGCCCACCAGATGCCTCTGAGAAGCCCACAGGCAAGAAGTGAGGGCAGGCCCTCTCTCTCGCTGTTCCTGCTCCCCTGCAACTGGGATTTGAAGGCAGCCTGCCGGTGAACCTGGAGGTAGCCATCAAGATTAGTAGCCTTTTATCCTATAACTGCTAAGTTGTCTTATGAGCTTTTCGTGTGTGCATGTGTCAAAAGCTTTTGGAAGGTCCAAATATACTTCAGCTGAATCACATTTATCTACATATCTATTGATGAGAACTCAAAACGGCTAGATTATCGGGATTTACCTTTGCAGAAGCCATCCTGATTCTGCTTCAGCAAGGCCGGTTCTTCTATATGTTTAACAATTTTATCTTTAATTGTGCTTTCCATTAACTGAATCAGAACAGATGTTAAGCTGACTTGGAATTTCCTGGATCCCTTTTAAAAAATTGATATTATAGTTCCTACCTTCTTGATTTTTTCTGATTTTGATTTTCTCTTTTAGCTTTCGGTTTACCTGACCCTTTATTTTTGAGAAGTTTCCTCTTTTGAAGTCAAGTGTGTGTGTGTGTGTGTGTGTGTGTCTTGGATTTTCTTGACAATTTCCCACTTGCATATATGTTGAATTTGAGAGCACCATGGTCACTGTTCTCAGTTGGTCCAACAACACCCTTGCACTGGGTCCCAGACACTACTTAGAATTAAATCCAAGTTGCCTCCACTTTGGCTGGTTCCATGACCAACTGTTCTAAGGCACAATAATTTGGGGTGTCTGAAATTAACATCACTCTCGGCATTTTGATCCGGAGGACGATATGTCTCCAATAATAAATTTATTTTTAGGCCTGTTATTACCACCCACTGCTTTTAAAGGCAGTGGTTAATGACTTGAGCTTCTCACCTTGATGCTTAACTCCCACAGGTGTTTACCTCACCTGGGCGCTTTCCAGATTAGACCTTGCAACTGGGTCATGTTAGACTCGGATCTTGGAAGTGTGCTTCCACACTTCCTGCGTTGTGACATCACAGTCCCTACGTGGACAGCAGGGTGCCGTTCACATTTCCAATGCCTTGTTTTGAATTTAATCACTGCGATATAGAGCTAGGATGTCATATATCCAGTGTAAGAAAGGTATTGTTTTGGGGGGTTGTAAGTTTTCGTGAGACTTCTCCCCCTGCAGGTTTTACGTTTTGAATGCGATTTGCCAGAACGCTGGGGGAGTAGAGCGTAGAACCGTGGGTCTACTGGAGCCGTGGTTCCGTGTTACGTCTGATTGGGGTAGAAGTGCAGATCAAATGCTGATTCAGAAATCTATCTCACCCTGTTGGCTTTCTAAAAAATGTGCACATTTGAATGCACATTTATTCAAGATAATGTGCATTCATCTCCTTCCTTTTTCTAAAAAACCCTGGAAAAATCTAATTTGGTTGTGGGTTGTGGGTTAGTGACCTCCCAGGTTTGGGCCAATCAGTGAAGTGCACAGCTGGTTTCTGCAGCAAGCATGTGAATTTGGTTCCCCCTGAGCTAGACCTGGAAGAATAAGTCTCAACAAAATGTCGTGGTGTTTGTTTTGGTTTGGTTTTTGCACAGAGACTTCACCACTCAAATTACGTTTCTCTGTAAGCACCCCAAGAGAGAGAACAAGGCTGTAGGAAGAGTAGCAGACACAAGAAATCATTTATCAAGAGAAATAATAGGACATGGACATAGTTACAAAAATAAAATGTTTTGCCACAAAGATCTTATGCAATTTCTTGGTATACATTATTGTATCTGAAGCAGAGTTCCACAGATATCCTGTCCATGGGATTGGATTACCAACTTATTACAACACTTATTATTTATTTATTTAGTGCATTTTTATACCACCCCAACCCAAGGTCTCACACTTGCTGCTCTTTTCAGAGCAGTTGGATCTGCAGCCATTAGTTGACGATCTTGCTTCTTCCAAGCCACCATAAGCTCCTGCTGCTGATTTCCGCAGATCATGGCTAGTGTTAAAGGCATAGGAACAGGACAGATCATGTGTTTCTGGTCAGTTGGCAATCCTACTATGTTGCCGTGTTTCTGTTTTATTTGTTTTAGTTTAGACAAGATCAGCATTACTCCATCATTGGGGGCAGGTCCTTCATCTCTCCTCTGAGTATTGCCTCAGAGGAAGGGAATACTTAATTTTTTGCAGAGCTCTTCAACTTTTTCAGCGGTTGTAAAACTTGCAGAAATTTAGCAGGTGAAGCTGTCCCCACCAGTTCCTCTCCATGCCAGGAAAGGCTTCTCCTGCTAAATTCCTGCCAGGCAGGCAGCTGTAACAGGCAGAGGAGCAGAGCCAGCATAGAAACATGGCAACCTTAATTATAGTAGTCCGCCGCCGAAAACTCAGTTATGCAAAATGATCATCTACCTATCTTTCTGATAGGTCTCTGCTATGTTAGTATAACACCAGCTAAATGGCATTATTATTAATATCATATTTATTATATCTATTTAGGCTGCTTTCCCAATGGTCAGAGCTTTGTAAACTATTTAAAAACAACACAATGAGATAAAAATCATACAATGAAACAGCAAAGAATCATCCTAAAAAACAGCCCCCAAACAACGAAATCAACCAAACACTGACCAAAAGGTTTAAAATGCCCTTGTTACAAAGTTTTACAGCCCTTATGGCCGGGATTCCCACGACAAATGGTGGCGGGAGGTGATGGAAGTTGTAGTTCAGCAACATCGGGGGGGGGGGGACAGGTTGAGGCCCCCCACCCAGGGGTGTAGCTATAATTGAGCAGATGCATTCAAAGAGCCCAGGTCCCCTAGCTCCTGAGGGCCCCCCCCAGCTCCACCCCTCCCTATGTTCTCCATTATCTCCCTCACTCCAAGAGGCCACTGGGGAGAGGGGCAAACAGGGCCCCCCTCTCCCCTAGCTATGCCCCCGCCCCTGCCTTATGGTGTTCTAGGCTGGGAGGGGGGTCGCTCTACAGAAGCAGGCCTGAAGGAGGTTCTTCACATCTAGGAGCAGGTTCCTGAGTCGTGGGCTGCCACGGCAAAGGCCTGCGTCTTGCGGTCACAGTTCTAAACTCCGGCAAAGAGGGCGTGAGGTGCTGATCATCTGACCACAACTGGTCCGCGGACCAGTACAGGGAGAGGAGGTCTCCCAGGTATGCGAGCTGCAGGCAGTGGGAGGCTCTGTAGCTCCACACCCGCACCGTGAGCTGGGCACACAACCGAAGCGGCATGACACACAGGGAGCCCATTCTCACGACATGAGCTGCCCGGAGAGGAGAGAGTTCATCCAAGTAGCTCGTGTTGTCGGGGTGGCGACCAGGAGGCTTCCCGGCCCAGCTGCTCCAGACCTGGGTAGCCCAGTTCCGCTACCCGGGCACAAAGCGAGGTAGGAGGGAAACAGAGCCCAGCCGACCTCCCTTTGTGGTGGTCTGGAGCCCCGTGGCTCTTGAAATGGCTGCCAGGAGTGGCGGCCATAGAGCCCGGTGTGAAGCACGGCCAGCGAGAGAAGTACGGCTGCATTGCCACAGGCTGTCTCTTCACTGCTCACGCAGTGCATTGTGGGATGCGGGAGGACTTCCTCCTCTCGATCCCACTTTGGGAGACCACCACCGTGCCGGTCAAGTGGGAACGTGAGCGGTGGAGCCCCAAAGAAGCTCCAGTTGTCTGGGGGTGGGAAGGTAGATAGGATCCTGCCTCCCCCGCAGCCCACCCTACTTTGTCATGATGTGAACGACCTTATTGGCTGTGATGGGACCTCCCAGGCCTGTTCAAAGATGAACCACCATATTTTGCACCAGTGGAAGCTTCTCAGCCATCTTTAAGAGCTTCCCCCATGTAAAGTGCATTGTAGTAGTCAAGCCTAGCGGTTATAAAATCATAGGTCAACAGGGCCAGTTCTTCTCCATCTGGAAAGGGGCAGGACCTATGCAATAGAAAGCTTGCTCATGGAAATGCAGTGAACTTTAGGGCTGGGAAGGGATTTGAATCCAGGTCTTCCCAGTCCAACTGGATGACTACACTAGGGTTGTCAACTGACCAGGCAAAAACTGGCCACTGCTGCTCCTCTGATTTTGACAGACTTGCAAGAATCAGGTGCTGAAGCTTTTCATGGTATAAAGCTAAGCTGTAGATTGCTGCTGCAGATCTAATTCAGACAGCTAGCTACAGGGACCGGATCAGAACTTGGCAACCCTAGTCTATCCAAAGAGCCGGAGAGGTGATAAAAGTGTCCCTGGACCGCACCACTTCAGGTTGCAGGTTGGTGACAGCACGGCTGAATTATCTCAAAAATAGAAGATTTCTTGTACACAGAAATCTAGATGTTGTGGAGAAAGTTTTGAGCTGGGTTTTCTGCCTGCCATTCTAGTTTTCTATGTGCAGAGATTTTTTAGCATTCAGACACGTGACCCAGACCCTCCCCTCCATCTGCAAACAGAAGTGATACAGATCAGGAGCAATGTTAACGTGGGACACACTCTTTGTATAGACCAGCTCTAAGACCTTCCACTGCGTCACCTGGCCTCTTACTACACAGGGAGCCGGTCTTCCTGGCAGCTCCTAATTACCTGTCTGCTGTGCTGTAGGATAGAGATCATCCTTGCAGGCCGCTTGGATACATGAATTTCTATTTTGCTCTAAACGGATACCAGGATTAGACCACATGCTCACTAGCACCCAGCTACCTAGAAGTGCTTTGGGAAGGGGATGTACACACACATGGACATCCCTGTTGCTGTACCATCTCCTGCTGGTTCAGGCTGAAAGTGCCCTCCCAGGGTCCCAGGAGCTGAAAACATAAACCCACTCCATGCGGTATGGAAAATCCAGCCCACAGGTAGGTAATACTGTGCAAACAGGTGAGCTCAGGAAGGCAAAGTGCTAAGAAACCATGCCTTTAGCTTTCATGGCTAGATGGTCTCTGGCACGCTTGTGGCAGTTGGCTGTGCTGTCTGAACCAGTTTGGTTCCCGTCCTTTGCTGGCGTTTTGGGGCAAGCAAATTTCACAAACTTTTGCCCCGCCAAGAAGTACAAAATGGGGTCCAAGCAGCTGTTGGTGCTAGCCAACGGCCGGGTGACTTTATAGGCCAAATTGATGGCGTTGAGGGTCCCGCAGCTCAGGTCCCAGCTGCGGAAGGCATAATACAAGGTGCGGGTGATGTGGAAAGGCAAGAAGCAAACGATGAAGACCAGCAAGACGATGATGATCATCTTGAGCGACTTCTTCTTGGAGCTGGACATGCGGGTGGTGCCGCGGGTGGGCTGGAGCAGCTTGTGGGCCATCATGCAGTAGCAGACGATGATGATGAGGAAGGGAATGCAGAAGAGCAGGACCAGCATCACCGAACTATAGATGATGAACTGTCCGAAAAGATCTTTGGCGGACGTGTCATGGCAGGTGATGCTCTCGCATCGGGGACTGGTGGTGACGAAAAAGAGCACCGGGGACTGGCAGCCGATCACGATCACCCAGACGATACCCGATACCCAACGGGCATACCGGACTTGGCCCCACTCCAGAGACTTCAGTGGGAGGCAGATGCCCATGAATCGATGGGCACTGATACACAGGAGGAAGAGGATGCTGCAGTAGAGGTTGGTGTAGAAGAGGAAGCGGACGATCTTACACAAGGCCACGCCGAAGGGCCAGTTATCTCCCGTGCCGTAGTAGTACACCAGGAGCGGCAGGGAAACCACGTAGAGGGTATCGGACACGGCCAAGTTGAACATGTAGGTGGTGGAGGCATTCCAGGTCTTGATTCTGAAGATGAAGATGTAGAGAGCCAACAGGTTGAGGCAGAGGCCCACCACAAACACAAGGCCATAGGAGACAGGCAACAGGATATACTTGAACTCCTCGTTGAACTTGCACTTGTAGTCTTCTTCACTGCAGTCATTCCCGGAGGAGTTGGTGGTGGCAGCATACAAAATGCTCAGCGGGGTGACGTTTGCCATGGCCCTAGAAAAACCAGAAAGGAAGTCACAAGTGGCAATACTTTTGAGCAGTGCTAGCTAACCATGCTTGGGTACATGTAGTGGTATTGTGAAATAGTGCTATTGCAATATAAAAGAAAGGAAAGGGGGGAAAGGATGAATGGAAATTCGGCACTAAAGCCTACTGCCATGGGAATCAGAAGCGGAATAAGGAGCAATGGAGGCACAATGCATTGCATGAAATGGGAAGCAATAAAACCAGCTGAACCTGCAAACCAGAAGCTTTTGATTAAATGCACGGTAGTCCTTAAAGGGCCCAGTAACACTTTGCCAGCCCACACGGGACACTAAAGAAAACAATGGAATGCAAAAATTAGGCAATGGCATCTGGATGCCCCAAAGAAAGCAAATGAATGGCAGATAACCATTCCAGGGGAAAGGGCTAGTGTGTGGAGGGAACGTTGGGCTGATTCAGTAGGCTGCTCTTAGAGTCTTTATTTGCATAAGTGATTGTAGATCCACAGAAGGAGATCCACATGTGTATCAGGTACCTTGAGCATAAGTGAGATGTGCATCCATATATGTATCTGAAAGCATATATCTGTACATGTACTGTCATGTACCTGTCTGGAGTGTATCATCTTCAATGGGATATATATTGCCATCAATATTTGCTTGTGAGTGGAGATCTACATTTGGGTGTACATCTGAAGTGCACGTCCCATTGGAAGTGCTGCAGTGCAGAATGCAGTTTGGATGCAGATCCACATGTGCAGAACCTTTGGCATTTGGATGCAGAAGCTTCTGCATTCAGAAGTTTCTGTATTTGATGCAGATTCAGATGTACATCCCATTCAGACCTGCAGCTCCCAATATGTGTTCAGAAGCCTGATTCCACATGTGGATGCCTTCTCTGGGTTGGGTGTCTGGTTTCTTTGATGTAGGACGTGGTAATTTTGTTACTGGATTTGGATGTTTTATCTTATGTTACTTCTCACAGTTCACACAGTCCTGACCACAGAATGTATCCTTTCTTATTTGAAATTCTCTATGAGGATAAACACCTTCAAAGGGGCGGGGGGGGGGACACACAAATATATTTTTTCCGCTTTTCACATCAGCTGCCTAGTGAGGAAGTGTTTGGTGACTGTTTAGTGCCCTGCACTTGACAGTACACATATTAAAAATGACTGAAATCTTTCTCTCTGCTTTGCAGAGAATTGTGCAAAGAACATTCCTGAACTGCTCCTCACGCCTCCTCCTAAATTACTCTTTCTGGGTGCAGGAGGAACATTTCATTTAAATGATTAACTCCAAGAAATGATTAACTAGCCAGCTGTCGTGATGTGTGGGAAGATGAAATGCAAACAGGCTGGTTTCTCTGCATAAGTGGCAAACACTACACACACACTCTGAGAAGGTACAGAAGAGGGCAACCAAGATGATCAGGGGCCTAGAGCACCTTTCTTATGATACAAGACTACAACACCTGTGGCTTTTTAGTTTAGAAAAAAGACGACTGTGGGGAGACATGATAGAGGTCTATAAGGTCATGCATAGTGTGGAGAAAGTGGAGAGAGATAGATTCTTTTCCCTCTCACACAACACTAGAACTAGGGATCACTACATGAAATTGATTGCCAGGAGGTCTAGGACCAACAAACGGAAGTACTTTTTCACACAACACGTGATCCACTTGTGGAACTCTCTGCCACAGGATGTGGTGACAGCCAACAACCTGGATGGCTTTAAGAGGGGTTTGGATGACTTCATGGAGGAGAGGTCTATCAATGGCTACTAGTCGGAGAGCTGTGGGCCACCTCCAGCCTCAAGGGCAGGGTGCCTCTGAGTACCAGTTGCAGGGGAGTAATGGCAGGAGAGAGGGCAAGCCCTCAACTCCTGTCTGTGGCTTCCAGGAGGCATCTGGTGGGCCACTGTGCGGAACAGGATGCTGGACTAGATGGGCATTAGGCATGATCCAGCAGGGCTGTTCTTAGGTTCTTATGCCTTCTGGCCAATCAGTGCTCCTGACTGTGTGGAGGAACTGGGGGTATATACACACAAAGGATGACAGTTCAGTCACTGGGCATCCTGGTCTCATGGGTTGTGGCCAACAGGCACAGTTTTAGGGCCAGCCCGTCCACTAGGCAGTCCTGGGCAGTCGCCTAGGGCACCGATTCTGGAGGTGGGGGCATAAACAGTCTCAGAATATAGCACTGCCCATTATTCTTTCTCTCCCTCTAGCATTGCACAGCAGCATAAGAATGTAAGATGCAATGCTGCCCCCTGCTCCTCCAAGGGCCTGCACACCCTGCAGCCCAAAGTACACAGCCTTCTTTGCTCGTTGCACCTCAGTCCCTAGTCTATAGCTAGTCGTCTCATAAGTTGCATTCCCTCTCCGGAAGATAGATTGCCTTCCAAAAAGACATGGCCTCAAACTGGATTTCCAGATTGACAGCAGCCTCTTTTCACTTCTGAAGGGTTGCCCCCAAAGGAACTCTCTCACTGTGTCCTCAGCCCAGCGAGAGTTAGTCATTTGCTGGCCATCTAGGTGGGCTGGTCATGCGGCCTCACAATTGAGCAGCCCGCGCCACACAAGTTAAAGCCGGGGCTGGAGCCCCCCGCCCTTAAATCAAACTCTCAAAACCACTAGGACTGGCCCTGCACAGCTCTGCTCACCCCCAAGCACTCTGTGTGCAGGAGACCCATACACACCCCTTTCCAGGTGCATGCCCTTGCTCTGAGCAGCTCAGAGATTCTGTTTCTGCAGTGAGTGATAGGCTACGCTGCCTTTGGGCTTCATAGCTGCTTGCACGGCTTCATCTCTGCTTTGCAGGTGCTGACCGCAACTTTATCATAAGAGCATAAGAACAGCCCAGCTGGATCAGGCCCAAGGAGGCCCATCTAATCCAGCATCCTGTTCCACACAGTGGCCCACCAGATGCCTCTGGGGAGCCCACAGGCAGGGGTTGAGGGCATGCCCTCTCTCCTGCTGCTGCTCCCCTGCAACTGGTATTGAGAGGCATCTTGCCTCTGAGGCTGCAGGTGGCCCACAGCCACCAGACTAGGAGCCATTGACAGACCTGTCCTCCATGACTCTGTCTAAGCCCCTTTTAAAGCCATCCAAGCTGGTGGCCATCACCACATCCCATGGCAAGGAATTCTATAGATTCATTATGTGCTGTATGAAAAAGTGTTTGGGGTGGTGATCCCTGTTCCTAGTGTTGTGAGAGAGGGAGAAAAATTTCTCTCTGTGTCTACCCTCTCCACTCCATGCATAATTTTATAGACCTTGATCATGTCACCCCTTAGTTGCCTCTTTTCCAAGGTAATGAGCCCCAGATGCTGTAGCCTAGCCTCATAGGGAAGGTGCTCCAGGCCCCTGATCATTTTGGTTGCCCTCTTCTGCACCTTTCCCAGTTCTACAATATCCTTCAGATATCCTTTTATCAGAGCCATGTCGGAGTGAAACAGGTTAATGCTGGCACTAGAAAATCCACACACATAGCAGTCCGTCCCCCAAGCCATTCCGCTCAAATTGATAGGGCTGACACCTGATATTAAAAACCCTGGGTGATGAATGGCATGAGTTTTAATAGACACATCTACCATGTAATGTCTGAATAGATCTGTTGCCTTTTGGGTGATGTGCACCCATCTGACAGCAGGCACCAGGGAAGAGGTGTTCCCTGCTGCATGTGAGAGAAAAGGGGGGAAGGCCTCTTTAGGATGGAGCTCCTGCAACAAGCTCTTTGTAAGCTCTTGTGTTTTAAATAGTTTATTTATTAAATTAATTACTATTCATGATTAATTAACCTGATCAGCTGGAGGCACATTTTTTGGTCACTCTGGATTAGACTTTTAATCAGTTCGCCTGACCAGTTAATTGACTAAACATTGCAGCTAGAAAACAGCCCAGGTAGCTCTCTGGCTGCCCACACCAGCCTCTTATCTTTACCTGTGATTGTTGCCAGCTCTTTGCTTTCTAATTAGAAAAAACACAACCTAGGAAGAAGCAAGATAAAGATAATGCTTAAAACCAACCCTCCCACAAAACCACTGTGAGTTCGAAACTTCAAAGTGCCACACAGAATTCCCACAGTTGCGAAGCTTGGCAAATTGGGACTTAGTTCTGAGTAAATGAGTTGGGCAGCAGGGAAGCAACCTGCCTAGAGGGCAGGAGGCCGTTGGTTCGAATCCCCGCTGGTATGTTTCCCAGAATATGGGGGACTCCTATATCGGGCAGCAGCGATATAGGAAGGTGCTGAAAGGCATCATCTTATACATCTTACGTATAGGTGGTATTTGACACAGAAAAAATTAGCATTGATGTATGAAAATGTTTCAAACAAATGTTGGAAGTGTGCACAATATGAAGGAACTTTTTTCCATATGTGGTGGTCATATGGGAAGGCGGATATTATATATAATGAGCTGAAGAAAAAATTTTAAATGACATTTCCTAAGAGGCCAGAATCCTTCCTGATGGGAATAACTCAAGGAGAGTTTTCCAGAAGAAATTTAACATTTTTAATGTATGCAGCTACGGCGGCTAGAATAGTATATGCGCAGAAATGGAGAGACAATAAAATGCCCTCAAAAGAAGACTGGTTGATAAAAATTTTGGAATATGCTGAGATGGCAAAACTTACAGCACTTATAAGGGATGAAAACTTGGAATGTTTCAAAGAAGATTGGGAGCCATTCTTACTTCACTTAAAGAACTATTTTTCTAATATGGACCTTTCAGCAGGGTTTGAAATATAGTAATGACAGCAGGCTGGGTTGGGTAAAATTGAGTAGTAATGTGGAGTATGTATGTTTTGAATTATTATAGCAATGGTTTATCTGTATAGTTAACGTGAACCGCGCAGATAGGTAAGTGGGAAGTCAATATTTACTTAATCAAATAAATGAATGTAGTTGGGTTGTAAAGTATTGTAGTAAATTGTAAAGAATGTAGTTGGATTGCAAAAACCAATAAAATTTTAAAATGCAAGGAAGGAAGGAAGGAAGGAAGGAAGGAAGGAAAGGCATCATCTCATCCTGCGCAGGAGGAGGCAATGGAAAACCCCTTCTGTGTTCTACCAAGACAATCACAAGGCTCTGTGGTCGCCAAGAGTCAACACCGTCTCGGTGGTACAACCAACCAACCAACCAACCAACCAACCAACCAACCAACCAACCAAATGAGCTGGACACTGGTATGCTTGACATCCAAGGGCTGGGCTGAACGTTCTCTCAAGATATACAGATCTGCCGTATGCTGAGTCAGATCCTTGGTCCATCAAGCTCACTCACTGGCAGTAGCTCTGGCAGATTCAGCCATGAAAACCAGCTGGGTGACTCTGGGCCAGTCACTTCTCTTTCAGCCTAACCTACCTCACAGGGTTGTTGTGAGGATAAACACAATATACATCCCTCTGGGCTCCTGGGAGGAAGAGCAGGATATGTGTAGTACATAGATGGATGGAGAGATAAAATCTCTCAGCCTCCCTCTGTCTACTCAGTGCTGCTTCCCAGCAGGCAGGATTCCATTCCAGACTCATATTTGCATGTGGAATGGGTGTTGTGGATGAAAAACAGCAGAGAGGAAAAGGCTGCACAGCCCATTTCCCGCCCCATCCATCACCCCTGCAAATCACTGCTTCCTGATCACACTTTGCAGAATAGATGTGGCAGCTGAGAAATGTTGGGAAATGTGCCTGGGACCCACCATGCACTCTTTTAGCCTGCATGTAGCAAAGAGAACCCTCCCTTCTTCTTTGCCCACTAAAGGATTCTGTGTGATTTGACAGCCTTGGCTAGAGTGTTGGACTAGGACCAGGAAGACCTGAGTTTGAATCTCCATTCGGGTGACTCTGGGCCAGTCATGTATCTCGCAGCCTAACCTACCTCACAGGGTTGTTGTGAGGATAAAAATAACCATGTCTACTGCTCTGAGCTCCTCGGAGGAAGAGTGGGATATAAACATAATAAACAAACAAACAAATAAATAAATCTCCTGTCGCGATAAAACCTAAGCATGTAAAAGGTGTCCCCTTTCCCAGCTGACCCTTTCTAAGAATACCGCGCCAATTATAGACCTGTCTAAAGACAGATGTATGGAAATATTAGGAAAATATCTAGGCATCTCCTGCATTTGCTGTTTCACTCTGTTGCACTGATTTTATTTCAGGACACGGGCTGCGTGCACCCCAGAACAAAACAAAAAGTTAGACTTTGCATGCAAAAAGGTCACACCGAGAAGCCCTTGCAAAGGCAACAGACCTGCATCGTTTTCTAATGAGATGGCAATTAGAGTTTGCAATTACAGTTCTGGTTGCTAAGGATTAGTCTATATGGATCTGATGACTATTTGGGGATTATTATTTGAAGAAGAGCTCCTGTCGATTGGCTTTTGGCAATGTCTAGGATCTCTTCTGCTTCTTCTGTGATTTCAGGAGATGGACTTTACAGAGAGAGAGAGAGAGAGAGAGAGAGAGAGAGAGAGATATTCTCACAACCTCCCCAAAGTGGGCCAAGAGAGCCTAGCCCAGTTTGGGGAGGTTGTGTGCAGCACCAGGAGCCACCTCAGCAGCTAGCCCTCCAAAGGACCCCTCCCCTAAAACATTTTCTTTTGATTGCAAGGAAAAAAACTTGTTCTTTTGATCGTTCTTTTGATCGCAAGTCACTGCCATGTGGCTCCGCGCGGCGGCGACTCATTAGGAGACCCCCAACTGGGAGGCTACAACAAGCCTCCCGGCCTCGTGGGTCTCCCCAGAATGCCCCGCACATTTGCACAGGGCATCCTGGGACATCCGGGAGGCCAGGGGGCCCCTGATCCCTGCCGCCCCTACTGGCTGTGTGGCAGAGCCGGCAATCGTGCGGGTGGCCGATCTGGCCGCCCAGGGCGAGACGGATGCCTGTGTGCGTGACCTGCTCTCTCCGCCAAACCCCTTACGGCTCTCCACGCCGCTGGTGTGGAGATGCTCATAGTCGTCTTCATTAGACTTCCAGATTGGAGAAGAAAGCTGGTTTGAAAACGTAGCAGAACCAATTCTTTTACTTAGCTGTTGCCTTTTTCACAGAATATATTATGTAGATTAGTCACTTGTTTTGCATAATGTTAGTCTTTCTTCCAGCATACTCTTGCCTTACTGTCATTATGCATCTGTAACTGAAGCCACGGCCTTGCAGAGGGCATTGGTGCATGCTTGGCGGCCGCCACAATGGCAGCCGCTCGCTCATACGGAGGCTCGAAAGGGCCAAAAAGGCTTTACATAACGGCCGCAGCAGTGATGAGGAAGGCCGGCGGGGGGAGAGGGAACCCGCGTGGGGACACACACACACACCCGCGGCTTCAGCAAGCCCCCTGAAGGGGCTAAAGGTACTTCTCATTTACTTTTTAAAAAAAAAATTAAAAAATTGCGGACCGGTCCGGGACCGGACTGGATGGGGGCGGGGTCGATGGGGGGCCAGACCGAACTGGCCCAGTTCCGTTTGAGGCCGGTCCAGCCTCGAACCGAACCGGGCCAGACGGTTCCGTGCATACCTCTAGTAACCCCCTCTGGTATTCTACCAAAGACAACCACAGGGCTCTGTGGTTGCCACAAGTGAACACTGACTCGACGGTGCAACTTCATTCACTTTAGGATAATATGGGTCGGGATTGAACAATGATGACTGACCAGCCCCCAGTTCAACAAGGAGATGCACAAATGCAAAATAATGAGGTCATTCACACGGGTGGGCGGGAGGGGTGTCGGGCAGGCAGGTGTGTGGGGGGGAAGGCTGGTTGAACTCACCTCCCTCAACCCCAATGAGCGCTTGCCTGTGCTCTCAGATGATCTGCGCTACATGGCACAGTATGGCGCTCAGGATATCCCACAATGCATCACGCAACATGCACAATGCATTGGAGGATTCCCTAGATTGGGTTAGGGTGCGTATGTGAGAATAGCCTCAGTATCTATGTATGTAAGTATGGATGTATTTCTTTAAAAGCATGATTTGGGGCCCCAAATCGTGTTTGTAAGGTTTAGATGTATGTTTTGAATTATCATTATAGCAAGGGTTAATTTTATAGGTGGTGATTCATGAGGAGGTGTGAGCGGGAAGTCAATATTTGTCTAATGTGTTGTGAATGTTAAGATATTGTTAAAATCAATAAAAATTTAAATTGCATTTTTACAAGTACAGGAAAAAAAGCATGATTTGGGGCCGTTTGGACACGTCATGTTTTCGCCCTGCCTACAGATGCCAGGGATTGAACCCGGGACTTCCCGGACACAAAGCAGATGCTCTGTCACTAAGCTACAGCTCTGTCTCTGTACAAATCTGGCTGGAAGGAACATATTCACCTGTCTTCTGCGGAGTCAAGCCCTTGCTCCATCTGGCTCAGGGCAGCCAGCACTGACTGGCAGCAGCAGCAGCAGCTCTCCAAGGTTCCAGGCAGGAGTCTCCCCCAGCCCTCTCTGGGGGTGCTGCAGCATGCAAAACCAGCGACCGACCAGGGAACTGCTAGATCCCATCCCCAGGACGGAGGATTCCTCGTCAGAGGCAACATTCCACGCTCACAGAGCTGTGCGGGAGGCCCACGGCGGGCCTGCTCTCATCTGCCTGCCAGACAAGGGCCCATTGTCCTCGGCTGGTCCAAAGGGCCGCCTGACGCTTCATCTGATTTGGCACCGTGACACTCTGGGGCGGCTGAGCTCCCAGCACGGCCAGCCACCCTCCCCTCCAGCTGCCGCCGAGAAGACCGGCACCCTTTGTCTGTCTGTGTGTCGGAGGCTTTGTGTGGGCTTCTTCTTGAGCGCCTGCCAGTCTCACAGAACCCGCCAGGCAGGGAAGCATCGGCCCACCTCCAGCCCAGCCAGGCCACCGAGGCAACGGCAGCCCCCTGACCTTTCCTCGGAGCCAGGGTGGGAGGCGGGCCAGAAGCGCTGTGGAGTCTCAGAAGCTGTTTTGCCAAAGGTAGCCCACACGGCAACTGATCCAGCAGCCCTCTGCAGCCACAGACGAGGGGCAGAAGGAAGAGAGCCGCACTGCAGGGGAGTGGTACTTGGCCTCCCTTGGTGGCGCGAAGCAAGGGAGAAGGTAGATCTTGCTGGATCTTCTGAGACAAAGTGGATCCGGCATCCAGTTTTTCACTGGACCAAGCTTTCCACAGGGGGCTTTTAAAGCCCTTTAACTCGCATCTCCTCCAGAAATGGAAAGGGTGCGTTCACATATAGGCCAGATTTACCCCAAAGTCCCTGCGAGTTATCGGGGAGCAGCTCACACACAATTCGGGGTTTTCACAGCATGTTAGAGTGTAGCCCAATTTATATCCAGGGTGGGGAAAAACCCCACTATTTGTATTGGATTTTTTGCAACAACTTTGTGTTCGTAGTTAAGCCTCCCAGTAAACTGGAGGTAAAGCCTGCTGTGTATAAAAGTCCCAGGAAGACCCAAGCAGGGCAGGAAGCCCAGAGCTCTCTGCTGCTGCTACCTCTCAAAGTCAAACAGTGGTTATTCAGAGGTATGCTGCATCTGAACATGGAGGTTCTACACCATCCTGGTTCAAACCTCTTCCTCCCCATGGTTGCCTCCCCTTTGGCAGGTGGGGAAAATGAGAGAGGATTTTCATTCATTTTTTTTAGCTGCCTTGGGCATTTTGTTATAGAAAAGTTGGCTAAATAAAAATACGAATAAAATTACTACTACTACTACTACTACGACAACAACAACAATACTGAACCTGGACCATTCTGCATACGAAACAGATACAGCTGAAGACTATGAACAGTGTCTAAGTGTGAGCACTGGAAGATATTCCCCTCAGGGGATGGAGCCACTCTGGGAAGAGCAGAAGGTTCCAAGTGCCCTCCCTGGCAGCAACTCCAGATAGGGCTGAGAGAGATTCCTGCCTGCAACCTTGGAGAAGCCGCTGCCAGTCTGTGAAGACAATACTGAGCTAGACAGACCAATGGTCTGACTCAGTATATGGCAGCTTCCTATGTTTCTACCATCACTACAGCCCCTGTTCTCCTTTTTCTTTTTTTTTGCTGGAGCCACCCAGGAATTGCTTTCCTTGATGGCCCAGATCTCATTCTTGCTTCCTGCGAGTAGACCTCTCTCTGAGAGAGATTGAGAAAGATCCACAAGGAGTAGAATGTATATCCCACCTCCTTTCCGCTCCAAGGTCTGTGGGCTCATGGGGGGAAGAGTCAGCTGTGATCATCACAGCCAAAGTATTCATGCGTGTTAAAAGGACGCTCGTGTTTTTGCTAGCCCAGCGAGGTCCTGAAATGAAGAAGCAGCGAGCTCCTCCTCACATTAGGGAGAGGAGGAGGAAGCCTTGTTGTTCTACCCTTGTTGTTCTAACTACCATCCCATCTGCTTTGGCACATGCAGGGAGAAAACAGTCCAAAGTGTGGGAGAAAATTAGCTCTGTGTCTGGAGGGGTAAACATCCTGCCGTCAGCACTTTCCCTCCCCTGGAGGGGAGGGCGCTGTAAGTACTAAAAGCAGCCGAACATCCTAGCAGATCTTGGGACGGGGCCCAGGTGATGGTAACCCTATCAGCCGGGACTCTGCGTCAGCGCCCGGGAGTGCTGTGCTCTTCCTCTGGGCCCCCAGGCAGGGTCAGCTTTCCTTGGAGAAAGGAGGGCCAGAGTCAGATGGCACAGAACAGTTACGCAATGCTACCCCTTGCCCAGGTCCACTGTCCTCAGAGCTCACGAGGTTGCTCTTGCTGAGGGCCCCTGTGCAGGGCGAGAGGACAGTGGCCTGTTCAGCATTCGGTGGCATTTGATCTGATGACAGTCACACACGGACTGCAGAGGGCTTTCTTCGGGTCATCTCACTTTTTGGATCATCACCCGGAACATTGTATGTCGGGGCAATTCATGTGTTCAGCTGCAAACCGGGCCTGGTGGTCTGCGCTTGCAGCAGAACGAAGGGGAAGAGCTTTTCCTCTCACATGGATCTTCCGTTTTCATGGGTTTCTAGAGACTGCTAATCCTGGCAGGCATGGTTGGGACAAGTTAGCATAACGTATCCAATCATGTCATAGGAAAGGACCAGTTGGGCTAACTTGCTCTGATTGATTGATTGATTGATTGATTGTTAGATTTACATACCACCTTTCATTAAAAACAATCCCAAGGCGGTTTACAAAAATTTAAAAAAACATAATAAAAATGACAGTTAAAAGTATTAAGCTAAAAACAGGGCAACAAATCTGATTTAAAATATATAAAATACAGACATAAAAACTGTACACGGATAAAAACACACAGGAGCAGCAATAAAACAATCATGTAAAGGCCTGGATAAAAAGCCAAGATTGAACAAGTTTCAAGGGGACGACTTTGAGTGATTTTCCTCATCCAGGGTCATCCTTCTGGCCATTATTACATCTAAACCCTCTGCTAACTGGAAAAAGGGGCAACTTTAAAGTGGGGGCTCTCTAGCAACTTTTCTTCCTCAGTGTCTCTGCAGTGGCGGCTGCTGGTATCTCCGGGGTGTGTGTGTGTATGTGTGCGCACATTTAGGTTGGGAGCCCTTGGGGGCTACAAAAATGGGTTTCTTTTCTTACATCCTTTGCCATCTAAACTGCTTTGAGAACTGCAGGGCTTATTCTGAGCTTTCCCCTCTACTGCATAAGCCGCCACCAGCACCCCCCCGCCCCCTCACTTTTTATAACTGAAAGGAAGAGAAAAGGAAAGAGGGGTAGGAAAAGGAGAACGTCTTCTTTCCTATGCTTTGTACTGCTGTGTGACAATTGTATACCTACCGAGGTGCATCGAGGTAATTTTGGAGCCTGGACCGAAAGGGCTTTGGAGGACTCCCCACTCCCTCCCGCTGGCTGCATGATAAGCATCCTCCTCTACCCACACACACACACATCCTGACACACACAGTCTTTTTAGCACGTGGGTTGTTGAGGGCACAACTGAACTCACAAGAATATAAAACAGGTATATTTCTCAATTATCATTATTATTTCTTGTTTACACATGTCAGACAGATGTTATTGACTGGCTTGTTTTATCCAGACATCAAGTCCTTCTCAAGGACCTAGGATGGTTGAATTTCATTATCTATATTGTTGTTATTATTATAGATTTTGTTACAAAATATAGGCTGTTCCCAGTAAATTTGTTTTTTGTATTTGGCTGATGGCGATTTCTGTGGCTCCTATGGTGTTGAGGTGCTCTTCAAGGTGTTTTGGAATTGCACCTAGGATGCCAATGACCACTGGGATTATTTTGGTCTTCTTCTGCCACAGCCTTTCAATTTCAATTTGTAGATCTTTGTATTTGGTGATTTTTTCTATTTCTTTTTCTTCTATTCTGCTATCCCCTGGTATTGCTATGTTGATTATTTTGACTTGTTTTTCTTTCTTCTCGACTACAGTTATATCTAGTGTATTGTGTGGCAGATGTTTGTTATTATTTTATTTACTTACTTAATTACTTATTTACTTACTTACTACATTATTATATTGCCTTTCTGCCTTGACAAAGGCACCCAAAGCGGTTTACAATATTAAAAGAAACAAATTAAAGAAAATTAATAAAATGTTGTCTCAGGCTGTTGGTCTTTTCGGGAGCTGAGGACAAGAGCTCTCTGGCCTGGGTGCATCCTTTCTTGCCTTCCTCTCTGGGCACACTGGTCTTCCCGTACTCCTGGGAAGGTGGGGAGAGGGGCTACCCCCAATAGCCCTCCCAGACCAGAGCTGGTCTCTAGGGGGGGGCGATGTTATGCTCTCCCCTGGCCTGGTCGCCCCCTTTCACGCCCGAATTCAAATTGATTTGAATGCATCACATTCTGTGCAAGCAATTTTGATTCCAATTGATTCAAATTTTATTTGAACTCGAATTAATTCATTCGGATGTTTGCACGTCCCTACACTGAGCAGGAGTTTTAAATTTAAATTAGAAATTGCATATAAATTAAGCAGCTATATTCAGATTGTGAGATGCAAATGATTTGCAAGATAAAAATTCTGTACTCTGCAGCAAAGGACCATATGCTGCAGAATGGATGATAAAGTTCTGAGGTGCTGGCATGGGCTGTACGACTTCAGGTTGCAGGTGGTGGATATCACTTTTGACTATTCTCCCATGCGAACACTCCCTGCAAATAAAACAACTAGCACTTCAAGGGGAGAGGTAACTTAGACCATTGCATGCTGTGCTAGTTTTCTGCTTGCGAGGACTGGGTTTTACACAGAGGAGCATATGAAAATGGAGCCCTAGGCTACAGTCCAAAGTGGTGTGGTGCATCCATTTCTCCACCTTGATCGGCTGCATGTGTACACCAGGCCTTCCTCAAGAAAATGCAGGCAGGATTGTGCTATAAATGTCAGAATGGCAGAGTTCATCCACGAGGCAACCGCGCAGGCTGGTGCCATGCACGCCTTTCGAACCTGTAGACCTTGTGAATCCTCCTGTCCTCTGCAGGGAATTTATAGCACGTCCTCTTTTGTGGGGGGAGTCGGGGAGAGCCGGCCAACTGGCGCTGGTATTTCAACTGCTTTGAAATCTGTGGCGACTGAAGTCTCGCATCCTGGGAAGGAAACGGATTGGCACAAAGGGCTGCCTCCTTGGGGACCCTGCCTAAACAGCCACAGGAGTCCAAAGCAAATATTCTGTTGAAGCGGGATGACCTCTTGCAAAGGTCTGTGTGGGCAAGGAAAAATGTGCCAGAGCAGCAAGAAGGCCATGGTGCGTGTGTGTGTGGGGGGGGGGGTGGCGGGGGGAGGGGGAGAGAGAAACTCATGGGAGGAGAGCTGGACCTGTGGTAGCAAGCCTGAATGGTCCCCTTTGCTAAGTAGGGCCCAACCTGGTTTGCATTTGAATGGGAGACTAGATGTGTGAGCACTGTGAGAGATTCCCCTCAGGGGATGGAGCCGCTCTGGGAAGAGCATCTAGGTTCCAAGTTCCCTCCCTGGCAGCATCTCCAAGACAGGGCTGAGGGAGACTCCTGCCGGCAACTGGGGGCTGGTCTGTCACCTTTACTAAGCAGGGTCTGCCCTGGTTTGCATTGAATGGGAGACTGCATGTGTGAGCACAGGAAAATATTATCCCTGGGGATGGTGGGAGTTGTAGTTCAGCAACAGCTGGTGAGTTAGGATTGCCTGCCCCTGCAACAGAGAAGGCCACTTTCCCCTTTAGCTTTATTTGTGTACTTGTTTATTTGTAATAGTTACGCCCCTCCCCTCCGGTACATTACTGCTCAGGGTGGGTCAAAACATTAATAAAATAGAGACAATATAAAACAATAAAACATATGTGTGTGTGTGTGTGTGTGTATGTGTTCTCTCTCTCTCTCTCTCTCTCTCTCTCTCTCTCTCTCTCTCTCTCTATATATATATATATATATATATATATACCAGGCTAAAACAACATTTTAAAAGTTGCAAATTAGAAGTTCTAAATACAAAGCTAGAAACTAAGAACTCCACTTAGAGAGACCCACTTGTGGAACTCTCTGCCACAGGATGTGGTGACAGGCAACAACCTGGATGGCTTTAAGAGGAGGTTGGATAATTTCATGGAGGAGAGGTCTATCAACGGCTACCAGTCGGGGGTGGGGGCTGTGGGCCACCTCCAGCCTCCAAGGCAGGATGCCTCTGAGTACCAGTTGCGGGGGAGTAACAGCAGGAGGGAGAGCATGCCCCTTTCAACTCCTGCCTGTGGCTTCCAGGAGCATCTGGTGGGCCACTGTGCGAAACAGGATGCTAGACTAGATGGGCCTCCTTGGGCCTGATCCAGCAGGGCTGTTCTTATGTTCTCAGAACCCCACTAGACATCAGCAGCAGATAAAACATTTTAAAGGCCTCTCTAAAAAGATGTGTCTTTTTTTAAAAAACACTTTACAAAACTTCAGCTTTGTTTACAAAGGTAGGAGCTCTTTCACACCTCCTGTTGCAACCATTCAAGGCTCCCCCTCAGTGCAGCACGACCTACGGACGAAAGAAGCTGCCTTGTAACAAGTCAGACCCTTGCTCCATCGAGCTGGACCCAGGTTGGCAGCAACCCTTCTTCAGGCCAGAGACTGGAGTTGGGACCTTCTGCAGTCAAAGCAGGTGCTCTGTCACTAAGCATTGGCTCCTCCCCTTTAATCCCTCCCCATAATGCCATGGAACTTGAAGAACCAACAATTCTATGACAAAATACCAAGGACAACAATGCCAGGCTGTAGACATCCTGTGCAGCCTGAGGTCTTGTTACATCATGATGAAGCACTGTGGGAATCAATGAGACAAGCTATTCACAATTAATTTAAGTCCCACTTAAATTAATTAAAGATGGAGGAAGAAACATCAATAACCTGTGCTATGCTGATGACATCATTCTGATAGCTGAGAATGCGGATGATCTGCAAGTTCTAGTAGTAAAAGTCAAGGAGCACAGTGAGAAAATGGGACTACATCTAAATGTAAAGAAGACTAAACTAATGACAAGGGATACAGCCACCAGCCTCAGAATTGACCATGAAGGCACTGAAGTGGTGGATAGCTTCTGCCTTTTAGGATCAACTGTCAACAGTAAAGGATCCAGCAGTCAAGAAATACGCCGCAGACTAGCACTTGGTAGGGTTGCAATGAAGGCCTTGGAAAGGAGATTTAGATGCCATGATGTGTCTATACCTACAAAGATTAGAATTGTTCGGACAATGGTTTTCCCCATGACACTCTATGGATGCGAAAGCTGGACTTTGAAGAAGCAAGATAGAAAAAGTATTGATACTTTTGAACTTTGGTGCTAGAGAAGACTTTTGATGATACCATGGACAGCCAAGAGAACAAACAAATGGATTACAGAACAAATCAATCCATCATATGTCGGAGACATTATGTGAAAACCCAGCTCCCTTGACAAATCCATAATGCTGGGAAATGTTGAAGGAAACGAGAGGAGAGCTGGGCTTGTAGTAGCAAGCATTACTTGTCCTCTTAGCTAAGCAGAGTCTGCCCTGGTTGCATATGAATGGGAGACTAGAAGTGTGAGCACCGTAAAATATTCCCCTTAGGTGATGGAGCCGCTCTGGGAAGAGCAGAAGGTTCCAAGTTTCCTCCTGGCAGCATCTCCAAGAGAGGGCTGAGGGAGATTCCTGCCTGCAACCTTGGAGAAGCCGCTGCCAGTCTGTGAAGACAATACTGAGCTAGATAGACCAATGGTCTGACTCAGTATATGGCAGCTTCCTATGTTCTGATGTTCCTATGAAAGAGAAGAATAGGACGACCAGCAGCAAGGTGGATGGACTCGATTATGACAACAGTGAATGCACCAACGGAATGCCACAGTTGGCATCTGGTGGGCCATTGTGTGAAACAGGATGCTGGACTAGATGGGCCTTGGGCCTGATCCAGCAGGGCTGTTCTTAGGTTCTAAGGTCTCTCAGAGGTGCATTCACTGTGGTCATAATTAAAGGCCAAGTTGAAGACAAACAATTCTGGAGAGAATCTATCCATGTGGTCGCTAAGAGTTGACACCGACTTGATGGCACTTAATCAATCAATCAATCAGAAATTTCAAGGGGACCTAGGCTTAACTAACCTAGTCTGGATTCTATCAGTGGCTGCATTCACACGTAACATGCAGCCGTGGGTCCAATAGGCCCACAGTTCTGCTCCCAACACCCCCCCGCCCCGCTCTCTAGTCAGGGAGACTTCAGAGAGGAGGGGGAACTGGCTGAGTGGGCTTCCTTCTTGCATGAAGAACAGCCCACACAGCCAAGCAGAGCTGGAGATAGGGAGGAGCTTCTACTCTCAACTCCGGTTCCAGACAGCCGAGCCTGCAGTTCCTCATCTGCATGTAACTTTGGCTGCGACTAACCCCAGGTTGAAGCGACGAAACCCACTACAACCCAAGGGTTCAAACTGGAGTTTGGCAAGCGAAACTTCGGTTCACTCTCTGTGCGGAACCGGAGTTTCTGTGAGTGTCCTGCATTCAGGTTTGGCAACCTTTGGCCCCTTCAACTCCAGTTTTGCATTATGTGCAAATGGGGTGAGTGTTTTGGACATAGCACTCCTGTGGCTCCACACTCCACCCTTGACCCCATCATCCCTGGCACCAGGGCAGAGCAACGGCAGCCCTGTGCAGAAGCCCAGAACTTGAGGCAATGCCAGAGGATCTCCGTTCCATCAGCCCTACTGGGGAGGAGGAGGCAAGCACAAGCCCTGCTCTGGATCAGGCCCCAGCTGAGATCCAGGAAATGGTGGGGCAGTTCGCTGCACGATACAGCCCTCGAGCTGCTTGGTAACTGCTGGTGCCATTGCGCCTTGCCTATGCTTTTAACCAACTCCCTTTCCCCCAGACTCTGCTGGACAGCTCCCTGGTTGGGCCAGCCCCCCTGGCTGAATCCTTGTTGGGACTCCCTGGCCCTGCTGGATAGTTCCCTGCATCTGGCTGTGCAGTCTCCAGTCTCGCCCCACAGAGCTGAGGTGGAAAGACCTAGCTGGTCAGGGTTATTATCGCCACCTACTGCAGATGGGAGGGGCCAAGGCCGAGAAAGAGAGGCTTGCCTGAGGATGGAAAAGATGGACAAATGCTGCCAATATAGCCGCCATTTTTTCACGGTGGTGGCCATTTTTTAAAACCACATTGCCCTGGCCTGGGCCAGTGCTGTGTCCCGCAGAAGTTGTGGGTAATCAAGAGGGTGCCCATCACATGTCACCTGTGGCTTGCAGCTCCTGCTGCTGCTAACACAGGCAGCAGAAAAGTTAGGTGGTTGCTGAAAAAACCCTCAAATAAACTGGGGTTCTGGAAATGGACCCCCATTAATATTCAGGGGTCCCATTCACAAGCCATTCTATTTCAAAAGACTGGATCCCAAACTGAACAGACTTTGTTCTGTTTGGATACTGTTGACTCCAAAAACCTAAACACACCCTACTGGCCAGAACTTTTGTTTGATCCATCGGGTTAATAATTGAAGCATTCCTTTTTGCGAGAGCAGTTGGGTTTTAAAATGCACATGATAAGTGAGAGGTAGGCAGCCTTGACTCTCCAGCTGCTGTTGAACTACAATTCCCATCATCCCCAGCCACAATAAACCCCTGTGATAAGTGACTGATCTGTAGTTTCGTCACTGGCAATTTGGAGCATCTTGGCTGGCCTCTTGTGAGCAGGCCTGTTCCTCCCTAGGAAACAATGGTTACAGTGCAATTCAGACCAGAGATGTTGACTTCTGGACATAGATAATTACAGTGTTTTCATGACATTGTTGCGGAGGTCCAGGACACTATTGGCCAAACATCCTGTACTACATGCCTGGCTGAACATCACCACATCCTGACTGGAGCAAACTGGGCCAAGGATATGCTGTCTCTTGCGGCCCGTGAGAAAACGGTCTGTTTTAAAACATGTTATTTGATAGCACACCCTGCTCTACAGTGTTTTCTAGCAGGCTTCTCCTGACTCTTCCTGCAAGTCTTTTTTCTGGTGTGTCTTTAGGAGCTGGAGACTGCACTCCTGACTCCCTCTACTTTTGCGGTGGGGTCAGGGGTGAACATAGGAACATAGGAAACTGCCATATACTGAGTTGGACCATTGGTCTATCTAGCTCAGTATGGTCTTCACAGACTGGCAGTGGCTTCTCCAAGGTTGTAGGCAGGAATCTCTCTCAGCCCTATCTTGGAGAAACCAGGGAGGAAACTTGGAACCTTCTGCTCTTCCCAGAGCGGCTCCATCCCCTGAGGGGAATATCTTGCAGTGCTCACACATCAAGTCTCCCATTCATATGCAACCAGGGCAGACCCTCTTAGCTATGGGGACAAATCATGCTTGCTACCACAAGACCAGCTCTCCTCCTTAAGAGGGTGGCTCTTTCGGGAGGCAAGGTGAAGCGGTTGTTGGGGAGGTGACTCCATCAACATCAACTCTCAACACCAATAACTCCTATTGACCACTAGGGACATTAGGAGTTGAGGTCGAGAACGCAGGACTGCCCCCAGGGGCGTAGCCACTATTGTGCAAAAGCGTTCAAAGAACCCAGGCCGCCAATGGTAGGAGCCACTGAGACGCTCCCAGGGGAGGCGTGGCTCAGGCTCCATAAGAGCCCCCAACAAACGCCCTCCCCCCCCCCCGAGCCAGTGAGCTCTTGCCGATCTTTTTCAGGCAGCGTTTTCTGCCTGAAAGCGTCTAAAGGAGGGAGAGGGCTGCCGGCAACCTTCCCTCCTCCCTGCCCCCTGTGCCATTTTCCAAGTTGCTTTTCAGTTCTGAAAGGGGGCTGGCCCCCGCAGGAGCATGGGGCGAGGCAGCATTGGGCACCTTGTCTCAGGTGCCCCAATACCTCCTCAAGCTATCCTTGGGTGGGGTTAGTCTTGGGACTTGGAGAGTGTGATATGGAATAGGAAAGAGCAGGGTGTGTGGGGAGGCTATATAGCTAGTTACCTGTACATTTAATTAAAAATGTGAGACAAAGAATTGTAGCTTACTTGTGTAACGTTTAATGAAAAATTCAATTAAAAACATATGGTGGAAGCAAAAGTCCATCTAGCTCAATACCAACTTCCAACAGTGGCCCAACCACTGGATGATGGTCTGTGGGGCCACTGTGCTGGTGGGCCACTGTGCGAAACAGGATGCTGGACTAGATGGGCCTCCTTGGGCCTGATCCAGCAGGGCTGTTCTTATGATGTGTCTAAGTCAGGAAAGTGTCTCATGCTTGAACATTAAAATACATGACGTTGTTGCCCCAAATATACAGGCAAAGTTTGCATCTCTCTCTCTCCCTCCTGTTCCAAAACAACATTTGCGCGGTTCCAAAATTAAAGTCACGAAAATGTTGCACTATATCAGAGCATGTGAAAAAGTGACTGATAACAATGAGAAAAATCAAGTGACCAGTCTTCTAGAACCCAGACCCTCATTAAGTGTCCCATTTCTCCTCTCCCATCCAAAGGTGCTTCCTGCAGACTCGACTACGGCTCCATACAGAGTCTTCACCAAAGAATGCACCTCTTCTGCAATTGTGCTGTCAGATTCCCAGTTCAGAGGATATCCTGTCGCTCTGTATAAGTGGCTAGATTTCATGGGCTCTAGTAGTGTATTTAAGCAGGAAATTAATACCTAGGGAGAAATTTATCCTCGATACAAAAGGAATGTTGGCTATTGTGTGGGCAGCTGACAAACCTCTTCCGTATATTTGGGGACAGGATTTTACCATAATAACTGACCACAAAGCTCTAATATGGTTGCAGACTCTGACTAATAGCAAGACGGAGTTGCAAAGGTGGTCTTGGGTTCTACAAGAATTTAACTTTGTGGTGGAACATGTAGCTGGTAAGCTGAATGCCAAGGCTGATGCTTTGTCTAGATAAATATGTATGGAGGTGTTAACCACAAGGTTGGAATCAATACATTATGTATTTTAATGTCCAAGCATGAGACACTTTCCTGACTTAGACACATCATCCAGGTGTGAATGATGCTGCTAAGCAAGGTTGGTTGGGTGGGGGTGGGAATGTGATGAACTGGCATTGGAGGGGCGAACTGTGCTGGGCTTTTATGCTGGGATCCTGGGGTCTTGCTGAGCTGTCAATCAAAAGAATTTGTTGGGGGTGTGTGTGTGGAGTGGACACAGAGAGAGAAAAGTCTGCTCAGAGTTAGTTGGGGGTTTGGGTTAGGGTCAAAGAAGAGATGTTCTGTGACTCCAAGAATAAGACAGCCTGAAATAAGGGCTGGGTTTCTGTGGAAGTGCTTGGTTTGGACTTTCTTCTAAAAGTTAAGGAGTGCCTTGCAGCAAAATGTGAGCTTGTAACACGAGCAAGTACAATACCCTACAGCAGGGCCCTCCAGATGTTGTTGAACTACAACTTCCATCACCATCACCATCTTCATCACCATCATGGGGATGATGGGAGTTGTAGTTCAAGAGCATCTGGAGGGGCAGGTTTCATCCAGCCCTGCCCTACAGCCTTGTAGAGATAAACAAAACATCAGAAATATCAGTTCGAAATAAATTTCATTTTTGTTCCTTTGTTTCAAGCCTCGGGTCTGTGTAGGCTCTGCCACTTCTCTATGGACACCAAGCAAAGCTACATCGACTGAAATGACTCTGCAGTATTGTGGAGGCTTTATTGTTTATTTTTCCTGGTGGCAGTGTGTGTAAAAGTTCAATAAAGCCTATGAAACTCCTACAAGTTTGATTATCCTCAAAATGCAGGCATACGACACCACCCTGAACATGTGCAGCCTCTGAATCAAGATCTTTTGCAAAAGCCCTTCACACTAATGGCCACCACGGCATCAGTGGAATTCAATAGCATAGGATGGCCCACTAGTTTGGACAGATGACTTTTAAAAGAGGAACAGTCAGATTCATGCCATGGGCTGTCAGTACATCATTCAGCTGAACTAATCACATTGCTAGGGGCTGCCTGCTGAATTGAAAATGGTGGTTCACTATCATCTATACTGTAGTAACCAGATTTATGACCATTTTGTTTTACTAAACAATGTTTCTCTATATCGGGGGTTCCCAAGATTTTGGACTACAAATCTTATCATCCCCAGCTACAAGTGGCTGGGGATGATGGGAGTTGTAGTCCAACATCTAGGGACCCAAAGTTGGGAACCCTGCCCTGTCATTTTTCTGTGATGTGCACACACATGTAATGAGTACTACCTACAATAAGATACAGCAAATATATTGTAATGGAAGTATATGGTAATGAAATGTATTATAAAAGGTATATAAGGCATACCAATTAATAATAAAATATATGGTATTATATAATCTATAATACCGTATGCAAAGATAATTTGACAAAAAGCACTACACAGAAAACTGTATACAAAATCAAATATAGAAAACGTATAGCACTATGTTTCACATTTCACAATCTGCATCAGTTCCAAACTGTTTGCAGGTGGGAATTTTCTTAAACAAATAATCTCAACAGACACCCTTTCCCAAACATTCAGTTGTTTGCAAATGTCCTTCTAAGAAGCAGGCCTGTATTTCACGTCTTTTTTTAACCTTTCTGACTAAAGTTGTCTGTAGGAAGAGGATTAATTGCTTGGTTCAAGAGACTCATAAGGTGACCACATGAGCATTTCAAAAAAGACCTCCAATATAGGCCTGATTCTTGGAAGGGTATTTGCATGCAAATGCTCTTCCCAGGGTGGCCCCATCCCCTAAGGGTAATATCTTACAGTGCTCCCCTGTCTCCCATTCAAATGCAAACCAGGGTGGACCCTACTTAACAAAGGGGACAACTCATGCTTGCTCCTTCAAGACCAGCCCTCCTCTCTAAGTTCATGGTAGGGGCAAGAAGTTCTCATTGCCAGCTTGAAAATATGTCCCTGCATGACCATACAGCTCCACCTGACAAACGGCCAGGTAGAAAGCCCTCCCAGGCATTTCCAAAATAGGGCTGAGAGAGACTCCTGCCTGAAGCCTTGGAGAGCTGCTGCCAGTCAGTGTAGACAATACTAAGCTAGATGGACCAATGGTCTGACTCAGTATAAGGCAGCTTCCTATATTCTTGTGTTCCTATGCACCTCATCTGGATCGGGGCCACAGGGGTGCTACTTCTGCCAAGAGAAAGGCTCCCGTTGGTGCCTGAGGTTGTGTGTCCACTGCACTACACATCATGGCTTAAATGCCATTGCCTCCCAAGGAAACCTCGAAATTGTCATTCCCTAAGGGAGGGCTCAACTTTGGCCCTCCAGCAGATGTTGGCCTACAACTCCCATAATTCCTAGCTATTAGCCGCTGTGACTGGGGATTATGGGTACTGTAGTCTAAAAACAGCCAGAGGGCCTAAATTGAATAGCCTTGCCCTAAGGGGATGGAGACCTCTGATAGCATCCACAAATAAAACTATAATTCTCAGGGGGTCATTGGAAGGAGGCAGGAGTCACTCCTTAGCGGCAAAACAATTTTCAATCCACATCAACATGAAACATAAAGGAACCCTTATGTTGTGGCTGTACAACTCTGGCCCTCCAGCAGTGGTTGGACTACAACTCCCATCATCCCCCACCACAGTAGCCAATAGTCAAGGATGCTGGGGGTTGTGGTCAGCTGGAGGTCCTAAGTTGTGCAGCCATGACTTATGTGCTTTGTTTATGTGTCTTCAGCGGCCTGTCCTCCACAAGCCAAGGAGGTGTTTGTTTCTTGGGCTAAAGAGATGCTAGAAAGACATCCATCCTATTTAGACATGACCTTGGGCATGTATACTGGTGCTTCGTGGACACGGATACACGTTTGTTTGTTTTTTAATGACTGCATCTGCATTCATTTAAAAAGAGAACCTGGGCACAGGCCACCTTAATGAAAGGTACACTTAGGAAGTGTGCTAGTGTAAGGGCATTGAACACAAGGAGTCAATAACTGTATGAACATAAACTGTATGCAGATTGTACGTGCCTTGAGCAGAGCATGCAAATAGGGCTACAAACCGTTATGAACTGTCCATAATGAAGCCTGTGCAAGGGTAGGCTGTGCTCTGCTTTGCACCTTTATGTTCATGCGCATGTATTTACATGTATGTGTATTAGCGACAAGATGCATCAACACTCCCTCAACTTAGGGATTTCTATGTCTAGAGTAGGGGTTCCCAACCTTGTGTCTCCAGACGCTGGCAACTACGTCAACATCTGGGAAAGAGGCGACTACGGGGTGACAGGATAGAGGTGTATAAAATTATGCAAGGAGCAGAGAGAGTAGACTAAGATATTTCCTCCCTCTGTCACAACACTAGAACCAGGGGCCATCCTATGAAACTGAAGGCTGGGAAAATTAGGACCGACAAAAGGAAGTACTTTTTCACACAGCACATAATTAATCTATGGAATTCTCTGCCATGGGATATGGTGACGGTCACCAGCTTGGATGTCTTTAAAAGGGGCTGAGACAAAATCATGGAGGACACACAGGCCTATCAATGGCTACTAGACTGGTGGCTACAGGCCACCTCCAGCCTCAGAGGCACGATGCCTCTCAATACCAGTTGCAGGGGAGCAACAGCAGGAGAGAGGGCATGCCTTCAGATCTTGCCTGTGAGCTTCTCAGAGGCATCTGGTGGGCCACTGTGTGAAACAGGATGCTGGACTAGATGGGCTTCCTTGGGCCTGATCCAGCAGGGCTGTTCTTGTGTTGTTGGACTACAGCTCCCATCCCTCCCCTGGGAGATTCGGGGATTCATGATGAGATTCGGGGCACTGAGCCATTCGCTGGAAGCCTGTGCCCCAGGGACCACCCCTTAATGACACCACTCTTTATTCACATCTAAGTGTGAATCAGTCCAGTGTCTGGCTGATATACAGGTGTTGATGCACACGCGGCTTCTTTAAATGCCAGAAGCCAAATGTCAGTAGGATGAAGTAATCCACCTCACAATTACAACCATTTCCACCATGGCTTTGCCATAAAGAAGCATGTTTTACAGTCTACAAGCATTTCAAGTTGTGCAGGTTGCTGGTGTGTTCCCACTCCTCCTTTACGAAACACGCGCACAGAAAGAGCCCCCAGCTCTGATTCCTTCTCAGGTTATCAGCAAAATAGTCTCTTCAATGACCGTTTATCAAGTCTTCCAAGGAGAACAACTCAGACCTGGAACTGGGCCACATGGCAGCCAGGCAAATCTCCAGAAGAAAACGGACAGCTGGAACACCCCTCCCAGATAATGCAGAAGGGTTTGTGGTCTGGGCCATTTTACTCCCACTGAAACCCTGCAGCCTCTGGCCCACAGCGTGCTGCCTTGCATGTGCCCCTTCCAACCTCAGTGGGGCCCTGAGAGAGGCACTTTGCCCCCACCAGGTGAGGGCTAGGGGCCCAGAGATGCTCATGGGGCTCAGACCAGGACACCCGGCTGTGCAATCCTCAGGGATGCGATTGCATGTTGCTCAGAGCACTTCTGGGGGAAGGGGAGAGTGGAGAAATGTCCCCCCCCCGCCAAGGTTGCCAACATTTCATGGCCAGAATGAGGGACACAAGTTCTAAAATGAAGGACACAGGTTTGTGGGGGCTGGCTGGGGCTGGGGGGTGGTGGCGGCTGGGAGGTGTATGCAGTGGTAATCAAGAGCCTGAGTATTGTTGACGTATATGTAATTGAATTATATGCTCTTGAATGAATGAGGGACAAATGCTGTCCCTATAAAGGTAAAGTGTGCCGTCAAGTCAATTTCAACTCCTGGCACCCACAGAGACCTGTGGTTTTCTTTGGCAGAATACAGGAGGGGTTGACCATTGCCTCCTCCCGTGCAGTATGAGATGATGATGCCTTTCAGCATCTTGCTATATCGCTGCTGCCTGATATAGGTGTTCCCCATAACAGCGGGGATTCAAACTGGCAACCTTCTGCTTGTTAGTCAAGCATTTCCCCTAGGGACCAACATTTCGTCCCTGAATTGAGGGACATCCTACATAATGAGGGACAGTTGGCAACCCTACACCCTGCCCGCCTATACATGAGCACCTGTATGCTACTGCTGCAGGCATACATTCTTAGGATGTCAGCAGAGGTGCAACTAGATAATTTTAGAGCCTGTATCTAAAGGCCTTTTGAGCCCCCCACTCCTGCAAGTTAAGCATCATCCCCCTACACACACACACACACACACACACACACCACACACACCATGACACATGCAGTATTTTTAACACGTGGGTTTTTGAGGGCAAAACAGCAACTGAACTCACAAGAATGTAAGAATATAAAATGAATACATTTATGCAAATATGCATTAGCAGAAACATTCCAACACACAACTTAACACTTTCTCCACACACCCCTCCCTGTCTCTAAAGTAACCAGTGCAGGTCACAATTGCACTTGGCCGCCAGATGCAATGTCGGCCCATGACACAACCACAACACCCAGGACAGACTAAAGAGGATTTGGAGGCCCCCAGGAGGTGTGGAGGCCCCGGAATCCAGGGGTAAGAGCACGTCTGGATGTCAGCGGCTGTAACTCCTACTCCTACTAAGTCTAAAAAGCGAGGTGGTGTTCAAACATATAATTAACCATGGCATGACCCTGCCTGCAAATGGGCAGTCTAGAGACACAGAAGTCCAAATCTCATGACTAGAGCAAGACCTCCAACTCACCACCAGTACTCAGCGGCAATCAGGGAAGAAGAACTGTACGGGTGGCCACTTTCTCTCTCTCCCCTCCGACGGGACGGTGAGGCTGAAAGAGGCGCTGCCCGGCTTGAGATCCTGTTAAACACTCCTCAGCCCTGTGCAGCCGTCTCAAGGGGAAATGCATAGGAAGAAGGCAGCTGCAGGAATTAGCTGGGAGTGCAATTCACAGTGGAGTAGGGGGAGTTGTTGTCGTGGTTGGTCTTCTCCATCCTGAGGATTTGGGGCAGGCCCTGGGATTAACATCGAAAACACCACATCTCCAGTCAGGGAGAGGAGAGCTGGTCTTGTGGTAGCACGCATGACTTGTCTCCTTAGCTAAGCAGGGTCTGCCCTGGTTGCATATGAAAGGGAGACTAGAAGTGTGAGCAGCACTGTCAGAGATTCCCCTCAGGGGATGGAGCCGCTCTGGGAAGAGCATCTAGGTTCCAAGTTCCCTCCCTGGCAGCATCTCCAAGATAGGGCCGAGAGAGACTCCTGCCTGCAACCTTAGAGAAGCCGCTGCCAGTCTATGTAGACAATACTGAGCTAGATAGACCAATGGTCTGACTCAGTATCTGGCAGCTTTCTCTGTTTCTTCCTATGTTCCTATGTTCCACATGCTGTCGCCACTAGCTGGGCTCCAGCTCCCAAGCCTTGGCTATGGCTGAACCTTACACCCTTGGGTGCCTGCTTGCTGTTCTGATGCACCTCAATAAACCGGTTGTTCTCAGCACTCCTCTGGCCTGTCCCAGCCAATAGGCATCCACACCTCACTAATAACCCCCAGAATTGAGGGTTAGGTCATGGCGTGTGAGCAAACTGGTGTGGCTGGTTGCGAGAGCAGAGCTGGGCCAGGAGGGTCAAAGTCCTCTTTGGCAGAGAGCAGCAAGAAGTGCTTCGAGAGCAAAGGGCATCTCAGCCCAAGGAGCCAACTTCCTCCTCCAGAGCAGAAGATTCTCTCTCAGACACTCTCGGTTGCAACATCTTCGCAGCACTCCCTGGTCGCAAATGCTCACGCACCAAAGAACTGTCGTTGCAAATTCAGAAGTGCAGGCGCTCTCCATTTCAGCCCCCACACCCGCCATGCCAGCCACAGATCACAGCTATGCCGACCCCAATGGCCACACCTCCATTTAGATATACCTGTATAGTATGCAGTTTGTGGGGGGGGGGTGGTATGTTCTTCTTGCAGATAGATGTGCTAAAATGAATGACAGGGAATGCTCACTGTGACTTTCATTTGTCATTCATTTTCGGATGTGGAGGAGGCAGCATTTTGGTGTCTTGGGCCATCACTAAATGGGAGCTCCATGTTCATGGAGCTCCATGCATCCCTCTGAATCCCAGATATTGGGGACTGTCTGTGTGTTCCCAATAGCATCTGCTTGGTTGCTGTTGGAAACAGAATGCTAGGCTAGATGGATTTCTGCCCTTCCAGGGAAATCCTGCTGCTCCTAAAGGCCTGTTCTTGGAGACATTCAATATCCAACTCTGTGTGTGTGTTTTTAAAAGCTACATATTTGAGGGTGAATGGTGAACATGCTGGAAATCCATTTGGCACTTTCCATGCTTGTTTTCAGATCCAAACTTGAGACTTGCCTCTTGCAGCAGGCTTTTGTAAATACGTAAGAAGAACCCTTTAAAGTGTCTTATATTTAGCACAGTAGCGGCTCGTCCTAATGAGCTAGGGAGGCACTAAAGGCGTCAGCTCAGGTTGCTTCTCTCTCTTTCCTGCCCGGCTTGAGAGCCGTGCTGCCTGCAGGCTGGTCATTCATCAGGTTGAGTTGCGTGCCGCTCTTGAGTGGCTCTTGAGTGGGGCAGGAAAGAGAGAGGAGTCACCCAAGCTGGCTCCTTTGGTGTCCACCAGCACATTAGGATGGTCCACTACTGATTTAGCAGGCAGAGAGGAAAAGTCCCTATCAATCCCAGCATAGCCTCCTTCCCGTGATTTTGCTGGTGTTTCTTTTTAGATTGTGAGCCCTTTGGGGACATTTTTTTCATCCCTTTTGCTATGTAAGCCACTTTTTCAATTTGATTATTAAAATCTGTATATACCTAATCTTTTAAAATAAATTAGCACTAATATTAAATGATTAAATGTGATATGTATTTTTTAAAACTGGTGTGCTCCTCTGTTGTAGATTTTAGCAATCTCTAATTGTAAGCTTGGCAGGCATCCAGGCAAAGTTATTCAATATTACTACTCAAGAGATATTCTAAAAGACTACTTAATTTCAATAGGACTTCCATCAAGTAATGTAATCAGGACATCAGCCATTGCTTTCTAGAGAGTAATTATAAACTGCCGAGAAACTTGGGAGTAAACATAAACTGCCGAGAAACTTGGGAGTAACTTTGGAGATATATTTTTTAAAAGTAAATTTAAAAATTGTACATTTCCTTCTACAAGAAGCAGTAGCTTTTAATTATTAAATTGTACATTACTACACACTTCCTGGCACATCTCAGAAAGGGACCTATGTTGGAGTTTTGGTAATATACAAGTGTATTTAAATTTGGTCAATAAATAATTAGCATTTATAGAGTGCTTTCTGAGTGTTAGGAACATAGGAAGCTGCCTTACTGAGTCTGACCATTGGTCCATTAGGACAACATTTTCTACCCTGGAAGGCAGTTGTTCTCCAGGGCACTTTGCAGATTAGACCCTACAACAGGGTCATGGCGTATCTGCTAAGTGTGCTTCTGTACTCCCTGTGTTATGACACTGCAGTCCCTACGCTGTCAGCAGGGTGCGGTTCACATTTCGGATGCCTTGTTTCGCATTTAATCGCCACGATATAACGCTATATCGTCATATGTTCATCGCAAAACGGTTGCTGTATTTTCCCATTGTAGGGTTTTTTGATTCTGTGGATCGTTCTGAATACGATCCTGCTGAGCTAAAGCATTTTACCACGGTTGTAGCGGGTTATCTGGAAAGCGCCCAGGGCCTCACACAGAGACTCTTTCCCACCACCTGATCTATGACAGCTTTAGTTGAATATGCTGGAGATGAACTCAAGACCTTCTGCTTACAAAACATGTGCTATAATGCTGGGCTATGCCCCCTCCCTACATTTCAAAGGATTTCACATATGTTATCTCAGTATCCTTAAAGGAATCCTGTAAGGCAAGGGAGTGTTGTTATACCCATACTGGGAATGAGCGGATGAAGCTAAGGGATCGGAGGAACATAGGAAGCTGCCTTCTACTGAGTCAGACCCTTGGTCCATCAGGCTCAATATTGTCCACAATATTGACTAGCAGTGGTTCTCTAAGTTTTCAGGAAGAGGTCTCTCCCAGCCCTACCAGGAGATGCAACCAGGGATTGAACCTGGGGCATTTTGCATGCAAAGCAGATACTCTTCCACGGAGCTACGGCCTCATCATGACATGACTAAATCGATCTGAAAGATAGTGCCTCCTCCCATTTAAACGTCCCAGAAGTTTAAGATTGGCTGGTGAGGCCCTGCTCTAACAACCAGTTTAATTGGATGACAAATTGATACCTGCAAGGAGCAGGGCCTTTAGAATGGTAGCCCCAGATCTCCAGAACCCTTTTCCGTGGGCTTTGTGTTTGTTTGACTCCCCTCCTTTATGCCATTTTGCAAATAAGGAAAACAGCTGCTGTTCGGCCATGGCTTTGGGAGGGCATTCCTGCAGATTCTGCTGGGGCAGGGTGTTGTTTGAGATTAGGGTTTTAATTGGTTTAGCTGTTCTAGTGACCTTTATATGCACACAGCTTGGAGAACAGCTGTTGCAAAATGCTATAAAAGGTCCATAAACAAATTGCTCACAAGTTCATAGCAAAAGTGAGTTTTGAACGGATCTCTTGATTCATAGCAAAACTGCTCTCAATCTTGAGTCCCCAGATGTTGTTGGACTACAGCTCCCATCATCCCCAGCCACAATGGCTGAAGGATGATGGGAGTTGTAGTCTAACAACCTCTGGAGACCCAGGTTTGAGGACCCCTGGATTAAGCAATATAATCAGAGCTCTCTTCCTCAATTCTGCTTCGGTGGACATTCTGGTGGAACCTCGTGTTTGGCACAGAAAGAACCTGGTGCAGAATTGTTTATTGCCCAAAGGCAGCGATCAAGAGTGGAAGCTGCTCTTCCTGGGGTCAGCTTGTGTGACTTATTATATCACCAAAGCATTTTTAAAATACCATCTTGGGAAGAGGCACAGTGTGACAGAGGGCACTCAACAAGAACTTACTCATGATGCCCGGCAATAGCAAGGAAGGGTTTGGTGCAAATCACATGTCTTCTCAGGGGAGAGGGGAAATGCTCACAATTCAAGTTCTGCTTCTCCCAGCAAAAGGCTACTCTTGCTAATGGCTGCCAGATGTAAAAGAATCTGCCAATTTACCTTTCATTGGGCCAACCTCTGTTGAGAGAAGGAGCATTTGCATGCACCATTAAATCATACCATAGTAACAGATAGGGGTGTGCACGGACCAGGAGTGCAGTTGGGTCTGAATTCAGACCGAACTGCCGCTCGGTGAACCGGTTTGTTGAACCGGGTGGCTTGGCCGGTCGAACACACAAACCAGCCTGAACCGGTTTGAGGCAGTTCCTGATGAAACCACTCGAACTGGCCCAGTCCATGGTGGCCCAGTTCAATCACGGACCAGTCCATGCTCACCCCTAGTAACAATTGATTCCTAGTTGACAAGCAGTATATAAATATCCATAATAGTGCTAAACCTTGCACTAGCACGTTCCCACTGTGCTCCACTGTGCTGCTCAAATGCTACTGTTCTGCAGGGACTTTTCATGTCTGCAAGAACGATCCCTGTTGGGTTTCCCCTTCTTTTCTTCCAACACCTCCAGAGAGCTGCTCCACTGAGAAACAAAAGCCAGTGAGGACAGAATGGCTGAAAGAAATCAATCTGCTTTGGAAAAGTGGCTGTAGCTTGGTGGTAGAACATCGCCTGAGCACGAAGAAGGTCCCAGGTTCAATCCGCAACATCATCTCTAGGTAGGGCGGCTGCTGAGAAAGGTCCCTGCTGCCAGTCAAGCTAGGCAGAACCCACAAGCTAAATGGACCAATAGTCTGACTCAGTAAACAGCAACCTCCTGTCTTCTTACTGATGCAGTCTGAGGCTAGATCTAGACATGCAGCAGAATGTAGGGAGGGACATGGAGAGGCAAAAAGGATTTTTGCAGTCTCCATGACTGCAGGCAGCAGATATCACTTTTGAATGGCACCCTGAATTTTCTTTTTAAGCTCTTTACAAATAGAAAATTAACACATGAAGAGGAGAGAGATTTTAGCCCAGCCTAACTTGCCTAGGGAGCAAAAGGTTGCTGGTTCAAATACCTGCTGGTGAAACACCTATATCGGACAGCAGTATATAGGAAGATGCTGAAAGGCATCATCTCATACTGCATGGGAGGTGACAATGGCAAACCCCTCCTGTATTCTACCAAGGACAACCACAGCTGTTGTGAGTTGCCCCAAGCAGTAACGTACTGGAGGGGCGGCGTATAAATGTTTTAAACCAACCAACCAACCAACCAACCAACCAACCAACCAACCAACCAACCACAGGGCTCTGTGGTCGCCAGGAGTCGACACCGTCTCAATGGCACAACTTTACTTACATTCTGATTGTCTGGAGTGCTGGTTTTTTGCTTGAAGCATTATCCCTTATATGTACATAGGAACATAGGAAGTTGCCATATACTGAGACCATTGGTCTATCTAGCTCAGTATTGTCTTCACAGACTGGCAGCGGCTTCTCCAAGGTTGCAGGCAGGAATCTCTCTCAGCCCTATCTTGGAGATGCTGCCAGGGAGGGAACTTGAAACCTAGATACTCTTCCCAGAGCAGCTCCATCCCCTGAGGGGGATATCTTCCAGTGCTCACACTTCTAGCCTCCCTTTCATTTGCAAGGAGGGCGGACCCTGCTTAGCTAAGGGGACAAGTCAAGTCATGCTGGCTCCCACAAGACCAGTTCTCCCCCACAGCCTTCTCCCCCACAGCCGACAATGGGACAGTCCAGTCCATGGGCTGGTATGGATGATGTGTATTCCCTACCCAAGGGAACTGAAAGGGGGTGTGCTGAGAAAGCACCTGTTACGCCATCTTTTACAGACATCTCTACACCCTCCTAAGACATCCCATTATCATATCTATCTAATCTATCTATCTATCTATCATATTTCCATACCGCCTGATATATACCTCTCTAGGTGGTGTACAAATTAAAAACACAACAAATTTTGCAACAATATAAAACAGTTAAAATTCGCAAAACTAATAAAACAACATCACAGATAAAAGCATATTACATTTAAGAATCTTCAGTTAAAAGCCTGAGAAACAGGAACGTCTAGAGAGTTTTCCTGGAAACCAACAGAGAAGGCGGTGCTCTTATTTCAACAGGGAGCATATTCCAAGGCCCCGGGGCAGCTGCAGAGAAAGCCGGGTCCCGGGAGGCCACCAAAAGAGCCTGCGGCAACCGTTAACTACTAGACCTCTCCAGATGATATTAGTAGGCAACAGACCAGGGTTCATGACAAATAAGACAAATAATGGGGTGTGTGTGTGTGTGCTTGTTCATCCAAATGGCCACTTAGCAGTCAGGAGGCCACGGGGACATCTGCAGAAGGCATCACAAAGAGCCCACCCTGCTGTCCCCTTTCTAACTGTGTGGGCAGAGAATGTATCATCATCCATACTGGCTCCACGGTGGCATTCTGCTGCCGGGCCAGATCCAGCCTCTGCTTCAGCCCTCCAGATGGTGTCATTCAGACTGATGGAAATCAGACTCTCAGAGACCCAACAATCTTCTTGGCATCCCACCTCTCCCGCCTTGTGGCCATTGTCCTCCAAGAAACCATAAAGGTCAGTCAGGATGGGAGAGGCTGTAAACATGAGCTCCATGAAACATTTCGACACCCAAGGAATGTGGACGGCTCTTTCACCACAAAAGGTCATTGTTCCCCTTGATGCGACAGGCATTGTTCCCCATCCGTGTTTTGGTGCTCCAGCTCACGCAGGTGTGAGGCAGCCCAGTGCCGCTCAGCGCTGAGAAGGTCAGGTCCCGCTCCCAGCAGCTGGCAAGGCTGCGGGTTACCGGGAGGCAGAGACGAGAGGCAGGGGAAATGGCTGCCACCCGACAGCAAGCCAGAGTTAAGACCTCCGTTCCGAAGGTGGCAGAGACCAGCCAGCCATGACAGGGCCAGTCCGCCGGGGGGCGGGGGGGAGAAAAGTGGGAGGCCGGTGCAAAGGCACCGACTGGCAGGGAGTAGGCAGAGGGGCGTCGGTAAGCACGGAGGGGCATCCTGGTGGCTCCACTCAGAATCAAGATGCTCACAGTCAGTGTTAGCTATAGCAATAGCACTTACATTTATATAGCGCTCTATAGCTGGAAGCTCTCTAAGCGGTTTACAATGATTTAGCATATTGCCCCCCAGCATTCTGGGTACTCATTTTACCGACCTCGGAAGGATGGAAGGCTGAGTCAACCTTGAGCCCCTGGTCAGGATCGAACTTGCAACCTTCTGGTTACAGGGCGGCAGTTTTACCACTGCGCCACCAGGGCTTCCACCAGTGTTCCCTCTAACAGGGATCCCCAGATGTTGTGGACTACAACTCCCAGAATCCCCAAGCAAAAGCCACGGCAGCTGGGGATTCTGGGAGTTGTAGTCAACAACAGCGGGGAATCCCTGTTAGAGGGAACACTGCTGCTCACACTGAAGGCTTCTTGCTCTTGGGAAGCTGCGGTCTACTGGCCAGACCCTGAGTCCATCTAGCTCAATCCTGTCTGACGGGCTGCAGCTCTTCAGGGCTTTAGGCAACCATTTTTCTCAGACCCCTACCTGAAGATAGGGGAGGAGAGCTGTCTTAAGGGCATAAGAACCGCCCTGCTGGATCATCTCCAAAGCCTATCTCGTCCAGCACGCCGTTTCACACAGTAGCCAGCACTGTGCAACTGAGAAGCCCACAGGCAAGAGGCAAGGGCATGCCCCCCGACTGCTGCTGTTCCTCTGCAACTGGTATTTAGAGGAATCTTGCCTCTGAGGCTGGAAGCGACCTATAGTCACCAAACTAGTAGGACAACCCTGTCCTCCATGAATTTGTCTAAGAGGGAGAAAAAAATTTCTCTCTCCGCCCTCACCACACCATGCATAATTGTATACACCTCTATCATGTCTCCCCGCAGTCGTCTTTTTTCCAAAATAAAAAGCCCCAGATGCTGTAGCCTTGCCTCCTAAGGAAGGTGCTCCAGGCCCCTGATCATCTTGGTTGCTCTCTTCTGCACCTTTCCCAGTTCTAAAATGCCTTTTTGGCCTGAACGGTTGGCCACACCATATATTTGTAAAAGGGCATTATATTAGCCGTTTTGTTAGCAGTTATAATGTTATCACAGATAACATTATGATATGTTCAGTCTTGAGGGGGCAAGCATGAATTGTCCCCTTTGCTAAGCAGAGTTTGCCTTGGTTTATATTTTGATGGGAGACTATATGTGAGCGCTGTAAGATATTCCCCTCAGGGGAGGGGGCCGTAGTAAAGTGGAAAAGCATCATACAGATGGTCCCAGGTCCACTCTCTGCCATCTCCAGGTAGGGCTGGGAGAGCCTCCTGCCTGAAGCCTTGGAGAGCTGCTGCCAGTCAGTGTAAACAATACTGAGCTAAACGGACCAATGATCTGACTCAGTGTGGCAGCTTCCTATGCCCCTGAAATGCCAGGGATTGAAACTGGGAGCTTCTGTATGCTAAGGAAATACTCTACGGCTCCATCCATGCTCAAGCAACAAGATACCCAAAGAAGGAGTTACCAAGTCAGCAGTGATACAGTACCTTAGATCATTTGACTCCAACAAGCAAGAAGATGCTGGTCTTTCTCCTAGCCTGAAATGCCTGCCATTATTTGTGTGAGCCGCTGAGAAGCTTTTGAGCGAGGGGGTATATCAACTGAATGAATGAATGAGTAAATTCCCTCCACTAGCCATTGACCCTGGTGGTGCAGCCAGAGAGTAGGGCATCAAGAGGGGGCCTCTGGTCTGAGTCCTCAAAAGCTGATTCTCTTTAATTTGTGTGCTGCATTTGTGTGTTTGTAGGAGGACTCTTGGCTAGCAGAAGGCCAGTTTGAGACTGCGGCGGTATTCCCATGCTGCACGCAGCAGCACAGCACAGCAGTGATGGTGAGGCGTTTGCCTTGTCCTCCTCACCACAACGGCCTTGGTGTACAGACCAGGGCATCCATCCATCCACAGAGTTGCACACCACAGCAGGCCCTGCTCACATGATCTGCCTACTGCAAAAAAAAAAAAAAAAGGATCGGCCAACTGTCTGATCCGAGTTGACTTGAGTTTGCATATGCCCACCGCGGTCTCTTCCCACTAAAGCAGGCTTGCTCAACTTCAGCCCTCCAGCTGTTTCTGGACTACGACTCCCATAATCCCCAGCCACAGTGGCCAATAGCCAGGGATTGAGGGAGGGATGAAGTTGAGCAGCCCTGCACTAAAGGATAGTTCCTGCAACCAGCAATAGGGGAGGACAAGCATTCTAGCCAAGGTGGGGAGCTGTGCACACACCCAGTTTTGTGATGGGGTGCTCATAAAAAGCATGGTAGGTGGTAGCATGGTGCTGGTCCTGCTGCATCGGACGGCCTTCCCTCCTCCGTCATTCAATGGCTGGGTCGGATGGAGCCCTCAGGGGCATAGCTTGGGGAGGGTGGGCTTGTGTTTGCCCCTCTCCCTGGTGGCCCCTCGCCTGCCCCAGCCATGCCCCCTGCATGTGATATAACAGGGCATGTGGTCAGGTCAGCTGAAGTCTCAAAGGCTTTTAAGTTTAGAAAAAAAAAGACTGCAGAGAGACATGATGGAGGTCTATAAAAATCATGCATGGTGTGGAGAGAGTGGAGAGAGAGAAATTCTTCTCCCTCTCTCCTAACACTAGAACCAGGGGTCATTCCATGAAATTGATGGCCAGGAAATCTAGGACCAACAAAAGGAAGTACTTTTTCACACAACGCATAATCAGCCTATGGAATTCTCTGCCACAAGATGGAGTAACGGCCACCAGTCTGGATGGCTTTAAGGAGGGCTTAGGTAAATTCATGGAGGACAAGTCTAATAGCTACTAGACTGAGGGCTGTAGAGTCAAGATGCCTCTCAATACCAGTTGCAGGAGAGCAACAGCAGGGGAGAGAGGGCATGCCCTCACCTCTTGCCTGAGGGCTTCTCAGAGGCATCTGGTGGGCCACTGTGGGAAACAGGATGCTGGACTAGATGGGCTGCCTTGGGGGGCCTGATCCAGCAGGGATGTTCTTAAGGGTTCATTTTCCAGCCAACAATGAATCTGGCTAGGAAATGAACTCAGGAGGGCCACGCTAGCCCATCCAGGTGCTGGCATGCCCCCGGTGTGTCAGAAGCAACGCCATGCCTGGAAAATTTATTTTGCAAATCCAGATTTACTAATGCAAATCTACTAATGTAAACCTGTTAATGTTTAGATCATTATCTGAGCAGCTACATTGTTGTTGCTGTAGTTATATACCGCTTTTCAACAACAGCAAAAGTGCGCAAAGCAGTTTACATAGCAAAAGGAATGTGAGAATCTTATGTCCCTCTTTGTTTCTGGGCGAGTGCTGGTATGAATCTTTAAATGGTTTGGGAGCTGGGGACCTAAGGGCTGCTTCCTCTCACAGCTGGTCTCCCTTGCTCTCTTCAGCATCAAAACAAAGCCTGTTGACTGAAGTTGGGTGACTACTCAGAGCAGGGCCTTTTCAGCAGTGGCACCAATCTAATGGAGTGCCCTCCCCAGAGAGGTCTCCCAGGCTTTAATATTACAGCACCAGGCTCCAGGGCGCTTTCCAGACTAGCTGCTCATCAGCAGAAAAATGCCTCCGTTCGGGCAAGTCACATTCGGGATGTAAATTTCGGTCTCGCAGCAACCAACAACCCGAAAAAAATAGCAACTTTTTCACACCAGATATACGACGTCCTTGCTCTATTTCACAGCAATGGAATTCACATCATGGCATTGGAAGTGTCAATGGCACCCTGCTGTCCACTTAGGGACTGTGGTGTCATGACACAAAGCACACTTCCAAGATTTGTCCTGACTTTGTTGTAGAGTCTAGTCAGGAAAGCGCCCAGGCAAAAACCTGGCTTTCCCAGAAAGCCTTAGGCTTTCCATGAATCTCCTTTCATTTGACCCGTTTCTGCTTGGCTGCTTATATTTTTACTTATTGTTTATAAACTCCTGCTGTTTTCATTATTTACTGCAGGGGTTCAACCTTGAATCCACAGAGGTCGTCAGACTACAGCTCCTATCATCCCCAGTCTGGAGACGATGGGAGTTGTAGTCTGACAAAATCTGGGGACTCAATGTTGAGAATCCCTGGTTTGCAGTGTTTCTGACTATTGTATTGTTGTATCCAGGTTTGTTGTTTTATTTTTATTTTCTGTTTCATTATTTTAATGGGATTTATTGGTTGGCTGCTTTGGGCTGCCTTTTGACCATACAAAGCAGGATGTACATTTTTGAAATCAATAATAACAAATAATAGTAATGGTAATAATGTATTGAATGAGACAGATTGGCTTCTTTTCAGGCAGTTCATTAAGATCTGGAACATAGGAAACTGCCTTGTACTGAGTCAGACCACTGGTCCATCTAGCTCAGTATTGTCTGCACAGACTGGCAGCGGCTTCTCCAAGGTTGTAGGCAGGAGTCTCTCTCAGCCCTATCAGGAGATGCTGCCAGGGAGGGAACTTGGAACCTTCTTCATGCAAGAAGGCAGGTGCTTTTCCCAGAGTGCCCCCATCCCCTAAGCAGGGAATATCTTACAGTGCTCACATGTAGTCTCCCATTCAAATGCAAACCAGGGTGAACCCTACTTAGCAAAGAAGACAATTTATGCCTGCTACCACAGGACCCGCTCTCCTCGCATAAATCCTCCAGCTCTATCGGAGAATACTTGGTAAGCATACTTTCTCTCAGTTTACAGGAGATAGGCCTACTCTCATTTTACACGTGTGTGAAGGCATGTGCACACACCACATATCTGTTGTCCTTCAGCATAACTAGCAACACACACATCAGGATAATCTTTCTAAAACCACATCCTTGATGTCAGTCTTGTGCACAGGTTTGCAAACACTCCATTGGCTCCGTGCAAATTTACATCTAACAAAATATATTTGATTTTGTTTATATGGTAAACAAAATAAAGACACGCTTGGGTTGGCCAAACCGATGTTTCAAAATTAAGAGATGTTGGATTGACACACACTTATTTTGTGGAGTTACTTGGAACTTCAGAGTTACCAAACTTTCCAACTGTACTTACGTAATAGATTGAACTATTGGCATTTAGTTTGCCAGGGTGAGCTGAATTCCTAATGCTGGCGTTCACATACCATGTGTACCTATTTTGGTCTCACAGTGCCATCTATCTCATTTGAAACTGGACCTGACAATTGTCCTAGCACAAAGCCCAAAAAATGTTTAGGATATCCGCAAGCATGGACTTCCCCACAGCTTTGTGCACTATGAGGAAATGCATATTTTGAACATAATAGTTCGAAATGTGCTTGTGTGGCAGGCCAGTAGACTTCAGGGAAATGGCCTTGGCTTCCTCCGTATGAACCCCTTGCTTCGTGCTGATCAAACAGGTGCACGGAGTTTAAATAACATCTCTCATCTTTTGGAGGGGGTGCAAGCGACTAATTTATGGAGCTGACATTTCCAAAAGGATGCATATTATATCGTTTCTGACAGTTCTGGGGGGAATGCATTCTCTGTCGTACAGTAATGCTGTGGAATCTACACTGCAGAGAAATGATTCGGTGCAAACTAGATGTTCTCAGGAGCTGACATCCTAACACAGCACCAGAGCAGTCAGAGAAGTCTTAGTGCTTCAGAAAAATGCAGCCAATCAGCTCCACTGCTGACTCCGTGGTGGGCGCAGATGTCAAGGACTTCCCCTTCCCCAGGAAGAATGGGATAAAATTCAGAAATAATGTTACAGGACCCCATGGGACAAACACACACACAGACACACAACCCTACAAAACATGATTTCTGAATGTGAGCATCTGATGTGGCTGGAGGTTAGTCGGGTTTGTGAGGGAGATCACTAAAGAATTTGACTTATCTATTACAGCAATGGTTTATATGTATAGTGATTGTGAACCGCACAGATAGGTAAGCGGGAAGTCAATATTTACTTATGTGTAGAATTAAATAAATGAATGTAATTTGAATGTAAAAGCTATTATAAAAGCCAATAAAAATTTAAAATGCAAAAAAAGGAATTTGACTTATTTAATAGCTAATTGTTTAATAACCTTTTCTAATGTTCACAGTAGATTTATTAATTAATAGCTGAATTCTCCCATGAATGCTCTGAACAAGCATTCATCGCACGGAGTGTGTGTATGTGTTTGCGTGTGTCTGTCTGTTCCACTGAATTTTATAGCATTATTTCTGTATTTTTAATTTCATCCCATCCAGTCCTTGGGACTCTGAGCAAGACACAACATGGTAGAAACCATGCATAAACATAAACTCTAAAAGTATAACAGAGAGGGATTGAGATGCACACACCCCTTGGCACAAATTTTGAACAAAATCTGCACAAAGATTAAACAGCTATTTAAAAAACAAATGCCTTGTGATGAAATCTTATTTATATATTATGGGGGTGTGTTTTTTTAAATTGCCATTCCTCCAAGGAGATAATACAAGAGTATCCCCCCAACCCCTTCTAGTCTCACAGCAATCCTGTGAGGTAGATTAGTTGTGATTGGTCCAGGATCACCCACACCCAGTTTGCTTCATCATTAAGGGGGATTTTAACTCAAGTCTCCCTTCTCTTCATGCCACACTCTAACCACTGCAGAACCCTGAGTCTGAGACACCATAACAGAAGCAGTACCCTATTTACCCAAATAAATGGCTCTGAATTTAACACAACCTTCTTTAAAAAAATAGAAGTTAAATATACATTGTACATGTATTTACCCAAAATGAAGAGGACTCTGAATTGAAGGAGAAACAGTCTCCTGCCCCCCATTTCTAACATCAAAGAACTTGGGGGGGGGCTTGGTCTTGGATTCAGGTAAATAGAGTAATATTATCTGCTATTAAAATATGTTTCCCAGTTTGCCCTTGTTCTTACACCTTTTCCGGAGAGACCAGTAAAGAATCTAACTAATGTAACAGCTAATTGTGACCTTTTCTAATGTTCAGAGTAGATTTTTTCATCACTAGATCCCTCCTACGAATGCTCTGAATGGTGCACACAGATAGGGAAGTGCTTGCCCTAAGCCAACCATGGATTATGATGGCAGGGGAGGACGACATTGGACTAGAAATGAGAAAACTCTGGGTTCAGCTCTCTGGTTAGGTATGAACCTTGTTGGGGTAGCCTTGCGCATGTTGCTACTTGGCAATGTGCCTAGCCTACCTCACAGGGTTGTTGTGAGGGCACGTTGGGAGAATAACCCCATTATACTTTGCTCTTAGTTCCTTCAAGAAAGGGTGGGATACACAACTGTGCCAACTAATTGTCAGAGCTTAGGAATGTTTACTCAGAAGCAAACTCAGGCAGTAATCTTTGTCGTAGTTTTAGAAAACAGCTTTCATTTTGTAAATGCAACCTTTCCTAAATAACCTGCAAAATGTATACAGCACTGCCATAAATGATAGTTTATGGCATCTGCTTTCGCCAAGCAGCAACTTTATTGCACATCATTTGGAAGCAAGATCCGCCGGACACAACGGGACTTACTTCTCAGAAAGCACTCTCAGGCGGAAACTTTTTCTGCACATCTCCCCCCACTAGAAAGTTCAGGTGATCTGCAACACCAGGGAACACCACCTGTCCTGTGGGTTTCACTAGAGCTCTTTACAATGCTTATCTCGCCATCTCATTCCAGCCTCGACTGTGTCACAACCTATTTAAAACCATGGGCTGAAAAAAAATAAAGGGATCTAAAAATAGTGCATACGATGAGATCACATCTGGCCAAATCCTGATACGGTTTAACTATCGCCAACTGAGAGAGAGAGAGAGAGAGAGAGAGAAGGAGACGGAGAAGAAGGAGAAGATTTTAAAACTTTTCTGGACATGGTAGGCATGGAGCTGTTCTGTGTCTGAGAGAGAGAGAAAGAACATTTTCTCTGCAGTTTGGTCTATGGGACTCGATGCTGGAGTATGCAGAAATGCAGAGGCGTTGAAGAGACGTGCAGTACAAGACATTCAGCAACCTGTACACACACACACACACACACACGAGACTTACAGTTTCAGATTTCCTAGGGAGGCCTCTCACGTTGCTTGGCTGCCTTTCCTTCCCATGATCGGTGGCTTTAAACACAAATCTTGACCCTCAGTGCGTCTTTCCCGCTGGGCTCTCTTTGCCTTTCCCTGACACTTGGCTTGCTTCTGCCCCGGCTGGTGACTGCAGCCACAACAGAGGTGGTGCAAGAGGAGGAGGAGGAGGAGGAGGTGTGTCCAGCACGAGCTGCTTTGCTGCCTGCCCAGGCTGGCCCCTGCCTGGGAGAGAGCCCTGCTTGTGAGGCTATCCTCCTTGACTCTCCCTCCCTCCTGCTGGGGAAAGATGAGTTCACAGGGAAGGGAAGGGAGGAAGAGTGTGCCCAGTGCCGGCCGGATAGCAAAGCCAGCTGCTTGTTCTGCTGGGCAAATGTGACCCCCACCTTTATTTTATTTTTATTTTTTATTCTTACATTTATATCCCGCTCTTCCTCCAAGGATCCCAGAGCGGTGTACTACATACTTGAGTTTCTCTTTCACAACAACCCTGTGAAGTAGGTGAGGCTGAGAGAGAAGGGACTGGCCCAGAGTCACCCAGCTAGTCTCATGGCTGAATGGGGATTTGAACTCGGGTCTCCCCAGTCCTGGTCCAGCACTCTGACCACTACACTACACTGCTTCTTCTTTGTCGCCGCCGGCTGGCCAAGCAAAGTAAACCATTCCAGAGATGAACGGCTGAAGGCCCTTTGGAAGGCAAACTCTCCCCCAACCTACACTTGCCCCTCTAAGGGGAGATGTGGGGGTGGGTGGGATCTCTTTGAGATGATGCTAAGGCTTGGTGTACCCATGCAAGAGACAGAGGAGGCGGTTGGTCCTTGAAGCGGGAGAGCAGACTGTTCAGACTGCAGGTGAGGGGGATACCTCGCCTTAAAACCAGGGGTTCTACAACAGCTTATAACTAGAAAACCAGCACACCAGGGAGAGCGATTCTTCTAAGTCAGCCTCCTCTCTGGCGTGCTCGTTCTCTGAGCCCTGTTCACATGCGATGTTCAACACTTGTACAGTCTTCATATAGGGTACACAAGTTCAGATCTGTACGCAGGTACGGTTATTCACGAGCCACCTAATGGCGCAGAGGGGAAATGACTTGACTAGCAGGCCAGAGGTTGCTGGTTTGAATCCCTGCTGGTACGTTTCCCAGACTATGGGAAACACCTCTATGGGGCAGCAGCGATATAGGAAGATCATCTCATACTGCGTGGGAGGAGGCAGTGGTCAACCCCTCCTGTATTCTACCAAAGACAACCACAGGGCTCTGTGGGCGCCAGGAGTCGACACCGACTCAACGGCACACTTTACCTTACCTTTACAGTTATTCACAGGTTATACCAAATGCAGGCACAGCGGTACAATTCTTACATATATCTTGCATTTCAGGGGGCCTGAACCCAGGTCCACTTTCAAAATGAATGCAAGTACAGTTGTTCACACAAAAACATACATGTGTGTACAAAGGTGCAACATCATGTCTGAATAGGGCTATACTTGCAGGCTGACATAGAGGAGCCTCCAAACGAGACTGTTCATTTGCGGTCCCAAGTCGCACAAACCGTTTGACCAGCCCAGCCTTCTCCCACCTCATTCCCACTCCATTTTGTTGCATATGTTTTGTTTTGCTTATTGTTCGGTTTATGCAAGGCGGTGTTGGACAGACCTGCCCTACAACATACACCTGTATGGGAACTGTTGTATCCTATCCGGATCTCTTTTGCAGTTTGTTTGTTTGGACATTTGTCCCAAGGGGGATCCTGTAGAGAGTGTGGGGGAGGAGTCAGAAAGGGAAACGGAGGGCAAGGAGAAGGGGAAATGGAGCTGGGGCTGAATAAACCATCCGTTAAAAACAACCAAGATTTCCTCGTGTACATGAGGGAAGCAGCTATAAAACAGAAAGTGAAACCCTCAGAGAAATGTTGTTCACTAGTCTCTTGGGGCTCTTCCAGACGGCGATGAAAAGTGCCGGAAAAGTGTTTCCAAGCACTGGCGGAGGAAGGCAGACAGTGGCCCGTGTTCCTCCTGCCACTGCCCCTCGCCACACGCCCTGTGTCTGACATCAGGTGCAGGGGGCGTGGCTTTTATCCCACATGGGGCCATGCAGAGCAAAGCCACGCCCCCTGCATCTGATGTCAGACACAGGGGGTGTGGCTGGGGCACCAGGGGCGGCCCCTGGTTGGCAGCAGCCCGGGTTCTTTGAACCCGTCCACGCAATGGTGGCTCCGCCCATTTCCAAGCATGAATTTACTCGTTTCCCCCATGCTTCAGCAGTCTTCCCCAGTGTGGTCTGCACTCTGTCCATATACACAGCAGGCTCCTAGCACAGTTTTATCAGCGCCACCTGCTGGCGGTCAGCTCTTGTTTTTAGTGAAGAACCACCAGAAAAGCTGTAATCAGTTCTTCATGTAAAGCAAGAGCTGGCCTGCAAGGGGTGGTGCTGAGAAAATTGTGCTCCCCCTGTTAACTGGGCAAAGAGGCACCTTTTAACGTGGTGATTCTCTTTATTTAGCAGGGGGAGAGTAACTGGCCCTATCCATCCCCAGCACAGCATCCCTCCAGTGGCTGTTGGTGTCTATCTTATGGTTCTTTTTAGACTGTGAGCCCTTTGGGGACAGGGAGACATTCTCTCCCCCCCCCCCCCGCTTTGGAAACTTTTGTTGAAAAGCAGTATATAAATTGTTGCTGTTGTTGCTCTAGGACCATGCTGTGCATGTGAGCAGAATGTGGATTCATGCTGAAAAGGTCAATGCAAACCTACTGAAATGTGTGGAGATAGCGTAAAAGTGTGTCTGTCCACACAGTGCTTGGAAAACTCCAAACAGAGCTTGGAAAAGCACTGTTCTAGCCCTTCTCATTGCTGTCTAAAAAGGCCTTTGGAGAAACTCATTTCGTTTCTTGTGAAATTTCATAAGAACCGTCTGCATTTGCTTGGAAATTTCAGGGGGAAATTGCTTGGCTGAGTCATTTTTTTCATCACTTCTCTTCTCCCATTCCATCCCCCAAAGTAAATCCACCCTTATAAAAAGAGGCTATGGGAGGGGGTGCAGTTTACAGAACACCCCCCCCCCACTAAAACCTAGAGCTTTCCCTGCTTGGCTCTAATTGACATAACCAAGCAGGTAAACCAACTAAAACTTTAATTATAGATTATAATCACACACACACCATTAATCAGTGGAGCTGAAAGATTGAAGGGTACACCACCAGAGACCAATGTAGAGGTACTTGCTCACTACACCTTGTGCAAAATATGGTGTTAAAGACCCTTTTTATAAAGTTTAGTTATATAAAATTGTATACCACCACCCTGGCTTTCTGTTTCCAAAACAGAAGTGCCCAACTCAGCCAAAAATCAATGAAAAACATCAACTGCAGAACAAAAATAAAGTGTCAACCGAATAATACATGGACATGGTTTTCCTTCCTCTTACCATTCAACGATGCCTTTCAGATTGAAACTAAGTGGCTTTCCTTCTAGTCATTAAAAAAACCCCAAAGTAGGCTGTGAGGGCTTGCCATGCCCACAGCTGGGCCTTAATCTAACCGTCCACTGCCGGCAAGCAGGGGCACATTTGGGTAATATTGGAGCCTGGACCTAAAGACCTTTGGAGCCCCCACTACCACCACTGGAACCCACCCACCCCCCTGCGGCAAGTTAAGTATCATCCCCCTCCACGCGCACACATACACACACTGTCACAAATACAGTATTTTCAACACGTGGCTTCCTGAAGGCACAAACAGCAACTGAACTCACAAGAATGTAAGAAAATAAAACAGGTATGTTCATATTAGCGGAAACATTTCAACACACAACTTAAGGTATTCCTATCCCACATATTTCTTTCCCCATTCCCCCCAATTCTAAAGCACCCAGTACAGGTCATAATCACACTTGGCTGCCCAGCACAGTGCGGGCCAGCGGCAACCACACCACCCAGGACAGACTAAGGAGTATTTGGGGGACCCCAGAGGGTGTGGAGGACTTTGGCCCCGAAGTCCAGGGGTAAGAGTGCCACTGCCAGCAAAATAAGATCTTTAGCTTGCATGACTGGTTCCACTCCCACCAGGCACTGAACCCTCCGTCTTTCAAAAACAATATCAGAACTCAGTAGTGTGGTAAATAAAATGGGTAGGTAGGCGTGAGGTGGAGGTGGGACTGAAATAACAGAAAGAGACACCAGTAAAATTGTTTAAAAACAAGAACTGGTTTACTAGAATAAAAGGTTGCCAAAAAACTCCACCAAAAAAACCCAGTAGGGCAACAAATGACATAAAGTTCAATTGGCAAGAGTTCAGAGTTCAAAACACAAAACAAACAACCTTGCTAGCCTTCTCTCCGAAGGCCCAGCAGGTTCTGGTAGGACCAGCTCCCTCATTGCCGGTTCCGGGGTCATGTGGCCTAGCCTAGAGCATCCATCCCACAGGGGTATCCCCCCAAGCTCCCCACTTACACCAAAGAATCCAAACACTTGAAAAATAGTGACCACACATTTTGCTCCATAACTCCACTTCTATAAGGGCTAAAGCTTAGCTTTTTTTTTTTTTAAAATGAAAGCTGGCAATCTGGGGGAATTAATGGGAGGGATCCAAAACTTGAATCAATTCGAATTGAATCAGGCATGATTCGATTTGTACCCGAATCTAGCCAATAGACCACAGGGGTGATTTGCTTTGTTTCCAAATCACCCAGATCAGCTAGATTCAGGTACAAATTGATTTGTATCCAAATCAATTTGCACATCCCTACTCGTTGCATGATGCATTGTGGGATTCATGGAGGCTGGGACGCATCATCCCCGTCTCTGGAGAGCCACACTGTGTGCAGCAGCACAGACCATGTGGGGGGATGTTCCGTGCCTCCCACCGCCGGACCAGACCATCTGGCAAACAATTCACTTAGTAACATCGCCCAGCCAGAAGAAAAGGATTGTCTGGGGGGGGGGGGGGGTAATTGTTCTAAGGCTTCCACTCCTGCAGCGTGAAGCCCCTTCTCCCTAATCGTGAGAAAGAGCTCAGTCTGTAACTGGGTTGTGAAGTGCAGTTCTGGAAAGGAACTGGGTTCAAAGCTGAAAAGCCACATATGTTGCGGGAAAAGGTCCTCTGGAACCTTGCTCTCCTGTTTGATTCAGCCACTTGCGTTCATCCTTCTGTCACATGGATAGAGAATGGGGCGTCTTGCCAGAACCGAAGAGGATTAGACAGAGTTCCTGCAATTATACTTGTTGCCTGAATGAATGAAGTCAAAGGCACAGGGGTGTAACTATAATAGGGCGACAGTTGTCTGGGGCCTCCCCAAGGCAAGTCACATGACTGACTCCCCCAGCTGCCCACCTGCCCGGGCTTCCTTCAGTTGTATTCATCCTCTGAAATTGATGTGAGTGTTAAGACCTGGAGCTACCAGAACCTCATGTCTTTCTCTAGTACCATTAAATGACTTGCAATGTCCACAATTTACAAAACCTTAAAAAAAATAATTTAGGATGATGTTCTATTGTGGCACATAGGTTATATATATATATGAAATAAATTTTACTATGCTTTTTGTTACCACTATTCAGCCTCATTTAAGATTTCTTTACTTCATGAGCTGAGCTTCAGTGAGGGGGTGGCATTTTAAAATCTTGTCTCTGGGCCCACTACAACCTTGCTACACCCATGCATATGCAGAGAGGATGCATGCTCAAAATAAGCTTTTTATTTCTTGATCAAGAAAAGCACGAGTACAGTCAGAGAGAATCTGGCTGGTACTGCGCATTGGAGCTGTGCAGTTTGCCAGTTTATATAGGTTTCAGCAAACAAGCATATCAGTAAAGCAATTAATACATGTCATTGGTAATTAAGCATACACATTCCAGAGGTGCTATTTAGAGCCTGGAAAGATGAGTTATTACTTGGCCTTTCTGATAACCTTACTCCCTATCAGTATCTGGTGCCAGGGATGTCTATTTTTGCTAGAGTGAGGGATTTAGCTAATAGACTAGTTGCATACCTATATTATCTATCTCCCAACAGGTTCTGGCATTTATTATTTCTGGCCTCCTATCTCACAGTCTTGAGAGGGGCCCGCATTCCTGGTTTGAACACTTCTGACTCAAAACAATTTTCTTGTTTCAAGCCTAGTGGCTCTATATTCTGTTAGGGACATGAACCAAACTAACTTTTATACACTTATTTGATACACTTTTATAAGCTTGGATTAAATAATTCCATATCACATATATTGCATGCAAAGTAACTAAGTGCTGTGAGAAGTTCGAATCCTCAGCATTTTCACCAAGCAAGATTTCAGCCCTATTAATCAGCAGTGAAACAAACAAACCTCAGATAACATCTTTAAATAATCAGTCTTCTTGTTGTGTTTTAAAGAACTTCTGACTGAGTGATTTATGTAACAAACCCTCCTCTTGTCTGCAAAGCCACATTAGCCTGATACTTATACGAGGCTTCATCGCATAATTGTTGGCAGTGGGAATATAAGTACACTTATGCAAACCAAAGTAAAATCTATGGTGAAAAATAACTGAAAATAAACTTTACACAAATCCCTGACAGACTAAACGCTACAGTGCACAAAAATGTCTTTGCCCAGTGCTGAAAGGGAAGGCACCAGGTGTAGAGAGACAGGGAGACTCTCCCACTGACATTACAAAGAAGGTTTCTTGGTGTTTATTTATGGTTGTACGTGCTTATACACACTTTATATACTCTTGTCCTAACTTCCTTCTGCAATAGAGCCCAGTTCCCCTTTGACAAAACTCAGTAGGCCATGGATCGAGTGGGAGATGGAATGCAGAAGAAACTCACCAGGAGATCTTAAAATAATGGCAGGTCTGTGTACCTTTTAAATTGGGGTTCCCCCACACTAATGGGGGTTGATATTTAACAGCCACAGAAGCGAAATAATTTAAGCAGGGTTTTTTAAATGGTATATTTTGCTTCTTCAGCTCTTAACACTGAGCATTTGTACCGCACTCTCAAGTATACTTTGGTCACATTTCTAAGTCCTATTCAGACATTTTGTTGTACGCGTGTACCGATGACTATACACTCGTACATGTTTTTGTGTGAATGACTGTACCTGTGTCCATTTAAAAAGTGAACCTGGATACAGGCCCTTTAAATGCATGGTGCAGTCTGCAGACAGGGCATAAACTGCCATACCTGTGTTCAGCATAACATGTGAATAACTGTACCTGTGTACACGACACCCTCATTGTATAAGTGTTGAAGATAATATCTGAATAAGGCAATAGTCTTCCAAGGATCTCAAGGCAACATATTTGATTCTTCCCCCTCTTTTATCCTCACAACAACCCTGCGAGGTAGGTTAGGCTAAGAGCATGCAATTGGCCCAATATCACCCAGTGGATATTCAAACCCAGCTCTCCGTAACCAAAATTCAGCACCTTAGCTACTAGACTACACTGACTCTCTATGCATTGCCTTGTAATCCTTGCAAGTTTTACAACCTTGGAAGGTCATCCTCCTCATATTGTAGGTTGGGAATGGGAGAGTCCTACTAGGGATGCCTAGTAAGTTCATGGCAGAAGCAAGATTTGAATCAGAACCTTCCTGCTTTGTAACTCAGGCAATCATCACTTCTGGGGGATGCAAACAAAATTACCTGCCAGATGGATTTAACTCTCTCCTAGTGGTTTTTCACTGACCCCTAGGGCTACTAGAAAGAAAGGAACTTTTGACATGCTCAGAGTGCTTTTTCTATGCTGCTGTTACCATTATTCAACATATGTTATATACAGAACATATTGGTTCTGAAGAGCAGCCCTGTGGGTGGGGGACATCTTGCTGCTCTACCAGTGTCCAATAATCCACGACTGGAGCCTCGCTTCACCTCATGAAAGGGCCTGGAGGAGTGGCAGTCCTAAGGGAGGGGTGGCTGTAGTCCTCCCTCACTGCTTGCTCCCCATTCAAAGGCATACTGCCTCTCAAACTGGAGATTCTATAGAGCCATCATGACCAATAGCTGTTGATAGACCTCTCCTCCTCCATGAATCTTAAAGCTACCGGCCATCACCACATCTTGTGGCAGTGAGTTCCAAAGAGTAACTGTGTGGAGAAGTTGTTCCTTTTATCTGTCCTGGACTGCCAATGTCCTGCCCCAAGTTCTAGTGTTATAAGAGAGGTGGCGGGGAGCGGGGGAACCCTCTCAATCCACCTTTTCCATACCATGCATAATTCTAGAAACCTCTATCCTGCCCCCATGCCAGCCACCCTTCCCCTAAATTAAGAAGCTTCATTGCAGGTTGAAGGAGGCAATTTTGACCTGATAAACAACCACCAGGTGAGGAGCAGGCCCCCCTCCCCACTGCTGCTCCTTGGATCAAGTTTGACGGCCTCAGTAGCTGCTTGCTATTTTTGCTCTCTAAAAAAAGCCCAACTACATACCGTCAGGAGAGTGTACGACCCGCCATATAACTTGCCTCCATGGGGAATTCAAATAGGGAGCCTTTTGAGTGTGGATAAATGATTCAAGGGCATGAGAGAAGGACGCCTCCGGGCCTGACTTGAAATATGCATAATTCTCCTTGAGGGAGGGGGATTTTCAAATGTGTAATTAGAGACTGTGATGGCTGCTTTCAGATCCATTAGGTGCCACCCAGTGGGTAAGATAAAGAGGTTTGGCTTAAATGTTGTGGAGGCAAACGGTAAGCCAAGGCAAGTTTTATTTTTTACACGGTACATTTGTCAAAAGGGTAATGTGTGTAGAGGCTGTGTGATATTATTAATTATTGAGCCCTTTGAAGATGCAAAGCACTTCACAGCCTCTGGGCACAATCCAGAGGAAATGAGTGGCAGGAAACAGCCATTCTTGAGCCAAGAGTTTCCCCAACAGGGTGCTCAGCATCTGATCTCAAGAGCCATGATAGGGGGCCAAAGGCGTTCAGATTGCCCACAGATTGGCCCTTTTGTTGACTCTGCCCCCAGCTTCTCATTGGCCCTCGGGGGCTCTGGCTAGCTATAAAAGCTTCCCCGTCAGAACCTGGTCTCTTCAGGATTTGTGGACTGAGGGAAGCAATGTATCCTCGTATGGAGAAATTTTGCTAGAAAGAAGGAGAGGGGCCAACTCTTGAAATGATCTTCCCCAAACCTGATTTTTGGTAGAGGGGTGATGGTGATGGTGGAGGTCAGAGCACTGAGCAGGGCCGGATTAACATAGTAGCAAACGTAGCATTTGCTACGGGCCCCACGTTTTCAAGGGCCCCGCACACCTGGCTTGAACTTCTCGTAGTCTGCCTGCCCCGTCTTTCCGTTCTCTGTTAGTGCTCGACTGTTCGTGCTGACTCTCCTCATTGCCTGCTGTTGCTGCCGCCCATTCTCATCTCCTGTCGGGACCGGAGATGAGAATCGGCAGCAGCACAGCAGCAGGCAGTGAGGAGAGTCCCTCCTGAGTTGGCCCCGAGCGTCCGCCGCCATCTGATCTCTGATTCTAATTGGCTGCCTGAGCCTCCTTGTTTGCACACGCCTCACTCACTTCTCAGGGCTGCTGGGGCTGTGTGCATGTGTGCGCATGTGCTCCCTCCCCTCCTCAGTCATGCTTGCCTGCGACACACTCACACATGCCTGGCTTGAACGTCGGTCTGCCCCTCTGTGTTTGGTGCTGGTGGCGTGCTGACTCTCCTCATTGCCTGCTTGCTGCTGTGCTACCGCTGCCCCCCGCCCCCATTCTCGTCTCCTGTCTCGTCTCCAGTCCCTCCCGAGTTGGCCGAGTGATTCTATGAGCTGGCTGCCTTGCCTCCCCTCTTCACCCATGTGCTTCTAGGGGCTGGGGCTGATAGGTGCAGGCAGCCCCGGTGTGTGCGCTCCCTCCGTCCTCATGCCTGAGACACCGCCTGCACACGGCACTGGCACAATCGCTCCTCCCCCCTATATTCAGCGACGCACGCACCGCACGCTTACTTGTGATCACACTCATCGCTGCTCCGTGGGTGTGCGTGCTTCAGCTTCTCTCGCTCTCTCACGCGCAACACCTGGGACCACCAGTGACCAGCACCACGCTTTATGCTCATGTGTGTGTGTACCCCACCACCACCATTCCCGCAGGATGTGCTGTTGCTGAACCCACTATCCACCACGCCGCTGCTGTCGAATCCAAAGAACCGGGGCTGTGTTGGGCAGGTCAGGTATGTGTGTGGAGTGGGGCCGGGGAAAGAGTGTGCTGAATGAGAAGTGGGCTCAGGCTCTCAGCCCTCCAGCTCCTGCCATGACTATCTCTGTACTGCAGGTTGAACACAAAAGGGGGAGGATGCATGTTTTGCAAAGTTTGTTGGCTGAGTGGGGGCATGGGCCGGGGCACTAGGCAAGATCAAGGGCAGAAATGCAGAGCGCTTGCCACTTATATATTAGTCTTTTCCCCATCTCTCTCTCTCCCAAACGTATTCATCATTCTTATAAACACGGAAACAAACTTAAGTTGCCCAATAGCTGCTCCGTGGTGGTGTGGGCGCTTCTCTGAGAGAACGTGTCTATCCTCCACTGCTTCGCTCATGCTAAATCTAGAAAATTTAACATTTAAATTGTAGTTTTCTTACTTTTGACATTTGAAATTGATACCTACATGTAAGTAATAGTATTACTGAAGTGTCAGACATTTGTTGTATTATCTGGCTGTATAGCCAACGAAAAAATTGAATTACTTTACTATGCAAGTAAATAATTTATGTTTCTATATTTATGTGCATTTTTTAAATCTGGGGCCCCTTCATAACATATGCAACAGGCCCCGCACTAGCTTAATCCGGCCCTGGCACTGAGCTGATTCCGCAGATGTGAAGACTGGGGCTGGGGTGGTGGGAAGATTTAGGGAGAAACCATTTCCCCCCTGAAAGTCTTTGCGGGGGAATTGGGGGGGGGGGGCGGGAGTCCCCCTCCCCAGTTTTTAACATCACTATTCAGATATGGAGTAGCACCCAGACAGTTTTGTTGGGCCTGCTCAAATCTAGCAGCACACCATCTGTTTGTTCACCTAAACTGTATGTGTTAAACTAAGACTGTGTGTGTGTGTGTGTGTGTGTGTGTGTGTGTGTGTGTGTGTGTGTGTGTGATATACCATTTCCCTCTTTTTTAGAGCATGGTACAAAAACATGCAGAAAGAATGGACAAACAGCCAGACTTTCCCCCCTTTTCTGGGCAGAGGGAAACACAAGAAGGCCAGGGGAGGGGAGAATTTGCTATTTAAAAGGCGAAATTTCCCAGGGAAGAAGAAAATAGGTAATAGTCTCATTGTGCAGTTGCAGGATGGTTGTAGTTCCTGCTTCTTTGTTTACAGAAGCCCGATTTAGACAATAAATCCAGGCATATGAATGCATGGAACATGCACACGCTTGCCACACCTGGGCGATGCTCCCTCCAAACTGAGAAGCACCCCCAGTTTTGTGAATCACCTTGAGCTGTTTGGATTGGTGGTATATAATTTGAATGAATGGATTAAGGCATGCATGAATAAATGAATGAATGAGTTTAGACAACCAATTCTGCTTCCAGTTGTGGCAAGAGGTTGCCCTCCTGGTCATTTTAATGTGCCCATCTTTTGTTTAGAATAGTGCATAAAAGCTGTTCCTGTGTTTAACAAGATTTTGTCTTAACAAAGATTTTGTTTTGGAAATAAATATTTTTTGTACAGAGGGAGAAATTCAGTGCAGAAGCACCTACAGACTCTGGTGAGCAACAGATAGCTTCATATTCTTGCAGCTGCTTGGCAACCTTTTCCTGCCAGGGGTGTAGCTAGCGCACAGGAGGCCTGTGCTCGCCACCAGTGGATGGCCCCCATGGCAACATACATGGGTCCCATGCTCGCCCATGGCAGCACTTTGCTGCCGCTCCTGCCGCCTGCTGCCACTGCTCCAGCCACCTTGCTTACCAGCACTTCCTGCTTCTGCCTGGGATCCCGGAGCAGGAAGTGCTGGTAAGCAAAGGAGGAAGAAGTGGGTGGGCCCGAAGCAAGTGAATGAGTGGGTGAGCAGGTGGACAAGGCGGGAGGCAGGCAGTGGAGGTGGGAGGTGGGCGGGCAGCAGGAGTGTCAGAAGCAGGAGTGACCAGGCAACTGGAGGGGGAGGGGAGGGGAGGGGAGGGGGAGGCAGCCCCAAGGGCAGAGGCGTATCTAGGGAAAATAGCGCCTAGGGCAAGCACTGAAATTGCGCCCCCTGTCCAAACATCTGACGCCCATCTTTCAGATAACTTTTCCATAATATCGGCTGAAAAATACAAATCAAGCTCGTTAATCTTTTAATATTTCAAAAAATATTTAGCAGTGGATGTAAGTAAGTAAAACTTTATTTCGGTCGTAGACCAGCAATACAACAATATTAAAATAAAAGCAGTGGATGTAGCCAGACCAAACAAATGCTGGAAAACTACAAATTTCGGTATGCTGGGGCTCATGAAATACCCAAATATTATGTGGAGGTGTACTTGGAAAAACTAAATAGAAGTGCCTGTCTAATTCTCTGCTATGCATTGTCGCATCACGATTACATAAGTTTTAAAAATAAATGGAGAATTTGACTTTTCCCAGATACTCTGAAAATAATTAAAGGATATGCAGAGTAAACTGTGTCACTGCTTGGAATATATTCTAGTATTTCAGAAAGACAGTTAAAATGAGAGAAAGAGAGCAAGAAACTCCCTGTGGGCCTTAATACTAAGGATATTACACTGATTCCAAGACAAACTCATTATTAATAGCCATATTATTAAGACATCACATTTAACTCACTTATCACAGGAAGCAAAGTAAGAGCAAATGAATACAATCTAGCTCATAAGCTTCAGCTCAGTATTCACAAGCCCTGATTCTCTGTACATAGTGCCAATCTGAATATGTGTACAGTGACTGATATTATTATTATAATTTTTAAATTACCTGTAGCCCCTTCGGGGGACTTCCTAGAGGCCATGGGGGGTCTGCAAAGGTCCCCCCTCCTTATGCTGGCCTCTAGGGCCTCACAGGGACCATTTGAGCATGTGCAGTGGTCATTTTTTTAAAAAAGTTTTTTTTTAAAGGCCGCTGAAAACAAAATGGCCACCATGCTTGCTCAAATGGCCTCTGTGAGGCCTGGCATGGCCTCGGGCCTCACAGAGGCCATTTGAGCATGCCCAGTGGCCATTTTGGTTTTGGTGGCCATTTAATTTTTTTTTTAAAAAATTAAGAAATGGTGCCCCCCTTCAAGTGGCGCCCGGGGCACGTGCCCTGCCTGCCCTACCCTAGATATGCCCCTGGTTTCCCCAGTTGTTAGCCATTGTTTAATATCCCCTCCTGGCAAAATGTGATTGAACTGTTTTGATAGTTGTTTATAAAGGCTCGTTAGGTGTTGAAGCAAAAAGCCATGCAGTTCATCGTCACCCCTGGAGCAGTCCAATTTTTAATTTTCTTTGCTCTTTCACTTATTAATTCTGGTGTTATTATTAGATCTTGCTTTTGTTGGTTACATTTTTTCGACCTCTTTAACCCAGCCTGCTTTTTTATTATAATCTATTGGATTGTCTCATAATTTCCCCCAGAATTGCACTGTTTCTTCTTTATTTGGTGTTTCAATGTTTCATTCAATTTCTCCTTCTATGCTTTGGTAGAAACGTTTCTGATTTGACTGGAATTGGAGATTCTGCCTATGTTGTGTAATTCTAGCTTCGTATCTGCTAATTTTCTTTGACACTGCTGTTATTTGCTGCTTTATTATTTCCAGGACTTCTCTAATTTTCCTTGAATCTAGGTGGTATTTTTGGATCAGATACTGTTTGGTGTTTTCATTCTTCAGCTTCTTGTCTTTCATATCTTTCAATTTACTAGCATCTGATCTGAGCCTGGAGATTTTATTTTCTAGTCTAATCTTCCATTTAGGTGATGTACTACTTTCTTTTTTGACAGGTGCACTGATCTTATATCCGAGCTCTTGTGTTGTTATTGTTGCTGCACTGTACATTAGTTGGTTTGTTTCTTGCAAATTATTGGTTGTTATTTCTGCAAGTGCAGCATTGACATCTTTTAATGCCTGAGCAAGTTGTTTTTTGGCAACTCTTTTTAGAGCTGGAAGTCGAACCCTGGTGGTTGTTTGGTTCATGTGCTCAGTTATTTTTTGCTTTAGTTCTTGTTGCTTTTCTGTTAAACGGCATTCAGGATTTTTAGGTGAAGGCAAAGGGGAGGTTGCCTGGCTTTGATTTTGAAACAGTTCAGCAACAGTGGCACCCTCTATTTCCAACACCTCCTCCATCTGCGCCTGAGCAACTGCTTCAGTTGGTGGTAATTCTTCTTCCATATCTTGATCCTGTTATGCTCTTTGCAGTTCTTCCAGCTCAACTCCTGTGAATACTTTATTTCTTATTATGAATCTTCTCTGGTCTGCTAGCCTTTGTTCTGTTATTTCTGTATCTGGATGCTTCTCTTTCCAAATTTGGTACATTCTTTTTAAATAACCTCTTCTAGTTGGACTAGACTTGTAATAGCAGATCATTATTTCCTTGTTGGCATTTTTCGTATATTTTTTGACGTTTCTTCCAGTAACCTTGCAGTCTCCAGCCCTGGTTGCTCAACTGAAGATCCTGAGTCCTGTTGCCCACTTGCCACCAGATGTCCAGGGACTCCAGCACCTGGCGTGGTCCTTGTTGACCCGGGCGACGACCGATCCGGTATAGATTTATTAAAGTTACGTCTCACCATATTGTTGATGGGAGAGGCACTCTTCGACTGGCTCCTCTGGTGAGACCTGTCCAGTATGGTTGGACCTCTGGCATAGCTCTCACCTTCCTTAAAGCACGCAAGCCCCACAACCACGCCAAGGTAGTGCCTCACTGGGGGGTTGTTGTTGTTGTTGTTATTTAACATTTATATCCCGCTTTTCCTCCAAGGAGCCCAGAGTAGTGTACTACATACTTGAGTTTCTCCTCACAACAACCCTGTGAAGTAGGCTAGGCTGAGAGAGATGTGACTGGCCCAGAGTCACCCAGCTAGTATCATGGCTGAATGGGGATTTAAACTTGGGTCTCCCCGGTCCTAGTCCAGCACTCAGCAGTAGAGAAGGGATGACCAATGTCTTGACCCCTCTAGTCATCTGACTCACTAGTCTGTCCCCCTCTGTCATTGAGACATGAGACAGGATAGAGTCCTTCACTTCCAACACTAAGGACACCTTGGAACACTGGCAGCTCCAGCTCTGCTTCCTGCTCCCAGAAATTGGCCATAGTGTGATCCAGTTCTATTTATATGCCAGTGGAGCATTGCCAAGGAAGTCCAACACAGATGCACTGGACTTCAGAAGAGGAAACTTCTCAAAAATGAGGGGGCTAGTAAGAAGGAAGCTGAAAGGGAAAGTCAGGAGGGTCAAATCACTCCAGAAAGCATGTGACATATTCAAAATCACAATACTAGAAGCACAGTTGGAATGTATATGAAGAAGGAGGACAGGTACCACCAAGTTCAGGAGGATGCCAGCGTGGGCTAACAAGTAGAGTCAGGGAAGCTATAAAAGTGAATAAGAGATAAACCTTGGGGTCATGGTGGACAGCTCATTGAAAGCCCAGTTCCATGCTAGGGATCATTAGGAAGGGGCTATAAAAATCTATGGTGGGACCACATTTGGGGTAATGAGTACAGTTCTGGTTACCACATCTAAAAAGGGACACTGTAGAACTGGAAAAGGTGCAGAAGAGGGCAACCAAGATGATCAGGGGCCAAGAGCACCTTCCTTATGAGGCAAGGCTTGGATGACTTTAAAAGGGGCTTAGACAAATCCACAGAGGACAGGTCTATCAATGGCTACTAGTCTGGGGTCTATAGTCCAGCTCCAAGCCTCAGAGGCAAGGTGCCTCCAAATACCAGTTGCAGGGGAGCAACAGCAAGAGAGAGGGCGTGCCCTCAGCTCTTGCCAGTAGGCTTCTCAGAGGCAGCTGGAGGGGCCACTGTGTGAGACAAGATGGTGGACTAGATTGGCTTCCTTGGGCCTGATCCAGCAGGGCTGTTCTTATGTTCTTTTGTTCTTGCTTCCAGCATCTTCCCAACCTGGCTAAGCTTTGTGATGTTCTTTCTGCTCTAAAATCTAAGAGCCAACCTGATTGATTGATTGATTGATTGATTGATTGATTGATTGATTAAGTGCCGTCAACTCAGTGTCGACTCTTAGCAACCACATAGATAGATTCTCTCCAGGATGGTCTGTTTTCAACTTGGCCTTAAAGGTCTCTCAGTGGTCCATTCATTGCTGTTGTCATCGTGTCTATCCATTTTGCTGCTGGTCGTCCTCTTCTTTTCTTTCCTTCAACTTTTCCCAGCAATATGGACTTCTCAAGGGAGCTGGGTCTTCGCATAATGTGTCCGAAGTATGATAGTTTGAGCCTGGTCATTTGTGCCTGGAGTGGAAATTCTGGATTGATTTGTTCCGTGATCCATTTGTTTGTTCTCCTGGCTGTTCACGGTATCCTCAAAAGTCTTCTCCAACACCAACGTTCAAAAGCGTAAAAGCTACATGTGCCCTTAAGCACATCTTTAAAAGACACGTTTAATGTGGAAGGGGGCTAGAAGTGGTCCTACTGTCTTCAGACAGAAGCCAAATAGGTCCCAGATCTGAGCCAGGAGCATTTGGCACTGCATGCTAAATGCTAACCCATTTAGCATGTAGTGAGGGGCGTTAGCACTTTCCTTTTCTGCTATTTTCACCCCAAAACATTCCCCCAAAGCAGTGATTTGCCGCACATCATCACTTTGGACAAACTGCTGCTTGGGGTGGTGGTGGCAGTTGATTTCTGAGGTGAAAACAGTGCAGGGGGCAGGGGCTTAGCAAGGTTGGAGTGGGCCCAGAGACAAGATTTTAAAATGGTATACACACACAAACATACTTCACAATATATAGTACACTCACACTCACATCCCCATTATGAATACGGTGAATACTTAGTTCACATTGAATTGAGTTTCTTTTACTCTCTGCTCCTACCGATCTCCAAGAGACGCAACATAATTCATAGGGGGTGCAATACAGGTGGGCAGGGAGTCATGTGATGTGCCTCTGGGGGGCCCCTCGAGGCAGTGGGGCCCCAAGACGGCTGCCTCCCCTTGCCTAATAGTAGTTACGCCCCTGGCAGGGGGTTAGCGCTAAGACCTCCTCACCATGCACCATACTCCCAGGCTAGATGGCGGCCTATTTGGTTTATTTTTAAAGAATAAAATATTATTTAAAAATTTAAAAGATTAAATCTACATTAAATATGCCTTCTAAATGTGCATGATGGCACACGTAGTATGCGTCTAAAGGGCTTCCTTTGTTTTGAGTATGTTGATCAGTCTGCAAACTTGATTTGCAGGCTAACCCAATGGGCTCTTTTTGACAAAATAACATGCAACAGATAGTGGCTGGGATTCTGTGCAGTGCCCCATTTTGAGGAGGAGCAGTAGAGCACCTGGGTAAATTTGGAGCCTGGACCTGAAGGGTGTCATAGGCCCCCCTGTCGCCCCGGCTTGAGGGGGTTTCTGGGTGCAAGTTAATTCTTTTGTTTTGTTTACTTTTTTTCAACCGCCGGAATATGAAAACAGGGGTCAGCTGGCGGGGTGCAGACTGAGGTGCCCAAATGATTTCAGGCCATTTAGGGGCCATTTAGGGGCTCTCTGTACACGTGCAGAGCTCTTGCTGCCACCTCCGCCTCCCCTGCCTTGGTCTGCACACGCGCCCCCCCAGCCCCCCCTGTCTTTGATGCCATCCCTGTCATGCAGCGCCGCTTGAACAAAGTTGTTTTTAAAAAAGATTTAACTTGCCCCACTCCGACCCCCTGTGGTCAGCAGCAGGGTGGGTGTGGGGCAATGCCGGGGCTCTGGGGAGGCCCCCCAGAACATTTGGAGGTCCCCCCGGAGACAGGAGGCCACGGACCAGATCCCCAAGGTCAGTGGCAAAGTATGCCTCTGGGTAGGTGCCCTGCCTGCACTGTTGCGTGGTCCTAAGATACCGTCCATGCAGTTGCCCTGGAGCGCAATTGTGAAAATGCCACAAGTTGTGCAGACGCAGTAGTCTAAGTTGGGCAAACTTGGGTTCTCAGATGTTGCTGGACCCCAACTCCCATCATCTGAAGCCACAATGGCTGGAGTTTGAGAGCCCCTGCGTTCAAGGGTGGCCTAAGGCATTGCAGCACCTGAGATGAGGTGCCAATGAATGCAGCCTTGTCCTTGGTGGGGGCCAGCCCACCTTCAAAACTGACCCATACAAGCTTTGAGAGTAGTGCGAGGAGCAGAGAAGGTTGCCAGCAGCCTCCTCTTCTCTTTTCATGCTCCTTGTAGGTTTTGTAAGGAAGGCATAATTAAAGTGTGAGGTGAGGCCTTCTTTGCAAAGTTCGCGAGGGGCAGATCAGTCCCGAAGAGCCGCTACAATGGTATTCAAATAGAGAAGAGAGCAATTGCTGCCCTGCTGGCAAACCAGTACTCTGCCTCCTGAGGTCTGGCCCTGCCTGCAAGCCCTTAGGTGACTGGCAATTTGCATTACAGATGAAAGCAGACTTGACGGAACAAGTGAAAGATTTGAGTTGGGGTAGTCAGCTTGTTTGTTTGACCATATTTATTCTCAGTTCCCTAATTTTGGCTTGATGGACAAGAATCCAGAACTTGAGGGTTTCAACGTGAGTGTAAGTGCCCATAGCCGGAAGGGAGGAGTGGGTGGCTGAAGAAAAACGCCTAGGGAAGAGCTGAGTTAGCAGAGGGTAGGAAATGCATTTGATGAGGTTACTTCTGCTTTACTCAGCCACGAGGAGGAGAGAGAAATCGAAGAACTCTCCTGCTGCTTGAAATGGTTTTTCTGACCTTTGGGTGCTGCTTTACTGCCGATTGTATGTGTAGAAAAATGCAGTAAATGTGGACTGAAATAAAATAAATACAAAATAATTCCATGGGTAGTGTGTCGGAAGTCCACTCCCAACCATCCTGGAGACCTCAACACCACCTTCAAGTCTGTATCCATCATCTCAGGCAGGGAAACTGTTAGGCAGGGCATTAGCGGTCCATGAACAGAAACCCTGTCCTGTCTTAAACACATATCATCGGGTGCAAATGCTTGAAATCAGCAAGGGAGGTAGAGATCCTCAGTGGATCACACCCTCCTTCCTACCCATCAGCTTGTAGGTGATGCTGTACCCTGAAATCCTGTGGACACATTGAGATTCACCCTTTCCTCTTTGTCCAGCAGGGTCTCTGTAATACATGCCATGCTCATCCAGAATGAAACTAGGGGTGTGCAACCAGCTCAAATCCAAAACCAGTTTGACATTGAACTGGTTTGGTTCGAAGGTTCAGGGTCGAGCCGAACCACCCCCAGTTCGGCTCAACCCTGAACCAACCACCACCACAACCCTGCAGTTTGGGGGTTCAACGAACATTTTTTTTACTCCCTCCGGGGAACTTCTCCAAGGTGGCAGGGTGTGTGTCAGCAGAGGTTCCCCCTCCCCCCTGCCGGCCTTCCTTCTATTACAAATTGCCCAAATCGGGCGTCGTCGGCCCTTTCCGGGCCTATTCCCTGGCGTGGTGGCCATTTTGGAGGCCACCCCACCTGTGCAGTGGGACCCTGCATGGCCGGGTCATGACATATTTCCCCAAGTATTTTCACATTTCCTACCTAAGCAGTGGGAGTGATAATATGTTGTGATGTATGCATTTAAGAACGTATTTTTCTGCACTTCTACAGAATGCATAGAACTTATGGGAAATGACTGTGTTTTATAAAACCAGTTCTGCTGGAGAATGGGAGGGCTGCAAAACTTTGCATTCTGTTTTGAATTTCTGCAAGAGAAAGAATCCCAGTAACTTGCTTAGCATGCGAAAGTTGCTAAATTTAATTCTGAGATATGCGCGCTCAACAGTGAGCACTTTACGCAAAACTAATTGACAAGTCATCTGTCTATTTTTGCACAGCCAATTATGGTTATTTTAAGAATGGTGCACAGCAGACAGTTTAATGGCACCTCTGTTGTTTTGTAAGCAGACTTACTTATTTCTCGCTTGGAGTGAATTCTGGAAAACCCAGATCTGCAGGTTTTCCAAGCGGTTCCATCTGAGCAGAGAACAGTTTAATGTGGAGAGGAACACTCCCACCCAGTCGTGCAAGTCTTCAGAACGTTTTTGGGTGAGTTTTGTTTTGCTGGGTTAGAAGATGAACATGTGCCACTTTTCAAAACAAGGCAGATGGCCTGCCTGATGCATGACAGGGGAGGAGCCAGACTCAAGAATGAACCACCATTTGGCTGCAGAAATGTCTGTCTGTAATGTACGTTGAAGAGCCCGGTTCACACTGCAGGCACAACATCAGCAACCCTATAAAACCCTACTGTCACCCTCAGAATGCACAGAAAGAGTAGCTGGGAAACTGCTAGGTTCATAGGAACATAGTGAGTTGGCTACTGAGTCTGACCCTTAGTCCATCTAGCTCAGTATTGTTTACACTGACAGGCAGCAGATTTCCAAAGTTTCAAGCAGGGGTCTGTCCCAGCCTTACCCAGAGATGCTGCCAGGCAGTGAACCTGGGGCCTTCTATAGTGGCTCTGTCAATGACCTTCATCCCCACCCCCAAAGGTGGCATAAATGGGTCTCCCATCCAGGCACTGACCACATCAAGACCTGCTTAGCTTTAGCAAAATGGCTATATTGTGTGCCCATAGAACATGCTTTGGGATCCAGATCAATTCATCACCTCCTTGACAGAATAATTCCCTTTCTCAAGAAGGCGGATCTGGCCACTGTTACCCATGCCTTGGTCATGTCATGGCTGGATTACTGTAATGCGTTCTACGTGGGGCTGCCCTTGAAGAATATCTGGAAACTGCAGCTAGTGCAAAACGCGGCAGCTAGGGTTTTATCTGGAGCTGCCCGGTGGGAGCATATCACACCCCAAGAGCTGCACAAGAGCTGCACTGGCTACCAGTTTATTTCCGGGTCCAATTCAAGGTGCTGGTTTTGACTTTCAAAGCCCTTGAATCAAGTTAAGCGAAGAGAGCCAATCAGGTTAAGGCGATTCTACCGGTTCTGGAGGGGGTTGCACTCCCCTTGAAGGAGCAAGTACGCAGCTTGGGGGTATTACTGGACCCGGCTCTGCTTTTGGAAGCTCTGGTGGAGGCGGTGGCCAGAGGTACCTTTGCACGGCTTCGGCTTGTGCGCCAGCTGCGTCCCTTTCTCAAGAAGGCAGATCTGGCCACAGTTACCCATGCCTTGGTCACGTCGCAGCTGGATTACTGAAAGGCGCTCTACGTGGGGCTGCCCTTGAAGAATATCCAGAAACTGCAGCTAGTGCAAAATGCAGCAGCTAGGGTTTTATCTGCCCGGTGGGAGCACATCACACCCATCCTGAAAGAGTTGCACTGGCTACCAGTTTGTTTCCGGGTCCAATTCAAGGTGCCGGTTTTGACCTTTAAAGCCCTTAACGGTTTGGGCCTGGGATACCTGAGTGACCGCCTCCTCCCAAAGGTTGCTGCCCACTTGATGAGGTCATCTGAGGGGGTTCTGCTCCAGGTGCCAACAATGAGGGAGGCTCGGTTGTCATGTACACGGGACAGGGCCTTCTCTGTTGCTGCCTCTGGACTCTGGAATGCTCCCTGGTGGCTATTAGCTCCTCAGTCTCCATCACAGTTTTTAGAAAGCGTGTTAAATCTTGGCTTTTAACCCTAGCTTTTATATGATTGTCTCTACTGTGCTTCTTTGTATATTGTATTTTGTATGGTTATTTTATGCTTGTATTTTAAATTTTTTTAGTCAGATTCATGTTTTTATATTTTAGCTTAATATTTTAATTGTGTATTTTTATAGTCTTGTTTTAATTTTTCTGTGTGAATCGCTTTGGGATTGTTTTAATGAAAGGTGATATATACATTTAACAATCAATCAATAAAATAACAAATAAGAACATAAGAACAGCCCTGCTGGATCAGGCCCAAGGAGGCCCATCTAGTCCAGCATCGTGTTTCACACAGTGGCCCACCAGATAGCAATAGCAATAGCACTTACATTTATATACCGCTCTATAGCCGAAGCTCTCTAAGCGGTTTACAATGATTTAGCATATTGCCCCCAACATTCTGGGTACTCATTTTACCGACCTCGGAAGGATGGAAGGCTGAGTCAACCTTGAGCCTCAGATGCCTCTGAGAAGCCCACAAGCAAGAGGTATGTGCTTGCCCTCCCTCCTGCTGTTGCTCCCCTGCAACTGGTATTGAGAGGCATCCTGTCTCTGAGGCTGGAGGTGGCCCATAGTCACCAGACTAGTAGCCACTGATAGACTTGTCCTCCAGGAATTTGTCTAAGCCCCTTTTAAAGCCACCCAAGCTAGTGGCCATCACCACATCCTTTGACGAATGGGTTAAGTACCATAGCCCTGGTTCTAATGTTATGTGAGAGGGAGAAAAATGTCTCTCTCTCCACACCATGCGTAAATTTATACACCTCTGTAATGTCTACCCTCAGTTGTCTTTTTTCTAAATTAAAAAGCCCCAGGTGTTGCAACTTGTAGCCTTGCCTCATAAGGAAGGTGCTCCAGGTCCCTGATCATCTTGGTTGCCCTCTTCTGCACCTTTTCCAGTTCTACAATGTCCTCCTTAAGAAACGGTGACCAGAACTGTACGCAGTACTCCAAATGTGGCCACACCATAGATTTGTATAAGGGCATTAGAATATTTAGTATTTTCATTTTTAACCCCCTTCCTAATGATCCCTAGCACGGAATTGGCCTTTTTCACAGCTGCTGCACACTGAGTCGACAAAGATGGGGCCAAAAGTCTCAGCATAGACCTGCCCATCCACCATGCACATGTTATTGTCAGCACCCGTTCAGCATTGCTCAGGCCACTTACTCCACTGTGATGCATTTTCCTGAAAGGCAGTATAGGAAGCTTTATGTTCCCAACAGAGCAAAGCAGTTGGCATGAATGGACGAGAACAGACCTGCTTTTTGACACCTGTCAAAGCAAGCCTTGTAAATCAAAATCAGGCAAGGCAAGCACCCAATCCAAGCTCAGATGCTCCAGCTCAGCCTATTCAGTAGGGACAGGCCCTGTTTCTCATCCCTTTTCCTGGTAAGTCACCTTGGGAACCTAGGAAGCTGCCTTTTACTGAGTCAGACCATCAGTCCATCTAGCTCAGTATTATCTGCATAGACTGGCAGCGGCTTCTCCAAGCTTATAGGCAGGAGTCCCTCTCAGCCCCATCTTGGAGATGCTGCCAGGGAGGGAACTTGGAACCTTCTGCTCTTCCCAGAGTGGCCCCATCGCCTAAGGGGAATATCTCACAGTGCTCACACATGGAGTCTCCCATCCAAATGCAAACCAGGGTGGACCCTGCTTAGCAAAGGGGACAATTCATGCTTGCTATCACAAGAACAGCTCTCCTCCCTTCCTTCTTTTGTCCCTCTAGTTTTGTGGCTGTCTTGTTAAAATGTTTAATGCAAGTCTGTTTGTTTATTACATTTCTATACTGCCACAGAACAACATATTGTGGCGATTTACAAAGCAAACAATAAAACAAGAATTAAAACCAAATTAAAAGAGTTATAAGAATTTTAAAGCAATTTTAAAAGGCAGAACAATAAAAACCAACTTACAGCTAATTAAAGGATAGTTGGTCTTGTTGTAGCAAGCATGACTTGTCCCCTTAGCTAAGCAGGGTCTGCCCTGCTTGCATATGAATGGGAGACGAGAAGTGTGAGCACTGCAAGAAATTCTACTCAGGGGATGGAGCCACTCTGGGAAGAGCAGAAGGCTCCAAGTTCCCTCCCTGGCAGCATCTCCAGGATAGGGCTGAGAGAAACTCCTGCCTGCAACCTTGGAAAAGCCGCTGCCAGTCTGTGAAGACAATACTGAGCTAGATAGACCAAGGGTCTGACTCAGTATATGGCAGCTTCCTATGTTCCTAAAGGCTTGGTGAACTAAATGTGTTTTGAGTGCTCTTTTAAAACCTACTACCCAAGGGGAAGCTCTTTCAATAACAGGGAGTTGTTGCCAGCATGATCATTGCTCTTCCCCAGGGAGCTCCTAGAGCAGGAATGCACAACTTCAGCCCCATCATCTGTATTGACCACGGTGGCTGGAGATGATGGGAGCACTAGGTTACCAGAGAGAGCGTCTTGCTTCATATGTCCCAACCGTGACCTTAAGATTTTCTTCAGAGGCTCTGTTTTGTGCTCCTGCCAAATGAGGAGTGCTACTAGGGAGAGGGCCTTTTTGGTGGTGGCTCCCCATCTATGGAATAGCAAGAATAGCAGTGATGGACACTGGGAGTGTGGGGGACTACTGAATTCCCTGGGGCAGGGATTTCCACATGCACAGGAACCATATAGTGTAGGGGTTCTGAACCTTGTGTCCCCAGATGTTGGACTACAACTCCCATCATCCCCAGCCTCACAGGCTTTTGGGATGATGGGAGTCGTAGTCCAACAACATCTGGGTTCCCAAGTTTGGGAGCCCCTGCTATAGTACACAGCTTGCCATTTTGCACACTGCAACTGCATATGACACATTGTGTGTGCTTTTCTAGTACATCTCTATAACCAGATCATTCATGTTTAAAAGCATGGAGGACAGGATATTGCATAATGCATTAGTAATACAGCAGAGAGAGGAGAGATTTCAGCGATGCGTAGCAGTGGAAGGGGTGGGGTTCCTGGCATGCTCCATTGTGTTATAATTGGGATATTACAAGTGTGTGTCCCTGCCTGCGGGTGTAGTACAGAGCAGAGCCGGACAGAATAGAGATGGATTTCTACGGAAAAAGATCTCTGAGTGAGTGATCTGCAAAGGATTCTGACTCCCAGCTGTTCAGCAACAACAAGGCTTCCTTTCCACCTAAGTTAGGCTAATCATAATCATAATCTTTATTACGGTCGTTGACCAGCACAATTAGGCTAATCTAACGAAGGAAGCCTAAGAAGAAAACCAAAAGTGGGTTTTTGTGCAGGACTGTGAGCTCAGTTCCTCAGCTGAGCATGTCCTCTTCCTTAATTTTGTTTGATCATCCACATGAACCACTGTTATGCACATGGCTGTAGACCTCGGGTGTCTAGTTAAAAAAAGAAGGAAATTCTGCAGTCCTGAAAGTGTGGCTGTCCCTGCCGGAGAGCGAGAGAGAGTCAGAGTGCTGTAGTGGTCAGAGCATTAGACCAGGGCTAAAGGGACCCAGGTTTATTTTGGCACATTTCTATACTGCCCCATATACCAATCTCTGGGCGGTTTGCAATTATGTCTAGAAAGTCCACAGGGTGTTGTGACTTTGGGTCAGTCACCATTTTTCAGCTTAACCTACCTTGCAGGACTGTTGTGAGGTTAAAACGAGATCCCACGGACATGCTGCTTACCGCTGGAGTGCGTAGGTTGGCCTGGTTGGGATTCACCTGTTCAGCGAGTGAGCAGCCTAAAAGAACCTCCCGACTAATTGCACCAGTGCCGCAGGGAAGCGGCAATTTTTGACACCCTCCCCTTCCCCAGAGAGCCTTCTGTGCCACTTAAAAAATATGCCCCCGAGGGATGCGCAGCCCTCAGGGATTTTCAGGTGGCACAGAGAGTGTCCTGGGGAAGGGGGAGTCATCAAAAACCACCCCTTCCTTGGAGCACTGGTGCAGTTGGTCTGGAAGTACTGCTAGTCTACTCTGCTTGCGGCCCCAGGCTTCCTTGCTCTGAATGTCAGCCACCAGCTTTGTGGGCTTTTCCGCCCAGCTACCAGACTCTGTGGCCTGATTCTCCAGCAACAGGCAGGGTTTATTCTGAGCTTTCCCCCCAACTGCAGAAGCAGCAGCCAGCACACTACCCACCCCTACTCTGTACCCCCTCACTTTTTATAACCGACGGAGTCAGAGAGAGCAAGAACAAAGAAAGGGAGAAAGTCTCTTTCTCTGTGTTTGTTTTGCACTGCTGTGTTTAAATAGAGTTCAATGCAAGCCAATGAATGTCTTTGACGAGTCAAGCAATTAGCCCTTTAATCTACTATTAGGGTATGAAGGTTGAATGGAAACAGTATTCATCTTCATTATTTTTAAAAATCATTTACCTTTTTCTCATCTACTTCTTTTTAAGAAACAACCTTTTCAAACCCCCAGATGTCCAGCTGCAGAAAAACTTATTTCACAGCATTTATATTTTTTTATTTTTGGGACACTGCACAAAACGTGCAAACCACCTCCTAGTCCCACTCCCTAATCAGCCATTTCTGGGAGTTTCCAAGAGATTACAGCATAGCTCTTTATGGCACATGACCAATATTCAAACAGGGATTTTTGAACACTGACTGTTGGGCATTTGAAAAGAGGATTTCTTGGGAAACACAACAAGCATTGTGTTCAACATTTACTGCGGTAGAAGTTTTTGATGTTCATCTACATACAAAATACCTTTTGGATGCCTTTTGTTTTGGACTGATGAAAGATGACGAAATGTGCAATTTATAGTGCTATACACGTCTCTCATTCCCCCCCCCCTTATATTGTCTTTATAGCACAATTTATGTATTTATAGATTCACCTTTGTATGTTTACATCTTGTACATTTTGTATTGAAAATATCTGAAGCATTTTGTCTCTCATAAGCACTTATTGTATTTGTGCTTCTACACCCGTCTCCTAACCTGTGAAAAGAAATCATCATCACTGAACTCTCCGGAGCAGACTCCTCTTGTTTCAGGCCCTGAATGCCAGTAAAACCAGCAGTCCCATTGTAGACCTGCACAAATGAAGACGCACAATAGTTTGTGGCTTTCTTGAAGTACCTTTTTCCTGACCTCTTACAGTATTCACACAGCAAATGTTTGTTTTTTCTTGTTACAGATAACGCCTCTTGCTCTGGGTCTGGCGCTTTTTCTGTGTCTAACAATGGAACCGCCGACAAACTTGGGCGACAGCAAAAGCAATTTCCTCAGTCACTGGCTGCAAAGGGGTGGGGGTGGGGTGGGGTGCGGAGGGGGGGTTGAGCAACAATGGAATTGGTATGGTGAGATTTTCTCCCACAATGTCATTGTGGGGTTATAGCAAAATATGTTGTACTCAGGCCAGGAAGGATCAGATCCCTATTATTAACAGGTTGGTTACGGGCTAATATTAGAGTTCCAGTGGTCAACTGATTTCTTCCTTGAGGTTTCCAAAATAGTACTACTGACACTGGTCGAATGGGATGGATGTATTATATCACAGATCGCAGAATACATTTTTTTAAAAAAACTCTTACATTTTAGCTTCTTATAGATCAGTTCTCAATTATTATTAAGATATTACCAATCCAAGACTTTAACCCAAACAAATCTGGGTATAAAAAACTAGTTTCCCCCCAGAAAAAAAGAGGCCGACACTGTCCCCCACTGCCAGCTGCCTCCCCCCACCCCGGGTCCCCCCCCCAGGCATTCACATCTCTAGTACATCCTATCAATTCAGGGAAATTTAGCTCATGCACACAGAGAAGATATTGCAACACTGGATTTCCCAAACTGAATTTCTCATGTGCCAGAAATGCTGCCAGTTTGTACTCCAGGAAATTTCTTCTCTCCCTTGAGGTTGCTAAATCCCTCCTTCTGCACGAGATTGCTAAATGCCTATTCAGGGATTGTAAACCAAAACCTCAGAGAGGTTCAGCCACAAAATAGTGTGTATCCTTTTGAGTTCTTCAGAATATTGTGGTTTTGGTTAGTCCGAACAAATTTTGCTAGGAACTAATAAAATCACGGCCTGGATTTCTCTAATGGACTGACATAGCTTCTTATGCTTAATTACTTACCGAATACTTTCCCAGGCACGAATGCAGAAACAGTGATGGGTATTTGTGAAGAGTCAATGCAGGCGAATTAAGAATTTCTCATCTGCTTAAGCAAACAATAGTGTCCCAAATATAGGACATTAAGACTTTCAGCCTAGGCACCAGGTGCTGCCAATCAGAGGAATGATGCAGTGACCTTTCATAGCCTCCTCCTGGTGCATCCCCCCTCCACTGACCAAATCTGCGTCCTCACATTTCATAGTACAGTCATCCCTTGACAACCATGGTTTTACCAACCGCGGTTTTGAGTATATGCAAATTGGAAATTGTGACCGGTCTTGCCAGCCACGACCTGAGTATCCACACTTGGTGAGGTTGTTTAATGATTGGAGTGGGGTGTTTCCATTATATGTGTGTGTGTGCGTGTGCGGGGGGGGGGAGTCAGAGGTTTGATCTGCTCATTCCACTTGGTAATCCTTGCTGACCTTGCTGTCCCTTGCCAGTTAAAAATGCCTTTGAGTGATTTTGAGGGCTTGAAAAGTTTCCAGAGGTTCGATCTGCTCATTCTTCTTGGTGACTCTTGGTGATATTACAGGATTTATTTTTGTGTGTGTGATTTGTTTAGCATTTGGGGGGGGGGTATGTTTTCCTTTATTTCTAGGTCTTTTTGTGGTCGTGGTTCCCCTATCCCGCTGTTTCCCATAGACTTTAATGCCTCACCAACTGTGAATTTGCCAACAGTGACAATTTTCCAGCATGGAACTCTAGCATGGAATCTGAAGGATGATTAACTGGCATCTGTCAGCCAGAGTTGCACCCAGCAGCTCTAAGCAATGGAACTTTCCTCTTTCCTCTTGCTGCACGCCTGCCTCCTCGCTCTGTATCTCAGCTGCTCTCTCAAAACTGATTTGATATTGAAAATCCGTAGATATTTACAGAGAAAAATAATGGTTTGACTGCAGTTACAAGAAGCTTATTGATGGGCAGTAGCTCCTGCTCAGAAAAATACAGACATTGAAAAGTTTGCTACGATATTAGAATGTGTTCCCATGTAGACATTCTATCCTGCTGACCGGGGGGCAAGGGGACAATGGAGTCCGGGGGGGGGATGGTTGGGGCAAGGCAACTCCTCGTCCTTGGCTAGGGAATCCCCTTGCCAGCCGGGAGTGTGAGGTGCGCCCCTCTCCTCCCCATCCCCATCAAGTGTTTCTGTGAAATGGGCGGACGGAAGAGGGTCTTAACGGATCCATGGGCGTAGCAAGGTTGGAGTGGGCACAGAGACAAGAATTTAAAATGCCCCCCTCAGTGAAGCTCAGCAGCATTATCTATCTATCTATCTATCTATCTATCTATCTATCTATCTCTTTTGGTCATTGACCATAAATAAAGGAATCTGAATCTATGTATCTATCTATCTAAAACACGAGCCAGCGCGGTGTAGTGTTTAGAGTGCTGGACTAAGACCGGGGAGACCCGGGTTCAAATCCCCATTCAGCCATGAAAACTAGCTGGGTGACCCTGGGCCAGTCACTTCTCTCTCAGCCTAGCCTACTTCACAGAGTTGTTTGAAAAAGAAACTCAAGTATGTAGGCTGTGGAGGAGCTGTGGGCTCCTTGGAGTAAGAGCGGGATATAAATGTTTAATAAATAAATAAATAAATAATCAATCCCCCAGGGAGGCATTACCTTAGCGTGGTTGTGGGGCTTGTGTGTTCTGAGGAAGGTGAGAGCTATGCCAGAGGTCCAACCATACTGGACAGGTCTCACCAGAGGAGCCAGTCGAAGAGTGCCTCTCCCATCAACAATATGGTGAGACGTAACTTTAATAAATCTATACCGGATCGGTCGTCGCCCGGGTCAACAAGGACCGTGCCAGGTGCTATAGTCCCTGTACATCTGGTGGCAAGTGGGCAACAGGACTCAGGATCTTCAGTTGAGCAACCAGGGCTGGAGACTGCAAGGTTACTGGAAGAAACGTCACTTAACCAGAAAAAATATATGAAAAATGCTGACAAGGAAATAATAATCTGCTATTACAAGTCTAGTCCAACTAGAAGAGGTTATTTAAAAAGAATGTACCAAATTTGGAAAGAGAAGCATCCAGTTACAGAAATAACAGAACAAAGGCTAGCAGACCAGAGAAGATACATAATAAGAAATAAAGTATTCACAGGAGTTGAGCTGGAAGAACTGCAAAGAGCAACACAGGATCAAGATATGGAAGAAGAATTGCCACCAATTGAAGAAGTTGCTCAGGCGCAGGTGGAGGAGGTGTTGGAAATAGAGGATGCCACTGTTGCTGAACTGTTTCAGAATCAAAGCCAGGCAACCTCCCCTTTGCCTTCACCTAAAAATCCTGAATGCCGTTTAACAGAAAAGCAACAAGAACTAAAGCAAAAAATAACTGAGCACATGAACCAAACAACCACCAGGGTTCGACTAAAAACAGTTGCCAAAAAACAACTTGCTCAGGCATTAAAAGATGTCAATGATGCACTTGCAGAAATAACAACCAATAATTTGCAAGAAACAAACCAACTAATGTACAGTGCAGCAACAATAACAATATTTTTTGATGTTGCTTCCAGTAACCTTGCAGTCTCCAGCCCTGGTTGCTCAACTGAAGATCCTGAGTCCTGTTGCCCACTTGCCACCAGATGTCCAGGGACTATAGCACCTGGCACGGTCCTTGTTGACCCGGGCGACAACCGATCCAGTATAGGTTTATTAAAGCTACGTCTCACCATATTGTTGATGGGAGAGGCACTCTTTGTCTGGCTCCTCTGGTGAGACCTGTCCAGTATGGTTGGACCTCTGGCATAGCTCTCACCTTCCTCAGAGCATGCAAGCCCCACAAACATGCCAAGGTAGTGCCTCACTGGGGGATTATTATTATTATTATTATTATTATTATTATTATTATTATTATTATTATTAATTTATTATTATTGTTTCACCAGGGTTCTTTGTGAATTCCCCTTTTAATTTACTACTTTGACCAGAGACTCATACTAGTGCAGCTGAGCAGATTACTGTATCCAACTCTTTCTCATGGACTTTTACTGAAGAGGAAGCCCATTGAACTAAATCATTTACTTCTGTGCAATCTTGCTTGCTTACTACAAGGCAAAGGGCAGGGGGAGAGAACAATGGGTTTCCTTTTAAGAAGCCCATTGAACTGAATCATGATTCATTTACTTCTGTGCAATCCCACAGCCTCACTGGAAGAGCGCTCCCCCCGCCTCCTATTTATCTATCTATCTATCTATCTATCTATCTATCTGGAGGTGCACCAGTTCCTGTCTTTCCCCCTTCCTGGGTTGCCACAGGATTCCCTCCCCACCCCCACAAAAAATAAGCAGTTCCCTTGATTTGTCACTCCAAAGGATCTCCTCCACCCTCTTTAAAAAAAAATCCCCTCAGTTATTGCTTGCACAAAACTGAAATGATGCAAGACAAAGTTAGATTTTTATTTTGGAATGGCGCTTCCCCCTGCTGGCGGATTTGCGCAAGGCAGTCGAGAAGTTACAAATCAAATTTTCACATCGCCCCCCACCCCAACCTCGCAACTCCATTGACCCAAAAGGAGCAGATAAATGCGTTTCAAGGACAATATGGATAGTCCTGCCTTGAAAACTCATTGCATTGGAAGGAAAGCCTACAACAAAGCATTGAATAACGCTTTATTCTCAGTTTTAAGCCATTGCACTATTCCGTCACACTTTGCAACGCTTTACCCGTTGCAAATCTCGTAGTCTGGAAAATGCCCTGGAGATGCAAAAGAGCCCTGTGTGATCCTGATGAGAGCAATGGTGGTTTCTACAAACCATGTATCTGGGTACTGCATGAGATATAGGAAAAAGTCAGGCACTGCTTTGTGGACTAGAATAGCCCATTCATTCTACTACTGTTTCCATTTATGTTCAACCTGGCCGCAGCCAGATTGGTCTCTGGGACAACGTGAAGGGACCACATAACACCAGTTTTGAAGCCAATATGCTTCCAGGTGAAATACAAAGTGCTGGTTCTTACCTATAAAGCCTTTAATGGCTTGGGTCCAGGCTATTTGAGAGAGCACCTCCTTTGTCATGAACCCTGCTACCCGTTACGATCTTCTGGAGAGGTCCGGCTACGGTTTCCACTGACTTGTTTGGTGGTGACCCAGGACCCGGCTTTCTCTGTGGCTGCCTCGGGGCTTTGGAAGAAGCTTCCTGCTGAAATAAGAGCATCTCCTTCTCTCTTTGTTTTCAGGAAGAACCTCAAGACCCTCCTGTTCTCTCAGGCTTTTAATGAGAATTAATTTGTAATAATTTTAAAAACTTGTTTTAATAACTATTTTAGTATATTGTTTTTATTGTCATGTATTTTAATTTGTGACTTTTAAATATTTTAAATAGGGGTGTGCAATTCGGGATTTCGGGTGATTCGGCTCGGACCCGAACCGAATCACCCCTGTTCTGTTTTGTGCCCGAATCTGGGTCACCCGAATCACCCTTGATTCGGTTCGGATTCGGATTTAATCTGAATCCGAATCGATTCGGGGGGGTAAAAAGGGGCCCAGGGGCAAAATTTTGGGGTGGGGTGGTAGTTCCGAATGGGTAGAGTCTACCACCCCAATTTCAGGGGGATTGGGCAAAATCCTGATTTTTGGTGAATTTTTAAAGTTTTAGTGACTTTGGGGCAGTTCGGGGGCATAGCATGGGATCTAGGCAAAAGGAGTGGGGTGGGGTGGTAGTGCCTAATGGGTGCAGGCTACCACCCCAATTTCAAGGGGATTGGGCCAAGGGCTGATTTTTGGTAAATTTCTGAAAATTTCATTTCTTTGGGGCAGATTGGGGAATATTGGGACAGAAAGTGGGGCCTGGGGCAGAATAGTGGGGTGGGCTGGTAGTGCCTAATGGGTGGAGGCTACCACCCCCATTTCAGGGGGATTGGGCAGAGGGCTGATTTTTGGAGAATTTTTGAAATTTGGGTGTCTTTGGGGCAGATTGGGGGCAGAAAGTGGATCTGCCCCAAAGGAGTGGGGTGGGCTGGTAGATAGTGCCTAATGACTGGAGGCTACCACCCATCCCCAATTTAAGAGTGATTGGGCAGAGGGGGGAATTTTGGTGAATTTATTTGTATGAGGTTTGTCTTCATAAGGTGAAGTGTGCTAAACTGATTACTTCCTCATATTATTCATAGTAAAGGAAAGTGTGAAAAAGTGAAAGTGGGGTCATGAGAGTTGTTTAATTGAAAAATATCTCATTTGCTATGATAGAATGAGAATTCACACCTCAGAAGTTTTTTCTGAGGTGTGAATTCTCATTCTATCATAGCAAATGAGATATTTTTCAATTAAACAACTCTCATGACCCCACTTTCACTTTTTCACACTTTCCTTTACTATGAATAATATGAGGAAGTAATCAGTTTAGCACACTTCACCTTATGAAGACAAACCTCATACAAATAAATTCACCAAAATTCCCCCCTCTGCCCAATCACTCTTAAATTGGGGATGGGTGGTAGCCTCCAGCCATTAGGCACTATCTACCAGCCCACCCCACTCCTTTGGGGCAGATCCACTTTCTGCCCCCAAACTGCCCCAAAGTCACTAAAACTTCAAAAATTCTCAAAAAATCAGCCCTTTGTCCAAACCCCCTGAAATTGGGGTGGTAGCCTCCACCCATTAGGCACTACCAGCCCACCCCACTATTCTGCCCCAGGCCCCACTTTCTGCCCCAATATTCCCCAATCTGCCCCAAGACATGAAATTTTCAGAAATTTACCAAAAATCAGCCCTTGGCCCAATCCCCCTGAAATTGGGGTGGTAGCCTGCACCCATTAGGCACTACCACCCCACCCCACTCCTTTTGCCCAGATCCCATGCTATGCCCCCGAACTGCCCCAAAGTCACTAAAACTTTAAAAATTCACCAAAAATCAACCGTGAACCGAATCACCCGAATTTTTCATGCCTGAAATTCGGGTGATTCGGCTCGTGCCCGAAAAATATCGGGGGACATCGGGGGTGATTCGGTTCGGCCCCGAATCACCCGAAATTGTTCATTTCGGGCACAGATCGTTCTGTGCCCGAAATTTTTTGCACATCCCTAATTTTAAATTTTGTATACCACCTAGAGATGTACATATCAGATGGTATAGAAATATGATAAACAAACAAACAAATTTCTCGACAAAAAGTTCTCAATGCAGTTTACATGGAAAGTGAAAAAGAAAACGGTTCCCAGCCCCCAAAGGGCTCACAAATCTAAAAAGAAACACAAAGGGCTCACAAATCTAAAAAGAAACACAAAGCAGACACTAGCAACAGTCACTGGAGGAATGTTGTGCTGGGGTTGGATAGGGCCAGTTGCTCTCCCCCTGCTAAATATAAAGAGAATCACCACTTTGAAAGCTGCCTCTTTGCCCAGTTGTCTGGTTCGCCTTCCTAAGAGGAAGCTTGCCAAGGCATTAAAGGGAGAAAAGACAAATGTAATAATAAATTATTTGATCTATTTTGAAATAATATTTGAAACAAACCAACAATCCACAGACTAACTTCTCTGCCACAAGTTATGGTGGCAGGCAGCAGCCTGGATGGCTTTAAGAGGGGTTTAGAGAAATCCATGGAGGAGAGGTCCATCAACGGCTACTAGTCTGGTGACTATAGGTCACCTCCAGCCTCGTAGGCAAGAGGCCTCTAAATACCAGTTGCAGGGGAGCAGCAGCAAGAGAGGAGGCATGCCCTCACCTCTGCCCGGCCACGCAAATGGCTACTGGGCATGTGCAGCAGCGTCCAAAATGGCCACTGCCGTAACGGGCCGAAAACAACCGGAGAGTGGCAGGGGGAGGGGGGGCTCAGGAGACTCCCCTGCACCCTGCGTCTGACATCAGATGCTGGGGGTGTGGCTACTGCCCGGGAGAGGATCCGTTCAGGGGTGTCACTATAATAGGGCAAGGGGGAACAGTTGTCTGGGGGCCGACTGCCTTGGGGGGCCCCCCAGAGGCAAGTCACAGGACTGACTCCCCCAGCCGCGCACCCGCCCGGGCTTCCTTCAGTTGTATTCATCCTCTGAAACTGATGTGAGTGTTAAGAGCTGGAGCTACCAGAACAGCATGTCTTCCTCTAGTACCATTAAATGACTTGCAACGTCCACAATTTACAAAACCTTTAAAAAAATAATTTAGGATGTTCTATTGTGGCACATAAGTGTTGTTGTTGTTGTTGTTGTTGTTGTTGTTATTTCTTGTTTACACAGTCAGTGTTAAAGTTAAAAGAAAAATTGGAAGTGAATACATCAGGAGAGTTAGAAAAATCCTCAAGTCCAAACTCAATGGCGGAAACACCATACAAGCCATAAACACCTGGGCTATACCTGTTATCAGGTACACTGCAGGAATAATAGACTGGACCCAGGCAGAGCTAGAGACGCTAGATCGTAAGACCAGGAAAATCATGACCATCAATCATGCTCTGCACCCCCGCAGTGATGTCGATAGGCTATACCTCCCCCGCAGTTCAGGTGGAAGAGGAATGCTGCAAGTCTATCAAACAGTAGAGGAGGAGAAAAGAGGCCTTGAAGAATATATCAAGGACAGTAAAGAAGATGCACTTAAAATGGTCAATAATGCGATACTATTCAACACCAATGAAACAAAGCAGGCCTACAAGAAAGAACAAGTCAAGAACCGAGCAGAAAAATGGAAAAATAAGCCACTGCATGGTCAATATTTGCACAATATAAGTGGAGAATCAGACATCACCAAGACCTGGCAATGGCTTAAGAATAGCAACTTGAAGAAAGAAACAGAGGGTTTAATACTAGCTGCACAAGAACAGGCACTAAGAACAAATGCAATAAGAGCAAAAGTCGAAAAATCAACCACAAACAGCAAGTGCCGCCTTTGTAAAGAAGCAGATGAAACTGTGGACCACCTAATCAGCTGTTGTAAAAAAGATCGCACAGAGTGACTACAAACAAAGGCATGACAAAGTAGCAGGGATGATACACTGGAACATCTGCAAAAAATACAAGCTACCTGTAGCCAAGAATTGGTGGGACCATAAAATTGAAAAAGTTGAAGAAAATGAAGGTGCAAAAATATTATGGGACTTCTGACTACAAACAGACAAACATCTGCCACACAATACACCAGATATAACTGTAGTCGAGAAGAAAGAAAAACAAGTGAAAATAATCGACATAGCAATACCAGGGGATAGCAGAATAGAAGAAAAAGAAATAAAAAAAATCACCAAATACAAAGATCTACAAATTGAAATTGAAAGGCTGTGGCAGAAAAAGACCAAAATAATCCCAGTGGTCATTGGTGCCCTGGGTGCAGTTCCAAAAGACCTTGAAGAGCTCCTCAACACCACAGGGGGCACAGAAATCACCGTCAGCCAATTACAAAAAGCAGCTTTACTGGGAACAGCCTATATTCTATGACGATATCTATCACCATTGACAATAAAATTCAGCCATCCCAGGTCCTTGGGAAGCACTCGATGTCTGGATAAAACAAACCAGTCAATAACACCTGTCTGACTGTGTAAATAATAATAATAATAATAATAATAATAATAATAATAATAATAATAATAATAATAATACCACCCCTCAGATCTTCTCCCTCCCCTTCTGTGTTGACAAGCTCAAATTATATTGGAAGCAAGTGGAGGAGGAGAAAGGTGTGAGGTTTGGGATCTATGGGGAGGAAAAGAGGGGAAAGCCAATATTTCTCTCTGCCTGTTTCTCTCCCCATGGCAAGGGGACGAAGGAAGCAAGCATGGGTGGTGGTGGGAGTGGGCAAAGAACTGTCCATACTGCAACACACTGCAATGCACAAACTCAGTTGCAAGTCTCCCTGCCACAGAAAAATATAGCAACTTTCCTGCAACGCGATTACCATGTTATAGGGCATCATTAAAATTCACATCATTAAAATTCGAAACAAGGCTTTGGAAATATGGAGGGCACCCTGCTGACAGCGGAGCGAGCACAATGTCAAAACACTGGCAATACGGAGGGACACTTACGGGACATGTGGCAGGCATCGTGTAATCTGGGAAACGCTCTCTTTATTTGAATGAGGATCTACACAGATACCTAGAGAAAAACGCCCTCCGTGTTAATCTTTCGGATATCAGGTCAAGCACACAGTTTCTCAGACATATTACTATTATTATTATTACTACTAGTAGTAGTAGTACTAGTACTACGAATATTTCTTTACTGCTCTTCAAACAAAGTTCTCAAAGCATTTTACTTAGCAAAAAATAAATAAATACATAAATAAGATGGTTCCCTGTCCTCAAAGGGCTCACAATCGAAAAAGAAACATAAGGCAGAGACCAGCAATGGCCACCGGAGGGATGCTGTGCTGGGGATGGATAGGGCCAGATGAAGCAGCCTTGAAGTGTTCAAGTGTTGTCTGCATCTTTGGTTTCATTGGCATGAATATCAAGCTTTTGTGGGCTAGCTAGTAATAATGCCTTGATGACAGATTCACACAAGCAGTTACTCCTGTTGGACAAACTCTCTTGCGAAATTCTTGTCTAGGGATGTGGAGGGAGGGGTAAGTGCAACACACACACCCCGCCCTTAAAGAACCACCCCCCCGGCACCTGACTGCCGGACCGGGCCCTGTTCGAACCGGTTTAGAGGCCTCTAACATGGCATCCGGACCGATTTGTGCACATCCCTACTCCTGTCCTGCTGTTCTTCCTCAGGAAATGTGAATGCATGGGTGTTTTCAGAATGGGAGCCCAAGTTATGCTTACTCTAGTTGTATAAGACCTGCGGGTACTCACAGAATGCTCATTTGCATTACAAGCTCCTCTCTTCATTGGTCAGAATGCTAATCTGGATAACAAATTACTCTCTTCCCACAGATCCTGAACACATCTAGTGTAAGAGAAGTTCCAAGGTGCCTGAAATCTTAAGGATGAAAACAACCCATGAACCTATTCCTATGGTGCAATTGTTTCTGTTTCAGAGGAGGAATGTGAATCATGATATAGTGAGAAATTTTGTAAATTAAGTTCACATCAGCAGTAGCTCAGTAATTTTATAGAGCAGGTCTCTGACTCATCAGCATTGTGTTTGTGAACAACAGCAGGCTCTAAACCGGGTCAAGTTGTAACACGGGGCATAGCACTGCTAACCGCAATTAATCCCCACGGCCTAAATCCATGGGATATGGGACATCAGGAGCTTGGCTCTTTTTTATAGGGTGAGTAAGCAACGAGGATCCACGGTTGTGACAGCCAGGATGGGGCTGAAATAGGAACACAGGAAGCTGCCTTCTACTGAGTCAGACTCTTGGCCCATCTAGCTCAGTATTGCCTACCCAGACTGGCAGCGTCTTCTCCAAGGCTGCAGGCAGGAGACTCTCCTAGCCCTATCTTGGAGATGCTGGGTTAGGGTTAGAGTTAGGTTTAGGGTGGGAGGAGAGCTGGTCTTGTAGTAGCAAGCATGACTGGTCCCCTTAGCTAAGTAGGGTCCGAACGGCTTGCATATGAATGGGAGACTAGAAGTGAACACTGTAAGATATCCCGCTCAGGAGATTAAGAACATGATCTTAGTAAAGAGAGTCAGCAGGAGATTCAGAGAACATGGATGCAATATCCAGAGCAAAGATAATTCAGCATTTCAATCCCTGTGGAATTAGACATTATCTTCTACACACAGCGAGGATGTGTGCAGACACATGGTGAGGATGTATGAGAGGAGAGCTGGTCTTGTGGTAGCAAGCATGATTTGTCCCCTTAGGTAAGCAGGGTCCACCCGGGTTGCATATGAATGAGAGACTAGATGTGCAAGGACTGGACGGTAAGATATTTCCCTCAGGGGATGGAGCCGCTCTGGGAAGAGCAGAAGGTTCCAAGTCCCCTCCCTGGCAGCATCTCCAAGATAGGGCTGAGAGAGACTCCTGCCTGCAACCTTGGAGAAGCCGCTGCCAGTCTGGGTAGACAATACTGAGCTAGATGGACCAAGGGTCTGACTCAGTATATGGCAGCTTCCTATGTCAGGTCAGCTTCCTGTGTATATATGGAGCCCCAGCTGGCACAAAGGTATGTGGGGAGAAAGGCTTTGAGAAAGTATGCACCAGGTAGAGGGAGGATTCTGCAACCGCCAAAAAGTATATTTATTATTGTTGTTGTTACTGCCTGATATATAGTGCAAAAGTATATCAGCCTATTTATTATTATTAATAATTATAATATAATATAATATAATATAATATAATATAATATAATACTGACTTCCAATGGCCTTACTCTCATGTGACACAAATTGCACAAATTGCAACTCACACAAATGCAACATTACTTGGCTGATGTTCTCTTGCACAGTGTGGCAGACACTATTATTGCTGTTTTGTTGTTTTATCATTGCCGTCCCCATCAACATCATCTTTATAGCTTTTTCTGAAAGAGATGGAAATGTTATAGACTTTATAAATGCATAACTGGAACACCTGCAGGTGAAGGGATCTACTGAGAGACTCAGTGTCTCTCAATGGAGTGGAATGTTCATGGGCAGTTAACAGATAAACAGGCTGGCAGAGCTAATGACACACTGTGGCGAGGAGTGGAGAAGGACAAAGGCAGTAGGACATTTCTCAGCTTGAAGAGTACTCCCTCAAGACAGTCACAACTCCTTCTGCTTCTGAGAAGGAAAGATGCTAAAACTTTCACCATCATCAGGCAGAAGCCTGAGTAATACCGCAACTACTACTACTACTTCTCCTCCTCCTCCTCTTACTCCTCCTCTTCACTCATGTGTCTCTTTTGCACCTTATATTGAACCCACTTTGCTTTCTACACGAAAGTGACCGATCCAGGTTCAAACACAGGGATCTACCATCACTTCTAGAGCTTTTTATCTATCCCTGTCTACAATTTAGCAGGGTAGACATTTCTGGCTTGGCAAAAACCTGGGCATCAGAATGTTTTCACAGGGACAAAGAAATGTGCTCCAACAAGTTCTTAGAAGTTACTTATTAATCAGTTGTGCAACAGAGATGACAGCTCATCTCCGTTTCCTTGTGATGGTCAACTGACATATATCCACTGGAGGATGGGCAGGGAAATCTTTAAGGTGTGGCTTTGAGTGTGGGGCTCCTCACTTGAAATCTGACACTAACATCTACACCACACTGGTTGTCAGGAGCAGAAAAGATGCAAAACAAGTGCTAGCCTCTATGGTTGTATTACATCGAGGATTTTCAGCCTTGGGTCCCCAGATGTTGTCAGACTACAACACCCATCACCCGCTTCCATAATGGCAGGGGATAATGGGAGTTGTAGTCCAACTGCATTTGGCAGCCCAAGTCTGAAAAACTCTGTATTACACCAGTATTGTCTCAGCTGTATTGGTTGCCAGTTTGTTTCTGGGCATGATTCAAGGCACTTGTTCCAACAGCTTGGGGTTAAGGTATCTGAAAGACCACCAGCTCTCACATGAATCTGCTCACTCCATATGATCTTTTAGGAAGGCCCTCCTGCATGCTCTGCCATCTTCTAAGTTTCAATCTCCAGTGACATGGGGTATTCTGGTGGTGGCCCTTGCTCTGTGGAACTCCCTGCCATGTGAGGGCCATTTGGTGCCTACCTTGCCAGTCTACTGAGTCCACTGCTGAGAGAGAAGCTACACTGATCTGGCTTAATTCTGTTGCATAATTTGTTGGCAGGTTATTTTGCAAAGTTGGAGGGTTTTGTTCTTTAATTGGGAAGGGGGTGAGGAACAAAATGTATTGCCCATCCCAGATATGATTCTGGAATCTGAAAAGTGGGACTTGTGGAATTCCTGCTGGCCATGCAGCTTCTTCAGTGCGCCAGAGCTCATGAGTTTATTTAATGGGAAGAGATGGTAAAAGACTTGCAAAAACAATGAACATTCATCACAGAATGAAGCAGCAGAACAAGACAGGAATGTACAATTATAATCACCCAAAATAAAACTCAGGCCAAATTCTTAATCCACCCTTTAATTTGAACTGCACACAAGAGGTGTTGTTCAAGCTTAACACATTACAATCAAGCAAGACTACAATGTCCTTCTTTTAATTAGAACTCCTTTCCCAGAAGTCTCTTATATAATTATTAGTTATCAGCATTACTAACCTTTAGTTAATTGTTCAGGGCCTCCAGGCTAGCAGTAAGACACTGAGGTGCAAAATCAAAATGCATCCCATTCCCCAAACTTCCGGCACTAAGAGTGTGCCAATAAATTAAGCAGTTGACAATTTGCAGCTTTTTAATAGCACACAATGTTTCCTTCTGTTGGGTTCGCCTTGCAGTGCCCGATAGACTGAGAGCCATGGACCATAATTATCCTCATTCTTGGCCTTGCGACAAATATAGTGCTTTAGAGAAGTGAGGTTGTCAAAATTCAAATGTCTTGGCTTGGAAAAACACATCTGGGCAGCTTGTAACAAGGGATGTGCAGAACTGGTTCGGTGGTCCATGGTCTGACGGTTCGTGGGTTCGTGATCGAACCGAACCGAAACCCACCCCCAGTTCCGGCCAGACTGGAACCAAACTGCTGGTCCAGTCTGGCAGGTCCACGAACTTAAAAAAAAAATTTTTTTTTAATGAAAAGTAACTACCTGTAGCCCCTTCGGGGGGCTTGCTGTAGCCGCGGGGTGTGTGTCCGTGTCTGCGAGGGTTTCCTCTCCCCCCGCCAGCTTCCCTCATCCCTGCAGCAACTCCTCTTATATGGTTAGGCTGGATCCGTTTCAGTTTGTGACTCCTGAGGATATGGATAAGTTGCTTGGAACGGTGTGGCCTACCACCTGTTCTCTTGACCTTTGTCAAACATGGCTTTTACTATCAGCCAGGGGTTTGTTATAGAAGGCCTGGTAGGTATTGTAAATGCTTCTCTGAGAGAGGGTAGGATGCCTCATTGTCTTAAGGAGGCAATTATTAGACCTCTTCTGAAGAAGCCTGCATCGAATCCCTCAGAGTTGAGCAACTATAGGCCTGTCTCCTACCTCTGAGGGGGTTGGAGACGGGTGGCATTGCTTTGCAGTTGTTCCACTCCTACCTCTCAGGCAGATTCCTGATGGTGTCGCTTGGAGACTTTTGCTCTTCAAAATCTGAACTTTTGTATGGTGTCTCTCAGGGCTCCATACTGTCTCCTATGCTCTTTAACATCTACATGAAACCGCTGGGAGAGATCATCAGGAGGTTTGGTGTAGGGTGTTATCACTGGGAGAAGGCATAACCTCCCTAAAATGCCTGCCTGGATATGGTGATGGGCTGGATGAGAGATAACAAACTGAGGATGAATCCAGATAAGATGGAAGTACTTATTGTGCAAGGTCGTAACTCGGGTGACGATCTTGATTTGCCAGTTCTGGATGGGTTCACACTTCCCCAGAGGGAACAGGTACACCGTCTGGGAGTGCTTCTGGATCCAAATATCTTCCTGCTGTCCCAGGTTGAGGTGGTGGCCAGAGGTGCTTTTTATCAACTTCAGCTGATACACCAACAATGTCCATTTCTTAAGATAAACGAACAGTGGTACTGCAAGAACAGTGGTACTGCAGAACAGTGGTACTGCAATACGCTCTATGTGGGGTTGCCTTGTACGTAGTCCGGAAACTGCAGTTGGTACAGAATGTAGCAGCCAGGTTGGTCTCTGGGTCATCTTGGAGAGATCATATTACTCCTGTATTGAAAGAGCTACATTGGTTGCTGATAAGTTTCCGGGCAAAATACAAGGTGCTGTTTATAACCTATAAAGCCCTGAACAGCTTAGGCTGTTTTAATAGTCTTCTTCACTATGAGCCCCATCGCCCACTAAGATCATCCAGAGGTGTTCTTCTGCGGTTGCCAACAGCTCCTCAGGTGGCTACTCAGGGACAGACCTTCTCCGTTGCTGCCCCTGGACTCTGGAATGCGCTCCCTGTTGAAATAAGAGCCTCCCTATCTCTGACAACTTTTTAAAATGCAGTCAAGTCACATTTGTTCACCAAGGCTTTTAGTTAGATCTACAGTTGAGCAATTTTTTACAGTTTTAACACTGTGTTAAATTTTAAATATTTAAATATTTAATATTTAAATATTAATGTTTTGTTTTTGATTTTTTAAATTTTGTTGTTTTTAATTGTTGTTATGTCTCAGAGACATAAGTTTTGGGTGGTATATAAATATAAGAAAGAAAGAAAGAAAGAAAGAAAGAAAGAAAGAAAGAAAGAAAGAAAGAAAGAAAGAAAGAAATTGTTCAACGTATAGAACAGCCCTTGCTGAAGGAATCTTGCCTCACTAACGTTTTGCCATTCTTTGAGAGTGTCAACAGGTTTGTGGATTAAGGTGCTCTGGTTGACACAGTATATTTGGACTTCCAAAAAGCTTTTGACAAAGTTCTGCACCAAAGGCTCTTGAGTAAACTTAGCAGTCTTGGGATAAGGGGCCGGGTTCATGTGTGGATTGGTAACTGGTTGAAGGACATGAAACAGAGGGTACACTCTCTAGAGAAATCCATGGAGGATAGGTATATCAATGGTAACTAGCCATGATAGCTAAATGGAACCTCCAGCTTCAAAAGCAGTATATCTCTGAACATCAGTTGCTTAGGGACAACAAGAGAAACAATTGCTCTCATGCCCTGTGTCTGGGTTTCTGAGAAACATGTGGCTCTCCACTGTAAGCAGCCAAATGCTGAACCAAAAGGACACTGGGCCTAATCCTGAAGTGCTCTACTTATGTTATGTGTTTTTAAAGCAAAGGTTAGCCAGACAAATATCCCTGTCAGGGAGACTTTAGGTTTAGGATGTTCTGTCCAGGAAGGCAATAAAAGTCAATAGTCCACAGGATCTAGGATGCTATTTTGATCTGCTGTCTGTGCCTCCACCGCTCAAGGCTGGGAGAGAAGCCAGTTCATTTAGAAGGCCCCAAGAGATCTGTGACTGGCAGCATGGGCTGTGGTGCAGATGTTTCCCATGGAGATTAATCCTATCTCAACACCCAAGTAACGTAAATATTATGATTAGAAGAAACCCAGACCAAGCTAGCTGGATGCCAGGACCAAAGTGGTGCAACTGTGATGGCCTGAAATAATAACAGTAAGAAGGACGAATCCACGGGTCGCCTTTGCTACGTGGATTGACTCAAAGGGTTTGGAAGGAATGCAAGAATAGTCCTTCTGGATCAGAACAAAAAGTTGGGGAGAATTTGAGTATATAGGAGGATCTCGATATCCGTGGATTCATTATCTGCGGATTCGTGTGTCCGCAGTCAGGTAAAAGACACCTGACCTTGTCATATGTGGGGGGAAAGGGGGACCTTGTGTATCTGTGGGTTGGGGTTGGCCAGAAATGACCACAGAGGTCATTTCCAGCCGCCATTTTGTGTTTAAGAGCCTCAAAATGGCTCCTTTAAAAAATGGGGTAAGGGGGACATGTCGATTTATGGCCAATTTGGAGGTGAGTTTCGGGGTACAGCACAACTCAGGGGGGCAGGGAAGCATGGTAGGGAGCTTTCCCCCACATTTCTCCCCCAAATCAGGCCAATTTCCTATCATTTTCCTAACAAACAGGTACCTAACCCCTGCAATCCCATAGCCCCAAATGACTCGATATTCATGGTATCAGTGAACCGCATCCGCAGTTGCAGCCGGGAATGGAACCCCCGCGAATATCGAGGTTCTCCTGTAATTTAGCAGAGAAACCCAGTTTGATGAGGACAGGGCTCACAGAGGAGATCTGGAGGTGATTGCTTAAGGGCAAAAACAAGCAAAGTTTTATTTGCCACCCCACCCTACTGCGCTTCCCAGCTGTCTAATCTGGGCAGCCAGGAGTTTCAAGCTGCAGACCAGGAGGGAGGGAGCTCAGCAAGAACAGGGCTTCTAGCCTTACTTAATGGACATCGAAAGTGTCCATCTGGCAAAGAGAGAAGTTCCATTCGGGCCGAGTCTCCTGCAGTCCAGCCTCCATTGATCTGCTCCTCCCTTGATTGGCCGGGGCAGATGCCATCTCTCGAGCCCCATTCACATGTTATGTTCAATACATTGTATGAGTGCACAGTTGTACACAGGTAGTGTTATTCACATGTTACACTGAATGCAGGTACAAAAGTACACTTCCTATCTGTACCCTGAATTTGATGGACCCCTACACAGGTTCACTTTCAGAATGAACAAAGGAGCAGTCATTCATACAAGCACATGTACGAGTGTACAGACACCTGTACCCTCATACAGCATAATGTCTGAATCGGGCTTCTGTCTTCCTTCAAAGTAAAGGTAAAGTGTGCCGTCAAGTCGACTTCGACTCCTGGTGCCCACAGAGCCCTGTGGTTTTCTTTGGTAGGAGGGGTTTACCATTGCCTCCTCTCGCCCAGTATGAGATGATACCTTTCAGCATCTTCCTATATCACTGCTGCCCAATATAGGTGTTTACATACCAGCGGGGATTTGAACTGGCAACCTTCTGCTTGTTAGTCAAGCATTTCTCCGCTGCGCCATTAGGTGGTGTGTCTTCCTCCAAACCCCTCCTTAAGGCTTACCTTTTCCATGGTGTCTTTAGCACAATTCCTTAGGACAGGGGTTCTCAACCTTGTGTGTGTGTGTCCCCAGATGTTGTTGGACTACAGCTCCCAGCCTCCCTACTGTTCTCATCGTGGCTGGGAGTTGTAAGCCAAAGTTGAGGTTAAGCAGTGCAACCTAACTGTTCCCTTTACCCAAGATGAGAAACGGAGGCTGCAAGATTTGCTAGAGCCACACATAAAGTTATAGAATTCTCTGCCACAAGATGGAAATATAACTTCTCAAGAGTCATATCTTTACAGCTTGGGTTGTTAATGTTATGCATCACAGCAGGGGTTCTCAAACTCAGGTCTCCAGATGTTGTTGGAAGACAACTCCTATCAACCCATTGTGGCAGTGAGTGATGGGTTTTGTAATACAACATCTGGGGACTCATGTTTGAGAACCCCTGCATTTCAGCATTACTGTTCAGAAGGACCTTGATATTCTCAGGGGTTCCATTCTGTGGTTGTACAATGGATATGGAAACTGTGAATATCAAGGCATTAGGGCAATGCGATTGCAGGGGTTAGGTTCCTAGCTGGCCGGAAATGGTCAAAAATTGTTGAAAATCAGCTGATTTTCAGGGGGAAACACAGGGGGAGCTCCTTACTGTGCTTTTCTGCTCCCCTCCCCGAGTCATGCTGTGCCCCAGAATGCCCCAAAATTGGATGAAAATTGTGGTGTGTGTGTGTGTTTTAAAAGATGGCAGCCTTTTAATTAATGACAGCGGAGGAAAGTACCTCCGCTGTCATTTCCAGCCACCTCCGATGTGCGGATACACGAGATCGACATTTTTTTTTGTCCCCCACCCCCAACCTATGCTGAGGTTGGGTGTCTTTTTCCCAACCGTGGATTTGCAAATCCGTGGATAATGAATCCGCGGATAATGAGGTTCTCCTGTATTGCATACAGGAAGCATTGGTGCTAATTGAAAGTTTTTGGCTCAGAAGATAAGAGATTTCCATGAAAGAAACCAATCGATTATGAGTATTTATATGAAGAAGTGTTGAAGCTTTGGCACCATTTCAAACCCTGATGTTTAGCAGACCAAGGCAGTGTTAGAAGTGTTTTCTTCACTAAGAAAACAAAGTTTATGTGGAGTTTCTGATTTTGTGGATTATTAATGAAAAATGATCAGTTTGGAAAGGATTCTATATTTTGAAGTGGCTGTACACTAGGGATATGCATGAAACAGATGTTGTGTTCTGTTTTGAGCTAGAAATGAAATGCAAATTGGCCAAAATGTTCCATCCCAGCAATGGTTGAACCAGCTGTTTCGATGGAACAACTTGAACATTCTGAGTGTTTCGGCTGTGGGGAACAATGGGGAACTCGAAACATCCCATTGTTCCCCATGGGTAGCTCCTACGGTCACCAAAGTTGGTTGGGTGGTAGGACATAATGGGTGCTACTTACCACCCAACCCAAAAAAGAAATGGGCAAGCAAGTGATTTTTAACAAATTTTTAACCTTCCCCGCAAACCTCCATAGGATCCTGTGGGGGTTCTGGGAAAAGGTTAAAAATTGGTTAAAAGTGAGTGTTAGACACCTTCTCCCCTGCCACTGCCACAGTTCAAATTAGTTCCCTCCTCCATGGCTTTTGTCTGAAAATAAAATATTATTTATTTAGTTAGTTGATTTATATACCACCTGACTACAAAGGCTCTACATGGTTCACAAAAATAAATACAAAACCAACTATTAAAACAGCAATTAAAATTTTTAAATAGCAATTAAAAATTTAAAACATTCAGAGCTTATTAGGACACCACAAAACAAAAACAAAACAAAACCCAGGACTTCTAACCAGAGAAATCCCCCATCTTGAGCTCTCAGCCTGCTACTGCAGGGGTTCCCAAACGTGAGTCCCCAGATGTTGGATTACAACTCCCATCATCCACTGTGGGTGGAGTCTATAGTCCAGCAACTTCTGGGGACCCAACCTTGGGAATCCCGGCTCTACTGCAACTAAATTGAAGCAGGCGTATCTTGAACAAAAGCTCTAATGTAATGGGCCAGTTTGGGTGACAAATCTGAACCACTGATTACATAATTAGGGGGTGTGCACACACAGGCATTGCCTGATCCCTGTCCTGGTGCGCCTGCCCCCTTCTTTGAATTGCATAGGATTTAGATTACATGTGAGGGGGTAGTTTGGATGCACCCCTCCCACGCAATTAGATGTGGGGAGGCATGCCAGGAGAGGGAGGAGGGCATGCTCGTGCCTGTCATGGCGGGTGGGGATGACGTGAACGTATTCCTGAACTACTCCCTTCTTCCCCTCTTTGTTTGACGTTTTGCATCCTCTGTCTCACATTTTCAACTGTAAGCTTTTTTTGGGGGGGGTCCAGTGTTTTTGTTTTTAGTTTCCAGTGTTTTTGTTTTTTTATTTATATACTTTAGAAGGTCAACTTATGAGATCACACTGGCAGCTTGGGAAAAATTATGGAAAACTGATTTAAAGTTCACTGCATGTTACACTTTAAAAGAAAATTATTATAAGATGATGTACAGGTGGTATTTGACGACTAAAAAACTGGCGATGATGTATAAAAATGTTTCAAACAAATGTTGGAAATGTGGACATTGTGAAGGAACTTTTTTTCATATGTGGTGGTCTTGTAGGAAGGCAAAGGCTTTTTGGGACATGATATATAATGAGTTTTAAAAAATTGTTTAAATGACATTTCCTAAGAGCCCAGAATCCTTCCTGCTGGGAATAACGCAAGGAGAGTTTTCCACAATAAATTTAATATTCTTCATGTATGCAACCACGGTGGCCAGAATAGTATACGCACAGAAATGGAAGGACAATGAACTGCCCTCAAAAGAAGGTTGGCTGATAAAAATTTTGGAATACGCAGAGATGTCAAAACTTACAGTACTGATAAGAGATCAAAATTTGGAAGGTTTTACAGAAGATTGGAAACCATTCTTACTGTACTTAAAGAACTATTTTCCTAATATTGATTTTTCAATATTTGAAATTTAGTTTCAAATATTGGGTTTGAAATTTAGCAATATTAGCAGGTTGAGTAGACTAAAATCGAGTTTGGTAAGGTATAGGATATATGTTTTGAATTATTATAGCAAGGGTTAATTGTATAATCAGTGATTCACGCTGATTAGTGAGCTGGAAGTCAATTTTTTTTGTTTAATGTTTGATGTAATGAGATTCTTAAGATATTGTTAAAATCAATAAAAAATTTAAAGCAAAAAAAACCACAAAAAACTTATGAGATCACACAGCTCTCTCTCCCTCAGTTTTGTGGTGCCTGGACCGACGTAAAACCAAATTTGGTACAGTTGTAGGGACACAGAGGGATTCTTCAATGGCATAGTTTGTGATGATGTCATCCAGCCCAGTTCAAGATGGCAGGCACATGACCATTTATTTACTTTATTTATTTGTTTGATTTGATTTATATACCGCCCTTCTAGAACTGGCTTTGAGCTAACTTGTGAAGATGGTGAGGTTGTTTTCACGGCCAGCTGTCCCTGGCATCACGACTGATCCTGGCACTCCTCAGCTTGGTAGCCCGAGTTCTAAACCCAGGGAGGGGGTTGTTTAAAAGCGAGGGAGGAGAACGTGTGTGTGCTTCCTCCTCCTGGCTCATGTGGGCCTTCCTACAGCCCAAGCTTCCAGAGAGCCAGATGGAAGGAACGCCTGCTAGCTCAGAATTCCACTCCCCGCCCCACCCCCTGCCATCCGCGTGGGGTGCATTGTGGGATTCTAGAGGACTTCCTCCTCCACAGCTCTGCCAATCGCCGCTGCACAGGTCACTTGGCATGCAATTGGCAGAGGTAGAAGGAGCCGCCACTCATCTGGGTGGAAGCAGGTGAGAGCCAGCCTGCCTGCCTGCCTGCCAACCCCCCCCACCCCCCACCCCCACATCCCACCCCCTGCAATTTACAGTTTGGTCATACGAACGACCTTGGTATTTATCGATTAGGATTATAGTGAAGGGTAAATAGGTGGATTAGTACTTAGCAGAACCTTTTCTTCTTCCTCTGTACAGCATGGCACACATTGGCAGCATATTATTATTGGGTGCCCTGGGTGTGCACAAGGAACTAAAAAGGCAGATTTCTGTCATAGGAAGATAGGAAACTGCCATATACTGAGTCAAACCATTGGTCCATCCAGCTCAGTATTGTCTACACAGACTGGTAGCAGCCTTTCCAAGCTTTCAGGCAGGAGACTCTCTCAGCCCTATCTGGAAATGCCGCTAGGGAGGAAACTTGGAACCTTCTGCTCTTCCCAGAGTGGCCCCATGATCCATACCGTCAGGGGAATGTCTTCCAGTGCTCACATGTAGTCTCCCATTCAAATGCAAGCCAGGATGGACCCTACTCCGCAAAGTAGACAATTTATGCTTGCTACAACAAGACCCGCTCTCCTCCCATAAATCCTCCAGCTCTGAGTCCATCTGAGAATACTTGGTAAGCAAAGTATTCTGCTTAGCAAAGAACCTACTTGGCAAAGAGGACAATTCATACTTCCTCCCACAAGACCAGCTCTCCTCTCATGCTTACAGTATTAATAGGCAAATTATTTCCACCCCCACAGAATCATAGCATGACCTTGGAGGAAAAAAGCAGCAACAGTCACCTCCAAAGTGCAAGGAGAAGTTACCCACCAACCCCATTGCAATTTTGGGACTCTTGGTTGCTTCTCCACCCCACCCAGCATTCTGTTCCTGATTCCCACAATTCCTGATCATGTGGGTGTTCCAAAATAGCATGTAATTAGGGTGGGACTGGTTTGTTTTCCTGAGCTCCATAGGTCACAACTGAAATATTTCTCATCTTCATGATAGTTAATTCTTAAAATAGAATCTGCATTGGGTCATATATATCTGCATGCAGTTCTTCTATACACATAGTCGTCATTTCTATTGAACCTTGTTAAAGAAGAAGAAAATACGGAAATTGAACTACAAGGGGAAACATGTATATATTGGATTCACAAATGACAACAACCAGCAAATAATCCAAAATGATAACTAAGAAGTGATAAATGCTAAACAAGACTGATACTGACAATTCAAAAAAAAAAAAATTACTGGATTTTTTAATGCACTAATACATTCCTGTTACATGTAAGAATGTTGCCAAAGTCTTTAAAAGTCCAAATCAAATGTTGTCAATTTGGATCCCTGGATGTGAATTACTACTTTTAGTAGTAATTTAAAGCAGCAACAAAATGTAAGTCTTGCTTCTCTTTTGAATAATAATGCTATCAAAGTGATGAAATAAATCATTCCAAGATGTAAAGATTGCCTTGTAGACCCCAGCAAAGTGTTTGGGTCTGACGTTCAGCAGTAATTCATGATATTTCAGTGTGGAGATATTTGATCCAATATAAGGAGATAGACGCTGTTCTTCTCAATGCCACTGAGGAAGACCCTTTGGGGGTTGAACCTTGAGCTTTCCCAAATGGATAGCTTTACTGTGGCAGGAAACATCTAAAGACAAGCCATTTTTTGAGCACTGCCCCAAAGCGCTACTTGTTTAGGATGCATATAATGTTCAGTAACTGCGAATCATCAGGAGCAAAGCTGAACACTGCCATTGGCTGTATGATCAGCACCTTCTGTCGCTATTCTGACAGCACTGTTAAGGGTTGGGTTCCCTCTTATAAACTCTTCCCACCCAGCCTAAATGTAGTGAAGCCATGTTCAGTCACCATTTGGAAAAGCTCTGTTTCTGGCTTTCCATGACTTTTTAAGACTGTCTCCTTTTGGAAGCCAACAACAGTTTGATTTGGATTTCTAAAGACTTTGGCAGCATCCATGGGATTTACTTTATTCTCCTTCTCTGGCAGTTTGGGGTATCTGTCGCTATGGATGTAATAACAATTCTTGCATTGTTTTGAATTGGGTAGATATTTTGTTTATACATTCCTACATTCTGTGTAATTTTTTGAACTTTCAGTTTAAAAAAAAAATCAAACTTTTTTTTAGCATGTATTAGTTATTTTGGATTCTTTGTTGGTTGTAAAAAAAGAAAAAGAAAAAAAAGGACCCAACAGATGCTAGTCACTGAGGCTCTCCAGATGTTTATTATACTATGATTCCCATCTTCCCAGCCACAATGGTGAAAGACCAGGGATGAAGTGAACTCTAGACTAGGCACATCTGGAGATTCTCAAGTTGGCTACCTCTGCATTCATGGGCCAGAAATGATTTCCTGGAATGACTACTCTCTGAGGAGTAAGTGCAGGGAGGCAGACAGAGTTGACAACTTCTGAACCAATTCCTGAGCAGTGTCTTTAACTGCAGTTCGATGAACTCCGAGGTGATCATGTTTAGTTCCATGCCATGAAATGATTCAGCTGCTGATTATAGAAGAGACAGGAGCTAAGAAGTCTAGTTTTTTCTTTCCCCATGGCCCTAGTGGCAGGCTGGGGACTACACCCACGCTCCCAAAGTATAAAACTAAGAACTTTCCCTTGGTTCCAGTTGTTGCTTCTCCCACACTTCTAGCAATAGGGTAGACACATATGGACCAGTGGCTGCCAGGTGCTGACCCTGGCCTTGGAGACCAAGCTTCAAAATCTTGCTCAGCTGTGAAACCCTTGGATGGCTTTGGCCTCAGTTTCCCTTATGGGAACCCATTCCATGGTCCTGGGGCATGTGGTAGAATGGATATGCAAGTGCTTCACGCACTCATTGTGGAGGAATAGCTGTCTATCCCACTGCTTTGCCACCACGTGGGGAGGCTCTGCCCTACTATGCTACCACGAGGCACGGCTCTCCCTGAAAATTAAAAGTTTAACTACTGCCACCAAGTAGATTTTTGTGCTTTAGGCCGAGTCTACCACAACAGCCGTTCAACCTTCTGTTGCAAAAATAAACCTGAGTAGAGGGGTAAGGCCTATAGGCATGGGGTGGAGTAAACAGAAGCTACAATTATAAACACGTAATTTTAAACCTGTTTAACTATTTATTTATTTATACTTACATTTATATACCGCCTTTCGTTAAAAGAAAACCCAAGGCAGTATACAAAAGTTAAAACATACAATAAAAAGGCAATAAAAACATCAAGCAAAAAATATAAAAACATATAAAAACAGGCATAAAAACAATACAACAGATAAAAACATACAGAAGCAGCAGTAAAAATGATTATGTAAAAACCTGGGTAAAAAGCCAAGCCTTTACAAGCTTTCTAATTAAAATGGTTTAACTAATTTAAACTTGTTTAACTAGCTTGTTTAAGGATTTCTAAACTTGTTTGATAAACAAGTAACTTTACTTTGCAATTAGTTCAATCTTCTATATAGTTATTTCTCTAAGACATACCTGTGGCTAATCCCATGTGTGACAGCTCTCGCGAGAGTTCGCAAGCAGCTGCCAGATTGCCACGGGTGTGGAGAGAGAAAATGGTGGCAGCAGGTGGGGAAGGAAAGTGCCCACCACTGGGCTGGTGGGTAGGGAAGAACAACAGGATGAACTAGGGGTGCAGATGCCCTGCGCCAAGCCAGCTAGTTTCAATTTAAAGTTGTTACACAAGTTCAGTCCCAAAACACACACACACAAACCAGAAGAGCATAAAGGCGAAAAGGAATGCTTGGGAAAATGCATCCAAATCAGTCTCATCAAAACAGCAGCTTCAGGTCCCAGTCCCTTTTACAGTCCTGGGAGATTCAAGCCAGACTGGTTGCTCTATGATTTTGATGTGAATTCGGCTCATCCCTGGGTCCGCCTTTAGCCAATCAAACAGACTCAGTGGGAATCTCTTTTGAGGCGTTTATTGCTACTGCAGTTTAGCAAGGTATTCAATGGGCTACGGCTCAGCATTGACTACAAATTGGTTATAGGTGCATCTTACATTTATACAGACAATCTGAATGATGTTGACACCCTAGACATAGTATACGTGGCAATAAAATGGTGGACTAAGTATCTAGTACGCATGCGAATGATTCATTGTTCATCTGGTGATTACTCCTTATTTGGTTACATCCTGTTTTCTTAACTGTCAGCAAAGAACAGCGAGAATCCTGTGAGAACCAAGTTTCTTAGATACAATTTAGTGGAGAGAGATAACGACGTTGATCATGAGAGGCCGTGATGTCCCTGAGCTGGGCTGGGGTTACTTTGAGTTAGAATGTGGTATTCTGGGCAAACATGGATTTTCTTTGGTTTTCTAAACACATCAATTTCAGCCCTTTAGAGAGTCTCCACTATCTCTCTCGGGATCTTCAGCTGTTGCTTGTGACTTCAGACTCTGAACCACACAGATGCTTCTCCTTCTTCTGAATCGCAGCTCCGCACAGCTCTGCGAAGCATGAGCTCTGCCTTCTTGACTGCTTGAATCTCTCTTCCTGATTCTTCATTCTGCGCTCTCCAGCTCTTGTAACTGCAAACTCTCCACTCTGACTCCCTGCTAAAGCAGCCTCCTATATATACACAAATTGTTCCCACAGTTCTTTTTAAACAATCCAATCCCTATAACAAAAAGTTCCTGCCATTTTTCAAATTTTCTCTTCCCTCCAAAACCAAACGGTCAAACTGACATTCTAAATGTCAAACTAAAATACAGCAAGCATGAGCCTTTGACCCTGTCAGGGATTTGCAAGCAGATTAAACATTTTATTTACTACAAAAAAAAGAGTTTTAGGAATATTAACACAACAACAACAACAAATATCTATATAGTGCTTTTCAACAAATGTTCCCAAAGCAGTTTACATAGAGAAACAACCAACAAACCAAGAGGTCTCAGCTTCATTCTTCCACACTCCACATCCCACTTGCAAATTGGAGGAGAGCTGGTCTTGTCGAAGCAAGCATGAATTGTCCCCTTTGCTAAGCAGGATCCTCCAGGTAGGGCTGGGAAAAACTCCTACCTGAAACTAAATTAACTCACTGTTGGCCCCTTAAATTAAGTTGGCCTAAATTAACTCACTGTTGGTCCTTTCTTCCAATTACTGTAATTGCTAGGGCTCCCTTACTAACCACAGCTAACAGCCAACAGGTGAAGAGTTCTCTGGCATGGATGAGAAGCTTTGCCCGTCAAATACCTGCCTGTTAACTACACAGTCATTAAAAGTCAATGACCCAAGTCTTGCTAGGAAAAAAGTGGTGGCAGCCTTTCTGTGGATGAGTGTGCAGTCATGTGGACACTTTGCTCGGATAAACCAGAGGTTGAATCCAAGATGTTGATTAAAACAACCCATTCTCAACACAGTCAACATGGGAACATAGGAAGCTGCCACATACAGAGTCAGACCATTGGTCTATCTAGCTCAGTATTGTCTTCACAGACTGGCAGCGGCTTCTCCAAGGTTGGAGGCTGGAATCTCTCTCAGACCTATCCTGGAAATGCCACCATGGAGGGAACTTGGAACCTTCTGCTCTTCCCAGAGTGGCTCCATCCCCTCAGGGGGAATATTTTACAGTGCTCACACTTCTAGTCTCCCATTCATAGGCAACCAGGGCAGACTCTGCTTAGCTAAGGGGGCAAGTCATGCTTGCTACCACAAGACCAGCTCTCCTCTCTTAAGCAGTCTATTAGTGCTGCTTAAAAGAACTGGCTGAAGCTGCCATCCACACTTCTTGAGCTTTGGTTTGTGTGAATAGCTCTCCCCCATGTGGCCAGAGACAACATAACATGTATAGAGCACCAGAAAGAAAAAGAAAAAGAAAAAACAGGGCCAGTGAGCTTTCCCAGACAGCAGGCTTTACTCCAAGGCTTTTATGTGAGTTCAAAGGTGCCAAAAAAAAAAAAAAAAACTGACACAAAAAGTGAATTTGTTTAAACCACTTGTTTGTGAAGTGCTTCCGGATAGCTTGCAGGGACTTCGGGGTAAATCTGGCCAAAATGTGAATGCACCCCCTCCATCCCGGGGGAGATGCAAGTTAAAAGCCGGGTGTGGGAAACTTCAGTGGGTTGCAACTCGTCTCTAATCCTTGCTCAAAGAGGCACCTTTGAAAGTGCCTCTTTTCTGTTTAGCAGGGAGAGAGCCGCTGTCCCCATTCAGCCCAGCACAGCATCCTTCTCAATGGCTACTCATCTGGTGGCTGTGAGCCACCTCCAGCCGCAGAGGCAAGATGCCTCTCAATACAGGTTGCAGGGAAGCAACAGCAGGAGAGAGGGCATGCACAGACCTCTTGCCTGTGGGCTCCCCAGAGGCATCTGGTGGGCCACTGTGCAAAACAGGATGCTGGACTAGAGGGGCCTCCTTGGGCCTGACCCAGCAGGGCGGTTCTTGTGTTCTTCTGCTGCGATCTCCCTTGTGCTTCTGCTCTGAGCAGCTTTGGGGCAGGAGCTGCTGCAGCTGCACTTCCTTGCTGGAAAAGGTCAGGGAAGAGGAAGGTGGCGGATAAGATTCGGGGCTCTGAGCAGTTCACTGGGCGCCTGTGACCCATGGGCCACCACCCCCTAATGACACCCACCAGCATTCGAAAAGTGGGGCTTTAGGTCCGCCTGAAAAGAAGTGGCATCCCACCCCACTTTGAGCACTGTTTTGTCTCCAAAACCACTGTGACCTGATCACTCTTATTCCAGTTTTACCAACAGAGTAAGGCTGGAAGATGGAAGAAGTGGCCTTATACCACGTCACATCCTTATACCACACCAAATACTGCCTAGCTCAGTATTTTCTACAGCAGGGCCGTCCTTTGGGGGGTGCAGGGCCCAGGTGGCAGCATGGAGATGCAGGGCTCTGGCAAGGCAGCAGCAGCGGGGAGATTCCTGCCTGGAGCCTGCCCTCTGCCAGTGGGCCCTGGAGCAGCAGCTGTGACCAACCCAGAAGGGCCCTGTGGCACCTTCTGCTCACCAGTCCTTAAACTTGCCAGTCCCTAAATGGTTTGGGACCAGATTCCCCGAGAGAGCGCCTTGCCCCACATGTCCCAACCTGGACCTTAAGATCTTCTTCAGGGACCCTGCTCCTCCCAGTGCCCCTGCCCAACGAGGTGAGGCAGGTGGCTACCAGGGAGAGGGCCTTTTCAGTGTTGGCACCCCGTCTATGGAATAGCCTCCCTAGGGATTCTCTCCAGCTCTCCTGGCGTCACCACTTTGTTCTATTAGACACCAGGTGCAGCCCTTTTGGTTCACTCAGGCTTATTTATTCATTTATTATTTATTTTTACATTTATATCCCGCTCTTCCTCCAAGGAGCCCAGAGCGGTGTACTACATACTTGAGTTTCTCTTTCACATCCCTGTGAAGTAGGCTAGGCTGAGAGAGAAGTGACTGGCCCAGAGTCACCCAGCTAGTTTCATGGCTGAATGGGGATTTGAACTCAGGTCTCCCCGGTCTTAGTCCAGCACTATAACTACTACACCATGCTGGCTATATTGATTTTTTTAAAAAAGTTTTGTGTTTTGTTTTATACTGCAATTCGTTTGCTTTGCGTTACATGTTTTAATTGGGTATTTTTACGGTTGCGTGGTTGTGAGCTGCCCAGAGAACAATTTGTTATGGAGCAGCTAACAGATAAAGTGTGTGTGTGTGTGTGTGTGTGTGTGTGTGTGTGTGTATGGCTGCACACAGTCACTCTGGCTGGGCTGTTCTCCATTCTGGGCAAACCAGAGAGGAGCCCAGCCCAGCTGGAGCTGCACTGTGTGCAGCTGAGCAGAGCACATGGCGGGACCCAGCTGGGAGGGAAACAGAGCTGCTCAGCAGGTGAGAGGGGGCCCGTGTTCATCCCTCTCTCTGGCGGCCCCCCAGAGTGAGGGAGACAATGAAGAAAATAGGGAGGGATGGAGCTGGAGGGCCCTCAGAACCTGGGGGCCTGTGTTCTTTGAACCCTTTCGTTCAATTATAGCTATGCCTCTGGTGGACATGAGACGTCAACTGGGAGATGCTCCAGTTCCACCTCCGCACCCCCTGCCCAAGGACAGTGCAGATCTGCAGTAGGATCTCCAAGGATTTAAACGTGGCCATTTATTTATCATGTTAGAAATAGATCATTATCAATACAGTATATTAGTGAAAAAGACTCCACTGATGATACTCATTGAAGATTTATTGAACTCAAAGTCAATTGACACGTGGTCTTATAGTTTTCATTCTTATTGTTGTATTGTTTATGTATTTATCCAGATCACTATACATTAATTATTGATCTACCTTCAATATAATTCATATTAACATATGTATGGTTTCTTGTTTATTGTTGTTTTGGATACATTATTGGGGATGACATAAGAACAGCCCCCTGCTGGATCAGGCCCAAGGCCCATCCAGCATCCTGTTTCCCATAGTGGTCCACCAGATGGCACTGGGAAGCCCACAGGAAAGAGGTGAGGACATGCCCTCTCTCCTACTGTTGCTCCCCTGCAACTGGTATTCAGAGGCTGAGGCTGGAGGTGGCCTATAGCCACCAGACTAGTAGCCATAGATAGACCTGTCCTCCATGAATTTGTCCAAGCCCCTTTTAAAGCCATCCAAGCTAGTGGCCATCGCCACATCCTGTGGCAGAGAATTCCATAGGTAAATTATGTGCTGTGTCAAAAAGTACTTACTTTTGTTGCTCTTAAATTTCCTGGCCATCAGTTTCATGGGACGACCTGGGACCTTCAATGTGCAAAGTACAGCTCTTCCTCTGAATTATGGCCCCTCCCTGACAAAGGAACTTGCCCAAGAAGAATACCCAATGAATCCCTTGTAGAGAAGATGGGCTTTGAACTCAGGCCAATGCCCAAATCACTGTCTATTAGACCACCGCAGCTTTGGGGGAAGAAACAGAGCATTCTTTGTCCTCCTTCCCTTCCCTATAGAGGAGCTTGCGTTTCCAAGCTCAGGGATTGCTTAAGGGGTTGGGAAAACAAATAAATAAATAATCGGTTGATCTGCTGAGTCCATTTTCTTATGTAGCTGCTCTTCACTGCTTTGCCAGCATGTAACTGAGCAATCAATGCCCCTTCTTGTATTTTATCGTTTGCTGGTGCAGTACAAAAGAGTCTTTAACGGGCTGCCAAACAGACGTCCGCAGGTCACAGCTGACAATCCACTTGGCATAAACAAATTTGGCTTTGTTCTGCTGCATCTAGACTAGAAAGTGGACCTGGGAAGAAATCCTGACATCTAGCAATCTTTTTGATGACTGCTCTGTCAAAACACACAACCCCATCAGCTTATGCAGTGCCAACTTACACAATGCCAGCTTACTCAATGCCAACATTATGCAATGCCAACCTTTTTAACATGGTGATTCTCTTTATTTAGCAAGGAGAGGAGAGTAACTGGCCCTATCCACCCAGCACAGTACCTCCAGTGACTGCTGCTGGTGTCTGTCTTAATGTTTCTTTTTCTATTGTGAGCCCTTTGGGGACAGGGAGCCATTTTATTCATTTATTATTTCTCTATGTAAACCGCTTTGGAAACTGTTGTTGAAAAGTGGTATATAAATATTTGTTGTTGTTGTTGTTGTTACACAAACTTGGGGCAAGAGATGGGGAGATCAGGGGCCTAGTGCAGGGCCCAACAGGGCACAACGTCAGCCCTCTGGCTGCAATTGGACTACAACTCCCATCATTCCCAACCACAGTGGTCAATAGTCAGGGAAGATGGGAGTTGTAGTCCAATAGCAGCTGGATGGCTGAAGTTATGCAGTCCCAACCAAGAGATGGCTCTTGGCAAGTAGCTTTTTTTTTTTTTTTTTTTGGACAATCTGGCTCTAAATACCTTTGAAAAAGAGCTTGTGTGGACAATCAAATCTGCATCCTTTTTGTTAGAAGAGTTTAGTTTTGTACACTGCTCTGATAGCCTATTTGTTAAAAAGCAACAACAAAAACAACAACAACAATAGAAAGGCTGTGGCAAAAGAAGACCAAAAGAATCCCAGTGGCAATTGGCGCCCTGGGTGCAGTCCCAAAAGCCCTTGAAGAGCACCTCAACACCATCGGGGCCACAGAAATCACCATCAGCCAATTACAAAAAGCAGCTTTACTGGAACAGCCTATATTCTGTGACGATATCTATAACAACTGACAATAAAATCCAGCCATCCCAGGTCCTTGGGAAGGACTTGATTTCTGGATAAAACAAACCAGTCAATAACACCTGTCTGACTGTGTAAACAAGAAATAATAAATAAATAATGTCGGGCGGCTCTGGAAAAAGAAAACAGTAGTGGTGCCAATAGTTGTAGATGCCCTTGGTGCAGTACCAAAAGAACTTGAACACCATCTTGACCCCTTGGGCATCAATAAAACTACAGCACATCAGCTACAGAAGGCCACACTAGTCAGGGCAGCACGAATACTACGACGCTATCTTTAATTTTTCTTAAGTTATCCTAGATCCTTGGAAAGGGTCCGATAACTAAAGTACCAAATCCAGTCAATAACATCTGGTAGACTGTGTGTAAATAAATAATGCGTGTGCAAAATCGGCACAATAATTCTTGAGCAAAAGTTGCGCACGCACACCCAACGTGCGCAGGGGCCCAGTGTGTGCAGACGTGCCAAGTACTTCTGGTTAAATCCAGTAAAGGGGGCAACGGGGCGGCAGGGAGGTACGCGGCCACCTTAATGGATATTTAGGAAATCAAACACCTTAAAGTTATCCCCCACCACCATCAAACCGGCCCCCGCAGGTTCTGTGCACATCCCTATTAGAGGGCAGCCCAATCTATACCCGGGGCTAAAAAAAAAATCCACTTTTTGCAACAGTTTTTTGGGGCAACTTTGAACTCGCAAAAAAACCCACCCTAAAGCCTGCTGTCTGGGAAAGCTTCTGGTGCTAGGTTACTTTTCTTCTGCAATCATAGTGAGTTACTTTTAAAAAGTGTTTTAAGGTTTGTCCGACCCCATCCCTGATTCAGACATGCAGATTGGTCCAAATGTCGGACCAGGAACCAACATTTGTGGAGTTCGTTTAGAGTGGGGTGGACCTGATCCCAACTTTTGTGTCTGTACACAATCATCATCATCATCATCATCATCATCATCATCATCATCATTTTATCTATTGTTCAATTTTTATACCGCCTTTCATAATGCACCTCAAGGCAATTTACAAGAGTAAAAATACAATAAAATTTCATAAAAGCTACTTTTAAAACCTTAAAATCAGTGAAACATTAGAAACCACAAAACACCAACCATAAAAAAGACAAACAGGAGAGCTGAGAGACCTGGCAGCCCCTAAGAGGTAAAATCCTGAACAAATAGAAGGGTCTTTAGTTAAAAAAAACAATAAAAAAACAACAACAGCCATAGATATCAAGCAGTGGACATTCACTGGGAGAGCATTTCAGAGCCTGGGGGCAACAACAGAGAAGGCCCTGTCCTCCTGTGTGCATGACAATTTAGCGTCTCTCAACGTTGGCACACGGAGCAAAGGCTCCTCTGACAAACTTGTTGGGCAGGCAGAAACCACTTGGGAGCAGGTGATTCTTCAGGTATCCAGGGCCCAAACTGTACAGGGTTTTTAGGTGATAAAAGCACCTTGAATTGGATCTGGGGGGAAACTGGCAACCAGTGCAGCTCTTTCAGAATAGGTGTAACATGCTCTGAACAAGCAGTTCCAGAGATAACCCTGGCAGCTGCATTCGGCACCAACTGAAGTTTCTGAATATTCTTCAAGGGCAGCCCCATGTAGAGCACATTGCAGTAATCCAGCTGAGCTGTGACTAAGGCATGGGTAACCATGGCCAGATTCTCAGGAAAGGGACGCAGCTGGCGCACTAGCCGAATCTGTGCAAAGTAAGGCAGCCCCGGCCACCTCCTCCACCTGAGCATCCTAAAGCAGAGCCGGGTCCAGCTGTACCACCAAGCTGCGCACTTGCGCTTTCAAGGGGAGTACAGCCCCATCCAGAGTCAGCTGAATCACCCTGTCCCAATTGGCTTTGCTACTGACCAGCAGCATCTCCATCTTGTCTGGATTTAGCCTCAGTTTGTTAGCCCACATCCAGCCCATCACCACCTCCAGTCCCCGGTTCAGTACATCCACTGCTTCTCTAGGATCTGATGTCCGGGAAAGGTAGAGCCGAGTGTCTTCTGCATAATGAACCTCTTCTTCATTGTGACCCCCATTGCCCATTGAGGTCATCTGGAGAGGTCCGTCTCCAGTTTACCACCAGCTCGACTGGTGGCCACAAGGGAATGGGCCTTCTCAGTTGCTGCCCTGAGACTGTGGAATGCACTCCCTACTGAAATACGATCCTCCCCATCTTTGCCAATTTTTAAAAAGCACTTGAAAACCCACCTCTTCACCCAAGCTTTTTTGGCTTTTTAAATGTTCATGTTTTAATCTGTGGTTGATTTTTAAATTGTTTAAATTGTTTCAAGTTTTTTGTATATGTTTTTAACTTGTTTTATGTAATTGTTAACCACTCAGAGACAAACGTTTGGGGCAGTGTACCAATTTGATAAATAAAGAAATAAATATTGATGACACTTCAGTCCAAACCACCTGATGACCTCTCCCAGTGGCTTCATATAGAGGTTACCGCATGGGGTCCAATACTGAGCCTTGCTGGGCCCCATAGGCCAGAGGCCAAGGAGTCGAGCAGAAATCCCCCAGCACCACCTTCTGGAACCTCCCCCCAAGAAAGGACCAGAACCTCTCCAATGTGCTCCCCCGATCCCTATACCTGAGAAGTGGTCCAGAACGATAAATAAATAAGTGTTCTGCTGTTTGATCCGGCTGCTTGTCAACCTGTCATGCCGCTCTTCTGTAACCAGCTGTCAAAAAAAAAAAAAAAGGAAAGGAAAGGAAAGGAAAAGAAAAAGAAAAGCTCTCTCGCCTCCTCCTCTGGGATGGGATTGGTTGGAGGAAAAACCCAGAGCAAGCTGTGGGAATGCACAGGAAAAAGATCTGCCAGGGATTGTGGAGAGGAGCCGACCCTATGAGAACTGTCCATTTAATCCCCCCAGTTAAACATCTTCGAATCTGCTGTGAAGCAGATTCGCTCTTCAGATACCTCGTGGCATGAAGCCATATGTGAATAACTCCCTGGTGATTCTCTTTGTTTAGTAGGGGGAGAGCAACTGGCCCTATCCATCCCCAGCACAGCACCCCTCCAGTGGCTGTTACTGGTGTCTATCTTACGTTCCTTTTAAGATTGTGAGCCCTTTGAAGACAGGGAGCCATCTTATTCTTCATATATATTATTTCTCTATGTAAACTGCTTTGGAAACTTTTGTTGAAAAGCAGTATATAAATATTTGTTGTTGTGGAAGGAAGGAAGGAAGGAAGGAAGGTGCGGAGCTAAAATTACAGCAAATTAGGGAAGCCCGGGGGGGGGGGGGGGAGATGTGTCTCAAAGAGCTTGTTAAAGAGTGGGAGGGGCTGAATCGCACAAATTTATGGAGCTCGTGAATTCCAAAGATAACGTGCTGCCAAAGAAGGCAGAAGACAGCAAGAGCAATCTTTGATCTAGCTAAGAGATTGGTTTTTGAAAAACACAGAGAGAAATTAAAGAACATACATAAAAGGCGTAATAGAATATAAGCATTTAAAAGTCAGTAGTAGAACTTTAGACTGGAGAGAGAGAGAGCCAATGCCAAGGAGAGAGAAAAGGAAGAGAAACATGGCCATATTTTCAGGCAAGAAAAATGAGCTGAGCTGTAGAATGAAGAATGGGAATCAGATGTTTTAGACAGGATAATGAAGACCTACAAAAAGAGTGAGCAAGGATTTTAGTAGTATCTTCACAAAGAAAACAATGTATGTTGGAAATAAAGTCAACAATGACATGATTTAGGAAGAGCTTAAATCAGCAAGGTAAAAGCTGGGGGGTGGGACTCAAGGTAGCCTCAGGAAGGATTTTAGGCTGGCGGCTTAATCGGTCAGCCTCTGTCTTCTCTGGGTAGGGATCCAGCAAGGCCGTAGGAGGCATATGCATTTGTTTGTTGTATTTATAGTCTAACTTTTGTCTGTAGATCCCAAAGTGGTTTAAACATCAATAAAAACATTTGTTTTACCAAAACAAAAAGAACAAGAAACCATGATTGTTGCAGGTTCTTTCTCTTCCTCCTCTTCCTCTTCCTCCTTGTAGCTAGCTAGTTCTGTGTGAGGACCTTGTTCCAGCACAGCTTGATGGGTAACCACAGGTAGGGATGTGTGAACAGGTGTGAATCCGAACCTGTTTGAAGTCGAACCAGTATGGTTCGATGGCTCGATGTTGAGCCCAACCACCCCCCTGGTTCGGCTCGATAGCGGACTGAATCCCTCTCCCCCGGCTGTCTGGGGTGTGTGTGTTCATGTATATATATATCCCCTCCAGGGAGCTTCTCTGAGATCGTGAGGGGGGTGGGTCTGAAGAGGTCCCCCTCCCGCTGGCCTTCGTATGTCAAAAAGCACCCAGTTTGGGTGATCTTCGGCCCTTACCTGGCCTTTCCCCCCATCATGGCGGTCATTTTGGAGGCTGCCATCTGCGCATGCACAATAGGCCCTGTATGGCCAGGTCATGACCCAGGCCATACAGGTCCCATTGCGCATGCACGGCAACCTCCAAAATGGCTACCATGATGGGGGGAAAGGCCCGGAAAGGGCAGAAGATCACCCGAATCGGTCGCTTTTTGACATAAGAAAGGCCGGTGGGGAGAGAGGGATATATATATATATATATGTGAACCCCCTGAGCTTAACCGAATGGGGGAGTGGGGTTGAGGAGGGCAAAACCAAACTGGCCTGGTCTGGTTCAAGGCCGGTTCAGACTCAAACAAAACTAGCCACAGGTGGAGGCAATGTAACTTTTTGCTTACCTACAGTTTCCTTCTTCCCCTCCCCATCACAGACATTTTAAATATAGGAAGGGGGAGGAGACTCCTCAGGTGGCAATCCTTGAGTAGGAAGAAAGAGTGCAGAGGGAAGAAAAGATCACCAGGAGATTTGGTACAGGGTGTTATCAATATGCTGATGACACTCAAATCTATTTCTCCATATCAACCTCATCAGGAAATGGCATAACTTCCCTAAATGCCTGCCTGGAGGTGGTAATGGGCTGGATGAGGGACAACAAACTGAAGTTGAATCCAAATAAGACAGAGGTACTGGCTGTGGGTGGGGGATCAGGACCTGAGAGATGGTTTAGGTCTGCCTGTTCTGGATGGGGCTACACTCCCCCTGAAAGATCAGGTGGATAGCTTGGGACTGCTCCTGGATCCAAAACTCTCTCTGGTTTCTCAGGTTGAGGAAGTGGTTTTGTCAGGAGTGCTTTTTATCAGCTACAGTTGATACATCAGCTAAACCCATTTCTGGAGGTAAATGACCTTAAAAGAGTGGTGCATATGCTGGCAGCCTCAAGGCTTGACTACTGTAATGCGCTGTTCATGGGGCTGCCTTTTACAGTCCAGAAACTACAATAGGTACAGAATGTGGCAGCCAGACTGGTCTCTGGGACAACCTGAAGGGACCACATAATACTGATTTTCAAAGAATTGCACTGGCTGTCACTATGTTTCTGAGTGAATACCAAGTGCTGGTTATTGCCTATTAAGCCCTCAATGACTTGGGTCCAGGGTACTTAAGAGAGCAACTTCTTTGTCATGAACCCTTCCTCCTCTTAAGACCATCTGGGGAGGTCCGGTTACATATGTGACTTGAGACCAGGCCCTCTCTGTGGCTGCCCTGGGGCTTTGGAATATGTTCCCTGTCAAAATAAGAGCATCTCCCTCTCTGATTGCTTTTAGGAAGACCCTCAAGAGACAGCTGTTTTCTCAGGCTTTTAACTGAAGTTAATCTTAAACTGATTTAATTGTTCTTATCTCATGAAATTGTTTTAGCTTTTTTATTCTATGAAATTATTTTAATTGTTGTTACTCTTCTACTTGTTGTGTTTGAAATTGTGTACACCGCCTCGAGATACACATATCAGGCTCTATATTAATATGATAGGTAAATAAATAAATAAAATACTGCAGGGAGGGAAGGAAAGATTGTCAGGGCTGGTCCACTCCTTGCATTGTGGAAGGATCTATCCACTCATTGAGGCCTCAGGATAAGGCCTGTCCTGCCTGCAGAAGAAGCTGCTTTTTTCTCCTTGGGTTTGGGGAAGTTGGGCAGAAGAATCTGGGTTCATCCAGAGAGCACCAATTAAAAGAAATACATTCAGCAGTGTGAAGAATTCTGCAGGTATTTCTGTACCATCTCTGACTCGCTACTCTTGGTGCTCTCTTTGGTTAGTGGTAACAACATTGTTTTACGGTAATTCAGGCAATAAAGCAGGGCTGTTTAAAATGTGCAGCCAGACGGAATCTGCAGTTCCAAGAACACTTGTGCAGTTCAAAAAGCCACCATGCAGAAGTCGTAGTGCGCTAGCTGGTGTGAAAAGTGACGGATAACATTGTGAAAGTTCCGGCTCCTCTAGAATCTCAGACTCTGATCCTGCCAGCAGGCTCACTACCCATGAGGGCATATCTGGAGCTAAACTGTAGTAGATCATGCTTCAGGATTCTTATGTAAACTTATTTATCTTATCTATACATCTACTGGTGTCCAGACCTTATGAGATTTGCTGGAGGGAAAGGGCTTCTGAACATCAGCAGAACTTGTTTCTAATAACTGGAATGCACATTGTAGCACTTCATGCAATGCTTGCAAATTTCCATTACACAGCACTTTGCAGTTCCAAACATTCTTTTTAAAAAGTGCTGTAATACAGGGATTCTTGATCTTTCTGGGGGTGGGGTGGCGGTGGGGTCTTGAGCTGCAGTCTGTAGGGTACATATAGTCTGTGAGCCAGGCCCACAAATGTTGCCCATGGTCAGGGGGCTAATGCTCATAGAGGTTTTTGGCAAAATCCATCAACACCCCCCGGAGATGAAAAACAGGTGATAGCATTGTTCTCTGTAATGCATTGTTACAGCATTCCATTGTTCCCTCTAACAAGGTTTCCCAGATGTTGTTGACTATAACTCCCAGAATCCCCAAGAAAAAGCCACTGCAGCTGGGAATTCTGGGAGTTGTAGTCAACAACATCTGGGAAACCCTGTTAGAGGGAACACTGCAGCATTCTGTGTTATCACACACACCCCGTTTTTTTTAATCCCGACCCCTAAATGATTAGGATAAAATTGCAGTCATTTTGGACAGGGTTAGGGTAACAATGAATAAATTGCTGTACTCTCTCCTTGGAGTAATATTTGGAGGGGATTCCTGCTAATTTTCATATCCATTCCTCTTAAAAAACTGATCAAATTTTCTAGAAGTTTTTGTTAAAGCTATTTATTTATTTTTATATATATTAATAAATAATAATAATAATAATAATAATAATAATAATAATTAATAATGCTCTTTAAACACCATTGCAGTTGTGGCCATTGCAGTCCTGATGGTCAGGACAATAAAGGAATGATAACACCCTGACAGTTGAAAGCACTGCAATACCCTATTCTCCATCTCTAGAGGTGTCCTTGACAAAAATCACAAGGAGCATTCACCCCCGCAGAAGGTACCTACCCACCACCCGAGCTGGTTCAGGAGTTTCAATGGCAGGTAGTACAGACTGCATTATAATATAGGCTAGCAAGCCTGCACCTTTCCTAGGTTTCCTAGGTCCCAAAGAGGAATTAAAAAGCCGACCCACCCTGTGATCGAACGGCGTGGCTCCAATCTTACCCTCGCTTCGCTGAACTAAGTAAGACTGGCTTCCTATTTGGGAGACATACGATTTGTCCTGCAGACAGGGCTCTTGATGTACTTGCAGCGCCCTTCCTCTAGAGGGCGGCAACAGCTAAGCTTACTGTAGCTACCTTAATCCGCTTGTATCTCCTGCGCGCGCGCCAGCCAATAAGGAACGCAGGGCGGTGTTGGCGCGTGCCTCGTGCCAAGGCAGCCCCCCTTCCCCCGGCAGTCAGGTCTCGGCGCGCGCGCATGCGCAGCTCGCTTTGCTTCAGCAGGGCCGCCTGCCCATCAGCCTATCCCGTCCTGCTCATTAGAATCGGCGACGTTACCGTGTGAACGCTTGCCCGCGTTTGCTTGTTCCCTTCCTCCTATAATATAAACTGCTGTCTAGGAGAATGTGGGACGGGAGTAGGAAAGGCCCACAGAGGAGAAAGATCGTTGCGGGCATTGCTGTGATGAGGGAGAAGGCATAATGAGGCGTATTGGGGTGTGGGTTTCCCCCCCTAGTCATGGATGCGAGTCTCAGGCTTCAGATGTTACGCTGGTGATGCGAGTTGAACTGCACCAGAGAAAACAATGCCTAGACTAGCTCCCACACAATCTACCAAGGGGTGGCCAACCTGAACCTTTCCGGCTGTTGTTGGACCACCACTTCCATCATCCCCAGCCGCAATAAATTGCAGCAGGGGGTGACGGGAGTTGTAGTCTTACAGCTGTAACATCACAGAGGGGTGCACCCTCTGGGCAGGCAATGCTGGGCAGGCAATGCAGCGCTCTCCAGATGATGCTGAGCTAGAACTCCCATCACCCTGGCCATGATTTATTACAGCTGGAGATGATGGGAGTTGTAGTCCAACAACATCTGGGTTCACAAGTTTCGGATCTTAGCTAAACTTAGTTGGGTCCCCAGACGTTATTGGACTTCATCTCCCATAATCCCCAAAGAAAGGCCATTGGGGCAGGGGGATGGGGGAGTTGAAGTCCCATAACATCTAGGGACCCAACGTTGAGAATCCGAGCTAGAGCAACCTGTTGTATTCCAGATGTTGGACTACAGCTCCCATCACCCCCAGCTGCAATAAACTGTAGCTGGTGGGAATCGTAGTTCATCGACGTCTGGAGTACGACAGATGGGGAACCTCTGGAGCCGCCAGGGTGAGGCAGCCCCTCCCGTCAGCCCGCCTTCTCTTCGAGGGGTCACCCTATTGGTCCTGCCAAGCCGCACCCCCTCGCCTCGCCCAATCCCGTCTTTTTTAACCCTCCCTACCCTTCTCCCTCACAACCGATGTTTTTAAGGGAGGATTTCCCCGCATCCTCTCCACACGTACACACGCGATTCCTTGTTTCCCAGCCACAGGCATTTATTTGCCTCCGGCAACCTGCCTGCCTGCCTCCCTAGCAGGGCGCCCTCGAGGGCGGGGGAGGCGGCGGTGGCGGCGTCATTTTTACTTAGTTGCGAGACGAGCGAAGCGTCTCCTCCCCCTCCGTGAGGAAGGAGGGGGCGACGTCTCCGCCCGCCAGCAGCCTTGGGGCACGCGCGGGCCGCTCGCTCCCGCGCGCGTGGCCTTGCGGTGGGACGGCGTCCCGGGCCACGCCCCCTCCCGGCCAGGCCACGCCCCTCCTCTCGCTCAGCGCGGCAGAGAGACCGGGCCGGCGTCGCCGTTGCCGCCGGCGCCTCCCACTCCCAGCCCGTCCGTTACCGCCGCCGCCGCCGCCTCTTCTTTCCCCCGTTATTGCCGCCGCCGCCGCCGCCGCCTGAGGCGGGGGAGGGATTGATGTGGAGGCCTAGAGCGGCAGCGCCGCCGCAAGCGCCATGCAGCCCCCGCCGAGAAAGGTGAGTGGGGGAGAGGGGGCCGCTCATGGCTGGGGGGGGGCGGCCATGGTGGGAGCTGAGGCAAAAATGGAGGCTGAAGGGGTACTGGGGGGTGGTGGGGGTGATGATGATGCGGGGGGGTATCTGTGGGAAGGGCTGGGGGGCCGTGCCCCCCCGCGTCCGACCGTCTGTCGGGAGGCATCGGAATGTGTGGGGAGGCCCCGTGTGTGGGGAGCGAGCCCCCGGGAGGCCCGCCTAGGGAGGGGGTGTGTTGCGGGGCTCGGCGGATTGGGGAGCGGGGCTTTGTGGGGCGCGACAGACAGCCCGGTGGAGCCAGAGGCGGTGGGGCTTCCGCGGTGGTTGTGGGGCGGGGGTCGTCAGCCAGCCAAGAGTGGCGGCTGCCTGTGAGGTGGGGGGGGTAGGGCGTGGGGGTGCCACGCAAGAGGCTTTGCGTGGGGGCTTGATGTGTGGCGAGGCGCTCTGAGCTGCCAGGTGAGCGGCAGAAGAGTGGGGATGTGTGTGTGTGTGTGTGCGCGCAGGTGGGAAGAGCGGCGGGGGCTTCAGGCAGCAGCAGCAGCAGCAGGGTAGAGTCGTGGGGTGTGTTCAGGGGGAGGCGGTGTGGCTGGGGGGGGGGGCTTGCAGAGGTGCCTGGGGCTCTGGATGGGGCTGGAGGCAGGCTGGGGCCAGCATGGCCCATGGCAGCTCTAGGCAGACAAATGGCGGGGGTAGGGGTTTCTGGAGGATGTTTGGTTAGGAGGGTGGTGGTTTTGCGGTGGGGAGGGGGAGAGGGGGTGTGCTATGGGACGCCATGGGTGGGGGCTGCAGAGGGCTGCTGGTGGGAGGATGTTGGGGGCAGCTCTGCTGGTGCTGTGGGACAGCGCCATGGAGTTTGGCAGGTTGGCTGTCCTGGCAGTGGGGCTGGAGCTAGATAGGGTTTGGTGGCAGATTGCAGTGGGGTTTGGAAAGGATGGCTGCTAAGGTGGCACTGGGTGGGTGGGTGAGTGGGGGGAAGCCTGTGGGACTTCTGTCTTAATAAGGATTTGCCTGTTGGAGATGTACTGTTGGGTTGAGGGTGATTGGGAATAGGAGAGTACCATGCACAGGAGTAGGAGGCTGACATCAGAGTGAAGGTGTTTTAAGACGATGCTGCAGTGCCAGTGCCATGGGCCTTTGGCCGATTGCTTGTTTTGGGGTGTGTGGGGGCGGGTTGTAAGGAGAATCTTGGAAGCAGCTTCCAGTGGGCTTGGGGGGGGTGGCACAAAGCTGGCTGCAGGCAGCAGTTGGGGCAGTTTCAGAAGGTGAGATAATACTTGGGTTGAGGTCATGGGCATCCACAGGCTTTTTTCTGGGGTGGGGATGGGGATATGTCAACAGAAATCAAAACACGACAGGATGAGAGGAGACAACAGAACAGAGGAGAGCTGGTCTTGTGGTAGCAAGCACAACTTGTCCCCTTAGCTAAGCAGGGTCTGCCCTGGTTGCATATGAATGGGAGACTAGAAGTGTGAGTGCTGTAAAATATTCCCCCTGAGGGGATGGAGCCGCTCTGGGAAGAGCAGAAGGTTCCAAGTTCCCTCCCTGGCCGCATTTCCAGGATAGGGCTGAGAGAGATTCCAGCCTCCAACCTTGGAGAAGCCGCTGCCAGTCTGTGAAGACAATACTGAGCTAGATAGACCAAGGGTCTGACTCAGTATATGGCAGCTTCCTATGTTAATCCTGCTTAGAGTAGAGCCACTGAAATAACTGAAAGCTAGTCATGACAAAGAGCAGGCTGCAAATCCTATATGCATCCTACTAATAATAATTTGGGAGTAAGCCCAAATTAATTCACTGAGACTTCTCAGTCAACATGCATAGGATTGCAGTTAAGTACTATTATTGTAATGGGTCTACTCTAAACAGGACTGACATGAGGTATAACCCAACAAATCTATTACACTTAAAGACCAGCATCAGGTTATTTAATAGAAATGCCCATTTCTGGGGGGTGATGGAAGTGTGTGAGGGAGGGGGAGGGAGGGAGGTATCACAAGTATATACTGTGGCACTCGGCTCATATTCCAAACAAACCGTCTTAAGCCTGAGCTGACAGGCAGACCCACAGATATTGGAAGGAATACCAACAGATTACGAAAAGAAAATTATATATCTTCACATAAGGGGGCTTTAGTCCCCCAAACAAAAGAAAAACAAACTTTTAAAAATTTTGGTTAGACTGTTCTGACTCAGTAGAAGACAGCTTCCCAAGTTTCATACTTTCCAACGTTTCACTGACAAAACACCTTCCTCAAGGAAACATAAGAATTCCCTTACTGATAGGTTCATCCACAATTGTGGAAATTTGGGCCATGCTGTGCTTGTGGTATAGTGTTTCCTTGACTGGTTTCCCATGGGCACAAAGTTAAGTTCAGTCTGCATTTGGCACCAGTAGCTTAGCTGTGGTATAGTGAAATGAGCAGCAAGTTGTATTTATGGTGAAGCCATCATATGGCCAAATCATGTGGGGAGGGGAAGAATTCCTCTTATCCCAGTTAATCTGCTCCCCACTTTCCTCTCTCTATGCTATTCTTGAAGCACTGAGAGCAATTGGGGGCAGTGTTTTACAGGAGTGACTTAAAAGGATTCTCCTAAACCCATGTTGCTACTCGATAAGAAAAAAAAAATCAGCTAAAGAGAGCTGCTAGTTTATATACAAATCAAAGGGATTTATTTGTATATCCTCCTACAAATCAGAAATAAAGAAGATTCTATGCCCCATAAGCCAATGTGATGTATTGATGGTGTAGTAGTTGTGGGATGAGGACTGGATCACTGGGAGACCCAGGTTCAAGCCCTCAGCCCTGAAGCTCACTGGGTGATCTTGGGCCACTCACTATTTCTCAGCCTAGTCTACCTCAAAGGATTGTTGTGAGGATAAAATGGGGGAAGCAAACTAGGGATACTGTACATGGAGTATCTGCTCCTGTGAGTGAGTCTGTCTCTCTCTCTCTCTGTAACTAACTTTACAAGCTGTTGTGAGGAAAATGAGATGTTCTCTACTTGCATCACTCTCTCACTGCTTGAGAGAGTTGTATGCAAAAATCTAAACACATCAGTATCTGAAAGAACTGTTGGTTTTTAATGTTGTAATGCTGACCTTTAAAAATCTAAGCACAACTAAACATTTATACATTTGCATGTTTTAAAGACAGCAAGAATGGAAGGACAGTGAAATAAATTTGAGGGGTGATAAGAGGCTCTAGAGGTGGGGTGAGGAAGAAGAGAAAAAATCAGTTTTCTAAATCAGTGTCTTTAATAAATTCAGTAAAAATCCACGTGGTTAAAATAGCAAGCTGGTTTCCTTAAACAACCACAACAGGAGTACTTCTAGTTTATAACAAATGTTTTCTTCGGAGATAATAGCTGGGAAGCCCACAAGCAGGAGAGGGTTGTGGACTCCCCTCTCCTGCCTTGCTTCCCTGCAACTTCCATGTAGCGAATGGCATATTGCCTCTGAATTAAGCATGAAAACATCCTTGAACAAATGTGCCCATTTCATCTATGAGAAATACAGAGGCCAAGGTAAAGGATAGTCAGAGAGCAAAGTAAATCACATTTCAGAAAGAGAGAATGCTGATAATTTGTCTTGGAGAGGAAAGAAATGGAAAATCTTTAGCTATCAACCATTACTTAGCCACAGGAAACTATAGGAGATAGGGAGATATTTGCAATTAAGTTGCAGATTTACAGAGAGAAGAGCTTATGGTTAGGTCAGGTTGCTAGTTGCAGCATTGCAGATTGAGGGAGAGAGAAAATTTAAAGCAAATGAGTAGTGATTGGGGCTTTGAGGGAGGGAGTTCTCTTACATCCAGAATGGTGGGGAAGCTGCCACCGCCTCCCACCGGGGGATGCTCATGGGTGAAGTTGCAGTGGGAGCTTTATATTGATTTTGAGGGGAGGCTGCAGAGGATGTGAGGATTAGTGAGGGAGGTTAGCTGCAAAGATGGCAGATGATAGTCAGCCATGCTGGTTTGGGGTTGTGGTGGGAACTTTATTATGGATAGCATGGAGGACTTGCAGGCTGGCTGTCAGGAAAAGTTGAAAACTGGATGGGCTGCACCCCAGAAAGTAAGAGAATACAATATATTATTGTGGGTTGAGGGCTAAGATCTTGGTTGCATGAATGCCTGATTTGCTTGGATTCAGTGGTGTAGGCGACTGAGGTTGCCTTAAGATAGGATGATTTGAGATCATTTCAACTGGGACATGAAATGCTGTGTTAGTGGAATGGTAATGGAGGGCATAGTTCAATGGTAAAGCACTTGCTTTGCATGCACTAGGCCTCAGTCTGGTTAAAGAATCTTGGATAGAAGGGCAATCACCAGTGTTCCCTCTAAGAGGAATCCCCAGATGTTGTGGACTACAATTCCCATACTCCTCAAGCAAAAGCTACAGCACCTGGGGATTCTGGGAGTTGCAGTCAAAACCATCTGGCAATCTCTGTTAGAGGGAACACTGGCAATCTAAGACTTTGGACAGCTGCAGCCGAAACAGGTGGACTGAAGATCTGGCCTGGTCGAAGGCAGCTTGTTATACCCTAAAGGTTTTGGATCTGACTGGTGTGAGAGTGCAGATGGCCTGGTTGCTGGCTTGATGGTGTTAGAAAAACACTAGGAGCCTATTACAGTCTTAATGAAGAGTCACTCTGTTTTGAGTTGACTGACAACATTGGGATGCTCGGTTGGTGGGTTGTCTGCATTGAAATGAGATGATTCAAGAGCTATGTTGGGCTGGGACAGCACCATAGCAGAGGACTGTGGGCTCCTTTCTTTTATGGTGCTGAGAGCATAGCACGGCTGTTTGAGTTTACATAGGTGGGGGAATTGTCACTTCTGGGGACATGGGCTGTGGTATGGGGAATCTGCTGAAGGGCAGTTTATAGCAGTTCAGTGAAGGTGGCTGGGATGTGGGCGGGAGAATTAGAGCTAGAAGGAGGTGTTGTCTGTGAGTAGAGTTCATTAATGAAGAACAAGTGGTCATGTTTGTGATGCAAGTGGCTTGAGATAAGCTAGAATAGAATGGATAGTCCTGAAGACTAGAAGTGGAGCTGTGCTGTTAGTAAGAGTGAGGACATTTCCCATCTCCACGACCAATATATGTATTTTTATTTGGAGTGTGTGTTTGTCTTTCAGAAGTGGGCTTAGATGTGGCTGAAATATATTGGACGGGGTGCTTGAATTGTGTAAACAAAAGGCCAGGCTCCCCTGTGGCCCAAGATTGCTTGCTATGTTTCAGGGGGGAGGGGAGAAGGGGATGCTTTCCTCTCCCTTTCTCTGTTGTTGTGAGGTTGGACTCAACAAGGCCAGCAGAGTTTCGTTCGTTAGGCCCTTCTAGTTTGCAGTCGGTAATTTGTTTACATGGCATTACTGTATTTTGATTTCACATGGTGATTTTATCTTTATTCCACGAGTTGCTTGATTGGTTTATTTTGTGTGCCGTTTAAATAAAATGTAAACAAGTGTGTGTTTCTGTTTAAAAATACGGATTTCTTATTTAAAAGTGTTAAGCCTTGCTTGTATTGTTAGTCCTTTTTTGTTTGTTTAGAAAAATCTGGGCAGAACTCTTGCAGTGCTGGGATTGGGGGTTCTTGTTGCTGGGGGAATATTTTCAGGATTGGGATTGTGGGGAGGGGGTGCTGTTGCTAGCGGATAAGATGGGAAGGATTGTTTTTGTTTTGCTTGTGAGAAGGGGGAGGTCTGTATCAGGCTTGTTTCTCCATTATTATTTTTTAAAATTATTTTGCTCTTCTGCCTTCATTTTTCTCCCCTCCTGACACAAACGATTAGATTTCTTTTTCTTGTGCCTATGGAACATGATGTTGACTTATAGCAAAGCAAAAGTGATCAATCCAGTGGCTGGTTTAACAATTTTTTAATCTGTGAGATTTTTTGTTTTGGGATGTGTGTAGTGAATTTCTGGTGCAGATGCCTGTAACAAGTTGCCATCCCCTACCCTGCTGCTAAGCATCTGTTTGACAAACTCAGATCTTAAAATGATGTAATGGTTAAAAGTATATTTGACTGCTATATAGAAAACATGATTTTGTACAGTGAAACTCTTAAGAATGGGTGTATGTGATCTGATGGACTATCGATCCAGATGACTGCATTTAAAGGCTGCTGTTTCATGAATCTCTTGTTGGTTTTTATTTAATTATTTAAAATTTTATACTGCCTTTCATTAAAAAAAATCCCAAGGCTGGAATGGAATTGTTGGATTGATAATATAAAGTTTGGTTGCATCAGTTGCATTATTCACCATGCTTAGTATTGGGGCGTTTGGAAATTCTCTGCTTCCACTCTCACTTCTTTCCCCTCAATATTTGCACTCATGTTTTGTATAAAGTGGAATCCTTTTGTTGCAGGTGATTTTTTTTCCTGGCAGTTTGAAAGGATGAGGCCTTGTCACTCCTTGTTAATAGTAAGGCAGCAGTGAGTGGCTGCCGGTCTACATGTTTGATTTCAAATAATATATGCAGCATTTGTATGATGAAATAGAGATGAGTTTAATGGCAAACATGATTTTTTCTAGGATACACATAATGCTTTTGGTAGTTCACATCTGCATTTTAAAAGTAATCATAAGTAGCTTTTGGATGAATCTGATCTCTGGAATCTCTTCTGAGGGTTTTTTGGTACCCTTTTTCTCCTTGGGCAGCTTCATATGACATAGTAACCTGACTAGTATGGCGATAACCTAGCAATTCAAAACTCAAACTTCAGTATTTTTTATCGTTTGACTGTTTAGCAGTCTGAGCCTTTGTTACTAATCAAAATGAGCATTTTCTTTTCTCTTTTTTGCATGTTGTAGGTTTGGAACAGTCAAATGGGGTAAATCAACTGACAGTGCACTTGGGTAAATTTAATTGTTCAGACCATGAAGGCTGATAATTAATGCTAGTTAAAACGGTTTCCAGATTGAACTTTGTAAAATAAGAGATGCTGTGAGTTCATCCATTATGGGCTTGGCCCCAAACTATTATTTATTTGTGCCACTGAGATAAAGGGGTGGTCTTCTCTCCTGGAGGGGAGAAAAGGGGTCTTATGTACTGTTTCTGTCTTCTCCACAGCTCAGTGTGAGATTATCCTTATCCTCTATATGTGTCATAGGATGCAGAAACTGTGTGTGGGGGTGGGTGGGGGGCGGCGGCTGCTCATATGCTGGATTGGCACATGCAGCAGAGGTGTGGGACTTGCACTTCTTCACTCTGCTCCAAAGTAGCTCTCTTCTTCACCCTGCTCTTCCAACCGAGAACAACCTCCCACCCATCTTTTGTGCAGGATCGGTGGGGGTGGGGGTTTGGCGGCAATGCCCTCTGTGCTGAGTTTTGATTTGCATCCCTCAGTGCTCAGCAGACACAAGACCTCCCCTGGAGAACTTGGCGGAGGGAATCTGCATGCTGCTAGGCATGGGGCTAGGGGACTTGCCCAGGGCAAGTGGATTTCTGGTGGTTAGAGTTGGAGCATTTGTAGTTTGGAGAATTCAGTGCACCTGCAGGTTTTGGTTTTAAAACCCACTGTGTTGTTTAGAGCACTGATAATACTGAAAGGTGTTTCATAATTTTCCACCATGAGAAACACACTTGAGAGTATAAAACTTGTTTAAAATTACAGCTTTGTGTGTTTCCTCTTCTTTCAAGGTGAAAATTACTCAAGAGCTAAAACTCATTCAGACTGAACAGATGACAAAACTTCAAGCCAAACATCAAGCAGAATGTGACTTACTTGAGGATATGAGGTAAGACTACAGTAAACAGTCTCAGATCCTTGTAAGAGGTCCTATTTGGAAGAACATTTGGGTTACAAAACTCTGGAACTGACAAAGGAATTTCCTTTTGGATTTCCTGCTTTTAAAATTTTAAAGCATTGCCACAGCTGGAAATTATAACTGGAATGAACCCAGTGCTTACTGCCCCAGTTGGTTTTGTGTGTGTGTGTGTGTGTGTGTGTGTGCGTGGAAGGCAAGGGTTACAAATGTGTGTCATGAACAATCCAAAAGGAATTGAGTCTGGCAATACAGTATAACCTTTTTAATAGAGAGGCTGTTTGCTTATTGCTTGCCAGTTTGCTACTCCCGAAAGATAGCGAGACTGGTTGTTTTTTCACGAGGAAGTACTTTCTTTCCCTGAAGACAAATTGTATTTGAATGGCAGTTGTTAGAAAACACTCTTGATTTTGAGATCAGCTGCTGCTTTCTGCAAATCATGGTGATACCTGGTTTTAAATACAATGGTTTTTTATCCTTAGCATTTATACACTCTACCTCCAAAGCATCCATGGAGATTAAGACATACCTGAAAAGCATGAGGAGAGATAATCAATGTCCCTGTTTAGAGACATTGATTTCTGAGATGGGCATGTTGAAATTTTTTTAGATGTCATCAATACACCTGTTGCTGCCCTTCACCTTTCAGTGCTAACTGAAAATCCAGCAAGATTACCTGACGTTGCCTATTAATACTTAAAATGTGATAGGCAAAGATTAAGAATCCACGAGAGATTAGCAGCTGTTAGTGTCACTAAAGCTGGTTGAATAGCTTCTTTATGGAAAATTCCTTTTTCTCAGCTATTTAAATATTTTTCTCAACTAGTTAAAAATGCTTTCATATTCGAAATATTGCAGCATAAAAGTAGTGGTGCTATGCATTATTTGCACAGTAAGTCTGAGTTAATGAGTATCAGGCAGGTATGCCTGGACTTTGCCCCATCAATAGGGACTACGTCTTATAATATCTATCCCTGGTTGCAAGTCCAAGATCCGTTGCTCTCTTCCTCTCAAAGTCTGCCTTGTCTGTAAATGCTGAAAAGTTGGTATAGCTGCTGATGGGCTGCAAAAGTAAACTTAAGAGGGCATGACATTTGTTTCAAAGCATCATTTTAAAATCTGCTTAAGTGCAGTGCATAAATAGAGGTGATGGATGTGTAATGAGATGCTTATGGCGGCACTGTGGCCCCTGCTTCCAGAATAGACTTGCCTTGTTTTAGCATTAGCTTTTAACATGCCAGAATAGCTTGGATCTTTAACAATAAATCAAATAATAGGAATACTTTATTTAGAAAGCCTCACTGTTTTCAAAATATAGGATATGTGTAAATGCTGTATTGTAAATGTTAAGTTTGTAAAATGCAAATTAAATAGTTTTAATTTGTCATAGAATTCACAGAGGTCTCTTTTGAGGAGGGCTATAGTTTGAGATGTGCTAAGGATTCTGATATCCATTTGTGGCTGCTGCTACTCTGCCTCCAAACTAAAATTCTTGGGGTTCCTTTGGAAGGAGATCCATGACAGTGAAACCAGTTTAAGTTGAAGGGTAAACATGCCCTACGTCCTGGATGTTAAACCTGCAATCTAGAACAGAAACTCTCAGTGCTGATCCACAAAGGGGTGGTTGTTTTTTGGTGCAAGGTAAGGCACCAAGTTGAGCCTTCTGTTGCTGATTGGGAACCTTCTTGTCCTACCTCCAGAAGTGAGAGATTCAAGAGGGTTTATTTGTTTTTGGTTTTTTTGCTAACAGAGCTATACCACATGACAGGGCCAGGTTCTGCTCCAGTCTCACTGCAGTCTTAAGAGATTTGAACTCAATATATATGGTGGGTTCACAAGTAGCAGGGAACTGCAGTTCAAGCAGCCTAAGTTGTAGTTGGAACCTGAAATAAGTGCAGCAGATGGTCCCATATCTCCAAGTGTTGGAAGTAGTTGAGTTGAGCCAAATGTACACCCTTTGTCCATGTTTTCCAGCAAAACACTGGATGCTGTATCAGTCTGCCATGCACTGTCTTTTGACTGGCACACCTTTCCTACATCATCTGCTTCCTCGCTGTTGGTCCTGATTGCAAAGGGTGCTGGCTCACCTGGAACAAACTAGGGGGTTATAAAGAGCATGGGTTCAAATGTAGCATAAACCTGAGGTAGGGCATTATAGGGTTGACAAGCCAGCTTCAGTTCTTGGCTACACATCTAGGTTTCCTGCCCCAAGGAAGCACGTAGATGTTGCCATAGGGTGGGTTCATGTGATTTTGGACAACTCGGTAATTGAGATTGCAAATAGGTTCCTTGCTATGTGTGAACCTGCCCATAAGTGAGGTTCATTATTACTACAATGGTACTACCACTTTCTACGTTGAATCCATGCTACAGAGACAGCCTTTGAAGTTGGCACCCATGCAATCAGGACAGGAGTGTTCTTTCAAGACTCACCAAAGTGGAATCACTATCCTTTTTCTCTGGCTGCTATAGGTGGTGATCGCCCTACGCACAAGGTTCAGACTAATCGCAGCCAAACTTGTACAATCCCCACCAAGCCTCTCTAATAGTTAACAATAGGAAAAACTACGCTTCCTGAATAATTGCTACATCTCTTACAACAATTCACTCATCAAAACAAGGCAGACAAATTGTGCCTCTGTTTCAGGCCATTGGGTGGGTTCAGATGGGTTTAGGTAATCATGCTCAGGAGAATCGCATGTTCCCTTTCAGTTTCAGAGGAAATCGGAAGCTTCATTCTGTGAAATGTGATCATTTTGAACTGATCTGTTTGCAAACTAGGATCTGAAAACCGTTTGATGCTGTTTTGTTTGAAGAAATAGTTTGTTAAACTAATTGCAGGTCCCTGAATTTGGATGACCCTTGATACTGTGATTAGGGTCAAATTGAAAACAGAGACTCTTCCTGGTCCATGAAGGAAGAGGAGCAGCATTTTAGATGATCCTCTGAACCCATCCAAAAACTATGTATTCGACCAGAGACAGAGTGTAGGGCAGGGGTGGCCAACTTGAGGCTCCACAGCTCCCATGGCTGATGGAGCTGTAACTTCCATGGGATAATGGGAGTTGTAGTTGAACAGCTGGAGATCCCAGGCTATGGCAGCTGCACTCCCTTCAACTCTGGTAGTGCCTTCCTTGTGGACAGATATTCCTGTACCTTGAACTGCTGGTAGGGGATGCTTAGTGAAACTTCCAAGCACACCAAAGAATTACTACCTTTATAAGGTACTGCTAATTGTATGTTAGCACATTATTATTCTTTTTCATCATTCTTAACCTGTTAAATATGAGCTGAAAAATCTCTTGTTTACCAGTGACCAATTTTCGATTTGTTTGTTCTGTGACTGTAGAAAGATTTGTAAATGTCTAAAACACAACAGTGAACTGAATTTCCAGTTGTGCTTTAGGTGGTAATGAAACCCGCTCTAGCTGTGATAACAGCTACTCCTGACCATAAGGTTTTTGAGCTGTGTTTAAAAATTTCTTTGAAATTTAGATGTCAAATATGCATTGTTGATTATTTGGGATTAATTAGCATGTCTGCACATAAATATAATTAGCAATTCAAAGTCAGCATTGGAGTTTGGAAAAGGAAATTGAATTAGGAACTCGCTTAGAGGAAAGGAGACATTTGGAATAATTTTCTGTGTATTGTATCCCCCTAAAATGTGATAGCAAATCAGCTGGAAAGGAACCCACAGGACACTTAATTCTACCCCTGATCAAAGGCATGTTCTATGCTTAGAGCTTTCTTGTGCGTGATGAGTTTTTCTTAGGAAAAATCCAGACGTTTTATCTAAAATTCTCTGCAATTCTAAATGAATTGTGTTGTCTTGTTGTTGGTGCTGGCAGTGTACATAGCCCGTTTAGCATGGTTTGGTCCGAATTTGGACCGAACAATGGGTATGCGATCTGGTCGAACTGATCAGCTGGGCCAGCCAGTTTGTGGCTGTCCACTTCATGATCGAACTGGTTCTGACATCTCTAGTTAGTGCATATTTGTCGATATATAGTTCTTATTCTTTGGCATAATTCTGTAAGTTTTATTTATATCTGTGTAAACTGCTTTGGGAACTTTTGTTGAAAAGTGGTATATAATTATTCATCATATGTTCAGTTTGTGTGCTTGTGCATCACTTGTTTTGCCAGAATATGTCCCAGGAACCAGTGGTGCAGTCTACACCACCTCATTTTCTTGTACTCATAATTGTTTCTTGTTGATGTCAAACATTTCCACTTTCCTTGCCAAAAAATCAGAGAGGAAGCTGGAGCCTTTCCCTGATAGCACATAGGAATATAGGAAGCTGCCTTGTACCAAATCAAGCAATTGGTCCATCTAGCTCAGTATTGTCTAAGTGGCTCTCCAAGGTTACAGGCAGGAGTCTCTTCTAGCCCTAACTAGAGATGCCAGCGGGCAAACCTGGGACCATCTGCATGTAAGCATGCAGATGCTCTTCCACTGAGCTGTGGCCCTGTATCTTAGAAAGCTCGCATGCAGTGTTCCCTCTAACAGGGATTCCCAGATGTTGTTGCCTACAACTCCCAGAATCCCCAAGCAAAAGCCATTATAGCTGAGGATTCTGGGAGTTGTAGTCAACATCCGGGAATCCGTGTTTTAAAGAACACTGCTCGCATGTATTCTCTCATCCAATTGCAAACCAAGGCATACCTTGCTTAGCAAAGGCACCTAATCATGCTTGCTACCACAATACCAGCTCTCCTTGTGAGTCAACACTCCAGCAGAGTGTTTCCATTCATGTAATCTTTGTTACCATGTGAACACTTACTGGTCCAAGGAGGATTGACTGAGAGCTTGCCCCTGAAAGAAGTGTACTGGTTGCAGTCACAACCTGAATCTCGGCAGGGTGAGGAAATGCATTAAGGAGCTCTGTGGGTGAAGGGAGATTGGTGGGGCTTGTTTGCAGATTCCATTTCTACATGTCCACAGTATTGCACATGTGAAAATAGGTACAACATAAATGGTTGTATTCTAGTGAGACACATTATTCAGATTTTGCCAAATTTGCTTTGGATCTAGGAGCCAGCCCTACAGGGGACACTTTGACAAAACTGCTGGATGTGACAGACATTGTGGAGGGGAAGGGTAAATGGTTTCTCTGTCTCCTTTACAAATAACAGAAAAGAAGCAGGGCTGTTTGGGACAAATAAAGGATTTTATTAAACAACTCTACATCTGAATATGCTAGTCTATGTACTATGGCTCCCTGCCACCTGGGATTTGTCAAATCCTGCAACTCTATATCTGATTTAAGTACTAAACACAGTACTGCTTATGCATGCTTGTTTATCTCTGGATAGAGTATGTTGGGTTTTGCTTAGAAAGAAATGCTCCTTTCCTCATGATAGTTGAGATACATTTGAAAGTGTGGTGGAGTTTTAAGCACATTGGAAAACAGACCACAGATAAGATTTCGGATGTCTACACCTCTTTTTTGATGGAGGGGATTGATTCTTCAGCAACCGGGTTAGAAATGCAAATGATATTGGTTGTTTATTTCTGCTTTGGAAACTTTTGTTGAAAAGCGGTATATGAATATTTGTTGTAGTAGTCGTTGCACCAATAGGAGGCAAATACAAAATATGATATCTGGTATTGCTATATGATTCTGTGAAATTTTGTACATTTCTTTCCTCTTAAAATTTATTTGGGGAAATGGAATTTCTCTAGAAGACACAAACCTCTCTTGAACTAACTGCTTTTGTGACACTGGAAGGCTTGCACAGCTGCCTTGTATAATCAGGGAATATATTTTTTCTTGAAACTCGAACCCAAATTCACCAAGCGCAGTTGGCAGTAATTTTAGTAAGTCGTTGTGTAACATACAATTGTGGCAGAATGGCTGGCTTCTATTAACCCTCATCAATGCTGTCCATGTTTAACTTGGTGACCAAAATTTTGTGTGTGGTCTTGGCATGCTTCTTCCTGGGCATACAAAAGAATGACTTCTTACCACTTGCTTGTACAAATATTGAAAGTAACCTGATATGGAAATAATTGAAGTGACGCAAACTTGGAGGTGTATACTTGGCATGGCGAGTCATATACGCTGAGGGACAGAAGGTGACTTGTCTCAGGACAGGAGTATGTGTCACCATAGCCTGGTGAAAGACAGGCTGATACTTTGCCTCATGCACTAAAGCTAATATTAATGTGTGGTCCAAAGTGAAAGCAAACCCATTACTTAAGCACATTTTTGCAGCTTCACTCATGTAAACTGTATATAGGTTAAAATTGTATACAGAAAAAAAAATCTTAATACAAGTTGTTTTTTTTTTTAAAGGCACACATAAGATATGCACCACTGAGAGACCTTAAAGGTCAAGTTGAAGTCAGCTCATCGTAGAGGGAATCTATCTATGTGTAGTCGCTAAGAGTCTTGACAGCACTTAATCAATCAAGATATGGGTGTAAAACAAGGACACCACCAATAGCATTCCCTGGCAGAGCTGTTTGTGGGGAGGAACTTAAGGATTGACTACCTTAAGTGGCGCAGTGGGGAAATGCTTGACTAACAAGCAGAAGGTTGCTGGTTCGAATCCCCGCTGGTACTATATTGGGCAGCAGTGATATAGGAAGGTGCTGAAAGGCATCATCTCATACTGTGCGGGAGGAGACAATGGTCAACCCCTCCTGTATTCTACCAAAGAAAACCACAGGGCTCTGAGGGTGCCAGGAGTCGAAATCAATTTGACAGCACACTTTACCTTACCTTTAAGGATGGAGATGTTCCTCTAGCTCAGGGCTACTCAACTTAAGCCCTCCTGCAGATGTTGGCCTACAACTCTCATAATCCCTGGCTATTGGCCACTGTGGCAGGGGATTATGGGAATTGTAGTCCAAAACCATCTGGGGGGGTCAAAGTTGAGCAGGCATGCTCTAGCTTCAGGCTCTTGGCCTAGGGGTGTGTGTGTGTGCGCTCACAAACACACTTTCGTACCTTTCCTATAACATTAGAGCATTAGTGCTGCTGAAGAAGGCAGAAGCCAAAATTTCTTGCCTATTACATCTGTTTTGTTTACCAACAATTAAATTTATATATTCTTTTTGATTAACTGCATCCTTCTGGAATCCAGATAATACTGTACTTGTAGTTCTGTTTGCCGTTTAAAAATCGTCCCACGTACTCCCCCTGAACTATATATGTGTGTGTGTGCATTTGCATACACGCATGCGCGCACACACACGTGTGCACACTTAAAATAGTTAACTATTCTATTCTTTGAAAATGCGTTTGTGGCTCTAGCTCATAACAAAAACTTATTTGCTGGGTCAAATCCAGAATCATTAAGTCTGCCTTTCTGATTCAAGCAGTGGCTATCCAGATGCCTCTGAAAGATCACAAGCAAGGTGTGAAGTTGGTCTTCCCCTGTTGCTTGTCTTTAGCATTGGGCAATCTAGGCATTCTGCTTCTGAATCAGGAGGCTTTATTTAGCTCTCATGGCCAAACTTATTCATAAAGAAGCTGCTTTCATGAATTAAAAAAGAAAATTTTCTTAATGCCAACCACTGAAAGCATCGCTTCCTGAAAGTCTTTCAGCTTTGCAAGACCTTTAGAGGAGGGGAAGTCAGGAAACATGAAACAATCACAAACCCACTGTCATTAAGACATACTCTTCTGTAATGATTTTGTTAGTGCATTGGTTGACCTAACTGAACTTGCTGTTGACCACTAAAAATTTGCTCTTTTATTCCCCAGGCTTGCTCAATGTGGTGTTGTAGATTGAGGACTAGTGATCTTATACTTTTCCGTTCCTGGAATATAATACCGGAGAACCTCGATATTCATGGATCCTGCATCTGCAGATTCATGTATCCATGGCTGGGTAATGGACACCCGACCTCGGTATACATGGTAAAAAATCAGAAGGGGAGGGGTTAAACCGTGTATCCATGGATCAAGAAGGTCATTTCCGACTATAATTTTGAGGAGAAGAGCCACTTTGTGGCTCATTTTACCAAAAAAGAGGAAAAACTGCATCTTTTGGCTGATTTTTCAGCTGATTTTTTATTCTTGGGGGGCACTGCAGGGCTCTTGGGGACCTGTGGAGCAAGGTAGGGCACATTACCATTCTATTTCGTGTTTTGGGGCTGTTTCCCACCCTTAGAATCTAATCCCCACAATGCCATTGCCCCAATTCCTTGATATTCATAACTTCAGTAACTGCGGCCGTAGCCAGGAATGGAACCCCCGCGAATTCCAAGGTTTTCCTGTAATTGTAATGTGGAAGGGTCTAAGGCCATTTATCCATCTAGCCCAGGTCTTACAATTGGTGACCCATCTAATCATATTCAACGCCCAAAGGATTTAAACAAATCTTTTTCTTACTGTCTAACTGGGACTGCAAAGCCACAAGGGCATCTGACAGACCACATATATGGCCTGGTTGGCTGGCTTTGGCTTGATGCATACTTGTATAAGCCTCATGTTCTTTAACTCAAATAAAATAAATTGGTCTTGCCTAAGTGCAGGACCATCTACCCACTTTTCCCCATAGATGAATTTGTGCATTCATGATTGCAGTATGCACTAGGAAACAGCAGGTGTACTCTGGAATGGCGCTCCTAGGACAGATAATTGGAGATTACTTGGGCTAATTCGAGAGCCCATTATGGGCTGCTTGAGTGGGTTATAAATTTTAGAATAAATAGCATGAGTCAAGCCATGCTGCAGGACAACTCATTCCACTCCTGCCCTGGTGTACTACCAAAAATTACTGGAAAAGGACTGTGTGGACTAAATTGTCATTCCTAGGCCGTCGCCACCCCCACCCCCCACACACTTGCTATAGACTGTGACCAGGCAAAAACTAGGCTGACCTAGGTAGGGTTCCAATCTTAGGAACATGGGAAGCTGCCATATACTGAGTCAGACCAAAGGTCCATCTAGCTCAGTATTGTCTACTCAGACTGGCAGCGGCTTCTCCAAGGTTGCAAACAGGAATCTCTCTTGGCCCTATCTTGGAGATGCCAGGGAGGGAACTTGAAACCTAGATGCTCTTTCCAGGGTAGCTCTATTCCCTAAGGGGAATATCTTACAGTGCTCATACATCAAGTCTCCCATTCATATGCAACCAGCGCAGACCTTGCTTAACTAAGGGGACAAGTCATGCTTGCTACCACAAGACCAGCTCTCCTCTTCCTGTCCTTGGATAGGCACAGATACTCTGCCTCCCTTGCTGTTTATCTGTCGTAGCCAGAAATCCGAAGCGACAGAAGGGCTTTTACCTTTGCCTGTTGCCATGCCCTTCCCTCTGCCGTTTTGAAAGGCAAATACAGGAAGATCCCATTTGCAGAGAGACTTTGTCTCTGTGACATGGGGGAGGGAGAAACCATAGAACATGTACTCCTCTTTTGCTCCTTTTACAGAGACATTCAGGCCAAGCTTATATTTCCACTGGCCACCCAAACCATGTCTATACCTAGTTGCTGCTTTTGGATGAAGACCTGGCCCTCACGTTTAACACTGCCAAGTTCTGCGTGTTAGCTACCGCTTCTTGCATTTTATATATTTAACATGTATGCTTCTATTTTTTTTTAAGACAGCTGTTTAATAATCTCACAGCTATCCTCTTTTCTAAGGGTAGCGGCTTTATAGTATTTTAATACAGCTTTATAGTGTTAATTTGAAAGTAATATAGTTTTATGGTTCCATAATGTGTTTTGATTATTTTTGAATCATGCTCTACTGTTCTATCTTATGATGGTCTTGGACCATAATAAAGATGATTGATTGACTACCAAAAATTTCTGTTGGATCCAAAATGCAGAGATAGGTGGAATGCTGGCAATGACAAAAGCTACCCATTGGGTTATCAAAGGACTGGTGGTGGTGATGGCCACTAGCTTGGATGGCTTTAAGAGGGCTTAGACAAATTCATGGATAATAGGTCTATAAAGGACTACTAGTCTGGTGGCTATAGGCCATCTCCAGCTTCAGAGGCAAGATGCCTCTAAACATCTTACCTCTTGCCTGTGGGTTTTTCAGAGGCATCTGGTAGGCCACTGTGTCAAACAGGATGCTGGGCTAGATAGGCCTTGGGATTGATCCATCAGGGCTGTTCTTAGGTTCTTATGACTGCAGAGAAACATCGATTTTCCAGACTAATTGTGGGAAAGATAAGTTTGGATTAGGCGGTTGGGAAATCGAGGTGAAAAGCCCAAGCATTGGGACACAGTGGTAAACAAAGGTTCTCTCAATACCAAACACTGATTTGGGACATGAGACGAGATGGACAGTAGGAAAAGTTTGTACACTACCACACAACACTTTAGGACCTGGAAAACATGTTTTCTACATGAGGTTGTGCATCATATGCCCAGCACAGCACTTGAAAGCAGAATGATTATTGGGGTCCAGAAAAATCAAGGTTTCTCTGTATTTAATTGGCTTCAACTTCACGCTACCCAGGGTTCTGTCGTTGGCTGTTCCTGTGCCATTTCCATGTGTGTGTACACATGATAATATACTATATCTATTGTTTACAGATACTGACACACACACGACATTTTGACTCGGTTTTGGAATTTCAGATTAGACAAGTGATTTGGACCCATAAACTACTGACTTGTATATTTACCTACATATGAAGTATTTTACATATCAAAAATATGAATCGCTCTTGCTGCTGCTGCTGTTATATATACTGCCTGACTCCAAAGGCTCTAGGCGGTTCACAAAAGTAAATACAATACAAGCAGAATAAAACAATTTAAAACATTCAGATTACTAAAAGCCAAGCTAAAAAGTTATGTCTTAAGGGCTCTTTTAAAGGTGAGTAAAGATGTCGCATCACGGATGGCTACAGGGAGCGCATTCCAGAGCCCAGGAGAGACTGCAGAAGACTTGTTCCCGAGTTGCCGCCAGGCGAGCTGGTGGCATCCAGAGACGGACCTCTCTCGAGGACCTTAATGTGCGGTGGGGATCATGCAGAAGAAGGTGCTTTCCCAGGTAACCTGGTCCTATGCTGTTTAGGGCTTTAAAGGTAACCACCAGCACTTTGTATTTTGCTTGGAAACCTATTGGTAGCCAATGCAATTGCTTTAAAACTGGCATAATATGGTCTCCAAAAAACCCCAGAGACCAATTAGCCGCCACATTTTGGACCAACTCAAGTTTCCGAACCACATACAAAGGCAGGCCCACATAGAGCTCATTGCAGTAGTCAATGAGAAAGCACTGCTTAAACTGCCAGGAGATATCTACTTGCATCGGTAAAATGAGTACCCAGAATGTTGGGGGCAATATGCTAAATAATTGTAAACCGCTTAGAGAGCTCCGGCTATAGAGCGGTATATAAATGTAAGTGCTAAGTGCTATTGCTATCTCCCTCCGCATCCATTTATAACAATTTATAGGTAACACTGGATGAAATATTCTTCCTCAAAATTTTTTGAAACACCTTGGATCAAAATATCATTAACATATGCTGAAATGTTGCTTAATATAAAGTCAGCATGATATTTTAATTAATTCATTTGTCAATGAAACCATAGAACCTCAAGATGACAAGCTTCCAATTTTTGGTATATGATTTAATATATTTTTGGCTGCCGACAGTACCAACATGGTTATTAAATAATGAAGCAGATTCTATTTTATTGAATTTCATGTAGCCTTCAACTTTAAGTGAAGTTCATACTCAGCAGAAAAATATGGTTATATTTCTGTAATACTGCACTTCAGCTAGTCTCTAATTAATCAAAATTCCTTAAAGTGATCTGCCAAAAGACTGAGGAATAAACTGCAAAATACATCTTTATACATGTTTTAAAATGATATAACTAAAATATATCTTAAAAATTGGTAATGGGGTATTCTTGATATCCAGGATGCCACCCAGCAAATGTACTGTATTGTAAAATAAGGCATTTGGGGAAAACAGTATTTCCAGTTATGGTCAAGAGGTCAAATTTATTTTTTTAGATGCAGATGTTTATCAGAAACTCTGCAACTGCTGTACATCTTGTCTTATTTCCTTAAATTTGTTTGCACAAAATTACAATGCTGGTAGAAAAAGTCTGGAAGAGATGCATTTTTATTATTTGTTTTGCACTTGTGTAACTGTGGCAGTGTGAGGTCTGGCTTAATGAGTGAAAGGCGGCCTCATTTCACCAAGTGTTTTGACTACTAGCTTAAACAAACTTTTCTACAAAAACAATATGATCAGGGAATTTCCCTAGGGGCCTTTTTTGGGAGGGGCCATAGCTCTGTAGTGGAGCCCATGGCTTGCATTCAGAAAGTCCCATGTTCAATCCCTGACAACTCTAATATAAAATGATCACAGTTAGCATAAGTCTCTGAGTTGCTGCTGGTCAGAGTAGATAATATTGGGCTAACGGGATCACTGTTCTGACTTGGTGCAAAGCTGTTGGTATGTTTAAATATGTTCAGTTAAGCCAATACAGTACTATTTCTCTCAAACAGTAAATCTTGAATGCAATTCTTAGTCCAGATGGGCTGTTTTCTATAGTTGATTTTAAAGCTGCTGAGTTGAAGGGCCATCACTTGCTTCCTCACTTCTGGTGGTGATCATCCTCTTTGCGGTTTGTTTTTTGTCATAGTGTGTTCAGAATGCAACTTCCTCAAAAGGCCTAAGGTTGGGCTAGTTACCTACCAACACATTAAGTTAACATGTGAAAGGTTTTGGCTAATCCTTGAAAAGCTTGTGTGAGCACATGTATAAAAAGTAGCAGGTCCTTATTCAGAAAACTGTGATCCTGTTGCAAGAAAAGCAGGAAGTGTAACCAGAAACACACTTGTTTTGCTTCTAAACTAAGCGAATTGTGGGGGAATGTCAGAGTTCTTGTAAGTCTTCTGGAATGGGGAAAACATTGACCACACATCAGGTTTTTGAAATATAGACGATAAAAGTTGTTTGTGCAAAGCAGAGGAACAGCTTTCCTGATTTTCTTCTTTGCCATTGGCTGCCTGAAGGTCCTCTAACTAGGAACATAGGAACATAGGAAACTGCCATATACTGAGTCAGACCATTGGTCTATCTAGCTCAGTATTGTCTTCACAGGGTGGCAGCGGCTTCTCCAAGGTTGCAGGCAGGAATCTCTCTCAGCCCTATCTTGGAGAACCCGCCAAGGAGGGAACTTGGAACCTTCTGCTCTTCCCAGAGCGGCTTCATCCCCTGAGGGGAATTTCTTGCAGTGCTCACACATCAAGTCTCCTATTCATATGCAACCAGGGCAGGCCCTGCTTAGCTATGGGGACAAGTCATGCTTGCTACCACAAGACCAGCTCTCCTCCCATTTGCATGAATTGATTTTTTTTTAATTGATTTGTGCCTGAATCAAATCAACTCTGATTTGATTTGTGTCTGAATCTGTCCACCCGAATCACCCCAAATTTGATTTGGATTTGATTTGATTTGGATAGATTAAAGTGTGCTGTCAAGTCGATTTTGACTCCCGGTGCCCACAGAGCCCTATGGTTTTCTTTGGTAGAATACAGGAGGGGTTTACCATTGCTGCCTCCCGTGGAGTGTGAGATGATGCCTTTCAGCATCTTCCTATATTGCTGCTGCCCAATATAGTACCAGCGGGGATTCTAACCAGCAACCTTCTGCTTGTTAGTCAAGCATTTTCCTGCTACGCCACTAACGTGACTCAGATAGATTAGGACCACTTATAAAGGTACTAGGGGCACCAAATTTATGTGGTGGGTAGGTCCCATGGGTGCCACCTACCTCCCAAATTTCAAAGTGGTGGTTGATTTTTAATGATTTCCCCCCGTTTTTACTGATTTTGTTATTTCCACCATAGGAAATAATGGGGATTCGAATTCACCCTATCCTAACCCTAACATGGATCCCCAGCTTTAATTTTTTTTTAAAAAAAAAAAGCTAAGCTCTAGCTCTTGTAGAAGTGGAGTTATGGAGCAAAATGTGCAGTCGCTATTTTTCAGGTGTTTGGATTCTTTGGTGTATGATAACTTTTCCTCCCAATGAATCCCTATGATCATTTATTATACACTTTTATTCTGTTCATTTTGTCTGTCATTGGCCAGTGCCAACTGTCCACTGCCATGTGCCAACTACACCCCCCAACCATACACACACTGGGTACTCAGTTCATTTTTTAGGAATTTTTGAAGTGTTTAGTTTCTTTGGTGTCTTCATTACACACCTTCATCTGTTCATTTTGACCCCATTGCTTTGGGGATGGGGAATTCGTGGCATCCCATGTGCCAACTACCCCCCACCCCGCAAGCCACTGGGTACTCAGTTTATATTTTAGGGATTTTTGAGGTGTTTAAATTATTTGCTGTGTAATGAATGCTCATAGGGATTAATTAATTCTTGAATAAATTCCTAGAACATGAACTGAGTAGTACCCCACTGCCTTGTGGGTGGGAGGGGCGTGTAGTTGGCACATGACAGTTGACAGTTGGCACTGTCCAAAGACAGTCAAGATGAATAGAAGAAATGAAGGTGTGTAACGAATCATCATAGAGATTCACTGAGGAAGTTATACACCAAAGAATCCAAACACTTGAAAAATAGTGACCACACATTTTGCTCCACAACTCCACTTCTACAAGGGCTAGAGCTTAGCTTTTTTTAAAAATGAAAGCTGGGAATCTAGGAGAAATGATAGGAGGAATCCAAATCTCAAAGCGATTCAAATCGAATCTGGTGAGATTTGATTTGTACCCAGATCTAGTCAATGAACCACAGGGTTGTCTGTTCTGCCTCCAAATTGCCCGAATCAGCTAGATTTTGGTACAAATCTATCTGTACCCGAATTGATTTGCACATCCCTACCTCTAACCTTTAGTGACATCATATTGGAGGCAGCAGAGAGAAGGAGGGATTGGTGACCATCACTCCCCTTGTCTCACTAGAAACTTTTCTGCGTGTGTACAACATTTGTTAGTATGTCAACATATTTATTTCACATTAATACTCACATCCTAAGTGAACCAATTGGCAACTTACCTTTATATATTTTGGTACTTTGTATATGTACTGATTCAGAAAAGCATCAGAGTATGTGAAAAGGTCCTTTTCTTCAAATTCCACAGGGGTCCAACAGTGGGGGTGGGGTGGGGGGATGAGTTGCCTGTGTGGGGGGCACTTACCCTCCTGCCTGTGTGTGTTACTGCCATTGCATTCTCACAAAGAAACTTGGGATTCATAGTTTGTGAGGATGCTGATAATTATTGGTTAGAGATCCTGGGTCTTCCATAGAATGATAGTTCAAAGGGTTCTTTTGGCAAGAAGTAATTCCAATTGAATGGCTGCAAAGTTTTAAGTCAATATTGTCAATATACTCTAAAGCAAAAATTGTTCATGTGGTTTCTGCCCAAGTATCTCAACAAGTGGGAAGAAAGACTTGGTATCTAAATTTGAGATCAGCTCAGCCATGCAGAAGACTGAAAGCCATGCAGGTGCTGAAATTGGGAGGTGTTACGTACTGCTAGCTAAGATGCCAAGGGAGAATTATTCAAGGGCAGCAAATACATGTTTTTTGGTGCTTGGATATATGTCTTAAATGGAATGCCAAGTGAACAGTTTTATTTTGACTGCGATAGATCAGTTGTGCCTCTCCAAATGAATGCAAGCAGAAACTATTGTTATCCTGTGTTCATTAACAATTTACACAGATTCAAGTAAAGCTTGGATGAATTTTATCTTTGTAATACTACAAACCAATCTATTTTACCAGAGACCCAAAGTAGATTGTCTGGTCAGAATAAAAGTGGTGCTTAAGTGTTAAAGAATTCTTAGTAACCTAATAAATTGTAATCTACCCAGATATTTTAATATAGAGAGGTATAGAAATGTGCGAAATAACTTATCTCTTAGCATGTGTGAAGTGTATTACTGAGGTAATTTGATAAATAGTTTTGCAAATATCATGTTCTCTGTCAGTGTGGGGATGGCAGTGGGGGAGAAAGGCTCTGATGCTGAGAGAGGCTCACTTGTCATGTATGCAGGACAGGGCCTTCTAGGTTGTTGCCCCCAGACTTTGGAATGCCCTCCTTCAGGAGGCTTGCTCCCAGGGTTGATTTGATTGAAATGCTTCACAGAAGGACTCTATTTCAATGATTTAAATGACAACTGAAATTACTAGTCAGGAAGATTCTATCTAATCATTTCCTATAAAAGCACATTCTTGTCTAATATAACCTTAATACATATTTAGATGTACTATAGTTTCATTTTTAGAAGGTAGATACACACTTCTCATATTGCTATTTTATTTGGGTAACCAGGCCTTGCATTTTGTTGTCGCTCTGTTTGCATTTTGCATGCATTATTATTTATTATTATTTATTCAATTTTTGTACTGCCCTTCCAAAATGGCTCAGGGCGGCTTACAATTAAAACAAAGTGACTAAAATCAATTGACAGTTAAAGCAGACATAATAAAACACCATAAAACAATTAAACAATCAAAACAGTTTTAAAACCCTGAAAAACCAGGTTACAACATTAAAACTATTTACAACAATTTAAAAATCCTGGAAGGCCAGGCCAAACAGATAGGCTTTGAGGCTCTCCTGAAAGACAATAAGGAGTTCAGATTACAGTTTTCTGCAGAGAGTGCATTCCACAGCCTAGGAGCAGCTACAGAGAAGGCCCGCCTCTTAGTCACCACCAGACGTACCGGTGGTAACTGGAGACAGACCTCTTCAGATGACCTTAACATGTGGTGGGGATCATGCAGAAGAAGGCACTCTCTAAGGTAACCTGAACCTAAGCCGTTCAGAGCTTTAAAGTTAATAACCAGTACTTTGTATTTTACCCGGAAACATATCTGCAGCCAGTGCAGTAGTTTCAAAACAGGCACAATGTGGTCTTTCCGAGTTGCCCCAGAGACCAATCTGGCTGCCACATTTTGAACTAACTACATACAAAGGCAGACCTTTCTTTTCATGCCTTTCTTATCCACATGTACAGGAACTTCATTAAAATATTACCAAATCAGGTCTCTTTTATGACCTGCTGCCATGATAGGTGTTTCCCTTCTACAATGGAGACTACACTCAGAAAAAGTTTCCTCAGGACTGCACAAATATGTTCTGTTCCCTTTTGGTTTCATTTTCTCCACGGTTTGAGGAGGCCATGGGTTGTGCACTGAACATGCTCCAAAGACAGGACCTTTTTTTTTTATTTAAACTGGGAGGTGTGGCTAGTTTGCTGCCTAGAAGACAGCAAATCCCCAGTTCCAGTCCTGTCTTGCTCCAGTACACAGGACTGCAAAGGAGCTCCTGATTTTCTTCCGAGTTGGGTTAGCTTTTTTGTGTTTTCCTTCTTTCTTGCATTTAATATTGTGCCAGGATAAGGAGGCATTGTTTTACTAAAACATAAAACAAAATTTTATTTTCTAATTGGATTGATTAGATTTCTTTTCCTTTTTCCTTTTCCTTTTCCTGTTGCTGGCTGTGTGTGTCCAAGGCACAGAGCCTTATACTATGGAACACTCCCACGCTGCAGCCATATTGGAGGTCTCCCTTTTGGAAGGTTCTCACTCGGAGACCAAGGGCAGATGTTGAATTAAGAGCCCAGTTCGGGTTCCAAGCATCGCCCTGCTGGGAGTGCTTTACACATAACCCCCCATGAGCTCACAGCTACACCCTGGAGAAGCCTAAATGGCCCACAAAAATGCATCAACGTAAATGTACCACATGGAGGAGCACAAGAAAGGGAGCATGCCACAGGCTTGAAAGCAAACTGTTGGCAAATGCAGTCCGCTTGAGTGAGCAGCTCCTCATGCAGGTGGTCTGCTAAGACTGAACTCCCTGCCGCCTTCCTAGGAGGAGCTGGCTGTGCCGCTTTGCACTGTCAGCCTTAACCTGGTCTTGCAGCTTCTGCCACCTTCACACCCATTATTGGTTCCAAGAGCAGGAGAGCCGGCTCTGCCGCATCTCCCTCCTCCATTCCGGCCTTTGCCAGTTCAAACATAACCTGTAGGGCTGGATTGGGTGCTCTTGCCCAAGCATGAACCAACTAAGAGCTCAGCCATTCTTGGAGCCACTGCCTGATCAACCGGCAGAGCCTGCTGAAGCTAGCACTCCGCTCAAGGAGGTGGTAAGTATGGTCCTCTTGCCGGTCAAGGACCCTCTCCCCCACCCCCCACCAGGACCTCATGGTTAAAAGATTTCATTTTCAGAGAATGCAGTTCTTGCTCAAACCACATCTGCCTTTGGCCACCACGAAACAGGGCCCTGCAGCATAAAAAGAGGGCCAGACCAACCTTTTTCCTCTGAGGAGGATGTGCCTGCTCCCAAAATACCTGCTTGTCTGCCGTCTCCACCCCCTGCTGTCTCCGCGCCGCCCCCCCCCCCCCCCCCGCTGTCTCCGCAATTACCTCAGTGTCTGATGTGGAGGTGTCCAGCGACGACTCTTGTGTGATTAGGTTGGATCAGTTCCAGTTTGTGACTCGTGAGGATGTGGACAAGCTGATTGGAATGGTGCGGCCTACCACCTGTTCACTTGACCCTTGTCCGACGTGGCTTATATTATCTGGCAGGGGGGTTGTTGTAGAAGGCCTGGTAGAGATTATAAATGCGTCTCTGAGGGAAGGTAGGATGCCTCCTTGTCTTAAAGAGGCAATTATTAGACCACTTCTGAAGAAGCCTACCCTGGTTCCCTTGGACTTGAACAACTACAGGCCTGTCTCCAACCTTCCGTGGCTGGGCAAGGTAATTCCGTGACTGGGCAAGGTCTTGGAGGAAACGGATTATCTTGACCCATTTCAAACTGGCTTTTGGGCTGGCTATGGGGTGGAGACTGCCTTGGTCGGCCTGATGGATGATCTCCAATTGGCAATTGACAGAGGAAGTGTGACTCTGTTGGTCCTTCTGGACCTCTCAGCGGCTTTCGATACTATCGACCATAGTATCATTCTGGAGCGTCTGAGGGGGTTTGGAGTTGGAGGCACTGCTTTGCAGTGGTTCCACTCTTACCTCTTGGGCAGGTTCAAATTGGTGTCCCTTGGAGACTGCTGTTCTTCAAAATCTGAACTCTTGTATGGTGTTCCCCAGGGCTCCATGTTGTCTCCAATGTTGTTTAATATCTACATGAAACCGCTGGGAGAGATCATCAAGAGATTTGGTGCAGGGTGCTACCAGTATGCTGATGACACCCAAATCTATTTCTCCATGTCAGCATCATCAGGAGAGGGCATAACCTCCGTAAATGCCTGCCTGGAGTTGATGATGGGCTGGATGAGGGATAACAAGCTGAGACTGAATCCGCCTAAGACGGAGGTACTCATTGTGCGGGGCCGGAAGTCGAGAGATTATTTTGATCTGCCAGTTCTGGATGGGGTCACACTACCCCAGAATGAACAGGTACGCAGTCTCGGGGTGCTTCTGGATCCGAGCCTCTCCCTGGTGTCCCAGGTTGAGGCTGTGGCCAGAAGTGCCTTCTATCAGCTTCGGCTGATACGCCAGCTGCATCCGTTTCTTGAGGTGAATAGGAGAGGACAGCTGGTCTTGTCGTAGCAAGCATGACTTGTCCCCATAGCTAAGCAGGGTCTGCCCTGGTTGCATATGAATGGGAGACTTGATGTGTGAGCACTGCAAGAGATTCCCCTCAGGGGATGAAGCTGCTCTGGGAAGAGCAGAAGTTTTCAAGTTCCCTCCCTGGCAGCATCTCCAAGATAGGGCTGAGAGAGATTCCTGCCTGCAACCTTGGAGAAGCCACTGCCAGTCTGTGAAGACAATACTGAGCTAGATAGACCAATGGTCTGACTCAGTATATGGCAGTTTCCTATGTTTCCTATGTTCCTAGTGGTACATCTGCTGGTAATCCAGACTGGATTACTGTAATGCACTCTATGTGGGGCTGCCCTTGTATGTAGTCCGGAAACTACAGCTGGTCCAGAATGCGGCAGCCAGGCTGGTCTCTGGGTCATCTCGGAGAGACCATATAACTCCTATTTTGAAGGAGCTACACTGGCTGCCAATATGTTTCCGGGCAAAATACAAGGTGCTAGTTATAACCTATAAAACCCTAAACAGCTTGGGCCCTGGGTATTTAAGGGAACACCTTCTTCTGCATGAACCCCACGGCCCACTGAGATCTACTGGAGAGGTCCGTCTGCAGCGGCCACCGGCTCGTCTGGTGGCCACTCAGGGACGGACCATCTCCGCTGCTGCCCCGAGGCTTTGGAATGCGCTCCCTAGTGAAATAAGAGCCTCCCCATCTCTGACAACTTTTTAAAAGTCTTTTAAAACACATTTCTTTACCCAGACTTTTAATTAATGTTGTTTTAATGGTTTTAATGCTGTTTTAAAATATTATTTTAAAAAGTTTTAAATTGTTGTAATGTGTGGGCCCCCCCCCATTTTTGTCTTAACGGATGTTTTACTTTGTTTTTATTCTGTTGTAAACTGCCCAGAGCCGTAAGTTTTGGGCAGTATAAAAATGTTTTAATAAATAAAATAAATAAATAGACACAGCACAGGATGCATCTGCCCTCGATCAGAATGTTTTCCCATCTTCAACTGAGCACACTGCTGTCCCGTCCCCCCCTCCCCCGCTTTGTTTTCTCAGTATCATGATGGAGTGGGCTGCTCTCACTTTCATCAAACCTGTGGGGTCCTGCCCCCAAATTAAAAATAATAATCTGCGCACTGCCTCAAAATATGTCCCTTCTCATTGCCACTGTGATTAAGGCTGCATTCACTAATTACATATTGCCTGGGCAAAGGAACTAACAAAGCGTATTCTTCCTGAGAATGCCAGGGCATTAACAAGTTGGCCAAGGCTGCAGCCCTGATGGCAGACTCCAGCTTGGATTGCATCCATGGCTATGCTTCTGGGGTGGCAGTTCTCAGATGCCTCTGGCTAAACCAGAGGCATGTGGATTCCAGGTCTGGACTCAGTTTGACGGCTATTCCCCTTATGGGTTCTCAATTGTTTGATGCTCTAGATCCCATCCTTGTTGAAACCAAGGACAAGAAGAAAGTCCTCCGTTCCAGGCGTAGGGCTTTTCGCAGACGTATCTCTGCTAAGACCTAGTCCTTTCATTCCTTCAGGAACTTTTCCAGGTAATTGGGAACTCAGTTCAGAGATAGCTATAGCACTGCCTACAAGCCTGTCTGGTGTAACCAGTGGCAACAGCATGGTAGAGGTGCCAACGGAACCTGGCTGTCCCAACAATACCCTCCATTTCCACCCAGCTCCCCCCGCAAGCAATGTCTACCCTACTGTTGGGGGCAGGCCTCTCCACTTTTACCCACAGTGGAAAGCCACCACTCAAATCGCTGGGTATGGCTACTGTATCTGAAGACTTCACTTTAGACTTCATCTCACTTCCCTCTGACCATGGCATTGTTTCTCCGAGGTCCAAGAATCCAACCAAGCATCATCAGATGAATCAAACCATACTTCACTGACTCAGATCAGGGCAATCAAACCTATGCCAATGACAAAATTATGGCATGGTGTCTACTCTGTTTTGTTCATGGTTCCAAAGGAGGACTGGTTTTGGAGGGCAGTCCTAAATCGACACACCTAACCCACTTCATTCTGAAACTGAACTTTTTGAATGGTGTACTTGTGCCTTGTGTACTCTCAAGGAGACAACATCTCACTTGGCCTCCCTAGATCTACCCAAGGCCTATCTTCACATCCCGATCCTCCCAGACCACTGCAAATATCTCGGTTTTGCTACGACAACCATCACTATCAATACTGGGCTCTACCTTTTGGATTGTCTTCAGCCCAAGGGTCTTCACAAAGCTCATGGGAGCCCTCATTGCACACCTAAGGATGAGCTGTGTTCACATCCTCAGGCTCAGCAAGGGCTCCACCGCACCTTTCTTGCTCTTAGAGACCATGGTTTTCTTGTCAGTTATCACGAAACTCATCTCTCTCTGTCTCTATCCCTTCGACATCTGGGGGTGATGCTCAACATGGCCAAAGCCACTGTCTCCCTGCCCCTCAAGAGGTGAGAGAAACGGGCTCTCCTCATTTAGCCTTCCCTAAAGAAGACCTCAGTGGAATTGATGCTCTTTCGCAACCCCTGGGCTCCATGATCCCTCTGACCATGGCATCTTGCAGGGGTGGTGGGCCGATTAAGATGGTCCGCCCCCGGAGGCTTATGGATCCGCTTGGATTTCAAACGGCCCTCGGGGAGTTTCCAGTGTCCAGAGCTGGTGACCCTGTCGAGGCCTTGGTTGATCTCTGGAATGGAGAGATGGCCCGGGCTGTTGAAACGGTTGCTCCTAAACGCCCTCTCCGGCTTGGTGGAGCCCGATCTGCTCCTTGGTTTTCCTCAGAGCTTAGGGCGATGAAGCAACTCGGACGACGGCTGGAGCGACGCTGGAGGAAGAGTCGTCACGAATCCGATCGAACACGGGCTAGAACCCATTTTAGGGACTACGCCGTGGCGGTGGGGGCGGCGAAGCAACGTTTTTTCTCCGCCTCCATTGCGTCTGCTCAGTGCAGGCAAACAGAGCTGTTTCGTGTGGTGAAAACATTGCTCCACACATCCCCCCGGACAATGGGGGAGGAGTTATCTACGGCTCTTTGTGATCGGTTTGCCTGTCGCTTTGCAGATAAAGTCACTTGCATCCGTGCTGACCTGGACTCCAGAGTTTTGGCAGTTCCGGCAGGCGTGTCTCTGGTACCATCTGGTCCCGTTGTTTTGGATTCTTTTCAGTTGGTGCGGCCTGAGGATGTGGACAAGATCCTGGGCAGTGTGCGGGCGACTTCGTGCGCTCTTGAACCTTGCCCTTCATGGCTAATAAAAGCTGCCAGGGAGGGGACAGGCAGATGGCTGGAGGTGATCGTTAATGCTTCATTAAGGGAGAGCAGGATGCCATCGTGCCTTAAGGAGGCGGTGGTAAGACCTCTATTAAAAAAGCCCTCCCTTGATCCCTCCAACCTGGACAATTATAGACCTGTGTCTAACCTTCCCTTCTTGGGCAAGGTGATGGAGCGTGTGGTGGCGTCCCAGCTGCAGAGGGTCTTGGATGATACGGATTATCTGGACCCTTTTCAATCTGGCTTCCGCCCCGGGTATGGGACTGAGACTGCCTTGGTCGCTCTAGTGGATGACCTACGCCGGGAACTAGACAGGGGGAGTGCGTCCCTGTTGGTTCTGCTGGACCTCTTGGCGGCGTTTGATACCATTGACCATGGTATCCTTCTGGGCCGCCTCTCGAGTATGGGAATTGGAGGCACTGCGTTGCAGTGGTTCCGGTACTTTCTTGTGGGGAGGGTCCAGAAGGTGGTGCTGGGGGACTACTGCTCGGCCCCGTGGCCGTTGGCCTATGGGGTCCCACAGGGATCGGTCTTGTCCCCCATGCTGTTTAACATCTACATGAAGCCGCTGGGAGAGGTCATCCAGGGATTTGGACTGAGTTGTCAGCAATATGCGGATGACACTCAGCTCTATCTCTCCTTGTCATCTGATCCTAGGGAGGCGGTGGATGCCCTGAATCGGGGGCTGGAGGCCGTGATGGGTTGGATGTGGGCTAACAAACTGAAATTGAATCCGGATAAGACGGAGGTACTGTTGGTCAGTAGGAGAGCCAATCGGGATGAGGAGATTTTACCGCTTCTGGATGGGGTTGCACTCCCCTTGAAGGAGCAAGTATGCAGCTTGGGGGTACTACTGGACCCGGCTCTGCTTTTGGAAGCTCAGGTGGAGGCGGTGGCCAGGGGTGCCTTTGCACGGCTTCGGCTGGTGCGCCAGCTGCGTCCCTTTCTCGAGAAGGCAGATCTGGCCACGGTTACCCACGCCTTAGTCACGTCGCGGTTGGATTACTGTAACGCGCTCTACGTGGGGCTGCCCTTGAAGAATATCCGGAAACTGCAGCTAGTGCAAAACACGGCAGCGAGGGTGTTATCTGGAGCTGCCCGTTGGGAACATATTACCCCCATTTTGAAAGAGCTGCACTGGCTGCCGGTTTGTTTCCGGGTCCAATTCAAGGTGCTGGTTTTGACCTTTAAAGCCCTTAACGGTTTGGGCCCGGGGTATTTGAGGGACCGCCTGCTCCCAAGGGTTGCTGCCCGCTTGACAAGGACATCTGAGGGGGCCCTGCTCCGGGTGCCGACAATGAGGGAGGCCCGGCTGTCGTGCACTCGGGACAGGGCCTTCTCTGTTGCTGCCCCTAGACTCTGGAATGCTCTCCCGGTGGCCATTCGTTCCTCAGACTCCATCACGGCTTTTAGAAAGCTTTTAAAGACTTGGCTTTTTACCCAGGCTTTTACATAATCGTTTTTACTGAGGCTTCTCTGTGTTTTTATCTGTTGTCATGTTTTTATCCTTGTTTATATGTTTTTAGCTTGATGTTTTTATTGCTTGATGTTTTTACTGCTTTTATTGTATGTTTTAATTTTTGTAAACCGCCTTGGGGTTTTCTTTTAACGAAAGGCGGTATAGAAATGTAAAAATAAATAAAATAAATAAAATAAATAAATCTTGAGTGCACCCCATAGGTACGTTGGCACTCCCGTACTCTCCAGTGAGTCTTCCTTCTCTTCCAGGATGACAACCATGGCTTGCATACACTGAGATTCACCTTCACCTGGCACTTCATCTCACCTTCGTTGATGGCTGTCCTCAGCCATTCTCCGGGGATGCCCCCTGACAGTGCCAGAACAAGTCATAGTCACTACCCATGCGAGTCTCTTTGGCTGAGGAGCTCATTGCAACAGTCAATACACAGAAGGCTTGTGGACTTCCTGGGAGATGATGCACAACATCAGTTGGCTAGAGCTTAGTGTGGTCCATCTAGTCCTGCTTCCCTTCCTGTCCATTATTTGGGACACTCACATTCTCATACACACGGACAACTCTCACAAAGTCCCACATCATTCGCCAGAGCAGCTCAAAGTCTTGCTCTTTCATGCAAGAGTTGTTCCGACTTTTGCGCTGGATGGAGCTTCACCTGGAGTCTACCTCGATTGAGCATCTTCAGGGCACAGCTAATTCTCAGGCTCAGTCTACTGGCTCAGTTGTCAGACCATCGACCCTTGAAGTGGCCCCTTCATCCTTCAGTATTTCACTAGATCAGCTGCCTCTTTGGGGACCTCGAGGTGGACCTCTTCCCCTCCCCACACAATCGCCTTCTTCCCCTCTCTCAGTTCTCTCCCCTGGCAGAAGCAACATGTGCCCTGATGGTGCCTTGGCCCACGGATCACCTCCTACTCCTTCCCTCCGGCAGACATAGGAAGACGTCTTCAAAGGCTACGCATAGAACAGGCAGAGCTCATCCTTATCGCACCCCACTGGCCTCAGAGACCATGGTTTTTTAATCTGAAGAACCTCTCAGCCAGTCCTCTCTGGCATCTACCCCCAGAAGCAGACCTCCTGGTGCAAGCCCCTCTGTTTCATCCAGACCCCCAGTAGCTACAGCATTGCGCCTGAGAATGGAGCACTCACTCCTAGCTCAAAAGGATTACTCCAAAATGATCCAAGAAACCATCCTGGCTTCTAGACACTCTTTCACTAACCACATATATCAGACATCTTGGTCGGTTTTCTCTCTGGTCTTGCAGAAAGAAAATCCATTCTCTCTTTGCTGGCATCCCAGAGGTTCTGTTTTTTTCCTTCAATCCAGATTAGCCCTTGGGCTTCATCCGAGCACTCTGGAGCATGAAACATCTGCTCTGTCATTGGTTCTTCATCTCTCAGCTGATAATTCTTTCCTCCTATACTCACATTATGTCGGTTCCTCAGGGGAGTTACTAATCTTGCCCCCCTTATGGGTTCATAGTTTTCTGTCTTGGAATCTCAACAAGGACTGAACACAGGCGTTCTTCAAACTAGTGGTGTGCATGGTTCGGGAGCAGTGCGGTCCGGCATTTGGGGGGGTGTCTCTTTAAGGTTGGTGGTGGTAGTACACCCCCCCCCCCGCCGCTCTTCCCCCTCTGGCGCTGGTTCTTTAAAAAATCTTCTTGGGGCGGCAGAGTTCCTCCCGCCGCGCATATATGCATATGTCACGCTGTGCGCGGGGCAGAGACGAGTGCGCACGCCGCAAAGGGCGCATGCACTCTGCCAGCTCTTCTTTGTTGAAGGCATAGACAGACAACGACGGGGGCAGGGGCGGCAGGGAGGAACTCTGCCACCCCAAGAAAATTTTTTAAAGAACCAGTGCCGGAACGAGAAGAGCGGCGGGGTGTGTGTGTAAGTACTACCACCCCCCTTAAAGAGACACCCCCCGCCCTTCTGGACCGGTCCAGCAGCTTTCCCAATGGTTCCGAACCAAACCACGCACACCACTACTTCAGACCCTTGGTAGATATTCCCTTGCAGTTCCTTTCCTACAAGGATCTTTCAGTGTAGACCACCCTGAGGTACTTTAGGAAGGGCGGTATATAAATTGAAAGAGAGAATAAATACAGGGTGCTATTTCCTTACTATGATCACTTTGGCACACAGGGTCTCCAAGCTGGGGGCCCTTTCTGTCTGGAAAGCATTGCCTTTTCCAACCAGACTCTGTAGTCTTAACTGATGTGAACTTCCTGCCCAAGGTCCACTCTGTTTTTCATCTATTCTAAGACGTGGTTCTCCCTTCCTTTTGCCCCTCTCCTGTTCACCCAAAGGAACAGGCATTGGCATACCTTGGATGTTAGAAGGGCCCTTAGCAGCAACATAAGAACCAAAGCTATTCGCCATTCTGACTCACTCTCCATTTCCTTCAACCAGCCCTCCTTGAGGACAACCTTAGCCAGCTGGATTAGATTCTTCATTTTGTTGGTGTACAACGCATTAAACCTTCCCAATCCTTGGGGCATTACTGCTTATTCTACACGCAGCATGGCTACTTCAGCGGCTGCCTTCAGACATCATTCCTCTCATGGATATATGCAAGGGTTGTCCATAACACCCTTCCTCACACTCTAAAATTTCATCTTCCACTCTGCTCAGGCAGCTCTTGGGTGCACCGTCCTGTAGCAGGTGGCATGACCTTCATCCTCTTCCTCCCTAACATTGCCAGCTTGGGCCATGTTTGAAGGATGATCTCAAATTGTGGAAAAAGAAATGTTGGACTTAACATGAAAGGTTCTTTTTCACAGTTGAGGTCATTCAGTCCCCTCCCCCACAGGATGTTGTTTTTCACCATCTTTGGTGATACGGGGACTCCCTTTGTTGGCGACTTCCAGACGGGTTCTAGCCTTATAGTTTCCTTCGCCTCTATTCTACTGTTGCCTATGTAACTATTTCCTTTCTTCTGTATATTTGGCGAATTATGTGATTCTTCATCCTTTTTTCTTCTGTGCAATTGTTTGTTAATCTGGTCTGTGACCACAATAAACATACAAACTACAGTTCTTCTGTGCAACAGTCCCGGAACAGGGGATTTGCTGCCTTCTAGGCAGGGAGCTAGCCATGCCTTCCAGTTTAAAAAAAAAAAAAAAAGTCTTGGGAGCATGCTCATTGCACAGTCCATGATTGAAGGATGACCTCGACTGAAAAAGAACCTTTCACAGTAATTCCAAAGTTTCTTTCTCTTCCTCTCCCCTCCCCATCCTGTGCATTTATGTCCAGACTCCTTGCTTAGATCTACTCCCCCCCCCCAAAAAAAATCCTCTATTCATTCATTGACCTTCTTTGTCATTGCACAGGGGATTGGGGGTGGGGGAAAGCAAGGGCTTCACTGTTCATGTGCTGCATGTATACCACCTGTGGAATAGGACTGATCAGGTCTGTTTTTTATCCCCATATACTGCTGTTAACATATTCATAGAATATAATTGATTAAAATTCATATCATCTTTGACTAGGTTCTTTATGAATTGTGATTAAAGTCTAAATTAAAAAATCAGATTTAAAATTTAAAAATCCAATTTTTAAAAAACTGATTTTTATCAACCCTGCTTGCTCCTCTCCATTCCTAGCACCTTTCTTAGGCAAATGAACATCATTCTTGTTACTCAGTCTTTTAGTGGGTGTTGTGATAAGATGTATTTTGTTGATGCTATCAGTGATCTGTATATGGCTTTTACTATGTGGATGTTATAGTTTTGGTTTTTTAATTATTTTTGTTGTTTAAAAATCACTTTGAGATGGTGGTTATGAAGGTGGTATGAAAATCATGTTGTAAAAATGCAACCCCACACTCCTCTCAAAAACATCTCTTACCCAGAGATCTACGCCTGCTACACTTCAGTTCATGTGAAAAGGAACAGAAGTAAATAAAACGCCTATTAAGGTCTTCTGTCCTTGCAGTAACTGTTCATATGTACAAGACATTCCTTACACCAGTCTAAATTGTGGCTCATGAAAGTATTCTTGGGACAAATCAGATTTATTTGCTCTATTTGTAGGCTTTTCAAATAGTGTTGGTGTTTACCTTGCCTCGTTTCCAGACACCAGTAATCTGAATTTCCTATCCTTTTAAATTTTCAGTTGCAAGAAAAACTTTTGTGTCTGCCTTTCAGAAGTTGCATAATTCCTTTGTTTACTGTGTAAGAGGTTGTCTTGTGTTTGGATAAGATTGCACCTGAGCACGTAGTGGAAACATTAAAAGCATCTGGCAGGTACTTTCATCTTGTGTGTGTGTTGCATAATTGCATAGAGTAAAACTTGTACAGAAAACTTGACAAATGAGGGCAAATAGCCATTCAGTGGGGCTTATCAGGGGAAATGAGCAGAGAATTTTTTAAAAAAATTAGTGAAATACAGTATCTAATGACAGTTCTGATAATATAGCTTGGTATTAATCTTGCATCTCATTCAAATAATATTTTAACAATTTATCACTCAAAGGAAATGCTGCATTTAAAAGGATGTGTACAAAACATCGAAAAAGGATTGGCTTTACAAAAGCTTGGAGACGAGTCTTGAATTATACTGTTTCTAGCAGCATATAAACCATAAAGGTAACTTCCAAGCTTACTCTCTGTCTACTGGCAATAATTGGAAGAGGCAGGTAATTTTTTATTTTATTTTTTATTTTTGCAAAATAGAGATGTTTCATGGGTTTCTTTGCTGGGTGCAGCTAACAAGATGCTGCTCTCTCATTCTATGCTATGGTTATCTTCTTACAGTTGCCAGTGCTCCCCTTCTTAAAATACTTGAAAGAAATTTAGCTGTATCCAACAATTACCCCTTACTATAGTTGCCATGCTATTGTGCTGGTTTGTTGCTAGCCTCTAGGATGTACCTTCTGTGTGTGTATGAGAGAGATCCAAATTCCTTTCCTATTGGCCTTGGGACATTTGTTTCGGTATTAGTTTCAGGTATGAGATCATCCAATGTTTTTCTTTCCTATTTTTGCTAGAACATGCTAGTTACAATCTTTCTGATACATACTTGCCAAAACACTCTGGGTCCTTCCAGATGGCAACAAATTGCACAATGGGAAGAATTCATGTGCAAGTTGGAAGCAAGAGCTTACTCGATCTCCATGCACTCCCTAAGGTCTATGTCTTCATTCCCGATGGGATTTCCTGGGCTGTTCAGGCAGTCAGACGCATCACACAATTTCCACAGTGCCACCTATCTGGCCAGCTCTTGCTTTCTGTGAATAACCCCCCTCCCCCCGCCCGCCCCCCCCCCCCCGGCTTTGCTTTTGCTCATTTCACTAATGTAAAGCGGTGGGTTATTCACAGAAGCAAGAGCTAAAATTACACGAGGTTAAATTTACACGAGGTTCCTGCTTTGGCTGCTAAGAGATCTTGCTGTGAAAGAAGTCTCAAGCCTTTGGTGGAGGTGTAGGCTGAATAAGCTCTTGCTTTCAACTTGTGCACAAGTTCTTCATTGCCACGGTTTTTGCTTTTTGTTTTTTGCTCTTTGGAAGGGCCCTCTGTATAGTATCAGCAACATTGTCAAGACATTTCAAATACTCTGAAAGAAGAGTTGGCAGTCAGTTTTTCCGTGCAACTACTATTATTTTGGTGCACAACTGGAATCGTGCAATACTCTAATAATAATTTCACATATGTTGGTGTTCAGAGAGATTCTGTGCAACAGGATACTGCATCAATGTAATTGTGGCGTAGGTACAGGAATGGGAACATGAAGTGACAGAGTGACTAGATCCCAACCCTCTTTTCTAGATGTTCATTTTGATCTCCCATATAAACTAGCCAAGTGGTTCTTGCTCTAGCTTTGCTAGATTTGATCCTATTAGTAGCTTGAGTCTGTTGTGATACTAAAATCCTTAAAACCAAACTCCTTATCTGAGGAATATATCTTCGCTCTATGCGGTGATTGTAATGGGCACTTGAATGGAGTATGTACAGGTATCAAGTTCAAAGGTTGTGTTGGCATGAGATGATAGATGACCACATTCTGCTTTTCACTGAGATATTCGTGAAGTGTACAGCTGCTTCAGGATAATTATGTGGTGAGTTAAATTGCATTATACTAGTATGCTTTTATTATGTGCCATGCCATCTAGAAAGTGTTTCTGGAATGCTTTGACTAAATGAAGCCGTACCTTCTTAGACTCCCTGAGCAAATCCAAGCATCTGGCATTGTGACCTTGACTGCATGTCTGAGCTGCAACACCTTGTACAAACATTAGAAGGCAATCTTGTGCTTGTACAATCCTGGGATTGTACCAAAATAAGCAAACATTGGATTACTGGTGCTAGTTACTTAGCTTAAAAATTCAATTATTTCAAGGAATTAATTAATGAACAACATTATTGTTGCTCATGGCTTTGCTGTGTTGGTAGATCTGTGTCCTTTCCAGGAAAAGGCAGGTCTGGTCACTGTGACATATGCACTGGTCACAGTCTGGTTAGATACATCTCTGTTGTTGAAACATGCTTTGTGGGGCTACCTTTGAAAAGTATTCAGATCTGTTGCAAAATGCTGCAACCAGAGCCGTGTCTTGGGTCCTGCTTGTGGAGCACATTACTCTAGTTCTGATTAGCCATCACTGATTCCTGGTCTGGTTAAGTCTAGCAACGTGTGAGTATCACCGTAACACCTTCAATTTTGGGGGACTAGGGTGTTGAAAGGATTATTTTCTCCCACATAAACCTGTCCTCCGATTACAATCTTTGGTGGAGGCCTTCCTCCTTGTTCCACCAACATCAGAGGTGCAGATGGTGGGTATGTAGGAGGGGACCTTTTTGGTTGTGGCATGCTGTCTCTGATGCTCCATCCCATGTGAGTTCCGACTGGCCCATTCCTTGTTGGCTTTTTGTCATTTGGTAAAGCTAGTGCTTTTCTGATGAGGCACTGGTTTGAGATAGTTGTTTTCCCTGTGATTGATTTTGCTACTATGATGCTGTGTGTTGCTAGTGTAGTTCTAAAATTTTGTGTTTATGCTATTGTATTTTTCTTCTCTTGAATGCTTTGAATTTATGGATATTTTGGCTGACATTTTATGCAACTTCCTGTGCACATTGTTAGTACTTCAGGAGATGCTGTATGCTCCTAAGAAAAGCATTCATACAATTGTGGAAGAATACTCTTGAGCAAATGCTGGAATTGCATACAGAGTATGTGCTGTGCCATGGAGTTATTAGATTGGAAAGAGCAGGATCAGCACTGATTCAGTGATTCCTAGGCATAGTTTGACATTGGTCTTGACTTGCAACTGGGACACACTCTATCTTAAGAAGCTGCTATCTCATCCACATTCTGTTATGATCTTGATCCCTCTCGACTAGTGCCAACCAGGCATCAAGTTTGAGGCTGTAGGGGAAAGCATGCCCTGCAGCCTTGGCACTCCCTTTCCTTGGAGACTTGCCAAGAGCTTAAGCGCTTCTGAAAGTGCTGCATTACATCTGTATATATTGGAGGTAGTTTTATACTTGGGGCTAAGCTGATATGGGGGTAATTCTGACTCTGATATTGTATCTTAATGTATTCATAGGTATTTTATTAGCTAGTTTACCGTGGAGTGAGGAGGTTTGTGAATGCATATCAAGCAATAGTACTGAGCACAGAGATCGGTTTCCTGTTACTGCTTTTTGGGATCCAAGAGGTTCCTGAATCCATGACAAGCAACACTAATTGCTCCTTGGAAGGAAGAGCTGCAGTCACAGCTGGTTTGAAAGGGGAGGAAACAGCATATGTGCATTTCCCAAGGGCCTCCTCATGGTATCTCTAGGTATACAGGTCCTGGCCACCAGAGATGGAGATAGTTGATTATGACTCCGGTAAACAGGCAAGCGACACTGCTTGGTAGACTGGTGAGTGAATCTTTGCTGTTATTCCAGCTATTGAGTGCTGACCAAAATAATTTCTAAAACATAGGAAGCTGCCATATACTGAGTCAGACCATAGGTCCATCTTGCTCCGTATTGTCTACACAGACTGGCAGCAGCTTCCCCAAGGATGCAGGCAGGAATCTCTCTCAGCCTTATCTTGGAGATACTGGGGAGGGAACTTGGAATCTAGATGCTCTTCCCAGAGTGGCTTCATCCCCTCAGGGGAATACCTTACAGTGCCTCACACTTCTGGTCTCCCATTCATATGCAACCAGGATGGACCCTGCTTAGCTAAGGGAACAAATCATGCTTGCTACCACAAGACCAGCTCTCCTCCCAAAGTTGACTGAAAGATGTTCAGACTTTGGAGAATCATCAGATCATTAAGAGAGAATACCTCTTAGTAGCTTTGGCATTTATATTGGATACCGAAATGGATCTTTCTGGAAAAGGTGCATTCTGGTCACCATATCTCAAAAAGGACATTATAGAACTGGAAAAGATACAGAAGAGGGGAACCAAGATGACCAGGGGCCTACAGCACCTTCCTTACAAGGAAAGAATGCAACATTTGGGATTTGGTAGTTTAGCAAAAAGGCAACTAAGGGAAGGCATGATAGAGATTTATAAAATTATGTATGTTCTTCGACGTGGTCTTTGTGCTTTACATGAATGGGCTTTGCGCCTGCGCAGAGACCACATCGGAGCTTCCAAGCTAGAGTTCTTCTTTTTGGCGGTAACCCCACCCCCTCGGTATATAGGCGGCTGCGTGGGCTTCCCTCTCCAGTCTTTCTTCGTCTGCGATCGAAGACACATTGTTGAGCTCTTCCTTGCTAGACACTTTGCAATTACTGCTTTCTCCTTCCCTCTTTTCTCCTCACTTTAGTTCAGTACTTCCCTTCTTTAGCGTTTTTATTTCACCCCCGGTCTCCCTCCCCCTTCGGATAACTCTTAGTTTCATTTTCCACCTCGGCGTGGCTTTCGGGCCCAGCATCCTGCGGATCCTACGCCTCCGCTTCTCTGCATTTACCTTCTTCGGCCTATGGCAAACACTACAAAATTAAAGCAGTGTGGTCACTGCAAATCCAAGATCCTTTTGACCGGCCACAAACTCTGCCTTTTTTGCCTTGGTGAGTAACATAAAGTTGGCTCTTACATACACTGTGCGGCCTTTACCAAGCAGGCACGCAAGAATCGGGCCTCTTCGCTTTGGGAACAGTTCTTCCAACCTACGGGCTCGGACAAACTGTCCACTATGCAGGCTTCGTCCAATACCTCTCCTGCAGCCCGGGGCTTACAGCCTGTTTCTGTTCCTCCGGGAGTCTCTGCAACTACTCCCGAGGTGAATGTGCCCATCGATCCCGTGGCTCAGGCTTCGAGATCGATACCAAAGAGTTCGGTGGCAGTGTCGATCTCGATGGTGGCCTTGATTGAATCACGTTCTGTCCAGCCGTCCAAAAAGAAGAAGAGAAAGAAGGACCGCCGCGCCCCTTCTGAACCTCCAACAAAAAAGCACAGGTTGACGCACAATACTAAACGTCGATCCTGAACTCTACACACTGAAACTGTCTTAGATACCGAAGTTGTTTACGACTCCAGCCCACACGATCCCGTGTACGAGTCCAACCACGACTCTCAGCCTGAGGAGCTCCCTCCCGAACAACCATGCCGCTGGACCAACTGGGAGTTGGAAGCTGCTCTTGACGAGCACTATGCCAGACAAGTTGAGGAAGAGGCTGACTACTTCTATGCTCATCAAGAGATTCGCCAACGCCATCGGGCCTCCACAGCTGCGGAGCCACCCCTTCGATGTTTGGCATCCCTTCGCTCCTCTATACCGGCCTTCTCGGCCTCGGCTCCGTTCCCGAACCCACCTTTGGGATCGACAAATTTGCCTCCCCCTCCCCAGACCACGTCTTTTCTGCCTCCACCGGTTCCACCCAGAAACTCGCTGGGGATCCTCTTCGACTCTGTGCAATCCAAGATCTTCCTTCCCCAGTGCAGAACCCAGGCCATCCTGGACTTGTCGGCCCACCTACTCTGCCACCCTACCCAATTAGCACACACAGTGCAGTGCCTGTTAGGACATATGGCCTCCACCACCCATGTCCTCCCTCATGCCAGGTGACAAGCCAGACCTCTCCAGCACTGGTTTCTCTCCGTATTCTCTCCCCACGAGGACTCGCTCACCATCAAACTGATGCTTCCGCCTCTGGTTCTGTGCTCCCTTCTATGGTGGATGGACACAGCCAACCTCATCGTTGGCTCCCTCTTCCATCCTCGCCGTCCAGCCCTCCTACTCACCACGGATGCATCCCTGGTCGGTTGGGGTGCCCATGCCAACAATCACAACATCTATGGCATCTGGACCCCAGCAGAAGCCTCCCATCATATCAATTATCTTGAACTCTTAGCGATTATTCAAAGCCTTGAAGGCCTTCCTTCCTCTGATATGGGGCTCCTATGTCTTCGTCCAGACTGACAATACTACCGCCAAAGCTTACCTGAACAGGCAGGACGGCACCTCTTCCACCGCCCTCCTGTTCCTGTCTATGGACCTATGGCTTTGGTGCATTCACCACGATATCACGCCTCTGGCGGTTCACATACAAGGACAGGACAATGTCACGGCGGACAAGCTGAGCAGGACCCCAACATCTCACGAGTGGCAGCTACATCCCCCCATGCTCCGCTCCCTGTTCCGCCATTGGTTCCTCCCAGAAATAGACCTCTTTGTGTCAGAAGCAAATGTGCAGTGCCACCAGTATTGTACCAGGTCCGGGATCGGACCCAACTCCCTGGGAGATGCATTTAGCCTGCCTTGGATGAACCGCTTTGTCTACACCTTCCCTCCAATCCCTCTACTTCCTTGGGTCCTTCAGAAGACCTCCCGCACTGCATCCTCATCACTCTGTGGTGGCCCAGGCGGCCCTGGTTTCCCCAACTCCTTCGTCTATCCAACCATCAATACCACCGCTTCCCGAACGTCCCTCACTTCCTCTCCATGCAGAACGGTCGCCTTCTCCATCCAGACCTACAACGTCTCCACCACAGCCTGGCACATAGTCCTGCCCTCCCGGCGGACCTGCTACAAATAGTCCAGGCCACGCGCAAACCGTCCATGGTCTCCTCTTACTCCCACAAGTGGACCTGTTTTCAAACCTAACTAAGTGACAGAGAAATTCCCCTATACTCTGTTTCTGTAGAACATATTTGTGCCTACTTGCTATCCTTCAAGCAGGCCAGACTTAAAATCCCGTCCTTGCGGGTCCACCTGGCAGCCATAGTGGCTAACTCTCCCACCTCCACACCCTCATGGTTCCAGCATCCCACTGTTAAACGCTTCCTTAAAGGTCTCACTCAACTTTATCCGGACCATCCGGTCATGGCCCTGGCCTGGGACCTGACCTTGGTCCTCTCTTCGCTGATGAATGCTCCCTTCGAACCCATGGCTACAATTTCTCTCAGCCTCCTTTCCTGTAAGGTGGCCTTCCTCACGGCTATCATCTCGGCCAGATGGGTCAGTGAACTCAGGGCTCTTAGAGTTGACCCTCCTTATCTCACCTTCCACAAGGAAAAGGCCGTCCTGCAGCCGAACATTGCCTTTCTTCCAAAAGTAGTCACTTCATTCCCAACCTATCTCCTTACCTGCATTCTTCGCTGAGCCGACAACGGCGGCCGAACGCTGCCTCCACACTTTGGACATCCGAAGGGTGCTCGCCTTCTATGTTGACCGCACCTCTGCCTTTCGGACCTCCAATTCTCTCTTTGTGCTCCACTCTGGCCCTAACAAGGGCAAACAGGCCTCTGCACAGACTATATCCTGATGGGTGGTCCGCACCATCTCCCTGGCATACCAGATCGCCAAGAAACCTCCTCCACCTTCTTAAAGCACATTCGATGAGGGCGATTGCGGCATCTACTGCTTTTGACAGATCTATTCCTCTAGATGTCATCTGCCAGGCGGCTACGTGGGCATCAAAGCACTCCTTCATACACCATTACGCCCTGGATGTCCAAGCCAGAAGAGACACAGCATTTGGCAGGGCGGTGCTACAATCCATCTTCGCCTGATCCTGCCTCCAGGTGAGCATGGCACGGGTGCAGCTTGCTATGCGCCCATTCGTGTAAAGCACAGAGACCACGTTGAAGAACGACAGGTTGATTACCTGTAACTTGGGTTCTTCTAGTGGTCATCTGTGCTCTTACACGCCCACCGATCCTCTCCTCTTCTCATGTCTTTTCTGCTAGACTCTTTCAGATTGCGGACTCAGAAGACTGGAGGGGGAAGCCTGCGCAGCCGCCTATATACCGAGCGGGGCGGGGTTACCATCAAAAAGCAGAACTCTTGCTTGGAAGCTCCGATGTGGTCTCTGCGCAGGCACAAAGCCCATTCATGTAAGAGCACAGATGACCACTAGAAGAACCCAAGTTACAGGTAAGCAACCTGTCGTTACATAAGAACAGCCCTGCTGGATCAGGCCTGTGGCCCATCTAGTCCAGCGTCCTGTTTCACACAGTGCCCACCAGATGCTACTGGGAGCCTACAGGCAGGAGTTGAGGCCTTGCCCTCTCTCCTACTGTTACTCCCCTGCAACTGGTATTCAGAGGCATCCTCCCTCTCAGGCTGGAGTTGGCTTATATTCCTCTGACTAGTAGCCGTTGATAGACCTCTCCTCCATGAAGTTTCCAAACCCCTTTTAAAGCCATCCAGGTTGTTGGCTGTCACCACATCGTGTGGCAGAGAATTCCACAAGTTGATTATACATTGTGTGAAAAAGTCCTTCTGTTCGTTGGTCCTAAATTTCTTGGCAATCAGTTGCATGGGATGACCCCTGGTTCTAGTGTAATATGAGAGGGAGAAGAATTTCTCTATATCCACTTTCTCCACCCCAGGCATGATTTTATAGACCTCTATCATGTCTCCCCACAGTAATCTTTTTTCCTAAACTAAATAGCCCCAAGTGTTGTCGTCTTGCCTCCTAAGGAAGGTGCTCTAGGCCCCTGATCTCTCCAGTGTTGTGGACAGAATGGATAGAAACAAGCTTTTCTCTATCACTAGAACCAGGGGTCATCCTACGAAACTGATTGCCAGGAAATTTAGTACTGACAAAAGGAAGTGCTGCTTTACATGTTGCACGATTAATCTATGGAGCTATTTGCCACAGAATGATAACCACCAGTGTGAATGGTTTCAAACAAAGAGGTTAGACAGATTAATGGAGGAGAAGTCTAAGAATGAGGCAGTGCACTGCTAAATACCAGTTGCAGGGGAGCAATGGCAGAAGAGATGGCGTGCCTTCAACTCCTGCTTCTGGGCTATCCAGACGAAATGGGAAACAGGAAGCTCTACTAGAAACAGGAAACAGGAAGCTCTACTAGCAAGGCTCTTACAATGCAGTTAAAATGGCTGCTCATATTCTTCTATTAAAGATGATGGTGGTGGTACACAAAAGAAGAGATAATAGTCTCAAAAGTGTTTAGGGTTCAAATAGAATAAGGAAATCTGCTTCGGAGTCCAGGCATTAAGCCAGCTTTGAGTTGATTTGGTGATCTACAAACAGGATGTGAAGACACAAAACTTTGGATTGTTAGCATTTTCCCCCCCTGTCTGTTGTCTAGTCGTCAGAACGTGATGAAAAGGGATTTATTTTGTAGAAATCACTCGGATTGCTTTCATGCATGGTTCCATTTTTTTTAAAAAAAAGGGCGTTTGATTTAGCAAAATGCCAGTAAAGGCATTTGTAGTGCATTTCTTGTACATTCATTGTCCCTTGTATTTAAAATGGAGCCCAGCTGATCCTAACTTTTCATTTCCCTGCAAGCAATTCTATGGTTATCACCTCCCTGCTATCCCCTGAATGAGAGAAGCTGTCAGTCTTGGTACTCTATTGTGTCTGGATTGTGAGATACTTCTAATCATTTGGAGTACCCCATGTATGGAGTATCTTTTCAATAAAAGCAGCTGATGCTTAGAACTCACTGCTCTTACTGGAAAGGGAATTCTAGATGCAGAACAAATATATATATATATATTCATTCTCTCTCTCTCTCTCTCTCTCTCTCTCTCTCTCTCTCTCTCTCTCTATATATATATATATATATATCTTGCACTTTTGCCAATGGCAAATTGTTCTAATACCTTACTATATGTGGCATGTCTCCTTCACACTTCTAATATTGTAGTTTAGAAGGTTGTTTCTTGGTCGTGATCTCTGTGCATCACACATGTGGGATTCGCACTTGTGCAGAGACCTGCCTCAGAAACCTCCAGAGAGTAGAGAGAGAATTTTTGGCAGTAGCCCCACCCCTTTATATCCACTCTGTGGCTGTCTGGCCTGATTGCCTCAGTTTTTTTGCTGACTGTCTCAGAGTTCATCCTTTTTTGAGCCTTCCAAAACAACTCACCATATTAGAGTTTGCTGAGGAAAATACCCCAAATTTTATTCTAGCTTTTGTTCTATCTCTCTTCTTGTTTCTTCCCTCTTTCCCATTAGCGTTTGTTTCTGTCAGTATCTCACCCCTCCCTTCCCCCCTCCCCATGCCAGTTGCCTAGTTTATGGCTAACAGCACTTCTTTCAAAGGTTGTTTTACGTGTATGGCTAAACTGCCGACATCTGACAGACATTTGAAGTGCTTGCTCTGTTTGGGGGAAGGGCGCAAAGTTGAGGTGTGCCTCATTTGCCAAAGTTTCACATGTCGGGCCCGCCGTAATCAAGCCTTTGCTTATGTTTCTTGCTATGAGAAAGGGCATCCTTAGCCCAATTCAGCTTGCCTGTGGGATTGCTATTACAGCTCCCCTCAAAATGGCTTTGGATTTGCCCATGCTGCCAGCTCCCATTCCCTCAGTCGCTTTCAAAACTATCTGTCCCCTCGTATGAGCTCTAATTCCCAACATGACAAGCCAGTCAGCATTACTACCTAAATTACCTTCAGGTTCCTCTACTACCATGAAGCTAAATCAGGCCAAACCTAAACTGAAAGTCAAACTTGCTAAAAAGAAACTGCCAATCCTAACCACTGTGGAGCCCTCTAAGAAAAAGAAGCACACGCCTGAATTTCTTAAGCCTTTAGAGCCTCCTGCATCCCCTTCTCTATCTCCTGATCTAGAGCTGTATCACAATTCCAAGTCTGAAATGTTTGGTATGCCGCCTGCTGAATCCTTCCACTCTCCCAACCTCGATCTCTACGTGGTAGACGAGGAAGAAGGGAAGCTTTTACAAAGTGGAGGAGATCATCAGCTCAGCATGGGTTATCAGCCCAACACGCTCCTCAAGACAGAAACAACCAGGCTAGTTTCTGGTAGTTAGCTAGGTGGTGCCAGAATCCCCAGTTCTGGTCCTGTCTTGCTCTGAGACACAATGCTGAGAGAGAGCTTCGCTTGGGTTTGATATCCAGGCTAGTTCTTGCTATTCTTTTCTCCTTTCTACCTTTCTCTAGTGTGCCAGGGTGGGAAGGGAGTCATTTATATCTTGATCTAAACAAAATTCCAAAATGTTTTTTCTGTTTTAAATTTGGCCAATTTGTGCTTAGCTTTGCTTTCAATTGTCTGCTCTCAGTGCCACAAATATCAACTACAGATGGAACTTTTTCATTACAAGTTGACTATAAAGGCACCATATTAGCGGCTAGAGACTTGGAATCTAGAAAAGACATTCTCTCTGCTTTTGGCATTTCCACATACAAAAACACAACATCCTTACCCTCCACGGAAGCCCAAATTTGCTCAATGACTTCCTAAACTCTTAACAGGTACTGAAAGTAGTATACTTTAGTCACCGCATGGTTAATATTTTCTGACTTGTTCATCTTAAGACTAAGAAGAGCCAGCATAATGTTAATAATGCATCTTTTTACTAACTGGTGTCTGCTACCAATATTAGATATTATACACAGTTTGATATCATATAATACACTTGTTCGACAGTCCCTTTAAGAATGTTCACTTTCTTGCTTTGTTTGATGTTTGGTTAGTTCATGGTTTTTTAGCCTAGTTTCCAGTAGGCTTATGAGATCCCCTGGCTTTCTGTGTGACGGTCTGCCTGCCTGCCTGCCTGTGTCCCCCCACCCCCAACTTTGCAACGCCTGGACCAAATTGGGTACAGTTTTAGGGACACCTCAATGGCATAGTTTGTGATTATGTCATCTACGCCAATTCAAGATGGTGGATGCATAAACTTTGAAGGCACAAGTGGGCTAACTTGTGAACTGCCTAACTGATTTGAACCAAGTTTGATACAGCTATAGGGACACCTCAACGGCATAGATTGTGATGATGTCATCCACCCCAATCCAAGATGGTGGTTACGTGAACATCTGAGGCTCAAGCCAGCTAATCTGTGGACTGTCTAACCCATTTGAACCAAATTGGGTACAGTTGCAGGGCGTGACACACAAGGACACTTTAATGGCATAATTTGTGATGATGTCTTCCACACCGATTCAAAATGGCGGACCTGTAAGCTTTGGAGGCAAAAATGGGCTAACTTGTGAACCACCTAATCGATTTGAACTAAATTTGCTACATCTGTAGGGGCACATGGGGAAACCTCAGTGGTATTGTTTGTAGTGATGTCTACCCCAAACCCAAGATTTTGGACATGTGAATTCTTGAAGCGCAAATGCACTAACATGAGGAATGTATAACTGATTTGGACTGAATTAAGTACAGTTGTAGTGAGTGACACACAGGGACACCTCACTGGTGTAGTTTGTAATGATGTCATCTACCCCCATCCAAGATGGTGGACTCATGAACATTTGAGGTGTGCAAGAGATCTACCTTGTGGATCTCAATTTGAACCAAATTTGTAGAGACACAGAAAGGAACGTAGGCTGATTAGGTCTTACTAGAACAACTTGTTTGTTTTAGACGCAGTTGGGGTTAGGGTTGGGATTTACAAGTCATTTAACCTAGAAGACATGTCACATGAAACACTATTTTGTGCCTTTCTCCGTGTTCATTCTCTAATTTCTTGTCAAATACAGCTGTTTGTTATTACGGGTGTAACTCAATTTAAGATAATGTGTTATAGAAAACTATATTCTACGCATGGTGGATCACATAAGAATTATCTCTGTTAACTGTAATGGATTAGGAACATGTGTGAAATGTACACAGATATTTTGAATGATCCAAAAACAGCCTGACATAATTTTTTTTACAAGAAACTGATACTAGGAGATCCACCTCTAAACTGTTCAGCCTTAATTTTTACCCCAAATAATGTATCGCCTCTAACTCCAAATCAAGGGGCACAGCCATTCTTTTAACCATTACGGCTTCTTCGTAATGAACCCCGCTGCCCATTGAGATCATCAGGAGAGGTCCGTCTGCATTTGCCACCGGCTCGTCTGGTGGCTACTCAGGGACGTGCCTTCTCCGTTGCTGCCCCGAGGCTTTGGAATGCACTCCCTAGTGCAATAAGAGTCTCCCCATCGCTGACATCCTTTAAAAAGTCCTTAAAGATACATTTCTTCACCCAGGCTTTTAACTGATATTGTTTTAATGGTTTTGAATGTTGTTTTTAGAATATTGTTTTAAAAATTTTACATTTCTTGCTTTTAAATTTTTGTTTTGCTTTGCTTTTGTTTTTAATTAATGTTTTACTTTTTAATCTTCTTGTAAACTGCCCAGAGACATAAGTTTGGGGCGGTGTAAAAATATGATAAATAAATAAAATAAATAAAACAAAACCAAAGACTGCCCCTTTAATCCCTTATAAATAAATATGATTCAGGCTGCTATGTCTTAATTGAAAGTACTATGTATGATAAATGTATCATTTTGGGTTCCATTTATGCACCCAATAATCAATGAACTTTACTAAAGGATCTTTTCAATAAGTTAAAATCGCCAAAAGCAACTGACTAGAGAGCTGGAGGTGATTGCAGTGCAGGCATGGATTCAGTGTTAGATAAATCTACCTCAACCACACCTTTTAGATTTTCCACCAGTCAAAGGCTAGGTGAGAACAACTTTACTTTCAATTTTGTTTGTGTTTACCACTTTCCCTGCCCTCCTCTAACATGGAGGTGTCTCAGAATGATGATTTACTTGTGGGTTCCTTGTCAGAGGGCCCACAGTTGGAGTCCAGGGACAGAACAGTTGTCAGGCAGAACCCTTCAGGCTCCAAATGCCCACACTCTGCTTCCCCCTCTTGGGGGCTCACAAGCAACTGTTTCCAAGCCCCACTCTTCTGGGCACAGCAAGAAAGCTGCTAAGAAAACCAAGCACCTTCTAGACCTCCCACAAAAGCTGAAAAAGACATTGGCATATGAGGTGCACAATATTGAGTGGCTACTGGTTCAGGTGGTTTGCCAACAGCACCAACCCCTCCATTTGCTGCCCACTCTGCTCTACAAGGAAGGTGTGCTTGACTCTGCTGCTCAGACAAGTGCCATTTCCACACCTTGTTTGTGCATATGCGTGCACACAGCTACGATTACTAGGTCTTCTGTGGCCATAACTAGGTGGTTAGGAAGGTCCTTGGTCAATTGGGATTCCATCACCCTGTCCTGATGCTCCATCCAGTAGTCCTGTTTTTAGTGTCTCTCTAGTGTTCGGATCTCAAGGCAGGATTGGGATTCTGCTGTTGTGCCATTTACGTCCAGCAGAGGAGTTGTTATATCTCAGTGAAGTTCACGTCCTGTGGAGGAGTTCAGGTTTGTGAAGGGGCTTGTGTGTGCCCCTTCGTCTTTGAACCAGTGCTTGGAACCAACAATTACTCGTTGTGAGGGAGTGTGACTCGGTTGGTCCTCTTGGATCTCACGGTGGCCTTGGATACTGTTGACCATAGTATTCTCCTGGAACATCTGAGGGGGTTGGGGGTGGGAGACACTGCTTTGCAGTGGTTCCGTTCCTACTTCACAGGCAGATTCCAGATGGTGTCTCTTGTTCCTCAAAATGTGAAGTTTTGTATGGTATTCCTCAGGGATCCATACTGTCTCCAATGTTGTTTAACATTTACATGAAGCCGCTGGGAGTGATCATCAGGAGATTTGGTGTGGGATATTAGCAATATGCTGATGACACCCAAATGTATGTCTCCATGTCAACATCATCAGGAGAAGGCATAACCTCCCTAAATGCCTGCCTGGAGGCAGTAAGGGCTGGATGAGGGATAACAAACTGAGGCTGAATCCAAATAAGATGGAGATACTACTTGTGCAGGGTTGGAACTCCAGAGACAATTTTGATCTGCCGGTTCTGGATGGGGTCACAGTCCCCCGGAAGGAACATGTATGCAGTCTGGGGATGCTTCTGGATCCAAACCTCTCCCTGGTGTCCCAGGTTGAGGCAGTGGCCAGAAGTGCCTTCTATCAGCTTCGGCTGATACGCCAACTGCGTCTGTTTCTCAAGATGAACGACCTCAAAACGGTGGTACAAACGCTAGTAACCTCTAGGCCGGATTACTGCTATGTGCTCTATGTGGGGCTGCCTTTGTACATAGTCTGGAAACTGCAGTTGGTTCAGAATGTGGCAGTCAGGTTGGTCTCTGGGCCATCTAGGAGACACCATATTACTTGTATGTTAGAAACTACACTGGCTGCTGATACATTTCCGGGCAAAATACAAGGTGCTGCTTATTACCTATAAAGCCCTAAACAGGTTATTCCCTGGGTATTTGAGAACGTCTTCTTCGCCATGAGCCCCACTGCCTGTTAAGGTCAGCTGGAGAGATTCATCTCCAGTTGCCACCAACCCATTTGATGGCTATCCGGGAGTAGGCCTTCTCCGTTGCTGCCCTTTGGAATGTGCTCCCTGTTGAAATAAGAGCCTCCCCACCTCTGGCAACTTTTAAAAAGGCACTGAAGACATATTTACCCAGGCTTTTAATTAGATTTATAGTTTCAATATTTTAATGCTGGGTTTTTAAATGATTTTAATTGTTTAACTGATTTAATGTTCAAATGTTTTTAACTGTAAACAGCCCAGAGACACAGGTTGTAGGCGGTATAAAAATATGCTAAATAAATAAAATCCTGCCACCCCACAGTCTCCTTGTTGAGCTGACAGAATATTTATTTATTTATTGTTAATATTTTATGCTGCCTTTCATTAAAATAATCTCAAGGCGGTTTATGAGACATTTAACACAATATAAAACTAACAAGTGTACAATAAAACATTTGAATATAAAAAATACAAATCTAATTAAAAGTTGTAAAAACATGTACAATATAACCATAAGATATAAAGCAGCAGCAACAAAAAGGTATGCCATATGTTGTTGAAGACTCAAAGACTGATTGGTTTGGAGAGCTTCAACATTCATGCCAATGCTGCCTTGTCTGATACGGCTCAGGATTTCATGCCCACAATAACAGCCATGGAAATGTCTAATATATCTATTCCCTTACAAGTCACAGGGCATACTACATTCAATCTGAGATTTTGTAACTACCAGTGTGGGTGATCTGTGAGTAGAGGAGCCAGTTATGACTCCTTTGCTATGAACATATTACTATCTGGTGAATTTTGCATTTGGTTGGCCTCCAATCTCGATTTTGATCTGGATGGTGTCATACTTCCCCAAAACGAACAGATATGCAGTCTAGGGGTGCTTCTGGATCCAAGCCTCTCCTTGGTCTCCCAGGTTGAGGCAGTGGCCAGAAGTGCCTTCTGTCAGCTTCGGCTGATACACCAACTGCGTCTGTTTCTTGAGATGAATGACCTCAAAACAGTGGTACATCTGCTGGTAACCTCCAGACTGGATTACTGCAATGCATTCTATGTGGAGCTGCCCTTGTATGTAGTCCAGAAACTACAGTTGATCCAGAATGTGACAGCCAGGTTGGTCTCTGGGTCATCTTGGAGAGACCATATAACTCCTGTATTGAAGGAGTTACACTGGCTGCCGATATGTTTCCAGGCAAAATACAAGGTGTTGGTTATAACCTATAAAGCCCTAAACAGCTTGGGCCCTGGGTATTTAAGAGAATGTCGTCTTCATCATGAAACCCACCGCCCACTGAGATCATCGGGAGAGGTCCGTCTGCATTTGCCACCAGCTCGTCTGGTGGCCACTCAGGGACGAGCCTTCTCCCTTGCTGCTCCGAGGCTTTGGAATGCGCTTCCTAGTGAAATAAGAGCCTCCACATCTCTGACAGCTTTTTAAAAGTCTTTAAAGACGCATCTGTTCACCCAGGCTTTTGATTAATATTGTTTTAATGGTTTTAGTGCTGTTTTAAAATATTATTTAAAAGTTTTAAAATTGTGCTAATGTGTTAAACTTCTTGTTTTAACTAATGTTTTATTTTCTGTTTTTATTTTGTTATAAACCGCCCAGAGATGTAAGTTTTGGGTGGCATAAAAATATGTTAAATAAATCTCCTTTGCAGGGGTGGGGAACTATTAAGATAGCTTATGGATCAGAATTGCTTTGGATGTCCGCTGACCTAGGTGGCTGTGCACAACCTCTTCCAGATGGGGTTGTACGTTCCCTGAAAAACCAAGCTGCTGTGTTCTAAAAGTCAGAATATACATAATGCCTTTTATGTAAAAGTGGGCTGTCTGTTAAGATTTGGGGCAATAGATTGAACACAAGGACTTGAAGACAGAACACTTATTTTTCTTCTTGTGTATAAATAATTGGACTTAAAACTTGATGGCATGTTTTGAAGTGAAATTGTTTAATTGTATTTATTTTATTATTTATTTATTTAACATATTTTTATACCGACCAAAACCTACATCTCTGGGTGGTTTACAACAAGATTAAAAAAAGCAAAACATTAATTAAAAACAAACAAAAAATTTAAAGCAAGAAATTTAAAACACAATTTAAAATTCTGAATGTTATCCATAGGCAATTAAAACAAAACAGTATATTTTTCCTTTGGCAGCAGGAAGACAGTCTCGTGTTCTACGCTACATTCAAATCTGAATCATTCCAGGTTATATAATAGTCTTTGCATAATATAACATGAATCAACAGGAAGGATACATGACTTTTCAATATACGTAGATTTTTTGTTTGTGCTTAGGATTGCAAAACAAACTTGTAACACTTTGCATATGAAGAAAGTAAACATAACCTTTGGAACAGGGGAACAACTGGAAAGTGTTTAGATTCACCTTTGTATTGTGTGTTAAACTAGCTTCTATATACCAAAAGATCTATTATTTTCAAACGTTAAATGGATGCAAAACTCGACCAGCAACACCATGCATTAAAAAGAACAATTTGTCAGAAAATGCCATCCAGAAATGAAACTGTTATTAGCAGTAAAACAGCAGGCAGAAGGGATGGCCTCTTGCCACACGTGAGCTTCATTTCTTTCAGTTCTAGGCATCCAGAAAACTGCTTGCCAGAATGCTACACAACATAAAATCCCCCAGGTTTATTTTTTAAAATTTTGCCTTCTGATTTTGGAGCCTGTGTTGTGTGCTCTGTTAATCTTTAATAAACATACGCTGAAGTTCCCATCAGTTTCCTCAGTCTGAGAGAGGATAACTTAAAGTTGGGGAAATCTCCTTGCCAAATCTTGCTATATTCATGATTAATTAATGCAGGTTGACAGCACTGGTTCATTTTTGGTGAGAAGCCAAGCACATTGTCTGCAAAGACTTTCACCATCAGAATTGGTCTATGGGTGCCTGTTGAAACTTGTACAGTTAGCTACATATAATTTTGTTAAGGGGTACAGAGGAGGTACACCGCTAAAACAATACATAGTCAAATAGCAGTTCATGCATGAATACTATTCAAGCACTTCACTTGATCATATTCAAAAGTTGAACACTTTTGAAGTTTGTGAACTATGGAAAAACATAGTATTTGAAGTTTTATGAAAGTTCTGTCTGTGGTGTATATTCTGCGATGGCTCATTGGCATACACAAGTCATACTGAGTGATGAACATACATGTATAAACCAGCCCTAACAAGAAAGCTGGAACTTTGTCTTAAAACATGATTAGAACTGCTCCTGATGGTATTGTGTGGAATAGCAGTGAAACCTGTGTTATGACCACCTGTATATCTCTTGATGTGAAGTAGTTGATAAAAAGCAACTGCAGGGTGTGCAAAGGCTAGGGTCTGTCTGTTTCATAATAATAAAAATAATAAAAAACTTTATTTATTAGCCACCCCATAACAAATTGTTCTCTGGGATGCTCACAACACAACATTAAAACATCCAGTAAATAAAACTTTTAGTTAAAACACTTAGGACTTTGGAGGTCCTCATCCGGGTGCCCCTGCTAGACGAAGTGAGGCAGGTAGCTACTAGGGAGAGGGCCTTCTTGGTGGTTGCACCCCATTTATGGAATAGTCTCAAGAACTTATGGTTTGGCTGGATTCATCACTCTTTTCATTTAGATGCCGGGTAAAGACCTTTTTGTTCACCTAAGCCTTTAAAATTCTGATTTCAGATCTGATTTGATTTTTAAGTCGTTTTAAAATGAGTTTTTAAACTGTTTTCTATTGTATTTTCTTTTCTCTCTGTCATGATTTAATGTTTTGTGTGTCTTTATTGTATGTATTAATCTTGTGTTGTGAGATGCCCAAAGAACAATTTGTTATGGGGCAGCTAACAAATAAATTATTTAAAATAATAATAATAATAAAATAATAAAATAGAAAATACAGTACAAAACAATTCTAAACTTGTTTTTTTTAATCAAATTAAAAAAGCCCAAGTGAACAGAAAGGTCTTTACCTGGTGTCTTTGGGGGGGAAAGTGGTGGTACCAGGCAAACCTCACTGGGAAGTCTGTTCCCAATGGGGTGCAACCACTGAAAAGGCCCTCTCCCTAGTAGCCACCCACCTCACCTCATTTGGCAAGGGCACTCGGTGCAGGGCCTCCAAAGAAGATATTATTGTCAGAATCGGGACATCTGGGGCAAGATGCTCTCAGGCAACCCGGTCATCAAGCCATTTAGGGCTTTAAAGGTTAAAACCAGCACTTTGAATTAGACCCAGAAATGGACTGAAAGCCAGTTCATCTGTCAAAGCACTGGCATAATATGATCAAAACTGCCACTCCCAGTTAATAATCTTGCAGCCCCATTTTGTACAAGCTGCAGTGTCTGGACCATTTTCAAAGGCAGCCCCACATATAATGCATTGTAGTAATCTAAGCGAGAGGTTACCATAGCATGGGTAACTGTCCAACCTCTCTCTATCCAAGTATCACAGTTGGAGTATCAGCTAAAGCTAATAAATTGCTGAGCACCCTCAGACTGTGAAACTGATCCTTTGCAGGAGTGCAATCCCCTCTAGAACAAGCTGAACATCATTCACATGGGCATAGGAACTACCGACCAACAGACCTTCTGTCTTGTCTAGATTGAGTCTCAACTTGTTCTTCAACGTGGTCTCTGTCTTCTACACAAATGGGCTATGTGCATGCGCAGAGACCACGTCGGAATCTAACAAGCTCGATTTCTCCTGCTTTTGGCGGTAACCCCAGCAGCTATATACGGCTGCGCCACTCCTCATCCCTTCAGTTTTTCTTGGTCCGCACTTCAGCGAACACCGTGAGTCTTTCAGCTCTATAATCTTTTGGATTAGGCCTATCCTGATTGTCTTTCTCCTGTTTTCTCTCTTCCTTTATTTTAATTTTTCACTTCATGCAGTGGCATGAACTTCATGCAGTTCCCGCTCTCCACATCGTTCTCTTCGGTATCGAGGGGTTTGTGAAGCACTGACTCTATTCGCGCCATCGGAGCACCGCGAGTTGGTTCCGGTCTCAGAGCCTGGTTCCCCCCAGGATCGACCCCTGACACCCAGGAGCTGGCTATTCCTCTGCATACTGCGTTGGACAGTTAGGACAGCTCCCCAGATTCGGAGGATGTTTCCCTGGGATCATCACCTCTCAGTATCCACTCAGATTCGAAGCTGGTATCCCCCTCGTAGGACCTGAAACTCTATACAGCCTATGTGGCTCGTATGGCTTCCACTTTGGGGGTGAACTGGACCCACTGTTTAGCCTAATTGACTCTGAGGCCAAGGTCCCAGCAGCTTTGCCGTTTAACCCTGCACTATTGAAGGTGGTGAAGCACATTGGAAAAGACCTAATATGCTTTCTCAACCCAATCGGTGCCTTAAAAACTTTTACAGTGTTCAGTTTCAAGAGGACCCGGCCTTTTTGAAGAGACATCCAATCCCCAACTCTGTTGTGGTGGAGGCCTCTTTGCAGCGTTATTGGGGGCATGGTCAATCCGCCCCAAGTGATAAAGGCAAAAAATTGGACTCTTTTGGGAGAAGACTTTATTCTGCTGCGGCCTTACACTCCAGAGTGGCCAATTACCAGGCCTACAATGCCCGGTATAACCACTTCTTTTGGGAAAAGGTGAGTCCCTTCTTGGATCTCCTTCCCCAGGATAAACGGGACACTGTGAAGTCCTTTCTTCGAGAGGCAGTTCAAGTGTCCAAACAAGAGTTGTACTCTGCCTGGCACTCTGTAGAGTGTGCAGCCATGGTCATGGCTACATTGGTGGCATTACAACGCCACACCTGGCTGTGGTCTTCAGGCCTACATTTTTAGGCCCACGTCAGGGTGGAGGACTTGCCCTTTGAGGGTTTGAACCTGTTCTCGGAACAGGCCGATGATACGCTCCAGAAGGTGCAAAAGTTAAGGAACACAGCACGTTCCATGTCATACACTTATCAGTCGCCTAAGACGCAGAAGACTCCCATGTGATCGCCTCATCAGGATCAAAAATCCCAGGTGTACCGTCAGCCATCCTCGAAACGGTCCTTTCGGGCCAATAAGCTCCCCACCAAATTCACATCAGACAGACAGCCTGGTAAGCAGTCTTTCCAAAAGCCCCGCACAAGTGTCCCGCCTAAGAAACAATGACTCGAGGCGCTTTGGGACTCGCCTGATCCCCTTTGCAGAGACTTGGGAAAGGGTGACCATGGATCAGTGGGTCCTGACAGTGGTGTGCATAGGCTGTACCCTGGAGTTTCAGAGGTTGCATCCGATATCTGGAACTGTAGTGACCCCTCGCACACCAGAATTGGATCAAGAGGTCACCACTCTACTAGAGAAGGATGCAATAGAAGTTGTATTGAACCTGAGAAGTCCAGGTTTCTACTCCCGGTACTTCCTGGTACTGAAACCAGATGGGGGCCAATGCACTATCTTGGACTTAAGGGCTCTGAACTGACATCTCATCTACAAATAGTTTTGTATGCTGTCGGTACCAAACATCAGGGCTGTCCTCCGCAGGGACCTGGAGATGGTCTCTGATCTAAAAGATGCGTATTACCACATGTCCATAGGGCCTCAACATCAGCACTTCCTGAGGTTTCAGATAGGTGGGATCATCTATCAATTCAAGGCATTGACGTTTGGCCTTACCACCGTGCCTCGTGTATTCACAAAGTGCCTAGCGCCAGTGGTGGCATTCCTGCAAGAGTGCGGCCCGCAAGTCCTGCTGTATCTCTACGATTGGTTGATCGCGGCAGGTACCGCGCAGGTGATTCGGGACACCCTGGGCTTCATTGTCTATATTGTCCAGGGATTGGGGTTCCAAATAAATTTCGAAAAGTCCCATTTGGAACCCACCCAGTGGATTCAGTTCATCAGATTGATTTTCGACACAAGTCTGGAAAAGTCTTCCTTCCCGAGGCCCACATTGCGACTCTCCAGAGATTGGTGCTCACCTTCTTTGCCGGAGGCCCGCAAACTATGCGCTCTGTCCAGCGCCTGTTGTGCCACATGGCATCAAGCGTGTATGTACTGCCTCATGCACGTCTTCGGATGCGAGTCATTCAGCGCTGTTTTTTTGGACGTGTTTGATCCTCTTTGGGATCCAAGTCATCTCCAGCGTTCACCCCCCTTTCGTGTGGGAGACAGCTCAGTGGTGGACGAGCATCTGGCACCTAAGAATTGGTGCCCCTTTCCAGGTGCCCCCTCACTCCCATGTAGTAACGACGGGCGCGTCGGAGCTCAGTTGGGGTGCCCACTTGGACGGTCTTCGTCTGAGTGGCCACTGGTCTCCAGCACAGCGGAGCCACCACATCAACTGTCTGGAGCTGTTGACTTTTTCAACGCACTCGAAGGGTTTCTTCCCCTGTTGTGTGGGGGAGGTCGGTTTTGATTTCGACAATACAACGGCGAAAGCCTACCTGAACAGCCAGGGCGGTACATCCTCGAGGAGCCTTCTGTTGCTGGCTCTGGACCTGAGGTACTGGTGCCTGGACAACGGAGTGTCGCCACAGGAGGTGCATATTCAGTGTCCTGAATGTCCAGGCAGACACTCTGAGCAGACTGACCATGGTCTCCCACGATTGGATGCTGCATCGGGGTGTTTTGAGGGACATCTTTGCAGACTGGGGAGTTCCAGTTCTGGATGTGTTTGCCTCACAAGACAATGCTCAGTGCCCCATGTATTGCTCCGGCGGAGGGGGAAAGGATTGGGCGAGAGATCTGTGGGGGATGCGTTCGTTCGGTCTTGGATGGGTCCGTTCCTGTATATGTTTCTCCCATTCCCTCTCATTCCTAGGGTCCTGAACAAGTTGAGAATGGATTGGGCCAGGGCTACCCTGATCGCCCCGTGGTGGCCCAGAAGGCCCTGGTTCTGACCCACATGGCTCTGGACTGGAGGACTCTCCCTGTTTGGACGGACCTGTTGTCACAGGAACAGGGCAGGGTATTACACCCAGACGTACGGTCCCTCCACTCGGCCGCTTGGCGGGTCCTCCTGACTTCCCCCTGAGACTGCAAGAGGTGTTGGTGGCAGCTAGGAAGCTGTCCACTAGAAAGTCCTATGACCTCAAGGGGACATGGTTCAGGTCCTTTGCTGACCTACAGGGGTTTGATGTAGACAATCCATCTGTTCAAAACATCTGTAACTACTTTCTCTCTCTTAAAGAGTCTGGGTTGAAACTTGCTTTTGTTAAGGTTTATTTGGCTGCCATTGTGTCATATTCTCCCCCTCGGACTGGGCCTCCTGGTTCAAGGACCTGGTGGTTAAAAGTTTCCTGAAGGGACTGACACACTTGTACCCAAATGACCCTATTATGGCCCCCGCCTGGGATCTGTCTGTGGTTCTGGCTGTCCTTCTCCAACCACCCTTTGAGCCTCTGGTTTCTATTGCCCCTCATCTGTTGACTTGGAAGGTCACCTTTTTGGTGGCAGTTACCTCCGCCAGGACGGTTAGTGAGTTGCGGGCCCCTCAGGCTGACCAACAGTACCTGCAGTTCCATAAGGACAAAATTGTTCTCAGGACGGATGTCAAGTTCCTGCCTAAAGTAGTGTCCATGTTTCACCATTCGTCCCCACTCACTTTACCTGTGTTCTTTCCAAATCCTTCATCGGATGTGGAGAGGTGGTTATACCGTTTGGATGTGTGTAGGGCTCTGTCCTTTTATGTGCAGAGATCTGCTAAATGGAGGAAGTGTCCTTCCTTGTTTATGCTGTATGATGGGCCTCAAAAGCGACCTCAGGCATCGACCCATTCCATGTCCAGGTGGATAGTCTCCACTATTGAGTTGTGTTATCAGTTGGCACATAAACAGTTGCCTTCTACTGTAAAGGCTCACTCTGTTCGGTCTGTTGTGGCCTCTGTGGCCTTTGATCGGACAGTCCCGTTGGACACTATTTTTCAGGCCACTACTTGGGACTCACCCTATTGGTTTATACAACATTATGCTATTGATGTTAGAGCATGTAATGATGCTGTATTTGGCAGGAGTGTTCTGCAATCTATCTTCAGTTAATCTGCTTGTCCTGAAATAAAGTTCTTCCTCCTGTCCTCCCTGCTTGGGTCGCTGAAGCTTGACTCTGTGACTGAGGGGATGAGTAGTGGCGCAGCCATATATAGCTGCTGGGGGTGGGCTTACCACCAAAAGCAGGAGAAATCGAGCTTGTTAGATTCCGACGTGGTCTCTGCGCATGCACATAGCTCATTTGTGTAGAAGACAGAGACCACATTAAAGAACAAGTTGAGACTCAATCTAGACAAGACAGAAGGTCTGTTGGTCAGTAGTTCCTATGCCCATGTGAATGATGTTCAGCCTGTTCTAGAGGGGATTGCATTCCTGCAAAGGATCAGTTTCACAGTCTGAGGGTGCTCAGCAATTTATTAGCTTTAGCTAATAATTTATTAGATTGACGTGGTCTTTGCGCGGGCACATAGCCCATTTGTGTAGAAGTACAGATGACCACTAGAAGAACCAACGTTGCAGGTGAGTAACCTGTAGTTCACCCTCATCCAGTGCATTACTGCATCCAGGAACTGATTCAGGGCAGTCACTGGCTCACCTGCGTCTGATGAAAAAGAGATACAGCTGAGTTTCATTCCCATACTGATGACACCTCAGGCCAAACATGTTGATGTTATAGGGGAGAACTGCCTAAGCATAAACTGCCAAGGGGTTGAGCAGTAACCCCCAGCACCACCTTTTGGAAATTGGCCTTTAGATAGGAGCAGAACCACCTCCAAGCAGTGCTTCCCACATCCACCTTGTCCAGCCTGTCCAAAAGGATACCATGGTCAGTGTTATTGAAAGCTGCTGAGAGATCCAAGACAATTAACTGGGTTGCACTCTCACTGTGTGTGTATGTGTGTCTCTCTCTGTGTACAGGTCATCCTATGAGTGACCAAAGCAGTTGCTGTTCCAAAGACAGGCCTGAAGCCTGATTGAAATGGATCCAGATAATCAGTTTCCTCCAAGAGTGCCTGTTCAGCCACTATACGCTCAAGCACCTTGCCCAGGAAGGGAATATTGGCCACCAGCCTATAGTTGTCTATATTGCACACATCTTACATTTTGAGTCTTCCTTGTTCAGGCTGGGCTTTTTTTTGCTTACTCTACATAGTCCGTGGCATTCTTTTCATCACATCAATTTGGTATTAGAGAGGACTCTGGGATCCTTCATGTTTCATAAAACTGTGGCACTAGTAGTTGCAAGGAACGGTACATCTTTTGGTATGAATGTCTGAATGAATTATGATGTGGTAAGCCACTTAATGGCGCAGTGGGGAAATGACTTGACTAGCAAGCTAGAGGTTGCCGCTTTGAATCCCCGCTGGTACCTATATTGGGCAGCACAAGTTCCCATCCTACCCTCTCATCCTCAGATACATATCTACAAAACCTTCAACAGGGATACTCCAATCTAGAAGTGTGGCCCAAGAGCTTGCTACTCTAGACTACCTGTAGTGTACATGTAAAGATAAAATGTGCTGTCAAGTTGGTGCTGACTCCTGGTGACCACAGAGTCCTGCTGTTCTCTTTGGCACAATACAGGAGGGATTTACTATTGCCATCTCCCATACAGTATGAGATGATGCCTTTCAGCATCTTCCCTCCACATGCCCATATTTGGCCAGTCACTTAGCACAAGCAGCATGGGGTAACTTTACCCCAGTTCAAGTATGTCATGCACCTACAAGATAATTCCCCCATACCCCCCCCCCCATTTTCAATACAGAAAAAGAGGCTGGCTGAGTAGATGTGAGTTAAGAACAATTTCTCAAGAGAATAGTAAGACTTCTCTTTTCATTAGCACAAAAGAATTAGTCTTACTAATCACCTCAACAGAAACTCAGATTAGGCTGTAACACTCCCACCTCACTCTTGCAGTGTTAATGGTCTGGCATGGACCAGAGGAAGAGGCTTGGACCAGAGGAAGAGGCTCGTTAGGGTAAAAAGAATTCCGATCTCCACACCTAGAAGGTCTTCCTGATCCACAAGATAAGCTTTGAGCTCACCCATTTACCCATACAGGTTTTTCAAACCATCTTCAAGATTGCACACACTCATGATTGAATCACACAACATGTATTTTTTTCAACAGACGTCATCCACTGCAGCCAGGAGGTGTGACCAGTGTTTGGCCCGTAGGGGTGTGTTAGTCTATATATACCCCAGATCCCAGCAAATGGTGTGCTCCTTCTTTGGAACCACCATCTGCTTGTGCTTATGCGCTGGCCATACCATCAGCCAGGGCTTTGGCTGTTGCATCCACAGCTCTGCTTCTAGCTTCTGGTTTGGACCTGTTTCCAGATCCAAACCACGCACCACATTTGGCTTTTCCTGGATTATCCCTGGAACCAGTTGCTTTCCGGGTTCTGTGGCTTGTGAGTGGCATGTTTGCCTCTCCTCCACACTGTCTTTTTTCTTGGTCCCTGGGAGGAAGTACCCAGTGTACTGCATCCTGCAAGTGTGACAGACAGACAAATGGAATTAGAAGAAGATATTACTAGTGATCTTAATCTCTCTCTCTCCCTCCTCTTCATCCTAAGTCTAAAATCTGCACTCCAGGTCCTCTCGCTGGCAAGCCTCAAGCTGATTTAATTGCAATCTGGACCTTTAAGCTAAAATGCCTCTTCATGTCTAATTGATATTGCTAGTCAAGTTTTTATTGCCTTCCACCATCTACCTAACTATTATTCATTTCCTGAACTCCAATAATCCTGATTGTATAATATTCCTATATCCAGTCTATATTTCCAAACCAAAGCTCTGCACAATTGACACTGTAATGGACTGTTCATTCTAGCCTCGCTAATTCCCCACACAAGCCCAAAAGTTGGACCATTAGATAATGAGGGAGTGAAAGGGATTATTAAGGAGGATATGGAGGTTGCAGAAAAACTAAATGAGTTCTTTGTGTCTGTCTTCACGGCCGAAGATACTGAGCATATACCTGTTCCTGAAACAGGCTTTTCAGGGATGGGGGCTAAAGAACTGAGTCAGATAGAAGTGACAAGAGATGATGTTCTAAACTGTCTGGAAAAACTGAAAACTAGCAAATTGCCAGAGCCAGATGGCATCCATCCAAGAGTCCTCAAAGAACTCAAATGTGAAATTGCCAATCTCTTTGCTATAATATATAACTTATCCCTGCAATCAGGCTCTGTACCAGAGGACTGGAAAGTAGCCAATGTAACACAGATTTTCAAAAACAGATCCAGGGGCGATCCAGGAAATTTCAGACAGGTTAGCTTAATGTCTGTTCCAGGCAAATTGATAGAAAGCATCCTAAAGGATCAAATTATAAAGCACATAGAGAACCAGCATGGCTTCTGCAAAGGTAAATCTTGCCTCACAAATCTTTTGGAGTTCTTTAAGAGTGTCATCAAGTGTGTGGATAAAGGTGATCCAGTTGACATAGTATACCTGGACTTCAAAAAAACTTTTGACAAACTTTTTGTCATCAAAGAAGACATCAGAGATTTCTGAGAAAACTTAGCAGTCACGGGATAAGGGGACAAGTACATGTGTGGATTGCTAACTGGTTGAAGGACAGGAAACAGAGGGTAGGTATAAATGGAGTGAAGTAAGAAGTGGGGTCCCCCAGGGATTTGTACTGGGACCAGTGCTTCTTAATTTATTCATAAGTGATCTAGAAGTAGGGGTAAGCAGTGAGGTGGCCAGATTTGCAGATGATAGCAAACTCTCAGGCAGTGAAATCCAAAATGGATTGTGAGGAACTCCAAAAGGATTTCTCCAAATTGGGTGAGTGGGTGACAAAGTGGCAAATGCGGTTCAGTGTTGGCAAGTGTAAAGTGATGCACATTGGGACGAAAAAACCCAACTTCAAGTATGCGATGATGGGATCTGAGCTGTCGGTGACCAAGAGAGGCATCTTGGGTTTGTGGTGGAAAGCTTGTTGAAAGTGTCGACTCAATGTGCGGCAGCTGTGAAAAAGGCCAATTCCATGCTAGGGATAATTAGGAAGGGGATTGAAAATAAAACTGCTAATATTACAGTGTCCTTCTACAAATCTATGGTGCGGCCACACCTGGAGTACTGTGCACAACTCTGGTCACTACATCTAAAAAGGGACATCGTAGAACTAGAAAAGGTGCAGAAGAGGGCAACCAAGATGATCAAGGGACTAGAGCACCTTTCTTATGAGTCAAGGCTACAACACTTGGGGCTATTTAGTTTAGAATAAAGACTGTGGGGAGACATGATAGACAAGTCCTCTCAAGGAGGGGAGGGGAAGGAGTAATCCCCCCTCCCCAGGGATGTGCCCGAAACATGTTTCGAGCACTTTCAGGGAAATAAAAAAGGAGACTTTTAAGAAAAAGGAGAGCATGTAAGCACCTGCTTTCCTTTTTCTTAAAAGTCCCCCTTTTTATTTCCCTGAAAGTGCTCAAGCTAAGCTCCAGACACATCCCTGGGGAGGGGGGATTTCTCCTTCCCCTCCCCTCCTTGAGAGGACTTGTCTTGCTTTGTGAGATGAGTTCTCTGGGGACCAATGGCCCTGCATGTCAGGGAGACGGGTGGGCTCTGTGCACCCCCTACAAGGTTCATGTATCCCTGCCTTAGGTGAACATGAGCTTATATCAATGACTTTTTAAAAGAGACCATTAGTTATTTAGAACAGGCCCGTTTAATACTAAATGCAGCATTTGATAATGTAAAATAACAACTTTTCTCTCTTGTTGCACTCTTGTTGAAACAAATGACGTTAAGCCTTGGAAGCACACTGTACAATACCTCTGGTAGGACAAGGCCCTTTCTTGACAAATCTGCTTGAAAACTCCAGCTTCTGCCTGAGAAACAAAGTGAAAATGTCAGCATAAAATACATTTTACTATCTTTAGTATTCCTTTGTAGCAATTATTAATGTCAAAGACATGCATATAAAATAGCAGTTATGAATACATGTGCGTAATGCATAACAGATGGTTTTTTTGTGCAAGCAAATAGGGTCTTTCCAGGATTTTAATGAGTGTTACAGAAGGCTTTTGTTAATATATAATGCCAAACATTCTCCACTAGAATGCTAGTGAACATAAAAGCCCCCTGCATGAATTAAACTGTTAAAGCTGAAATTCTTGACATCCTACAAATGCATTGTGTCAGATTACTCAAGATAAGACAGTAAATGTTTTAGATCAGTGTCTCCCCCCGCCAAGAGGTTCTTTACTCCTGGGAAATCTGACTCTTTAAATCTTGTTTCTCTTGATGTTTTTGTAATACATGTCTAGATGTCATGAGAGGGTTCCTGTATAAACTGTCCCGAGGTTAAAAAAAGCTTTGTATATGTCTGTTCTGGGGATGTCAGTAACACAGCTGGAGAACATACAAACCTTGAAATAACATTAGACTGGCTCTGTCAATCTCCAGTATTGCTTGGAGTTGGCTTTTTGCAAATAAGACTAAAATGTAATAGAATAATCCATACTGCCTTTAAATATTGGGGACTCAAAATAACTAACTTGGAATGCAACAGAGAAATTTGTGGGATGTGAACCAGGTGACATTTTACTTTTGTTGTAGAGTTTATATGTTAGAACATAACAGCCCAAGGCCCACCTAGTCGATCAGGCCCAAGGCCCACCTAGTCGAGTACCCTGTTTCACACAGTGGCCCACCAGATGCCTCTGGGAAGCTTACAGGCAAGAGATGAAGGCATGCTGTCTCTCCACTGCTTCTCCTCCATGACTGGTATTCAGAGGCATCTGAGCCTGGAGGTAGTCAATAGCAGGGACTCTCAGTGTTGGGTCCCAGATGTTATTGGACTTCAACTCACATATCCCCAGCTCCAGTGGCCTTTGGTTGGGGATTATGGGAGTTGAAGTCCAATAATATCTGGGGACCCAGCCAGTGTTCCCTTTAACAGGAATTCCCAGATGTTGTTGACTACATCTCCCAGAATCCCCAGCTGCAATGGCTTTTGCTTGGGGATTCTGGGAGTTGTAGTCAACAACATCCAGGAATCCCTGTTATAGGGAACACTGGACCCAACATTGAGAATTCCTGGTTTATAGCCATCAAGATTAGTAGTAATTGATAGACCTGCCCTTTATTAATTTGACTAAACCATTTTTAAATCTATCCAAGCTGGTAGCCATCACCACATCTTATGGCAAAGAATTCCACAGTTTAATTATGTGCTGCTTGAAAAAGTACTTTTTGTCAGTCCTAAAGTTCCTGGCAACCAATTTCATGGGATGACCCTTTGTTCTGGTATTGTGAGAGGAGAATTTTTTTTTGATCCACTCTTTCCACAGCGTGCATGATTTTATAGACCTCTGTCATGTCTCCATCACTTTTTTCTAAACTAAAAAACCCAGATGTTTTAGGCTTGCATCATAAGGAAGGTACTCCAGGCCCTTGATCATTTTGGTTGCCCTCTTCTGCACCTTCTCTCTCTCTCTTTTTGGTTTCAATTTATATATCATCCTTTCTGAAGTGGCTCAGGGTGGTTTACATTAATATCAAAAATGCAGAATAAAACAATTAAAATGAAGAAACATTTAAACCAGATTAAATCTCATTAAAATTAAGGTTTAAACTAGATATTAAAAGCAAGCTGAAGAGATGGGTTTTTAAGGCTCTCCTGAAGGCCTCCAAGGAAGACTATCCTTTTATATCCACAAGGAGTGTGTTCCACAACCTAGGGGCAGCAACTGAGAAGGCTGAATTCCAGGTTGCCACCAGATAAACTGGTGGCACATGAAGACGGATCCCTCCTAATGAACCTATTGAGCAGTGGGGATCTTGTAGAGAAAGGCGCTCTCTCAGGTAACCTGGACTGAATCATTTAGGGCTTTAAAGGTAATAACCGGCACTTTTTACTTTGCCTGGAAACATATTGGCAGCCAATGAGGCAGCAAAAAAAGACAGTTCTGTAATGTCTTTTGAGATATGATGATGAGAATATTGAGTGTTGAGAATTGTAAATCGAAAGACCTTTCAGTATTTCATAAATTATGTTTTGGCTATTTTGTATAGCTTACAATTACTTCTCCATGATGTCGCAGTTTTATTTATTGATTTGTTATTGATTGATTGATTCAATTTTTATACCGCCCTTCCGAAAAGGCTCAGAAAACTTGAAACAGAAACCATTAAAACTAACAACAATTAAAACAGAAATATAAATATAAACACCAATTAACAATTAAAACATCTTAAAAAACAAACAGTAAGAACAATTAAAACCCTGAAAACCAGGTTAGAGCATTAAAACAATTAAAACCCTGGAAGGCCAGGCCAAACAGGTTTTAAGGACTCTCCTGAAAGTCAACAAAGAATTAAGATTGTGGATTTCTGCTGGGAGTGCATTCCACAGCCCAGGAGCAGCTACAGAGAAAGCCCGCCTCTGGGTCGCCACCAGACGAACCGGTGGTAACTGGAGACGGACCTCCTCAGATTACCTTAATGTGTGGTGGGGATCATGTAGAAGAAGGCGCTCTCTAAGATAACTTGGATCCAGGCCATTCAGGGCTTTAAAGGTAATAACTAGCACTTTGTATTTTGCCCAGAAACATATTGGCAGCCAGTGTAACTGTTTCAAAACAGGAAAAATATGGTCTCTCCAGGTTGCCCCAGAGACCAATCTGGCGGCCACATTCTGAACTAACTGAAGTTTCTGGACTACGTACAAAGGCAGCCCCACGTAGAGTGCATTGCAGTAGTCAAGCCATTTTGTTTGAGAAGCAATGCACTTCATTGCTCTGTTAGTTCCTGTACTAGATTTTCAAGAATCTTTTGAAGAGGTTTGTCCAAGGTGGACCTGCGTAAGGAAATGAGCATGAATTGACTCCTCGTTTTTCAAGTTTACTTATTGAGGAGGGAAGAAACCCAGGCTTTCGCTGTAGCGGAAGGTTATAGGCAAGGTTGTGTAGGAAAAGTTGTGCCGTCGAGTCAGTGTCAATTCCTGGTGACCACAGAGCCATGTAATTTTCTTGGTAGAATACTGGAGTGGTTTACCATTGCCTTCACCCGTGCAGTATGAAATGATGCCTTTCAGCTCCTTCCTATATTGCTGATGCCCAATATAGGAGTTTCCCATATGTGGGGATTCGAACCAACAGCCTCCTGCTCTCTAGGTATGTTGCTTCCCTGCTGTGCCATTAGGTGGCTGTGTACTAAGTGCTAAAAATAAAATTAAGTTCTGGAAAAGCTGAATTGTTTAACCCATAAGAAAATCTTGAGACAAAACAAACTTGAATGAGTTATTGTGGCTTTATAAGGAGAGAGGAAAAATTACATTGGAGCCCCACCACTACATATTTTTGTGAACCTAAGTGCCAGAAACTTGATTTTTTTTTAAATGAAAAAAGGAACATAAGAACATAGTTCTGCTGGATCAGGCCCAAGGCCCATCTAGTCCAGCATCCTGTTTCTCACAGTGGCCCACCAGATGCTGCTGGAAGCCTACAGTCAGGAGTTGAGGGCATGCCCTCTCTCCTGCTGTTACTTCCCTGCAACTGGTATTCAGAGGCATCCTGCCTCTCAGGCTGGAGGTGGCCTATAGTCCTCCGACTAGTCGCTGTTTATAGACCTCTACTCCATGAATTTATCCATACCCCTCTTAAAGCCATCCAGGTTGTTGACTGTCACCACATTGTGTGGCAGAAAATTCCACAAGTTGATTATGTGTTGTGTAAAAAAGTACTTCCGTTGGTTGGTCCTTAATTTTTGGCAATCAGTTTAATGGGATGACACCTGGTTTAGTGTTGCGTGAGAGGGAGGGAAAATTCTCTATCCACTTTCTCCACACCATGCATGATTTTATAGACCTCTATCATGTCTCCCCACAGTCATCTTTTTTCTAAACTAAAAAGCCCCAAGTGGTGTTGCCTTGCCTCATAAGAAAAGTGCTATAGGCCCCTGATCATCTTGGTTGCCCTCTTCTGTACCCCTTCCAGTTCTACAATGTACCTTTTTAGACGTGGTGACTAGAATTCTACGCAGTACTCCAAGTGTGGTTGCACCATAGTTTTGTAAAAGGGCATTATATTTAATTTTTATCTATTTTATTCATTTATTTGTTTTATATACCACCCTTACAAAAAGGGCTCAAAAATGCTAATAAAATATTAGTAGTAATATTGTCAATCCCCTTCCTTTTATTTTATTTATCTATCAAACTTCCATACTGCCCAAACTTTTGTCTCTGGGCAGTTAACATAAAACAATTAAAACACATAAAAAGTTAAAACAATTCAACTATTTAAAATCAACCATAAAATAAAACAGACCATGTTTAAAAGCTGGGAAAGCTTGGGTGAAAAGATGGGTTTTCAGATGTTTTTTGAAAATTGCCAGAGTTGGGGAGGATCGTATCCCAACAGGGAATGCATTCCACAATCTCGGGACAGTAACCAAGAAGGCCCATCTCTGTGTAGCCACCAGACAAGTTGGAGGCAACTGGAGACGGACCTCCTCAGATGACCTCAATGGGTGGTGTGGCTCAGAGTGAAGAAGACACTCTCTTAAATACCCAGGGCCCCTAAGCCGTTTAGGGTTTTACAGGTTATAACTAGCACTTTGTATTTTGCCTGGAAACCAATTAGCAGCCAGTGAAGCTCCATCAGCAAAGGAGTAATGTGAAGTTCTGCCCTCCCTGGTTGCCATCTGCCTCCCCCCAGGACTGCTTGTGGAGAGGCTTTGCAGGACTGGGGCTGTAAGGGTGCCTGGGCAGTTTTTCCTGGTTCCACCTGCTGAGCTTATTGCTCAGCCTATATAGGAAGACCGCCGGTGGCGGCGGGCCTCCCCCCGTGGGTTCGCCACCGAAGGGGCGACACCAAAGGGGGTTGCCCCTTTGGGGGAGAAATGAGGGCGAGGGCTGGACACTTTGTCCAACCATTTGTATAGAGGGAGGCATTCAATGGTGGGGCTTCTGTTCAATCAGTTTTAAGTTGTGCTGAGGTTGGGTTGAAGTTGTAATGTGTGTGGGTTTGTCTGGAAATGGGGATCCAGGGAGTGCCTTTGTTGAAGGTGGGGCAGCTATTCCGGTGGTGTTGGGGAATAGAAGAAGAAACGTTGGCAGGTCAGCAGGCTGTTCTAGGGGAAGGGTGGTCAGAAATCTAGTAGCTGTCCCCCTTCCCGGCTGTCCTGCTAGCTCTTTGACCTCGGGGAGCACTGCCAACATCCCACATAACCTTACCTTGCTCCTCTGCAATGCCAGGTCGATCCAGAATAAATCAGAACGCATCCATGATTTGATCATGGATGAAAGGGCCAACCTGATGTGTATTACTGAGACTTGGTTGGGGGAGGCTAGTGGTCCAGTCTGGTCCCAGCTTCTCCCGCCAGGATATTCTGTAGAGGAACAGGTGAGGGGACGTGGGCGGGGAGGTGGAGTGGCTGTGGTCTATAAGGATAACATCTCCCTTACCAGGGTCCCTGTTAGGGTATCGGACCATATCGAATGTGTGTACTTGAGTTTGGGGACCAGGGATAGATTGGGACTTCTGTTGGTGTACCGATCGCCCCGCTGCCCAACGGAATCCCTTACTGAGCTCACGGACTTGGTCGCGGAACTTGCATTGGAGTCTCCCAGACTTTTGATGCTGGGGGACTTCAATGTTCATTTTGGGACCAATTTGTCCGGGGCAGCTCAGGAGTTCATAGCGGCCATGACGACTATGGGCCTATCCCAAGCAGTCTCTGGATCGACGTATATTGCAGGTCACACACTTGATTTGGTCTTTTATTCTGATCAGGGTGGTGTTCCGTGGGTGAGGACTCCTACGATTTCCCAGTTGTCATGGACGGACCACCATCTGGTTAAGGTTGGACTTACAACCGCTTTCCACTTTCGCAGGGGTGAGGGGCCTATTAGAATGGTCCGCCCGAAGAGGTTACTGGATCCGGTAGGATTCCAAGAAGCCTTGGAGGGATTTAATGTTGGCTCTGCTGGTGATCCTGTTGATGCCCTGGTTGAGAACTGGAACAACTTGCTCACCAGGGCAGTAGACACGATTGCTCCTAAGCGTCCCCTCCGACCTGCTTCAAAATTGGCCCCTTGGTATACGGAAGATCTACGGGGGCAGAAGCGGCAAGGTAGGCGACTGGAGCGCAAGTGGAAAAAAACTCGACTCGAATCCAACAGATTACGACATGGAGCACATTTAAAGATCTATGCTCAGGCGATACGTACAGCAAAGAAGCGGTTCTTTTCTGCCCGTATTGCCTCTGCGAGTTCACGTCCTGCGGAGTTGTTCAGGGTTGTGAGGGGACTAGTATCTGCTCCCTCTCCCTTGAACCAGAATTTGGAGGCATCAGTTACCCGCTGTGGTGTGTTTAATGAATTTTTCGCAGATAAAATCTCTCGGATTCGGGCCGACCTAGATGGGGACTCCACAATTAATTTGATGTCTGAACTAGAGGTGTCCGACAACTCCTCTTATACGATTCGACTGGATCAATTTCAGTTTGTGACTCCTGATGATGTGGACAAGTTGCTTGGGTCATCTCGGAGAGACCACATTACTCCCTTGTTGATGGAGTTACACTGGCTGCCAATAGGTTTCCGTGCAAAATACAAAGTGCTAGTCACAACTTATAAAGCCCTAAATGGCTTAGGCCCTGAGTGTTTAAGAGAGCGTCTTCTTCGCTATGAGCCCCACCGGCCGCTGAGGTCACTTGAGGAGGTCCGTCTCCAGTTGCCACCAACTCGTTTGGTGGCTACACAGAGACAGGCCTTCTCGGCTGCTGCCCCGAGATTGTGGAATGCGCTCCCTGCTGAGATACGATCCTCCCCTTCTCTGGCAATTTTCAGAAAACACCTGAAAACACATCTCTTCAACCAGGCTTTCTCAGCTTTTTAAAACTTGTTTTTAAATTGTTTTGATTATTTAATTGTTGTTTTTATGATGTTTTTAATTGTTAATCATTGTTTTATGTTTTATAATTTTTGTTTAATTATTAATTGATTTTAATGGTGTTTTAATGTAAACCGCCCTGAGCCTTTTGGAAGGGCGGTATAAAAGTTTTAATAATAAATAAAAATAAATAAATAAAATAATGTGTTCTCGCCAAGATTACCCAGAGACCAACCTGGCTGCCACATTCTGAACCAACTGAAATTTCTAGACTATGTATAAAGGCAGCCGCACGTAGAGCGCATTACAAAAGTCAAGTCTGGAGGTTACCAACAGATGTACCACTGTTCTGAGGTCATTGATCTTGAGAAATGGGCGCAGCTGGCATATCAACCGAAGCTGATAGAAAGCATCTCTGGCCACCTCCCCAACCTGAGAAAACCAGGAAGAGGTGTGGATCCAGAAGTACTACCAGACTGTGAACTTGTTCCCTTTGAGGGAGTGTGACTCCATCTAGAACAGGTAGTTCAAGATAGTCTCTAGAGTTCTGACACCGCACAATAAGTACCTCCGTCTTATCTGGATTCTGCTTCAGTTTATTATCTCTCATCCAGCTCCTTACTGCTTCCAGGCAGGCATTTAGGGAGGATATGCCAGCTCCTGAAGAAGTTGACATGGAGAAGTAGATCTGGGTGTCATCAGCGTACTGGTAACACCCAGCTCCAAATCCCTTGATGATCTCTCCCAGCAGTTTTATGTAGATGTTAAGAAGCATTGGAGAAAGTACGGAGCCTTGAGGGACACCATACTTAAGCTCAGATTTTGAAGAGCAACAATCGCCAGTCGACACCATCTGGAATCTGTCTGAGAGGTAGGAGCGGAACCACTGTAAAACAGTGCCTCCCACCCCCAACCCCCTTAGACGTTCCAGAAGGATATTGTGGTCGATAGTATCGAAAGCCGTTGAGAGATTCAAAAAGACCAACAGAGTCACACTTGGTCTGTCAATTCTCAATTGGAGATCATCCATCAGGCTGACCAAGGCAGTCTCCACCCCATAGCCCACCCGAAAACCAGTTTGAAATGGGTCTAGATAATCAGTTTCCTCCAAGACTGCCTGAAGCTGAGAGGCCACCACCCTCTCAATTACCTTGCCCAACCATGTGAGGTTGGAAACAGGCCTATAATTGCTCAACTCCAAGGGATCTAATGCAGGCTTCTTTCAAAGAGGTCTAATGATTGCCTCCTTGAGACAAGGAGGCATCCTGCCCTCCCTCAGAGAAGCAGTTATGATTTCCACCAGGCTGTCTACAACAACCTCCCTGCTTGATCGAACAAGCTGTGTTGGACAAGGGTCAAGAGAACAGGTGGTAGGCCTCACCGCTCCAAGCAGCTTGTCCACATCCTCAGGAGTCACAAACTGAAACCGATCTAGTTGAATCGTATAAGCGGAGTTGTCGGACACCTCCAGTTCAGACATCATATTAATTGCGTGTCTGGGCAGTTTACAATTAAAATCATTAAAAACTTTTAAAACCCACTATTAAAAATGTTAAACTATAAATCTGATTATGCATATACATTAGTTGATTATCTATATTTTACTACATTTGATTATTATCAACTGAATGTGTGAGGTGATAGAATGTTCCTATGACTGCCCATGCATCCTCAAGTGAAATACTGGGAGATAAGAAAGGGTTGGGGGCAGATGGGTGGAGATTTATTTAGGCATTTCCGAAACAGGTTCAAGCTTGGTTTTCTAGCAGCATCTTGCACTGATGATTATAGAGATTATTGGCAGTGGTAGAGGCATTGAGTTAAAAATCGGGATTGTATGTATTCCCTGTTCGTTTGTTTTTAAATCAATGGCTCTATTGCTGCTATTTTCTTTCTATTTACCTTTGTTAAATATGCAGTAATATCTTGCTGATAATCAGTAGGGAATTGGATAGAAAGAAAATACTGAATGTTTCTTTCTGTTTGTTTGTTTGTTTGTTTGTTTGTTTGTTTGTTTGTTTTGACAAATAGTTCTTGAGACCAGCCCTGTGTCATGTCTTGAGCTGCATTGTTGTTTGCCTAGCATGTGTAGACTTCTTTCAGTGCACTATGAGGGAGTCTGCTCCAGAGCAACTTGGGTAGGACAGTTCCTGGAGATAAGTTTGAAGTTCTGTGTTTAGAAAAACTGGCCAGATAAACTGAGGGGTGGAAACAGAGCAGTCGCTTTCAGTAAACTTGAGTGTAGCTGAGCTGAACAGATAAAGTTGGTTCTGAATCTGATACACAGTAAATCTAGATAGATCACAGCAAGCTGGTGTCCTTGAGAGCTGTCCTAAAAAATAAATAAATAAGAGGTTACTTGTAGAAAGTATTCTGAATCCATAAACTGCATATGTATTGGTTGCTAAGCAGCTGATGTATTTTTTAAATTTTTTTGGCAGTCGGAATATGTTTACAGGGTGTTTTGAGTGGAGCTTTTAAATGTGTTAATTGTGTTAATTGTATTATATAAATGATTTACAGACATAAGTTTTAGGTCATGTAAAATTTTACATTATCTGTGAAATCTTTTTTCTTAAAAAAATCATCAGTTGTATTGCATTGTGATACACTGTATTTTAATTATGCTTCCCTCTGATTCTTATAGGACATTCAGTCAGAAGAAAGCTGCAATGGAGAAAGAATATGCACAGGTAAGCCACGGAATGGATCTTTTTTTAATTGTCTAAGGATTGGCAACATGTACACCATAGTTTCTTTTCCTGAAGCATTATTCTCCTTGTTTCCTCAACTCCACCCTACCCTGCCTTAGGGGATATGGCTTGTAGGTATATATCTTGGACAGGACTGCATGTTGCACCATTCAGATATTCACTGAAACTTCATGTTGACATCCCATAATGGAGGACCAGAAAAGCTAGTTGTGGTGCTGTAAACATTTAGTGGAAGAACAAAGAATCTTTTTCTAAGTTCTTTCCCATTAATGACTGCATACGTGTATTGGGTGTGTGGCTTCTGTTTATTTTCCCCTTAGGGTTTGATGCAAGGCATTAGGGCTTGATGCCAGTTTACTTAAGAACTGGGAAAGAGAGTTGGGGCTGCATAATCCAGCCCTGCCTCCCAGCCTTCAGCATAAGATGTTCAGTCTATCTTACTCCATTCTTGATGGCGTGTTGCTTGAGCCAGTGTTGTGCTGTGGACAGTTTAGAGCTCTGAAACCTAGGAATAAATTCATTCTGCATTATGGTGTCACTAGATGATCTTGAGAGATGCACAGTGTATCTGTATCAATTTCTTCTTTACAAAATGGAATGGTGTCCTGCTTCACAGGATTTTGATGGCCAATGTGATATAGTTTGTATATTAAAAATCCTATATGGATGATTAGGATTATGGTAACTACCCCTCTTTCTCCTCAGTTTGGTCTGAACTCTTCAAATAAATGAGCAAAATTATAAACCAGAGTGTAAGTTGGAACCTAGAAGTGGCATTATTAAATGTATTTTATAGGGAGAATTTTGACTTGTTTTCTAAAGGTTTGATTATTTTTATTTATTTGATTTTATACATTATTATACTGTTCCATACAAAAAAATCCTGGGCAGTTCACAATCTAAAAACCATTAAAACAGACACAAAACAATATAAAAATACAAATAAAAACTCTACAACCTGAAGCTTTAATACTATAAACTAAAAGCCTGGCTAAACAGGTATGTTTTCAGGTCCTTCTTAAAAACGTGCAGAGAAGGGGAAACTCTAATTTCATTAGGAAGCGTGTTCCAGAGTCCTGTGGCAACTCTAGAAAAGGCTCGGTTTTGAGCCAAGCTGGTGGCAACTGCAACTGGACCTCCTCAGGTGATCTTAATAGGCAGTGGGGTTGATGAAGAAGGCATTATCTTAAATACCTCGGACCCAAGCCGTTCAGGGCTTTATAGACAACCAGCATTCTGTATTTTGCCTGGAAACAAACTGGCAGCCGGTGTAGTTCATTTAAAATGGGTGTAATATGATCTCTTCAGAGATCAACCTGGCTGCTGCATTCTGTACTAACTGCAGTTTCTGAACTATGTACAAAGGCAGCCCAATGTAGAGTGCATTGCACTAGTCCAGTCTGGATGTTACCAGCATATGCACCACTATTTTAAGGTTGTTTATCTCCAGAAACCTGGAGAATCAGCTGAAGCTGATAGAAAGTGCTCCTGGCCACTGCCTCAACCTGAGAAATCAGGGAAAGGTTTGGGTCCAGAAGTACTCCCAGACTTCACACCTGTTCTTTCTGGGGGTGTGCAACCCCACCCAGAACAGGCAAATCTAAACCATTTCCTAAGTTTCGACCTCCCACAATGTGTACCTCCGTCTTGCTTGCATTCAGCCTCAGTTTGTTCTCCCTCATCCAGTCCACTACCACTTCCAGGCAGGCATTTAGGGAAGTTAAGCCATTGCCTGATTAAGTAGACATGGAGAAGTAGATTTGGGTGTCATCAGCATATTGATAACACTCTGTACCAAATCCCCTGATTGATTTCTTCCAGCAGTTTCAGGTAGATGTTAAAAAGCATTAGAGACAGTATGGAGCCAGTGGAACTCCATACTAGAGCTCTTGTTTTGAAGGGCAGCAGTCTCCAAGCTACACCATCTGGAACCTTCCCAAGAGGTAGGACCAGAACCACTGCAAAGCGTGCCTCCCACTCCCAAATCCTTCAATCACCCCAGAAGGATACTATGGTCAATGGTATCGAAAACCACCAAGAGATCCAGAAGGATCAACAGTCTCACTCCCTGTTGATTCATAATTAGAGATCATCCAACCAAGGCTGTCTCAACCCCATAGCCTACCCAAAAGCCAGTTTGAAATGGGCCCAGATAATCCACTTCCTCCAAGACAGCCTGTAGCTGAGTCGCCCCCACCCTTGCCCAACCATGAGAGGTTAGAGACAGGTCTATAATTGTCTAATTCTGGAGGATCCCATGAAGGTTTCTTCATAAGTGGTCTAATAATTGCCTGAGACAAGCAGGCATCCTGCCCTCCCTCAGAGAAGCATTAATTATCTTAACAAGACGCTCTCCAATAACCTCGCTGCTAGATTGTATAAGCCATGTTGGGCAAGGGTCAAGAGGACAGGTGATAAGGGGCAGTGTCCCAAGTATCTTGTCCACATCCTTGGGGTCACAAACTGAAATTGGTCCAACTTAACCACGCAAGAGGAGCTGCTGGGACATCTCCACAGTAGACTATGCAGGAACTGTAGAGTCTAGTTCAGCTTGAATATGAGAGATTTTATCTGCAAAAACTCATTTAAAATGTCACAAGGGGTAACTGATGAATGTAAGTACTCAATCAGGGGAGGTAGGGCATGCATTAAAGCTTTCACTACCTTAGACAACTCCGCTGGATGTGAGCTTGCAGAAGCAATGTGGGCAGAAAAGAAATGCTTCTTTGTTGCATTCATTGCCAGAGCATAGATCTTCAAATGCACTCTGTGTTGTAATCTGTCGGATTTGAGCCAAGTATTTATCCACTTGTTCTCAAGCCATCTGCCTTGCTGCTTCAGCCCCCGTAGTTCTTCCATATACCAAGGGGCTAATTTAGGAGTGGGTCCGAGAGGGCGCTTAGGAGCAATCGTGTCTACTGCCCTAGTAAGTTCATTATTCCAAAACTGAACCAGGGCATCAACAGAATTGTTGGCAGAACCAGCCTTAAAGCCTTCATCCTGTTAGATCCAATAGCCTTTTGGGGCAGACCATCCTAATAGGTCCTTCACCCCTGTGGAGGAGGCTGTGAATCCAACCTTAAACAGATGGTGGTCCATCCATGACAATTCGAAAATCACAGGAGTCTCCACCCACAGAACACTTTCCTAATCAGAGTAAAAAACCAAATTGGGGGTGTGACTAGCAGTGTGCGTTGGTTGTGAGACCACTTGGGATAGGCCCATAGTTGTCATGGCCTCCATGAACTCCTGAGCTGATCCTGACAAATTGGTTCCAAAGTGAACATTAAAGTCCCCCAGATCTACCAGTCTAGGAGACTCCACTGTCAGCTCTGCAACCAAGTCAGTCAGCTCAGTTAGGGACTCTGTTGGGCAGCGAGGTGAACAGTACACCAACAGAAGTCCTATCCTATCCTTGGTCTCCAGATGTAGGCACACACATCCGGTATAGGGCAATTCCCTTACAGGAACCCTGGTAAGGGAGATATTATTCTTATAGACCACAGCCACCACTCCTCCCTGCCCACTTCCTCTCACCTGCTCTACAGCAGAGTATCCTGCCAGGAAAAGCTAGGCCCAAACTGGTCTACTGGTCTCCCCTGTCCAGGTCTCTGTAATATATACCAGGTCAGCTCCATTTTCCACATTCGAATCATGGATGGTTTCTGTTTTATTTTGAACTGACCTGGCATTACAAAGAAGCAAGATGAGGTTCTGTGAGAGATTGGTACTACTTCGCAAGGTCAAAGAGCTGGAAGGGGTAACAGCTATTATTTATTTATTTGATTGATTGATTGATTGATTTTTATACCGCCCTTCCAAAATGGCAATTAAAATAAACTATTAAAGCAGTAAAGAGCTAAAACAAAAGTTAAAAACAATAACAATTAACAATCTAAAAACAATTTAAAACAAACAATCACAATAATTAAAAACCCTGAAACCAGGTTAAAATATTAAAACTGATTTTAAAACCCTGGAAAGCCAGGCCAAACAAATACGTTTTAAGGCCTGATGGATGATCTCCAATGGGGAATTGACAGAGGAAGTGTGACTTGGATGGTCCTTTTTTATCTCTAGGTGGCATTTGATACTGTTTGCCATATTATCCTTCTGGAACATCTGAGGGGGTTGGGGGTGGGATGCACTGCTTTGCAGTGGTTCCGCTCCTACTTCGCAGGCAGATTCCAGATGGTTGGAGACTGTTGTTCTTCCAAATCTGAACTTTCGTATGGTGTCCCTCAGGACTCCATATTGTCTCTTATATTCATCTGCATGAAACCGCTGAGAGACATCATCAGGAGATTTGGTGCAAGGTGTTATCAGTATGCTGATGATACCCAAATCTTTTTCCATGTCAACATCATCAGGAGAAGGCATAACCTCCCTAAATGCCTGCTGGAGGCAGTAATGGGCTAGATGAGGGATAACAAACTGAGATTGAATCCAGATAAGATGGACGCACTCGTGAAGGGTCGGAACTTGGGGGACTATTTTGCTCTGCCGTTTCTGGATAGGGTTCCCCAGAAGAAACAGTTACGTAGTCTGGGAGTGCTTCTGGATCCAAACCTCTCCCTGGTGTCCCAGGTTGAGGCAGTGTCCAGAGGTGCTTTCTATCAGCTTCAGCTGATAAGCCAACTGTGTTGCTTTCATTGAGATAAATGACTTCGGAACAGTGGTACCTATGCTGGTAACCTCTAGACTTGACTACTGCAATGCACTCTATGTGGGGCTACCTTTGTAAGTAGTCCAGAAACCACAGAATGCGGCAGCCAGGTTGGTTTCTGGATCATATCAAAGGGACCATATTACTCCTGTGTTGAAAGAGATACACTGGCTGCAGATAAGCTTCTGGGCAAAAAGTCGTCTGGCGGCTCAAAGGTGTGCTTTTTCTGTAGTTGCCACAGGACTGTGGAATGTACTTCCTGCTAAGTTTAGAGCTGCTCCATCCCTGTTGACTTTTAGGGAACAACTAAAGACACATCTTTTTAGCTAAGCTTTTTAGTTAGTTGGTGTTTTACGGATATTTTAATCTGGTTCTTATGTTTTAACTGTTAAATTCTTGGTTTGTTTTATTCTGTAAATTGCCTAGAGACTTCAGTAGTGGGTGGTGTACAAATTTATTAAATGAAAAAATAAAATGCAAGGTACTGGTTGTAACCTATAAAGCCCTAAACAGTTTAGGCCTAGGGTATTTAATAGAATGTAATCTTCTCCATGAACCCCACCACCCATTGAGATCATCTGGAGAGGTTCATCTGCAGTTGCCACCAGTTCGTCTGGTGGCTACACAGGGATGGGACTTCTCTGTTGCTGCACTGAGACTCTGGAATACGCTCCCTGTTGAAATAAGAGACTCCCATCTCTGGAAAAAAAAAATTTAAGTCCCTAAAGACTCATTTTTTCACCCACACGTTTTAATTTGACTCAGATTTAAATTGTTAAGGTTCTCATTTTTAATTTGTTTTATGTAAAGTTTGGGGCAGTTTTCAAACTTGAGAAATAACAAATAGTTATACTTTGAGTGGAAACATATTACTGGAAATGTATTATACAATTCTGGCTAAAATTAGTTTACACGCAAGTAGGGCTAGTCCACTTGATATTGGCAGATAGATTTTTAACTCAAAATGGAAATTGGAGGTTAGATGTAAATTGTACCAATACGGTTTTTCATGAGATGAATTAATTAGATTGGGTTTGAGCGAGCCAGCAGAACTATCAGGCAGCATATTCTCGATATGGATTTACAAGTAGAAGTAGCTAGATTACCAAGTGGCGCATATATCGGGAATCATAGTGTTTGAGTCCAAGCCTGCGGAGTATCTGAGCAACATTTTAGTTCAAAAAATCAGACGTACTTTAACACTTGCTTGCGTTGTCCTCCTTACCGCTGTTTTGGATGGGAGGTTTAAGGGTATACCGCATGCATCTAGATTATGTCCTTGTGGTTCTGGTACTGTCAAAACTACCGCACGTGTAATCTTGTATTGTGATTATTACAGGGATATTAGGCTCAAATTAATTGCCCCAATTCTGGATACATTTCCGGGCCACACAGACGATTTTTATTTAAATTTTTTGCTTTCTAATTTTAATTTGAAGATACTGCATACTGTGGCCAGGTACTGTTACATTGTATGTAAAATGCGTACCAAATTGCTGGGATTTTAGGTTTTAAATGAAGCTGTATTTTATTATGTGCTGGTCTAAGACCAAAATAAAGTTCTTCTTCTATGTTTACCATTACATTCTTGTATTACCTCACTGCTTCACTTGGCAGTGGACAAATAATTTAAAACAATATAAATTCAAATAGTTATTTAAGGCTTAAAATCAGAGCAGTTACACATAGTTACACATTTATTCAAGGCATAAAATCAGAGCAGTTACACATAGCCAAACCCCTTTGTAAAAAGGTGTCTGAAGGCTGCCTTAAGTACTACCAAAGAAGTCAGACCTTGTATCTTGGTGGGGACTGGGGAGTATATTTTAAAAGCACTTGAAAAAGCAATTTTAAAAAAGCATTTGAAAACCTAACTCTTCACCTAAGCTTTTTCAGCTTTTAATTTTTTTAATCTGTTTTCATTTTTAGATTGTTTAAATTGTGTTAAGATTTTCGTGTATGTTTTTACTTGTTTTATGTTGTGTTTAACCACCCAGAGACAAAAGTTTGGGGCAGTGTACAAATTTGACAAATGAATAGAATAGAATAGAATAGAATAGAATAGAATAGAATGATTATACACACACACACACACACACACACACACACACACACACACATCTGAGTCCAGAAGCAGCCACCAAAAAGGCATAACTCTGATCTGTTGCCAAATGAGCCAATGGCAACTGTAAAATGATTTCTCTACCAGAACTTGAGGAGCAGTGGGGACTATATAGAAGGTGCTCTCTTAACTACCCTGGTCCTAAATCTTTTAGGGTTTTATAAGTAACTAGTATTTTTCAGCCCGTTATAATAACGGGCGCTAGGTTTTTTTTTTCACTTTATGCCTTCATCCTCGGCCCCCCCCCTCACCTGTTTAAGGGCCAAATCGTCCAAAGCAATTCCCGCTGCCCGCCCGCCCTCCCAGCTGCCCGATTCCTCCTCTCCCGCCCCCCCCACATGATTAAGGGCCAGTTCGGCCCATGCAATTGCCGCCGCCGCCTGCCCGCCCGCCCTCCCAGCTGCCGAGTCCTCCTCAGCCCCAGCCCGCGTCAGTCGGGCGATCTAAAACCATATTCAGAGAAGGAGAGAGGAGCTCGCAAGCAGAGCTCCTCTCTCTGCAAAGCCTCTTCCCGAACTGGTGCTATGGGCGCAATGGACGCCTATTTGGCCGCCAATCGGCCAAAGCTGGTTTAAAAAAACCCAACCAAAAACCTGCTTGTTGGCTCAGTCTGAGAAACCAAAGAGAGGCTTGGATCCAGAAATACTCTGCACCCCCGCCACTGTGTACTTGGCCCTTTTAGAGTTGTGTAACCCCATCCAGGACAGGAAGATCTTCTATCTCTTGTTTCAGCCTCTTACAATCAGCACATCCATCTTTTTTTGGATTCAGTTTCAATTTATTTATTCCTCATGGAGATTAATCATTTCCTGATGAAGTTGTCATAGATAAATGGATTTGCATGTCGTCAGCATACTGATAATATCTTGCCCCAAATCTCCTCCAGAGTTCTCATATCAATATTAAAAAGCCTTGACAGGACAGGATGGAACCTTGAGGTACTCAATACAGTAGCTCCTGTTTTGAGCAACATGCTCCAAACAACACCATCTGAGATCTGCCTAAGAGACTGTAGCGGAATCATCACAGAATGTTGGCCCCCACTCCCAATCCCCTCAGGCAACCTAGAAGGATATTATGGTTGATGGTATCAAAAGCTATGGTGAGATTCATAAGAACATCCATCAGACCAACCAAGGCAGTCTCAACCCATAACCCGCCATCTCAACCCTCAAACCTGCCTGGAAGCCAGTTTTAAATGGACCCAGATAATGTTTCTCCAAAATTGCCGAGCTGAGAAGCCCCTCTTAATTACCTCACTCAACCAAAGAAGGTTGGAGACTGGCTTATAACTGCTCAACTCTGAGAGATCTAATGCATGCCTCTTGTGATTTAATAATTGCCTCCTTAAAACATGGAGGCATCTTGCCATCCCTCAGTGAGGGGTTTATGGTGTCAATGAGGCTATCACTGATAATCTCCCAGTTGGAAGATATAAGCCATGTTGAGCAAGTGGTAGACAGCACAGTTCCAAGCTATGTCCGCATCCTCTGGAATCACAAATTGAAACTGATCCAAGCTAAGCACACACGAGGTATGACTCTTCAACTCAGTGGCAGTTGTAGAATCCAGATTGGCCTGGATCCAAAAGATTTTATTTGTCGTTCTTGAAGCTGGGGCCTTATTCTATAGTATGGTTAATAGAATTTATCAAATTGACTCTGGCTTTTGGGACACGGTTTAGATATAACTAGCCGACCTACACAGAGCATCTGTGCGTTCTTTGGGGCCGGCTGTTCCCCCCTTGCTCCTGCTCCACTCTCTCTCGCCCTCCTTCCCCCCTCCTGCCCCACTCCCTCTTGTCCTCCCTTTTCCTCCCCTTCCATTCCTCTCCTCCCTCCCCCCACCTGCACTTAGCATTTTAACTCACAGGGTGGCAGGCAGCCATTTTCGGCCGGACCTCAATGCCGCTGCAGGCTCTCCTTACCGGGCAGTCGAAAAGGGCCTTGCCACCGCTGTTCCTCCTCCCGGGCGGCCAACAGGGAAGTCCCGTTGCCCATATTCCTCCCGTCCCTGCCTCTAACACCACCCATTTCCTACTCAACCCCTTTCCCACCACCGCCTCCAGCGGCCAGGCTTTGCTGCCGCTGCCTCCTCCCCCTTACCCTGGACATCCTGGCCACCGCGACGACCAATCCTCCTGGGTGCGCCTCAGCCTTTCAGGTGCCTCCGCCGCCCAGCCAATCAGCTGGGCGCCGGGATGCACATTCTGAAGGTGCACCCAGGAGGATTAAATATATAGATCCTGGTGATCATGGGTGATTGTATCTTCAGGTCTCTCTGTCACTGTTATTGACAGCTTGGTGAAGCTGCACACAGCCTTCAGGGATGTAGTTTTGGGGTCACAGAGTGCTTCAAAGGGAAGGGGAGATTGATTAAAACTTCCTCCTCCCACCCCCATGCCAAGTGTCCATGCTTCTTTACTCGGAACACAGCAAATGTAGGTGGGCTTCCTTTGCTGCTTTATAGGTCATAATGTCATCTGGTATAAAGTGTGTGTGTTTTTGGCGTTTGACCATTCTAAGGAAGTTCCTGATTTAGTAAGCAGGACTTCATAACAGTCTCCACCAGATGTGTTAGGTGGATATAAGCATGGTTGAGCATGATTGTTTGCACAGAACTATTTTTCTTAGGTTAAAGAAATTTTTAAGAGGCACAGTAAACTTCTTAAAATCTACTTTCCCCACTGCAGTGCTAGAAGCAGTACCTTCTGGCATGCAGAAATCCAGAAAGTGTTGACAGCTAAGGAAAACAGAGGGAATGTTTAAGTTAGGTCTGCTGTAAATGATTATTCAGTATAGAAGGTCCTAAATATACAGTAGCTGACTTGTTTGGTTTCAGGCAGATAAAGGCCTTCTATCAGCCAGCTCCCAAGGAAAGAAAAAGGGGGAGAGTGGAAATGTAAGGGTGGCCAAGTCTGCTCAGGAGAGCGATCAGAGTGCCAGCTGCCAAGTAATAAGACAGCCTACTAATATAAACAGATTTTCTGCCAGCAGAGAAATGTTCCTGTAGGACCCAAGGTAATGGGTGTGCTTGGCTGGCCATGTTGGTGCTTACAGTGTTGTGTCTGTCATTTTATATTGATTTTCAGTGCAATCCCGTTTCTTATCTTCAGGGTAATTCCTCGTTTCGATAATGTTGTTTATTTTCTATGTAAAAGGGAAAAGGCAAGGAACCCTTTTATTTGAGTTTTTTTATGAGTAACGATGGAGAGGAGCACAGACTATAATTGGGACCTGTCAGGATCCATTTGTTGAATTAAGGCTGCAAACTCTTGGGTGTAAGCCCCATTAAATTGCTTTAGAGTAAACAGACGTAAGATTATGTTGTATTATAAGTGAGGCCTGGGCTTTGACCAATGGTTGCTGCCCAGCCTAGAAAAATGTGTTTGCAGGAAAAATCTACGTTGTGCTTATTTCAGTTAAAACAATGTGTTAACTTTATTAAACTAATTCAAGGTGAGGCTAGTACATCCCATGATGTCTTGTTAATGTATCAGAGCTTGCATTTTCCAGCTTTTGATTGTTTTAAGATTGCTTGCTATATTTAAAGTTGTGTGTTCTGCACTATATACGAAATTTATTAGAAATCTGAATTCTGTACTTGGGACAGGGTGCATAATAACCTGAGTTATGCAAAGTTGTACATTTGTCCTGCTGTCCTTGGAAGGAACAAGTCATTTCACAAACATCAACATTCTCTTCTCTGACCACTGGGGCCTCTCCCTTTGCAGTCCCAGGCAGAGAGCAAAAACAAGTCACTTATCAAGCCCCTGGTGAGCCCTTCGTAACTGGTGTACTGCATTCAGCTTGACAAATGAAGTTGTGCAGGCCTGAACTATGGCGTTCAAATATATGATCCTCTGGAGCACTTTGCTCCAGAGTGCATGGAGTTTACTCAAAACCACAATACTAGAAGCCCAGTTAGATTGTATACCCAAAAGGAGGAAAGGTACCACTAAGTCCAGGAGGATGCCAGCATGGCTCATGGGTACCGTCAAGGAAGCCATAAAAGGGAAGAAGACTTCCTTCCGAAATTGGAAGGCCTGTCCAAATGAAGAGAACAGAAAGGAACATAAACTCTGGCAAAAGAAATGCAAGGTGACAATAAGGGAGGCAAAAAGAGAGTTGGAAGAACATTTAGCCAAAAGTATCAAGGGGAATAACAAAAACTTCTTTAAATACATCAGAAGCAGGAAACCCGCCAGGGAGGCGGTTGGACCATTAGACAATGAAGGAGTGAAAGGGATTATTAAGGAGGATATGGAGCAGGGCTGCACAACTCAAATGCCCCACTGGGCCGGAACCATCAACAACTTGGTGTGCAGGGGCCAAAGTCAATTTTAGCACATTACATTAAAATTAAAAATATCATTAAGTACTTGTGGATCTATTCCCCCTGTCAATGGACCCATAGTTTTAACCAAAAAATAGTGGCCAGAAAATAGGTCCTGTACCTGCTCAGTCAGTGAGGTCCCTGGAGTGCAAGCCAGCCCAAAATAAATGCCAACGCCTCTCCTCTCCCTAAACAGTCATTGCTGTCAGGCTACAATCCTAGGCATGCTTTCATAGGAGTAAGCCTTGCTGGGAACACCATGGAACATATTTATTTAAAAAAACATGCACAGGATGGTGCTATAAGGCAGTTTCCAGCTCCTGTGTTGCTACAGGATACCTGGGGGCCAGTAAAACAGCCCCCGCGGGCTGAATCTGGCCCCTGGGCCTTATGTTGTGCAGGCCTGATATGGAGGTTGCAGAGAAGCTGAATGAGTTCTTTGCGTCTGTCTTCACAGCAGAGGATACTGAGTAATATACCTGTTCCTGAACCAGGCTCTTTAGGGATGGAGGCTAGAGAGCTGAGTCAGATAGAAGTGACAAGGGATGATGTTCTAAACTGTCTGGAAAAACTGAAAGCTAACAAATCACCAGGGCCGGATGGCATCCATCCAAGAGTCCTCAAAGAACTCAAATGTGAAATTGTTGACCTCCTTGCTAAAATATATAACTTATCCCTGCAATCAGGTTCTGTACCAGAGGTCTGGAGAGTAGCAAATGTAACACTGATTTTCAAGAAGGGATCCAGGGGTGATCTGGGAAATTACAGGCTGGTTACCCTAACGTCCGTTCCGGGCAAATTGATGGAAAGCATCCTCAAGGATAAAATTGTAAAGCTCATAGGAGAACAGGCCCTGCTGGGAGTGAACCAGCATGGCTTCCGCAAAGGTAAATCTTGCCTCACCAACCTTTTGGAGTTCTTTAAGAGTGTCAACAAGTGTGTGGATCAAGGTGATCCAGTTGACATAGTCTACCTGGACTTCCAAAAAGCTTTTGACAAAGTTCCTCATCAAAGACTCCTGAGGAAACTTAGCAGTCATGGGATAAGGGGACAAGTACATGTGTGGATTGCTAACTGGTTGAAAGACAGGAAACAGAGGGTAGGTATAAATGGAGAGTTTTCACAACGGAGGGAAGTAAGAAGTGGGGTCCCCCAGGGATCTGTTCTGGGACTGGTGCTTTTTAATTTATTCATAAATGATCTAGAAGCAGGGGTAAGCAGCGATGTGGCCAGATTTGCAGATGATACCAAACTCTTCCGGGTAGTGAAACCCAAAACGGATTGTGAGGAGCTCCAAAAGGATCTCTCCAGACTGGGGGAGTGGGTGACAAAATAGCAAATGCGGTTCAGTGTTGGCAAGTGCAAGGTGATGCACATTATGACGAAAAACCCCAACTTCAAGTATATGCTGATGGGATCTGAGCTGCCGGTGACTGAACAGGAGAGGGACCCTGGGGTTGTGGTGGACAGCTCGTTGAAAGTGTCTACTCAGTGTGCAGCAGCTGTGAAAAAGGCCAATTCCATGCTAGGGATCATTAGGAAGGGGATTGAAAATAAAACAGCTAATATTATAATGCCCTTATACAAAACTATGGTGCGACCACACTTGGAGTACTGCGTACAATTCTGGTCACCACCTCTTAAAAAGGACATTGTAGAACTGGAAAACGTACAGAAGAGGGCAACCAAGATGATCAGGGGCCTAGAGCACCTTTTTTATGAGGCAAGACTACAATCTCTGGGGCTTTTTAGTTTAGAAAAAAGGTGAATGTGGGGAGACATGATAGAAGTCTATAAAATCATGCATGGTGTGGAGAAAGTGGAGAGAGAGAAATTCTTTTCCCTTTCACACAACACTAGAACCTGGGGTCACATCATGAAATTGATTGCCAGGAGGTCTAGGACTAATAAACGGAAGTACTGTTTCACACAACGTGTGATCCACATTTGGAATTATCTGCCACAGGATGTGGTGACAGCCAACAACCTTGATGGCTTTAAGAGGGGTTTGGATAACTTCATGGAGGAGAGGTCTATCAATGGCTACCAGTCGGAGGGCTGTGGGCCACCTCCAGCCTCAAAGGCAGGATATCTCTGAGTACCAGTCGCAGGGGAGTAATGGCAGGAGAGAGGGTACACTCTTAACTCCTGCCTGTGGCTTCCAGCGGCATCTGGTGGGCCACTGTGCGAAACAGGATGCTAGACTAGATGGATCTGATCCAGCAGGGCTGTTCTTATGTTTATGCCAGGTTGATCAGTTTTTTCCACAGCCTGAGGTCATCCTCCAATAGTATGGGTCGTGGTCTGAGCATGCTCCAAAGACAGGACCAATTTAGAACTGAAGGTGTGGCTAGCTTCCTGCCAGGGAGGTGGCAAAACCCCAGTTCTGGTCCTGTCTTTGCTCTGTGAACTGGTCTGTGCTTTTGCATTCTCTTATCTCGCTATTTGATTTTTGCTGGCTAGCTTTTTCTCCATATTTCCTTTCCCTCTTCCAGTATTGTGCCACAGTGGGAAGGAAGTTGACAAATTTGCTAAAATACCAAAATTACCTTTCTTGTGTTTAATTCGGTCTGATTAGTTTTTCTACTTTTATTTTTGTTTTTATTGCTCTCTTGAACTGCATAATGCAGCGTTCCCACGCTGGAGTCCCCCTTAAGGGCTATTTATCAGAAGCAGGGGTGTAGCTATAATTGAATGAAAGAGTTCAAAGAACCCAGGCCCCCAGCTCCACTCCTCCCTCTTTTCTTCATTATTGCCCTCACTCTGTGGGGCTGCCAGAGAGAGGTGTGGGCATGGGCCCCCCTCTCCCCTAGCTATGCCCCTGATCAAAAGACCACATTCTGACACTAGGGGTAGACCTCTCCATCTAGACCCCTCTCTTCTGAGAAACGGCCCTGCTTTCCTTTACTGGAACAGGGCTGCGTCGTACGCATTCCTACACTTGGCAACAGCAAATCTGTGGAAGCTTCAAAAAGGCTCACAAGAAGGCAAAGAAAAGTAAACATTTGGACGGCATGAAAGATGCTAGCGGGCAGCCCTTAAAGAAACACTCAGCGCCGGCTACTGTTGTGTGCCTGAGCGAGTGGTTCCTACTACAAGCGGTCTGTGACGACTACCCTCTACGCCACTTGCCAGCTTCAGAGCTTGATTACACAAAACCCGCTGATCCTGGCGACATGCCAGTGCTTCCGCTGATCCCTCCTCTTGCCCCGCCTGAGGTGATCAAGACCCCGGCTCTTCCAATAGAGCCCATTCCTTTGGGGCCAGCTCTCCCTCTCAATGTTCCTTCTCCTGGAACATTGAGAGGTGTCTCCAATACCTCTTCTGTGCCAGCCCTCACCACCATCTTCTTCCCCAGTGATGCCGGCTGACTGTCCTTCAGAGCGCCCTTCTACACCATGCCCGGACCAACCTGGGCAGCCTACTGAACCTGCAGGGCCTAGCATTCCCTCCAAGAACCCAAGGGATGTGAGTATTTTGCCCATACATGGCAAGGACCTGTTCCTGCCAGATATTGCGGGTTGGCTGGGAGAGTTTATAGCAAAGCAATGTGCTGCTCTGATTTAAGGCTCACCTTACACCTTCCAATCCTTCCCCCCGCCATCCCTCCCTCCAACTCTCTCTCCTGCACCTAGGGCTAATTGCCACCCTTCCAGGTCTTTGTCCCGGGCATCTAGCTTGCTAAGGCAGACCATACCAGCCAATGAAAGGGTCCTTTCCCAACTTCATCTCAGAGGCCCATGAAGAAAAAATAGGGCTAGATCCCCTTCATTCTCTTCTGATAGGGCTCCCTTGCCCAAGTGCCCCATCCGTCCCCCAGTGGCACCTCCACTTAAACCTCTACTCCCTTCCAGGCCACCCCCACCTATCCCAACAGAGGCTCCCCCTGAATCCCAAGCCCCTGCCCCGAAATCTGACTGTTATTTCTGACCATGAGAGAATCTTAAGTGAGGCTAATAATGACTCTCCATCAGACAAAGAAGGTGAACTCCCAGAGGAGAATGCTCCCTCCCCCATCCCTGCCTCCACCTGCCTTTTTACTACTTCTGATTTTGAAGTTATGCTTTCTAAGGCTAAGCACACTATTAATGACATTGCTCCATTGGAGGTGGCTCAGTCTTCTTCTCTCGATCATAATGTTTTTTCTTCCATCATCACAAGCCCTCCTGCTATCCCCTTCCCTCCCCTCTTCAAGGAGGTCGTGATTAAAGCTGCTACCACTAACTCCATCTTTGCCAGGGCCTCAATGCTCTGGGTAAGAGAGTAAGATAGTAATAAACTAGTAATGATAGATAGTAATGGGATAGTAAGAAACTTACTATCATGGTACCCCTCGAACTCACTAAACTCTGAACAAGTCTGAACAAGGTAGCCAGGGCTTACAGCCCTAATGGCAAATTCCAGTCTGGACTGCAACCAATATGCAGCCTGAGCTATGGCCTTGGGGATTGTGGTCCATCAGTCCTTATGGCTTAAGCACGGGAACATAAATTCCAAGTTCAGACTTTCACAGGTACCTATCTCTTTGGTGAAGCCTTGGAGCCAAATACTAGTCAAGACCAGAGATAAAAAGAAAGCACTTCTGTCTACACGCAGGGACTTTCAAAGGCCATCAAGGTTTATTAACCAGCCCTTTCGTTCCTTCAGGAACTTCTTCAGAACGTCTGCTCCCTTACTTAGGGACAACCATGGCAATGCCTACCACCCCTCCTGGCACAACCAGTGGCACCAATGGGGAGGAGGAGCACATAGAGGCTGACCCACTTGTTCTTTCCCTCCCAACTTCTCCCAGCCCCCCCCCGTAAACAATGACTACCAGTGGGGGCCCGGCTTCTCCATAGCATTATTTTTAGCATTATTTTTACTCTCATTAAGAAAATGACAATTTAATTACCCATGTTTTTCTTAGCGGATAGAGATTGGCCTTTTTAGTAGTGAGTTAGGGAAATTAGAATCACATCCACCTTGGATCTCTACTCAGGTAGGAAAGGGATGACTTCTGCCACCTTCTGGGTATCCTTTCTAATTGTATTTCCCTGCCTCTAAAAATTGAAGTCGTTAGAAGAAACTAAACTAACACCCCTTCTCCCATTTAAGAAAATGACTAGAAACCCTTGTCTAAGTGGTTCTTCAGCATCTTCATGTAACACAAACCTGGGGTGGAGGACTTGGAGGAAAATGCTACACTCCTGGAGGACCTTTCTGTTATCTGACCTTGGCTGCTGTCCCAGGCAGGGAAGGTACAGTCCACCAGTTCAGCCCATTAATCAGTGAAGAAGATCTCACAAGTCATTGCTTAAAGAGAAGCTTTATTGTCTGTGGTCTTCTATGAACAAATCAGTGTTCAGGATGTCTTTTCATTCAAAATCACACCACTATAACATCTGGAAAGTCAGTAGAGGCTCAGTTTGCCTAATGTGATTCCTTTAATGGCCAATGGAGTTCGTAACCAAGTTATTGCGAGTGGAGTAGATTTTAATTAAATATCAAATTGGCCATGAGCCCAGATGTAGTGCTTGGTTGAGAAGAGGTGTGTGTGTGAGAGATGCAAATTGAGTGAATACCTAATTCATTTTGCTTTATTGCGATTGGCTGTGAGATACTTATGCAGCATAGATGTTCAATCTCTATGCAGGTACAGTAGTGCCATTGCCAAGTAATCTGTACTGGCTCTTTTAAAAGCTTGCCCTGAGGTTCCTTTTCACAAACCATGGCAGAGATAAAATCTTCGAACAGGCTTGGCTGTGTAGACAAAATGCTGTCTGTTCATGTGCGTGCATGTTGTATGTACTTAATACAAGTGCATTCTTGAAGTTGCCTGGGAAAAGTTCCTTAAGGGTATAAGAAAGCAGAACACCTACTCTTAAAAATCCTGTTCTTGCAATTAACCACCAGTTCGCTTCTGCAGCTAAAATGATGTAACATTAGTTGCAAACTTGAATGATATTGTGCCCCCTTTGTTGAGAACTGAGGATCTGTTATTTGGCTAAGTTAAGACTGTTAACAGTGCATGCAGTTAGAGTTGCTTCCCCAAGGAAGAGTCTGTCCCAACAGTCAATTTGCTATTTATAAGGAATTGGGCTTAAATGGTGTATTTGAAGTCTTGCCACACCACTCTTTTGATAAATCTATAGAGTCCTCCTCTCTTCTGCCTAATGTGCTTCTCATAGTTTGCTGATAGAGAAGGTCTCCTTCTCTGATAAGTTTCTGGGTAAATGGCACAGCAGGGAAATGCTTGACTAACAAGCAAAAGGTTGCCGGTTCGAATCCCCACTGGTATGTTTCCCAGACTTTGGGAAACACCTATATCAGGCAGCAGCGATATAGGAAGATGCTGAAAGGCATAATCTCACACTGCACGGGAGGAGGCAATGGAAAACCCCTCCTGTATTCTACCAAAGATAACCGCAGGGCTCTGTGGGCGCCAGGAGTCGAAATCGACTCGATGGCACACTTTACCTTACCTTAATGTCAGGTAAGACCTCTGAAGTCAGAGAGCTGATTGAAAAATAGCACCTCAGAGAAACAGTGGGACCTTAAGAATATCCCTTGCTTTTCACTAGAAGAAACAGAATTTGGTTGCTTTTTTAAAATAGAGGCTGTGCAAATTTGCTTTGCATAGTTATACAGAGTGCACAATTTGACTCTTCATAGCACTCATATAATTACCTTTTGCCTGTAAACTGTGCAGAGTACGTACAAGCATTGGATATAAGTAATGTTCCCATTACTTATTTTTTGGAAACAAATATCTCCTTTGCTATAGGACTGTATTTAATAATGTGGACAGCCTGATTCTTTGTATCTTTACTCTGTAGATGAGAATTTTACAAGAAAGGTGCAACTGAAAAGGTTGAATACAGGAGAACCCTGTTATTCACGGGGGTTCCTTTCCAAGAGGCGGCCTGCAAATAGTGAATCCGCAAATAACATGGCTTTAGGGCAATGGGAATCGGAGGTGGGGGGGAGGTACCTGATGCCGAAAATTGGCCCAGAATTGAGGTTTTTGCCCTGCCCCCCCCCGCCCCCTCAAAGTGCCCTACTGTGGTCACAGTGCTGAAAATTGTGCATTTTGCCTTGTGTTTGAGCCATAAAATGGCTCCTGATCTCTTCGGCATTCAAAATGGTGGCGGGAGATTATCTCCGAGGTCATTTCTAGCCACCCATGAATACGTGGCTTTAACTCTTTTTCCTCCCCCCCCCCCATGTATACCTAAGTCAGGTGCTAATTACACAGCCACAGGTATGCGAAACTGCAAATGCTGTACCCATGATTAACGAGGTCCTCTTGTATAACTGAAGATATTTTGTCAGCTGAGCCCTAGTGATTTAGTCAACTAGTTATATGAAGTGCACAGTTCATTCTGTATTGCCTTGGGGGAGGTATAGCCCCCCTGTCTAAGCAGAAGAGACCATATTTATAGCCATAGGCCATATCCACAGTGCAAAGTGCCAATTTGAACAGTGAATATAATAAAAGCCCTGCTGGATCAGGTCCCAGACCTATCTAGTGCAGCATCCTGTCTCTCATTGGCCCACCAGATTTCTCTGGGAAGCCCACAGGCAAGGGCTAAGAGCATGCCCCTTCTGCTGCTGCTGCTCCCCAGTGGCTCTCCGTAGGATATTAATATGATCAATTTGACACATCACTGCCATCCCTCAGTCTCACTGCTGAGGATATCAGGTCTCGATCCCTCATTCTTAACGCACCCATGCTTGCAGGCTCTTTGGTTATCCGTATTTTTTTTCTGTGAAGGTTAACCCCTAAAGTATTTGGTCTGAGTACCATTAGCCTGAAGAAGGGCTGAGCATGTGCACGTCTGTAGATTCTGAAGGATCTTACTGAGTTCAGTGGAGTTCATGCCCAAGTAAATGTGATCATACTGGCACAATTGTGCCAGTATAGTTAAGCTGTAGAGTGTTTTCAGTGTTCCATCATTATGAGCCCTGAACATTCTATTACTTATAAAATCAAAATCCATTGTCTGATCTGCCTGGCCATCAGCACACACTTACTAGGTGACAAGATATACCTCCCCTGCAAATTTCCATCAGAAAATGGCTTAGAGAAGTTTAAAGTTCTTCTCTTTTGAACAGGGGTTTAAAGGGTTGGCAACATTTTTTTGGACCGAGGAAGTGCCATTTCAATGATTTTGTAGTCCATTTATATAGTTCCAGCCTTTAGACTGCATGCAAGAAATGTGCCTTTTGTATATCCCCCTGGGACCCAATTGAGGCAAAAAATATATATACATTTTTAGTGCTTAGAGTCTGTTCAGTAGCAAGTTTGGCATGACAGTGCCCACAGCACTGCCCACAAAAAACATGGCGACTGCCCCAACCTGGCAAGCTGGCCTTCTCTGATGGCTGTCCCAGCCCTCTGCTCCCAGGGCTCATATGGACTCTGCACATGCAGAGCCCTTGGGATAGGACAGCCAGCAGGGAACGTTCCTGCCGGGCACCGATGGCCTCTGCACATGTGTGGACTACACACATGCGTGGAAGCTATTTGACCCCTGCGGGCAGGGCAGCCAGCAGGGAAATGCCAGTTTTCCAGAGCCGGGATGAGGAGGAGCATGCTGGAATGGGTGTGGAATCTGTCTGTCTGTGCGTGTGTGTGTGCACAGATCAGAAATTCATCAGCGGTATCTCTAGGAAGTGATTAGGGAAATTTAACTTGTTAAATGTCTGCCTGGATGCATCCCTCCCCAGCCCAATGTCCAACTGAAAGACTAAGGAAAAGTGTGGGTGCATGGAGCCTCATTTCTAAAGTAATAATCATATACTGGACTATACAAAGTCTTTACAGCTTATATGGCACAGAAGTCAAGATGGGCACCTTAATTTGCAATTTCCATTCTTTTTAGAGCATGAGTGGAAAATGTAAAGCAGCAAATTCGCATTTTAAACCAAAGGTTTTTGGATTCTGTTAGCACAGAATCTCTGCTAACTTGGCAAAGAGGCACCTTTTACCGTGGTGATTCTCTTTATTTAGCAGGGGGAGAGTAACTGGCCCTCTCCACCCCCAGCACAGGGTGGTATAGAAATTGAAGTAGAAGTAGTAGTAGTAGTAGTAGTAGTAGTAGTAGTAGTAGTAGTAGTAGTAGTAAAGCAACTTTACTGGGAACAGCCCTATATATTGTGACAATATCTATAATAATAACAATATTGATAATAAAATTCAGCCATCCCAGGTCCTTGGGAAGGATTCGATGTCTGGATAAAACAAACCAGTCAATAATCTGTCTGACTGTGTGAATCAATAACAACCCCCACCACCCACCCACCACACCTATAGCCTCAGTTCTGTTCTTAAATTGCCATTTAATATAGCAATCATTTGCCTTGGGTCCATCAGTGCTGCAGCAGGCCTTTGGGCAACAAATGCACAAGGCATGAATGACACCCATATTCCTAAATGCTTGTGGAAGAACACTGGGGAGCATCAGTTAGCCACAAGTTCCTAGCCTATGTATGATGTGCATGGAACAGGCACATAACTTTAAGGGCAGGGGAGGGTGCTCTTACCCCTCCCACCATGTTTCCCCCACCGGCACTGTGTATTCAAACAGTACCTCCCTGCCACCCCATTTCTTCCTTGGATTGGAAGTTCCTGCTGTGCGCATGTGCATGTTGTACGTGCGTGTGGCGTGCGTGTGCACACATACAACGTGCACGTGCACACTGAGAATTTTCGGTCACTTTTGGTCCAAGGAAGCAACGGGGTGGCAAGGAGGTATGCTGCTGCCCTACTGGACTGTTTGAATACACAGCACCAGCGAGGGAAACGCGGCAGGAGAGGTAAGAGCACCCTCCCCTGCCCTTCAAGTTATCCACTTTACCATTGCCTCCTCCCGTGCAGTATGAGATGATGCCTTTCAGCACCTTCCTATATTGCTGCTGACCGATATAGTTGTTTCCCATAGTCTGGGGGACATACCAGTGGGGATTCAAACTGGCAACCTTTTGCTTGTTAGTCAAGCATTTCCCCACTGCACCACGTAAGGTGGTGTGTAGTGTGTACCTGCTTATAAAAAAGAGTGAATGAACGGAGGGGTTAGAATCTTTTGAACTTTCTGAGAATGGGTAGTATCTTACCAGAGGCGTATCTAGTGAAAACAGTGCCTAGGGCAAACACTGAAATTGCGCCCCCTGACCAAACATCTGACACCTATCTTTCAGATAACTTTACCATAATATCAGCTGAAAAATACAAGTCAGGCTCGTTAATCTTTTAATATTTCAAAAACTATTTAGCAGTGGACGTAGCCAGACCAAAAAATGCTGGAAAACTACAAATTTCAGTATGCTGGGGCTCATGAAATACCCAAATACTATGTGGAGGTGTACTTGGAAAACTAAACAGAAGTGCCTATCTAATTCTCTACTATGCATTGTAGCATCACTATTACATAAGTTTTAAAATTAAATGGAGAATTGGACTTTTCCCAGATACTCTGGAAAATAATTAAAGGATATGCAGAGTAAACTGTGTCACTGCTTGGAATATATTCTAGTCTTTCAGAAAGACAGTTAAAATGAGAGAAAGAGAGCAAGAAACTCCCAGTGGGCATTAATACTAAGGATTTCACACTGATTCAAAGACAAACTCACTATTAATAGCCATATTATTAAGACATCACATTTAACTCACTTATCACAAGAAGCAAAGAGCAAATGAATACAATCCTAGCTCATAAGCTTCAGCTCAGTATTCACAATCCCTGATTCCCTGTACATAGTGCCAATCTGAATATGTGTACAGTGTCTTATATTATATTAATTTTTTTTAAAAAAAAAATTACCTGTAGCCCCTTCAGGGGGCTTCCTAAAGGCTGGGGGGGGTCTGCAAAGGTTCCCCCTCCCCCCACTGGCCTCTAGGGCCTCACAGGGACCATTTGAGCATGTGCAGTGGCCATTTTTTAAAATAACATTTTTTTAAAAAAATGGCTGCTGAAAACAAAATGGCCACTGTGCATGCTCAGATGGCCTCTGCAAGGCCTGGCATGGTCGAGGGCCTCACAGAGGCCATTTGACCATGCACGGTGGCCATTTTGTTCCTTTTTTTAAAAAAATTTAATTTTACAAAATGGCGCCCCCCTTCAAGTGGCGCCCGGGGCATGTGCCCTGCTTGCCCTACCCTAGATACACCCCTGTATCTTACCAAGTTTAGGTGCCTTGGGGTCAAAACATATATTAAGCACTACAAGTACTGGTTTCTATGTTTGTGTTACCTAACTTCTCTGATTTTATCTCTGTTTTGAAGCTTTTGTTCAGATATTTGTGTCTGGCTTTCATTTGACTTGGCGCATTGCAGTGGCTGTCTCTCGGGTATCTTATTTACACCAGAATTCATTTTTTCCCTGCATTTTGCCTTAGTTATGATTTTTAGCATTTTACAGAACTACAAAGAATGAAGATTTAAAATAATATATAAAGGTGCTTGGATTCAGGGCAGAGTGTTGTCTTAGTGCTACAGCAAAGGAGAACAGACAAGAAAATGCTTCATACAATGCATCATTTATTCTTGGAAGTCACTACCATGAGAGATGGTGATGGTCACAGACTTATTCATTCATTCATTCAGTTTCTATACCGCCCTTCCAAAAATGGTTCAGGGCGGTTTACACAGAGAAATAATAAATAAGATGGATCCCTGTCCCCAAAGGGCTCACAATCTAAAAAGAAACACAAGATAGACACCAGCAGCAGTCACTGGAGGCGCTGTGATGGGGCTGGATAGGGCCAGTTACTCTCCCCCTGCTAAAGCTTCTTTGCCAGGCTAGCAGCGAACATTTGGCTTTTAAAGGAGGTTATACAAATTCATGGAGAATAAGAGGCTTATCCATGACTGTTAGCCATGATAACTATAAGAGACTTCCATGTTCCTGAGGCAATGCACCTCTTGCAATGTACCTTGTTCTTGAGGCATACCACTTGCTGGGAATCAAATGGGAGGGCAATTGCATTTATGCTCTCCTTTATGAGCTTCTTGTCAGCTGTTGGCTGGCCAGGAATGGAAACAAAATGCTAAGAGGACCCTTGCTCTTTGGCTGTAATTATGAATAATTCACAGGGATCTTCACTGTTAATGGGCTTTAAGGTATTGTCATGTTTCTTAAAATGGTTTATGCCTTTTGTCATGAGATGACAGGCCTGTTTTAGAATCTGTGACCTTCCTTGTTTGGGATCATAATTGACCACTGTAACTTTGAACACAGATTTTCTCTTGCAATAAAATCGATTGTTTGATGGTTCAGTCCATGCCTACTGCCATTTGCCTATTTTTAGCCTACTTTCCAGTAGGCTTATGAGATCACCCGGCATTTTGTGTATGTGTGTGTCCCCCATCAACTTCACAACGCCTGGACCAAAATGAACCAAATTGGGTACAGTTGTAGGGACACCTCAACAGTGTAGTTTGTGATGATGTCATCCACCCTGATACAAGATGGCGGACGCGTAAACTTTTGAGGACTGTCTAACCGATTTGAACCAAATTTGGAACAGCTGTAGTGAGTGACACACAGCAACACCTCAATGGTGCAGTTTGTAATGATGACATCCACCTCGATCCAAGATGGCGGACACATGAACATTTGAGGCACAAGAGATCTAACTTGTGGACCTTGATTTGCACCAAATTTAGTCCAGATTTAGAGACAGTGAAAGGAAAGTAGGCTGATAAGTTCTTACTAGAACAACTTGTCCTTAATGTGAGGGTTTTATTATTGATCATACTCAAAGTGAATGGGGGAAAGGACACACTGGCTCCCCCACTGTGCAGATTCGCATATAAGAGAGAGGCACATCACCCGGAGATGTCAGCATGCTTTGGGGGGCATTCCCAGCTTTATTACATGTGCTGGGCAGTGTTCACTTGAACCAGCTCGTAGACTCTGTAAACTAACTTGGCATTTTGGGGAAATCTCTGATTAAGATGAAGTTGCCTTTGGGGTTTTCTTTTCCAGCTGTTCAAAGAAATGTTTGCAATTCAGTCCCGGACATAAGAGTTTGAGAGTTTCCTCCTGTTTAGTAATGTTGGATAAAAGAGGATGATGTTGGAAACAATGACAGAAAAGTCCTGTTTGCTTGAAAATAACTTTTGTGGAGAGAACATTTTTTCCCCCTACCTTTGGCACATCTTTCAGTGAGACAAGACAGTGTCTGGTTTACAATTTCTGTTAGATGTTTTCGTTAAGATGCAGAGCTACTGCATTAACTCATAGGTGGGAAAACAAAGCACATCCTAAAGTTTGTTTTTATTTATTTTAACACTTATATCCTGTTCTTCTTCCAAAGTGCCCAGAGCAGAATACATGGTTATGTTTGTTCTCACAAGAACCCTGTGAGGTAGGTTAGGCTGAGAGATAAATGATTGGCCTAAAGTTACTCAGTGAGTTTCATGGCTGAATGGGAATTTGAACTCATGCGGGCTCATTTAGTTACTGTATTTTCAGGGCTAGGCTGTGTAACATTAAATTCAATTGATAATTTACTTATTTCCAATGTACCATTTGCTCGGGAAACACTGAGGAGAAAAACACATCAAACCTGTTCGTGCTTTCTCTACATAACCAATTCATAATGTTCTCCCTGGTAGCTTTGTGGGTTATCTCTGTAAGCCCCAGTTCAAAGGCAACAACATAATACAAACTTGCATATAATGGTTGGGGCAAACCTGTGCTTGGGGGGGTGGGCGGCGGCATGTATTTTAAGAGCTAGATGTGATTACTACAGGGCATGAGGGGGATGGGACATAGAAAGCTGTCTTATACCATGTCCAAGCATTGGTCAGTCTATCTCAGTATTGTCTTCACTGACTGGCAGTGTCTCCTCAAGGTTTTAGGCAGGAGTCTTTCCCAGCCCCACCTGAAGATGCCAGAAATTGAACTTCAGACCTTGTGCGTATGAAGCAGATGCCTTGCTGCTGAGTTGTGGCCCCATCCCTATGGTTCAGGCTACCAAGGAGACCCTTTCATGAAACTGCCTTGAGCTCACCCCCTTGCAGCTTATACTAATTGTGCTGCAAACGTAGATTAAGTCTTAGACTAAAGACTGGCACTTCGCTTTGTCTTGGGACTAGTCAGTTTGAAGTCCTTTGCATGCCCTCTGTTTACAGGATGAGTACTGGTGTTAGGGGTCCAAATAATCTGCAGATGCCCAAAGCAGTTGCATCTTTGAAGTAGGTCTGGACCTGGGTACTCAGGCCCATTCTTAAGGCGGGGCAACCGGTGTGATTGCTTTGGGCCCCACGGCAGCAGCTGAGTGAGTGGCAAGCCTGCCTCTCAGCTCACACCCATGCTCCCTCCCAGCACGCACAGTGCCACTATCTTGCACAGCACTGCCATTTTGCCTCCCCCTGCATATGGCCAGGATCGGCCAATCAGGGAAGGAAGCGGTCCGGCACAGCACCGCCATCTTGCCTCCCCCTGCATATGGCCAGGATCAGCGAATCAGGGAAGGTAGCGGGCCAGTTACAGCAGCAGCCTGCCCCCATTCTGCAGTCGATCTGCTGTGATGAGATTATCACTGCTGGGGAACATGGATGTTGGGTCAGCAGCACCAGCAGGGCTGGGAGGCACTTCGAGCGGCAAGCGAGCAAGCAAGCAGTGGCGTGGCAGTGACAGTGCCAGCAGCAGGGCTGGGACTTCACCTCGAGTGGCAGGCAGTGAGCAGCGGAGCAGCAGCAGGGCGCCACGGGTCCATGGCAGCAGATACTTTTTTACTAGTAACTTTACTGTACTTTGTACTGTTAACCTCTTTGGCATTAGAAACTCTAATCAATCTACTGGAAATCACTCAAAAGTTCCTGGCAGATCCTCATCCCCATCTTCCTTCTGCCCACCCCTGCTGATGTGTGTTATGGCTGTGGGGTGTGCTGGACTGGACCTTGGGTCTTGGGACTTTTGAATATTGGAATGTTGCTGCTAGTGTGTATCTGCTTAAGGAAACGTGTACATCTTTAAAGGTAAAATGTGCTGTCAAGTCAATTTCGACTCTTGGCACCCACAGAGCCTTCTTTACATTCATGCAAATTCAGTTGCTGTAATATTGGATCCTTTAAAAATAGAGTGGGGAGTGGGGAAAGAAACGTGGGATGGGAATATTTTAGGTTTCATGTTGAAATGTTTCTGTTAATGAATATTTGCGTAAATATACTTGTTCTTATATGTTTACCATCTTGTGAGTTCAGTTGCTGTTTGTGCCCTCAATAATTTTCCTTCACAATGGGTTTTTTAAAAACTTCCAGAAGGAGAGAACTAGCCAAGGCACAGTCTGCACAAAAAGCTATTTGTGTTGTTTAGTCTCTTTTGGTTCTCATCAAACTTCTTGTCTTGATTGAAGATTGTTTTAGTGTTCTAAAACTGGATGTTTCAGTAGTTTTTAACTGAAAAGAAAAACTATGTAAAAATGGGAGGGGGGCCTCTTAAGTAGAAGGAATGTCACCTACTGAACAATCTGGTGCAGAGTTGTTTCCCCACCCTTTAAAAAACAGAGCCCCCCCCCCGCATCCTTTAATAAGGGGGGAAGGGTGCATTAATTTTGCCTCCACACAAAAGTGTGGAGTGCCTTGTTAAAATAATACTTGCCTTTTGCAATAAATGTACAGTCATGTTAGGAATCTAAGTGTCTTCCTTCAAAATAAGATTTTTACTGCAAGAGAATTCAATTTTGGAATGAAAGTTATGCAAATGTGTTAAAACTTGAATGTGTGTGTGTGTGTTTTACATATAATGTATATTAGATTGAAATGTTAAGGGGCCCCTGCACATGCTGATTCGCCTCTAGCCCCGTGCCCTACTAGGGACAGCCCTGTGGATACTGACCAGTTTCTAGATGGAGACTGCCTAGGAACCCCATTTATGCTGCTCTGAGCAACTTGAAGGAATGTGGCTATAAATACAAAGTAATAAATGTGGTACAGGATTGGGCTTATGTTGCTAGTCATCAGTGTTCTCATGGGCATTAGCCAGAACTCACTGCAGTTGCAGAACTCCAGAAAGCAGTGGCACAATTAAGGAAGTAATTTCACTTTCCTGGCAATAAATACTAAGTTATAAATGTGTTCTCCCAGAACAGACCTTTTCTCTCAGGAAGAAACCTGAATCCAGCCCAACAAATTGTTAGAATTACCACCCCATCCAGCCATGGACAGCTGGAGACAGGCCCCCAGTTGCCCAACCCCAAGGGATCCAGTGCAGGTCTTCAGAAGAGGTCTAACGACATCCTCCCCAAGACAAGGAGGCATCCTGCTTTCTCTCAGAGAAACGCCCATAAGATGTTTAGAGTTTTTAAATGTCTATCACTAAAAAAGTGGAATCTTTCACTGCTGGTGTAAATCATCATGGGTTATCCTGCCCACTTGCTTCAGAAGGCAGGAAATATGTTCTTGAAGAGACCCTTAATTAGCCCACAAGGGGCAGTCCCTTCCTGTCTTGTTTCCTGCCTTCGCTCCAGTTGGTCAGATAGCTTTAGTTCTCTATCCTGCTTAGGCTACTTTACCCCTCTGCTTTTTTGCTCTTGTGTCCTCTTGTTCTACCTTCCTGATTTTGTGTTTCTGGATTCCTTAAGTGGTGGTCTTCTCTACTGGGTTTTTTAAAAAGACCTTAATTTTTTATTTCTTCGTGTTACCTCCTCGTGTCTCTGTTTCACTTCTACACTTTCAAAATTCTCCTCTTTCTCTGACCATGTCGGGGGAACTCAAGAAGCTACTGGTTCTGGCTTTTCAGGCCCAGCATGCCAAAGCCAGGCTTTCCCTTCCTTTAGACTGGGAGACCTCCTTGCTAGGGGAGCTCTGCTGACACCCCTGGGTCCCTGCTAGGGATGTTCATGGACTGTGGTCCGACACTGGGGGGGTCTCGCTTTAAGGGCGGGGGGTGTACTTACCCCTCCCACCGCTTTCCCCCCTCCGCGCCCTGCCCCCTTGTTGACCCGTAAAAGGGGAAGTAACTTCCACGCATGGGCCCGCCGCTGATGCAAGTGGAAGTCCAGACCACTGGTCCGGGCCACCTGCGAACTGGTTCGCAAGCCTCTAAGATGGCCTGTGGATCAGTTCGTGCACATCCCTAGTCGCTGCTGCTCTCCGCATCTGCAGCCAAGGAGCCGGAGGGAACGTCCAGCTCAAGGAGGGAGGGGTGCAAGGTTCACGGATCGCTGGCCAGCAAGTGCAAGAAGCGGAGTCGCTCTTCTCCGAGAGGAAAGAAGCACACCTGCCAGCTGCTCAGGAGCATGACGGAGATCGATATCCGGAGTCGAGTGCTCCTCGCTTGCCCATCACCACCGGTCCCCTTGCCTTTGGGTTGGCGGCTGTCTTTGGGCCAGCGCTCCAACGCCTCTTCCCCGACGCATCAGGATCCAGTCAGAGGCTCAAGGGACATGGAGCTGCATGCTCTCCTGCTGGCATCACGCAAAGGGGAGAGATTCTAGAAGGGATTGAGGATTGCTGACATTAGCAGCAACACAGAGGACAGCGGAGAGGAATTTGCCCTGAGGGAGACAACTAACCCAAACCTGGTGAGAGCCACCCAGACTGTGGGGGTGCTATGCACAGCTCCCCCATTCGTCAGCAGGGCCAGTTAGAATCCCCTCGGGGGGGTGTATAGGAGAAAGGAGCTCACCTGGAGGACCCAGTAAGTCTGTGGACTGGAAAGAATGGGTGGCTATGGCTATTTAAAAATGATTTGAAGCTAGCCAGGAAGCCCTTGGGCAGCATAGGTACTCCAAATGCCATAGTCATGTCTCTTCCTCTTCTTTGGAGGAGGCCCCTGTAAAGAGGGCGAAAGTCTAAGGGGAAGAAAGCAAAGTCCAAGGGTGCATGTAACCCCCCCTCACTCTTCCGATTCTTTGGGGGAGGAATCAGATGACCCTCACCATCCACTGAAGCCATTCAATCCTTGGTTAAGCCCCATTTCTTCCAAGGATTCATCGTCCTCTGAGGAGGGTGAACTCCCTAATGAACCCCCTAGTACTTCTACCCAGAGGCTTTTGTTACCAGAGGAAATGTTACCTGTGCTGACACAGGTGACGGATGCCTTGGGCTTGCAGAGTACAGATACTGTGCTCCCAAAATGTCCATCTAAGGGGTCACTAGTCCTTGTCAAGGGTTACCATGTCAGAGGGCTTTGTTGATGCTATTAAGCAAAAGTGAAAAAACCTGCAGTGTCTAAACGAACCTATACAATGGCTAATAAATTCTGTCGTGTTCAAGAGAGTGCTTTGGACCTTTTACAAGCTCCCCTCATTGATGCTCCCGTCTTGGCCCTCCTCAGTGGAGTGGTGGTCCCCAGGGACAGAGACTTCACTCTTAAGGAGCCAACTGATAAGAAAGCAGAGGCTGCTGTGCAAAAAGTTTTAAATTTCTTGTTTTTGTTTTTAACTAATGTTTTACTTTTGTTTTTATCTTATTGTAAACCGCCCAGAGACGTAAGAGTTGTGCGGTATAAAAATACATTAAATAAAATAAATAATAAATAAGTGCATGAGTCTTCGGCTATAGAAATCAGAGCGGACTTGGCGGCTTCATTTGTCGCTAGAGCTTCTGTTATGTGGTTCGATGAGCTGGTGAACTCACCCAGTCAGGCTTAGGTGGAAGCTTTTACGTCTCCAGAGGGCAGCCACCTTCACCTCGGATGCCACACTAGACAGCATTTGTTACTCATCCAAATCAATAGCCGCTAACATGACTGCTCGATGCAATCTGTGGCTCTGCCACTGGCGGGTGGACAATTCATCTAGGGCAAATCTGACAGCAGTTCCCTATGATGGGGAAAACCTTTTGCGGGATTTATTTATTTATTTATTATTAAAACATTTTTATTCTGCCCTAAACCTACGTCTCTGGCTGGTTTACAACAGAATAAAAACAAAGTAAAACATTCGTTAAGACAAACGCGGGGGGGCGGGGGGGAGAGAAAAAAACCGTTTTACAACAATTTAAATTTTTTAAATTAATATTTTAAAACACCATTAAAGCAACATTAATTAAAAGCCTGGGTAAAGAGATGTTTTTAAAAGACTTTTTAAAAGCTGTCAGAGATGGGGAGGCTCTTATTTCACTAAAGAGCGAATTCCAAAGCCTCGGGGCAGCAGCGGAGAAGGCCCGTCCCTGAGTAGCCAACAGACAAGCTGGTGGCAGCTGCAGATGGACCTCTCCAGCAGATCTCAGTGGGCGGCAGGGTTCATTACATTCTCTTAAATACCCAGAGCCCAAACTGTTTAGGGCTTTATAGGTTATAACCAACACCTTGTATTTTGCCCGGAAACATATCGGCAGCCAGTGTAGTTCCTTCAATACAGGAGTTATATGGTCTCTCCGAGATGTACCCTCCGAGAGGGTAAATATTCATCGTAGGATGCATGTTGTAGAATAGGGAACTGTCTCGCATCTCCAGCTTCCCATATACGGCCTGAGAAACACGGGCATAGAATTCTTCTTAGAGTGGCTTGACCAGTTCATAGATTTTTGTAAACCACTCTTCATAGATGTGTTAGAAGCAAACATAGTTATAAGCCAAGTTTTTTAAAGTGTGTATATGCAGAAGGAATTGAACTGGGACCATAGGTGTATAATCCAACCTGCCCCTACCCTTGCCCCAAATGGCACCAACCTCCTGTAGATAAACCTGTGTAATCTAGACATCACTGTCATAATTACCAGAGAGCAAGGTACATGCCGCATGTTTTTGTTTCTCTCAATATATGTTACACATATTTATATAATGTGCTCTTAAATAATATACAAGCTTTTGAGCTAGTCTTGATAACCATGACACACAGCTTTGTCATTTTTCATACTGAACTATGCAAGGAGGAGGATTTTCCATCTTTCAACTATTTCCTTCCATTGTAGCATACAGAGTCAAAATGCTGAATCTCTATGCCTGAAAAATTCATTTTATGGATCTTCAGCACGGCTGGATCTTCAACACTGCTTTTGACCTTTTAACGATAAGTGTGGAGATTTTTAATCACACATTTTCTGTCCTGGGGTGGTTTTTGTGTGTGTTTGTTTTTAACTTTTCCTTGATTGTGCCCACACAGTCAGGAGAAGAGGGGATTGGGGAATGAGATGCAAGTTAAAAAAAACCCTTTACTTACACATGCATACACGTGTGCACATGTGCACACTCTCTCCCTCCCACCCTTCCTTCTCTTTGGAAATGGGGAGAAAATTCTTGGTTTATTTTTCCACATGACTGGGAAACAATTGCTTCTTCCACATGAAGCCCTTCTCCCATTCCTGGGAAAATAGCAGGGAATAGTGGCTATTTGCATAATCGTCTTTAGTACTATTGTGGGCGGGCTTTGGATGCCAGTGTGGAGTAGCAGACTGGCCACCTGTCCAGAACAAATGAACTTAGCCTTTGTGCAACATTTATCTCTGTTTCCACAGTGTTATTTCTGTGCAATGAATAACTTGATTAAAATATTATAAAACCCATCATTCAGTAAATGTTTGTATTGGGTTTTTAATCCTGCCTTTCAAGGGAGTGAAGGAATTTCCTGTTTCTGTGCTAGCACAACTATATTTTCAAGGCCTCTCTGACATCGTTTTATAACTGCCTTTGTGAAATTATCCTCATGAATATTAATTAGGGGTGTGGGAATTGGAGAAAAATCCCTCCAAACTTCATTTTTCTCCTGTATATCTTATGCATTATGCTTATTTTATAAACAAAGCTTATTTTATAGCTACAGTGTCGTCATTGTTCCGTCCTTGATAGTTTTTATCACTCACCTCCTTCACCCTCCCTACCTGTAAGTGGCATATACAACACTCTCAAGATCATTGCCTGTAAATGCATAAATCCCCAGATCCTTATTTGGCTGAGAAAATAGATTTGCAGAGTGTGTTGTTTCTGGGACAGTAGGTACTATTTGGCTGAAGGAGTTTTGATTGCATTATTCAAATCTGTTTATGTAGCCCCTGTTTGGTTAAGAAATTGAATACTTAAGAAGTGATAGTGTTGACCTTCAAAACTGAAAAATTGCTTGTGTGTGTTACAGTTACAGGATACTGAGATCTCAATGTAAGGACTTTTATTTTTATTTATGCAGCGGTCTCCCTAGATGATGTTCCTAGCCACTCTATTTTGTGCCTCACATTATGAACTTCTGTGAACACTATGAACTTCTAGTGTGAGTGCATGTACACATATATGTAATATACACAGGTGCATCCATGCATTATATTATATGAACTGACTCCCCAGGAAAACATTCTGTGTTGAAGAGATATTGATTGATTGATTGATTGATTGATTTTATTTGATATTGAGAGAACATAAAAATTCTATCTTGATGTAAGATCTGTGATAGTCTGTGCGTACATACATGTCACACTGCAGTTGAGTGATGTTCATGCACGTTTGAGCTACCACATGACTTTCTAATTAATATTAGAGAGCTTAAACTTAAAAACTCTTAATGCTTCCCACAACATAATGCATTTTATCTATTGCAAAATAACCTTTAAGTGTCACATTTGTACTTTGATACCTTGTGATAGTAGCACAAGCAATTGCTTTATATGGTACCTACAAATAATATGGGTTAATGCCATATTTTTTATAAAGAGTGCTTTATATCCCCTTTGAGTTGCATAATGATTATGTTCATTTTTATGTGGGAATAACAGAGTAGACAACTCTGATATCAAAGATATCTAATAGGGAAAATATGAGGGTACTTGTATGATACTGGGCTCTTAATGTCAAACAGTTCTGCACGGGGCCCTTACAACTGTCAAGAACACAACTTTGGAATGTTATCATAAGACAAGCTATATGTTATCATAAGACAAGCTACACACACAAAAAGAGCCCCTGGTGGCGCAGTGGTAAAACTGCCGCCCTGTAACCAGAAGGTTACAAGTTCGATCCTGACCAGGGGCTCAAGGTTGACTCAGCCTTCCATCCTTCCGAGGTCGGTAAAATGAGTACCCAGAATGTTGGGGGCAATATGCTAAATCATTGTAAACCGCTTAGAGAGCTCCGGCTATAAAGCGGTATATAAATGTAAGTGCTATTGCTATTGCTATTGCTATTGCTATATGGACCCTGTTAATGCCAACAGCTGTTCTGTTGCTGGAGAGGTTTGCGTATCTAACGAGTTAGTTATAACTATAAATGCTTTTAGTACATTTTTATCATTTCATAGAAATGTTAAGAATACTTTCCTTGCAATACCAGGTTTTCAGATTCTTCATAGAATAATGGATCTTCCTGACACGGAAGTTTACAATAATTATATTTGTGTGTGCATTCACACTTTTTAAAACCATAGATTTCAAATTTCCTAGACTTCCCACTGACACTTTTTAAAGGGCACAAATATTTGCAGTATTCATATATTTTAGAATATTTTGACTAAGAATACTTCTAAAAAGAACATGTTTTGTAGAAAAACACAAGAACTTGGAAGAGATTTAGAACCAATTACAGGCTTATGGATATATGCAATTGATTAGAGTGCTTTGCCCATGAATTAGAAACATGGACCACACATTTCAAGACCCCAGTAGCTAGAAAAAAAGGTGAAACATCTGTTTTCCTTAACATGGGGTCAGTGAAGTATACCTTTAAAATATAAATATATTTTTACATTCTTGGGTTTCAGATACAGTGGCTGGTTCCTCTCAGCCTTAGCAGCAGCAGCACCACCACCACCACCCTCAGCAGCTTTGCCAGGGAAAGTCTGCTTCCCAGGGGTCAAGATGTTGACGGTACACCTACAGTGAAACCAGAGGCCTCTACAGTCATGCAGAGGTCTCTGTGGTGACCTCTCACTTTACAGAGAGGGGTGCCTGATGGGATGAAAGCAGTGCATGCCATTTCTTGCTTGCATACTGCCTTTAATAAAATCTCACCAAGTTAAAATTTGTTGGCAGGACTTTGTTAAAAGTCATGTCTAAGTAGTTGTCGTGACTCTTACCAGACTCGCAGGAGGAAGTGGAGATTAACTGAGGTTGAATCCTTGTCTGTAAGGGATTCACAGTAGGCTGCCACCATCCACTTTATTTTAATGGGTGACAAACCAGTCTCTCCACATAAGATTCCTGGGGGAGGTTAAAGTAGCAAAAACTTTCCAAAAAAAGCCTGAGCAGTCATAGACCTTCAAAGGCATGTAACTAAGGCAGACCCAAAATAAAGAGTAGCACACTTCAGCAACAATGATTTATTATTAGATTAAAAGCAAAAAGTATGCAATAAGAATGGTCTTTTCATAAAACAGATTGTAAGAGAGCGTTTTCATTAACCTGGCAACACAGATTCCAAGCAATCAGTAAAGAAAAATAACCTCCGACGCGTTTAACAGACTTGGTCCTAACTTATTACTTACAGGCTGTGGCCTCCCTGTGTCTCTAGCAGCTTGCAGCCTACTGCTTCCTCAGGGCCCTCCTGGGACTAACTAACTAACTAGCTTCTGTTGGTGGCTGAGCCAGAAATCTCTACCCAGTCCTCTGGATTGATACCTTTGATTTAACTTCCCTGGATTTTTTCCCTTTAGGGAAGGCCCACCCTCCCAGCACTTGCTCTAAGTGAGACTTTGTTCTCCCTCCAATCCTTCCTGTCACTAGAGGCACATGCTACTTCCAACCCAGCAGGTTCCCCTCTTTCTTCACAAGGTATCTGATTGCAAAGGCTGACATCTCTTCTGCTTTCCCGATGGGAGGGGGCCTTTAAAATGAGGAAGTGGGCCTGACTCTCCTGCCCCTGCCATCCTGGTCTGGGAGCCTGAGGCACTGCGCTGCCTCTTATTGACAGACACCTCTTGTGTTACCTGATGGGCGGGGCCTCTGCCAGTCCAGCAGGTAAGAAGCAGTGGCATACCCCACACTCCTCGTCTGGCATAGAGAAGGGTGGCAAGGAGGGGAATATGGCTCATGAGCATTCAGTCAGCCACTCCTAACTTTTGCATAAGTTTACCTCTCATGTAGCCTTGCCTCATAATGAGGACCAAAGCCCAAGTGCAGAGCAAATTGATTTCCAGTAGTAGCCAAAAAATGTGGGTCTTATTTCAGAATATAACCTAAATCTTTAAGGATATACGTGTGGTTGCGTGTTCTGTTTAAAACTAGACATTACAAACATTCTTGTATAAGATTTGATACAAATGATTGATTAAGTGCTGTCAAGTCAGGTTGACTCTTAGCAACCACATAGATAGATTCTCTCCAGGGTGTTCTGTCTTCAACTTGGCCTTGAAGGTCTCTCAATGGTGCATTCATGGCTGTCGTCATTGAGTCCATCCACCTTGCTGCTGGTCGTCCGCTTCTTCTCTTTCCTTTAACTTTTCCCAGCATTACGGAACTGGGTCTTCACATAATGTGTCCAAAGTATGATAGTTTGAGCCTGGTCATTCGTGCCTTGAGTGAAAATTCTGGATTGATTTGTTCTGTAATCCATTTGTTTGTTCTCTTGGCTGTCCATGGTATCCTCAAAAGTCTTCTCAGCACCAAAGTTCAAAAGCGTCAATACTTTTTCTATCTTGGTGAAAAAACCAGACATTCCCATCCTTATTTGAGGCGATCTTATGGCCTTGCAAAGGAATTCAAAAGTTGTCACTCATATATTGCGGGGGCGGTGTTGGAAGCCTGTAATCACAGATGAGTGTTTTGTGCCTTCTGCTGCCACCACTTGTGGAAAGCTTGGTGGTGGCACTATTTCAGCTTCATGCTACTTACATGTGAGGTCAGCTTTTACTTTTTTATATATAAAAAGGAACTTTATGGTCAGTTTGGTATGTGAACAAAATCTGAGGTATTTCAGTTTGTGTCTGCAGCTCACATGAAGCATAGCTGCAGTTTTAGAGAGAAAAGATTTTCAAACAGATTTTCCTGTTTAACAACTCTGTATACTGGGGTATTAAAGCTCTTACCTTTAAAACATGGACACACACAAAAACTGCTGGGTATTCAGTAACACAGGAAAAACAAAGGAGGTTCTCTATTTTGAGAGAACCTCTGGGTTGTATTGGCCTGAGATCCTTTAAAAATCTTTTTTTAAAGTAGCTAAACTCTTGCTGTAGACTGACATAGTTCAAATACTTGGGGACGTTACTGTGTATTTTTAAACAAGTCCACTAATAGTATATGAGATGGAACAGGTTTAAGACTTGAAATATACCTTTTGTTTGTTTTAGGAAAAATTAGAAAATGCTTGATTGTGAGATGCCTACACAAAATGTTGCTTGGTCATTTTAAGTACTTGAGTTCAGAAAAGTATGGTAAGTAAATGAACAAGGACACATGCAAGAGAGCCATCATGGTGGTGGTGTTTTTTAAGTCAAAGAGAAAATCCTGACTAAATAATGATTAAGGGTACAAACTTTGTCTAACCTAATGGAAAACTCCAATGGACATGTCAAACATTTCAAGAAGCAAATTGCTAAGCATGGGGAACTGTAGTAGCTAATGAAAAACTGCTGCCACTTCTTCTGGTGATTTGTGTTTTGGCATGGTGAGAAAGGTCCACGTGCTTTGGAGTTAAAGATGGCATGATGCAGCTGTGAATTGGACTTAGTTCAAATTGCAAGGGTGTTCTGTATATCTACTTGACACACAGATTGGACAGAGTTAGGTGCTGCTACCCGAAATGAGGAGGAACCATTATTTCCTCGGACATGGTGCTAGGATGGCGCTCTGGGCCTTCATATAAAATATACTTTCTGAAGTAGTTTTGTGTCTTGAACAGTGTTCTCTCTAATTCTTTTCATCTGTGTGTGGAATGAGTTTTGTTCTGGGTGACAGTGTCAAGGCAGTGTGTGCACCCATGGATTCAGAGTGGGATTCCTGATTTAAACCTGAGTGGGATCTAAAATCAACTGAGCGGACATCAAAAAACTTGTGAGCGCACACCTAAGAGGGAACACTGGTTCTGAATTCCCATGTCAAACACCTGCGAGGATGAAATATGAAAGAAGAAAAAGCAAAGGGTATATTTAATTATCCAAGGGGAGATTCTTTGAGAATGTAGGGAGACTTCTAGGAACATACGAAGCTGTCTTCTTCTGAATCCTTAAAGTCCTTAAAGTTCTTCTGCAGCAAAGATGTAGCGGGGGTTGGGGAGAGGAGACGAGAAGCCCAGGGACCCATTTTTACTTCCAGGGCCCACTAACTTAGCTATGCCCTTGATTCAGCTGAAAGTGCTCAGGCTAGTTTAGCAACTGAGAGGGTGCCCTCGGCTCACTGACCTGCTTGGAATACTGAAAGGCTATAGCCTGGGTAGCATAGACGGTTAAGGCACTGGAGACTGGCTGCTGGAGGTTCTGGTTCAAAAGGTCTCCTTTCCAGACAAAGTCATTGTCATAATGTTAAGATGTGGCTGTTTTCATAAATGTGCAAGATGAAATCTTAGTGCAGGATTTCATGTATGCAGCTAAACTATAGTTAGTTGTGGTAAATTTGTGAATGGGATATTTTGAAGCAAGAGTATCAAGCGAATCCACATCTTAGAGCCAAGGTTGGACCATTCAGAGAGGATGCAGGAGGGCTGACTGGGCAAAGTAATGCTACCAAGAAATATAAAAATGCCAAAGTGAGGGGGAACTGACGCTCAGAGTTCCTTCCTTGGCCAGTAACCCATCTGCTTGGAAGGCAGAACTGGTAGGCTGCCTCGACGTTCTCAGTTTGGTCTCATTCACCATGAGGCAGCCTGCTCAGCCCAGTCTCCGGATCCTGATACGACATAGGAAGCTGTACTTAACCTTTTGTGGAGGGTGGGGAATTAGTTAGAATTCTGCAAGGCTAAGAAGAGCCAAAGGTCAAAATCCAGTGTATGATACAAACTTGTCCCGTCAGTGCATAGCTAGCTAATGTGTTTAGAAATGTGACACCATTTGGAAGTCACAGATAAATACTAAAAGTTTAAATTTTTAACCATTAAAAGCAGTCTTACTGTTAAGAAAATGCATTAAATGTTACCTGGGAGACACCTGCCAGCAGTCAGCTGGACACAGGTGCATTTTGCTGCATGTAAATATTGCATCCTTAGCTGGAGCAGATCAAGGGCTCCTCTGTGTTCCACTGTTTTGTTTGCAACAGTGGCTAGCCAGCTACTTATGGGAAGCCCACAAGCAGTTTATGAAGGCAACAGCATCCACTCTTGTTTGTCTACAAGCAGCAGACATTCTGATACATGGAACGTGGAGGTTCCATTACCCCTCAAGACAGAGATGCCATTGATAGAGCTATCCTCTAAGAGTGTGTCTAATCCCCTTTTAAAGCCATCTAAACAGTGGCCATCACCTCACCTCTTGGCAGTGCATTACTCCTGAAGTATACCCTTTCCTCTCTGCCCTGAATCTACTGCCTGTCAATTCGAGACCCAGAGTTCTTATGTTGGTGAAGAGGCAATTCTGTTTGCTTTATCCACACCATTCATACTTCTATACATCTGTGTCCTGTTTTTCCCCTTAGTTGTCTTCCCCTTCCCTACTAAAAAGCTCCAAATGCTTTAGGCGTTCCCTGTAAGCAGAGTGCTCCCAGTGCTACATACAGTAACATTTTCTTGAGTTAATGATATTCTTTGAGAGTTCTGGCTTGCATTATATTTGGTCCTTCAAATGTGGCCATCCTACCCCCCATATATATTATATTATATTATATTTTATATTAGTGCCTTTCATAAAGCATGCCAAGGTGGCTTACAAAAATTAAAATAAAATAAAATTCCATAAAAATCACACATAAATCCTTAAAATCAGTTAAACAATAAAAACCATAGAACACCCAAAGGAAAAAAAGAAAAGAAAACCATAAAGACAACAGAAACAGGAGAGCTGGGAGACCTGTTACTGCTCATCCCTGACTCCAGTTGGTTTGAAAAAGTAGTAGTACCAGTGCCAATATACATCCTTGGGGACGATGATGTGGGGTTTCTGGAAAATGTTCTCATGCCATTTTCCCTCGTTTGTATAAGATTCCCCCTCCCCCGCAACCCCCCCCCCACCAAACTCACTAATAATATAAAAAATGTCCATTTGCCTAGATTGTGATCTAATTCGGTATGCCATTTAGTGTGAAACACACTCAAATAATAAAAGCACATCATATTGATTTTACATGCCGTATAAAGTTTTTCAAGTAGCCTAGTAGTTGAACCAAAATATTTTAATGAGGGAGAAAAATCAATAAACACACTTAATGTGGCCTAAATGCTATATTGTATTGCAAACAAACTGAAAGTTTGCTTCAAAATTATTTATATTGGAACACTTGTAAATATTTTAAAACGGTGACTTAACAGCATGACAGATTTCAACAATTATTTATAAAGCGGGGAAATTAGGGCTCTAAAATAACATTATCACATAGTGCTTTCTTTAGCATGCCCAACTTCTCATCCACCAATTTCCTGGTCTTTCAACAGTTTTCTTTCACTGAGGACACCATTTCATTTCACTGTCTATGGAAGTGTTTATACCATCTAATTACAGTTCAGACTAAGGCAAATCTGATTCAAAACTGCTTGAGTTTCATCTTCCACGATATTTACATTTTGCCAACTATCTTCCTTCCTTCAGTTACTTCATTATAGTGATGCCAGCACAACTCTTTCTGATTAGGCATTATCAAGCACAAACTAAACGAGACAAGCAATCACAGCCTTAGTTTTGCTTTTCCTTTCACTTACAGGGAGGTTGAGAAGTGAAGTTTCCCTAGAAAAATATACTAGTGGGAAATGTTTGGTAGCCAAATTTTCCCAAGAAAATTTCTGCCCCAAATCACTGCTTAGGTAACCCCACTGTTGAATTCCCTTAACTATGAAAATTACACATTTATTCCTATCCTCTGCTTCCTGTACTGATCTTAAGTACAGAATCAGATACTGATCTAGGAGGACCCACGCTCCTTTTCTAGGACTGCTAAGTTTGTGCAGGAGCCTTTGGTGAAGGACTTTGTTCTTTATCTGCTCATTTCAGGGACGGAGAGGTACAAAAAGTATGCCATTTCCACAATGATACTTTCAGGCATATATTCACAAGCGTGTACACACTTTCTAGCTTTTATTCACAACCATAATGGATATACATGAGTGGTTTACTTTTACCAAGTGAAATTTGCTGTAAGCTGCTCTCTGCAGCCAGTACTACATTCTGTGACACTTTGTGCTCTGTTTGTGCAGTGATGCATGAAAACAAACTGGTTCGTGGTCTGACGAGACGGTTGGTGCTGCTTTGGCCCAACCACAAACCGGTTCAGTTTGAGTGCAGTGCGGGGAGGTGTGAGTGTGGCAACTTTAAATGAAAAAGTGTACAGTAGGTCCTTCTCTGTGTGTGACTGCCGCTCCATGCAGCTTCCTCCTGCGGTTCATGCACATCCCTGCTAGCTATGCATGCCTGCATTTAGCCAGATATCCCATTACTAGAACATTGGGCAGTCAACATCATGTGATTTACAAGAGCTTCCCCCTGTGAGCTGCAACAGCCCAGGCAGAAACACTCACTAGCCTCACTGTATGGATTCCATCAGCATTGTGCCCTACCCACTAAGTATATGCTGTGGCATCTTTCATACTAACAATGAAGTTTCAGCAATTCTAAGCAGGTGTACCTGTTCTTGGTAATGGTTTTGAATCCGGGTAAGGTTCTACATGACTGGTAGACCAAGGCCCCAAAGGCTTCGAAATTAGCGGTGGCTTATCTCTTCAGTCTCTGAAGTCTGGGAAAGTGGAATAACTGCTTCATGTACATTTCCTTATTTATAAAACAAAACTGTAAGAAACTCTGACCATATCACATATTAGCGTTGAGGCCTCTGAAAGTGATTTGTGTGTGTGTTAATGGCTGAGCCAAGATTTGAGCCAGGGCCTTCCAGATCTGTAGCTCAGTCACTATGCTGCACCAGCTCTGGGAGACTGTGCCCCCCCCCCCCGCCTCCAATGCATCCAGCACAGACTAGGGCCCAGCCTAACAATCTCAGCAGAACCAGGGAATGACTGTGTTCTCAAGCCTGTAATGCAACGCCTGGCTGAGAGTTCAGATTCCACAGTAGGCACTTGCCATCAGGCTATGGCACAGCACTGTCCTCATTTACTATATTGTAAACATTGCATTTCACTTAAGGCTGAACACTTTCCTCAGCTGAAACTACCCTGGCATCCAGCAGAAACATTCTTAACAGGGGAAGAAAGAGAGGGAAAAGAAATAGGAAATTCTTCGGCCAACTTATTTTTGTTAGGGCTATCACAGATGGAGCTCTCTGCTGAAAAATATCCTTTTAAGAACTGTGCTAAAAACGTTTATTCTGCAGTACGGGTGTTAAATGTGAAATATCTAGAGCACTATACAATGGACTTCAAAGAGATTTCCCTGTGGGAGGCACAAGGCCAAATCTATTATATTTAGAATAGTTGACATGACGGTTATTTTGCAAGTCTTGTTCAGTGACCTCTTTACCCTGGAGAGGTACTTATTTTTCCTCACACTGCAAACACAATGCCTGTAGATTCCAAGTTAACATTTTTCCTCTTTGCACATTCTTAAGTAAAGGAAACAATTGCACTTGGAAAAAGCATTCTCAACCACTGGATTGATTTTCTTCTCAAAAAATTGCCGGTTAAAAGAAATGTTAAGAAAAGCAATGTTACTGGCTGAGCAAAGTAATAGTTCCTTCTGTCTCAGCAATTCTGCTCCTGACATTCACAAGCTAAGAGTGGCTGCAGGTGCTCCAGTTTATCGTTCAAACCTAGGAGCAACTATGCATTCAGCTGACAATGTTCAAGGGTTAAGAAGTCCAGAAGTCCAGTAAGAAAATGGAAACGAAATAGAAAGTTTTGGCACATCTGAATTTGGTGGGGATTTGACTGCCTTGCTACCATGCTTCTTGGAAGAGAACAGTCCTATCTGTTCCTCCAGTACCACTTACCAATATTACCTTTTATCCAGACCCTGGCCTCCATCACTAAGAGCAAACTGGAGAGAGCCTTAAAACTTTGCTGTTGGTTGTCCTCATCTTCTCTATCCATCAACTTTCCCCAGCATTATGGATTTCTCAAGGGAGCTTGGTTTTCACATAATGTGTCCGAAGTATGATAGTTTGAGCCTGGTCATTTGTGCTTCAAGTGAAAATTCTGGATCGATCTGTTCTGTGATCCATTTGTCCGTTTTCCAGTTATTTATTCATTTTATTTATTTATTTAAAATATTTCTTTACCACCCAAAATTTGCGTCTCTCGGTGGTTTACAATTAAAAACATTTAAAACCCAGTGTTAAAATTATTTAAAACTATTAATCTAATTAAAAGCTTGGGTGAATAAGTGTGTCTTCAGTGCCTTTTAAAAAGTTGCCAGAGATGGGGAGGCTCTTATTTCAACAGGGAGCGCATTCCAAAGTCTTCAAAGCAATGAAGAAGGCCGTTCCCGAGTAGCCACGAGACGAGTTGGTAGCAGCCACAGATGAACCTTTCCAGATGATCTTAGCAGGTGATGGGGTTCATGATGAAGAAAACGTTCTCCTAAATACCCAGGGCCTAAGCTGTTTAGGGCTTTATAGGTTGGTTATTTATTTATTTATTTATTTATTTATTTATTTCATTAGAAACATTTTATATACCACCCACTCCGAAGACAGTGTACAAAAACATGCAAAACAAGACAACATTAAAATTACATTCTAAATTAAAAACTAAAGTAACTAACAAAAAAGAAAAAGGCAAATAGGTAAACTACAGGGCAAAAGCCTGGCGAAAAAGAAAAGTCTTCAATAGAGATTTAAAAATCAGTAAGGAAGGGGCTAAATGAATCTGAAGGGGAAGAGAGTTCCAAAGAAGTGGGGCAGCAACCGAAAAGGCCCTTTCACAGGTCCTAGCGTCCTGAACCTCTCGGAAATCGGAGACTGACAAAAGGGCCATCTGAGATGATCTGACTGGACGGGATGTAACTGGATGAGAGAGGCGGGTCTGTAGGTAGACGGGTGCCAAACCCCGCGAGGCTTTGAAGGTCAAAACCAGGACCTTAAATTGAATTCGGAAGCGAATAGGCAACCAGTGCAATGACTGCAGGAGAGGTGTTATCCTGTCATATTTTCTGGCATACATGAGTAGATGAGCCGCTGCATTCTGGACCCGTTGTAGCTTCCTGATCGTCCTCAAAGATAGAGCGCATTTCAATAATCTAGGCGGGAGATAACAAGGGCATGGGTCACTTTCATGAATGCCTGCCGATCAAGGTAAGGGCATAATTGGCAAATCAGATGAAGCTGGGCAAAAGCACTTCTGGCTGCAGCCTCCACCTGCTGTTCAAGCAGGAGGCGCAAGGACCCCCAAATCACAAATCCCAGCGGCTTCATATAGATGTTAAAGAGGACGGGCAAGAACTGAACCATAAAGGAGTGGCCATGGGTCAGAGCGTCTTCCTCGATGCACACCAACTGTGGACACGCCTGCTAAGGTAAGAATGGAACCACTGTAAGACAGTTGAGAAGGATAGCATGATCGATAGTGTCAGAAGCCGCTGAGAGATCTAGAAGGACCAAGAGAGGGACACTACCCTCATCAAGGTCCCGAAGAAGGTCATCTACCAGAGCAACCAGTGCTGTCTCTGTGTTATATGTCGAGGCCTGAAACCCGACTGATAAGAATTAAGATAACTAGTTTCTTCCAAGACCCTCTCAAGCTGGGCACATACAACCCTCTCTAACACCTTCACTAAAAAAGGGAGTTTGGAGATTGGTCTATAGTTGTCAAGGACCTCAGGGTCCAGGGAGGGTTTCTTCAAGTGAGGGTGAACTATTGCCTCTTTAAGGGCTGCTGGCACGAAATCTTCACATAGCGAGGAGTTAACTAACTCCCATAGCCAAGAATTAACATTCCCACTGGCTGTTCTAACTAGCCAGGAGGGACAAGGGCCCAAGCAACCTGTTGCCACACCCATACCCAAAATAATCGTGTCCATATCCTCTACCAACTCAGAGGTGTCCCATGTAATGTCACAAGACGGAATCTCCTCCATCTGATCAGATACTATAGCAGTAGAGTCCAACTCTAGCCGAAGGCAGGTGACTTTATCAGCAAAGAATTGAGCAAATTGATCACAGCAGCCAGATTGAATATCTACCGGATCCACTCTCCTAAGAAGGGAGTGGGTAATCTGAAATAAGGCTGCTGGATGAGAGTCAGCTGATACGATAAGAGTGGAGAAATAGTGAGATTTCGCCGCTCTTATCGTCCTAGAATATTCCCAGATATGAGCAAGTAATTGCATTAGATCATCTTCAGCACCAGTTTTCTTCCAATGACGTTCCAAGTGTCTTTTGGTCTGCTTCATCTCCCTGAGCTCCGCAGAGAACCAAGGGAGCCAGGATCCACGAACCTTAAGAGGATGCTTGGGAGCGATTAAATTCTAGCGCTTTCGTGGCCTCTATGTTCCAAGATTCCACGAGCTGCATTGGAAAAACACCTACCAGATTGCAAGGAATGGCCCCAAGAGTAATGACCAGCCCCTTCTATTTTGCATGGAAACATATCAGTAGCCAGTGCAATTCCTTCAAGACAGGAGTAATATGGTCTCTCCTAGATGACCTAGAGACCAACCTGGCTGCTGCATACTGAACCAACTGCAGTTTCCAGAGTATGTACAGTGAGGGAAATAAGTATTTGATCCCCTGCTGATTTTGTCCATTTGCCCTCTGACACAGAAATGACCAGGCTATAATTGGAATGGTAGGTTTATTGTAGCTGTGAGAGACAGAGTAACAACAAACAAACCCTCAAAAGCCCAGTGCCCAAAAGTCAGCGATGGATTTGCATTGTAGTGAGGGAAATAAGTATTCGATCCCTTCACAAAAGATGTCTTAGTACTTGGTGGCAAAACCCTTGTTGGCAATCACAGAGGTCAGACGTTTCTTGTAGTTGGCCACCAGGTTTGCACACAACCCAGGAGGGATGTTGTCCCACTCCTCTTTGTAGATCCTCTCCAAGTCAGAAAGGTTTCGAGGCTGATGTTTGGCAACCCGAACCTTCAGCTCCCTCCACAGATTTTCTATGGGATTAAGGTCTGGAGACTGGCCGGGCCACTCCAGGACCTTCATGTCCTTCTTCTTGAGCCACTCCTTTGTTGCCTTGGCTGTGTGTTTTGGGTCATTGTCATGCTGGAATACCCATCCACGACCCATTCTCAATGCCCTGGCTGAGGGAAGGAGGTGCTCACCCAAGATCTGATGGTACATGGTCCCGTCCATCGTCCCTTCGATGCGGTGAAGGTGTCCTGTCCCCTTAGCAGAAAAACACCCCCAAAGCATAATGTGTCCACCTCCATGTTTGACGGTGGGGATGGTGTTCTTGGGCTCATAGGCAGCATTCCTCCTCCTCCACACACGGCGAGTTGAGTTGATGCCAAAGAGCTCGATTTTGGTCTCATCTGACCACAACACTTTCGCCCAGTTCTCCTCTGGATCATTCAGATGTGCATTGGCAAACTGCAGACGGGCCTGTACATGTGCTGCCTTGAGCAGGGGGACCTTGCGGGCACTGCAAGATTTCAGTCCTTCACGGCGTAGTGTGTTACCAATTGTTTTCTTGGTGACTGTGGTTCCAGCTGCCCTGAGATCATTGACAAGTTCCCCCCGTGTAGTTCTGGGCTGCTTTGTCACCGTTCTCATGATCATTGCAACTCCACGAGGTGAGATCTTGCATGGAGCCCCAGACTGAGGGAGATTGACAGTTATTTTGTGTTTCTTCCATTTGCGAGTTATCATGCCAACTGTAGTCACCTTCTCACCAAGCTGCTTGGCGATAGTCTTGTAGCCCAGTCCAGCCTTGTGCAGGTCTACAACCTTGTCCCTGACATCCTTCGACAGCTCTTTGGTCTTGGGCATGGTGGTGAGTTTGGGAGCTGAGTGATTGCTTGCTTCTATGGACAGGTGTCTTTTATACAGGTACTGTAACAAGCTGGGATTAGGAGCACTCCCTTACAGAGGGTGTTCCTCATCTCAACTCGTTATCTGCATATAGTGAAAAGACACCTGGGAGCCTGAAATCTTGCTGGTTGATAGGGGATCGAATACTTATTTCCCTACTACAATGCAAATCCATCGCTGACTTTTGGGCACTGGGCTTTTGAGGGTTTGTTTGTTTTTATTCTGTCTCTCACAGCTACAATAAACCTACCATTCCAATTATAGCCTGGTCATTTCTGTGTCAGAGGGCAAACGGACAAAATCAGCAGGGGATCAAATACTTATTTCCCTCAGTGTACAAAGGCAGCCCTACATAGAGTACATTGCAGTAATCCAGCCTAGAGGTTACCAGCAGATGTACCACTGTTTTGTGGTCGTTCATCTCAAGAAACGGACGCAGCTGGCATATCAGCTGGAGCTGATAAAAAGCACCTCTGGCCACTACCTCAACCTGGGACACCAGGGAAAGATTTGGATCCAGAAGCACCCCCCGATTGCACACTTGTTCGTTCTGGGGCTGCGTGACCCCATCCAGAACAGGCAGATCAAAATCGTCTCCCGAGTTTCGACCCTGCACAATAAGTACCTCTGTTTTATTTGGTTTCAGCCTCAGCTTGTTATCCCTCATCCAGCTCATTACTGCTTCCAGGCAGGCGTTTAGGGAGATTATGCCTTCTCCTGATGATGTTGACATGGAGAAATAAATTTGGCATCAGCATATTGATAACACCCTGCACCAAATCCCCTGATGATCTCTCCCAGTGGTTTCATGTAGATGTTAAACAACAACAGGGACAATATGGAGCACTGAAGGACACCATACAAAAGTTCAGATTTTGAAGAACAGTCTCCAAGTGACACCATCTGGAATCTGCCTCCCACCCCCAGTCCCCTCAGATACTCCAGAAGGATACTATGGTCAATAGTATTGAAAGCCGCCAAGAGATCCAAAATGACCAACAGAGTCACACTCCTTCTGTCAATTCCCAATTGGAGATCATCCATAAGGCTGACCAAGGCAGTCTCCACCCCATAGCCAGTCCAAAAGCCAGTTTAAAATCTAGATAATCACTTTCCTCCAAGACTGGCTGGAGCTGGAAGGCCACCAACTTCTCAATCACCTTTCCCAAGGAAGCTTGGAGACAGGCCTGTAGTTATTTAATTCTGAATCCAGAATCTTCAGAAGTGGTCTAATGATTGCCATCTTAAGAAAAGGAGGCATCCTCCCCTTCTTGCACAAAAGAAAATTGATTAACTTTGAAAATCAGGTTCAAGAAATAATCTGATTTATTTTTTTTTTGCATTTTATTAGATTGTATCATTACACTTTGTTAAACTCTATTTTGGAGGAAATTTCAACTTTTAGCTGTAATGTGAAAATTAGCTTCTAATTCTGCTCTAAACGTTATGTCAGTAATAATGAAATTGCAAAGTAATTGGCACAGGAAATGTATTTCTGGACTGGACTGGTCCAGATTTCACTGGTGATTGCCTGACTGAATGCTCCTCTGTACAAAAAAAAATCCCCCTGACCCTAGTTTCTAGAATCTAGCGTGCCATCTAGCATTTTGTCCCTGTATCTTAGTGCAGTGTACACACTGCCCTTCATATAAGTTAAGGAACACACTGTTGAAAACTAGTATGTCACACTTTTCTGTAACAATAGAAACTCTTGTAAATGGCTTGGAGAACTGTATACACTTTTTGTATGTGAAATGAGATTTTATAACGTGGCATATTAAAGGATAGGTTTATACAGTGTTCTGTTGCAATTGTATCTGCATTTATATATTTAAATATTTAAATATTTCTTCTAAATCCATTAATTAATCTTAACGGAGACAGCTTTGCAATATGTGAAAAAAATAAATTCTTGAGGAGTAATTATATCTTTAGCGGGGGAAATGTAAGGACTTGAAGCCCTTGGTGACTAAATAGAAAATTTTGTGGTGGTTATGAATATTCATGTGCAAATATGAACATTCAGTCAATTGGATAATCTTTACACAGGTTTTAAGCTGGCTTTGTAAAAGGAGCTGTTGACCTGCAATTTGCTTATCAGAATTACTTGTAAAATGGTTTGTATTCTCTAGGTATCTTGTCCTCTTAATGGATTCTGTGCAGTCTCAAATCTTGAATGGCATCTGTGCAGACCATATATTGGATCTTGTGGGGTTTCTTTTTAAAGCAGAGAAATGCTAAAATATGCTGCTTTCGCCTAGAGAGCTTGGGAAAATGAGGACGACTGGGTAAGGTCCATAGCCTCTCTGTCAGTTTCTTCTTAATGTGACTTTAGTCCTTAGCTGTGTGTTAAAAATAGTTCCCAGGTAGTATGTTTTCATTTGAGAGAAATAGCTGCTGCTGGGTGTACAACCTGTTTTTGTTCCCTCAGAGGACTTACTATAGCCACCCTTCAGATAATGACCCAGGGTGTCTGCTTGAAGCTGCATACTAGATCATGGGAAGACCCGTCAAATAGATGGAGGTCACCAGTGTGGGAGTAGCATTTAGAATGACCTGTCAGGGATTTCTGAAAGGCTGGGGTGGGGAGTGTTTTTGTGGGCTTCTTGTCAAATGTGGAAAAGGGCACTAGCAGCTCTCCTTCCATTCCCCTCATCAATCTAATGGGCCCATGTTCTTACCCAATTAAAGGATAATGGCAACCTCTCCATCTTTGGTTTCCTCAGCAGTTTTCATGCAGTCTGGAAAGCCTTGAACTCACTCTTTCTTTAAATAATTTGGACACTGCTCATAATAGAGTAGCGAGCTGACCAGGAAAAATATAGCTGCTTTTCCCCATTATCAGCAGTCTCAGCCACAGAAATTAGCAGATGATGAGCTTTGTGGCACAGAGATAAGCACAATCACCTGCTAATAACTCCAGAGTGAGCTACAGGAGCAAAAGCTGGTGTAAACCTTTTAGGCATTAATCCATTCACCCTCAAATTGACCATCAGATCACCCGGGTTTTTTTTATTCTGGAAAATCAGAAAGATCCACACTTTAAGTTTGAACTACTTTGAATATAAAATAAGCCTTGCCGTGTATTTGGGATTTTTTCTCACATTGCCTGAGTGTGCACATGCACAGAAAGTGAAGAAAATGGGACTAGTGGGATAGTGTAAAACCTATAGAGCTGTGCTCCTTTGTATTCTGTAATGGGGTTAAGTGATCCCTGAAGATATTGTTCAGATGACCTTTTTAATATTCCAGGTATAGAGAATTGAACTGATGAGGCTGCTGCTTCTGTCTATGATAAAATTTAAGTGCACTGAAGCAGACCAACTAGGCTGGGGCAGAGCACGCTGCAATTTGAATTCCAGTCAGAAAATGGCTTGGTCTCGTCAAAGAAAAAAAAAGCCTTTACATTATCTAAACTAAATCACTTTTCTTTCCAGTGAAGAAAATTCTTCACTGTTTTGCTTTCTCACTGCTCTCAGATCAGCCTCATTAGGCTATAAAGATGGAAAATAAAAGTGTTAAATAGCAAAAGGAAAGTGTACTAAATATGGAGGAGGGTAACTTCAATTGAAGTGGTCATTTGTGCTTAATCTTGTCTACTGGAGAGAGATGCATTAGTATTGACTGCAGCTTTCTCCTCCCTTGAGACAATATTTTATGTGAAAGTTTGCAGATGATGTAGTAGTGGCAAATATACTTTTTTCTGTATTGCATTTTTAAATAGCAGTATAGGAAGCTGCCTTATACTGCCTTATACATTGGTCCATCGAGCTCAGTATTGTCTGCACAGACTGGCAGCAGCTTCTCCAAGGTTGCAGGCAGGAGCAGTGGTCCCTCTTAATTTTTTTCATCTCTGTGCATGCACGTGCATTCAGAGTGGGGCCTTCCTAATTCAACCTGAGCAGGATCTAAAATTAACTGCAGACATCGGAAAACGTGTGTGCGTGCACATGTTTGCACACCTTAGAAGAAACAGTGGGCTGGAGTCCCTCTCAGCCCTATCTTGGAGATACCAGGGAGGGAACTTGGAACCTTCTGCATGTAAGCATGCAGATGTTCTTCACACAGCGATCCCATCCCCTAAGGGGAATATCCTAGTTTACAAGTAGTCTCTCATTCAAATGCAAACAAGGGTGGACCCTGGTTAGCAAAAGGAACAATTCAATCTTGCTTCCAATATTCACATAGAAAATATTTTTACTTGTTCTTCAAACATTCAGTGCTCTGCTTAAAGAAGGTAGTGGGGAGTGCTGAAATATAGTTGAGTGGATCTACCAATTTCTCTCCTGGATACAGCCAAGCACCACAGCAATCCCTACATTAGTATAGTGGTTGTTGTGCTTTGGAATGCTGGGGGCTGAAGTGAAAAGAGGGTTAGCCTGCTTCATGGTTGCCACCAGGTTTTTCAGGCAAGTGGTGGTAGAGGGTTTTTTAAAAAAAAGTCTCAGCCCCTCAAAAACTGGCATAGTTTGAGGACTGTGCTTATAAAGGAAATGCTGGCAGTAGAGAGGAGTACCCAAGTGCAAGCCTTTGGCCATGGCTGGGGCAGGGCTGAAACTTAAACCTTCCACCAGGGGATCAACAGTTATCCCTTCAGACTAGTGGGAATTGTCTCCGAAGGGTGCATGCCCATACCATGAACCAGTTGTCCTCTCTCTTTTAGCCTATTATGGGCCTCTTAAATGACTTTGGGAGCTGAAGGAGACCAAGCAAGCTCAGCTCACTTTAGTTCTGACACCACTGCAGGAGATTGAATTTTTTTAGCTCAGGAGTTAATCTCCTGAGCCCAGGATAAGCTCCCCCAATGGGCTGGACAAGTTCCAAACAGAGATTCTGCAACTACAGGATTTGCCCCCCAAAGTTAGTTCCATGGAACCAGGAAGCATACTGGGAGATGGAGAGGAAGGCTAAAAGGAGGAAACTTATTTAAACTAAAATATTTATATCCCGCCCCTCCAGTATAATACTGCATGGCATGGCTCACAGTAATAGCAGAGCAATAAAACAGTATGATGTTAGAAGAACAATAAAGTAGATAAGATAAAAATAGTGTAAGGGTAAAAGGTAAAGGTAAAGTGTGCCGTCAAGTTGACTCCTTGCACCCACAGAGCCCCGTGGTGGTGTTTCGTAGAATACAGGAAGGGTTTACCATAGCCTCCTCCTGTGCAGTATGAGATGATGCCTTTCAGCATCTTCCAATATCGCTGCCAACTGATATTGTACCAGTGGGGATTTGAACTGGATTTGAACTAATGCTTGTTAGTCAAGCATTTCCCTGCTAAACAAAACAGTAAAATCTATATACTTAATTCTTGTAGACGTGTACGTGTGGGGATGCATGGTGGAACTCTCGCTAGAGGTCGCAAGCAGGACAGAAAATAGCAATGGCAGCTGGTGGAGCCACGCCGGCGGGAGGAAGCAGCTGGTGGTGGGGCCGGCCGGCGGGCGAAGTTGCACTGGCCAACTGGAGGAGGAGGTGGGCAAGTGGGGGAAAAACAGGCCAGCAGGAGGAGGGAACCAGGCCGGTGGGAGGAGGCAGCCGGCCGGCAGAGCCAGGCTGGCGGGCAGAGCCGCATTGGCCAACTGGAGGAGGCGGCGGTTGGCCAGCGGCTGACAGGTAGCCGGGCCAAACTTGGGGCGCAGTTGCTCTGTGCCCGGGCCAATTAGTAGGTAAATAAAGCATGGAAATAATCCCAGTTAAAAACCCAGATACTGACTGCAGTAAGACATTAAAAAGCCTCTCTAAACAAATGAATTTTAAGATTAAGAAAAACAAGAACCCAGTTCTGCTGACTTCTGGGGTACTTCTGGATGAGGAAACCAAATTCTTGCATACTTTAAGTACCTTGGATGCTGCCATGATGCAGCTGCCACCACTGGCCTCAAGCCAGCCATAGCTTTCAACTTTGGACAGTGCGGTCCAGTGTTCCCTCTAAGGTGTGTGCATGTAAATTGTTTGATGTCTTCTCAGTTCACTATATATCCTACCAAGGTTGAATCAGGAAGGCCCCACTCTGAATGCACATGTGCACACGCTGCCTTGATATTGCCGCTCAGAGCAAATATCATTCTGCATGGAGATGAGAAAAATTAGAGAGACCACTGGAGTGGTCATGGGCGGGGCACAGAGAGAGACTAGATAAAGAGAAAGAGGAAATATGCCCATCCTACCTGTTCCCCCTCTAAAGGTTTTCTGGAGGCCACAATCTATTAAACATTTACATGAGCATGTAAATTGGGGTGTGCAAAAGTGGGGTCCCCCTGGAATCTGCATTGTGACTGGTGCTTTTAATTTTATTCACAAGTGATCTTTAAACTGGGGTAAGCTGCAAGATGGCCAAATTGCAGATGACACTAAACTATTTAGTGTAGTGAAATCCAAAACAGATTGTGAGGAGTTCCAAAAGGATCTCTCCATACCGGATGAGTGGGCGACAAAATGGCAAATGCGGTTCAATATGATTGGGACCCCCACCCCACAAGCCCAGGCACACCCACCCGCACACGTACGCCCGCGCCCAGGCACACACACACAACTTCACATATATACAGATGGAGTCTGAGCTGTTGGTAAATGACTAGGAGAGGGATCTTGAGGTTCTGGTGGATAGCTCACTGAAAATGTCAACTCAGTGGATGGCACCTCTGTTGCCAGATTTGGCTTTTTTAAGCCAAATTTTGGGTTATGGCCCATTTGACTCACGAGTATACCCCTGAGGTTCTGGCCACCCTTGATCATGGCACCTTTGGAAAAATGCAAATTCCATGCTAGGGATCATGAAAGGAGATTAGCAAGGGGGTTGAAAACAAAACTGCTGATATTATAATGCCTTTATACAAATCTATGGTGTGGCCACATCTGGAGTACTGTGTACAGTTACGGTTACCATATCTCATAAAGAATATTATAGAACGGGAAAAGGTGCCATAGAGAGCAACCAAGATGATTAAGTGTCTAGAACACCTTCCGTATGAGGTAGAACTACAGTATGTGGGGCTTTTTAGTTTAGAAAAAGGGCAGCCAAGGGGTTTAGTTTAGAAAAAGGGCAACCAAGACATAATGGCGGTTTATAAAATTATGTGTGGTGTAGAATGTGGATAAGGAGAAGTTCTTCTCCATTTCTTACAACACTAGGTCATTCTATAAAACTGATAAGCAGGAGATTTCGGACAGACAGAAGGAAATACTTCACATAGCACATCATTAGTTTATGGAATTTGTTCCATCCACTACAGGATGTGGAGATGGCCATCAGCTTGGATGGCTTTAAAGGTGGGTTAGCCAAATCCATGAAGGACAAGTCTACTAATGGCTACTAGTCATGATCCAGCAAAGTTTCTCTTATTCTCTTACATGGGAAGTTGCCTTCTATGGAGTTTATCCTTCTAGTTCAGGATCATCTGCACTAGTTGGGAGCCACTCTCCAGGTTTGCAAATATTTGCTTTTCCAGCCCTATCTAGAGATGCCAGCCTGAAGCCTACTGATGCCATAAATTCCCTACCTGAAAACTTGGAAATTCAGTTTTTTGAGAGGACTGGAGAGGAACAAAGTATATTTGGTAGCTGAAGATTTTTTTCTAGCTTGCATGACTCCTTGTATGTTTCCTTGTAGAACAGTTAAACAGGTTTGAGACCTGTTTGTTTTTAGGGGAAAGTCTGCCCTTGGCGCCCAATTACAGCATTCTGACATGTTTACTAAGTAGCAACTTTGTGCAGTTTCACCAGAACACCTCTTTGCATAATTGCTGGTCTGGTGGTAGCAAGCATGACTTGTCCCCTTAGCTAATCAGGGTCCACCCTGTTTGCATATGAATGGGAGACTTGATGTGTGAGCATTGTAAACTATTCCCCTTAGGGGATGGAGCCACTCTGGGAAGAGCATCTAGGTGGAGCATCTTCCCTCCCTGGCAGCATCTCCAAGATAGGGCTGAGAGAGATTCCTGCCTGCAACCTTGGAGAAGCCGCTGCCAAGTCTGTGTAGACAGTACCAGGCTAGATGGACCAATGGTCTCACTTAGTAAATGGCAGCTTCCTATGTTTATTTCCAGCATATTGCTGAACACAGTTGGCTCAGCATGCCTCTAATATTAAAAAAGTTGCTGTTCTGCATCTGTGCCTGCTTAATCAGTAAGAAGCTGAAACTGACAAGCTTTAGTGCAGGCCAAGCTGCAAAACAAGTGTGGATGTTGTGAATTTTCTCTTCTTACCTGAGCAACATCAGTGGAAAGTTTTGAGACTTGTAGGTTCTCTTCATAGTTTCTGATGGCGTTAGGTAAGTTTAGTAGACTTGTCACTTAAAGGATGAGCTTAGTGTACTGTTCATACATTTTGGTTGGTGGGAGCAACCAACCCTAACCATAGTGTGTTGCATGGTGCGTCATCAGTTAGTGTAAAATGGAAGCTTGAAAGTCCTTTAAATTGATCCTTGACAGCCAGCTGACTGAATGAACTGCACAGGTTTGAGGAGCTCTACAATCTATCTGTGTGGTTGCTAATGGTCAACACTGACTTGATGGCACTTCATTAATCAATCAGTCAACTTCTGTTGCTGTTGGTATTATTCCATTGGTGCATCTGAACCTGATGAATGTAAATTTTCCATCAAACTAATCTTAGTGTAATTTATTATTTATTTATTTATTTATTTATTTATTTATTTATTTAATTTCTATACCGCCCTTCCAAAAATGGTTCAGGGCAGTTTACACAGAGGAATAATAAATAAATAAGATTTAGTTCCTCTCCCCACCCTTGCCATGCCCAATCAGGTCAGTTATAACTTAGTGTTTAAGATGCTTCATTCACCCAGGCTTTTAATTAAATTTGAAGTTTTTAATACTTAACAGTTTTAACATTGTATTACATTTTAAATTGTGTTAATGTTTTAATTGTTTTAATTTGTACTGTTTTTATTGTAAACTGCCCAGAGACATAGGTTTGGGAGGTATATAAATGTGTTAAATAAATAAATAGTATTTTCTCTTCTCTTCTGAAATTCATCTGTAATTAACTTAATTCACCAGTTACTATAGTGTTTAAACGCAGTATGGGGCAGTATTTAAGACTTTTTAAAATAACTAGTTAAAACAGTGACTGCATTCACAGTGAGGTGAATTTATCTTTGAATATTCTGAGCAAACTCTAACATTAAATATTGGGGGATTCAAGGATTTGTGTGTAAGACTGCCCTTCTATAAATACCTTTCAATTTTTACATAGAAATAAGATTTTTTTAGACTGAATCTTTGTTATTCTGATTTATTTAAATATTCAATATAGCAATCACTTTTAAAAGGCTGTTTAAAACATAGCATAACTACTGGGGTGATTGGCATGGAACTTTGCTTGTATTTAAATATTACAACCCTGACTGTTTGAATTAAGACTGCCAAGTGACCCACAAGCCAGGACTGAGCACGCTCCCAGACTCATGCCCAATGTCACTGTGCCAAAGGTTAAACTATTGGTAGATTTCCCAGTTGGTGCTAAACAGTGATGGTCTTTCTCTTGGGGATCATTTTGAGGGAGGATGCAGCAAGTGTCCTTGAGAACAGAACAAGGAGAGCCTTATTCTGTATACTGGATATGAATAAAAACTCACTGCAAGTCTTAAGTGAAAAAGAGCTGTTTTTGCAGCCTCTTTTGGCTTCCTATGAGAAATGTCCTGAAACTCGGAAGTTGCACATTTTTAACTGATAGGCCAATGAGATAATTTTTGTCTGGGTTGGGGATTGTATATTGGCTTACTATGAATGTTCCCACCCTTTTCCGAGAGAGCACTATCAGTTGCAAGATACCTGTTGCATTCTGTGCCCACAACAGCACTGAGAGGTTTACCTACATCACTCAGTACTGTGTGTTCAAACATAGGTTCAAGCCAGTGATTTGCACATCCAAATCCTACAGTCTTTCTATTGTACTGGCTTCAGATCTTAACCCTGAAGTAAATCCTCTTGCGAAGCTATATTCACACCTCCCTGGCAACCCTTCCACAAAATGACCCACTAACCATGAACCCTTGAAGTTACTTACTACTATTAAAAAAGAAATCCTTTTTTGAACTGCTACTAAATGAGCCATACTACATAACTTAATTTTTCTTACTTATCTCTTTGACTTGTAAGTTTTACACTTGAAGGAGATTACAGAACTTGCAAGAGCAGCCAAGCTCTTGCAAGGAGTTATGGTTTCATTTGCTCCTTGGCTCTTCTTGCAAAGGTGAGGAGCCTGGGACATTCATACCACCAGTTGTTGGTATGAATATGACCAGTTGTATATGAAAAACTCAATATACGCAGCATATTTGCTTCTTCTGCTCTTTAGAAAAGTGCTCTCTGAATATTAGTAGTTAAAACTGGCAGTCAAAAAGCAATTCAGGTGATAGTAAGCAACAACATTATCACTTTCAGATGTAGGCTTTGTGTGAGAGTTCACGTATGCAGCCCTTTGTTTGACAGTGGCCAACATCCAGACTAACCCTATGCCAATGCACTACCAGAATAACCCTGCACTAACACACCAGGGTTTTCTGTTTCACAAAGGTGGTGTGGTAGTGAAATATAATCTTCAGCTATTCCTCCCTTCTTTTATAGCTGCATGAACTTCCTGAAACTATCCCTGAGGAATGGGGGACCCTTGGGGATGCAGTTTCAGGAAGCACAAATGGCTGTAGATGGGAGGGGGGTTCTGGAAATAATGCAGCTCCCTCCCTCGTGTGACAGAGAACTCTAGTGCATTGGCACAAGGTTCATCTGGATGTCAGCCAGTGATTCCAACACAAGTATTGGCTCCTGTGGAATGATAAAGAAGTTGTATACACTGCTTTTCAACAAAAAGTTCCCAAAGTGGTTTACATGGATATAAATAAATAAAATGGCTCCCTGTCCCCAAAGGGCTTACCATCTAAAAAAGAAAAATAAGATAGACACCAGCAACAACCACTGGAGGGGTGCTGTGCTGGGGCTGGATAGGGCCAGTTGCTCTCCCCCTGCTAAATAAAGAGAAACTGCCACTTTTAAAAGGTGCCTCTTTGCTCAGTTAGCAGGGGAAATGCTAACTGCTATTAACGGTTACTAGTCTGAGGGCTAAAGGCCACCTCCAGCCTCAGAGGCAGGATGCCTCTGAGTACCAGTTGCAGTGGAGTAACAGCAGGAGACAGGCCATGCCCTCAGCTCCTGCCTGTAGGCTTCTCAGGAGCATCTGGTGGGCCACGTGTGAAACAGGATGCTGGACTAGGTGGGCCTTGGGCCTGATCCAGCAGGGCTGTTCTTATGTTTTTATGGAAGTATGCATAAGCCTCAGAGTTAAGCAACTACAGGCTTGTCTCCAACCTTCCGTGGCTGGGCAAGGTAATTGAGAGGGTAGTGGCCTCACAGCTCCAGACAGTCTTGGAGGAAACTGATTATCTTGACCCATTTCAAACTGGCTTTCAGGCTGGCTATGGGGCGGAGACTGCCTTGGTCGGCCTGATGGATGATCTCCAATTGCGAATGGACAGAGGAAGTGTGACTCTGTTGGTCCTTTTGGACCTCTTTGCGGCTTTCAGTACTATCGACCATAGTATCCTTCTGGAGTGTCTGACGGGGTTGGGAGTTGGAGGCACTGCTTTGTGGTGGTTCCACTCCTATCTCTTGGGCAGGTTCCAGATGGTGTCCCTTGGAAACCGCTGTTCTTCAAAATCTGAACTCTTTTATGGTGTGCCTCAGGGCTCCATATTGTCTCCGATGTTGTTTAACATCTACATGAAACCACTGGGAGAGATCATCATGAGTTTTGGTGCAGGGTGCTATCAGTATGCTTATGACACCCAAATCTATTTCTCCATGTCAGCATCATCGGGAGAGGGCATAACCTCCCTAAATGCCTGCCTGGAGGCGGTAATGGGCTGGATGAGGGATAACAAACTGAAACTGAATCCAGATAAGACGGAGGTACTCATTGTGTGGGGTCAGAACTAGAGAGACTATTTTGATCTGCCTGTTCTGGATGGGGTCACACTTCCCCAGAAGGAACAGGTACGCAGTCTAGGGGTGCTTCTGGATCCTAGCCTCTCCCTGGTCTCCCAGGTTGAGGTGGTGGCCAGAAGTGCCTTCTATCAGCTTCTGCTGATATGCCAGTCCGTTTCTGGAGGTGAACGACCTCAAAACAGTGGTACATCTGCTGGTAACCTCCAGAATAGATTAGTGCAATGCGCTCTATGTGGGGCTGCCCTTGTATGTAGTCTGGAAACTACAGTTGGTCCAGAATGCAGCAGCCAGATTGGTCTCTGGGTCATCTCAGAGAGACCATATAAATCCTGTATTGAAGGAGCTACACTGGCTGCCGATAAGTTTCCGGACAAAATACAAGGTGTTGGTTATAACCTATAAAGCCCTAAACAGCTCGGGCCCTGGGTATTTAAGAGAACATCTTCTTCATCATGAACCCCACTGCCCACTGAGATCAGCTGGAGAGTCCATCTGCATTTGCCACCGGCTTGTCTGGGATGGACCTTCTCCATTGCTGCCCTGAGGCTTTGGAATGCGCTCCCTAGTGAAATAAGAGCCTCCCCATCTCTGACAGCTTTTAAAAAGTCTTTAAAGACGCATCTGTTCACCCAGACTTTTAATTAATATTGTTTTTAAAATTTTAATGCTGTTTTAAAATATTCTTTTAAAAATATTAAATTGTTGTAATGTTTTAAATTTTTTGTTTTTGTTTTAATTAATGTTTTACTTCTTGTTTTCATTTTGATGTATACTGCCCAGAGACATACGTTTGGGGTGGTATAAAAATATGTTAATATAAAAATTAAAAATAAAGTTTATAGTCATGACTATAATCATGTATAAAATATGTATAACTATGTTAAATAAAAAATAAAAATAAAAATGACTGGTACAGTACATGAAAGGAAGTGGCTGAGATGGAGCTTCCTAATATAGACTGTCAAATACCGCTGGTGTCCTACAACCTGGAGTATTAAGCCTTCCAAAAACCCATATCCACCACATCATCTTGGGTCATACTGGTAATGCTACTTCTATGAGTCAGGCACAGCTATAATTCCCCTAATTTCTCTTGGAAGGCATTTACATGATTTAACAGGGAATGGGGAGAGAGATCACATCTTGTCTTACTACTATTGCTATTTGGCTGTGCAGAGTTGAGTCTTGGTGGATCTGGTCTTGCTGGCTCTATGGGGGATGGAATTCAGTAGAAGAGGTGGGAAATTGCTTTTTTGCCTATCTCCTAAAAACCTCTGTTTAAATATTTTTGGGATATGGTAATGTTATACATTATTGATGCCGGGAAGGGATGCGAAGAGTACATGTTCATTTATAAAATAATGTTATCCTTTTTTATTTCAATAGGGCATTCAGAAATTGGCTAGTCAGTACTTGAAGAAAGAGTGGCCTGGAATAAAAGCTGATGAGCGAAATGATTTTAGGTAACTTTCACAAGTGTACCCATTTCTAATGTCTTACATTGCTGGCTGTGTTCTAGAGCTATAGACCAAGTGCTCTTTATTTTATAAACAGCACTGTGTTTTGTCAAATCTTACTGAAAATGCATAATTCTGTGACTTGTGATTCATAAAACAATAAGGCCATCATGAGTGAAAGTGCTTGTGGATTCCAGAAATATTGAATTGGAACAAATGAGGTATCAAATGAAGGTGTCGATTCTTTGAAGAAAACATCTACTATGCAGCTAGACTATTTTATGCTGAGGACCAATTCACACACGGTCCAGAGTGTAGATCATGTTTATGGTAGGGCATGGAAGTGAGTCTCAGGCTCCTGCAACCTTTCCCACTGCACATACAGCCTGTTTTGAGAACTGGGGCCCATGCTCACTGAGCCAAGAGGAGCCCTAAAGTGGTGATTCTCTTAGCAGGGAGGGAGCAATTGTCTCTTATCAATTGTGAGCCCTTTTGGAACAAGGAACAGTCTTATGAATTTTTATATATTTATTTATTGATTGATTGAGTGAGTGAGTGAGTGAGTGAGTGTATACAGCTTTGAGTAATTCTGTTGGAAAGCAGTATAGTAGTAGTATGCTTATGTGAGAAGATTCCACTCATACAGTAAATCAGTTTTGTAGCACAAGTGGTTCAAAGTGGGACCTATACTCATAGGCCCTGGCTCTTATTAAAGGTTGAATGCACAATGGCGGACTGTGTGTTAACTCATCGCCTGCCATGTTTACAAGCTGCACATGGTTGTTGTTTGAACAGGCCCTGCATTGGGAGGAAATACCTTTGTTTTTAATAGTTTAAGGCTAAATCTGAAAACTGGAGATGTGCTTCACGTAAGCATGAGCTTCATAGGAATAGTCTTCATCTTTGTCTTCCAGTTTTGAAATACAGCTTTTGAGAAACCAGCCAACGTTCTTTTTTTTTTTAAGTGAAGCTGAAAGAAGTGGACATCCTGTATGCTACAGGATACACAACATCTGTTCTTTCTCTTCAACCCCAATTTTGTTTTCAGAAACCATGATAAAGTGCTAGATCCTAGATTTCTAGACAGACCTTCAATTTGAGGGCACTTAGTGGAACTCCTAAGCTCCTCAGTGGTAAGAACATGTTTTCCTCTTGTTTTGCACAACTATGTATAAATGAGGAGCCCCATGTAAATTATTAGCAGCCGTAAAGTGCTTCTTGTTTTTCTTTCCTGCTCGTTTATTTGCCCTTCCCTCCCTCCCTCATTTGGTGGACTTTTGATAATTGTTTCTATATCCTAGGAGCATGTATCCAGTGTGGAAATCCTTTCTTGAAGGCACCCTGCAAGTGGCTCAATCCAGACTCAACATCTGTGAAAACTACAAAAACCTAATTTCTGAACCTGCCAGGGCAGTTAAGTGTTTTAAAGAACAGCAACTGAAAAAGGTATTGTCTTAGTAGATTTCTTTTGTATTCCTTCCATTTAGGACAGTATTCAGTAATGCAAATGATATATTACGAAAGAGCTGTTGCTGTACATCTTTGACCTTCATTTGATTTACTTTGTTTTGTTAGTGATAAGGAAGACATTTCCCTCATGTTGGAGTCATGATAAGTACTATATCTTCCCCCCCCCCGCCCTCTTTTTAGAAGAGTCCTAGCATGGGGCATGATTCTCTTGCTTGAGACCATCTGGCCTAGAATACCTTAAACCTTCTTGTTATTTCCTTATGGTGCACCTTGTGATCTTACACTCTGTTCAAGATTGAGTGGTGTGTACACATTAGTGCTGTGTTTGGCCTCCAAAATATCTGACTTCTTTTTAAAAACCAAAACTTCTAGTCCTTGTTGCTGAGAAATGCTTCAGAGCTATGGGTGATGTCTGAAGGCTACAAAAGGTGGAAATGACTTTAGTAGTCAGAACAATGGGTGCTTTAGTGCCATATGCATGTCTTTCTACTTCCATGTCCCTGCCCATCTTCCCAATGCACACCAAAATCATTGTGCCCATTACTCTTTTGGTCTATTGCCACAACTGTCTCTTGTTTTTAAAAAAGATAATGAATCGGTGAATTAAAATCCAGTTTACTTGAACAATCAAATCTTGGGAGCAGAGTAAAACATGAATAGTAAACATTTAAAGTCACCACATCTCGGAAAGGATATTATTGAGTTAAAGGTGCTGAAATAAATAACCAGAATGATCAGGGAGCTGGAGTATCTTTTCTACAAGAAAAGGCTAAAGCATTTTGGTCTCTCCTATTTTAGGAAAAGAAAATATGACTGAGAGAGGACATGATGGAGATTCATGCAGTTATGCATGGTATGGATTTCTTAGAATTTGAGGTCATCCACTGAACAGTAAATTCTAGACCTCTCTATGCAATGCATAATTAATTTATGGAATTCACCACTACAAGATGTGGTGATGGCCACTAGTTTGGATGACTTGAAAAGGGAATTAAGTGCATTTATGAAGGGGAGGTTCATTAATGGCTGTTATATTTTAACATTTTATAACTGTTTTCAGCCTAAAGTGGCAAAGAGCAAATATAAAATACAGAAATCACATCAAAAAATGAAAATAAATTAACAAATGGAGGAGCATAAAATAGATATATCCAGCATCAACATTTAATAGTCTAGCTAAAGAAGCAGATCATACCACATTAAAGGCTGCCTTGAAAATGTAGGCTTTACCATTTTTCTACAAGTTGCCTGAGAATGGGCTTAACAGGTACCTTTCTTGGCTGGGTGGCGCAGCTGAGAAGGCTGTCCAGTGTATCCCCATGCGTGTTTCTGATACTGGTGGAGTGTGGAGCAGAGCCTCCCCCAGTGATCTCAGTGGGTGGGCAGAATCATGTGGGAGAAGACAATCCTTTTAGTACTCCAGCCTCAAAGTGTTTAATGCGTTAAAGAAGTGTTCTTCATTGTAAGGCCTGGGAAATCTGAGGAAATCTCAGTCCTGTGCAGAGGTCAGCTCAGTGGGAAATGGCTCTCACATTGAAGATGTTTTGCCAAAGTGGCCCACGCTTGAAAAATAGTGAAGATCACTGCTTTAAAGACAATGAGCATTAGGGGTGTGCTTTTTATCATCTGAAGCTGGATAGGTGCACCACCCCTTCAGAACTGTGCAAAGTAAGTGCAGCATGCACGTCCCCACACAGTACTGCATGTTTCTGGTGTGGGCCACTCCTTTACAGGAAGCCGAGCCTCATACTGCCCCACTGATGGTGCATGTAGTCCTTTAAAGTGCTTGCTCTATAGACCTCTATGTGGGGGGGAAAGACACTTTCCAGCCCCCCCCATTACAAACCTCCCAGCATGGATTCCCAACTGTTACTGGAGTAGTATGTGACTCTGCTTCCCATGAAGGAGCCCCCGCCCCTCACACCAGAAGTGTGTTGTACTGCACAGAAACAGGCACTCTGCAAGCTGCCTCCACACCGTTCTGAAGGGGCAATGCATATTTTCCAGCTCTGAGCATTCCAAAATACAGCCCTAATGACAATCACTTTGAACTGGGTGCCAATGCAGACTGAATGATATTGGGATAATATGCTTGGAAAGAAGCCCCAAACAACACTTTGGCAGCAGTAGCTGCCTACTAGTCATGTACACATGTTCAGTGTACATCTGAATGCTAAGTACTAGGAGCCAGCAGCAAGGGAAGGCTGTTGCCTTCATGCCTTGTCAGTGGATTTCCCAGAAGTATTTGGCTGACAGAAACAGTGTATTGGACTCGGTGAACCTTGGTCTGATACCACAAGGCAATTCTTGTGTCTGTGTATATCAAGCATTCTATTTGCAGTGCCCATAGTGCAGAATTGGGAGGGTAGGAATGGAACTGGAGATCAATACAATACATTACATCCCTTGCTGTGTTGTCCCTAGAGCATCCCAGCTTCTTCCAGGGGCTCATGTTGGGGGTCTTCCCTTCTTTTTAGACTGTGAGGCCATTGAAGACAAGGAATCATCCTCTTCCTGGTCATTTTTCTTTGTAAACCTCTTGGAGAACGTTTGTGTTGAAAAGCAGTATATTAATGTGTAGTGCACCTGACTGTGCTTAGATTAATGTCTATAAATGCTTCTTTGAATTCAGTCATGTTGATTTCCTTTTCTTTGAAGTTCAGAATATTAGCATACATTCCCCACCCTGACCCCACAAAAGGAAAAAGAAACAGAAACAAAGCACGGGGGGGCGGGGGGAACAGCTAGCAAGAGAGGAGAAAGCTGGTTTTGTAAATGGAATCTAATACTTCTCATGGTGTAGCAAGAATCTATGAAAAGTAAGCTTCCTTAGAGGTGGCTTTTAGCTTTTCCAAAGTAGGCTGGTATAGTCTTTGAATTTAAGGTGCGGTACCTTTTAAAAACATTTAAGGAATTATCCAGGGCTCTAAGGGTGTAGCGGAAATCAAGATGATTCAGCCACATCCTGCAAGACATCCCAGGCAGCTGGCCAGAAAACCAGTACAGAGGCAACTTTGTACAGTTAGTACACAGAGCAGCCTATTCTGATTAAGGGAAGCAAATAAAAAGAATGTTACTCTTTTTTTGGAGGAATCATGTAGTGGAGGGAATGTTAGATCAGCTTCTTCAGAGTTGCTTTTTTAAGCATGGCAGTACATTTTAGGCAGGTGTCAAAAGCATGTCCAGTATGAAAGGGATCAGTTCACCAGTTTAGGTCATTATCCATAAAAACACAAGAGCCTTGCTGGATTAGGCCCAAGGCCTATCTGGTCCAGCATCCTTTTCCTTACAGTGGTCCACTAGACGAGTCTAGGAAGTCCTCAAGCAGAAGATGAAATTATACTCTCTTCCTGCCGTTACTCCCCTGCAACTGATATTCAGAGGCCTCACATCTATGAACCTGAAGTTAGCCTATAGCCGTCAAGACTAGGTGCCATTGATAGTCCTGTGTATGCAAAATGAGCTTGCTTTTCTTTATCAACACAGGTGTACAGGTTTTCTTAGAAGCATTTCTGTGTATTTTGTGGTTCTGCTCGTGGATGTCTGCATCAGCTGCTTTAAAAAAATTAAGTGCCGTCAAGTCGGTGTCGATGCTTAGCGACCAAATAGATAAGATTCTCTCCAGGATTATCTGTCTTCAACTTGGCCTTTAAGGTCTCTCAGTGGTGCATTCATTGCTGCCGTAATCGAGCCCATCCACCTTACTGCTGGTTGTTCTCTTCTTCTTTCCTTCAACTTTTCCCAGCATTATGGACTTCTCAAAAGAGCTGGGTTTTTGCATAATGTGTCCAAAGTATGATAGTTTGAGCCTGGTCATTTGTGCCTTGAGTGAAAATTCTGGATTGATTTGTTCTATGATCCATTTGTTTGTTTTCCTGGCTGTCCATGGTATCTTCAAAAGTCTTCTCCAGCACCAAAGTTGAAAAGCGTCAATACTTTTTCTATCTTGCTTCTTCAAAGTCCAGCTTTCGCATCCATAGAGTGTCACGGAAAGAACCATTGTCTGAACAATTCTAATCTTTGTAGTTATAGACACATCTTAGCATCTAAATATCTTTTCCAAGGCCTTCATTGCAACTCTACCAAGTGCTAGTCTGTGGCATATTTCTTGACTGCTGAATCCTTAACTGTTGATGGTTGATCCTAAAAGGCAGAAGCTATCCACCACTTCAGTGTCTTCATTGTCAATTCTGAGGCTGGTTGCTGTACCTGTTGTTATTAGTTTAGTCGTCTTTACATTTAGTCATCCCATTGTTTCACTGTACTCCTTGACTTTCATTACTAGAGCTTGCAGATCATCTGCATTCTCACTATCAGAGTGGTGTCATCAGCTTAGCGCAGGTTATTGATGTTTCTTCCTCCAACTTTAAAACCACGCTCATCTTCTTCCAATCCAGCTTCTCTCAGTATATGTTCAGCATATAAGCTGAATAAAAACAGAGAAAGTATACAGCCTTGTCTTACTCCTTTGCCTATCTGGAACCTGTCTGTTTCACCATGTTCTGTCTGGACTGTGGCTTCCTTTCCTATGGGTTTCTTATAAGAACAATGAGATGTTCTGGGATGCCCATTTTCCTAAAGATATTCCACAGCTTGACATGGTCAACGCAATCAAAGGCTTTTCTGTAGTCAATAAAGCACATATTGACCTTTTTCTGGTATTCTTTGGCTTTCTCAGTTATCCAGCATGCATCAGCAATAATGTCTCTTGTTGCTCTGTCATTTCTGAAACCAGCTTGAACATCTGGCATTGCCCTTTCTGCATAGGGCTCCAATCTGCAATGGATGATTTAAAATATACAATATTTTAATTGTTGGACTTGGTTCATTTTGTGGTAGCATGCACATTAGCACATGAATTGTGCTAATTGTGCTAAGAGCCCCTGGTGGCACAGTGGTAAAACTGCCGCCCTGTAACCAGAAGGTTACAAGTTCGATCCTGACCAGGGGCTCAAGGATGACTCAGTCTTCCATCCTTCCGAGGTCAGTAAAATGAGTACCCAGAATGTTGGGGGCAATATGCTAAATCATTGTAAACCGCTTAGAGAGTTCCGGCTATAAAGCGGTATATAAATGTAAGTGCTATAAAGCGGTATATAAATGTAAGTGCTATTGCTATTGCTATTGCTATGAATTAGCACTAATTCTTTCAATCAGAAATGGTCATACTAGAGAAAGAATTAAAACATTTCTGTAGGTCAGTGAGATCAGAAGAATTTTCATCCATATGTTGCTTTTTAAATTTTTTTTAATTTTTTAGAATAGAATAGTCTTTATTACAGTCTTTGACCAGCCAAGCAAACAGAAAAACAGTTCAAGCAACTTACAACTACAACCTCTGTAGAATTACTTAGTATACTAAGTACTAAAAGTTAATATAATAAAACTATAAACTAAAATGTAGTAATGCTGAAAGAAGAATGACAATAATTATAAAGTGAGCATAGCAAAGAGAACTTGGATAACTAATGCAGTGATGGACCTCATAAAGTACTAGTTCTTATTAAGCTCTAACAAATTTTACTAGCTATAAAGCAAAACTTTGCCACATTATCAGACCTAAAATCTTTCTGGCCTGCTAAAAGAAAATTCAGATAAAAGGAGTCGGAACAGCCAGGATAAGGGCTAATATCTGAGGAAATAAACCTATAACGGATGTCACGATAATAGTTACAGTACAAAAGTACATGTGTTGTCATTTCAGTCTCTCCGCTTCCACAGGGGCAAAAACGCTCACTATAGGGAATTCCTTGGTATCTCCCTTCCAACACAGCAGTACACAGGGCATTACATCAGGCCAACATCAGAGCTCTATGGTATTTTGGGGTTGTTATCTGATTCAAATAATTGATTGGGGGAAAACTCATTATTTGATTACCCAGAATAACGTCCTTCGAAATGGAGCCTTGATCTATTTGGTGCTCCATATTGTAGATTCTTTCCCGTATTCTGAATCTGGCATTTTCATAGCCTAGAGTTACCAGTGCAGTGGGGTGGGGGCATAAAAATATAACTTTTCCTCCACCCCTTTTCCCCACCTTGAGTGGTACATATCTTTTAGCACCGATGGCACTAAACCTATAGGATGGAGCCATATGTTGCTTAGTTTGTGTTCTTTAAACTTAATGCAATTTTTCCAAGGTAGTTTAACATCGTTACCAGGGCCATAGTGAAAGTGTGTGTACAAAGAGAATTGTTACCATTTAAGTACTGCAAACAGGAAGAGAGGGAATGTCTGACAATTCAGCTCATTTCGTGGAGTTTCGTACTGATTTAAGAGTACAGTTACACTTTCTTCTACTCCTGTTTTATCCAGTGTATGTAAAGGACTGCTCATTCCCATTCTCAACGTCTTTTGACGTATTTGGCAATCCAACCTTTTCAGCCAAGCAATTGTGTTTTACATTTAAGCAGGTGTATCTCTTGTAATTTTGCAGTAAATGTTAGCAGCCTCTGTTCTACCATTTCTCACTCAGAGTGGCATATTTCAGAGAATTAACAGCAGAAGTGCTTTCCTGTTAAACTTTTTAAATTCATTGGAGGTGAACATTGCAGATAATTTTGGTTTTCTGGAATTTTAAAATTTAATTTTTATTTATTACATTTGTTGTACACCGCCCCAAACTTTCATCTCTGGGCGGTTAACAATAGTATAAAAAAAGTTAAAATATATGCAAAAACTTAAAACAATTTAACAGTTTAAAAATCAACCATGAATTAAAATTTAAAGAACAGAAAAAGCTTGGGTGAAGAGGTGGGTTTTCAAATGCTTTCTAAAAATTGTCAGAGATGGGGAGGATCGTATCTCAGCAGGGAGCGCATTCCATAGTCTCGGGGCAGCAACCGAGAAAGCCCGTCCCCATGTGGCCACCAGCCGAGCTGGCGGCAACTGGAGACGGACCTCTCTGGACGACCTCAATGGGCGATGGGGATCATAAGGAAGAAGACGTTCTCTTAGATACCAGGGCCTAAGCCATTTAGGGCTTTATAAGTTATGACAAGCACTTTGTATTTTGCCTGGAAACCTATTGGCAGCCAGTGTAACTCTATCAACAAAGGAGTGATGTGGTCTCTCCGAGATGATCCAGAGACCAACCTGGCCACCGCGTTTTGTGCCAGCTGAAGCTTCCGGACTGCGTACAAAGACAGCCCCACATAGAGCGCATTGCAGAAGTCAAGTCTGGAGGTTACCAACATATGTACCACAGTTTTGAGGTCATTCATCTCAAACGGATGCAGCTGGCGTATCAGCCGAAGCTGATAGAAAGCACCCCTGGCCACCGCCTCAAGCTGAGAAACCAGAGAAAGGTGTGGATCCAGAAGTATTCCCAGACTGCGAACCTGTTCCTTCCGGGGAAGTGTGACCCCATCCAGAACAGGGAGATCAAAATCGTCTCTTGAGTTCTGATCCCGCACAATAAGTACCTCCGTCTTATCTGGATTCAGTTTCAGTTTATTCCCCCTCATCCAGCCCATTACTGCTTCCAGGCAAGCATTTAGGGAAGTTATGCCATCTCCTGAAGAAGTTGACATGGAGAAGTAGATTTTGGTGTCATCCGCATACTGATAACACCCCACTCCAAATCCCCTGATGATCTCTCCCAGCGGTTTCATGTAGATGTTAAGAAGCATTGGAGAAAGTACGGAGCCTTGAGGGACACCATACTTAAGCTCAGATTTTGAAGAGCAACAGTCTCCAATTGACACCTTCTGGAATCTGTCTGAGAGGTAGGAGCGGAACCATTGTAAAACAGTGCCTCCCACCCCCAACACCCTCAGACGTTCCAGAAGGATACTATGGTCTATAGTATCAAAAGCCGTTGAGAGATCCTAAAGGACCAACAGAGTCACACTTCTTCTGTCAATTCCCAACTGGAGATCATCCATCAGGCCGACCAAGGCAGTCTCCACCCCATAGCCCACCCGAAAGCGAGTTTGAAATGGGTCTAGATAATCAGTTTCCTCCAAGACTGCCTGGAGCTGAGAGGCCGCCACCTTCTCAATTACCTTGCCCAACCATGGGAGGTTGGAAACAGGCCTATAGTTGCTCAACTCTGAGGGATCTAATGCAGGCTTCTTAAGAAGAGATCTAATAATTGCCTCCTTAAGACAAGGAGGCATCCTACCCTCCCTCAGACAAGGGTCAAGAGAACAAGTGGTAGGCCTCACCGCTCTGAGCAGCTTGTCCACGTCCTCAGGAGTCACAAACTGAAACCGACCCAGTCAAACCACATAAGAGGAGTTGTCAGACACCTCCAATTCAGACATCGAATTAATTGTGGAGTCTCCGTCTAAGTCAGCCCGAATCCAAGAGATTTTATCTGCAAAAAACTCTTTAAACACATCGCAGCGGGTAACTGATGGCTCCAAATTCTGATTCAAGGAAGCGGGGGCACTTACTAGCCTCCTCACAACCCTGAACAACTCTTCTGGACGTGAACTCGCAGATGCAATACGGGCAGAAAAGAACCGCTTCTTTGCCGCACGTATTGCCTGAGCATAGATCTTTAAATGTGCTCTATGTCGTAATCTGTCGGATTCGAGCCGAGTCTTTCTCCATTTGCACTCCTGTTGCCTACCTTGCCGCTTCTGCCCCTGTAGATCTTCCGTATACCAAGGGGCCTGTTTTGAAGCGGGTCGGAGAGGACGCTTAGGAGTAATCGTGTCTACTGCCCTGGTCAGCATGTTATTCCAGTTTTGCACCAGGGCATCAAAAGGATCACCGGCAGAGCCAACATTAAATCCCTCCAAGGCTTCTTGGAATCCTATTGGATCCAATAACCTCTTTGGGCGGACCATTCTAATAGGCCCCTCGCCCCTGCAGAGATGGAAAGTGGTTGTAAGCCTAACCTTAACCAGATGGTGGTCCATCCATGACAATGAGCAAATCACAGGAGTCCCCACCCACGGAACACCACCCTGATCAGAGTAAAAGACCAAATCCAGCGTGTGACCTGCAGTGTGCGTCGGTCTGGAAACCACGTGGGATAGGCCCATAGTTGTCATGGCCACTATGAACTCCTGAGCTGCCCCGGAAAAATTGGTCCCAAAGTGAACATTGAAGTCCCCCAGCACCAAAAGTCTGGGAGACTCCAACGCAAGTTCCACAGCCAAGTCCGTGAGCTCACTAAGGGATTCCGTTGGGCAGCGGGGCGATCGGTACAGCAACAGAAGTCCCAATCTATCCCTGGTCCCCAAATTTAACATACTTTCTTAGAATGTGTTATGTGAAGCCTTATTTTTGATTACACTACTAGTCTCACCCATGATTGTCTACTCTAACTTGGCAGCAGCTCTCCAGGACTTCAAGCAAAGGTCATTCCTATTCTGAGATTTTTAATGGGAGATGCCAGGAGCTGAATTTGGGACCTTCTGCCTGCAAAACTTGTGCTCCTCAACTGAGCTGTGCTTTTAAGTCAAATATGTTGGCATTTAGCTGCTTTTACCCCAATCCTACACTTAAAATGCGAGTCATTTACACACATGAAAAAAATATTCAGCCCCATTGCTAAAAGAACTGAGAAGTAAATTAGAGGGCCATCAGCCAAGGTACCCACAAGAATTGGCATGTGAGGTCAGACCAGTGGTTTCTCTAGCTTGGCATTCTGTCCACAGGCAGCGCCCTGCCAGCTGCTTCAGGAATGTTCCCGTGTAAAGGTTTGATAGGGGAAATATAAAATAGAAATGTTAATTTATCTAAAATATATTATAATTAAATCCATCTCCGAGTGTGTAATAATCACATGTACAGTGTTTCTGGAAATTGAGGTTATATGGATGTCACAGCTAGTACCCATCAGTGGGCTTTTTTTCTTTCTTTCCTGGACCTTTTAAAAAAAGATGTTTATGTTACTGACCATTGCCTCATCCTGTGGCAATCAATTTCATAGCTTAATCATATGGTATACCACCTTTTTGTGATAGCTTAATCACTCTTCACTGAAGATCTACAAAGCCCTTCTGCCTGCAGTACTGCAGAGAATAATCAATCCAAATTTAAAAGAGCTACAAACCCTTTCCATGGCTGTAAATGTCAGAGATGGCAATACAGTCTGCAGCGTTCTCTTAGGGCAGAAAATGTGAGCTTACATCAACATGCCCTATGTGAAAATGATCAGAATGTAAATAATTTGAATGAGAGATACCGTAGTAACTACAGTTCTACTTCAGTGTAATAAAAATAATTTATTTATTTATTGCTGTATCTTTATTCAGTGTGTGGACCAGCTGACCAGGATCCAGGCTGAATTGCAAGAGACAGTAAAGGATTTAGCTAAAGGAAAGAAGAAGTACTTTGAGACGGAGCAGATGGCTCATGCTGTCCGTGAAAAGGCAGATATCGAGGCCAAGTATGTTGCAGCATCTCTACGTTTCTGCATGTATTTAGCATTTTGTAACATTGTGTAATGCATCTTAATTGATTATTGACAGTATAATCCAACTTTGTAGCAGCCACACCTCTGGTAGCCTATAGAATCACCTCTAGGTTACTTAGAGGGAAAGCTTTTGTAAGTTGTTTGTTTTCCCCCTTTCAGGCCATTGGCCACAAATGACTTCAATATTTGTGAGCAGATGCAGTAATAACAAGTTTGTGGATTGATCTTCTGTGGACAAATTTGGTGTAGTCTTTTGATGAGTTGTCTCTAATTTTTCCCAGTACTGTATCTACATCCATATTTTGAAAGAGAAGTTCTTCCAAACGAGTTGCTTATTCAATGTAATGCATATCTACTGATCCATATTTCACGTTTCTGTTACAGGTCTAAACTTAGTCTTTTTCAGTCGAGAATAAGCTTACAGAAAGCAAGCGTAAAGGTGAGCGTAAAAATAAGCGACACAATATAATTTTAGGGATATGTTTTGTCTAGAGGATGAATCACAGATGTCCAGAAGGCAGAGCCTTGTAAAACTAGACAAGCTGTGGCTTAAGCAGGCTCGTTTTCCAGTGTGCTGTGTAACTGGAAGCCATTCAGAATTATATGGGAATCTGAAATGCTTGCACATCTCTCACCAGCATCAAGAGGGTCATTAATGGGTAGTTCTTCTATCTCTGCCACAGGCGGAGAAGCAACTTGGCTGAACTCTTCATAGACAAGGAGTTATCCATGCAACCGAAAACTGTTCTCTTGTATTGGCTTTAGAGAGCAGAATTTTGGCAGAGCTCCTGGCTTTGGCGTACCTTCAATCTCTCACTGTCCTTTTTGTGTGAGTGTGCTAGTACTATATCTGTCTAGATAGATATAGATATAAAATGCTTGATCTACTTAAGTCCCATACAGAAATGTATCTCCTGTAGCTCTTTGCCTACTCTTTCAGTGTACATCTGGCAGATATTATGATAAAATAAGTGTTTACTTGCACTGACACCATGTCACCACCGCATCCTCACTATAAAACACGCACGCGTGCACACACACACACTAACACACTCTCTCACACTCTGAGGAGCACATATTAATCCTCCACACTTATTAATTTATTTTTAGAATGTATATGCCACTTGATAGATCTATATCTTTAGGCAGTTTACATAAAATTGTTGAGGGCCCCCACAGACCTAGAGCTAGCCCTGAATAAGAGTAACTGACAAGTCCCAAGTCAAATCACATCTTAGCTGTGAGCTTTTGTAACACTGGGTAAGTCACTAACCCTCTCACAGCTTTTGACCTTTCTCTGCAACTCACCTGCCATACAGAGTTGTTTGTTAAGGATGACTGAAATAAAGTGTGCAGAACACTTTGAACATTTAGAATGTGCCATATAAATACTAAATATTACAGGAGCTGATGGGTTTTTAAGATTATGTGATTCAGCTATGCCATTCCCGCCCCCCCAACCCCCAAAAACAGAATAAAAATGTATGTACACTAGGAAAATGTGCCAGACTGTCCAACATCACCTCCTAAAGTATTGCTTCACATATACTCATGCTTAATTACCACTTTTTCCTCCCTTGATACAGTTAAAAGCACGACGGTCTGAGTGTAATTCCAAAGCTACGCATGCAAGGAATGACTATCTTCTCACTTTAGCAGCCGCAAATGCACACCAAGATCGCTACTATCAGACAGACTTAGTAAACATTATGAAGGTAATGACTTATAGTTTTAATTAAACAATTTGCATTTCCCTCACTGTGTTATTGATCCTATTGTTATATTTCAAAGTACAGCAGGCTGGTTTGGATGATACTTGACCGGCCCAAGCAGTTAGGGGAGGGGGAGTGTGTGTAGAAGGGCCATTTGGATGAACAGCCCTCACACACACACACACACACCCCTGATAAAGGAACATGATGGGAGGATGTCATGATGGGTACGCTCTCAGTGTGCCCCATTCCTAATTGCATGGGCCAGTTGGGTACCTTTGAAATGGCCCAGTGTTGGGTAATGTATCTAAGCATTATTGTTTCTCCATGAGGACTATGTCTTGTTTGTGTCTCAGAAGACTTTAGCTGATTCTCTGAGGTCTTGTGTTTTCATTACCATGTTCCACCAGCCACATAGAAATGTAGTTATGGCTCAGCGCCATACTTGGCAATTCCTAGACCTGAGAGCAGAGACAATGGTTCAGTTTGAACATTGCATCACACCAAATCCTGATTAAAAGAACTTGACTCTGGTTTGGCACAGTGTATGAAATGCCCAAGCATGGTTTGCAGTCAGCTAGCAAAACAAAATGAGAAACTATGATTTGAAATGGATTTGCACCCTGTAGTTTGGCAAGATGACAGGATTAATAAGCCATCGTTACAGCCATCGTTCTGCCTCTGGAGGCTGCTGCACCATGGAGATGGGAATGAACTTATGAGTGCTGAGCGGATGCAAAACCAAAGCAGATGAGCAGCTGTAAGCCCTATGGTTGACGTGTGGTGTATTTGGAAGCTCGAAACAGTTTACACAGCAAAAGGAATAAGAGATGGTTCTCTGTCTCAAAGAAGCGAAAGAGAAGGGAAGCAAGGGAAATGCCAACAGCCACCACTGGAAGGGGCAGCTGCTCTTCCCCTGGTCAATGTAAGAGAAGCGCTTCTTTGAAAGGTGCTTCTGGGCCCCGTTAGCAGAGATTCTAAAGCTGTGGTTGGCACATACCATGGTTTGATGGTATTTCTGAAATGGGTCCATGTGCAACATGATTCAGTACTGATTGTCTAACTTATATGTACATTAGATTTAGTGAGCAAGAGTCAAAGAACAGTGCAGCCAGTACTGCTTGCCTAAAGGGGCTTTGGACTTGTGTGTGTTCAGCATCACTCTGCCCTGTGTGCCCCATGGCAAATCGCTTTTAAATCTGAGGGGTGTTGCAAAAGTAGTTGGTGATATGTCGTGAGGGATCTGCTGTGTAAAGAGAGAATTTCAGTGGGGCATTCTCAAACAAACCCTTGGGCACATCAGGAGTCGCTCTTTGATTATCAGTCTATACTTTGAACGTTACCTTTTAAAAAATAGTCTAAAATGGCTGAGCTTGGTGTATTACTTATTTCCAGTTGTATTCCAGCTGGTGGTAGATCTGAGCTGAGCAGATCTTCCTGTCTATAGACTATCCTTCCCCAATCCTTAGATTACAAGGTGGACCAAATAGAACTGTTCTTTTTTCAAAGGTATAGAAAGGGGAAAGGCAGCTTTTGCGCGAAAGTGAAGTTTTGAGTGTGGTGAATTAGAACAAAAACAAGAATTCTTTGGGTTTCTTCATATAGTTTGGATGGTACATGTTAACTTTATTGGCAACAATAGTTGCTCTCAGAATAAAGACTGTCCCTTATCAGTCAGATGTTAACTAAATAGCAGTTTAAGCAGCAACAGAGAAGACCCAACTTCTTCTGAAACAATATTATAAGAAAAATCTGTAGAGCAAATTTGTATGGAGCTGAATGAATGCATTCTGTGTTTTCAGTATCTCTAGCCAGTCTCCTTGCTTTCTAAAAATTCATTTCTGTTACCTCTGGGCTCTCTCCTTCCTCTTTTTCTTTCCATCTATACATTCACTGCAAGGGTAAGACTTTTGTTCCATTCTTGTGATGTGATTATATCACCAAAACCCCTTCCTCTTTTGCTTGTTTATCACATGAAATTGTGAAGTTCAAATATATTCATAAAAGATTCCTAATATTTTTCTCATCATCATGATTAAGTATCCAGCATAAAGGGCACATTTTTTTTGAGGTTTTGATAATGTGAAATGGTGTTTAAATTTAATCATGTACAACAACAAATATTTATATATCACTTTTCAACAAAGGATAGATAGATAGATCATCTTATTTATCTAATCATGTGCTTGTCTTATCAAGCACAGTGCAGTTCTCTGCATGTTTACTTGGTAGTGAGCCCCATTGAACCCAGTGGGGCTGACTTCTAAGTAAATACACATGGGAATAACAAATATTCTTTATTCATTCCAGTATAGTGTTCCTCCAGTGACTATTGCTGGTGTTTCGTATGTGTGTGTGTTAAGATCGTGAACACTTCAGGGACCAGGAGACCCTTTCCCCCACTTGTGACGTAAACCTCTTAGACTTATGTGTTGAAAAGCAAGGTATCAGTAATAATGCTCGTCAACATCCAAACAGCATACTGATGCAGCAGCATTTTTCTTCATGTCTAGGGAGCGGGGGAGATTTTTGGCAACGCTCAGGAACATATTTTCAGAAGATACAGAATGCTGCGGGGCGGGGCGGGGGGATAACTGAAAATCCAATCCCCACTTGCAAGAAAGAGCACGGTTTCTTCAATGCAATGTTAGTTTAGATGTCTGCCAATATGTAAAAGGCAGGTGATTAATGAATGGAAATTATGTAATTGATAGCTAATCTAAGTTGTCCAGAATTGCTGAGGGATCTTGTCCAGCTAAATATCATATTTCTTTCTGCTAACCAAGAAGCTCAAGCCACAAAAATATTGCTGAAGGACCTCATTTCTGGGCACAGATCTCCTTCTGAGCAGCTCATGTGCATTTAGGACTTATGCAGGAGCTTTGTGTGGCTCCACTTGGACTCTTGTCTCCAGGGTGAAACCCAAGGATTGAGATGGGCACTCTTAAACCCCCAGTTAGACAGCTGTGTGGTGTACTTTTCAAAATGCTGTTTAAATTATTAATGCAATCTGGGAAGATGATCCAAAAATCAATTTAATGTCACTTTTACCGGAGAACCTCCATGACTTTTAAATTATTTACAAATGTATATATAGTAGAATGCAGACAGCCTTGGCCTGGAATAGCATGCTGTAATGTAGTTCTGGCATATATTCAGAATACAAATGCACTGAACCAAAAAAAAAATCTATTGATCTGGTACGATTAGTAATTTGATGCCCAAGATGAGATCTCTCAGGGGGCTCTGATTTGAAATATCATTACATCAGAATCTAGTTGATATTCCTTATTCCAACCTCTGTGCTCTTCTCGTGTATCTTGCAAATACAATACAAAATACTAAAGCATGTCTGTTTTCTAACGAGCAATTTATCTGACCTGGAACATAATCATTGATGTTCTGGTTCCTTTGGGAGCAGAAATTTCAACCTTGGCAGCAAGATGGCTTGTTCTCTGTGCCAAAAATGTCCCAGTCTTGTACCAAGTACACTGTGCAATTATGCTAAATTGCATCTGCACAAATGAATTATTTCCAAAATTCGAGTTTTCCAATAAATTGGAATTGCTGGTAATGTGTGAGGTAGGGGAGGGGCTATATGGCAGCAGCAGGGTGCAGTTTTGTATGGCCCAGGTTCAGTCTCTGGTTAAAAGAATCTTGGCTAATGGGATTGGAAAACCAGTGGCATAAGGCAGGTTCATATGCTGCTCATACAAGTTGGCAAATATCAAGGAAGAAATAAAGGGCACAGAGATTGTAGATGGTGGGGATGAGCAAACATAAACTAGTCATGGAAGGAGGAGATATGAGAGGGTTAACCCACGTATCCACAATTCCTATACGGCCAGAAGTGACTGTGGGGGGGTCACTTCCACCCACCAGTTTGTCTCTGGGGAGCCATTTTGTGGCTCCTTTCCTTCAAAAAAAATGGACTTTTGTTTACTATTTTTCATGATTGCAGGGGGGCATTTGGGGGCATTCCTGGGCACATGGGGGGATTCTTTACCACGTAGAAACCTTGCGAGGCATGTCATAGTAAGTTTTTGTTGTTGTTCTTTTGCCATTTTTGGATGTTTTTCCTCCACTTTGGAACCTAAACCCGCTTTCTCTATAGCAATGATGACTCACTACTCGTGGCAGTAGGCAAGGAACAGAATCTCCACAAGTAACGATGTTCTCCTGTATATTGTCTCTCCAGTCAGATTATTTCCCCAGAACATTTGTGCTGTGTTTTCACACACTAGTCTACAGTTGTTTTTCTGGAACCCATCAGTTCAGAGATCTTAAGTGTTGATTGCTGCTGATTTGGGTGTTTTGAGGAGATGCTTCTTTCAGTATATCTGCCATTGCTGTGGCCTTGAAATTTGTACAGATGGTTTCTGTTTTTCCTTGAAAGCTTGCGATTTTGTTCCTTGTTCTTTTCTGAAATCAGGAAGGTTGGGGAAAGGTTAGATAAAAACAGTACAGTGCTTTATTTATTGGGGTAGGATAGTGGTCTGAGAATCTGCATTGTTGCAGATTCTATTGTTGTGTTTACAGTTCTGAATGTCTCAGCTTTCAGTTAGAGGATCAAGACTCCTGCACTTACAGTGGCAGTGAAAAGTCTGCAGAATTATTTTTGAATGTTGCTAAAGGTTTGAGCAAATAATCTGCGTGGGAATCGTCTCGGCACCTCTACCTGCCCTGTGGCCAGATGCTGCTGCCTTGCCTTTGCAAGATCTATTTTGCCAAGGATATTAACTGTGCATTCCTTCACAGTTGAAGCGTCTCTTGATTCATAAGCAAGGTACATAAGAACAGCCCTAATGGATCAGGCCCAAGCCCATCTAGGCCAGCATCCTGTTCCCCACAGTGGATCACCAGATACCTCTGGGGAGCCCAAAGGCTTGTGATTCCACATTTTGGGAAGGCAAAGGTTATATGTGTACACATGTTGTGTGCCCCCCCCCCCCCCCGATTGTCCTTGATGCCTGGCTTGGAATAAAGAGTTAGAGAGAACCCCTGCTTTACTGAGCAAAGGGTGCAACTTTTAAAGTGGTGGTTCTCTTATGTTTAGCAGGAGCAACAGTATTTATGTATTATTTATTATTTAAAATATTTATACCCCGCCCCTCCAGTACACTACTGTTCAGGGTGGCTCAAACATTAACAAAATAGATATAATGTAAAATAAGATTAATAAAATTAAACAAGTTAAAAGTCTAGGCTAAAACCACAAGCAGCAGATAAAATACTTAAAATCCTCTTTTAAAAGGAGGTTGGGGTTTTTTTAAACACTGAGGGAGGGAGCATGGCGAAGCTCTTCAGTCGCTATCCAGTCTCAACACAGCATCCTTCCAGTGGCTGTTGCTGGTGTCTACCTTAAGTTTCTTTTTAGATTAGACAGGGAGCCATATTAATTAATCCATCCATTCATTCTGTATTAACCTGTTTGATCACTTTTGCTTAAGAGCAGTGTAGTAGGTCGTAGAAGAGCTCCAGAGGAGTTTCTCTTACACTGATGGGTGTTCATTGAAAGGTGGGGTATAAATGATACATCACACTGTAGCTTACGATAGCCAAAGTTTAGAACCAACCATGGTTTGAGCTTCTGAACATACAGTTTAGGACAGTTCTGAACTATAGTTTAGAGCAGCTTGTCTGCTTTTTTCCATTCATCTTGCTTTTTTCATTCATTTCATATATTGCAGGGATGGGATATGCTTTATAAATAAATATTTATAAATAAATAAAATCATCTCTTCCAGCACTTGCGTTCATAAGTTTACTCCTTCCTCTATGGTACAAAAGCCTCTGAAGGAAGAGTGATGACTGTAACTAGGATTTATAATTAGTTAAACCATGGTTTGCAAAAAAACATGCCAGAGGATGGCTGGTTTGCCAGTGGGTTGCAAGCCATGGTTTGTCAATTCAAACCACATCAAGCCATAATTATGCTTCCTTAAAAAGGAGTTGGCATTATAGCAATTAAAATGAGCTGCTTTCTATCCTCTGCCTTGCTCACAGTGCTTCCAGTTAGCAACAGAGTTAAAAGCGTGTAGATGGGAAATAGTCGGTCTCCTCTGGGAACTGATCAGAGTCCTAGTTGCAGTAAATGTCAGCCTCTTTCAGGTGAGAACTTGCCTACTGGAGAGAATGGCATCGTGTGGACAATGGTGTAACTGGAATTGTGGCCTACTGAGCTGGTGCTTCCTTCCAAGACAGGAACCTGGACTGCCATGCCTTGATTCTCAGATGCTGCCTGGGTGGAAGCATATGTTGGCCTTCTTGGTGATGGTGGGAGGGTAGACCTAAACCTAATCCACATTTTATCTAAAGCCCTATGCTCCCGTGGTTGGAGCACAACTTTACCTCAATTCTGGTTAAAATCATGAGAGGTCTCAAACCTGATAACACATGCTCAAGATAAGGTGAAGCCTCATCTGCAGGTATTTTGTGAACCTGTAAAAGTATTTGTTTGTCCATACATAGGTGGACCAGTTTGCAAGGCCCAAGAATCAATATGCTTAAGCTCATGTCCGGGAATTGGACATGATGGTGAACCTCTTAGTCACTTCATAGCAGGAGTGTGTCTTCTTTTGCACAATGTAGATAACATGGCTGACCCAACAAATCAGGAGTTACAAGGCAGCGGTCATACTTGTACCACCCTACTGGCCAAGAAAGCTGTTCTCTAATAATTCAAGGCATGAGGGAGTGGTCATAATTCCACGAGGGAGCACGTTTTACCTGCAGATGATTCTTTGTTCAAACCTAGCATTTTCAGTTAAAAGGGTCAGGTAACACGTGATGGAAAAGATCTCTGCGTGAGACCCTGGAGAGCCATTACTTATCAGAGTAGATAGTGAGACAGTGTGGGACTAGATGGGCCACTAGTTTCACTCTGCATCAGGCAGCTTTATTTGTAAGGCAGTTGTCTGTGCAGAACTTAATGAAGCACCAAGGAGAGTTGACTGCCTTAGGATGCAGTGCTGCATCAGTAGTGATGCCTCAAGCCAGCAGGCTGGAAACTGAATAGCTTCCATTGAGAGTATTTGTGTTTATGGAGGGAGTCGTTTTCCACATTGCTCACATTTAGGAAGGAAAGAGGTTCTGTGATTATATTGAGCAGGGAACACACATCCCCTTTCTTACTTCATTGAGCTAGAAATGGTACACCAGAATATGAAAAATACATCAGATGTTTTTCTCTTATTTCTACCACAATTCTGGAGATAGTAGTCAGTGCAGGGTAGTGGCTGTGGTGTTGGACAGAGACCAGGGAGGCTCAGGTCCAAATTTGCACCAAGCCATGTAGCTCCCCGGGTTACCTAGAGTCAGACTTGGTCTCTCTCCTCCCATCTCTCTCTCCTGCCTCACAGGATGGTTGTGAGGATTGGATGGAGTGGGGGAGAGCCTTGTGGACTGCCCTGGGCTCATTGGATGAAGAGTGGGATAAATCAAGTGCTCCAACAGTTGCCCTAGGTTTTCTGCAATTCCTAACTTGTAAATAAAGCAGTGTTGTGATCGGGGTGGAATGGGGATTAGCAACTATTTTTAGCTGTGTTTTACTTGGCTAACTCTGTTGGGGTGGGATGGGAGGAAGAAATGCCTTCTATTTAAACTTTAAAAATGAAAACAGTCAATTTCGCTAGCAAAACCATCAAATATCAACACTTTTTTTCCTTCTTTTTTTGGGGGGGGCACTCTGGTAAGAACTGTATAGATCCTATAGTGTGTGGGGGGTGAATCAGCTGCAATATTCCATAAGAAAAGTGCATGAAAGAGGAGCCCTGGCAGGTGCCCAAAATAAATGCACTTATAAATTATATTTTCCTGGAAAATATTTACTTAGAATATATTTTCCTAGCGTGTATTAAAGCAAGGTCTGTAAATAAGAACTGTCTCTAAAGTTTTAAAACATACTAGAAATAGCACTTCAGATGCGTCTCTATAGTTGGCTGTATATGTAATCCTAAATTTACAGCTGTCCTTGGTAAATAATACTGTTGGTCTCATAAATCATGTTTCAGGCAATGTTTGTATTGAAGGAAAAGTGACAAAAAGGAACTGTGTTGGGTAGAGTAACAGGGAAGTGTTTAAAGATATGTTTGGGAGTTTTACTGGCAAATAAAATGCCTTCCGAAAGTGGAGAAATGCACAGCAGCGAACTACACCGATTGTGCAATGAATCAGACTTTCATATAACTAGCAGTCATTGTAACTGTCCTAAATGAATTGTTTCCAGCCTCTTGTACTTGTAGAAGTTGGTCATCCAGCAACGTGCTCTCTAAAGACTGTTCCTAATATCCCTTTCTATCCCACCAGCACAGATTTTGAACAATTTATTTAACAGCATTCAGACAGAGCATATCCTAGGTATCGCAAACTGGTGACCCTGCCCAAATCAGAAACCTCCCCATCTGCCCTGTTCATCTGTATTTATTTAAGCAGCAAGTGGTTAGATACCTTGAGGATATTTGAATAGTGGCCAAATTTTGATTGATTGATTGATTGTTGAATTTATATACCGCCTTTCATTAAAAACAATCCCAAGGCGGTTTATAAAAGTTAAAAAACATACAATAAAAATGACAATTAAAACTATTAAGCTAAAAATGAAACAAATCTGACTTAAAATATATAAAATACAAACTTAAAAACTATACGTGGGTAAAACACACAGAAGCAGCAATAGAAACAATCATGTAAAGACCTGGATAAATAGCCAAGATTTAAATTTGCTGCTGCTTCCCCACCCCCCACCCCCCATTTGGTAGCATGCAAAATCCCTTATTATTCCCAAATCCCTGTTGATCTGGTTTCAGTTTGCTTTTGGTTGTGTCCTTTATAGGGATAAAACACAAGGGGGCCTCCTGGGAAGAGACATCTTTGAAGACATTCTCAGTGCATTCCAGACAGGAACCAGGTCCCTGAGACATTCTGAAGTGCCCCCAGCTTGGTCAGGCATGTTCCTTTCTGATATTGTTCTGCATAATTCCTAGCCATTGGAAATCTCTGTAGGTTTTCTTGAATAAGCTACTCATAAACCAGGATTTTATTTATTATTACATTGTATATTCCGCTCTTCCTCCAAGGAGCCCAGTGCGATGTACTAAATACTTAAGTTTCTTCACACAACAACCCTGTGAAGTAGGTTAGGCCAAGAGAGAAGTGACTGGCCCAGAGTCACCCAGCAAGTATCATGAGGCTGAATGGGGATTTGAACCCGGGTCTCCCCGGTCCTAGTCCAGCACTCTAGCCACCACACCATACTGGCTGGTGCAGCAAAGCACAGGAGGAGGTATTCTTGAGGCCACTGCATGCCAGAGTCTTCCTCTGGAGCAGGTGCAGTCCAAAATATTTTGCTGCCTAAGGTGAAGGGCAGTAGGACATCCCTCCCCCATCTGCAGGAGGGTTCTGCTGGGTCAGAGGCGGCACAGGGGTTCCTAGTTTGTGCTGGGGAGGGCGGAAGAGGGGAAAGAAAAGACACGCTCCAGCAGGGCGAGGAGGAGAAAATGAACACCACGCCTCAGTGAGGGGACGAAGGGTGGTGACCAGTGTTCCCTCTAACAGGAATTCCCAGCTGTTGTTGACTACAACTCCCAGAATCCCCAGCCAAAGGCCATTGTAGCTGAGGATGCTGGAAGCTGTAGTCAACAGCATCTGGGCATCCCTGTTAGAGGAGACACTGGTGGTGAGAGTGGCAGTGGGCCACAGAGAGGCCCATGGGGTGATGATGCCTGTGGTGGTAGGGCCCCCCGCTGCACCCTCCCTTGCATCTGTGCCTGAGGCAAGCGCCTCAGCCTGCCTTATGGAAGGGCTGCCCCTGCTCCGGAGACTGGCCAGAGCTGCTTCTGGAGACGTTGGTGTGCTATTTCAATCGGGACTGAGTTTCAGTGGCCACTGCTAAGTGCAGGGTGGGTGGGCGTGTTTCTACCTTCTCAGCCTATTTGCATGGGGTGCGAGGGAAATCGAGACAGTTAAGGAAGCCAAACGTGGAGCTGGTGAATGAGGAAACACTTGGATATGAGGGAACATGATGACTTTGTCTGTAGTTGAGAAATGGGAGGAGACAAAGGAAGAGCACCTTGCACCTTCATGTGTGTGTTTGGAACCACCCAGTATGTGCTGGAGGTCTGACTTGGCCTTCACATCAAGGTGACCTCTCGCTCCTCCTGATCAAGGAGCTGGCTGATTGGCCTGTCTCCTTCCCAGCACAATGTTGTAAAAGATCTGTTGCCTTTTAAAAGCCCGATATACATAAAAATGAGAATTTACACCAGCCAGTCTCTTGTGTATGCTAGACTTTATGGCTTCCTGAAACATGCTTTACGTTGCAATGAGAGGCAGGTTTAGGCTTTCAGTGGTTTGGAGAGCAAGCCTGTGTAAAGAAATAAGATCTTCCTGTCTAACAGCAGAAGGCTGAATTGGCTCCAGAAGGAGGGAATCTGTAGGCTGGCAGCTGCAGAGCTGTACTGAAGAGTTGACATGGGGGTGTGTGGGGTGGGATGTATTATACTGCCTGCTGGTGGCTTGAGATTGGGAGGGAAGTAGATAGAAATCTTGACATTCTTTCGTGTTGTGAACTCTGCAGGTTGCAAGGGGTGAGGGGATTGAAGGTTGCCCTGTCAGGTGCCTCCCCCTTTCCATCTGTACTGGTCATCCTCTTTTGATTTAAGGAGAGAGGAAGACTTGAACAAGCACATTGCGCTTGATTAATTCTCTTGGGACATTCCTGCAGTCTGAAATTAATATTTAATGTGGGTTGTTGTTGTTTTTTAAAAAATGGTTAGAGACAGTTGATGTGTGCGGGAATGTGGCTGTATGTGCCCAAAACATTTGGGGCCAGAATAGCTTGCCTTCTAATCTTTTTCTTCAGCCTGTATTCCTGAAAGTGTTATGGATTTGTATTAATCACAGCAATTTATGGAGCACTGCTTCGATGTATCAAATTTGTGTACCACTCCAAACTTGCGTCACTGGGCAGTTTACAACATAAAACTAGTTAAAACACAAAAATAGAAACCTTAAAACAATTTTAAAAACAGTTAAATTAAAAAGCTTGGGTGAAAAGAAAAATCTTTAGGGACTTTTGAAAAGAGATGGGGAGGCTCTCATCTCAACAGAGTGCATTCCAGAGTGGGCAACAACAGAGAAGGCCCATCCCTGCATGACCACCAGACTACCCAGTGGCAGCTGCAGGCGGATCTTTCCAGATGATCTTAATGGACAATGGGGATCCTGGGAAAGAAGAGATTCTTTTAAATACCCAGGGCCTAAGCTGTTTTGTGCTTCATAGGTTATAACCAGTACGTTGTAACTTGCCCAGAAACCTATTAGTAGCCAGTGTAGCTCTTTTAATATAGGAGTAATATGGTCTCTTTGAGAAGACACGGAGACCGGGGGTGTGCACAAAACCAGTATGCCTGGTTCTGATCATGTTCAAACTGGACTTGAACAGAACTGGGCATGTTCGGTCCCCACCACTGACACCCCCCGCTTCCACTCATATTCGAGCCGGTCTAGGGGACCTAACATTTTTTTAAAAAATTTAAACTCACTGCCTATGTGAGGCTGCGGGGAGGTCTCTGGCAGTTCCCTCTCCCCTCTGGTCTCAAAACGGCCTGGTTTGCGTGGTTTTCAGGCCATTCTGGGCCTCTTTGTGCTGGCTGCACATGCGCATTGACCTTCTCTGTGACCCCGGTCATGCAGGTGGCCAGTGCACATGCATGGTGGCCTCCAAAATGGCCACCGCCAGTGCAAAGAGGTCCAGAATGGGCCGTAAACTGGGCCATTTTGAGGCTTGGGGGAGGCTGGCAGGGGGAGCGGAAACCATGAGAGACCTCTGCCATGGCAGCGACTCCCAGAGGCAGTGAGTTCTTTTCTTTTCTTCTTAAAACAATGTTTTTAAAAAACCCGGACTGGCGGGGGGGGGGTTCCACTTGAGCCAGGAGCAAGCCCTCAAGCCAGTTCACACATCCCTACCAGAGGACAGGGATGTGCAATTCCTGCCGCATTCTGTACCAGCTGCCTTTTCTGGACTACGTACAAAGGCAGCCCCACATATAATGCACTGCAGTTGTCAAGTCTGGTGGTTACCAGTGTATGTACCACTGTTCTGAGGTCATTCATCTCAAGAAATGGGCGCAGATGGCATATTGGCTGAAACTGATAGAAATCCCCTCTGGCCACTGCCTCAGCCTGGGATACCAGGGAAAGGTTTGGATTCAAAGCACTCCTAGACTGCATACCCATTCCTTCTGGGGAAGTGTGACCTCATCCAGAATGGACAGATCAAAATGGTCTCCTGAGTTCTGACCTGAAACAATAAGTACTTCTGTCTTCTGGATTCAGTCTGTTTGTTATTCCTCATCCAGCCCATTACTGCCTCCAGGCAGGCATTTTGGGAGTTTATGCCTTCACCTGATGATGATATCAGTATACTGATAACACCCTGCACCAAATCTCCTGATGATCTCTCCCAGCGGTTTCATGTAGATGTTAAAAAGCATTGGAGACAGTACGGAGCCCTGAGGGATGCCATACAAAAGTTCACATTTTGAAGAGCAACAGGCTCCAAGCGACACCATCTGGAATCTGCCCAAAAGGTAGGAATGGAATCACCACAAAGCAGTGCCTCTCACCCCAATCCTCTCGGACTCTCCAGAAGGATACTATAGTTGATAGTAAGAAGGACCAACAGTGTAACGCTCCCACTGTCAGTTACTAATTGGAGATCATCCATCTATATATCAGTGGTACTTGGCTCTTAAAAGGCTACATAAGATCTATCTTAATACTAATGACACATTCTGGAGATGTATCTCTCCTAAGGCTGATTTCTTGCATACCTTTGAGAATGTAATATTATCCATGAATTCTGGCATGAAATATTAATTATCTTAATGAAATAACTGGATATTTATATTGTACGAGAGGTGATGTAGAGGAAACGGACTTAGAATTCATATTAAATTTGTTAACTGCAGCAAAAATGTGCGTGGGGTAAGCTTGCGCCTCTTCCTATAGCAGATTTTGATATTCGTTATGTACTTGAATTATAAGTATAATGGCAATTGATCTGTATATATATTATTCAGTATCTAAATGTTGGTGCAGCAATATATTTAATAAAATACTGTTCACATTCACTACAAAAACACAAAGGATGCACACTTCTCTCTCTTCTTGTTAGACTTGAGCAAATGTGTGACATGAAATGGAGGCACCTATCTGTAGATTTAGGCTGGTATTTCTCCCTTCTTTCTACCTTGGCCCATTCAAAAATTCCTTAAATCTTAAGGCAGACATTTGAAATAATATTTTTAATCTTTTTAATTCACCAAGAGCAGTTTCCTTGCACCCTTCCCCATTGCTTTGCCTCCAATATTGACTATTGACACACTATATAGATACAGGGAAATGAGTGGGCATAATCCTCAGGCATGATCTGCAATTTAGCTTGATTATTTTCCTCATTGTAAACAGCTTGCAGCCCTACAGGTAAACTGTCCCCTTCCCCCTGGCTTGGGATTGTGTATGAGTACAAATAGCCAACAGGGTGTGAGATTCCAGGTACAAGAATAGTCAGTGTCTTGAAAACCAAGAATTCAATATTAAATCCTAGACTTTCATAAAACCTTCAGGCTATTTTTGGTTGTGTTATACTGTGTCCTTTGCCCCTACCCCAAACCATGGGGATTGAATAGGTCATAAAACAAACTAAATACAAATCAATTCACTACCACTCCTACGGGGATAGTGCATGTTCTCTCTTTCTCTCTTCTCACCATATCTCCCCTTCGTTTCTTTGCTTTAAGCCACAGCTCCAAACAGAGCATATTCTCCCCCCACATCACCCCCCGTAACTGGCAACTTTTCCCCAATGCACCACATCATTGAGCAGAGAGAATTCCAGGAAAGGAAATAACTTATTCTCCACTTGTTCTGCAAACAAATTGTACCTAACTGAAAACTTTCCAAAGTGTTCTACAGGATTATTTAAACTTCAATTAATTGGTAGAATGTGATAGAATCTCAGTGTTAATTAGCTAATGGCAGCATCTCCTGTGTATGCCATCAGTAAGAGTGTCATCAGTAGGTCAGACTATTCAGCTGAGACTTTGAGACACAGAAAGGAAGCGGTTTGGTAACTTAATTATACTAAACATGTGGAAGTAAAAGGTTTGCCACTGTTGCCACTCTAAGTCACTGTTTGAAACAGAGTCCAAGTTAGTCTAGCAGGAGCCCTGGGGAAAATGTCTTCATGCTGAGGAACCTGGAGTATCAGAAGCCACAGCATTACATCTTGCTGTTTTGATACTATTCAAAGCTGGGAAGAAGATTAAAAGAGAGAGAGAGAGATCTGGCAGCAACCAGATGAGTTAGTCTTGAAGTTCACATCATTGAAATGAGTGGGACAAGTTAGTCATGACTAAAGTCCCATTAGTTTCATTGGGATTTAGTCATGGCCAACTTAGTCCGAATATGGCCCAGTGATTATAAGGGCATTTCGCAGCCTTCTATAGATGTGTGCATTTTTAAAAACCTCCAGTCAAACCCTGAACATATATTGAGCATGTGCAGCTACTGTATATTGGCGGAAGGCTCCAGGTTTCCTGTTGGAAGAAGTGACGGAAATGCACGGCAAGGATTCTTTCTAAGAGACAGAATATCCGATTGCTGTGGAATGCAGCTGCTAACAATGAGCTGCTCCTGCCGTCTGTCCTTCCTGAAGCCTTGTTGGCCACCCCTCATATTGTCTGCTAATCAGAATGTTGCTGCTGAGCTCAGCAGAGTTAAGGTATGTTGAGTTCATTATTAATGTCCAGAAACTGTTAAACTGGAAATTCCATTCTATATAAAAATTGTCCAAAGCAGTAACAGTTCTGTTGATGTGGTAATAAGGTTGAGACTTGATTTCTAAGGATTATAGACCATTTCCTGCTGACTATTGAGTCTGTTGTTCACTATATAAAGTTGGTATCCCAGTCTTAGGCAAAGCCAGAAGTGAAGGAAAATGGAGGCAAAGGCCATTCCACCAGGGCTACATTGTAAGTTGGGGTGTGTAATCAGCACAGCAACACGTGGTGCTGTTCACTTTGCAACCCTGTGCAAATGCGATTTGGATGGGGGAAGGGGTGTCATGAACCCTGCCAGTGGCTGACGTCCTGACTAACAGTGTCCTTGCAGAAGGATGTCATGCGAGTGCAAAACTACTGAGCTAAGTCTAGAGTTTGCAGTCCAGATTAGTGTTGCGCTCCCACAATCATGTTTGCGCAACTGCGACACATCTCATTTGCTTTAAATGAACTTCTGCACAGTTGCATTGATAGTTCAGGTTCCAGCTTTTTAGTGCAGCTGTGCAATCATCTTGCTCTAGCACCACTCTCTTTATTATGCTAGGGCTTCATTAGTCACAATGTCAGCCAGATTTGACAGAATCGGGGGCTCTGTCCTGTGCCCTGTGCTGTTAAATGTTATTATTTGGCATTGGATGAAGGAGTAGGGGGAGGTTTTCTGGGTCTAACACTGAGCCTAAGCCAACAAGATGAAGTTCAGCAGAGACACATAAAGTACTGCATTTTAAGTTTTTAAAAAAATCAAATGCACAAGTACAGAATATGAGGGACCTGGCTTAACAGCAGTAAATGGATGAAAAGTTGAACATGAACCAGCATTGTCCATATTTTGCTGAGATTCTGCTGTGGTAGGGGCTACACCTGGGAGAGAATTGTCAATCTTTAAAGTTTATAAAAGTTTTAATTTCTTACAGGTGTGATACAACTGCTAAAATGCTAATTCAGGCTTTGGCTGCATCAACAGAGGCATAGAAATAATAGTTCCAAGTGAGTCAGATCTCACTTGAGATACTGTGTCTAGTTCTGGGCATCTCATTTTAAGGATATTGATAAACAGGAATGTGCTGGGTATCTCTGGCATAAAATGGCCTTATTTCATCTTCTGATTTTGCTGGTTTTTTACTTACATAGCTCTATCAATCTGTATGGCAAGTCCCTGTCCTGAAGAGTTCACAATTTAAAATTCTATATACATAGGAGAGCAAGTTACAGAGGAAGATGAAGGAAGGGGTGAACAGTTGCAGAATATAGATTTATTTTATTTCAGACATACTTCTGCTTAGTTACAGTAGCTTATGGGGATTGAGGGTGCACTAAACAGGAAAAATCTAACATACAACATGAAACAGTCTGGAGTGAAGAGAAGCATTTTGACCATGATTGCTCTGCAGTAAACATGCTTTAGCTTTCGCTTATTTTAAGCCCCTTTCCTCTAGTTTCAGAATATGGGTGGATAAGGCAGGGGTGGGTGTGGGTGTTGATTTCCTCCACCCTGTAAGGAAATTCTTAGCGGTCTACATCAGCTATATTGTTTCCTTATTAGTAACACAGCAATGTGATCTTAACCACGATTAAGAGATCAGCAGCCTCAAGCCTGCACAAAAGCTAGATGGACAATTTATTCCTGAATTCATATGCTTGTTTTGGCATGGCCCTATTTCAGGAGTGGGCAGTCATAGCCCTCCAGCTGTTGTTGAACTACAGCTCCCATCATCCACGGATACAATTTATTGCCTACTCCTGCCCCATTTTGTCCAGCGTACAGAAGAATATATAATGATGATTTACTGTTCTTTAACCAATAACCCTAGATGTCCTTGGTAAACATTTACTATTTGCATGCAGTGCATGGTATCTCTCTATTTAGTTTAATTATAGGGTATTTACTTTGCAATTGTCGTAAAACTCTCACACTTCCAGTAGTTTCTTAATGACATCTTAAATCTTCTCTGGCCTCATCTGTGTCATGAGACTTCAACTGATTTATGAGCAATAAGGCTGCTCATTTGAAACATCACAATATAGTTTGCCTTCATTATCTTGTCCCTGTAATTCTAGTTCTTCCTGGACTTATAACAGAAACTGCAGATACACAAGCATTGTGGGCTTCCACATGACTTATACCTGTATGGGAGGCAAATGCCAGAAAGCACGCTGAAAGAGCTATCAGAATGAGTAGAAGAGTCGTACAGTTGTTCCTGGCATTTGAACCAGTCATTTAAAAAGAAAACCCTTTTGTTAACAGACTCTGTTACAGATTTAGGAAGTGGGCAGCAGGTGTGGTTCTATCATTGTTGCCCATGTTATATACTTACCCGGAATGCTGTCATGATGATGTAAGCTGCCTCTCCCCATGCTCTTGACACTAGCTGGCCTGCCTCAAGGGGAGCCCTGTGTGGGGAGTCGAATGTTCCTAAATGTAGAGAGACCTGTAGAGGTGAGCTGGTCTTGTGGTAACAAACATGACTTGTCCCCTTGGCTAAGCAGGGCCCACCCTGGTTTGCATTTGAATGGGAGACTTGATGTGTGAGCACTGGAAGAGATTCCCCTTAGGGGATGGAGGCGCTCTGGGAAGAGCATCTAGGTTCTAAGTTCCCTCCCTGGCACGAATTTCTCTCAGCCCTATCTTGGAGATGCTGCCAGGGAGGGAAGATGCTCCACCTAGATGCTCTTCCCAGAGTGCCTGCAACCATGGAGAAGCCGCTGCCAGTCTGGGTAGACAGTACTGAGCTAGATGGACCAATGGCCTGACTCAGTATATGGCAGCTTCCTATGTTCCTGTTGCACCTTGCAGTGCCCAGGCCCTTGCTCCAACCCTCTCTCTGCTCTGCCTATCATGATAACTGCCGGGTCCCTTTATCACCTGTGCCTCTCTAAGTTGCCTTTGCATTGTCTTATGTGAGCCTTTTTGTAGCGAACCAGAGTCAGCACATGAAACACTGATGTGAGCTGTTTAATTATGTGTGAATTAGTATTTGTTAGCTTTTTCCTTTTGGGGTGGCTCTAGAATTTTCGCTCACTTGATTAAGCTTAGTTTGCTCCTGAATTGTATGTTTGTTTTTGTAACTCGTGAGTATAATTGTCATAAATTTTAAAATAGCTGAAAGTGTTCCTACTTTATTGCAGCTGGTTATAATTGCCAGAAATGAGGACCATTATTTGCAACCAAAAAATGATGGCTGTGATGTTTGCTGAACATCAGTTGGGCTAAACATTTTCCTATTTAACTGACTACCTGTGTGATCTGGGATGTGTTGACGAGCACTTTGCACTAAACTTGAGTTGTTAGCTCTGAGTGCAGTAGGTGAAAAGTGTAAGGCTACTTATTTTGGGTTGCACACATTCTACCTTCTTCCATAGCTAGATAAAGCACACCATTCTCTTGCCCTTTAATAATGCTGTACAATGATGAAGTGGTGATGTCAAAGGTGGCAAAAGCTGTAACAGTCAAGGGAACTCGAGTTGATAGAAGCATAAGGATCAACAACAGTCTTTCATTCTATAAACACATAGCTATGATATTAAAATGGAACCTCCATATTTAGAAGCAGTGTGCCTCTGAATACCAGTTGTTGAGAGCAAACCATGGCTTGTGAACTTCGCAGAAGCATCTCTCTGCTCCCTGTTGGAAACAGAATGCTGAGTTAGATGGCCTGTTGATCAGATCCAGCAGGGTTCTTATGCTATATGGTGTGCATTACATTTGTGCAAACATAACAAAGTGGTTAATTGCAACTACTACACTCTCAGAATTGAAGGTGATATTATTCAGAAAGCTATTTCAGAACACTGGCTGTAAGGAATAATAGGCAGTCCGGTGGATAATGTGACGGGCTTGAATCTGGACTCGAATCCCAGCTCAGCTGCTTACTGTTATCTCTGGGTAGGAGCACTCATGACTAGTTAAAGCATTTCTGCTTTCCCACAGAGGTGCTGAAAAGTTTTCCCTTGTGGTGATGCTCACTACAGGCATAGCAACCCATTGCACCTTGTGGTGTACATTGCCCCAGCCATATGCAGCAGCTGCCTTCCAATATTACCAGAGGTATGTTGCAGGTGATTGAAGCCTTACACACAGGAAGGTGCTTTGAAATGTTATGCTCGCTGCAAAGAGTCCAGCTACAAGGAAAAGCTTATGGCAACCTCATCGTGGGTGCTGTGACATTTTAAATTGATCCTCAAGTGTATGTTTGTAAAAGGGAATAAATGTCAACTGTTCTCAAAGATTGTTGGGATAAAGAAATCATTGGTTAATATCTCTGCTAAGCTTAGGTATCTAGAAAGTGAAAATAATGAAAAATATTAATTACTATGTATGCAAATAGACAATAATGTAGCATTTTCCTAACTATTGGTACTCAGGCCCAAACTAGATGTGGCGCATGATACAGATGTACCTGTCTTCCTCATCAACTCCACAGAAATAGCAGCAGCTTTAAGAGGAAGGGGTTGGTTTCAGATTGCAGAAAAAGCGTGCGTGGGAAGTGTTAAAACACCCTCTCCCAGCGTGACATGCCCCTGATTTTCCATGTCATACCTTGTTTGGCCCTTCATACTAAGGCATGAAACATTTGCCCTCAGTGGTATTGAGTGGTGGTGCCTGCTAGTCTAGTGTGGGGTGGTGGTGTTATGCACTCGAGTATTGGAAACCTGAGAGCTACAATGGATGTGTTGTCATTATGATCATTACAAGTAAAAGCAAAAGGGACACAACAGTTATGTAAAATGCATAGTAAGTCTGATGGAAATTGTCTTGCAGGGCTGTTCAGTGTGTGTGTGTAAAAGAAAGAGAGAGGAGAGAGTGTGTGTGTGTGTAGAGGGGAGGGGGGATCCCAATTTCCTCAAATATTCAAGGCAGTTGCCAACAACTTTTTAAAAAGTTTAATACAATAATTGAAACAAAAACACATAATCATAAATTGATTGAAAAACACAGAGAAAATGCAACCATTGAAACAAAGAGGGCAAAATGGAACCATAACCATGAATTGTCAAGGAAATTCACATTTTCTATTTAAAAAAAAAAAATCTCTGAGACCAGATACCTGGAACTTGTGCTATAGGTACATTTCTTTTCTAACGCAAAAACACACTTTGTATGCTACATTGTCTCTTGGTATGCTCTGTAGTGCCAGCTAGTGGGAGTGGAAAGCAACTTCAGTACCATGGAGTAGGCTCATGAGCTATCCAAGCTGAACGAGTATTCTACTGCAATAGGGTTCAAGATAGATAAATGCTTCTTATATAGATAATAAACAATTATGTTTGACTTCTGGAGTGAATTTTTGTTTTGTTCCTTCTTTACTGCAGGCTCTTGATGGGAATGTATATGATCACCTTAAGGATTATTTAATGGCATTCAGCAGGACTGAATTAGAAGTATGCCAAGCTGTACAAAGCACATTCCAGTTTCTTTTGGAAACGTCCAGTCGGGTAAGCTTTGTCAATAAATGAATACCTTTTTGTGCTTAGGAAGGTCAAGGCCAAGGAAGTACATTACTACAGCTGCATGACACTTGCACTGGCCTCCATGATGGGAAGGGACACCTGATGGCGCCAGCAGACCCTCACTGGGAACTGCTGCTGCCTTCTTGTCTATGTACTCCAATTGCAGGCATATAATTAAGGACTTCTGGTGTTACAGTAGGAAGATGATGTAGGTCATTAGTAGAGCATGTGCTTTTCTTATAGACAGTTCAACCCTTGGCATCTCCAGTTAAAGGATCTCAGCAGAGACCTCTGTCTGAAGTTGTGGAGAGCTGCCGCCAACTGGAGTAAACACTAGGCTTGCGTTAAGCAGCTCTGGTTGACTTTGGATATCACTTTGGAGTTCCCCAAAGGTCCCTGATTGGCTTAGAGATGCCACTGTTATCTCCCAAAGCTGTCAGCCTTAATCCATCTTGCTTCCTCAAGGTCATAGCATTGAAACAGCTCTACTGTAGTTTTTTGCAGGCTTCAGCCACAATAGTGACTCTACATCCACAAATTGCCTGTCACTCTGAAGGTTGTGGATCTGCTGCTTTGAGAACAGCAAGAAGTTTTATGGTTTGTCTGAAAGAAGCAGCAGTTCTGCTTTTTGCAGTTTTCCTCCCATCTACCAGAGCAATCTAAGCACGCACAACTAATTACAGCTGCTTCCACATTTTGACTAATTGTGCTAAGTCAGCTACCAGGTGCAGGGTGGGCTTGTTCTGTATCTTGGTATAACGGAATCTCCCTCCATTCTCTGAATGGAACGTTTGCATTGCACCTGTTGCTTGCCTGAACTTTGCCATGATTCAGCACCTTTCAGAGCTCTATCCAGTTATGTGGGTACAGAACAACAATTATCCAGGCCACATAATCCAGCTGAAGTGTATATGTGTACACACTGCAGATTGCCATGGCTGGGTCTCCACTTGGATTGTTGCCCTACTCAGTAGCTTTTCTAATATAGTGGGGAACATCAGTCTTCAAAGGCGGGGGGATCCATCAATAGGGCAGCCACAAATCTATATGTATTGCAGCTGTAAAAATCTATTGGTTTGGCCATCATAGTTCTAAATGAATTTTCCATATTCTTTAGTATCAGTAAGAGCAAATACCTTTACACTTATTTATTCTCTCTTTCAGGTAGTACGAGATTACAATTTCCAGCTGTTCTTACAAGATAACTCGGTATTTCATAAACCACAGCCCTTCCAATTTCAGCCCTGTGACAGTGACACTGTAAGTGCATCATCATTTTTTAATACAATACCTCCTTTTCTGTGCTCGAAAAGGGCTGCAATCCAGAGAAGCTGTTTTGAAAGGAGAATGAGTTTATACAAAAATCTGTGCGCAAACTTCTACATGAACCTGATCCAAGGAATTGTAAAATCCACACTTCTCTTTGGAGACACTACTGGTGTGCTCTTTGGAATTTCACAAAATTGTACTGCTACCAGGGGCTACTAACAATCAGAGTTAGGTATGGTTGAGCCCACTGAACTCTGCATTAGACTGTGCCAAGAGCCTCTGAATGTTTTTTACCTTTTCATAGACATTCAGATCCCACAAGTGGTGGGAGAGCAGTGTCTTAATGGTCTGTCTCACTTTGTGTGTCCGTGTGCACGAGACATCACATTTGTATAAGGCCTTGCACATCTAGAGCTGTGCAAACAGGCCTTATTAGCACTCCGTCACATTGAGGTACAGAACTCTGAGACATGGCCTATTTGCTTGGCTACGGCAACTACAGCGAATATTTATATACCACTTTACAACAAATGTTCCCAAAGCAGTTTACATAGATATATATAAATTAAATATTTATACTTATTACAATATTTATATTTATTGCAATGCCTCCTTTTCTGTGCTTGAAAAGGACTGCAATCCAGAGAAGCCATTTTGAAAGGAGAATGAGTTAACACAAAAATCTGTGTGCAAACTTCTACATGAACATGATCCATGTAGCTTATTGCTATAAATAAATAGATAAATAAAAATGGCCCCATGCCCCCAAAGGGCTCACAGTCTAAAAAAGAAACATAAGATAGACCCCAGCAACAGCCACTGGAGGAATGCTGTGCTGAGGATGGATAGGGCCAGTTGCTCTCCCTCTGCTCAGTCAAGAGAATTGCTACTTTGAAAAGGGGCCTCTTTGCTTAGTTAGCAGGGGACTTTAGATATGTGCATGCAGGGTCCAGTGTTGTGCAGGGCAGGGTGCACCATGGAGAGGGGGGCAGATTGGCACCGTTCCATTTCCCTACTGTGTGTAGGATTTGAACCTCTGCTTTGCACTTATTGCTAAAAATAAAGCTTTTTTAATCTTATGTTAGCTTATATGCTTTAGTACTTTGAGAATGAGGGGGAAATCCATTCTCTATCTCAGTCAGCCTTGCAACTGATGTGTAACATTGCAACAAAGCTCTGTGTCTGATTCCATTGTCTCTAGCAAAAGAACTTCCCTGTGTTTGCCTTGTACGTGGTTTACACCCTGCTTGTTGCCTTGTGTGTTACAGGGTTGGAGTCCTTACTAAAGCTTTTTCACTCATTAAATTTATGGTAGAGCAATTCATAAATGCAGGAGAGGTTAAAAAGCTAATTGTTGCTTAGAGACTTGACAAGTTTAAATATATTGTTATTTGTATTTATTTGCAACTATTTATCCAAATAGTGCTTTCTCCAAATATCTGCAGGGGCTCATGGATGTTTGAGGATTCTCACTTTAAGCTACATAACTTACTAACGACACTTGTAAAATAGAAAGTACCAATTTAAACTTAAGTGCAGGTTTAAAAAAAAAATAAAAATTCCCCCTCAACTATTTTGGTAAACTCTACTTAGCAAAGCAAAGGACCTGGCCACTAACTTGAATGCTACAATTTCAGGAAAGCAAATAAGAATCAGACAGTCTTGCTGTGAATAACATGATTGCCCTTGAAGCTGAAATGTTATCTTCTGACTCTCTTCCACAACACAGATAAGCTGCTGTAACTTCTCCCCTGAAATCTCTAGGCAAATTATTTCCATCAGTTCCAAGGGTATATAAAAGGCAGTGGGCTGAATTTTCCCTGACTAACCATATTTGCCTAACTGTGTTTGCCTTGCAGTTCTAACTGTGTGTGTGTGTGTGTGTGTGTGTGTGTGTGTGTGTGTATTTTGTCCTTGTGCAACCTTTGACATTCAGAGTTTTAATGCCGTTCAACTGGTGGATATTGAGCCCTCACCTGTCAGTGCTCTGAGAATGACCTTAGTAGAGGTACATGGCAGCATCTGCTATCATCATTTAATATATTATGGTATTGCTGATGTGCATGCTGAATAGGGATATTACGGTATCATCTGCTTCCGCACATAGGTGGCAAACGAATGCATAACATGTTGAGAACTAAACTCGCCTTTCCAAGAATGAGATTTTAGCTAAACTGTCAAATTCCTGGTTAATGTTACTGGGCCAAACTGCCCATAAACTGTAGTTATTCAGAATCGGTAATGGAAGTTCTGGGGTGCCAGCAGTCTAATATCCAAAGTGGCTTCACTTCCTACAACAGGAATTACCTCACTCCAGTCACCTACAGGAAGGGGCATTTTACTCTACCTTTGATCTAAAGTTTCTGGGTTGATTAAGGCCAGGTAAAATAGTATTGGGAAGGGGAGTCAGCTGGTTATCCTTTGTGTATAGGGTGGAAATGCTTGAAACTAGCAATGTAACTGTCAAGATGAGACTCTTCCATGTAAGGAGGTGCAGCTGCTGGGAATGTGTAAATTATCCCAGTCAACACCTCTTAAATGCAAAGATGTTCCTTCAGTTGGTTCCTTAGAAGTCAGTACAAGGAGGTCAAGGGGCTAGATCATCCACAGATGCACTCTAAGAAGCATTTTATTTAATAAAAACAGGACAAGTCTTGCATTATCAAAAATACATCTCATGAAATTGGATCCAGGGTACCCATAGAGAGGTACTTACTACTTAATTGATCTTTTTGTGTGTGAAATTTCAAGATATAAGTTGATAATCAGACGTATTAAACTCTCTAAATTCTACATGTTTCCCTGAAACTTTCACATTCTTATTTCTGAGGAACAGGAATGAAAACCCTATGACTGTTATGCATTTTGAGTCATTTCATTCTCATCTTGTGTTGGAGCTGTTCAGAGTAAGCTGCTTTCTAAGTGTTAACGGGATATGCATGATTATTTTCATTGTGGAAGTTATGCAATGAATACTTTGGCAGTCTGCTGACCTGAACAAGACTGGTTTTCCCCAGGAAAGATTTCTACTTCATTTAAAAGAAGCTACTAACATAACTAGGACACTTCTTCCCATATAAAAGATTTCAGTAGCCTAACAAGGATGGGGTAATTGGAGTACAGTGGGTCATTTAATATTCACAGCTATTAAAACATTAAGTTATATCTTTTGTTTGTAATGATCAGGCAAGTGTTCAAGGTGAGAGTGGAAAGTAAGATATCTGTTGGTAGATTTAGTGAAAGCAGGAGGCCAGGCAGAGTGAGAACTTTGCAGTTTCATAGGCTGCAGACACAGAGCCAAACTCAGGAAAAGTATCTGTTTGAATACAGGTAGTGGAGGGAGGAGAGAATTGTAAACATGCAACTCTGTCCTGCTGCTATTAGTTGGGCTGCAGCCAGCAGGTTTTTATATTGCAGCTTCTGATCTGCTCACTTTAGGGCAGCAACAAAACTTGGGAGTTCCATTCATAATATGCAACTATCCTTGGTTTGCCAGATTTTCCCAGTCAATTTCCACCATTTCTATATTACTTGATTGCCTAACTAGAATCTCCCAGAAGGCAAGATTCTTCTTCTAGCATTTGTGTAGAGCTGGGACTAGGGCAAGAAGTGAGAGCTTGTGCTAGGCACAGAAATTGCTGTTAGAAATTACCACAAAGTGATTTTAACTATTGCGCTCTACACAGGAGGAGGAGAGGGGACTGATCGACCATTAAAATATTGCTGGAAATGGCACAAAATTGGTGATACTTGGCACAGGAGAAGGGTTGGACTAGACGTGTTATGCAAAGGCATGCTCTGGAAGCATGCTTCCAAACAGAAATACACAAGTATCCTTTTTGGCCAAAATAGCTGTACTGGGTGACCCCAGTTAGGTAAATGGTATTTGGGAGAGGACAGGTTCAGTTCCTCTTCTTCTGCCATTCTCTTGCTAAAAATCACTTCCCTGAAGCATCAGTAATCTTGGAATTGGATTTGTAATCAGAATAGGAGCATCAAAAAAACCTCCAAATATTAGGACTGGCATCTTGAACTAGAGCGGATCTGAAAATTCTCCTAAAAGCAATTAAAATTTGAGAGTGCAAGAAAGAAGAAACTAAACAGGCGAAATGTCTAGGGTTAGTTAGAAACTCCAGATTTTAAAGAACAATCTGTTGTATTTTTGTACCATCTTATCTAAAATCTGAAGATGGTTTCCAGTTTTAATCTAGCAATAATTAAAACCTAAAACACATTAAAATTACCATAAATAAAACTTTAAAACATCATAAACTAAAAGCCCGATAAAGCATGTTTGGTTTCAGAAGCTGTTTAAAAACAGCCAGAGATTGGGAGGTGGCTAAAAACATCGGCTTGATAGAGCCGACCACCAGAAGAAGAAGTCTAGCTCTTCTAGTGCAGTTTATGCTGCCGCCTGCAAAAGCACAACTTAAAGTGGTTGGTCAACGACCGTAATAAAGATTATTAACTTAAAGTGGAAAAAGAGAGAGAGAGAGAGAAACACAGGTACAGTGTAAAACAGATTTCTAAATAAGGAAAAGCACATCTGTTGCCACCAATAACCTGTGACAAGCTGCCTTTGCAGAAGCCATGCTGGTTCTCTCCTAGAAAGGCCTGTTCTTCTATGTGCTTTACAATTTTATCCTTGAGGATGCTTTCCATCAATTTGCCTGGAACAGACGTTAAGCTAACTGGCCTGTAATTTCCCAGATCGCCCCCGGATCCCTTTTTGAAAATCTGTGTTACATTGGCTACTTTCCAGTCCTTCGGTACAGAGCCCGATTGCAGGGATAAGTTATATATTTTAGCAAGGAGGACGGCAATTTCACATTTGAGTTCTTTGAGGACTCTTGGATGGATGGCATTTGGCCCTGGCGATTTGCTAGCGTTCAGTTTTTCCAGACAGTTTAGAACATCATCTCTTCTCACTTCTATCTGACTCGATTCATTAGCCTCCATCCCTGAAAAGCCTGGTTCAGGAACAGGTATATGCTCAGTATGCTCTGCTGTGAAGACGGACACAAAGAACGCATTTAGCTGCTCTGCAACCTCCATATCCTCCTTAATAATCCCTTTCACTCCCTCATTGTCTAATGGTCCAGCTGCCTGCCTGACAGGTTTCCTGCTTCTGATGTATTTAAAGAAGTTTTTTTTAATTCCCCTTGATATTTTTAGCTAAATGTTCCTCAAACTCTCTTTTTGCCTCCCTTATTGTCACCTTGCATTTCTTTTGCCAGAGTTTGTGTTCCTTTCTGTTCTCTTCATTTGGACAGGCCTTCCAATTTCAGAAGGAAGTCTTCTTCCCTTTTATGGCTTCCTTGATGGTACCTGTTAGCCATACTGGCACCCTCCTGGGCTTAGTGGTACCTTTCCTCCTTTTGGGTATACAATCTAACTGGGTTTCTAGTATTGTGGTTTTGAGTAAACTCCATGCATTCTGGAGCGAAGTGACTCTCCTGATTTTCCCTTTCAGTTTTCTTTTCACCTTTCTCCTCATTTTGGAGAAGTTTCCTCTTCAGAAATTCAAAGTGTCTGTGTTAGACTTCCTTGGTGATTCTCTCCCCACATGTATGCTGAATTTGATCGCACTATGGTCACTGTTCCCTAAAGGGTTGATGACACTGACATCAATCACCAGGTCCTGGGTGCCACTCAGAATTAAGTCCAAGGTTGCCTTCTCTCTGGTTGGTCCCAAGACCAACTGTTCTAGGACACAGTTATTCAGCATATCTAGAAATCTGACCTCTTTGTCATGACCTGATTGTGAATTTACCCAGTCTATGTATAGGTAATTAAAGTCACCCATTATTACAGCCCTGCCTCTCCTTGACGCCTCCCTGATTTCCTGCTGCAACTCCCAGTCACTGTCAGTGTTTTGATCCGGAGGGCGATAGCATGTCCCCAGTAGCACGATTCCTTTCAGGTCTTGTATTGTCACCCACAGGGTTTCTGTAGAGGACTCCAGTCCACCTAGGGTTTCTGTTTTGTTAGATTCTATTCGTTCTTTAATATACAGTGCTACTCTACCTCCAAGGCGCCCCTCCCTGTCCTTTTTATAGAGTTTGTATCCAGGGATAACAGTGTCCCACTGTTTCTCACTGTTCCACCATGTTTCTGCTATGCCCACTATATATATGTATGTGTTAGCAACCAAGCACTCCAGCTCACCTATCTTGGCTCAGAGGCTTCTGGCATTGGCATATAAGCATCTATATGCTGAATCTCTTAGCTGGTGTATGCTATCTTTATTCATTCATTCATTCATTCATTCAACACATTTTTATACTGCCCAGAATGCAAGTTCTCTGGGTGGCTTACAAGACAATAAAAACAACCAATAAAAAGATTAACACATTTCAACAATTAAAATTTAAAACATTAAAACACAATTAAAATAATATTTAATAAAAACCTGAGTGAACAAATGCATCTCAACTGCCTTTTTAAAAGTTGTAAGAGATGGGGAGGCTCTTATTTCAGCAGGAAGTGTGTTCCAAAGCCTCGGGGCAGCAATGGAGAAGGCCTGTCTTTCTTTGGACTCTTTGAGCAGCTGGCACAGCATTCTGTCTGCTCTTTATTTGATTCTGCTCTGTCTCCTTCTGTTTTATCCATTTTTTATACCCTCGCATCTTACAGGATGGCATCTGCCAAACCGGATACTGTCCAGCTCCTGTCAGCTATTCCCCTGTCGGCATCATTTTAAAAGCTGCTCTGCAACCTTTTTGATTTTAAGCGCCAGCAGTCTGGTTCCGTCTTGGTTCAAGTGCAGCCCGTCCCTTTTGTACAGGCCTTGCTTGCCCCAAAATGTATCCCAGTGCCTAACAACTCTAAATCCCTCCTCCCAGCACCAATCCATGCATTGAAACCCCTCAGCTCTGCCTGTCTTGCTGTACCTGCGCGTGGAACAGGTAGCATTTCTGAGAATGCTACCTTGGGGGTCCTGGACTTGAATACCCTACCTGTAAGCCCAAATTTGGCTTCCAGCACCCCCTGACTACATTTCCCCACATTGTTGGTGCCGACATGCACCATGACCGCTGTCTTCTCCCCAGCACTGTTTAGGGTCCTCTCCTAAACATTTGCCGGAATTGCTACTATATTTTCGCTTGCTGAGAACTTGGTGGAGAAAATGAGAGAAGAGTTTCAGATCAGCTCTGACTTTGATCCAGTGGAGAAAGCCAAAGGAAACTAGTGCAGAAACTTATAGGGGTTGACACAATCCTCATACTGTAGAAATAGGGAGAGAGGAAATGTTTAGTCAAATTTCAATTGACTAAATGTTAATATTGATTGATTAAGTGCCATCAAGTCGGTGTCGAATCTTAACTAACACATAGTTTCTTGCCAGGATGAGTTGTCTTCCACTTGGCCTTTAAGGTCTCTCAGTGGTACATTAATTGCTGTCGTAATCGAGTCCATCCACCTTGCTATTGGTTGTCCTCTTCTTCTCTTTCCTTCAACTTTCCCCAGCATTATGGACTTCTTAAGGGAGCTGGGTCTTCGCATAAGTATGTTAGTTTGAGCCTGGTCATTTGTGCCTCGAGTGAAAATTCTGGATTGATTTGTGCCATGATCCATTTGTTTGTTTTCCTGGCTGTCCATGGTATCCTCAAAGGTTTCTCCAGCACCAAAGTTGAAAAGCGTCAATACTTTTTCTGTCTTGCTTCTTCAAAGTCCAGCTTTCGCATCCATAGAGTGTCACAGGGAAAACCATTGTCCGAACAGTTCTAATCTTTGTAGGTATATAGAGCCTAATAATTAAAACAAAAACCTGCTAGGGAACAAGGTGAACTTCTTTTAATCAGAAGTCCCCAAAACTGCAGCAAAGAGAGAACTTTATTGTTAATGCATAGATAAGCATATTTGCAAGAGCATGGCAAATATAAGAGGAAATTCGCCAGCTCTTTGTTTCCTGGATGGAAAGGGAGGCCTCTTCCCTTAAGCAGCATATGATCCTGTGACAAAATGCTATAAACAACCAAGTATGTTGCCAAGATAATGGTTCCAAAGAGCTGAAACAAAAATTTTGAAGCAATTATTTCCTGTTTTTGCCAATTTAGATTATCTTCTGTTGGGGGTGTAGGGGTTTAACCCTGTATCAGCTAGCCTAATAAGGAATATAAAACTTGCTCAGGATACATCTGTTTGAGCCATTCTATCCAGGGCACAGAATGAGATCATAGACTTGGATGGGAGAATTCTAAGCAGTGCCACTTCAGACCACAGATACAATGGATTATATATTTTTTATTGTTTCTCCTGGCCAATGGATGCAAAGGCAATGATGTGATTTGCAAGCAGAGGAAACAGTGATGTCCTGCTTCATTATCCCTCCACTGTTGTAATCTATGTGGTTGCTAAGAGTCAACACCGACTTGACGGCACTTAATCTATCATTGTATTATGGAGACGGATATTCCTATATTTCCCTCCCTTGTAAATTATATCCATCATTCTGCTCCACTTGGTCGTGGTTTTCCCTGACTGGCCAGATAGGTGCTAATTTGAAGGTTTTTTCCCCTTCCTGGCAATCACCAAGCATGTTGATTTGCTGGTAAGTCTCTGGCCTCGTCCTTCCAGGTGTTGTGGTTTCCATTTTCCAATTTCAAGTTTTTTTCAAAAAAGGGAAATGTGAAAAATTTTGAAACAAATTGTGGGGTGGGTGGGTTTGTGAACATCGCTTGCTTGGATAGGCCAGAATCAACTGAATAGCATATCAAGTTCAACACATCCAAAAAGGCCTTGCCTCTGGGTATATTTAACAATAGCATCCACCCACAATTTCCATCACCACTTTTGAAAATGAGAAGACTATCAAAAGCAGCTTGCAGGAGGAGGCCTTAGTCTGCTGTCCAAAGTAGCACAGCCAAATACGCTACTGGGCAAGCCGAAGCTCTTTGCAGGAGGGGCCACTTTGGTAGAGCATGCTTTGCATGCAGAAGGTCCCTAGTATCTCCAAGTAGAGCTGGGAAAGGCTCCTGCCCGAAACCCTGGAGAACTGCTGCCAGGCATTGTAGCAGATACTGACCCAGACAGTTATCTGGCTCTGTATGAAGCAGCTTCATATGTTCATGTATGCCTAAATAGCTCTTTGGATCCCACTATGGCAGTTTCTATTTCTGCGTGCATATTGTAGAATCTAAAGTTCTCTCAAATAGATGTGGATTCCCCCTGCTAGCCAGTGCCCAAACTTTTTGTTCTGTTCTGTGTTTTACTAGAAGTAAAGTAAATAGAAGTTTTGGAGGGTTCAACGTTAGCAACTTCCTCTGGTACAAGTTGTGGTTAAGGGTAAAAATACAGTAATTCAGTTCACTAGATCCTTAACGGAAATCTTCTTCTAAATGGGGATTGTGGTGGGAGTGCAGAGTTTTGAATTCCCCCCGCCCTACATATTTTCTGATAAGCATTCATCAACTGAAAGTTCTCCTTTTGTATGTCTGAAGTTCCCCCTTTGGGGCAGGAGTCTAGAGCTTGGACAGGAGCCATGTGCCCTGCCTTTTGACTTATATATGCATGGTGCACATCTATCAGTAACAACAGAGTGAGATAGCCTCTTACAGACTCCACAGGTTGTGGAGACCACACCTCTCTGTCTTTTGTGTGTTGGTGGTGAGGGAGCTAAAGCAGTGCAGTTGTGAGGTGAGCACTCACAAGTGCTCTTTCTGTAGAGGGAAGGCCCCCACCATAGATGGCCATTCCCAAATGGCTTGGGAATAGGCATTGATTGGGGGTTAAGGTTTCCTTAAGCCAATTATTGTCACTATTTTTCAAGCAGGGACCACTTTGGCAAAAAGCCTTCAGTGCAAAACCCACAGTATGAGACCTCCATACAGTGCTGCACTTGCTTTAAGAGAAACGGAGCCCCATCATGCACGGAGCCTTGAGTGGTGCAGTCATTCCCAGCACTTTCCCCATAGAGGTTTATGGGGAAAGTGCTAGGAAAGACTACAGCTCCCAGCAATTTGTGTGGGCCTCCCAATATGGTGCTGGGGCTCAAGAGGGCTCAGTTTCTCTTAAAGAGGCTCCAGTACCGATGGGCGCAAAGCACAGAACTGTGCACCTCCACAGAGTGTCAGCAGGGCTGTGTGAAGTATTCAGCATTGACCAAAGCTTTGGATAGGCCTAATAGACAATGAGGAAGGCACCCTTCTTAGGAAGGGAGCTACCACTGGCGTGCAGACCTTGCAATGAAGAGCATTGTCCTTAAACCCTTGATTTTGAACTGTTGGATCAGGATCTGCAAGAGGCCTATACCCTGATGCAAGGTGTCCAGGCCAAATATTTTCTTGGTTAGGTTTAATCTTTCTCTTTTTTTTAAGCAAGGAAAAAAGTAGTAGGAAAAAGAAGGGGAGACAGACATCATACAGTAAACATATAAATTTAAGTCCCATATTTCAGGTTAGGTCTAAAGATGGATCCTGGAACTGAAATAGAGGCTGCTGGTCTTAAGCCTTTAAGAAGTACACTGCAGCAAAAGGAAAAACGTAACTGTGAAGTTAGGACCATTCTTCTATCCCCGCTTCAGTTTGGGTTTCATGGAACTCTTGGGAAGGTAGTGAATAGATGAGGAATGAAAATAGTCTCATTAACAAAGCTGGCTATTTATATGAGGACATGAGTCACTTTGTTCTGTGAAACCTACAGGGCTGTGAACACCCTCATTTACAAAAAAGACTCTATTTTTTATTTGTTTTGTTTTTTGCAGTCGTCCTCGGACAGTCAAGGAGTCTGTAGTTTATGTGCCAAGACTCTTTCAAAGATGCTGCTTCTTCCCACACACACACACCACCACCACACCCCCAGCCTCAGCACTGGGAATGCTTTAACAAGAACCTTTCTTCTGCTCCTATTTAAGCAGCAGCACGTTGCTTGTGCAAAGTGTGAGATTCTGACGCAGCTGCTGTGATAGTTGGCTTGTCTGCACAGAACAAGGAATTGTTGGGAGTCTCTGTGCAGCCTTTTCAGTGAGTGCGTTGCTAACAGAAGAATACATTATCCTGCTGCTGCTTTAGGGGAGTTTAATAAAAAGGTAGTGTGTTCCAGAACTCAAAAACTAAGCCAAAAAAACAGGTTCAAAATGAGAGAGGAAACATGCAGCGCAGTAAATTCAGCTGCACTTATTTTTAAAGGCAGCACTCTGAACAATAAATCATGCATATTCCTTCCCTCAAACAGGAGTTGGGTCATAACATAGGTCTTGCAGTGGCAAGATGGCACAGAAGCTTTCATCATGTCCGTCCAAAACGATGGCTGAGATTTTTTGTTCTACTTTGTGCGGTGGTCAGCATGTGGTAAATGCTTGTTTCTGTTGGGATTTTTCTGTATTTTGCCATGATCAGCTGGTCTTTCCCTTTGAAGATGTTTACAACTTGTTGTGCTCTCACTAATCTGTGAGCAGTTCCTCACACTCTAAACTCTTATCGGATGAGGAGATTGGGGATGAACGGAGCTTTCTCATGAGTAAAAGCTAAAGGTTGCATCCCAAGCCTTGCAAGTTGCATTCTGCATTTTTGCATGGATACATATTCACTCTATCTTTCTGCCTTTCTGTAAGACAGCTGCTGCACCTATAAATATACTAGTGAACCGAATCGAGAAATACAGGCTATGGCCCAGTTCTCACAAACAGCTGATGAGGTGATAAGCCTATGTTCAGGCTTTACCAATTCAGCCTGTAACATTGGTGGGGGTTCGAATGAGGGAACACTCCTCCATATCTAAATAAAATCCCAGCATGTTTTGGGTTGGTTTTTTTTTTAAGGCATGGCCAAGTGGAGGCTATACTAGGACTGCTTCTCTGTATGCAGGGATTATCATTGACAGATGAGCACTCCATCATGTGAACCCTCATCAACCATCTGAAATGCAATCCAGGAACAGAATTGCAATCTCATCTTCTGTTTGAGAGCTAAGCTATAGCCTATATTCTTATGAGCAAATCAATTTGAGAATCAACATATTGGTGCTTACGTGTTTGGTTCTGCAAACAGCCAAGCTGGACCATGTCCAGAGCCAAGTCATTTTGAGGACAGTTCTTATCTCTCTTTTAAAAAACAAAAACAAATTGGTCATCCCTGAGCAAAATGCTTAAAATGCAGTGGGCAATAAATTACCATAACTTCACCTTGAGATCTCCTTCCCTTTTGTTTCTGATGTCTTTCCTTCCTCCCCACCCCATGCTTGGGGACACTGTTAATGGCCACATCTGTGGAGGGATCTATAGTCTTAGAACAACTTTTCATGTTACGCTGTTCATTTTACATTTCCCTGTTTGAGAGTTCCACTTAAGGGTTATGCCTTTCTGACTGAAGGTTTCCACTGTATATCATATCTGAGCTCCACCCATTCATTTCTGATACTTCTACTCCACTTTTGTTCCCATTCCAGGCGGGGTTCATGTGGCCGAGTGAATATGCACGTGAAGGCATTATGCTGTTTATGTAGGGGAATGCTCTTTCAAAGGCTGACTTTTTAAATGCACTCTATAGAGCGTGTACTGTAACCTACACTGGGACTCTTAAGGCAGAAAGTGACTTTAATTAGGTTAGCTTTTTGAACTCTTTATTTGCCCTTTCGGGCCAAGACAGGGGAGAGTTACTTGGAACCAAGAACCAACAATAAATACTGGCACCATCTCTGCAAACATGCATCCCTGTTGGAATCTAGTAAGTAGGGCTAGAGTCGAACTTATAGCCCACACAAAAGGGAGGAGTTTTCAAGAACGGTTGGAATTCTTGTGTCTTAAGAGACCATAGCAGAACAAGCCATGTGCCCTGTGTTTAACAGCACATTTCTTCTGAGAGAGAAATGTTCCTAGAAAACAAGGAAGCCGAGAGCACTGTCAAGGGTGCCATACTAGCACATGTCAGCCCCATCGTACTTATCCTAGCAATGTTCCTTGTTCACTACAAGGAATATAAGCAGTGGTTTGGAATGAGATGCTCAAGCAAAATCTGATAGCAGTGGAGTGAAAGCCCCTTTTCTGATATTAAGGTACAGTTGTAGAACATGCCATTAACACATTCCCCACACTAACATTTTGAAGCCTTTATTAGCTATTGTTCAATCAGGCATGTGTATGAATCCCATCTCTTCATTCCCAGATTTGGGGAAAGAGAGAATCTGGGTTGAATAGGAATTTTCCTTAACAGTGATGGTTGTAAAGCAAAGTGGGAACAGGTATCTATCTAATAAATATCTCTAGGTGGTGTACATAATCCAAATTACAATATAAAAATAAAATAAAATAAAACACTTTGACAGAATAAAAACCATTAAACAATTTCACAGAATAAAACAATTAAACAGATTAAAATTATTTTTAATTAAAAGCCTGAGAAATAGGTGTTTCTTAAGGGTCTTTTTTACAGCAATCAAAGAGAGCCAATGTGGTGTAGCTGCTAGAGTGCTGGACTTAGACCAGGGAGACCCGAGTTCAAATCCCCATTCAGCCATGAAACTAGCTGGGTGACTCTGGGCCAGTCACTTCTCTCTCAGCCTAGCCTACTTCACAGGGCTGTTGTGAAAGAGAAACTTGAGTATGTCATACACCGCTCTGAGCTCCTTGGAGGAAGAGCGGGATATAAATTTAATAATAACTAGCCAACCCTGCACAGAGCATCTGTGCGGCGCGTTGGTTCCGGCTGTTTCCCCCTCCCTCTTCCTCCTTCCCCGGTCTCTCCTCTCTTCCCCTTCCCTCCGGCCTGCAATCTCTAGCCCTCCTTCTCTCCCATTCCTCCCCCCACACAGCCAAGAAGGGCCCCACTGCCACCGTTTTTTCTTCCGCCTGCCGCCACCACGGCTTTTTTCTCCCCCCACCCACCCGCTGCTGCTTTTCTCTCCCCCCTCCTCGCCCGCCGGCCGGCCACTGCCAGCACTTTCTTCCCCCTCTCCTCCTCAGACCTCCTCACTTCAGAATTCTCGCAGCGTGTCGCAAGAGTTCCACCGCCAAATCCTGGGCACGCATGTCCCAAGAGAATGAAATATATAAATAATAATAATAAAGATGGAGAAGCTCTTATTCTAACAGGGAGTGCCTTCCAAAGCCCTGGGGCAGCCACAGAGAAGGCCCGGCCCTGAGTCGCTATCAGAAAAGGCAGCAGCAACCGTAACCAACCTCCCCAGATTATCTTCAACGGCGGCAGGGTTCATGACAAAGAAGGTGCTCTCTTAAGTACCTTGGAACAAAGCCGCTCAGGGCTTTATAGGTAATAACCAGCACTGTGTATTTGCTCAGCAGCTTGTGCAGTTCTTTAAAAATCAGTGTGTTATGATCGCTTCAGGTTGTCCCAGAGACCAACCTGGCTGTCACTTTCTGTACTGATTGTAGTTTCTGGACTATGTACAAAGGCAGCCCCATATAGAGTGCATTAGTCAAACCTGGAGGTTACCAGCATATTTACTACTGCTTTAAAGGCATTTACCTTCAGAAATTGGGCATAGCTGACATATTGGCCGAAGCTGGGGAAAAGCGCTCCTGGCCACGGCCTCTACCTGAGAAACCAGAGAGAGTTTGGAATCCCAAGCTATGTACCTGATCTTTCTGGGAAGTGTAACCCCATCCAGACCAAGGAGTTATAAACCATTTCTCAGGTCTTAACACACACACCTCCCATCAGTACCTCCATCTTATTTGGATTCAACTTCAGTTTGTTATCCTTCATCCAGCCATTATTGCCTCCAGGCAGGCATTTAGAGAAGTTATGCTATTTCCAGATGAAGCTGACACAGAGAAATAGATTTGGGCATCATCAGCATATTGATAACACCCTGCACCAAATCTACTGATGATCTCTCCCAGTGGTTTCATGTAGATGTTAAAGACAGTATGGAGCCTTGTGGAACTCCATAAAGTCACTTTGCAGAGCAACAGTCTCTAAGTGGCACCATCTGGAATCTAAGAGGTAGGAATGGAACTGCTGTAAAACAGTGCCGCTGAATCACACTGCCCTCAGGTGTCCCAGAAGGATACCATGGTCGATGGTATCAAAAGCCGCAGAAAGATCCAAAAGGATCAGCAGAGTCACACTCCCTCTGTCAATAACTAATTAAAGATCATCCATCAGGCCGACCAAGGCAGTCTCCACCCCATAGCCAGCTCAAAAGCCAGTTTGAAATAGGTCTAGATAATCTGTTTCCTCCAGGACTGTCTAGAGCCGAGAGACCACCACCCTCTCAATCACCTTGTCCAGCCATGGGAGATTAGAGATAGGCCTATATAGTTGTCTAACTCCAATGTTAGGTCCAATGTAGTCCAATGGGTCTAATGTAGGTTTATTCAAGTACGGTCTAATGATAGCCTCCTTAAGACAAAGAGGCATCCTACCCTCCCTCAGAGAAGCATTTATTATGCTTACTAGACCCTCTCCGATAATCTGATTGTTAGATAAAATAAGCCAAGTTGGGCAAGGGTCAAGGGAGCAGGTGGTAGGATGCACAGCCCGAAACAGCTTGTCCACATCCTCAGGAATCGCAAACTGAAAGTGATCCAGTCTGACCACATAAGAGAGGTTGTTGGATACCACCAAAACAGACTCTGCCCTAATTGGAGATTCCAGTTCAGCCCGAACATAAGAGATTTTGTCCATGAAAAAATAATTAAAAGCGTCACAGCAGGTAACTGATGGCTCCATGTTTGGATTCAGGGGCGGGGGGGGGGGCTCTCACAACCCTAGACAGCTCTGCTGGACATGAAATTGTGGATGCAATGAGGGCAGAAAAGAATTGCTGCTTTGCCACACGTATTGCCAGAGCATAGATCTTCAGATGTGCTCTATCTTATAACCTATCAGATTAGAGTTGAGTCTTTCTCCATTCGTACTCTAGTCATCTACCTCACTGCTTCAGCTCCCTAATTCTTCTGAATACTGCAGAGCTAATTTTGAAGCAGGTCAGAGAAGATGCTTAGGAATAATTGTGTCTACTGCTCTGTTGAGTTCGTTATTCCAAGTTCGCGCCAGAGCATCAACAGAATCATTGGCAGAGCCAACTCAAAACCCTTCCAAGGCTCCTTGGAATCCTATTGGCTCCAATAATCTCCTTGGGTAGACCAACCTAGTGGGCCCTTCATCCCTGCAGAGGTGGGTTGTGATTGCAAGTCCTGCCTTAACCAGATGATGGTCTGTCTATGATAGTGGGGAAATAACAGGAGTCCCCAGCCATGGAACACCACCCTGATCAGAGTAAAAGACCAAATTGGGCATGTGACCACCAACATCCGTTGGTCCAAAGACTATAGACCATAGTTGTCATTGTCTCTCTGAACCTGAGCCGCTCCTGACAACCCAGTCCCATAGTGAACACTGAAGTTCCTCACCACCAACAGTCTGGGCAACTCCAATGCCTGAACAACAGGGTGATCTGTACACCAACAGTAGTTCCAGTCTATTCTTGGTCCCTAGGCATTGGTACAGACACTCTATATGGCCCAGTTGCCTTACAGCGCTCATGGTAAGGGAGACAATGTTCTTGTAAACCACAGCCATACCACTTCCTCACCCACTCACTTGCTCCACCACAGAATATCCTACTGGGAGAAGATGGGACCAGACCACTTGCCTCCCCCAACCAGGTCTCCGTAATGCATAGCAGGTCAGCTCCTTCATCCAAAATCAAATCATGGTTGATCTCTGGGTTTGTTTTTTGGACTGACCTGGCATTACAAAGTATCAAGGTAATGCTCTGTGAGTGATTGGCAGTGCTCCCCAAGGTCAAAGAGCTGATAGGCCAGCTAGAAGGGGAAACCGCTGATTTCCCCTTCCCCTGTAATAGCCTGCTGACTTACTAACACCATGTCTTTGTCACTTCCCCACTACTACTGGAATGGCCACCCCAGAGTCGCCCCCCCATCTCTGGTCAACCAAAGACACATACCTATACCAAACACAACCAATAATAAGGCAACAATACACCACTGTCGGAAGTCTTGCCCCAGCCCTCAGTCTCACCACCAAAGCAGAAGAAAGGGCATGCCCTTAGCTCTTGTCTGTGGGTTTCCCAGAGGCATCTGGTGGACCACTGTGGGAAACAGAATGCTGGGCTAAGAACATAGGAAGCTGCCGTATACTGAGTCAGACCCTTGGTCCATCTAGCTCAGTATTGTCTACACAGACTGACAGCGGCTTCTCCAAGGTTGCAGGCAGGAATCTCTCTCAGCCTTATCTTGGAGATGCTGCCAGGGAGGGAACTTGAAACCTTCTGCTCTTCTCAGAGCAGCTCCATCCCCTGAGGGGATTATCTTACAGTGCTCACATGTGGTCTCCCATTCAAATGCAACCAGGGTGGATACAGCTTAGCTAAGGGACAAGTCATGCTTGCTACCACAAGACCAGCTCTCCTCTCTTAAATGAGCCTGATCCGGCAGGGCTGCCGTTGTGTTCTTAACAGACAAGCAGCCAGGAGGGAGGCAGGGAGAGACCACAGCCACAGCTCAGACTGTTCTCCCAGCCCAGAAGGGAGGAAGGGTAGGGAAGCTAGATAGAATAAATTCGTACCTCTCAGCATCTCCTTCTAGTTGCCTTCTGGTCTGCCCCCAGCTTTGCTCCGCTCTCAGTGTCTCCTTCAAGTATTGAGATGGATAGTGAGAAAAATGATTAAGGAAGAGTTGGGTAACTTTCTGTCATTTTTAAAAAAGAAACTAGATTGAGCCACCATCACGAGCAGATGTAGCCTTTATGGTCTCTTCTAGTTCTGTGTTGGAAATAAAGGACATGCACTACTTTCAGGAAAGAGATGATGGAGACGATATCCATTTGTTCTAAAGCACGCTGTTGCATAACTGCACAAGATAATCTGATGCTTCTGAGAAGAGGATGAGAAAACAACCATTACAACAGGGAGGACTTGTCTCTTTACTTGCCTTGCCTGCAAGATTGTACCATTGCAATAACTCAGCTCTTCTACCTAGACTACCTTTCCTTCGTGTGGTGATTTCCCAATGAAGTTTTTTCGTTTTCTCACATACAATAGCCTGCAGTTGACAGCATACTCGTTTGTCATAAAAATCAGCCCAAACATCCCTGCTCCAGGCATTTATGCTCATTTGATTTTCCCATCACAAGGGCATTCCCATGGTTGAATTCCTGTGATGAGCTTCATAGTGTGAGAATCATCCTGCAGTGAGAGAAATGCAAATAGACAATTGCATGTGCTTGTCAGTTGCTGATACTGATCGGAGCTGTGTAGGGAGCCTCATGCCTTGTTTTTGTTTTGGATAAATGCATGGGCTAGTTTGGTAGCTATTTAAGATCTCTGCTGAATCATTTATTATTTGGGGGGGGGGTTGGTTAGGTGCACCAGTCTAGTTGCTTATAAAACAAAGATCTTTTGGAAAATGCAATGCAAAATAAAATTTAAATTTGACAAAATAATAGTACTGCCCCCAAATGGCCTGAGGCACCTTATTTCAGTTCTGCTACTATAGGAATCTTATATTAAAGAGACTCCATCTTCAAGTATATAGACACCTATTTTAAAAGCTGTCTTGCTTTGAAAAGCAGTAAAGAGAAAATTGCCCTGCTCTCAGATCTCCCCCCGCCCCTTCCTATGACAGCTCACAGACAAGCAGGGCTTTTTCTGGGTATAAAATTGCCTTTCCATGTCTGGTTTCATATAACAAGAAACCAGGAAAAGCCCTTTTTCAAGTGTCTTCTGTATGTGAGCTAAATAAAACTTGTGAACAGACTAAGAAGGATTTCATGGGTGGAGGAATCGGGTCCAAGAAGTCCACCTATTCACTTGCTGCTTTTTGTGTGTGTGTGTGTGTGTTTCAGAGTCGACAACTGGAATCTGAGACCGGGACAACAGAAGAACACAGTCTGAACAAGGAAGCCCGAAAATGGGCCACGCGTGTGGCGCGGGAACATAAAAACATTATTCACAGTCAACGGGTGGGTTGAAAAGAAATAGAATGCTGGGGGCGGTGGGGAGGGGTTGATGGAAAAGACGCTTGAAGTCTCCTGGTTACTTGCCGTAAGTAGTTAGGCTTTACCAGTGGACGACTCCTGTTTGCCTGGAAATCTCCAGAGCTGTAAAATGTGGTGCATGAGCACAACCCAGCATTTTGTCTTTACATGCATGTCAAGTGTTCTTTATACATGCAGCAGGGTTCGTCTCTTTCTTTACAAAACTGTTCCATGCACCCTTTGCATCACAATCTGCTGTTTAAACTCTTGCAAGTTTTAAAGGTGCTTTGCAATACTGTTATATGAATTCAGGCACCCAATTTAAAGAATTGGAACAAAAGCCTCACTGTGTAGGGGGGTCTCTGCTTCATTTTTCTCTGGAACACAGACAATCTTAATATATTGAGCAGTCAAAAGGATCACACATTGTTAAAAAAATGTGTAGCAGTTACTGTTGCAGAGAGAAACTATGTTGGGGGAAATCTGATGGTAGATTCTGCTAGAAGCTTATTGAACAGTGAGGATATATGTGTGTGTGCTAATGATCAGGGTGCAGTAGTTGACACTCAGCAGAGCTGTTCATCCCCATGTCCTTCCGTATGTGGTTATGGACCCTCCCTTGGTACTCTTCAGAGAGTCCTAAACTGCTTCTTGAACTCTCTGGCAAACAGTGGTTTTCTTTTCAAAAGAAGGAAAGTAAATGAGAACAAACGTAGTTTAATCCACCACCAAGTGGGGGTGGAGGCTGACAAACAGGACAAAAGAACGTGACTGGCCAGGCTGGACCAGAAGTGCATGTTTGTGTGGGGAAGTTAGTGGCCACTTTAAGGCAAAGAGAAGTAAGGGAGGGGAGAGTAAAAGAGGGTAGTTTCCAGCAGAGAAGTGAGAGGAAGGTGGTTTCCCCCTTCTGCCCACTGTTTCCTCACTCCCAGTCAAGTACTCTTACCCTGCTCATCCAGTCACTATAGGGAAGGTTTAATCCAGGGTCCCCAGACATCTTGGCTCCCCAGGTGTTCTCAAACTACAAGCCCCACCAAAGTGGCCAGAGGCCACTGTGGCTGGAGATGATGGGGCTTGTAGTTGAGCGCCTGGGGACCCGTTTGGGAGCCCCTGGGCTAAATGGCGGCTGCTCATCTGCATAGCCATCCACATTCTGTGACTAAAGGAAGCTGCTTCCATGGAGGCACATTCCACATAGCTCACCCTGTGGCTTTGCCCTTGTTTGTACTGAGAGTTGCTGTATTCGCTCTAAGGCAAGCACATGTGCAGGCGTGCACAAGTCTTTTATGTCCGCTCAGTTTATTTTAGATCCCGCTCAGATTGAATCAGGAAGGTCCCACACTGAATATGTGTATGCGCATACTGCCTTGATACTGCTGCCCAGAACAAAACTCACTCTGCACACAGGTGAAAAAGATTAGAGGGAACACTGGTTGCAAAGTTTATCTTTCCTAAAGTAAAGCACTACCTGATTCTGCAAGATGAATTAACTAATATTTGCAATTATTAAACCATTGTAATTTTCAGTCATGTTGGCTTTAACCTTAAAAGGAATGCCTAGATTTACGGGTTGTATATTTTTCTTTATGAGCACTGTGTTGCCACTTTTTGCTGCAACGTCATCTTATTCAGATGTTTTAGTTTTTTAAAAAACATTACATGCCTGTGTTTAGTTTATGAAATTCAGTATTTTTCCTGGTAGGTATTCTTGGCATGGTGCATCTTTATACCTAATTATATAGCACTATCAATGTACATTACATTTCACAGAGTAGCAAAAGCAAGCAAGCAAAAAAAAAAAGGCCTCTGCTTCAGGGATTTTGTAATTTGTTTGGATTACTTAATCTCTGGAATTCTTTATCACAGGATGTAGTGATGGCCACCACCTTGGATGGCTTCAAGCTGGCAAGAGACAAATTCATGGAGAATAGTTATATCAGTGGCTACTACTGTAAGTCTGGATGGCTGTAGGCTGCCTCCAGGCTCAGAGGCAGGATACCTCTGAATCCCAGTTGCAGGGAAGCAACAACAAGAGAGAGGGCATGCCCTCTCTTGACTGTGAGGCTGCCCGGAGGCATCCAGTGGCCACTGTAGGAAACAGGACACTGGACTAGATAGGGCCTGTTCATATGGACAGTGGGGAGACTAGAGTGGAGAGCAAGTAAGTGGGAGCAGCAAAAGCAAACCAAGAGGTGAGTCTGAGCAAACATGATTGGTTGGAGATGAGGACGGAGAGCCAGGTCAAAGCCCTTGCAGAAAATGTGGAATCTGAGGTGGAAGTGAGAGATGAAAGTGTTCAGGGAAGGGCGCTCCAGACATAAAGGACAACAGCAAAGACTGGGAGGGGCTATTTAAGTCTCTGGCATGTTCTTTTTTGGTCTGTGGCTGACCGTAAATCAGGATGGTGGTAGGCTTCCAGCATTCTGGTTTACTTGTTAAGAGACCTCAACCTCAGTGTTCCTCAACCTTTTAAATAGCAACTACCCCAACCTCTGAAAAAATTAAGTGCCACCCCAATTTTCCAATGGGATTTATATTTACAGTAATGTGTGCCGAATGTTGGAAGGAGGACTGTGTATATAAAGCTCTGAGATGCCATATGTGCAATCTAGAGTGTTGGTAGGTTTGCCACCTTCGTGCCTGGGGTGCACAGCTTGAGCATGTGCCTGGCATAGAGGTAGATATTGGCCAAAGAAGGACTGAACCCAGAGCCACGCAAAACTCAGCATGCCAAATTATTGCTGAGAAATATAAAACGCCACACACAGCACAACATGCCAATGTTTTTGCCATTGTTTTGAGACACAGAGACTAATTCTAGGTCATAACCAGTAGCAAAGGCAAGCAGGCACTCCTGTCTCTATCCTCCTCCCTGCACTGCTTTCCCCTCATCCCTTCCTCCCACTTGTGTTTCACATATCCCCAAGGACACATGTAAACATTTTGAGAGACTATGCTCTACCCGAGAGATTGGTGTAAGCTTTGGATTCCTTCCAGGATCAGCAGTTAGCAATATTTTAATAGCAGCAAATTAACATGCATATTTCCTCCCTTGTTATTCATGGCAGACTCTTGAGGAGTTAGAATGCCATGGGCCTGTGGTGTCGGAACAGAGTCGAGCAGAACTGGAACAAAAGATAGATGAAGCCAGAGAGAGCATCCGCAAAGCTGAGGTGAGAGCAATAGAGTTCTAGTGTGTTATCAGATGTTGAGAGTGGAAATGCATATTATGGCAGCTGCCCTGTTGTCTTCCATTGATGGAATTGGAGCAGTTGGGGGGAGACAGGGCAGAAGTTTTGGTTGGGTTTTGTTTTTGTCTTTCATTTTTGTGTGACTGCTTCAGAACTTGCTAAAGGGTTAATGAGGTCTGTTTCAGATTGATAAGATTTAGAATAAACATGAGGCTGCAAAAAGAGAGAATGCCCCCCCTTTTTCCTTTAAAAAAAATAATAAATAACTAGGCAGTACTGTGTTGATAAGGTTTATGGCCAGTGATTCAAGAAACCTATTGCTAACAACAGGAACTGATCCTGCCAGGTTTCTTGGCTGACTGGGCTGCAGTAATTAAAGCAGTCGAAGCACAGGTGGGGAGAAATCTAACTTTAGTGCTATTAACTCCCATGTAGCTTCAGCAATCAAGGTGTTGGCTGCAAATTACAGGTGGGAAGGAAGGTTTTACGGAGCAGAGACCATAACCCTGTCTTTCTAAAGTCAATGTCTTAGGGAAATAGTAAATACTGCATACTGTGGTCTCCTCGAGTCACTGGTGTTACTTCACTTCTGTTGCCCTCCAAAAGAGTGTAGTTGTGATTGCAGAACCACTTTGTGCCTGTGAGGGATTGTCATGTCCATGAAGCTTTGGTCTTCTCTGCTTGTTTAAAGCTTTTTTTTAGTTCTGGTAGTGCCTGCATTTTGCGTTCTGCCCCGTGTGGATCTGATGCTGGCTTCCTTCAAAGCCTGGCTTGCAGAATGGAACAAGACCACGGATTTGCTTTCTCCCTCATGCTGATCGCCCTGGAACGCGAAGGGGAGGGACAGTGCAGTTCCAAAGACTGGCTCTTGATCTGCGGACCACTGTTTGCAGGCAGCCCGCACTATTTGTATCTTTCTTACAGTTCAGGCAATTTAAAAGGTGATCTCTCAGATATCAAATGTGTGATCACTGAATCTTGCGAGAGAGTATTTATAGTAGTAGTAAAAAAAAAAAGTTTGCTACATTTAAGAGAGATGAGCCGGCAACTTTCCCTGCTCTGCCTTTGTGTGAACTCCCACCCTTCTCTATCAGCAACTATTTCGAGGACTTTGTCAGGAAGTCTTTTGGTATCAGAATTCAGGTTTTTAAAGTCCAGGCTGTTCAAGAGCTGTTAATTCCATGTTACTGGACAGACAAGTGGAGTGTGTTGTGTCCAGATACGTCTTTTCTGTTGCTGAAGTGTGCAACAGTACTGGCTGTGCAAGTACAGGATGTGGCTAGACTGCCACTTTCTGAGCTACATCAGGTGTGGCAGCCACATACTTTTGTGGAGACCAAGAACGTAGGAGCTGCTATCCGGTTTAGTTATGTTGCAGCTGGATGACTGTAATCCAATATCTTCAAGATAATAGATGTAATTAAATTAAATCCCTAAATGGCCATGGTGTCTGCAGAAATGCCTCCATGCATACACACTTTCATGTTGTACTGAGATTACTCGGGGAAACTGTCTTGCATCCCTTTGGGAAGTGCATTCAGCAGCTGCCTTCTTCATGATAATGTTCAGAATGCCTTCCCTAAGAAACTCTTCCCGTGCCTGATTTCTCCCCCACCCCCCAAGGTTTAGGAGGCAAGTTGAGGCATCTTTATTTCACCTAGCTTATGGCACAGATTGAATAAATGGATCTGACCCACAATTTTGCTGACTGTTCTGAATTTTACATATTTTGATTTGGTTTTGTTCCATTGATGATGATTTGATGTCTTATTGATATTTTAACTGTGAATCAGAGTAAAAGCCACAAGAGTAGATGCATTATTGACACACATATTTTTCACATTTTTGCTATAATGAATATGGGGAGAACTCATGCCTCTGTCCTGTGAAGAGATGCACAAATGTCAGTACAAATCGGGGAAATGCACAAGTTTACCCCTCTGAGTATTTTACTGTAAGCACTAGGTGGATACACAGATCACTGGTGCATATACGTTCCCTGCTTAGAGTTTAACATCTACAGTCCCTTAACAAAAAGAGGAGTCTAAATAAGCTTCAGGTGAGTATCTTCATACTCATAAGCAGGGCTGCTCAACTTTGGCCCTCCTGCAGATGTTGGCCTACAACTCCCATCATCCCCAGCAATTGGCCACTGTGGCTGGGGATTATGGGAGTTGTAGTCCAAAAACAGCTGGGGGGCCAAAGTTGAGCAGACCTGCTCATAAGTATATGCAAAAAAACCTGGCTGCTCGTCTGTTTTAAAATAAACATTGGTAACATTTACCTTATATCACGAGAATTACCAGTTTCAAACAAACATGCAGTAAGGAAGAGGGAACATACTCTCAGGATGTGCCTGCCCCGCTCAAGGGTCCACTGAATGGCTAAGTACAGATGATAACATTTGCATAGGGCCTGCATGCATAAACTCTAATGTGTGGAGGCCCCAACTGTGCATGTTTGTCAACTTACATAAAAGCCAGGAAACGACTGGAGGAGATCTGGTCTTGTGGTAGCAAGTGTAAATTGCCCCCTTTACTAAGCAGGATCCACCCTGGTTTGCATTTGAATGGGAGACTACATGTGTGAGCACTGTAAGATCTCCCCCTTAGGGGAATGGGGTCGCTCTGGGAAGAGCACCTGCCTGCTTCCATGCAGAAGGTTCCAATTTCCCTCCCTGGCATTACCAAAAGAGGGCTGAGAGAGACACCTGCCTGCAACCTCGGAGAAGCCTCTTAGTTCAGCTGAACTGGTTGCTTTGATGATAGCACTAATCTTTTGTAAACTGTTTCCTTGTACTTTGCATGGGTTGTAGTCTGTTAAGTCGCACTTCACTTCTGCTTACTCTGAATTTCAATGCATGTCCCTAATTTTTAACATCTTGGTGTTGGCTTATTTTTGCTGCTATCTTTTCACCTCGGTGCTAGTTGCTAGTTTTAAGTGTGGTTCTCAGCACATAATAATGGTGAGAAAGTCTAAACTTAACTCTGTGTGTTTTGGGGATGAAAATAAGGATATCAATGAGAAAATGCTATCATACTTTAAAAAAAATTTTTTAAAAACCCACCTGCTTCTGTCATGTGCCTTTAGAGTAGAAAACCTTTCGGGGGCGGGGGGAGGAGATGCAAAAGTATTGAATGTTTTTCTCAACAAGAGATCTGCTGGATCACGCCAAAGGATCGATTAGTCCACTGTCCTCTTTCTAAGAGTAACCACCCAGGTTACTATTAAGAAGAACATTGATAAAACCAGAATGGGTTCAGAAGAGGACAACAAAGATGTTGAGGGATCTGGAAGCCAAGTCCTCTGAGGAATGGTTGAAAGAGCTGGGCACGATTAGCCTGAAGAAGAGGACTAAGGAAAGATGTGGTAGCCATCTTCAAATATCTGAAAGGTTGCCACATAGGAGATGGGGAATTGCACTTGAGGACAGGACTAGAATCCATGGATTGAAATGACAAGGAAGCAGATTCAGACTAGACATTAGGAAGATTTTCCTAACTATAGGATGCCTCTGAGTACCAGTTGAAGGGGAGTAACAACAGCAGAAGAGAGTGCATGCCCTCAGCTCTTGTCTGTAGGCTTCCAGTGGCATCTTGTGGGCCACTGTATGAAACAGGATGCTGGACTAGATGGGCCTCCTTCGGCCTGATCCAGCAGGGCTGTTCTTATGTTCTTAGTAGTGGAACAGCCTGTCTTATGCAGTGGTAGGTTCTCTTTCACCAGAGGTCTTCAAACCAAGGCTGGGCAGCTACCCTTCAGGGATGCTGTTGCCGTTTCCTGCAGGAGGTTGAACAAGAAGGCTTCAGAGGTCCCTTCTAACTCTAACATTCCATGATTCTCAGTACTTTTGGGAAGCCCACAAATAAGGCGTAAATGTAGTAGTCTTCCCCAGTTTGTCTCCAGCATCTAGTATTCATTGGCATCTATTCTATTCTATCTATTCACCCAGGCTTGTAATTAAATATTGTTTTAATAGTTTTAAAATGTTGGTTTAAAATTTAAATTGTTGTAATGTGTTAACCTTTTCTGTATCATTTATTTTCTGTTTGTTTTTTGTTGTAAACTGCCCAGAGAAATGAGTTTTGGGTGGCATAAAAATATGTTAAATAAATAAAAATAAAATCTTGCCTGTGAGGCTGGATGTTTTGTTTAGCTAGCATGGCTGATAGCCATTGTTAGGCCTGCCCTTCATAAGAATCTGGGTGTTTTCCTGATGCCTTGAAATATCCATTTGAAATGGGCACATATTGAACTCTTCGCAAAACCAGAGGTGGAGTGAGGCAGTCTCTCATGAGGCAGAGTGAGGTAGTCTCCTTAGGTGTAGGTGTGAGGAGGGGCGCAAGAGCTGGCAACCGTTGTCCCTCCAACCACCACAGGTACACTCACCTACATATCACATGGTCCTTGGCCTCAGGCAGCAAAATATCTTGGACTACTGCTCAAAACCAGTTCTAGCACAAATTTTCTAGAAAATGTTAACCTGTGTTCGCATCAACACATGGAAAAGTTGGTTTTGAGAATCCATGATGCCTCCCACTAATTATTACTTTTTTATCTTCTGTTACATAGATAATTAGTTCTAGGGCAGCCTCCTCCTTTTCTTTTTCTTTGTGGCCAAACCCTTTGCTTCAATTTTGGCAGTGTTTGTCTTCCTTTTTGTAATTCTGCAAATACAGCTTGCTTAAAAACCCTTCTTTGTGTGTTAATAAATGGGTTTTCACCAAAGCTGTCTGGACCTGCCTGCTAACTTGTGGAACAGGTAAATGTAAAAATTGCAAGTCCACTGCATTTGCAGATTAGTGTTCCTGGTATCCTTAAACCTTTTTGGGGCATAATGCATGCATCTGTCTGCATGAAAAGTGTAATGTAAGACACAAATGATGAAATATCCTGCTTTCTTTGAAGTACCCACAATGGTCACATACAAATATATCATTAAAGTTCACATTTAACAAAATATTATTTCAGGAGTTTTTGTGCTAGTAAATTATCTCCTAGGAATGTTAACCTAAATCTTGTTACAAATACATTAAGTTCAGATACACACGTGTCTAAAATTAGATGTTGGATAATACTATTGTTTTTATCCAAGCTGCACTTAAAATGTACTGAGTAGCCTCAAGTCACTCAGAAAGCATGTGTTTGCTCACTAATGTGTACTGAGTAAATTTTATTTACTTCTGCAAGTTCAAAGCATACCATTCTAACCCTCCTAATAACAAAATAAAACTTTTTAAAAATTATACAAAAACAACAAAGAGGTAATTGTCTACTTCCTTCCTGACTTAGCTGATAATGTCTTAGTACAAAGTCTTTTAGTTCATACATACAAAACCCAACATATATCTTGGTCCATACATTAAAAACCCCAGCTGGAATAGGAGCACCTTGTAACTCTTACTAAAAGCAGCCTTACTATAACTCTTACTATAGCAACTTCATGCCTGAGGGGAAGCTCATTTCACAGCTTGGGGCCACCAAGGTTTTTGCCCCTCTTGCTGATCAAGCAAGGCCTGATTTGATAAAGGTAATTGGCGTGGACCCTGGTGTAGGGAAGTGCAGTTTCTTAAGAGATGTAAGAAGGAAGAGTTATATTTGTACTTAGTACTGAAAGTTTCATACCTTACTGAAAGTCTTCGGCCAAGTAGAGATCCCACAGTCCTAGTCCAACAAATCTTTGGGTTGGGACTATTGGACTGGCACAATTCTTCCTCCTTCCCTCACATGCTTGGCTGAAAGAAAGGAATCCTGGCTAAAGCCATAGTTATGTCCAAATCAGGGTAGTGTGATTGATTTAAACAGTCCATAAAAACCAGGAGTATAGTAACAGGATCAAAATGGGGTTTGATATCCTGGCAGTAGCCAAAAAAATAAAAAAATCATTGGAAGATATTAGATGATGTACAGGAAAACCTACAACATAGTTGGTTCCTGAAAACCGTGTCTTAAGAAAAATCTTAACTTGGAGCCTGTTTCTCCTAGGAAACAATGTTATAAATGGGTTTGGTAAGGTTCCTGAATGAAAGTCAGATACCATTTTTCCTGCTGCTGTCAAAACTGGTGGTGTGTGCAGATATGCCACAGAGGAGTTGCAGGTGGAGAACTGGAGGTTGCCCACCCTTGCCACCCACTCCTTTCTGGCTCACTCTCATATTTTCATGGAAGGAAGGAAGGCAACTGAGCAACTTGCCTCTGTCCCCTCATTCTCCAGGGAAACCGTTAGGTGGGGAAGAAGAGAGTTGGGCAGGAATCAGTGGGTGGGCTGGGAACAGGTGGGGCTGTCTTTCCTGCCATCCCAGCAGAGCAGCTAAGCCTGGAGGGTGAGGAGTGGTGTCCACATGGGCAGGTGGGTCAGCCAGTTCCTCTGCAGCCTCAGCTGCTGCAGTAGTTGCCACCAGCCTGAATGACAATTGAGCCTGAGCGGCCGCCGCCGCCACCACCTTTGGCCCATGTGCCATCAGCTGTCTAACGGAGCCTCCCCTCCTGTGGCAAGTGTAAACACAGTTGTAAAGTTGAAACAAGGTAACAGTTTACAAACTTCTTAAGTGCCACTCATCTTAATTCAGAGTGTCTTAAGTCAGGACTTTCTGTGTTAATAATCCAGTTACATAAATGGGGAAGTGTTAGTCAGAAATAAATTATTGCTGTTTTTTGTTCTGGTTCATTTTTTCAGTTTTCCTAGCTCTAAAGCAGCCTTTTCCGGGGTGGGGTTGCGAAAGGATCTGAAGATCAAGAATAACATCAGACTGACTGTCCACTGTTAATGTTACAGTGAATTCCAAAATGTGATGACTATTGACGTTAGCATTTGAATGTTGACCTGTATCAAATTTAGGCAGTCTCTGTAACATTGATGCAAAAGTAATTTCACATCTCATTCAGATTATGGAACAATTGGCACAGTCTTCCTGGCAGACTGCTTTGAAAACACACACAACCCTGTACTATTTACACAGAAGTCTCTATTTTGCCACATTCACTTCCAATCTTCTGGATATCCATATATTTCAATAAACCCCCTTGAGTAGAGTTCTAACTCGTGGTTTTCAAAAGATCACCCCAGAAAACTGAATAGCTCTGCATGTACTGATGACTAATTTTGCTTCTAGAAGCGTCTTGGTTGCTTTGCAGACCTGCAACATCAGAAACTTTTGCACACTTTTAGCTTCTCTCCCCTAAACACTTGCATTTGCGTTCATAAATAACTTAACCCCTGGTAATCAGCAGGGACTTTTACACATAGCAGGGAGGCTATACTGTGAACTCGAAATTGTCCCCCAAAAACAGCTCCAAATAGTGGATTTTTTTACCCCAGTTATAAATTGGGCTACACTCTAACGAGCTGAGAAAAACCCGAATTATGTGTTAACTGCTCCCCTATAACTCGCAGGGACTTGGGGGTAATTCTAGCCGATTACCAATCTATATTAGATAACAAAAAATCTGAGGAAATGAAATCATTACCCTGTGATTTCTCTCTTTAGCTGTGTAATTAGACATTTAACTTCATGAGTTGTGACCGAGGGCCAGTGTGACAAAGAAGTCAAAGAGATATCCAATGGCAGGGAAGGTATTGGTTCACTATACAATGCCGCAAAATGGTTCTTCCATTGATCAGCCGAAATGGGACTATGTCTATAGGGGTAAGCATGTGGCGTGGTTAACCGCCAAAAGCCAGTCAAGTTGTTGTTTTTGACAGCATTTATAACCGCTGCCCAGCGCTCTTTCATGGCTGCTTCCTGTTTAAATCTTAAGAGGGATTTGTATTCTCTTTTACACTGTGCCATTTCTTGCTCTAGGTATGGTGAAAAATTTTGTTTGAGGCAGTTTGAAAGTTGAACTAAGGCTCTTTTAGCAAGAATGCACTCCTGGTCAAACCATTTCTTGTTATTTTTAGCCTTCCACTCTCCTCATACTCGGTTTCGCCAATAAGGGCTTAAGATGGAAAATTAAAGATTCATAGTTAGAAATCATCCCTGTATGGTTTACTAGTGAATAGCCTGCAGATTTACCTGGGGAGCATTCCACAGTTCCCAGATGTCCCATTAAAAAATCATGTATCCTCATCCCTAATTCTGAATTGCACCAGTCGTTAATTGCCTGGGCAGAATGTTGTGTCCATTTAATCTTCTGCCACCCTAAGCCTGTGTTGGTTTTATAGTACTCATTTGAATTACATAATGCCTTTTTAAAATCTAAACCAGATGAATTGCAGACCAAAATGAGAGGGAAATGATCACTTTCAGGTCTCGGTACGATCTTAAATTCTATTATCCTCCCTAGAAGATCTCGAGATGTCGCTATGTAATCAATAGTTGAGCGTCTGCCCCCTGAAGAGAAGGTAAACTGGCCTGGGTAATCTCCTTTTATCGCCCCATTTAACACAAATAAATCTAAGTTATTAATAGTTTGTAAAAACATATGTCCAGCAAGATTGCCTATCTTCTCTAAAGAGGCATGCATTAGAATATGGGTGTTGATACCTGGATCTGGAGGGCTCAAGGCAAAGTTATCAGACAGGAGTGGATCATTTTGATTCAATCTTGCATTACAGTCACCCCCAAATATGAGGGAGGCAGATGGATGTAAAAAGTTCAAATGCGTAAGACACAATTCAACAGCCTTCCACAGCCTTCTAGTCTGAGCACCATCCCGTGAAGTAGGCAAGTATACATTAACGTATATAATCTGGAAATTAGAGAATGTTAGCAAAACTGCTAGCACCCAACTTTCATAGAAAGGGAATTTCTCAACATGGACTTGCAATCGCATAGAAATAAATATTGCCAAACCACCGGAATTTCTGCCCCACTAAGACTTGAAGTTGCTGGAGACAGAAGAACTTTATAATTAAGGAAATCAAATTCATCCTTCATCCAGGTTTCCTGTAGGAAAATTAAATCATGGTTCGAGATGAAGTTTTCAAAATCGGGGTTAGTCCTTTTTTGTTGCCAACCAGCGACATTCCATGAAAGAAACGTGAGTTGATCATTGGAGGAGTAATTACATGATTGTCAGTTGGCATTCACGTTCTCCTGCTTTGACGAGTTGTGCATTGGAAGGCACAACAAGCTCTCAGCTGGGTAAAATAAAGCCGAGCTCCCCTGAAAGGAGTGATCCAATTGCGGATTTAAAAGGTCCAACGAGGCATTTCCCATATTTTCCTCAGAAATGAGTGCCTCACCAGGAAATAGAGGAGAGTGAGAATATGATGCCTCCAGAAGATGGGCGATTCTGTCAAAATGGGGATCATCCCATAGCGACAGCCTCATAGGAGGCCTGTACCTGCTCTTGAGATTGGCATTGACTGCCCTACTAGTCTGGGTGTACTTCTCCTCCATTCCTTGTATATGCCATATGACATCTGAACTGGTCAAGAGTTATCTGTTCTCTGGCAGCCACTTTTGCTGGATCATTTACTGGGGCCCAATTTGCTGAAGTCAGTAGCTTTCCTTTTTTCAGTTATTCCAAGCATGGTGTGTGGTGAATAAAGCAAAACAATACTAATCCTGGTTCATATACTACATGGTATATCTGAGGGAGCAGTTTAACTGGTATGTTTCCTCCCCTTTCTTTGTGGTGAAGGTACAGTCATTCTGGCATGAGGTAAAATAGGACAAGATTTATTTATTTTTAATAGGACAAGATTTTTTTATTGAACCAACAAACTACCAAAGCATACAGTACATTGCCAAAGCACAATTATATACAAACTGGTTGTTTGTACATGATATATCTACAAAGATTTACACACAAGGATTTGGAAACCCACAAGGTTATGAAGTATATGCAGGTAGTACTGTAACTTGGGGATAGCAGATAACAATAGGAGGAGAGCTGGTCTATAGGAGGAGAGCTGGTCTTGTGGTAGCAAGCATGACTTGTCCCCATAGCTAAGCAGGGTCTACCCTGGTTGCATATGAATGGGAGACTTGGTGTGTGAGCACTGCAAGATCTTCCCCTCAGGGGATGGAGTCACTCTGGGAAGAGCAGAAAGTTCCAAGTTTCCCCCCTGGCAGCATCTCCAAGATAGGGCTGAGAGAGATTCCTGCCTGCAACCTTGGAGAAGCCGCTGCCAGTCTGTGAAGACAATACTGAGCTAGATAGACCAAGGGTCTGACTCAGTATATGGCAGCTTCCTATGTTCCTAAGACACATCAGGTAATGGGAGGGGGGGTTTACATCCAACGTCCATTTCCATAATTTGTCCCATTGATGTTTAGAAGAGATGCTCTTGTCTTTTTGCACATAACCGTACAAACTTTTCCAGAAGAGATTTACTGTCTCTTTACTGCGTGATTTACTGCGTGAACTTCTTGGTCGCGTCTTCCCTCCCTATTCCTATGTAGGAGCATTGCATAAATGACATTCAGGTTTACTAACCTGATTACGAGAAGGGGAACGTTCCAATAGGGCTAGGAGAGACTCCTGCCTGCAACCTTGGAGAAACTGCTCCCCATCTGTGCAGACGATACTGTGCTAGATGAACCAAGGGCCTGACCAATGGTATATGGCAGCTTCCGATCTTCCAGGGCTTTCCCTGTGCTTGCTGTCATACTCTGGAATGCCCTTCCCAGTAAGATGTGTAGATACTTTACTGCTGGGTTTTTTTGAATGAAGTGAAGATTGTGTTTGTTTCTCCCCATCCCCCCCCACACACACATTTAGGAGAGCATTCTCTGAGTGCCAAGTTCCTTTCAAATTCTGTCTACTGAGATGGTGGCTTCTGCTGGTAAAATGTGCTTTTTTGTACTTATGCTGACTGTATAGTCTGGTTATACTGGGGACTGTTAAAACTGCTTTTATGTCCACCCCATCTGCTGCTGCTTCTCTTGACTGAGACAGTAGATTAAAAATTGTGCAAGTAACAGGGACTAGCCTGGCTCTGAATTGGGGGTAATGTGATGCATAGGTCAGGATTGTATTACTTACTTTGCTCTTCCTAGTTCTGCATCCTCCGATTGCTGTACACTTCGACGGCAAATGCAGGGGGGCGCGTGCGCTGTAGTGCAAGTGGGTTTTGCTTGTTTTTAATTTACTCTCTTCTTTGAAACGTTTGTCTGTGAGAATTGGCATCTTTGGCATCTCTTAAATCATTAATCTGATGGGCCAGTGATAAATGACATTGCATGAGTGGCTGCGGCACTGAGACCTTTTCCTGGTTCAGCAGCCTGGCTCTTTCCCACGGCCAACCTGCGCTGAACTCTTGCTCTCCCTTCTCTCCCCGCTTCCCCCCCAGTCCTTCAGCTAAATGTAACCTATTTTTTGCAGCGTGTTTCTATGACTTTTAAAGTGTGTCCTAGCTTGTCATTCTCTTTAAAATATATGCATGTGACTGCTGTGTCTTTCAAATTGGGGTCAGCGAAATGGAAACCTTTTCCTTGATTCAAGGGCACGCTGCTTTGAGGGCTGCTTCCCACGGAACATTTGTGCAACAGTGCAGTGCTCCCATGAGTCATTCCCATGTCTAAGTCATGGGTAGAGTCTTTGCTCCATCTGAAAGAAATGGAGGTGTTTATTAATAAACATTTTTTCACGCATCTAACAACATTTTAAAGCCATCAAAAAGTAAACAATGAAAGCAGAAGCTGCTTTTAGGATGAGTCCAGCGTATGAACATCTGGGACAGGGAGGGCAAGTGCAATCCCAAAGGAGCCCTACATGGACTTGGGGAACATCTGCATTGCCGCTTCAACCTTCTCTAATCAAGTGACATGTCAGAGCTGCTTAAATCTTGAAATACGAATACAACAAATATTTATATACTGCTTTTCAACGAAAAGTTTCCAAAGTGGTTTAAACCAGCACCATAAACTGTGCCCAAAAGTTCAGCTACTACAGTAACAGCATAGGATGCCTCTGTAACAACCCCCCACACCACCTCCACTCCAGTCCAGGGTCATTGTCGGAAGAGTTCATACACATCTGCCTATTCATCAGTAGTGAGATTGTATGCTGCTTCCAGACTTTTGAAATGTTGGTGCCTGACTTGTGGGAGCTTCTCCCCCCATAGTTTAGTAACTTGCAGAAGTCATCCCCACAAATAAGATGCTTTATACAGCCGGGGTTAGTAATTTCAGCCTATTGCTTAGAATATTGCTTAGAATAAGTATCACTCAGTTACAATATTCAACATGTTATTATAAATTACTTTTGTACAATAGAACAAATTTGTCAATTAGGTTTCACACCTGAGCACTGTAAAAGCCCAAGCATCCCTGAACAATTTTCTGTTTAAAGAGTTTTTCCTCTCCCCTCCACAGCCCTGCCTTTTCTTCAAAGCTGGTGCCGTCTTTCATAGAGAATTCAAAGTGGTAAATGATATCTGTAATCAATACTTTTCAAAAGAGATCAAGAATGTTGAGAATTTACTCCATGTATTTTAGCCATCATAGAAAGTACAGGTTGACCCCAAAGCTGCACACCAATGTGTAAACTTCAGTAAATGTTCAAGTTATCATCCAGCTGTGAAATCCCTTTTGTTTGCCCCTATCAAACCATGTCTGTAAAGTTTTGGCAGAACTGCAAGGAAAATGTTTAAATCCATCCAGACTACTTAGCACTATTTCATGTTTCCCAAGAGGTGGGTGGTATTACTGCTATAAGCCATAAAATTATTGCAGTAATGAGTGAAAAATTATTATGTAATCTATGGATTTGAAAAGTAAAGAATGTGGGCTTTGTTTTGCTTGCCTTCCAGTCTGAGCCTTTGATGTGCTGTCATGTTTTCAGGCTTGAATGTATAAGGTTGCCTAAGGCCATAACTATCTACTCTGACCAGCAGTGGTTCTCTCAGGTCTAAGACTAAGAGAGAGGACTTTCCCCCATTCTGCTGTAGAGTTCCTTTTTAAGTCTGGGTGCTAGAGATTGAACCTGGGAGCTTCTGGATGCAAAGCATGTCTCTAGCATCAAACTATCATTTTTGTGTACTTGGGGTTTTTTAAAATGCAATCTTCTGGGCATGTATTGTTTGCTTTTCTTCTTCTGACTGTTGCTCCATGAAGAGGGCTAGTCAAGGAGGTCAAAAAGCCATAAGGGATATAGCACACACAGATGTCATCTGGAAAGGGAAACCACTTATAGGTATTTATATGCCCGTGTTAGAAGCCTCAGAGCCAAGATGGGGAAGCTGGAATGCTTGGTTGCAAATGAAAACATAGGTATAGATGGCATAGGTGAAACAGTGAGAACCAGTGGGATTATTCTTGGATACAAGCACTGTAGGAAGGGGTGCTTTGCTAAAGAAAAGATAGAAGCTAGCAAACAAGAAAACTTAGGAAAACCAGCCACCTCCACAGAAACATTCTGGATGGTAATACCAGGCCTGAAAAGAAAACTATTGTGCGAAACATGCAATCACCCTGCTGATGCTGAGGGTGACCTGGACTTGGGGAAAGAAATCAGGGACACATCTAAGAGGGATAGTGTTGTAATTACTGAGTGACATCAGTTGCCCTCACATGGTAAAAATACCCATTCTGGTAATGACAGAGACCAAATTTCTAGTTGCCCTAAATGGCTGTGCCATGGAACAGTGGAACTGATAAGCGGGAAGGTGACCCTGTACTTTATTCTCAGTTGTGTACAGTACCTGGTGCGAGATGTCAGTGTTGGACCCAGTAGGACCCAGGGCTGGACCCAGTAGAGAACAGTGACCATAGTGTAATCAGATTCAACTTATATACAAGTGGAGAATTGTCAAAGAAACCCAACATGGACCCTTCTTTCAGAAGTCCTGTCCAAGTGAGAGCAAAAGGGAACACAAGCCTTGGCGAGAGACAATAAGGACTGGCGGGGAGGGGAGGGTTTTGAGGAGCAGACAGTTAAAAACATCAGAGAGTGATAAAAACTTCCTTAAATACATCTGAAGCAGGAAACTTGCTGGGGTGGTAGTTAGATCCTTAGATGATATGAGTGTAAAAGGGATGTTTAAGGAGCATATGGAGTTTGCAGAGAAGCTGAATAAATTATATGCTTCTGTCTTCACTAGAGAAGATAAGGGCAGATACCTATGCCTGGAGTGAGCTTCTCAAGATGGGCAACTGAAGAACTGAGTCAAATAGAAGTGTTGAACTTGTGTTCTAAGGCATCTTGAAAAATTAAAAATTAACAAGTCACCTGGGCCAAATGGCATCCACCCAGGAGTTAAGAACTCAAATATGACATTGCTTGATGATCTTGCAGATATATGTAATCTGTCCCTAAAATTGGTTTCTGTGCCAGAGGTCTGGAAAGTAGCCAGTGTAACATTTTAAAAAAATAGATCCTGGAAATTAAGGGGCCAGTTAAGTGAAACTCTGTTCTGAATAATAGATGGAAAGTGCAATTAAAGATAAAATTATTAAAGATGTAGAACAAGCCTTACTGAAGTAGAATCGTGGCTCCTGTGAAGCTCATGAAACGCTCTTGAAAACGTAGCAGTCATGGGAATGAGGGTGCAGGTTCATGTGTGGATTGGTAACTGGCTGAAGGACCATTTTCACAATGGAGAGGAGTAGAAAGTGCGGGTCCTCCAGCGATCTGTAGTGGGACCACTCTTCTTAAGTTATTCATAAATGATCTAGAAATTGGGATAAGCAGTGGAGTGGCCAGATTTGCATATTACACTAAACTATTTAGGGTAGTGAAATCCGAAACCATGTGAGATACTTTAAAAAAAAAAAAATCTCTCCAGACTGGGTGAATGGACAAATGTGGTTCAGTGTAAATAAACTTAAAACTATGCACACTGGGATAAAAAAAATCCCAGCTTCACATATACACTAATGGGCTCTGAGCATGGTAACTAATTAGGATGTGGGTCTTGGGGTCATGGTGGATAGCTCAGTGAAAACAATGATCCAGTGTGTGGCAGCTGTGAACAAGTCAAAATTCCATGCTAGGGGTCATTAGGAAGGGGATCAAAAACAAAACCACTAATATTATATTGCCCTTACACACTTCTGTGGTTCGGCCACACTTGGAGTACTGTGTTCAGTTCTGGTCACCACCTCTCAAAAAGGATATTATACAACTGGGAAAACGGCAGAAGCCTAACCTAGATTACCAGGGGGCTAGTGCACCTTCATTACAAAGAAAGACTGCAAGATTTTAGGACTTTTTCGTTGGTGGGGGGAGCAGAGATGTGATAGAGGTTTATAAAACTAAGTATAGTGTAGAGAGTGGATAGAGAGAGGTTTTTCTCCCTCTGATCCCATGAAACTGATTGGCGGGAGATTTAGGACAGACAAGAGGAAGGACTTCTTCAGAGTACAGAATTAGTCTGTGGAATTTATTGCCACAGGATGCGATGGTGGCCACCAGCTGGGATGGCTTTCAAAGGTGGTTGCTTATTTATTTATCCCATTTCTGTACTGTCCAAAACATACACATGGTGGTTTACTTAACAAAACCACTAAAACAGTTACAACATTTAAAACCTTGAAAACTACTAAACAATTTACAAGTTAAAAACAGCTTAGACAAATTCATGGAGGACAAGTCCATGAATGGTGGGATGCAGAATGTTGGTCTAGATAGGCCTTCAGTCTGAACCAGCAGGACTCTTACTATTTCTTAGGGGTTGCCAAATGCATAGAGCAGCAGCAAAGCAGTTTTAAAGATTTTGATTTATTTAAAGTACCCTTTAAAATGGAACAGCAGTTGCTAATCAATGATTATCCTGTCAAAAATATAATAATGAAACTCCAGATTTATGAAATCTGGGTGAGCTCTGGCAGATATGGCACCTCCTCATTCAAGCAGTGAAGTCTATACTTGGTTCCAAATCCTCCTGATCAGTACCTCTGCTGCCCCCAGACCTTTGATCAGAGGGTTAGAAGAATCCCAATAACACTCTGTTTTTGTCACCATAGATAATAAAGCTGAAAGCGGAAGCACGACTTGACTTACTGAAGCAGATTGGCGTTTCAGTGGATACGTGGCTGAAAAGTGCAATGAATCAAGTGATGGAGGAGCTGGAGAATGAGCGATGGGCAGGCCTCCCGACAGTGACCAACAATGGCTCTTCGCATTTGGTACAGTTTTGGTTTTGTAGCCTCCACCTTCTTGCCTTGCTTTGAACCTAGGCTTGCAGAGATGCTGCACCCCAGTGGCCAGTTCAGACATAATCAGATCTCACAGATCTTTAAAATGGAGCAAGGGAAGAATCCTTTCATGGATCAACTAATTTTAAAATGATGAAGCTAAACTCTTCTTCAGTCATGAATAAAAAATCATGATTTTATAGCATGAGCCTTTGCAGTCAATAGCTCACTTCAGGGGTCCATGAAGTGGAAAGTAGTGATGGGTGCATACTTCAGTGGAGGAGAAGCTGTGTTGCGAGGTTAATGGAGGGACGAGTGAACACCCACTGATAGTGTAAATACTATACATGAGTCTGTCAGTGAAGGGTCGGGGTCAACAGGCCCTTCAAAAACAAGGTTGCTACATGCCTGGGCTGCTGATAATGCATTGAAATAGGGTGGTGTTTAAAACAAAGTATCAGAGATTTAAGAAAGGAACCCTTTTAATTGGATTACAAGCTATTTGGTCTTGCTGGAGGGATCAGATTTCACATATCTTGCTCAAGGAACAAGATACTAAGATAGCTGGAGAATATTTCAGCCAGGAAGCAAGAAGACGGGGTTGCAAAGTGTAGCTTAATTACCCCTCTGCACACCTTTAGCCACTTTGTCATGCTTTCAGGGTGATCAAGTACAGGGGGAAATTGGAATCTCTCCAAGCCACATTTGTACTTTTAAGTGGGGTGGTAGCCTTCTTACTGTTAGCAAGTTGTAGGTGCTGAACCGTGCTGAATCCATTCACCATGTGCCTTGCAATTTACATTGTCGCCTAATCTGTGAGCTGTAAAATGCTTGACTGTCCTTAAGAGTAGGTGTGCTAAGCAATCAGTCCAAAAGTCGTACCAGAGTTCACATTCCATCTCAGAGGATAAACATATGTATTTAGTCCCGGTGTTTCAGTTGCACAGGTGTTTTGACAGAATAATACAAGTTTTTCTAAAAGACAGGAGACCATTTTTCTTCTCTCCACAGCTCACGCTTTGCTAATTTCTATGTGTCTTTGAAAACATTGCAGTGAACAAGATAAAAGTTATTTTTTTTCTAGAAATGGCAAGGATCTTCATGGATGGGTTGCCAAATTCCTGATAGAGAAGGCTGGTGGAAAGGGAGTAACAGCAATTGCTAAGAGAGGGTGAGGAGGAAGCCTGCTCAGGCCAGCAGGAGCTGGGGCCAGCAGCTGAGTTTCTTTAGTATTTAAAACCTAAATATTACTTTCTACTTGACAAGTAAAGAACTAATTCTTTACTTGTCAAGTAGAAAGTAATGTTTAGGTTTTAAACAACTAAATATTTTGCATGCCATGAGGAGGGGGGAAAAGGGGTGTCTGCATGCACATGTACACAAACACACAGGCATAGGGTCTTGCAAGCCCCAGGAGCCAGTCGTGGCTCCCGTCAACCCTTTAGGTGCTGCCTCATGATTGTTTGGCCTTTGTAAAGCTTTGGCCAAAGCTGAATACTCCACACTGTGCGGGAGCAACTGTTCCTGCTGCACAGTGCTGGACTTTGCCCGGTGCTAGTGGAGATCCTTTAAGGGAAACAGAGCCCTCCCAAGCCCCGACACTATCTTGGAAGGTGCACATGGAGAACTGCAACTGCGAAAAGTATAGTACTGTGCGGGAGTCAGCACAGTGGGAAATGGCTCTGGAAATGGAAGGGTACTCCCCCCCACACACAAAGTGACCCCAGCTTGAAAAACACTAGTGATCGCTGGGTTAAGGGGTACCTGCCTTGACTGTGGCGTATGTGAGAAGGTGTGGTGTACCTGAGTACCAGTTGCAGGGGAGTCACAGCAGGAGAGAAGGCATGCCCCTTTCAACTCCTGCCTGTAGGCTTCTAGCGGCATCTGGTGGGCCACTGTGTGAAACAGGATGCTGGACTAGATGGGCCTCCTTGGGCCTGATCCAGCAGGGCTGCTCTTATATTCTTATGATCACATTTCCGGTTGTACATGAATCAGCAGCATAATGCCACTGCAAAAAAGGCAAATACAGTTGTCAGCGGCATGAATAGAACTGTAGTTTCCAAGTTGCAAGAAGTAATACTAAGAAGCAAGAGACGCAAGTTTTGGGCAGTATAAAAATATGTTAAATAAATAAATAATAGTTCCACATTATTCTGCACCGCACGGTTGGAGCTTATCTGGAGTGCTGTATCTAGTTCTGTGTACTGCACTTTACGAAGAATGTAGATAAACGGGAACAGGTTCTGAGAAAGGCAACAAAGATGACCGGGGTCTGGAAAAAACCTTTCCTATGAGAAAAGGTTGAAGGAGTTGGATATAGCATTTACCACTGCGCCACCAGCTCCTGGTGGCGCAGTGGTAAAACTGCCGCCCTGTAACCAGAAGGTTACAAGTTCGATCCTGACCAGGGGCTCAAGGTTGACTCAGCCTTCCATCCTTCCGAGGTCGGTAAATGAGTACCCAGAATGTTGGGGGCAATATGCTAAATCATTGTAAACCGCTTAGAGAGCTTCCAGCTATAGATGTAATACATATAAATGTAAGTGCTATTGCTATATATTTAGCCTGGAACATAACTGAGGGTGACATTAAACTACTCTTCAAATATGTGAATGGAAAAGGCAAATCCTGTTCTCTGCTGCCCTAAAGGGAAGGATTGGATCTAATGGGCTTGTTAGAGAAGGCTAGATTTTGGTTGAATATTAGGAGAAACCTCTTAACTTGTAAGAGCAGTTCAACAATGGAAACAATGATCTGGTGGTGGCGGCAGGACTTTCCCTCACTAAAAATCTTCAAGGAGAGATTTGTTGGAGATGCTGTAGCTCTAGATTTCCTGCATTGAGCAGGAAGTTGGACTAGATGGCCATAAAACCCCTTCCAACTCTATGCTTCTGTGCAATAGCGATCTTTTCCTGCTGGTTGAAGAACTAGCCAGACTGCTGCTGATCTCCAGCAACTGGCAACAGTAAAATTCCTAACTGTTTAGTCAGCATGTAAGATTTTTGTGTATCTGTTTAGCACATGGGAAAGTGCTTAACTGGAGCCTTAAGACTTGTACCACTGTGAGAAAAAGAAGAGAAAGGAACACTGTTGGGAAACTTGGAGGGTGACATGCATGTTTTTCTAATAGCTTTGAGTGCATTTTTCTAAGTGCAGTTAGTTAAGAGCACAACTCCTGATAATATATCACAACTGGAGGTCCCATGGCTCAGTCATAGAGCTCATGCTTTGTAGGCAGAAGGGTCTCGGGTAGCAACTGGGAAAGATACCTCTATGCCTGTAACCCTGGAGAGCTGTTGCTAGTCAGATTAGACAGTACTGGACTAGATAAACCCATGGTCTGATTCATTATCCCTCTGGCCTTACAAAGTATGAGTGAAATCTAATCCTTCCCACCTCTTCCCTTATCCATTTATTTTGCCAGAATGTTGTCACACTATGTAGCCTTCATATCATACATGGGTGGTTTCCTTTTCCTACCTGCTGTAGGAGCTACTTGATATCTCTCCTCTCTGTCAATAGTTTTCATGCAGACTACCAGCTCTCTGCCCCAGCAATTGGATCTTCCCTAATGTTTCCTTCCAGCTCCAATCTAAGTTCTAGTATTTATTTACTGTAGAAATAGAAGTGCATGAGCACTGGGTATAAGTAGGCCCTAGAAGCTAAAGTAGAGGAAGTCGCAGGCCTGGGAGAAAGGAAATAGAATTGCACTGTTAAAAGACCACACACCCGCATTTACTGCTTCAGCACTCCTTATACCAGGAGTATCAAATTTAAATGGTTTGGAGGCCCATATTTCCCACCTGGCATATGCCAAGAAGCTATAGCAATAATAGTTTCAATCAAAAATGCTCAGCTTTGCCTTAATTCACCACCATCACCATGCCGACACATTGAGATGCTCTCCTGTGTTTAAAATGTTCCTAAGACCTGCCTTCTAGGGTCCGTGCTGGATGTTGAAAGGAAAATATGAGATTCCAAAACCCTGTATTATTTTAATGGTATTTCACTTGAAGAGGAGAACTGGCAGGTGGGAGAGGAACTTAATCCTTCCTTCCAGCCACTGATTCTTCCCTGCAAATAGGCTGCCCTACCTTCTAATGGCGCAGCGGGGAAATGACTTGACTAGCAAGCTAGAGGTTGCCGGTTCAAATGGGAAACACCTATATCGGGCAGCAGCAATACAGGAAGATGCCGAAAGGCATCATCTCATACTGTGCAGGAGATGGCAATGGTAAACCCCTCCTGTATTCTGCCAAAGACAACCCAGGGCTCTGTGGTCACCAGGAGTTGACACCGACTTGATGGCACACATTATCTTTTACCTCCCCAGTAGCTCTTAACATCCCCCTCCCTTCTCAGTTGATCTCAAAAATATGAAGTGAGGCTACTAGGAAAAACAACAAAAGGGTGTATTTTGCAAGAAAAATTGGATGCAGGAGAGGCTTAACACTCCTCCTGCCCATCCACCAATCTTGTCATGTCCGTGCCTCTTATCATCTCTGCAAGGTGAAGTTGGGACCAGGCATTTGATGAGAAAACTTCTAGTTCTACCCTGAGAGTTCAGTTACTAGTGTGGAAGGGGTGCTTCAGACCATGCTAAGGACCTCTTGCGGCCTCATAAGGTATCTGGGCCATGTGCTTGACAGCTTTGCCCTAGGGTCTTTGCACTAACAAAGTTGTAATCAAAAATGCAAATGGGGGTTGGGGTTTTACAAGGTTTCATTGCTGGCAGTGGGGATGGTATTATCCAGGCATATGGCACCTTCCTCAGTAACATAAGCAGGACATAGGGCTTCCTGTAGTCTGCATTTCAACTGGAAGACGGTGAGCTGGTCTTGTGGTAGCGAGACCTTTGCTAAGCAAAGTCTGCCCTAGTTTGCATTCGAATAGGAGACTACAGTGTGAGCACTGTCAGACCTTCCCCTTAGGGAAATCTTGTGTGCTTTCATGCAGAAGGTCCCAGCTTGGAGATGTCTCAGGCAGCATCTCCAGATAGGGCTGGGAGAGACTCCTGCCAGCAGCCTTGGAGAACCTGCTGCTGGTGGTCTGTCTAGACAGTACTGAGCTAGAGGGTCCAGTGGTCTCACTCGGCATATGGCAGCTTCCTCTGTTCCTAGGAAGAGGGAAGAGGACTGAGGAGCAAACGTGCACAACTGCAGTTGTGTGTATTTGGGCTTTGTTTCTGTTGAGGAGGAGGACTTGAGGGGTGCTTAAGCCTTAGTCGCACTTTGTGCTTGTGCTGGGTTTCTCTTCACCACACTGCAGTAAAAAGAGACTTTCATTCCTCTGAACTGTCTGCCCACTCTTCCTTCATTTGGCTCCTCTCTGCATCGGTTTCCTGTTGCGAACCCTGGACTCTCCCCAGCACTGTTCCTCTGCCCAATACAACATGCCAGCAGTTGGAAAGGCATCTATAGCTGCTGCCAGTCCCTGACAAATTGGCAGATGCTGGAGTGGGGGGGACACTTAAGTTCAGTTTTCCCCCTTGTGCCTAGCCCGTGGTTGTAAAGATTGGCTTGCCCTTGAATGGCAGGCAAGGGTTGGCCAGAAGCTGGCTTTTTTCCCCTGGAGCAATTAAATGTCTAGCTTTGTGAAACAGAAACACCCAACGGTGTCATTCTTGTTCTTTGTTGTACATTCCCTGGGCTCCCTGTGGCACACGTGATTTGTTTGTTTTATATGCTGAAACCTCTTCTACCTTTTCTCTTTGATAAAGCATCTCTTTGCAATGTTGTTGTCTTGGTATATCTGCATTTGTTAGATCATTTGTTCCAAGCAGCTCTTGACAGCTTGGCATCTAACAAATTGTAAATAAGAGAACAGCATTCATCACACAGCCTGCCTTCAAAATACACACGAAGGAATCGGTTTTGGCCCTGCTTGTGATTTAATAGAGGATGGATAGCTGCAGAAACCAAACTGGCCTTATACTTCAGTAGTTCTGAAGGAAAACAGAAGTTTAAGGCAGGAATGGGCTGGCTCTTTGCATGTGCTCTCAGGTGACCTCCAGAAGGCTGCCAGAAATCCAGTTGGGGGTCACATTGAGCGGGTGAGTTTAGGTTCAGGATTTTCCATACATTTGCATACACCCACACATTCCCTCTCTCAGTCCAATTCTAAGTTTTCTGTGTCCACAGTACCAGATGTGTCAAACTCAATCGGGTGGTGGGGCGGATTTGATGCCCATGCACCTCCGGAGGGCCGCACATCGCCTTGCGCTACCTTCTGTCGCCTCGCACCACCTATCTTTCTCCTCCTCCTTCCCTCCCTCCCTTTCTCTCATTCTCTTCCTTTCTTCATCCCTCACCCTGCCATTTCTGTTAGCTGAATACACTACATTTACACCAGAATATGCTTGAGGGAAATTTAAATTTTGGGATGTTTTTTTCTTTGAAGAAATTCTCAATATCATATTTCCTGGTGAACTACATATACCAAATTTTGCATACACAATCTTGCCAATGAAATTAGCTGAATACACTTACTTTTTACACCAGAATATGCTCAGGGAAATTTTTGTTTTTAAAAAATTGTATTTTAAACTGAAACTAGCTGAACCCGCACAGAGCATCTGTGCGCTCTTTGGGGCTGGTGGTTCCCCACTCCTCCCACCTTCTGCCCCAGTCTCTCCTGCCCTCCCTCCTGCCTTCTGCCCCAGTCTTCTCAGCTTTTTGTCCCCAGCTGCTGGCAGCGCTTTCCTTCTTGGCTGGGCACAGCTCCGCCACCCGCCTAGCCGAGCTACTCTCGACGGCACGGTTCTACCACTGCCCGCCGCCTCCTCTTCCTGTCTCCCCGGGCCAGACCGGGCCACCACCTCCATTACCGTGGTTGGAACTCTCACGCGACCTTTCGAGAGTTCCGCCGCGAAGAGCTTGACATGCATCCCCACAGTCGGCTAAGAGAATTAATAATCTAGAGTCTTAACATAACCATAATATGTTAACGGTTAACATTTTTCACACTCAGTAGTCGGATCAATAATCCCAAAGCAGCAAAATGCCCCAAGAAAAGCAGAGCTTTTCTTTCCTCCTCCCTTACCCTCCACTCATCCTTTTTCCTCCTCCTCCCTCCTCTTTCTTTGTCTCTTCCTGTCCCCCCACACTGTCTTCTGGGGTTTGGGGGAGTCATCTGCTTCTCCCCCCACGTTTTATCTCCAGTCTCCCTCTTCTGGGCTAGCACTTGACCCGCTGAAAAGCCCAAGGGAGGAGGAGCGGGGAGGAGGAAGCAACTCACAGCTTTCATTGCTGCACGCAAGATGGTGGGGAGCAAGAAAGAGATAGCGGCCCCAGTGGAGGTGGCAGGGGGAAGGAAGAAGCTCAGAGAGAAATAAAGCTATGTGCCACCTCTTCTTCAGCAGCAGGGGAAAGAAATGTGGCAGTGGCAAGGCTGGTCAGTTGACCTTCACAGGCCTAATCCAGCCCACGGCCCAGCACTTTGACATCTATCTTGTATTTCTTCTTTAGATTGTCAGGCCTTTGGGGGCAGGGAGCCACTATTTATGTATTTGTATGTATGTAAGCCACTTTGGGAACTTTTGTTGAAAAGTAGTATATAAGTATTCATCTTGGTATTTGTATTCCATGGGAAGCTGCCTTCTACTGAGTTAGTCTGCTGGGCCATCTAACTCGGTATTTAGACGCTCTCCAGATTTCAGGCAGGAGTCTTTCCCAGCTCTACCTGGAGATGCTGCCAGGGATTGAAACTGGGACCTTCTGCATGCAAAGCAGATGCCCTGCCACTGAGCTCAATAGCCCCATTCCCAAGCTACAGCTCTATCCCCTTTTTAATATGAATGGGAAAGGGTACTTTTAAAGTTTGAATGCTCCCTGTTTACACCCTCAGGATTTAAAGAATGTAATTTCTTTGTTCTGGAGAGAACCTCTGTCTATAAATAGGTAATGTATGCCGTCAAGTCGGTGTCAACTCCTGGCGACCACAGAGCCCTGTGGTTGTCTGTGATAGAATACAGGAGGGGTTTACTATTGCCATCTCTTGTGCAGTATGAGATGATGAAACTCCAAGATACTTTGGAGCTCTGCATAAGCTGCTTTGACATTCCATTGCTCACACAAGTAGCTCACCTGTATGAGCAGGTATTCAAACAAGTCAGAACCAATCCATGATGTATAGATGTGGCTCCTAAGTCGGCATCCCCTTCTTTTTACTTAGCTTGTCTCTGTGTGGTCCCCTTTTTTTATTTACCTTGCTGCTGTTTCTGTTGAAATGTCGGCTCCACTCAATCACAAGAATATGCCTTATCCTAGCATGAATCAAGAGCTTGCATGTTGGCTCTCCAGCCTCTGATTCACCCCTAGTACATGTAAATAAAACAGACTGGTGAGATATTGGGGGTGGGAGTGGTGTGCACTGTCCCAGGAGAAGTGATTGTATAAACAGACCTGCATCCAGAATCCTAGCCCCGGTGCTTTGCAGAATCGTGTAAGCCCTCCTGTGCACGAGGAGCCTCCCAGTCCCATTTCCCTCCCTGCTTCCTGTGCAGAAGTGTCTCAGCTCTTCAAGCATTTCAAATTTGTTAGTGTCATGGGGCAAATGGGTTGTCAGTTACCTTGGTGGGGGAATGAAGAGGTAATTACCATGTGCTTGTTTTAAGAGCATATGGATTGGAAATCTTTAAACAGCCTGAAGTTAGGTAATGCTTTGATCTTCAGGGTGTAGAACTTGCACGCGCAGATGTATTTCCCACATTCCATTCAGTGCAAAATTGCAGCATATGGCAGTAATTCCTAAGCACTGCAAAAGAACACCTAACTTTGCCATGAGAAATAAATTACTATAAATAATTAAAGGCTCCTGTAAGCCAAGAGTGCATCCATTGGCAGAGAAGGCTGCCTACTATGTCTCTGCACAACTCATTGTTCCGGCCTTGCCTCCTTCCCATCAGCCTCTGGTGGAGGTAGGCAGTTTCTGCTGTCTGGTGTAATAAGATCCTAAAGCTGTGAGCCAGCAGAATCTGGGGAGGCTGAATGTTAGAACATGAACAGCCCCGCTGGATCAGGCCCAAGGAGGCCCATCTAGTCCAGCATCCTGTTTCGCACAGTGGCCCACCAGGTGCCACTGGAAGCCACAAGCAGGAGTGGAGGGCATGCCCTCTCCCTCCTGCTGTTAGTCCCCTGCAACTGGTACTCAGAGGCATCCTGCCTTTGAGGCTGGAGGTGGCCCACAGCCCTCCGACTAGTAGCCCTTGATAAACCTCTCCTCCATGAAGTTATCCAAACCCCTCTTAAAGCCATCCAGGTTGTTGGCTGTCACCACATCCTCTGGCAGAGAATTCCACAAGTGGATTATGTGTTGTGTGAAAAAGTACTTCCGTTTGTTGGTCCTAAATTTCCTGGCAATCACTTTCATGGGATGACCCCTGGTTCTGATGGGAGGGGGAGAAGAATTTCTCTCTATCCACTTTCTCCACACCATGCATGATTTTATAGACCTCTATCATGTCTCCCCACAGTCATCTTTTTTCTAAACTAAAAAGCCCCAGATGTTGTAGCCTTGCCTCATAAGAAAGGTGTTCTAGGCCCCGATCATCTTGGTTGCCCTCTTCTGCACCTTTTCCAGTTCTACAATGTCCTTTTTTAGATGCGGTCACCAGAATTGTACGCAGTACTCCAGGTGTAGCCGTACCATAGATTTGTATGATGGCATTATAATATTAACAGTTTTATTTTCAGTCCCCCTCCTAATGATCCCTAGCATGGAATTGGCCTTTTTCACAGCTGCTGCACATTGAGTTGACACTTTCAACAAGCTGTCCGCCATAACCCCAAGGTCTCTCTCCTGGTCAGTCACTGACAGCTCATATCCCATCAGCGTATACTTGACGTTGGGATTTTTCGTCCCAATGTGCATCACTTGACACTTGCCAACACTGAACTGCATTTGCCATTTTGTCGCCCACTCACCCAGTATGGAGAGATGCTTTAGGAGCTCCTCACAGTCCGTTTTGGATTTCACTACCTGGAAGGGTTTGTTATCATCTGCAAATTTCGCCACCTCACAGCTTACCTCTACTTCTAGATCATTTATGAATTAATTAAGAAGCACCGGTCCCAGAACAGATCCCTGGGGGACCCCACTTCTTATTTCCCTTTGTTGTGAAAGCTCTCTGTTTATATCTCCCCTATGTTTCCTGTCCTTCAACCAGTTAGCGATCCACACATGTACTTGTCCCCTTATCCCGCGACTTCTAAGTTTTCTCAGGAGTCTTTGATGTTGCATCTCTTCATTCACTGCTGTGGGGGCTCTTTCCAAATCAGGAGGCATGCTCAAAACAGCGGCTCATGCAGAAACAGAGGGTTAGTTCCTCTGAGGGCAGGTGGCACTGTTTCCTCCAGGTGTGCGCTCACAAGTTGTTTTATGTCCATTCAAATCCTGCTCAGGTTGAATCAGGAAGGCTCCATTCTCAATGGATGTGCGCGTAAGACCCACCAGGGGTTCCCTTAACCAATGAGGTCTGGAAAGAGACTTCTTGTGCCCTATCTCCATTCTAGTCCCAGGAGCTCCATATGAAATGCCATCCTCTGCATTTGCCCACCCTGATACCAATCTCTGGTACCAATCTCCGGGTTTGTTTAGAAACCTCCTTCATCTACTGTATTTTTTGGACCATAAGACACACCTGACCATAAGAGACACCCAGTTTTTAGAGCAGGAAAACAAGAAAAAAAATATTCTGAACCAAATAGTACTGGTATACTAAAATATTTATTACCGTAAAATATAGCAAAATACGGTAATATTTAAAAGGGTAAACTCAACAGTGGTGTTAAGAACCATCATCACTTCCATTAACAAATGAGGAAAGACTTAGAGGCTCAAGCACTTTTCTAGTTTTCTGGAAACCCCAAAAACTCATTATTGCTAGTGTCAAAATTTATGAAGCTCAGTTGCTCACAATCACTTATATCACTTTCTTCGCTATCTTCATATATGATATTATCTTCAGTTCCATCTAAGACATTGCTAATGCCACTTTTTTTTTTTGAATGATCGTGCAACAATTTCCTCCTTCACTGACTGCCATGATGTTTTAACCCATTCACAAACTTGAGTGATAGTGGGCCTCTTCATTCGTCCAGTAGGACTCAGAAAATGATTCCCAGCAGCCATCCATTTGTTCCACTCTTCTCTCATAAAGACTTTAAATGGTTTGTTGATTGAAATGTCGAGAGGTTGCAACTGGCTGGTAAGACCCCCAGGAATTACAACTAGATGAGTCTTCACCTCTTTAAATCTCTTTTTTGTTGTTTCGCTAATATGTGCTCTGAACTGATCAAGCACTAATAAAGCAGATTTTTTCAGAAGCCCTCCAGGACGTTTGGACCACACTTTTTCAATCCATACCGGTACATTAAGTCCTTCCCCCTCCCCCCTCCTCGCCGTCATCGCCATCGAGGTCATCCAACTCCTGCTGTTGGCGGACGCTATCCCGCCTCCTTTCGTGTCATTTGATGCAGGGTGTGTGGCGTGTCTGAGAGTGGTGGGTGGGCATTGCCTCAGCGCCTGTCCGTACGGCATCGCTGATTGAGCAACTCTGGCTATGAGGGGCGGGGAGGTCTGACATCACCTCCAGCACCTGATTGGTTTGGTATGTCTGAGAGTGGTGGGCGGGCGTTCCCTCGGCGCCTGTCCGTATGGCGTTGCTGATTAAGCGGCTGTGGCTATGAGGGGCGGGGAGGGCTGACATCACCTCCAGCACCTGAACTGTAAATTGTAAGTACCGTAAGCGACAGTAAGCGAACGCAGCAGCGGGCGACAGCGCATGGGACACCACGGGCAAACAAATATCCTTTTACAACAGCCTTGCTGGACAGCATTTGGACTATAAGACGCACCCTCATTTCGGGGGGGAGTGCGTCCTATGGTCCGAAAAATACGGTAATTACAGTCATCCTTTGCCAACCGCGGGTTTCCCAATCACGGTTTTGAGTATCCGTGACTGGGGAATTGTGGCAGGTCGCACCAACAGCGACTTGAGTATATGCAGTTCTCGTGGAATTTCGTTGACACGATTTTCTGAGGGTGAGAGGCGGAGGAAAGGTGGAGTGAAGAGAGAGATTTGGAGAGGCAGAGGTGAAATGTGCAGTGTTGGGGCCTGTACAGTAATGGCTGTTGTGCTTTCACTGCTGCTGAGGGGAGCCTGCATTTCACTGTTTGGCTGCATGGGGGGTGTGGCTGTAATGGCTGCTGTGTCTTCACTGCTGTGTTTGCACAGCTTTTTAGGGAGAGGGAGAGAAGCGGAGGTGAGAGAGAGAGAGAGAGCAGTGGTGGGGGAGAGGGGAAGAGAGATCTCAGAAAATTCAGGCAAGGGAAAGGAAGATGCTGGGGACAAGCGGCCAAGGATTGTCAAGTCCCTGTAGGAAAAAATCAAAGTCTCTGCCTGAAGGAGGGCAAAGCAACAGTGCCATTGGAAGATAGTCCGGGGTCAATGAATCAGACTTTTGCAGCATCAAGAAGAATGGGGATGCCATCAGAGGCAGTGTTACCAGTGGGACCCAGTCCTCTCTCAGGGTCTCGTATATGCCACGAGACCCCAACATTGAGAAGATGGAGAAGGCCCTGAACATCTGGATGGAGGACCAGACGCAGAAAAAGATCCCTCTCAGCATCTGCATCAGGGCGTGGAGGATCTACAAGCACCTGGTGGAGCATTCTGGAGAGGGAGACTCTGAGAAGTTTCAAGCCAGCAACGGCTGGTTTGAGAACTTCAAGAAGCGCTTCAGCCTTAACAGTGTAAAGCTTGTTGGGGAGATTGCCTCTGCAGAGCAGGAAGCTGCAGCTCCTTTTTCTGCCAAGCTGAAAAGGCTGATCGAGGAGAAGAGCTATGTGCCCAACCAGGTCTTCAATGCGGACGAGACTGATTCTGTTGATATTTAAAGAGTTTGGGGCTTGGGGGGGGTGTAGCATTGTCCCCTTGATTTCCAGCTGATTTCGTGGTTGTGGTTCTCCTAACCCCGTTTTCCATTGGTTTCAGTGCCTTGCCAGCCATGGAGTTTTGGTACTGCCTTGCCTGCTTTGAATTGCGGCCCATAAAAATAAAACATAAATAACATGCATAATATAGTGGAACTGACCATTTGGTTTCTAACTTGCTACTAACATCCTTTTAGCTGGCCAGTTGATCAAATTCTACAAGCACAAGCCTTTTTGAAGGATTCCACATTCTGATTGAGCAACTTCATGGCTGAATAATACATATAAAATGTTTAATTCAGGCTACTGGCCAAAATTCAGTGCATTGTGAACTAAATCACAAAACATCTGTAGAAAGTTGTATCTTTTATGTTCAGGTTTTTTGCTGCAATGTTGAATTCATTGCAACAGTGTACTGGAGGGGAGGGGTGGGGTATAAATATTTTTAAATAAATAAAATTCTTCTTTAGGGAACTTTAACATAAACAATAGTGAATTGAGTTGCTTTAATACATTAAATGGAAAAATATTTTGTTTTGAATGCTTCATTTTTTAGCCTACCTTCCTTAAAGAAAGTAAGCTTATGAGATTACCCAGGTGTGTGTCTGTCTGTCTGTCCCTGTCAACTTAATGCCTGGACCAATTTGAACCAAATTTGGCGCAGTTGTAGGGACACCTCAAAAGCGTAGTATGTGATGTCATCCACCCTGGTTCAAGCTGGTAAATGTGTGAACAATTGATGAGCAAGTGGGCTAACTTGTGGACCACCTAACCAATTTGAGCCACATTTGGAACAGTTGTAGGGGCACATAGGGACACATCAACGGTGTAGTTTGTGGTGACGTAATCCACTCAGATTCAAGACGGTTGATGCATGAAAGTTTGAGGCGGAAGCTGGTAATTATAAATTAAAATTATAGTGAAAGGCAGATTAGTTCTTACCAGATTATAGTGAAAGGCAGATTAGTTCTTACCAGAACTTATTATTTTTAATGTATGTTTTAATTCTGTAATTGCCTAGAGATTTCGATATTAGGCGATATATAAATTCAATAAATATTAGAAGTGTGTAATTCTGGTTCAAGAGTGTGATTCTTCAGATCAAAGTCCTTGCCTTAAGCCACAAAGTCTTTATTTGTCCCAAGAAGTCCTTTTCCAGTTCTAAGTACGTTACTTGTAAAGAGGATAAAGGGAAACTCCTCCCCGTCTCACAGTTGTCAAGTGTCCATTGTCTGGCTCCTAAATTCTTGGGCTGGCTTCTAGAGCCAAAGAAAACTTGTCAAGGTCTGCTTTTAAGGTCTCTGAAGAGAAGCTACTGAATATTTTAAACAGTCATGTTTGTAACACTTCTATCAAAAATTGTTTGGCAACTGTTCTGATCTTAATAACTGCCAGGGTAAAAATATTTTCCCCTTAGCAGAAATTTTTTTAAAAGCAAGACAAATTACATTGCAGGAATAGCCAGGTGGCTAACGTTCTTGGTAATCGAGTTCTCATGACAACTTAAGAGAAACCATATTTTCTGCTCAGCTGACCAGTGTTGAGTCCTCAGCCACATGGGCCCCAGCTGTTCCTCCTCTGGGGTGCTGTAGACTAGAGCGGACATACTGGTGGATAGTTGGGCAGGCACTGCACTTCCCCAGGCAACCTTCCTTCATTCCGAAGTGTAGCACATCATCTCAAGTGATGGAGGGAAAAGAGAAGCTTCCTTCCTTTGACTCCAGAGATTTGGGGGGGAGAATAGTAGTGATCCATCGCCCAATCCTGCAAGGGGGGGGTATTGCACAACTTCCCCTTTAGTTACTTAGAAGGAAAGGGAAAGGGGAGCTCATGGCTCCCTGGCAAGGTGTTACACTATACCACCAAAAATGAATACCAAAAACGCTGGTAGCCCATTTGGGGGCAAGAATGCTACACACCAAGTCCAGCGAGTGAGAATTTTCCTGCAAAATTCCACCTCCTGTGCCTTGCTGTTTTTCTCCCATCTCGTCCACTGAGCTGGGGAGCAGACAACAGTACAGTGCTGGAGAGGCAGTCAGGCTTACAGGCAGGTGAATGGACCTTCTAGCTCCTGTCCAGGCATACCACAACCACCTCCTGTGTGCACCTCTTATGCAGCACCCACCATGCCACAGGTTGGCCATCCCTGGAATAAAGAGCCAGTGTGGTGTAGTGGTTAGAGTGCTGGACCAGGACTGGGGAGACCAGAGTTCAAATCCCCATTCAGCCATGAAACTAGCTGGGTGACTCTGGGCCAGTCACGCATCTCTCAGCCTAACCTACTTCACATGGTTGTTGTGAGGAGACACTTAAGTATGTAGTACACCGCTCTGGGCTCCTTGGAGGAAGAGCAGGATATAAATGTAAAAATAAAGAATAAAAGCAACGACCTCTGGTATGTAGTGAAAGACGGCAGCACATAACAGAGTTAATGCACCTGCATAAACATGGTAGCACGCACAAGACAAAGCTTAAAAAGCAATCAACAGGTTGGCAATTAACTGGTGCATGGAGAGGACGGAGCAGAGAAGAAGGCAATTAACACACCTTTTGGCTGAGTGGTTTTTCACAAATGACTGCACAGCTGAAATAATATGCAAAATGGGGCAAATGTACGTGGGGATCAGTGATACCTAAAGCACAGGCAACCACTCCCTGACAAATTAATGTTGTTTCAACATAAATTGATGTCTTGCCACCTTTGTTCTTGGATGATTACTCAGCAACTTTCTCAGTTGTGGGAGCGGAAATAGTTTCCATGTGGGTCACAGGTATAATCCAGGCTGTTGATTCTCTTCCACTCTCTCTCCTATTAGCTAAATGTTGATGTGGAAAGGGAAGAAGGGGAAGAGCTGGAAGATGGCATGGATGCTTTTGACGACAGCAGTTCAAGTCCATCTGGTACTCTCCGAAACTATCCATTGACCTGCAAAGTTGTTTATTCGTATAAGGTATGTAAAATGTCAGGATTCTGCAGGTGAGCAAATGATCATACAAGCTTTGACACCGATTAAGTCTGTGCAGATATTCAGAAGAAAGCTTCCGTATTTGGCCCTGAGGTGGAGCCAGCTTGCTCCTTTCTTTCAGGTTCGGGCTGGCTGCCCTGTAGGATTTAAGGACTGGGCTTGAGCTTCAGTGGATTGCAAGATGATGGATGCTACCTAGGCATTTGTAATGTGAAGCTGGGAATTGTGTGAATTCTGGAAATTGCTACACTCATGCAGAGCCTGCAGTTCCGGTGTTGCGGAGTGAAGTTTCTGTCCCTGTATGGAAGGATATGTCCACAACGGAACAGAACTGCTGTTGTGGCTGTCATGCCCCTGCTAACTTGGCAAAGAGGCACCTTTTTACATGGTGATTCTCTTTATTTAGCAGGGGGAGAGTAACTGGCCCTCTCCACCACCAGCACAGTATATCCAGTGACTGTTGCTGGTGTCTATCTTATGTTTCTTTTTAGATTGTGAGCCCTTTGGGGACAGGGAGCCATCTGATTTATTTATTATTTCTCTGTGTATTGAGCCATTTTTGGAAGGGCAGTATAGAAATCGAATAAATAATAATAATGTGACCAGGATAAACAGCAGGAGAGGATGCTCCACATTATTGTTTTTGGAGAGGATGGGGATTATGCTGGCACATGACCACGTCTCCCATTGGTGTGTCTGTTCACATGCCTTCCCCTTGGTGTGTTAATGCAGGTCAGTCTCCTCCACATCCATTGCTTTCTAATAGATTGTCCTGGTACATGACAGCCCACTTCTTAATACTTAATGATACATTATCTCTGTGTTAGCAACAAATTCTAGAGGTAGAAATTAATATTTGGGTTTTTTTTAAATCTATGCTAGAAATTTAACATTGCTGTGAGTTCTATTCATGCTTTGCACAGACAATAATGGGTTTTTCTGGGAGTGGGCCTAACCGGTCGGGATAAGGGACAGGGTGTTCGGGGGACCCTGTGCTCTCCATAGTGTGTGTATTTAAAACAAAAACAGGAGATAGAAAACAACTGTGTTAATATTACTTGTTTTACTAGAAACCTTCACTATTCAGGACATAGGAATCAAAAGTGGAAAGAAGCATTTCTTTCACCCCCAAGAGAGCCAGTGTGTGGCAAATCAAATTCCCACTCCACCATAAAATTTGCCCCTAACTTTCACCCAGGAGCCTACCCTCTCCCACTGCTCTTGTGAAGATAATAGAGGGAGAGAGACCAGATACACCAACTGAAGGTCCTTGGAAGATTACATAAAATAATAATGAATATGTTGTCTAGAACTTGAATATGTCAGATCCCCTTTGAAGATGCTTGCTCTGGTACAGTGGTAGGAGTGTCATGTAAACTAACATGTTTATAGGAATTGGTTCACATGGCATCAGTATGGATTCATTCACAGGGGGTTATGTTCCACGATACCACTGCAAATGCCCAAACTGCCATAATTGAATCCTTGTGCCTATAGGAATAATGGGTTAGGTTCCTTGGTACATTAAAAATACAACCCTCCTCCACCAATAAAATAAAATAAAATAAAATTCCCAGAAATAAGAGGAGAGTACAGAGCTGTACCTGTACTCCAGCTTCTTCAGTAATGCCCCCCCAAAAAACAAAAACCTCAAAATGCCACAAAAATACATCCCAATGCAGCTCCACGCTGCCTCCAGAATGCTCTCCAGATTGGAAATGCCACCAGAAGTGTGAAATGCATGCACAGGAACTGTGAATGTCCAAAATTCACTCCCGTAATGTTTGGAACCGGGTATCTATAGCTTAGCTGTGAATAGTTGAAAGCACAAATGTGAAACCCACGTTATTCAAGGGCTCCCGGCATTAACATTCATGGGCAAATTTGTACAGCTCTTCTTAAAAGGACTAACTGCTAAGACTAGCAGTTATTGTTGAGAGTGGGAGTGACCTTGTTTCCTGTAGAGAAGAGTCATAGAGGGGCGGGGTTGTGTCTGAATGTGTGTTCTGATTCTGTGCAAACTACTTCCAGAGCTTTTTGTTGAAGTGCAGTAGATGGACATTGAAAATTTCATCTGTGCGTGGAATGAGGGCATTGAAATTGAGTGGCTGACGGGTGGAGTGAGGATGCCTGGGTACTGTCGTCGCTTCCAGAACTTCCCCTGCAGCCCCTCCCAGCCTCCCCTGTGTGACTCCCCCTCCTCCTCACAGATCCTCCTGCGGGCATTATTTCCACCTCTCCCAACCACCATACTACCTGAGGCAGTTGCCCCACAATCAGCTCTCTCCATATGGCGGGGGGAGGATATCTCCAATAGCCCAGACCTAATATTTACCACACATCTTGCACAACTGTCCTTTTTTCACAGGCCTCACAGCCTGATGAATTAACCATTGAGGAACATGAGGTTTTGGAAGTTATTGAAGACGGAGATATGGAAGATTGGGTAAAGGTATCATTTTGTTTTTCCTGTCATTGTGGCATGTTGTGGGCGGTGGCTTTTTAAAATATATATATATGCCTATTTGTATATTTGCACCTTCTGTTAAGCATTTTCCTCTCCTCCATTTTTGCAGGCACGAAATAAGACAGGCCATGTGGGTTACGTGCCAGAGAAATACCTGCAGTTCCCAACTTCCAACAGCCTCTTGAGCATGTTGCAATCACTCGCAGCACTGGACAGTCGGTCACATACTTCAAGTAATTCAACTGAAGCTGAGCTAGTCTCTGGAAGCCTCAACGGAGACTCCGGTGGTAAGTGCCAGTTGGACTGGGTCTTCTGAGGACATGATGAGCTCTGTTCCTTCATGCTGTGAATGTTTGGTTTTTAAATGCATTTATTGGTCACATTCTCTACTTTTAAAAAAAGACTCAAAGGAACTTACAAAATGGATAGCATCTGCATTCAGAGTTACCCCATATGATAGGCTAATGTGTATTGCGTCACAGGTGGGAGGAGGGAATGGGGAGGCGAGGAGAACAGCAGATGTCCTTGAGGCCACCCAGTGAAGTTGTGCTGAAGGTGTGGTTTGAACTAGAGACTTGGGCACATGGAGGTGTCCCAGTGCCTGCTAGGAAGCAATTGCAGGCAGCCATAGCCACTTGTAATCTTGTTCTTTTCATGTGGTCCACAGCACAGATATCGCTATGGTGGGAAATGTTACAGCAGTCACCCAGGGTTCCACCAAACGTGTTTTAGGAAGCACTTCCATCCCAGATAGGTTTTGAACATCCCATCAAATCTTGCCTCACGGTATTTGCCATTTATTTTCCAGTATGTTTTGTAAAAGCACTTTATGACTACGAGGGACAGACGGACGATGAACTGTCCTTCCCTGAGGGAGCAATAATCCGGATCTTGAACAAAGAAAACCAAGATGACGATGGCTTCTGGGAAGGGGAATTTAATGGGCACATTGGAGTTTTCCCATCCGTGCTAGTAGAAGAGCTAACAACATCAGAAAATGGAGAGACTCCGTGTGTGGCAGATGTTCAGGTATGGGAGAAATGCTTGCCGGTATTCTGAATGGGTACAAATGCAATCAGTTAAAGGTTTGAACCACCACAGCACAGCCAGCTCTTGCCAAGTATTCCTCATCTGACAGGACATTCTCTGGATGTAAGGGAATGCCCCAAATTCGGTAACAAAGGCAGGCATGTTACTTAAGGTTAATCTTGTCCTCTGCTAATTCAGGAGCCAAGCAATATATTATGTGCCATAATAAGACCGACTCTTATTTGCTACATGTGGCAAAAACTTCTATTTATAGCACACAACTGACTCATTTAGCAGAGGTATAAGATATAAAGGAAGCTCTGCTCACAATTATGCATCATTGTTGTCATCAGTTTGTACGTGTGGAGAGGGTGGGCCTTGCAGAAAAGCCCTCAGGATTTGTATGTAATAGGAATATAGGAAGCTGCCTCCTACAGAGTCAGACCATTGGTCCGTCTAGCTCAGTATTGTCTTCACAGAAGACAATAAATAACTCCTAGGCTTTCGTGCTAGAAAACACGTGGGCCCTCAACCCGTGTGAGTCTGTGAACACGCTCAAATCCTGGGAGGGCACACGTTGTCTTACCCTCTTTATGCCTCTCCTAGAGCTAGCCTTAAAGAGAAGGAGACGGATGTGCCATCTGTCTCTGCTGTCTTGCATCCTCCATGGCCATAACCTTTTCCCATCCCACCACATGAGTCGTACTAATTCTGTTGGCCTTTGATGTGGCCTTTTATCTGCATGGATTTGCTGCTCAAAAACATCCCGCAGTACTGCTGGACATAGTGTTCCAGGACCCCTGGGGTTTTCTCAGACTCTTCTAATCCGAATTTTTCTCCTACTGTCAGTAGCTGCTTGAACGGCAAGCGAGATAAGACTTGGTGAGATTTGCAAAGTAAAGCTCCAGCCCTTAACTTTATTTTGGTTGCGCCAAATTGAATATTAATCACACTGTGCTGTTTTGGCAAAGGTTAGCAACAGATGTGTCTACAAAGAATGAAAGGAGTGGTGAGGGCAGAAAGGAAATAGAAGCAGAAAGAGGAAATTCCCAGTCTCCTTCCTGTAATTAATCTCCGTGCGGTACATTGAGAGATCAGACGGAGCTTGACAAGGGGAGAACGGCCGGTTCTTACAGCCCCCAGCGCTGTGCTTTCGCTTCTGAAAACTAGGCTTCCATTTTGGGGTCTTGCGTCAGCTTCTTATTGTTGCGCTTGCTTGCTTGCTTGCTTGCTTTCTGTTAGCAAACAACTGATTACAACATTTTAATTATGTGTTGTTTATTACACTTGTCGCCCTCCCTTTCTCCAAGGAGCGGAAAGTGGTGTCCGTAGAGTGATCTCCGTGAGGCAGGCTAGCAACTTGGTCCAGGCCACTCAGTAAGCTTCGTGACTGAGCGAAGGGATTGAATGTGGATCTCTGCTACCGCTCACATTGGCCACGGGACTGCTGCTCAGTAGCCCCGAGAATCAGTGTGATCGAGCAGGGACCCAAGTTCCAACTCCCCACTCCTCCGCAGAGCTCTCTGGGCCACTTTCTCCCTACAGGTATGTGGCAGGGAGCCAGGCTTGGCCACAGCTCCCTGCCACATGCACCAAGCCACAGCAAGGGCTTGCTTGGCATGGATTGGTTGGTTGATTCAGCGAGTGCTCTGAGAGTCCTCTTGTACAGCCTCAGCTCTCTGACTGAGCACAGGCGGTGGGCATTACCCTGTGTGGCTTGTGAGCCATTATTTTTAACCTGTTGTTTGCCCACTGAATCTTTGCAACCGGCTGGTCTAGAAAATTCATATAAACAGCATTTTTTAATAGCAGCAGCTAATCACATACAGTGGTCCCTCGACTTACGAAGTTAATCCGTTCTGAATGCACGTTCGGAGGTCGAAAATTTCGTAAGTCGAAAAGCGCACCCACGGAGGTTTAAAAAAATTCGTAAGTCGAGTAAGCCGCATCTAAAAATTCATAAGTCGAGGAAACCGCATCTAAACCGCCAACGGTTTCCGTTCGTAGCTCGAAAAAGTTCGTAAGTCGAAAACATCGGATGTCGAGTAGTTCGTAAGTCGAGGGTCCACTGTAGTTGTAGATAGGTTATTTTATTTATACTTCCAGCCCTGTCAATTTAATGACAAACTAAAACTAACTGTTACAACAAATATGTATATATTGCTTTTCAACAAAGTTATCAAAGCGGTTTACATGGGGGGGGGGGGAATAACTAAAGATGGTTCCGTGTTCCCAAAGCGTTCACAATCTAAAAAGAAAGGAAGGTAAACACCAGCAACAGCCACTGGAGGGATGCTGTGCCGGGGCTGGATAGGGCCAGTTGCTCTCCCCCTGCTAAATATAAGAGAATCACCACTTTAAAAGGTGCCTCTTTGCTCATTTAGCAGGGTCATGCCTCTTATTAGTTGTCAGTTAGCAGCACACATCATTTTTCAGTTACCCCTGAGAAGAACCTTCCTTACAGGCATGGCTTCCTATTGACGAAAACTGTCTGGATTATTCTAAAGCAGAACCGCTTTTCCTACATCTTTCTTATTCCTTGCTTTGCAGGTATCTTCATCTCCGAAGCCCCAGAATTCTTTGGCACCACTGCCACTGTACGACCAGCCGCCAGCCAGTCCTTTCCATAGTCCCGATAAAAGAAGCTCCCAGTACTTCCCCAGGTCTCCCTCAGCAAATGGTAAGAGAGGGGAAAGGGCCATCACTAAGAACAGAAGAGGTGCCACCGTGCACCAGGAAAACCCCCATTTTGCAAAATGAAATCTGGTTACACCTTTTCTCTGAATATGGATCTTAAAGAGAACCGCTATATATTGTTGTCCAGTTGGTATATTACTCCCTCAACCATAAGTAAGATCAATAGGAACGTGCTAGCTGACATGGCGCAGAGCATCTGCCCCCCTAGTCCTCCCTGTCTCTCCTTCCTCCAGCCCCAGTCCATTCTCCCCCTCCCAGTCTGCTTTCCCTTCCCTCCCCACCCGCTGGCCTGTCTGGCGCCTGGTACTTTTCTTCCCCACCCGCAGGCCCAGCCAGTGCTTTCCTTTCCTGGCCGGCCCAGAGGGCGCTTTCCCTCGCCACCAGCCAGCCCAGTGGCAGCACTTCCCCCGGCGGCAGCGTACCCGTGGCTATCTGGCAGCTGCTTGCGAACTCTTGCGAGAGCTGCCACACATGGGATTAGCCACGGGTATGTCTTAGATGATTAAATATATAGACGTCTCTAATTGTTAGACGTGCCAGAAGGTTTAGCTGTCTATGGTGAAAATGCCCACGGGCTGGAAAACACTAAAGAAGTTAAGTGAATTTTGGAAATGATATATGGGATATTGTAATATACAACCCAATTTTATTTCTTTTTATATATGTTTTATTACCCAAAGAGAAAGAATTGATCTTCTACATGATCACAGAGCAAGAATGCTCTGCAGTACATACTGATATGAAAATCCAAACTATTATGTCAATCTTGCTAAGATGTGGGTCTATGCGCCAGTGGCAACGTTATCAAACTACAGGCAGACCTTGTTATACGTGGACTCTGTATCCACCGTTTCATGTATTCACGGGTGTCTAATTGACACCCAGTTTCATTATCTGCAGATATGAAAGGGTTAAAACCCACGTATCCGTGGTTCCTAGAAGGCTGGAAATCACTGTGGAGGTCACGTCTGTCCTCCATTTAGACAGGAGGAGCCATTTTGTGGCTCATTCCTAGAAAGAAAGAAAGAAATCAATCAATCCAGCAATGTTTCGTGGCATTGGGATCATTCAGCAGATTGGGGGTGGGGGGCATTCCTGAACACATAGGACCCCGGTATAGTAAAGAGTTAGTATACTATACATTCAACTTTTTTGCTGCAACTCCTAGACAAAAGGCAGGCAACTCTGAAAGGCCATTGAGGTTTTTCCTCCAGGCTACTGGAAGTCCTGCTTCCTGCCTTCATGGCTGTTTGCATGCATGTTCTCACTCACACCCTGTAAGAAGTTCTGAGATTTCACCAGGTGTTTTGCTGCCCGTACATATTTAGCCTACTTTCCAGTAGGCCTATGAGATCACCCGGCATTCCATGTGTGTTCCCTCCCACCATCAACTTCACAATGCCTGGGCCAGTATGAACCAAATCGGGTACAGTTGGAGGGCCACCTTGACGACGTAGTTTGTGATTATGTCATCCACTCAGATCCAAGATGGCGGACGCGTAAACTTTAGATGCGCAGGTGGGCTAACTTGTGAACCACCTAGCTGATTTGAACCAAATTCGCTACAAGTGTAGGGACACATAGGGATGGCTCAGGGGTGTAATTTGTAATGATGTCATCCACCCTGATTCAAGGTGGTGGACATGTAAACATCTGAGGTGCAAGTGGCAACAGATTTGGACCAAATTTGGTACAGTTTTAGGTACACATAGGGACACCTCAAATGCAAAGTCAGTGATGATGTCATCCACCCCAATTCAAGATGGCAGATGCATGGACATTTGAGGCATAAGTGAGTTAATGAGAATTGCCAAACTGGACCCAATTTAATTAAGTTGTAGAGATAGTTAAAGGAAAGTAGGCAGAATTGTTCTTACTAGAACAACTTGTTAGGCTTGGTAGGTGGTTTTAATGAGAAAATTAAGCATCTGAGAAGGTTGAATTTTGTATGAGGCATTAAGTAGCAGGCATTCAGTTCCATCTTTGTACACATCAGTTGCAAACACATAATATAAGAGGGGACCGGTCAGTAGATCCAGCTCAGCAGAGCACGTTCTTTGCATATAGAAGGTCTCTAGCATCTTCAGTTTAAAAGGTCTGGGAAAGGCCTCTTCCAGAGAGCTGTTGCCAGTTGAGGTAGATGGTAGAGGCTACTAGTCTGGTGGCTATAGGCACCAAGATGCCTCTAAATACCAGTTGCAGTGGAACAACAACAAGAGAGAAGGCAGGCATCTGGTGGACCACTGTAAGAGGTAGAATGCTGAACTAGCTAGGACTTGGGCCTGATCCAGCAGGGCTGTTCTTATGTACTGGAATGATCCAAAGGTCTGACTTGGTATAAAGCAGGGCTGCTCGTCTTCGGCCCTCCTGTAGATGTTGGCCTACAATTCCCATAATCTCTGGCTATTGGCCACTATGGCTGGGGATCATGGGAGTTGTAGTCCAAAAACAGCTGTGGGGCCTAAGTTGAGCAGGCCTGGTATAAAGCAACTCAATATGTTTGCAAAGCCGGAATATAATTAGTGAAGTTCATGAAGCTCTGTAGTTGTTTTTTATAGAAATGCCAGATAATTGTATTGGAGCTTACAACTCCAATTTTTTAAAACTCAAAATGGTTAGGTTGGAACCCATGTATGTGACTGATTCATCTAAAGGCATACAATGGTGTGTATTTCTACTCTTTCAGACAACAGTTTCACTTCAAACTCTCCTGGATTCCCTCAGCCACCACGACCTCTTCCTGAAAGTACCTCATATGGCAAACTGAGACCTGTAAGTTCCCAGACACACCATCTTCTTTTATATTTATTTCTCTAAGGTGCACCCATGGCTAATCCCATGCGTGGCAGCTCTCACGAGAGTTCGGAGAGCTGCCGGATAACCATGGGGCCAGAGAAAGAATATGGCGGTGGTGGTGGCCAGCCAAAGAAAATGGCGGTGGGCGGCTGCAACTGGCAAGTCGACTGGCTGGCAGGTGGGCAGCCAGGAAGCGGGGCAGGCGGCACAAAAGGAGGAGATGGGGGCGGATGGCGGGGAGCAAGAAGAAGACGGTGGCTGTGGGCAGGCAGGGGGAGAAGAAGATGGACGGGGGTGGACAGGCCAAAAAGTGGTGGCGGGGGTGGGGGAAGGTGGTGGCGAACTAGGGGCGCAGATGCTCTAGGTAAGGGTCGCAGTGCAACTCAGCAGGACCCAGGTGCAGACTGAGAGTTTTGCAGCCATGTGCTCAACATGATGCCTTTCCATGGGATCTTTTTCATTACAACTCATGGTAGCCAACCTTGAGGGTCAGGTGCTGCGGCTGGCCCAGGTTGTCCAGGTTGGTGCAACTCCTGGAGCAAGGAGGCCTACAATAAGCCTGGCTGTGGCATCAAACACAGAAGTTAGATGCCTGGAGATACAGGACAGACAAAGCAAGGTACTTGTTTACACAACATGTACTGTGGAATTCACTGCAGCCGGATGTGGTAGTGGCCACCAGTCTAGATGCTTTTAAAAGGGGACTAGACAAATTCAAGAATGATAGGGCTGTTGGCCGTGACTAGCCTTGATAGTGATATACTTCCATCAGGATCAGAGGTGGCCTGATGCCCCTGAACACCATGTGCTGGAGAGCAGCAAGGGAGGGGGCATTTTCCCTCCCCCTCCCGCCATTTGCGGGCTTCCCGGGTGCACCTGATTGGCCGCTGTGTGAGGGCAGGATGCTGGACTGGGCAGGCCTTGGTCTGATCCAGCAAGGCTTTTCTTATGGCCTCGCTTGCTCTCCTGTGCTGCTCTGCTCCCCAGTTCAGTCGGTCAGCCACAGTGCTACCAGCAAACATGGTGGCCAGTGTCGAGAATGGCGTCACCTTCACCCATCGGGGAGACCAAAACCTTTGCCTTGGCAATGGGGACATGCTGCCTTGGCGACTGAAGATCCAGCAGAGCAGGGAATGGCAGCCCAGTTGTCAGTACCACAGGGGCATGATCCTGCATTGTTAGGAGGTTTCAAAGTCTTCCAAGACTTCAGGCAGTGGCAGGGAGCACGTGCAGGCTGCATGCATATAAGGGCATGAGAGGGGGCTCTGTGGGGCAGGTAAGCAGACCTAGGGATGGATGAGGATAGCTTGAGTAGAGACTAATCCTCTTGCCTTGATCTGGGACCACAGTGGGCAGCACCCAGCCTTTCCTCCTCCCAGTCACAGGGGACTGCATTGAGAGTCGCATGCATTCAGCAACATCAGAAACTGGGCTGATGGTTTCCAGCAAGATGCCTCTTCAAGTAGCATCACTTATCTTGCAGGCAGGGCATGGATGCATCCCCCCGCAATAGTATCTCTTGTTCAGAGGTAGAATATGCAAAGTGTATTGTCCGCCAAAATGTTATGGGAAGCTTTCCTTACGCAGGAAGATCCCCTCCACCAGGTGCCTTTCCTGAGCAGCCCCATGGCTCTGTGCGGAAGGGCAGTTGCTAATGATGTGTTTGGCTATGTTTTCAGGTACGGGCTGCCCCTCCTCCCCCAACACAACAGCACCGCAGACCGACAGAGAAAATAGAGGATGTGGAAATCACCCTGGTGTGACCAGTGGGACGGCTTCCGTAGTAGTGCTACAATCAAGGCCAAATGTGGGTGTGATGTTTGGTCAGCTCTCATTCTTGGGCACCTTTGCATGATGGAAGATACCTTTAAAAGAGTAAGGGGGGAAAACAGGAGGATTTTCCATGGACCTTGAATGTGGTGGACTCTTTCCTGCGGTCATGAATATTTTGTGCCTTTTTTGGTTGTTGCTGTTGTTTGGTTTCACTTTATCTATCTGCCATCCTTCCTCCTTTAGCACAAAGCAAGTTGGGCCCGTCACGAGCAGAAGAATGCCTGGGCAGCTGAAAAGATGGCCCGTTTGGGCTTTCAGTGAAGGCTGCAAAGAGCTCCTTCTTCCGTGCCACTGATGGCCGGTCCACTGCCTGCAGCTTTCCCTGTGGAAACGATTCTACGTGATGACCTGTCCCCAGAGTCACTCCAGCGTGTTGCGCAGTAAATGTGGTCTCTTTCCTCATTACCTGCGATGTCTCCAGTCACGACCGGTGAGGCCTGCCGCAGGGAGGGCAGTGTGGGTGTAACTTTAAGGAAAGGGCAACTTAGCTGCATCCGGCACCCTCTGGAATCTGGCAGCAGCTGGCCCAGCATCCCCCGAGGAGGCCCTGCCCCCAGCACTCAGCAGCGGCATTTCTTCTGGTTACCTTTTCCTTCCGTTTCTATCCCGCCGCCCTCCCCACCCAGCAGCAGCTCTCACCGGCCATCACTGCATGTCTCCACATGAGGAAATGGGCTCTGTTTACTGGTGCTGCAGGTTGCAGCCATCAGAAGGGCGAGTTCTCACAGGGATGCCTTTTGCCAGGGAACTGGAACGTGTAGACCTGCCTCTAGTCATAGCATATGTATACCACGTGCATTAGTACAGTATATTACTGTTGCCATAGGAATGTGTTGAAATGATTTTTTTCCTAGTCAAGTAGCATTACTTCTCTGATTAGGGTATTAATCAGAATGTATGGAATAGAGAAGGGAACACCCAGGCGTCGTTTTAAAGAGAGGCGGGCTCCTCTCTCTGCCCTCCCCCTCAACAAAAGACAGGGGAAATCTACATCGAAGGGAAAGCGCTGCGGATCCTATGGGGTTAAGTACTTCAGTGTGCGCCTCTTCCATCATTAACCGTAAAACCTGAACGTAACGTTCCTTTTGTATTGATATTTATGCAGTGCATTTAGTACTAGAGTACCTACTACAGAAGTGCTGACTTAGTAGCAACAACATGTTTTTCTTAGGATAAAACTGAATAAGCAGGATTTCCATCTTAGACCTGGAATTAGCTGTTCATTTCCTCTTTAAGCAGATTACTTTTTTTCTTTTGTACTTGGATCGCTTCTTATCCCAGTTATTGCTGTATAGTTTACTCTCTGACATTAGCAGTATATCTTGGACATCGGAACATCCGGCTAGAATTAGGAAGTTTAATGTTTAGAATATTTTTGAAGTGTGGTGTCTAGCTTTAGAGTCGGATAGTTCTAGCGCAGATCTCCATGCAAAGCCTAAGGGCCAGCTCAGGCCCAGGGAACTAAGGTTAGAGACGGACCGTTGTGCTCCCCGCTCGAATATTGGAGGTGTATGATGGACCTTTGTGGGCTGGAGTGTGTACACTTTTTTCACTGTTCCCATATCATCTCTGGTCAGACGCTTCTGATTATTGGAGGCACTATAAAAATCCACACGTCCTGTTTGGCCAAAGCTGGTGATAGGAGGCAATAAAGTAGTGTACAAACTGTGGCCTCTTCATACAACTCTGCAGTCTTGGGGAATAAGGCAGTGATTGCCATGTGCTGGGGGGAAATATACCAGAAAGGCCGTCTTTGCAGAACTGTCCATCAGCTTTTGGGCAGCAGAAGATTTATGCTCTCAATAGACCACAGTAGGAGGTCACTTTTAAGCCTAAGTCTCTCTGAGTGAGCTGCTTAGGCTTTGGAAGCGAAACATGGCCATCTTGTCGTTTAAGATGAATAAAAGTGATAGGAGATGGGGAGGAAATATAGTTCAGATGAAAATGGTCTCCAAGCAGCAACACCCATAAAGGGAAAAAGAAGAGATAATTTTGTGTTCTATTGTTTTAATCTCATCCCAAGACATTTCCAGCCCATTGCCTGAAATATATAAAAAACCACCTTCAAATGTGTTAAGAGCTGTAAGATTAGTCGTAGTGTAAAGGAGCTCTTGTGTGTTCATTTTTTTCCTCCTAAGCAAGTAAAAGATGGTGGCCGTTCCTGCATTTAGTTGCCTAAATTTTTATGGCTGCATTTTGTGAAATCATTTGATAAGATATTTTCATCTTAAACTTTGCACAAGTACTCTTGGCTGGGTCTCTTGAATTATGACTGTTTTGCCAATCGCCCCCCCCCCCTTTCGTTTAGCTAATCTGAGCAAGGGAAGAGCTGTTGAAAGTGTAACCATGAAGAGTCTGCAGCACTTGTCTGGCAGATTCCTGTGAAGATCTTGTGTTGGGGTGGGGGTTTATTTTGCGCCTTCAGTCCTGTTGATCTGTTTGAGGTCTTTTTTTTTTTAAGTGTTGATCAAACTTATTCTTAAGTTTTTTAAAAAAACAATTTTATTATTTTTTTTTTAGAAGAACTTTACTGCAAACATTTTAAAATGCTTCAAGAAAAATAAGTGTTGCCAATAATATTCACGTTCCGTTTGGTTGGCCAATTTTTTGCATCTTTTTTTCTTACCTGGACTTTCAAAATTCAGAAAGTGTTATTTAAAAAGAAAATCTCCTTAGTTATATTTTAAAAATATTTTCTGTAAGAGCTGCTAATTTTTATTTAAAAAAATAAAAGTTGTAAAAATACGCCTCCTTTTTAAAATTCATACAGGGCATGCAATAGAACGTATCACCATGTACAGTGTCAATACACTGAAAGCAGAACCTTGGGTGCTTTCTTTATATTGGCTGTAAAACTTTGTATTTATTATGTATAAAATGTTGAATAATAAAAAAGTGAAATTAAACCATGGAGTGTGGCTTAATGTGTACTGCGTGCTGTAGTATTTATTAAGCACCTTCAACAAGCTGAGCATGCAAGATATGAAGCTGCCTTATGAAACTGACCAAGAGTCCACCTCACTCATGGAACCAGAGGTCCTGAGAATCTAGTCCCCTTCTCACTGCAGGAAACTGCTACAGGCTCTCTGACAGATGGCCATCCAGGCTCACTTGGGAAACTTCCAGCCAAGGAGAGCTTGCCGTTTCATGAGGCAGACTGTTCCACTGCCAGACAGCTCTTACAGTTAGGAAATTCTTCCCAATGTCTAGCCTAAATTTGTGCTTCCTTGCAAGTTCAGCCTCTTTGTTCTAATCCTGCCCTCAGGAGCAGCAGAGCGAGCCTGCACCGTCTTCTGTGTGAATATTTGAAGACCACTGTCATAACTGCCCTGAGTCTTCTCTTCTCCAGGTCAAACCTACCCTTCTCCCACATGGAAGAGGAGTGCATCCGACAGTGGGTTGCTCTCTCCCATTCGCTCCTGGACAGGGCCAATCAGACTTCAACACTCCCCAGAGGGCCCCCCTCCTGCGAGTGGGAGGAGCATCCCCTAAGGAACCAGTTCTGCCCTGTCCGGCTCCTAAAAGGCAGGGTAGTCACAGTGCTCAGCTTTCCCTGAGCTTTTCTAGTATTTTTACAAAGACCTTCTGCAGGGGAAGGACCGTGGTGGTTTTCTTCTCCCTCGCAGCAGTGACTGACAGCTTTTTTTTTTTTTTAAGCTATTTGGCAAAGCCTGGGATCCAGTGCTCGTGGAAACCAAGGAGAAAAAGAAGACCATTCTTTCTTCTCAGACTAAGGACGAGAGGAAACCTGCCCGGTCCTTCAGTCCCTCTTTTTGTGCTCCCCGTTCCTTTTGATCTAGACAGCCCAAGCAAGATTGCTTCCATTGGGTGAGAGGGAAAGCCCCCCTGGCAAAGGACAGCAACCAGGGCAGGCCCCAGCAGCACAAGGGGTTCAAGCATCCCCAAACACAATGACTCTGTCCCGCCCCTGGTTGGGGGTCATCTACAGGCTTTTGCACATGTATGGACGCAAACGTCATCCAACAAATGGGTACAAGACACCATCACGGAGTGCTACCAACTGGAACTTACACTTCAGCCTTTCAGTCACTACCTTCCTTCCCCCAGGTCTCACAAACAGGCCAGACACAAGCTAGTGCTGGAGGACATCCAGCATCTGCTGGAAATTCAAACCATAGAGGAGACTCCCCTGATTCAAAGATCCTTAGACATTTATTCAATTTTCTCTTTCCCAAACAGCAGCTGGAGGACTATTCTGGACATGAAATATTTAAATCAATTCATAAAAAAGCACAAGTTCAGGATGGAGACCTTACGTTCCATCCTAGGAGCCTTCCAGAGGGGAGACCACCTGTCCTCAGTGGATCTTACCAAGGCTTACCTTCATGTCCCTATCCATCCAGATTTAAGGAGGTATCTGAGGTTTGCGTATGGCGGTTGCCATTTCCCATACAAGGCTCTGCCCTTCAGCCTCTCATCTGCGCCGTGAGTGTTTACCAAGATTATGGTGGCACTGATGGCACACTTGAGGACGAGGAGCATCCATGTTTACCCTTATTTGGATGACCTTTTGAACAGGTCGTCAATAGGGCAAGGGCACAGGGACCTTGGAACTATCATCCATTTGCTTCAAGAACACAGGTTTGTAGTGGATTTCAAGAAAAGCGCTCTGATTCCTTCGTGTCATATAACTCACCTGGGAGCTTGCATAGATATGGAGAAGGGAGTGGTTTCCCTTAGTTCCTCAAAGGTAGCTTCCATATCTCAGACATGACTGAAGGCAGGAAGGAGGTTGAAAACACTCCTGACTCTGACCCATATTTTGGGGAGCATGATGGCATGTTACGAACTAGTACCCTAGGTATGTTTCCACTCACACCCCTTGCAATGGGCCATGCTTCTTTTTCAGGACAGGATATCGGCCATAATGTGGGGCCCGATCTCCTTATCTTCATTAGTCAAGTCTCCCCTAGTGTGGTGGAATCCTTCCTCCCTCGGTCTGGAAAACTGCTTTCTCCCAATAAAAAGGGTGCAGGTGACAACAGACACCAGCCTGGTCGGGTGGGGTGGTCACTGCCGTTCGTGCCTAGCTCAGGGCCAGTGGTCACAGGAGGAAAAGCTCCACAGTATCAACTGGCTGGAGCTGCGGGCGATCTGCCTGACACTCTTAGCCTTTCAGTCAGCTCTTCTTCAGAGTCACATGCTTGTCCAAACAGACAATGCAACTACAAAGGCACACGTCAACAGGCAGGGAGGCACTTGATCCAAGTCTCTTATGTCGGAAGCCACTCCTCTGTTCGAGTGGGCAGAAGTTCACCTCTTGTCAATATCAGCAGAACATGTCCAGCGGGTAGAAAACGCCCAGGCCGACTGCCTTAGTTGACAGAGCATGGATCATGGGGAGTGGTCCCTATATGGAGGGGTGTTCAGAAGTATTTGCTGGCGGCTCAGGACCATGGAAATAGACCTGTTCACCTTACCATGCAACTGCAAACTTCCCAAGTTTCTTTTGAGGTTTCTTGGTCATCAGGTGACGGGCACAGGTGCCTTGACACAAGAGTGGCCAGGCGGTCTTCTCTACGCTTTCCCCCCTCTGGCGATACTGCACAAAGTTCTTCAGAGGGTCAGGGCAACTGGGATGGAAGTGGTACTCGTTGCCCCGGCGTGGCCTCGCAGGCCCTGGTACTCAGATCTGATTCAGTTGTCAGAGGCAGAACCTCTTCCATTGGACAGTCCAAACTTCCTCAGTCAGGGTCCAATTTTCCATCCGGACCTGGGCTGGCTGAACCTCAAGGCCTGGCACTTGAGCGGGAGGCACTGAAGAGTAGGGGTTGGAAACTATGTTAGCTTCTCGGCACTCGTCCACTAAGAGGCTCTATCAGGCTTCCTGGAGGGCCTTCGATGTGCAGTGCCAGTGGAAAGGTATAATTTCATCGTCCACCTCAGTGAACTCTGTCCTTTCCTTTTGTCAGGATGGGCTAGATAGGGGTCCAAAGGGAGGCGGGTGGCGGCACTCTCTTCAGTGCTGAGGGTCAATGATTCCATGTCACTGTCGAGTCGGTGTCGACCCATCCCCATGTAAAGAGATTTCTGAAGGGGGCAGCCCTGTTAAGCCCTCCGGTAGTGCACAGATTCCCCACATGGGATTTAAATTTGGTGCTTCAGGCTCTAACCAAGGTGCCTTTTGAACCCTTAAGAACAGTAGACCTTAAGTTTCTTTCCTGGAAAGTTCTGTTTTTGATAGCTATTACCTCAGCTCGTAGGATCTTGGAACTGGGAGCGCTGTCCATCAGGAAAGAGCTTTGTCAGACCTTCCCGGATTATGTGGTTCTCCGTACAGATCCTTCTTTTGTTCCCAAGATCAATTTGGCTTTTCATAGATCACAAGAAATTTTCTTACCTTCCTTTTCCCCTAATCCTTCCAATGCAAAGGGAAGGTCTTGGCACACGCTAGACCTTAGGTGGGCTATGAGGGTTTACGTCAGATGGACTAGACATTTTCACCAGTCAGAGACCTCCTTTGTTTCTTTCAGTGCCTGCACCCTGGGGGGAAAGGGTTTCTCTTCCACTCTGGGCTGTTGGATTCGGGTGTGCATATCTCAGGCCTACGCATCTGCTGGAGTTCCTCCACCTCTTGGCATAGTGGCTCATTCCACATGTAGCACAGCTACATCAGCTGCATTTTCTACTCGGGCTCCTCTGATTTGTCAGGCAGTGACTTGGTCCTGTCCATCCCCCTTTGTTAAACATTACAAGCTGAGTTTCCTAGCATCAGCTGATGCTTCGTTTGGCAGAAGGGTGCTTCAGCAGGTAGTCAAGACTTAGGAAGCAGAGATTTTCCCCTCCCAGTGGGACTGAAGCTTATGTAGGTCCTGCTGTCAGATGCGCTCCTCTTCTCTGCTGGAGAATGGAACATTGTACTTACCTGAAGAGTCCATTCTCAGCAGGGAGGTAGAGTACATCTGCCCCGCCCGTATCTCTGCTTCTTTGCTTATCGAGCCAGTAATTTTGGTCTGGTTTCACACTCTATCTTTCTGATTCCTCCCATTGAGGGGGAAATTGGGTTAGAGGTTTGGGATGGTTATTTCCTTTCCTCTCTGGAGTTGTTTGGTTTCTGTTATCTGTTTGTTGACGTATATATCACTGTATTTTCATGGGCACCGTTGGCTTTGTCAGTCAGAACTGGTTCCTCAGGTGACGCTCCTCCCACTTGCAGAAGGGGGCCCTTTGCGGAGTGTTGATTGGCCCTGTCTAGGAGCGAATGGGAGAGCGCAACACACTGTTGGATGCACTCTGGTTCCCTGCTGAGAATAGACTCTTCAGGTAAGTACAATGTTCCAATCTCCTCCAACCAATCCTCTTAGGACTTGGTTTCCAGACCCCTCATCTTCATTGTGGTTCCAGTTTAACAACATCCTCCTTTAAAATGCAGGGCTCAGAATTAGACACAGTATTCCAAGTGAGGTCTGGCCAGTGCAAAATAGAGTGGAACAATTGCATCTCGTCATATGGACGTTCTGCCTCTGATAATACAGCCTAGGATTGCATTCGCTTTTTTTAGCAGCTATCTCACACTCCTGGCTCATGTTCAGCTTGTGGTCCATTAAAACAAGTGGGTCCCTTTCACTTGTGCATTTCATTTTTCTTCTCCAAATGCAGGACTTTACATTTGCCACTGATCATCTTGCTGGTTTGGGCCCAATATGCAAGCCTGCCAGATTGGATTTAGTTGTGATTCTAGCCCTCTTCAGACATTATCTAAAAGCTGCTCTACAAGAGTAAAGCATCTAAAATGGGCTGGAAGTCGCACCCAGCCCCGTCAGTCATGACCTCTCAGTGTCCTGCTCATGGTTAGAGCGGCATTCGGCATTTAGATAATGTCCAAAAAAGGCTTCTCTCTGGTAAGAGATACCCTTCTAATATAGCAGAGTGCACTGGGGCCCAACACAGCGGAGTCTGCCCAGGCATGCATGTATGCTGAGAGCAAAATAACTTGGAGCCAGTTCATAGTTTCAAATCAATATAAGGAGTCTTTATTGGAGAACTCCATTCTAGATAGTAAAGTGGAGAGATAGGATCTCTAATCTAGCACATGGATGCATCTCTGCACACATGGTGCAGGGAGAGAGGAGCTTGCATGTTGCAAGGGAGAAGGAAGGGAAGGAAAAAAGAGGAAGGAGGAAGTGGCTGGAAGGCAGTTAGTTCCTAAGAGTAGCAATCTACATACCAAAGGGATAGTGTCGGAGCAGTAAAGAAGGGATGACCAATGTCTTGACCCCTCTAGCCCTCTAACTCACTAATCTGTCCCCCTCTGTCATTGAGACATGAGACAGTGCAAAGTCCTTCACTTCCAGCACAGCACAGGCTCCTTTTGCACTCCACTCAATACCTGCCTCCAAGATGACATGGAGCCATTGATGCATAATTATAGGTGACGGTTGTTTAATAGGCAGGCATCATCCACAAATCCATTTGCCTGCTTGCCAGTGGTGAGTGCCCCCAGCCCTCTGGCCCCCAGGACACCCAGCACCACACAGATCTCCTCCCCAGAGGTCTCCTTTCTACTGCCTTTTTTGAGCAGGTAAGAAACAGCAGGAATCCTTTCGGAGCAGAAGAAGAGGGCGCCCCTGTTTCTTACCATCTCCATCTCCCAGTGCAAATCACAGAAGACCTGCTTCTCTCCTAAGACCTCTGACTCTGCCAAAAGAAGATGTGAGGGGAAGAGAGGGGATTGGTGGTGACCACAAACAATGGCTGGCTAGTGAGTTAAGCCTACATTTGTGGATTCCTGTTAATCGGCTATTAATCCATTATCTAGCCCACATTTTACCAACTTGTCCACAAGGACAGCACGGGCGATTTTGCCAAATGCTTTGCTGAAATCAAGTTCCACACAGCATTGTCATGATCACCTGAACTGTTGGAAAAAGAGATGAGGTTCGCCTGGCATCACTTGTTCTTGGCAAATACATGCTGGCTTTTGTGATGACCAGATCCTTTCTTAAATGTTCAGTATTATCTACTTTGACTAGCAGCAGTCCTCCAAGGCTTCTGCCAGAGGCTCATTTTTAGCCCTGCTACTTGAGGTTCTTTTAACCGGTGGTGCCTGGGATTGAATTTGGGACCCTCTGCATGCAAAGCATTTTCGTCTACCACCAAACTGTGGCCTTTGTAACAAGGAAGGCTCCACCTCAGGCTCTAGAGATAAGCAGCAAAAAGTCGGGAGAGGAGTTCAGCAGGTAAAGGGTAACGGAGGAGGTCTAAGCAAGAGACTGGATGGGCGAGGTGGCTTTTCAACACTTCTTGGAGCAAGTGGAAGAGCTCATGTGACATTGTGAGAGCAAGCATCTCAGTAATATGATGCAGCTGCGGGTGGAAACTAAATTGCAGGCTTGACCTTTGATTTGCTTCAGAGGGGGAAGAGTGAGGAAGAAGATGAGAGAGCACGAGAATGAAGCAGCTTGTCATGCACACAGACTGAAAGAGGAATCCAATATAAGGACAGAAGAGGAGAAACAACATCCAAATGAAGTGCAGAGTAAATGAGATGTGCAGTAAGAAATGCTGAGCAGGCAAGTAACGCAAACACCTAAGGCCGACTGAGAAGTTTTTCCCTTACTATAGAAACCTGACTATTTGTTACTGGTGATTCTCCAGTTTCTAGGGAACTCCCTGCTCATGCACTTCACCAACTGAAGTCCAGGCATTTGGGGCAAAATAAGACTGCCTGTGTAAGGCTATTAGCTTTCTAGTCCCCAGGTAAGAGTCTAGTAATGGTTCTTGCACGTCAGCATATGAGGTGCCTTACAAACTAACACAGAGAGGATTCTGCTTCCCGGAGGTTTACAATCTAAAGTACATAGGAACAGAGGAAGCTGCCATATACTGAGTCAGACCCTTGGTCCATCTAACTCAGTATTGTCTACCCAGACTGGCAGCAGCTTTGCCAAGGTTGCAGGCAGGAATCTCTCTCAGCCCTATCTTGGAGATGCTGCCAGGGAGGGAACTTGGAGCCTAGATGCTCTTCGGTGAGCACTAGATGCTCTTTCCTCACCGTCTTCGTAGGAGATGGGGAGGAAAGGAAGAATGTGGGCAAAGGTGTGTTAAATGTACTTAAAGGGTTTTTTAACGGTTGGGACTGAGGGTTAAAAGTGTAAACCAAAGGCCATGTAGGAACAGTGGGTTTTGAGGGGGGATTTGAAGGAAAGGAGAAAGGTGGACCACATGATTTGGAAGGCAACTTCATCCATAACAGGCTGCAAGGGAGAATGGATGAAGAGAGGACGGATGGACATGGCAAGCAGGCTGCTTTCTACTGAGTCAGACCCTTGGTCCATCTAGCTCAGTATTGTCTACCCAGACTGGCAGCAGCTTCTCTAAGGTTGCAGACAAGAGACTCTCTCGGCCCTATCTTGGAGATGCTGCCAGAGAGGGAACCTTCCGCATGCAAGTGGGCAGGTGCACTTCCCAGAATGGCCCCATCCCCTAAGCAGGGAATATCTTACAGTGCTCACATGTAGTCTCCCATTCAAATGCAAACCAGGGCAGACCCTGCTTAGCAAAGGGAACAATTCATTCTTGCTACCCCAAGGCCACTTTGTGCAGGACACAGGAGGGGGATCTGACATAAGGACGTCATAACAGCCCTGCTGGATCGGGCCCAAGGCCATTCTAGTCCAGCATCCTGTTTCCCACAGCGGCCCAGCAGATGCCTCTGAGAGCTCACAGGCCATGGGTGAGGGCATGCCCTCTCTCCTGCTGTTGCTCCCCTGCAACTGGTATTGAGAGGTGGCAGGAATGAAACCTCAGCTTCTACACAGGTTTGAAAGCTTATCGGAACAGGAAGGTTTTAACAGACGGGAAGGTTGCCAGCTTAGAGACGTCCCTCTGTCTCCTCCTGTGTCCCAGCTGAATGTTCCTTGGGTCCTGGTGAAGCTCAGAGGAAGACCCCCCACAGATGCTCTTAACACACCGATGCGGTCCCCTCCTAGTAAGAAACTGTACCCATGTGCCTGATCTGCACGCTTGGTGCAAATTGCAGAATGTCATAGGCATGGAATTGTCTTGATGCAGAATAGGGATGTGCACAAGCCCTGGCCAGCTCGAGGTTCCAACGACGGCAGAGCGGGGTGGCTTTAAGAGCGTGGGAGGAGGCACTTACCCCACCCACCCCCATTGCATTTTCCCTGCCGGCGCATGATTCCCTGCTGTCCTGTTCCAACATCCAGGAGTAGTCGCTGCGACTGTGTGCACGCCGTGTGTGTGGCCTGCACAGTGGCAGCTACTACTTCCGGTGACTTCCAGACAATGTTGGAACGGGGGGGGGGCAGGGAGGTATGCTGATGCCCTGATGGGTTTTTAGGTAATTGTGCACTGGTGGGGGAAACACGGCGGCGAGGGGGGTATCCTCCCCCACCATCGAACTGCCCCCCGCAAGTTCTGTGCACATCCCTAATGCAGAGTTCTGTAGAGGGTGGAGTTTGTGTGCACCTGGCCACATCTGAACCTCCATGCTGCAAACCAGGGGTTCTCAAACGTGGGTCCCCAGATGTTGGACTCCAACTCCCATCGTCCAGCAGCATCTGGGGACCCACACTTGAGGACCCTTCTTGTAGGGCACAGTAAGGAAGATCTGGGAGAAGTGATGCCTTTCTGTCTGGTTAGAAATAAATATAGCGAGTTGGCAGTGCGTGTGTGTGTGTGCTTGCTTCTCTTCTTTTAAATCTACAGTGAGAGGATCCTGAGATGCTGGAGGGAAATGAAAGACGTGCTTCGTAAGGTGAACGGCTCCAACCTACCCTGAGTATTAAGCCCAGGGGGGCTGGGGGATTACCGAGCTGATTGAAGGCACCTTCCAGAATGTGAACAAGCCTCTGCATTGCAGAAGAGAAGAAAGGCCATTTCAGAGGGGAGAGAAAAAAGACAGGCACTCCATTGGATAGCGCCGCTTTGGGTCAGGAAGCCTGGTGGGCAGAAGCCCAAAGAGAAAATCTGCTGCTTGGTTTCCTGTGGAAGTCCAAGAAAAATGCCCCCAGAAAGCAAAGTATGATGAAAGGGTGCAGCCAGGGACTATGTCTCAGGATGGGTCTGAATTCAGTCTGGGGGAATTGAGTCAAAGGGAAGCCAATCCATTTCCTCTTCCCTCTGCAGGGGACAGTGAGAGTGTCATCTCGTTCGAGCCACCTCTGGGTCCAGACTGGAGCTTTTGGCTCTGACCCGAGTTCCACAGCAGAAGAGGGACCTCTCAGGCAAAGCCCAGCTGCCCCCCCCCCGCCCAAAGTAGCTCCTTAGCTTCCTACCACCACCAGTGTCACTGAGATGGAGGAGTGCTGATTCGGCGTCTTGCTGGTGGTTGTGCACTGCCTCTGTAAGAGACAAATCCAGAAGGCCTCAGGATGAGGGGGCCATGTGAGAGAGCTGGGGTATCAATGGCAGTTGTGCAACCGAAGGCTGCATGGGTGGTTGGGCTTGTGTGAGCTCCTTGGCAGGGCTGGTTCCAGATCACTGGGGGCCTTCGAGCAATTGAGCAATTCAGAGTAAGCAGCTCTGCCCTTTTGTTCTTCGGTCAGGTTCCCCAGTCTTACTGACAGGAGGGTGATGGAAGCTCTATTACCATGACTCTGATCTCTATTGGCCCATTCACACGTACAACAGGTGTATAGTGTACACAGGTACAGATCTGCACACATAACCATTCACACATTACGCTGAATGCAGGTACAGCAGTACACTTCCTATCAGCATCATGCATTTGGAGGGCCTGTATCCAGGTTCACTTTTAACATGAGCACAGGTGCAGCCATTCACACAAACACACCTATGGGTGTAAGACATCTCTACACTCATACAGCATAATGTCTGAATTGGGCTTATGTGAACCACCATTCTCAACAAGTTCCATTCTCCAAGACTGTGAGTAATTTGCCTGCTTGGAGGTAAAATAAAGCCTTTAAAAAAAAAAAGCAGCTACAATTGATGCAACTGGTATTCAAGTAAAGAACCAATGATGGATACTTAAGCTGGACACCAGTTGACTTCTCTGTTCTGGTCTCATCTCTTTAGCATCAGACTCGGGGTGGAGATCGTGACCCTCATTGGGACCAATGGGCTTGCTTCTTAGTCAGTAAACAGCAGCCACAGAAGGGCCCCAATCCAGTTGTAGACTGAGTGGTGCTGTGGGCCCAATCCTGTCAACGCCCTGCACCAGCTGCCTTGTTGACAGATAATACTGCTTCTGTCAGGGTCAGGGTTTCCAGCCTTGGGTGGCCAGATGTTGCTGGACTGCAACGCCATCATTCCCAGCCTTCAGCCCTTATGACTAGGGATGATGGGAGCTGTAGTCCAACCACATCTGGAGACCCATGATTGGGAACCCCTGTATTAGGGAATTGAGAGGTTCACTTTGGAAGAAGATTTGGAAAAGGGGGGCTGCTTAAACTTTAGTAGAAGTATCCGAGTTGAAAGAATGCACACACAAACACACACACACACATTTTTGGCTAAGAAACTATTCACATTAATTAATCAAAGGAGAAGGCAGGGAAGAGAGATCTATGACCCACTGCAGTCCTTAGCGAGCTAGAAGTAATTGCTTTTTCTAAAACCTCCTACACTGGTCAGTGAAAATCAATGGTGGGGAGACAATTAAAAATTGTTCTGAGTGCAAGGATTAATTTAATCTTTAAGGGTTAAAGGTATTGATTCTTTGGGGAAACAAAAGTGGGCAATATTTTGCTGGGTTGATGGAAATGAGGCTGCATTTATAAACGGTGTGTTGCTGGAGTTTGTTTTCACAAGGGCCCATGACTGTTAATAAAACGGGAACGACCCCTCCTAACTTATTCCGCCGCCTCTATGTTACATACTTATTTGGGGTGATATTCTTGCATTATGCTCTTTCTACCTTCTTGTCCCTTCACTCATAAACTGATGTAACCCAAGCCCGTGCGGGTTAACTCAGAAGGAAGACTGACTTCTTTAACAACTGGAGCTCTTCTTGCAGCGCAGGCATCCCATAGAAATTGTGTGTGCGTGCATACACATGTGTGCAGAGGCACTCTTACCCCTGGACGTCGGGGCAGAAGTCCAGGGCCTCCACAGGCCCTAGGGGGCCCCAAATCCTCTTTAGTCTGTCCAGGTGGTATGGTCACCTGGCCGAGCACGACGATGCTTAATTTTCAGGAGAGGGGGGCCTCCAAAGGCGTTTAGGTCCAGGCTCCAAAATTACCTAGGTGCATGTGTGTGTGTGTGTGCGCGCGCTGTAATTTGCATGTTACAGTTATGATATGGGCTATTCCAGTAACTGGATTAAATTCAGACTGTTACTCATAAGGAGCTTTATTGACATGTATAGTTTACTTTTCTTATTAATTTCAATGGGAGTACTCAGTGCTACTTTTCTGAAGCCTGTCAGGCAGGCTGAGGGGGAGGAGTATGCTGAGCTTCAGCCAATCAAGCAGAGGAGGAGGAGGATCTTCACCCTCCTCCCTCCCCTCGTGCAGTGGCTACATCGTGGAGGAGGCAGCGGCTTCAAGCCAGGGATCCTCAAATGGGGAACAACCACCACAGCTGCAGCTTAGGGAGGCCGGAGGTCTCTGATTCCTGGGAGCCCTTGAAGTACCCCCTGTTGGGAATTCCTGCACTAGACTCATTCTAAGTCTGCATCCTAATCTCTTTTTTAACAGGTTTCCAAACATACTACGTGAATCTCACCAACAAAATTTTAACCAGGTATCCCTCCAAATAGTGGATTTATTGGGAATAGGGTGCACACACACACACACACATGCTCTCACACTCCACCTCCTGGTAAAGAAGCACAGACACAGCCTATGAAAGACCTATCCTGTTGTGAAATAAATTCTTCCCTTTCAAAGGATCGCCTGGTTTCAAGCTTCTTGGGGAAATGTCAGCCTGTTAATAGCTGGAGTTCTCATACATGCAGAATTAAATGCTTGGGGAAATGTTGTAAATTCTTTTGGCCTCACCCCTGTCTCTGGATGATCCACATTAAAACTCTTTCGTGCTACTGAGCTGAGACGCGGCTTTTCTGCAATTAGCTGTACGTGGAATTAAAACAGAGACTCTATTCAGTGTCATGTATGAGAGACTCTCTACAATGTCAGATGAATAAGCAATGGGCCAGTTCAGAGGATGCCGTCCGCATCCAAGTGATTAGGAAGGGGATGTGCCTAAAGTGCACCTCTTGAGATGCCCTCTGTGGACATCCTGCTGCCCTCCCAGCATATTGCCCCTTGAACAGCTTGTGAATTGCCCCGTGTCAGTTTCTGGGTCTTTGATTACAGATTCTCTCTCACCATCCCCCCACGTGTGTGTGTGTGTGTGTGTGTGTGTGTGTGTGTGTGTGTGTGTGTGTGAATCGTTAAATAACACTAACAGAGTGAAACTGCAAAGATGAAGCTTTTAATTGTTTTCAGACACCAGAAGCCTGAAAAGCCTTAATAAGGCTTTGAGTCTACTGGAGCTGCAATTGTGTTTTATTTATTTTTAATCACTGACTATCATTTCTGGGAAAAACACAGGGAACTCCTGGTGTAAACTCCAAATAATATTCCTTAACATGAAATCACAAGTTACAAGCAAATTAAAGACTGAGATGGGAAAATCTCACATTATCATAGCTACAAAAACAGCTTCCGGGTTCAAGCCATCTCTCCAAAGAGCAGGGCTGCCCAGCCTGCAGAGGACCGAGGTGCCTCTAAGCCAGGGCTGTGCAATGCCAGGCCTCCTGCAAACGTTGGACTACAGCTCCCACCATCCCTGACTATTGGCCACTGTGGCTGGGGATGATGGGAGTTGTAGTTCAATAACACAAGGAGAGGAGAGCTCGTCTTGTGGTAGCAAGCATAACTTGCCCCCTTAGCTAATCAGGGTCCACTCTGCTTGCATATGAATGGGAGACTTGATGTGTGAACATTGTAAGAGATTCCCCTCAGGGGATGGAGCCGCTCTGGGAAGAGCAGAAGTTCCAAGTTCCCTCCCTGGCAGCATCTCCAAGAGAGGACTGAGAGACTCCTGTTTGCAAACTTGGAGAAACTGCTGCCAGTCTGTGAAGACAATACTGAGCTAGATGGACCAAGGGTCTGACTCAGTATACGGCAGCTTCCTATGATCCTAACAGCTGGAGGGCAGAAGTTGTGCAGCCCTGCTCTAGGAGAAGAAGGCGGGGCCTTCTTCCCATAAGTCCCCGTAAGACACACAGCCTGCCCCATGCGTTTCTCTCCTCTTCAGGGAAAGAACTAGTGATATGAACAGACCCCACCTCTCTCAGAGACCTGGAAAAAGAGAGAAGAATCAGTGCAAGAGAGAAGCTCTTTTTAGGGCAAAGGATGAGTTCTCGAACTTGGAATTATGGGCAGACATTGCATTGGGTAATCAAGGAAAAGATGCCAGTTCCCCCACCTCTCAGGAAAGGACTTAAAACTTACCCCATGGAGAGCAGGAGGAGCAAAGGAGAGGTTGCCTCCGATGCGCTTTCCAGATTAGCTGCCGTTCAGGCAAATTGCATTCGAAACGTAAATAGCAATGCGCCCAGTCTCGCAGAAACGAACAACCCAAACAAACAGCAACCTTTTCACGCCGGATACACGACGTCCTAGTTCTATATCACAGCGATTAAATCCAAAACAAGGCATCGGGAATGGGAACGGCACCCTGCTGTCCGCGTAGGGACTGCGGTGTCACAGCACAGGAAGTGTGGAAGCACACTTCAGAGATACGTCCTGACCCCGTTGTAGGGTCTAGTCTGGAAAGCGCTCTGGCTGCCCCACTGAACGGGTGCAAGAGAGGGATGGGACCCAATGCCCACACGCAAAGTTCAAGTGAGGGCAAATGACCTGAGCAGCCTGACCCTCACAATGGCATTGGCCTGGCATTTACACACACAGCACCGGTTATCCAGAGAAGGGCGAGCGCGGAAGTATCCAGGGGTGTCGCTAAAACTGAGCGGATGGGTACAAAGGACCCGGGGGGCCCCCAGCTCCACCCCCGTATTTTATTATCTCCCTCACTCTGAGGGGCCCCTGGGGAGAGGGGTGAACATGGGCCCCCTCTCCCCTCGTTACCCCTCTGGAAGTACCCTTGGCACGGGGGGGGTGGTCTTTGAAGGGGCTTCCCAGGCCTCAGAGAAACCCTGCAAGCTGCACACAGCTGCCTCATGAGCTAGTCAGGAGTTGACCAATTGCCGGCAAAGCTGCTCTGTTCATTCTTTCTTCCTTTCCTGTGTTTATGCAGCCATCCCTTAAATAATTTACCAGTGCCTTTGAAAACAACTTCCTTTGAGCCAAATGCTGCTGGGGAGGCAACGCTCTTGTTTGACAGAGAAAGCAACGCAGTTTAACACCTCCGGGCACTTTCTTTTGCTTTCCATTAGATCATTGCCTTTCATTCTGTTGTATCAGGTTCCGCAGAACAGAAGGGAGTGCAGAATTGTCTTTTACACTGAAGAAGAAAACACCAGAGGCGCTGCTTTTCTTTCTGATAGTCTGCTTATTTACAAATACACAGATACAGCCAGCACTACAGGGCACAGAAGCAAGCACACAGGTCGAATGTCCTGTTTCCAGCCGCTTCTGCACCTTGGAATCAAAATATTCCTTCTTCCCAGAATACCTTAGCAATCTCACCCAAGCAGGCAAGATTGGTCTCAGCTGGTAGATGGTGCCTCTTTGGTATTTTTTTAAAATGTATTAATTATGACTTCAATGGGGTCTATTTGACCCCATTGCCAGATTAGCAATGTGCCTTTTACAAATATAGGAGGATTGCCTGGCCTCTGGCCCAGATCCTGTGAATGTCGCTGTCTCTTTTGGAGCTTCCATAATGGACAGCCCCTGAATAAAGGAAACTTTTTTTCATAAACTGACCTTGGTTGGTAATGCAAAAGTGTTTCTTGGCAGGCAGTAATTTAGAATTTGGGACCGCAGACATTAATCCTTCAGTGCTGCTGCGGTTTCTTTTTTCTTTATAACCCTCTTCCTCATTCCAGCCCTTCTGGGATTCTTAAAAGCTCTACAAATAGCTCTGAGAAGGTACTTTAAAGCCTTTCAGCTTGTGGGGACAATTTGTAAAGTGAGTTTTACCCCTTGTGGGCTTTGTTGTCTTTCAGACCTGGAACTATTTTAAAAAACAAAACAAACTTTACAACTAAGCAAACCAGCAGCAACAAAATGATTTGGGGCATGTTTAAAAAACAAAAACAAAAATTGCTTCACACACAAAATCTCTCTTAGTCCAGAAGCCAGGCCCATAAATTTTGGTTCTCGGTACCATCTCAGGGGATGAATGCCCATAGTGATTTTTGACAGTGTCCCTCCCTAGAGATGGGAAAATAGCTGATAGTATTCTCACACTTGCAGATCTCTACATGTTTATCACTCTTTCTTTTAAAAGGTAAAATCACCCCTTTCAATTAGGGCAAAATTGCAGCCATTTTGTGCAGAGGAAAGGGTTAGGGTCAGGGTTAGGGTAACAATGAACAAGTTGTTTACCTCTTTCCACAGAGTCATCTTTGAAGGATGTTCCTGCCAATTTTAATTTCCATTCCAATGACACTATCAATGAAATTTTATAGTAACTTTTGTATTTGAAAAACCTTTAAAGCACCACTGAAGATTTGGCCTCTACCGGCCTGATGGCCAGAACAAAGCAAAAAAACCACACAGAGAGAAAGTTGAAAGGCTTGCACATCTCTTCCATCTCTAGGGGTGTAGACCGTGTCACCAATCATGGTGATAATTTGTCCCCCAGAGCAGGCCTCCCCACCAGCAGTTTTTGGACTACAACTCCCATAATCCCCAGCCAGTGACCAATAGCCAGGGATTATGAGAGTTGCAGGCCAACATGCAGGAGGGCTGAAATTAAGCAGCCCTGCCCCAGAGGGTACCACCCACCCCAGCTAGTTGTTTTGTACTGTTATACCATTTTGAAGAGTTGGTGTCATGTGGCGGGCACTCTGCTGGACTTGTGACCAATGGGATCTGAGTTCAAGTCTCTGCTCGAGCTTGTTGGGTGACCTTGCACCATTCCGTGGCTGAGAAGCAAGGTCACAGCAGGAAGGTGGGCTTAACACAAATTGAGACTTCCCCACTACTAGAGCACATGAGCACCGCAGAATGATTTTTCACTGATCTTTTCTGCCTCTGGAAGTGCTCTGTGCTATCCAAAAATATGTCCCGGAGGGCTATGCAACCCTCAGGAACATAACTGTGGGAGGCACAGGGCACTTCTGGAGGCAGGGAAGATCAGTGAAATTGCTCCCCGTCCCTCACAGATGCTCCAGTAGTGAGGAAGCCTCCAGCTGTGTTAAGAGCAGCCTCCTCCAGCCTCAGCGGCAGGATGCCTCTGCATAGCAGTTGCAGGGGAGTAATAGCAGGAGAGAGGGCATGGCCTCAACTCCTGCCTGTAGGTTCCCAGTGGGATCTGGTAGGCCACTGTGTGAAACAGGATGCTGGACTGGATGGGCCTCCTTGGGCCTGATCCAGCAGGGCTGTTCTTATGTTCTCCTGCTGCATCCTTGCTTTGCTAGTCAGGATCTCAGTCACTGTCTCTCTTAGTTAAACTAGACGCAGGAGTTCTAGGATTTGATCTCCTGACCTCTTGCCACAGGATACACCAGGCCACAATTATTTGATAGCAAGGTGGTCATCTGGATGCAGAAAAGTGCATGGGCAGAAGATAGCCATTCCAGGAAAAAGCGTGTGAGCAGAAGCAGACTGCCTCCAAATGTCTTCGAATGCCCCATTTAGGGGATGGGCTATTGAGCTCAGTGATAGAGCATCTGCTTTGCATACAGAAGGTCCCAGGTTCAATCCCTGGCAGCATCTCCAGTTAAGGCTGGAAAAGAGTCCTGCCTGAAATCTTGGAGAGCTGGTCTTGTGGTAGCAAGCATGACTTGTCCCTTTAGCTAAGCAGGGTCCACCCTGGTTGCATATGAATGGGAGACTAGAAGTGTGAGCACTGTAAGATATTCCCCTTAGTAGGGGATGGAGCCGCTCTGGGAAGAGCAGAAGGTTCCAAGTTCCCTCCCTGGCAGCATCTCCAAGAGAGGGCTGAGAGAGAGTCCTGCCTGCAACCTTGGAGAAGCCACTGCCAGTCTGTGTGGACAATACTGAGCTAGATGGACCAATGGTCTGACTCAGTTTATGGCAGGTTCCTATGTTCCTATGCTGCCAGTCAGAATTGACATACTAAGCTAGATGGACTTCTACTAAGGCAGCTTCCTATGTTCTGTTAAAGCAGGCACTAGATTTGAAGTTGCAATGCCCCACCCCTCCTCAGATTTACTCTATGCCATTGTCTGATCCTTTAAAAGAAAATGCTTGGCTTTGAATATTTCCTCAAAATGTTACCAATACGATTGAAAAACAGCAGAAAAGGCAAATGGCAAAGAAAGAATTGAGCACCCCATCACATAGCATAGCATAGCAATCCACTGGTCCTTCAGGAAATTATCTTGACAAATGATCTCATGCCTCTGCTTGTAACAAACTTTCCTGGGAGATGCAGGAAGGGTGAGAAGCAATGCTCTCGTCATGCCTTTGGGACTCATTTCCCCAGAAACCTGGACCTACGCCTTTGTGACTCCTGCCTGATCTGCTGGCTTTTCGGTGCTGGAGTTTGCTTTGGGCAGCACAGCTTTTCCAGCGAACTTTGCCTCCGACACGACTGCCGAGTGGGGATGGCGTTGTTTCCGGTGTTGCAATGAGAAGAATTATGACCCATCATTTCGACGGAAAGGGTCTCTGCTGCTCCAGATGGCAGGGGCTGATAGGCAGCCTGGCTGGTGAGCTTCTAGGGACCTTTGTGGGAAATGTCAGATGAGGTTGTTCCCAGGAAATAGTGATAGCGGCGTTTGTGTGCTTTCGTCTGTGGCAGGAGTTCTCGTTCTAGCTAGGTCTAGGACCCATCTGGTCCCGTCACTGTTTTACCGTCGGGTGAAGATGTAGCTTTTCTATTGCATTTGAGATATGCCTGTCCTTCTATGCATTTTCAAAATGTATTCCCTGCTTTGCTCTGAGAGAGGCATCCAAAGTGGTTTACAATGCATTTTAAAACAGGCTAAAAAAAGGTTTTTTTAAAACTCTTAAGGCGGTTCATATGATCAGGAAGCCTCCCACCCTAGCTGTGTGAGCTCCCATTTTGCAATCGTGTGCAAGTCAAAACCAAGTTCAGAGGGAGGCATCATCCGTCTTCATGGGCTAAACAGCCGCTGGGCTCTGTCCTATCCAGCAGCTGTACCCTGGTCTTTAACAAGGTGGGGGGGAATGCCCTCTGCCAAGAGCTGCCAAGAGGATTTATGGGACCTGGGGCAAGTGTGATGTTGGGGGCCTCTAAAAGGACTCGAGTATACAAAGTCAAGGAACCATTTATGTGAAAACCAGTATGCCTCAAGTTATCTCTACGGATATAAAACCCATGTTATCTATTTTATTTATTAAAACCCTCTTATTTATTAAAGCCATTTGTGCGTTTGTGTGTTTGTGTGTAAACTGCTTTGGGAACTTTTTTTGAAAAGTGGTATATAAATATCTGTCGTATTGGTATTCGGAGAAATCATAACAGTCGGAATCTTTGAGCTGGAAGCACTCTGGTGGTGACTGGTGATTAGGGAGTGCAATTCGATTCACCCACAAATAATTTCAAGTTGACTCTGGAGCGATTCGATGCTTCGGCCCCTAATAGATCATGGTTGGGGGTGGGGGGCCCTTTATCAGTTTTCTACCACACTTGGGCAGACATAACATCTGACGCTGGGTTCCAGCCATCATGCGCAATGGATACAAAATAGAATTCACTCCCTACCCCCTTACTCTGGAATCTGCATCACGGCCCTGTCTCAACATCTTCCGGATGAGGTCAATTCCCTCCTTCAAAAAGAAGCCATTCAGAGAGTGCATCACAACGAACACACGGGCTTCTACTCACGCAACTTTACAGTTCTCAAATGGGATAGGGGACTAATGCTCATCCTCAACCTGAGGGGCATGAATTGCTGGTCAAGAGAAGAACAACAATATATCAACTACATAGAGCTCCTGGTGATGTTCAGGGCACTCAAGGCATTCTGCCATTGGATAGATGGGACCTCGGTGCTGCTGCTCACAGACAACATCACGGCCAAGTCCTACCTAAACAGGCAAGAGGGTACGGCATCACGCTGTCTGCTCTGTCTGGCAATGTGCCTCTGCCCTCTGGCTGTGGTGCCTGATATGGCCATTAGCGATGCATATACAAGGGGGGGACAACACGCCGGCAGATGCCTTAAGCAGACAGACCTCTTTCTCCCATGAATTGCATGATCTACCCCTTCTAAGTGGGCAAAGGGGCACCTTTTTAACAGGGAGATTCTCTTTATTTAGCAGGAGGGAGAGCAACTGGCCCTATCCACCCCCAGAACTGTCCCTCCAGTGACTGTTGCTGGTGTCTATCATGTTTCTTTTTTAGATTGTGAGCCCTTTGGGGAGAGGGATCCATCTTTTTCTTCTCCCCTCTATGCAGAAGTGTATCTAGGGAAAATAGCACCCAGGGCAAACACTGAAATTGCGCCCCCTGTCCAAGCATATGACACTCATCTTTCAGATAACTTTACCATAATATCAGCTGAAAAATACAAGTCAGGCTCGTTAATTTTTTAATATTTCAAAAACTATTTAGCAGTGGACTTAGCCAGACCAAAAAATGCTGGAAAACTACAAATTTCAGTATGCTGGGGCTCATGAAATACCCAAATACTATGTGGAGGTGTACTTGGAAAATTAAACAGAAGTGTCTGTCTAATTCTCTGCTATGCATTGTAGCATCACCATTACATAAGTTTTAAAAATCAATGGAGAATTTGACTTTTCCCAGATACTCTGTAAATAATTAAAAGATATGCAGAGTAAACTGTGTCACTGCTTGGAATATATTCTAGTCTTTCAGAAAGACAGTTAAAATGAGAGAAAGAGAGCAAGAAACTCCCACTGGGCCTTCATATTAAGGATTTCACACTGATTCAAAGACAAACTCACCATTAATAGCCATATTAGCAAGACATCGCATTTAACTCACTTATCACAAGAAGCAAAGTAAGAGCAAATGAATACAATCCTAGGTCATAAGTGTCAGCTCAGTATTCACAAGCCCTGATTCTCTGTACATAGTGCCAATCTGAATATGTGTACAGTGTCTTATATTATATTAATTTTTTAATTTTTTTTTACCTGCAGTCCCTTTGGGGGGCTTCCTAAAGGCTGTGGGGGGTGGTTGCAAAGGTTCCCCCTCCCACCACTGGCCTCTAGGGCCTCGCAGGTACCATTTGAGCATGTGCGGTGGCCATTTTTTAAAATAATCATTTAAAAAAAAATGGCCACTGAAAACAAAATGGCCACCACGCATGCTCAAATGGCCTCTGCAATGCCTGGCATGACCTAGGGACTCACAGAGGCCATTTGAGCATGCATGGTGGCCATTTTGTTTTTGGCAGCCATTTTTAATTTTTTTTTTAATTTTACAAAATGGCACCCCCCTTCAAGTGGCGCCCGGGGCATGTGCCCTGCCTGCCCTACCCTAGATACGCCCCTGCCTCTATGTAAGCCGCTTTGGAAACTTTTGTTGAAAAGCAATATGTAATTGTTGTTGATCTTTTGGTTGTGGTGGGGAATGCCCGATTGGACCTCTTCGCGTCCTCCCAGGACAACCAGTGTGCCAAGTTTTGCAGCAGGGTTGGAGCGGAGCTGAGATTGCAGGGCTATGCATTCCTCAGTCACTGGGGTATGCAGCTTCTATACATGTTTCCTTCATCTCCCCAAATTTCGAGGGCCCTCCAGAAAATCATCATGGACAAGGACAGGGGCCCAGGCAACCCTGGCTCACCACGCTCCAACTATCATGGGGGACCTGCCTGTATCTTCCTCCAGTTCCATATTTGCTGAAAGGGGACCAGGACTGCTGTCTTCATCCAGATGTGGAGTCTCTGCATCTCACTGCCTGGGAAATTGAGATGTAACATTCAGGCACCAGATGCAAGCAGCATTGACAGCTGCAAGGAAACCCTCCATGCAGAAATCCTATGCTGCCAAGTGGAAATGCTTCTCTAGATTCATAGAACCTATGGGCACCCCCACCCCCTACCCTGCTGAGGCCCCTCTGTCACTAATATTTGATTATCTCCTGTCTCTAAAAGAGAGCATTCCTCACTAAGCATCCATTTAGCAGCTGTAGTGGATAGGCATTCTACTACGCCTGGTTTGTTCTCCAACAAAGTTGTTGAGAAGTTCCTCACAGGTCTGCTTCACATGTTCCCGCCCACTCCTTAGTGCTCTCCTTCTTGGAACTTGTTGTTGGTTCTTAGACTGTGTGTGTGTGTGTGTGTGTGTGTGTGTGTGTGTGTGTGTGTATAGAGATTTAATATACCACCCAATCCACAGACTCAGGGCGGTGTACAAACAAGAACAGCATCCAAGATTTAAAATGAGAGAGAGAGAGAGAGAGAGAGAGAGAGAGAGAGAGAGAGAGAGAGAGAGAGAGGGATTGATTTAAAGGGCAAATGCCAGGTGGAAAAGAAACATCTTCAATAAGATCTTAAAGGCTGAAAGAGAGGAGAGCGAATCTGGAGGGGGAAAGAGCATTCCAAAGTGAAGGGCAGCAACAGAGAAAGCCCTTCCACGGGCCCTAGTATTAAGGACCTCTCTGAGAACAGGGATTGAAAGAAGGGCAACATGAGAAGGTCTCACAGGATGGACAGGACCGGCCAGGAGAGGCAGTCCTGCAGGTAAGCAGGTGCTAAGCCCAGAAGGGTTTTAAAGGTGAGAACCAGCACTTTGAATTGGACCCGGAAGCAAATAGGCAACCAGCACAGCGACTGCAAGAGAGGTGTCACACTATCATACCTCCTAGAGCCCATAAGTAGATGGGCCACCCCATTCTGGACCAAGGGAAGCTTCCAGGTCATTTTCAAAGGCAACCCCAGGTAGAGCGCATGACAGTAATCCAGACGAGAGATGACGGAGGCATGAGTGATGGTTGCCAGGGCCTGCCGTTCGAGATAGGGCCGCAACTGGCGGACCAGCCAAAGCTGGGCAAAGGCACCTCTGGAAACGGCCTCCACCTGCTGCTCAAGCAGGAGCCACAAGTCCAAGAGGACCCCCAAGTTGCTGACGACCTCCTTCAGGGGCAACACAACCCCGTCCAGTGAGAGACCCAGACTTGGCAATTGGCCAGATCGAGGCATAAGCAAAAGCAACTCAGTCTTGGAGGGATTAAGTCTGAGCTTGTTTTGGCCCATCCAGACCCTGACAGCCTCCAGACACTGGGCAAGCACAGAAACGGCATCTCCGGAGTGGCCTCGGGTGGCAATATACAACTGAGTATCCTTGGCATATTGATGGAATTTCACCCCAAACTGATGGATTACCTGCCTCAGCAGTTTCCTGTAGATGTTAAAAAGAATGGGCGTGAGAACTGAGCCCTGAGGCACCCCACAAAGGAGTGGCCACAGGGCAGAGCACTCGCCACCAATGCACACCGACTGAAAGTGCCCACTAAGGAAGGAATGGGACCCCTGCAAAACAGGGCCTCCAATACCCAACCCGCGCAGGCGCTCCAGAAGGATACCATGGTCGATGGTATCAGAAGCCACTGAGAGATCTAAAAGGACCAAGAGAGGGGCGCTACCCTCATTGAGGTCATGATACAAGTCATCAACCAGAGCAACCAATGCCGTTTCCATGCTATGCCATGGCCTGAAACCCGATTGACAAGGATCTAGAAAATCAGCGTCATCCAGAGCTCTCTCAAGCTGGGCACATACAACCTCCTCCAAAACCTTTGCAAGGAAAGGAAGGTGGAGATTGATGATACCTCTGTGTGGACCCCTGGCTACTAGCAGCTTTAAATGGTTGCCTTTGAAGACAGTTCTGCTTGTTGCAATCACTTCAGCCAGGAGAATAAGTGAACTGTGTGCACTACCTTCAGAGGCCCCCTATTTGCAAGGATGGGGTTGTTCTAAGGCATGACATCTCCTTCTTGCCTAAGGTGTTTTCTGAGTTCCACTTGGCACAAGTTCAGTTCAGTTCTGTTTGCTTATGGTTCCTGACGAGAAATAGATATAGATATAGATACAACTCATACAGTAACCATAAACTAATCCAGATATTCGTAAACCTTATGATATCTAACTATACAGATACTCTCATACTTCAAATTGTAATGGCAACAAGATAAAACTTAGCATCTGGTGGGCCACTGCGTGCAACAGGATGCTGGACTAGATGGGCCATGGGCCTGATCCAGCAGGGCTGCTCTTATGTCCTTATTTTGTCATCACTATCAGATAAAAGATAGCTAACATAGAATTCATCCAGGCGGCTAGGGTAATTTAGTAGGAGGAGGGGCATTATTAATTCACAACAAATCTCCCTGTTAAAACTACATATAGTTTTATATAATAGCACATGGGATAACATCTCAATAGCTCCTGACTCTCTCATTCAAGAAAGAGAGGATGACCAGCAGCAAGGTGGATGGACTCGATCACGACAGCCATGAATGCACCACTGAGAGACCTTAAAGGCCTAGTTGAAGGCAGATTATCCTGGAGAGAATCTATCTATGGGGTCTCTAAGAGCTGACAGCACTTCATCAGCCAAACAACAACAAATACAAATATTTATATACCGCTTTTCTGCAAAAGTTTTCAAAGTGGTTTACATAGAGAAATAACAAATAAATAAGATGGCCCCCTGTTCCCAAAGGGCTCACAATCAGCTCCTGACTTGCAAGGACAAAAAACCGCTCTGCATGAGGGACGTTTAAAATCCTGCCTTCAAACACTGCAGAAGGTGAAACGTCAAAGTGTGCGAGGGTGAAGGCTCTACGGTATTTTGCTACGGCAAGCTCATCTGAGTAATTAGCAGGTTTCCTATTCAAAAGTGGATTACCCACCATGAATCTCCTTGGCCGAGACATCTCATTGCACACCTTTCCCTCCTCACCTGCCACAGACAAGGAGCGTGCCTACCATTCTTTGGATGTGAGGAGGGCCCGGACTTTCTATAGAGACAGGGCTGCAAATCTAAGTCCCTATTTGTATCTTACGCTGAGCCTTCCGAGGGCTTGTCCCAGGGAACAGCTGAGTGGGTCACAGAGGCCATCTCCCTGGCTTAGCAGTTGGCTTCAGAGCCATTGCCTGCCGCCATGAGGGCTCATTCCGCACCAGCAACGGCCACTTCAGGAGCCTGCCACAGAGGCGCCTCTCTGACCGACACGGCCACGACACGGTCCCGCCCGCCCAACTACCTTCGCAAGACACTTGGCACTGGGCGTCCACTCCAGGCCTCAAGCGTCCTTTGGTGCCTCCTTCTTCGTCCTTGGCTGCACACTCCATCCAGGAGAGAGAGCTGGTTGTTATCCCACGTGAGATGCACAGAGACCACCAAGAAGAAAGGCAGGATTCTTCTCAACTGCAACTGTCGTCCTTCGGGTGCTCTTCTGTCCACACAACCCACCCTTCCTGCCCACTGCAGCCGGAGGCTTAAACTACCCAGGGGCAGAGCCACCATTGGGCAAGTGGGTTCAAAGAACCCGGGCCGCTGCCCCCAGACATCAGACACGGGGGGCGTTATTTAGCTCCCAAATGGGGCTGCGTTTGGGCCCGGAATTGGCCCGTGCTGCATTGGTAGCATGGCCAGAGTGACTCTCCTTGCCTTTTAAAGGCAGGGAGAGACACTCCTGGCCTTGCCACCAACGCAGTGGGGCCAATCTCCCTCCCAAGCGGGGCCGCGGGGCCTCATTTGGGGAGGCCACGCCCCAGTGCCTGACGTCAGATGCTGGGGCGTGGCTAGCTGGTGCCCTGCATCTGACGTCAGGCATGGGGGCGGGGCCAGGGGGCCACCGTGGTGGCCAAACACGGGCAACTGCCAGCCTCGCTCCGCTCCTGATGCTCCCTACGGTTCAGGTATGCAGAGGTCGCTCGGACTGAGGGAATGAGGTGAGATGTCAGATTACTTTCAGCTCTTCTTCCCTCACAAGGTCAAGCTCTAGAAGGGTCCGGATGGTGGCTGTGCACAGGCGCAAACCCATGTTTTGCACAGAAGACCACTTGAAGAAGTGCAGTTACAGGTGAGAAAACTGTCTCTTCAGAAAAATGAGAACTTTGAACAAAATGCCAAGGATTCTGTTGGACAAAGTTGCAGGACGGGGGCAGAGTTCACATAGGTGCTGAAGCAGGGACCCCTTACGTTGTAGGGGGCGGGGGCAAATTGCCCCACCCTCTGGGCGGCCCTGCCCAACCCAGCTGCTGCTGTGGAGACGATCACAGAGGGTGCCGCCGACCTTGTTTTCAATCACCCGTCCATCAGCCTTGACGGGCGATTGGCAAATGGGAACATGCACAGCTCCCGAACGACCCTCATTGTGATGGTGTGGGCTGCCTTGCTGAGCTTCCTTGGGGGCCCTTCTGAGACCGGAATGCAGGATAGAAATCCTTTAATAATGCTGAAAAATTAAAAACTCAGCATCCATTAAAAAACTAAACAAAGCGAAAAACCCACAATTCAGCAAGCAAATCTCGCATCCGCTCTCCTCGGAGGGAGCCTGCTGACACAGGAGCATTTTCAGTTGTTGACAAAACACTGGCAGGAAGGAGCCCAGCTCGCCTCCCACGGGAAGGAATTCTGCAGGTTGGGTGGCACCAGAGAGAAAATCTATTCTTGCAACACTGCCAGGCAAGCAGAAGGTGGGGGGGGGGAGGTGAGAGGACCTCCCCTTAAGATCCGAGGAGGTGTGTGGGCAGACTGGCATGGGGGGGGGTCCCTTGGCTCTATGCCCAAGTATCAAATCTGAGCCATAATTCTAAGCGTAATAGGAGTATTAGTGTGTCTGGGAATGATGGGAGTTGTAATCCAACAAGAAAAGGAAGTCCTTTTTCACACAGCACACAATCAATCTATGGGATTCTCTGCCACGGGATGTGGTGGTGGCGGCCACTGGCTTGGGTGGCTTTAAAAGGGGTGTGGATGAATTCATGGAGGACAGGCCTATCCAGGGCTACTAGTCTGGTGGCTGTGGGCCGCCTCCAGGCTCAGAGGCAAGATGCCTCCGGATACCAGTTGCAGGGGAGCAACAGCAGGGAAGAGGGCAGGCACACACCTCTTGCCTGTGGGCTTCTCATGCTGGTGTTTGTAGCTGGAGTGGTAGCTAAATACTTTGCTAAATAATCACAGAGTGCAGAGTTTAGTTGTTGCAGCTATTTAAGGAACACGTCTGGAGATCACTGTAGAGTCTAAATAGGTTTCTTAGTTAAATGTATTTGGGATAGGAAAGACCAATCCAGCCTGATGCTTCTCTGATCAAGGGGAATTGTGGGTACCTCATTTCTAAAGCCATCATCATATAGGAGCAGGAGAGCTGATCTATAGGAAGCTGCCATATACCGAGTCAGGCCATTGGTCCATCTAGCTCAGTTTTGTCTACACAAACTGGCAGCAGCTTCTCCAGGGTTGCAGGCAGGAATCTCTCCCAGCTCTATCTTGGAGATGCTGCCAGGGAGGGAACTTGGAACCTTCTGCTCTTCCCAGAGCGGCTTCATCCCCGAGGGGAATATCTTGCAGTGCTCACACTTCTACTCTCCCATTCAAATGCAACCAGGGCAGACCCTGCTTAGCTAAGGGAGCAATTCATGCTTGTCACCACAAGACCAGTTCTCTCAATCAATTTCCTATGGGAGAGAGAGAGAGCGAGCTCAATGAATCTCAGTCATTCAATCTTGTGATAAGCAGTTCTACAGTCCAAAAAAGGCCTGCCACAATATGAGAACTGGGGCAGCAGGGGCGGATTGAAGAAAATGTCTGTTGCCTCAAGGCACTTGTGGTGGCTGGACCACGTCTTTCAGGGAAGTGTGTCCACTTTACTCCTTGCTGAAGATGAACCCCTGATAAGCTTTTAAGGAACAGTTTGGATAGGGATACCACAAACCAAGACAAAGGAATTGTGGTAAACTATTTAGTATGAAATGTGTTCCCCCATGTGGTCATTTTGGGCATTGCAGGTTTAAAAACATCGCACCATGGTGGTTGCACCTTTCTACAGAACACCCCACCCTTAACGTGCTCCCCCACCACTGCCCAAAAGCCCTTTTCTCTTACAACATGATCTTTCTTTTCTGTGCATGCACACCTTTTCAATCAAATCTGGCTAGGTTTGTTCTCCATTGAAGAAAAGGGGGCATGCACAGCACCAAAAGCATTGTCTAAAAATGCACACTCCCCACTGACCCAAATGGTGGGAAGTTCCAAGGGCAATACAAATGGACTGAATTTCCTTTGTATGAGACATTCTAGAGACGCTTGCTTACTTTACTTTACTTTATTTAGCATTTATATACAGCTTTTCAGGTGAACCTCCCAAAGCGGTTTACGAAAAACGTAAATAAAGGCCAATACATCAAACCACCCATTTCCGTCTTTACATGGCCGTTAGTCTCACTTCCTCGCTCTTCCCCTCAGAGCAAGATGGTGGCAGTTGGAGGGGGGGGCTGCTTCAGCTGGGACAAGGATGGGGGCAGCTCCCCAGCCCGTCTCTCTTTCTTCTCCCCTCCCCTCCCAGAGTGAGGTGGTCCCTGGCTGCTCTGTGCTGGCGCCCAAAACTCTGGGGCCAGCCCTGGTGGCAGGCAGCTCTCCATCGTAATAACGAGGGGCCTGATGGGGTGGCCGCACAACTTCGAAGGCAACCCAGGGCGTGTCGTGTGAGGAGGGTGTTGAAGAGCAGCTTAAAGAGACGCCTGGGCAGAGCTCCGTTCCCCTGGAAACAATGGAAAGCACCAGTCGCGGAGCCAGACCAGAAGCGGCCCATGTCCAGCCACCGCGGCGGCCTCGCTTGTCCCGCCCCTTACGCCTGATGTCAGACGCAGGGGTTAGCCCCGCCCTGTGTCTGACATCAGATGGGGTGTGTGTGAGGTCTGGTTCCCAAATGGGGTTGCACGGCCCCGTTCAGGAGTTAGACTCAGGCCAGTGCTGCGTTCGCAGTGTGGCCAGGAGCAGCTCTTCTCTGCCTTAAAGGCAGGGAGAACCTCTCCTGGCCATGCTGTGAATGCAGCGATGGCCATTTAACTCTCAAACGGGGCTGCACAGCCCCACTTGGGAGCTAAACCAGCCCCCTGTCTGATGTCAGATGCGGGGGGGTGTCGGGGCTGCGAGGCGCGGCCCCTGAGGGGCAGTGGCCTGGGTTCTTTGAACCCAGTCGCCCAATAGTGGCTACGCCCCTGGTAGGCACAGTGCTCTACTGCAACCCAGAAGTGGTTTACAGTCATTCTGCAGCAGCCATTAGAGTTTCACGACAGCAGCCCCAGACAGTTTTTCACACGGGGTTTTTGAAGCTCTTGAGTTCACATCTCCTCCAGAACGGAGGGGGTGTGGTGTTCACATCTAGGCCAGATTTAACCCAAAGTCCCTGTGAGTTATCAGGGAGCAGTTCACATACAATTCGGGTTTTTCACTGTGTGTTACAAGTATAGCCTGATTTATATCTGGGTTTTAAAAAAAATCCACTCTTTGCGTCGTTTGGGGGGGCAACTTCAAGTTCACAGTAAAGCCTCCCACTGAACTCGTGGTAAAGCTTGCTGTGTGTCAAAGTCCCAGCAGGCCCCGAATGGCCAGAGAGGGCTGCCTGTCCTGTCAGCCAGCGTCCTTGAACGTCCTTATTTACCAGTTAAGAAGACAACTCTGAATTTAAGACAACCCCCTTCAAAATAGGGCTTGATTGTTGAAGTGCCATCAAGTTGGTGTCGACTCTTAGCGACCACATAGATTCTCTCCAGGATGATCTGTCTTCAACTTGGCCTTTCAGGTCTCTCAGTGGTCCATTCATGGCTGTCATCAGAGTCCATCCACCTTCCTGCTGGTCGTCCTCTTCTTCTCTTTCCTTCAACTTTTCCCAGCGTTACGGACTTCTCAAGGGAGCTGCGTCTTCGCATAATGTGTCCAACATATGATAGTTTGAGCCTGGTCATTTGTGCCTCAAGTGAAAATTCTGGATTGATTTTTAATATGATCCATTTGTGTTCCTGGCTGGCTTAAATACAGGTTATACCTGCATTTATGGAACACTTTGCCTCCTGAGATTCAAAATGCCCACTCCCTTCTGTCCTTTAAGAAGCTCCTGAATACCTATCTATTTTACCAGGCGTTTAGTTTTTAACCTGTGTGTGGTGGTGGGGGGGGGGGTTCTTTTTCTTTTCTTTTTCTCTCCCCCCACTTCTTCTCTTGTCTTCATTGTTGTTTTAATTTATGTAAACCACCTCGAGTCTAAGGAAGTCAGGCGACCAATAAATTTGCTAAATTAATTTGCTTAATTAATTAATTAATTTACACAAAAGGAACAGCACTCTGAATTTAAGATGACCCTGCAATTTCTGACATCAAAGGACTTGGGGAAAACTGCGTCTTGTCCAGGTAAATACAGTAAGCTTCTACACGAGGGAGTCTGTGTTGCTCTGTATATTTATAGATGTGCTGGTTTTAATGCAGACAAAAAGAGAGCCCTTGTTTTGTTCCCCTTACGGTTTTTCTCAATTGGGCCAAGGTTCCTCTTCTTAAAGTGAGCCGCCTTGCCTTTTAGAGCCTCCTTGGTGCTGCTCATTAACCACATTGTCATCTTCTTGGCCTGCTTCACACATTTCCTGATTGGGGGTAAACATCCTCTCTGAGCTTCTGCAATCGTCGTTTTAAATCACCTCCAGAAGATATTTGGCCTTTCAGACTCTCCCTTTCACCCCTTCGCCGTTTAAAATATCCCTCCTTAGAAATTAAAATGTGACCACATTGGAAAGTGTAAGACCAGACTTTGCAGTTCATGCTCTCTTCAGGAACCACAAATCTGACATCTTCACTTGGAACAACCTGTTGCCAGACATTTCAACTCAGGCAACCACAGAGGGTGAAAAAAGCTGATATCCTCACCAAAAGAAGAAGTGGAAATAAAAGGATGCTCTTTTTTTTACCTAGGAGGTACTAAAAATATATATTTTTTAAAAAATTGTGAAACCACCACCCCCACCCCGTGACCGAACCGAACCTGGCTAGCCAGTTCCATGCACACCTAGTGCACACATCCATAGGTTAATTGTGCATATAAGAACATAAAGAAGGAACCAGGAACTAGTTAAGAGCAGCACCCATTTCCTGTGGCCGGAAAACCAAGAGGGCATGCCCCGAGGGACGCTCTGTCAAGCCTTGATTGATATCAAACATTCAAGTTAGTCTGGGAAGGACTGAGTCCAGTAAAACCTACGTAAATCTCACAATCCTGAAAATGCGGTCATCTGATTTTCCTCAATGGGAAATTCAAAGTGAACGTGAAAGTTCCTTCTCAGATGAATCACTGAAGCCTGGTCCTCACATGCAGCAGAATGAGATGGGAAGAGGCGGTAGGGGAGTTCTGAGGTGATGGAATAGTACGCCTTCATACTGCAGGTGGGAGATGCTATTTTTCAATGTAATCTAGCATTTAAAAATAAATAAATCACTGCAAGTAGAAAACTAGCACAGGAAGGAGTGGGCTGAGCTAGCTTCCTGATGTACTGGCTTTCTGTTCGCGGGGAGCTTTCACACAAGAGAGCATTCAGCATTGGCATGCCAGACCTGCAACCTATCTAACCACTTGCATTCTACAGCAGTGCTTTTCAACCACCGGTCCGTGAGGAGTTGACTGCGGGTCCGTGCTGGTTCATGAGGAATTAATCCCCCCACAAAACAATTTTGAGCTGGTGGGGGCCACCACGGCTGGGTGCTCTCTAGAGCTCATTTCTAGGCAGGCAGCCCTTGCTGCTAGGATAGCGTTCAGTGCGAGGAAGCTAAATGAGTGTTATCCCAGCAGTGAGGGCTGCCTGCCTAGAAATGAGCTCTGGAGAGCTCCCAGCCGCAGGGGCCCCCACCCCGGCTTGAAATTGTTTTGGGGAGTGCCTGGGGGGTGTGGGTGAGGGGGAGCAACCCCTTTACTAACTGCTGGTCCAGGAAACTGTGCACAAAGCCTATACCAGTCCATGACTCCAAAAACGTTGAGAAACACTGTTCTCCAGTGTAGTCTGGGCCTAAGGAATCTTAAAGGAAGCCAAAGGAGTTTCAATAAGGCTCACTCACAACCAGTGGCAGAGCAGCACTGCCAGTGACCTGGGGCGAGATCTTTTGTGTGTGTGCGTGGCACTGCCTGCTACTCTCTCCTTGCAAAGCTCCCACCACCGTGAGGCCAATGTGCTGCATGGGCAACATTAGGGAGCCAGTGGGCACCAGTCTTCTCCTAGCCAGCTCGTGTAGCAGTAAGTGGCTGAGATGGCTTTCCCCGCTCTCGTTCGCTTGAGAGAGGAAAGAGTCCTTTCGGTTCCTGACTGCCGACTCTCCTCCTCCCCGGCAGCCCGGCCTGGGTTGGGGGCCTGGGGGCTTCCCTGGCAGTGCCCCGCTTTCTCCTCCTCCTCCCTCCCTCCCTCCTCCTCCTCCTGCTCCTCCTAATCCTCCGGGCTCCTCTTCATATCCCTCCTCCTCTTACTTCTCCTCCTCCTTGGACTACATAACCTGGAGCTCCTCCTTCCACAACCACTGCATTGTGGCCCCCAAGGATCTCTGCTGGTGCCATGGTGACCGTTAAGGGCTGAGAACGTGAAGGCCGCTGCCACGCAGCCCTCCTGGCCAGGCAGGCAGCCCTCTCTGCCCAAGCATCTTCTTGTGGTGTTTCCGTTGTCTCAGCCATTGCCCGCTGTGTGCTCATGAGGATGCTGCCCATAGTCACAGATTTCTCACATAACATCATGTAGAGGCCATCCACACGATCAGAAACTGTGTCCTACCTGGGTTTGGAAGCTGTGTGTGCTCCCTCAAGTTGAGGTTGTATGGAAGCAAGGTAGTGTCATGGCCATGCTGGAAGACTCCGAGGAGGAGTTGGAGGCAGAGACAGACAGAGCTGACAGCAGAGGAGGGTGGGCTAGGACCAGAGGTTGCAAAGGAGAGTGGGTCTGACGCACAGGGAGTCAAAGATGAGTTAGAGCCGGGTGAGGCAGCTCTTGTGGAGGAGGCGCAAACAGTCTCAGCTGTGGAGAGGTGCCGATCCAAGTGACGGCAAGAGCTAAGAAGCCGCATGCGTAGAACAACAGGCAAAGCTGCTGACTCAGCAACTCTTAATTAACAGCACCGGGGGCTCAGCCTATTTAAGACGCCTGTAACATACCTTCCCTGCTGATAGCAACAACAGTTTCTTGCGTGCTAATCACCTGTGTTCCTGTATTGCCTTGACCGTGTTTGGACCCTGGACTGTGTTGACCTTGCCTGTGGACTTCGCTTTGGACTGACTTGGACTGGACCTGGTTTGGCAAATTTATTCCTGTTGAATTTTGCTGTTCTGCTTCTGCCTCTGTTGCACTTTGTCTGGCTAGCCTGACAGATTTACGACAGATAGGAGGAAAAACCTGGGTAGCTTTTCCTCCTACCTTGCTTCCTCACAAACTCAACTTGGGGGAGCACACACAGTTCCCAAACCCAGGAAGGACAACTGTTTAGGCTTGCATGCCCCAGGGGCTCGGAGCAGTTGTTTGGGGGAAAGTAGGCTGGACCCTGCCTTCCACCCACTGCCCACAAGTACGGTCATGTGAATAGCCACAATATGTAAGAACTGGAATCTATATTTGCACATTTAAGCTACCATCCTAAGCACACTTATCTGAGAGTAAGTCGATTGAATTCATTGTGACATATTTCTGAGCCATTTTTGGAAGGGCGGTATAGAAATTGAATTAATAATAATAATAATAATAATAATAATAATAATAATAATAAAATATTTAGGATTACGCTCCATGACTCTCTAATTAATATCTGGGTGTCATCTTTGTTGTTTTGTTTCTTTCAGTCCTTCTCCTGTACACGAAGGTAAGGTAAAGTGTGCTGTTGAGTTGGTGTCAACTCCTGGCGACCAACCACAGCGCCCTATGGTTGTCTTTGGTAGAATATAGGAGGGGTTTACCATTGCCATCTCCTGTGCAGTATGAGATGATGCCTTTCAGCATCTTCCTATATCGCTGCTGCCCGATATAGGTGTTTCCCATCGTCTGGGAAACATACCAGTGGGGATTCAAACTAGCAACCTTCTGCTTGTTAGTCAAGCATTTCCCCGCTGCGCCACTTAAGGTTGTATATTCTTATTGATTTTTCTGTCCTCGTTTATAGTCCAAGAGACTGTTGAGGCAGTCTGTGATCAAAGCCAGTGTGGTGTAGTGGTGAGAGTGCTGGACTAGGACCGGGGAGACCCGAGTTCAAATCCCCATTCAGCCTTGACAGTTGCTGAGTGACTCTGGGACAGTCACTTCTCTCTAAGCCTAACCTACTTCACAGGGTTGTTGTGAAACTCAAGTATGGAGTACACTGCTCTGGGCTCCTTGGAGGAAGAGCGGGATATAAAATATAAAACACAAATAAATAAATAAATAAATAAATATTCAGCTGGTGCCTCCCTTAGCTACTGGGCGTGGGCCTTCGTCCCGGGCCCTTGTATTGTTGCAGCAGCAATCCCCCAGTGGATTCCTGCAACATTGCTGTCTTCTCCCACTTGCTCCCTCTCCAAAAATGAGGACATGGTTGCACGTTGTTGTTGTTAACCCCTTCATCCCTTTGCGGAGGAAGGGGGTGGGTGGGAGAAGGCATTCACCGCACGAAGGTCCTTGGTGGTGGGTCATGGCCCCACTGGGCCAAACCTGGCTGCTGTGGTGGCCACCAAGGGTGGAAGCGCTTTTGCTTTTTTGCACTGCTTTGCAGAAGGAAACGCTGTAATAGGGTTTCATTGGCAAGGAAGGAAAAGAAAGTTCCTTGCTCTCTATCTTAGAGGGCGAGGGAAAGCTTTATTGCTATTGCTGCCTGTTGCTGCTGCAGAGTCGGGGGCGGTGGGAGGCACCTCAAAATGCCGCCCTGCTCAGTATGCTCCGCCTACAGTACTTTTCTCTGCGGAGGTGCTGACATTCTTCTTCCTCCTTTAAAAAAAAAAGACTACATTTCCCAGGACGCACTTCTGCACCAACGTGATCGTTGCGAGCCAATACAAACAGTGGACAGGCAGGGCACGCCCCCTCCACCCACAAGGGCTCACGCCGAAGACACGGCAACTACATTTCCCACCATGCATGGCGTCACCCGTCGCCGCGTGACAAGCACAGGCCAATAGAGAGCAGCAGAGCGACCCTATAATCCTCAGCTGTGCCGGAAACGGCCTCTTTTCCGCCCGGGCGGCACTGCTCAAGATGGCGGTGCAGATCTCGAAGAAGCGAAAGGTGAGCGTCTCGGGGTGCACTTGAGGCCGAGGGCGGCCGCGTGGATGGGGAGCGGGTGGAATGGCGGCATCGTGAGCGGCAGCGGGCCTTGCGGTGGGACTGGCGCGGCGTGGTGAGGCCTCCCGCGCGGTGAGGCCGGCGGATGGATATGGATTGAGGCTGCCCCCTGCCTGGGCCTGGCTTGAAGAGTATCGGAGAACATGGCGGGAGGGCAGAGGCGCAGTGGTCGCGGGTGGCGCTGCCCGAGACTGGGACTGAGTTCGAGAAGGCGTCTTGAGACCTAAGAGGGCTTCTATCGGGGCGAGTCTCTGCTTGAAAAGAGCCCCCCCCCCCGAGCGACTCATCCAACCCAGCATCCAGTCGCCAACGGTGGGTAGCCAGATGCCTCTGGGAAGCCCATGGATAAGCCATGAAAGAATAAGCCTGCAGCAATGGTGGTTTACAGATAGACTGCCTCTCTGCATGGAGGTTCCACTGGCCTATTTGGTCTAATAGCTGTGGATGGACTCAGCCTTATAAAGTGTTCTGAGCCTGTAGTGTTCTGTAGCAAAACCCAGGAGGATTCCCCCACCCGCCCGCCCACCCCAGAGAGAAGTAGGAAGGCAAGGTGGGCTCCTTGGAGGAAGAGCGGGATATAAATGTAATAATAATAATAATAATAATAATATACTTGGTCTTTAAATGCAGGAGCTCTAGTGGGGGGAAGGTTCCAAGAGGCGAAGCGATTTGCCTGTTTGCAAGCTGTAGGTTGCGTCTATGGTTCGCCACTGTTTTTGAGTTGAAAGTAAATCCTAGTGGTGATTCTCTTGCTTTACATAAATAAACAAGCTGGCAAAATAGAATACGGAACTGCGCCCATTGTGCAAACCTTCACGAGGAGGCTGCACAAGCCGGCTTTTGCTCTGCTTATGGATGGAAGGTGAACGTTTAGCATCTTCCTTGTTTTATCAGGGCAGAACTGTTTGCATCCTTGGTCTGCCAGATGCTAGCTTCACTCCTTGCTAACTTGGTTCTTGGGAGGAATGTGGGTCTCTAGGGTGAAACTAATGTGGCAATTGAAAAACCTCGACTGACTTCTCATAACCTGACTTGGCCCGATCTCTCTTAGTTTGTGGCTGATGGGATCTTCAAAGCTGAACTGAATGAATTTCTGACTCGGGAGCTGGCCGAAGATGGCTACTCGGGAGTGGAGGTCCGGGTCACCCCAACCAGGACAGAAATCATCATCCTCGCTACCAGGTGACTTGCCTGTCTGCCTTGCGGGTAAACAGCCTCGCCTGTCACCATTTGTGAGAAGGTGCTAGTTCTGTGCTAGAGAAAACTTCTGAAAGGGGGGATTGCCGGGGGGGTGGTTCTCGGAGTAGAGGTGTATGAAAAGAGAGGAGAGCTGGTCTTGCGGTAGCAAGCAGGACTTTTCCCCTTAGCTAAGCAGGGTCCACCCTGGTTGCATCTGAATGGGAGACGTGATGTGTGAGCACTGCAAGATATTCCCCTCAACAGGGGATGGAGCCGCTCTGGGAAAAGAGCAGAAGGTTCCAAGTTTCCTCCCTGGCAGCATCTCCAAGATAGGGCTGAGACAGAGATACCTGCCTGCAAACTTGAAGAAGCTGCTGCCAGTCTGTGAAGACAATACTGAGCTAGATGGAGCTAGCTTCTTATGGCAGCTTCCTAAGTTTCTGCTCCCTCCTGGCACAGCTGAAGATAAGCACAGAGATGTACACCAGATAAAGGATTGAACCCGTTCTCTCCTCTGTTGGCTGCTGCAAATGAGCTTGGTAGGTTAGCTTAGACCTGGCACGGGGGCATTGACCCCAACAGATCGGATTTGGTGTTCATTCCTAGTGATGTGCACGGTCCGGAGAAGTCTGGACCGGCACCGAAGGGGGGCCTTGTTTCTAGGGCGGGGAGGGCTTGCTTAGTCCTCCCGCCTCCTTGCCCCCGCCAGCGCCCGTATTGAACAGTATAGGGGCGCTGGAAACCAGCCGCCCCCCCGCTGCCGCCGCGGCGAAATAACCCCCAAAGCCAGCCAGCCAGCCCTCCCTCCCTCCCAGCTAGCTGCCCTCCCACCCACCCACCCACCCGCTCGCTCACCCGCTCGCACACTGGATAAAAAACGAGAGGAGCTCCGGCACAGAGCTCCTCTCGTTCGGAAGGCCTCCTGCAGAATGGTGGCTTGCGCGCACCGCAAAGCACGCCGTTCTCCGGAGGCCCGGTCTACCCGCCGGCAAAGGGCCGGGTAGACCGGGCCTCCGATCGCTGAGTAGACCGGGCCTCCGATCGCCGGAGGCCCGGTCTACCCGCCGGGAAAGGGCCGGGTAGACCGGGCCTCCGGCGATCGGAGGCCCGGTCTACTCAGCGATCGGAGGCCCGGTCTACCCGGCCCTTTCCCGGCGGGTAGACTGGGCCTCCGGAGAACGGCGCATGCGCGCGCAAGCCGCCATTCTGCAGGAGGCCTTCCGAACGAGAGGAGCTCTGTGCCGGAGCTCCTCTCGTTTTTTATCCAGTGTGCGAGCGGGTGAGCGAGCGGGTGGGTGGGTGGGAGGGTGGGAGGGCAGCTAGCTGGGAGGGCTGGCTGGCTTTGGGGGTTATTTCGCCGCGGGGGGGGGCGGCTGGTTTCCAGCGCCCCTATACTGTTCAATACGGGCGCTGGCGGGGGCAAGGAGGCGGGAGGGCTAAGCAAGTCCTCCCGCCCTTAAAGGCATACCCCCCACCCGGACCCGAACCAGGCAGGGCCGGACCGGTCCGGCAGTTCGGCCATTCTTTGGAATGGCCGCCGGACCGGTCCGGGCACACTGCTATTCATTCCGTTCCTGTGAAAAGCCTTCTGTCACCACCAGGCCCCAGGGATTTCCCAAACAGAAAGGACAGTGGCCTGTTGTGTTTTTCGTTTTTTTAAGTGAAGATGACAAAGTCAGGCACGCCAGTAGAGAGCACACTCATGGCTTCAGGGCAAACAGTCCAAGGAATGCCTACAGAGTGTGACAGTCCTTTTGAGCCTATTCAGACATTCAGGAAGAGGGTTAAGCAACTCCAGGAATATGGGGAAAGGGATTATTTGCCCCCCCTTGACTTTGCATGCATATAATGCTCCAGCTGTAGGTGTTTTCAAGTAGCTGAGCCCCAGCCCACTTACACACTGGCAGCCCAGCTGCTCCGGATCTTCTACCGATGCCTTCCTTAAACATCTCAATTTCTTCGTGATCTCAGTCAATCCATCCTCTCTGAGTATACCGCTGCACTACCTGGATTGTGCTTAATGCCAGAGGGAATTCTAGAATATCCCCAGGTGACTGCAGGACATGTTACTGTATGTAAAATTGGGTGAACACTCGAATAATCCTGACAGTAGGGGTTTTAACTGTTGCTTTTGTCCTTCCTCTCAGAACTCAAAATGTTCTAGGTGAGAAAGGGCGTCGCATCCGTGAGCTGACAGCGGTGGTCCAGAAGCGGTTTGGCTTTCCCGAAGGCAGCGTTGAGGTAACGGCTGCTTCAGTTCTCACCCACTGATGTTTTTTGCCGGCTTTTTAAGCCCCCTTCAGTGATGATCTGATGACGAGTCAGAAATGGACACCCTCTGCTCAGAATAAACAGCTCAGTGCCACGTTCTGTGATGCTGTGCTTGGGTGCTCTGGGGAAGGTGTCCTGTGCATTGGATGATCTTGAGGCATTTGTCTGAGAAGGGAGAACCCAGAGTGGGGTTTACTGTCTTGACTTGTCTAGAAACCATGTCCAGTTTGACAGCTAGGTATTCGTTCAGATGGGTGTAATCTTAAAATGCTGCTTGTATTTCTAGTTCTATGGGGATATGCTTTCTGAGAGCTAGGATTGAAATCCTATAGACTTGTATGGTTAGAAACTGTTTTCCATGCAGACCCTAATTGGGTAATGGGTTTTTGAATGCATGGAATTTCTAGCCCTCAAGCTTTTTCTACCCTGCCTAAGCATCTGCGTCCCTGCCTAGTCATCTGGTCTTGCTTGCTAGACATGGATTGCCACGTTTGTTCTTACAAACCTAATCTAAGCATTTTGGTCTCCAAACTCTGTATCACAGTTGAATAAGGTGCTTGGTTGGGTATCCTCCATGTACTTTGCAGAGCAGCATAAGCTAAAAAAGATGGTTACCTGCTTGCAGGAGCACACAGTTTAAATTAAAATAGGAGGAAGAGTCAGGCATGCAAGGGTTGATGCAGATCATCTGTCTGCTCAAGAACCAAACCGTGATATAGAAATAGGTTTGGGGCTGATCTGCGTACTGCAGATGGCCTGTAGCCCCTTCTCACAATATCTCAAATGGTTTGGCTCTCATTCTGTGGAGCCGTCCTTTCACACCCAGGCTGTTTTGCCTGCTACTTTGCTCCCAAGTCAGCATTTTAATTGATAAGAGGTTGACAAGAAGTGTGAAGATAATTTAGGTCTCCTTTTGCTGCTGCTGTAGAATTTCACTTCCTCTAAGATGTCAAATACTGGCTAGTATATATTGGATTGGCAGGCCTTCTGGTCTCCTTTTTGGTGCAAAAACGATCTATTAACAGCACTAGTTGGGTCTGGGGCCGTTTCCAGTATGTGTGTCTGCTACAGTCTCTCTATTTTTACAGAGAGCTCTTCTGTTGCGTTCCCAGTCCTTTGTCCTCTTGTGCTTGGCATGTCTGTAAGGATGCTTTCCACAAGTTAGGGCCAAACAAGCTAGGCCCCTGGTTGGCTTGCCACCAACTCTATCCACCCCGGAAGTGTCTGGATGGTTGTGCCTCCAGGTCTGCCAGCTGTTTTGGGACCCACTTGCTCTAAAAAGCTCCTTCATGAGACTGCACAAGGCACAAATTAAGTGGGCCCTTGGCTGAGAAACAAGAGTTTCTGGGATGAGCCTGTGGAGTAGAGAATAACCCCTCGAGCACTGAAAAGGCTTCAGTGAATCCCCAGTAACAGTGTAATTTCTATGTTCATGTAAGTACTTCTGGATAGGCTTGTGGGGGAAGAGGAAGGGGAAGCCTGTGTAATGGACACTGCTGGCCCTGATGCTCATGTTTTGCTGAGAAGTATTTGACCTTCTGTTTCAGCTCTATGCCGAGAAGGTGGCCACAAGAGGGCTGTGTGCCATTGCTCAGGCGGAGTCTCTGCGTTACAAGCTTCTGGGAGGGCTGGCAGTGCGTCGGTGAGTGCTGGGATTGGCTGGGACCCCTTGTGGAGTGTCCTTCTGGGGGCAGAATCTGGCTTTGTCACCACTTGTGAAATGGTTCTTATTTTGATATGCACATCCCATCTGGCGCCGCTGCACATAGGTAGGCAAACCCCATCCTCTCCCCAGTTTCCTGACTGGTAGGTGTGGAGAGAGTTCTGTGCAAGTGTCTCCTCTCTTCTGGTCAGAACCCAAATGAATACAAGTTCTGGTTGGTCACAGTGGCCTCTCATGCATGAAGGCTTGTCACAGTTTTGCTAGCCCTGAAAACCTTGCTGGTTTCTGCTTCTCCCAGTTAGCAACCCTTCTGCAGTTTAAAAGTTAAGCATAACATACTTATTCAAAAGTTGTTCACACTCTGCAAAACTCCCCTTCAGTGATGATCTGATGACGAGTCAGAAATGGACACCCTCTGCTCAGAGTAAACAGCTCAGTGCCACGTTCTGTGGTGCTGTGCTTGGGTGCTCTGGGAAAGGTGTCCTGTGCATTGGATGATCTCGAGGCATTTGTCTGAGAAGGGAGAGCCCAGAGTGGGGTTTGTGACCTTGGGGGGAAAAGTCACTGAAGCCCAACATAAGGGTTTTCTGCTCGTGTTTAGAATTAAATGGCCCAAAGTGGCAAATTAAGGGAGGTGAGCGTGCGCCGCCGCCACCCCACCCCGACGGATGGAACTGCCCCACACAGCTTACTGACGTCTCCCCTTGTAGGGCGTGTTATGGTGTCCTCCGCTTCATCATGGAGAGCGGAGCGAAGGGCTGTGAAGTGGTGGTGTCTGGGAAGCTCCGAGGCCAGCGAGCCAAGTCCATGAAGTTTGTGGATGGCCTGATGATCCACAGCGGAGATCCTGTCAACTACTACGTTGACACTGCCGTGCGCCACGTCCTCCTCAGGCAGGGTAAGTCTGGCAGTCAGCAGCGTGTGGCTTGGGTCTAGAAGGATGCTCCGTGTTGAACCGCCATGGCGGCTTCAGGCCAAGTCGTCGTTGAACAAGCCTTCAGAAAGCTTTGTGCTCCCTCTTCTTTCTCTCTCTCTCCCCCCTCCGCCCCCACCTTCCTTGTTTTGAGTTGTGCCGTAGCTGCGCTGCAAGCTGAGTGGGAAAAAACAGGTTTGCTGCTTGGGGTTACATCATGTACTGCCTGCCACTGACTGTGCTTTTGGAGATGCTGACACTTGCTCTGTTTCATATTTTGATGTATTTATAGGTACTGCTGGCTGCCTTTTGGCACTGTGTTCAAGGTGGAATGTGGGATATAAATATTTAGGTAGTAAATGTATTTGCCAGGTTGGAAAAACTATACTTTGTCTCAAAAACAGGAAAGAAGGAAGGGAATTGCTGTATGCAAGGGGAAGAGGGAACACAGAACCTCGTTGCCATTGAAGAACATAAGAACAGCCCTGGTGGACCAGGCCGCAAACCCATGTAGTTTAGCATCCCATTTCACACAGTGACCCACCAGTTGCTGTTAGGAAGCCTACAGGCAGGAGTTGAGGGCATGCCCCCTTTCCTGCTGTTACTCCCCTGCAACCGGTACTCAGAGGCATCCTGCCTTTGAGGTTGGAGGTGGCCTATAGCCCTCTGACTAGTAGGCGTCGATAGACCTCTCCTCCATGAAGTTATCCAAACCCCTCTTAAAGCCATCCAGGTTGTTCGCTGTCACCACATCTTGTGGAAGAGAAGTCCACAAGTCGATTATGTGTTGTGTGAAAAAGTACTTCTGTTTGTTGGTCCTAGATTTCCTGGCAATCAATTTCATGTGATGACCCCTCGTTCTAGTGTTATGTGAGAGGGAGAAGAATTTCTCTCATCAATTTTCTCCACACCGTGCATGATTTTATAGACCTCGTATCACATCTCCTCAGTCATTTCTTTTCTAAGCTAAAAGGCCCCAGGCTTTGTAGCCTTGCTTTGTAAGGGAGGTGCTCCAGGCCCCTGATTATCTTGGTTACCCTCTTGTGCACCTTTTCCAGTTCTACAATGATCTATAGGTATGGTGACCAGAACTGTATGCAATACTCCCAAGTATGGCCACATCATAGTTTTGTATAAGGCCATTATAATATTAGCAGTCTTGTTTATGTGGTACCAATCAGTTTAGAATTGCATTTGAGCAGCCCTACTACGGGCAGCAGCGATATAGGAAGGTGCTGAAAGGCATCATCTCATACTGTGAGGGAGGAGGCAATGGTCAACTCCTCCTGTATTCTACCAAAGAAAACCACAGGGCTCTGTGGGTGCCAGGAGTCAAAATTGACTTGACAGCACACGTTACCTTTACGAAGATTCCTCAAAGTTGGGTCCTTTTTCTTGTGTTTGCGTATCATTTTGTAGAGGTGCCTGCTTCAGTGTGTTGAAATACTGGCACTCTCATTCCTGTGTATGCATGCAGACAGTGAATGTGTGTCTAGGAGGGATGGCCAAGGCAAAATGAAACAAATGTGAAGAGCTCTGCTGCAGCTGGCGGGCAAGAGACCTTGGTTCTTGACAAGGTTGGCTTCTTTCCTCAGGTGTGCTGGGCATCAAGGTGAAGATCATGCTGCCCTGGGACCCCAGTGGGAAGATTGGCCCCAAGAAGCCCCTGCCGGACCATGTCAGCATTGTGGAGCCCAAGGAAGAGATCTTGCCCACCACGCCCATCTCGGAGCAGAAAGGCACCAAGCCGGAGCAGCCACCCATGCCTCAGCCCGTTCCCACTGCGTAAGGGGTAAGTGGGTTCGCACTTGTATGCACGTGTCTCCCGAAAAATAGTAGGCATGTGTTCCAGGTTACTGCAGGAAAGCCGCATCTGCATTTTGGGGGTTAATTGGATGGACAGTACACCAGCATGCTGATTGGCTTGTGTTCTGCTTTCTTGCAGTTCATCTGGTTATTTGCTGCTCTACAGGAAGAGGCAGCGGGCTTCTGTGCAGCGTGTATAATACTTTAAATGCTCACGGACCTCCTTGCAGAACACACTAAGGGGGCACCCCACCACAGTTCATGGTGGTAGATTGCAGTCCATTAAACTCATGTGCACCCCTTTCACTTCTGCACTGTGGCTAGGTGCACTGCTTCAGGAGTTCATGAATTAACTTCATTATTATTTAGATCCTGATTTTCAGAGATCGTATTCACAGTGGCTTATATACAGTATATAAATTCAGTCCCAGATTATGTTGGTGGACAACTATGAGAAGCCAGGGGATGATATTGGAACCTGTCTCTTGGTTCTTGGGTTTTGCTGTCATTCAGGGGTCTGGTGAGCTCAGCTGGAAGTACATAACAGCCCTGCTGGATCAGGCCCAAGGAAGCCCATCTAGTCCAGCATCCTGTTTCGCACAGTGGCCCACCAGATGCCACTGGAAGCCACAGGCAGAAGTACCTCCTGCCCCAGGAAGTTTGCAGTGGCAGAAATAGCACTGGTTCCTCTCTAACAATATATGCATTCAGCAAAGATAACCCTCAGTATGAGTGACACTAGCCTGAGAAGACCGCGGCTTAATTCCCCTTTCTTTGGAACTGCTCCTCTTAGACTGGGCTGTTCTGCCTGAAGTCTTTGCTGTAAAAGAGCCCCTTAATATGCAGTGCAGTCTTTGATGTGGGGGTTACTCCAAAGTGTGTTGCACCGTTCAGTGGGGCTTGCTCCCAGGAAAGGGGGCATAGGATTGTGGCTTTAATCATGCTGTCTTTTCTGTAAGAGTCTGTCCTTGCAAACCAATAAACTGTAGTCTCTGAAGCACTAATCAAGGCTCTTTGGTTGTGTTGCAGGTTCTAAAACAGATGGAAGAAAACCAGGGTATGTCATGTAAAACTCTCTTAATAAAACCAGAAAAGACAACATGGTGGAGTCTGTTCATCGGTTCGCTTTGCTTTTGGTTCCTTCTGGGGCCTCGAGCTCTTTTGAGTCCAGATCAGCCGCCCTCCTCCTCCTGGTGTTTGACTCTGCTGTGGGCCTTGATGAGGACAGCTCCAAATGTTCCTTGGCGCTGAGCTGAATGCTCTCCTGGCTCAACGCTGGCCTTAGTCGCGGTTGCCACCGGAGGCGGGGAGGTTTGTGGGGGCTCTGGGAGTGTGCGTTTGTCCCCCCTCTCTTTTGCCTAGGATTGCCTAGTCACTAGGATTGCCTAGTCACCTAGACATCTGAAGCAGACACTTTTCAGGGACCTGCACTCTCTATTTGGTGCAAGAGGTAGGCGAGGGTGACACAAATGAAAGAGCCATGGCAGTGGGGTGGGGGCCTCTTCCTAACTGGGCAAGTGGCCTTACCTACCAGAGCCTGCTCAACCCTCTTTCCACCTCCAGTCTGCTGCCTTCTAGGCTTAGCAACAGTCCCAGATTAGTTGGGATATCCTGTAATTCCGGGGGGGGGGAGTGGTCATCCCATTTGTGACACCATCCCACCCGTATTTTGGCACCCCACCCTCCCTGCCTTCATAGGGTAGTTAGGCTAAAAGGTGGGGTGGAGAACAGAGGGCAGGGAGCAATCCCACCTTGGCCCCTCATCTCAGTTGGGCGAGGTCCGCTGCCCAGCAGTTTTCCGCCAGCTGCCCAGATTGTCCTCACACTAGCAACCCGGCGATCAGGGAGAGCCTTTCCCCGCTTTCCTCCTGGGAGAAGGTGGCTGGGGCAAGCCCTTTGCTGCTTCTGTGCCTTAAACTTGCATTCAACAAGAGACTTTTGCTGCCTTCCTGGGGGGACTGCACTGAACCTCTTGCAGGAAGGACAGGGTTAAAAGAAATGGAAGCTAAGCTGGCAGATAATCCGTTTTTATTCATGCCTCCACCCCTGAGACGGCCCCGCCTCAGATGCCCCAACTTCTTGTCCATATTGGCAACCCAAGCTTCTCCCCTAGTGTTCTCACTTAACCACTTAATGTTGCTTGCCAGCAAATTTTAGAAACCTCTTATGTTTTCACTTTTATGCCTTTCGAAACTGGAAATCGGAACATAGGCAGCTGCCATATACTGAGTCAGACCATTGGTCCATCTAGCTCAGTATTGTCTACACAGACTGGCAGCAGCTTCTCTAAGGTTGCAGACTGGAGACTCTCTCGGCTCTGTCTTGGAGATGCTGCCAGGGAGGGAACTTGGGACCTTCTACATGCAAGCAGGTGGGTGCTGTTCCCAGAGTGGCCCCATCCCCTAAGCAGGGAATATCTTAGTGTTCACATGTAGTTTCCCATTCAAATGCAAACCAGGGCAGACCCTGCTTAGCAAAGGGAAAATTCATTCTTGCTACCACAAGACCAGCTACCAAAGTATTGTAGCTTTGTCCTATAAGAAAGGTGATATAGTCCCCTGATCATTTTGGTTGCCCTCTTCTTCACCTTTTTCATTTCTAGAATCTTTTTGAGATACAGTGACTGGAACTGTATATAGTTGCATCATGGTTGCATCATAGAAGCCCATTCTTTGAGAATAAAATTGCCTATAAAACACTTTTCCCCTTAGATGACTCCCAGATTTCACTCCCTCCAGTCCCAAGTCACCCTCAGCATTTTGATGAAGACAGCAGTAGCATGTCCCCAATACCATTAATTCTCATATCAACACCCCCAAGGTTTCTGTGTGCAAATGTAGTCCTAGGTTTTCTAGTTGGTTAAATCCTAGGTAAGAATGTGGTTTGCCGCTTTCTGCAAGCATGTGGCTCACAGCAACTGTGAGAATGCTGGGCTGGGATACACGTACCTTTCCCAGCAGCATTTTGATAACCAGACCTGCAATTCTGTGTGCACACCTGGAAGGAAGTAAAGACCGCCGTGAGACTTGCTTCCAAATAAGGGAACAGTTGCACAATCCCTGCAAAGGGGTGTTGAGGGACGGGAGGAGAATGGAAAGGTTGAAAATGTGAATGGAAAGCAGTATAAAAATCCTGTGAGGTAAACTCACCAGCACCCCACTCAGCACCCTGTTTGTTCTCGCAGATTCTGACAGCCAAAACATCCCACAAGGCATAAGATCTGTGAGTATATTTAAAACACAAATGCCAGTAATCCATCCTCTCCTACTTTAGAGAATGCAGCAAGAGAGTGACACAAGGAACATTATCCAAAGTAATCCTATTGAAATTAAAAGAATCTGTGAAGGAATGCCTAATATCCTTTTAATTTCAATGAGACTACTTTGAGTAAGCCGTTATCCTATCAGCCATTCAGTGGAGGTCTGAGGCTTGAAGGGGAGAAATCTATTTTGTCTGTGCTCAGAGGCTACATCACTTGGGTAGAAGTTTTTAAATGTACTCCTTTTCTAGACAGAAGGAAAAGAGACGGACATGAATAAGTATCCTTGAAACATGCCACAACCTCCTCAAAAGAGGGACACAAGGCCAGAAGCTAGAAGAGCTCCTATAGGTTTCCATCCCTTACAAGAACTGAGGTTTTTTGGTCTCTGGGGGGGGCTCATAAAACAGAGTAGGAGTCACTATATATGCTTTAAAAAGGCACAAGGGTTAGTCCTGCTATTTCTGTCAGATTGGTTTACGGCCCACCCCTAGACTAGGAAAATATTTGCTAAGGCATTTAATAAATTCTCCAAAATAATATTCTCTTCATATAAATCAATGCACTGGTGAATATTCTCCAAGTATGCCTACCACTATTTTGCCACTATCCCCAAGGAAATTAATTCAAGCAGGAGAATGAGGTTTGTTGAAAAATTATGGGCAAAGAAATGGATGCAGAGTCTAAAGCTGTTTAAACAATGAAGCACAGACTGAAAGTGAACACAAATTGCCGCCTGCTTGTGTCCTTCCTGCTGAATAATCATGAGGTGGGATCACATTCTCACTATTACGGAATCCACTAATTTCATTTTATTGTGGTTTTAGGTGTGGGGGGAGCAGGGGAGTGTGCCTTGATCTTAGCTGAAGGCATTATACAGTTTTTGGTGGTCAACAGTGGGAAGTCCTACCTCGTGGTTTGAGCTGGCGTGATTATATTGTTTGGTAGGTAATTTATAGAATTTCCGTCAGAACAGAACTTGGGAAATGTCACCATTTGGACCCTGATAGCTCAGTTGGGCTGAGTGGAGTGTTAAGTGGGCAGTCTTCAATATCTTAACTATGTGTTGCCCAAAAAGTGGGGGGGGGGGAGATCTGTGCTGGTAAAGTGGGGTGTTGTTTTTTTGTGAGTTTGAAGTTCAGTTCTGTGTCCAGCCCCGTTACTGAGGCCTATAAAAGAGCAGCTTGGTCAGAGGTGTGAGAGAGAGAGAAGCAGGCAAACATCTTGGCCTGTGATCATCTTGGTTGCCCTCTTCTACACCACCTCCATTTCCATGTCCTTTTTATTATTATTATTATTATTTATTATTATAATATTTATATCCCGCTCTTCCTCTAAGGAGCCCAGAGCAGTGTACTACATAAGTTTCTCTTTCACAACAACCCTGTGAAGTAGAGAGTTAAGAGACTGGTCCAGAGTCACCCACCAAGTCACATGGCTGAATGGGGATTTGAACTGGGGTCTCCCCAGTCCTAGTCTGGCACTCTAACCACTGCACCACGCTGGCTCTCTTTTTGGAGTGTGGTGATCAGAACTATATACAGTACTCCAAATAAGAACATAAGAACAGCCCTGCTGGATCAGGCCCAAGGAGGCCCATCTAGTCCAGCATCCTGTTTCACACAGTGGCCCACCAGATGCCTCTGGGGAAGCCCGGAGGCAAGAGGTGAGGTTCTGCTCTCTCCTGCTGTTGCTCCCCTGCAACTGGTACTCAGAGGCATCCTGCCTTTGAGGCTGGAGGTGGCCCACAGCCCTCTGACTAGTAGCCATTGATAGACCTCTCCTCCATGAAGTCATCCAAACCCCTCTTAAAGCCATCCAGGTGGTTGGCTGTCACCACATCCTGTGGCAGAGAGTTCCACAAGTCGATTATGCATTGTGTGAAAAAGTACTTCTGTTTGTTGATCCTAGATTTCCTGGCAATCAATTTCATGGAGTGACCCCTGGTTCTAGTGTTGTGTGAGAGGGAAAAGAATCTCTCTCTCTCCACACCATGCCTGATTTTATAGACCTCTATCATGTCTCCCCGCAGTCGTCTTTTTTTTCTAAACTAAAAAGCCCCAGGTGTTGTAGCCTTGCCTCATAAGAAAGGTGCTCTAGGCCCTTGGTCATCTTGGTTGCCCTCTTCTGTACCTTCTCCAGTTCAGCAATGTCCTTTTTTAGATGTGGTGACCAGAATTGTATGCAGTACTCCAGGTGTGGCCACACCATAGTTTTGTATAAGGGCATTATAATATTAGTTTTATTTTCAATCCCCTTCCTAATGATCTCTAGCATGGAATTGGCCTTTTTCACAGCTACTGCACATTGAGCTGACACTTTCAACGAGCTTTCCACCTCAACCCCAAGATCCCTCTCCTGGTCAGTCACCGGCAGCTCAGATCCCATCAGCATATACTTGAAGTTGGGGTTCTTTGTCCCAATGTGCATCACTTTACACTTGCTAACATTGAACTTCATTTGCCACTTTGTTGCCCACTCACCCAGTTTGGAGAGATCCTTTTGGAGCTTGTCATAGTCCGTTTTGGATTTCACTACCCAAAAGTGTTTGGTATCATCAGCAAATTTGGCCTCCTTGCTGCTTACCCCTGCTTCTAGATCAAAGCACCGGTCCCAGTACAGATCCCTGGGGGACCCCACTTCTTACTTCCCTCCATTGTGAAAACTCTCCATTTATACTACCCTCTGTTCCCTGTCCTCCAACCAGTTAGCAATTCACATATGCACTTGTCCCCTTATCCCATGACTGCTAAGTTTCCTCAGGAGTCTTTGATGAGGAACTTTGTCAAAAGCTTTTTGGAAGTCCAAGTATACTATGTCAACTGGATCACCTTGATCCACACACTTGTTGACACTCTCAAAGAACTCCAAAAGGTTGGTGAGGCAAGATTCCCCTTTGCGGAAGCCATGCTGGCTCACTCCCAGCAGGGCCTGTTCTTCTAGGTGCTTTACAATTTTATCCTTGAGGATGCTTTCCATCAATTTGCCTGGAATGGACGTTAGGCTAACCGGCCTGTAATTTCCTGGATCGCCCCTGGATCCCTTCTTGAAAAAGGGATTCAGTATCCTGTTTCACACACTGGCCCACCAGATGCCACTGGAAGCCTACGGGCAGGATTTGAAAGGGGCATGCCCTCTCTCCTGCTGTTACTCCCCTGCAACTGGTACTCAGAGGCATCCTGCCTTGGAGGCTGGAGGTGGCCTATAGCCCTCTGACTAGTAGCTGTTGACAGACCTCTCCTCCATGAAGTTAACCAAACCCCTCTTAAAGCCATCCAGGTTGTTGGCTGTCACCACATGTGGCGGCACCATAGCTTTGTATAAAAGAGTTAGGATATTAGCAGTTTCAATCCCCTTCCTAATAGTTAAAAAAATGAGATTGGCCTTTTTCACACCTGCCGTGCATCATGTTGACGTTTTCAACAAGCTGTCCGCCACAACACCAGGATTTCTCTCCTGGTCAGTCAACTGACAGCTCAGACCCCATCAGCATATATGTGAAGTTGGGTTGTTGTAGGGGTGGTTTGGTCCCCCACCCCCCAATATGCATCACTTTACACTTGCTAACAGTGAACTGTGTCTGCCATTTTTCTCCTCACAGCCCCGTCTGCATGCCTCCCTTTTCCAGGAGCAAGCAATAGTTGGGGGGGGGGGGGAAGAGTGTAGGCCCCACACCTCCCAGCCCACTCCCTCCTCTGAGCTGGCACTGCAGTCTGGAAACTACAATTGGTACAGAATGAGGCAGCCAGGCTAGTCTCTGGGACAACCCACAGGGCCCATGTCACACTGGCTTTGAAAGAACTGCACTGGCTACCGATATATTTCAGCGTGAAATATAAAGTGTTGGTTATTACCCATAAAGCCCTCAATGGCCTGGGTCCAGGGTACCTAAGAGAGTGCCTTCTCTGTCACCAACACCATCCTTGCTGCCTCTTAAGGTCATCTGGGGAGGTCCAGTTAGGGTTGCCACCAGCTTGTTTAGTGGCAACTTGGGACTGGGCCTTCTCTGTGGCTGCCCAGTTGAAACAACAGCACCCTCATCTCTGGTTGCTTTTAGGAAGACCCTCAAGAGACACCTGTTTTTTCAGGCTTTTAACTGAAGTTAATCTTAAATTGTTGTTATCCCATGAAATTGTTATAACTTTATTCTTGTAATTTTTTTTACTCTGTTTTATATTGTGTTTAAATTGTGTACACTGCCTAGAGATACTCCGGTGGTATATAAATTTGATAAATAAATGAATCTGTACAAGGGACATCTGTCTGTTCAGGAGAGACGAAGCTCAGACCACCTTAGCTGGGCTGGATTTTGGTGGCCAAGTTTGTTTGCATGGGGTAACTCAAGTCTGAATGTTTGAGAGTGCCTTACCTGTTGGTAAAAATTCAAACCAGAAACACCAATTCACTGAAAAAAATTTTATTGCAAAAATTAAAACTGTCAAAGTTTTGCATAGTACAAGAACTCAAACAGAAAAGATAAAGAGTTTGACACTTGCACCCCTATGATGCAAGACATTCACGATCCCACCACGTCCTCAGTGCCCTCTCCTCTCCCCCCCCACCCCGCATAATGGCACAAAGAGCCTTTGCTGTAGTGCCCATGTCATCGAATGTGGTGTGTCTTTGTGCTTGAAGCATATTTACGGCACAGGTATGCGCACACATGCACATACATCTCCTTTATTCTGAACTAAGAACGCAAAATGCATTTTCCCTACAGGGAACAATCACCACAAGGTGAGAAATCCTGGTATAATCTTCACTTACAGGAAGCATTTATATGCACCTTAAGTGGCGCAGCAGGGAAATGCGTGACTAACAAGCAGAAGGTTGCCAGTTCAAATCCCCACTGGTACTATATCGGGCAGCAGCGATATAGGAAGAAGCTGAAAGGCACTGTCTCACACTATGTGGGAGGAGGCAACAGTAAACCCCTCCTGTATTCTACCAAAGAAAACCAAAGGGGCTTATGGGTGCCAGGGGTCAATATTGACTTGATGGCACACTTTACCTTTCTGCTGTGAGACAGTGAGTGGCCACCTTAGAATGCCATCTGTCAAAGAATGAACCGTATTTTGCGGCCATATCTCTATTTCACATTTAGAAGAGCAGAAAAATGATCTATCACCTGGTGGTGCTTTCCCTGTCAAGGCAACAACCGCACTCTTTATGACACTAGCAAGGTGTAAGGCAGCACGGGCGCTCTCTGTGCTGTGTGCAGAATCTGGAGACAGAAGCCAGGAAGGTGGTGTGTGAAAAGACAGAAACTGCCCCTTAGTGGTCTATGAGGGGAGTGTTTATGGCAGTGCTTTTCAAAGTGAGGTTTGCCAGAGGTTGCTGAACTACAACTCCCAGCATCCCCCATCTCAAATTGTGGCTGGGGATGCTGGGAGTGGTAGTACACCAACCTCTAGCGGACCCCACTTTAAGGTCCACTGGCTTATGGCAATGACTCATTGATGTGTGTCTCCCCCCCCCCCCCATTTATGACTTCTAGATAGTTTCAGACCACAAAAGGCACGTGTACAAGTTCTTGCTCTCCACAGGCCTACATAGCACCAGTTAATTCATCAAGGATACATAGCATCATATCCCTCATTTTAAAAAAAACAACAACCCAACCACACACACACGTGCACGATGTGCTCACACACACGCTACAACTCATCCCGCATTTTGTCGCCTTTGGGCCGCACTAGTCTGCCAATGAAGAGGATGGAATTGGTCTTATTGTCCTTGATGAGGAAGATGAACGGGTGGTCCGCATAGAAGAGCTTGGGGGTCTTCATTTCTTCCCGGCCGTAGATGTCCGCATCAAAGGGGTTCCCCTCCGTGTCCCACTCAAAGGCTACGGCATGGAAGACGTTGGAGAGGTAGAGATCCTTCTTGCCTGAGATTTTGGACAGGTCAGCCTTGTTTTTATCAACGGCCTCCGTTAAGCCGAGATCAGCCAAGTGTTTCTGGAATGAGGAATGGAGACGCCGGGATGTCATAAACACTCATGATTTCAGATGCAGAGGGCAGCATCCAAATTAAACTGGTTGTGACCCAGTCCCACTGAAATGAATGGGACTCAAGTTAGTTTTGACTAACTTGTCTCATTCATTCTATGGGGTTTAATTAGGACTAACTTAATCTGGATCCTGTCCAATATATAGTAAGACTGGTGTTGCTTGTGACCTGTCAAGAGACCCTTCCAGACCATTGGACAAACTGCTGTGATGTCATGTCATGTCATGGAACTTCCTGCAGCACAACAGAGGAAGTAATGAAGCCCAGAAGTATTAAAGGGGGGGGGCACAATAAGAGAAATGGGAAGCTGAGAGAGACCATCACAATAGGGGATGGGGAACTGAGGGAAGGGTTTTTGGCCGTGGGGTTGACTCATACAGGGCCTAGGTACAGGCAGCCAACCTGAGGCTCTCTGGCTGCTGTTGGACTACAAATCCCATCATCCCTAGAGCACATGCAGCAGTGGGTGATGGGAGTTGTAGTCCCAACAGCAGCTGCGGCGCTGCAGGCTGGTCGCTCCTGGCCTAGGGGCAGAACGAAAGGTAGGACGGCCAAGTGGCCAGAGAAGTTGAGGGTTCGGAAGAGAATCAAAGCTGAGGTTGGGTAGCTGGCGGAACAGGGAGGGAAAGGCCTGAGAGAAAGCAGGTACACAGGCAAGGGAAAGAAAGGAGAGGCAGTTTGCTGCTGACAAGAAAACTCAGCAGCGAAAAGGGGTGAGTTGGGGTCAGGGCAAGGACAGCCAGGGGGTTGAAAAATATGCTTCTCATGCAGAAGGGCCCAGATTCAATCCCTCCCACCTACACTTTGGGCTGGGAAAGATCCCTCCCTGGAACCCTGTTGAGATGCTGCCAGTCAGAGCCTGACAATACTGCCAGCGTGTAGTGGTTAGAGTGCTGGACTAGGACTGGAGAGACCCGAGTTCAAATCCCCATTCAGCCATGAGACTAGCTGGGTGACTCTGGGCCAGTCCCTTCTCTCTCAGCCTCACCTACTTCACAGGGTTGTTGTGAAAGAGAAACCTAAGGATGTAGTCCACCGCTCTGGGCTCCTTGGAGGAAGAGTGGGACATAAAATGTAAAAAATAAACAAATTAAATAAATAAACACGGAGACAGACCAGTCTTGCTAGTCAGTGTGGGCCGAGGGCCTAACTCAGCAAGGCAGCTGCGCGTCTCAAGACAGGAGACCAACAGAACGGGAGGGAGCAGCTAGCCTGAAGTGGCCCCTAACCCGCCCCCCCCCCCCGGGCGAAGAGCTGGGCTACTCACATGGAGGTCGTGGCTGACTTCCAGGCTGACCTTGGGCAGGGAGATGGCCACCGCCCGCTTCTTCAGCTGGCCCAGCCAGGCCTTCAGCTGCTCCTGGGTCAGCAGCTTCTCCAGCCGCTCCAGCGGCTCCACGTGGTTCGGCATGATGAAGATCATGCTGGAGAGCTTGTGCGCCAGCGGCATCTCCACGATCTGCAGCTTCTCCGCTTCGTCGCTAAAGTGGTTGTAGAAGCCTGTGAAAGACGGGAGGCCTCACCATCAGAGGGAGGAGCAGCCAGCCAGGGGCAGGAGAGCTGTGCACGCTCCCGCTTGGCGGTGGGGTGTACGCAGAGGGCAAGCGGGCGGGGGGGGGGGGCAGAGTGACTGGGTGGGAGCCAGGTAGGTTGGGTGCCGCCAACCCACAGCCTGGGCCCAGCGTTTCGACAGAAAGGATCCCACCCAGCTCCCACCCAATCACCGTATTTTCGCGGCTATACCCCGCCCATGGAAAGGAGAGCTGGTCCTGTGGTCGCAAATATGAACTGTCCCCTTCACTAAGCAGGGTCAGCCCTGGTTTGCATTTGAATGGGAGACAACTACATGAGTGTAGTAGGGATGCTCTGGGAAGAGCCTCTGCCTGCCTGCATGCAGAAGGTCCCAAGCTCCCTCCATGGCAGCGTCTTCAAGATAGGGCTGAGAGAGAGACGCCTGCTGACAACCTTGGAGGAGTCACTGCCAGTCTGGGTAGACAACCCTGTGTGATATGGACCCAAGGTCTGACTCGGTAGAAGGCAGCTTCCTATGTTCTTCCTTCCAAAGGGCCGCAGGAATTGCATGGAATTTCCGAGTGGCTGTTGGCCATTCAGAAATCCAATGCATTCCATGGCCATTTGGAAGCAACCAGAGCTCTCCTTAGATGTTCCCTGTCACTCTTTCTAGACATTTTCCAAAGCGCCTGCCTGCCTGCATGCATGCAGAAGGTTCCAAAAGGGCTCAGAGAGACTCCCGCCTGCAAGCTTGGAGAAGCCGCTGCCGGTCTGTGAAGATGATCCTGAGCTAGAGGGTCCAATGGTCTGACTCAGCAGCTTCCAATGAAGATTCCACCCCTGCCTAGAGTGTGCAGGTCATTCGTGTCAACATTCACAGTCAAATGGAGCGCCCACACCCAGCTGGTTCTGCGCAGGAGCATGGGGCTATGGAGCATGCCCAGAGGGGGGAGCATGGCCGTGGCAAGTGGGAAGAATACTGCCCTGCCAGCAGGGGTGGCGAGGGGGGGAGGAACGCGGCCAGCTTCAGCAGGAGAGGAACAGGATGGCGGCCTGTGCTCATGTATTGCTAGAGAGCCTGCACACCTTTAAGTTCCTGCCCCTGCTTGTTTGCAAACAATGAAGAACCCAGGGGTTATTTATAGGCACAGAAGGACAGTACTCTCCCCTTCTCCTACCTCAAACTTGGCAAAGAGTTTTGTTTTGCAAAGTTTTGCAAACTTGTCTTAATGGTTTTTATCACGCTGCAAACCACCCGGAGCCATTTTGGAAGGGTGGTATACAAATCTAATAAATAATAATAAACATGCGACTGCCCATCCAGAGGGCACATGTCTCTCCTACCCTCCGCCCCTGTGTAGGGTCTTGAGAACAGCCCTCTAGTCACCCAACTTGTCAGCTACTCATGCCCTAGTAGTTCAGCTTCTATCTTCTATCCTATCCAGTAGTGCCCTAGTAGTAGTAGTAGTAGTAGTAGTGCAGGCATGTGCTCACCAGGGGGTGGCAACGGGGGGGGGGGGGCTGGCATTTGGCCTCCTGTCTCAGGCTTGGGCTACCACTGACTAGATACCAAGAGTGGGGTGCTGGTGGGTCTCACCAACTCAAACATTAGCAAGAAGTGTAGAAGGTCGGCCATCGTCTGTGGGGAAAACAAGAATTCTGGAATGAATTCTGTCTCAAGCTCAGGCACTCTTCTTACCTGTGCGGTGCATCATGGGAACGGCCACTGTGAAGGAGCGGGTGACCATAAAGCCACGGTTGTCCACCATTTTGTGATGAAACCTTTCGTCCCAGTGAGCTGTAAGGGAGGAGGGATGAGGGATGACTGGTTAGCAACAGAAAGGGTTGGGTTGTCTTATCACACATGTCTGCTCTAATCCCACTACCTAGGGGTTTTCACACTTGGGCCTCCAGATGTCATCGGACTACAACACCCATTATCCACAATGGCCAAAGGCTATCATCCACTGCTGCATCACACACAAGAATAGAACATCTGAGGCAGCCGTAAACCGATCCTTAGTGGTCCTCTGATCTCCTTATTGGCTAAACACCTTTACTGACAACAAGAGTTATATTTTCGGACCACACATGTAGTTCTGTTGCGGTCCGACAATGTAACTATATGCGAAATAACAACAGTTATATTGTCAGGGTATATGCCGGACCCCATTTGCCTATGCAAACCTGCCAGGGCCCTGCGTTCATCATCTCAAGCCCTGCTTGTGGCCCTGCCATAGATATTTATATCTCTGTAAACTGCTTTGGAAACTTTTGTTGACAAGCAGTATATAAATATTCGTCGTATTTGCATTGACCGAGATTCAGTTGGCAGGGACAAGTGGCAAGGCCTCCTTGGTTGTGGCCCCTGGGCTATGGAATGCCCCCCCCGAAAAACCCCACCACACTCCCTCCCTTAGGGTTTTTTAAAAAAAGACTTCAAAACCCATCTGTTTAGAGAGGCCTTTTAAATCTTTGAATTATAAACTGTTGGACTTTTTGTTTCATCTTCATTGGGTTCTTATTTGTAATTGGGTTTGTAATTGATTTTATTCTAGGCTGTGTTTTGTTTTATAAATAATATAACTAACTTTAGATTACTTTTACTGCTGGGAGCCGCCCCGAGCAGTATTTTAATGGAGGGTTGGGGTAGAAATATTTTAAATAAAGAAAAAGAAAATAAATCAATCTTAAAAACACGCAAGAAGTCGGAAGCCACTCACGTTTGAAGAACATGGCGTTGACAATCAAGGCCCCGTCTGTCTTCTCCACATCTTTGGTGAGCTCGGGCAGTTTCCCGTCGGTGGTCTGGGCCACCCACTCGTTGATGGACTTCAGCGCGCTCCGCTTGTCCCGGAAGTTGATCTTGGAGTGCTCGTAGTTGTAATGCTTCTTGCTGCTCTTGACAAAGTCGTCGGCGAAGCTGACGGAGCTGGGTCCGTACAGGCGGCTGCCGATTTTCCAGGTGACGTTGCGGCGGCTGGCGTTGCTCACCTCGCTCAGCAGCTCCGACAGGCCGCTGTGCACGTAGTCGTCGTTCAGTTTGTCGGCGCTGAGCAGGGCTTTGGCTTGGGAAGCGGTGGAGGCCTTGCCGCCCAGGGAGACCAGCCCAAGGGAAGACGCCACCACCACCGGCGAGACCAAGATGTTCTCCATGTTCTTGTCCTTGGCCATCACGTGGTAGAGGTTGAAGGCCAGGGTGGCACTGCGGTCGGCCAAGGCGGTCGCCTTATCGCTCAGCTTCTTGCCTTCCGGAGTCGCAGCCTTACCACTGGCCTTCTTGTCTTCCGATGGCACCGCGGAGGCCAAAACGCCGAACACGAGGAGTCGGGTCACCCACATGATTTCCATGGTAACCGGGAACTATCTGAGCCTACAATGAAGCAGACGGGCCACGGATCAATTCTCTCTGCCTCATTCTTACTCCAACTAGCAGGCCACGCCGGGGGTGCTCAAACGTGGGTCCCCAGGTGATGTGGGACTACAACTCCCATTACCGCCACCCACAACGGCCTTTGGCTGGGGATGATGGGAGCTGTAGTCCAACATCTGGAGACACAAGCCTGAGGACCCCTAGGCTGCAAAATACACAGGCAACGAAACCTGGCAGTGCAAATCTATGGGGTAGCCACATCTGTGATGTTGCTGTTGTAGGCGCACAAGCAGCTGCCTTATCCTGAGTCAGACGCTTGGTCCACCTAGCGCAGTGTTGTCTGCACTGGCTGGCAGCAGCTCTCTAGTTGCAGGTGGGTCTTTGCGAGCCCTACCTGGAGAGGCTGCCAGGGACTAGATCTGGGGCCTTCTGCATCCAAAGCATGTGGCCTGCCACTGGACTATACAGTCCTTCCTCTAAACAGCACAGGTGGCATAGGACGCTGCCTTCCTACATCAACCTCTGCTCCAGCCAGGTCCGTCTTGTCTAGTCCAGCTCTCCAGGGTTTCAGACAGGGGTCTTCCTCCAGTTCTACTTGAAGAGACTGGCAGGGGCTGGCACACAGAGCCATTGATGCGCCAGTGTAGTTAACCCTGGGGAACTGGGCAAAGAGACACCTTTTTAACATAGTGATTCTCTTGATTGAGCAGGGGGAGAGCAACTGGCCCTATCCATCCCCAGCATAGCACCCCTCCAGTGGCTGTTGCTGGTGTCTATCTGATGTTGCTTTTTGGATTGTGAGCCCTTTGGGGACAGGGAGCCATCTTATTTGTTTATTATTTATTTATCAATGGAAACTGCTTAGGAAACTTTTGTTGAAAAGCGGCATATAAACTGTTGTTGTTGTTGTGAGCAGCCTAACAGAGCTTCCCAACTAAATGCAATGGGGAAGCTGCCATTTTTGACACTCTCCCCACGACAACCCCGCCCCGTGCCACCTGAAAATATGTCCCTGAAGGTTTTGCAGCCCTTGGGGACACATTTCCAGGTGGCACAGAAGGCTTCCTGGGGAAGGCATCAAAAATTACTTCTACTTATCACAGAGATGGATTCCAGCCTCGTTTTCCTCCATGAGATGCTACTTTTCTACATGCAGTGAACAGTAGCTGATGGGGTCTTGTTTTTCAACAGACATTCTAACTTTCGTGGTATTGGAAGAAATGGACTTCAGGGTTGCTTGAGAAGATATTCACTGAATCATCCTGATAGCATGGCAAATCAGCTACTAGCCTAAGGCTATGGGGCAAAATTGCAGTGATCTTTCAATGTTCTTCTAGCATGGCAGGCTGCACTTCCCCACACAGCCACAAGAGGGAACTCTTGAACGCTCTGAAAGCTTGAATCAATGAAACACATTTTCCCACTGAATCAAAACATTCTCCTCTCATTCTTGCAACTGAAAATAAAAATATTTTATTTTATATGTGAACAAAGTAAGGATGACTTGCCCACAGAGGAGCCTGTGCTTCTGCAGGAGTCTGTATTCTGAGCCTGTCTCCTGACGGCAAGGCAAGTTCAGAGCAACATAAGAACAGCCCTGCTGGATCAGGCCCAAGGCCCATCTAGTCCAGCATCCTGTTTCTCACAGTGGCCCACCAGATGCCGCTGGAAGCCACAGGCAGGAGTGGAGGGCATGCCTTCCCTCCTGCTGTTAGTCCCCTGCAACTGGTACTCAGAGGCATCCTGCCTCTGAGGCTGGAGGTGGCCTGTAGCCATCCGACTAGTAGCCATTGATAGACCTCTCCTCCATGAAGTGATCCAAACCCCTCTTAAAGCCATCCAGGTTGTTGGCTGTCACCGCATCCTGTGGCAGAGAGTTCAACAAGTGGAACATGTATTGTGTGCAACAATACTTCCCACTGGCAACTCATGCAGAGATGCAACCAACCTCCTGAGGGCGGGGAAATGTTGCTGTGTCTCTGCCCAGAGAGCAGTTCAATGACTCAAGTCAGACACGATGCAGGGACACAGCAGAACTGTTCGCCCTAGCTGGAGGCTCATGGAAAGCTGGCCAAGCCTGAGCAGCAACTCATCCAGAGCTCTAACAGGCAGCCTCCTTTGAGAGTGAGCCCTTTGGGCTCATGGGAAGTATTATTTACTCAGCCTATCCCCTTGTGGCATACTGGGTTCCCCTCTCAGGAAAAGCCATCTGGGAATTTCAAAAAGGCTTCGGTATAATAAAATTTGGAAATGACTCCCATATGTTGAAAATGGAAAACCAATGCAGACCTTTCGGGGGGGGGGGGGGGACTACAAAAGCAAGCCAACTCAGAACAAGAGTTGTGCTTTGCTTCTAACATAAGGGGAGCTGGAGTGGCTCAGAGACCCGTCTGCTGACCTGGACAATCTACGATGCACTTGATCTGGTGTGAATTCTGCCCTTGAAAACCTGCTGGGTTGAGTTCCTGGTGAGTCCCAGCTGTACGCCTCTGTCAATCTAAAGGCTACCCAACATGTCACTTCCCTGTAGACAAATTCAGGCAGGACAGGTCTATCAATGGCTACTAGTCTGGTGGCTGTGGGCCATCTCCCGCCTCAGAGGCAAGATGCCTCTCAATCCCAGTTGCAGGGGAGCAAGAGCAGGAGAGAGGGCATGCACAGACCTCTTGCCTGGGGGCTCCTCGGGGGCATCTGGTGGGCCACTGTGGGAAACAGGGTGCTGGACTGGATGGGCCTCCTTGGGCCTGACCCAGCCGGGCCGTTCTTATGAATCCGCAAACCCATGCTCCAGATCCCAGTAGCTGTGGCTTCTGACTTGTTGGGCACGTCTCTCTTTCCGGCTGGTTTTGTGAGTCCACCACCTTCGGGCATGGAAGAAACTGCCGGTTCTTTGGAAGCAGGGGGGCCTGTCTGTTCTGCCTAAGTCCAGCGTTCCCAGCTGTGGGCGCTTGTCACAATGAGGACGCAAATGAAGAGAAGATAAACTGGGCAAGAGGGCCTGCTTGACGGCCCCTTCCCCAGCTGTCTCTATGGGGGAGGAAACAGCAAGAGTCCTTTGTGTCTCTTCATCCCATGCAGGGCTGAACCAGTGGGCCGGCCTGTTAGGAACATAGGAAGCTGCCTCCTACTGAGTCAGACCTTTGGTCCATTTAAGTCAGTATTGCCTGCACTGACTGGCAGCAGCACTCCAAGGTTTCAGGCAGTCGTCTTTCCCAGCCCTACCTGGAGATGCTGCCAGGGATTGAACCTGGGACCTTCTGCATGCCAAAGGAAGATGCTCTTCCACTGAGCTATGGCCCCATCCCCTAAGGCGAACATTTTACAATGCTCAGTCTCCTATCCAAATACAAACCAAGGCAGACCCCGCTTAGCAAAGGGGACAATTCACACTCGCTGCCCCAAGACCAGCTTTGATCCCTACTGATGGCCACCCTTTCTCATTTCAAAGTAGGAGCTTATTCAAAAGATGAGTTCTCAACCAGGGTATAAAGAATCATCCTGCTGGAGGTACAAAAGTCGCCCCAAGCAATGTTATCTCTCTAATCTAGTTCTCAAGCCTGAAGCCCCAGATGGTGTTGGACTACAGTTCCCATAGTCACCACCACCACCACCATGGCCTTTGGCTATTGTAGCAGGGGATGATGGGAGTGGTTGCCCAACATATCTGAGGAGCCAAGTTTGAGAAGCCCTAGACTAGTGGTATAGCAATGAATCCCCAGATGTTGTTCTGGCCATTGCTATGGGCGATGATGGGAGTTGTAGTCCAGCATCAGTCGAGCATCCAAGGCTGAGAACTCCTTGAGACCATTTGAGACTGCCTGGCCCTTGCGTCCCACGGCTATTTCAAATGCACATTTTTCTTCTATGAGCAAATCTGGGTGGCAGCCAAGATCTCAGCCACCAGCATCCTGGGGCACCCTGCCAAGGCCCGGGACTCCGCTACGTTCTCTTTATGCAGCAGAAAAGAGCCGGCAGTCAGGGATGAAGCACAGCAAGGGGAAGGGCGGACCCAGCGGGAGCCCTGACATCCCAGGCAGGGAGGGAAAACAGCCACGTAGGCAGCGGCAAGCCAAGGAACTCTGCAATTACCCCCCGGAAATGACAGAGCCTCAAGCATGGAGCTAATTCATAGTTTCCAGCAACACCAATCATTAAGTCTTTTTATTTTTAAAAAGCACAGTGGAGGGGAGGTTGAAGATCCAAAAGCCTCTCAAGTTAAAAGCCTGCTTCCAAGGGAAAGAGTTCTGACCGCCAGATCATTGGCCCACCCAGCTCGGGACTGTCTGCACCAGGGGTGGGCAAACTTGCCCCCCCGCCAGATGTTTCTGGACTACAACTCCCAGCATCCCCAGCCACCATTTACTGTGGCTGCAGGATATGGGCATTGCAGCTGTTGCAGCGAGAGGGCCAGGTTTACTCAGCCCTGGTCTACACTGACTGGCAGTGGCTTCTTCAAGGTCTCAGCCCCACCTGGAGATGCTGCCAGGGATCGAACCTGGGACCTTCTGCATGCAAAGCAGACGCTTTCCCACTGAGCTACAGGCCCATCCCTGAAGGGCATCAAAAAGCTAGACTGATAAACAGCAGGGCTTAACATCCCAGCAGTAACCGACTTCATTTTTGCCCCCATCTCCTGCTGCCAACCACGCTGGAGAGCCAGCGTGGTGTAGTGGTTAGAGTGCTGGACTAGGACCGGGGAGACCCGAGTTCAAATCCCCATTCAGCCATGAAACTAGCTGGGTGACTCTGGGCCAGTCACTTCTCTCTCAGCCTAGCCTACTTCACAGGGTTGTTGTGAAAGAGAAACTCAAGTATGTAGTACACCGCGCTGGGCTCCTTGGAGGAAGGAGGAAGAGTGGGATATAAATGTAATAATAATAATAATAATAATAACAACCCGCTCTGAAGCAACTGTATTTTTAATCCCATAGCAACAGACTTCTCCATCACCTGAACTGAAAACGTTCTCCAATAGTTGATATCAGCAATAAAGCCAGAACTCAATGGGAAATTAACCGGGCTAGCTATGCAGGCAATACAGAAGTGAGTAATTTATCACTGAAGTTATTCCTGGGGGAGAAAACTGCTATTTAAGAGCGTAAAGCCCTATTCCGACATTATGTTGTACGAGTGTACAGGAATCTGCTGCACACTTGTACATGCCTTTGTGTGAATGAGCGCACCTGTGTTCACTTTAGGGACAGAATTTAGGGTCAAAAACAGGGGGAGGCCATCAGCTCCATGCCTCGCTGGTGAACATCCAAGGAGTATCTGAGAACAGGATGGTAGACTAGATCAGGAAATCTCCACCTTGGGGCCCCAGATGCTGCAGGACGACAACTTTCATCATCCCCAGTCACAATGGCCTTTGTGGCAGGGGATGATGGGAGTTATAGTCCAACATCTGGGGACCCAAGGTTGAGACATTCTGGACTAGAGGGACCTCTTGTCTGACTCTGTGATGCTCCTGGGCAAAGCAATCTCCTAAAGATGCTTGGGACCAGGATACCCGGCCTGAAGACAGAGATGCTGGAACACAAAGTCCACGGATACTTCTTTGAAATCTAAGATCCTAGCATTCTAAACCACTTTATGGGCACCAGTTCATTATGAGCTAGGCAGTTAGCCCTGGGTATTATTTCCATTTTGATGTATAAGTGTGTAGGGTTTTTTTCTCTTCTTCTAAAGGTACCTTGAAACTTTTTCTTAGTGTGGTCAACGTTTGCCTTTTTCATTCTGAAAGAAAACAGATAAATAAGATAGTTCCCTCGAAAACCTCAGAAGGCTTTTCAGAACAGAACAACAGGATGTCTAGCAATTGCACTCATGTGTAAGGAGGCTGGGAAGGGGGAAATCCTAAGGCCCTGAAGGTGTGGGGTTAATTTTTTTACCTCCAAAAACATTAGTTTCTGACATTCTACACAGCATTCAGTGTGCATTTTAACAGTTGCCCAAGAGTGCCCCTGCACAAAAACACAATACATGCAGAAATGCAGATACAGTGGAAGGCCCCTGAGAATAATTATTTCCAAGACACGAATGCATCCATGCAATTTTTGTATTTTGTGCAAGAGTGCTCTTATGCAACTGTGTGCCCATTCTGTTAAAACACACCCAGAACATGGTGCAGTATGCCAGCCATTGCGCCTAGATCACAGGATTGTGGGTTTTTTGTTTTTTTTAAAACCTGCATCCTCCTCTGTGCTGCTTTGCATAATCCCTCCCCCTGCAACACACTGCAATGACATCACAGCAGGATGTGGGTAGGGCTTCCAGGGCAGTGGGAGGAGCAGCATCATTATGTAGGTGGAGCCTGCAGCTATGGAACTCTCAAGGTAATACATTTGTGTGGGGGGAGAAGACCAGCCGGACATTACCAGAATCGTTATTTTTCAAACCTGACAGTTATAATGAGATTTGGGTTTGCCAGTCCTGATGGTGATTTTCCACTTTCAACATTTTAATCTATCCTCTAGGAAACCAGTTAGCTAGCTACCATTTTAGAGACTAGAAGTGTGAGCTCAGTAAGATATTCCGCTTAGGGGATGGAGCTGCTCTGGGAAGAGCATCTAGGTTCCATGTTCCCTCCCTGGCGGCATCTCCAAGATAGGGCTGAGCGAGACTCCTGCCTGCAACCTTGGAGAAGCTGCTGCCAGTCTGTGTAGACAATACTGAGCTAGATGGACCAATGGTCTGACTCAGTATATGGCAGCTTCCTATGTTCCTAGACATCAAAATATGAGCACAATTTAAGGTGTGCAGTCATTAGTTTTCATGCATTTAAATATTCACATGCAAACTGCCCCCTCATTTCTACGATCCCTTCCAGACTGGTGCCAATTGAAGCAGATGATAAAACTTTTTCTAGCAGAGCAGCCAGACTGGAAAACGTACAAATCCACCTCTGGTGGCTGAGATCACAAATCCAACTCCTTAAGCAAACTTCGGTCCTCAGATATTGTTGGGCTACAACTCCCATCAGCCCCAACCACAATGCCCCAAAGCCACTGACTGGGGCTGCTGGGAGCAGACTAGAGCCTCTGGCTTAATGGGTTGGCTTTCCCCCATCTCCGGTCGGCTGTTGTATAACCGAGCAGCCTGCTTTCGTCCACAGCTGATCCCACATGCCACGTAAGCAAGAAGGGACCATTCTGCGCCAGCGAGAGCAGCTGCATCAGAAGACCCGGGGCTCAGAATAGCATCAAGGCCAGAGACAATCCGCACCACTTCTTCATCAAGGAGGCCAAATTCTGCGTTCCAGAGAGAGATCACTTTCCCTCCACATTTTGCAGGAGTTCAATGTCCCTCACTTGGCAACTGCAAAATCTGGAATTTCATGCAGTTCCGATTATTTTGTCAAAAAGCTGGGGGGTGCAGGGAGCAAGACAGAAGTCCCGTTTGAAACCAGCGATATCTTTGCCCTTTGCCCCTTTGCCGAGTCAGCCTCAGATACAGCTGGGATTTTTGCCACACTTTCCTTTCAGTCATCATAAGGGTGAGAAGCTTGCTTTCTTTTTAAAGACCAAATTCACACTTCTGCGTTCTGCACTGGATTTTAGATTTAACTTGTGGGATGTGCACACAGGATCTTTTCAGCTACCAAGATCAAATTCATGCACCCTGAAACACAGTTTTTGGGTTCGCAGAGAACTCCAACAATGCAGGAGCTGTATTTCAGCAAAGAAGAGGCATCTTGTTAATTTCACAGGGGTACAAATGCACACTTCCCTCTAAAGCCAGCATGGTGTGGTGGTTCGAGTGCTGGACTAGGACCAGGGAGATGCAAGTTCAAATCCCCATTTAACCTCATGAGATTTGCTGGGCGACTCTGGGCCAGTCACTTCTCTCTCAGCCTAACCTACTTCACAGGGTTGTTGTGAGGAGAAACTGAAGTATGTAGTACACCGCTCTCTGGGCTCCTTGGAGGAAGAGCGGGATATAAAATGCAAATGAAATAAATAAAATAAAATAAAATTAAGCTGCTGACCTAGGGGTCCCTGCTTTCTGAAGCGTCTTCATTGCCTTTCAAAGTGTTTCTCCTGATCACGGGAACCCTGGGCTCCCAAGGTGAAAAGGGAGGCCAGGTCTCCTAGACAGACAGTCTCCAAGGGTTGAGTCACACCAGCATTTCAAAGCATGATGGAATTCATCCCAAGCGGACTTTCCCCCCCCCCCTGCCCCCCACTAGATCTGCTTGTCGAAACTGGTCTTGCAAAAGAGACTAGACTTTTTGTAACCTTGTTCCATCAACTCGCTTCTCTGCACACGCGTTTCCGGAGATCCTGGGTTACAATGTGTGGACTCCCTTGAAGCATTCAAGAGAGACCCGCTTAACGGGAAAGACACGGCGGGTGGGGGGGGGGGCAGTTGTGTCCACTTAAAAGTGGCTCCAAATTGGTTCTGCAAAAGTGGCCCGAAGCAGAGGAGGGCGGCGAAATAGATGGGGAACCCGGAGGGAGGGAGAGAGGCACAACCCTGCTCCGGCCCTCCCCGTCCTATAAAGCCAGGGGTTCTCCGCAGTCAAAGGCCGAGTCCCCGAGAGCCCCCCCCCGCCCGAAGGGGCGCACGGCAGAACCTCTCCGGGGCCGCGCTCCCCGCAGCGCACAAGGAAGGCGCCCTATATTGGGTGTGCGGGGGGGGGGGGCTGGGCACCCGAGGAGCTGCGCGCCGCCGGCCTCCCCCTTGCCCCCCCCGCCCCCTTTGCCGGGGTGGGCGCTTGCTGCCAGGCGCTCTTCTTCTCCTAAAAAGGCGACACCCAAAGGGTCGTCGCCTGCTCGCCACCGGGACGGGACGGGAGGGGGGCGCATTGGCGGGCGGCTGCAGCCCTTGCGCGGGGCGGGTTAGCAGAGTCCGATTCCTAAGCACCCCAAGGGGGAGGGCTTCACCACCCACGCCCCCTCCTCCTTCAGGCTGCATGATGCACTCCGAATTCACCCCCGCGCGCGCGCCCACCTCCCAACCCACTAACCAACGCCAAGCCGACCAGCTCTCCAACGCCAAGCGGGGGACTCGTGCCGGGGAGACGTTCTCCTGCGCAAGACCCAGGGGGGCGGCAGGCGCAGGGCTGGCGCAAGAGAACTTCCCGCCGGAGGGGCACTCCGCGCTGGCTGCCCGAGAGGGAGATCCGCTTCCCTCGCCGCCGGGCCCCCCTCGGGCAAAACGGCTCCAGACGCCAGCCGACGCGCTGTCGGGGGCGCCCCCGATGGGCACCCTGGACGTGCAGGGGTCTCTCCAGGCATTGGCAAGCCCCTCCCCTCCCCGCCAGGAGACGCTGGGAAGCAGCCCTGCAGCTTTTCCTGGCTTGGCGGATGATGTTGTGACGAGATATTGGAGAACGGTTTAATTAAAAAAACACACCGCCCCGAATAACAGAGCTGGTGGCGGTGCTAAAAAGCATGCAGCGGGTTGCATTGGTGCAGCCCGATCGGGGGTGGGCCCCTTCCCCGCAAAGTCAGCCACGCCAGGCGGACGGGCCCCTCTGCTCTCCGGTCGGTGCATGCGGAGGAGGGTCGCAGGTTCGCAGCCCCCGGCCGCCTGCCCCTGGGAGGCCCGTCCTTCCAGGCTCTAAGCAGAGGTCCCCCTCCGCGTCCCCTTTCTCGCAAGTAGACGCCATCCTCACCTGGTGGGGGGCTCGAACTTGCGGCCCGGAGGGTGGCTGGCGAAGAAGCGGGCGGGCGGGCGCTCGGGCCGAGGCGCAACGCAGGCGTGTGCTACTTGTTCTGCAAGATCTGCTCCCCGGCCAGCGGCGTGCCCTTTCTGCGAGCTGCTCCGCGCCGGAGGGGGCTATATAAGCAAACCAGAGAAACTTCTGGAAAGTTGCGGGGCGTTGGGGGGGGGGGGGGGCAAGTTCTCCCAACGCGTCTTTGACTTCAACGGAGCAGCAGCCCGCCGTCCCTCCCACCGGCCAAGGCTTGCTCGCACCTCTGCAGGGTCCTACTAACACCCGGGTTCCAGGAAATCGGGTCTCTGCAGCTGACGCCGCGGGGACGGGCGGTGAGAAATATGCCCACCGGCCCTCACTAGGTTCAACAGGAGCACCTTTCATCTGTGATGGGCGAGCCTCAAAGAAGCCCCGCTACGTTCGACCACACTCCTACAACCAGTGCACAGTTGTACATAGGTGCAGATAACATAAGAACAGCCCTGCTGGATCAGGCCCAAGGAGGCCCATCTAGTCCAGCATCCTGTTTCGCACAGTGGCCCACCAGATGCCGCTGGAAGCCACAGACAGGAGTTGAGGGCATGTCCTCTCTCCTGCCATTACTCCCCTGCAACTGGTACTCAGAGGCACCCTGCCCTTGATGCTGGAGGTGGCCCACAGCCCTCCGACTAGTAGCCATTGATAGACCTCTCCTCCATGAAGTCATCCAAACCTCTCTTAAAGCCATCCAGGTTGCTGCTGTCACCACGTCCTGTGGCAGAGAGTTCCACAAGTGGATCACGCGCTGTGTGGAAAAGTACTTCCGTTTGTTGGTCCTAGACCTCCTGGCAATCAATTTCATGGAGTGACCCCTGGTTCTAGTGTTGTGTGAGAGGGAAAAGAATCTCTCTCTCTCCACTTTCTCCACGCCGTGCATGATTTTATAGACCTCTATCATGTCTCCCCGCAGTCGTCTTTTTTCTAAACTAAAAAGCCCCAGGTGTTGTAGTCTTGCCTCATAAGCAAGGTGCTCTAGGCCCCTGATCATCTTGGTTGCCCTCTTCTGCACCTTCTCCAGTTCTGCAATGTCCTTTTTAAGATGTGGTGACCAGAATTGTACGCAGTACTCCAAGTGTGGTCGCACCATAGTTTTGTATAAGGGCATTATAATATTAGCCGGTTTATTTTCAATCCCCTTCCTAATGATCCTTAGCATGAAATTGGCCTTTTTCACCGCTGCCGCACATTGAGTCGACACTTTCAACGAGCTGTCCACCACAACCCCAAGATCCCGCTCCTCGTCCGTCACCGACAGCTCGGATCCCATCAGCGTATACTTGAAGTTATATTAGATCTGCACACAGGTACAGTAAGGGAGGGGCATACATATTGCAAATAAGCACACACATCGTTTAAATTGCAAAGCAATTTAACTACACTGAAAAAAATTAGGGGGGAAATCCCACATGTGACCTTTTTACCCATCCCAGCCGGGAACACAAGGGAAGTAAAGGGTGTGCCATCGATTTCGACTGCTGGCGCCCACAGAGCCCCATGATTTTCTTTGGTAGAATACAGGAGGGGTTGACCATTGCCATCTCCCGTGCAGTATGAGATGATGCCTTTCAGCATCTTCCTAGATCGCTGCTGCCCAATATATCACCAGTGGGGATTCGAACCAGCAACCTTCTGCTTGTTAGTCAAGCATTTCCCTGCTGTGCCACTTAAGGTGGCTACATGAGGGAGAGAAAGAGTGGCTTATTTTCCATGATGGGAGAATGTTATTTTATTAAATTCATATTTATTTGTTTATTTCTATCTATGTCTATCTATTAATTTTTAGACCACTTCTCAACAAAAAGTTGTCAAAGCAGTTTACATAGAAAAAGGAATGGTCCCCTGTCCCCAAGGAGCTCACAGTTTTCAAAAGACACAACACAACACAACACAACACAAAGCAGACACCAGCCACTCACTGGGCTGCCCTTGAATAGGGACAGTTGATCAGTCCCTGTTTAATATGAATGAGCTGCCACCTGAAAAGATGTCCTTGCATCTCCCAGGGCAGAGCTGTCCAAAGAATATGGGAATGGTGCACATCCGTCCTCACTCTCTGGCTAGGCAGCCTGGCAAAGGTGGGAAAGGGAAGCCAAGCCACACACTGGCACTGTGGATTCCTGAGCATATATACTGTACCTGCCTCAAGATGCATGCTCTCGTCAAGCTTAAGTAGCACAGGCAAGGGAAATGCTAGCAGCAGCCCCTGCAGGGATGCTATAGGTAATTTTGCACCTAAGTAATTTTGGAGCTGGGACCTAAAGGCCTTTGGAGGCTCCCCACCCCACCCCACTGCTGCAAGTTAAGCATCCTCCTCCCACACACTGTGACACACACAATATTTTTAACACGTGGGTTTTTGAGGGCACAAACGGCAACTGAACTCACAAAAATGTAAGAACATAAAACAGGTATATTTCTGCAAGTCCGCATGAGCAGAAGCATTTCAACACGCAAGCATTCCCACCCCACATATTTCTTTCCCCACTCCTCCCTCTGTGACTAAAGCACCCAGTGCAGGTCACGATTGCACTGGGCCGCCTGGTGCAATGCAGTGAATGCACCATCCCGGACAGTCTAAAAAGGATTTGGGGGCTCCCAGGGGGTGTGGAGGCCCTGGACTTTGGCCCCGAAGTCCAGGAGTAGGAACACCTCTGGCTAAAAGGGGTTTCATAGGGACACAGTAGCTCTCTTCCCCTGCTAAATATAAGAGCCACCAGGGAACTGCTAGCAGCAGCCATTGGAGAGAGGCTTGAATAGGGAGAACAAAACAAGGAATCATTTTCAACCAACCAAGCCTACTGCTGAAGGATCTCTTCAAAACCAAGGATTACTCCACACGTCCCTATACAAAGCTGCCAGCCTTGACCTTCATCAGACCGTCTAGTCCAGAGCGATCTACTCTGACTGGCAGCAGCTGTCCTGGATTTCAGGCCTGCTCTCCTGGGCATCATCTTTGAAGCTGGAGATACTGGAAACTGATCCTGGGGCTTAATGCAGGCCAGACAGGTGAGCTATTCACTCACTCTCACTCACTCACTCACACAAATTCCTAGAATTTGGGGTGCAGAATGGCTGGTCTTAAGATTTACCTGAAAGAAGGATTAATTAAGAGGGGAATCTCTTGTTCAGGTTAATAGCATCTTGAGTCCAGGCTGGTCTAAGCCTTGATGCACATGATCAAGCACTGATGCTTTAAGAGGGGCAACCATGATGATCAGGGGCCTAGAGCACCTTTCTTATGAGGCAAGGCTACAACACCTGGGGCTTTTTAGTTTAGAAAAAAGACGACTGCGGGGAGACATGATAGAGGTCTATAAAACCATGCATGGAGTGGAGAAAGTGGATAGAGAGAAATTCTTCTCCCCCTCACATAACGCTAGAACCAGGGGTCATCCCATGAAATTGATTGCTGGAAAACCTAGAACCAACAAACGGAAGTACTTTTTCACACAACGCATAATAAAACCTTGAACAGAGTGGAGAAAGTGGATAGAGAAAAATTCTTCTCCTTCTCACATAACACTAGAACCAGGGGCCATCCCATGAAAATGATTGCCGGGAAATCTAGGACCAACAAACTGAAGTACTTTTTCACACAATGCATAATCAATTTGTGGAATTCTCTGCCATGAGATGTGGTAGCCAACAACCTGGATGGATGGAAGAGGGGCTTGGATAACTTCATGGAGGAGAGGTCTATCAGCGGCTAATAGTCTGAGGGCTACAGGCCACTTGCAGCCTCCAAGGCAGGATGCCTCCGAGTTCCAGTTGCAGGGGACTCTCGTGGTACAGATGTTGAATGTAATGTGTGAATGTTGGTCCTAGCAAACCCACCCACCCTGTGCTGAAGGGTGTGTCCTTCAATCTATGCAGAAAAGGTTTGTATGGGTCCTGGGAGAACGCTTATTTTCTTTTGCAAAATCAATTTAATTCACTCTCTGTAGGCAACAGACTGGAGTTGCTTCTTTGAACAGCCCTGGCTATGCACACGTCTGGCGCAATCAGCCTGCAATCTGAGAAATCTGTACGACGGGCGGGGTCTTCTTGGCTCTGGGACTTCCGTTTCCATCCCCCACACTGCCACGCTGGACAGTCTGCAGCAGGGCAAGCGGGGGGGCGGGAGTGGGTGGGAAGGGAGGGGGAAGTGGTAAGGAGAGCCTTCCCTCCCCAACGGCAGAGGCAGGGTTTTCGACTGCCCAGAGACTGTGCGTGCATCCTGCAGGAGAAGCTCCGAGACCAAAATAGTCTTGCCCAAGTAGAATCAATCCCTCCCCATCCCGTGTGGTATTTATTATTTTATTTGTCGCATTTATATACCACCCTATATAAACTCTCAGGGTGGCTCACACTCTAATCAACCCAAACCCAGAAATCATATAAACAGATTAAAATCACCGGAAATAGAACTTTAAAACTTCATATGCTGCTGAATTTCTTCTTGCAATAAAATGCACTCTGGATCATTTGCAGCCCCCGTCCTTTTGACTGCTGCCACTTGTACGTGAGCCATTTGGAGTGAGCAGCACCATCTGAGGGGGACGAATGCTTGGGGTGATTTTTGACAAGGTAAAGCCACCTAATGGCACAGCGGGGAAGTAACTTGCCTAGGGAGCAAGAGGTTGCCAGTTCAAATCCCCGCTGTTATGGGAAACCCCTATATCGGGCAGCAGCAATATAGGAAGAGGCTGAAAGGCATCATCTCATACTGAGTGGGAGAAGGCAATGGCCAACCCCTCCTGTATTCTACCAAAGACAACCACAGGGCTCTGTGGTTGCTAGGAGTCGACACCGACTCAATGGCACCACCTTTCCTTTCCTGCACCCTTAGAGATGGAAAAGAGGCAAGAGCATTAAGAACATAAGAACAGCCCTGCTGGATCAGGCCCAAGGCCCATATAGTCCAGCATCCTGTTTTGCACAGTGGCCCACCAGATGCCGCTGTAAGCCACAGACAGGAGTTGAGGGCGTGCCCTCTCTCCTGCCATTACTCCCCTGCAACTGGTACTCAGAGGCACCCTGCCCTTGAGGCTGGAGGTGGCCCACAGCCCTCTGACTAGTAGCCATTGATAGACCTCTCCTCCATGAAGTCATCCAAACCCCTCTTAAAGCCATCCAGGTTGTTGGCTGTCACCACATCCTGTGGCAGAGAGTTCCAGAATTGGATCACGCATTGTGTGAAAAAGTACTTCCGTTTGTTGGTCCTAGACCTCCCAGCAATCAATTTCATGGGGTGACCCCTGGTTCTAGTGTTGTGTGAGAGGGAAAAGAATCTCTCTCTCTCCACTTTCTCCATGCCATGCATGATTTTATAGACCTCTATCATGTCTCCCCGCAGACATCTTTTTTCTAAACTAAAAAGCCCCACGTGTTGTAGTCTTGCCTCGTAAAGTCTTGCCACATTGCAAGACTTTCCGTGTGTTCTCCTGCTTTTCTTGTCCAGACCATCAGGCTTGCAGCAGGGCGCTTTCCAGACTAGCTGCTCAGCAGCAGCAAAATGCCTCCGTTCAGACAAGTCACATTCGGAACGACCTAATCACAGGAGGAAGCCGTCTTGCAGCAACGAACAACCCGAAAAAACAGCAACTTTTTCACGCCGGACATACAACGTCCTTGCTCTATGTCACAGCGATTAAATTTGCAACCAGGCCCTGGGAATGCGCACAGCACCCTGCTGTCTGCATAGGGACTGTGGTGTCACGATGAAGGAAGTCCGGAAGCACACTTCCAAGATACGTCCTGACCCCGTTGTAGGGTCGAGTCTGGAGAGCGCCCAGCCACATTTGCAAAAAGTTTTAAAAACATAGATACTATTATAAAATGTTGTCAATTTTATATATTGTGATGGAAATGAGAATTGGCTGGAAAGTCCTTCAGAGATTACTCCATGGACACTAGAAAGTATAACCATTAACCTTATCCCTAACCTTTTCCTCTGTGCAACATTGACTGCAATTTTACCCGCAACATTTGGAGGTAGGGATAAAGAAAGGTTGGTAACACAAGGGTGATTGTGTTAGCCTTGTCTGAGATTCAGACATTCTGCTGTATGAGTGTGCAATTGTCAGTACACTTGCACACATGTTTGTGTGAATGACTGTACCTGTGTTCACTTTAAAAGTGAACCTGGATACAAGCCCTTCAAATGCATGGTACAGATAGGGAGTGTACTTCTGTAACTCCGTTCAGCATAACATGTGAATGACTGTGCCCGTGTACAGATCTGTACCTGTGTACACTGTACACTCATTGTACAAGTGTTGAATGTAACATGTGAATGGGCCTATAGAGAAACCTGCCAACAGTGCTATCACTATTTTCCACCTCTGGCTGGGTAGACGTTGTCAGAAATCGCTAGGAGCCCTCTGGGATGGTACCCATGGCCAGAATTTGTGGGCCTGGCTCACGGGCGACATTATGCAAAATGAAATTACTGCACTTTTTATGGACCAACAGAAAAATTTTCAGGAAATTCTGGGACATGCTGTTAGTGGAGGAGGAGGTGTCTTCGGCTTGCTGTGAGAGAGGCATCTCCTATGGCAAAAATCCAGGGGAGGAACCCAGAATGTACAAATGCATCTCCTTGCTCAATGTTTTGTTCCCCTGAATATGTTTGTCTACAATCAGGAGACACTACAGAGAGGCCCCATCATGCTATGAAGGATAAAGTGGCATCTTCATAGCAACTGTGTTTTCTGTTGGACTAAATTTACTCAGGGAAGTCTCATTGGAATTAAAAGGACAGGCTATACTGTAACAGGCTCTAGGAGCTTTCCCAGACAGGTACCTTTACAGTGGCAAGAAGTGCCTAAAGTTAAGCCGTTTTGAGCACTGCCCCAAAGCGCTACTTTTTAAGGACGCATATGGTGTGCAGTAACTGTGAATCATTCAGCAAAGCTGAATCGTGCCATCATCGGCTGCATGGGCAGTGGCACCTGCTGTCGCCATCCTGACATCGCTGGAAGGGGTTTCTGTGTCTGAACTCTCCTCCAGCCTGAGTGTAGATGCTACGTTCAATCTCCACGTGGAAAAGCTCTACCAGAAACCTGCAGAAACCACTTGAGGAGGATCAGGCTCCTGTGCCTTTAATAGTGTGTGTAAAGGTAAAGTTGTGCCATCAAGTTGGTGTCGACTCCTGGTGACCACAGAGCCATGTGGTTGTCTTTGGTAGAATCCAGGGAGTTATTCACAGGTGGCTTCATGCTGCGGGATAAATGTTGAGCGAAGCCACTTTGAATTACACTCACGGCATTGAGGGAAGCAGCGTTGTGAACTCACGGCGTTGCTCTCGGGGTGTTTTTTTGTGCAGGTTCACATGGCATGCCTCCATGTTTTCCTCCTAGCCAACGGCAGGAGAGAGACTGAGAGATTTCTGAGGCCTCTATCTGCGTTCCTAAAGAGGGTTTCCCTCTCAACATGTTAATGATTCTACATCAGTGCCTCTCCCTATTTGCTCCGGCGTTTTCAGAAAAAGTCGCTTAAAACCAGCATTTTTAAAACCCAGAAATACATCGAGATAAGCTAGAATTCAGAAGACAAAGCCCAGTTTGTGTGTAGGGTGCTTCCAAGGATCCCGAAGGGACTTGGGGGTAAGTTTGGCTGGTGTGTTAACACACACACACTCTTCCAGAGAAGATTCTGGGTAACAGCCCTGTCTGTAAAGCCTCCAGGAGGGGTTGACCATTGCCATCTCCCGCGCAGTATGAGATGATGCCTTTCAGCATCTTCCTATATTGCTGCTGCCCGATATAGGGGTTTCCCATAGTCTGGGAAACATACCAGCGGGGATTCGAACCGGCAACCTCTGGCTTGCTAATCAAGTCATTTCCCTGCTGCGCCATTAGGTGGCATGGTGGCCTAGTGGCACAGTGGTAAAAACTGCCGCCCTGTAACCAGAAGGTTGCAAGTTCGATCCTGACCAGGGGCTCAAGGTTGACTCAGCCTTCCATCCTTCCGAGGTCGGTAAAATGAGTACCCAGAATGTTGGGGGGCAATATGCTAAATCATTGTAAACCGCTTAGAGAGCTTCCAGCTATAGAGCGCTATATAAATGTAAGTGCTATAATAGTGAATGTAGAAGAGAGAAATTTGAAATCGCCGTTGTCCTCCCTCCTGCCATGCTGTGACGTGACCAGCGGAAGGTTCCTCTTCTACACAGTACTTAAAAGTGCAAAAGTCATGTCTGCATCCCATGGAGAAGGCTACATTGCATTCATTTTGCTGCCAGATCTCTGGGCTTTGCATGCAGAGAGTGGATTTCTGACTTCCGAATCTGGGTGGAAAGTTTCAGAGGGGTTTGCAATGGGTTTACATCATGGACGGAATCAAAACTGACTCATCTGTGCCTGGGCACAGGATGGGAAAAGGAAACAAAGAAGGCCTGAAAGAGCAAGCCTCTCCCCGCAGCTCACAGCAGCTGGACTCTCCTCATTAATCCGGCCTGTTTAATACTGCAGAGGACAATTAATATAGCCACACAGTTCCCTTTTGCCGTCATGCCCTGGAGGAAATTCTTTCAGTGGTCCCAGATGAAAATAATGTAATTGTTATGCCAGCTCTTCTGGACAAATTCCATTTGGATAATGCCCACTAGGCAAATTCCTCTCATGTCATTTCAAGCAGCGATGCTGATATGTCCTGATGGGGTACAAGGGATGTGCATGGTTTGGGTCCATTATGAGCTCAAAACGGACCACCCATTGAATAAAATGGCCTTTTCAAACTCGAAATATTCAGGTGTTTTGAGCTCAAGACAGCCGTTTTGTTCAATGAGCTTGAAATGGAACTGAATCTTTCTGCACATCCCTACAGGATACACTTTATTTCAGTCCAATGTCCCTCAACAATAATGCCCGTTCTCCCTTATTGCCCTTGTGCCTGGAACTGTCTGTCTTCTAGAACACCTTATTCTTTAACATTTCTCCTTCCCACCTTTCCCACAGAGCCCTTATGTATCTCTCTTTCTCATCCCCAGGTCCAGCAAAATTGAAGGGCCAACTGAACTTCACCTGAAGCATGTTAGATTGGTTCACATGACCGTTAAAATCGAGGTTGGAGGCGGGCTACCCAGATTTGCATGATCATCAGAACCTGTGCTTCCCCATCCAGCCCAGGTTGTTCCCAGCAGGGCTACCCAGCTTTTATACCCAGCTTTTTACTGAGGGTGGAGGAGAGGTGAACCCTACTACCCTGATTCTCCGGTCGTGAGGAACCATGCACCTCTTCTGCTTAGACTGTGGCACCCAGAAGGCCCTCCCCTGCATGGAAACCATAGAGAGCTGTGCCAACTGCAGCCACCATCAATGGCCTTGCTAGCCTGCAAAGCACACTCTATGATCCTGAAGCTGAAACGGGTTTAGCAGGGTTGCGTCTGCCTCCTGGGCGCTTTCCAGATTAGCTGCTCAACAGCAGCAAAATGCCTCCATGCAGGCAAGTCACATTCGAAACATAAACAGCAGGGGGAGCCGTCTCGTGGAAACTAGCAATCTGAAAAAACAGCAACTTCTTCACGTCAGATATACGGCGTCCTAGCACTATATCGCAGGGATTAAATTCGAAACAAGGCATCAGGAGTGTGAACGGCACCCTGCTGTCCGCGTAGGGACTGCGGTGTCACAACGCAGGAAGTGTGGAGGCACACTTCCGAGATACGACATGACCCTGTTGGAGGGTCTAATCTGGAAAGCGCCCTGCTCCTTCATGGCCAATGGGAACATAGCCGCTGATGTCATCAAGCTTTTCCAGTCTGCTAGAACGCACAAAGCATGTTGGGAAGGCATTCACTGTCGTGGAGCACTTCCCATGGAGAGGCCGGGCTTGTGCCGGATTCCTGCACCAGAACCCTCGGCAGCCATGCATGATCGTGTGATTGCTGGGTCAGTAGAGGCGACCTGAGGTGATGCTCACTGACTCAGCTGGGCTCCCATCCAGCTCAAAATGGTTGTGTGAGCAAGCCTGTGGTTTGGCCCTATATGTGCACTTCTTTCTTTCTTGACAATATCCACTGTGAAGGGACTGATCTAAGTTAGGACTGTGGGAGGCACGAAAAATTAAATCTGACTTTCCAGACCCAAAGTTTCCCGACACACAGCCTGAAAACCACTGGCCTGTCGAATGCACTAGTCTTCAGCAGGAGGTTAGAGAGTCTGGTTTGCAAAACAAGTGCATAAAACATTCACATAGGAACACAGGAAGCTGCCTTCTACTGAGTCAGACCCTTGGTCCATCTAGCTCAGTCTTGTCTGCACAGACTGGCAGCAACTCTCCAAGGCTGAAGGCAGGAGTCCCTCCCAGCGCTATCTGGAGATGCCAGGGAGGGAACTTGGAAGAACCTTGTGCATGCAAGCAGGCAGGTGCTCTTCGCAGAGCGGCCCCATCCCCAAAGGGGAATAGCTTGCAGTGCTGACACAGAGTCTCCCATTCAAATGCAAACCAGGGCAGACCCTGCTTAGCAAAGGGGAGCATTCATGCTTGCTACCAGCTCTCTTTCACATTTACCATGAGGATTTTCTAAAAATGAGATGAATACTATGTTTGTTTCGTTTTGCCAACAAATCGCCATTTCCTTATGCCCCATCATCTTCTAGCAGCCTGTGTGGATATCAGGGCGGAGGAGCTGCCGGCTCATTAAAAGGAGAGAAACCGGCAACCAATCCGTGGCTTCCAGCAAAGATTCTCTCTGAGCAATGGGAGGCTATGATGCCTTCCATATGGAGGTTGCAGAAGAAATGTGCGTGTCACGGCAGCCAGCCTAGGAGAGGCGGCTGGAGCCCATATGATGGGGAAACCAACAGGAATGGAAACTATATTTTCAGGAAATGGCTGCTGGATTTAGCCAGGTTTAACCCTTCCCTGTCCCCGCAGCTGGCCTATTGCATTATGGCCTTGCCAGGGAAAGCTACAGTTGCTGAATCTCTAGGTCTCAGAGACACAAGAGCAGAGCCCGTTGGGGAAAGTTGGCAACCTTACCTACTAACTAGGCTAGGAGTGGAAAATCTTCCTTGCACCAATGCAATAGAAACAGGCAACCCAAAGGGGTCTCTTTTCCTCAAGACCGGAACAGCAAGCAAATCCGCGACGCTTCCTTCCACACAGATTAGACCTGGGGGGTCCATCAAGCCCAGTATATTCTACCCCCAGGCATTCTCAGCCTTGGGTCCCCTCCCCAGATGTTGTTGGACTACAATTCCCATCACCCCTCTGGCCACTGTGGCAGGGGGTGACGGGAGTCGTAGTCCAACCACGTCTGAGGACCCGAGGCCGAGAACCCCAGTCTACTTTGATTGGCGGCAGCACACCAAGGACTGAGGCAGGAAGGCTGTTCACACGAGCAGCCCTACCCAGGTTTCCACAGCCGTACCTGGGTAGAGCTGCTTGTGTGGAGCACTGGGATCAAGCCCAACACTGGCGCTACCCTGCCAGGGTAGTCTTGGTTTTTGCTCCAGCCTATTACCCAGCTAGAAGGGTGTGAGTGCACCCTTCTCCCCAGGATCCCGGTCGTCCGTCTGTTCAGGTCGGGAAATCCTCCCAATGCAGCATGCTCCTTGCGCGGTGCGTCCAAGGACTCTTGGAGGCCAGGTTGCATTTCCACGGCCTCCAGATGGCCATGTGGCTTCCGGCACCACTGGCCATGTGGGCCACGAGCCATGCAACCAAGAAAAGGAAGAGGATTGTTGGGGGGGGGAGGTAGGTGCAATCCTGCCTTCCCCCCCTCCCCTCCCCGCCCCTCTCAGAGGTCGTGTGAACAACCTTATCGTCTTCCTCAGGCCAGCTAGCTGGCAACCTTTTGGATGAAGAACCTGGGATTCTCCATGTACAAGGCATGTCCTCTGAAATGGAGCCCCTTCCCAAAGTTTAGAGGACCGTGGGAGGCTCTAGAACAGGGATCCTCAACGTTGCCCCCCCCCGATGTTAGTGGACTACATCTCCCATAATCCCAAGCCCCAGTGGCCTTTGGTTGGGGACTATGGGAGCTGAAGTCCAATAACATCTGGGGGCCCAAAGTTGAGGATCCCTGCTCTAGAAGGAAGTAAAAGAGGGAGTTCCGGCTGTGTCAGGAGAGCGTGGAACTGGAATTCAGGGCAAGGTACCACACACGGGTCACAGTTAGTGCTCCGCCTCCACCTCCATGGTTTTCTCATGCAAAACTTTACACCTAATTGAAGAGGTCGCCTTGAAGAGTTCTTGTTGGAATGCAAGAGCTGGCCAGCGGGTGGAACTGCAAAAACCACACAGAGTCTCTGCTTGATGTTTGTACAGAAGGTTAGATGGTGCTAGGAAAGAGTGCAGAAGAACTATTCCTCTGCTTCTCCTTAAAGAACTCAAATGTGAAATTGCTGATCTCCTGGCAAAAATATGTATCTTGTCCCTGCAATCCGGCTCTGTACCGGAGGACTGGAAAGTAGCTAATGTAACACCGATTTTCAAAAAGGGATGCGGGAGGGATCCAGGAAATTACAGGACAGTTAGCCTAACGTCCATTCCAGGCAAACTGATGGAAAGCATCCTCAAGGATAAAATTGTAAAGCACATAGAAGAACAGGCCCTGCTGGGAGAGAACCAGCATGGCTTCCGCAAAGGAGAGGAGAGCTGGTCTTGTGGTAGCAAGCAAGACTTGTCCCATTAGCTAAGCAGGGTCTGCCCTGGTTGCATATGAATGGGATACTTGATGTGTGAGCACTGCAAAATATTCCCCTCAGGGGATGAAGCCGCTCTGGGAAGAGCAGAAGATAGGGCTGGGAGAGATTCCTGCCTGCAACTTTGGAGAAGCCACTGCCAGTCTGTGTAGACAATACTGAGCGAGATGGACCAAGGGTCTGACTCAGTATATGGCAGCTTCCTTTGTTCCTGTGTTCTAAATCTTCCTCAGTGCAACTGGCAAGGCTTCTCCCCTATCTTCATACAGGGAAGAAAGATTAAAATGGGGGGAAAGAATTCCCAGTGTGTGAGACTCTGGATAAAAATGGCATGTGAAGAACTTTATTATACCCTGCAGATAAGACACATCTGTTCACAACTTACACAAACACATGCAGGAAGGTTGAAATGCGACTGTAAGCCTACCTTCCTCCACGGCCCTCAGTCAATTAAAAAACTTACATTTAAAACCTTATTTTTCTCCCCACGCATGCATACCAATAGCGAAGAGAGCAGCTCACAAACACTTTAAAGTGGCATGTGTGGAATCTGCATAGACCAGAAAAGGATGGCACAGAGCCAGTGCCCAGGAGGTGGTAGCATGAAGCCCGTTTCAGACTGGAGATCCTGCATTTGAGTAATGACAGGCTTTGTCAGAGCTGTGGAATATGCAGGTCACAATTAAATCAATCCAGACTCACAATCCACAGCCTGGCCCTTCTATCTTTATTCTTCTGGTTGTACTAAAACCCCTTTGAAATATCAGAGGGAGGAGCAGCAAAACCCACTCAGTGTTTATGTAGCCAGAATGTGATTCTCCTCCTTCTTTGAGGGAAAGAGGGGAGGGAGAAATGCACTGTGGCTGCTGCAAACTTATATACAATTTTGACTTCAGCCGTCTGCAGAGGTGGAGGAACGGGTTTCTAGAAAATTCTGGGAGGCGGCATGATGCAACTCTGGAAATGTCTTGCAAAGCGATGTCTGCCAAAGGCCATACAGCTGTTTGGAGTCCTGGCCAGCTGTTAAAGAGACGCCCCCCACACACCCACACACCCAAAAATGTCTTCTTTCCCCCTCCAGGCTCATGTTTCCAAGCTGGGAGAGCTGTCGTTTTGCGTTTGTCTGCTCTCTTAGGATGCCACATCCAAGAGAGAGGCGGAGTGTTCAGTTCATTTTTGAGTTCAGTTCAGCTACATTTTTTTGCATGTGTTTTTAAAAAAATGAAATCATAGCTCAAGGCAAAAAAAAAAAAAAGAGTAACCCCTGCTAACTTGGCAAAGAGGCACCTTTTAATGTGGTGATTTTCTTTATTTAGCAGGGGGAGAGTAACTGTCCCTATCCACAGTACTTCCAGTGACTGTTGCTGGTGTCTATCTTACATTTCTTTTTAGAATGTGAGCCCTTTGGGGACAGGGTTCCATCTTATTTGTTTGTTATTTCTCTGTGTAAACTGCCCTGAGCCATTTTTGGAAGGGCGGTATAGAAATCGAATTAATAATAATAATAATAATAATAATAATAATAATAATGATGTAATAATAATAAAAAATAATAATAATCACCATCAGCCAATTACAAAAAGCAGCTTTACTGGGAACAGCCTATATTCTGCGACGATATCTATAACAATTGACAATAAAATTCAGCCATCCCAGGTCCTTGGGAAGGGCTCGATGTCTGGATAAAACAAGCCAGTCAATAACACCTGTCTGACTGTGTAAAATAATAATAATAATAATAATAATAATAATAATAATAATAATAATAATAATAATATGCAGCGGGGTGGGGGAAGCCTTATTCCCATCTTTTTTAACAGCTGCTGCAAAATCTATTTGGCCAATGCTGGCTTTTAAATTAAAATAAAGAGGTGGGAGAGATATCTCTACTTCTCATGTAGAACACAGGTTTTGATTGTGTGAATGACCTCATGAAGTCTCCATCCAACTGGCTGGATGCATGCTTTGATGTGCATCTTTCATTTGGAGCCACCTCCTGTCCAAAACCATGGGGCAGGAAAGACCCGAGTGGGGAGAGAAGTCAGGACCAGGCCAGGTGAAATCTGAAGGGGAGCCGAGCCTGCAGCCCCCTGCGGCACCCATGGCCTCACCCAAGCCCCAGACCCTGGCCAGGGAGGAAGCGAAGGGGTGGGCCTGGCTCCTGGGAGGCTGGAGGAGTCTCCTTCCCGCCTGGCTGCACCGGCTTCTGCTGCTTGGTCTGGGGTAGAGGAGGAGGGAGGGAGGGAGGGAGGCTTCTTTACACCACATTTCAAAATAATTAATTCAAGCACTGGGACCATCATGGCCAATGAGGGCATCACCGGGCCCTTTGCTGAAGTTGCTGCAGCTCACTTTGGGAGCAGCCTCCGTGTCTCTTGTTCCCATCACTGACCAAGCCAGATCTGGTGGTTGGGGTCGGGGGAGTGGAAGGTGCCACACCACTGCCCCTTGCTGCCCCTTCAAGCCAGGGCAGACGTCTGGACAGCCAACACGGCTGGCTTCTAAAACTGTTTTATATCAGAGTTGAGTTGCTGCAGATCCCTTTGGATATCATGATAGACAAGTAGACAAACCGGACCGCAAACAACTCTTTTTTTAATGTAATTTGGTCAGATTCCATTCTTTACACCAACTGGGAGAATTATGGTTGTTTTCTTACCGCAGACATTATTAGAGTGTGGATGGATTGATGGATCGGGGTTTTCTGAATGATGTTTTGCTGCTTGTGTTTGGATCAGTTTTGTTCTAATAAAGTTTTTTGTTTTGTTTTTTTATTTATTTTTAAACTAGAAAAATATAGCCTGGTCAGTGATAGGGCTCAGTTTATGCAAGACCTGCTCAACTTCAACCCCCCAGCTGTTTTTGGACTACAACTCCCATAATCCCCTGCCACAGCGACCAATAGCCAGGGATTATGGGAGTTGTAGGCCAACATCTGCGGGAGGGCCTAAGTTGAACAGTCCTGGTTTATGCAAGTAGTCAGTAGGCTAGACCAGGAATCGGGGCCACACCTCCTATCTTCATCCTACCTTTTCTTTTAATGTCCTTGCTCCGATCTCCCTCCCTGCCCGCCCGCCAGTGGCATAGGGAGGGCCTGGGCTACGGCCTCTTCTCACAGGCAGCCTTCCTGCAGCAGCGGCGGGGGCTTCCCCCAGCGGTGATAATGGCAGAGGCACAGTGGGTGGGTGGGGGCTCCTGCCTACCGTCCAGCTGTCTCTGACCCCAGGCAGCTGGGAAGTAGCCTCAGGCTGCAGGAGCATTGCAGGCTGCACTGGGGATGGGCAGCATGGCACACCACTGCAGAGAGCAGGTGGGCAGGCGGGCAGCCTGTCCAAGCCCCTTATAAAGGCATCCAAGCCAGTGGCCATCACCACATGCTTGTAGCAGAGAACTCCATAGGTAAATTTCACGCTGTGTGAAAAAGTACTTCCTTTTCTTGGCCCTATATTTGATTCAGAGGATGGCGCTCCAGTCCCTGGTTCTAGTGCTGGGCAAGAGGGAGAGCAATTCCTCTCTGTCCACTCTCTCTACTCCATGCATAATTTCAAGCACCTCACTCATGCCTTCCTGAAGGCACCTCCCCCATGTGCAAAGGTGAGGTGTCTCCTGAATGCTCCCGCATTTGGCAAGAAAGGCTGTTTTCCAGCAGCAGGGCAGAGGCAGTGGTGTGTGCTTTCGTTCAGCGGCACGTGGGTTTGGGCTATGCTTCCTCTGGCTATTTCAGAAAGCATTGCCAGAGGCAGCCTTTTGCCGTTCCCCCGAGAAATGGCTGGCTGGGCTGGCCTCCCTCTCTCTGTGTCTGGACATGAAGATCCAGCCACGCCTGCAAAGAGCTTGCCTGCCAGCAAGGTGTTCTGTGACTCAGTACGAAGCCTCGGGCCAAACATTTCACACATCTGAAAAATGCCGCGGAATGCCTCAGCTCTGTGTTGGCACGCAAGAGGAGCACGCTGAAGCCTTGAACCGCCCCTGGGCACTTTCCAAATTACTCACTCAACAGTGGTAAAATGCTTCGGTGTGGGCAGAGCACGTTGGAACCATAAATAAATGCTAATCACAAAGCCACCAGCAGCGGGAGCAGTCTTGCGACAACTCCACACAACGGGAAAATACAGCTATTGTTTTGCTGCAACGAGGCCCTAAAATCTGAAAGAAGGCATCGGAAATGTGAACGGCACCTTGCTGAGAACGCAGAGACTGTGATGTCAAAACACAGATAGTTCAGAAGCACACTTAACGGACCAGAGCGTATCTAGGGGTAGGGCAGGCAGGGCATGTGCCCCGGGCGCCACTTGAAGGGGGGCACCATTTTAAAAAATTATATATATATATATATATATATATATATATATATACACACACACACACACACACACTAGTGGTTTTGTAGCCCGTTGGATAACGGGCGCTAGGGGAGCTCTGCGCTCCACACCACCGCCGCCATTACCCCTCCCGCCCACGGCTCTGGCCGGGTCCGCCACTCACCGCTGCCTGCGGCTCCGGCCGGGCCCGCCACCCACCGCCGCCCGTGGCTCCGGCCTGGTCCACCGCTGCCCGGGCCCACCGCCGCATTATTCTCCGCCACCTCGTCCAGCGGCCATCCTGGGTGGCCAGAAGCGGCCGCCCCGAAGAAGCCGGGTAAGCGGCAGCACAGCCAGGCCTCGGCCATGGCTCTGCCGCCTCCCTGGCCGCGCTGTCTCCTCTGGCCGAGGCGGCGGCTTTGCCGCCGCCTCGGCCAGTGTCCCCCGCCGCCGCTTACCCGGCTTCTTCGGGGCGGCCGCTTCTGGCTACCCAAGATGGCCGCCGGGTGCTGGCGGTCCTGGCTCCCTGGCCTCTTCTGGCCATGCGCTTCGCGCATGCCCAGAAGAGGCCAGGGAGGCACGGACACCAAGCGTTTTATAGATAAGGATATATATACATACATATATATATATATTTTTTAAATGGCCACTGAAAACAAAATGGCCACTGTGCATGCTCAAATGGCCTCTGTGAGGCCCCCATGCCAGGCCTCGCAGAGGCCATTTGAGCATGTGTGGCAGCCATTTTGTTTTCAGCGGCTAAATGGCCACCACACATGCTCAAATGGTCCCTGCAAAGCCCTAGAGGCCAGCGAGGGGAGCGGGAACCTTTGCAGACCCACCCCACAGCCTTTAGGGGCTACAGGTTTTTTGTTTTTTTTAATTAATATAATATAAGTCACTGTACACATATTCAGTTTGGCACTATGTACAGAGAATCAGGGCTTGTGAATAATGAGCTGAAGCTTATGAGCTAGGATTGTATTCATTTGCTCTTTGTTTCTTGTTATAAGTGAGTTAAATGTGATGCCTTAATAATATGGCTATTAATGGTGAGTTTGTCTTTCAATCAGTGTGAAACCCTTAATATTAAGGCCCAGTGGGAGTTTCTTGCTCTCTTTCTCTCATTTTAACTGTCTTTCTGAAATACTAGAATATATTCCAAGCAGTGACATAGTTTACTATGCATATCTTTTAATTATTTTCAGAGTAAATAGGGAAAAGTCAAATTCTCCATTTCTTTTAAAAACTTGTGTAATAGTGATGCTACAATGCATAGTAGAGAATTAGACATTAGTTTTCCAAGTATACCTCCACATAGTATTTGGGTATTTCATGAGCTCCAGCATACTGAAATTTGTAGATTTCTAAATTGTTTTTGAAAAATTAAAAGATTAATGAGCTTGATTTATATTTTTCAGCTGATATTATGGTAAAGTTATTTAATAACTTTAAAAAGATGGGTGTTGGATGTTCGGACAAGGGGCGCAATTTCAGTGCTTGCCCTAGGCGCTATTTTCCCTAGATACGCCTCTGTAACGGACATGTAGTGACGCTGTTCTAGTGTCCAGTCTGGAAAGCATCCTGGAGAGAGGCACAATTGGTCTGAGTCTCCACTTTGGCTCCTTTACACCTCTTCTGCATGGCCTGCTATGACCCACTCTGCTTCTAGGGTGAAGTACCTGCATATGTATGGTCTCTGGGAACGGTCTCCTGGACATCTGGTTGAGTCTAGCCATCACTCATTTTTTAGGGCTGCAGTGTTTAGTTGATGAATCATATACTGTATTTACCAGAATCCAAGACTAGTTATTTGATGTTGGAAATCAGGGGGGTCGTCTTAAATTCAGAGTGCTGTTCATAGGAACATAGGAAGCTGCCATATACTGAGTCAGACCTTTTGTCCATCTTGCTCAGTACTGTCTACCCAAACTGGCAGTGACTTCTCCAAGGTGGCAGGCAGGATTCTCTCTCTGCCCTCTCTTGGAGATGCTGCCAGGGAGGGAACTTGGAGCCTTCTGCTCTTCTCAGAGTGGCTCCATCCCCTGAGGGGAATCTCTTACAGTGCTCACACTTCTAGTCTCCCATTCATATGCAACCAGGGCAGACCCTGCTTAGCTAAGGGGAGAAGTCATGCTTGCTACCACAAGACCTGGGTGCTTTCCAGACCAGCTGCTCAACCAAAGCAAAATGCCTCCATTCAGGCAAGAAGGTTCCAAGTTCCCTCCTTGGCGGGTTCTCCAAGATAGGGCTGAGAGAGATTCCTGCCTGCAACCTTGGAGAAGCCGCTGCCAGTCTGTAAAGACAACACTGAGCAAGATAGACCAATGGTCTAACTCAGTATCTGGCAGCTTCCTATGTTCCTATGAAGTCAAAAGCACCCCCCCCCCTTGTCTTGGCCTGTTTGTAAATCTGTCTGGACACCACACATACCCATGGATGTAGTCGGGGGAGGGGGCCTGGGGTGCAGGGACAGCGTGCTGCTGGTAGGTCTCTGCTTCTCTGGCTGTTGGGGTGGTGGTGGCCGGTGGTGGTGGGGGGCTTCACTTCGGAATTGGCAGCTACATCTCTGCACATACCCAAAGTCACAGTTTCTGATGTGATACGATGATCACTCCCAAAGACACACGAGACCTGAAATTGTGCATGCAGACAAGTTTCTGTACCCATGTACATAGCTTTGTGTGAATGTCTCTAGCTGTGTTCAGCTTGAAGGCAGACCTGGGTCCAGCCAGGCCCCCTCAAATGTAAGATATCGACAGGAAGCGGACTACTGTATGTGCCAAGGACATAATGTGTGGAAAGGGCTACTCTCTTCCAAACCTCTGTCCTCAAAGTGCAACTTGGAATGAAGCTCCAGCATCTTCTAGGGGCAGCTGAGGCACTCTGATGTGCGAAGCCTCTTGGAGGAAACTTATGCTTGTCTTTCTGCAAAACAAGGCCTGGGACTACCTTAAATTGAGTTGGATATTAGGAGCATGTCCTATACATATAAATACATGTCACATAGGAAGCTGCCAGATGCTGAGTCAGACCATTGGTCCACCTAGCTCAGAATTGTCTACACAGACTGGCAGCGGCTTCTCCAAGGTTGCAGGTAGGAGTCTCTCTCAGCCCTGTCTGACTTGGTAGAAGGCAGCTTCCTATGTTCCTAAGTGGAAAACTCTCCTTTTAGGATGAGGTCTAATTCTATGAAAAGCAGTAACACATCTGCCCAGCAGGTGGCACAATAGACCATCTCTTGTCTCAGTCATGTAAAACCTTGCTTGGGTAACCCATAGAAATGATGACACACCCTGAGCAGCGGCCTTATAGGAACATTAGGAAGGTAGGAAGCTGCCTTCTGCCGAGTCAGACCCTTGGTCCATCTATGCTCAGTATTGCCTACCCAGACTGGCAGCGGCTTCTTCAGGGTTTCAGGCAGGAGTCGCTCTCAGCCCTACCTGGAGGTGCCAGGGATTGAATTTGGAACCTTCTGCATGCAAGTGGGCAGGTGCTCTTCCCAGAGCGGCCTCACCCCGCAAGGCTGAGGAAGAGCATTGGTCCAGTGAGCTCAGTATTGCCTCTGTTGAATGGCAGCCATTCTCCAGGGCTTCATACTGGGGTCTTCCCCAGCCTTACCTGGGCAGTTTTCAGATTAGACCCTACAAAGGGGTCACTATGTATCTGCTCAGTGTGCTTCCATGATACTTTCTGGATTGTGACACCGCTGTCAGCAGGGTGCCATCCACATTTCCCATGCCTCCTTTCGTATTTTATCGCTGCAATTTAGTGCTATAACGCTGTATATCCGTTGCTGTATTTTTCCATTTTAGGATGGTTTCAATGCTGTTTTGGCATCGTAAGTGGTGTGGCGTGTGGATGGATCAGTCTGCACAGCGGGGTGCCGGCTGTGCTGAGCTGCTCTCCTGGTTGCCATGTTTTTCAGAGAGTACTGCAGCTAGAGAGGCTGTGAGTGTGCCATTTCGCACAACCCACTCTGTGATCCCTGCCTTGAAATGCCTCAAATGGGACCTGCCCTGCCTCCTCCCCCCAGAGGGTGGCTGTGATGCAATGAGGTATTTCCCTTCTCCTGGCTGCAGAGTGCATAGTAGTAAGGGTCTTCCGATTCTTGGAGGCCTTCCTGTCTCCAAGAGCTGTGGTGCAGTGCTTGTCTGAGAGTAGGGGTTGCACAGCCCAAGGGAGGCTCCGCTTGTCTGTCCAGGATTGGATAAGGACTCTTCCCAGCCTCAGACCACTCCCTTCTAATTGTGTGCAAGCCCATTATTAGGGTTGACCCCTCCGCCTCTCTAGATCTCATCCCTCAACTCCTAGGCTTTGTCCCACCCCAGGAGTCATGAAAAAAATTGCGCCTATTAGAATCAGGCGTTGGGTCTGTCCCTCCTGCCTATAGAGTTGTAAACCCTGTCCTCCCCCCATCTACTTTTGCTGGTTAAAAATGTGATTTTCTTTTTGTTGTGTATTGCTGTGCCAAGAGCCAAAGCCAGAAGGCCTCAGGATGAGAATGGCCATGTGAGAGAGCTGGGTGTAGGCTGCAGCAGAAACCTATGTGAAAGGTTGGACCCGTATAATCTTCTCAGCAGTAAACAGTGCTAGGCCCATATGGACTAGAAACAGTGCACAGATATAGTCCACGAATTTTGACTACTGGTGCCATCTCTGGGGACTAATGCACATAGTGATTTTGCACATAGTCGTCCCCAATTAGGATATAATTGCAGTCATTCCCCCCCAGAGGAACGGGATAGAGAAGGGTCAGGGTTGGAGTTAGGGTGCACAATGAACAAATGGTTGTACTTGCTCAATGGAGTAATCTTTGGATGACATTCCTGTCAATTTTCATTCCCATTCCTGACATTGATACAATTTTATAGTCACTTTTGTGTTTTTAAAACTGTAAAAGCTTTTTTTACATCATTGCAAATTTGGCCACTGCAGGTCCGATGGTCGGGATGATAAAAGCATGACAACCCACTGAAAAGTGAAAGTACAGTCGTCCCTCGCCAACCTCGAGGATTCCATTCCACGAAAACCTCACAGTTGGCGAGGCATTATAGTCCGTGGGGAAGGGGGAGGGGAGGCATTGTGGGTAGCACGGTTGTGAGTATCACGGCTGGCAAGGGCAGTCACAATTTCCCAGTCACGGACATGCAAATCCGCGATTTGGAATCCCAGGATAGGCTAGGGACAACCGTACTGAAATGCTATCACCTCTTTTCCATCTGTAGTGCGTAAACCTTGTCAAAAACCACAATAAGCATTCTTTCCCCCACCCACCCCATGGTCCTATGGGCTTTTAGCTGATATATCTGAAGAAGTCTGGTGTATGCTGCTGTCCACACATATCCGATTCTTCCTCCTTCCCTCCTGTGGGTAAGAGCAGTGTGAGAAGTATGATTTTGATCTGCAAAGAACCAGAGGGCAAAAGGTTAACCCCACCACCACATCTCTCTCTCTCTCTCTCTCTCTCTCTCTCCCCCATCCCCATGCTCTGTGTAAGGTTCAGATTGGGTCTGAGTGAAGAGGCATTCATGCACCCTAATCCTTGTGGACAGCAGAAACTCTGGTTCCAAGGAGCATTGCTAAATGGGCAGGACCAGTCCAGAACATTTTATCATCCCGAATGGCAGTCCGGATAAGAGAAAAGACAGGACCGACCGCCTTTATGTTGAAGATCTGGAATTAAGAGCTCTGTGTCATCTCTCATTTTGGAGACACAGTACAGCTTCTCAGTGCATCTGAACTGCTTGTTTGTTGGTAGCACTGGATAATTTATGTACATCTTAAAAGCCTGTTTTATTTATCATAAATTCCGAAACAGCATGCCTGACCTCCGGAAGCAGATCTGTCTGGAAATCAAGCAATCCCCTGCCCATCTTTTGGACCCCCAAAGAGTGTGGTAGGAAGCCGACGTGGGAGCTCCTCTTCTCCCCCTCCAACTCTTTAATATTTGTGCCCCACTTTTCGCTGGGTATCTTCTTGTTTGTGTCTCGCAGTGTGACTTCTTCTGTGTCCTGGGAAGGGCCGTGATGACAGGCAGTCTGTCTGTATCAGGTTTGACTCTTGCATTGCCTGCCAGCTCGTCTCCTTCTCTCTCCCAAGCTTACATAACTGTTCAGGGCATCTGATCTTTTACAGCCGTGGCTGCTAAATCTTCTAACCAGTCACAGAAAAGCGGCTTTCTAATTAAACACAGGCTGGAGCAGACGGGCAATTACACACATACACAGACAGGTCAAATTAGTTGGCTGCATCCTGTGCCCAGAGGGCCACACACACTGTGGGTGCAAAGGCTGTCATTTCTTTCCAGTCCATCCTTCTCCCCCCGCCCCATTTTCCAGAAGTCCTTTCTCCAAAGTAGACCCTCCTTCCTTGATTCTCAGCACACAGGCACAACCTTCTTAGGCTGGCAACCCTCTTTGTCCTAGAAAAGGACAGGATTACTGATCTGCCGCTGCAGATTTTGACCCCCTGTGACCCATGAGAGTTTGTGGAGGCAAACCCCAGTCAGCTGATGGATCTCTGCACACTCATTAAAGGAATTATATTCTGCTGACATTCATTCCTTGGCTGCAAAAGGGGCGGGGAGAGAAAAGAATACAGAGGGATGTGGGAAGGCGGTGGGAACAGTGCGATTGCCTTTTACGTAACTGGGAATTAGACATCGTTGTTCAGAAAACAGAGAAGGGATGTTCTCTCCCTCCCTCCCTCCCTCCCTCCTCTCTCTCTCTCTCTCTCTGTATCCTGTTTACCTGGTGATTTAATCCCCAGCGAAGATGAATCTAAATCCCTCAGTAGTTTTTGTTTCCCTTTTTGGAGATGTCTCCGTCATTCATGAAATGGAAACAATTCTGTTTTGTGATGAAAGAATTTGTTCCATCCCTGGTACTTATTTACCATTGCATGTGCCAGTTTGTTTCTGATATACACTAGATACATGATACACACATCTCTTCTTACCCTTGCTTTCCTCTCCCTTCCCTTTCTCTGTGGTGTGCCGATTTCTAGATTGTAAGCCCCTCAGGGCAGGGACTTGTTTTCTCACATTCTGTACAGAGCCATGTACATAGATTGAACAACAACAACAACAACAATGCCAAATTAATCACTTTTAAGGCAGCTCTCCAGAGGCAGGGGACCTCCCAGTTCCACTTGAAGATATCAGGGATTAAAACTGAGTCCTTCTGCATGGAAAGCAGGTTGTGTCTCCATCCCATAAATGAATACATCATATGAAGCTGCCTTTTAATGAGTCTATACTGAGTTATGCTGGTAGCAAGCATGCATTGTTCCCTTTGCTAAGCAGGGTCTACCATGGTTTGCATTTGAATGGGAGACTACGTGAGTGAGCAATGTAACATATTCCCCTTCGGGGATGAGGCCGCTCAGGGAAGAACACCTGCCTGCTTGCCCTTTTACAAAACTATGGTGCAGCCACACCTGGAGTACTGCGTACAATTCTGGTCACCGTATCTTAAGAAGGATATTGTAGAATGGGAAAAGGTGCAGAAGAGGGCAACCAAGATGATCTGGGGCCTGGAGCACCTTCCTTATGAGGCAAGGCTACAACCCCTGAAGGCTTCTACCCCGAATCTCCTTTGGTGTGTGAGTTCACACTCCAGTCAAACTTATCCCGAAGTCCCTTCGAGATCCTTGGACCCACTCCACACACAATTCGGGCTTTGTCTTGTGAATTCTGGTTTTAAGATACTTTTTCAGAAAACACTGGAGCAAATAGGGAGAGGCACTCCCTAGCATCATTAGCATGATAAGAGGGATACTCTCTTTACAAATGCAGATATCGCTCTTTAGTAATCTACCCCCCCCCCCTTGTCTAGAAGGAAAACATGGAGGCATGTGAACCTGCATCAAAACAAAACCCAAGAGCAGAGGTGGGAGGCTGCTTCCCTCAATGCCGCAAGTGTACTTCGCAGTGGCTTCACTCAACATTTACCCCGAAGCATGAAGCCATGTGCGGATAACTCCCTGGGGCTTTTTAGTTTAGAAAAAAAGACAAATTAGACTCCCACCAAATTCCTTAATCTGTCATTCTTCCTCTGTCAAAAATGCTGGGGGTGGTGGTGGTAATCCTCTTCCTACAGAAGAGAGATTCTCAAACTTGGGTCCCCAGATGTAGCTAGATCACAACACCCATCATCCCCAGCCACAGTGGCCTTCAGCCTCCTTTCGAATGGGAGGGCAGAACTAAAAAGCTGGGTGGATTTTGTGACACTTGAAAGGGCAGAGTTATCAGCAGACAAGGAGTCGGGGGACCAGCTCTCTCTCTGTTCTCTCTGTGGCGTCCTCCTCTAACCACTAAACCGTACTGTCACCTTGTTCCACACAGCTGGCCTTCTGGTTCCTGGAGTCTGCTGTCAGTTCCAAGCAAGCGGCCCAGTGACACGGAGGCCAGAGTTTGACGGATTCTCTGCCCGGCTGCTGACAGCTGGGACAGAGAGTCAATGTAAACACTGCACACTTCACAAGTTGACAGGTCTCTGTCAGCAAAGCTGAGGCTGGCTTCCTACAGTTCTCCCCACACAGGAGTTGTCTAGAAGTGTACCCTTCTGGGATATTTTTAGGTGACTCAGACTGAGGGGGGGGGGGGGACATGGAGAGCAACCAGAATATCTACCTAGATGGCTTACACAGCCAATTTAGAGATCCCTGCAGTGCGGGCCATAAAGTAAAAACTTTATGCCTTCTTGCTTCCAAAGTGCAAACATTTTTCTAGCTGTTTGGAACACAAGCCTTACTTTCAGGAGTCTGTTTTATTTTATTTTATTTAGTATATCTGCATACCACTCCAAACTGACATCTCTGGGCAGTTTACATCAAATATACACAAAAATTAAAAAAAATACTAAAAAAACCCCGCACAGTTTACAAATCTAATTTAAAAACTTGGATGAATAAGTGTGAATTAAGGGCCTTTTTGAAAGATGTCTGAAATGAGGAGGCTCTTATTTCAGCAGGGAGCTGATTCCAAATCCTCAGGGCGACAACAGAGAAGGCCTGTCCTTGAGCAGCCACCAGAGGAGCTGGTGGCAACTGCAGACGGACCCCTTCGGATGATCAAAATGGGTGGTGAGAATCATAGCAAAAAAGGAGCCAGCGTGGTGTAGTGGTTAGAGTGCTGGACTAGGACCGGGGAGACCTGAGTTCAACTCCCCATTCAGCCATGAAATTAGCTGGGTGACTCTGGGCCAGTCACTTCTCTCTCAGCCTAACCTACTTCACAGGGTTGTTGTGAAAGAGAAACTCAAGTATGTAGTACACCGCTCTGGGCTCACTTGGAGGAAGAGCGGGATATAAAATGTAAAATAATAATAATAATAATAATAATAATCCTCTTAAATACCTTGAGATTACACTGTTTAGTGCTTTTTTACCTTATTTTCTCACCAGGAAAGAGAGTAGGGTTATGCGAAAATGGTTTTCGTTATTCTATTTGTGTAGAATTATTCCTTATTTGTGTGTTTGTTAAATTCATTTGCTCCATTATATATTTTTTGCACATGGTCATTTCTGGCATTATTTCTTTCACTTTTGTTACTGGAAGGTGGCTACTGAAATGAATTCCACCATCACTGGGAACAGGAAACCCTCCCACCCCCGCAAAAAAAAAGTTCCAAATTGCTCCAAATGACTGTTGCTTTGTTCAGAGCTATTTTGGGTGGCTTTTGTTTCACTGACACAAGAAATGAAACAAACCTGGACTCATTAGGGTCCTTTTTTCATTGGTTATGAAATGAATGCACACATCTGTGAAAAATAGTTTCAATTCAGGGTTGAGAAACACACAGCTGTATATTGTGCTAAGAGCAGTTTCCCCTCTATTGGTTTTATGAGGGTCAAGCCGAGGGTTGGTATCAGTCAGGGTGTATAACAATGCACCATTCTGTAGAAGTCTGCAATGTTGGAGGATAAGGAAACGCAGCATTTTATTTCTCTGTGTGCTATATTCCTTTGCTCCAGTAAATGTAATAATAATAATAATAATAATAATAATAATAATAATAATAATAATAATAATTCAATTTCTATACCACCCTTCCAAAAATGGCTCAGGGCAGTTTACTCAGAGAAATAATAAATAAATCAGATGGTTCCCTGTCCCCAAAGGGCTCACAGTCTAAAAAGAAACATAAGATAGACACCAGCAACAGTCTCTGGAGGTACTGTGCTGGGGGTGGATGGGGCCAGTTACTCTCCCCCTTCTAAATAAAGAGAATCTCCACATTAAAAGGTGCCTCTTTGCCAAGTTAGCAGTTATACTGCAAGATAGTTTGGAATTGTGGTTATCAATCAATCAGATGTATTTATTGTGCCAACGCCTGCTGAAGTTTCCTTGTTGAACTGTATGTGGGTCGGGGCCTTTTTGGTTGTTGCCCCCAGTGGACCCTCGTTCTCAGATGAGATCTGCTTAGCTTTCTCACGCCCAGTCTTTCAGAGGAGACAGAAGATTGCCCTTTTTGTTTCAAGACTTTGGTTAATGTATAGCTCCTCTCTGTTTTCCCTGATGCTTGCTGCTGTTAGTAGGTGTGTAGTGTATTTTTTAGGAAAATGTTATTATTGATTTATTTGCTGCTCACTGCCTGAGGGTCTTAGGACAAAGGGTGGTATACAAAGGCACCCTGGTGCCCACAGAGCCCCCTGTGGTTTTCTATGGTAGAGGACAGGAGGGATTTGCCATTGCCTCCTCCCACACAGTATGAGATGATGCCTTTCAGCGTCTTCCTATATCCCTGTTTCTTACTGTGAGCCAATGGCTGAGAAATTGCCCTGGAGTTTCCTGAATGGAGAAGCCATGAGAGCCTGTAAGGTGACTCATCCCCTCAACACCTTCCAGCAGTGTGTGTGTGTGTGTGTGTGTGTGTGTGTAAAACAGGTCTAAAGAAATTAGGTGGAGAGCTGGGAGTTATTCGTACATGGCTTCCTGCTGCAGGGTAAATATTGAGCGAAGCCACTTCGAATTACACTCGCGGCATTGAGGGAAGCAGCCCCTCCCCCCTGCTCTCGGGTTTTGTTTTGATGCAAGTTCACATGGCATGCCTCCGTGTTTTCCTTCTAGCCAATGGGTGGGGGAAAGATTACTAAAGAGCTATATCTGCATTTGTAAAGAGAGTATCCCTCTTGTCATGCTAATGATTCTACATCAGTGCCTTTCCCTATTTGCTCAGACATTTTCAGAAAAAATAGCTTAAAACCAGCATTATAAAAAAACAGAAATAACTCGAGATAAGCTAGAATTCGCAAGACCAAGCCCGAGGTGTGTGTGGAGCGGATCCAAGGATCTCAAAGGGACTCCGGGGTACATTTGTCTAGTGTGTAAACGCACACATGCTCTCCTGAAGGAGATCTGGGTAGAAGCCCTTTCTGTGAAGCCTCCTGGAGAGAGTGAATGAGAAACAAAGGCAGACAGAACTGGAATGGAAAAGCTAAGAGAAACAAAGCCAAAAAAGCTGATGGAACTCCCCATAAGTGTCCAGGGAATCCTGATGTAATCTGTTGTTGCTTGTAGGAGTGGGCTGCTATTTGCTTCCTCTATCTGTAAATAAATCAAGCATTTCAAATAAGCCTCCAGTGATCTCATCCCCAAAAGAAAGCCCAGATCCAGGTAGGGCAGCTTGCCTGGAATTTCTCACCATTCAGGGGAGTGGGAAGCCTGTGGAATAACAGTCTTGGCAGTTTCACACGTAGTGTGGAGACTACTTGCAAAGCTGATAAGTGATTTGGCTGTGACCATCTGAACCCACACCAAGGCAGGAACCTGAGTTCACTTGGGGCCTCAAACCAAGATGTGTAACCAAGACTGGAAGCTGGCTTGCCCAACCACGTGCTGCTTCCACTGAAGGGAGGAGAGCTGGTCTTGTGGCAGCAAGCAGGACTTGTCCCCTTTGCTAAGCAGGGTCTACCCTGGTTGCATATGAATGGGAGACTAGAAGTGTGAGCACTGTAAGAGATTCCCCCTTAGGGGATGGGACTACTCTTGGAAGAGCACCGGCATGCTTGCATGCAGAAGGTTCCATGTTCCCTCCCTGGCATCTACAGATAGGGCTGAGAGAGACTCCTGCCTGTAACCCTGGAGACAATATCATATGGGGAATCACGGACCAAAAACCAAATGCGAAACAACAAATCTGTGAAACAGTCTAGAAGGTCAATGTATATGACACACACATGTCAATATACAGTTTGACAAGTTCCAAACCATTCATGAAACCAGCATATACAATGATGGCAAAGATGGAGAAGACGCTGCCAGTCTGTGTAGACAACAGGGGTGCAGCCAGCCAAACGGCAGCCTAGGTCTGGCCCCGCCCGTCAGCCCCTCTAGCAGTGTCCCGTGCATGTGATGTCATGTTCACGGGGGCGTGGCTCGGGCTCCGGAGAGCTTGAGCGAGCTCTCCCCCCCATACATTTCAGGCAGTGTTTGCTGCCTGACAGCCTTTATTTCCCTTTCTCTTCCTCCAGCGAAGGAGAGAAAGGGAAATACATGCTGTCAGGCAAGAAGCACTGCCTGAAATGAAAGGGGGAGAGCTTGCTTGGTCTCTCCGGAGCCTGGGTGTGGGCATGGGGAGCTTGCTCGAGGCTCTTCTAGAGCCTGAGCCACGCCCCACCTGTGGGCTTCAGCGGCCTTTTTCATTGGCGGCCCGGGTTCTTTGAACCCGTTTGCACAGAATGGTGGCTCTGCCCCTGGTAGACAATACTGAGCTAGATGGACCACGGGTCTGACTCAGTACAGGTGAAACTCGGAAAATTAGAATATCGTGCAAAAGTCCATTAATTTCAGTAATGCAAAAAAAAAGGTGAAACTGATATATGAGACAGACGCATTACATGCAAAGCGAGATAAGTCAAGCCTTAATTTGTTATCATTGTGATGATCATGGCGTACAGCTCATGAAAACCCCAAATCCACAATCCCAGAAAATTAGAATATTACATGGAACCAAGAAGACAAGGATTGAAGAATAGAACAATATCGGACCTCTGAAAAGTATAAGCATGCATATGTATTCAGTACTTGGTTTGGGCCCCTTTTGCAGCAATTACTGCCTCAATGCGGCGTGGCATGGATGCTATCAGCCTGTGGCACTGATGAGGTATTATGGAAGACCAGGATGCTTCATTAGCGGCCTTCAGCAATTCTGCATTGTTTGGTCTCATGTCTCTTATCCTTCTCTTGGCAATGCCCCATAGATTCTCTATGGGGTCAGGTCAGGCGAGTTTGCTGGCCAATCAAGCACAGTACACTGTATACTTTTCAGAGGTCCGATATTGTTCTAGTCTTCAATCCTTGTCTTCTTGCTTCCATGTAATATTCTAATTTTCTGAGATTGTGGATTTGGGGTTTTCATGAGCTGTACGCCATGATCATCACAATTATAACAAATTAAGGCTTGACTTCTCTTGCTTTGCATGTAATGCGTCTGTCTCATATATCAGTTTCACTTTTTAATTTGCACTACTGAAATTAATGGACTTTTGCACAATATTCTAATTTTCCGAGTTTCACCTGTATATGGCAGTTTCCTATGTTCCTCTGTTATGTCTGAACAGGCACTCTTCATGACTCTCTGGTGAGCTCACTCCCTTTGCCATCAGAGCCAATGGCTATGAAGTGGCTCAAGGCAGGCTGGGATAGCATCCGGGGCCTCACTGGGAGGCCTGGGCAGGGGGCACACTGAGCTCAACTCAGCAACTTCCAGCAAACTGAGATACGTGATCATCTGCAGCAACAACTTCAGGTTCCCTCCATGTCTCAGGCTGGGGGGAACTCAGGTTTTGCATTATGTGTGAACTTGACTTCTCTTGTTCGTTCGTTTATTTTGTGCACCGCCCCAAATTTATATCTCTGCATGGTTTAGGGCAATTTAAAAAAACCCCAAATTAAAACAGAAATTAAAACATTAAAGCAATTTAAGACCACAAGACTAGTTAAAAAGCTTTGGTGAATAAATGTGTCTTTAGATACTTTAAAAAATTTGTCAGAAATGGGGAGGTTCTGATTTCAGCAGGGAGTGCATTCCAGAGTCTCGGGGCGGCAGAGAATGAGTTGCTGGTGGCAACTGCAGACGGACCTCCCCAGATGATCTCGATGGGCGATGGGGCTCATAGTGAAGAAGACATTCTCTGAAGACTTTTAAATTTAATTTAATTTTATTTTATTTACACATTTTATATCCCGCTCTTCCTCCAAGGAGCCCAGAGTGGTGTACTACATACTTGAGTTTCTCTTTCACAACAACCCTGTGAAGTAGGTTAGGCTGAGAGAGAAGTGACTGGCCCAGAGTCACCCAGCAAGTCTCATGGCTGAATGGGGATTTGAACTCGGGTCTCCCTGGTCCTAGTCCAGCACTCTAACCACTACACCATGCTCTAAGGCGTGCACATGTGCGCATGCACACATGGTTTTTAATGCCCACTCAGTAAGTTTTTTAATGCCTGCTCAGTTCATTTTAGATCCCACTCAGGTTGAATCAGGAAGGCCCCATTGTGAATGCACATATGTACACATTGCCTTGACACTGCCACACAGAACAAAATTAATTCTGCACAGAGATGAAACAAATGAGAGGGAACACTGCTTAAGACGTGATTGTGGAGAAGATGCTCTCTTTTTGCAGGATGAAAGGTGTCAATCCTACATTCAACTTGAGTTTTCAGTTGGATGACTGGGCTGGCCCAACAAAGCTGTCATTTAAAAGCTTCAATGAATAAGCTCATGGATTCGTTGGGAGAATGAACTCTTGTAATCCTTGTGTCAACTGGATTCAAGGAAGGTGGAGTCAAAGCGGTGACCTCAGCAGGGAGGACTGGTCATGACGAAGGTCCAGGGAACCCCGCTCCCCAACCACAGACCAGTCTTCTGGGCTGAGGTCACCGTGACTTAACCATTCTATTCCAATATTGCTTTGCATATGATGTAACGTCTAGGTTCAAGGAGTTGCAACCGCTGCTGGACGGTGTCAGAAAGAGCAACTACTGGTTAACCACACTGGGCAAAGCTATTAGAATGAGGAAGCAATTATTATGTTGTAGGAAGCATGGAATCGGCTTTGTGACTGACAACAGGCTGGTTGCTGCAGAGAGGCGAAGAGGATAGACCCTGAATCAGGAAGCGTCCGTGCGGCTCATGCCTCTGTTCTGAACCTGCTTGGAGGAGAGCTGGGCTGGTGGTAGCAAGCACGACGTGTCCCCTTAGCTAAGCAGGGTTCACTCTGGTTGCATATGAAAGGGAGACTAGAAGTGTGAGCACTGGAAGAGATTCCCCTCAGGGGATGGAGCCACTCTGGGAAGAGCAGAAGGTTCCAGGTTCCCTCCCTGGCAGCATCACCAAGATAGGGCTGAGAGAGATTCCTGCCTGCAACCTTGGAGAAGCTGTTGCCCAGTCTGTGAAGACAATACTGAGCTAGACGAACCAATGGTCTGACTCAGTATATGGCAGCTTCCTATGTTCCTATCTTAGGTGAGTCAGCCAGTTCCTTCTCTGCTACAGTCCTGGTTATGGGGATAATAATGCCGGCCTACCCTAAAGGGTTCTTCTTCTTATTTATTTATTTATTTATTTACACAGTCAGACAGGTGTTATTGATTGGTTTGTTTTATCCAGACATCGAGTCCTTCCCAAGGACCTGGGATGGCTGAATTTTATTGTCAATGTTGTTGCTGTTATAGATATTGTCGCAGAATATAGGCTGTTCCCAGTAAAGCTGCTTTTTGTAATTGGCTGATGGTGATTTCTGTGGCCCTGATGGTGTTGAGGTGCTCTTCAAGGGCTTTTGGAACTGCACCCAGGGCGCCAATTACCACTGGGATTATTTGGGTCTTTTTCTGCCACAGCCTTTCAATTTCAATTTGTAGATCTTTGTATTTGGTGATTTTTTCTATTTCTTTTTCTTCTATTCTGCTATCCCCTGGTATTGCTATGTCGATTATTTTCACTTGTTTTTCTTTCTTCTTGACTACAGTTATATCTGGTGTATTGTGTGGCAGATGTTTGTCTGTTTGTAGTCGGAAGTCCCATAATATTTATACATCTTCATTTTCTACTACTTTTTCAATTTTATGGTCCCACCAATTCTTGGCTACAGGTAGCTTGTATTTTTTGCAGATGTTCCAGTGTATTATCCTTGCTACCTTGTCATGCCTTTGTTTGTAGTCAGTCTGTGCGATCCTTTTACAACAGCTGATCAGGCGGTCCACTGTTTCATCTGCTTCTTTACAAAGGCGGCACTTGCTGTTTGTTGTGGATTTTTTGACTTTTGCTCTTATTGCATTTGTTCTTAGTGCCTGTTCTTGTGCAGCCAGTATTAAACCCTCAGTTTCTTTCTTCAAGTTGCCATTCTTAAGCCATTGCCAGGTCTTGGTGATGTCTGATTCTCCACTTATATTGTGCAAATATTGACCATGCCATGGCTTATTTTTCCATTTTTCTGCTAGGTTCTTGACTTGTTCTTTCTTGTAGGCCTGCTTTCTTTCATTGGTGTTGAATAGTTTCTCATTATTGACCATTTTAAGTGCATCTTCTTCACTGTTCTTTATGTATTCTTCAAGGCCTCTTTTCTCCTCCTCTACTGTTTGATGGACTTGCAGCATTCCTCTTCCACCTGAGCTGAGAGGGAGGTATAGCCTATCTACATCACTGCGGGGGTGCAGAGCATGATTGATGGTCATGATTTTCCTGTTCTTACGATCTAGCGTCTCTAGCTCTGCCTGTGTTCAGTCTATTATTCCTGCAGTGTACCTGATAACAGATATAGCCCAGGTGTTGATGGCTTATATGGTGTTCCCGCCATTGAGTTTGGACTTGAGGATTTTTCTAACTCTCCTGATGTATTCACTTCCAATTTTTCTTTTCACTTCAGTGTGTGCAATGTTATCAGCCTGGAGAATGCCCAAGTATTTGTAAGGTTCATTCTCTTCCAGTTTCTTGATTTTGCTTCAATTGGGCAGTTCTATTCCTTCTGTTTTTCTTATTTTTCCTCTTTTCATTATTAATGCAGCACACTTGTCTAGTCCAAACTCCATTGCTATATCTCTACTGAATATACGGACAGTGCTTAGCAGTGATTCTATTTCTGACTGGGACTTTCCATACAACTTCAGATCGTCCATGTACAGCAGATGGTTGATTTTACTTGACGTTTTAGATGTTTGGTATCCGAGGCCTGTTTTGTTTAGTATTTGTGAAAGTGGGGTCATGGCGATTACAAACAACAGAGGGGATAGTGAGTCCCCTTGGAAAATGCCTCTTCTAATGCTAACCTGTCCAAGTGTCTCGCCATTGATTGTTAACTGTGTACTCCACATGTTCATTGCTTTTTTTATAAATATCTGAATGTTTTTGCTGACACCAGTTGTTTCTAAACATTTTAGTATCCATGTGTGAGGCAATGAAACAAAGGCTTTCTTGTAGTCAATCCATGCAACACTTAGATTTGTATTTCTTCTCTTACAATTTTCTAAAATCATTTTGTCAATCAGCAGCTGGTCTTTTGTGCCTCTGGTGTTCAGGCAATTTCCTTTCTGTTCAACTGGAAGCTGTTTGTTAGTTAATAAGTGTTTCGTCACTTCATCTGCTATTATTCCAGTTAATAATTTGAACATGGTTGGCAGGCAGGTTATGGGTCTATAATTACTTGCAACCGCACCTTTTGCTGGGTCTTTCATGATGAGATGAGTTTTCCCAGTTGTTAGCCATTGTTCAATATCACCTCCTAGCAAAATGTGATTGAACTGTTTTGATAGTTGTTTATGAAGGCTTGTTAGGTGTTTAAGCCAAAAGCCATGCAGTTCATCGTCACCCCTGGAGCAGTCCAATTTTTAATTTTCTTTGCTTTTTTACTTATTAATTCTGGTGTTATTATTAGATCTTGCATTTGTTGGTTACATTTTTGACCTCTTTCATCTAGCCTGCTTTTTTGTTATAATCTATTGGATTATCCCATAATTTCCACCAGAATTGCACTGTTTCTTCTTTATTTGATGTTTCTAGGTTTCTTGCAGTTTCTCCTTCTATGCTTTGGTAGAAACGTCTCTGATTCGACTGGAATTGGAGATTCTGCCTGTGTTGTGTAATTCTGGCTTCGTATCTGCTAATCTTCTTTGACACTGCTGTTATTTGCTGCTTTATTATTTCCAGGACTTCTCTAATTTTCCTTGAATCTAGGTGGTATTTTTGGATCAGATACTGTTTGGTGTTTTCATTCTTCAGCTTCTTGTCTTTCATATCTTTCAATTTACTAGCATCTGATCTAAGCCTCGCGATGATGATGATGATGATGATGATGATGATGATGATGACATTTATATCCCGTGAGATATAAATGTGAGATTCTTCTTGTGAGATTCACAACAAGAGAATGAATGTGACGCTCCTAAATTTCAATGGTCAAGGTTCTAAAGGTTTCAGACTGGGGCCATGGGGGATGCTTTAGGGCTGATTTAGATTGCAGCTCAGTGGCAGAAGATCCGCATCGCATGCAGAAGGTCCCAGGTTCACTCCCCTGGCAGCATCTCCAGGTAGGGCTGAGAGAGACTCCTGCCTGTAACCTTGAAGGTGCTTCTGCCAGTCAGTGCAGACAATCCTGAGCTAGATAGACCAGTGGTCTGACTCAGTATAAGGCAGCTTGTTTGTTCTTGTGCCTTCCTGTGTCTTTCATAGCTGTGTAGAGAGCAGAGATGCTCATCAGGGCAACCCTTGGCTGCATCTCTCCATTTGTGGTGTGCCTTTTGAGAGCTGGATATGACAAGCTGAGTTTCCGTAGGCAAAGCTTCCAGTCTCAGTACCAAACCTCACGCTTCACCATACCAGTTGAATTCCCTGCCATACAGACTCTAAGGGGACAGGAACTTGTCTAGGAGAAGGTGGCATCCATAGATCAAAATGAGGTCCAGTAAGAGTGTCTGTTCTTCACAACAGGAAACCACACTATATGCTTTAAACATTACGTAAATTCAACATCAGGTCAAGAGGAGGTTGGACTGTCAACTTCTTATCCAGTTACTGTGCTTGTGCCTTGAACTACAGTGGCTTGATGTGCAGATATGAGCAGGAAATATGTCAATCTCCATGCTACCAGTGTTTCCCCTGGGAGTTATTCGCACATGGCTTCATGCTGTGGGGTAAATGTTGAGCGAAGCCACTTGGAACCACACTCGTGGCATTGAGGGAAGCAGCCCCTCCCCTCTGCTCTCAGGTTTTGTTTTGGTGCAAGTTCACGTGGCATGCCTCTGTGTTTTCCTTCTAGCCAATGCGGGGTGGGGGGGAGCTTTCTAAAGAGCTATATCTGCCTTTCTAAAGAGAGTATTCCTCTTATCATGCTAATGATTCCACATCAGTGCCTCTCCCTATTTGCTCCGTCATTTTCAGAAAAAGTCACTTAAAACCAGCATTAAAACCCCTCCAAAATACACCAAAATAAGCTAGAGTTTGGAAGACCAAGCCCGATTTGTGTGTGGAGTGGGTCCAAGGATCTCGAAGGGACTTCGGGGTAAGTTTGGCTGGTGTGTGAACACACATGCTCTCTTCTGAAGGATATTCGGGGTAATAGCCCTGTCTGTAAAGCCTCCAGCTGATTTTTCTTTTGCATTTCAAGCTGCTGCTAAAGGCACAAGAGCAGATCAGAATAATTTTTCTGGTCAGTTGGCAATGCAGCTGGGCAGTGCTGACTCTTCAGGAGCCATTGCATGCTCTCTTAGATTCCCCTGTTGATTTCCCACCAACCTTCCTTTGTTTGCAAAGATCTCCTGAAATTTTCATTTTGAGATCTCTGGGATGAAATCCGACTCCATAGCAAAGCAAATGCAATCAAATATTTACAAGAGAGATGATGGAATGATGTTCAATGCCCAGGTGAATAATCTGTCAGGCTCCTCCTATGTGAGGTGGAAATTCATAAACAGGCACAGCTTACAAAGAATGGCCTTGTGAATATGGAGTCCCTGAGAGTTTGAACAGCTTAATCAGCACTGCTGAGTAGAAGTGGATGTTTACTCGCTCGGTAAAGAGTTGAGTTGAGGCTGAAGTATATATTCTGTGTGAGAAATGTTTACCAGAAGCTTCATTGTTTACATGATCAAGGAAATTCAAAATCATTCCGACTGCCAAAGCAAGGTATCCTGAATCTTCAACTGTGTGGACACTGACAAGAAATCCCCGGTTGCTTTGAGCACAACGAGTCCGTTTACCCAACAATATAGGGGTAAAGAGTTCTACCCTGGTAGCCACAAATGAGCAGAACCGCTGTTTGGGTCTGCAAATGCAACCCAGATGATCCAGGCAGCCACAGTTTCAATTGCAGAAATTGGGATGGGGTCCTCCAAGGATAAAAAGAGCTATCCCAGCATGCATTGTGCTATCATAGACTGGCCACCCTCATTACATCAACTCTGATTTGCCACGAAGGGGTGGGAGGCAGAGGAGACGAGCCCTACTGAAGGCATTGCAAGCAAAGGATCATAGAGTGTGCTTTCCAGAGTGGCACATTTAGAGATGCCAGCCCTTGTAGCCATGGTGCTCTATTACAATCATGGCTGCTGCTTCCTGAGACCTGCTACTAAAGGCAAATGCACCCAGAGGGTCAAAATATTGTGGTAGGAGCACTCACTTTTCATTGTATCTTGGTAAAGAACAGGGTAGAGCAGGCGTCCCCAAACTGCGGCCCTCCAGATGTTGCTGAACTACAACCCCCAGCATCCCCAGCCACAATAAATAGTGGCTGGGGATGCTGGCAGTTGTAATTCAGCAACATCTGGAGGGCCGCAGTTTGGGGAAGCCTGGGGTAGAGGATCTGCGCTACCCAAATTTGAGCAAGCTGGGTTGGAGGGATCCCCACAAGCTCATGAGACCATGGATCCTTGGCTATATTGCCTTCTATCCCCTTTTCATGATTGTGTGAATGGGCCCAGTGACAGCCATACACATAGGCCTCTGCATGTTGCAGGGAACTTTGCACATCAGGGAGGAAACCCCAAAATTATTTGCACGGTTGGTTTTCCCCTGGAGGGTTACATATAAGGTTGCCACCTTCTTGTTGACCCTGGTCCTGTGCCTCTAACAGTAACCTGGCATACAGAAATAAGAATAGAGGAAGAGTTTGTCTGGATTTATTTATTTATTTATTTATTTATTTATTTATTACATTTATATCCCGCTCTTCCTCCAAGGAGCCCAGAGCGGTGTACTACATACTTGAGTTTCTCCTCACAACAACCCTGTGAAGTAGGTTAGGCTGAGAGAGAAGTGACTGGCCCAGAGTCAGCCAGCAAGTCTCATGGCTGAATGGGGATTTGAACTCGGGTCTCCTCAGTCCTAGTCCAGCACTCTAACCACTACACCACACTGGCTCCATCATCTAGCCCAGCACCCAGCTTCCCACAGTGGCCAACGGGGTGCCTCTAGGAAGCCCAAAAGCAGGACATGAAAACAGCAGCCCCTTCCTATTGTTGCTGCACACCAACTAGTATTTGGAGGTAGACTGCCTTTGAACATGGAAGTTCTATGTAGCCCTTGTGGCTAACAGCTACTGTACTGATAGACCCCAATCAATCAATTAATCAAATTTATTACAGTCCATGATGTTACGGTGCAAGCCTGATTTATATACTAAATATGCTCATTAGCTAGCATACAAAATTAGGCCTGTCACCAAGTGACCAAGTTCTTTTATATAGTGACCATGTAAGATCTGGGCACAAGGAAGAAAGGAGATCAAACCAGTCCTAAATGATTCAATGGGCTTTATTGAGTATAAAAGAATAACATCAATCTAGCTGAGCAGAAAGCAGAACATTCTATAACAGTATTTCAACCCTAGCCAGCACCAATATTCACCGAGTGTTCCTAACTAACATATGTGTGTGTATTAAATCGTCCTAGAGCCTAATACAATTCAGATACAGACAGAAAAAGGGGGGGGAGGTAAGGAAGGCTGAGGGCTGGCATGGTTTGGGGAGATCAGGAATTAGTAGAGGAAAAGCGGGGGGAGGAGAAGGAGGGGAAAAGATGGAGGGATTCAAGGCTTGTGGAGGCAGCATATTACCAGGATCAGAGGCTTGAGAACAGTGGATCTTTCAGCTGAAGGCGCGAGGCTTCTGGCTGGAGACAGGAGCTTTTGGATCAAGCATGCAGTTTGCTCAGAGCACGGCTGAGAGTCAGAGCACCATGGCTGGGGAAGTCTTGACTTCTCACTGTGCAGTAGAAGTCACAGACAGTTCCTGTCCATGGACAGAGTTCCTGCTTGTTGCCCCGTGGCTTGGCAGCAAACTCTGGGATTGCCCGTGAGCAGATCTTGCATGTAGGCACAAGATTGCTAGCTCTCTGTCCAGTAGCCTCATTCTTTATAGTTGTATTTTCCTTTGATCTCTCATAGAGTCTATTCAAATCTCCATCTTTTCCTGGGTCCCCAAAAAGGGGTGACAATGCTGTTACCTTTTGGATAATGTCTTTTAATTATTCAGGATATTGGCCAGTCCAGAGAAATCTGAATCCCATCTTCTGTAAGCTGTGAGCTTAGAAAGGGAGGGGGGAAACATTGCCCAAAGCAAATCTGCATCTCTGAGCTGCAAATGGGCATCTTCCCAGATTTTCCAGCCTGACCCCCAAAAGGTGTTAGTGAAGTAAGAATTAAAGTCTATAGGTGTTTTCTTTGTATGCATCTACCTATGTTGAATTTCTATAGAGAGCAATTGAGTCAATCATTGACAAGGATTAACATGGACTTCTTGCAACAGGAGAGGGGAGATCAGCCTCTGGCCTCTTCCACAGACATTATCTGATAGTGAGTCACATTTTAGCATTTGGATTGTTCGGGCCTGGCTTTTGTGCTTCCTTGAGTACCCATTTCACAATACAATGCTGGATCGCCTCTTCCCTCACAGACCAGTCGAGATCTGGGGTGTCAATTCACCCTGAGCCCAGGCATTAATTCCTGTCTTAAAATGGAACCAGACACAGGCCTGAAATTCCACATATTCTGGGTTGGTACCTTTAAGTCTAAGGCTGGGGTACATGTGCCCGTACATGTGCCCCAACAATGACCCAAAAAACAAGGAATAAAAACAATATAATACAATAAAAATATACAACATCAAAAGAATAAATTACATAAAACTGAGCTACAAGCATGGTAAGGTCATACACAGCTAAGTTTATCTCGTCTCATTTTACATGCTGCAGCACAAAATCTTGCAATCTTTTCTGTAACCTCCGCGTAGTGATCCATTAAAAGAGAAGGAATATAATAATCATCAGAATAACCCGGCTTGTCTTTTAAAAGAGATCCTATCCATATAGGGCAAATCGTCCTATAAAAGGCACAGTGTAAAAGGACGTGCGCTATCGATTCAACAACTCCCAGAGCCACAAGGGCATAACCGATTCCTTAAGGGAATTCCCTTAAACCTCCCTTCTAACCCCGCAGAAGGTAATGCATTAAAGCGTGCCTGTGAGAAAGCTCTTCTATGACTTCAAGTGGTCAGGCATATCAAATATCCTGCTGGCTGGGGGTAGGTGATAGACCCCTCTGCTTGAAAGTATTTGCCTGTCCCCCAGGGAAGTAGGGGGCTCACTGGCAGTTGCAGGACAGACAGACTCGACTGGTGGCCCCCCCCAAGTTGCTCTGTGCATGTGCACAAGTGTGCGCTGTGCATGGTGTCATACGCAAGGCGGTGTGGCCACGAGTGGCAAGACGGGCGCATTGCCCTTCTGCCTGTTCCACTCGGCACTTTGTTCACGCATCTTTGGGGCCGGGTTGGATGCCTTGCTCCAAGCAGAGAAAGGATGCACCGAACCCAACCCCAACAGCGCCTGAACAAAGAGCCAAGTAGAAGCGGGAAAAGTTGCCCGGTCTCCCATCCCTCCTCGTCTCTTTGTCTTTTTTTATGGTGGCAGGGTTTTGTTTTGTTTTGATGTTTGATGGTTTTTACGGTTCGAATCGCTATTGAAGACTTTTCTTTTTCGCCAGGCCTTTGCCCTGTAGTTCATTTTTCTGTTTCTAGGTAGTTACTTTCGTTCTTTAATAATTTTTAAATATTAATGTAATGTATTTTTAATGCTGCCTGTTTGCTTGTTGTTGTACACCGCCCAGAGTCTTCGGAGTGGGCGGTGTATTAAATGTCTCAAATGAATGAATGAAGCAAAAAAGTCTCAAGCCCTTCAGCCTTTCCTCACAGAAAAGGCCTTCCAAACCCCTGGTAATTTCGATAGCCCTTTTCCTGCTCTTTCCCCAGCTCTGCGATATCCAGAAATTTAGCAGGCACAGCTTATCCAGGCATGGAGGCAAAGTGATGGGGAAAGCTTCTCTTGCTAAATGTCTGTGTCTGCTGTTAAGGCACAGAAGCAGAGGCCAGTGAAATTTTGGAAATCCTGCATCACTCACAAATGGGCCACCCACCAGGTTCTGGTCTTGTTTTGCTTGCATTCTTTTCAAGAGAAGAAGGAGGAAAAAGGAAGAGTGGAGAGTTAAAGGAAGGTAGGAGAAAGATGTACAGATGTCATAAAACATTAAAAGCAAGCCTTGGCTTCCAGGCTATGGGTTAAAAGTGGGATCTGGGCCTCTGGAGGTCAAGGACTATTGATTTACATTATTGCATCTCAGAATGTAAGAGAGACAACAGCAAGCTGCGCCTCTGGCCTAGGGTTGCCAACTTTGTTTACTGGGCTTCCTCCTGTGCCTTTAACAGCAGCCTGAACCGAGAACTGAGTAATTCCCTCTGCTTATCTATCATTAAAAGTGTCACTTGGAGGCTTTACACATAGGGCTTCTGCCCCAAATCTACTTCAGAGGAAAGTGTGTGCATTCACACAAACCAAACTTACCCCAAAGTCCCTTTGAGATTCTTGGACCCACTCCACATGCAAATCAGGCTTTGTGATGCGAATTCTACTAGCTTATCTCCAGATTTTTTAAAATGCTAGTTTTAAGCTACTTTTTCTGAAAAGCTGGAGCAAATAGGGTAGAATCATTAGCATGATAAGAGGGATGTTCTCTTTAGAAATGCAGATATCGCTCTTTAGGAAGCTCTCACTCTCCTCCCCCCACTGTTGGCTGGAAGGAAAACACGGAGGCATGCCATGAGAACTTGTTTCAAAACAAAATCTGAGAGCAGAGGGGAGGGGCTGCTTCCCTCAATGCTGCGAATGTAGTTCGAAGTGGCTTCGCTCAACATTTACTCCGAAGCATGAAGCCACATGCAAATAACTCCCTGCTTAATTGACAGGCTGCTGTTAAAGTCACAGGAGCAGGGACAAGGGGAAAAGAGCTGAAAAGCACACTCTGGCCTATGGGGAGAAATGAAGCATTTTTTAAAAAGCAAGGACTGACATACAGAGAAAGGATGCTCTAGTGTGAGAATGACCTACCAGCACTTCCCAAATAAGGTGCAGTGGGGAAGCAGCCATTCTTTGTTTGTTTGTTTGTTTGTTTATCAAATTTGTACACCGCCCCAAACTTTCATCTTTGGGCAATTTGCAATAACATAATTTTATGCCCTCTCCTTCTCCAGGAAGCTTTCTATGCCACTTGAAAATATTTCCCCAAGGGCTACACAACCCTCAGAGACATATTCTTGGGTGGCACAGGCCAGGTGGCTTCCTGGGGAAGGAGAGGGCATCAAAAACTGCCCCTTCCCTGGTGCACCAGTGCAGTTAGCTGGCAGGTTCTGCTAGACGGCTCTCTTGCTGCTCTGGTTTAGTTTCCAGTCTCTTTAGTGTTTGTAAAATATATTGCAGCGTGCCTGCAGTTAAAGTGCAGAATTGAGATAGTAAAACATTTTGGTCAATGCTAAGCTGCGTCTCCTGTGAGGAGCCGTTCGGGGTGGGGGGGATCGCCAGAATCATCCCCAGCAGCAGCTTCTGTAAGAGCACAAGTGTTCTCTAACGAGGCAAATCTGTTTTGTAATGGAATAGAAATCGAGGAACCCACAGATGGCAGGAAAGAGTCCAACTTCAGCTGGAGCAGGGAGACCAGCTCCTGTGCAATTCCTTCTGCCCATCCCGAAAGGCTAAAATAATCTCCCCGATGTAGTAAAAAATGAAATGAAAATATAACACAAAAAAGAAATAATCCAGGGAGTAAAATAATAAAATGACAAAGAGATAATCCAGAAAGGGAAAAAAGGCCTTTACGGGGGAGGGGGGGAAGCAAAAGCTGGAGGAGCTGAAAAGAGTCAAGCTATCTGTCGGCCAGGTTGGCTCCCAATATACTGCTGCTCTGGTGCATCCTTGTTCGGTAGGTCAGCCATGGGCAACTGAAATTCAAAAGTCAATATACCCTCTGGGATGGGTTGCTAATGTGGAACTTAACGTTTTCCTGAATCACACCCAGATTTGGGCTTTGTCCTCCTGGTTCATATTATTTATTAGGGCTATTTTTAGACTGCCTTTCAGTCCTGTTGGACTCTCAAAGCGGCTGCATTTAAAAGATTTCAACAATACAAATAAACAATTCCAGGCAGAGAGACAATGCAGTGAAGAACTGCCACGAATGCAAGTCCCTGGAAGGCCCTGGTGGTGCAGTGGTAAAACTGCTGCCCTGTAACCAGAAGGTTGCAAGTTCAATCCTGACCAGGGGCTCAAGGTTGACTCATCCTTCCGAGGTCGGTAAAATGAGTACCCAGAATGTTGGGGGGCAATATGCTAAATCATTGTAAACCGCTTAGAGAGCTTCCAGCTATAGAGCGGTATATAAATATAAGTGCTATAGCTATTGCTAAAGCTACTGGGGATCACTTCGCACATAATTTGGGTTTTTCATTGCGCATTATAAGAGTGTAGCCGGACTTATATCCAGGGTAAAAACAAAAGACTGCATCAGTTTTTTTGGACAACTTCAAACTTGCTGTGAAGCCTCGCAGTAAACTTTCCTTTATGACATGGAGTTAAAGTTCTAAATAAAGTAGTTTATTTAGGAAATCCGTCAGGGAGATAGATTAAGGCCTACATGCCTGGCTGCTAGCTACATACAGGAAGTGGACGAAGGGAGAAGAAGGAAGTCTCTCCAGGTGAGAGAATGAAACCTGAGTCTATCAGTCTAAAAAAGGGAAACCAGAGCAGAGAAAGCATGGTCAGAGAGGAACATAGGAAGCTGCCATATACTGAGTCAGACCATTGCTCCATCTAGCTCAGTATTGTCTTCACAGACTGGCAGCGGCCTCTCCAAGGTTGCAGGCAGGAATCTCTCTCAGCCCTATCTTGGAGATGCTGCCAGGGAGGGAACTTGAAACCTTTTGTTCTTCCCAGAGCGGCTCCATCCCCTGAGGGGAAGATCTTGCAGTGCTCACACATCAAGTCTCCCATTCATATGCTACCAGGGTGGACCCTGCTTAGCTAAGGGGACAAGTCATGCTTGCTACCACAAGACCAGCTCTCCTCTCTCAGTAAGGAAATGCCCTTACTGGCTGTCTCTACCCTTAATGCCACTACTACTACTACTACCACTACAAATATTTATGTACCGCTCTTCAACCAAAGTCCTCAAAGCGGTTTACATAGATAAATAAATAATACATGAATAAGATGGCTCCCTGTCCCCAAAGGGCTCACAATCTAAAAAGAAACATAAGTCAGTTACCAGCAACAGCCACTGGAGGGATGCTGTGGTGGGGTTGGATAGGGCCAGTTGCTCTCCCCCTGCTAAATATAAGAGAATCGCCATTTTAAAAGGTATCTCTTTGCTCAGTTAGCAGGGGACCACCCTAGTGGTCAATAGAGTTGCTGGAGCTAAGTGTTGAGGCCATCAGCAGCTGCATCTCCAATAAAAACCATCACGTAGAGCAGGCAGTCTCAGCCAAGAGAATGGGAATGGTTGTCCGACAACATCTGGGGACCCAGGGTTGAGAAAGCCTGAAGTAGGCGGCTGACACAGACTGCCGAGTGTGGAGAGTCGGAACCCACCCACCCCCATGCCTTCCAGTTGCTCAGCTCTCTTCCCATTCTGGCTTCTAACACCACCAGGTTTAATATCCTCATTATTATCACGGACACTTTTGAGCGTTCTGGCTGAGTTCCAGTTTTGAGCCAGATCAGATCACATTTCACACAGGCTAAAGCCAATCTCTTACAGCCGCAAAGGCTCTCCTGTAAAATGAATACAACAATAAATATTTAACTTGAGAGATGACAAGATAGAAGGTAATGGAATTGCTCTCCTTTTGAAGGAATTGCAGAAGAAGACACCCTCGGTGGTGGTGGTGGTGGTGGTGGGGAAACGAGAGAACCTTAAAATATGCTGGGTCTTCTCTTAAGAATAAAAATCACCCTTTGTAGCACTAACTAACTACCTGAGTGGCAGGGACAGACTCCCTGCAGAGCGGGACAGTGGTGTGTGGCAGCAGTGGTGGGACATCTTGTGGATTTTTGAAGGTCCCTCCTGCTTCCACACAGCTCCCCGCCCCACAAGAGAGGGGCACCCTAGGCAAAAGATGACTTTGGTGCCTCCCCACCACCACATTCAGTTAAAATGTACAGTACAGAATATAATCTCAAGTGAGTGTGAGGGGTCACCACCTCATCCTTCACCCAGAGTGCAGTTCTCTTGTTTCTGGATAGGCAAATGCATACCCTTCAACATTTCCACTTGGAAAGAACCAGAGCATTTCAGTGGGGATTCTCTGCTGTTCACTTTAGGATGCCCATTGCATGCTGACCTTCCCAGGTTCAGTACTTGGCAGCTTCTCCAGGTAGGGCTGGGAAAGACCCCTGGCTGAAACCTTGGAGAGCCGCTGCCAGTCAGTGTAGACAATACTGAGCTAGATGGACTAAGCGTCTGACTCAGTATTAGGCAGCTCCCTATGTTCCTAAGACAGGAAGAATGGGTATAAATGGATGGAATAGCAAGAGCAGCACGTTGTTATTTCCATGTAGAAAGCCAAGGGCTTTGCATCCCTGCTGAGACTGACTTCAAGCATGTCACAAATGGAAAGCAGGTCATAAAGGGAGGAAAGCTGGTCTTGTGGTAGCAAGCATAGGAACATCGGAAGCTGCCATATACGGAGTCAGACCATTCAGGCACGGAGCCAGCCGAGCGGCAGCCTGCGTCCAGCCCCACTCGGCGGCCCCCTCCAATACGCCTATGTGCGTGACGTCACACACACAGGGGCGTGGCTTGGGCTCCTGAGGAGCCCAGAGCAACTCCTCCTTCCTACGCCTGGGCTCTGAGAGCCTCCCCCCCCATGCCCGGGCCGCCGAGAGCCCGGGCCAACTCTTCACCAATTATTTCAGGCAGCTCCAACCACCTGATAGAATGTTTTTCCCTTCCTCTCCCTCTCTGGAGGGAGAGAAAGGGGAAAACATCCTGAAACGACGAGCTGACAAGCGGGCGTGGCCTGGGCTGCCGAGAACCCGTCCCAAACGAGCTCCCCCCTCATCATTTCAGGCAGCGTCGGTTGCCTGATAGGACCTTTCCCAATTTCTCTCCCTCCAGAGGGAGAAGAAGGGAAAAATGTTCTATCAGGCAGTCGGAGCTGCCTGAAATAATTGGTGAAGAGTTCACCTGGGTGTGGGAGGGGGGAGTTTGCTCTGGGCTCCTATGGAGCCCAAGCCACGGAGTGGGGCTTGGCGGCCTTTTCCCATTGGCGGCCTGGGTTCCTTGAACCCTTTCGCCCAGTGGTGGCTCCGCCCCTGAGACCAATGGTCAGTATGGTCTACATAGACTGGCAGCGGCTTCTCCAAGGTTGCAGGCAGGAATCTCTCTCAGCCCTGTCTTGGAGATGCTGCCAGGGAGGGAACTTCGAACCTAGATTCTCTCCCCAGAGTGGTTCCATCCCCTGAGGGGGATATATCTTCCAGTGCTCACACATCAAGTCTCCCATTCAAATGCAACCAGGCTTAGCTAAGGGGACAAGTCATGCCTACTACCACAAGACCAGCATGAATTGTCCCCTTTGCTAAGCAGGGTGCACCCTGGTTGCCTTTGAATGGGAGACTACATGCATGAGCACTGTAAGCTATTCCCCTTAGGGGATGGGGCCTCTCTGGGAAGAACATCTGCATACTTGCATGCAGAAGGTTCCAACTTCCCTCCCTGGCAATATCTCCAGACAGGGCTGGGAGAGACTCCTGCCTGCAACCTTGGAGAAGCCGCTGCCAGTCTGGGTAGACAATACTGAGCTAGATGGACCAACGGTCTGACTTGGCATATGGCAGCAGCCTGTGTTCCTATGTAAAGTGCATGCAAAGCATATGATTCCAGATTACCAATACAGATGAGCCACGCCCATTTTCTCCAATGTTTTGCTGATTTTACATAGGGATACACTATAGCAAAGTGTTGTCACACCAGCTGCCCCTATGCCCCCCCCCCTTTACACATTGCTGAAGCCTGATTCCACCTGCTTGATGCTGTTCACCAATGACATGCAGGTGTGCTAGAGGCCAGATGCACCCACCCAGCTGCTCAGGTATTTAGGTTCCAGAGACCTGGGGAGGGAGGGAGCCAGCCAAATCCTGAGGAATGACCACACTAACAACCTGCAGGGAAGAAAGTGAGCAAGGCATCCTGCCATCCCCCCAAAGAAAGGGGCAGAAGAAGGACAGTGATTTCCCAGCCACAGATTGCAGAGAAGAGGGACTCTCTGGTAACCTGAGACTGTTGGCACCTCTAAAGATGCTCTCTGTAGCCATAAGGGCTAATGACCATGGCCTTTTTTTAAAAAAAGAAGCAAGATATGTTCGAATACCTGATTCCAGATTTTCAGCATCCACTTGGAGCAATTCCAGATGGGGCTTTTCTTAGTTGGCTTCTCCTCCAGAATGAAGGGTGTGCATTCACATATTGGCCAGATTTACCCCGAAGGCCCTGTGAGCTATTGGGGAGCACTTCACACACGATTCGGGTTTTTCATTGAGCGTTAGAGCATAGCCCGATTTATACCTAGGGTTAAAAAAAACACAACCCTACTTTTTGCATCTTTTGGGGGAGGGGGGCAAATTCGAACTCGCAGTAAACCCACAGTAAAGCCTGCTGTCTGGAAATGCTCCTGGTAAAATTTGCAGATACTCAGCAGTAATCAATAATGGAGAAGACTCTGTGGTTCATTAAATCCTGGAAGGTGTGCCTCTTTGGGTAACAATCAGTCCCTTTCACAGGCCTCCTTTAGAGTCAGATTCTTGATAGGTGATATCTTTGGTTAATTTGCTCCTCAGGGGAGCTACGGTGCCTGAACATTCTTCCCGTATCTTTTCCACCAGCGGTTTCGATGAGGTGACTCCTCCAACCATAAGAACAGTGAGTTGAATTCTGCTGGCTGAACAAAAGCCCTCTTATTTGTGCCCTGGAAAAGAGGAGATCAAATTCCTGGTTATCTCTGTCCCACGCCAAGAATTTTGGAGCCGCTGCCACAAGACAGCACCACACTTCACAGCAGGGATTCTCAAACTTCGGTCCCCGGACATTGTTGGACTAGCCGGACATAGGAACATAGGAAGCTGCCATATATTGAGTCAGACCATTGGTCTATCTAGCTCAGTGTTGTCTACCCAGACTGGCAGCGGCTTCTCCAAGGTTGCAGGCAGGAGTCTCTCTCAGCCCTATCGTGGAGATGCTGCCAGGGAGGGAACTTGGAACCTTCTGCAGGCAAAGCATTCTAGAGAACGTACTAAAATGAATGACAGGGAATGCCCACTGAAAACCTTGGTTCTTCCCAAATGGGCAAGAAATGCATGGGATTTCTAAATGGACAACGGCCATTCGGAATTTGCACGCATTCCCATAGCCCTTTGGAAGGAAGAACATAGGAAGCTGCCATCTACCGAGTCAGACAAGATGGTCCGTCTAGCTCCGTATTTTCCATAGGCTCAGACTGGCAGTGGCTTCACCAAGGAGTCTCTCCCAGCCGTGCTTGGAGATTCTGCCAGGCAATGAACCTGGGACCTTCTGTATGCAGGCATGCAGGTGCTCTTCCCAGAGCAGCTGCGTCCCTGAAGGGGAATATCTTACAGTGCTCACACACACAGAGTCTCCCATTCAAATGCAAACCAGTGTGGACCCTGCTTAGCAAATGGGGCATATAAGTGTTTCCCATAGTCTGGGAAACATACCAGCAGGGATTCAAACCAGAAACCTCTATGGCGCAGTGGGGAAATGACTTGACTAGCAACCCAGAGGTTGTCGGTTCAACTCCCCGCTGGTATGTTTCCCAGACTATGGGAAATATCTATATTGGGTAGCAGCAATATAGAAAGATGCTGAAAGGCATTGTCTCATACTGAGAGGGAGGAAGCAATGGGAAACCCCTCCTGTATTCTACCAAAGACAACCACAGGGCTCTGTGGGCGCCAGGAGCCGACATTGACTCAACTGCACACTTTACACTTTACTTACCCCAAGATTGGACTTCAGCCCCATAACCCCCAGCCCCAATGGCTGAAAGCTTTATGGGGTTTGAAGTGCAACAACATCTGGGGACCCAAGTTTTAGAACCCCTGCTTGAAAGCATCTTTACTTGGAAGTAAGGCCCACTGAATTGAATGGCACTAACTCTGAGGTAAGGGTGCAGCATAGGAATATAGCCTGAGTCCTCTTGTTCTGCCAGAAGCAAGGGTTCTCAAACTTGAGGCCTCAGATGTTTTGGGGCTACGACTCATATCGGCCACTGTGTGATGGGGGATGGGGGAAGTTGCAAGCCGGCCAGAACTGGGGACCCAACGCTTCAGCCCATCCAAATCTCATGGGAAAGGTTTCTGAACTAGTGTCCATCAGCCAGAATGGAAGGCTGTAATCCTGCACACACTGACTTTTTTTGTTGCTTGGTTAAGCGGTTCGCAAGTTAGTCCACTTGTGCCTCCAAAGTTTACGCGTCTGCCATCTTGGATTGGGGTGGATGACATCATCACAAACTACGCCATTGAGGTGTCCCTGTGTGTCACTCACTGCAACTGTACCCAGTTTGGTTCAAATGGGTTAGACAATCCAAAAATTAACCCACTTGTGCCTCAGATGTTCACGTGGCTGCCATCTTGAACTAGAGTGGATGACATCATCACATGCCATGCCATTTCAGCATCCCTATATGTCCCTGCAGCTGTAGCCACATTTGGTTCAAATTGGTTAGAGTGGTTCACAAGTTAGTCCACTTGCACCTCTAAAGTTTACGCGTCTGCCATCTTGGATCGGGGTGGATGATATCATCACAAATTACACCATTGAGGTGTCCCTATGTGTCCCTACAACTGTGCCCGATTTGATTCATATTGGTCCAGGCGTTGCGAAGTTGATGGGGTGGGGGGGACACGGACACACACACAGAATTCCGGGTGATCTAATAAGCCTACTGGAAAGTAGGCTAAAAATGTGGGTTAATGTGACCCTCTACAATGTGCATTGTAAAATGCTGTGGTCTAAGGAGTTCATGGCCCGCACAAATTCAAGCGAAACATAAGAAAAGCCGATTGTCCACAGGTCAGTGGCAGGGCATCTGCTTTGCATGCAGAAAGTCCCAGGTTCAGTCTCTAGGACAGGCACCCCCAAACTGCGGCCCTCCAGATGTTGCTGAACTACAACTCCCAGAATCCCTAGACACAATTTTTTTGTGGCTGGGTATGCTGGGAGTTGTAGTTCAGCAACATCTGGAGGGCCGCAGTTTGGGGATGCCTGCTCTAGGAGCATCTCCGGGTAGGGGTGGGAGATCTGAAGCTCTCAAGAGCTGCTGCCTGTCAGTGCAGAAAAGGGTGACCTTGTTGATGGACCTTGAAATGAGGCAGCTTTATGAGATCATGGCTAATCTCCATCGATCATACAAAGCTGCATTTTCATCGGTGAAATTGATTAGCAGTAAACACAGGACGGATCAAATGAAGTATATCTTCACGCAGCGCATCATTGACTTTTGGAATTTGCTGCCATAAGCGATTGTGGCTAATATCCACTGACCGCTTGTGCCAGCAAATTCCACCTTTTCATCATGCACTGTGTGAAGAAAAAGTACTTCCTCTGGTCTGTCTGGTATCCACTGCTAACCATAGAAACATACGAAGCTGCCTTCTACGGAGTCAGACCCTTGGTCTGTCCAGCTCAGAACATAAGAACATAAGAACATATGGCCCTGCTGGATCAGGCCCAAGGAGGCCCATCTAGTCCAGCATCCTGTTTCGCACAGTGGTCCACCAGATGCCCCTGAGAAGCCCACAGGCAAGAGGTGAAGGGGGCATGCCCTCTCTCCTGCTGTTACTCCCTTGCAACTGGAACTCAGAGGCATCCTGCCTTGGAGGCTGGAGGTGGCCCGCAGCCCTCCGACTAGTAGCCGTTGATAGACCTCTCCACCATGAAGTTATCCAAACCCCTCTTCAAGCCATCCAGGTGTTTGGCTGTAACCACATCTCATGGCAGAGAATTCCACAAGTTGATTATGCGTTGTGTGAAAAAGTACTTCCGTTTGTTGGTCCTAGACCTCCTGGCAATCAATTTCATGAGATGACCCCTGGTTCTAGTGTTATGTGAGAGGGAGAAGAATTTCTCTCTCTCCACTTTCTCCACACCATGCAAGAGTTTATAGACCTCCATCATGTTTCCCCGCAGTCATCTTTTTTCTAAACTAAAAAGCCCCAGGTGTTGTAGCCGTGCCTCATAAGAAAGGTGCTCTAGGCCCCTGATCATCTTGGTTCCTTCCAAGTTCTGCACAGACTGTCAGCACAGACTGGCAGCAGCTTCTCCAAGGTTGCAGGCAGGTGTCTCTTTCAGCCCTATTTTGGAGATGCTGCCAGGGAGGGAATGTGGAACTCCCCCTGCTAAGTGAGCAAAGAGGCACCTTTTAAAAGTGGTGATTCTCTTGATTGAGCAGGGGGAGAGCAACTGGCCCTATCCGTCCCCAGCACAGCATCCCTCCAGTGGCTGTTGCTGGTGTCTGTCTTATGTGTCTCTCTCTTTTTAGATTGTGAGCCCTTTGGGGACAGGGAGCCATTTTACTTATTTATAAATAAAAAATGATTATAAATAAAATCAAATCTGGGAACTTTTGTTGAGAAGCTGCATCTAAATATTTGTAGTAGTAGTAGTAACATCTGCATGCAAGCCGTCAGATGCTCTTCCCAGAGCGGCCCCGTCCCCTAAGGGGAATATCATGCAGTGCTCACACATGTCGTCTCCCGTTGAAATGCAAACCAGGGTGGACCCTGCTTAGCAAATGGGACCATTCATGCTTGCAACCGCAAGGCCAGCTCTCCTCCCATGATGACCATTTTACTGGATGACCCTGAATTCTTGTGTGAGGAGAGGAAGGACAATTTCTCTGAGTCCAGGTTGTCCACACACCACAGGTATCTTTACCCACAACAGAGATGCCATGAGTGGAATAAGGTGCATGTTTTGCCCATGATGTGGGAGCGGGAGAGAGGGCAGCCTTAATGATATCTGCCAAGGAAAACACACACATACACATTCAGTTAAAATTATATTCTGTAACATGCACAATATAATTTTAACTGAATGTCGGGAGCTGCTACGTGGCTGGCGCTGGCTGGGATGGGTGGAGAGGAAAACAGTTTATACCAGGGGTGGGCAAACTTGGCCCTCCAGCGGTTGTTGGACTACAACTCCCATCATTCCCAGCTGGGCATGATGGGAGTTGTAGTGCAACAACAGCTGGCGGGCCAAGTTTGCCCACTCCCAACTTATATCTTTGAAAATGTGTCAGACGGCTGCTGCTCAGCTCTGTGCGGAGGCTGCACCCACTGCTCATGCGCATGTGTGGTAGCCCTTCGAGGGGTGTCCACCCGGCACAGTTTTTTACTGGGCTGACCCCTCCAATGGCCACCGTGCATGTGCATCAGCCAGGTGAGCCAGGCAGTGGGGTGTCAGCGGGCACACGGGCTCCACACAAGCAGCACCCTGAGGGTGGCAGGGAGCTGCGGCTTTACGGGTTTTTAAAGGTAGGATCTTTTTTTCCTATCGGACCCAGCTGCCCCAGCAATGCCGAGGGTGGCTGTTCACGGCAGGGGTGGCGGCAGTGGCAACGCCCACCCTGCACCCTCAATAGTTGGTGTGCTAGGCAACTGCCTCACTCCGCCTAGTGTACAGGCTGACCCTGCACACCAGGGGCGTAACTACAATAGGCCAAAGGGGAGACAGTTGTCTGGGGGCCCACTGCCTTGGGGAGCCCCCAGAGGCAAGTCACATGACTGACTCCCCCAGCCATGTACCTGCCCGGGCTTCCTTCAGTGGTATTCATCCTCCCAAATTGATGTGCGTGTTAAGACCTGGAGCTACCAGAACAGCAGGTCTTTCTCTAGTACCATTCAATGACTTGCATCGTCCACAATTTACAAAACCTTTTAAAAAATAATTTAGGATGATGTTCTATTGTGGCACATAGGTTATATCTATCTATCTATCTATCTATCTATCTATCTATCTATCTATCTATCTATCTATCTATATCCCGATCTACCTTATATATCTATATCTATATCTATATCCATCTCTCTCTCTCTCTCTCTCTCTCTCACACACACACACACACACACACACTATGCTTTTTGTTACCACTATTCAGCCTCATTTAAGATTTCTGTACTTCATGATCTGAGCTTCAGTGAGTGGGGGGGGTGGGGTGGATTTTAAAATCTTGTCTCTAGGCCCACTCCAACCTTGCTGTGCCCCTGCTGCCTGCACACACACACACACACACACACATATGCACACACATGTTGGCATGTGCACGTACACACACAGGCATACACAGAGAGAGAGAGAGCTCTTTCTACCCTGGAGAGCTTTTGCAAAGTGTCTTTTCTCCCCTCCCCTAGGTTTACTCTGAAACCGTCAGCAAGGTGAGCCCCAGCTGCATGCAGCACACTGCGGAGGAGGCCGTGATGGCTGACGAATCTGCGAGAGAAGCCGCTTGGAGCGGTGATCCCATTATCTGCTCACTCTGGTGAGCGGAGACGGAAATCTTTCTATTGTGTCCGCAGTAATTGCTTGGCCTTCTGGCGGTGTGGCTTCAAAGGGAGCAAGGCAGACTTTCCGCTGCAGGGTGCCCACATCACTGCTGTGCCACGCAGCTGCCGGCGCAGGCTCAAATGCCAAGGTGCCCGCTGGGCGCTCCTGTGCTTCGAGGCACCGCACTTGCAATGCTGTGGGCAGTGCTGGTCTCTGCGGCCCCTGAAAGATATTGCAGAGCCAGAAAGCGTGCCGAAAATGGAAGCCAAAACAAGCAGGGGGCTGGAGCACCTTCCCTCTATGGTAGAGGCTCTCAGCCCTCGGTCCCCAGATGTTGTTGCACTACAACTCCCATCATCCATAACCACTGTGGACAATCTGAGTACAGTGTATGCATATACTGTACAGATCTGTACACCCATACAGTTACATACATTCACGTGGTTGTGTGAACCCAGTCCAAGGTGGTTTATGACCCAAGATGAATCTGAGATTCCCACCTTGGCCTGGGTTCACACAGCCAAGCTATTGTAAATAACTCACATTAAACCTAGATTTGAATGTCTGTGTGAACGAGGTCAGAAAAAGCTTACTAACATTATTGCTATTGTTAAGAAGAAACCCTGGTGAGCTACTTCAAATCACCAGGAGATCTACCGGTATATCCCGATCTACCTTCTGCCTGTCCCTGATCGACTTAACTTGGTTGCACTACCAATGATTGCAGCATACCTAATAACTGGCAGCTCTGTACATTGACTTGGCTGATAAGAGCTTTTGTTTGAGGTGCGATGAGGAGGAAGTTCAGTGCATGAATGGTTCATTCATAAATGCACGTCATCACTCAATACTACATCAAACAAGGATCAGTAGTCCAGTTGGGTTGGAATGTGGTAATGGAAGCTGGGCTTCTGAAGAATGTGAACTCTGGTCACACACTCCCAACTTCCCCAAACAGTGAAAAGCACAGGAGTGGCACTACAAGATTTGGTAAATTTTGGATGAGAGGAGACTGGAGACTTAAGGGCCTGGTTCACACAATAGTTCGAATCTAAGTTTAATGTGAGTTATGGCAGGACACTGCCATGATTGCGTGAACCCACACTAAGGTGGTTTATGGCCCAAGATGAATCTGAGATTCCTGCCTTGTTTACACAACCAACAGATGTTGGCATTCAACCTAGATTTGAATAATTGTGTGAACCAGGCCGTGGTGCTTTTGAAGAATACACATAGCATAGGTGGAGGAAGATAAGCACTCCTGCTTCAGGCAGCAGAAAAGCACATGTGCAGCTCTTCTTCTAAGACGTTACCCCAGTTACCACCTAACCCTGCCTTGAAAACTTCAGCTCCAGCTCTCTGTATATATACTGTATTATTTTTCTGTCATTCCCAACTGCGCAAACTGCTTTTTTGTTTTTGTTATCTCTCTGCCCCTTCACTTGGCTGGAGAGGTGACGTCTTCTTGAAGCTCTGATGGGCATCACATCTCAAGCATTTGAGAGAGAGAGATTGAGATTATCAGCTATCAGGAGACCTCTTATTAGCCTCCATTAATGAAACAGAAACCTATGATCCTGGATGATTAGGAATCAGCCTACGAAAGGAATGGTTAGCCTGAAACTGTAACCATATACTGTAGCCTGATATAGGATATAAAATACAAGATAACTGCAGTGTGGTTATAACACATGTCGTAATGATAAACACAGGAAAAGGACAATGTCCTAATTGAAATCTGACAAACAGAAGAAAATTGTACAGCATTTGCTTCAGTTCTGAGTATTCATGATTAAAACAGACAATAACAACAGCATTGTCTTTCTCTAGCTGCCGCTTATGCCTGGAATTGTTCCTTGGAGTATCTCTATGATGCTACCCCACTTACTTACTTCAAAGCCCTCCTCAGAACACACATCTCCCCTGAAGCCTTTCACACAGCCCACAGTCCCTGTTTCCAACCTAAATGAGACCCTAACTCAACTAAGCCCAAGTATACGTCAGCGAAATACTTGCATATTCTTCCTCAGTGTACTGTCTCCATTCCCTTCCCTTCTCTTCGTTATCTTCCTTCTGTCCATATCTAGATTGGAAGACTCTCGGGGCAGGGACTTATCTTCCTGTACTTTGTAAAGTGTATGAAGATCCCATTCAAATGTCTTGACTAATAGCTATCAAAAGACCTCGTCTCAAGAATGTGTCTCGTCCATTTCTTTAAAAAGCAATTAATGCTCACCACATCTTGTGGCAAACTCCACCAGCTAATTACATGTCTGAAAAAGCAATGTATTTTGGCACGGGTCCATATGCTCCACGGTAACGTTTGTACATGTAACTGAACTATATGCATATCCCCCCGCCTCACCTCCATTTCTTTCCTCATTCCCTGTTGCTCCCCCTGCATTTAATCTTAGATTGTAAGCTTTTGGGGCAGAGGCCTGTCTTCAGAGGTGGTCCTTTCATGAGGCAAGGTGAAGCTGCCACCTCAAGTGACAGATTTTGTGTGACCAGTTGGGCTGCAAGATGCCCCCTGCTCCAACTGCCCCCCTTTACTGCAGGGCTGCACAACTTCAGCCCTCTAGCTGGTTTGGGACTACAGCTCCCATCATCCCCACCCACAATGGCCAATAGTGAGGGGTGAGGGGAGTTGTAGTCCGGCATCTGCAAGAAAGGCCAAAGCTATGCTGCCTTGTTCTACTGCCTGGCATGTGCTACCTTCTTCACAGCCAGTGCTGTCAAAGAGTCACCCTGAGACAGGCCCTCACTGCCTATTCCAGTGCCCACCCTCCTACCTCCTCCATGCTGGGCTAATAATGAAAAGGGGAAGGAGAGTGGAAGAGGGGAGCTGTAATCCAATGACATATGGAGATCCCAAGGCTGGGGAAGCCTTGGCCTGGTGTATTTTGGTCCTTTCATGAGTAATATGTAATGATGATATCATGTGTATATTTGGACTGCACAGAAATGTTGCCGTCCTACTATTGCTCTTGCATTTCATGCCCCCCCCACCTCTTTTATTTATATCTCCTGCTGCATCTTACAAAGTCAGCTTCAGTCCACAAAAGATCCTGCTGCAAGAAATCTGTAGCCTTTTAAGGTGCTACAAGCTTCTTTGTTGTTTTAGAAGAGGAAGCCTCCATCATAACATTCTGTTCTATTATCATCGTGTTCTTGTCCAAGTCCTGGGAGAAAAAGAACTTCTAAGGGATTCATATAAAGCTATGCTGCCTTATCGTGGTGGAGGGGTGTTCCTGGGAGGGATGAGCAAAGTACGCTGGGAGGTATACTCCCTAGTAGGGTCACCCAAAGCGCAAAGGTCATCCCAGCTGCCCAGCTAAAGCAGGCAGGCACTTATATGGGGCAGCAGCGATACAGGAAGGTGCTGGAGGTGGATGATCACTTCAGTTACGATGACAAAGGCATCATTTCATACTGCCCGGGAGGAAGCAGTGGTAAACCACTCCTGTATTTTACCAAGAAAACCACATGGATAGACAAAATGGAACGATTATTTTCACTCGAGGCACAAATGACCAGGCTCAAACTATCATACTTCGGACACATTATGTGAAGATCCAGCTCCCTTGAGAAGTCCAAAAGTTGAAGGAAAGAAAAAAAGATGACCAGCAGCAAGGTGGGTGGATTTGATGACGACAGCCATGAATGCACCACCGAGAGACCTTCAAGGCCAAACTGAAGACAGATCATCCTGGAGAGAATCTATCTATGGGGTCGCTAAGAGTCGGCACCGACTTGACGGCACTTAATCAGTCAATCAATACGCTGCATTAGACCCTTGGTCCATCCTGCTCCGCATTGCCTGACTGCAGGTGGGCTTCCAGGTCCCAAACAGGGGTCTTTCCCATCACCTGTTACTGGATCCTTACCTGAGAGATGACAGTGATTGGACCCGAGAACGTCTGCATGGAAAACATGCACTCTGCCAATGATCTATGGCCCTTCCTCTTTTGTGACCCTGAGCATGTGCAGAGTGCAGTTCTTTTGCCACTGAGTCCCCTAGAGCAGAGGTGGTCAAGCTGAGGCTGGCCTCCAGCTGTTGCTGTACTACAAATCCCATCACCCGCTGCTGCAAGTAATGATGGGAGTTGTAGTCCAACAACAGCTGGAGAACACCTGTTGACCATCTCTGCCGTAGGATTGCCAACTTGTATTCTGGAAGAGTACTCTTTATTATATTCATATTCTTTAGGCGGGTGTGGTCCTGACATACGTCCCCAGGATTGAGCTTCTCCGAGGTTACAGACAGGGGTCTCTCTCGGCCCTGTCTGGAGATGCTGCCAGGGAGGGAACTGGGAACCTTCTGCATGCAGGCATGCAAACTTCCCAGAGCAGCCCCATCCCCTAAGGGGAACATCTTACAGTGCTCACACATGTAGTCTTCTGTTCAAATGCAAACCAGGGCAGACTCTAATTAGCAAAGGGGACCATTCATGCTTGCTACCACAAGACCAGCCACCTAATGGCACAGCGGGGAAATGACTTGCTTAGCAAGCATGCGGTTGTCGGTTCGAATCCCCGCTGGTATGTTTCCCAGGCTATGGGAAACGCCTATATCGGGCAGCAGCAATATAGGAAGATGCTGAAAGGCAACATCGCATACAGTGCAGGAGATGGCAATGGTCAACCCCTCCTGTATTCTGCCAAAAACAACAACACAGGGCTCTGTGGGCACCAGGAGTCGACACCAACTCGAAGGCCCACTTTATCACAAGACCAGCTCTCCCCTCATAAGGAGCAGAGTCAGTCAGTCGGTGCTCAGTCAGATGTCTCATCAAGTCTGTCAGCTGGGCTTGATCCCATGTTTTCATTCTGAATCACCTGATGTTGGCAGGTCCAAGGGAATTCTACCTGTGCACCAGTCCATGCTGAACAGCCAAGTAAGGGGAGAGAATCCCTCTGCCTAGAGACAGAAGCATGGTGCTCCACCATTGCTGCTTTGAGGTCCAGGTTCCATGCAAGTCCGTCTGTTTCTTCCAGTTTCTGTGCAGTGGAAGAAACACGTGTTTCTTTTATGGACTGCAGCGGTCACATCTAGCACACGATCCAGCTGGTGGTTTGCACCATCTGGGGCGATGAGACCTCGTTGTGATTTCTGACTACATCCCTAGAGATGGAAACTTTCCGTGTGTTCTCCTGCTTTTCTTGTCCTGACCACTGGGCCTGCAGTGGCCACATTTTAAATGGTGTTTTAAAAGCTTTAAAAAGTGTTGAAAACAAGAAAAAACTATTATAAACTTCTATCGGTGCTGTCAGAGGAATGGAAATGGCTATTGGCAGTAGGACTATCATCCAAAAACAGAGAGTAAAACTATTTGTTTATTGTTATCCTAGCCCTGACCTTCATGCTGTGCACAAATGACTACAATTTTATCCTAATAGTTTGCGGGTAGGGATAAGCAAGGGGTGGTGACACAGAGAAAGCTGTAAGGGCAAAAATGCAGTCACCTCTTTTCCATCTCTGGGGGGTAGATGTTGCCCCAAACCTCTTTGGGCATTTGTCCCTTAAGGTGGTACCGAGGGCCAAAATTTGTGGGCTTGACTCATGGCCTGATCTGCACTCCTGTCTTCATTTCCAGAGGCGCTCTTACCCCTGGACTTTGGGGCCAGAAGTCCAGGGCCTCCACAGCCCCTGGGGCCCCCCAAATCCGCTTCAGTCTGTCCCGGGTGGTGTGGTCGCCCGGTGGAGCATGATGATGCTTAATTTGCGGGGGGGGGGGGGCCTCCAAAGGCCTTGAGGTCCAGGCTCCAACATTACCCAGGTGCACCTCTGTTCATTCCTGTTCCGAGACTTTTGATACTGTGAAACAGGCCAGATGTCAGAAAATGAATAATGAAAAAATGAACAATGGTCACCCTAGGAACAGCCCTGCTGGATTCAGGCCCAAACCCAGCACCCTGTTTCACACTCAGTGGCCCACCAGATGCCTCTGAGAAGCCCACAGGCAAGAGGTGAGCGCATGTCTTCTCTCCTGCCACTGGTATTTAGTGGCATCGTGCCTCTGAGGCTGGAGGTGGCCTATAGCCACCAGACTAGTAGCCATTGATAGACTTGTCCTCCATGGATTTGTCAAAGCCGCTCTTAAAGCCATCCAGGCTGGTGACTGTCACCACATCCTGTGGCAGAGAATTCCATAGATTAATTATCCTTCATATCCCCATGAGATGATGACAGTCATCAGCAGGTGGAAATGACTTCCACTGGTCTCTTGGGGGAGCCTGGATCTATTTTTAAAAGAACTTCAGGGAATTAAAATTGACAGTTAAATCCCATGTATATGGCACAGCACTTTCAAAACTATGAGACAACAGACAGTGATGGTGGCCCAAGATCTCGGCACACCCAAAGGGGGCATCAAATGCTGTCTCCCCACCTCGCATGCTTCTTTTTCATTGGCAGCAGTAGCAGCAACGGCCACTGTGCATGCACACAAACATGTTTATAAGCCGCCACCACAGCCTTTGCTTCCTGCTCCCTGGTCTGGCATGCACACTGGCCTACTTCCCTTCCGCCGGGCTAGTAATGAGAAGGGGAGGAAGCCAAGGAGGAAATGATGAAAAGGCAAAGGAGGGCATGCAAGTGTGCGCGCAAGTGTCTACATGTGTGGGGAGTGTCTTGTGGTAGCAGGCATGAACTGCCCCCTTTGCTAAGCAGGGTCCACCCTGGTTTGCATTTGAATGGGAGATGACATGTATGAGCATGGTAAGACCTTCCCCAGGGGATGGGGCTGCTCTAGGAAGAGCACCTGCATGCTTGTTTGCAGAAGGTTCCAAGTTGCTACTCCTGCCTGCAACTTTGGAGAAGCCGCTGCCAGTCTGTGCAGAAAACACTGAGCCATATAGATCAATGGTCTGACTCAGTATAAAGCAGCTTCCTATGTTCCTATGTAGCAAGAAAAAGAGCATGCTGAATTTATTTTTATTTTTTTGCACCATCCCCTTACAGTTCTTCTGCAGCAAAGACATGCAGGTGGAGGGAGGCAGAGGGAGTGTGCCAGGCCCACCCCCATCTTCACACCCCCTTTTTAGGGGCCCCTCTAACCTCATCCTGATCCCAGATGTGCAAGAATAAGAGGGGGGAGAGTGGCCCTCTGAGCAGGAGCAAGAAGTACTTCTTCCTCTCCAAAGAATAATCAGAAGTAGCTTCCACACATCTGGGCTTAGGAGGAAGTCCCAGGAAGGTGTGGTGGTGGTGGGTGGATCTGGAAAGGAAACCCTTCTGGGGCTGGCTCCGGGGATGAGGGAGTGATGATAATAGTATGCACTCCTATTTTAGAGACAGGTGCTGCTGGGTCTGAGCCCCAATGACTCTCATATGAAATCCTGGCTGCAATGACCCTTTCCTGCCAGGGGGGAGGGAAGAGGCACATGTTAGGAACAGGTACCGGGGCTGACCCCTTGAGCCAAGGAAACCCTGCCTACAACCCCCTTCCGGCCTCGACGTGCAGGTTCAAGAAACAGTTTAGAGGCAGGTGCGGGGGGGGGGATCTCGGGGGGGGGGCCCTGCTGCCTCGTGGTGGCACTAGTCCTTCCTGCCCGGATGCAGAAGCGGTCCCGGGACTGAACTGAACTGCCAGGCTGCTGGAAGCCCTTTCCCCCCCGGCTGGCTGCGTGGCTGGGCGGCTCCTCCTCCAGCGAGCGGCTCCGCCCCCGCCGCCGCTTCCCTCCTCGCTGGGCTTCGCTCGGGCTGGAGCAGAGCAGGCTGAGCCAGGCGGTCCCCTCGCCGCCTCCCTCCGCTCGCTGATCCGGCGTGCCTGGCTTTCCGCGCGCTCAGTCCAAGCCGCGATGATGACCTGGCCGAGGGCTGCCCGAGCGAGCTGGACGCGGAGGCGCTGAAGTGGCACGCACCAGCCCAGGCGGGCAGGCGGCGCGCGTGGAGAACTCGCTTCTCGTTCCGCTTCTCGGCGCTGCGGCAAACTCCGCCACCAGCCCGGAGCGCCTGCAGCGGGAGCCGAGCCGGAGCGTAGCGCTCCGGGTGGAGCCTCTCCCGTTCCGCGGCCCGGCGGCAGGTCAGCCCTCTCCGGGGAGTGAGCAGCGCGGCCGGCCGGCCAGCTCCGCGCGCGCCTCCTCGCCCAGCCTGGGAAGGCGCCTCCAGCCACACCGCGCTGCTCGCTCGCTCCCCCGGCGAGGTTACACAAGCTCTCCGAGGGCGGTGGGAGGCGGCGGCGGCGGCCAGGGCCCCGGAGCGGCCGAGCATCGGAGGAGGGTTTCTCCGCGGAGGGCAGCGCCAAGGTAAGCGCGCGGGGGCTCCTTCGGCGAGGCGCCTCCGAACTTGGCGGCGGCGGGAGGGCGCCTTGAACCCTGCCTGCCCCGGCCAGGGATTTCGGACTACCCCGGCGGCGTGTGCAGGAGGGGCTTGCGCGGTGACAGGGAGGATCTTGGGGAGGGGGTTGCCAACTGATCAGGGGAAACGCGCGGGGTGGGGTGGGGGCGTCTCCTGTACCTCGAGCAGCAGTTAGACCCGTGCAGAGGCCGGAGGGGTAGCGCACGGGGAGTTGTCCGTCGAGCTAGGGATAGCGTCAGGAGTCAGTTCAGCCGTTGGCAACAACCCTCGTGATTCCCATGCCCGATCCCGGGCACAGTCTCTCCAAAGTCAGTCAGTCCCACTACGCTCGACAGGGTTTGCTCTCAAGTAAAGGTCGGTGACGAATGGCCCTCTTACTTCTTTTTTTAAAAAAAATAACCTTTCCAGTTGTATAAAAAAATATGTTTCCTCTCCACTGCTGCTGTGTTACCTGTCCTGAGCCCTTGAGATGTGGTGGGCTGCGAATAAGGGGGGGGGGGCAGGTAGAGAGCGGCCCACTCGCTTCACACACACACACCCCGGATGCGTGGAAGGTGGTTAATGTTCTTACCCTGGCTTAATCACTGTCTACATAGCCATCTTCCACACGTGTTTTGATCTACTTGGACTCTTTATTGATTTAACATATTTTTATAGCGCCCCAAACTCCCGTCAGCAAGCCAGTAGTCTGTGTAAGGCTTCCAGTGTCTTCTCCCTCCCTCCGCAATACTCGCATGTGTTTAGCACCTGTTAGGCAAGAATTCATCAGGTGGAGCAAGGGCGTCGCCGTCTACAGGGCTTTTTCGGGGGCTGGGGAAGGGAAGCAAAGCCTGCAATCCTATACGCATTTAGCTCAGAATAAGTCCCATCGAATTCAGTGGGGCTGGTTTAGTCTGGGGAGTTGGGCAACTGCCTCCCTTTGCCCCCTCTGATCTGGGCACTTCTTTGCCATACACAAATATCCAAGCGGGGAAGCCCCTCCCATGCTGAAACTCTTGTTTCTTAAAGGCACAGGAGCCCTGCAGGGGTGTCACTATAATAGGGCCAGGGGAGACAGTTGGCTGGGGGCCCACTGCTTTGGGGGGCCCCCCAGAGGCAAGTCACTTGTGACTGACTCCCCCAACTGCACACCCGCCCGGGCTTCCTTCAGTTGTATTCATCCTCCGAAATTGATGTGGGTGTTAAGACCTGGAGCGACCAGAACAGCAGGTCTTTCTCTAGTACCATTAAATGACTTGCATCCTCCACAATTTACAAAGCCTTAAAAAATAATAATCTAGGATGATGTTCTATTGTGGCACATAGGTGTTTTACACACTTCAGTGAGGTAGGCATTTTAAAATCTTGCCTCTGGGCCCACTCCAACCTTGCTACGCCCCTGGAGCCCTGCCAGGGGGGGAAAGCTGGCAACTTTACCCCTTTGGCATGGGGTGGGGGGGCCTTACACCACTTAAACAAATGGTATGCCGAGGAGTGTATACCGTGCAACATGGAAATAAGCTTAGGTAGAGCTGAGAGGAGAGAGAGAGAGAATAGGGCATTTCGATAGCTTAGGGTGTGTGTGCTGTGCATACCTGGGTGAGGAAGTTAGGTTGATGAGGGAGAGAATTCATTTGATACAGCAGGGATGGTTAGGCTCCTTAGCTGCTGCTAGATTACAACTCCCATCATCCTCAGCTGCATTGTGTGGCTGGGGATAATGGGAGTTGTAGTCCAACAATGGCTGGAGCGCCTCAGCTTGGCCACTCCTGTGAAAGAGGGTCAGTACTCTTGGCTCCTGTCCAAATGGGAGGCTGCACACTGGGTTGTGTAGTGTAGATTGTATAGCCCTTAGTACACTTATTGGAGTTTCCCTCTTGGACTCCGACAGGGAGGATGTGTTGCATTCCCTTAACCCAGCAGATCCCAACTTTGGCCCTCCAGCTTTTTATGGACTACAGCTCCCATAATCCCCTGCCATAGTCACCAGTAGCTGGGGCTTGTGGAGGTTGTAGTCCCACATCTGCAGGACTGAAGCTGTGCAGCCTTGACCCGGCAGATGCCAACCCTGGGTCCCCGGATGGCGGGCTACGGCCTCGGTGGATGATGGGAGTTGTAGTCCTACAGCATCTGGGCCCCAAGGCTGAGATTCCTTACCTTAGGCTTTTAGGCTAGGGTGGGGCTGACTCGCCAGGCTATAACCTCCTTCTGGTCCTGCTGGTGTGTGCCTGGCAACAGCTTGGCGTATGGAAATTCAGCCCCATTTCCCCTCCTTGTGTTTCCGGGCCAGGAAAAACTGTGCTTGGTTAAGGTCTCTGCATGCAGACTGCTATTAAATGTACTGGAGGAGGGCCAGGGAGAAGAGTGACCTCCCCAGGGCCTGTTCTGAAATAGCTGCCCCTCTTTTGCCCCTGATTGGCACCCCTGCTTCATTCAAAAGCCTGGAATGGAAAAGTTGGCCCCTCCCCCTGCTTTTTGTGCTGAGGGTGGACTGTGTCACAAGGCGGCTGTGGACCACCCAGTGCCTGCCGGCCGCGGGAATTCTTGCCGAGAGAGAGAAGGCTGGACGTAGGCGGACCTTGCCTTATTCCAGCAAGGCGCTTCTCATGTGGATGAGCAAGAGAGTTCATCCTCTGGATCACAGGACACAGGTCAACAGATGCCTTCAAGCCAAAGGAGACATGATGTCAAAGTTCAAAAAGCATGTGGGTGGGGAACACGGGAGGCTGCCTTCTACTGAGTCAGACCCTTGGTTCATCTAGCTCAGTATTGTCTGCACAGACTGGCAGAAGCTTCTCCAAGGTTGCAGGCAGGAATCTCTCTCAGCCCTCTCTTGGAGATGCTGCCAGAGAAGGAACTTGGAACCTTCTGCTCTTCCCAGAGCAGCTCCATCCCCTGAGCGGAATATCTTACAGCGCTCACACTTCTAGTCTCCCATTCATGTGCAACCAAGGTGGACCCTGCTTAGCTAAGGGGACAAGTCCTTCTGGCTCCCACAAGACTAGCTCTCCTCTCCAGTAATTTGGAGCAGAGCAGTGGTGCGGTGGTGCAGGAAGTGGTGACAGCCAACAACCTGGATGGCTTGAAGAGGCGTTTGGCTAACTTCATGGAGGAGAGGTCTATCAACAGCGACTAGTCGGAGGACTATAGGTCACCTCCAGCCTGAGAGGCAGGTTGCCTCTGAATACCGTTGCAGGGGAGTAACAGCAGGAGAGAAGGCATGCCCTCAACACCTGCCTGTGGGCTTCCAGTGGCATCTGGTGTGCGAAACAGGATGCTGGACTAGATGGGCCTCCTTGGGCCTGATCCAGCAGGGCTGTTCTTAGGTTCTTATGTTTTGCGGGGTGACAGCTCCAGTACTGGTTCCCCAATCCAGATTTTTGTGCTGATGTGTTAATCCTCCGTGGCCACTCAGAGCTGCATCATGGGAGGGAGTGCGACTCCCCTGGGGCAGAGGAGGAACTTGCAGGCTCACTGCCCTTTGGAATTCCCAAGAGCTTTTACTTGTTCACACTTGGGACTCCTACGTCTTGAATAATTTGACCCTTCACTGTTCAGGGATCCTGAGCCTGCCTTGTTGCTCTGTACGTTTAAAACACACCAGTGGGCCGCAGGCTCCTAGCTTTAGACCGGGGTTCTCAATCAGTGGCACTCCAGCTGTTGAAGAACTACAACTCCCATCATCCCCAGTAAAAATAAATTGCGGCTGGGGGGGATGTGAGTTGTAATTTAGCAACATCTGGAGTACCCCTGGTTTGGGAACCCCTGTTCTAGACCATACAAGACTGGAATTGGACTCTGTTTTGGTTGCTTCTGTTTTAGAGTTAAATGAATATGGGTATGCACTGTTACTTGTGAGGGTTTTTTGGAACTTGTGTTGTTGTTTTTTAACTGTGGTCTATATTCTTCTCAGCTGCAACTGTGTAAGTCCTATAGGAACATAGGAAGCTGCCTTCTACTGAGTCAGACCATTGGTCCATCTAGCTCAGTGTTGTCTACACTGACTGGCAGCCGCTCTCCAAGGTAGCAGGCAGGAGCCTCTCTCAGCCCTACCTGGTGATGCTGCCAGGGATTGAACCTGGGACCTTCTGCATGCAAGCATGCAGATGCTCTTCCATTGAGCAGTAGCCTCATCCACTACCTTTGTTCAATGTAAAGGCTTCTGCTGGCAAATTCAGGATTTGAATTCCATAGTCAGCCTCTCCTTCTGCTTGTATCTATTTTGGCTGGTCCCAAATCTTGCACGACTTCGTGAGCTTTGGCCTTGACTTACTTGGGTGAACTGAACTTAGAAATCTTGAGTGTCTTTGTATGTGGAAATGAGTTTATTATTTTTTTTGAAAGTAGCAAATGTAGCATGGCAAATGATGCTAAAGTGGGGAAATGGGCTTTCTTTGTGTGTAGCTGTTGATGCTAATGTTGGAAATTAACATTTGGTAAGGCATGTGCAAGAGCCTAAAGAAAAGGCTTATTTACCCAGTTTGTTTATATGTTCCTGAATTGTGTTTCTAAATGAAACTCGGCTCAAAATGACCCCCCTGCGCTCCTCCCACTGCAGATGTCTAGAATGTAAGCTCATTGGGTCAAGGACATGTCTCTTTTGCTTATCAAACTCTTCAGCACTGTATTTATGGGTGGTGATGATTATTGTACGCATCTTTTGAATTATGATTTAATTAGTAAAGCATAATACAAAAGATGTGTACAGGATTATGCTGATAATAGCTTACATTGCCTGCTTTCTTTTGTCAAAGTATTCTGAATTTGTGCTATAACAAGATTGGTCGTGCCTTCTAGGGATATGAGTATTTTGAGGCTAGCCTTGGCTTTCAGCAACACCATTCCTTTCTCACTTGGCTTCACCCCTGCTGTGGCATCCATCTCTTGTTCGCTTGAGAATACACTCCCCGCTCCCACCCCATCAAAATTTAGAAGAGGGTGGTGTTAGGCTCTGCAAATCTAAGACTGGGCACGTGTTCCAGTCTTAACCTGGCTCTCCCAACATGATTCATTAGGTGTCGACTCTTAGTGACCACACAGATAGATTGTCTCCAGGATAGATTCTCTCCACAACGTGCATGTGCCAGCGATGCATGGGCACGCACAGCACTTCCGGTCACGGAAACAACGGGGCGGCAAGCAGGTACACTAGTGCCCCGCCGGACCATTTGTACTCGGAGCGCTGGAGGGGGAAGCACTGTGTGTGTGTGTGTGTGTGTGTGTGTGTTAAATTCACCCTCCCCCATCTTTAAAGCCGCCCCCACATTCGAACCAGTTCAAACACGGGGGTTCTGAACCGGTTCGGCGTTCTAAGAATAGAACGCTGGCTGAACAGGTTCTGGCACATCCCTAGTGGGAATTGCATCACCTACTGTATATAGAGAAAGTGTATATGCATAACAGTGGGATGCTCCCCCCCCCCAAAAAAAAAAAGATTTCCCCAGGCATCACTAGTGTAGTTTTCCTTCCCCTGCTGCATTGAGTGGCTGGGTTAGATAATCTGTCATGCTCTACAGCAGGGGTGGCCAACAAGGGGTGGTGGAGGGGGGAATTGTTTCTATTTTAAAAACAAGTTGTTCGAGTAAGAACTAATAGGCCTACTTTCCTTTCTCTGTCTCTACAACTGGACTAAATTTGGTTCAAATCGAGGTCCACAAGTTAGATCTCTTGCACCTCAAATGTTCACATGTCTGCCATCTTGAATCAGGGTGGATGACATCATCACAGGCTATGCCATTGAGTGTCACTCACTGCAACTGTACCAGATTTGGTTCAAATTGGTTAGACAGTTCACAAACTAGCCCGCTTGTGCCTCAGATGTTAACACGGCCACCATCTTGAACTGGAGTAGATGGCATCATCATACACCACGCCATTAGGGCACCCCATGTGTCCTTACAGCTGTAGCAAATTTGGTTCAAATCGGTTAGGTGGTTCACAAGTTAGCCCAGTTGTGCCTCAAAAGTGTATGCATCCACTATCTTGCGTCAGGGTGGATGACATCATCACAAACTATGCTGCTGAGGTGTCCCTACAACTGTACCCAGTTTGGTTCATATTGGTCTAGGTGTTGTGAAGTTGATGGGGGAACAGACAGAATGCCGAGTGATCTCATAAGCCTACTGGAAAGTAGGCTTTTAAAAAAAGGGTCAGCTAGAGCAGGAATGGCCAACTCTCCAGATGTTGCTAGACTACTACTTCCATCATCCCCTGATGCAGTAAAATTAGGACCAACAAAAGGAAGTTATTTTTCACAGGGCGCATAATTAATCTATGGAATTCTCTGCCATGGGATGTGGTGATGACCACTAGTTTGGATGGCTTTAAAAGGGGCTTAGACAAATTCATGGAAGAAAGGTCTATCAATAGCTACTAGTATGGTGGTTATAAGCCACCTCCAGCCTCGGAGGCAAGATGCCTGTAAATACTTGCAAGGGAGTAACAGCATAGTTGCAGGGGAGCAACAGCAGGAGAGAGGGCATCCTCTCCCCTCTTGCCTGTGGGCTTCCCAGAGGCATCTGGTGGGCCACTGTGGGTAGCAGGGTGCTGGACTAGATGGGTCTTGGCACTGATCCAGCAGCGGGGTTCTTATGTTCTTGGGATCTCACAGTACTCACACAATTTGGCCACCACAAGACCAGCTCTCCTTGACGTCACTCAGCTGGATGGACCAACAGTTTGATTTGGGGGTAAGACAGCTCTCTGTGTTTCCTGTGCTCTGCCATTGAGCTGTGGGCCTTCCTGCGATGGATATTCTTGGGCTGCTTCTTGTATATTTTTAGTGGGGCTGAGTGGCGTAACTTGATAGTGCCCGCACTTGAAGTGTCTAAGTGCTTAATGCCTCTGGTTAAACCGGCTTTGAATTCTGCACTGACTGACCATGGCTTGACTAGTAGATAAGCCTTTGGGAAGCCCTGAGTTTGGAGGGTTGTGCTGCTTCCCTTGGAAGCTGGTATCGGAAGTCCTGTCAAAGCAGTCCAGGAATTCCAGCATACCAATATTTCAGGAATTCCAGCACACGCTTGGAAGCTGTCGCAGGTCATTAAGGTCACTTTGGCATTCTGGGAGAGGACTTAACCACAGAAGAGGTTAGCAGAGAGAGCTTGGCCCTGGAACATTAAGGAACAAGTGTCTTGAAAACCTGAAGAGTGTGGATCCCTCACTCCTGGGAAACCATAACTCATGCCTAGATCAGCTTCTGGGTTCAGGGGTTAGACTTAGGGCCATAAGAAACTGACTGAGTCAGACCTGTGGTCTTTCGGGTCTTCCACCCAGGTGTTCTCAACCTTTTTTGGGTCCTCAGATCTTGCTGGACTACAGTTCCCATAATCCCTACCATAATGGTTTGGGCATGGGGGCTGGGGGTGATGGGGATTGTAATCCAACAACATCTGAGGGCTCAAGGTTGTGAACCTGGATGCGTGCCCCTGATACACTAGGCCTGCAGTAATGGGAGCAGGTGTTTTTCCTCTTTTCTTTGCCCCCCAGATGTTTTTGGCTGGCCACTGCATGAGGCAGGGATGCTAGCCTAATCCAGCAGGGCTTTTCTTCTGTTCTCAACATCTGTTCTACACTGACTGTTAGTAATGGGACACAGAGGGGGATATTTTCCCTGCCCGAACTGGAGGTGCCAGAATTTGGACCTGGGACATTTTGCCTGCAAAGTATGTACCACCCCGCAGTGGCTGTTGCCTCCTCTGTATGCATGGTTGTGGCTTCTTGGTGCCTCTTATTTTGGAAAATGAATGCCGGCAGATTCTGTACTCCGCAGGGCTTTGTGTAGAGAGCGCCTTGGCTAGGTTTGTTCTTCCTTTCCACTTTAACGGGATCATCTGTGCAGAGCTCAAAGTGAGTGTAGAGCTTCCTCAATCCAATCTTGCTGCATATTCCAGTCTCTGATTTGCCCCTTAAACATGCAGATATATCAGGGCTGGGCAAACTTGGCCCTCTAGATGTTGTTGAACTACAACTCCCATCATCCCCAGCCACATTCTGGCTGGGGATGATGGGAGTTGTAGTCCAACAACATCTAGAGCAGAGGTTCTCAATGTTGGGTCTCCAGATGTTATTGGACTTCAGCTCCCATAATCCCCTGCCCCAGTGGCCTTTGGCTGGTGATTATGGGAGCTGAAGTCCAATAACATCTGGGGACCCAACGTTGAGAATCCCTGATCTCGAGGGCCAAGTGTACCCAGCCCTGAAATACATGAAGCTGAAGGGCACTAAGTGTTTGGTATCCTAGGATCACTTGAAGAAACAAATGCCGAAAGTACCAAAGGCATGAGCTGGGGAGTTTTCTTCGGTGGATCTGGTTGGAGCCTGATGGACTGTTTGTCCGGAAGTTGCCCTGAGCTAGCTGTGTTGTGGACTGGGAAGCCCATTCAGTTCTCTGAGGGTGGACAGGTTGATGCCACATATTGCAGTAGTTTTCAAGCGGTGCTCTCTGGTTCTTTAATTCCTCAGAAGCCTGTCCAGGTTTTCTCAACGAGATCTGGAATGGGAGATATGCTTTCCTAAAGGTGTGCCTACCCACTGCTACTGTGTGCAGTCGCAGAAGACTGATGAGCATACTTTAGGCCAGTGGTTCTTGGATACAGAGTCCCTGAATGCTGTTGGACTACAACTCCCATCATCCCCTGCCACAATGGCCAAATGTGGTTGTGCCAAGCGATGATGGGAGTCTGGGCACCTAACATGGAGAACTGCTGCTTTAGGCCAGGGCTGTGCAACTTTGATCCTTCTGCAGATGATGGACCACAACTCCCATCATCCCTTGTGTCTGGAGATGATGGGAGATGTAGTCCAAAAGCAGCTGGAGTGGTGCAGCCCTGCTTTAGGCCATGCTTGTGGGTCAACAGTGAGGCCTAACTGTTGGGCACAGACCCAGGGCACAGGTCTGACCAGTGCCCTGTGTGAGCTGAGAGGGCACTCTAGGACATGAATTCTCAATGTTGGGTTCCCAGATGTTATTGGACTTCAACTCCCATAATCCCCTGCCCCAGTGGCCTTTGGTTGGGGATTATGGGAGTTGAAGTCCAACAGTATCTGGGGACCCAAGGTTGAGAACCCCTGCTCTAGAACACTTCCCAGAATCCTCTGCCACAAGCTGGGCACTGTATCAGACTAAGGGAAGATTCTCTGCATACGAGTTGATGCAGAAAGGATTCCCTGAAGGCCAAGAAAACTTGGGGAAATGCTGCATTTGTGCTCGGCATCTCACGAGAAACGTTTTAGACTATGAAACCTCTGTGTGTGTGTGTGTGTGTGTGTGTGTGAGAGAGAGAGAGAGAGAGAGAGAGAGAGAGAGAGAGAAAGAGAGAGAGAAAATTCAAGGGGTTTGCAGCTTATCGGGACTGTGGGGGTCTTGGGGAAGGTGGTGTTTCCCACTGAGGGCAGGAAGGGCCTCAATAATAAGCCGGGTTATAAATCTGCTGCTTGCCCTGCCGGCCAGATGCGTCTCACTCCACATGACTGATGGGAAACATTTGGTGCTTTCAGATGACTTGGAAAAGCTGTTGGCCTATTTTGTGGCAGAGGAGGATGAAGGGGCGAGCTTGGCTGCCGGGTATCTTCATGTAGATTTCTCGGGCTGTGAAGATGAAGTTGAGTGCCCGTGCATTAGAGGAAACTCTGTGTTTAAAATATCCATCTTCCACCCCTCCTGCACACTGCTGTTCAGGGCGACTTATAGTAAAAGATAAAAGCCCAACATCCACAGTAAAATAACAAAAGTCAATAAAACATGATAAATCCTAAAACACAATAAAAGATGGAACAAGATGAAGCAGGGTTGAAACTAATTAACACCAGAAACTCAATTACACTCAGGTTTTTTTAAAAGCTTCTTTGAAAAGGCGAGTTTGTAAATTAAAAAAAACAAAACACCAATCAAGGATAGAGCTGATGAAGACCTTGTGGGAGGGCATTCCAAAGACAGGGGGCCACTACTGAGAAAGCTCTGTCCATGGTCCCCGCTGACCGGATTTGTGTCAGTGGCGAGGCAGAGAGAAGGGCTTGCTAATCCACATGTCTTCGACTGCATGCGCACGTAACGTGGAACCGCGGGTTCCACTCCCCCTCCCACCCGTCCGAATTCGGGCTTAATGGAGAGCTCCCTCTCTGCAATCAGCAAGACTGCAGAGATGAATGGGGACTGGTTGCCTGAGCTTCCTCCTTCACTAAAGGACAGCCCCTGCAGCCAACGGCACCTGGAGCGAAGGAGGAGCTTCCTCTCTCAAACTCTGGTTGCCGCACAGCGAGACTGTTGAGTGCCGCGTTGGGAAGTAATGCTGGTAACGCTAAACCGGAGGTACAGGCAGCAAAACACACTACAGACCAAAGGTACAAATTGACCTGGGGAAGGAAGCCATGGGTTTCTTGCACTCAATTGGATGTACTCAGATTTTAACTGGAGGCCCCTTCACCTCCCGTTTCATTTTACGTGCAAATGTGGCCTCTCTTTCACTTCCTCCCTTTCCACCCCCCCCCCCAGGTTTGGCAACATGCAGATATTGTAGTCCGATTCAGACGTTATTCTGTATGAGTGTACATATGTCTGTACACTTGTTCACATGTTTGTGTGAATGACTGTAACACCTGTGTTCATTTTAAAAGTGAGCCTGGATACAGGCCCTTCAATAGCAGGGAACAGATAGGAAGTGTACTTGTGTACTTCAGCATAACATGTGAATGACTTTGCCTGCGTACAGATCTCTGCCCGTTTACACGGTACACTTGTACGAGTGTTGAACGTAACATGTGAATGGGCCTCATGTTTACAATGGAAGCAGTATTATTTGCAGAGCTAGGCGTAACCTGCTTTCAGGCTCTTTTTCTCAGGCTTTGGGGTTGTCTGGTGTCTTAAAAATAAAATAAAAACCCTGAAGAGGCTAACATCTTGAAGCCTGAGCAAGATAAATGGATACTCGTCAGTTTAGTCAGGAGGGGCGCACTGGGTCAATGCAAACAATTAAGAACCTTCCTTAATGTCTTAATCAACCGGATTGCTTCTACAAGCTGATGCCTTGCAGATGTTGGACTGTTTCTTTGTGGGTGGGGGAGGGAGAGAGAGAATATGATGATGGGTTGGTTTTTCCCCGCTGGGTTAGGGCTTTCAGTTTTCTAGATGGAAGAAACTGCTTTAATGTCTTACACACCTGATTTTTACACAAGCGGATCCAACCCACCAGGAATCTTTCCTCTGGACCAGGATTCTCTGTTCTGGGTCCCCAGCTGTTCTTTCTTCTTCTTCTTTTTTTGCATTTATATACCCCCTTTCGTTAAAAAGATAGCCCCAAGGCGGTTTACAAAAGTTTAAAACATACAATAAAAACATCATGCTAAAAGTATAAAAACATATAGAAACAGGCATAAAACAATACAAAAGATAAAAACACCCAGAAGCAGCAGTAAAAACGATTATGTAAAAGCCTGGGTAAAAAGCCAAGTCTTTACAAGCTTTCTAAAAGCCTTGATGGAGTCCGAGGAACGGATGGCCACTGGGAGAGCATTCCAGAGTCTGGGGGCAGCAACAGAGAAGGCCCTGTCCCGAGTGCACGACAGCCGGGCCTCTCTCATTGTCGGCACCCAGAGCAGGGCCCCCTCAGATGTCCTCGTCAAGCGGGCAGCAACCCTTGGGAGCAGGCAGTCCCTCAAATACCCCGGTTCTTGGACTACAACTCCCATCACCTCCTGCCACATTGCTCATTGTCCATTGTGGCTGGGGTTGATGGGGATTGTAGTCCAGCAACAGCTGGTAACCTAGGATTGTGAAGCCTTGAACTACTGGGTTCACATGGGAGCAGGTGGTCGTTCAGATACCCAGGTCTCGTTCTAGAGCACCATAGTTTAACAATCAGTACTTCTGATTGTTCCTTGAGATGAACTAGGAAGTGGTGAAGCTGCTGTTACTGCAAATATGTATATACCGCTTTCCATAAAAGCTCTCAAAGTAGCTTACACAGAAAAATAAGATGGTTCCCTGTCCCCAAAGGGCTCGCAATCTAAACATAAATAAGGTAGTCACCAACAATAGCCACTGGAGGGATGCTGTGCTGGGGTTGGATAAGGCCAGTTGCTCTCCCCCTGTTAAATGTAAGAGCATAACCTCTTTAAAAAGGCGCCTCTTTGCTCAGTCAGCAGGGGTGTCAACAGTAGTAAGAGGTGTTTAGTTTATTGCTGCTGTATTTTGGACCCGTTGAAGTTCACACGGGCTGTTCCTTGGATCTTTGCTTAGAAAGTTAGCAGCTGGTTTCCAGACAATGAAAACGCAGAGCGAATGCGACAATCAAAGTCTTATTTGACTTTGATTTTTGACTTGTTTGGCTTTCTTTGATGCAAGATCTCTCCTAGCTCTTGGTGGTACCAGGTAGTAGTGGCCAGTACCAGCAGCGCAGGGGGCTGCTCAATGGTTTCCTCCCACTTGCCTCTCCCTGCCGCGGCTGCCTGGTTCTGCCACCCCTCCCCGGCTGCTGTGTGAACCCCAGGCATGCAGGCTGCTCATTGGCCCCGTCCTCAAAGCTGGTGCATGAGCAGCCTGCTGACCTGGGATTAACGCAGGGGAGGCGAGGCAGCACAAGGCAGCCGGGAGAGGCGAATGTGAGCGGAAAACACCTGTGGCTTGTTTAGCTACATAGGAAGCTGCCATATACTGAGTCAGACCATAGGGCCATCTAGCTCAGTATTGCCTTCACAGACTGGCAGCGGCTTCTCCAAGGTTCCAGGTCGGAGTCTCTCCCAGCCCTATCTGGAGATGCCACCAGGGAGGGAACTTGAAACCTTCTGCATACAATCATGCAGGTGTTCTTCACAGAGCAGCCCCATCCTCTGAGGGGAATATCTTACAGTGCTCACACATGTAGTCTCCCGTTCAAATGCAAAGTAGGGTGGAGCCTGCTTAGCAAAGGCGACAATTCATGCTTTCTATCACAAGACCCGCTTTCCTCCCCTCTTGCTCCGCCGGTACAGGCTGCAGGTGGTTCCAGGTAACCAATACTATATTCAGAAAATGGGTTGGAAATAAACCTTGGCAGTTGTCGAAGAAGCAACACATTGTGGCAGGGGATGATGGGAGCTGGAGTACAAGAGCTGGAGAGCCTCAGCTTGGCCACCCCTGGTGGTCAACCATTTCCCTCGGTGCTGGTTCCCCACTGAAATTCACCTCCCTAAAGCTGCTGTTGGTCTTTGAAAAGGCGCTTTCCCGTAAATGGATCTGTAAAAGGCAACTTTTAATAAGAATGCCTTGCTTACAGATGGATTTCTCGTGGATTGTTCCTGAAAAATCCTGCCTAGACGCTGAATCCTGAAAAATGTTTTCCATGCAGTTGCTTCCATGGGAACATTCCAGCAGTTTTGGATGGAGACAAACGTGACTTCGGGAGAGGCCATTTGTAAAGCAAGGGTAACCTTGAAATGCAAACAAACCAGGACTTGTGAATGAACCATCATACCTTTCACTGGCCTTCGACTTCCCGTCACTTGTGCATTTCAGATAACTCCTCAAATGCAGGCACTTCTCAGCTGCATGGACCTCTTGGTCCAAAGCTCTTCCTGGAATCATTGCAACCCTCATTTGGCTCGCCTCTTCCGTTAGAGGCAGCAAGAATTCGTGTCTCCAGCCAGATGGTAAATTGGGATCCTTCCATCACGAAATCTGGCCCTCTTCAGATCTGAAACACTTCCTATTTTTAGGCCAGAAGGCTTTTTTAAAAAAAAAAATGCAGTTGCTGCTCCTACATATTCTGCCTGCTCATGTCTGTGTGTTGGGAGGGAGGAGAGAAAAAAAGAAACTGCGTAGCATGTAAGATCAGGTATACTGGAAGCAAATTATTCTAGTTGTGTTTCTTTCCTGTACGTAGGAAGCTGCCTTCTACTGAGTCAGACCATTGGTCTACCTAGCCCAGTATTGCCTACACAGACTGGCAGTGGCTCCTCCAATGTTGCAGGCAGGTGTCTCTCCCAGGGAGAGAACCCATCCCCTCAGGGGAAGATCTTATAGAGCTCACACGTCATCTCCCATTCTAATGTAAACCAGGGTGGTCCTTGCTTAGCAAAGGGGACATTTCATACTTGCTACCACAAGACGGCTATTGATGGCTACTAGTCGGAGGGCTGTAGGCCACCTCCAGCCTCGGGGGCGGGGTGCCTCTGGGTACCAGTTGCAGGGGAGTAACAGCAGGAGAGAGGGCATGCCCTCAACTTCTGCCTGTGGCTTCCAGGAGCATCTGGTGGGCCACTGTGCAAAACGGGATGCTGGACTAGATGGGCCTCCTTGGGCCTGATCCAGCAGGGCTGTTCTTATGTTCTTATGTTCTAAGACCAGATCTCCTCCCACAAGCTTTACATACAGGCCTTGGCAAATTTTATTTGCATCTAGGAGCCAGGCCCCAAACATTAGGAGCCAGACAATGGATACTTGACAACATTACTGGGCTTGGTGACTGACATTGTGGACGGGGAAGGCACATGGGCTTCTCTTTACCCCCTTTACAAGTAGCATACTTGGAACAGACACAAGCCTGCCAAATAAAGGCTTTATTCAATTACTCTGACTAACGCAGTCCAGGCTCCACAGTTAAATTTCTAGCCACCAAGGCCCCCTGGCACCCAGGATTTGTCAAGCCCTTCCTTAATATGCTTCATATTTTGCACCAGTTTTAAAAACTGGCTGTCTTCTCATCCAGTGATAGGATAAGATAAAAATGGGTACTGAGATCTTGAGTGTTTTTTTTTTTAAGCTTTTCAAACTTACCTTTCTTTTTAAATAACTGTTATAACTATTGATTTGACTTACTCCATTAGAAGATGTATATATCACTCTACTTCCTACACTTGGGGCAGTTACATCAAAAATGTTCCAAAAGTGAACAATGAGAAACATTCAAAATGAAACCAGCATTGTGCAGAAGGCGAAGTACAGTTCAGCAGCCGGTAGAAACTGTCTCCTGAATAATTTTATGCCATGTTATAGGCCAGCAAAAGAGGGCTGTTCCAGTGACCTTCTGCAAGGTTGTGATGGAAAAAACTTGTCGGAGCAGGCAGTTCTTATATATGCCTTAATATCCAGCCATATCTAACTTTCCTGAAATTGACACACTCACCTTTCGGATTAATCATGGTTGCATGTTGTGGAAGCAAAAATGCTGCATGCTTTTAACTTACATCATTTTTATCCCTCTCTTCCTCCAGTAAGCTCAGGGAGACTTACATATTCCCCCCTCCCCTCAGTTTTATTTTCACAACAACCCAACGAGGTAGGTTAAACTGAGAATGAATAGACCAAGATCACCCAGTGAGATTCATGGCCGAATGGGGGTTTGAACCTGGGTCTCCCCACCCCCTAGTCCAACACTAACCACTACACGAAGCTGAGTCTCTATTATTGGCACCAGTTTTCAAGGGCTCTCCATTCTTCAGGACTTCTTTTGTTTGCAAAAGTTTCTAGCCCTTCTGGGGGCAAAGATGCATTTGGAAATATAAGAGCCATGCCTGCTAAAATACCAGGTGTGTGGGGGCAGCAGGGCTACATAAGATTTCTGGTGTTCAGGGAATGAGGCATTGGTGCCCTGCCTGATTCCTTGTCCCTCACTGGGTTTACTGCCTGCAGAATAGTTTATCAAAATAAAATCATGGTATATTTGCATAATATACGCAAGGCAGCAGAATTTGAGTTGCTCTGGTGCAGAATGTTGTTGTCTAAGCCCAAAACCGTTTTGCTAGTGGACACTTGAAGTTGTAGAATGTACTAAGCTAGTATTTCTCAAAGATCATAAAATCACATCCTCCTCCTAAAAATCAGTTAGTGCTGCCTGCCTTGAACTGGAAATCAGTCCCTCTGCCGAGGCCTATACAGTGGTTTATCTGCCATCCACTAAACTATCTCTGGTTGCTCTCCCCTCTCTTCCCCCCACCCTACTTTATCTGTGACCTGAAGTTGGAGGGGCTTTGCTTTGCACTCCACCCTCAGGCCAGTACCTTTGGGGTCAAAACCAGTTCATAGTTTGGCGAGAAAGATGTTGGTGCATCAAGACACCTTCCGCTTCCTTAACTTAGTTGCTTTGCATAATTCTTCTAAGACCAGATTTTCCAAAGATGTTTTGGTGGACTGGAAAAGAACAGGCAAATGGAATAGGAAATGCTCTGCACAGTGATGGTCTTGCAGAGTCCTTGGGAAATCCAGTTGGCCGAAATGCATCAGCCAGCCCTTGAACTGGGGGTCACTGCAGAGCGTAGAACTCTGACAGCCGCAGGAAGCAGGGAATGACCAGGGTGTTTGTGTGGATTCCTCCGTCTTCCCGAATTGCACTGGAGCATAACGAAGTGTCTGGCAGACTGGACTTGATATACAGAGAGAGATGAGGAGCTGCTTTTATACCGAATTGGACTAAGGAGGAGCAAGACCTGTCCTGCAATTGCTCTGCGGCTGTGACATGACACCCACCCCCCCCCCCCCGATGAGATTGGATCAGAGCTGTTCTGCTCTTGTGGCTTTCCGGAGTGGAGTACAAAACTCCTCTCTTCCAGAATGCTGCTGGCTGTTGAGTGGGTACTCTGGCCCCCTGGTACTGCGGAGATCTTGCTGTGCCTATCGATTCTGGTTCATGATACAGCATGCTCACTGTGGTGTGTTTTTGTTTGTTTTGCTAAGCTGCCGGGAGCCTGGCTGAGAAGCAAAGGGCCATTTATTCAAATAACCTGGACGCAGCCCTGCCTGCCCTCACCTGGTAAGGGCTGTCAAAGATGCTGAGGAGAGGTCCTTCCCATCGCAGGTGGCCTAAGCTCCTTTCCTTGGAGACTCCTGGGGTCTTCTACATAGTCCATGCATCAGGCCCACAAATCTGGCCATTGAAAGCATCTCTGGATGAATGCAACTAGCGAGTTTTGGCCATGTCCACCCACTGGAGATGGAGGGGGAAAGGGGGCAGCATTGTTGCACTTACTGCTTTCTCTGTGCTATAAGATCTCTGTGCTCTGAGATATAACTGGAGTAAACCTGCAGTCCTCTTTGCACTGAACAAAGGGTTTAGAGCAGGCCTGCTCAACTTTGGCCTGCCCAGCTGTTTTTGGACTACAACTCCCATAATTCTCAACCACAGTGGCCAATAGCTAGGGATTATGGGAGTTGTAGGCCAACATCTGCAGGAGGGCCGAAGTTGAGCAGCCCTGGTTTAGAGTAACAATGAACAAATAGTTGTACTCTCTCCTTGGAATAATCTTGGGAGAACATTCCTGCCGATTTTCCTGTCATAGGAACATAGGAAGCTGCCATATACTGAGTCAGACCATTGGCCCATCTAGCTCAGTATTATCTACACTAGGGATTCTCAACGTTGGGTCCCCAGATGTTATTGGACTTCAACTCCCATAATCCCCAACCAAAGGCCACTGGGGCTGGGGATTATGGGAGTTGAAGTCCAATAACATCTGGGGACCCAACCGTTGAGAATCCCTGGTCTACACTGATTGGCAGCAGCTTCTCCAAAGTTGCAGGCAGGAGTCTCTCTCCCAGCCCTTTCTTGGAGATGCTGCCAGGGAGGGAACTTGGAACCTTCTGCTCTTCCCAGAGTGGCTCCATCCCCTGAGTGGAATCTCTTCCAGTGCTCACACTTCTAGTCTCCCATTCATATGCAAGCGGGGTGGACCCTGCTTAGCTAAGGGGACCAGTCATGCTTGCTACCACAAGACCAGCTCTCCCGTCCATCCATTTGGCAACATCCATAAAGTGTTGTTGTTTTTGTGTGTTAAGAGCTTTGAAAACACCATTGCAAATTTGACCGCTGCAGGTCCAATGGCCAGGAAAATAAAAGCATGATAATGCACTAGAAGCGTGCAGTGCGATTGCCTGTTTTCCATCTCTCGTCGCAGAGACCTTGTCAAAAATCACGGTGAGCGTTGATCCCACTGCAGCTGATACCGATCTCCCCAGCTGACCTGTGGACAACCGTGCCTTGCTCTCCTTATCCCATATACCCTCATACCACGGAATAGCCTTTCCCATGACTTCTTCAGTCATCTGAAGATCTCCTGCTCCCTTAAGTGGCTCCACGCGTCCTTCCCTGCTGCCTCTTAGGTCTAGAATCCCTTCCAGCACACCTTTGTGATGATGCCTCTCTCGGTTCCTTCAAATCCCATCTCAAAGTCCACTTTTCCCCACAAGCCAAAGGCTCCAATTCCTTTGAAAACCCCTAATGGCAGTGGGGTGGCCAACTAGAGTCTCTCCAGCTGTTGCTGGACTACAACTCCCATCACCCCTACTACAGTTTATTGCAGTTGGGGTTGATGGGAGTTGTAGTCCAGCAACAGCTGGAACATAGGAAGTTGCCATATACTGAGTCAAACCATAGGTCTCTCTAGCCCAGTATTGTCTACCCAGACTGGCAGCGGCTTCTCCCAGGTTAAGAGTGTCAGTTGGTGACCCTTGCCCTATTGAAGAAGTCCAAGGCTGGAGCCCTATGCATGCTTACCTGGGAGTAAGCCCCACTGAACACAGTAGGGCTTACTTCTGAGTAAGCATGCATAGAATCACACTGTGAAGTATGAGAGATGGAACTGTATAATACCTTCCCTTTTCTTTCTGTGTCTCCCTCCACACCTTTTCCTCTGCCTCCCCTATATCACATCTTAAGACTGTAATGTCTTAAGATGGACCTGCCTCTTTTCCTTCTGTTTCCTTCTTCAGTTGGGAGAAGAGCTGTTCGGGTGGTAGCAAACATGACTTGTCCCCTTAGCTAAGCAGGGTCCATCCTGCTTGCATATGAATGGGAGACTAGAAGTGTGAGCACTTCAAGATATTCCACTCAGGGGATGGAGCCACTCTGGGAAGAGCAGAAAGTTCCAAGTTCCCTCCCTGGCACCATCTCCAGGATAGGGCTGAGAGAGATTCCTGCCTGCAACCTTGGAGAAGCCGCTGCCAGTCTGTGTAGACAATACTGAGCTAGATGGACCAAGGGTCTGACTCAGTATATGGCAGCTTCCTATGTCCTTGGTTACCATGCACAGTAGCCCTATTCCAAGATTATGTTCTACCTGTGTTCACATATTTATGGGAATGACTGTACCCGTGTTCATTTTAAAAGTGAACCTGGGTGCAGGCTGCACAGACACAGGATACAGAGATAGGACATGTGCTCCTGTATCTGCATTCAACATAACCTAGGAAGCTGCCTTATACAGAGTCAGGCCATTGCTCCATCTGGCTCAGTATTGTTTACACTGACTGGCAGCAGCTTCTCCAGAGTTGCAGGCAGGAGTCTCTCTCCCAGCCCTTTCTTGGAGATTCTGCCAGGGAGGGGAACTTGGAACCTTCTGCCTGCAGGTGCATCTGAATCACTGTACCTGCCTACAGCTCTGTACTGGTGTATGCTGCACACAGATTGTATGAGTGCTGAACATAAGGTGTGAAAACACTAGTGGTGACGCTGTATGAATAATAGCAAAGGGAAAAGGGCAGGGACCCAAAACAGCAGTGAAAGAGAAAGGGGCGGGGGGTGGACTCGGAAAAAGTGGAGAGCGATTTTGTAGGAGAGCAGATCAATCCCACACATCAACCTGCACCTTTTGGGAGACGGCCGCCTCTCTCTTGTTCACGGCTATATTAATAACCAGCCACACAGCAGGCACTGGAGCACTCCGCTACGGCCTCTTTGAATTGCGTCTCTGAGAAAGGGGTGTGGCGCTCTGGCAGGCTGATCTTTGGAGTGCAACGTTGCCCGGTCAACTGGGGCCACTTGCTTTCTTGTGCCGCTTGGGCTCCTTTCTGGTAGGAACATAGGCAGCTGCCATATACTGAGTCAGACCATTGGTCTGTCTAGCTGAGGATTGTCTACCCAGACTGGCAGTGGCTTCTCCAAGGTTGCAGGCAGGAATCTCTCCCAGCTCTATCTTGGAGATGCTGCCAGGGAGGGAACTTGGAACCTTCTGCATCCATGCAAGCAGGCAGATGGTCTGCCCTGAGTGGCCCCATCCCCCTCAGGGGAATCTTCCAATGCTCACACATCAAGTCTCCCATTCAGATGCAACCAGGGTGGACCCGGCTTAGCTAAGGGGACCACTCGTGCTTGCTACCACCAGACCAGCTCTGTTTCCGCTGTTCTCAGATCAAAACATTTTTGCTTGCAAGGAACGTGGCCAGAAATGTCTTTCCAAATTCCCGGTGGGGGGAGAGGCACCGGATGCGGAAGCTGTCAGGACACCAGAGATCAGATTAACAGGGAACAGCTCAGCCTCGGGAGGGTGAGGGATGCAACCTGGGGCCGAGACACATGCCTGTCTCCTTTCTTGCACCTGCAGCTGAGTGGTCTCGAGGCTGGGAGCCTTTGAGCACTGCTACCCATGAGAAAACAAACCCGACCCTGTGTCTACTCTGCCCACTCAGTGAAGAGAACTCACTTCTTAATGCGGCTGCCTCTTGGTGTCAGCCTCTGCCATCCTGACACATTGCGCCCTGCTTTGCTGGAGGCTTGTCCCGTGAATTCTTGATGTGTGGTTCGTTTTTGTTTGGAGGCAGCATTTTTGGAAAAAGAACTGTCTGTGTGGCTTAATCGTAAACAGTGCTGGTGACCTGACCCCCCAGGCGAGAGGGATTGTGCTTCAGGACGAAGTTGAGCTTGATCTTTAAACGGGAGCATGTGTTTGTTTCTTTAAACTGGAGCACGGGCTTCTCTATCGAAGGGCACAAATGTTTAGGAAATGGTCTTTTCTATCATGGCTGCTGTATACTGGAGGCCCTTGTTATCTGTGGATCCACAGATTGCAGTTTCGTGTATCCACGGTCGGGTCTTAGAGACCCGGTTTCCATATCCGTGGGTAGTAAAATAGGTGACGTTTGCCTATCGGTGTCCTCTCTAATTTTTTTCATCTCTCTGTGGGATGTGTTTTGTTTTGGGTGGCAGTATCAAGGCAGTGCATTCCGAGTGGGGCCTTCCTGACTCAACCTGAGCAGGATCGAAAATTAACTGAGCGGACATTAAAACAAACAAACATGTGAACCCGTGCACATGCGCACACCATAGAGGGAATACTGCTGTGATTCCTGGGCACCAGAAGTGATTTCCAGTGTCATTTCTGGCCCAGAGGCAGCACAAATTTTGTGGCTCTAAAATAAAAATCACGATTTTTTTTTGGCAAAAAGAGAGAGAGAGAGAGAGAGAGAGAGAGAGAATGAGAGAGAGGATTTGGGGCTGGGGTGTGTGTACTGCTGGACAGCAAGGTACAGTGATTTATTCCTCTTATTTCTGCCCCCCTTTTTTATCTTTTGGGGAGAGGGGGGTCAGGAACCTAACCCCTGGATTCCCATAGGAGTAAGTTTACTTTACTGCGGTTTCTGTACTTGTGGTTGTAGGTGAGAACAGGAAACCCCACAAGTAAAGAGGGCCTCCTGTACTGTGAATTCTTCCATCTAGTTCTCTGCCTGGATGATGTGGGGTTACATGGGGCTGTGTTTAAAAAAGTGTTTGGAAACTTCAGTGGCTGCATCGGCAGTGTTTGGGACACACACTGTGCTGCTTTTGTTCCCTGCTAACTGGGCAAAGAGGCACCTTTAAAAAAAGTGGTGGTTCTCTTTATTGAGCAGGGGGAGAGCAGCTGGCCCTATCCATCCCCAGCACAGCATCCCTCCAGTGATTGTTGCTGATGATTATTTTATGTTTCTTTTTTAGATTGTGAGCCCTTTGGGGACAGGGAGCCATCTAATTGATTGATTGATTGATTGATTCTCGATGTAAACTACTTTGGAAACGTTTGTTGAAAAGCAGTATATAAATAGTAGTAGTAATAGTAGTAGTTTTGTTCCCTCTCCACTCGCTTCCAGTGCATTTCTGAGCCCAGTCAAAAGTGCTGATGATTGCATTTGGATCCCTACAGGAGGGTTACTCAACTTCGACCCTCCTGCACTTGTTGGCCTACAACTGCCATAATCCCTGACTATAGTGGCTGGGGGTGATGGGAATTGTGGTCCAGCAGGCTGGGAACTGCTGTCTTACATGGAACATAGGAACATAGGAAGCTGCCATATACTGAGTCAGACCATTGGTCCATCGAGCTCACTATTGTCTTCACAGACTGGCAGCGGCTTCTCCAAAGTTGCAGGCAGGAGTCTCTCTTAGCCCTCTCTTGGAGATGCTGCCAGGGAGGGAACTTGGAGCCTAGATGCTCTTCCCAGAGCAGCTCCATCCCCTGAGGGGAATATCTTACAGCGCTCACACTTCTAGTCTCCCTTTTGTATGCAACCAGGGTGGATCCTGCTTAGCTTACGGGGACAAGTCATGCTTGTTACCACAAGACCAGCTCTCTTCCCCGCGAACCTGCCCATGACCTTTGCTCCTCCGCGGAGGCCCTATTTCACGTTCCTTTGCTGTTTGAGATGGGATGAATGTCCATAACGAACAGGGCCTTCATGGCTGTGGCAACCAAACTTAGAAATGACCTCTGTAAAGAGACATGCCTGGCTTCCCAACTGCTGAAAGAACAGCACAGGCTATATTGTGAGATGGGTTTCCTCTACTAACTGAGCAAAGAGGCACCTTTTTAAAAGTGGTGGTTCTCTTTATTGAGCTGAGGGAGAGCAACTGGCCCTATCCGGCCCCAGCACAGCATCCCTCCAGTGGTTGTTGCTGGTGTCTATCTTATGTTTCTTGTATGATTGTGAGCCCTTTGGGGACAGGGATCCAACTTCATTTATTTTTATTTCTCTATCTAATCCGCTCTGGGAACTTTTGTTGAAAAGCGGTATATATTCCTCATCGTCAGAGGCAAGATGCCTCCAAATACCAGTTGCAAGAGAGAGGGCAAGCCCTTACCTCTTGCCTATGGGCTTCTCAGAGGCATCTGGTGGGCCACTGTGGGAAACAGGATGCTGCACTAGATGGGCTTTGGGCCTGATCCAGCAGGACTGTTCATATGACTTAACCTATTTTGTTATGTTTTGTAGAATGGGGGGGGTGTCTATAAATGTTCGTAGTAGTAGTTTCAAAAGCTCTCTAAAGTGGGGTTATCTTTTTAACGAAAGGCGGTATATAAATGCATAAATAAATAAATAAATAAATAAATAAATTGGTATTGTCAAAACTCTCTTTGCTTTTCTTTATTGTGAGGTCTCAATATATACATTGATATATTCATGGTGTGTGTGTGTGTGTGTGTGTGTGTACGTACCAGGGATAGAACTTGGGACCTTCTGCATGCAGGTGCGCTTCCCAGAGTGGCTCCATCCCCTAAGGGGAATATCTTACAGTACTCACACATGTAGTCTCCCTTTCATATGCAACCAGGGTGGACCCTGCTTAGCAAAGCGGACAGTTCATCTGCCCCCACAAGACCAGCTCTCCTGTTTTGCTAAGGCCAAAGTGATCTTGTTAGGAGTTTAGCAGACAATCCGGTGCCAGGTCAGTCCCAACGCAATCCCGCTGACAATTTACCTTGCTATTCCAGGTTCTGGCCTCTCCTCTTGTGGCCTTCATGTGCGAGCAAACACAGCTTCCAGCTTAAACCTTATCAGCGTTCTTGCACATAACTGTTCTGCTGTTTGGGATGTGTGTTGCAAGAATGTCGGACTGTGAGGTGGAGGATTAATGTCTTGGACTTGGTGTAGGAACGTGGGGGCAAGGATTAAGGAGGGTTGCTGAGCGCGCGCGTGCGTGTTTTTTTTTTTTTAAAGCTGTACTAATCTTTTCCCCCTTTTTAAAAAAGGGCTGCAATTGTTTGTTATCATTGGTTCATTTGGAGGAGAGCTGGTCCTGTGGTAGCAAGCTTGAATTGTCTGTCCCCTTTGCTTCAAACATCATATGAAGCCGCCTTTTACTGAGTTTGACTGGTAGCAAGCATTAATTGTCCCCTTTGCTAAGCTGGGTCTGCCCTGGTATACAAATCTATGGTGCGGTCACATTTGGTGTACTTTGTACAGTTCTGGTCACCGTGTCTTAAGAAGGACATTATATAACTGGAGAAGGTACAGAAGGAGGCAACCAAGATGACCAGGGACCCTGGAGCACCTTCTTTACTGGGCGAGACTACAACCCCTGGTGCTTTCTAGTTTAGAAAAAAAGATGACTGAAGGGTGACATGATAGCGGTCTCTAACATTAGGCATGGTGTGGAGAGAGAGAAATTTTTCTCCCTCTCGTAACACTAGAATCAGGGGTCATGCCATGAAACTGATTGCCAAGAAATTTAGGACTGACAAAAAGAAGTACTACTTTCACACAATGCATAATCCGCCCCCCGGCCCCAATTTTTATACTGCCCTTCCAGAAAGGCTATGGAATTAACCATATTAACCTATGGAATTCTCTGCCACAAGATGTAGTGATAGCCACCAACCTGGGTGGCTTTCAGAAAGCCTTAGATAAATTCATGGAGGACAAATCTTCCAAAGGCTACTAGTTAGGTGGCTATAGGCCACCTCCAGCCTGAGAGGCAAGATGCCTCTAAATCCCAGTTGCATGGGAGCAATAGGAGGAGACAGGGTATGCCCTCAGTATGCTGCATGCAGAAGGTTCTAAGTTCTCCCTTGGGCACCTCTGAGATAGGGCTGAGAGAGATTCCCCATTCAGCCATGAGACTTGCTGGGTGACTCTGGGCCAGTCACTTCTCTCTCAGCCTAACCTACTTCACAGGATTGTTGTGAAGAGAAACTTAAGTATGTAGTACACCGCTCTGGGCTCCTTGGAGGAAGAGCAGGATATAAATGTAATGATAATGATAATGATAATGATAATCTAGCTCAGGTTGCAGGCAGGAATTAATGATAATTCCTGCCTGCAACCTTGGAGAAGCTGCTGCCAGTCTGTGTAGACAACACTGAGCTAGATGGACCAATAGTCAGACTCAGTAAAAGGCAGCTATGTTCCTAGCTCCGTGTTGTCTACACTGCCTGGCAGCAGGATTTCGGCTTTCTCAGCCCTCAGAGATTGAACCTGAGAATATCTGTATGTGAAGTATGCCTTCTTCTTCTGAGCTAAGGCAAGTCCCCATAATCGATGTACCAGCTAGCTTAATCAGAGTCAGACCCTTGGTCTGTCCAGCTCAGTTTTTCCACAACTGCTGAGGTTTCCAAACGAGGGTCTTTTCCAGGTCTACCTGGAGATGCTGCCAGGGATTGAACCTGGGACCTCCTGCCTGCCAAGCAGAGGCCCTTCCACTGAGCCCTGCCTGCCCCCCAAAGAAGCCTCCTCATACGGAGTCAGGCCAAACCCTCTCCAGGGTTTCCAGCTCTGGACCGTCTCTCCCAACTCTACCTGGAGATGTCAGAGATTGAATCCAGGTCCCGACGGCAGGTCAGGCCAAGCCCCCTCCCATCGAACTAGAGCTCCTCTTGTTCTCCTCCACTCAAGAAGTAAATTGTTGTTTGCTGTCATCCGTAAGTAAGCACAGGAGGAGAGCAGCAGCAGCAAGCTTCAGGGCAGCCAAGGCACAACTGTTTTCTCCATTAAAATGGGAGGCTAGCCCAGTTTTGGCGCGCCTCCCTCCCGTTTTAATTCAGAGAACAGTTGGGCCTTGGCGACCCTGAAGCCTGCTGCTGCTGCTGCTCTCCTCCTGTGTCTGATCGATCCTTTATCCATGCTGTATTCTGATCACGGAGCAGATGGTTTCTCAGCAGAAACGGCCTGGATCCAGCCCCCAGATCCAAACAACATCCCTGAAGTTAGTTATGTCATTGGCCCTGGTGTGTGTGCAGGTGTCTTTTGGTTTGTGTGTGTGTGTGACAATTGCAAGGGATGTGTTCTGGACTGGGACCCCGGTTGTGTGTGTGTGTGTGTGTGGTTTAACCATGCTCTCAATGCCACGATCCCTGCCTGTATTGTTGACCTGCCCTATACGTAGCACTTTGGACTGCAGTCTTGCGGTGGGGGGGGGGGGGGAGTAAGGTAAAGCCCCCTGCCACAGCCTTCATCCAGATCATACCTCTTGCTCTTGCACAACTATTGATTTATTTCTCCCCCTCACATTTGTATACCACCTAATATATAAATCTTGATATGTGGAGTTTGGCCCTTGGACTCTCCGGTTAAAAGGCATCTCTCTTGAGCAAGCTGTGGCAAAGACAAACCCCCGGCAAGCAGTCCGAAGGTGGCTTGGAGTCAAGGCTGGGAGGGGAGCTGGCCTTGTGGTAGCAAGCATGAATTGTCCCCTTTGCTAAGCAAGGTCCACCCTGGCTTGCATTTGAATGGGAGACTAGAAGTGTGAGCACTGGAAGAGATTCCCCTGAGGGGATGGGGCTGCTTTAGGAAGAAGAGCACCTGCATGTTTGCATGCAGAAGGTTCCATGTTTCCTCCCTGGCAGCATCTCCAAGATAGGGTGGAGAGGGGCTCCTGCCTGCAACCTTGGAGAAGCCGCTGCCAGTCTGGGTAGACAATACTGAGCTAGATGAGAGCCAGCTTGGTGTATTGGTTAGAGTGTTGGACCAGGACCGGGGAGACCCGAGTTCAAATCCCCATTCAGCCTCATGATACTTGCTGGGTGACTCTGGGCCAGTCACTTTTCTCTCAGCCTAACCTACTTCACAGGGTTGTTGTGAGGAGAAACTCAAATATGCCGTACACCACTCTGGGCTCCTTGGAGGAAGAGAGGGATATAAATGTATGAATAAATAAATAAATAGATGGACCACTGCTCTGACTTGGTATGTGGCAGTTTCCTATGTTCCTGTGAGGCATGCTGAACCCGGTCCGTGGCCTCTGCTTGTGAGGGAGATTGTTTTGCCTTGCCCCCGAGGATGCCAAGAGCCCTCCGGCAAAACAGCAACCCACACAGACTCATTGCCAACTATGAATCAGAGGGAGGTCATGTGGAAAAAGTGAGCCAATCATGGACGTAATAGCCAGGGCACTCTGGGTGTAGCACATTTACAAGCGCATAAATAGGCTGTTGTGTGGTGTTAGTCACCTTCGATCGGGGAACCTTCTGTGCTTCATGCTGGACCACTCCAAGCCGTTGCATGGAGGCAAAAGACTCAGAAGTCACTATAATGTCTTCTGTATAAGACCTGGCTTGTTCACGCAAGATTCTTAATTTTGGGGTTTTTAGGTTTCAACGTACGTTGCATTTTGTATTTTATATTTTCTGTCATAATTGTATTTGTTTTTTGTGTTGGTTTTTTAATTGGGTGAGTTTTTCTTACTGTTGTGTTATGATCTGATCTGCTTTATGTGTTTTTATTGGATGTTTTAATGATGTGTTGTGAGCTGGCCCAGAGAACAATTTGTGATGGGGCAGCTAACAAAGATGAGGATGATGTTTGTTCTGGTGGTCCTATTGCTGTTTCAAGACCAACTGAAGTGTATGCATGTAAGGAAATAGCAGTACATTTTGGACTTTATTAGGCAAAATAATTTACATGTCTGACTCCCCCCCCATCTCCCCCGTCATGGGAATGAGCACAGAGATGCAGCACACTGAATACTTGTTCTTCTTGCCCCCGCCTGCCCAGAATCTGATTTAGCCGCATCTCTGATCACATTGGTGTGCCAATTTTTCAAATTTGCCAATTTTTCTCTTTAAGAAGTTACATTAAAAACAAACTATACTCTTCCCTAACACCCTACCAAAAATGGAGAAAGCTCACAGATGGCATTTTCTGTACATAATAAGTATGGAGCTGCAACATAATGTTGCAGTATATCCCTGGGGTGCATCTGTTGCTCAAGCCTGTGCCTGAGCATGAGCAGGGTGAAAGGTTTAGTCAGTTTTCTCTCTCAGAAGCAGAAAGGGGTTGTGAATGTCTTATGGGAGTATTCTTCAAGCTGATAGACTTCCTGCTCTTTTTGGTTAAGCCCTCTTTCCTCCCTCCCTCAACATTGAGTTCCGTTGGTTCCACCCACCTGGTTGTCTGTTAACTGACCTCATAGTCTGTGAACATTCCACTTCACTGAGTTATATTGGGGCAGTTTTGTGTTTCTGTTTTTTTCCACCTTAGGTCCCCCCACCACTTCAGATTTTTGTGAAACTGGTTTATCTGTGGGTTATCCCGAGTCTGCTGGTACCCTCCTCTTGCTAGCAGGAGCTCTGGCTATAACACTTCCAGTTCTTTCAGAATAAATATTCGTATTTCACAAAGGCCCCAAATGGGTTCCTCACTCTTTGGTTTGGCTGCCTTCTGTCCCCACACTAAACAGACAAGAGCTGTTGCTCCTGGAACTGAAGAACAGAAGTAGAGCTTCTATTCCCATCCCATGAGCTTATACTGTATATGCGGCTGACTTGTTCAAGAACACGGTATGCTGTGCCTTTATGTGTCCATACAGCTAAAGTTGGAGTCGGATTTGATTCCCCCCACTTTGCAATTAGCATCCCCACTGAGCCTGGACTCTCCTTGGGTTGTCCTTTAAAACAGGGGTTTCCAATCTTTGGGCTGCAACTCCCGTCCTTCCCAAGGCCATCACGGCCATGGCAGCCCAACAGCCGACTCCAAGCCGTTCCCCCTCCCTGATCTCACATCCTGTTTCCTGCCTCGCCTGCTCAACTCCACCGGGACCCGACCAGCCTGGAACCATTTCATCCCCTGCTCCCTTCGGGGGAAGACGGAAGCCCCAAAGGAGGGGTGCTGCCACGCTCTCTGCTGGACCCCACAGGGCCATGCAGGCAACCAGGTAACAAAGTGTGCCGTCGAGGCGACCACAGAGCCCTGTGGTTGTCTTTGGTAGAATACAGGAGGGGTTTCCCATTGTCTCCTCCTGCGCAGTATGAGATGATGCCTTCCAGCACCTTCCTATAATCGCTGCTGCCCGATAGAGGTGTTTCTCATAATCTGGGAAACATACCAGTGGGGATTCGAACCAGCAACCTTCTGCTTGTTAGTCAAGCATCTCCCTGCTGTGCCACTTAAGGTGTAGCCAGGTAACAAACTCCTGCGGGGGAAACGAGCTTTTTGAACGATTTCACTGAGAAGTGGCAAGCCCAGTCTTTGGAGAACTGGATGGGGCTTCCTCTCAGACCCACCCAGGAATCCGCAAACTCTGTGATGGGTGCAGTCTTGGACTCCATGCCACACTGCTGGTGAACCTGGCGAGAAGTGGGCCACCTCCAGCCTCCAAGGCAGGATGCCTCTTGAGTACCGGTTGCAGGGGAGTAACAGCAGGAGAGAAGGCATGCATTCAGCTCCTGCCTGTAGGCTTCCAGCGGCATCTGGTGGGCCACTGTGCGAAACAGGATGCTGGACTAGATGGGCTTCCTTGGGCCTGATCCAGTAGGGCTGTTCTTAGGTTCTTATGTGAAGTCACGCGGGGCGCACGGTGCAGCTGCCGAGCATCCATGGGGGGGCAAGCGAAAGTTCTTCCACCATAGCCACTGTCATCAGGCTGCAGCAGAGGGCAAGACAAGCAGTGAGGTCCCTCAATTGGCCGGAGAAGGACCAAGAACCAATCTGGGCCCTCCCCTCTGACAACTCCCTCACCCCACTTTTTAACTTTAAAAAAAAAGAAAAGATAGTGACCCCTTATGAAACACAATTATTAATTCTAAGGAATGCTGTAAGCCACTCCAAGCCTTTTGGGAAGAGCAGGATATAAATGTTAGAGAAATAAATAAAGCACATCTGGGCATTTATTGCAGATGGGTATGATGGGAGTTGTAGTCCTGACCACTGCTGGAGAGCCTTTGGTTGGCCACCCCGGTCTAGCTTAAGGATAAGCATTAGCCTGAGCCAGACATTATGTTGTACAGATGTCTGTACACTCATAGTCGTGTTTGTGTGAATGGCTGTACCTGTGTTCATTTTAAAAGTGAACCTGGATGCAGGCCCTTCAAATGCAGGGTTCAGATAGGGAGTGTACTTCTGTATCCTGCATTTAGCATAACGTGTGAATGACTGTACCTGTGTGCAGATTTAGACCGGTGTACACTGTGCACTCATTGTATGAGTGTTTGAACATAATGTGTGAATGGGCCTATTGTGGTGGTTAGTGCTGCAGGAAGTGTGTATCTCTCCTGATGCTGGAAGTTGTTGATTGCCTCCCAGAGCAAGTCCTTGGTTGACTTTTCTCCCCATGGAAGCGAAAGCATTGGAATGGGATTCTTTTCCGGAGCTGTCGCTGGCAGCACACTGAGAGGGAGGTGGCAGCCAGCAGATGGTACGGCAGAAATGCCAGCCGTGGGCATCTTTTCAGGTGGAGCTGAGCCAGGCAGGCATTTTGAAAGGCAGCCACAAATAGCTGGCATTTTCGGCTTGTTGTCATACCTTTCCTTTTTGCACACTCCTTGTTTTTGGCAATGCCTCCCTTGGCTTTTTGTGTCAAAGCCCAGGAATTTCACAGCTTAGAGCGTGATAATTACACACTTGTTTGTTTGATGCCTGTGGGTGGTAGGTGGGGTTCTACCTCTCTCTAGGTGGTAGCCCTACTGGGAGAAGGTTTCATTCTTTCTCTGCAGTGGAGTGTCACTGGGGAACTGCAGCCTGCCCTGCTTTATTGGTGTGTGTGTGTGTGTGTGTGTGTGTGTGTGTGTGTGTGTGTGTGTGTGTGCTGGATATTGCACTGTGTCTGTGACATTCCTAACTCTCTCCATAGCCTTGTGCTCCCTTGCTGTTATCTCTCTGCTCTTGTGATCTGTTGCTCTTAGCCATGCAAAGGTGGTCTCTCCTTCCTCAAAGATCTTCAGTCCACTTTTTCTCCTTTGCTGCCCTTTATGCCAGGAACTGCCTCCCGGAACACCAGTGTGATGCTACTGCTCGTATTTCTCAAATCCCTCCGCAAAACCCGCCCCTTGGCACAATTTCTTCCCCCCCCACTGCACTGCTGAAATTAAGCCCAGGAACAAGCAGGCTTAATCCCAGGCAGCAGCTTGCCCTGGTGCCTGGAAATTAGGAACACAGTGAGTTGCTGTATACTGAGTCAGACCCTTGACCCATCTAGCTCAATATTGTCTACCCAGACTGGCAGTGGTTTCTCCAGCCTTATCTTGGAGATGCTGCCAGGAAGGGAACTTGGAACCTTCTGCTCTTCCCAGAGTGGCTCCATCCCCTGAGTGGAATCTCTTCCAGTGCTCACACTTCTAGTCTCCCATTCACATGCAACCAGGGTGGACCCTGCTTAGCTAAGGGGACCAGTCATGCTTGCAACCACAAGACCAGCTCTCCTCTTTAAAATGTGGTGCTTCAGTATGCATTAGGATGATGTGAAAAAGAGGCACCAAGCAAGGCAGGGATTGGTTGCTCACTCCTCTTCTTCTTCTTGCTTGCATCCATCATCTGGCTGCAAGACAAGTGATGGGGCTGACAATGGAGAGATCAGAGCAGAAGCGGAGGGAGCAAACAAATCCAGGAATCTGCCCCCTCACTAGATATGCCCTTTGATCAGGGTGCCCTCTAATTTTTTTTTTCATCTGTGTGCGGCATGACTTTTGTTCTGGCTGGCAGTATCCAGGTAGTGTGCGCGCACTTGCATTCAGAATGTGGCCTTCCTGATTCAACCTGAGTGGGATCTAAAATTAACTGAGCGGACTTCATTTGTGTGTGTTCGCACATGCGCATGCCTCAGAGGGAGCACTGCCTCTGATCTATGATAGATCATAGGGCATTGCTGTGGGAGTGATCACGGAGTCTGTCCCCTCCCTGGCATAGCTGGCTGGCTGAATGTTATGCTGGCATGCACAGAAAAGTAAGAGAGACATAAGAACAGCATCCTGTTTCGCACAGTGGCCCACCAATTTCTTATGCAACCAGGGCGGACCCTGCTTAGCTAAGGGGACAAGTCATGCTTGCTACCACAAGACCAGCTCTCCTCTAATAATGACATAATGGGCATAGAGAAAACGAGGGAGGGAAGGTCATCTCTGTTGAAACAGAGCTTTGAAGCTGGGCAATGAGTCTGGCTCTTAAATATTTGAAATGGCTCCTGGATCTAAAGAAAACTTGTGTAGGCCTGCCTAAGAATGTGTAACCAGGATTGATTTCTTTTATTTATTTTTTATTTTTATTTATTTTTACATATTTCATAATAAATTTATATTATGTTATCATAATAAATCTATATATTATATTATATTAAAATAAATAAATATTACATATTTCACAATAATTGCTTATTTCCCCATAACTTATTTAACCAATACCTCAGTTACTCTGTTAACTGCATTATTGTGCTAGCTGAGCAAAGTTCATATATTTGAGAGCTGCAGCTGCAGGTTCCCATGGATTAGATATTGGAATGGTAAGAATGGATGTGATCACTTGCATGTATTTAAGTTGTGATCATACCTTCAACTGTTAATTTAAAAAAAGTTTTCAAAAGAAATATCAATATTTGCCGAATCAAACCTAATTTCCTTAGACTCAATTTCCTGCAGAGAACCTTGGCACCTCAGATGTTGGACTATAACTCCCATCATCCACTGTCGCTGTGGCTGGGGGTAGTATTAGTAGTAGTCCAAAATCATCTGGAGAGCCAGTGTTGGGAACCCTTGGCTTTTAAATAAGATATAAATCCTACCCAACGGGCTTAATTTACTAGGGGGTTCATGGAAGATGCTACGTCTGAAGCTCACATATCACTGATTTTTAAAATGCAGAATTTAAAAGTTTGCAGTCTTAGTGATTTCAACCTCACCTCAAATATGAATTGCATGGGTTCTGGTTCACTGAATGAATAACACACACACCACACCCCCAATCCCCCCCTAAAAGAAAAGACTCACTGCTGTGTACTGGAAACATCTTAATTGCTGGAACTAAATGTTTGCCAGGGCGGGAGCTGTCTGATGAGTGAAGGTCAAGGACCCTACCGCCCAGATGCTTAGCAAATACAGTTCACCACGGGTAAAAGATGTTGAAAACTCCCCTCCGCCCCACGCTTTCCAGTCTTAAGCAAACACTGATTTTTAGGGAAATGCTGACAGTTACCTTGCATCAGCAGAAAACATCTGCAGTTACTTTTGTTCCTCTCTCCATTAAAATGCATGGCATTTGTTTCAATTAAAAGTGTTCTTTATTAAAACGATTAGTTGTTCCCAGTAGCAGGAAGGAAAACATGAATGTCACACGATATGGCATGGTGTGTTGACTGAACCGGGTGCAAGGGTAGTGGAAGTGTTAGCAGCTCACTGGCCTTGCAAGGTGATTTAGGGCTGGATTAGGTCATTCCTCGGAAGTCTGATATCTCCCCTTCAGTGACCTCATGGACTGCCTCGTCAGAGCTGGAATTTGGCCCAGTGTTTTGAATGCGTTTCCACTTTGTCCTGTGCTGGCTTTTCCCCCCTTTCCAGAGCATAACTGACTTAACGAAAGTTGTTTGCATTCCTAGAACGGGGAGAAGTTCACTGTCCTTGTTCTCCTTAATGGTTGCTCCTGTGCCATGGTATGAGTCAACGTGGGTGTGTCATACAGTCACCAGCTCAAAATTTAAAAGCGACTTGACAGCTGCTACACTGTGTTAGGTCTTCTGGCATCCCACCGAACTTTTTCAAAGGAGTACTCACTTGTTGGGAGCTGATACGGGGATAAAGCAGTGGCTCCCAACCTGTGGTCTGTGGACCACTGACGGTCCACGAGGGTACTACTGCAGGTGGTCCGTTGGGTAGAAAAAATGATAATGTAATAGTAACATAATCCTGTCTACCTCTTATGTCTTGTATTCAAAGTTACATTATTATACACAATGTAATCTGCTGTGTTTGTGTGTGAGCATAATAAATTAGAAATAACTGTTTTTTTATTATCCCTTGATATGTTTCCTGTGAGCCATTTAAAATGTGTACATGAATACAACAAATATTTATATACTGCGTTTCAACAAAAGTACCCAAAGCAGTTTGCATAGATATAAATACATAAAATGGCTCCCCGTCCCCAAAGGGCTCACAATCTTAAATAAATAAATAAATAAATAAATGATAGACCCCAGCAACAGCCACTGGAGGGATGCTGTGCTGGGGATGGATAGGGCCAGTTGCCCTCCTCCTGCTAAACAAACAGAATCACCACTTTAAAAAGGTGCCTCTGCTCAGTTAGCAGGGGATAGCAGGCAGTTAAAAACTGCTTGCTTACGTGGTGGTCCGCAAAAGCTTTTGATTATGATGTAGTGGTCTGCATAAAAGAAAAGGTTGGGAACCGCCGGGATAAAAGATTTCATGATTGCACCGTTCACATTTGTGGGGATAAGCCAGCGTGGTGTAGTGGTTAGAGTGCTGGACTAGGACCAGGGAGACCCGAGTTCAAATCCCCATTCAGCCACGATACTTGCTGGGGGACTCTGGGCCAGTCACTTCTCTCTCAGCCTAACCTACTTCACTGGGTTGTTGTGAAAGAGAAACTCAAGTATGTAGTACTTGACGCTCCTTGGAGGAAGAGTGGGATATAAATGTAACAATAATAATAATCTGTTTACTGTGAAACTGAGCTACCCGAATGCCGTTTAACAGAAAAGCAACAAGAACTAAAGCAAAAAATAACTGAGCACATGAACCAAACAACCACCAGGGTTCGACTTCCAGCTCTAAAAACAGTTGCCAAAAAATAACTTGCTCAGGCATTAAAAGATGTCAATGCTGCACTTGCAGAAATAACAACCAATAATTTGCAAGAAACAAACCAACTAATGTACAGTGCAGCAACAATAGTAACACAAGAGCTTGGATATAAGATCAGTGGACCTGTAAAAAAAGAAAGTAGTACATCACCTAAATGGAAGATTAGATTAGAAAATAAAATCTCCAGGCTTAGATCAGATGCTAGTAAATTGAAAGATATGAAAGACAAGAAGCTGAAGAATGAAAACACCAAACAGTATCTGATCCAAAAATACCACCTATGTTTAAGGAAAATTAGAGAAGTCCAGGAAATAATAAAGCAGCAAATAACAGCAGTGTCAAAGAAGATTAGCAGATATGAAGCCAGAATCACACAACACAGGCAGAATCTCCAATTCCAGTCAAATCAGAGACGTTTCTACCAAAGCATAGAAGGAGAAACTGCAAGAAACCTAGAAACACCAAATAAAGAAGAAACAGTGCAATTCTGGGGGAAATTATGGGACAGTCCAATAGATTATAATAAAAAAGCAGGCTGGATGAAAGAAGTCAAAAAATGTAACCAACAAATGCAAGATCTAATAATAACACCAGAATTAATAAGTGAAAGAGCAAAGAAAATTAAAAATTGGACTGCTCCAGGTGACGATGAACTGCATGGCTTTTGGCTTAAACAGCTAACAAGCCTTCATAAACAACTATCAAAACAGTTCAATCACATTTTGCAAGGAGGGGATATTGAACAATGGCTAACAACTGGGAAAACTCATCTCATAATGAAAGACCCAGCAAAAAGTGCAGTTCCAAGTAATTATAGACCAGCTGCCTGCCAACCATGTTCAAATTATTAACTGGAATAATAGCAGATGAAGTGATGCAACACTTATTAACTAACAAACAGCTTCCACCTAATCAGCTGTTGTAAAAAGATCGCACAGACTGACTACAAACAAAGGCATGACAAGGTAGCAAGGATGATACACTGGAACATCTGCAAAAAATACAAGCAACCTGTAGCCAAGAATTGGTGGGACCATAAAATTGAAAAAGTTGAAGAAAATGAAGATGTAAAAATATTATGGGACTTCCGACTACAAACAGACAAACATCTGCCACACAATACACCAGATATCACTGTAGTCGAGAAGAAAGAAAAACAAGTCAAAATAATCGACATAGCAATACCAGGGGATAGCAGAATAGAAGAAAAAGAAATAGAAAAAATCACCAAATACAAAGATCTACAAATTGAAATTGAAAGGCTGTGGCAGAAAAAGACCCAAATAATCCCAGTGGTAACTGGTGCCCTGGATGCAGTTCCAAAAGATCTTGAAGACCTCAACACCATAGGGGCCACAAAAATCACCATCAGCCAGTTACAAAAAGCAGCTTTACTGGGAACATCCTATATTCTGCGACAATATCTATAACCATTGACAATAAAATTCTGGCATCCCAGGTCCTTGGGAAGGACTCGATGTCTGGATAAAACAAACCAGTCAATAACACCGGTCTGACTGTGTAAACAAGAATAATCTGTTTACTATGAAACTGAGCTTGCATTCTGCACATAGAAATGGCGGTTTTTGGCGGCTACTGGATGTGGTGCCCCCCCATTTCAGGCCAGAGGAGGCAATGGAAGCCCAAGATACTGCTGCACATGTGGCTTGGTTTTCTCTGTCCTGGAATACCTGCCTCTCTTGTGAAGAAAACTTAATCCCCTACTGGTTTTGAGTGAAGAGTAAAAACAGTTCATGTTCAGACCTTTTTGGTGGTATGTCCAAGACTTTTTGGCATGTCTTGTGCGTGTTGGATGTTGGCTTTCTGTGTGCTCTGGGTTAGCACCCTTTGCGCCTCTGATCCTTTTTAGGTTTCCCAACTTAAAAAATCATTTAAAGGAAATGATTTTCTTCTGTCACACCTCTGGCTTTATAAGGGGGGAAGATCTGAGAATAAAACGGCCACCCCATTGCGTTGAGCCTGACCCTTGGCGAAGATTGTCAGAGTTGCCTAGAACATAGAATGAAAAACGTGGGTCTAGGGAGCTAGGTTCAAGAGTGTTCAGAGTGGTTATAAATCTGTTGATAGAAGCATACATGGTCCTTCATGGCATTTCCTTGTGCCTGAGGGCAAGAGCATGAGAAGCAGTTTGTGTGTGACATCTTGGACCCATTCACATGTTATGCTCAACATTCATACAGTATACACGGGTACCAATCTGAACATGGGTACAGTCATTCACATGTTCAGCTGAATGCAGGTACAGAATTGCACTTCCTCTCTGTACCATGCATTTGAAAGTGTATCCTGTGCTTTTACAATGAGCACAGGTACAGTCATTCACACAAACACTCGTACAGCGTAATGTCTGGATTGAGCTCTTGTGACAGGGAAACTTGAAGGACAAGGGGAATCAGAAATGTGTGTGGAATATGCACACATACCCTTCTTGGACGCTTGCCCTCCTCTGGCCTACCCTGAGGCACTATGGCTTTGTCTGTGACTGTTCCGAGCCAGTTCAGACTGGTAACTGGGATTCCCATGGTTTAAGGTTCCTCTGTGGCAGGGGTTCCCTGCCTCGGGTCCCCAGATGTTGTTGGACTTCAACTCCCATAATCCCCAGCCACAATGGCCATTGGGAGTTGAAGTCCGACAACATCTGGGGACCCGAGGCTGAGAACCTCTGTTCTGTGCTGCTGCAAATATTTCTAAACTTTAGAAATGAGGATGTGGAGGAGATGGGCTATAGTATAGCCATCTTGCTGATATGTTCGTCTTCTCAGGGCAGGGATTTCCCCTTTGTTGTACAGAGGAGCATTCCATCACATGCCCCCACTTGCTACTTACGTCAAATCTAGGCTCTGCTCCGCAGACTCAGTTTTTCTATTTCATGCTCTCTTTTCTCCCCCCCCCCACCTACCGCAAAGCTTTGTCCTGCTGCGAACCTTTATTTTTTTTCCTGGAGTGGCTTCCAGGGAAGTATGGTGTTGTGTTTGCTTTCAGTTTCCAGAGCCTTGCCAAATGTGCTTGGCGTGGGGCAGAATTGAGCAAACAGCCTTTTTTTAAATTAGTTGAATGCTGGGAACTGGTTTTATTTCAGGCAACGTTGCTTTCTCCTCCCTCTCTATTTTATTTCCGAACTCTTCGCTAGAAAAAAAGCTGCAGAAGCATTGACTTCCCATATAATGCACATTCTGGGTCAGATGCAATTTCGGAAGCTGCTTGAAGCTCTGAAGATGAAGGTTCAGAAAGAATGCAGTTGACCTCCTCCAACTGGCTAAATGTGAGGCTGGCTGATCTAGGCAGGATGGTGAGGCGGTGCTAGGGGCACGGTGAATCTCCACGCTGTCTCGTGGATGAACAAGGCAAAGGATTGCAAGTGCTGGGGTGCATATTTCGGAGCCTTTACTGTAAACAGCCGACGTGCATCCTGGTATTATCATACCATCACCGGTTCAGTTAGGGTGCCCGTTTCCAGCCAGAGCTGAAGATGACAGAGGAAGAGCAGTGATTATCATAAGTGTCATTCCCAGGATCTGTGTCTTTTCCTCCTAAAACAAGGGTAACCACAATTTGGCTTCTGCAGTTCTAAATGCTGCAAACTCTTAAGTCCTATCCAGACATTATGTTGTGTGTGTGTGTAGATGTCTGTGCCCTTGTACATGTTTTAGTGTGAGTGACCAGACTTGCGTTCATTCTAAAAGTGAACCTGGGCTCAGCCCCCTCATATGCATGGTAAAGTAAAGTGCTCCATCAAGTTGGTGTCGACTCCTGGCGACCATAGAGCCCTGTGGTTGTCTTTGGTAGAAAACAGGAGGGGTTCGCCATTGCCTCCTCCTCCCGCACAGTATGAGATGTTACCTTTTCACCATCTTCCTATATCGCTGCTGCCCGATATAGGTGTTTTCCATGGTCTGGGGGACATACCAATGGGGATTCAAACCGGCAACCTTTTGCTTGTCAGTCAAGCATTTCCCTGCTGTGCCACTTATGATGGTAAAAATATGCTGTGGTACCTGTGTTAAACATAACTTGTGAATAACTGTACCTGTGTATGCTGTACACTGCTATGAATGTTGAACGCAATGTGTGAACAGGGCTTTGATATGCCTAAGAACTTGAAACAGAAGAGTCCCAAAAGATTTTATAGGGATAGTGAGATGCTGAGCCATGGGTTGCATTCAGCTTTGACTTGGTTCACTTGCTGTTTCTGTGCCCACTTCCCACCTATTCCCATACCATCAGTGAATTCCAGGTGGATAATTGTACCCAGTGTGGTTTCAAGTCTGATGGGTAGACTTGAATGTGCCTGTGGTAGACCCAGGCATATGTTGGTGCTCCCTGCCAAAGTCTCTCTGGGAGGAGGCTCCCGTTTGCAGATTGAAGGGAGAGGAGGTGATGGGGACATTGCTAGTGTTCCCTCTAACAGGGATTCCCAGATGTTTTTGACTACAACTCCCAGAATCCCCACCTGCAATAGCTTTTGCTTGAGGATTCTGGGAATTGTAGTCAACAACATCTGGGAATCCCTCTTGGAGGGAACATTGGATGTTGCTGCCCACCTCTCCTGGTTGGCCCATCTGCAAGTGGAAGCTCATCACCAGATTAAAAGGAAACCTGGGGGTCTGTGGGCATCCATTCCAGTGGGTCTGCTTAGGAGGAGAAGGGGGGAGCTAGCACAAGTGCCTGCTCTGGATTCGGACTGGCTTGAGATCCAGGAAGGGACAGGGCTTGTGTATAACCCTTCCATTGGAGCTGTCTTGTGGTAGCAAGCATGAATCGACCCCTTTGCCAAGCAGGGTCTGCCCGGGTTTGCATTTGAATGCAACATGTTAGTGCTTTGAGAAGAGAATCTGCCTGCTTGCATGCAGATGGTTCCAGGTTCCCTCCCTGACGCATCTCCAAGATAGGGCTTGGAGATACTCCTGCTTGCAACCTGGGAGAAGCCGCTGCCAGTCTGTGAAGACAATACTGAGCTAGATGGAGCAATGGTCTGACTTGGTAGAAGGCAGCTTAAGAACATAAGAACAGCCCTGCTGGATCAGGCCGAAGGAGGCCCATCTAGTCCAGCATCCTGTTTTGCACAGTGGCCCACCAGATGCCACTGGAAGCCACAGGCAGGAGTTGAAAGGGGCATGCCCTCTCTCCTGCAGTTACTCCCCTGCAACTGGTACTCAGAGGCATCTTGCCTTGGAGGCTGGAGGTGGCCTATAGCCCTCCGATTAGTAGCCGTTGATAGACCTCTCCTCCATGAAGTCATCCAAACCCCTCTTAAGGCCATCCAGATTGTTGGCTGTCACCACATTTTGTGGCAGAGAATTCCACAAGTTGATTATGCATTGTGTGAAAAAGTACCTCCATTTCTTGGTCCTAGATTTCCCAGCAATCAATTTCATGGGGTGACCCCTGGTTCTAGTGTTATGTGAGCGGGAGAAGAATTTCTCTCTCTCCACTTTCTCTATACCATGCATGATTTCATAGACCTCTATCATGTCTCCCCGCAGTTGTCTTTTTTCTAAACTAAATAGCCCCAGGTGTTGTAGCCTTGCCTCATAAGAAAGGTGCTCTAGGCCCCTGATCATCTTGGTTGCCCTCTTCTGCACCTTTCCCCGTTCTTCCAGCTTCCTGTGTTCCTGTGGGCCAGCAATTCCTTCTTTGAATTCTGCCTCCAGTCACTGCCTTGCTAGACAACAACATCAATCAATCAAATTTTGGCCCTTATGTGTAGGAACGCTTTCTCCTGTATCAACCTGCTCGGCCAAGGTAGGTTTGGGCAGGCTGGTTGCCATCTCTCTGCTGCCTGGAATAGTGACAGACCCTCACGTTGCTTGAATGACGGTGAAATGCAGATGCCTTTTAGCAACTCGCCTGTGTCTTGGCTTGGCTTTTTTGGCAGCTGGAGAAGTTGGACAGGAGCGGAGGATTTTACCCTCTCTGTTGTGACAGAACAATCCCTGCTGGCTTCTCTTCCTCTGTTGTTGGTAGTATTATGGGTGAGTAAAATGAAAACGGAGCAAATGTAATCCTGTATTTGCCAATCTTGGATAAGTGGAGGAGGTTCTTACTGACATTACATATCCTTAAGTGAACTCTGATTTCCCTGCAAATCAGTTCGGGCAGGCACAGAAACATGTAGAGGCTTATTTTAAAAATGATGTAATACCAACTTGAGCTAGTTTACAGCAGAAGTATCCGGATGTCAAGTTTCTTGGTTGGAGTTTGCTTATGCGCGCGGGATTATGTTACTAAACGCAAGCCTCTGAAATGCCAAAAGAGCGCAGGAACTTGTTTCGATGGAATTGATTTTGGATACTTTGCAGGGACCAGTGAAAGCAAAGCTGGTCTTCCTCCTTGAATGCCCATCTGAATGCAAGGTATGTTGTTATGTAGGAAGAGATCCCAGAGTAACCTTGGGTAGAAAACCAGCCCGTTACCTGCACTAATTACATAGGAACATAGGAAGCTGCCATATACTGAGTCAGACCCTTGGTCTATCTAGTTCAGTATTGTCTTCACAGACTGGCAGCGGCTTCTCCAAGGTTGCAGGCAGGAATCTCTCCCAGCGCTATCTTGGAGATACTTCCAGGGAGGGAACTTGGAACCTTCTGCTCTTCCCAGAGTGGCTCCACCCCCTAAGGAGAATATCTGACAGTGCTCACACTTCTAGTCTCCCTTTCATATGCAACCAGGGTAGACCCTGCTTAGCTAAGGGGACAAGTCATGCTTGCTACCACAAGACCAGCTCTCTGCTGCTAGATCTCTGTGGCTCTATGGAGGCATGTTAGGCATCCTCTCCTCTCCTCCTGCACCAATCCACTCCTTCGTCTTCAGTTTGGCATTAACTCTAGTTTGCTGTGATGTCTGAATCAAGCGAGTTAAGGGCACTGGAAACCAGGGGCTGCTTAACCGGTGGTTTTCGAACGTGGGTCCCCAGGTGGCATTGGACTACAACTCCCATCAGCCATTGTGGTTTGAGGTGATGGGAGTTGGGTCCCTGAATGTTTTTGAACTACCAGTTTGAAAACCTGTGGTGACCCGACCCTTACTCCTCTGGCCAATTCCTCCCACTCAAGATGCACCCTCCGCTGCTTTTCTGTTCATGGGTGGGGAAGGAATTGCCTCCCTCTGGGTCGGTTGTAAATACAGCTGGGTGGGAGAAAGTGACTGGAGGCAAACTATTAAGCAGCCCTGCCCCTCTATTGAAATCTGCACTCTCTTGCACCTGTTTTTGTGTGTAAACACCCACTGGGAGATGGCTGCATGCACAGTGTGTGGGTCAGAGTGCTGGGCTAGGACCAGTGAGACCCGAGTTCAAATCCCCATTCAGCCATGATACTAGCTGGGTGCCTCTGGGCCAGTCACTTCTCTCTTAGCCTAACCTACCTCACAGGGTTGTTGTGAGGATAAACATAACCATGTACACAGCTCTGGGCTCCTTGGAGGAAGAGTGGGATATAAGTGCAAAAATACATATTTTTGTCATGTTTACTTTGGTCCTTGGCAATCGGGTCTGTGCCCCACTACCCATACCAGTAGGTTCCTTATGGGAGCAGAGCTGGTCTTGTGGTAGCAAGCATGAATTTCCCTCTTTGCTAAGCAGGGTCTGACTTGCTTTGCATTTGGATGGGTGACTACATGTGAGTGCTGTAAGATCCCTAGGGGATGGGGCCATACCTCAGTAGTAGGGGTGTGCGTGGAACTGGGTGGGGTGGTTCGAAGGCGGGAGGGGTGCATCTTCAAGGGCGGGAGAGGGTGCACTTCCCCCTTCCCCTGTCGGCACTCCATTTTCTTAAAGTCCATCAGGGTGGCAGTGTACCTCCCTGCCACCCCGATGCCCCCTTTTCCGCCTGCGCATCGGATACTTCCGGAAAAGGGAGCAAGGGAGGTACCCTGCCGTCCCGATGGACTTTAAGAAAATGGAGTGCTGGCGGGGGGAAGGGGGAAGTACTCACTCCCCCGCCCTTGAAGGTGCACCCCCCTCGCCTTCGAACTGGCAGAACTGCCTGCCGTTTGAACCGGTTTGGAGGCCCATAAAGGGCCTCCAAAACGGTTCCGTGCACATCCCTACTCAGTAGAAGAGCATCTGCATGCTTGCATGTAGAAGGTCCCAGGTTCACTCCCTGGCCTCTGGGAAAGCCCTCTGCCTAAACTGTTGGTGGGTCCTGGGCGGGGGTTGGTTAAAAGGTGGGTGGTGCAACCCCCCCTCCTTTGGGGTGTGTTTGTGTGTGCAGTGGGGCAGGGGAGGGAGACAGGAAGGAAGTCCATTGAAGCAAAGTGTTGTAGCGGGTGTGAGCAGGTCAAGGTTGACTTGGGGTGTGAAATTCCCCGAGGGGCAAATAGGGAAAGGAAGCAGTTAATCATGGAGGGAATGAAATGAGAGCTCTTTTGACAATGGCTTCTCTGTGGGGTGGTGGTGGTGGGTGGTTGGGTAGGGAGGAGAAGGAAGGCGGTTGAGTGTTGGGACTGTTCGTGTCGTAAATCAACCCAAGAACATGATGTCAAAACCACATTGCCGAGTTAAGGGCGCACCAAAGACGGGCCAGTTGCCAAGAGTCTGGAAAGGAAATGAGTGAAAGACAAACCTTGGGGTTGTGGGGAGGACCAGATTCCAACACCCAATTCCTTCAGTGTGAATGTTTCCCCAGGGCTTGGGGGCATGTTCGGGATGGTTTGCTTGAAGAGCCAGCCTTCCAAAGTCTCGAATGCCTTTCCATTGGCTGAGGACGCTCTATTGGGGGGTGGGCTGAAATGCTGCTCTTCATTATTTATAGGGGGCTGTGAATTATTGATGTGTGGAAGGGCCTATTGAGTCACTCCGAGCATCCCTGGAGGTGCCGACTACACAATTGCTTCTTAATGTGTCTCTCTGCATCCTGCCTTGTTCAGGAATTTGCTGGTGGCCTGGGGGATTTTTTACCAAAATATACAACTCCATTGTGGTTCTCCACCCCCCACCCCCACCCCGTCCCTGTTTTGGTTTTGGTGATCTTAGAGGAATGTCAGCCTCACCGGGGAATTCATATGAGGATGCAGGCAGGAGTTGAGGGCATGCCCTCTCTCCTGCAGTTACTCCCCTGCAAACGGTACTCAGAGGCATCCTGCTTTTGAGGCAAACATATGAAACTTCCTTATACTCCGTCAGAATATTGATCCGCCTAGACTGGGGCCTCCCACATTTGGGTCCCAGATATTGTTGGTCTAGAACACCCATCACCCCTTCAGCTGTTGTGGCTGGGGATGATGGGACTTGTAGTTCAATAACGTCTGGGCACCCAAGCTTGGGGAGGCCTGGTCTAGCTCAGTGCTGCCTACTGACTGGCAGCAGCAGCTCTTGAGGGTTTCATTCAAGGTAGGGATGTGCGTGGACCACGGTTGGGATCGGGTGGGGGAGCATTAAGAAAGAGGAGAGCAGGCCCTTACCTGCTCTCTGCTGCCCCATGCAGCTTCCTGCTGGGGTGGCATTCATCCCCCCGCAACACACACATGCAGTGCCACCATACTCATGGCATCTGCGCATGCATGGGCACCATTGGCGTGCCCAGCCTGGTGCTCACGGTTCTTTCTCAGCCCTACCTGGAGATGCTGATCCTGCGACTTCCTGCATGTTAAGCAGATGCACTGAGTTATGACCTTCTTGCTCTGGGTGCAGACCCTAACGGAAGAGCCTAGATGTTAGCCTGCAATTGAATCCTGCACACATTTCTGGCCAAGTTGGATTGAATCCCAAGGCAGAAATAGAAGGTTGGTGTTGGGTGCATAGTCAAAGCGAGGCAGGGGTCAAGATCCAAGGCCATTATTGCAGGAGGGTGTCTGGGTGTGGGTGGGTGGGTGGGTGGGTGGGAGGCAGTGTCCTGGCAACAGAGAAGTGGCTCAGATTGGGTGCGAGATCTGAGGCCAGGGCTTTATGGGGCCTGGCACTCAGGGATTCATCCTTGGGGTTTATCTTGGGCAGGCTGGTGCTGCAGCCTAGAGCAGGGATTCTGAACATTGGGTCCCCAGATGTTATTGGACTTCAACTCCCATAATCCCCCACCAAAGGCCACTGGGGCTGGGGATTATGGGAGCTGAAGTCAAATAACATCTGGGGACCCAACGTTGAGAATCCCTGGCCTAGAGGGTGCCCTTGAAGCCCACTTCTCATACTTCCAGTGAATGCAGTCACACATAACGCAGAACTGTAGGTCCAGTGGATCCCCCCCAGCCCCCACTCTCATCCGAATGTGGACATAAGGGAGAGCTCCCTCTCTGCAGTCAGTGAGACTGCAGAGAGGAGGGGGACCTGGCTGTGCGGGCTTCCTTGTTGCATGAAGGACAGCCTGCACAACCAATAGCAGCCAGAATGAGGGAGGCACTTCCTCCCCACAGTGTTCTTTCTAATTTTTTTCATTTGTGTGCGGAATTAGGTTTGTTCTGGGCGGCAGTATCAAGGCAGTGTGTGCGGTCTTGCATTCAGGGAGGGGCCTTCCCGATTCAACCTGAGCGGGATCTAAAATTAACTGACCGGACATCAAAAATTGTGTGAGCGTGCACACATGCGCATGCCTTAGAGGGAACACTGCCTCCCTCAACTCCGCCTGCATTTCCACATTTGTACATAGTGCAGGCTGTGTTAAAGCTTCGGTTGGAGTGGCGAAACTTACTACAACTCGAGGGTACAAATGGCAGCTCGGAGAGCGGAACCTCTGGTTGATCTCCGTATGGGGCCTGAATTCTGAGGGTGCCAGGCCTGCATTTGGACGTGGTGGTCTGGTAATCTCTGGCCCCCTCAACTCTGCTTCAGCGTTACGTGCGAATGCGGCCTCTGTGTGCTGATAGGGCAGAAGAGTCAGCGTTGTGGAGACTCTGGTCTCAAGATACACCCCTGGGATGCTTACAAATAGTCAGCGATTGTAAGCATTTGGAGGCTGGGGCAGAGATATTATTAACACACATTCCAGTCTGTATTTATAAGAGGTGATGTTGGGAAGAATATCTCCTGGACACCATTCTGGAGACGGATTGGGCCAGGGCATGTGGAGGGCTCTTGGGAGGCCTTTCGATTTTATATGACAAATATCGGAAGGACTTTCTCTTTTGTGTGCAGACATGCTGTTAGCCGCATGGTAGCGATCGGATGTTGTGAAGGTGAGGAGGTATAGGTTGCTTCCAAGGGCAAGACTTTCATAAGATGGGTACTGCTGCTCTCCACCTCCTAGCAGACTTTTTACTTAGCATAATTTGGATTTACAGGGAGCTTTTCCTCCTCGTTCAGTTTTGCATCTTTAGCTGGCGCCTGTTGCTACAGATACTTAATTTGCTGTTTAATTATTGTTCTTTTTGGACAAGTGTTTAGCAAATGGATGAGAATGTACTTTATGTGTGCTCAGGGGTGGAGGGCTGGTCTTGTGGTAAAGTAAAGGTAAAGTGTGCCGTCGAGTCAGTGTCAACTCCTGGCGCCCACAGAGCCCTGTGGTGGTCTTTTTTGGTAGAATACAGGAGGAGTTGGCCATTGCCTCCTCCCACACAGTACGAGATGATGCCTTTCAGCATCTTCCTATACCGCTGCTGCCCAATATAGGTGTTTTCCCATAGTCTGGGAAACATACCAGCAGGGATTCGAACCGGCAACCTTCTGCTTGTTAGTCAAGTCATTTTTCTGCTGTGCCATTAGGTGGCTTGGTCCTGTGGTAGTGAGCATGAATTGTCCCTTTTGCTAAGCAGGGTTTGCCTTTGGACGGGAGGATACACGTGACCAGTGTCTGCTGTAAGATATTCCCCTTAGGGGATGGAGACCGTAGCTCAGAGGCAGAGCATCTGCTTTGCATACAGAAAGGTCCCAGGTTCAGTCCCTGGCAGCATCTCCAGGTAGGGCTGGGAAAGACTCCTGCCTGAAACCCTGGAGAGTTGCTGCCAGTCAGAGTAGACAGTACTGAGCTAGATGGACCAATGGTCCGACTCAGTATATGGCAGCTTCCTATGTAATGATTTGGATTTTGACTGGGAAGAAGTGGCTTACATCCCCATTTGAGCATGATGTGCTCTAAGTGACCTTGGGGCAACCTTTCTCGGCCTAACCTACCCCACAGAGTGGTTGTGAGGGTAAAATGGGGAGAGTCTTGAGGTCATTCTCAGAGCTCCTGTTTTGCATATAGAAGTGACCTTCTATATTGAATTCCTGGTCTCTTCCGGCAGGGCTGGGAGAGACTCCAGCATGAGACCCTGAAGAGCTGCTGCCAGTCAGAGCTGACAATACTGGTCCAAAGTTTTGACTTAGTAAAAGGCAGCATAAGTTCATGGGGGAAGCCTTGAGTACATCTTCCGGAGCTCCTTGCAGGAAGGGATGTAACACAACCAGTCAATGGCCTCTTCTTTCTTTCTTTCTTTCTTTCTTTCTTTCTTTCTTTCTTTCTTTCTTTCTTTCTTTCTTCTTGGCTTGAAGCGTGAGAGGATAATTGCCATGAGGAGTAAGCCAAGTGCTTGTTGGTTTTCAAAGAGCCGAGTGGCTGTGAAGGTAGAGCCTCGAGGAAGGGCATTTAGTATGGATCTGTGCTGGGTTCTTGGCCTCTCCGTTTTCTCAGAAGGGTCATTGGCCGTCTTCCTTTAGTGGTAGCTTCGAATGCAAGCCGCTAGCGCGGTTCAGCACTTCAGGCATTCAGAGAGTGTCTGTCTCTTGGGGGAGTCTAGCCCACAGTAGAGACAGCATGCAGGAATTATTTATGAATTCTGGAGCCAACCTGAGACGGTCTTCACTAATGATTGCTAGAACTCCTCTTCTTCTGTTGGTGGACCACAGTGCCCAGCAGGGGAGGTGAACCTGAGGCTCTCCAGCTGTTGCCAGACTAGGAGAGGAGAGCTGGTCAGGTGGTAGCAAGCATGGCTTGTCCCCATAGCTGAGCAGGGTCCGCCCTGGTTGCATATGAATGGGAGACCAGAAGTGTGAGCACTGTAAGATCTTCCGCTCAGGGGATGGAGCTGCTCTGGGAAGAGCAGAAGGTTCCCAGTTCCCTCCCTGGCAGCATCTCCAAGAGAGGGCTGGGAGAGATTCCTGCCTGCAACCTTGGAGAAGCCACTACCAGTCTGTGAAGACAATACTGAGCTAGGTAGATCAATGGTCTGACTCAGTATATGGCAGCTTCCCATGTTCTTATGACTCCCGTCACCCCCAGCTTCAGTTTATTGCAACTGTGGATGATGGGAGTTGTTGTCCAACAACAGCTGGATAGATGTCAGCCACCCTGCCATCTTTTTGTGAAAATGCTATGAGCAAAGAGGCACCTTTCAAAGTGGCAATTCCTTTAAATTTAGCAGGCGGAGAGCAACTGGCCCTGCCCAACCCCAGCACAGCTTCCCCTCCAGTGACTGTTGCTGGTATCTGTCTTGTGTTTCTTTTTAGATTGTGAGTCCTTTGGGGACCCAGGACCATTATATTTGGTTGGAAAGCAGTATATAAGTATTTATAATTATTCTCCCTCAGCGATGCAAAATGGGCCCTGCTGTGTTGGCTTGCAAATGCACCCCCCGCCACACACACACACACACACACACACACACACACACACAGCTTTGTTGCATTGGCAGGTGTGTGTGTGTGTGTGTGTGTGTGTGTGTGTGTATGTGTGTGTGTTGGGGGGAGAGAAGATGTAATGCATTGGGAAGCAGTGGTGTCGTCATGCTGCAGGGACACAGTCCTGGTACGTTTTCCCCTCCAGGGTCTCAGCAGGGATGCAGAGCCCTTGGCTTTCTAAGTTGGGAATAAGTTAATGTATTTATTACATTTTTATACCGCCCTCTCCAAAGGCTCTGGGTGGTGGGGCTCTTGCTATTCCAAGTGTTTATTCCCATTCTTCCTGTCTTAGGAACACAGGTAGCTGCCTTATCCGGAGTCAGACCATTGCTCCATCTAGCTCAGTATTGTCTACACTGACTGGCAGCGGCTCTCCAGGGTTTCAGGCAGGGGTCTTTTCCCTGCTGTTGCTGGATGCTGCCAGGTACTGAACTTGGGACTGTCGGCATGCAAGTCCTATGGTGGACTATGTTTCAGGACATCCTAAAACGAATGACAGGGAATGCCCACTGAAAGGCATTGGTTCCTTCGAAATGGCCATAGGAATGCACTGAATTTCTGAATGGTTGTTGGGCATTCAATGAATCCCATGGCCATTTGGAGGGGACGAGTGCCTTTCAGTGGGCATTCCCTAGATTCTATATGACCCTTGACTTCTTGTAACAGAACCCTCCCAATGATTGCATCTATCTACGTGAGGGGTGTGGCCATGGGGATAGGCGTGGCTGCCATGGTGGGTGTGGCTACGGGGGCTGCCGTGGACAGCGTCCACGACTGCATGGGAAGGTATTGGACATTGTGCATTAAAGAACCAACTATTATGGGGGTTGTGGGGAGGGAGAGGAGAGCGAGAGAAAGACAGGAAGGTACATACACAGGACTTCTACTTGCAGCAACAGTCATGTGCACTGTTCTCTCTAAGGCATGCACATGTGCGTGTGATCACACATTTTCTGGTGTCCGTGCAGTCAATTTTAGATCCTGCTCAGGTCGAATCAGGAAGGCCCCACTCTGAATGCACGTGCGCACACACAGTGCCTTGATACTGCCTCCCAGAACAAAACTCATTCCGCACACAGACGAACAAAATTAGAGAGAGCCCTGGTCATGTCTGGGCCATAACGTGGTGGTCCAGCCTTGAGGCTGGGCGCACACGAATAGCTAAGAAAATAATACAAACCATTTCAAAGTATTTATTGGCATCAGCATTGCCTTATTTGCATTACCTATTGTAAGAATATTTGGGCGTGTCTGCCAGGGGTTTTCCGAGCTGTGTGCCAGAGAATCCCTGAGTTCCTGGGAAGCCTATGGATCCGTTCCTTAACGAGAAGCTCAGCAAAAACGAGGCCAGCAGCAACCACAGGAGGTTTCCTCCCCCCCCTCCCTTCTCCGCCACTGTGTGTCTGGAGAATCTTCACTCTGGGGACAAGGCCTAAAACATTTGTGGCTTTTTAATTAAGTATAAAAAGTGGGACATGACAGGTTATTAAAATTATGCATGGTGCGGAGACCGAGAAGGTTTTTTAAAAGGCCTATTCACATGTTATATACAATCTGTGTACAGATCTGTACACAGGTACAATTATCTGTATAATTTGACACTGCCAACGTATAGAAGAGGTCTGACACTGGCATAGGTGGATGTGTTGCCTTTGGTGGTGGTGTTAGGAAGGTAGGTTCTAGAAAATTCCATGTTTGGAGCATCTATGCCCTTGTGGGAATGGGCATGGCGAATCAGTTGGTCATGTACTTTTGTACTGCTCCTTTTACTGAGATTTGCATCAGACTTATTCCCCTTATTAACAGATATCCCAATAATATGGATGTGTTCCAGTTACTGATCACCATGTTAACAGGTAGCTAAGTTTGGCACAGTAGTGACTAAGATTTGATCAGGGTGTGTTGCACTCTCTCTCATATTCATATACAGGTGAAACTCGGAAAATCAGAATATCGTGCAAAAGTCCATTAATTTCAGTAATGCAAATTAAAAGGTGAAACTGGTATATGAGACAGACGCATTACATGCAAAGCGAGATAAGTCAAGCCTTAATTTGTTATAATTGTGATGATCATGGCGTACAGCTCATGAAAACCCCAAATCCACAATCTTAGAAAATTAGAATATTACATGGAACCAAGAAGACAAGGATTGAAGAATAGAACAATATCGGACCTCTGAAAAGTATAAGCATGCATATGTATTCAGTACTTGGTTTGGGCCCCTTTTGCAGCAATTACTGCCTCAATGCGGCGTGGCATGGATGCTATCAGCCTGTGGCACTGATGAGGTATTATGGAAGACCAGGATGCTTCAATAGCGGCCTTCAGCTCTTCTGCATTGTTTGGTCTCATGTCTCTCATCCTTCTCTTGGCAATGCCCCATAGATTCTCTATGGGGTCAGGTCAGGCGAGTTTGCTGGCCAATCAAGCACAGTACACTGTATACTTATGTATGCAACACACTTCCTATCTGTATCCTCATTTAGGGGGCCTGTACCCACGTTTACTTTTCAGATGAATGCATTCACACAAAAAACGTGTACCTGTGTGTGGACATTTGAATACAGGTACAACAGAATGTCAGAATAGGGCTTCCTTTATCTCACAATATTAGTCATTGGATTATTAATTATTCATAATGAAAGAGTGCTGGAAAGAGGCAGTAGAATCAAACTGGTGGCCTTAAGAAGAGGTATTTGCATGTTACTGATTGTCTTGGTTGAAAACTGTGAAGTAAATCTACGAAAGCAGGGTTTCTTAACCTTGGGCCCCCAGGCGGTGTTGGACTACCACTCCCACCACCCCCAGGCATGGGCTTTGTGGCTGGAGATGATGGGAGATGTATTTGGGGACCCAAAGTTAAGAAGCCCTATGCTCAAGAAACCTGGAGAGAACCCAGGCGTGTGTGTTCTGAGACGGGGAAAACAGGAAAAGGACTAATGAGGCCAGAAATAGCAGCTGCTGATGGTCCTATACTCAGGGGACCACGCGAGTTGCTAGCTTTCGTTCCTGTGCTCGGAGGTTATCTCTGGGAGGAAACAGGCTTGAGTTTTTCTGTGTGGTGTTCAGAGAGGGTGCTAAGTGTCTGAAACTTGGTTCTGCCCTCCTTGTCCTCCTCACATTCTATTCACCTAGAGACATTTTTCCCCCAAGGAGAAATTTGTCACTTGTGCCAGATTTCTTGCTTGTGTCCCAGAAAAGCTGGGTTGTTTTCTGTGAGATTCTTTCTCCGCCCCATCACCCCTGGTGACTCTGGCAGTGGTTTCTTGAAGCTGGACTGGCCAGGTCTAGGCTAAGAAGGGTGGTGGTCGTGGTAGTGATAGACTCATAGCTGGAATGGGGTGGGGGGGACTAGGGCAGACCCACCTCCCTATATTTTTTCTCTCTCTCTCTCTCTGCCCCACTAAAGTTTTTAAAAATGAATAATTCTAAACTGCCATATTGTAATGTAATGGAGTGCAACTAAGGTGGCAAAACCTGCCCCCTCCCAAACTTTTTTGGTGCCCCCCCCCCCCGCAACCCTTAGGCTGCCTATGTGGTAATATCCAAGAAGGATGTGGAAGGAACTGATTTTCTTATGGACAAGTTTTTTTTGTGGGGGGTGTCTTTCCGGGAATAGCCACCTAATGGCCCAATGGGGAAGCAACCTGCCTAGAGAGCAGAAGCCTGTGGGTTCGAATCCCCGCTGGTGTGTTTCCTGTATTCTGGGAAACACCTATATTGGTCAGCAGCAAGATAGGAAGGTGCTGAAAGGCATCATCTCATACTGCGCAGGAGATGGCAATGGTCAACCCCTCCTGTATTCTACCACAGAAAACTACAGGGCTCTGTGGTCGTCAGGAGTTGACACTGACTCAACGGCACAACCTTTCCTTTCCGGGAATAGGGAGAAAGTGGACCAATTAAGTAGACTAGGGGTTTCAACTTTTGGGTGCCCAGAAGTTGTGGGACTACAGCTCCCATCATCCCCAGTGGCCAGAAGCCACTGTGTATGGGCTTGATGGGAGTTGTAGCCCCACAACTTCTGGGACCCAATAGTGGAAAGCCCCAAGATATGTAATATGCCTCTGAATACTGGATGATGATGATGATGATAAGAGCCCCTGGTGGCGCAGTGGTAAAACTGCTGCCCTGTAACCAGAAGGTTGCAAGTTCGATCCTGACCAGGGGCTCAAGGTTGACTCAGCCTTCCATCCTTCAGAGGTCGGTAAAATGAGTACCCAGAATGTTGGGGGGCAATATGCTAAATCATTGTAAACCGCTTAGAGAGCTCCGGCTATAGAGCGGTATATAAATGTAAGTGCTATTGCTATTGCTATGATGATGATGATGATGATGATTACATTTATATCCCGCTCTTCCTCCAAGGAGCCCAGAGCAGTGTACTACATACTTGCGTTTCCCTTTCACAACAACCCTGTGAAGTAGGTTAGGCTGGGAGAGAAGTGACTGGCCCAGAGTCACCCAGCTAGTTTCATGGCTGAATGGGGATTTGAACTCGGGTCTCCCCGGTCCTAGTCCAGCACTCTAACCACTACACCATGCTGGATGCTGGGAATGAGCAGTGTGGAAGGCCTGTTGCCCTTATACCTTGCCAGAGTTTTAAATGTTCTGTCTCACCTTTTGGATAGTTGGTCTTGTAGCAAGTGTGAATTGTCCACTTTGCTAAGCAGGGCCTGCCTTGGTTTTCGTTTGAATGGGGATTTTATGTGTGAGCACTGCAAGGTATCCCCCTTAGATGAATGGGGCCGCTCTGGGAAGAGGACCTGCCTGCTTGCATGCAGAAGGTTCCACGTTCCCTCCCTGGCATCTCCAAGACGGGGCTGAGAGAGATTCCTGCCTGCAACCTTGGAGAAGCCGCTGCCAGTCTGTGTAGACAATTCTGAGCTAGGTGGACCAAGGGTCTGACTCAGTAGAAGGCAGCTTCCTATTTTCCTATGGACTCTTGGTCTGACTTGGTCTAAACAGCTTCATAGGTCTTGCATCTGAAAAAAAAATCTGTTTTCAGTGTGTGCAAGAGTAAGCATTGCTTGCCCTCTGATGAATCTGTGCCATATTTTCTCCTGTAAGTCATTCAAGTCTCCACTTTGGGGGCCATTGAGTTTCTGAGTAGCCTCACATACAGAGATGTGGCTGAATGACCCAGCCGTAGTGGAGGCTGATTGAAGGAGGCCAGACTAGAGCAGCCAGTCACGCAGAGTTGCAACAGGCAGCCTCTTCAGTGGGCTGTCGTTTTGGCCTCTCTTTTTTTTTTTTGCAGCGCTCTTGTGTGCCTCAGCAAATGCCACTGTTGCTTCTGTTTGCTCCGTGTTTAGCTTGGTTTTTCTTTCGGCCCTTTTTTGGATGACCCTAATGGAACCTGTGAGTGAGTGACCCACAAGGTGATAATGATAATGTGAGATAACGAGCCACAAGATGTTCGCTGGGCAGCCACTGTGGTCTTTGTCCCACTGGAAATAGCTGATTGATCCAGGCTAATGCTCTCCAACGGGGTGGGTAGGTTCTCTTGCTCTCTCTAATAATAGAGAGCTTTATGGGGCTTAGGAGGGCCAGACGGACCTTATCCAATGCCAGTTTGCTGCCCTGTTGGGTCAAAGGGCAACTTGCAAGATTAGAACTTAAAGCCACAGTGAGGGACATCTCAGGGCTCAGTAATGGAGTAGAGTATTTTGGTACAGGTGCACATCTGGAGCATCACCCTCTTTCTGGAGGGGCAGAGGGAACTGTAGTCGGTAATAATGGAAGGGTGTGGCAGTCATGTGACTCTTTAAAAATGTGTGCTTAAAAAAAACACGTGAGCCCAATTCAGACATTATGCTGTATGAGTGTACAGCTGTTGTACACGTGAATGACTGTACCTGTGTTCATTTGAAAAGTGAACCTGGGTACAGGCCCTTCAAATGCATGATACAGATAGGAAGTATACTTCTGTACCTGTATAAAGCATAACATGTGAATGTCTGTACCTGTGTACACTGTACACTTGTACAAGGGTTGAACATAATGTGTGAATGGGCCTGTAGTGGCTGGCACTCTTAAATACCTCTTCTCCCTGTCCATCTTGGAAGCAATGTTGCCCAACAAACATATTTTTTTAATAATAATAATAATAATAATAATAATAATAATAATATTGATTACATTTATATCCCGCTCTTCCTCCAAGGAGCCCAGAGCGGTGTACTGCATACTTAAATTTCTTTTTCACAACAACCCTGTGAAGTAGGCTAGGCTGAGAGAGAAGTGACTGGCCCAGAGTCACCCAGCTAGTTTCATGGCTGAATGGGGAGTTGAACTCGGGTCTCCCCGGTCCTAGTCCAGCACTCTAACCACTACACCACGCTGGCTCTCTTTTCCCAGTAACACTTTAAAATGTGACAGATACATTGCTTTTCAGGCAACTTCTAAATGTTCAGAAAAGCCAACTTCTCTGTTGGATTTAAAAAACAAAGCTAACCAACCGAGGGGAATCTCTGGCGGGGAGCCTTGCAAAGGTGTATTGATGGTTTGGGGTGGCTTTTATTGGGGCTCCCCTGGGATGTCCCAGGAATTGACATCTTCAGTAGACCTTCTCTGGCAGGATTTGATCATTTCGGTTCTACTGTGTTATCGACTTGATACTTTACACACTTGATATCGACTTGATACTTGCACACTTTACCTTTACTGTGATTTGTATTGTTTTGATGCAAGATTTATTGTGAGGATCTTTTGTAAGGCATTTATCAATCTTTGATAAGATTCTTTGATAAGAACATAAGAGGTTTACTGTTTTGCAAACTTGTGGTTGAAAAGTGGCATATAAACAACTAGTAGCAGCAGCCCAGCTGGATCAGACCAAATGGCCCTTTAGTTGAGCATCCTGCATCGCACACTGGCAGGGCTTAAGGGCAATAGCCCTGCCCTGCTCCTGACCCCTCAGAAACTGGGATTCCAAGGTATATTACCCCTGAACATGGAGGTTCCATTTAGCTATGGTGTCTTATAACTATTGAGAGCCTTCTGGGGTAATAAAGCAGAGTGTTGCCCCAAGTTAGCCCTGTCACAAACAGACCATGCTGGATGCGATTGGGCAGTCATATTTCATTTTATCACATCTCTGCCCCTTTCATATACAAAGCAGTATTGAGTTTTGGGTTTAATATTTACAAGAAAAGGTGTGCACAGGTGAGTGGGAGCTGAACCCTTCTCCATCCTTCTGTCCCTGTGTTCTGTAGCTGCAGGCACTTTTCTTCTCAGCCTGTCTACAGTATCAGGAGTTGGGAAGAAAGGGGCTAGTCAAGGTCTGGCCAGCCTGAGGCTCTTCAGCTGTCTTCGGACTACGACTCCCATCACCCCCTGCCACGAGAGCTGATCAGTGGTCCCTCTAATTTTTTCCATCTCTGTGCAGAATAAGTTTTGTTCTGGGTGGCAGTATCAAGGCACTGTGTGTGTACATGCATTCAGAGTGGGGCCTTCCTAATTCAATCTGAGCAGGATCTAAAATTAACTGAGCGGACATCAGAAATCTTATGAGCGCGCGCATGTGCGCACGCCTTAGAGGGGACAGTGGAGCTGATGGGAGCTGCAGTCCGACAACAGCTAGGATGATGAGTGCAGAAAAGTAAGGAAGGGACGATTCCATTTATTTCCCCTGTATGCCGCAAAATCTAGCCACATCTAACTTGGCCCCCAAACTGAATTTGTAAATCCTGCTTCCCAGGCTGCGAGATGAAGTATGTCTTTTTCAGAAAGCTGAAGGCTGCTTGAAAGAGATTGCTTGCCATCCAAGTGGAGTGTCGGCTCAGTCTGCAGATTATTGTTTTTAACCAGAGGCGGCAGTGGGGCAGGAGAGCTCTGTGTGTTCTTCTTCCTCAAATGATCTGCAGCTCTCTTACAATCTGTCGCTGGGTCTCCAGTGGGGGCAAATCTGATTTGACCTGCGCGCAGCTTACTCGATACAGTTTAATAATACGATACGATACGATGGGTTGAAAGAAACTGGCCTTTGAGCTGTGCTTGCCCCGGTGAAGAACAATTCTCCCCCCCTCCAGGTGTCCACTTGCAGCAGGGAGTGGAGAATATCCAAACACAAATCAGGGGATTCCCCGGAAAAAGAGGTAGTTGTGAGGAGCTCTGGGCTGGCTGGAAACCACAGGGATATGGGCGTCTGTCAGGGGAGGGGGAGGATTCGGTCCTACGATGATATCTGGGGAAGGGATCTCTGTAACGGGGCATGGATTAATTCTAAAGTTTATTTATTATATTTATATTGTATTTATATACTGCCTGATAGGTGTATCCCTACGCGGTGCCCATAATCATAACAAATATAAAACAAAAGAATTTCACAGAATAAAAATTAAAATAATTTCATAGGATAAAAACAGTATAAAATTAATTCCAGTTAAAAGCCTGCAAAAACAGGTGTGCCTTGAGGGTCTTCCTAAAAGCAATTGGAGGTGGGGATGCTCTTATTTTGACAGGGAGCATATTCCAAGGCCCCGGGGCAGCCACAGAGAAGGCCCGGGCCCAAGTCCGAGTCGCCACCAAACAAGCCGGTGGCAACCGTCTTGATGGTATGAGATGAGGTGGACCAATACATGTGAAATGGGGTGGATGCAAGGAATTTTATTTGTTTGTTTATGTATGTATTTACTTACTTACTACACTTATATCCCACTCTTCCTCCAAGGAGCCCAATGTGGTGTGCATGGTTACGGTTATCCTCACAACAACCCTGTGAAGTAGGTTAGGCTGAGAGAAAGGTGACTGGCCCAGAGTCACCCAGCTAGTATCATGGCTGAACGGGGAGTTGAACTGGGGTCTCCCCGGTCCTAGTCCAGCACTCTGACCACTACACCTTGATGGTCAAAGGTCATTGGGGCTGGGGTGATGGGCGTTGTAGTCCAGTAACAATGGGGGACCCAAGTTTGAGAACCCCTGCAGTACTGAAGATGGTCTTGGATTCTGGTGGGGTGGGGTTATTAAAAACGTACCTTGATGAGAAATCGGGGTCTACCATCTTGGCTGATCCATGCTACGTAGCACGTTGAAATAAGAACCGCCCCATCTTTGGCAACTTTTAAAAAGGCACTGAAGACACATTTATTCACCCAGGCTTTTAATTAGATTTATAGTTTTAATATCTTTAATATTGGATTTTAAATGTTTTAAATGATTTTAATTGTTAATTGATTTAATGTTTTAAATGCAAACCACCCATGTTTTGGGTGGTATAGAAATATTTTAAATAAATGAATTAAATAAATAAGTGCTGTCTGTCTTTGGTGTCGCCATGTGGGATGCTTGTCAGCCCATGCTTTCAAGCATGCTGATGCAATTAATGTTCCAGATTTTTCTTCTATGTGTTTTATTCTGTCTGGCAGCGGGCGAGCAAGTGGAGAGGACTTGGAATTCTGTCCTGCGGTTTAGTTCCTGGCCAGGGCTGTGGCTGCAGATCGAATGAGCAAAGGCGCTTGCTAAAAGTTCCAGCACCAGCCTGAAGTGGGCTGAGTGAGGATTCCCTTCTCATGGCATGTTGAGCTGTTTTTGTTCCCTCTGGTCAGGCAAGGTTTCGGTAACAATGCATCTGCCTTCAGCCTACACTACTTAAAGTTCACACCACTTGTTTACTATAATAATGACTTTGGGAGGAGCTGAGCTGGGGGCTTTCTCCCCCAGAAGTCATAGGAACACAGGAAGCTGCCATATACTGAGTCAGACCATTGGTCTATCTAGCTCAGTATTGTCTTCACGGACTGGCAGCGGCTTCTCCAAGGTTGGAGGCAGGAATCTCTCTCAGCCCTTAACTTGGGTAGATACAGTAAATATTTTGGGGATTGAATATGGAATTAAGGAAAAAATCGGGGGGGGGGGAATTGAACAGATTGGGAAGAAAAAGTAATGCTTAAAATCACCATGTGGAAAAAATGGAGCCTTGCCATGTACCAGAAAGCGGTTTACATTCGGACTTACCTGATACCCCCGGTGCATAACCTGGCGGTAGTCTATCCTCCCTCGCTCGATCTCCTTCGGAGAGTTGAAAACCAGATCTTCCATCTAGTATGGCACACAGCGTCCTTCCCTTTGGCCCGTGTGTTAGCATTTAAGGAGGTTGAGCCTAGCACTATCTGCCCTGCAGCCCTATTTTGTAACTGAATTCGTCCTACAATTTTGGAAACTGGATTTTTGTGAATGTCCATAACATGTCCAACCTCCTGCAAAAAACCTGGGTTTCGCTTTTCGCTCTACGTTGTCGAAAGTCAACACGGGGCATAGCGTGGTGGGGGAAAGGTTCTTTCAATGGTAATATCACACAAGTATTGAAAAGAGACCACCCGGACTATTTGAGAGATTTGTTATTCACACTAAAAATAATGGAAGGTTGAACCAGATCTATTTAAAGGATCTTCCTCAGTTAAGCAGCTAAGGAAAACAATTTGTGGAGACATTCTAGAAGTGGGTTTTTAAAAACCCGATTTAGAATGTAAAACAACACAAACACCGCACTTCACAGTACTTGTTGCAACCAAATCACTTTATCGCTCTCTTTAAGGAGAAAAAGGTCCCCTTCCATTTATGGGAAACGAGGTGGTGTTTATACCACCACTAAGCCATGGCTCCCAAAGGACCAGCAAGAGTGTCTTAAAATCACCTGCAAACAGAAAGCTAGTGAGCTAGGCAAGACATTCGGGGAAACCCGCTCACATTTCTTCAAAAAGTGTGTGGTAGTCAAAAGAGTGTGGCAGGGAGTAAGCAAGCTGTTAGAGTGGCCTGATTTGGAAAAACAGACTTGGGAAGAACTAACCTCGGGTTTGAGCGATAGAACCTCCTTTCGAGGTCCCAGAAAGAAACCTTCAAGGAGACGGGACGGGTGCCCTCATACTAGGGAATTGGAATGTTCCCCTTCTTGTAATCAGGTTAGTAAACCTGTATGTCATTTATGCAATGCTCCTGTATAGGAATAGGGAGGGAAGATGCGACCAAGAGGTTCACGCAGATGAGACAGTAAATCTCTTCTGGGAAAGTTTGTATTGTTATGTGCAAAAAGACAAGGGTATCTCTTCAAAACAGCAATGGGACAAATTGTGGAAATGGACATCGGACGTACCCCCCCCCCCCCCGATTACCTGATGTGCCTTGTAACCGCCCTCACCCCCACCCCAAGTTACAGTACTGCATGCATATACTTTATAACTCTGTGGGTTACCAAATCCTTGTGTGTAAATCTTTGTATATATATGATGTACAAACAACCACTTTGTATATAATTGTGCTTTGGTAATGTACTGTATGCTTTGGTAGTTTGTTGGTTCAATAAAAAAAATCTTGTCCTATTAAAAAAAAAACACCTTGTCATATCTTGGTGAAGCTAGGAAGGGAACTTGGAACCTTCTGCTCTTCCCAGAGCGGCTCCATCCCCTGAGGGGAATATCTCACAGTGCTCACATATCAAGTCTCTCTTTCATATGCAACCAGGGTGGACCCTGCTTAGCTAGGGGGACAAGTCATGGGTTCGTGCCCCACGTTGGGCGATTTAGATTTTAGGAGAGGAGAGCTGGTCTTGTGGTAGCAAGCATGACTTGTTCCCTTAGCTAAGCAGGGTCCTCCCTGGTTGCATATGAAAGGGAGACTAGAAGTGCGAGCACTGGAAGATATTCCCCTGAGGGGATGGAGCTGCTCTGGGAAGAGGAGAAGGTTCCAAGTTCCCTCCCTGGCTTCTCCAAAATGGGGCTGAGAGAGACTCCTGCCTGCAACCTTGGAGAAGCCGCTGCCAGTCTGTGAAGACAATACTGGTCTAGATAGACCAATGGTCTGACTCAGTATATGGCAGTTTCCTATGTTCCTAAGTCATGCTTGCTACTACAAGACCAGCTCTCCTCTCCTGGTGGTGAAGTCACTCTCTGTTTAGGTTTTCCTTCCTCTCCCACCTCCTAATTTTTATTGATTTCAAAATCCAGATGGGCTTTTTTTCAGCAGCAAGAGAGTGGCTCAAAAGAACAAGCTTTTGAAGTGGTGCTGTTTTCCCACCTCCATCCCTCCCTCTCTTGCTTTTAAAAAGAAACACTCATACAAGTGAAATTATGGCCTCATTCACACGTAACGCGGTTCTGCGGAGAGGCTGTAGTGAGTTTCGTCACCGCAGCCCAATGATGGACTCAGCCTGTGGTACGTCCAAATGCGGAACCCCAGGCTGTGGCCCCTGGATTAGGGCATGAAGGTGATAGGCCTCCCCTGTTTGTCCCCAGCATTCTGGTATTCAAAGCTAGGCTGCCTCGGAACATGGAGCTTCCATTTCTGGCCATGATAGCTAATGGCATGGTGTGGTGGTAGAATGTTGGACTAGAGTGGGGAGACCCAGGTTTAAGCCCCTACTCGGCTGTGAAGCTTGGGAGGGAACTGCATACTACTCACCATTTCTCAGAATCCAGTGTGTGAGAGAAGACAGACCTTGTATGCAAAGTTGCATTTTGATTTTTTACATAGAAGAAGAATCAATAATGGACCCATCCTGCTCCAGTGATCTGCCTCATCCGCTTTTAAAGTTGTCCATACTGATGGTCACCAACTTCACATCTTGTGGCAGTGTGTTCCATAGCCTATGCATTGTGTGAAGAAGATCCTTTCTTCTGTCTCCCTGCATCTTCTGCCTATCTGTTCCACTGGATGGCTCCATGTTATGAGAGTCTAATGAGCAAGGGAGAGAAATCTCTCTCATATACACACAACCTCGCCCCAAGTCATAATGGTGATGCAGTGTCTCTTTATGGGTTCTCCAACAGTTGCCCGAGGAAGATGGGTACTCTGGCTTTACAGTGAGAGAGTGATTTATCATCTTGAGCGAATGGTATAAGATAGCCTTTTCTGCATGGTCTGGTGCCTGCAATAATTCATTTAAAATGTTAGGTAAATTGAGCTTAACATACATAAGCTACTTCACATCAGCAATTTCCGAATTATGGGCCAAGGAACACTTTCGTGCCAGGAGATAACTGCTAACTTGCTGTGGGGGGAAATATATATTTGGCTCTTATGAGTCCAAAGATCCATTAAATAAGAGTTGCTCAACTTCAGCCCTCTTGAAGATGTTGGCCTACAGTTCCCATAATCCTTGGGTGTTGGACACTGTGGCTGGAGATTATGGAAGTTGTAGTCGAAAAATAGCTGGGGGGCGGGGCAAAGTTGAGCAGGCCTGCATTGAACAGAAGAAGATGCCCAGTGAATCTCTGCATGAGTCACTACCGGACTTTGCATCTTTGTCACGAGCCTTTCTTTGGAGAAGCGGGCAATTCTGCTGTTCTCTCCGAATGATACCATGACCCTAAATCTAATCACTCCCATTGCAGAGATGGTACAGAAATGGCAGCACTTGGTGGAGTTTTCCTGTTGCATCTCTGCATAGCTGCTTAGCACTTTCCAATGAAGAAGTTGTTTTTGGAACAGGGACTCTTGCAGAAGTGTGTGGAGGTTCTTCTGTGAGTGGGTAATTCTTAGTCTTGTAGGCCCTTAAAATAAACAGGTCTGGGTCTGTGCAGAGCCTGGCTATGAGATTGCTTAGGACCCTGGGTAAGCCACATGGGTTCTGAGAGATAAGTGACTGGCCCAGAGTCACCCAGCGAGTTTCATGGCTGAATGGGGAGTTGGCCTCGGGTCTCCCCAGTACTAGACCCACATTCTAACCCAGAGGTAGGCATTCTTGGCACTGCAGTTGTTGTTGAACAACAACAGAATTTTGGTTGGGGATGATGGGAGTTGTAGTTGGAGGGCCAGGGTTGCCTATCCCTGCTCTAACCATTACACCACACTGGCTCTCTTGAACCAGAGAGAGATCAAAGATGGGCACGACCAAGCCAGGAACTTGGGAAAGGGAACTGGAGCATGTAAGGAAGGAAAGTGCGTATTCTCAAAAAACACAATGGCTTGGAGAACAGAGACCTCTGAACCCCTTGGTGACTTTCCAGACTATGGGAAGTGCCTATATTGGGCAGCATCAATATAGGAAGATGCTAAAAGGCATCATGTCATACTGCGTGGGAGAAGGCAATGGTGAACCCCTCCTGTATTCTACCAAAGTCAACCACAGGGCTCTCTGGGCGCCAGGAGTTGACACCGACTCGACGGCACAACCTTTCCTTGTTTCTCTTTCCTCCCCCTTGCTTTGACTGCCTGGTTCAGCCCAAGTGAGTATTTCATGTTTGGGTGGATGCCGGCCCTGATGAACAACGCGCAGCTAGTCGTACTTTCTGCTGAACTGGCTCTGCTCTCATACTGATTGTTAGGGAACATTTGGACTCGGAGGATGAGCTCTCCTTGTTCTTTCCTTCAAGTCCTCTGCTCCTCAGGAAGTTTCTGTCCCTGTGTTGTGAGAACAAAGTGGAATTGTAAGGCGGTGAAAAGAAGATTGTGTCCTTAAGTGAAGGAAAGAAGCAGAACGCCAGGGATAGTTTTAGCATGGTGTGTGAAATGAGCATCCATCTGTGCTGTGGTTTGGCCTGCTGCTCTTCCTCTGATCATGTTGCGTTGGGGGAGGAGAGCTGGCCTCACGGTAGTGCACGTGGATTATCCTTCCTCTAAGCAGCATTTGTCTTGGTTTGCATTTGGATGGGTGACTGCATGTGAGCGCTGCAAGCTACTCCCCTGGCAGAATGGGGCCGTAGCTCCGTGGTGAAGCATCTGGGTTCCGCGTTGACTCCCTGGCAGCATCTCCAGGTAGGGCTGGGAGAGGTTCCTGAAGCCTTAGATTGCTGCCAGCCAGTGTGGAAAGATCTGAGCTAGATGGACCAAGGGTCTGACTCCGTATAAAGCCATTTCCTGTGTTCCCACTGGTGCTTAACTAGGGGCGGCTAAGTCATTTTGCTGCTGGAACAGAAGGATACTGTGATGCCCGCTATGTGCTCAACGTCCTCGGGCTGTGCCCCTGCCAGCAGCATGCAAGAGCTCCGACTGTGCTGCCAAGCCATGGCAAGATGTGCCTTGCTTGCATCAGGGTGGGTGGGCGGGGAGGGAGATGGGGAAGAAGAGGCACACCCCAGCAGTGTGAAGAGGGGGATGTAATCAGGGTGCTCAATATCTGGGGAGGAAGGGAGGTGGCAGCCACAGAGTTGACTCCAAAGAGTGGCAATCGCAGCCCCAAAAATATTCCCCACTCCCTGCCATCCAATTTTACAGCAAAGTGTCTGACATACAGACCACATCTATAATGGCCCTAGAACTTGGATGAATTGTTTTCAATGGCCTCTGTTGTTGAAAGAATCTTTGTCCACTCACTCCTTGACCAGCTCTCTTCTAACCAGTGGGGAGAGCTGGTCTCATGGTAGGAAGCATGAATTGTCCCTTTTGTCACCTGCTTCTGTCTCGGTCTACCTGCCTCAAGAAAGCATTAGTAGTCAGACATCTAGGACAACTGAATGACACCATCTGGTGCTGGAATCCTCTCATCCTTTAATTATATTATGTGGTGGTTCTTGTCTGATTCAATTCTTCACCCACAAAGGAGATGGGTGTTTTTGTTTCTGTTTGTTTTTTTGTGGGGTTTTTTTTTGGTTTAACATTTATATCCCACTCTTCCTCCAAGGAGCCCAGCGCGGTGTACTACATACTTGAGTTTCTCTTTCACAACAACCCTGTGATGTAGGTTAGGCTGAGAGAGAAGTGACTGGCCCAGAGTCACCCAGCTAGTTTCATGGCTGAATGGGGATTTGAACTCGGGTCTCCCCGGTCCTAGTCCAGCACTCTAACCACTACACCACGCTGGCTCTCTTATGTCACTCTGGTCTCTTTCTGTCTGCTCCCCCTGCCCCCCTGTTCTGAATCTCATATTGGCCTTAACATAGGGGTTCTCAAACTTGGGTCCCCAGCTAGACCCCCATCATCTTTAGCCACTGAAGACCCTTGTGGTTGCGGATGATGGGAATTGTAGTCTAAGAATATCTGGGGACCCAGCACTGGGAATCCCTACTCTACAGGGGTAGCTTCCTTGTGAGGAGAGTGTCCTGGGGTTTTATGGTGTGTGTGTGTGTGTGTGTGTGTGTGTGTGTGTGTGTGTGTGTGTGTGTGTGGTCACACACACACACACACACACACTCTCTCTCTCTCTCTCTCTCTCTCTCTCTCTCTCCTGCGGGCAGCAAGCAAATGCCAAGACACAGTAGCCCAATTCATATGTTATGTCTAGCACTTGTACAATCTGTGCACAGCATACACAGGTACCGTTATTCACATGTTATGTTCAACACAGGTAGAGTGCTACTCTTCCTATCTGTATCCTGCAGTCCTGTATTTCAGGGGGGCTCTTCCCAGATTCACTTTTAAAATGAACGCACATACTAGTCATCCACACCAGAACATGTGTATAGACATCTGAATCCAGTTACAGCATACTGTATTTACCCAGATTAAATATGTCCCTGCCACCGCCCTCCAGTGCTTTTCTGTTAAATATGGAATTTAATTCAGAGTACTTTTGCATAAATACAGGTATAACCTGTGTTCAACTTTTTTCTTTCAAGACAAAATCTTAAATTCCAGAGTCATCGCCTATTTGGGTAAATATGGTTATGTCTGAATAGGGTTAGTCCTGGTTTTCAAAGCAGCGCCAGTTCTCCCAAAGGAGCCAACATATCCTTGCAGTTCTCCAAGGCTGCTTCTTGCCAGCCGGTTGCAAAATTCTGGCTCTTTCTTACTGGCCAGGCTTCAAAAGCCCATGCCTGTGAATGTGTCACTTTCTCTTCTAACAAACCTATATATGGAAAGTCAGGCTGAATGTCAGAGAGCTGGCACCAAACCTCTGCTCTGGCAAGCAGAGTGTTGTGGGAACAGAGAAGTTGCACATTGTTGCCTGCCTCTTTCTATATGAGCTGGGCACTTGAACAGTGGCGTAGACACCCTGGGGCAAGAGGGGACGCATGTCCCTGAGCCACTGGGTTCAACAAAATAGAAAACTATTTATTTATCTATCATATTCTTATACTGCCTGACATGTACATCTTTAGGCAATGTACAAAGTTTAAAGCAATATAAAAAATCACATTAAAATCCAGGAAACGCAATCAAAACAATCACATAAAACAGTTATTAAAACAAATTATTAAAATAAATTCTAATTAAGTGCTTGCAAGAACAGGTGAGTCTTGAGGTGCTTTTATTTCAGTGGGGAGCATATTCCAAAGCCCCGGAGCAGGCTCGGAGAAAACCCAGTTGGCAGTCCCGGGTCGCCACCAGATGAGTTGGTGGCAACTGTTAACTGGACTTCTCTAGAAGATTGTAACAGGCGGCAGGATTCATGACAAAGGGAGCCAGCGTGGTGTAGTGGTTAGAGTGCTGGACTAGGACCGGGGAGACCCCAGTTCAAATCCCCATTCAGCCTTGAAACTAGCTGGGTGACTCTGGGCCAGTCACTTCGCTCTCAGCCTAACCTGCTTCACAGGGTTGTTGTGAAAGAGCAACTCAAGTATGTAGTACAGCGCTCTGGGCTCCTTGGAGGAAGAGTGGGATATAAATGTAATAATAACAACAACAACAACAACAGAATGAAGATGTAAAAATATTATGGGACTTCCAACTACAAACAGACAAACATCTGCCACACAATACACCAGATATAACTGTAGTGGAGAAGAAAGAAAAACAAGTTAAAATAATCGACATAGCAAAACCAGGGGATAGCAGAATAGAAGAAAAAGAAATAGAAAAAATCACCAAATACAAAGATCTACAAATTGAAATTGAAAGGCTGCGGCAGAAGAAGACCCAAATAATCCCAGTGGTAATTGGTGCCCTAGGTGCAATTCCAAGAGACCTTGAAGAGCACCTCAACACCATAGGGGCCACAGAAATCACCATCGGCCCATTACAAAAAGCAGCTTTACTGGAACAGCCTATATTCTGCGACGATTTCTATAACCATTGACAATAAAATTCTGGCATCCCAGGTCCTTGGGAAGGACTCGATGTCTGGATAAAACAAACCGGTCAATAACACCTGTCTGACTGTGTAAACAAGAAATAATAATAATAATAATAATAATAGAAAGCATTCTCTTAAAAACTGTTTGAGTACTCCATTCTTATTTAAATGCTTACTTCCTTAAATATTAGCTGCTATAAGAAAACACATGTGTCAATAACCCAACACACAGGCTTTTGATCAAACTATAGAAAACTTTATTGCTCTTTCTGTAGAAGGCTGCAGATATGTGCAAGACGTTTAATGTATTTGGTGCCACCTTTTTTTTTTTTTTTAACCCACTCACCTCTCCCTTACCCAGCTGGTGCATGAGGGGCTGGGAGCACCAGGCGTAGCCCCTCTCCAGTTTGGAACAGGAGAGGGAAGTTTGAGGGATAGAAAGTCAGCACCCAGCAAGCCAGCCTTTTGCTTGCTGGCTGGGAAGGAGTGGGGGCGGGGCTGTGTGGCCCCTCTTCCAGGGGCCAGCCACGTCCCCTGCATCTGACACCCGATCCTGGGGGCATGGTTGGTGCATGTGCCCAGTGCTGCAGGGAGGGGCCACCAGCAAGCTTCCTACATCCCTGCACTTGCTGCAGCCACCAGCCATCAAAGGCCATTCTGCAATTTTAGGTCACAAACTACAAAAGCCTGGAGAGAAGGTCACTTTGGCTCTGCAAAGAGCTTTGCTTGCAACTCTGTTGAGGGGGGGGGGAGGGGAGGGAGGAAGTGGCTTTGAATTGCTCTGCAGCTTCCATTGAGCGCTCCAGAAATGCAGCGAGTGGCAAATCCTGAACGCCAATCGTGCATGGGTCATGTTGGGGCAATGTGTACATCCTGTAACAGACATCTGTGCGGTTAATTGGCCGTCAGTTTTACAACCCAGCTAGCTCTGAATGGAAGTTACAGCTGGTGAGATGCATCTGGTAGTCATGAGGTTCGTCTTAAAACAAAAAAGGGCCGTCTCTCCAACCCATTCAGTTTTGTTCTAATGTAGTGGGCTGAGTGTGTAGAAATGGTGCAAAGGGAGGAAAGGGGACATTTCATTAGTGCTGTTGCAGTAATCTGAGCAGAGAAGTCAGTCAGTGATCTGCTCATCAGCCAGGAGGAGAAATTAATTATTTCTTAGCCCTGGGATGGGATCCAAAGAGCTACTTTAGGAATGTCCAAGGGCCATAACATAGACGTACAGCAATATTAAGTTAGGATAAATATTTGTCCCCTGTATTTTCATCTCATTATGCTCATTGTGTTAGTGTAGCTAAGAGCATATAAAAAAAGAAATTGCTGTATAGCAGAAGAGTTAAAATATATATCAGCCACCTGAAAAAACTGCAGCAGATACTGTAAATATTGTCCTGCCATCTCCAAGATAGGACTTATAGAGTCTCCTGCCTGTAACCTTGGAGAAGCTGCTGCTAGTCTGTGTAGACATGGAGGAGAGGTCTATCATCGGTTACTAGTCGGAGGGCTGCAGGCCACCTCCAGCCTCCAAGGCAGGATGCCTCTGAGTACCAGTTGCGGGGAGTAACAGAGGGCATGCCCCTTTCAACTCCTGCCTGTGGGCTTCTCAGGAGCATCTGGTGGGCCACTGTGCGAAACAGGATGCTGCACTAGATGAGCCTTGGGCCTGATCCAGCAGGGCTGTTCTTATGTTCTTATAAAGGAAGGTGCTGAAAGGCATCATCTCATACGGTGCAGGAGATGGCAATGGCCAACCCCTCCTGTATTCTGCCAAAGACAACCACAGGGCTCTGTGGGCACCAGGAGTTGACACCGACTTGGCGGCACAACTTCAATAGGCGTAGCATTTTAATTGCACTGTTTGGCCCTGCACCGTTTTGTGTGATTGTATATGGCAGCTCCAGGGGACCCCATGTCTGTGTTGCGATTGCTGTGGGAGGGGGCCTCACCCTTTGCCCCCCCCACCGCAATCCCAGTCTAGATCTACCCTGTGGCTACAGTCAGGGGCGTCGCAAGGTTGGAGTGGGCCCAGAGACAAGATTTAAAAGGTTTTGTCAGTTGTGGACGATGCAAGTCATTTAATGGTACTAGAGAAAGACATGCTGTTCTGGTGGCTCCAGGTCTTAACACTCACATCAATTTGGGAGGATGAATACAACTGAAGGAAGTCCAAGCGGGTGTGTGGCTGGGGGAGTCAGTCATGTGACTTGCCTCGGGGGCCCCCCCAAGGCCCCCCAGACAACTGTCTCCCCTTGCCCTATTATAGTTGCGCCCCTGGCTACAGTCCCATACCCACCACCACCAGAAGGGATGCTGCCATTGGCATAGTTGAACAAAACCTTTGCCTGTCAGTCTCTCTTCGATGGATAGAGGCAGGTTTAGGGGGTCATTTTGGATTGGGGTGCCAGCACAGAGAGGAAAGTTTGGATTAGCACAATGTTCTCTCCTCCATGCTGTGGCCCCAATTCATACTTTTACAAGAAGAAAGTTACATTAGGAAGTTGCATAAGAACAGCCCTGCTGGATCAGGCCCAAGGAAGCCCATCCAGTCCAGCGTCCTGTTCCCCACAGTGGCCCACCAGATGCCTCTGAGAAGCTCACAGGCAGGAGCGGTGGGCATGCCCTGTCTCCTGCTATTTATTTATTTATTTATTTTTATTGTTGCATTTATATACCGCCTTTCGTTAAAAGACAACCCTAAGGCGGTTTACAAAAGTTAAAACATACAATAAAAAGGCAATAAAAATATCAAGCTAAAAAATATAAAAACATATAAATAACAGGCATAAAAACAATACAGCATGTAAAAACACACAGAAGCAGCAGTAAAAACGATTATGTAAAAGCCTGGGTAAAAAGCCAAGTCTTTACAAGCTTCCTAAAAGCTGTGATGGAGTCCGAGGAGCGAATGGCCACTGGGAGAGCATTCCAAAGTCTGGGGGCAGCAACAGAGAAGGCCCTGTCCCGAGTGCACGACAGCCGGGCCTCCCTCATTGTCGGCACCCAGAGCAGGGCCCCCTCAGATGTCCTCGTCAAGCGGGCAGCAACCCTTGGGAGCAGGCGGTCCCTCAAATACCCCGGGCCCAAACCGTTAAGGGCTTTAAAGGACAAAACCTCCTTTGCTCCTTTGCAGCTGTTTTCTCTAGCGGCATCGTGCCTCTGAGCCTGGAAGTAGCCTACAGCCATCAGGAAGGACTCTTAGCCACTGATAGACACTTTCTCCATGACTGGGAGACAGCCCTCACAGCTCTACCTGATGAATGGCCGGCCTGCAGGCAGCGCAGCTCTCATTAATGCTGGGGTGGGCTAGGAGAGAGAGGAGCAACCGCAGCTGCCCGGAATCAGACGCAGCTGCACCTCGTTTGCCCCTCCCCCGGTCCCCCTTGACGAGCCACCGGCAATGCCTCCCCAGCCAAGATCTTTTGATAAGGTCTACTCGCAAGTAGGCCCCATCCAGCTAAGGTCCTTTCCGATTCTCCTCCTCCTCATCATCATCATTATAATATTTATTTATTTATTTATTTATTTATTTATTTACATTTTATTTTCCGCTCTTCCTCCAAGGAGCCCAGAGCGGTGTACTACATACTTACGTTCCTCCTCACAACAAGTCTCCCGTTTGCAGGTTTTCTCCACATTATTGCTTCTCACATCAGTACCGTTGGCACAGCACTGGAGATCCCGGAATTTGCTTCTGCATCTCTGTGTGTACAGTGCAAACGGCCTGATACTGTCGCTTGGAGGCCCTCGGTTGCATGGACAGGAGTGGAAAGTTCCGCATACAGAACCACAGCATTCTAGAGTGGGAGAAGCTACCTTCGAGGTCTTCTGGTATTCCTGGTGTTCAGAAGCATCCTGTCCCTGAGCCTGGAGGTAGTCTGTAGCCATCAGGACTAGCAGCCATGGGTAGGCCTGCTTGTCCTGCTGCAACGTAATGTGTGGTTTAGTCTCTGCAGGCTCGTGGGTAAATGATTTCTGTGACCCTGCTTGTTTGTTGTTAGACCTAGATACCGCCTTTCATAAAAATTATCCCAAGGCAGCTAATCTATGTTGCAAGGCTGATGTATGGGTGTTCTGGTAAATGTCAGAAACATGGTGAATGTTGACACTTGCCAGCAGTTCTTAGGATGATTGGAGGCCTGAAAGGAAGTCTTGACAGTGTTGACATATATATATACAGTGGTCCCTCTACTTACGAAATTAATCCGTTCCGAATGCACATTTGTAAGTTGAAAAGTTCGTAAGTCGAAAAGCGGTTTCCCATTGGAATGCATTGGGAACGGATTAATGCGTTCCGGAGCCTAGAAAAAAGACCCAGACCCCCAGTAAGGCTTGCAAACTGCACAGGAACATTTCTTTTCAAGAATAAACAGGCAGTAAACAGGCAGGCAAGTCAAGGAAACCACATGTAAAATTCGTAAGTCGAGGAAACCCCATCTAAAAATTTGTAAGTCGAAAAAACCGCATCTAAAACCGGATCTAAAACTGCCGTTTGTAACTCGAAAAATACTTATGTCAAGTAGTTCGTAAGTCGAGGGACCACTGTGTGTGTGTGTGTGTGTGTGTGTGTGTGTGTGTGTGTGTGTGTGTGTGTATATATATATATATATATATATTAGAGAGAGAGCGCGCAATATATCAACAAACAAAGAAAACGTCAGTAGTTTGCACAGTAAAAGGAATGAGAAAATCGTCCTCTCTTGCCAAAGGGGTTCACAGTCTATAAAAACAGCACCACAGAAGAATGCTGGGCTGGGCTGAATCGAGACATTATCAGTAAATCAGGTTTTCTCAGCCGCGAGTCTTGGTCATTGTGGCAGGGGATGGTGGGAGTTGTAGTCCAGCAACATGTATGTATGTAGTACACCGCTCTGGGCTCCTTGGAGGAAGAGCGGAATATAAATGTAAAATTAATTAAATAAATAAATAAACATCTGGAGACCCAAGGCCAAGCCAGGGTCTGCAGGACTTTTTCTAGGCTAGAGGACAAAGCCAGCAATCCAATACCCCCTCCCCATTTGAACTCTCATGGCATGGGAACTAGCTCAATCTGGGCAGGGGAACTGTTCCCTCTGTGCCCTCCATGCACCCCCATGCCCAAGATTGAGAAACCCTGCAATAAATGACAAAAGGGAAGACAGAAGCTTTCCCTATTTGAAAGCACTTGGCTGGCTCTTAAGGGTAAAATGTTAGTGGCTGACATCCAGACTAAATTATTCCTGAGCAGTTCTGTTGAAATTAAGTAATCCTTTAGAGTAACTCCGAAGTAGTACTATTCAGTCAGCGAAGCTGGACATCAACCAGTATTCACAGACTGGCAGCAGCTTCTCCAGGGTTGCAGGCAGGAATCTCTCTCAGCCCTTGTCTTGGAGATGCTGCCAGGGAGGGAACTTGCAACCTAGATGCTCTTCCCAGACCTGAGGGGGAATCTCTTCCAGTGCTCAGACTTCTAGTCTCCCATTCCTATGCAACCAGGGTGGACCCTGCTTAACAAAGGGGACAAGTCATGCTTGCTACCACAAGACCAGCTCTCCTCTCTAGCATGATACTGGTCATAACAGAGAGATGGCGTCTGCATTTGGAGGTAGCGCTGCCACTGAAAAGCCTCAGGTTGTGGCGGCGAAACTTGCTACAAACGGAAGGGTCAAATTGGAGTATGGCGAGGCAAACCTCAGGTCACTTTTGCTGCAAAACCGTTGTTGCACGCATTTGGACATTCACAAATCCAAATCTCTGCCCCATTTAACTGCGGTTTTGCGTTGCGTATGAATGTGGCCATAGATTCACGCACACTTCACCCCATCAGTAGAAGTCTGAAATGTTTTATTTGAAAGAATAGCTCTGCATATAACCTAAAAAGTGGTGTGGTGGTGGTGGTGTGTGTGTGTTCTTTTTTGGATGTTACTCTGTATTACTCCAGCTTCTTTTTGTCTGGTTTCAAAATGAAACTCAGTTTCCTGTCTGATTCAGTGTCTGTAACAAGCTGTTCCTTAGAGCCAAAAAATATAATCTTGTGCATTCAGAGGCTTGAGTTCTTGAAAGGGGGTGGCTTTTTGGTTCCTGCTGTTGGTTTGGGCCAACGTCTATATGGAGAATGGTATAGATACAGCTGACTCTTTCTTTGTTGGATGGATTGTTGGCTAATTGTCCAGGTTGGTGAGCTGTTGGCTTGATCAGTGGGAGCTAATTGGGAGATGGTCTCCTGATAGCTGGGGATTTCTCTCCGTGTTTGGAATGAGAGAGCCATCAGAAGCTGGAAAAGGTGACATCATTCAGTCTAGGGGAGGTGGGAAGGGGACAGTAGGAATAGCAGTTTTTTCCATATGTGTTGACAGTTTTATTAGCTTGTGTGAGAACTTTAGTTTTAGTGGTACATGAGCCAGCTGGCCTGATGAATGTTCATTGTGGTTTTTGACAAGGTTTTGACCTCTAGAGATGGAAAACAGGGGGATAGCACTGGAATACTTTTAGCATTTAGTGCGTTATCATGCTTTTATTGTCCTTACCATCACGCCTGCAGTGGCCAAATTTGTGTCAAAAGCTTTGAAAGGTTCTACAGAAACGACACGTTTTTTAAATCAAAGTTGTCAGAGGGATGGAAATGAAAATTGGCAGGAATCTCCTCCAGAATTACTCCATGGAGAGAGTATGACAATTTGTTTATTGTTACACTAACACTGGCCGTAAGGCTTCCCTCTGTGCAAAAAATGACTGCAATTTTATCCTAATAGTTTGAGGGTAGGGACGAGGAAGGGGTGATGACACAGAGAAAGCTGTAAGTGCAAAAATGTGCTAATCTCTTTTCCATCTCTGGGGGCGGGAATGTTGCCAAAAGCCACTATGAGCACATTCATTCCCGGAGATGGTAGTACTGATGCCCAAAATCTGTGGGCCTGGCTCAGGCACTATAAATACCTTGTGCGATAAATTCGGCTCTGCAACCATTCCCAGAACAGGTTTTGAATTGTTTTGGGTATTAACCGTGTGGAATAAGTAGGGGCAGGCTTGGTGATTAAACTTGCTAATCGGGGTTGCAGTTGGGAGGGAGCTCTGTTCTCTGGGGCCCTCTGGAAGGCAGATGACTGTTCCTCACCAGTATTCCTAGAAGACGTGTTGTGAAGCCGACAGTACTGATAGGTCAGCCGCTCCTTAATGAGAAATTCCTTTTCATAATTACTTTCACATCTCCTACTTTATTTTTCCTGCGATTGCTGTCAGGCCAGAAGTTAATATGCCGACAAATATTTGCATCTGTGCAACTAGTTTAATTAATACACACACACACACTTAACCTTCTCTTGAGCTTTGCTCTGAACAAAAGGGGCGAAAGACCTCTTCAGTGGCAGCAATAAATAAATGTAAGGTCAGGAAAGTACAAATGAGGCTAATAATATGAGAGATGGGCATATGGTAGCATGATGAACTGGTCATAGAATTGGGTTTTGCTCTGGAATAGCATGGAAAGAACCCTGCTGGATCGGACCCAAAGCCCATTGAATCCAGCAGCCTGTTACCTACAGGAAATCTACAAGCAGAGTGTGCTACCCTTTGCTGTTGCTGTCAAGCTGGTGGCGTTCAGCGATAGACTGTGTCTATACGTGGGTTTGACAGATCCCAGGTTTCAGGAAGCCATGGCACCTAGAAATTTAATTGTGGGACCTAGACTAAGATACTCGGAGGTAGACTTAATAAGAACAGCCCTGCTGGATCAGGCTCAAGGCCCATCTAGTCCAGCATTCTGTTTCACACAGTGGCCCACCAGATGCCTACAACATTTGTTGGTTGGTTTAAATGTTTGTTTGTCCCAGGCAGCCCAGTTTCTGTTCCAAGTATGTTACTTGTGAAGAGGACAAAGATAAGCCTACTTATACCACTGCATGCGAGTATATAGCTCCCCTGGTGGCTACCCGGGGACGAGCCTTCTCCGTTGTTGCCCCGAGGCTTTGGAATGCGCTCCCTGTTGAAATAAGAGCCTCCCAATCTCTGATAACCTCTTAAAATACATAAGTCAAAAATCATAATATTTATTTTTTTAAAAGGTGGTTAAGACATGCTTCTTCACCCAGGCTTTTAATTGGACTCATATATTTTAACATTGTTTTAAATTAAGAACATAAGAACAGCCCTGCTGGATCAGGCCCAAGGCCCATCTAGTTCAGCATCCTGTTTCACACACTGTCCCACCAGAAGCCGCTGGAAGCCTACAGGCAGGAGTTGAAAGGGGCATGCCCTCTCTCCTGCTGTTACTCCCCTGCAACTGGTACTCAGAGGCATCTTGCCTTGGAGGCTGGAGGTAGCCTGTAGCCCTCTGATTAGTAGCCATTGATAGACCTCTCCTCCATGAAGTCATCCAAACCCCTCTTAAAGCCATCCAGGTTGTTGGCCGTCACGACATCCTGTGGCAGAGAGTTCCACAAGTGGATCACGCATTGTGTGAAAAAGTACTTCCGTTTGTTGGTCCTAGACCTCCTGGCAATCAATTTCATGATGTGACCCCTGGTTCTAGTGTTATGTGAGAGGGAGAAGAATTTCTCTCTATCCACTTTCTCTATACCATGCATGATTTCATAGACCTCTATCATGTCTCCCCACAGTCATCTTTTTTCTAAACTAAATAGTCCCAGATGTTGTAGCCTTGCCTCATAAGAAAGGTGCTCTAGGCCCCGATCATCTTGTTTGCCCTCTTCTGCACCATTTCCAGTTCTACAATGTCCCTTTTTAGATGTGGTAACCAGAATTGTACGCAGTATTCCAGGTGTGGCCGCACCATAGTTTTGTGTAAGGGCATTATAATATTAGTTTTATTTTCAATCCCCTTCCTAATGATCTCTAGCATGGAATTGGCCTTTTTCACAGCTGCTGCACATTGAGTCAACACACTCAATGAGCTGTCCACCACGACCCCAAGATCCCTCTCCTGGTCAGTCACCCACAGCTCAGATCCCATCAATGTATACTTGAAGTTGGGGTTTTTTGTCCCAATGTGCATCACTTTACACTTGCTAACATTGAACTGCATTTGCCATTTTGTTGCCCACTCACCCAATTTGATCCTTTTGGAGCCTTATGAATTTTAAAACATAAAATTCTGTTTATGTTTTAAATTGTGTTAATGTTTTAATTTGTGCTGTGTTACTATAAACCTCCTAGAGACTAGAGTTTTGGGTGGTGTATAAATACGTTCATCATGGATAAATATGTTCATCATGGGAGGCTTTCACAGCAGTCAAAGATTATAATATAGCATAATAGAAGGATAACAATCTCATATAAAATACTGCCAGCACAATCCACATGAGTTGTAACATGATCGTGCCTTTGCAAGAGAAATGTGTGGACATGGGCTTCATTCTGCCTCTTTTCATAACCCCAAGCCATATCTTGCTTTAGAAGAGCTGCAGATCATATGCGTTCAGCAGGATGTTTCATAGAGAAAAGTGCCTGTCTCACAATAGACCTAGTTGAATTTGATTGCAGAATAGCAGCAGTTCAGAGACTGTCTGGATAGGCACTTGAGGACACGAACAAAACGCTTAAAGCCTATCCCCAATTCTTGCTCAAGGCAGATGGCAACTTCCTAGGGGCTGTCCCTGCTCTTGAATGGGTCATATGGGGCATTCTTCAGTCATCCAGCATTCTTTGCTATGAGCTGGCAGTGTGTGTTGACGTGACTTCAGTGCAGAGGTTGAAAAAGGATTCCTGGAAACTGTTGTTGTTAGAGAAAGGAGGGACGGATGGAGCAATGACCTCTGTGAAGAGTTCAGGGCATTAAGAGAGATTTTTTCGAAGTGGCCTGAAAGCACTTTGGCTAAATAGATGTGGGAGACGTCCACTTAGTGATCTAATGATTCCCTCATGGTTTCTCTTTATGAGAGGCAGATGAAATGGCCCACTGATGAAATGGCTTTGCAAATAGGCTTTATGTTTCTCTTCCGCCCTCTCTTTCCCTGACATGACTTGCCACTCAGACATTTGGAAATGCATTTCTGTCTCTTGTCTAGCATCCAGGACTTCCTTGGGCCTAGGAGCTATTTTGGATGCAGAGGCGTGGCGCTGGAGTTGGGCTGCTGATCTGATTGATCATTCCACTGTGATTACTTTAATCAACAGAGGCTCATAGGAAGACTCTATTTACATCTGCATATATTGAGGAAAACAACGGTTCTGGAGTGAGACTTGCAACCGTGGCAGCTGTGTAGACAAAAGCGTCTTCAGTGCTCAGCGTGTCTTGAACATCAGCGTCTCTCAAGTGGGGGGGGGGATAGTTTTGCAAATAGTTAAAATGGTTGGATCTAGCAGCAGCTTGTCCTAATGAGCCGGGCGCGGGGGGAGGCTGCCAAAGGAGGGGCCGTTGTCTCTGCTTCCTGGCAGCAGTTTAGGTGGCTCCTGTCTCTCCTGTCCTGTCCAAAAGCTGCGTTGCCTACAGGCTGGCCATGCAGGTAGAGCCGTGCAGGGAAAGTCTGTGGAACATGGACTTCAAAGACCATGAGGTGCTGCTGCAGAACAGGTAGACAAGGCTATCAGGAGGCTCTGTCCTGACATGGCGTTCTTCCAGCGTCCCACTGAGTACCTCTGTCTCTTGATCCTGGACCTGCAGAAAGCATTTGAGATGCTTCGCAAACGAGATGAACAGACAACCCTCATGTCCCAGACATTGGCAAGAAACCAGAGTGGAAATCACTCGCAAACGTGAGTTCCCCTCTTAAAATGACAGCACCCAACTTGCTGAGTGCATATGGGTCACCGCACAGCTCTACCTGATGCATAGCCAGCCTGCAGGCAGCACAGCTCTCAGACGGGGCAGGAGAGAGAGGAGCCACCCAAGAGGTTCCTTTGACACACACACACACACACACACACACACACACACACACACACACACTCCGGCTCGTTAGGATGAGCCGCTACTGGTAAAATCTGCTTGCCCATCTGAAGTAGTTGGTCTTGCATACATTTCTCAAACTCCTCTCCAGGTCACAACACTGGGACATGAATGTGCAGTCATACAGTTTCTAATATACAGTAAATATTAGCTTTAAATAAACTGGCTTCCAGTCTTCCAATCTTCTTTTACAATAGAAGGTGGCCAGTTTTGGGAGGGGGTGTCTAGTTGTCTGCTGTCTTGTACATCCTGGGCCCCCATAAGGACATAAGAAGAGCCCTGCTGGATCAGGCCCAAGGAGGCCCATCTAGTCCAGCACCCTGTGTCACACAGTGGCCCACCAGATGCCTCTGGGGAGCCCACAGGCAAGAGGTCTGTGCCTGCCCTCCCTCCTGCTGTTGCTCCCCTGCAACTGGGATTGAGAGGCATCCTGCCTCTGAGGCTGGAGATGGCCCACAGCCACCAGACTAGTAGCCATTGATAGACCTGTCCTCTCCATGACTCTGTCTAAGCCCCTTTTAAAGCCACCCAAGCTGGTGGCCATCACCACATCCCATGGCAGAGAATTCCAGAGGTTAATTATGTGCTGTGTGAAAAAGTACTTCCTCTTGTCGGTCCTAAATTTCCCGACCTTCGGTTTCATGGGATGACCCCTGGTTCTAGTGTTGTGAGAGAGGGAGAAAAATTTCTCTCTGTCCACCCTCTCCACTCCCTGCATAATTTTATACACCTCTGTCATGTCTCCTCTTAATCGCCTCTTTTCCAAAGTAAAGAGCCCCAGATGCTGTAGCCCAGCCTCATAGGGAAGGTGCTCCAGGCCCCTGATCATCTTGGTTGCTCTCTTCTGCACCTTTTCCAGATGTAGAATATCCTTAAGAAACGGTGACCAAAGCTGTATGCAGTACTCCAGATGTGGCCACACCATCAATTTGTATGAGGGCATTGTAATATTAGCCTTTTTATTTTCAATCCCCGTCCTAATGATTCCTAGCATGGAATTAGTCTTTTTCACAGCAGCCGCGCACTGTGAAAAAGTGCACGGAGTTGCAGCCCCAGATGTTGCTGGGCTGTAACTCCCATAATCTGCAGCCCCCATTGCCAAAGGGCTTTGCGAACAGTGGCAGATTAAATGGAAATACTCCTAGAGAACACTTCAGCAGAAGAGAAATGATTATTTTTAGCAGTTCCGAGTTCTGCAGTGTGTAAGATGTGGAGTAATTTCCTAAAGAGACAATAACAATGGCAAATGTTCTTCTTGAGCAATTATCCCGATCTTTAATATGCCTCATAACGTTGTTTTGTTTTTTAAATGCCATTATTGTCCATGCAAAAGGCATCTGGCTAATTGGCCATGAGTTGTGTGCCTCTTCTTCTCTCAGTGATTAATTTTCTGGGCTTTTGTTTTAGGAACATAGGAAGCTGCCTTCTACTGAGTCAGACCCTTGGTCCATCTAGCTCAGTGTTGTCTACACAGACTGGCAGCGACTTCTCCAAGGTTGCAGGCAGAATTCTCTATCAGCCCTATCTTGAAGATGCTGCTAGGGAGGGAACTTGGAGCCTTCTGCATGCAAGAAAACTATCATTTTAAAATGATAGCTTTAAATTCGCAACAGATGCAGTAGAGTTTCCTGATCTTGTCCTTTTCCCGATAGCTGGCAGTCTTTCCTAGGTAAAAGGTAAAGTGTGCCGTCGAGCCGGTGTTGACTCCTGGCGCCCACAGAGCCCTGAAGTTGTCTTTGGTAGAATACAGGAGGGGTTGACCATTGCCTCCTCCTGCGCAGTATGTGATGATGCCTTTCAGCATCTTCCTGTATTGCTGCTGCCCAACATAGGTATTTCCCACAGCGGGGATTTGAACTGGCAACCTCTGGCTTGCTAGTCAAGTCATTTCCCCACAGTGCCATTAGGTGGCTTGGCTGTCTTTCCTACCGTGTAATAAGTTGGCAATGTGACGCTCAAGCGTGGTGTATTGTAATGACCACTGGATATTTTCAGATGCAGTATGGAGCTGCCTGTAGCTCGGTGGTAGAGCACCCATTTTGCATGCACAAGGTTCCAGGTTCAAATCCTTGGTGTCTCCAGTTAAGAGGATACAAAGTAGCAGGCGTTGAGAAAGAGCTTGACCTTGAAGAGCTGCTGCCAGTCAAGGCTGGCAGTAGTGGGCTAGATCAGGGTTTCTCAACATGTGGGTCCCCAGATGTTATTGGACTTCAACTCCCATAATCCCCAGCCCTAATGACCTTTGGTTGGGAATTATGGGAGTTGAAGTCCAATTACATCTGGGGACCCACACGTTGAGAGTCCCTGGGCTGGATGGACCAGTTGTCTGACTCAATAAAGTAGCTTCATATTTCAGTAAGCCCCATTGCTAGGTCTGGATTTCACCCTAGTTCTGGAATGAAAGAGGCCCCATTTCTGTTGCAAGAAAATTCTGGGACCTGAGTGTTTGAACAAGCTTGTTCGACAACAAGATGTGGTTGGCAGCTCGTCTAGGTGTAGGTGGTGCTTCTTGCTCTTGGTTACATTGGGTTAAGATGGGCTCCCGGTCCTGGGTCCTTTTCGGCCGTTGTGGCTAAAGATGGCAGGAACTGTGGCCCAGCAACCTCTAGGACCCAAGGCTGAGAACCCTTGGATTAAGAGAACAAGCTCACAAGAGGGAGACGGGTAAAGATAAAGAATGCTGGGTCTTGGGTTATGATTCTGGCTAGTGGGATCTGCTAAGACAAGGGTCTCAAACTGTTACCATCCTGCAGATGTTGGACTACAGCTCCCATCACTCCTGGCTGTTGTGACCAGGGATGATGGGAGTTGTAGGCCAACTGCACGGAAGGGCTTTAGTTTGGGACCCCTGTGCCTAGGGGTGTCCTGATTTTCTCAGGCTCTTCTCAAAGCTTTATATGATGCTCTCTTCTGCTGACTTGGTGTATTAGTTAATCTTTTGTGCTACAGTCTTACTGGCAGCATCTCTTCAAGGTACCTAGGAAGCTGCCCTACGCTGAGTCAGGCCATTAACTTAGTATTGTCCTTTGCTGCATCTGATCTTTGCAAGATGCACATGCGCAGACCCAAGTTCCTGCTAACATCATGCCCATATACATGGCAAGAGGAGACCACAGCAATTAGCCTCCTTAAGTTGACAACAGCCTTAGCTGCAGTGCATTCTGGGGAAAGCGCCATTGCTGCTGTTACCGTCCTCTGTCTGCTCCTCCTCATGGCTACCCTCATAAAAATAGCTGGGCTGCATTGTGATTTCCAGGTGCTCAGGGGTCACAGCCACGATGGTGATCAACTCTCCATCCTCTGAGATCACCAGCTTCCTTTGCTGACTTTGTTCTTTGGAGCAGGGATCCTGCTCTAGATCAACAAGCTGCATAAAGTTATTGGGCAGAGGTCTTTCCCTGTCCTCTGAACAAGAGATGCTGAGGTCTGGGGGGGGGAGCATTGTGCTCTACCTCCAAGTAATGGCACCTTGCTAGGCTTTTGCAAAGGAGCCCGCGATGGCAGAAGCCACAGGAGACAATGTTCACCCAAGCCAACACCTTTGTCGTCTCAGCAGTGGGGAGGGTGCTCCAACTTTAAGGTCAAGGAGCCCATCAGAGTCCAGGGACTTCTCTTGCAAAAATAGAAAAAGCTTAGGGCAGGGCTTCTCAAGCTTGAGTCCCCTCCAATGTACTTGGACTATAACTCCCATCATTCCCAGCCACAGTGGCCAAAGGACGTCATGGCTGGGGATGATGGGAATGGTCTTCCAACATCATTCAGACACCCAAGTGTGGGAACCCCTAACTTAGGAAAGGCCCCACAATCTTAACAGTTCACTTAAAGCAACACATGTGCATAACATCGACATCTTTTTTTTTTTTAAAGTTTCTATCCTGCACCTGAGCCATAGTTGCTGTGGCTGTTTACAGTTAAAACAAGAAGTTCTGATAAGAACTAATCTGCCTGCTGCTTTCCTTTCACTATAATTTATTTATTTATTGAACATTTCTTGTATACTACCTCCTCCAAAGACTCTAGGAGGTGAACAACAACAATACCAATAACAATTAAAATACTAATAAAAAACCCATCATCATCATCATAATCAAGATGATGATGATGATGATGAAAAATTAAAGGGCAAAAGTCTGGCGAAACAGGTATATCTTAAGAAGGGCCTTAAAAGCAACTAAGGAGGGGGCTGAACGAATCTGGGGGGGCAGGGTGTTCCAAAGAAGAGGGGCGGCCACAGAGAAGGCACTCCTATGGGCCCAGGCACCAAGCACTACACCAGGGCTCGAGACCAACTGAAAAGACCTCACAGGATGGGATACAACCGGTCAAGAGAGGTGATCCCGGAGATATACAGGTGCTAAGCGCATAAGTGTTTTATTTGATAATTACCATCTTCATAAGTTAGCCCATTTTGACCTCAAACGTTCATCCATCCACCATCTTGAGTTGGGGTGGATTACATCATCACAACTATGCTGTTGTGGTGTCCCTACAACTACTGTACAGTGGTCCCTCAACTTACGTAATTAATCCGTTCCGAACGCAAGTTTGGAGGTCGAAATTTTCATAAGTCGAAGAGCGCACCACGGAGGTCTGGAAACATTTGTAAGTCGAGGAAACCGCATCTAAAAATTTGTAGGTCGAGTAAGCTGAATCTAAACCGGCAACTACTTCCGGTCTTTTTTGTTGCTCGTAACTCGAAAACATCGGATGTCGAGTAGTTCGTAGGTCGAGGGACCACTGTATATCAAATTTGGTCCAAATCGATTAGGCGATTCACAAGTTAACCCACTTGCACCTCAAAGGGGTGCACGTCTGTTCTCTTTAATTGGGGTGGATGACAACATCACAAATTATGCTGTTGGGGTGTTCCTACAACTGTACCAAATTTGGTCCCAATTGGTTGAGGCACTGCAAAGTTGATAGGAACACACACACACACACACACACACACACACACACACACACACACACACAGAGCGAGCTAGATGATCTCCTAAGCTTACTTTCCTTAATGAAAATAGGCTAAAAGGTAGGGGAGGAGGCAGGAGTGAAGAAGTCCCCCCTGTGGTAATTGTATTTTGGGGTGCATATGACAGAAGGAGAGGAGATCTTTTGGCATTCTCTGTTGTGGATCATGTGAATATCGTGGAGTCTTCTTTGGGGTCGGGGGTGGGATTGACACAGCTGAGAGCTCTGATGGTGGTAACCAGAACCGGCAGCTCTGAAAACATCCAGGCAGCAGAACTTGGTAGCAGAAAGAGAGCTGCCTTCTAGGGTAAAGTAAAGTGTGCCGTCAAGTAGATTTCAACTCCTGGTGCCTACAGAACCCTGTGGTCATTGCCTCCTCCCGCGCGGTCTGAGATGATGCCTTTCAGCATCTTCCTATATCGCTGCTGCCTGATACAGTGCCAGCGGGGATTCGAACTGGCAACCTTCTGCTTGTTAGTCAAGCATTTCCCCGCTGTGCCACTTAAGGTGACTGCCTTCTAGGGTAGTAGCTGTGAAAACATTCCCTTGCTTGCGAGGTGTGCATTTGTGGGCTGGGAGCAGAGGAGCCATGGGGTGGGGGGAAGGTGGCATTTGAATTGGAGTCTGGTACTTGCATGTTTGACCAAGACTATTGCTTGCTTTGGAAGAATGGTACGTGAGGAGAGAGATCTGGGCGGAGAGGAGCTGGTTTAGCAGGAAACCTTCTGAACTGCTGCTAAGTTCTGGTATGTTAAGACATCTTCCCTTGCAAGAGTCTTTAGCCCGATTCAGAAATCATGCTGTATGAGTGTACAAATGTCTGTATACTTGTACATGTGCTTGTATGAATGACTATACTGGCTTTCAATTTTAAAAGCAAACCTGGACACAGACCCTTCAAATGCATGATACAGAAAGGAAGTGTACTTCTGTATCTGTGTTCAGCATAACATGTGAATGACTGTACCTGTGTACACTATACAGTTGTACAGGTGTAGAATATAATGTGTGAATGGACCTTTCGTCATGCTAGTGCAGCCGTGCCTAACCTGAGGCTCGCCAGCTCCTGGACTATAACTCCCATCATCCCCAGCTGTGGTGCAGTCAACAGAAAGAGGGTGTCCCCTAGGCAGTCAGGAGCAGGCTGGACTCTTGATGACCCCTGTCAATTTTGGGGGGATAACAGAAATGGACTGCAATTAGGAACTCATCGGATCTTCCCCCAGGAGTCCCCGAGGCCAGGGTTAGCCCCCAGATCAATGATGCCACTGAATATCTCTCTCCCCTGTAAGTGAGTGGCTGCCAATTGGTCCGGTGAGAGGGGAAGCATCAGGCTATCCCTGCCTCCCCTGAACACTTAATGGTCCAGCTTCTACAGAAAGGCTTTGCAGAGGATGCAGCCCCTCCATAAAGGTGAAGTTGTGCCGTCGAGTCTCTGTCGACTCCTGGTGCCCACAGAGCCCTGTGGTTTCCTTTGGTAGAATACAGGAGGGGTTCACCATTGCCTTCTCCCGCGCAGGATGAGATGATGCCTTTCAGCGTCTTCCTATATCGCTGCTGCCTCCATAACTCCATGCAGTTTTCTGGTCAGTGAGTGTGGATTCTCTAGCTGCTCATAATAGGTTTGCTGCTGGTTTGCAACTGAAGCCAGTGTGGTCCAGCGGTGAGCATGTTGGACTAGGAGCCATTCAAATCCCCATCCTGCTGTGAAACCCGCTGGGTGACTCTGGGCCAGCCTCTTGCCTCTCCCCGACCTCACAAGCCACGCGTACTGCTCTGGGCTCCTTGCAGGATGTAAAATGCAGTAAATAAACTTTTGACATTTGCTAAGGCTGAGGCTGTCTGTTCGCTTTCAAAAACATGGCATAGGGAAATCAAGCCCTGCCTACACCTTTCCCCTTGAGTCACATGCTCATTAGCAAACAATTCAAATTACCATTCAATATCTGCTGGGGGAGGATGGTGTATTTCGTTTCAAGGCAAGGTTGATGAGGTGTGTGTGTGTGTGCGCTCTCTCTCTCTCTCTCTCTCTTTACTGGTGCACATTGCAAAATGTGAATAATTAATCCCCCCTTGTCTTGCTTCCTGTTTTATTTCTGTACTGTAATGCTAACCAGCTGAGGCTTGAATCATTCATAGACTGCCTTCCCCTGTGGCAGAGCTGCAGATGCCACGGGAGAGGCTCCTTGCAGGGCAATGCCAGACGCCCAGAGGCTGCTTTAGGAAGAGGCGGTGGGGAGGGGAGGGGGCTGGGAGCTGCAGGGAGTCGCCCTCGTCAAAATCGCAAGGTCCCCAGGGATGTGGTAAGCACAGGGTGGAAAGGTTGTTATGAGCCCCGTTTCTGTGGGTCGGGATGTGGGCTGGCTTTGAAGTACCAGTGTTCGGTGGAATTCAGCTTGTTCGCCAGTGACTTAGTAGTACAAGGCAGGTGGGCGAGCCACTTAAAATCGCTTGGGGGCTGAGAATCTGCAAAAGCTTGCCTCCTTCTTTCGCACCCCACCCTGCTTTTGGGCTGCAAACGATATATATAATAAGCCCGATTCAGACAGTAAATAGCATAATATCATAGCATTCTCTGTTATGGTGCTGCTCTTCTCACATCTCTGGTGCGTACTGCATGATGAGGGAGGAAATGTTTATCTTTGCAGAGAGTGGGACTGACTGGTTAATTGGAGTAATTCAATATGGGGCAGGCTTTGTGGAGCAGGCCCTCCTCTCTGTCTTGATTCCCCTCCTTTAATGCAGTTTTCCTAGAAGTCTGAAAGTAAGTTTGGCCCTGGTTGTTTTCAGATGCTGGAAGAGAAGCTGGAGAAAAACCAGATGTTCCTCCAATGCATGGTGGAATCTTGTGATTCCACCAGGACATCGCTACCCAAAATAGCTGGGGTGGGGTGGGGGGCTGCTCTGGATTTGAATTGTGGCACAGGGGAATAATGGGGGCTGGGTGGTTTAACCTATTGTGCACTTTTCCCCTCGAGAATTGCATCCCCACCTAAGATGCTACATGCCCCAAATGGAAAAACTTGCAAGGCAGATTAACCACATTGGGGAGAAAAATTTTCAGCATGAAAGGGTTACACCACCCACTCCCGATCCTGATTAGCACCCCCATCTGTGGCTGCTTTTTGTAAAAATTTGCAAAAATTATTTTAAAACATGTTCTGTTAACAGAACCTCATCAAGCTCTTATTAAGGATGAGGTATTTGATGATGTTGGGAGGGACCACCAGGCATATCCAGAAATGTTAGTTTTGGAGCAGGAGGCGCGAACTTCCTCCCCACAACCAGAAAACACCCCCAAAAGAGCAGAGAGCACCTCTCTTGAGGGAGGAGAGCTGGTCTTGTGGTGGCAAGCATGAATTGTCCCCTTTGCTAAGCAGTGCCTCCCCTGGTTTGCATTTGAATGGGAGACTGTGTGTGTGGGCACTGTAAGATATTCCCCTTAGGGGATGGGGCCGCTCTGGGAAGAGCATCTGCATGCTCAAAACAGGCCCTTTATTTAAAGGGTGTTTTGTTTTGAGCTTGAAGCGCTTGAAACAGCCCGTTTTGAGTCAAAATGTTTCAATATTGAATCATTTCTCACACAGCAGAAGCTTGCTTAAGATCAGTTTTAAAATGCTTCTTGGAAAAGAAGAGAGTTTTTGAGTTCTTCTTTCCTTTCTTGAGGAAAAAACCTCAAACTCTTCTTTTTCAAGAAGCATTTTAAAACTGATTTTTATTTTATTTATTTTATTTGTATATCTATCCCATCCCAAGACAGCTCAGGGCAGTTTACATCAAAAATTCAAACCATTTAAAATTCAAAATAATAACACAAAACTCATTTTAAAAACCAATTAAATATTATTAAAAGCCAGGCAGAAAAGATGGGTCTTTATTTTAAAATGTTCAATATTAAAATAAAATTTAAAACGCTCCCTTCCTCAAGAGAGGAATTGGCAAAGCTCTGCAGGGAAGGCATTCCCAAAATTGGGTGCCGCTACTGAGAAGGCCTTGTCCTTGCTTCCTGTGAAATGGTCGATGGTGGGAAAAAGAGCAAGGCCTGTATGGAAGTTTGGAGGTCGTTATGGGGCTGTTGTTAAGAGTGCAACAAGATTATGTGTATTATGTACTTTGAGAATCCAGAAGCACCATATACGTACAGCTAAGTAAAGTAGTAATGTCTGTTACCGCTGCTGTTGATATAATATAATGTAAGCTTGTTGGGACAGCCACCTAATGGCACAGCAGGGAAATGATTTGACTAACAAGCCAGAGGTTGCTGGTTCGAATTCCCGCTGGTATGTTTCCCAGACTATGGGGAACTTCTATATCAGGCAGCAGCGAAACAGGAAGATGCTGAAAGGCATCATCTCATACTGCACGGCGGGAGATGGCAATGGTAAACCCATCCTGTATTCTACCAAAGACAACCAAAGGCCTCTGTGGTTGCCAGGAGTTGACACCGACTCAATGGCACACTTTGAAGCTTATTGGGTCTGGGGTCTGCAGTATTGCTTTGGAATAGATCGGTGTCCCTCCTTAGGCCCATTCCCATGTTATGTTCTACACTCATACAAGTGTACAGCATACACAGGTACAGATCTGTGCACAGGTACAGTTGTTCAGATGGTATGCTGATGCAGGTACAGAAATACACTTCCTACATATACTATGCATTTGAAGAGCCTATATTCAGGTTCATTTTTTAAATGAACACAGGTACTGTCACTCACACAAACACGTGTATGAGTGTACAGACATCTGCACACTTGTACAGCATAGTGTCTGAATCGGGCTCTTGTGATTCAAAGATGCTCCGTTCTTCACACAGTGAATCAATAGATAGATTTTGCAACCACAAAACGCAGTGATGACTTTTCTAAAGGGGGTTAGATGATTCACCGTGAATCTAGGCCAGGAGTTCTCAAACTTTGATCCCCAGATTATGTTGACCATTGGGGCTGGGAAAGATGGGAGTTGTAGTCCAACAACATCTGGGGACCAGAGTTTGAGAACCTCCTGGTCTATAGTCATTTTCAGAATGTTAAAAGAAAGTCAAGGACTGCCATTTGCTTAAATATTTATTTTAAAAACCGTTTAAATATTTGTTCTCACATTTCTCTGTTTGGGGGGATTAATGCCTAAGTATTTGGATCGGGCAGTTGTCACACGAAAGGGTCCGTTTTGGAGTTGAAATACATACTGGGTAGAGGGATTACCTTATATGTGTCGGGAATGGGGTGAAATCGACTGTGTGAGTGATATTTGCACATTTTTAGAAGAGATGTCTGGGACAGAAAAGCCCCTCTGGGTCAAGGTGTTTTCAGTACAATGGCCATGCCAAATTCCAACCAGACGGCCTGCCTGTGGCCTGACCTGGTAACCTCCCCAGACACAGTGAAGGTGTTAGAATCAGGTGTCGCATGTCCAATGCCTTCTAGAATGTCCGTCTCTCCCTCTGCCTCCAAGCAATAGATGGAATTGAGCCTAGGAAGGTGTCTGTTCCCTTGTCACGGGTCTCTTCTGCCTTTGGCCATCAACACCTGCAGAAAGTGCTGGCCCTGGAAGCCAGTTCCCTTTTGGTTGGCTGCTTCCTCGGATCAGATCTGCTGAGGGTTCCCAAGGGAAGGATCTGCCCAGGGAAAGCCAGCCTTTGGGAAAGAGCTACCTGGTTCATGGTCTCTCTCAGCCTAACCTACTTCACAGGGTTGTTGTGAGGAGAAACTTAAGTATGTAGTACACCGCTCCGGGCTCCTTGGAGGAGGAGTGGGATATAAACTGTAAATAAATAAATAAATGTGAGAGATCCAAATTCATGTGTCCGTTCAGCGTTGAGTTCCTGTGAGATCTACCCCACTTGGGGGCAGTTCTATCCCTATTCACGTGTTATGTTTAATAATAATAACATGTACAATCTTTGGCGCAATGGGGAAATGACATGATTAGCAAGACAGAGGTTGCCGGTTCAAATCCCCGCTGGTGTCTTTCCCAGGAAACACCTATATCGGGCAGCAGCGATATAGGAAGATGCAGAAAGGTATCATCTCATACTGTGCGGGAGGAGGCAATGGTAAACCCCTCCTGTATTCTACCAAAGACAACCACAGGGCTCTGTGGTCGCCACGAGTCGACACCAACTTGCCGGCACACTTTACTTTTACTTTACAATCTTTGTACAGATAGCCACATGTTATGTTCAGCGCATGCACAGTAATGCATTTCAGCCCTCTTCAGATGTTCAAATAGGGTCCTCGCGTTCAGCATCCTGAGAGCCCTGAAGTTCAGCCACCGCCACACTGACACGCTCAAGAAGCCCACCCTTGCAAAGGAAAGGAGCAGGAAGCAACTTTGCTGTTGCTGTGGACCGATTCTTTCCATGATGAGAACAAATCTGTCAGGGGTGTGACTACGGAGTGGCCCATGGGTCCCCCAAGGAACTGCTCAGAGCCCTGCATCTCATTAGGTTACCAGGAAAAATGCAAGTGCTGGTAATCACCTTTAAGTGGCTTAGGACCAGGTTACCTGGGTGAGCGCCTTCTTCTGCATGATCCCCACTGCACATTAAGGTCATCGAGAGAGGTCCTTCTCCAGATGCTGCCAGCTGGTCTGGGGGTGACTCGGGAGCGAGCCTTCTCTATAGTCTCTCCTGGGCTGTGGAATGCGCTCCCTCTGGACATTCATGGTTTAACATCTTTGCCAGCCTTCAAAAGAGCCTTTAAAAAGACATACATTTTTTTAGCAGTTTTAGCAGTTTTTGTTTGTTTTTATTTAATTCCTCTTCATGAATGGCCTAGAGCCTCTGGAGTCAGGCGGTATATAAATTAAATAAACAACAACAACAATAATAATAATCAGCCACCTGCCTCCTCCATCCTCTCTTCCAGCAAGGAAGTGCAGCCATGCAGGCACTCTTGTGGGGCAGGGGCGAGCTGCTGGCCTCACCTCGCTCTCTGCGGCTTCCACCTTCATAGGTGCTACCTTGGCATATTAGACTCTTAAAAAAAAAATACAGAACTATTCTGTATTAGTTCTGGTGAGCCAACATGGTGTAGTGGTTAGAGTGCTGGACTAGGACCGGGGAGACCCGAGTTCAAATCCCCAGTCAGCCATGAAACTAGCTGGGTGACTCTGGGCCAGTCACTTCTCTCTCAGCCTGGCCTACTTCACAGGGTTGTTGTGAGGAGAAACTCAAGTATGTAGTGCACCACTCTGGGCTCCTTGGAGGAAGAGCGGGCTATAAATGTAATAATAATAATAATAATAATAATAATGATAATAAATATTCTTGCAGGAGGTATGATTAAGTGTAATGACCAAAAGCAGGGGTGTGGTCCCAGGCCCAGGATCTTTTAAATACCTAGCAATGCCTCCTGGAATCTGTCCATGGTTATACAGACACTGTATAAACATGGAGAGTAGGTGGGTGGGGCTTCTGAACACATCGGATTGTGGGGTGGGCTTCGAGGCATGCTCTCAGGAAGTAGAGTGTCCCTGTGCTGTTTGTTTGTTTGTTTGTTTGTTTGTTTGTTTGTTTTGAAGTTGAAACAGGGCTTTCCTGACTGCTCCCTGCATTTGAGGGGGCCTGTACTCAGGGTCACCTTAAAAAAAAAATTAATACATGTTCAGTCATTCATAGGAAAACCTGTACAAAAACTTGTGTGTGTCTACAGGTGAAACTCGGAAAATTAGAATATCGTGCAAAAGTCCATTAATTTCAGTAGTGCAAATTAAAAGGTGAAACTGATATATGAGACAGACGCATTACATGCAAAGCGAGATAAGTCAAGCCTTAATTTGTTATAATTGTGATGATCATGGCGTACAGCTCATGAAAACCCCAAATCCACAATCTCAGAAAATTAGAATATTACATGGAACCAAGAAGACAAGGATTGAAGACTAGAACAATATCGGACCTCTGAAAAGTATACAGTGTACTGTGCTTGATTGGCCAGCAAACTCGCCTGACCTGACCCCATAGAGAATCTATGGGGCATTGCCAAGAGAAGGATGAGAGACATGAGACCAAACAATGCAGAATTGCTGAAGGCCACTAATGAAGCATCCTGGTCTTCCATAATACCTCATCAGTGCCACAGGCTGATAGCATCCATGCCACGCCGCATTGAGGCAGTAATTACTGCAAAAGGGGCCCAAACCAAGTACTGAATACATATGCATGCTTATACTTTTCAGAGGTCCGATATTGTTCTAGTCTTCAATCCTTGTCTTCTTGGTTCCATGTAATATTCTAATTTTCTGAGATTGTGGATTTGGGGTTTTCATGAGCTGTACACCATGATCATCACAATTATAACAAATTAAGGCTTGACTTATCTCGCTTTGCATGTAATGCGTCTGTCTCATATATCAGTTTCACCTTTTAATTTGCATTACTGAAATTAATGGACTTTTGCACGATATTCTAATTTTCCGAGTTTCACCTGTACAGCAAATTGCCCGAATAAGGCTTCTCTCCAGCCTGATTCCATCATTAAGCTGTACGAGTGTACACATGTCTGTACGCTTGTACATGTGTTGGTGTGAATGACTGTACCAGTGTTCATTTTAAAACTGAACCTTGATACAGATAGGAAGTGCAATACTACACCTGCTGCATTCAGGATAACATGTGAATGTTTGTACCTCTGAACACTCGACACTTGTATGAGTGTTGAACATAACTTGTTAAAAGGACTTCCATGTGTTTGAGGTTGGGGTTACTTGGGATATTGACTTGGTAATGATGCTGACCCTCCATGGCAGGACTCCCCGGGAATGGCTTTCTAAGATATTCAGATTCATCGGAACTAAACTCACCACTGTCTCCTCCTTCTAGGGCGCTCCCAAGGCCTGATGGATTTCTGATAGTCTGCTGGTGACGAGTGGGGAAGAGCATGGTTAAACACCAACCGCTGCAGTACTACGAGCCGCAGTTATGTTTGTCGTGCCTGACAGGGATTTATGGGTGCCGATGGAAACGATATCAGCGGTCACATGACGACACCACAAAGGTTAGTCACTGGAACATGCGGAGTTCTGTGGTGTGCCATCTTAAAAGCTTTTACGTGGGAGAAGTTGAGGACTTGACACAATAATGAAAGACAAAAATGTGACCAGTACTGTATTCCCTCTAACAGGGAATCTAGATCTTGCTGACTACAACGCTCAGCATCCCCAGCTACAGTGGTGTTTGGCAGGGGATGCTGGGAGTTGTAGTCAACATCTGGGATTTCCTGTTATAGGGCACAATGGCCATGACCCCCTAAAATCAGACTGCTTTTTCTGTTGTGAGCAAGGCAGATTAAGTTGAGTTACTTGTGCTTTGAGTTAAATTAATCGATTAACATAACAATGTGTCGGCATCCATGCTTGTCCATTCAGAGTGAGGGCAGAATGGTGTTCTCACTCCAGTATGGCTTCATGATCTCATCATGCTGCCTCCTTTATCCTTGAGAGTTGGTTTAAAAAAAACAACAAACTGGTTATTTTTATTATTACTGTGGTCTGATGGACAGTTTGACTTCTGTTTTCCCCTATGCTGTATATTTTTACCAGTTTTTGCTTTACTGTGGTCTAATGACTAATGCAAATAAAACCTGTCTATGATTCCTGAGTGACTGATGACCACTTAGAGAAGAACTTACCTCATTAAAAAAAAAAACAACCCTCAATGGGAGGAAAGAAACAGCTGCATGCAAACCGATGGCACACAGCTTGAGAAAAAGAGAGCTTTCCCGAAACTTTTGCCACTTCCCCTCTGTTACCCTGAAAGTGCTCATGGTTGATTTAAATACGGTGGTTATTTTGCACGTTCAGTCTTCTTTTAAGATATTCCTGGAAGGCTAACAGTGAGTTTGGCCCTGGCTGTGTTAATGTTAGAGAGACACTTAGCAGTTCCAAGCCAGGGCTTTTTAAGAATGTGCAGCTAGATACAAAACTTGTGGTTCTTAAAAAGAAGAAGAAAACAGGAGAGCAATTCTAAAAACATTTGGGCAGTTCGAAAGTTCAAGTCATGCAGAAGCCTGTGTTACGTTAGATGATGCCAGAAGTGACTAATAGCAGGGAGTAGTCCAGGCTCCTCAAGAACCCGGACCCTGATCAGGGACCCCCATCCCTCCTCCTCTTGCCAGATGCTTCTGGCAGACTCCCCTGCCACGCCCCACAGCGTCTTCATCAATGAATACAACGCTCTACTGCAAAAGTGCTGTTGTTTCCCCAGTTCTGAGGATTATCTCCCACTCTTTGTAGGCGGCTTAATGTGATGGAATGTGACTGTAGGCAGCAAAATAGGTGTGCACAGACAAAGAGAAAGCGCAGATGCGTATCGTAGCGGTGCATGCTATGCGCACAGTTGCCCTGGTTCTTGCCTAGGGTTCTCTGGAGCTTGTTGAGTCTGGGCTGAAAAATCTGGCACTGCTCCACTGTGTTCTGACTCACTTGTCTTAATTCCTTGTTCTGTGTGTGCTGCCACATTTTCTTAGATTTTTTTGTCACTGACGCCAGAAGCTCCTTGAAAGCTTCCTTATTGCTGCATCTCCTTGTCTGATCTCTCCACTGTCTGTTAAATTGCATTGACACCTCAGAGATTTGCACAGAATAGCACAAAGATTTGCTTTCTTGTATCAGTCCAGAATCCAACTTCTCTCACATCCAGCTTCAGTCAGATGCTTGTAGAGGTTTATAAGCAGAGAATGGAAGTGATAGTCGTCGTCCCCACCCAACTGCTGCACTGTTTGTTCTAGGAGTCATCTAGTATTCAGAGGTATACTGCCTCTGTATAAGGAGGTTCTACCAGTGTTCCCTCTAAGGCGTGTTCATGTGGACGCGCTCACACATTTGTTGATGTCTGCTCCATTAATTTTAGATCCTGCTCAGGTTGAATCAGGAAGGCCTCACTCTGAATGCACATGCGCGCACACTGCCTTGGTACTGCTGCCTAGAACAAAACTTATTTCACACACAAATGAAAAAAAATGAGGGGAACACTGGATTCTACATAGATAATTGTGGCTAATTTGCCAGTGCTTTGTCTGTCTCTTGTATTAGTGTGGATCAGGTGTTCAGCTGCTGTGTAACTGATCTGCTTGAAAATGAGATATAATTCAATGCAATATATTATACAAGGCAAAGGCTCCTTGGAATGATCTTGATCTCTTAAGACAGGGGTTCTCAAACTTAGGTCCCCAGATGTTGTTGGACTTCAAGTCCCATCACCCCCCACCAGCCCCAGTGGTTGTGGCTGAGAATGATGGGGCTTGTAGTCCAGTGACATCTGGGGACCCAAGTTGAAGAACCCCTGTTATAAGTGACTTGTAATGGATGAGCGGGGAGACGATATTTCCTCCGTGCAAAATTCCTTTTGTTTCACAAGCAGTGACAGCTGCAAGGCGGTCCCTCCGGCGTTGTCCGTTGAGCGTGAGGCTTCATCTCCTCCTTTCCCTGACCCCTATTTACAAGAGAACTTGATTATTGTGTGTGTTGTCTTTCCAAATCCAATTAATATTTTAAGGTATTGGCAAGGAAATGGTCTGGCTAGCATTTTTGCTCTGTAAGATAGTGGACTGATAGCAAGAGAGAGATGCTGGTATGATAGCTGCCGTGGATGCTTGGATACTGGACCACAGAAGCTGCTCTTAAACCTTCTTTCTTGATCCAAAGCCTCATCAGCACACCCTGGAAGTGGGTGATGCTGTTAGTCAGGCTGCTGTCACCTTAAGTGGCACAGCGGGGAAATGCTTGACTAATAAGCAGAAGGTTGTTGGTTCAAATCCCTGCTGTCAGCAGCGATATAGGAAGATGCTGAAAGGCATCGTCTCATACTGCGCGGGAGATGGCAATGGTAAACCCCTCCTGTATTCATCCAAAAGAAAACCACAGGGTTCTGTGGGCGCCAGGAGTCAAAATCAACTTGACAGCACACTTTTAATGAGAGGAGAGCTGGTCTTGTGGTAGCAAGCATGACTTGTCCCCGTAGCTAAGCAGGGTCTGCCCTGTTGCATATGGATGGGAGACTAGAAGTGTGAGCAGCACTGTCAGAGATTCCCCTCAGGGGATAATGTGGCCACTCTGGGAAGAGCATCTACAGGTTCCAAGTTCGCTCCCCGGCATCTCCAAGATAGGGCTTAGAGAGATTCCTGCCTGAAGCCTTGGAGAAGCCGCTGCCAGTCTGTGAAGACAATACTGAGCTAGATAGACCAATGGTCTGACTCAGTATATGGCAGCTTCCTATGTTCCTATGTATGAGTAGCAGTTAGCTTTGCCATGTCCCCCGGAATTTAGGGTAGCCCCTGGATTTTGGCTCCTCCACCCGGCTGCTAAATTCCACCCAGGTTTACATGGATTTCAAATGCGCTGCGCAGATTGCCCAGATTTTACTCTGGATCCAATCACATGGGAGGGCAGAGAAGGAGGGGAAAGTATACAGATCTGTCAAATAAACAAAATGCAAATTAGTTTCCGCATGATTTGCATAATATGCATATCAGGCCTCCCGGGCTTGGGACACTTGACTATGGCAACCCTAATAGCAGTGTCCGTTTTAAAAAGCCCGTGTTTTGGAGGCCTGGAGTCTTGCTTTTAAAACAGGACTGTCCTACACTGCTGCACGGGGGCTTCTCCCCTGAATGTGGTGCGCCCGTCTTACTCCACGTTCCAGCTGCAGCCTCTGCTGCAGCCATGCCCAAACCCATGCAGCTGAACGTGCCTGCTCTCTTGCTCTCGCCTCTTCCCTTTGCTCTTGCTCTGCCTTAACCCAAATCGGGTTAATTGCTGCTTTTGTTGTTTGTTCTGTGCACTGCTGTTGTGTGTTAATTTTTTGCCGACCTCATTTTCATCGTGGAAATTCAGGCCATACATAAGAGTGCCAGTGTGGCGTAGTGGTTAGACTAGGACTGGGGAGTCCCGGGTTCAAATCCCCATTTGGCCATGAAGCTCAGTGGGTGACTTTGGGCCAGTCATGTATCTCTCAGCCTAACCTACCTCACAGGGTTGTTATGAGGATAAACATGGCCAGGTACAGCACTCTGGGCTCCTTGATGGAAGAGCAGTGTGTGTGTGTTTGTGTGTGTGTGTGTGTGTGTGTGTGTGTGATGGTCTCTTTGTGTAAAGAAAATTCGGTAATGCTCCGCCTACACTGAAGCTGGTCCTGTATTGATACCTAGAACTACATAATGACTTGACTAGCAAGCCAGAGGTTGCCGGTTTGAATCCCCGCTGGTGTGCCGTGCTTCCCAGACTATGGGAAACACCTATATCGGTCAATCCTATATCTGGATTGACAAATCAATCCAGAATTTTCACTCGAGGCACAGATGACCAGGCTCAAACTATCATATGTCGGACACATTATGCGAAGACGCAGCTCCCTTGAGAAGTCCATAGTGCTGGGGAAAGTTGAAGGAAAGAGAAGAAGTGGACGACCAGCAGCAAGGTGGATGGGCTCAATTACGACAACAATGAATGCTGTCACGCCCTCGATCTCCGACAGCGAGGAGGAAGGGGAAGCTGTCAACTTTCCTGCCGATTCAGGAGTGTCTGAGGGGCAGAGCCTGGCTGTCAGCATTCAGGAAACGGCTGTGGTCGATCCAACTAACAATTTAGAGCAGGCACAGCAGCCTGAGTCAGCCGAAAGCATGGGGGACCAATCCGAAGGAGAGCTATGCAGTGGAACACCACTGACTCCACAGCAGCGCAGGATCACGAGACGTAGAACGCAATTGGAGGCTGTTAGGAGGAGCAAACGCCTGTTGCTGAGGGCTGACGAGCCTTGCATTCCTACCAGCTGGGAGCTCTCGGCTTGCTCTATAAATCACATCTCCAGCCTCCTACTCATTGCTGAGAATCAACGTTCGTCAACATTCCTTGTCGACAACGTTCAGCCAAGCCATATCTGATTTCAGCGGCTCTGCTTGCTTCGTGAACTTCCCTAGCAGCTGGCCAGACCTTGACAAATGCACACACCACTGAGAGACCTTCAAGGCCAAGTTGAAGGCAGATCATCCTGGAGAGAATCTATCTATGAGGTTGCTAAGAGTCGGCACCGACTTGACGGCACTTAATCAATCAATCAATCAATCAATCAATCAATATTGTGCAGCAGCACTAGAGGAAGATGCTGAAAGGCATCATCTCATACTGCATGGGAGGAGGCAATGGCAAACCCCTCCTGTATTCTACCAAAGACAACCACAGGGCTCTGTGGTCACCAGCAACTCAATGATACACTTTACCTTTACTACATAAGAAAAGCCCTGCTGGTTCAGGCCAAAGGCCCATCCAGTCCAGCATCCTGCTTCATGTGGTGGCCAGCCAGGGGCTTCTGGGAAGCCCCCAAGTGGGGGAAAGAGGAGACCACCCCTCCCATGGTGCTCCCTAGCAGCACCTGGTGTTCAGAGCCATGCTCCTTCTGATCCTAATGGAAATATACAGCGAGCAAGGCTCGTGGTTGTTGACAACCCTGTTCTCCATGAACTTGCCTAATCCCTTATTAACACCATCGAGATTTGGTGGCCATCACTGCATATTATAGGAATTCGGCTGCCTACTTCTTTAGAATGTTCCCCATCCTTCCCCAGTTCTCTTTTGCTGGCTTTGAAGAGAGAGCTCACATGGTTGTGAATGAAAAAAATACCTGGACATATGAGTCAGTGGGGTGTCGTTGTTAGAGTGTTGGACTAGGACCGGCGAGACCCGAGTTCAAATCCCCTTTCAGCTATGAAATTCACTGGATGCCTCTGGGCCACTCACTCATTTCTCAGCTAAACCTACCTCGCTGGGTTTCTGTGATAAATATAACCATGTACACCACTCTGGGCTCTGTGGAGGAGAAGCGGGATATAAATGCAGTTGTTAATATTTAATAATAATAAAGAAAATTACATAGCCGAGTTCCACAGGGCATGCTTTGCGACATTACTGTGTACTGCCCTGCATGGAATCGTACAATTTTAAATGAATATATGTAACATGCATGCTTAAATGAACAAATATTTATATCTGGTTTTAATTGTGTTTATCTGCATTTCATTTCAATTTAATTTAATTTGTCTTTGTTGTTTTAAATCCCATCCAAATCTTACTCTGTCAGAATACAAAAGCTGCAGTCACCTTATCTATGCAGACTGTATCCTCTTCCTGGTCTCTGGGTGTGCGTCTCTCAGCTAACGATATCAGGAGCTCAGAGAATCTATCACTTATTTTGTTTGCTATTTCCTTCCCAGTTCTATCTGGATGGGCTCATAGCTCAGCAGTAAAGCCACTGCAGAAGGTCCCAAGTTCAAGGACTCTTGCCTGAAACCTTAAGAAGCCGCTGAAAGTCTGAACAGAAGGACCAAGGCTAGGAACGTAGGAAGCTGCCTTTTATTTATTTAGTGCATTTGTATACTACCCTATGCAGAACGTCCCTGGGCAGCTCACAATATAAAAAACCATTAAAACATTAACATACTTAAAACAATTTAAATATGATAAAACTTCTAAAAACTGAAGCTTGAAAACTATAAACGAAGAACCTGACTTAAACAGGTATGTTTTCAGGTCTTTCTTAAAACATTCAGAGAAGGGGAAACTCTTAATTTGATTGGGAAGTGCATTCCAAAGTCCTTGGGCAACTCTAGAAAAGGCCCGTTTTCGGGTCTCCACCAATCGAGCTAGTGGCAACTGTAACTTATGATGATCTTAGGAGGCGGCGAGGTTGATTAAGAAATCTTATACAGAGTCAGACCATTGGTCTATCTAGCTCAGTATTGTCTACACAGACTGGCAGCAGCTTCTCCAAGGTTGCAGGCAGGAGTCTCTCTCAGCCCTACCTTGGAGATGATGCCAGGGAGGGAACTTGGAACCTTCTGCATGAAAGCAAGTAGATGCTCTTCCCAGAGTGGCCCTATCCTCTAAGAGGATTATCTTACAGCACTCACAGTGCAGTTTCCCATTCAAATGAAAACCAGGGCAGACCCTTCTTAGCAAAGGGGACAATCCATGCTTGCTTCCACAAGAGCAGCTCTTCTTCTCCAGAAGAAGTATAAGTATAATTGGTATAAGGCTGCTCCATAGGTTCATGACAGTCTATTCTCATCTCTAGTAATATAGAAATAGAATACAGAAGATGGCCCTCTGACTTTTTCTGCTCCCCCAAGCCTATGAAATGGGCAGGGAAACCTGGTGAAATGTGATGTCACACTATGCCTTTTGCACTCTTAAGAGGTTTTGGTGCGGGTGGCAGGGGCGTAACTACTATTAGGCAAGGGGAGGTGGCTGCCTGGGGGCCCCCACGCCTCGAGGGGGCCCCCAGAGGCAAGTCACATGACTATATATTGTGAAGTGTGTGTGTGTTTGTATCAGTGAGGGGGCCATTTTAAAATTTTGTCTCTGGGCCCACTCCAGCCTTGTTACGCCCCTGGCGGGTGGGCAAGGGGATACTACTGCCATGAGATACTTCTCCTGCTATGCGTATATACTGCTTTTCAACAAAAGCTTCCAAAGTGATTGTGATGGATGGGGGGGCGGGTTACTCTTGGCTTTCCTGGGATCTCAATAGAGAGATTGTTCTGACCCCAGTTTAGAAGCACGCCACACCTTTGGGGTAGGCTGCCACCAGTTGAAGACTGATTTAAAGCCACTGACCAGGCTCAGACACACCTTCAAGAACCAAGAACTGTCCAGCTTGGGACTTACAGGCCATGTACAGCTGGACAGTCCACACAACCCAGCTCTAGGCAACAACAAGAAATATTTATATACCACTTTTCAACAAAAGTTTCCAAAGTGGTTTACGTAGATGGATCGCTGTCCCCAAAGGGCTCACAATCCGAAAAAGAAAAAGAAAGGGGATATAAGATAGACACCAGCAACAGTCACTGGAGGGGTGCTGTGCTGGGCGTGGATCGGGCCAGTTACTCTCCTCCTGCTCAACAGAGAATCACCACGTTAAAAAGGTACCTCTTTGCCCAGCTAGCTGGGGTGACAAACAGTCTATTAGTCTAAAAAACAAGCCATCAGTAGCGCATGACCTTACGAGGCACACGACTGAGAGTTTTGCATGTAACTCTGCAGAACCTTTTAAACCAGACTGCAGCCGCTTTATTAAGAAATGAGGGCTGCACACAGGATAAGGAATGAAGAAGCTGTCCTGGCACAGAATCTGCTAGCCCGGGCGTTGGGCAGATGTCGTGTGTGCTCAACTGTTCACGCTTCCCATTTATAGCACTACGCAGGGGCTGGTTTTGGCTGATTCTAAGCTGCCGCTGTTGTGTGAAAATGCTAATGGCTTGGCATCTACATTCAGACTCGCCTCCCCGCTGCATAATGTTTAGTTCTGCTTGTCTAGCACGCTTGGTGACAGCAAGGTTAACCCGCTGCTTCCTGCACCGCCCGGAGGTTTGCTTGGCCTGCCGGCCTCCCTAGTCGATGCTGGAGAGGCCGGGGAGGAGAGCTGGTTTTGTGGCAGCGAGCTTGAATGGCCCCCTCTGCTAAGCAGGGCCTGCCCTGGTTTGCACGTGGATGGGTGACTATGTATGTGAGCGCTGTAAGAGACTCCCCTTCAGGGATGAGTGGTTGAGCCTCTGCTTTCATGCAGAAGGTCCCAGGTTCAATCCCTGGCTGCATCTCCAGGTAGGGCTGGGAGAGACTCCTGCTTGAAACCTTGAGGGGGGCTGCTGCCAGTCAGGTAGACCGTCCTGAGCTAGCTGGACCAAGGGTCTGGCTCAGTTGGTGGCAGCTTCCTTGTGCCTATGAAGCTGTCGCCGAAGGTTGGCACAGTTGAGCACCTGCCAGGCAGCATGGGCATAAATAGTTCTCTCCAAAAGTGGGGAGTTTGAGCCGACTCATGTATGTCCCAGTGCATTGTGGGGCAAGTCAGCTCCAAAAGCATGCAGCTGTGTGGGAAATTGCTTCCTTTTGTCTCCTGGATTTCCCGCCAGTAAGTTTCATGGGGTGACCTCTGCTTCTAGTGTCGATGAGAGAAATTCAGGGAGGAAAAGTCTAGCAATGGCTACTAGTTCTGATGGCTATAGGCTGCCTCTGGGTTCAGCGGCAGGCTGCCATCCCAAATACCAGTTGCAGGGGATCACTGGTGGGGGCGGGGAGGGGGCATGCCTTGATCTCCTGGTTGTGGGCTTCCCAGAGGCATCTGGTGGGTCACTGTGGGAAATGGGGTACTGGGATACATAAGCCTTGGGCCAGTTCCAGCAAGGCTTTCCTTAGGTTCTTATGAGCTAATTGTGACACATTCCAGCCATTGTTCTTTGGCATTGAAACCGAGAGTCAGAGGGATACAGGGCAAGGTGAACATAGGAAACTGCCTTATACAGAGTCAGACCACTGGTCCGTCTAGCTCAGTATTGTCTACACTGACTGGCAGCAGCTTCTCCAAGGTTACAGGCAGGAGTCTCTCTCAGCTCTCTCTTGGAGAAGCCACGGAGGGAATCTGGAACCTTCTGCATGGAGGTGCTTGCCCCACCCCCTCAGGGGAATATCTTACAGTGCTCACATGTAGTCTCCCATTCAAATTTAAACCAAGGCAGACCTTGTTTAGCAAAGGGACAATTCATGTGTGTGACCAGAAGACCAGCTCTCTCAATGAGTGAACACTTGGTGGTTGCTGTGACTGCCGTTTTCTGTTGGAGATGAACTTCCAGTGCATCGGCCTTTTGCACCAACTGTCCTAATGACCACTAGGGGCATTGGGAGCAGAGACAGTGAGTCAGGGTCGCCCTATCCGTCCCTACTCTGTGACCCCTGAACTGACTCTGCAGCACTTCCTGTGCTGAGTCACAATCCTTCCTTTCCTCCTAGAGAGCAGATGGAAACATCTCTCTCTCTCTCTCCTTACCTACCCACTATGTAGTCCTTTAGATTAGAGATAGGTCTTTCCTATCTAAGTGTATTTAACCAATAGATGTTTAGTGTTTAGTCATACAAGGATCTCCATGTGTTTTCTCTAAACAGCTGCAATATCCAAACCATCCTCTGCTACCTACTCTGTCACTGGAGTGTGTGCTCATTCCTTAGTGCTCTGCTGTTTTACTTATCCTGGGTAAAAATCAACAACCTCTAACATTTTCCTTGCTGTTGTCCTTGTTCACTTGTGCATCATCTCCACGAATGAGAGCTGTTCTTGTGGTAGCAAGCAGGACTTGTCCCCTTAGCTAAGCAGGGTCCACCCTGGTTGCATGTGAATAGGAGACTAGAAATGTGAGCACTGGAAGATATTCCCCTTACAGGATGGAGCCGCTCTGGGAAGAGCCGAACGTATCAAGTTCCCTCCCTGGCAGCATCTCCAAGATAGGGCTGAGAGAGAGAGTCCCGCCTGCAATCTTAGAGAAGCCGCTGCCAGTCTGTGCAGACAATACTGAACTAGATGGGCCAAGGGTCTGACTCAGTATATGGCAGCTTCCTGTGTTCCTATGCACTTGGCTGATGGTGAGGAGGAGGAGGAGGAGAGCCACTCTCCTGCCCATTCCCTCCTCTGTGCTGTGATGGGGCTTGGGAACAGTCTCGATCAAACCCCCATGGCTGCCTCGTGGCATCTTGGGAAAGCTCTCTATGGGCAGATATAAGCTGTGGCAGTGCTTGGATTGGAGAGCTGGTATTGTGGTAAAGTAAAAGTGTGCCGTTGAGTTGGTGTCAACTCCTGGTGCCTACAGAGCCCTGTGGTTGTCTTTTGGTAGCATACAGGACAGGTTTTCCATTGCTGCCTCCCGTGCAGTATGAGATGATGCCTTTCCACATCTTCTTCCTATATCACTGCTGCCCAGTAGAGTTGTTTCCCATAGTCTGGGAAGCATACCAGCGGGGATTTGAACCGGCAACTTCTGGCTTGCTAGTCAAGTCATTTCCTTGCATACCAAGCATGAATTGTCCCCTTTGCTAAGTTGATTCTGCCCTGGTTTGCATTTGAATGGGAGACTACATCTGAGCATGGTAAGATATTCCCCTTAGGGGATGGGGCCGCTCTGGGAAGAAGAGCGCCTGCCTGCTTGCATGCAGAAGGTTCTAAGTTCCCTTCCTGGCATCTCCAGGTAGGGCTGCCAGCCTGTGTAGGCAATACTGAGCTAGATAGACCAATGGTCTGACTCGGTATGTGGCAGCTTCCTATGTTCCTATTAGTAATGAAAGACTGCAGCCCTCCCTCGCCAACAGAAGAATTATGGGTGCCATTTTATTCCAGATTCTGACCCAGCAACCTGCTTCCCTAGACTGTCTTGCCTTTGATTGGACGTTTCTGGCAGGCTTGGAATGCTTTTTGGTCAGATACCTGGGCATCCTTTATCAGATAGCTCAGGCTAATCTCATTGGACTGGCTGGCTCATGTAGCCTTTCAGCGGGTAACAGAGGATACTGTTCTCTCCCAGGGCCTTTCAATCAACACTTTGTGTATCACGCAGCCCCCCTGGAATGTAACCCGAGAATCCCACCTCTTCAGGGCTCTCAATTGAGTGTAGGTAGTGCATTAACCTTCACTCCAAGCTGTTGGATTCCTCTTGGGCTGGGAAACAGAGAACCATTTTCAGAGCAGTAGAAATACTTGGAGAGAGGCTTTGCTTCCCATGGTGTACGGACACAGTTCCTTTTGTCTACCTGTTGCCTCTGCTCCAACAGGTTTTGCAGGTTATTGGAACAAATCAAGAGTCTTTCAGACCTGCTTACATGTAAAGGTAAATTTACTTATTTATTTATTCATTCCATTTTTATTCCGCCCTTCCAAAATGGCTCAGGGCGGTTTACAATTAAAACAAAACCATTAAAATCAGTTAACAATTAAAACAAAGATTATAAAACAGTATAAAACAACTAACAATTAAAACATCATAAAACAGTAATTAGATAATCACAACCATTTGAAAAACCCTGAAAAACAGGTTCAGCATTAAAACCGATTACAACTATTTAAAAACTCGCCAGGCCACACAGATAGGTTTTAAGGGCTCTCCTGAAGGGCAGTAAAGAATTCAAATTGCGGATTTCTGCCGGGAATGCATTCCACAGCCCAGGAGCAGCTACAGAGAAGGCCCACCTCTGAGTCACCACCAGATGAACCGGTGGCAACTGGAGATGGATTTCCTCAGGTGACCTTAATGTGCGGTGGGGATCACGCAGAAGGTGGCGCTCTCTAATATAACGTGGACCTAAGTCGTTCAGGGCTTTAAAGGTAATAACCAGCACTTTGTATTTTACCCGGAAACATATCGGCAGCCAGCGTAGCTGTTACAAGACAGGCATAATATGGTCTCTCCGGGTTGCCCCAGAGACCAACCTGGCTGCCGCATTCTGAACTAACTGAAGTTTCCGGACTACGTGCAAAGGCAGCACCACGTAGAGCGCATTGCAGTTGTCGAGCCGGGAGGTTAACAGCTGATGCACCACTGTTTTGAGGTCGTCCTATTCAAGGAATGGGCGCAGCTGTCGAATCAGCCAGAGCTGATAGAAAGCACTCCTGGCCTGAGATACCAGGGTGAGGCCTGTGTCCAGGAGTACCCAAGCTGCACACCTGCTCCTTCTGGGGGAGTGTACCCCATCCAGCACAGGAAGATCTAACTCACCCCTCAGATTCTGAGCCCACACAATGAGCACCTCTGTCTTGCTTGGATTCAGCTTCAATCTGTTATCCTTCATCCAGACCATGACTGTCTGTAGGCAGGCATTTAGAGAATGAGTGCCATTTCCTGAAGATGAAAAGGAGAAGTAGATTTGGGTGTCATCAGCATACTGATAACACCTAGCACCAAAACTCCTGATGACCTCACTCAGCGGTTTCATGTAGATGTTAAAAAGCATTGGTGACAGAATGGCGCCCTGAGGGACTTCATATAACAGCTCCCGTTTTGATGAGCAACTGTCACCAAGCTCCACCATCTGGGATCTACCCGAGAGATAGGAGCGGAACCACTGCAAAGCAGTGCCTCCTATCCCCAACTCCCCCAGGCGATCCAGAAGGAAACCATGGTTGATGGTATCAAACTCCGTCAAGAGTTCCAGAAGAACCAACAGAATCACACTCCCTCTTTCGATTCCCCAGTTAAGGTCATCCATTAGGCCGACCAATGCTGTCTCAACCCCATTAAAAAGCCAGTTTAAAATGGGTCTAGATAATCAGTTTCCTCCAAGACTGCCTGGAGCTGGTCGGCCACCACCCTCTCAATCACCTTGCCCAACCAAGGGAGATTGGAGATTGACCTGTAACTATCAATCGCTAAGGGGTCCAGGGAAGGTGTCTTTAAGAGTGGTCTAACCATTGCCTCCTTCAGACAAGGAGGCACCCTACCCTCCCTCAGCGATGCATTTATGATATTGATTAGGCCACCGCCAACAGCTTGTCCACAGATTGAAACTGATCCAATCTAATACTGCAAGAGGGATTGCTGGACATAGACCTTGCAGAAATAGTGGAGTCCAAAGTCAGCCTGGATACAGTAGATCTTGTTTGCAAAGAACCCATTAAAAGCATCACAGCAGAACGACCCCGGGCACTAATTTGAAATAGAAGGAGCAGAGACTAAACTTCTCACAAGCCGGGATAGCTCCGCTGAGTGTGAACCTGCAGCTGCAATGTGCGCAGACCAAAATCTCTTTTTCGCTGCACGCATGGGTCACATGCTGCATCCTGTCAGATTTGAACCAAATTCTCCTCCACTTGCGCTCTAGTCGCCTACCCAACCGCTTCAGCCCCCGCAGCTCCTCAGTATACCAAGGGGCCATTTTTGCAGCAGGTCGGAAGGGACGCTTAGGAGCAATCATGTCTACTGCCCTGATGAGTTCCCTGTTCTAGGTTCCCACCAGGGCATCGACAGAATCACCGGCCGCACCAATGTCAAAATCCTCCAAGGCCTTTTGAAATCCCACTGGGTCCAGCAGCCTTTTCGGACGGACCATCCTAATAGGTCCACCACCCCTGCAGGGGTGGATTGTGGCTGTGAGACCAACCTTAACCAGGTAGTGGTCCGTCCATGACAATGGGGAAACCACTGGATCCCCCACCCGCGGAACACCCCCCTGATCCGAACAAAAGACCAAATCGAGTGCATGGCCGGCAACATGAGTTGGTTCAGAAACTAATTGGGATAGGCCCATAGTTGTCATGGCCGCTATGAACTCCTGAGCTGCACCAGACAAGCCAGCCCCAAAGTGGATATTGAAGTCCCCCAGCACCAAAAGTCTAGGAGACTCCAACACCAACTCCGCGACCAGCTCCATCAGCTCAGTTAGGGAGTTGGTTGGGCAGCGGGGTGGACGGTACACCAACAGAATCCCTAATCTATCCCTGGTTCCCAGCCTCAAAAAATATGCACTCGATATAAGTCAGCTGTCTCACAGGGGCCCTGGTAAGGGAAATGGTATTCTTATGGACCACAGCCACACCACCCACCCACCCACCCCGCCCACACCCTCTAGCCTGTTCCACGACAGAGTAACCTGGTGGGAGAAGCTGAGCCCACACAGGACCACTCGCCTCCCCCAACCAGGTCTCAGTTATATATGCCAGGTGAGCTCCCTCATCCACGATCAGATCGTGGACAATTTTGGTCTTATTCTGAAATGACCTGGCATTACAGAGGAGCAAGGCCAGACTCTGCGGGTCGTTGGGGCTGCTCCCCAAGGCCTGAGAATTGACAGCGCAGTTGGAAGTGGAAACAGTCACTAAGTCACTAATTTCCCTTCCCCTGTAACGGCCAGCTGCTCTGCCTGCGCCAATTCTTCTATTCCCCACCACAACAGTAATAGCCGCCCCGGAAATGCTGGGTGCACTCCCAGCACCATCCCCCTCAAGAGAGCCCAAACACATATCTGTAGAGAGGTCTGGCACCAACCAACCCCTCTGCCCCGCCCTCGAAGGGGCTCTCCCAAAGGGTTGACCCACTTTGTTGTTGCCCCTTCGGTGGCATCCCAGCGTTGATGGGGAGCATAATACCCCGTAATACATCTGGGGTCGGGACCTAATTTTGGGATTCCTGCATTAAACAAAGCAGAGTAGGAGTTTCCAGGGAGACTGGCCACAGGAGGAAGAGGAGGGATACCTTCCCCATTTTGTGGATGCATGTGAGAAAGAAGAGTGAGTGAATGCGTGTGAATGAGGGAGGGAGGCAGAGGCAAAAGCTTGTGTCGAGGGCTGACTTACAACAACAACAACAACAACGGATATTCATATACCGCTTTTCAACAAAGGTTCCCAAAGCGGTTTACAAAGAGAAATAAAAATCAATAAAGATGGCTCCCTGTCCCCAAAGGGCTCAGAATTGAAAAAGAAAGATAAGATAGACACCAGCAACAGCCACTGGAGGGGTGCTGTGCTGGGGCTGGATAGGGCCAGTTGCTCTCCCCCTGCTCAGTAAAGAGAATCACCACTTTTAAAAGGTGCCTCTTTGCTCAGTTAGCAGGGGTTCAATAAGACTGCAGTGAGGGAGCTGCTCTGCTACGTATGAAACCTTGACCCAGAATCAGGTCCTCTACGGGCGAGAGGCGGCCCCCTTCCAGCTGCGCTCCGCTCCGCTCCCGAGGCAGACGGCTCTCTGTACCGGGCCGAGCAGCCCGGCTATCCGAGGCCAACCGAGGCTCCACGGCGCTGCAGCATCGTTACATTTAGGGGGGATTCTGACTTCGAGGCGTTCAGTCATAATCCCGCAGATGGAAGCGTCACCCCACTGGCTCCTCAGCCAAGCACATACACCAAATGTCTGGACCTGCGGTTCCTCTCGTACTGAGCAGGATTACTGTTGCCGCAACACATCGTCCGTAGGGTAAAACTAACCTGTCTCAGGGCGGTTTCATGAGCCATTGCAAGATGAGGTAAATAGCTGGAGGAGCAAATATCTGAAGGGTTTTGTATGCTCTCACATGGGAAAACGTCACTTCAAACCAAGAGTGATTCACTCTTGCCAGGGAACATAGCTAACAGCTCAATTAGAGTAGTTCAGAAAGGCCGGTGAAGTTTCCAGTCACTTCCTACTTGTTCCCCTTGGAAATAACATGTGCTGGGATTACACGCTGGCGGTAATAAACCCCCGCACTGATTCACGGGAGGCGCTGGGAGATTTCATCGCTGCGAGGCCATCAAACCTAATTTACTGCCTACGAAACCTGCTGCCGAAGCACAAAGCAGGGTGAGAAAAAAGGGGCAGGCAGCAGCAGCGTGGCGGAAAGAAAGCCAAGCAACAGCCACAGTTTGGCATTTGAGCAATTCAACATTCTGTGCCGCCCCCCCCTCCCCACGGCCCCGCTTATAGCCACAACTCCAGCGATGAGGGATGTGCCCAGCAGCACATGTACGGATCCAGAAGGATAAACACGTTTATCCCAACACGTTTGTTTTCACTGCAAGACGCAGCAGCATGGTGGAGGAGGAGGGGGGACATTCAAAGAGGAGCGCCTGCTTTCGATTCAAAAGCTTTGTAGTCCTTTCCCCCCACAGTGCATAATTAACCGATGGCATTCTCTCCCACTGATCTGGTGACGGCCACCAGCTTGGGTGGATTTGAAAGGGGCTTAGACAGATTCATGGAGAGCAGGTCTATCAATGGCTACTAGTCCTGAGGAGTGCAGGCTATCTCCAGGTCCAGAGGCAAGATGCCCCTAAATACCAGTTGCAGGGGAGCAACAGCAGGGGAAAGGGCATACTTTCACCTCCTGCTTGTGGGCTCCCCAGAGGCATCTGGTGGGAGACAAGATGCTGAATTAGATGGACCTAGATCCACCAAGGCTCTTCTGGTGTTTTTATATCCTCAAGCAAGCGTTGGAAGGGATCTTGGAGATCATCTGATCCATCCCCTGCTCTCTGCAGGAAACTACTACAGCGTTCCTGGCAGATGGTTGTCCCACCTCTGTTGGAAAACTTCAAGCAAAAGGGAGCCCACCCACCACTCTTAAACCTACTTTGAGTCTTTTGTTCTTTTATTGCTCTTTGCATCGCAGCCCATAAGCAAAGCCACCACAGACAGCATATCCTGAGCTTTCTTTTACTACCTAGGATTTGGCTTTCAGATTTTGCTTGTACAAACTGAGACAATTGCCATTTGTAGGGAGCCAGTGTGGTGTAGTGGTTAGAGTACTGGACTAGGACCGGGGAGACCCGGGTTCGAATCCCCATTCAGCCATGATACTAGCTGGGTGACTCCGGGCCAGTCACTTCTCTCTCAGCCTAGCCTACTTCACAGGGTTGTTGTGAGGAGAAACTCAAGTATGTAGTGCACGGCTCTGGGCTCCTTGGAAGAAGAGCAGGATATAAATGTAATGAATAAAATAAAATAAAATTAAAATTAATTGCTTGTCCAGAAGTTAAAGGTACTTTGAAAGGAGGGGCTCACTGATCCTGGTATGTGAGCTCTTACCAAATTTCCTCCAGGTAAGCACCTAATGGCGCAGCAGGGAAATGACTTGATTAGCAAGACAGAGGTTGCCAGTTCGAATCCCCGCTGGTATGTTCCCCAAGGAAACACCTATATCGGGCAGCAGCGATATAGGAAGATGCGGAAAGGCATAATCTCATACTGAGCGGGAGGAGGCAATGGTCAACCCCTCCTGTATTCTATCAAAAGACAACCACAGGGCTCTGTGGGCGCCAGGAGTCAACATCGACTTGATTTTGAGATATGGGAGCTGTTCTGTGCTGTTCCTTTTCAGTGCCAGTTTAGGAGATGTACCTTCGTTTGAAACTCCTATACTCACCATCACCTGGTTGTCTCAGCCATCTGCACCATTTAAATCGCTATGGGGAGCGCTATTAGTCTAGGTATGGAGATCCCTCGAGGCTGTGTGCTCAGGCAGGAAGGATCCTTCCCCCCACAAGAGGGAGGGGGCCCCTTGCAGCCCCAAGCAGCATGCCTGGATCTCCGGGAAGGAAGTCCCCCCTCCATATTCCCTTTCCTTGGTTTAATGGCAAAGGGTCCTCTTAGCTTGGCCAGGAGGGAGGGTGCTGGAGGTCAAGGTGGGCTCTCCGGCCTGAGTGCCCCCACCCCATTTCCCAAGGGACCGGGGACTTGCCAAGGCTTCTGGAGGCGTGTGAGTTTGAGTCGGACTTGCCCAAGAGGCCCTGGCTGTTGTTGGGAGGGAGGCCCCATCCTGCTGCAGCTAGCAGACCCTGGAAAGGCTGTTCTGAACACTTCCTTCTCCTCTCCCCCCACCCCTGCATGGCACAAAAAGGAACGGCAAGATGCCACCTCTCGGCGGAATGAGATTTTGGAGCAACTTGATGACCAGGCAGAAAGTGTGGTATATTGGGATTGGGGTGGCAGGAGTTTGAGCCTGGACATTTATTTCTGAAGCCAGGGCAGAGCTCTCTGCAAGCATGGAAAGTGGTGGGAGACCCTTGGGCACCTTGAACGCATCACCCAGGCATCTGGCTTAGGGAGGTCTTCCCTGTTGGGAGGGTGGGGCAGGGCAGTGGCCTCCGAGCACAGCTGAGCCCTGGTGCCTGTCTGATGCTCTTGCAGGCACTGCCCAGCACGCCATGGGGGGGGATGTTGCACTGCCTGCTAGGGGCTGTGCCAGGAGGCACCCCAAGAATCAGAAGCTGGGACAGAGGAGGGACTGGGGGAAGGTCGGGACTTGGGCGGGTTTGCTGGTTGCCTGCACATACAAAAAGAAGCAAGAAGACTTCTCATGTGGCTTCCTTTCCCCCCAGTCTCGGCATGCCCCCCGCCCCACACTTCCATCCTGATTGCTTCGGCTTGCTTTCCCTGGATCTCAGAAGGAGAAAAGCAGAAGAATTGGGTTGCCTTGACAGGCTTGCCTGCCCTTCCTTTCTGGGATTTGGAGTCCGGTCTGGTGCTCAAACCAGCCAACCAGCGTTCCCTCTCACAGGGATTCCCAGATGTTGTTGACTGCAACTCCTAGAATCCCCAGCGGCAATGGCTTTTGCTTGGGGGTTCTGGGAGTTGTAGTCAACAACATCTGGGAATCCCTGTTAGGGGCAACACTGCAGCCAACCAGTCCACAGATGAACCGGGTTTGGGCCAGTTTGATCGCAGACCGGACCCCTTCTGCCGGGGCTGGGAGCTGCCATATACTGAGTCAGACCATAGGCGAAATCTCTGTCTGTTGATTTTTAGTGTACCTACAAGCCCAGTGTCTGAACTGAGCATATCACTCCCAGATCCCCTTTGAAGATCGCTCACCCGCCCTCCTTGAAGGGCTGTGGAAGGTGTTATGGCAGGAAGCCTGGCTTGTTGACGCAGTGTGCTGTGTGACCCCATGTTGTGGATTTAGGTTCTCAGGGTATCGGCGTCTTTCTCCTCTCTGGTGAGGGGGTCGCTGCGGCAAAGCTGCTTCCAGAGATGTGTGAAGATCGCTGCCTGCTGTGTTGCTTGCCATTGGGCGTGTTGCTGTTTCTCACAGACCTGGTGTGAAAACGCCATGCCTTTCTTTAGTGCTGGACTGCAAAGGGTCTTTGGGCACTTGGGTGGAAGAAGAAAATATGGCAGTTTATTTTTATTTGTGCATGCAAATTGCTACCCGGGAGAAATGTGAGTGAGAGGGTAGATATATACTTAAGCGCGTTCTCTGTACTTCGGATATTCATTTGGTAATGGGGGAAAGGGACGGAATGGAAAGGAAACCGATATCCCAAGCTCCTATATTTCGACTGTTTCATAGTTTATTTCTGAGTTATAGTATGTGACATCTTCCAGCAGGGTGGGGCTGTAGCTGGGTGGTAGAGCATCTGCTTTGCATGTATTTATTTATTTATTTATTTATTTATTTATTTATTTATTTAACACATTTCTATACCACCCAAAACGCAAGTTCTCTGGGCAGTTTACAAAACAATAAAAATGGCCAATAAAAGATTAAAATATTTCAATTAAAAAATTAACTATTAAAACACTATTAAAACAGTATCTAATTAAAAGCCTGGGTGAACAAATGCTTCTTGACTGCTCTTTTAAAAGTTGTAAGAGATGGGGAGGCTCTTATTTCAGCAGGAAGTGTGTTCCAAAGCCTCAGGACAGCAATGGAGAAGGCCCATCCCCGAGTAGCCACCAGATGAGCTGGTGGCAACTGCAGACGAACCTCTCCATATGATCTCAATGGGCAGTGTGGTTCATAGCAAAGAAGGCGTTCTCTTAAATACCCAGGGCCCAAACTGTTTAGGGCTTTATAGGTTACTAGTAATTTTAAGCCCGTTAGATTAACGGGCGCTAGTAGACCGCCCCCGCCACCGCCAGCGGGCCCAGTCCTTCCACCGCGGCCCCCGCCACCAGTGGGCCCAGTCTCCCTGGCGTGGCGGCCGCCACCATCGGGGCCAGTCTCCTTGCCGTGGCGGCTGCTGCCATTGGGGCCAGTCGCCGCGCCGCGGCCACCACCGCCTCGCCCACACTCCCGCCGCGGCGTCCGCTGCCATCGGGGCCAGTCGCCCCGCTGCGGACACCGCCACCTCTTGCCGAGGCCGCAGCTCCGCCGCCACCTCACCCGCACTCCTGCCGTGGCGGCCGCTGCCATTGGCACCAGTTGCCCCACCACGGCCGCCTTGTCCGTACTCCCGCGGCTGCGGCCGCCACCATCGGGGCCAGTCGCCCCGCCGCGGCCACCGCCGCCTCGCCCACACTCTCCTCCCTGCGTTGGCGGCAGCCGCTTCTCCTCGGCCCACCGCTTCCCCTCCTCCCGGCCCCAACATGGCTGCCGTCTCTCTGCGGCTGTATCTTTCTCGGATGTTCTGGGCATGCGCTCTGCGCATGCCCAGAACGGCCAAGAAAGACACAAGCAGGGAGACACGGGATTACACCATGGCTCTTTATTATGGAGGATAACCAAAACCTTGTACTTTGCCCGGAAACTTATCGGCAGCCAGTGTAGAGCTTTTAAGATAGGAGTGATATGGTCTCTCCGAGGTGACCCAAAGACCAACCTGGCTGCCACATTCTGGACTAACTGCAGTTTCTGGACTACGTACAAAGGCAGCCCCACATAGAGCGCATTGTAGTAGTCAAGTCTGGAGGTGACCAGCAGATGCACTACTGTTCTGAGGTGATTTATCTCAAGGAACGGATGCAGCTGGTGTATCAGCCGAAGCTGATAGAAGGCACTTCTGGCCACTGCCTCAACCTGGGACACCAGGGAGAGTTTTGTGTCCAGAAGCACCCCCAGACTGGGTACCTGTTCCTTCTGAGGGAGTGTGACCCCATCCAGAACAAGCATGTAGTAGGTTCCAGATTCAGTTCTTGGTAGCATCTCCAGGTAGGGCTGGGGAAGACCCATCTGGAAACCAAGAAAGCTGCTGCTGTCTACAGTGTAGACAGTATTGAGCTAGATGGGTCAAGGGTGTGACTCGGTAGAAGGCAGCTTCCTATGTTCCCCTTGAGTGGCAGCGCCAGGGAAAAAAACCTGAGGGCAGCACAAAAGGGGCATAAATATGGGTGTGTGAACTGTATCCCTCATATTAGATATCTGCAGCAAAAATGGGTGCCCCTGCCAAACGAGGTGAGGTGGGTGGCTACCACGGAGAGGGCCTTCACAGTTGTTGCAACCTGTTTATGGAATAGCCTCCCCAGTGAGGTTCGCCTGGCTTCATCACTTTGTTTTTTTAGACGCCAGATAAGAGCTTTTTGTTCACTCAGGCCTTTTAAATCCTGGTTTTCAGACTGGATCTGATTTTTAGCTAATTTTAAAATGAGTTTTAAATGGCTTTGTATTGTATTTTTTGTCCGTTATGATTTAGTGTGTTGTGTTGAATGTCTTAATGCCCTGTTGTGAGCCTCCCAGAGAACAATTTGTTATGGCATGGCTAACAAATAGAGTTGTTGTTTTAAAAAAATTAAATGAGGGTGGTGTGTGTGGGGGGGGTGCTAGCCACTTTTGGGGGGGGTGTTTGCCCACCCATACTCCCCTCTGGAGCTGCCCTTGTTCCCCTCAGTGATATTTGTTCAGGAGTGGGGCTATAGATCAGTGGTGTCAGCTTTGCCTTCAGAAGGCCCTGGGTTCAGTCCCTGGCAGCATCTCCAGTAGCGCTGAGAGGGACTCCTGCCTGAAAACCTGGAGAGCTGCTGCCAGTCAGTGTAGACAGTATTGAGCTGGATGCACCAAGGTTTGACTCTGTGTAAGGCAGCTTCCAATGATGATTCCTCCATTGATAATCTCCTCTGTTTGGGGAATAAGGACAGATTTTGGTTTTTATGCAGTATTGAATGGCAGTGGATATTTACTTGCAAAATAGGAACATAGGAAGCTGCCTTCTACCGAGTCGGGCCCTTGGTCCATCTAGCTCAGTATTGCCTACTCAGGCTGGCAGCGGCTTCTCCAAGGTGCAGGCAAGAGTCTCCAGATAGGGCTGAGAGAGATGCCAGGGAGGGAACTCGGAACCTTCTGCAGGCAACATGCAGGTGCTCTTCTTCCCAGAGCGGCCCCATCCCCTAAAGGGAATATCTTACAGCAGTTGCAGCTCATCTCCCATCCAAATGCAAACCAGGGTGGACCTTGCTTAGCAACGGAGATCGCTCCCACAAGGCCAGCTCTCCTCCCAGTGCTTATTGCTGTTATAGACGGGGTGCAGGTGGAGGGAAAGGCTGTATATTGCAGCCACCTTGGTTTGTCTAGGGATGAACACAGAGCTCCATTGCCTCCCCTTCGAGGGTGGTGTTAAGCCTTGGTCAAGCCACCCCACTGTCGGGGTGCAGACTCAGAGCTCAGAGTTTGCCCCCCCCCCCACTAGATTTGTTCTCAGGGCACCTCATTGTAGGAGTGAGGGGCAGCCGTTTAGTTATACAAGAGGGCGCAAAGGTGTGTGCACTGAGTGCCAGAATAACGAAGCAAGCGGGGGTTGCACGGAGGACCCCCTCCCTGGGGAGTGAAGAAGCACAGGGGCTTCATCATGACATGACAAGATCTTGGCTAATGGATTATTATTCTCGAAGGTGCCATGAGACACTCTCCGTTGCCCTTTGCGTTTTAACCCCAGAAGCTTTTCCTTGCTGACCTTGCAAAGGAGGTGATGTATCCTTACGCAATTGAATTAAACTCTAAGTCCCATTGCTTTTCTGGTCTTGCATGGCTGACGGAAGCTTGCTCGGCGAGTAATTCTGTCTGCCGCTCCCAGCTGATTTCCATGGGAGGCGGGCATGGCCCAGTGGCAGAGTGTCTCTCTGGCATGCCTGAGGTCCCGGTTTCCCAGCCTCTCCCGTTCCAAGGGCTGCTTGGGGAAGATCTCTGACAGCGACCTCACTACCAGCCAGAGGAGAGCTGGTCTGGTGGTAGCAAGCACAACTTCTCCCCTTAGCTAAGCAGTGTCCGCCCTGGTTGCATATGAATGGGAGACTTGATGTGTGAGCACTGCAAGAGATTCCCCTCAGGGGATGGAGCCGCTCTGGGAAGAGCAGAAGGTTCCAAGTTCCCTGCCTGGCAGCATCTCCAAGAGAGGGCTGAGAGGGATTCCTGCCTGTTACCTTGGAGAAGCCGCTGCCAGTCTGTGAAGACAATACTGAGCTAGATAGACCAATGGTCTGACTCAGTATATGGCAATTTCCTATGTTCCAGAATGGACATGGCAAGAGAGGGCGCGAGACTCTGACATGGGCCAAAGTGCTGTGCCGCTTCATATCCTATGGAGTTAACTGAAGGTGGGGATTGGACTAGTGTGTTGTGCGCTCCTTTGTTCTGCTTCGTAGACCAGTTCTCTCTCTCTCTCTCTCTCTCTCTCTCTCACACACACACACACACACACACACACACACACACACACACCAGTTCATGGGGCAGAGAATTTTAGAGTTGGACGGGACCTTGGAGAGGTCGGGCCCCCTGTGCTCAGTGAAGGAAACTGCAGGCGGGTTCTCAGGGTCGCAAGTACATCAGCAGAACATCCACCAGCTAAGATCCAGCAGCTGTACATGCACATTCCCCCCCTAATCAGAAGCTCTGCTGACCTGCTTGCTGTTGTGAGGAGCTGCCCTGCTGAAGCATCCCTGGACCCTGACAGGTGGCCACCCGCTGCCTCTGTTTGAAAACCTCCAGCAAAAGAGAGCCGATCACTTCATGAGGCAGGCTGTTCCACTGTCTATTACCTCCACATATCCAGCCCGAATCTGCTTCCATCCTTGTAATTTTCAACCCAGTAGTTCTAGTCCTGCCCTCAAGAGCAACAGAGCAACCTTCCCAGCTCCTTCAGTTGTTTCTCATAGGACTTGGTGGCCACACCCCTCACCATCTTAGTTGCCCTCTTTTGAACCTCTTCCAGTTTATCTGTGCCGTCCTTAAAATGCGGGGCCCAGAATCAGACACGGTATTCCAAGTAAGGTCTGACCAATGCAGAATAGGGTGGAAGGATTAGGAACATAGGGAGCTGCCATATACTGAGTCCGACCCTTGGTCCATCTAGTTCAGTATTGTCTACACAGACTGGCAGCGGCTTCTCCAAGGTTGCAGGCAGGAGTCTCTCTCAGCTCCATCAGGGAGGGAACTTGGGACCTTCTGCATGGGCAAGCATGCAGATGCTCTTCCCAGAGCAGCCTCGTCCCCTAAGGGGAATTATCTTAGGATGCTTACTCGTAGTCTCCCATTCAAATGCATACCAGGGTGAACCCTGCTTAGCAAAGGGGGCAATTCATGCTTGCTGCCACAGGACCAACTTCTCATTACTTCCCATTATCTAGGCACTCTGCTTCTGTTAGTGCAGTCCCCATGCTAGTCCATCAGATAGGAAATACAATACTGGAAGAACCATGCATAATACACATATTTGTGTTTTGACTATCCTTATATGCATTTCTTCCCCTGTTTGTGCCTGAGGATGCCCCCTCAATTTTTTTCTTGGCATATTCCCAACTTACAGGCAGGGCTATTTATTATCTATTTTGTTAGAGAAGCTAACTGAGAGATTATCATTGTTAAGGGCTTCTGTGACTCTGCCAGATATGATCATTGTTCTTCAGAGTACCCTTGGCCTCACGGATCCCTTTCAGAGCATGTCTGCACAATCTGGATTGTCAGGGAGACAGTCAGTATAAACCTGTCCCCCTGAAAGTTCCCTGCTTCTGGAAAGATGGGGTATGTGTGTGTGTGGGGGGGTGAAGCATTGTCCACGTTATTAATTTATTTTCAAAGAATGCACCCTGCAAGATGCTTTTTTACCAGTTCCTCAGGGTGGCTGACACCACAGAAGTATGTACAGAATTGCAATTAAAAGAAAAGAGAGCATCATTATCATGAGGTAGAGAAGAGGAGAGCTGGTCTTGTGGTAGCAAGCGTGACTTGCCCCCTTAGCTAAGCAGGGTCTGCCCTGGTTGCATATGAATGGGAGGCTAGAAGTGTGAGCACTGCAAGATATTCCCCTCAGCGGATGGAGCCGCTCTGGGAAGAGCAGAAGGTTCTGTGAGACCTGCAATGGTCATTACTGCAATGGTCTCACTGCATCATGGTCTCAAGCAGTCCATGGTGGAATTGAGGCTGAAGTAGAATCCAGAACAGCCAAGGTGTGGCAACAACAGTCTTGAAAAATATATCTCACTGGAGGGGAGAGCTGGTCTTGTGGTAGCAAGCATGACTGGTCCCCATAGCTAAGCAGAGTCTGCCCTGGTTGCATCTGAATGGGAGACTTGATGTGTGAGCACTGCAAGATATTCCCCTCAGGGGATGAAACCGCTCTGGGAAGAGCATCTAGGTTCCATGTTCCCTCCCTGGCAGCATCTCCAAGATAGGGCTGAGAGAGATTCCTGCCTGCAACCTTGGAGAAGCCGCTGCCAGTCTGTGAAGACAATACTGAGCTAGATAGACCAATAGTCTGACTCAGTATATGGCAGCTTCCTATGTCCCTAAGTAGGACTACCCTCCAAACAGCAGCCGGAAAAGAGGGTGCGTTCTGACAGCACAATTGTGTGTTCTGTTTCTCAAGGTGGGGGCCCCAGGCTGTGAGACCAGGTAGCCCAAGGCCATCCATCAGGTGCGCACACCAAGCAAATGGTTTAGTCTTGGTGCTGAGTCTGTAGTTCTATCTGCTTTGCAGTGAAGTCTGTGTGTATATCAAAGGCTGGGTAGTTGGTTGTTGCCTGGTTTGGGAATGGGGTGAAATATATATTCACCAGGGGTGTAGCTAGGGGAGAGGGGGCCGGTGTTCTCCCATCTCCCCAGTGGCCCCTTGGAGTGAAGGAGATAATGAAGAAAATAGGGAGGGGTGGAGCTGGGGGTGGGTTCTTTGAACCCATCTTCTCAATTATAGCTACACCCCTGACATTCACATGCATATGCAGTCTGTGTGTATATTTTTACTTTATTTATTTATTGTTGGATTTATATACCACCTTTCATTAAAAACAACCCCAAGGCAGTTTACAAAAGTTAAAAAACATACAATAAAATGACAACAAAAATATCAAGCTAAAAATATAAAAGACAAAATTAAAAATCTATAAAATACAAGCATAAAAACTATACACGGATAAAAACACGTAGAAGCAGCAATAAAAACAATCATGTAAGAGTCTGGATGAACAGCCAAGATTTAACAAGCTTTCTAAAAACTGTGGTGGAGTCAGAGGAGCGAATGACTACTGGGAGAGCATTCCAGAGTCTGGGGGCAGCCACAGAGAAGGCCCTGTCCCGAGTGCACAACAGCTGAGCCTCCCTCATTATCGGCACCCGGAGCAGAGCCCCCTCAGATGACCTCGTCAAGCGGGCAGCAACTCTTGGGAGCTGGTGGTCCCTCAGGTATCCTGGGCGCAAACCGTTAAGGGTTTTAAAGGTCAAAACCAGCACCTTGAATTGGACCCGGAAACAAACTGGCAGCCAGTGCAGTTCCGAGATATATTCGTCGTATATCTGAGCTACAGCTCTTCCCCACCCTGTCCCCAAAGGAGTGTGGCTCCCTTTGGGGAAGCTGAACCCTGACAGCTGGAGAAACGTCTCACCACACTAAACTAGGATAAAGGTACAGCTGCCTGCTCTCCTCCCACAACAGGGTCAAAACTGGCCACTGGGTTCAACCAGCATCTACTAGTTGGCCATTTCATGGCATACGAACATCCTGAAATGATAAAGCAGGCAGGCCACCCTGAGGAACTTGTAAAAAAGCATCTTGCAGGGTGCATTCTTTGAAAATAAATTAATAACGTGGACAATGCTCCACCCAGTTAGGTCTTCCAGTTAGCAGATGTTCCCTGACTGGTCGGCTGGAGGTGCTTTTTACTCTCCCCAGGCGACTGGCTGTCTGCAGGTCTGATTAAAAAAGCAGGCCTGGCTCTCTTGTATTTCCTGTTTTTCTGTGACAACACAGCCGTCTCTTTCTGCTCTAAAAATGCTACTCTAATGTTGATGGGGAATATTATTTGCATATTTTTCCAGCTTAGAACATCTCCTGGCTTACTAAAATATTTTGGCAGCTGTCCCAACTATTTTCGACGAGCGGCAGAAGTGAGGGTGAAGAGATGGTGAGGAAGCAGGAATTGGACGTGTCTTGCCTGGCAATAAACCTTTTGCGATAGAGATGTTCAGTGGGTGGCTGTGCCCTGGCAAAGTGCCTAGGAAGCCTTCCTTGCCCTTGTTTTTCGGTTCTCCTTCACCTTCCCGCAATGTAGCCCAGCCCAGGATAAATACACCCCAAGATTCATGGTTGCACCTGAGACCTTCTGCTCATGCTGTAAATCAAGTGACATTTCCCACTCCTCAGTCCTGTTGAGTGTTTTTCGTATAGTCAAGATGCATTCATTAGGGTGCTTCTCCCCAACCCCCCATTTTTTGGCATTGTTTCTCCACACAGGGTAACCTTGCTCCTAATGCACTCCCTTTGTGTAGAAGAAAATGCTGGTTACAGGGAGGGCAAGAGGAAAACATTCTCTATAAAGCGTTGATTATAAGGCACCGAACAGAAATGGATTTTGACAAACTGTCAGCATATTATGAAATCAAAGTGACTGTACAGTGGGGAATAAAAGGGAAATGGTCAGATGAGAGTGAAAAACACTAGCTGTGATCTGCCTTGAGCCCTGAGGTAGATGGCCTCGTGTTTGCTTTCTGTGTTAACATGCCCTCTTTGCCGGGGCTATCCCTACTGGGGTGAGGGTCTAGGGGTGAATCAGCATGGGAGTGGGGGCAGCCTCCTGGTGGGGGCATTGTAATGCAGTGTTGGGGGTTGTAATTTTTACCCCCAGTTAATTAGCAGAGTGCTAATGAAGCTACCCACTCCAGTTACAGAGTATAATGCAGAGTTGAGTTGTTGCAGCTATTTAGAGAAGACACATGGAGATTCTTGTAGAACTCAAATACTAAGTAGATTTATTGGTGAAGTACACTTTGGATAGGAAAAGACCTCACCCTAGTCTATAGAACTACACAATGAATAGGTAAGGGGCGAGAGAGAGGTTTCCATCTGCTCCCTAAGAAGAAAGGAAGGGAAGAGGAGAGCTGGGCTGGTGGTAGCAAGCATGACTGGTCCCCTTAGCTAGGCAAGATCAGCCCTGGTCACATATGAATGGGAGACTAGAAGTGTGAGCACTGGAAGATATTCCTCACAGGGGATGGAGCCGCTCTGGGAAGAGCAGAAGGTTCCAAGTTCCCTCCCTGGCAGCATCTCCAAGATAGGGCTGAGAGAGATTCCTGCCTGCAGCCTTGGAGAAGCTGCTGCCAGTCTGTGAAGATAACACTGAGCTAGATGGACCGATGGTCTGATTCAGTATATGGATGTTTCCTATGTTCCTATGAATCTGACTCTCACAGGAAATACCTGGGACCATAAAGTAGAGACAGGTAGAACAGCAGGGAGACCCTTACTCACTAACTCTACTCCCAATGCCCCTAGTGGTCATTAGGATAGTTGGTGCAAAAGGGAACATAGGAACATAGGAAACTGCCATAATACTGAGTCAGACCATTGGTCCATCTAGCTCAGTATTGTCTTCATAGACTGGCAGCGGCTTCTCCAAGGTTGCAGGCAGGAATCTCTCTCAGCCCTGTCTTGGAGATGCTGCCAGGGAGGGAACTTGGAACCTTCTGTTCTTCCCAGAGCGGCTCCACCCCGCTAAGGGGAATCTCTTCCAGTGCTCACACATCAAGTCTCCCATTCATATGCAACCAGGGCAGACCCTGCTTAGCTAAGGGGACATGTTGTGCTTGCTACCACCAGACCAGCTCTCCTCTCCTAAGGCCAATGCACTGGGGGACTCCATCTCCAACAAGGCGTGCTTGGTGTCCCTGGGCTAAGGGCCTCCCTTGCCGCTGCCAGCCTCACTCTCCTTGCTAATAACATTGCAGGGAAGGTACAGCCCCTGCTGTCTTAGGCAGGGCACAGGGAAGGCCGCAGCTCCTGGTTCTCTGGACAGAACTCATACGGCAGCTGGGTTCTGCTTGCTGGGAACATTCAAGGCTGATTCAAGATCCGGTTCAAGGCCTCTAAAGCCCTTAATGGCTTGGGCTGGAGCTCCGGGGCAGAGGACCTGCTCTGCATGCCGAAGGCCCCAGGTTCAATCTTGGGCATCTCGAGGTCAGATGGGAAAAGGCCTCTGCCTGAAACCTTGGAGAAGCTACTGCCAGACCGTGTAGTAGGCAATGCAGAGCTTGGTGGACCACATGTCACAATCGGCTTCCTAGGTTCCTACCCTCAAAACAGCCCTACAAGGTAGGTAAGGCTGAGAAAAAACAATTGGCTGAAGATCACCCGGTGAGGTTTTTGGCGGAGTGAGGGTCAGAACCCCCAGTTTCTGAGGCTTGTAAAAATAGGGGGATTAACCAGTGCTTCCCATCCTCTCCCATCCCATATGACTAGATGGTGCACCAGGATTTGAGCTGCTCTTGGGAAAAGTTTCCTTGTTCAAATCAGATATCCTTTGTGGTGGGGTGTTTGCCAAGTAGAAAAATATCGGTGAATTGATTGAGCTGTACGATGTACAATGACTTCCACCGTTTAATAAAACGGCAGTCATCAAAGTGCTTGATAAGGAGAAGAGCCCTCTCTATATTCACCCTCTTGATTTTGCTATTTGGGGGATGTGTCTGTGGACGTGACCCATTTGGCCTGGCTGCAGCTTTTGATTGAGAATGTATTTAGTCAAATGTTCTTATGCTGCTTGTCCCAGCATTTAGAGCAGTAATTTGCACGAGACAGGCGATGCATTAAGTCATTTGAGCAAAAACGTAAGGAATCAAGGGACTGGTTTTCTTTTAAAATCCTCCAGACAGTGTCAGTATCAAGACATCGTACTTTTCTGGTCCTTGGCCACTGGTCTGTATGGAGGGTTGCCAACATTGTGTGGGCCAAAATTGGGACACTGAGGGCGGGGGCTGGGGGGGGGTGGGCACCTAGGGAGGCTTCTCCTCTCGGGGCGGGTGCGCTGAAGGCAAGTCACTGCAGGTGGGGCTTGGGAGAAGGCGGCAAAGAGGCCCGACCCGCTTTCCTCCCCCAATGAGGCGATTTGGGTCGATTTCAGGCTTCTGCACATGTGTGCGCAGAAGCCTGAAACTGGCCCCGTTTGCCTCATTTGGGGGAGGAAGGCAGGTTGGGTTGGAACTCTTTGCCGCCTTCTCCCAAGCCCCACCTTTCAGCACACCCGCCCCGAGAGCAGCAGCCTGTGTGTGCCTGCAAACTTCACTTAGTTGGGAGGCGGGAGGAGCTCTTGCTGAGCCGCCACCGAACTCCCTGCTCCGCCGCCGCAGAGTGGCAGCTTTAAAAGTTAATAAATAAATAAATTTTTAAAGCGGGAGAAAGCTCCTCCCAAATGGGACCAGCATTTCCCCGCTGGAAGTCCGGACATCCTGCACAGTACAGGACAGTTGGCAACCCTGTCTGTATGGTTCTGCCCATTTCCCTCTTATCCCGAGACAAGATTTTAAAATGGGTCCCCCCACATAGTAAAATTCATTTCACACACACACACACACACACACACACACACACACACACCACCTATGTGCCACAACAGAACATCATCCTAAATTATTTTTTAAAGGGTTTTGTAAATTGTGGACGATGCAAGTCCTTGAATGGTACTAGAGAAAGACCTGCTGTTCTGGTAGCTCCAGGTCTTGACACTCACATCAGTTTCGGAGGATGAATACAACTGAAGGAAGCCCGGGAAAGTCTGTGGCTGGGGGAGTCAGTCATGTGACTTGCCTCTGGGGGGGACCCCAAGGCAGTGGGCCCCCAGACAACTGTCTCCCCTTGCCCCATTATAGCTACACCCCTGACCACTGCCACCACCACCACCACCACCACGCTTTTTGGGGTGAGAAGCAGTGAAAACATACTCCTTTCATCTGTCGTCTTATGGATCTTGTTTTACTGCCTTTATGCCCTATTCCTGTTTTCATACTTCTAACGTAGCGAATATATTCCTGCCTTGGTGTTTTATCTGTGGCCTCTCTAATGGGTTCAGATTGTTTCATTTATGAAATTATTTTAATAAGAATGCAAGATGAGCCTTGCTGGATCAGGCTGAAAGCCTATCTAGTTCAGTGTCCTGTTTCCTACTGTGACCCACTGGATGCCTCCGAGAAGCCCCACAGCCAAGAGATGAAGGCATGCCCTCTCTCCTGCTGTTGCTCCCCTGCAACTGGGATTCAGAGGCATCCGAAACAAATACCATATTTACCCCAATCAAAGACTACTCTGAATTCAAGATGAGATGACCCCCTTAAAAAGCAGAGCTTAAATAGAGGTTATATCTGCATTTACTCTGCATTTAAGACAGCCTCCTGGTTTCTAATATGAAAGAACTTGGGAAAAGCCTAGTCTTGGATTAAGGTAAATAAAGTACTGTAGTAGCCATTGATAGACCCGACCTCCATGAATGTGTCTGGCTTTTAAATTAAACCCCTGCTTCATTTTAATTCTGTTTTAATTTTAATTGTGTTTTGTTAGTTGCCTTGATCATCTCTTTAATGGGACAGTAAGGCAGGATATAAACATTTTTAAATAACGAGGATTTCAGCATTTAGTCTATTTCTTCAGCTAGCCAAACACTTCTTATATGCACTCCGAAATGTCCATTTCTTTTCTGAGTTCTGTATTCTTCTGGCCAACGGGAGCCTGCCTGGTGCCTTGAGAATGTAAATAGCTAAATGCTGACCTCTTTTTTGCACGTATTATACTGTGATGTGTGTGAAGCTGTTATTCGTTTTGACATGAAAAGGAAAAATAGAATGATTTTGGAGAGGAGGAGCCTCTCTTCTTGTAGGGGATGCAGCCGCCTTTGATGTTGGCAAGTAATTATCCGCAACCCCTCCTGGATTCTGCTAAAAGATCCAGAAGCCGGTTTGAAAATGGAGCATCTTTCTATTTAAAGCTAGTGGAAAACTCCATCTGGCAGACTGTGTCTGGATGGAGGGTCTGTCTATTGCCGCGTTCTTCATTGGAAGGCCGGGGATGGGGGAAGTGGCAGCCCCCATCAACTCTGTGCAAACACACACACACACACGGAGGCCCTAATTGTTTGTTTGGGCCTCTGTGAAGCTTGAGCCAAAGCGGAATACTCTATACCAGGGATTCTCAGCGTTGGGTCCCCAGATGTTATTGGACTTCAACTCCCATAATCCCCAACCAAAGGCCACTGGGGCTGGGGACTATGGGAGTTGAAGTCCAATAACCTCTGGGGACCCAACGTTGAGAATCCCTGCTCTACACAATCCCCCTGGTACCATGAGGAGGCCACCGTTCTCACCGTGGCGTGCTGCACTTTGCCCAACACCTCTGGGGATGGGTGGGGCTCATTCAAGGGAAACGGTGCCCTCTTGAGCCCCTGTACCATCTTGGAAGAAGGCATGCGCAGAGCGCTGGGGAGCGTAGCCCTTCACAGCTCTTTCTGCCTAGAGCTCTTAAGAGAGGGCTCTGTCTCTCTTAAAGGGCCCCTCCTGGCTCTCAGAAAAGGGCAGTACTATGCAGAAGTGAGCACAGTGAGAAAGGGCTCTCTCACTGAAGGTTGTTTGCCAAAGTGGCCCCTGCTTAAAAACAGTGCAGTGGGTCTCTGGGCAGATGCACTGCTGCCCACCTCCAGGAGTTATTGAGAACTGGGCTTGATGTGTAGCCCCACCCCTTCATATGCATGATACTTCTGGTCCAGCAAAGTACCCCTGGGCATGTGCAGAGAGCCTACTGTGAAATTCTTCATTGCTTGCCCAGATGTGGAATCTGGTGTCCTGTTCTCCATTCAAGCTGCTTTCTGCTGGTGGTGGTTGTACCACCACCATAGTTCTCTGTGTTTCTTGAAGGGCCTATGGGATTTTTGGAAAAGAGAGAGAGAGAGAGAGAGTGTGTGTGTGTGTGTGTGTGTGTGTGTGTGTGTGTGTGTGTGTAAATATATCACACTCTTGCCCATTTCTTTTTTGGGTTGGGTGGTAGGTAGCACCCATCATGCCCACCCAGCCCATTTTAGTGTCCCTGGGACCTACCCATGAGGAACAATGGGGTGATTAGAGTTCCCCATTGTTCCCTATGGCCAAATCACTGAGAGTTGATTTGTCGAAACAGCTGTCAATGGCTGCTGTTTCGGCGAATCGATTAGAGTATTTTGTGATTCGATTCGAGCTCAAATCGAATCGCAAAATAAGATTGGTGCACATCTCTAGTAGCTGCCTTATGTTGGCCATTGGCTCCATCTAGTTCAGTCTTGTTTACATTGACTGGCAGCAGCTCTCCAGGGTTTCAGGCAGCCCTTCCGGAAGAGACTGCTTGGGATTGAATCGGGGGACCTTCTGTGTGCAAAGCGGTGTACTGCTGAGCTATGGACCCCACCACCACTCAATTCTTACCCTGTGTCCTGAGATATTCCTACCGTGTTGTATTCTGCAGGTGATGCTAAATTCGGTGCTTTCGGGCCTTGCAAATGCAGAACTCTGACAAAAGCACACAGCCTGCTCATACATCCAATTTGAACCCCTGTCCCCTAAACACACACACACACACACACACACACACACACCCCAACAACCCTCCCTTCCAACATTTTATACTTGTTGTGTGTGTTTTTTAATTATTCCTGGTGGGTGGGCCCCAGCATTGTGTCCTCCCCCCTTACATGAACACACTGAAAAGCAGCAGAAAAGACAAGCTGTATTCTTGCTGCTATTATTTACTTTTACTTTGCAAACTAGTAATTAGGTGCACATTGTGTGAAATCTCTTTCGAAAGCATCCCCCCCCCTTTTGCTTGTGCTGAATTCTGTTTAGAATGAAATGGACAGATAAAAGGAAGCCAATTTTCTTGCAAAATGGAAGGCCAGGAAAGTTTATTTTAATGCAAGCTGGCACCTAATGAAATGCTGTGCATCTTTCAGTGAGCATCAGGAAGGGCTTCTGAGAATAGCACAGCTGGGGGAGTCAGTCATGTGACCTGCCTCTGGGGGGCCCCCAAGACAGTGGGCCCCGAGACAACTGTCTCCCCTTGCCCTATTATAGTTACGCCCCTGTGTGGCCCCTATGGTGTTGAGGTGCTCTTCAAGGTATTTTGGAACTGCATCCAGGGCACCAGTTACCACTGGGATTATTTTGGTCTTCTTCTGCCACAGCCTTTCAATTTCAATTTGTAGATCTTTGTATTTGGTGATTTTTCCTGTTTCTTTTTCTTCTATTCATCTATCCCCTGGTATTGCTATGTCGATTATTTTGACTTGTTTTTCTTTCTTCTTGACTACAGTTATATCTGGTGTATTGTGTGGCAGATGTTTGTCTGTTTGTAGTCGGAAATCCCATAATATTTTTACATCTTCATTTTCTTCAACTTTTTCGATTTTATGGTCCCACCAATTCTTGGCTACAGGTAGCTTGTATTTTTTGCAGATGTTCCAGTGTATCATCCCTGCTACCTTGTCATGCCTTTGTTTGTAGTCAGTCTGTGCGATCTTTTTACAACAGCTGATGAGGTGGTCCACTGTTTCATCTGCTTCTTTACAAAGGCGGCACTTGCTGTTTGTGGTTGATTTTTCGACGTTTGCTGTTATTGCATTTGTTCTTAGTGCCTGTTCTTGTGCAGCCAATATTAGACCCTCTGTTTCTTTCTTCAAGTTGCCATTCTTAAGCCATTGCCAGGTCTTGCTGATGTCTGATTTTCCACTTATATTGTGCAAATATTGACCATGCAGTGGCTTATTTTCCCATTTTTCTGCTTGGTTCTTCACTTGTTCTTTTTTGTAGGCCTGCTTTGTTTCATTGGTGTTGAATAGTTTCTTGTTATTGACCATTTTAAGTGCATCTTCTTCACTGTCCTTTATATATTCTTCAAGGCCTCTTTTCTCCTCCTCTACTGTTTTTTGGACTTGCAGCATTCCTCTTCCACCTGAGCTGCGAGGGAGATGTAGCCTATCTACATCACTGCGGGGGTGCAGAGCATGATTGATGGTCATGATTTTCCTGGTCTTACGATCTAGCGTCTCTAGCTCTGCCTGGGTCCAGTCTATTATTCCTGCAGTGTATCTGATAACAGGTATAGCCCAGGTGTTGATGGCTTGTATGGTGTTCCCGCCATTGAGTTTGGACTTGAGGATTTTTCTAACTCTCCTGATGTATTCACTTCCAATTTTTCTTTTAACTTCAGTGTGTGCAATGTTATCAGGCTGGAGAATGCCCAAGTATTTGTAATATTCTTTCTCTTCCAGGTTCTTGATGTTGCTTCCATTGGGCAGTTCTATTCCTTCTGTTTTTGTTATTTTCCCTCTGTTCATTATTAATGCAGCATTTTTGTCTAGTCCAAACTCCATTGCTATATCGCTACTGAATATACGGACACTGTTGTTGTTGTTATTTATTTATTTATTTGTTTATTTATTCAATTTCTATACCACCCTTCAAATAATGGCTCAGGGCAGTTTACACGGAGAAATAATAATTGACGATCAGATCGGGAAAGTGTGGGGAGATGACACTTTAACACCTCAAGAACTGGCCGGGTGAAGGGCTGGGCTGCACAATCTTTTCCTCTCCAGCTGTTTTTGGACTACAACTCCCATCATCCCCAGCCACAGTGGACAATAGGGATTATGGGAGCTGTAGTCCAACATTAATAGGAGGCCCAAAGCTGTGCAGCCTGGTGAAAGAGTAGACAGATCGGAGTGGATTTCTGAGTTTCTTGGAATAGATGGACTAAAATACTTCTCCAGGGCGCTTTCCAGATTAGACCCTGCAACGGGTCACGATGAATCTCTGAAGTGTGCTTCCACACTTCCTGTGTTGTGGCACCGCAGTCCCTACACTGACAGCAGGGTGCCGCTCATATTTCCAATGTCTTTTTTCGAATTTAATCACTGTGATATAGTGCTCTAACGTATATCTGGCATTAAAAAGTTTTTTCGGGTTGTTAGTTTTTGCGAGACTGCTGCTTCTGCTGGGTGCTTTGCTATTTATGTTTTGAATGCGATTTTCCTGAATTAAAGCATTTTGCCGCTGTTGAGCGACTAAGCTGGAAAGCACCCAGGTGCCCAGACAGACTCTCTGGGTTGAGGGAGAGGGGAGATGAAGGTTTGTGAAGCAGGTCAGTGTCACAGCCAAGTCATAGGCTGCCCTCAAATGGAAGCAAAGAATTGGGAGGTCAGAATTCTAGCATAAGCCAAGAATCAGGAAATTGATTGGCCAGGCAAACGTCCACCTGCACAGGAAGCTGTAAGAGCCCTTCCTATTGAAGAGAGCCAATGGGCAGCCAGACTGGATGAAGTCACCTGGGATTCCATTCCTGTCCAAGGCAGGGTTTTGCAGCCTTGGGTCCCCAGATGTTGTTGGACTTCAGCTCCTGGGAATGATGGGAGATGTAGTCCAATAACATTTTGGGGGGTTGCATGGCTAGCAGTCCCTGGGTTGATGAAACCAGAATGTTTTGGAATTTTCTCTCTTCTCCACACCACCTGAAGGAAATTGGCAATTTCTTGGTCCTGAGCACCAGGACTAGGCAAACATTTGAAAAAGAAATGCGTATGGAATTTAAAACTCCTACCCTGGAAGCTATTTTCTTCCTCTGTGGAGCTGTCACACTACTCCTGCTATTATTGAGTACCATATTTACCCGAATCGAGGACTACTCTGGATTTAAGATGACCCGCTTTAAAAGTAGGTTAAATACTGGCTATACCTGCATTTACTCAAAAGGAAGAGAACTCAGAATTTAAGAGGACCTCCTGATTTCTAAAATCAAATAAACTTGGTAAAAACCTAGTCTTGGATTCAGGTAAATACAGTAGGTGTCCTTCACATCACCATATCCTGGTGCAGAATCGATTTCTGAAGGCAAAGTGCAAGAAGTCAGGGACCTGCTCAGTCTCTCTCTCTCTCTCTCTGAGGTAATCCCTGACTTCTAACACTATCTATCTATCTAGGCAGTTTACAAAAATAAATACAATATAGACAAAATAAAACAACCATTTAAAACATCCAAAGATTACTGAAAAACCAGGCCAAAAATGCATCTTATGGGCTCTTTTAAAAGCTAGTAAAGAAGTTAAACCACGAATGTCTGTAGTGAGCGTATTCCACAGCCCAGGAACAACCTAAACTTGTATTGCACTTTTCCATAAGCAGTTGCAATTTAAACTGCTGTGGGTACAGTTTGTTGTTGTTGTTAAATCATAGCAAAAAATAGTAAAACAGCAAAACAGCAACAGTTGTATCGGCATTTCAATAAGCAGTTTGCTAACATTTCATTTAAATAATAACCATGTTTCAATAAAGAATTCAGCAAGGGTCTAAGTTTAGTAAACAATTTCAGTAGGGCAGGGAATCGCTTCACCATTTCATTGTGATAAACGGGAAACGCCAAACTCTAAAGCAGCAGAGAAAAATGGGCATACATATAAGAATGCAGTTGTGCCAAAATATGAATTAAAATTAATTCGAGTTGGGCACTTATTCATGTTATTTCTTTAGCACATTTTTATACCACCCCAAATGTGAATCTCTGGGTGGTTCACAATCTGAAAACACAATGTCAATTAAAGCATTAACACAATTAAAACATGCAGATGAAAACCCGAAAATCTTAAAACTTTAAAACTGTAAACTGAAAGCCTGATTAAACAGGAATGTTTCCAAATCCTTCCTAAAAACATCCAGGGAAAGGGGAGGCTCTAACGTCATTTGGAAGTGTGTTCCAAAGTCCTGGGGCATCTCTAGAAAAGGCCCAGTTTTGAGTTGCCGCCCCCATGGGAGTGGCGTTAGGAGAGGGTTTTGAGTTGGAACAGGAGATGGACAGGAATCTATGCTGAGGAGGGGTCCGATGAAGAGAAGTGGGGGCAGTGGTCACTCCTGACCTCATTTCAGTCACTATTACTAGGCCAGAGATCTTTCTACACCCTCATCAGGCAGGAAAGGGGACGTTGAAAGAATAGCATTCAGACATGGTCTAGAAGCCAGTTTGCCAGGCTGTTACTCCTACGAAGTCCACACAATGCTCTAAGCCCTTCTCAGATTAGCTACAGAAAGGCTTATGATTTAAATAGGCCTGGAGCAAGCCAAAGGTCAAATGAAGTTTGCAAACGGCTAGAATGCCCGTTTGTTTATTTACCTCGATCTCTGTAATCTTAACCCACTCCTTAATTCCACGCGATGGTGGAATCTTGATGCACTTGTTCACCTCGGGCAATCCAGGTTGCCGATCATGGAAGCACCAACCATCATGGTTATGGCGTTTCCCTCTCCCCACAAACGGCGCCTTAACCATGAGCGGGTGAGCTGGAGGGGGTGAATGACTGCACTGGGACGAGGCTTCCTACCACTTTCAGTGCTGTAACCGTGAGTGGAGGTCAAGAAGGCCCATCTAGTCCAGCATCCTGTTTCACACAGTGGCCCACCAGATGCCTCTGGGGAGCCCACAGGCAAGAGGTATGTGCCTGCCCTCTCTCCTGCTCTTGCTCCCCTGCAACTGGGATTGAGAGGCATCATGCCTCTGAGGCTGGAGATGGCCCACAGCCACCAGACTAGTAGCCATTGATAGACCTTTCCTCTCCATGACTCTGTCTAAGCCCCTTTTAAAGCCATCCAAGCTGGTGGCCATCACCACATCCCATGGCAGAGAATTTCAGAGGTTAATTATGTACTATGTGAAAAAGTACTTCCTCTTGTCGGTCCTAAATTTCCCGACCTTCGGTTTCATGGGATGACCCCTGGTTCTAGTGTTGTGAGAGAGGGAGAAAAATTTCTCTCTGTCCACCCTCTCCACTCCCTGCATAATTTTATACACCTCTGTCATGTCTCCTCTTAGTCGCCTCTTTTCCAAAGTAAAGAGCCCCAGATGCTGTAGCCCAGCCTCATAGGGAAGGTGCTCCAGGCCCCTGATCATCTTGATTGCTCTCTTCTGCACCTTTTCCAGATGCAGAATATCCTTAAGAAACGGTGACCAAAGCTGTACTCAATACTCCATATGTGGCTGCACCATAGATTTGTATAAGGGCATTTTAATGTTAGCATTTTTATTTTCAGTCCCCTTCCTAATGACTCCTAGCATGGAATTAATCTTTTTCACAGCTGCCTTGCACTAAGATGACACTTTTAATGAGGTGTTGTCTATCAAGACCTCAAAATCTCTCTCCTGGACAGTCACCGACAGCTCAGATCCCATCAGCGTATATGTGAAGTTGGGGATTTTTGCCCCAATGTGCATCACTTTACACTTACTTACATTGAACCTCATTTGCCATTTTGTTGCCCACTCACCCAGTTTGGAGAGATCTTTTTGCACCTCCTCACAACCTGTTTTGGATTTCACTACCCTAAATAGTTTAGTGTAATCTGCAAATTTAGCCACTTCATTGGTTACCCCAACTTCTAGTTCGTTTACAGAACATAATGTCTGAAGAGGCCTCAGATCTTGGTCCGGTCCAGCATGAGAGCAAAGCCCGGGGGGGTGGGGCGGATTGGAGACAATGCACATTTTAAAGTAAGATACTCGGGCTTTGTTTTGTTTTTAAATTAGATTGTAAACTGCTTGCATGCTGCCAGAGGCAGGCACATCTAGGTCTTTTGACATGCAGCAGAGGCGTATTTCTGCTCTTGCTTCCTCGCTTTTGCGAAGTTGAACAGGAGTCTCGGTGGTGTTTGCCATCCACTGCAGCAGAATGCCAGAAGGGACTCCTGAGGTTTCCAACACTCAGATGCTTATATTCTTCCTTTGAAAAATGCTTCAGGAGCCAAAGGCATCTGTCTCTCAATTCCCGCACTGCAAACTAGCAGTTTAAATAGGCAAGCATCGTTTTTCTTCTCAAACATTTCACATTAATCACCCTTTTATTGTTACAGCTGAACAAATGCTTTGAAATTATAGCATGAGGATTAATCTGCTAGGCTACTCCAGCAGCTTCCCTGAGTACTTCCGAAGACTGAAAAACCAACACTAAATAGATTCAAGTCGGGGCATGATGATACATCAGGGTGGGTTGCAGGCCCGTCCATATCTCTGGAACACAGGAAATGTAATTAAATGAGTTCCTGTGCTTTATTCATTCGTTTCTCGTAGGGATGTACAGAATGTTCTGTGCTCGGAATGTTCTGCCTTGAAACGGGCGTGTGCACGGGGAAATGGCTCAGGTTCTGGAGAACCCAAGCAAGCTCTCCCCTTGTCATTTCAGGTAGCATTTGCTGCCTGACAGCATGTAATTCCCTTTCTCTCCCTTGCTCCCTGAAAAGGGCAGGGGAGACCTCGCCTGGGCATGGGAGCCCGAGCCACGCCCTTGTGTGCATGACATCACACACATGGGGCGTAACTAGATGGGCCGCCGAGTGGGGCCGGATTCCAAAATGGCACTCTTCTGGCCTCTGTGCACACAGGGCAGCCATTTGCGTGGTCAGCAGCACCACACGAATGGCTGCTGCATGTGCTCAGAAGCCAGAAGAGTGTTCTTTTGGATTCCAAAATGGCGCTCGGAATGCTCCGAGTCAGAACAGGCTTTTTCCCTCGGAACAACCGGTTCACCCTGTTGTTCCAATAGAACATTCCACTAATTTAACATTCCTTTCCGAGCTTGGAATGAAATGATAAATCAATTTTGTGCACATCCCTCATTTTTTCTCCATCTGGTCTCTATATATTTGGATTTTCAGTCTCAGTGTTATGCAGTTGTAATAAGAGGCACCTCCAAATTTCCAAGAACGTTGCTACTGCTTTACCTTACCTCTTTCTTCCCCTGATGATTCCACAACTCAAGGGTTGTGTTGGGTCCCTTCAGTAAAGATTCTTCCCTGCTAACTGAGCTGTAAACCGGCTGTACAGAAAAGCGAATCTTGTCCCATCCACGTGTCGAAATCCTCTTTCAGCACCAGTATCACAAGGGCCCATGTAAGAAAGTGTTGTGTATTTTGCGAAGAGGGAAGTTCAGAAGGCCTCGGGATAAGAGAGCTGTGTGAGAAATCTGGCGAAACAGTTTCTGGAGGTTTTTTAGCAGCAGAAGCCTGTGTGAGTGTTTGGGCCTGTGTCATCACTTCAGAGGCCTAAGCAGTTGCAAGCCTAGAAAGGCTAGAAACTAGTGACATTCTGAAAATCAGTTGTGCTTGACTGTCCCCCCCACCCACCATAGTCTTATTCACTGAGCTTTTCCAGTAAGTTGTTGGCAATAAATTGTTATTCAAATCGAATCGTTATTACGATCTGTGAAAAGCAGATTAGAGGAATTCAGCCCTTTAGGAAGGTGCAATATACATAATAACATGTTTCAGTATTATTGCAGTATTACTGATCATCATCCCAACCCCTCTCAACTATAGCTCAGTTCAGACACTATGCCGTACGAGTGTACAGATGTCCGTACACTTGTACATGTGATTGTGTGAATGAATATGCCTGTGTTCATTTTAAAAGTGAACCTGGATACAAGCCCTTCAAATGCAAGATACAGATAGGAACATAGGAAGCTGCCATATACTGAGTCAGACCGTTGGTCCATCTAGCTCAGTATTGTCTTCACAGACTGGCAGCGGCTTCTCCAAGGTTGCAGGCAGGAGTCTCTCTCAGCCCTCTCTTGGAGATGCTGCCGGGGAGGGAACTTGGAACCTTCGCAGAGGGGCTCCATCCCCTAAGGGGAATATCTTGCAGTGCTCACACTTCTAGTCTTCCCAGAGCGGCTCCATCCCGATGGGAATATCTTCCCGTGCTCACACTTCTAGTCTCTTTCCATATGCAGCCAGGGCAGACCCTGCTTAGCTAAGGGGACAAGTCATGTTTGCTACCACAAGACCAGCTTACAGATAGGCAAGGTAGTTCTGTACCTGAGTTTAGCATAACATGTGAATACCTGTGTACAGATCTGTATGTGTGTGCACTGTACACTCATATGAGTGTTGAACCTAATGTGTGAATGGGCTTTATGTTAATCTAAAATCTAAAAGTATTCTATATTAATCTAAATAGTCTGTATCTCTACAATTACCAATTCATAATGTTTAACGTTATGTAACGTTATGTAAACGTTAATGTAACAAATGGTTACAGGACAAGTGTGTGCTGCTGTTCTCATATATCCAGTTAGAATATATTGTCTGTTCCTGTATTAGTTTTCAGCATGCTGGGAGTCTGATCTTTTATCAGCTTGATTTGATGAAGGTGTGTTTAAGCCTTGGACGCCTTTTCAGGGAGGATGTAGTGGCAGGGTAAATGGTTTGGATGTTTACAATGAAACAACACAGATCAAAACTAAATTAATTCAGAACAATGATGGTTTCAATACATCTAATTAAAATCCTGGATGCTCTTGAAAGCTGTCAGCGATAGGGAGGCTTCTTATTTCAACAGGGAGCTCATTCCACAGTCTTGTGGTGGCAACACAGAAGGTCCATAATAACATAAGAACAGCCCTGCTGGATCAGGCCCAAGGAGGCCCATCTAGGCCAGCATCCTGTTTCACACAATGGCCCACCAGATGCCGCTGGAAGCTACAGGCAGGAGTTGAGGGCATGCCCTCTCTCCTGCAACTGGTACTCAGAGACATCCTGCCTTTGAGGCTGGAGGTGGCCCACAGCCCTCCAACTAGTAGCCGTTGATAGACCTCTCCTCCATGAAGTTATCCAAACCCCTCTTAAAGCCATCCAGGTTGTTGGCTGTCACCACATCTCATGACAGAGAATTCCACAAGTGGATTATGCATTGTAAGGAAGGTGCTCTAGGCCCCTGATCATCTTGGTTGCCCTCTTCTGCACGTTTTCCAGTTCATCCCTGAGAGAGAGAGAGAGAGAGAGAGAGAGAGAGAGAGAGAGAGAGAGAGAGAGAGAGGCTGTTCGGCAGTGCAGGGGAGGAGTCAGCTGTTGTGGTGCTCCAACATCACACCAACAATGTTGGGAAATATAGTTGGGGGGGTCCTGGAAGCAAAATTTAGGCTGCTAGGTAGCATATTGAAGTCCAGAACCCCCAAGGTAGCATTCTCAGAAATACTACCTGTTAGAACGTGCAGGGCCAGCATTCAACAGGTAGAGCTGAGGTGTCTCAATGTGTGGGTGAGACGGTGGTTCTGGGAGGAGGGGTTTCTATTTGTTAGGCACTGGGACACATTTTGTGGCAAGCAAGGCCTGTACAAAAGGGATGGACTATTGGACTCCACTTCAACCAAGATGGAACCAGACTGCTGGCGCTTAAAATCAAAGAGGTTGCAGAGCAGCTTTTAAAATGCCTGCGGAATAGCCCTGGGCAGTATTATCTGGTCTGGCCAATGCCATCCCTTAAGGTGTGAGGGTGTAAGTGTGTCAGGTAAACCAAAGGGGATAGAGTAGAACCAGGTAAAGAGTAGACAGAAGTATGTGCTAGCTGGTCAAAGAGATCAAATGGCCATAAGAAAGACAGCACACACCAGGTAAGAGAGAGCCAGTTTATAGATGCTTATATGTTAATGCCAGATGCCTCCGAGCCAAGATGGGAGAGCTGGAGTGCCGGTTGCTTATGAAAACATAGATATAGTGGGTGTAACGGAAACATGATGGAACAGTGAGAACCAGTGGGACACTGTTATTCCTGGATATAAAAAGGACGGGGGTGGGTTGGGGTGGGGTGGATCGAGGGTGGAGTAACACTGTATGTAAAAGAAGGGATAGAATAGGAACATAGGAAGCTGCCATCTACTGAGTCAGACCCTTGGTCCATCTCGCTCAGTATTGTCTACACAGACTGGCAGCGGCTTCTCTAAGGTTGCAGGCAGGAATCTGACTCAGCCCTGTCTTGGAGATGCTGCCAGGGAAGGAACTTGGAGCCTAGATGCTCATCCCAGAGCGGCCCCACCCCCTAAGGGGAATATCTTACCATTCTCCCATTCCTATGCAACCAGGGCAGACTCTGCTTAGTCATGCTTGCTACCACAAGACCAGCTCTCTTCCCACTAACCAGCTGGAAAACCTAGGAAGACTGGAGTCCTCCATAGAAACACTGGGGTGATAATACATGGACTGAAAGGAAATGTGAACTAGGAAGTCCTTATCAAAATGCTGACAGTAACTGGGAGTTGCAGAAGGAAATCAGGGAGGCGTCAGAGAGACAGAGCTATAGTAATGGGTGATTTCAATTGCCCACACATAGACTGGGTTAATTCACATTCAGGTAATGACAAAGAGGCCACATTTCTAGATACACTGAACGACTGTGACCTAGAACTGTTGCTCATGGAACTAACCAGAGATAAGGTGGACTTGGACTTAATTCTGAGTGGTGCCCAGAACCTGTTGCGAGATGTCAGATGTTAGTGTGACCAAATTCAACATACATGTGAGGAGAGAATTGCCAAGGAAGTCTAATACAGACACTTGGTGAAAGTTGGAGTTTGTTTAACACTACAGTATTAGAAGCCCAGTTAGAATGTATGCCAAAAAGGCAAAAAGATACCAGCAAGTCCAGGAGGATGCCAGCATGGCTGACCAGTAAAGTCAAGGAAGCTACAAAGGAGAAGACGACTTCCTTCAGAACTTGGAAGTATATACATTGAACAATAAATAAATAAATAAATAATGTACACAGGTACAGTTATTCACATGTTAAGCTGCACACATATACAGCAGAACACTTCTTCTCTGTACCCTACATTTGAAGGGCCTGTGTACTCTGGTTCACTTTTAAAATGAATGCAGGTACAGTCATTCACACAAATGCATGTACAGATGCAGACACAACATAATGTCTGAACTGGGCTAGGGAGTTGCCTTATACTCTGAGTCAGACCCATTGGTCTGTTTAGCTCGGTGCAGTAACTGACAGCAGCACTTCAAGGTTCCAGCAGGAGTCTCTCCCAGCCCTACCTGGAGATGCTGCCAGGGACTGAACCTGCATGCAAGCACGCAGATGCTCTTCCAGTGAGTTATAGCCTCAGGAGTATCTTACAGCACATGGTGCTCCCATCCAAATGCAAACCAGGGCAGACCCTGCTCAGCCAAGGGGGAAATTCATGCTCACTACCACAAGACCAGCCCTCTTCCCCATTGGTCTTTGGGGGAGAGAACTGGTAGGGAACCTCCCTATGAGGGTAGGATTGGACTAGAACCTTTCAAAGTGGTGATTCTCTTATATTTAGCAGGGGGAGAGCAACTGGCCCTATCCAACCCCAGCAGAGTGTCCCTCCATTGGCTGTTGCTGATGTATACCTCAGGCGTCTGCAAACTTTTTTTTTTTGGAAAGAAAGTTTCTTTTCAAATTTTCTCTAGGAGCCAGCCCCAAAATTTAGGAGTCAGGCAATGGGCGCTTGGTAGAATTACCAGACTTGGTGATGAACACTGTAAACTGGCTTTTCTTGATCCCCTTACAGTAACCTGCTTGGAACAGAAACAGGGCTACCTGGGATGAATAAAGATTTCCCCTTTGGGGGGCTGCTCAAGGTCTAAAAGTTGTATATCTGCAGTTTATTGAAAGAGGACTCGGGTGGTTTCCATTGCATCCTGCGATTTGAAGCAGAACTGGATTATTGGCTCCAGAGGAGGCTTCTCTGTCTTCACGTTGCCCTGCTCAGTTGAGTAGCAAATGGGCCACGTTAATGTTCGGAAACCTCATTCAACAAAGCAAGGTGCGCTTGGCGTCCCTATTAAGATATCTGGCAAGATGAAATATGAGAGCACTGGAGTTTAATGGGCTTCCTGTTGCAGCGGGAACGTCGGCGTGTGTGCGCATGCTGCAAGACGATAAAGTGAAATGAGTTAAGAACAAACGCATGTGCCTATGAAAGGGGAGACAGAGATGTTCCCTCTCCTACAAAATCAGAGCCGGGGCCACCCGATTAAACTGATGGAAAATAAGCAAAAGAGCGCATGTGTTCACATAAAGCATAATTTAGGAACATGGGAGGCTGCCTTACATAGGAACATAGGAAGCTGCCGTATACTGAGTCAGACCCTTGGTCTATCTAGCTCAGTATTGTCTTCACAGACTGGCAGCGGCTTCTCCAAGGTTGCAGGCAGGAGTCTCTCTCAGCCCTCTCTTGGAGATGCTGCCAGGGAAGGAACTTGGAACCTTCTGCTCTTCCCAGAACGGCCCCATCCCTTAAGGGGAATCTCTTCCAGTGCTCACACTTCTAGTCTCCCTTTCACAAGCAACCAGGGCAGACCCTGCTTAGCTAAGGGGACAAGTCATGCTTGCTACCACAAGACCAGCTCTCTTTATACAGAGCCAGACCATTGGTCTATCTAGCTCAGTAATGCCTTCACTGATCGGCAGCGACTCTCCAAGGTTTCAGGTAGGCATCATTCCCAGCCCTACCTGGAGATGCTGCCAGGGATTGAACCTGGGACCTTTTGCATGCAAAGCAGCTGTTCTACCCCTGAGCTAAACCTTCATCCTCCGATGACACTGCTGTTTAGGACATTAGTACATACAAAAGCTGCTTTATAGTTAGACCGTTGGTCCACCTAGCTCCGTATTGTGTACACTGACCGGCAGCATTTCTCCAAGGTTTTAGACACACTTTTCCAACCTGGGAAAGGGATCTTCTGTGTGCAAAGCAGATGCACATAGGTAATTTAACATATGGCATTAGCTGCCAGCAAATTATGGAGCAATTTAATTCTTAGACAGTAACTACCAGTTTGAAAAACCTAACTACAAGGGAAGCTTCTCTCTTTATATCTAGCATAGAGACTGAATTACCAAATGCGAGGGGCATAAGATTGACTAATAATACAGTCTGAAGTATGTTGAAGCCGCCTGTGAGTGGGGCTGCAATAAAGCAGGGAGATGGCCACAGGTGGCTTTGGATAATAGGCACGTTCATGGAAGCCAAGTCTATGACTTGTTAGAAAAGATGGCTAAATGGAACATCCAGCTTCAGAGGCAGTGTATCCTAGAATGTCCGATTCTGCATGACGAACAGGGGAAGGTTGTTGGCCTTTATGCACTGCTTATAGGCTTCACCAAGGTGTCTGGATGGGCACTGCTGAAAACAGGATGCTGGATTAGATGGGCGTTTGGTCTGATCTAGTGGAGCTGCTCTTAAATTCTTAACTAGAGAGAGAGAGAGGGAAGAGAATTACTCTGGGAGATCTCAACCTTGAGTCCTCAGATCTTGTTGGATTACAGTTTGCATCAACTGCAGCCATGGTGGTCAACAAGAACCCCTAGATTACTCCCTCAACAAAATACACTGATAAGCCACCTAATGGCACAGCAGGAAATGACTTGCCTAGCAAGCAAGAGGTTGCCGGTTTGAATTCCCGCTGGTATCTATATCGGGCAGCAGCTATATAGGAAGGTGCTGAAAGGCATCATCTCATGCTGCGCGGGAAGAGGCAATGGTCAACCCCTCCTGTATTCTACCAAAGAAAACCTCAGGGCTCTGTGGGCGCCAGGAGTCGACACGGACTCGACAGCACACTTTAAAATACACTTATACGCAAATATAACAATGAAATTGGAAGTCCTTTGGGGGTGAGGAGAGATCTGGGTCAGAGAAAGCCATTCATCTGTCCAGCTAAAACCCGTCTTATAACATAAAGTATCATTGTTGATTATTCAAACTGAATTTCTGTCCCGTGTAGGCTGGATATAGCTCTCAAATTTCTATTTAAAAGAACATTGGACCCATTTTTATTTCTTAGCGATTGGCCTATATACTAGGGAACAGGGGCACAGCAAGGTTGGAGTGGGCTCTGGGACAGAAAGGGAAGGTAACTCCCCTGAACCCAGTCGCTAAGGAAATGTTTTGAGTTGTTCAGTAAAAGCAAGAACCACCTAATGGTGCAGTGGGGAAATGCTTGACTAACAAGCAGATGTTTACTGGTTCGAATCCCCACTGCTACTATATCGGGCAGCAACGATATAGGAAGATGCTGAAAGGCATCATCTCATACTGCGCGGGAGGAGGCAGTGGTATACCCGTCCTTTATTCTACCAAAGAAAAGCACAGGGCTCTGTGGGCGACCGGAGTCGAAATCAACTTGATGGCACACTTTACCTTTAGTAAAAGCAGAGAAAAGGAGCATTATAATAAATAATAACAACAACAATAATAAACTTTATTTGTTAGCCATCCCATAACAAATTGTTCTCCGGGTGGTTCACAATGGAGGATTAAAACATACAATGAAAACACATAACACATTAAACTATAACAGACAAAAAAGGTAAAAAAATACAGAATACAATTTTTAAAAAAACCAGCTTAAAAACTCATTTTAAAATTAGTTAAAGATCAGAACGAATTGGAAAACCTGAATTTAAAAACCTGAATTTAAAAGGTCTGAGTGAACAAAAAGGTCTTTACCTGGCATCTAAAAGAATAAAGTGATGAAGCCAGGCGAACCTCACTGGGGAGGCTATTCCATATTTGGGGTGCAACCACCGAAAAAGCCCTCTCCCTAGTAACCACCTGCCTCACCTCGTTTGGCAGGGGCATCCGGAGGGCCGCTGAAGAAGATCTTAAGGTACGGGTAGGGACATATGGGGCAAGGCGCTCTCTCAGGTAACCTGGTCCCAAGCCATTGAAGTCTTTAAAGATTAAAACCAGCACTTTGAACTGGGCCTGGAAATGGACTGGGAGCCCTTATGGTTTTACCCTGCTCTTTTTCATGAGGGCAAAATTCAAAAAGGGTCCCTAAGCGCTTTTAATTGAAAATCCTTTTATCTGTGTCTCAGCTTCTGGTGAAGAGGGGGAGAGGAGAGGAATGCCAGGCAGCATCCATTCCTCATCCTGTGACAGGATGGGAGATGCTCAGTGACATTTCCCTTGCAGTTGAGCCTGTCAGTTGGACTGAAGAAGAGGTGGGCTGAACCTGAGCACTAGCCAGCCAATCAGGAGGAGAATGGGAGAGATGTATGCTGCCTGACACTCCCTCCTCCCCTCCTGGAGAGGACTTGTCTTGCTTGAAGCCAAGTCCTTTGATCAGGAGTCAACAGCGTGCCCGTGAACTGGGGAGGTAAAAGTGGGAGAGTGAAAAGTGAGTTGTTGCCTAACTGGTGGGCCCCCTCCCTCAGAGGCTCAGGCACATTTGCCACCACCCCCCTCCCATGTTCAATTATACCTATTTCCCTGGTAGGGAAGTTTGGGCAGGATTTCTTTCCAATATAGACTGGGCATAGCTCTCAAAGCTCTATTTTGAAAAATAAATCAGGACATTTTATTTGTTTGTTTGTGCACAGCTGAAAGCAGTCTAGACAGGATTTTAAAAACGTTGCTACCTATTCCTCTTCCTGACATGACTTGTGAACTTTTAACAGCTTTCTGGCAGGCAGAAATTCAGCAGGCGCAGCCTTTTCAGCTTTGCATTGTCATGCTGCATACCCGCCCCTGTAATTTCCTACACCATGGAGTCGTCCAGCCAGTTGCCCTGCCTGAGTGGCAATGATGGTAACTCATTTCTTGGGGTCTGGAGAGCGCCTAGTCGGCTGAACCTGTAGCTGATGCCACCTGTGTTAGCAGCAGACCCCTCCCCTTGTGGTAAGAGCAGTAACTGGGGATTTAGCAATGCAAACGCAAGCACTCCTTCCCTCCCTCTCCTAATGGGCACAGACACTCCAGGGTTCCACTGTGACGATCTGCATTGTGACATTTCCCTATCGTCAGGCCTGGGCATTGATAGTAATTGTAGCCCTGGGTTGGCTATACATAGACGCATCCCTTATTTTTATGCAGGGGAAGAGAACACCGCCCTCTGGTTCTCCCAGCAGCAGTGCACTGAAATAACAGAGTCATCCATTGTGGGTCACGCAGAGGCCGTCAGCTGGGGCTGTTCTCTTCTGCACAGTGGGGATGGGGTTTCTTCCCTCTGGCTTGGCATGGGTGGAAGTGGCCACTGGTGGGGACAGCTGGCTTGTTGCCTAGGAAAATAGGAAGCCGGTGGGGTACTCAGGGTTTTTTTCTTAGGAATTTTTGATGTGTTTAGACTCTTTGGTATGTAATGAATCCTCATAGGAATCCATTATGAGGAAAAGTCAATTACACACCAAAGAGTCTACACTTCAGAAATAGTGGCTGCACATTTTGCTCCATAACTCTCCTTGTATGAGGGCAAGAGCTTAGCTTTTCTTTTTCTTTTTTATTGAAAGCTGGGAACCAAGGGGAAGGAATCACGGAAACTCGAATTGATTTGAATCGAATCTGGGGAGATTTGATTTGAGCTTGAATTTGGCCAGGAGTGACTGGGAAGATTCATTTCGAGTCGAATCAGTTTGACCTTGAATTGATTCATACATCCCTACAGAGGAAGCTCCAGTTTAGATTTGATAGGGAATCTGGATTCAGCATTCTAAGTGTTGGATGGACGATACTTTGGGACCAGAGATGCAGGTTTACTGGAAATTCTTGAACCTAATCCCCCAATCCCCAGAGGGTTAAGATCTCTTTATTAACCTTTTAATTGTCCACAGAAATAGGCGGAGATGGAATCAGTGTTCCCTGTAACAGGGAATTCCCAGATGTTGTTGACTACAACTCCCATGATCCCCAGCCAAAGACCATTGCAGCTGAAGATGCTGGGAATTGTAGTCTACAGCATGTGGGAATTCCTGTTACAGGGAACACTGGAAGGAACCCCCATGAATAAAGAGGGCCTCATGGACCTATAAATGCCAAACAACCTTGCCACTCAAATTAGCTGAATGCACTACTTTTTATAACAGAATATGCTGGGGAAAAGGTTTAAATTTTGTGAATATAAGAAGAAGAAATTAGAAAAAATTTAGAAGAAATTGTGAATATAATCATCATGGGAAGCTGCTATATACTGAGTCAGACCCTTGGTCCATCTAGCTCAGTACTGTCTTCACAGACTGGCAGCGGCTTCTCCAAGGTTGCAGGCAGGAATCTCTCTCAGCCCTATCTTGGAGATGCTGCCAGGGAGGGAACTTGGAGCCTAGATGCTCTTCCTAGAGCAGCTCCATCCCCTGAGGGGAATATCATCCAGTGTTCACACATCAAGTCTCTCATTCATATGCAACCAGGGTAGACCCTGCTTAGCTAAGGGGACAAGTCATGTTTGTTACCACAAGACCAGCTCTCTTCCTGCATCATATCACAACAGTTACAGCTCTCAACAGATCAGTAATTCCAAAATGACAACATGCCCAAGAGAAGCAGAAGATCTTAGTCAGATTCGAACTTACTGTGATTCAAACTAACCATATATGATAATCATTCCATAAAGTATTTGAAGTTGAAACCCTACAAATTTCAAACTGTTCTTTTTACTTCTCTTTTGCAATATACAGGTGGCTACATCTGTAAATCTGTAGCTGCTTACGAAGGCCCTGCAAGAACCCAAGTGCTAGATAACAGTGAAGCTGCACTGCTCGGGGAAAGGGGAGCATGAATCGATAAGGAGGATACATTCCCAGCCTAATGGCCTCCTCCCTCTTGCTGTGGCAATGAGTTCCAGAGGCCTAATTGTGCCAAACCTTCTCCCTCCCAGCTTCCTTTAGGTGACTCTTAGCTTTTCTGTTTTAGAAAAGGGGATGAATAACTGTGCTCGTAGTCTCATGGCAAATCCAATCTCTCTCTCTCTCTCTCTCTGCTTTTGTGATTTTAAATTCTCTCCCTGCCGTCTCTCTCCTAATACTACACAGGAGAGCATTTATCTTGCTCCACACATCCTGCTCTGTTGACACCCGCACACCCTCCTCCCACCGCTGCTGGTTCTGCTTCAGTGATGTTTCTGCCTAGAAGCATCAAGTCGAACAAACAACCTGACTCTGTCACCAGCTAATCCCTCCTCTCAGACTTTGCCTGTCCTCCTTTGCCCTGCTCCGCCATTCATCCTCTCTGTCCTTCAGGATGCATTTCCACCAGTGCACTCGCTTGAACTTGGCAAACTTTGCTGCAGAATCTCTCGCCTTCAGTTCCGCTCTTGGGAGCTGCCTGGGCCCAGTGGAACAAGAAACGGAGCAGGAAGGACAAGGCCAGTGGTCTCTCTATTTGGGATGCTCTGTGTTCAGAATGCCAAAAGGCAAGCCTTGGAGCTGCACAGGGCATTGCGGCTGTCAGGACTGGATTTTCGGAGAGAGAAATGACCGCACTGAGCGGGTGTTTTTATGGGCATGCCTGCCGCTGTCGAGCCAGGGTCTGCTCTTGGCAGAGAGAAACAGTCCTGAGAGGAAGGCAGGGCTTTGGGGATGGAACATCGGAAGCTGACTCTTACTCCGTTGGACCACTGGTCCATCCAACTTGGTTATTACCTACACTGATGGGCAGTGGCTTCTCCACGGTTTCAGATGGGATCGATTTCAGCCCTTGGGGCCTTCAGCATGCAAAGCAAATGCTCTGAGCTACATCCCCGTCCGCAAAGGTGGCACACATAAGTATCCCGTCCCACCCCATCCCTCCTCCTTCCTTTCCCCTTCTCTCCCCCTCGCACCCCCGCGGCTACCACCACACTCGCACGTCCCTGAAGAAAGGGTGGGATAGAAGAGAGTTCCTCAGGCTTGGATCCCCAGATGTAGTGGACTACAGCTCCCATCATCCCCAGCCACAGTGGGCGATGGGGAGTGGTCGTTCAACATCTGCGGGCACAAAGTTGGGACCTCCTGGGATAGGAAAGGAAAGATTGTGCTGTCAGGTCGGTGTTGACTCCTGGTGACCACAAAGCCCTATGGTTGTCTTTGGTAGAATACCGGAAAGGTTGGCCATTGTGTGGTGTAGTGGCTAGAGTGCTGGACTCGGACCAGGGAGACCCGAGTTCAAATCCCCAATCAGCCATGAGACTTGCTGGGTGACTCTGGGCCAGTCACTTCTCTCTCAGCCTAACCTACCTCACAAGGTTGTTGTGAAGAGAAACTGAAGTATGTAGTACACTGCTCTGGGCTCCTTGGAGGAAGAGCAGAGATATAGGTGTTTCCCATATTCTGGGAAACACACCAGTGGGGATTCGAAACAGCCTCCTGCTCTCTCGGCAGGCTGCTTCCCCACTGCATCATTAGGTGGTCTCCTGGGATAGAAATGCAATAATACTGCAACTGTGTGAGAAGAAAGGGATAGAGGCCCAGGTGAGAAGTGGGTGGGGGCATTTGGGGTTAGAGCCCCCTGAACCTCCCATGGCATCTTTTAGGGCATCTCCTCCACCCCAGACTTCAACTGGTCTTGTTGTTTTTAAGGGGGATACTATATCCTAGTATTTTCATTTTGTGTCTCTGTCTGTTTTGATTATTTCTGAGTGTATGTAACTTTGAAAGCCGTCATTTTATTGGGGGATAAAGTGTAACATGCATCAAGAAATGCTATTTAAATGCTAGTGGTGTTACTGACAATGCCCAGCTCTGTGTACGTTATTGATTTAATCTGTTAGACCGTTGAAACCCAGAGCCGGGTGCCACTGTTTAACTACCAAACAATTTCTCAGCGAACATGAGCACAACCCACTAACTGAGCACATGTTTTCCTTCTGCTTGATTTGGAGTGTGCTTTCCTCCGAATGTGGGTGCTGGACTTCTGTGGCCGGGGAGGGCTCCCATGGCCTAGATTATGACATCTCTTTCTCACCCAGCGTTCCTGACACCTTTATATGGGGTGAATTTTAGGAAGTGGAGACGTGCCAGAGCAGGCAGGCGGGGAGAGAAGGGAAGCTTGTTTTTCTCCAAAGTGTTACTCTGCTAGCAGAGAGATCTAGTTGTGTTTAAAACAAACAAAAAAAGGAGAGAAAAGAATGATTCATGTCTGGGTAGGGAGAATGATGGAGTTGAGATTAAGTGGCGGGGTCAGCATTTCTGGACTGAATTGCTGTTAGACCAATAATAATGAAACCCCGCCTCTCCCCAGTATATCCATTTTGGGCTGGTTTAGAAGATACCGCACTGTCCGCACAATTAGGAAGGGGACCTGGGCTGTCCTGAGCTCTGCTGGGGGGCAGGCCCTGAAGCAAATCAGTCAGTTCAGGACTCTCTTCCAGGTACATAGGAACATAGGAAGCTGCCATATACTGAGTCAGACCCTTGGTCTATCTAACTCAGTATTGTCTACACAGACTGGCAGAGGCTTCTCCAAGGTTGCAGGCAGGAATCTCTCCCAGCCCTATCTTGGAGATGCTGCCAGGGAGGGAACTGGGAACCTTCTGCTCTTCCCAGAGCAGCTCCATCCCCTGAGGGGACTCTCTTGCAGTGCTCACACTTCTAGTCTCCCATCCATATGCAACCAGGGCAGACCCTGCTTAGCTAAGGGGACAAGTCATGCTTGCTACCACCAGACCAGCTCTCCTCTCCTTCTAAAGGGGATTAAAAGAGTGAGGCCTGGGGCAGTTGTCCTGTTTGCCCTGCCCTAAGGACAGCTCTGGAGGGAGCACCCTGAGAGCAAGCCCATTGGGACACCCTCTGCAGATACCCTGATGCCCTCCTGGCAGTCCCTTCATCACCCATCGTGTGTGTGTGTGTGTGTGTGTGTGTGTGTGTGTGTGTGTGTGTGTGTTGCTGTTCATCTGAATGGCACTCTGCATATGCAGGGCATGTGTACAGTGACCCTTCAGGCGAACAGCCCCCGATTCAATAAATGGGAGAGCATTGGGGCGTCCAAGATCTTGGTGCATCCCCTTGCCAATTATGTGGGCCACAGAAGTGTTGTTTGATCCGGCCCTATGTAATTTAAGCTGAATTGCATGCATTTCTGTGGGGAATGTGGCTTAAAAATGGAGATCCATAAAAATTAATGCAGATGTTTATGTATACGTTCCTCTGTGCCCTATTCTCATGCTCCCATGAGAATGGTACACAGTTTTATTTATTTAAAATAGTTATACTCTGCTCTTCCAGTATACCACTGCTCGGGGCGTCTCACCAGATCAATAAAATAGATACAGTATAAAACAATTAAAAAAAAATAGTTAAAGAAGTTAAAATATTATGCAAAACCACCTTTAAAAGTTACACATTTGAAAAGTTTAAAATAAGTAATAAGCTAAAAACTTAGAACTAAACAATCTACCAGATATAATTTGCACCTAATACTTTTATGCACGTTCCTTACACACAAGCAAGATCATTCACATGTCACTGCCACACATTGAGACTTTCAATCAGCTCTCACCCCTTCCCTCTCCTCTGCCTTGGTTCAGCAGAAGGTTTCACAGAATCATAAATTGCCATGTTGGTCCATTTACAAGAAAACTCCACAATCCAGAGTAAGGGCAATACTTCTCATGGAGACCAACAAAAGTCACAAAGTACTTAACAGTGAGTTTTGAACTGAGACCACTTTTTCAGGCTAGATGATAAGCAGGAGGAGAGGGGGAGATTGGCAAGGAGGAGATGGGAAGCTTTCACTTTGCTATCAAGACCCTCTGTTTCCTCTTGTGTCCAAGCACAAGGGACTGTAGTTTATTCTGTGAAATAAACTACAGTATGAAACTGCCTTATACTGAGTCGGGCCAGTGGTCTGTCTAGCTCAATATTGTCTACTCTACACTGCAGTGGCTCTTCGATCCTTGGAAGCACTCCACACACAAATCGGGCTTTGTCTTGCGAATTCTAGCTTATCTTGGTGTATTTCTGGGTTTTTAAAATGCTGGTTTTAAGTGAGTTTTTCTGAAAACACCAGCGCAAATAGGGAGAAGCACTGATGTAGAATTATCAGCATGAAGAGAGGGATACTTTCTTTAGAAATGCAGATATAGCTCTTTAGAAATCTATCTCTCTCCCCCCGCCCCCCATTGGCTAGAAGGAAAACACGGAGGAGGCATGCAATGTGAATTTTGCACCAAAACAAAACCCGGAAGCAGAGGGGAGGGGCTATTTCCTGCAGTGCTTCAAATGCAATTCAAAGTGGATTCACTCAACATTTACTCCGCAGCATGAAGCCATGTGTTAATAACTTCCAGGCATCAAACCTGGGACCTTCTGCATTCAAAGAGGATACTTTCCTGTTGAGCTATGATCCATTCCTGTAAATGTAGATGAAAGGCAAGGCAATGTAAAGGGAAAAAATGTGTGTTTCTTTCACCTTTGTTTATGTATCACCAAGCTAACAAAGAGATTTGGAGGAAGATTGAAATGCCAAGAAGATTAGGCGTTCAGTAGCAGAATCTATTAAATCTGTGGCTGTATCTGTCTGTGTCATATATAATAACAAACATGTTTGTAAATATCAAAAGAGTATGAAATCTGCAGCTGACCTTTCCAATGGTGTGTGTGGGGGGGGGGGGGGATTTCAGAACGGATTGGCTGTGAGAAGCCCGGGTCAAATTTCCTGCTTGGTCATGAAGTACAGGAGCAAGGCTAGTTCCACAAGGCCCATACTGTTTCTATTGCTTTTAAACATCTACATGTAATCACTGAGAGAGATCGTCAGGAAGTTTGGTCTGGGATGCTATCAATATGCTGATGACACCCAGATCTATTTCTTTATACCAGCTTAATCAGGAAATAGCATGACCCCACTAAGTGCCTGCCTGGAGGCGATATTGGGCTGGATGAGGGATAACAGGCTGAAGTTGAATCCTAACAAGACAGAGGTACTGTCTGTAGGGGGTTGGGATCCAAGAGATGGTTTAGAACTGCCTGTTTTGGCTGGGATTACACTGCCCCTAAAAGATCAGGTTTGTAGTCTGGGAGTGCTCCTGGATCCCAAACTCTCTCTGGTTTCTCAGGTTGAGGCTGTGGTCAGGAGTGTTTTTTTCCGCTTCGGCTGATATGCCAGATATGTCAATTTCTGGAGACAGATGACCTTAAAACAGTGGTACATCTGCTGGTAACCTCCAGGCTTGACTACTGTAATGCACTCTATGTGGGGTTGCCTTTGTACATAGTTTGGAAACTACAATTGGTACAGAATGTGGCAACCAGATTGGTCTCTGGGTTTACCCGAAGGGACCATATAGCACAGATTCTAAAAGAACGGCACTGGCTGCCGATATGTTTCTGAATGAAATACAAAGTGCTGGTTATTACCTATAAGGCCCTCAACAGCTTAGGCCCAGGGTACTTAAGAGAGCGCCTTTTCTGCATGAACCCTGTCGCCTGTTAAGATCATCTGGAGAGGTCCAGTTATGGTTGCAGCCAACCCGTTTGGTGCAACTTGGGACCGGGCCTTCTCTGTGGTTGCCCCAGAGCTTTGGAACGTGCTCCCTGCTGAAATAAGAGCATCTCCTTCTCTGTTTATCTTCAGGAGGACCCAGAAGATGCATCTGTTTTCCCAGGCTTTTAACTGAAATTTTAAATTTTAATGTGTGTTTTTGTCTACTGTGCTTTTTATCTGTTTTTGTTTTTTAATTTTAAATGTTTTTATATTTTTTAATTTGTACACTGTCTAGAGATTTCTGTACTGGGTGGTATAGAAATGCAATCAATCAATCAATCATTAGTTGACTGATCTTCCTCACAAGGTTGTTGTGAAGCACAGTGGATATGGACAGTAGAAGTTCCTAACATTTTGGGTAGCCTTGATCGCTCACCTTTCTTTGGGGTTGCTTCCAATCATTCCTCTCCCCTGAGCCCTCGGCATACAGACAGAAGGCGCATTCTCAGTCTGTCACCTCACACAGACTCCCTCCATCTTGGCGGAGGGTGCAGTGGTGGACCCAAGCTTCTTCCAGCCAGCAGCAACAGCATCCTAGCCATTAGACACCAGCTGCCACCTGCCATGATTTTGTTCACCGTATTTATCCGAATAGAAGGCGACTCTGAATTTCAGACAATGTATACCCAAGAGGACTCTGATTTTACCTGTATTTACCCAAGATGATTCTGAATTCAAGATGACCCCCCTGTATTAAACAGGAAAGAACTGGGGCAGGGTACTCATCTTGGATTCAGGTAAAAAAAAGTAACAGAAGGTAGCTACCATAATTCAGTAGATTTGATGCCCTTGGGAGATCAGATGCCTGGGGATTCTCTTGCAGTGTCTAAGAAGATTCCGGGCACAATGCACGAATAGACTTGCCTCTCTTGCACACAAGATCATAACCTTTACTGTGTTTATATTTTACAGTCACATACAAGAAATACTTTCTAGGCTCCAAGCTGTAATTTCATGCCAAGTCTCTGGTTAGCCACCTCAGTCCCGTGAGAGGAAGCCAAACAAAAAGCTTATTATGTCATAACTTCAGTCATAATCAGCGGCAGCTATAATGTCTATCTCTGCTTTCAGCATGCAAAGGATGTGACAATTCACAGCGATTCACAAATGTGGTTATGATGATGAGATCTCCTCTTGTCAAATTACACTTGTGGATGTACTCAAAGAGAGAGCATTTCTTCTCTGCCATGTCTGGGATGATGGGAGTTGTAGTCCAGCAACATCTGGGGACCCAGGCTTAAGAAACCCTGCTCTAACTTGTCTCCCTTTAGCTGCCTTTTCTCTAATCTCAGAAGTCCCAAATGTTGTAACCTTACCTAACAAGGAAGGTGCCTTAGATCAGTGTATCTCAGCATCCTTGGAGTCATGGGCCAGTACATTCTTTGTGCGCAGTTTCCCGGACCAGGAGTTAGTAAAGGGATCATTCCCCCCACCCCTGCCCATACCCCCAAAAACAATTTCAGGCCGGTGGGGGGACACCGCTGCTGGAAGCTCTCCAGAGCTCATTTCTAGGCAGGCAGCCCTCATTTAGCTTTTTCAAAATGAAAGTTCCCAGCAGCGAGGGCTGCCTGCCTAGAAATGAGCTCCGGAGAGCTTCCAGCAATGGAGGCCCCCACCAGCTCAAAATTGTTTTGTGTGGGGATTAATTCTTCATGGACCAGCTCTCAACTGCTCACGGACCGGCACCGGTCCACGGACCAGTGGTTGAGAAACACTGCTTTAGATCCTTTATCATCTTGGTTGCCTTTTTCTTCTGTACTTTCTGTACCTTTTCCCAGTTCTACCATACCCCTTTTGAAATGTGGTGGCCAGAAACCCTTACACAGTACTCCAAATGTGGCCACGCCATAGGTGTGTATTTATTATGCATATGTATATAAATGCATAAATTATTATGTATACATTAAATTGGTAAATTATTATGCATATGTATTTTGTATACTATCAGTTTTATTTTCAGCCCCCTTCTTAATGATCCTTAGCACAGAGGTAGTATGCTTTTTGATGAAAAGGTTTAATCAGTTTTTATGATGAGAAAAGCTTCATGCTTTTTGTAGGGGAAGCAGACCCTGCCCCCTCCCAACAAACCCTCCAGCAGTGCCTTGGGATATTAGGGGGCTGGAGGAATGGGGGACATGGCCTAGGTCACCCAGGGCCCTTCATGGCTGACTGTGGATTTGAACACAAGTCTCTCTGTCCCTGGTCCAGCTGTCTAACCTCAGACAATGCTGATTCTCCTCCTGCTTATCGATTGTGCTAAGCCCTTTTGGGGTGGGTAGAAAATATTAGTGGTTTTTTTAAAAAAATCAAGGGCCGGATTACCACGGTATCCCTTTTGAGATGCGGTGACCAGAACTGAATGTCACTGGCAAATTTATTAAGTTGTAAAACTGTCGGTGTTATATTGGCCGAAGATGGATAGTCCCCCTGACTTGAAGTCGCTCAGAATAAATTTGAGCTGTGGGCCCCTGTAATTCTCTGCCCCTCACATATATCAGCCCTCCTGTTTAGGGTTGCCTGCCTCTGCCAAGCTTCGGCCCCACAGCTCCACAGAGCAAGACAAAGACATCGCATTTTGTAGAAGACTGCAGATTGGCCAAGCGAGCTTTTGCCTCTGTTTCTGAACTGTCAGCCCATGGAAGCCTCCCCCTTCCCCAGGGACTGTGATTCTGCCAAACAGGGAGATGGATGGCTCCGCTTCCCCCAGAGGCTGGAAGCGCCAAATGAGAGGCTTGGGCTTAAATGCAAAATGCTAATGACCTCCTTTGAAAACCCCTGACTTGGCTGATTTATCAAAATTGCTGTCACCCTTGTTTTGAATGCAGCTCCAGCTTAGCGGTAGAGTGAGAGCTTACTGTTCTGCTCTGGTTTAAGTCTGGTTTGGATAACCTTGCCTTTTAAGGACGTGGGGCTGCTATATGGCCGGTCTCCCCACAGAGCTTTGTCAGATCATGCTATGGTTTCATTCAGTAGACTTAAGACTATAAAAAGGGCTTTTCTGGATCAGATCAAAGGTCTAGCATTCTGCTTCCCACTGTGGCTGGCCAGATGCCTTCAGGAAGCCCGTCAACAGGTCCAGCCTGCATTTCCTCCTCAGCAGCTGGTCAACTGCCCTTGAACATGGAGGTTCAGTTAAACACCTTGCAGCTAACTGCATTGGTAAGACCTAGCCTCCTCCATATAGTTGCCTAATCCCCTTTTAAAGTCATTTAAACTAGTGGCTGTTACAGATCTGGTTGTGCATTCTGGTACAATTTCTTGTAGGAATATCCCGAATAGCTTCTGTTAATGCACAGATATTGGTTGCCGTATTTGGGGTCAGGAGCTCCAGAACACCAGGAGGTCAGACAGTCTTGTGGTGCCTCTTTGCTAACTGACAAGAGAGGCACCCTTTAAAAGCTGGCAAAATACAAAGCCCTAAATGGCATAGGACCGCATGCACCTTCTTCTGCATGATCCCCACCGCACATTGAGGTCATCGAGAGATGTCTGGCGGTGAATCGGGAGCAGGCCTTTTCTGTAGTCGCTCCTGGGCTGTGGAATGCGTTCCCTATAGATATCGGTGCCATAACATTTTTGTCAGCCTTTAAAAGAGCTCTCAGGGCACAGTTTTTAAGTCTGGCTTTTAGTCATTCTTGAACGTTTTAAATTATTTTACTCTTGGTTGTTTTAATCATTTGTTTTACTGTGTGTAATATTTTGTGAGCTGCCTAGAGCCTTTGGAGTCATGAGGTATATTCATTCATTATCCATCCATTCATCAAATAAATAAATAAATAAATAAAGCAGGGGGAGAGCAACTGGCCCTATCCATTCCCAGCACAGCATCCCTCCAGTGGCTGTTGCTGGTATCTATTGTATTTGTATAATAGGGGTTCCTAACCTTGGGTCGCTAGATACTGTTGGACTACAACTCCCATCACCCCAGGGGATGATGGGAGTTGTAGTTCAACAACATCTGGGTACCCAAGGTCAGGAACTTCTATCTTAGAATACAACACTTTGCAGCTATAACCTTTGCCCTATTTCACTCTGCATAGGGATGATTGTCACATTTTGCTTGCTTAGTACTTATGAATTCTGTGTTTCGTTCACTTGGCATAAATCAAGTACAAGTTTGTCAGATTTGACAGGTACTCTGTGTCTCGGTTTGCACCTTTTGCCTGGTGCAAAAAATCATTCCACAACAAAGTACAGTGGTCCCTCAACTTACGAAGTTAATCCGTTCTGAACGCACGTTCGTAGGTCAAAATTTTCGTAAGTCGAAAAGCGCACCCACGGAGGTCTGGAAACATTCGTAAGTCGAGGAACCCGCATCTAAAAATTCGTAAGTCGAGGAAGCCGCATCTAAACCGGCAACGACTTCCGGTCATTTTTGTCGTTCGTAAGTCGAAAACTTCGGATGTTGAGTAGTTCGTAAGTCGAGGGACCACTGTAGTGAGCCTCTGGCTTGTTCTTGTAGGGGTGATGAACCTGTGTGTGTGGGCTGTATTATTTATTTTTATTTATTTAAAATATTTGCACCCCGCACCTCTCGTACACTACTGCTTGGGACGACTCACAAAATTAGTAAAACAGATGCATGAGGAGAACAATATAAAACTAATAAAAATAATAGAAACAAACTAAAAACAAGCCTCAGTTAAAACCAGATTCAAAACTACAAGTTCAGAAGTGGCCACGTAAGACTGCAGAGAGAGGGCTGACATGAATGGAAGTTTCTTCCTGCAAAAAACCCTAAGCACCGAAAAATAGTAGAGCTCTTCTCGCGCTCCGTGAGAAGAGCTCTTGGGCATTCTGCGGGGAAGGAGGGCTTAACTTACCTTCCCCGCAGACAGTTTCCTTCAAGTCCCTGGGCAGGCAGATGGCCCGCCCAGACAACCAGCGGCTCCCGCTGAAGCTCCTGGGGTCGGGGTGCTGGGACGCACTGCTGTACTTTGTCCCGCTGAGCCCCAGTAATGCACTGCAGTAATGCACACACACACACCCCCGATCGCGACACGCGATCAGAAAAACGCTCCCTTAACCTCATTTAACTGGGAGGCTACTTAGGCGGGTTTGCTGACGTGTAGTCACTGGGATTAGGCCCCATCCCAGTGGTTGACACGCGTGTACAAAACTGGGCGGGGCTCCCTTCGCCTGGTTCCGTGCACATGTGTGAATAGCCTGATTGTGTTATTAAGGGGGGAAATTGTAGCCTTTTCCTGACCAGCTAGTTTTCTATGTCTTTGTTGAATGGAGGCGCATTCTGCTGTGTGAAGTGCCCCTTGCAGAGTCCAGGCAGAGGGCTGATATCCTTGTGAGAAGCAGGCCTCTCTGACCTTCGTGGGCACTGGCTGCATCAGACGGTTCCAGACACAGGCTTAATGCGATTCTGTCCCCTTTGCTTTTGCAGTGGGAATGCCTCTGGTTCCTGATCCTCACCTTCTCGTTCTTCCTGACCCTCATCTGGTTTTATTTCTGGTGGGAAGTTCACAATGACTACAATGAAATTAACTGGTGAGTAGAGAAAGTGGGACAAGCATGTTCCATACACAGGAGTGGTGGCTTTTTGGCTCCGTGGGAGGTTTAAGCTAGAAAGCACCTAAAAAGAAACACAAGGTATACATAGCCCTGAGCCAGGGGCGTAACTACAATAGGCCAAAGGGGAGACAGTTGTCTGGGGGGCCACTGCCTTGGGGGGGGGCCCAGAGGCAAGTCACCTGACTGACTCCCCCAGCCACGCACCCGCCCGGGCTTCCTTCAGTTGTATTCATCCTCAAAAATTGATGTGAGTGTGAAGACCTGGAGCCACCAGAACAGCAGGTCTTTCTCCAGTACCATAAAATGACTTGCATCTTCCACAATTTACAAAACCTTTTCAAAAATAATTTAGGATGATGTTCTATTGTGGCACATAGATGTTTATATTTATTTATTTATATATAAACACCTATGTGCCACAATAGAACATCATCCTAAATTATTTTTATATAAATAAATTTTACTATGCTTTTTGTTACCACTATTCAGCCTCATTTAAGATTTCTTTACTTCATGAGCTGAGCTGCAGTGAGCCAGGGGGTGGGGGGGCGGGGGGCACTCTAACCTTGCTACGCCCCTGCCCTGAGCGCTCTCATCTGGGTGCGGAGGTAGGGGCACGATCAGAGGCGTAACGGGGGGAAACGGCGCCCAGGGCAAGCTCTGCCCTGAAATTGCGCCCCCCGCCCCCCCCCACATACCTGCGTCCCCCTGGCGGCGGTGGCGGGCGGCGGCAGATCGCGCGGCGGTGGCAGGTGGCGGCAGATCGCGTGGCGGGTGGCAGGCGGCGGCAGGAGTGAGCGCGGTGGTGGCAGGCGGCGGCGGATCACCAAGTGCGGCGGTGGCGGGCCGCAGCGGCCAACGGCGGTGGATCGCCAAGTGCGGCGGTGGCGGGCGGTGGCGGATCGCCGAGTGCAGCAGAGCGACACCGAGGCCTGCCGTCTGGCCCGGCGTCGCTTCCCAACTGCGAGGCGCGCCTGCGCAGTTCCGCCCGCCACCGCCGCACTCAGCGATCCGCCCGCCACCGCTGCGCTCACTCCCGCCGCGCCGCCGCCCGCCACCGATGCGCGATCCAAGGGGGGTTGGGGGGGCATGCCACTTTTTGGCACCCCCCCCCACGTGACCCACCAGAGTGGCGCCCAGGGCATGTGCCCTGCCTGCCCCCCCTATCGTTATACCTCTGGGTACAATCCATGAGTATCATAGGAACATAGGAAGCTGCTTTCTACTGAATCAGAACAATGCTTCATCTAGCTCAGTATTGACTGGGTACTGTGTAGACAATACTGAGCTAAATAGATCAATGGTCTGACTCGGTATATGTCAGCTTCCTATGTTCATAAGTCTATCTAGACTGGCAGCAGCTTCTCCAGAGTTGCAGGCAGGAGTCTCTGTGAAAAGGCAAATGTCCTGGTAGTTTAATGATGCAAGTGATCTTCTGCCAGGAGGGGTTGACACGGAGGTACCCACGTGCACCAGGATTCTCTGGTCAGCAATAGCCAGGTTGTTGCTGCCTCCCCTGGGGATATATTTGGGGAGAAATGCATGTACGTAGTCGTCTTCTCTGACATTTGCATCGACCGGAGCTTGTCAGTTTCCATTGGCATTTTGAGTGAGCAGTACGTATTTGCCGTCTCTTGATAGGGAACAACAGCAAGGCCTGTCTGTACGCACTGCACTGCAAAAAGACTCCATCCAAATTTTGCACCCAGAAAAAGCAAGCTCAGCTGTCGGGATAAATTAGGCAAATAGTGTACGCTTGCATCATTTCCTTGTTCTGGTTCTTTTTACTGTGGGAAGATCAGGTTGGCTCACCAGCCAAGCAGCTCTCTGCCCTCTCTGCCATCTGCAGAGCCTTGCAGAAGAGGCAAGGGTTTGTCTCATTTGCCCCACAATACCAAGACAATAAGAGAAAGTAGGTCGCTCTCTTGGGATGATCTGTTTTTTGTTTTTGTTTTTGCCTTCCCAAAACTCCCAGGCAAGTCTCAAGACTCTGATTCTCTCCTATACTCTCTACCAAGTGTGCACTTGGCCCCTGGAGATGGGTCTATAGCTCAGTGGCAGGGCATCTGCTCTGCATACAGAAGGTCCCAGGTTCGGTCCCTGGCAGCATCTCCATGTAGGGCTGAGAGAGCCCCTGGAGCTTGAGACCATGGAGAGCTCCGCCCAGCCAAAGCAGACAATTTGAGCTAGATGGACCAGCGGTCTGACCCAGTAAATGACAGCTTCAGGCGCCTCCATACGAACATAGGAAGCTGCCATATACAGAGTCGGGGGCCAGTGGTCCATTTAGCTCAGTATAGTCTATACCGGGGATTCTCAAGGTTGGGTCCTCAGATGTTATTGGACTTCAAATCCCATAATCTCCAACCAAAGGCCACTGAGGCTGGGGGTTATGGGAGCTGAAGACATAAAAACAGCCCTGCGGGATCAGGCCAAAGAAGGCCCATCTAGTCCAGCATCCCGTTTCACACAGTGGCCCACCAGATGCCACTGGAAGCCACAGGCAGGAGTTGAGGGCATGCCCTCTCTCCTGCTGTTACTCCCCACAACTGGTACCCAGAGGCACCCCGCCCCCAATGCTGGAGGTGGCCTAGAGCCCTCCGGCTAAGTCCAATAACATGTGGGGACCCAACCTTGAGAATCCCTGGTCTACACTGACTGGCAGCAACTCTCCAAGGTTTCAGGCAGGAGTCTCTTCCAGCCCTACCTGAAGATGCTGCCAGGGATGGAACCTGGGACCTTCTGTATGCCAAGCAGGAGCCCCAGCCCCATAGCTCAGTGGCAGAGCACCGGCTTTACATGCCGAAGGTCTAGGGCTGAATCCCTGGCTTCTCTAAGTAGGACCGGGCAAGACCCTTGTCTGAAACCCACAGAGAGCTGTTGCTAGTCAGTGGCTCAGCGCAGGCAGGACTGACCTAGGTGAATCAATGGGGTCGCTCAGTTTCAAGCAACTTCATATGTGGATAAGACAAGAATTGGCAGGAGACATTGCTGTTTCTTTTCTGCAAAATCTCAGCTCAAGTGTGGAAAAATCCCCCAGGGCTCTTCCAAGCACTCTGTGCTTGCTGGAGTGAGAAAACTGGGTCTTGCAGGAAGGTTTGGAGGCGGGCAGCCACAGTGGGGGGAAGAACCGCTCGTTCATAAGCTCCCTGCCAGTGAGGGGTGACCTCACCTCGCCATCCAGCCGGCTTGCAAGGCTCCAGGGAGAGACAGGATCTTGCCTCACATGTGCTGAGGCTCAGATAAGCTGGTTGGCCAAAGGTGTGCTGTTTTTCTTCTTAAACCGCTGCACAAATTGGGTTTTTTAAAACGTTTTTAAAATGTCCTGCATTGTGTATTGTGTTTTCTATTGTCTTGTTTTTTGTGAGTGTTTATTGGATGTTCTTACTGCTGTGGTGTTGTGAGCTGCCCAGAGAACAACTTGTTATGGGGCTAACAAAATTGGTGATGGTGATGATTAAATGAGAGTGTGTCAAAAATTGCTCTGAGTCCTTTTTCTGCTGGTGTTGGATTGTTGGTGCACGCCAAAGCCTGCCCACTCACTGATTGTTGAAAAGTCCTGTGTAGCCCCTCACTGACATCTGAGATTATTGGGAGAAGTGTAAAGCAGCTTGGAACCCATGGGTGGGTTCAGACATCATGTAGAACCATGGATTATTTTAATGGAGGTTTATTTAAGAAACATTAACAGCCACAGACAGTCACTAAATCCTGGTTTGTTTTGCCATATTGTGTTTTGCTCCTGGTGGGAACTATGTTATAAACAGGTTTTTAAATAGTTTTAACTGGTAGGGTGGACATAACCTGACCTTCTGGTTGGCCAGTTATGTGTGGGACACAGGTGGGGGATGGCTACTTCCATTGTATCCTGCCAGGGGCGTCTGCTCAGGCACATCTGGAGACAGAATGGACTTTTGGTTTGATCCAACAGGATCATTTTTAATGGTCTTAATGCACATCTGTAATGCACAGAATGGTGGTGCATATGCTGGTAACCTCCAGGCTGGATTACTGCAATCAGGGTGGATTTGATTTAAATCAAATTGATTTAAATCACTAGTCAGTAAGAATAGATTTAAATCATCGTTTTTAACATTAAAACTCATTTTTGCCGGTATAATCTTAATATTTACAACCAGATGAAGGTTTCATTTTTGGTCCTCTTCTAGATAGAGAAATTGCCCAAAATAATCTTACAGAAACCTCTGGAAGAGCATCACATTGTGAATGGATTAATGGAAATGATTTACCAAAAAAAATTAAACATTGTATATTAAACATTATTAAACATTTAATTAAAAAATAAACATTGCAAATTAAGCCTCATGCTACATAATTAAAAACTAATCCTTATTTAATGATGAATACTTTTGGACTATAATGTATCTTAAATATAAAACTATCTTTAGATAGGTTTTTTCCCGTCAAGAAGCATTTTATTTTTTAAAAAATCCAATTTAAATGAAAAAATCCGATTTAAAATTTAAAAATCTGATGGGTTTTTTTTTTTTTTTTTTAAATCATTGATTAAATCACTGACTGCAGTGAGCTCTGTGTGGGGCTGCCTTTGTACATAGTCCAGAAACTGCAGTTGGTCCAGAATGCAGCAGCCAGGTTGGTCTCTGGGTCATCTAGGAGAGACCATATTACTCCTGTGTTAAAAGAACTACACTGGCTGCTAATACATTTCCGGGCAAAATATAAGGTGCTGGTTATTACCTATAAAGCCCTAAACAGCTTAGGCCCTGGGTATTTAAGAGAACAAATGTCTTCTTCACCATGAGCCCCACCGCCTATTAAGATCATCTAGAGAGATTAACCTGTAGTTGCCGCCATCTTGCTTGGCTGCTACTCAGGACGGGGCCTTCTCTGTTGCAGACCCTGGACTTTGGAATGTGCTCCCTGTTGAAATAAGAGCCTCCCATCTCTGACAACTTTTAAAAAGGCACTGAAGACACATTTATTCACCCAGGCTTTTAATTAGATGTATAGTTTTAATACTTTCACTGTTGGGTTTTAACTGATTTTAATGTTTAAATGATTTTAATGTTTAAATGATTTTAAATGTAAACCACACATTTTAGTATAGTTTACAATTAAATGATTTTAATTGTAAACTATACCCGTTTTGGGCAGTATAGACATATGTTAAATAGAATAAATAAATGGGCATTTGTGTGTTCCACATGTGCCACATCATCACATGAGCATACAGTGGCTGAAATCCAGACTAATGTTGCACTAGTGCAATGAACAAATAGACACCCACACAACCTCCTTGTGTGGGTGCATCGTTCTTTGTTGCATGAGTTGCACTAGTGCAGTGTTAGGTTGCACAGCTGAGCAAATGCTCAGTTGCTCAGTCTCTCTTGTGCAAGTGAGCTTCTGCAACAAGGGCAGTGAGTAGTTTTGCATCTTTCCCTGCCACATACGAGGAAGAGGTTTCACAGCAGGAGATGTGCCACTGGTTGTGCAAGCACGCCCTGTTGTACTCATGCAACACTAGTCTGGAATGCAAGCTCCCGACTTAGCAGAACCACTGAAGCTAGTCCAGCATCATTGTACTAGTGCCGTGTTAGCCTGGATATCAGCCAATATCAGCTGTGGGATGGGAATCTCAGTGTGAGCACAGCAAGCCAAATTCTCTCGGGAGATATTATCAGCAGCTGCCCTTCAATAGTGACATTTTCTTTCTTGGAGACTTGCCAAAGTCCAGGTTTGGGGAGTGTACGTTCTTTGTGGGCTGGGTCTTCACTCTTGAAGTGTGAGGCATCTTGGATTTATGGTGCCTAATATTTTGTCTGGACTCTTTCCCCTTCTGGGACCTTCATTACCCATCCTAAACCTTTGAGACAGAGCAGGATGGCAGCCTGGATAAGCCTGCGATGTGTGCATTCAAGATCAGACATCAGATGCTCACAGAGGCGACTTTGACGTTAAAAATAGCACTGCGTTCTCAGGCAAAATAATCATGGAGGAAATAGCATCGCAGCAGAAGGCCTTAATTGCTGCAAAGCTCATCCTGGAGGAGGGCGGAAATGTCATTTCCCCTAAGCTTGGGTGTTAAAGAGCATCGCAGGTGTGCAGTCTGATAACAGGCAGGATGAGGATTGGGGAAGGGCCACTCGAGGAGCTTGTTGAGAAGGAAAACAGCATCTGCCTCTTCCACGCACCAGCAGGAGAGGTGCTGGCTTACACAGATGGAAGCCGGGATTGTTCAGCATCCCTTCTCAAGGGTCTATTCCTCTTTCTTAAGGCTTGCTACTCTGCTGTTTGTATGTATGTATGAAGACAGATCATCCTGGAGAGAATCGATCGTGGTCGCTAAGAGTCGACACCAACTTGACGGCACTCACTCACTCACTCAATCAATGTATTTAACACACATGCATGCACACACTTTTCTGTCTAAAAGAACCAAAGTGGCTTAATGAAGAAATAAAAGTGTACAATCAAATGTAAAACCAGTAAGGCTGTGCATCATATCAAGCTAACAATTGGAACTGAAGAGATACTCGCCTTATTGGCCCATTTTTTGTTGGATTGATCCAATGGAAAATTTGTTGGATAAGATACAATTGATGTAAACCAACCAGAGCCATTTTTGGAAGGGCGATATAGCAGCAATAGCACATTTATATACCGTTCTATAGCCGGAGCTCTCTAAGCGGTTTTACAATGATTTAGCATATTGCCCCCAACATTCTGGGTACTCATTTTACCGACCTCGGAAGGATGGAAGGCTGAGTCAACCTTGAGCCCCTGGTCAGGATCGAACTTGTAACCTTCTGGTTACAGGGCGGCAGTTTTACCACTGCGCCACCAGGGGCTCATCTGATATACTGTATCAATCAATCAATCAATTGGGCGGTATACTGTATCAATCAATCAATCAATATAAATAAATAAATAAAACAATTCAGTGCAATATCGTATTGTATCATTGGCTGCAGGGGCAGAGGGCTTACCTGAATTCATTAAGCCAGCTTCCTTCTATCCATGCAAGTTTTGGGGGTAGTTTTTCACTGGATATGATCCTATGAAAATTTGTCTGTTAGAAAGATGCAATACTGTATTCTATCAGCTCAAACTGTATGGCGTTAGGTTTAGGGTTAGCGCGCGCTAACCTGAATTCAAAAGGAGGCCTTCTTCTGCCTTTCAGCTGGAATTGGCTGCCTTCTGGGCAGTCACAGTGGTGGTGCTTTAAAATGCCATGCCCCCCCAACACCCCGTGATCACCCCAAAATACCCCAGGGAAGGAAGCCACATCTCAACATTGCATCCTCCCCCTGGGATGTTATTGGGGGGAAGTGTGTGTGTGTGTGTGTACTCTGACTCACTAATCTGTCCCCCTCTGTCATGGAGGCATGAGGCAGCGCAGAGTCCTTCACTTCCAACACATAGGACAGTCCCCTGGCCCATCTAGTTCAGTATTGTCTACTACACTGACTGGGAAAGAAATCTCTCCAAGGTTTCAGGCAGGAGTCTTTCCAGCCCTACCTGGAGACCCTGCCATGGATTTCATGCAAAGCAGATGTTCTTCCACTGAGTTGGGGGAGTACATGAGTCCAGGGCTTGCCTTGCCTTCTCTGTCCTTTAGTTTTGCTCATGTGTCATGGTTGAGCATTATATGTGCCTGCAGCAACTGTTCCATGCCTATCCTTGTACAGGAAGAACTCCTGTGCAAGGAAATATTGTGTCACAACTGGTCATATTTCTGTGCAAAACTATGTTGGTGGCATCAGAAGCACCCGTAGTCTTCCTGTGACCTCACCGGCATGCACCGTGACTCTCTGCTCTGTGACATCCTCGGCCTGTACCCTAGGGCTGCTCTTTCCTGGCCAATTCGTCCCACACTACTGGCTCGCTGCCCAGAGTTTCTTGGCATCACGGCACAGAACTCGACTTTATTTCCACTCAGCTTCTGGCTTCCGAATTAACTTCTCCTGACCTGCTCCTCAGAGCTTCAATTTGCTGCTTCCACCGAGGCTCTCAGATTGTTCCCTTCTTTTGTTTTAATTAACCTCCAAGTTGAGTGAGATTTGTTAGGAAGTGTGTCTCTATTTAAATGCAAATTTGTGGTTTCAGATCTAGGATGGAGAGGGGCAGTGCTTGCAGTACCTATTTGTGGAGATTTAGCTTTATATATCTTTATATATATCAGGGCTCAAGAAATGCTCTTTGGTTCTGAGAGGCAGCCCAAAATTTTATGAACCAGGCCGCCAAGTCTTCGGGCAAGTCGTATTTGAAGCATAAACAGCAGGGGGAGCAGTCTTGCGGAAAATAACCCTTAAAAACAGCAACTTTTTCACGCCAGATATATGATGTTCTAGCTCTATATCGCAGCAATTGAATTTGAAATAAGGCATTGGAAATGGGAACGGCACCCTGCTGTCCGTGTAGGGACTGCGGTGTCACAACACAGGAAGTGTGGAAGCACACTTCAGAGATACGTCCTGACCCCATTGTAGGGTCTAGTCTGGAAAGTGCCTGCAGCGGAGGTGCACAGGTAAGGAGATCATTGCCAATTAGTATTGTCTGGAGACACGGAATCAAAGTTCCTCCCCATAAGAGCCTCCCCATTTCTGACCGCTTTTAAAAAGTCTTTAAAGACTCATCTGTTCACCCAGGCTTTTAATTAATATTGTTTTAATTGTTTTAATGTTCTTTTAGAATATTGTTTTAAAAATTTTAAATTATTGTGTTTTAAATTTCTTGTTTGTGTTTTTAACTAATGTTTTATTTTCTGTTTTTATTTTGTTGTAAACCGCCCAGAGATGTGAGTTTGGGGCGGTATAAAAATATAAGAAAGAAAGAAAGATAGAAAGAAAGAAAGGAAAGAAAGAAAGAAGTTTATTTAGGAAATCCATCAGGGAGATAGGTAAGGCCTACATGACTTGCTGCTAGCTACATACAGGAAGAGGAGAGAGAAAAGAAGGAAGCCTCTCTCTCCAGGTGAGAGAATGAAACTTGAGACTATCAAAGGTGAAGTAGAGCAGAGAAAGTGTAGTCAGAGAGGGGATTCCCTTGCTCACTAACCCTTCAGCTAGTGCCCCTAGTGGGTCAATAGGGTTGCTGATGCTTTTGGGACAGGGAACCATCGTATTTGTTTGTTTTTGCTTTTTCTATGTCCTCCACTTAGAGCACTTTTGATGAAAAGTAGTATAAAAACAATCGCTGTAGTATAAAAACAATACACACACACAATTGTAGCTTAGGGGGTTTCTTGTTTAATACCTCAGTTCTTGCAAATTATTGGATGGAATTCCTCAGTTTCAGTAGCCTCAGTCAGCCTTTGAAATGTCTTGTACTGTGTGCCACTCTGAGCATCTTTAGAGCAAGCTCGCACAACTTGTGACCTGCCAATTCAAACGCAAGCTGTCTTCCTTTTTTCCTCCTCCATTTATCCTCCGTTCTGAGCTTCTGTGCTGTAAAATGCATGTGTCTCATTTCTCCTTTATTGCCTTTCTCTCCTTCAGGTTTTTATATAATAGAATGGGATATTGGAGTGACTGGACCATTCCAATACTTGTCACAACTGCTGTGGGTTTCACCTATATCACAGCATTGTTGGTAAGTTTCAAGTCAGTTATATCTATCTATATATCCCTTGCAAAACATTTTATGTTAGAACACAGAAGTGCTATGTTGCATATTGCTCTCTGGAAAGGAAAGGTGGCTGTGTTTCCTCATGTAGGACTGTCGAGCTCTGTCAGCAACTAAGTTTTAATTGAGCTCCATAGGAAGCTCAAGGAAGCAGACGATTGGCTCATGAACCACTCATGAAGCGAAACAAGAGCTGGGGCCGATGCGCTGTGTCTCCCACAGTACCGGGGCCGATACACGGTGTCTCCCAACAGTAGCCGGCCTCCAAGAAGACTGGGCCGCTGAGTGTTGAGAGAGCAAGAAGGCTAATACACTAGCAGCACTGGATTGGGTAGAAACTGCTAGGAAAAGTACTAGTAAGGGGAGCTGATCCTACTCTAACCTGCTAGGCCTTAGCCCAGAAGGCTAGCAAGTTTGCTGCTTATATTTTGTATTTTTTGTACTCTTGCCAATTTAATCTTTCAACTCTTGTTCCATCTTAAAAACCTTTCAACTCAAGTGAACTTGTGCTTATTTTTACTCTATTTTATTGGTGTCTCTGTCCATTATTGCACTACTCAGTTTTGGTCTTGTTTTTAAGTGACAGAGGATTCTCTGACTGCAAGCCTATGCAGTCACACAGGTTTAAAAGTCCTTTTTGGTGGCAGTGGATGGTCAGACTGAGAGTCCAACCAGCTGCAGCCAACCAGCTGTGGCCAAGCCCTCACAGAGGAAAAGGGCTAAGTAAATAATTGCTGCTATGCGACTATGCAAATTTTCCTTTTTTTATGGTGTACTTGATGATATAAGAAGATGCTGAAAGGCATCATCTCCTACATGGTCAACCCCTCCTGTATGCTACCCAAAGACAACCACAGGGCTCTGTGGTCGCCAGGAGTCGACACCGACTCAACCACACACTTTCCTTTCACTTGATGGCAGTGTTTGCATTTTGCCATCGGTCGTGGAGGCCCTGCTCTCTGACTCGCTACCAGGAGTGCAGGAATTGCCTTCCAGCTCTGGATGGCCCTCTCCCATGAAGATCAGACTGGCTTTCTCTTTCTCGGTGTCTTAAATAGAAGCTGAACACTTTTATAAAAATTGCTGATGACTTTTAATTCCACGTTCCAGTTATGAATCTGTGCTGTGGTTAACTGTTTTTAGCTTCCTTTGTTTTCAAAGCTCCAATTGTTAAATTTTTAAATTGCTTATCGTATTTGATTGTTAAATTGCTGTAACAGGATTTTTTATAATGGAACGTTAGAATATAAATGTTGGAAATAAAGGAATATCCTCATTACATGCTGCTTTGGAGGCCATTTTTAATGAAAAAGCAAACTAATATTTATTGATTTAGCATATGTATATACAGCTGTACCACATCATCCACCGGGATTCTGTTCCCACATATTACCATCGGTAACGAAACCATGGATAATGAGGCATTGAATCTATGGGATCACGGAGGCTAGGTTCCCAGACCTTTTTTCTTTTTTTTGAAGTGCATGTGCATTCTGGCGTCCCATTTCCAAGAGGTGCTGGCTAGGTGGTTCCTTTTTGCTATCCCATCAAAAAGGAAAGTGGAGCATTTCCTCTTCCTGTATGCTCTTCTGCTGTTGGTGGGCTGCCACACCGGTTTAACTTTCTTTCCCATCTCTGTTGTCCTTTCAGATTTTAGCACTATGCCATATAGCAGTAGGACAGCAAATGAACCTGCACTGGATCCACAAGGTAAGCTGCTTCTTGGTATAAAAGGGCTAAGGCTGACTCAAAGCCTCTTTGTCTCAGAACTTTGGAATGAATTAGTGGGGCGGGGGGGGGCTTAATGGAATCAATCTATAGGTATGTAGGAAGCGGCTTTATCTTGAGCCAGGCCATTGGTTCTTCTAGCTCTGTATTGTCTATGCTGAGGAGGAGAGCTGCTCCTGTGGTGGCAAGCATGTCCCCTTAGCTAAGCAGGGTCCACCCTGGTTGCATATGAAAGGGAGACTAGAAGTGTTAGCACTGCAAGATATTCCCCTTAGGAGGTGGAGCTGCTCTGGGAAGAGCATCGAGGTTCCAAGTTCCGACCCTGGCTTCTCCAAGATCTGGCTGAGAAAGATTCCTGCCTGCAACCTTGGAGAAGCCGCTGCCAGTCTGTGAAGATAATACTGAGCTAGATAGACCAATGGTCTGACTCAGTATATGGCAGCTTCCTATGTTTCTATGATTAGTTTGTGGTTCTCCAGGGTTTCCGATGGGTTTTCCCCACAGCCCTATCTGCAGATGTCAAGCAGTGAACTGACCTTCTGCATGCTGCCACTAAACTCACCCGGCCCCATCTGCAACTCTTAGCCTCTGTCTTTCTCCCTATTTCAGACAAAGCCAGCCTTCTAAATACAGAACTATGGGGACTGGGACCCTTCTTGCCCTGTGGTAATGCAAGCACTGCTTTCAGTCCCATTCATTATCTGCTTCTCTTGCTTGCTTCCTCCCTTCCTTCCAGTTCTTGTCTCCCCAAATGAACTTGCAGCAGCTTTACAAAAAAAGAAGAGAAAATCCAGATCTAAGCACTAGATGAGATAAAGAAACAGCACAGCCATTTCCTTTCAATCTAGCTGAGTGACAAGAGGAGGAAAAAATTGTGAATGTTCAAAGTGTTCGCTACAATGTCCTTTTTGCAGTAGAAATGAAGGCAAAGTAAAACTCATTATGCCAAGTGATTATCAGCATGCCTGCCTCTATAAATAAGGCTAAAGTTAGAATCTGACTCTCATATAGGCCTAGTCACATGTTATGTTCAACACTCATACAACAAATGTACAGTGTACACAGGTAAATATCTGTACACAGGTACAGTCATTCACATATTATGTTGAACACAGGCATAGCAGTCCATTACCATGCATTTGAAGGGCTTGAATCCAAGTTCATTTTAAAAATTAACACAGGTACAGTCATTCACATAAACACGTGCATGAGTGTACAGTCATCTGTACAAGGCAGCCTAACATTGAAGAAGGTGGGGTATAGTTGTCTTTGATAAATGAATTACAAATCCTCCCTTCTCACAGAAGCAGAGAGAGAGAAATGTTATGTAAAATCTCTGACCGTCTTTTCTTGCAGATTGGTTTGATCACTACCTTGATAACGACCGTGGTAACGATGTGTTCTGTAGCTCAGCTGTGGGATGATGAATGGGATATGGTAGTTATATCATTACAAGTAAGTGCCTTGCTTGAGGGGGGAAACAGAAAGGTTTTTGTTTTGTTTTTGCAGGAGGTGGGGAGGAAATAATAGACGCTTAGATAGTTATGAATGCCTCGGAGAACAATAGGGGGAAGATTACTCTCAAAAATGAGTTATCAGTGCACTCATTGGTAACTTCTCAGCTTGACTGCCGCAATGCACTGTATGTGGGGCTGCGTTTGTATCTTCTTTGGAAACTTCAGTTAGTTCAAAATGCAGCATTCAGATTGGTCTCTGGGGTTCTCGGAGAGACCATATTATTCAGTTATTTATCAAATTTGTATGCCACCCCAAACTTTCACCTCTGTGCAGCTCACAACAACATAAAAAACTCAAAACACAGAAATAAAAATCTTGCAACAGTTTAAAACCACAATTACATTAAAAAGTGAAAAAGTAGGTCTTTAAAGATTTTTTTAAAGTTATCAGAGCTGGGGAAGCTCTGATTTCAACAGGGAGTGAATTCCCATAGTCTTGGAGCAGCAACAGAGAAGGCTCACCCCCACATAGCGGCCAGACAAGCTGGTTGTAGCTGCAGGCGAACCTCTCTGGCTAGGATCTCAATGGGCAATGGGGCTCATGGCAAAGAAGACGTTCCCTTAAATACCCAGGGCCTAAGCTGTTTAGGACTTTAAAGGTTATAACCAGCACCTTGTATTTTGCTTGGAAACATATTGGTAGCCAGTGTAGCTCTGTCAATGTGATCTCTTTGAGATGACCCAGAGACCAACCTGGCTGTTGCATTCTGCACCAATTGCAGTTTCAGGACAATGTACAAAGGCAGCCCCATATAGAGCACATTGCAGTAATCAAGTCTGGAGGTTACCAGCATACGTACCACGGTTCTGAGGTCATTCATCTCAAGAAACTGATGCAGCTGGCATATCAGCCAAAGCTAATAGAAAGCACCCCTGGCCACCACCTCAACCTGGGATACCAGGGAAAGTTGTGGATCCAGAAGCACTCCCAGACTGCGCACTTGTTCCTTCTGGGGCAGAGTGACCCCATCCAGAATGAGCAGATCAAAATCATCTCCCGAGTTCCAACATTGAACAATAAGTACCTCCATCTTATCTGGATTCAGTCTCAGTTTATCCCTCATCCAGCCCATTACTGCCTCCAGGCAGGCATTTGGGGAGGTTATGCCCTCTTCCGATGATGTTGACATGGAGAAATAGATTTGGATTTCATCAGCATACTGATAGCACTCTGCACCAAATCTCCTGATGATCTCTCCCAGCAGTTTCATGTAGATATTAAAAAGCATTGAGGACCGTATGGAGCCTTGGGGGACATTATGCCTGTTTTAAAACAACTGCACTGGCTGCCGATATGTTTCCGGGCAAAATACAAAGTCCTGGTAAATTAATTGCCTTTAAAGCCCTAAACGGCTTAGGTCTGGGTTACCTGGGAGAGCATCCTCTTCAGTATAATCCCCACCGCACTTTAAGGTAATCATAAGAGGTCTGTCTGCAACTGCTGCCAGCTTACCTGGTGGCGAGTTGGGATCGAACCTTCTCTGTAGCTGCTCCTGGGCTCTGGAATGCACTTCCTATGGATATTAGAGGCTTAGGAGTTTTAGCAGCCTTTAAAAGAGCCCTAAAAACATGTCTCTTTGCCCTGGCCTTTAGTGATTACTGAAACGATTTTATACTGGTTTTAATTTTGTTTTAATGAATTATTTATTTGTGTTTTTTAAATCTGTTTTTATATTTGTGAACCGCCTAATGCCATCTGGGCAAGGCGATATAAAAATCGAATGAATGAATGAATGAAAATATACTTACTGAAATTATATGAGAGAGAGATATTTACATATATCCTGCTCTTCCTCTGAGGAACTCAAAGTGGTGTTGATGCATATTTTCATCCTCAGAGCAGTGTACATGCTTATTTTTAACCCTGTGAGGTAGGTTAGGCTGAGAGATACATGACTTCATGGTTGAATGGGGATTTGAACTCAGGTCTTCCCGGTCCTAGTCCAACGCTCTAACCACTAGACTACACTGGCTCTCATTATGGTTTAGGCAAATGAAAAAGAAGGGCTACAGTTGTACAAAATGTATCAACTTATGGAACTCATTGCTACAGGATGTGAAGATGAACAACACAGACTTTTTTTAAAAAAGATGACTATGCCAAGGATAGGTTCATTGGCATCTACTGACCACAGTAGCTAGAAGAGACAACAATGCCTTTCGAGGGGCCTATCAATGCTATGAACTTTGAACAATCTAGATTTTCCCTTAAAGAATCCTGGGTATTTTAATTTGGTCAGGTGCTGATAATTCTCTGTTGGAGATTCTCAGTCATCTTCCCCTCACAGAACTATAGTTTAAAGGGAATAGTTTATACTTTATACCAGTTTATAGTTTATACCAGTACACTGGTATCAAGCATGTGGTGCAGATTAGATGCTCAAAGGCGGTCTGCCTCTGGCTGCCAGGTGCAAGTGGAAAGATGCCACCATCTTGTCCTGCTTGTAAATGTCCGTGAGGCCGGATGCTGGGCTAGCTGCTCCGCCCCACCAAGACCGTTCTTCCTCATGTTAGCCCATGTGGTGGCTTTGTGTCTTGAGAACGACGGTGCTTTCATTAGAAACGCCACATGCTTCATCCTCTCAGCCATGGTTGCCATGGTAGTGTTCTGGGCCTGTTCCCTCCCTGGCCTCTCTGTGGGTTGCTCTCTCATGTCTGAATGGGGCCTGTTTGACACTCTTGCTCACTGTTTTCAAACCGCTTCCCCACTTGTATGTTGTGTGTTGCCACAAGAAAGGGTAGGCATCTGGGGTGAAGATGCATTCACCACTGGAGGATGCATTCACCACAGGCAGGAGGGCAGTTGTGATGAGCCGGAAAATAGGGCTTCTGGCTGGCTTGTACATCTTTAGCTCTGTTGGACAGCCTGTCTGAAGTTTTGATGGCTGAACTACCTGTTCTCTCCTCTGCTAATTGGATGCACACTTTCGCTAGAAACTGGAAAAGGTTTGCTTTGCTTTTAGAGTATGTTTCTCCTCTAGTAACTGGGCAAGGAGGGACCTCTCAAAATGTCAATTCTCTTATGCATGGCAGCAGAGAGTAGCAGTGTGGACAGACTGATTTTCGTGGTTCGGCCCAAATTCCTACTGAATTCGGGCCAAATTGCGGGTCTGCGAACTGGGCGCTTTCCGGACTAGCCGCTCAAAAGCAGCAAAATGCTCCGTCCAGGCAAATCACTTTCAAAATGTAAAACCTGAAGGGGGAGCAGTCTCGCGAAAACTAACAACCCGAAAAAACAACACCTTTTTTATGCCGGATAAATGACATTGTAGCACTAAGTTGCAGCAATTAAATTCGAAACAAGGCATCCGACATATGAATGGCACCCTGGCGCTTTCGTCGGGAATGCGGTGTCATGACACAGGAAGTGTGGAAGCACACTTCAGAGATGTGTCATGACCCCGTTGCAGGGTCTAGTCTGGAAAGCGCCCTGGTTCAGTTGAACCGACCAGCTGGTTCCCGGTCAGTTTGACCAAACCGGCTCAAACTGGTTCGGCAGTGAGAAGGGTAAGGGTGGCAGCAAAAGGCATTTTTCAAAATAAATGAGGAGGTCCTTACTGGTACTGAAGCCAGTAATTAAAATAAATAACTGAATATTTATTTATAAATAAATAACTGAATCAATGAATGAATGTGGCACAGCTACGGCACTCACCTGGCCTCCACACGTGCACAAAATAAATCACATAGTAAAAGCTAAAACAGTACAGCCATTTAAATTTTTTAAAACAACATTTTAAAACAATGTTAAGACCGTTTAAAAAATATTTAATTAAAAGCCTGTGTGAATAGGTGTGTCTTTAAAGACTTTTAAAAAGTTGTCAGAGATGGAGAGGCTCTGATTTCAGCAGGGAGCGCGTTCCAAAGTTCTGGGGCAGCAATGGAGAAGGCCCGTCCCCGAGTAGCCACCAAACGAGCTGGTGGCAACTGCATACGGACCTCTCCTGATGATCTCAATGGGCGGCGGGGTTCATAACGAAGAAGACGTTCTCTTAAATGCCCAGGTCCCAAACGAATTAGGGCTTTTATAGGATTAGCATGCAAACGTTTTGATGGATTAGCATGCAAACTTTTTGTGAACTGCATCCTACTTGTGAGAACTGGAGTTTACAGCAGTTGCCCCAAGAAAGAGCAAATGCCAATCAAAAATAAAATTGCCTGGAATTAGATTGGCAGTCTCAAACACAGAGCCCGTTTTAAAAATTTGAGGAGGAGGAGGAGCAAGCAAGCTCATTCTTCTTATTGAAAAAATATGTGCTTAATTTAAACTAATCAGATCAGTAGCTTTACTCATAGAGGAGTTGGTTAACTTTAAATATAATTGTTAGGGTCACAGTATCAAGAAGTTTGAGAACTCCTGCCCTACTCTGTTCTCACCTGGGCCCAATCTCCAAGACCCTGTTCCTTTCCTCTCACTTTTCATCCCCACATTTCTATCCCAGGGATTCCCAACCTTGGGTCTCCAGATGTTGTTAGACTATAACTCCCATCATCCCTAGGATGATGTAGTCCAGCACCATCTGGGGATCCAAGATATTTGTCCCGGGGGGGTTGGGGGGGAATGTATAACTTCTCCAGCTCCATGTCTTCAGATCATAAGAGCCAGTCCAGCATTTGGGCTCTGTTTCCAGGCAGTATTATGACTTTGTCAGGTGCACCTTCCAAAGAAAGACCAGTGCTCATCACCAGTGCTCTCAGAACAACAAAGCACTTGGAGATGAAGCATCCTTTGCTTCATCTTGGACAAAGGTCAGCCCGAGACAGTGCCAGGCTTTTGCCAACTCCCGGCAGTCCTCAGAGTTTCAATCTTGGGATCACTACAGCTGACCTTTGGTTCCCCAGTGCTGCAACTTTCAGGGGTAGCAGAAGCAAGAGCAAGGGTTGTACACTGGAAACTTCTGTATTTTACTTCCTGATTCTCTCTCTATATATGTAGTTCCTAATCATTTCTCTCTCTCTTTTCCTTTAGGCAACAGCTCCTTTCCTGCACATAGGAGCCCTTGTGCTTGTCACGGCTCTGTCTTGGCTGATATCCGGGCAGTTGGCAAGAACAGAAAGAGCCAGTGAGTAGGGTGTTCTTTATGTGTGCATATTGTCGTTGGCTTTTCTTTTCTTATTTTACTTGCTGTGAACCACTTTGAGCATAATGTATGCAGAAAAGTGGTATACAAATGAAGTAGCTAGTGCTTAGGACGGGGAAAGGCAACCTTAACACTCCAGCTGCTGCTGAACTAGAACTCCCATCATCCCCAGCAACAACAAATTGTGGCTAGGGATGATGGGAGTTGTAGTTCAACAACTGGAGCGCCACCAAGGTTGCCTGCTCCTGGCCTAGAACATAATTGATCCTATGAAATGTGAACTCTTCAAAATATATCATGGGAGGCAGTGTGTCCTAGTGTCCATGCACATGCATTTACACAGAAGCCAGTGGGGCTCTGCTGTCGAACTACAGTCCCATTCCCAAGAGCCTCAACTGCTTTTGAGAAGAAGACAACACTGGAGCCCTGTTCAGACATTATATTGTACATGTGTACAGAAGTCTGTACACTCGTGCATGTTTCTGTGTGAATGATTATATCTGAGTACATTTTGAAAGTGGACAGCCCCCTCAAAGGCATGGTGTAATGCCACACCTGGGTTCAATGTAATGTGTGAAAAATTGTATCTGTGTACATTCAAGTGCTGAGCATAATGTGTGAATAGAGCTTGGGAGGAGATTTCCCCTTGCCACTGCCGTGAATATTCATATCATAATATCCTGTGAAAGTGAGCTTAGAAAGCGACAACATAAGTTGCAATGTTTTGAAAAGAAAGGCTAGAACATAAGCTTCTCTCAAGAAATGGCAACTGCATTACCATAACAGACATAATTGTAAACCACCCAGAGATGTAAGTTTTGGGCTGCATAAAAATACGTTAAACAAACAAACAAATAAATGTGTCACGCTGCTGCTGATCCATCTCGCTCAGTATTGTCTGCACTGAATGGCATCTGCTCTTCAGGGTTACAGGCAAGATCTTCAGTATGATTCACACTGCACACTGAGGTCATGAGGAGAGGTCTGTCTCCGGATGCTGCTGCCAGCTCATCTGCTACTACGAATATTCATATACTGTACCACTCTTCAACCAACGTTCACAAAGTGGTTTATGTAGGAGAAAATAATAATACATAAATAAGATCGTCCCCTTTCCACCAAAAGACTCACAATCTAAAAACAAACATAAGGCAGATACCAGCGCCAGCTCCTGGAGGGATGCTATGCTGGGGTCTGGTTGCAACTTGGGACTGGGCCTTCTCTGTAGCTGCTCCTGGGCTCTGAAATGTGCTCCCTGCGGATATTAGAGGCTTAAGAGCTTTTGATTGATAGATGGATTGATTATGTGCCGTCAAGTCAGTGTCGACTCTTAGTGACCACATAGATGGATTCTCTCCAGGATGATCTGTCTTCCACTTGGCCTTGAAGGTCTCTGTCAGTGATGCATTCATTGCTGTCGGAATCGAGTCCATCCACCTTGCTTCTGGTCATCCTCTTCTTCTCTTTCCTTCCACTTTCCCCAGCATTATGGACTTCTCAAGGGAGCTGGGTTTTCGCATAATGGCTCTGAAGTACAAAGCCCTAAAAACATATCTTTTTAGCTGGGCCTTCAGTGAGTACTTAAATGATTTTAAACTGATTTTAATTTAATTTTGTTTTAAAATGAGTTATTTATTTTGTTTTAATCTGTTTTTATATTTGTGAACTGCCTAGAGCCATCTGGGTGAGGCGGTATACAAATCTAATAAATGCAAATAAATAAAATTAAATATGAGTCTTCTCCCAGCCCAGCCTGGTGGTGCCAGAGATTTGAACCTGGGACCTTCTGCACGCAAAGATTCCTTAGTAGTAGTAGGCTCTACTGTTAAGCTAATACCTGCACTCCACCCCCCAGCAGACAAAATGGTGATTTACCACCACAAAAGAGGAACTAGTTGGAGCACCAAAGCCATCAGAGCCTTTTTGCAGAAGCTTTGGAAGCAGCTGTGTGGGGAGTTCTGCCCAGGAGAAGGGAAGAATGGGGTGAAGGAATTTGCAGAGACCACTTTCTGATGTTGTTATCCTAGCCAGGGGAGGGTATGGTCTGCGTTTCTGTAATCACATGGCACAAACCTAGAATGCCTGTATGGGAATTCCTCAGGGATTCTCAAACTTGTGGTAGTCTTGTAGTAGCAAGCATGAATTGCCCCTTTGCTAAGCAGGGACCACCAGGGGCGGATTAAGCTATTTGTCACCCATAGGCGACCAGAGATTTGCCGCCCCAGCAAGGGTTCCCCTTTACAAGTAAAGGGCTTGAGAGGAGGGACCGAAATCTACCTTTAAAAAGTTTTCAGCCGGTTTTCGCGTGTGTGTGCGCAGAGGCCCCCAAGCCCGACCTGTCATTTGGAAGGTAGGTGGGCCTGTGGGAAGAGCTCTCGCCGCCATTGCCGCCACCATCTCATCACATGCACGTATGAAGACGGCCTGATGACCTGTCCTGATTTGGGCCCACTAGGAGCTCTCGACGCCTTCGCACAGTGGGGGTTTAAAATGTTTTCAAAGTAGATTTAACTTTCCCCTGCCCCCGTAAGTGCAAGCGCAATTAATGCATAGGCAAATCTGCCGCCCTAGGCAAGTGCCTACTTTGCCTATGCATTAATCCATCGCTGGGATCCACCCTGCTTTGCATTTGAATGGGAGACTACATGTGTGAGCACTGTAAGCTATTCCCCTTAGGGGATGGGGCCACTCTGGGAAGAGCCTCTAGGTTCCAAGTTCCCTCCCCGGCAGCATCTCCAAGATAGGGCTGAGAGAGAGTCCTCCTGCCTGCAACCTTGGAGAAGCCGCTGCCAGTCTGTGAAGACAATACTGAGCTAGATAGACCAGTGGTCTGACTTGGTATAAGGCAGCTTCCTATGTTCCTAGATGATAGACTTCAGTTCCCATCATACCCTGCCATAGTGGCAAAAGGGATGATGGCATCTGACTGTCCAGAGAAGCCTCCTCTCCCTTTCTTCCTCCCTGCTCCTCCTCCTTTGGGAAGCCCATGCCCCGAATCCACCATTTCACAACCCCTCTTTTTGTCTTCCTTCCCTCAGCGTCCCAAATGCTGATATTCATGGCCTACTTTGCTGTTGTTCTTGCACTCTACCTCGTCCCCCTCACAATCTACTCCCCTTGCATCATGGAGAGGAAGGACCTCGGGCCGAAGCCTGCAATTATTGGCCATCGTGGAGCACCAAAGGTACGTGTGCACCTAATCACTCTATTTCTGCCCTCTCTTCTCTAGGCTTGACTATCCTGAGCCTTGTTGACACCACCACGTGCTAGGTGTTGTGGCTTCATTTTTGTTATCTCAGAGTCCAGTTCAAAAATTCAAAGAAGCAGAGAGAGAAGTGGGAGGAACTGCAACCGCCGCTCCAGTTTTCTGATGGTTCCACTCCTGCCTGCCCCAGTGGAGTGGTTCAGTTAAGGGCAGACAGATGGATCTTCTCGCCTGTGTGCTGTCGGACAACTGAAGCATTGATATAGAAGAGTCTTCCCTTGCTTGCTTGCCTGCCTGTTTTTTTTAAAAAAAATGTTCTTGTACTGCTGTAGACTCCAATCTCCTAACTCAAGTGTATTTACTTTCTAGCCTCAATTATCTTAATGCTTTCTGCCCAAGGCATTCTGCTAAGAACGGCTAATTCTCACACTAATACTTGTTGATCTTTGGCTTAATGGGAACATATGCCCCGCGAAAGGAACTTGTTTTGGCAGCTGCTGCAGTGCGAGGAGAGGAGTCAACTGCCTAATTAACAATGTAAAGATATTTCATGCCACAGAGCAGAGGGTGTCTTTTGACTCCTGCCTGCTCCCCCAAAGGAAAGAAGGAAAGTGGAAAACAAATGTGGAAATGTGATGCTGGAATAAAAGAACCCACCATGGAATTCCAGATACTTTCCTAAGAGATGGAATTATGGGGGCCATATGTTTTTTGTATAGAGAGAGCAAAATAAGAGCTGGAAGACAGGAATAGTGGAGAGATCCTACAGCAGTGAAGTCCACTGTTTTTCAAGCGGGGGGCACTTTGGCAATACACCCTCAATGTGAGAGCCACAGTGCTGATCTCCGCACAGCCCTGTGTTTTTCTCAGTGCTGGGAAGGCTCTTTGACAGAGACAGAGTCCTCTCAAAAGCTCTCGGAGGAAAGTGCTGAGAAATGCCTACACTTCCCACACAGCACTCTGTGCACGCCTCCCAAGTTGGAGCAGGAGCTGAAGAGGACTCAGTTTCCCTTAAAGTGGGAGCCTCCATCGGCACTGGGCACAGCGTAGCGCTGCACTTAGGGCGGGGGGGGGGGCTGCCACTGGCCCCCAAACCTTACAACGAAGAACTTGGTCCTACAGTCTTCTGTTATGAAAGGGGGTGTGTGGTTCTTGGAATAAAAGGTAGTCTTATACAGAGTTGGACACCACGTTTGCTTGCAGATTCTACCAGTCTCTCTCACGGCCAATCAGAACAACCACGGGTAACACCCAGGATCTCGGGGAAAGTCCCCTCCCTGAGACCACAGAGAGCTACAGCAGGTTGGACGAGAAGCTGGGCTGGTTCCGATGAGATCCTGCCAGCCCATGCTATTAGAAAGGGGGTACACCAAGAGCATGGTGTAGTGGTTAGAGTGCTGGACTGGGACCGGGGAGACCCCAGTTCCAATCCCCATTCAGCCATAATGCTAGCTGGGTGACTCTGGGCCAGTCACGTCTCTCTCAGCCTCACCTACTTCACAGGGTTGTTGTGAAAGAGAAACTCCAGTATGTAGTACATCGCTCTGGGCTCCTTGGAGGAAGAGCGGGATATAAATGTAAGAATAATAATTATTATTATTTTACACAGTCAGACGGGTGTTATTGACTGGTTTGTTTGATCCAGACATCGAGTCCTTCCCAAGGACCTGGGATGCCAGAATTTTATTGTCAATGGTTATAGATACTGTCGCAGAATATAGGCTGTTCCCAGTAAAGCTGCTTTTTGTAACTGGCTGATGGTGATTTCTGTGGCCCCTATGGTGCTGAGGTGCTCTTCAAGGTCTTTTGGGACTGCACCCAGGGCGCCAATGACCACTGGGATTATTTGGGTCTTTTTCTGCCACAGCCTTTCAATTTCAATTTGTAGATCTTTGTATTTGGTGATTTTTTCTATTTCTTTTTCTTCTATTCTGCTATCCCCTGGTATTGCTATGTCGATTATTTTGACTTGTTTTTCTTTCTTCTCGACTACAGTGATATCTGCTGTATTGTGTGGCAGATGTTTGTCTGTTTGTGGTCGGAAGTCCCATAATATTTTTACGTCTTCATTTTCTTCAACGTTTTCAGTTTTATGGTCCCACCAATTTTTGGCTACAGGTAGCTTGTATTTTTTGCAGATGTTCCAGTGCATCATCCCTGCTACTTTGTCATGCCTTTGTTTGTAGTCAGTCTGTTCACACAACCAGGAGGCTTTACCGAGGGCTTCTACCTCGAATCTCCTACGGGAGAGAGTGTGTGCATTCACACACCAGCCAAACTTACCCCGAGGTGACTTCGAGATCCTTGGACCCACTCCACACACAACCCGGGCTTTGTGGTGTGAATTCTAGCTTATCTTGACATATTTCCGGGTTTTTAAAATGCTGGTTTTAAGTGACTTTTTCTGAAAACGCTAGAGCAAATAGGGAGAGGCACTGACATAGAATCATTAGCATGATAAGAGGGTTACTCTCTTTACAAATGCAGATGTAGCTCTTAAGGAAACTCTCCCGCCCTCCACTCCCCCCATTGGCTAGAAGGAAAACATGGAGGCATGCCATGTGAACTTGCATCAAAACAAAACCCGAGAGCAGAGGGGAGGGGCTGCTTCCCTCAATACCACGAGTATACTTCAAAGTGGCTTTGTTCAACATTTACCTCGCAGCATGAAGCGATGTGCGGATAACTCCCAGGAGGTGTGGTGCTAAAACTGTTCCTGAAGTGGCAGGAGAATTGCACAATATGCTCCTTTATAAAATGTGTATATATTTAAAGCAGAATATATAAAAATCCTCCCTGCACATAGATTATTAGCATACCAGGAAGGCAGCTAGAATAGAAGCCCTTTCCCCTGACACACTAGTTTCCTGTGTGCTGGGAGGTGTGTTGTGCTTCTTAGTATACATGGAACAGCAGTTCTCTTAGCTGTTCAACAATTAGAAAAATTCATGGCTATTTGGTGTGATGCTTTAATTGACCCTCCCTGTTGAGAGGCTGTCTATTTGTCTATATGCTGTAGAGCTGGGGACATACAATTAAGCATGGCAATCACCTTCATGCTCGGTTTGTGAGCTTCCCAGGTTGTTGAAAACAGAACACTGGACTTGATGGAGCATCAGTCTGCTACAGCAGAGTGACTGAGCATACGAACGCCCTGCTGGATCAGGCCCAAGGCCTTTCTAGTCCTGTTTCCCACAGTGGCCCACCAGCTGCCTCTGAGAAGCCCACAGGCAAGACATGAGGGCATGCCCTCTCTCTTGCTGTTGCTCCCCTGCAAGTGTTATTTAGAGGCCTTGAGGCTGGAGGTGGCCCATAGCCACCAGACTAGTAGCCATTGATGGACCTGTCCTCCATGAATTTGTCTAAGCCCCATTTAAAGCCATCCAAGCTAGTGGCCATCACCACATCCCGGGCAGAGAATTCCATTGCTTAATTATGTGCTGTGTGAAAAAGCACTTTCTTTTGTCTGCCCTGAATTTCTTGGCAATCAGTTTCATGGGGGAACCCCTGGTTCTGGTGTGGTGAGAGAGGGAGAAGAATCTCTCTGTGTCCACTTTCTCTACTCCATGCATAATTGTGTACAATCATATCTCCCCACAGTTGCCTCTTTTCCAAACTAACAAGACCCAGATGCTGTAGCCTTGCCTCCTAAGGAAGGTGCTCTAGGCCCTTGATCATCTTGGTTACCCTCTTCTGCACCTTCTCCAGTTCTACAGTGTCCTTGCTATGTCCTTGTGTTTGCTTTGTGCTGGTGTGCGCTACCTTAAATTGGCCCTGTGTTGCTGGTGTGAGAGCGGCCAAACAAACAAACCAAAGCCCTCGAAGCTCTTGCTACTAGTGTTATCTCTCTGAGGAATATGGTTTCCGGAGCTGAAATCAGCAGTACGCTGAAGGATGCTCTGTTGGACTGGCAGCAGGTCAAAGCGGGTCGGAAACTCCCCCGCAGTCCCTGAAATCCATAATTTAGCAGCTTGTTTAGGTCTTCCTTTTACACAATGCAAATCCCTTCCTTCCGGGTTTTTGAGGACACTTAAACCAAAGTGATCTTGCTCTCCAGGTTCTAAAGGCCCACTAATCCTTTCCTGCTTTGTGTGACATCCTCTTCATGAACTGACTTTCAAAGTGGCACTTCCCATCAGGTGACTTTTAAAGAGTGCATGCTTTCAAGCTGCATTCTCAGGGCAAATTTAAACACACCCTGCTTCTGTCACACTGTTGTTTGTTTTATTAACTTTTGGAACTTGGTGATGTGGTTGTTTTTGTTTGAAATGTCACTCTTGAAATGAATGTTCTAATGGCAGGAAAAATGAGATGGAAGGAATGTTATTCGGCGGTGGGGGGGGGCTTCCCCCCTCCCTGGGCATTGCCTGCAAATCATATTACATGCAGAGACTTGCCACAAGGTGTGGGGTTCTGATATTTGGGTACCTTGATGTTGTTGGATGCCCAGCATCTGGGGACTCAAGTTTGCGTAGATAGTTGGGAAAAGCTTGGTGTGCCATCTAATCCAGGGGTAGGTGGATTTTGAGTGCGCAGAATCTATTTCATGTTTTGCTTGAAGTCTTTGAGGTTCACCAACTGGAGCAGAATGCAAAAGAATTTTTTAAAAATTAGTGTCTTTCTTTCTTTCTTTCTTTCTTTCTTTCTTTCTTTCTTTCTTTCTTTCTTTCTTTCTTTCACAGCCTGTCAATGTTGTTAAACATGTTTGGAGAGCTGATGTTGGTATTTTAACCTCTTGGTCTATCATGTGGACTTTGCCGGCTTTGGCAGCTTGCTTTATGAATAAATGATGATATTTATACTCTGTGTTTCTTCTCTAGCTGGCACCAGAAAATACTTTGATGTCCTTCCAAAAGGCAGTGGAGCAGAAAGTCTATGGAGTGCAAGCAGATGTGGCGATAAGGCAAGAATTGTTCCTGTGTGTGAGGATTGCTTGCAGGTTTTCTCTTTTCCAACCTTTTTGGCACTTGACCACATGCCTGGTCCTAAGGCCCAAACTACATGTTGCATTAAAGTTCCATTATTGGCAATTCCCAGAAATATTTCTTCTACAGCCATGAGGATGGCACCATATCTTAGTGGTTGAGCATCTGCTTTGCATGCAGAAAGTCCCAGATTCCACTCTAGGTAGGCAGCATCTCCAGATAGGGCTGGGAAAGACTCCTGCCTGGAACCTTGGAGAGCTGCTGCCAGTCAGAGTAGAAAATATTGAGGTAGATGGACCATGATCTGGCTCAAAACAACTTCCTTAGATCCCTCAGCCCATTTTCCACAATAACCAACCAGACACGTCTAAGAAGTCCACAAGCATGGTTTGAAAAGCAGCACTGCTCTCTCACAGTTGTGCCTTAGCAACTGGAATCTAGAGTTATGTTGCTCCTGAACTTGGAGGCTCCATTTAGCCCCTGGGACTGCTGGCAGTCCTCTGCACCTGCATGGTTTTGTCAAATGCTTTTAAAAGCTGCTTTTAAACACTGATGACCACTAAGCCAGTGTTCATCACCATTTCTTCTGGGAGCAAATTCCATACATGAATTATGTTAATATAGCAAGATTCATGCGCTCAGCTTGTTTTTTGCCGGAACACAGTCTTAAGGCCCGGACTTTAGTCCATTCCTCTTCCCTAATGGATGCAGATTACACACCTATGGGGCTGGGGCCATAGTTCGGTGGTAGAGCATCTTCAGCTTTGCATGCACAAGGCCCTGAGTTCAATCCCTGGCAGCATTTCCAGGTAGGGCTGGGAAAGACCCCCTGCCTGCAACCCTGGGGCACCATTGCCAGCCAGTCTAGACAATTCTGAGCGGGATGGACCAAGGGTCTGACTTGGCATAAGGCAGCTCACTATGTTGGCATGGGATTTGTGTCCACGTGTATGATTTGGATTGGGACTGCCACTTGGAGGAGGTGTGTCTGACTCTTTTCCGCCAGCACTCTCCAATTGGTGGGTGTTGGCTTCTATAAAAAGTAGTAGATCTTGAACATGTGAAGTTTGCCCACCTCTGTTCTGAGCACCTGCTTTGCATGAAGAATATCCCAGATTCATGGTTGTACACTGCCCAGAGCTTTCAGATGGGGCGGTTTATAAATGTAATCAATAAATAATGAATAATAAATTGCCTGGCATTTCCAGCCTCAGGGGGTCTTAGGAGCAGGGCTGGCAAAGAAGACCTTGCCTGAGATCTCATCACTGTCCGTCAAAGCCGAGTTGCTACGGATACGAATGACGGATATTTGTATACCGCTTTTCCACAAAAGTCCCCAAAGTGGTTTACATAGATATAAATAGATAAGATGGCTCCTTGTCCCCAAAAGGCTCACAATCTTTTAAAAAAATAAAAAAATAAGAAAGACACCAGCAACAGCCACTGGAGGGATGCTGTGCTAGGGCTGGATAGGGCCAGTTGCTCTCCCCCTGCTAAATATAAGAGAATCACCACTTTAAAAAGGTGCCTCTTTGCTCAGTTAGCAGGTTATAGTTGATAGCACCGAGTTAGATGGGCCAATGGTCTGACTCAACAGAAGCTACCTTCATACTTCATAGTTAGCTATTTAGATGTGTGGATGCCTCCTTTCCACCAAAAACTAATCCTGGGGGCAACTCACAGATCAAAAGCTAAAAAACAATAACACCCATCAGAAAAAAACAAGAGAGCATAAAAATGGTACAGCAGCTAAACAGAACAAACAAACAATAAATGGGAGGCTTACAAAATAAGCAGCAGGAAGTAGGTCTGTCTGATCCCCCCCACAAAGGCTCAATGGAAAAATAATCGGTGCCTAAAAGGGAGAAGCAAGCAAGCGGGCATTTAAGCTATGACAAATCTGAGTTCAGTTCGAGTTCATCAGTATTTTCTTTATTATTAATAATAGTAATAGTAATAGTAATAATTCAGTTTCTATACCGCCCTTCCGAAAATGGCTCAGGGCGGGTTATACAGAGAAACAACTAATAAATAAGATGGATCCCTGTCCCCAAAGGGCTCACAATCTAAAAAGAAACACAAGATAGACACCAGCAACAGCCACTGGAGGTACTGTGCTGGGGGTGGTGAGTACCATCCAAGGGAACCAATGCTCACTGTGATTTTGGACAAAAGTCTACATCCCTAGAGGTAGAAAATAGACCATAGCATTGCAATTCTGCCAGTGTTCAGTATATTGTGCTTTTGTTGTCTAGCCAGGGATTCTCAGTGTTGGGTCCCCAGATGTTATTGGACTTCAGCTCCCATAAGCCCCAGCCAAAGGCCACTGTAGCTGGGAATTATGGGAGTTGAAGTCCAATAACATCTGGGGACCCAATGTTGAGAATCCCTGGTCTAGACCACCAAGCCCTGCAGTGGCCAAATTTGCAAGGCTCTTTTAAAAGCTTTTACACAAACACAAAACCCGCTATAAAATGTTGTCGATGTTGTCAAAGAAATGGAAATGACAGTGGGCAGGAATATGCTCCAAAGATTACTCCATGGAGGAGAGTACAATAATTGGTTCATTGCCCTAACCCCACCCCGACTCTAACCCTCTGTGCAAAAATGACTGCAATTTTATCCTAATTGTTTGGAGGCAGGGATGAAGAAGTGGTGATAACACACACAAAGCTGTAAGTGCCACAATGCTGTCCCCTCCCTTCCCTCTCTAGGTGGGTAGGCATTGCCAAAAGTCACTGTGAGCATTCGTCCCCAAGGTGGTACTGGTGGTCAAACAGCGCAGGCCTGTACTATTTGGCTCAGTTCCTGTTTGTATGTATGCGTGTATTTATTTATAACTTCTTTCTCTGGGGGGTTTACAGCAACAGAAAACGGATTAAAAATTGAAACCTTAAAACAATTTAAAACCACAGTCCAGTTAAAAAGCTTGGGTGCAAGAACGAGTCTTTAGAGATGTTGTAAAGCTCGTCAGAGATGGGGAAGCTCTTTTTTCAGCAGGGGGCACATTCCGGAGCCTTGGGGCAGCAACAGAGAAGGGCCCGTCATTGCACAGCCACAAGACGAGCCGTTGGCAACTGCAGGCAAATCTCTGCAGGTGACCTCAGTGAGTGGTGGGGCTCATGGCGAAGATGATGTTCTCTTAAATACCTACAGCCTGTGTTCCCCTCTAAGGTGCGTATGCACCAAATCCCAGCCCGCCCCCCCGCCCCCACACACCCCGTGCAGAAGATTTTGGTGGGCGTGCAGTCTCTGCTGCAACTGCCACACCCCGTTTGTCCTCCTCCCCGGCCAGGAAGATTGCTGAGCTTTCCCCAACTGGGTTGCCACCCCCCCCCCCGGCCTCTTCCTCCTCCAGTTCCAGCTGCGAGATCAGGAGGGAGGATGGGTGGAGGTGGCAACTCCCCCCCCACCCCACCCATGGCCTTGGCCTTGGCAGCCCAGAAGGAAACTGGAGCTGGGGGCCAGGGGGTGGGGACAGGAGGTGGCTCCTCCCCTCCCCCGCAGACAACCCCCCCAGCAAAAATTAGAGGGAACACTGCCTAGGGCCTAAGCTGTTTAGGGCTTTATAGGTTATGACCAGCACTTCGTATTTTGCCTGGAAACATAGTGGTAGCTGGTGTAGTTCCTTCAAATACAGGAGTGATGTGGTCTCTCCGAGATGACCCAGAGACCAACCTGGCTGCCGCATTCTGGACCAACTGCAATTTCTAGACTACATACAAGGGCAGCCCCACGTAGAGTACATTGCAGCAGTCAAGGTTTCCAGCAGATGTACCACTGTTCTGAGGTAGTTTATCTCAAGAAACGGACGCAGCTGGCATATCAGCCAAATCTGATAGAAAGCACCTCTGGCCACCGCCTCAACCTGAGATACCAGGGAGAAAACCCCAGATTGCATACCTGTTCCTTTTTGGAAAGTGTGCCGCTATCCAGACCTGGCAGATCAAAATTGTCTCCCGTGTTCTGACCCTGCACACGAAGTACCTCTGTTCTGTCTGGATTCAGTTTCAGTTTGTTATCCCTCATCCAGCCCATCACGGCCTCGAGGCAGGCACTTAGGGAGGTTATGCCTTCTCCTGATGATGTTAACACCCTGCACCAGATTTCCTGATGACCTTTTTCATCAGCTCCATGTAGATGTTTAAAAACTTTGGGGAGCCCTGCAGGACCCTTACAATAGCTCTTGTTTTGAAGAGCAGCAATCGACAAGTGATACCATATGCCTACCTGAGAGGTAGGGGTGGAAACACTGCAAAACAGTACCTCCCACCCGCAACCCCCTCAGATAGTGCAGGATTCCATGGTCGATGGTATTAAAAGCCGCCGAGAGATCCAAAAGGACCAACACACTCCCTCTGTCAATTCCCAGTTGGAGATCATCCATCAGGTCGACCAAGGCAGTCTCCACCCGATAGCCCACCCTAAAGCCAGTTTGAAATGGATCTAGATAATCAGTTTCCTCCAAGACTGCAAGTTTGATGCTAGCCATACTAACATACAGGCTGACACTGAACAGACTAACATCTAGACTAGTCTGGCATCCATGCTAATGCTGTGCTAGGTGAACCGACAAAGTTGTGCACACACAAGCAAGTTACAGAGCTGTGCAAAGTTGTGCAATGTCTCTTTGTGCTTGTGCAGCAAGGATAACAGTAAGGTGTAGGTGTTGCTCAAGTGTGACACTAGTCTGGAATGCAAACTCCTGGCTTAGTGGAAGTAGCTTTCCAAATATCCTTACGCTAGCATTACATCAGCCATGCTTGACTAACAAGCAGAAGGTTGCCGGTTCGAATCCCCGCTGGTACTATATCGGGCAGCAGCGATATCAGAAAGATTCTGAAAGGCATCATCTCAGACTATGAGGGAGGAGGCAATGGTAAACCCCTCCTGTACTCTACCAAAGAAAACCACAGAATTATGTGGGTGCCAGGAGTCGAAATCGACTTGACAACACACTTCACCTTTAGCATAACATCCTTGCATCAATGCAGCTTTAGTCTGGATGGCAGCCAGTAATTCTAAAAAGTGGCTCAGAAATCATTTCAGACACATTCAATGCAGAATGGGATCACACTCTTTTGCTTCCAGTGCAACATAATAAAATGCAGATGGTGGTGACTTGGTAACTTAAGAAAAAACATTGCATACTTCTCAAATGGTGTATTTTCTAATTGTGTTTTACAAGCAGGAAACTACACAGGCTTAAAAACAGGACAAATAAACAGTAGTGCAGTGGAAAACGGAATGAATGCCCAGTTCACTTAGGTTGAACCGATTCCCACTCTTTGTGTCTAGCAATCTGGTCCCAGTTCAGCTTCCAGTCAGCCAAGATATTTTAGCCAGGTTTAACTGCAGATCATTGAAAAACCTCCCTGACCTGGTTCTTGGATTTGGGTCCGGAGGAGTTCAGCAGAGGGAGCTACCAGCTACTGAGTTGGTCATTCTGGCTCAGTACTGTCTACTCTGGCTGGCAGTGGCTCTCCAGGGCTTCAGGAAGGAATTTTTCTCAGCCCTGACTAGAGATGCTGGCGATTGAACTGGGGAGCTTCAGCATGCAAACCAGTGAGCTATGGCCACATCCTCAGTCCTTCCTAACCAGCAAAGGGTGTGGCGCCATCTGCTTTGTTTGTCAAAATCTCCAGCTGTTAAATGACAATATATCCCATGACCTAGCACTGTAGCCCTGCTCAGTAATTATGTTGTACATATGTTGAGGTGTCTGTACACATGTACATGTGTTTGTGTGAATGACTCTACCTGCGTTCATTTTTTTTAAATGCACCTGGGTACAAACTCTCACCAGTGCAAGCACAGATAGGAAAGGAACTGCTGTACATGCCTTGAACATAATCTGTGAATGAGTAAGGCGAACGTGGCGGGTATAGCCAAGGGGTTCTGTATCTGCCATCTGTTTCCTTGTAAGTTAAAGGGAGACGCCTGTCCTTTTCTGTTCCACAGTTTCGATGGGGTGCCTTTCCTAATGCACGACCGGACGCTGCGCAGGACGACCAACGTGGAGGAAGTGTTTCCAGAGCTGGCCTACGAACACTCGTCCATGTTCAACTGGACAGACCTGGAGAGACTGAATGCTGGCGAGTGGTTCCTCCGGGTGTGTAAACAGATAGCGGAGATATCAAAGGTCCTGGGTCAGGAGTTCCAGACTCTAGATATGGCAGCAGGGCAGGCTTTCCCACCAGCCAGACTTTGAGAGAGGAACAGCTGCCTTCTACCCAGTCAGACCCTTGGTCCATCTAGCTTCGTATTGTCTACACAGACTGGCAGCGGCTTCTCCAAGGTTACAGGCAGGAATCTCTCTCAGCCCTATCTGGAGTTGCTGCCAGGGAGGGCACTTGGAACCTTCTGCATGTAGCAAATATGCAGATGCTCTTCCCAGAGCAACCCCATCCCTTAAGGGGAATATCTTCTGGTGCTCACACATGTCATCTCCCATTCAAATGCAAACCAGGGTGGACCCTGCTTAGCAAAGGGGACCATTCGTGCTTGCTACCACAAGACCAGCTCCCCTCCCATAACTCCCATTGCAAATGATGGTGGGATATGCAGAAAGGCCTCCCCAGATGAACCAGGAGGAGAAGGCAGTCTCATGTGGGAGGAGGCAGTCCTTACAGAGATCTTGGTCCTGTGCAGTTTCTTTTGTTTTGCATTTATATCCCACTCTTCTTCTGGGGAGCCCGGAGTGGTGCACATAGTTGTGTTAATCCCCACAACAACCCTGTGAGGTAGTCAGTTTAATGGCCTGAATGGGGATTGAACCTGGGACCCCCTGGTTCTAGTCCAACACTCTCGTCACTATATCATACCGGCTCCCATAATTAAATTAATAATTGAAATAAGCCCTAAACCTAACAATTTAGTTAAAGGCTTAATAGTGTGCTGCCTGCCCGTGAGTCTTTGGCCCCGCCAGATGCCGGGGGCCGGCTAGCCACACCCTTGCGTCTGACACCAGATACAGGGGCGTGGTCTCCCTCCCAAATGGGGCCGTGTGGCCCCATTGGGAAGGGAGATCGGCCCGCGCTGCATTGGGCAGTGCGGGCTGGAGCAACTCTCCCTGCCTAAAAGGCAGAGACAGCTGTTCTGGTAGCACTGCCAATGCAGCGCAGGCCAATCTCTCTCCCAAACGGGGCCGCATGGGAGATTGAGGGAGATCGATCAGCTCCACTGCATTGGCAGCGAGACCAGGAGTGGCTCTCCCTGCCTTTAAGGCAGAGAGAGTCACTCCAGCTGCGCTGCCAACACAGTGGCACAGGTATTTGGGGACCAAAATAACACCTCCCGCATCTGACATCAGAGGTGGGGCGCATGTCTGGGGTCACGCTCGTGGCCCCTGATTGGTGGCGGCCCGGGTTCTTTGGACCCGTTCGCCCGATGGTGGCTCCACCCCTGCTTCTCAGGGCCTCCATTTAGCTAGCGAAGGCTTGCTGTGTTCCAATGATCTCGGATATCATCCAGGAGTGTCCTTTCTCATGATGTGATCTGTCTGCTGCGCTCAAAGGCCAAAGGTCTCTTAATAGCTGCTGCATGTGTGCACATGTAAGAACAGTCCTGCTATATCAGGCCCAAGAAGGCCCCTCTAGTCCAGCATCCTGTTTCCCACAGTGGCCCACCAGATGCCTCAGGGGAGCCCACAGGCAAGAGCTGAGGGCATGCCTCCTCTCCTGCTGTTGCCACCCTGCAACTGGTATTGAGAGGCATCTTGCCTCTGAGGCTGGAGGTGGCCTTTAGCCACCAGACTAATCGCCATTGATAGGCCTTTCCTCCATGAATTTGTCTAGGCCCTGCATCCAAGCTAGTGGCCATGACCACATCCTGTGGCAGAGAATTCCATAGATTTGTGAAAAAGTACTTCCTTTTTGTTGGTCTAAATTTCCTGGCCATCAATTTCATGGGATGATCTGTTATTCTAGTGCTATGAGAGAGGGATAAAAATTTCTCTCCGTCCACTGATTGGAGTGTGCATCCAGTGTACGCACCCTCCCCACCGCCACGCCCCTCCCTCCCTCAGGAGATTGCGAACTAGAAACAGGCAAGTGCATCAACTGAGAGAGAAGAGCCTCCCTGTTTCCTTCTCCCTTTCAGTCCTGTCCCTTTGCTTAGGAGACCGGGGGCAGCTGAATGCCACAGCGGTACTGCAGGAAGTTTAATCCAGGAGAGGCTCTTGGAATTAATGAATCTCTCCAGTCTGTCTGCTGTGTCAGATAAGAAGCCTTTCGCCCACTCTGTGCAGCGTATTGAGGGCTGGCAGATTGGAATCAGTCTTAAAGTGGCATGTAGGCAGTGACCCAAAATGCAGCCAAAAGCCTGACCTTAGAAAGGTTCCTGCTCTGGTTGGAAAACAGATGGCAGGGTTTGGCTGCAGATCCTGTTCCCGGCAGCCCCCTTTGTGGAAAGAGCATGTCAAGAGCCGTTTGCGCTCCACCAACCTCCTGTGGCTGCCCTCCCGAAGCACAGAAGTTGGTATTTGGCACACAGTCCAACAGTCTGAGAATGTTGCCTTTGCATTTCTGAATCAAGTTCTAAATTACAAAGAGCAGATTCAAGGCTAGACCTCAGGACGGATTTCCTAACCAGAAAGGCTGTTTGCCAGTGGAACAGCCTGCCTCATGCAGTGGTGGGCTCCCCTTCACTGGAGGTCTTCAGACAGGGGCTGGATGGCCACCTGTCCGGGGTGCTGTAGCAGTTTCCTGCATCGAGGAGGGGGTTGGACTTGAAGACCTCCAAGGTCCCTTCCAGCTCTAAACTGCTTTTAAGCACTTTTAAGCATTTAGGCACTTCAGTGATTTTAAGCGTCCTTCAAGCTTCAGGGAGGAGTTTGAAAATTAATGCCGAGTGGAATCTCAGAAAGTAGGGGTGCTTGCAGGGATCGTGGAGCAGGGGCCTTTGGTATGCTGATGGCCACCAGTTTGGATGGCTTTAAAAGGGGCTTAGACCAATCCATGGAGGAAAGGTCTATCAACGGCTACTAGTCTGGTGGCTATAGGTCACCTCCAGCCTCAAAGGCAAGATGCCTCTAAATACCAGTTGCAGGGGAGTAAGAGCAGGAGAGAGGGCAGGCCCTCAGCTTTTGCCTGTGGGCTTCCCAGAGGCATCTGGTGGGCCACTGTGGGAAACAGGATGCTGGACCAGAAAGGCCTCGGGCCTGATCCGGCAGGGCTGTTCTTATGTTCTTAATCTGGATAGTTGTTCCCTGTAGCTTGTGGAAGCGGAACAGGTTCTGCCCACGTACACAGATACTGCCAATGTGTGTAAAGTATTTGGGTTTTAGAACTGTGGGCATCGATATTTGGGGCTTAGAACTTTTGACTTTTTCTTGGAGCAGGATGTAAATTCCTTCGACATTTTCTTAGTGATGAGTATACACGGCTCTCAGCACCAAGAGAGGAGAGCTGGCCTTGTGGTAGCAAGCATGACTTGTCCCCTTTGCTAAGCAGGGTCTGCCCTGGTTTGCATCTGAATGGGAGACTATATGTGTGAGCACTGTAAGGTATTTCCCTCAGGGGATAATGGGGCCACTCTGGGAAGAGCAGAAGGTTCCCAGTTCCCTCCCTGGCGGCATCTCCAAGGCAAGGCTGAGAGAGATTCCTGCCTGCAGCCTTGGAGAAGCCGCTGCCAGTCTGTGAAGACAATTCTGAGCTAAATAGACCAGTGGTCTGACTCAGTACAGGGCAGCTTCCTAGGTTCCAAGTCATAAGGGAAAGCCAGTGTAGTGTAGTGGTTACAGTGTTGGGCTAAGACTGTGAGCGCCCAGATTCAAATCCCTGCTCCGCTGTGAAGCTCATTGAGTGACCTTTTGCCGAGAGTGAATGACTGGTCCAGTTTCCCTCACAGGCTTGTTGTGAGGACAAAAGGAGTGAAGGAGAAGCGTGCATGCTGCCTTGAGTTCCCAGGAGTAAGGGTGGCATTAAAATGCAATGCAGATGAGACATGCGTGACTCACCACTGACTGAGGCATTAGTGGGAACGAAGGCTTTCCTGGTGGCAACACCCAGAAAGTGGAATTCCCTGCATCGAGTGATAAATATTCCCCCCCCGCTTCCTTGATAGTGCAATTTTTAAAGACTCTCTTTTGCATGGCAAGCATTTGGTTTGCCTTCTGTTAGACCATGAGTACCCAACCTTGGGTCCCCGGATGCTGTTGAACTACAACTCCCATCATCCTCAGCCACAGGGGCCAAGGCAGTGTAACAAAATTTGGGGACCCCAGGTTGAGATAAACCACATTTGCCTGCCTGCCTCCCTTACTGATGGGGCAAAGGAGTACCTTTTAAAGTGTTGGCACTCTTCTATTTAGCAGGAGGAGAGCAACAACCCCTATGCAACATCTCTACTGCTGATATCTCCTTTGCGTTTCCTTGTAGGTGGTGGGCCCCTTTGGAACACAGACTCATCTTTTCATTCTTTTTTTTTTACTATATAAACAACTTCAAGAACTTTCTTTGCTGAAAAGAAATATAAGTATTTAAAATATAATAACTTCTGCCTCCATCAGTGTGCCCTGTAAGAGGGAGTCCCAGATATTGTTAACTACAGCTCCCATCATCCCCAGTCTAAGGCCATTGCCGCTGGGGATGATGAGCATTGTAGTCGGCAACATCTGGGGATCTCTCTTACACTGATCCCGCTTGGTAAGAATTCATTGCACCCCAGAAGCTCCAGGTCAAGCCCAAATAGACTCACGGCTGGATGAGACCTGCGCAACTGGTGAACCACCAAACCAAACGTAGCCGCCCCATCCATCTTGCCTGTCAAGTGGCTGACAGCAGTGCCCACTACTGTGTGTGTGCAGTCCTAGGCAGGCAGCAAAAGCAGGGGCTTGATTGAGCAGCTGTAGGAAGGCAGGTTCGTGGAAGCTTCATGGATGGCGGGTTTTCCTATATGTTAGAGACAACCTTTCCCAAACATAAACTTAGCAGCACTGAAAACGACATGAACTGCATTTGCGTAACAGTTGACTTTGAATGTTGATACCTTTCACATTTCCCCCCTCAGTATGATCCCTTTTGGACAGTGGACTCCCTCTCTGCTTCTGACTATATGAAAGCTGCAAATCAATCGGTCTGTAAGCTGGCTGATATGCTGGAGGTCGTCAAGGACAATGCCACCCTCCTCTTGAACTTGCAAGACTTGCCCCCCGATCATCCCTACTCCAGCACTTTCATCAACATCACCCTGGAAACGGTCCTCGAGTCGGGCATCCCGCAGCAGGCTGTGAGTTCCACATCCCCTTCGCGGATAGATGCTGGGCAGTGCTGGGGAGGCCCCCCTGGGCTTGGCGAGTGGTCCAGGCGGTGTCTTTGATTGTTGTGACTTGCTCTTCCAAGACACAGCTGTTGGCCAAGTTGCATTACGAACCAGCAAGATGTGGGCTTCATCTGGATTAGGAACATGGGAAGTGGCCTTAAACCAAGTTGGACCATTGGTCCGTCTAACTCAGTATTGCATACACTGGGCATGCACAGCTCAGATGCCCCGGTGGGCCGGAAGCAACCAAAATAGGCCTTATCCCTGCTGGGTCAGTGGGGTACCTGAAATGCATGCCAGCCCCAACTAAATGCTCTCTCCTCTCCTCAAAGCGCTGTCACTTTCAAGCTGCAATCCTGGGCATCCTTACTTAGGAGTAAGCCTCACTGGGTGCACCGTGGGATGCATTTCTGAGTAAACATGCACAGGATGATGCTGTAAGGCAGTTTCCAGCTCCAATGATGCTGCAGGATGTTCCTACCTGGGGGCCAGTAAAAAGGTCCCCGCAGGCCAGATCCTTGGGGATTTTTTCACTGGCCCCCACGTAGAAACATCTTGTGGGCTACATCTGACCCCTGGGCCTTATGTTGTTCAGGCCTGGCTTACACTGGCTGGGAGCAGTTTTCCCAGGTTTCAAGCAGGAGTCTTTCCCAACCCTACCTGGAGATGCTGCCAGGGATTGAACCTGAGACCTTCTGCATGCAGATGCTCTTCAGCTATGGCTCCAATGGGGAATATCTTACAGCGCTCACATGTAGTCTCCCATCCAAATTCAAACCAAGGCAGATACTGCTCAGCAAAGGGGCCAGTTCATGCTTGCTGCCACAAGACCAGCTAGTTAAACCCAGGCCAGCTAGTTCTACAGCTCACAGGATTTAGCTTGCGAGAGGCGTGAAAAGAGGGAAGAGAGAGACAGACAGAGAGAGGAGAAAAGTGGAGGAAAGAGACATTCACCTAGGAGAGAGAGAGACAGATGAAAGAAGATATAAAGAGAGAGGGAGAGAAGCGGAGGTGAGAGAGAAAAGTGTGTGTGTGTGTGTGTGTGTGTGTGTGTGTGTGTGTGTGTGTGTGTACAGTATTGCAGGCTGGGAGAATGGGGCCCGGCTGATGCTTAGAGAGAGAGAATTAGCGGCAGCCCTGTAATGTAGTTCAGTGCAGATGTAGTGTGCTGAGACAGGTAAAGGTAAAGTGTGCCATCTAGTCAGTGTTGATTCCTGGCGCCCACAGAGCCCTGTGGTTTTCTTTGGGAGAATACAGGAGGGGTTGACCATTGCCTCCTCCCACGCAGTATGAGAGGATGCCTTTCAGCACCTTCCTATATTGCTGCTGCCCAGTAGAGGTGTTTCTCATAGTCTGTTTCCCCATAGTCTGGGAAACATACCAGCCAGCATTCGAACAAGCAACCTTCTGCTTGTTAGTCAAACATTTCCCCACTGCACCACTTAAGGTACAGTCCACCAAATGATTGCATTTAAAGGGGGGCGGGGTTCAAAAAATTTGTAGAGGTTCAATCTGCTCACTCATCTTGGTGCCTCTTGCTAATTCTTGGTGATTTTTAGGGACTTTTGTTGATTTTTAGCTATTTCTAATCTCCCTCCCCCCTTGATTTTGTAGTGCTTTTACGACCATGGTTCTCTGAACCCCCTAATTACCGTTGTTTCCTATTGCTGAATTTGCTAACCACGGGGTTTTGTGAGAACGTAACCAGTTATCCCTTGCAGTTGGCAAGGGATAACTGTACTTTATTGTGGAAATGGGGTAGCAATCAGTATTTCCTGTAATAGGGGTCCCCAGATGTTGTTGACTACAACTTCCATTATCCCCAGCTGCTGTGGTCTCTGGCTGGGGATTCTGGGAGTTGTAATCAACAACATTTAGGAATCCCTCTTTCAGGAAACACTGGTAACAGTAATAGGTGGAAATTATTTTTTTGTGTGGGAGTAGCTAAATGCTTGTGCTTCTCAGGAAACAGTTCTCAGGCTGCCAATTGTGCATATATTTAATATTATTTTCCGTAACCAGAGCACAGTGTACATGCATGATGCTTGATAAACCATCAAAGGGGAGGTCCCTGCCCTGAGGTGCTTGCAATCTATAAATCAATACAGGGAGCAAGCAAATTCTCCTGTCTCCTAGCAAAAATATGCAACTTGTCCCTAAAGTCAGGCATTGTACCAGAGGACTGGAAAGAAGCCAACGTAATACTGGTTTTCAAAAAGAGATCCTGGAAATTGATTGCCAGGAAATTTAGGACTGGCGAAAGGAAGTACTTTTTCACACAGCACATAAGTAAAATGTGGAATTTTCTGCCACAGGAGAAGGCAAAGGAAGGGGAGGAAGGTGTGGCAAGGAGGGAAGAAAATGTGATCATTTTAGTTGCACAGACTTAGGTTAAGTTATATTAGGCTACATAATCTCAGAACAGTTCTACTGGATCAGGCCCAAGGCCTATCTAGCCCAGCATCCTGTTTCCCATAGTGGCCCACCAGTTGCCTCTAGGAAACCCACAAGCAGGTGATGAAGGCATGCTCCCTCTCCTGCCATTGCTCTTTTGCAACTGATATTCAGACAGGAGAAATATGTTAGTTCCACATTTTTGCTAGGCTGTGGTAACTAGGAGTTGTTATGCATGCAACATTTAACAAAATGTGCACTTGTTCAAAATATTTTCAGTGCTTGCAGTCTAATAACATTGGCTGACATCCGGTTGCACTAGCGAGTTGTGCTGAATCTAGAGCCGATGCAAACATGTCTGCGTTTGCACAGCAAGGTGGACAACCTGTGGCACGTCTCATATGGTCTGCAAGGAGCTTTAGCCCAGTTCTGGAAACCCCAGTACCTTAATGCAGGTGCACAGTCTTCTTGCACTAATGCAACTGTGTCCGTTGCACTAGCACAAGCGTTTGTCCAGGTGCCGACCCCTGTGTTGGCACACTCTGCCTTTGAGAAACCTGTTTTGTTCCTTGAAAGAAGAATGCAGTCTTCATGGCTTGATGGCCGGGAAATCTAGGACTGGAAAAAAGCAAGTACTTTTTCCACACAGTGCATGATTAATCTATGGCATTCTCTGCCACAGGATGTGGTGATGGCCACCAGACTGGATGGCTTTAAAAGGGGCTTGGACAAATGCATGAAGGACAGGTCTATCAGTGGCTACTAGTCTGGTGGCTGTAGGCCACTTCCAGCCTCGGAGGCAAGATGCCTCTAAATACCAGTTGCAGGGGAGTTAACAGTAGGAGAGAGGGCCTGCCCTCAGCTCTTGCCTGCGGGCTTCTCAGAGGCATCTAGTGGGCCACTGTAGGAGACAGGATACTGGGCTAGATGGCCTTGGGCCTGATCCAGCCGGTCTAGAGTTGCTATGTCCCCTGGAAATTTGGGTTTCACCCGGATTTGAAGGATCTCACCCGTTTCCTTAGCCCACCCAGATTTGCCCTGATTTCAGCTTTCTTTCTTTTTTTAAGCTAAGCTCTAGCCCTTGTAGAAGCGGAGTTATGGAGCAAAGCGTGCAGCCACGGGTCTGCTCAAAACATATTTTCAAGCCAATTGACATAATATGCAAATTAGGCGCCCGGATTTGGAAAGCCAGAATATGGCAACTCTATGCAGGGCTGGTCTTATGCCATCCTCCATCCCAACCGTTGGGAAGCTGCTGGTGTTGGCTTTTTGAGAACGCCTCCCTGCTCTCATCCTAATGGCTGCTGTTCGTTTGTTTTTTGGTCCCTCCAGGTGATGTGGTTGCCCAACTCAGAGCGAGAGCTGGTCCAGGAGATGGCCCCTGGTTTCCAGCAGACCACTGGCATCAAGGCAGACGCACAGCACTTGAGGCAGAATGGCTTCCGGAAGCTGAACCTGCGGTACACCAAGGTCACCAGAGACGATATCAGGTTCTGCCCTTGGCTTTTGCTGCTGCAGATGTGACTCTCTCTGGCCGTCTTCTCATTAACGGCTGATGAGCTCATAAACCTGTTGCTAGATTCTGCCACTTCAGCCTGAAGGAGGAGGCTTGCATGACCCTCTCTCTCTCTCTCTCTCTCTCTCTCTCTCTCTCTCTCTCTCTCTCAAAAATATAAAAACTACCATCTCCATGCACCTTGAAAACCAGCATTTCAGGGAGAAGAGTCTAGAGTCTAGCTTTCTCCCTGATATGCCAGCTTCCCATGAGCAGGGAGTTCCTTTTAGAATTGAGAAGGAAGTGCTCAGCCAGGCGGTCCCTGCCTAAACTGAATTGGGAGGTAGAGAGAGGCAAGCTACAAACCCCAAGATCCTTGGTAAGAAGTGACATTTCTGAACATGCTCAGGAGAACTAACGAGACCCTTCCAGGCCTCTTCTAGTGTGCCCACCTCAAATGCATCTGGGGCAAGACTCTTCAAACTGTAGGAGTGGGGGTTGCATTCTGAACCTCTCAATGTAAAGTGTGCTGGCATCACTGGGGTGGGTAAGATTTCCAGTTGTTGGGCGTGGGCCTTGGTGCCCAGTGCACTGCCCTTAGAAACCAAGCAAACCAGAATAAAGTATGGAGCATAGTGAGAACAAAAAAGAAACCAGAATAAATTAGGCAGAATAAAATCAATTGTTCCAATTTGCATCTTTTATCTAGATTGCAGAATTCAATTTCCTTTGGTGCCAACAATTTCAGTTTTTAACTAGATTCAGCACAGTGCTAATTAATGAGTAGTACAGTTTGTAACAGGAATGTCTGATGACCAAAGACCAGCTTAGGCTATCCTATAGTTGGAAAGTACTGGGCAAAGGGGGGTGTGCGTGTGTGTTGGATCTTAGGTGTAATATCCTCTTTGGAGCACAGTTACACCTTCATATGCTCAACTCCAATCCAGGCCCTTCCCTTTGCCTGTTGAGCTGCTGCTGCTCCTCTTATCTCCTTCCCAGCTGCTGCGGTTACCATGGAGCCATGATGAGCTCCCAGTTCTCATTTTCATTTCAGCATCGACTTTGTGCACAACATCCAGCCCATTGATAACACTCTGTGACTCTGCTTTGCCTTCAGTTCCTGCTTTAATCCATGTTGTGTGTGTGTGTTGTACACGTTGAGGGTTTTGCTGTGGTGCTTCTTTAATGATGAGGAAATAGGCTGGATTGATTTTTGCATGTTGATTTGTAGGTCTTGTATCTTGTAGGTCTTGAATCTTGTAGGTCGAGGAGGCAGCCTGCCCTCCTTAGCCTTGTCAATGGGACCCCCCTCTTGTATGGACAGTGCATGGCCTCCTGGGCCACATTGCACTTGCATGTTTTTGTGCTGAGAAGCAGACATAAAATGCTACAGTGTTAGAGGTGGAAGGGACCTTGGAGGTCATCTAGTCCAACCCCCTGCGCTCAGTGCAGGAATCTGCTATCACTTCCCTGACAGATGCCTGTCCAGCCTCTGGTTGGAAACCTCTAGTCTAGAGAGTCAACCAGAGCCCAAAGCAGATGGTTCCACAGTTGAACAGCTCCTGCAATTAGGAAACTCTTCCAAATGTTTAGGCTGAATGTCACTGAACGTCCTAATGTCTAGTCTAGGAATACAGGAAAACCTCTGTTTCCATGGGGGCTCTGTTCCCCGCCATTGCTATGGATAAGGAAAATGTGAATACGGAGTAATTCGGGCAATGGCATTGCAGGGGTTTAGTTCCAGGAGGGCTGAGAATTGTGGGCAAAAACCGGGGGTGGTGGTGTTGTTGTGAAATAAAGTGCCCTACCATCATCTGTGGGCCTCTAGCATTCCAGCGATGCCCCCCTCAAACTGCCAAAATCTGAGGGGGGTGCCCCCAACATTACGAGTTTGGGAGCTTTTTTTTTTGGTTGAAAGAGCCAGAAAATGACTCCTAGTCACAACATGGCAGGTGGAAATGACCTCAGAGGTTGTTTCTGCCCACCCCCAGCCTGCAGATACATGGAAATCAACCCCGATTTCTTTCACGTATGCCGAGGTTGGTGCCAGTTACCCGGCCGCTGAGTGTTGGGTCCGTGAATGCCGAGGGTTGCCTGTATGGGAGCATCGGAAGCTGTCTAACTCCAGTCAGTCCATCTCACTCAGTATGGTCTGCCCTGGTTCTCTGGAGCGGCTCTCTGGCGTTTCAGGCAGGAGTCTTTCCCAGCTGTGTCTGGAGATGTGGCCAGGGATTGAATCTGGAACCTGCTGAATGCAAAGTACTTGCTCTTCCCCTAAGAGATAACACTCTCAGACCCCATGGAGCAGCATTGATTAACGTCCTCCATAAAATGAAGGGCCCAGTCCGATGAAGCTCATAGTCCTTCTAGGCCAATGAAATGGAAACTCATCATGAGGCAAAACTGTTCCTAGACTGCGCTACTTCAGATGGAGCCTCCAGGTTCAGGAGCAGTATAGCTCGGAGTACCAAATGCTCGGACCAAACAAGAGGGGGGATGGTGGTCACAATGACTACAACAATTATTTATATACCGCTTTTCAACCGAAGTTCCCAAAGCGGCTTATGCAGAAATAAATAAATAGGCTCCCTGTCCCCAAGGGGCTCACAATAAAAAAGAAAAGAAAAGAAACATCAGATAGAGACCAGCAGCATCCACTGGGGGGGGGGGTTGCTGTGTTGGGGACAGATAGGGCCAGTTGCTCTCCCCCTGCTCAATAAACAGAATCGCCACTTTTGAAAGGTGCCTCTTTGCTCGGTGAGGACAACATCTGGGAATCCCTCTTACGGGGAACACTGCTTGGAGCCCCTTCCCCTTGAGAGCCCCTTCCCCTGGATCAGAGGCGGTCCTTTCACGAGGTGAGGCGAGGCAGACGCCTCAGGCGGCAGAGAACTGTGACTCCAGCAGGACAGTCCCCTGCGTCCGAGCAGCTCTTGGGGACTGATCTGACCCTTGCAAGCTTTGTGAGGAGTGCCTCTCCGTGCGAGAAGTACCAGGAGAGCGGAGGAGGCTGCTGGCATGCTGCCCTGCTCCTCCCCGCCCTCCGTGGCACTTTTGAAGCTTGCAAGGCTCTGTTCGGAGCGGGGGCTGCCCAAGGATGCCTGCATCAGTGGCCTCAAGATCTAGGGCACCTAGGAGGGAAGGCGGGTGTGTCTGAGGCTTTGTAGAGAACAAAGATGACTGAGGGGAGATGTGGCAGAGATTTATGAAATAATCCGTGGTGTGGGGAAAGTGGATAGAGAACATTTTTCTTTCTCCCCCTCCCTCCCTCCCCCCGCCCGCCCTCTCCTGCCCGCATTGTACTGGAATACAGGGTCATCCAGAGGAATAGTTGGGTAGCAGATTTGGGAGAGAGAAAAGAAAAGGCTTCTTCGTACCATGCGTCATTAAGCTGCTCAATTCGCCACCATGAGCAAGAAGCCGCTGTGGCTGTGGATGATGGGAGCTGTAGTCCAACAGGGGTGGGTGGGAGTTGTAGTCCAGCAACATCTGGGGACCCAAGGTTGGAAACCCCTTGACCGAGATGGCCTTAAAAGGGGTTGATTCAGGGAGGCTACGTGGAACCTCCCAGGTGCAGACACTTCGATACCAGTTTGTCGGGGCGGGGAGGGCTACTGCCCCCCACGCCCTGCCTGTGGGCTTCCTGGAGGTATCCGATTGGCCGTCGTTTGAAAGTGGCTGCTGAACGAGATGGGCAGATGGGGCAGGGCTGCTCTTTGTCCTTCAAAGCCATTCTTTCTTCCGTCCTCCTGCATCCCTCTTCTTAAGACCCGTCTTTCTCTCCACTCTCCGCAGGGACTATGCAGCAGCAAACCTGAGCGTCAATCTCTACGTTGTGAACGAGCCCTGGCTGTACTCTGTCCTGTGGTGTGCCGGCGTCCAGTCCGTCACCTCTGACAACTCAGCCGTCCTCAGCAGGCTGGCCTCCCCCAGCTGGCTGATGGTAAGCAGGCTTTCCTTTTTCCTATTCCCAAGACTCAGGGCGAACTTACACATGTCCATTCAGGCAGGGGTCTCCAAGCTTGGGCTCCCAGAAGCTGGATTCCATCTCTAATCATCATTTTTGGCTGTTGTGGCTGGGAATGATCGCCGTTGTATTCCAACAATATCTGGAGACCAAAGGTTGGAAAACCCTGACTTATGTAATCCTCCCAGTAACCCTGCAAGGTAGGCTTTTCTGGTGAAGTAGCTGGCTATCCAGCATGAAACTGTAGCATTTGGAAGATCTCTGATCCATTTAAAAAGCAAAGCATGCATCTGGGAAGAGCCTAAGGAACTGAATTGAGTCCCATTAAAGGACTGAAAACCTATCCAGCGATCTCATGGGGTGATCTGTTAATGCAGCCAAGTGCAAAATACTGTCTTGGGGCAGGAAGGGGACATGCCCTTGATATTAAGGAGCAGTGTGCTTCTGAGCACGTTCCCGGGAGGCTGTTTCCCATATCATGGTTAAGCCCACAGTCCTTTCACGCAGAAATCCAGTACTGATTTGTTGTGGGGTTACTAGATCTCCCAGTAGGTCCTGATCCACCTTTTGCCTGCCCCTGATGGAGACAAGCTCATCTGGCAGCTGCATCTTTTATTCCCACAGTTCAGCGGATCTGAGCACCATCTAGCGGTTGCTAAAGCATTTGCTCCTAATCCGCATACAGAGTTCTGGGGGCTCTAATCTGGTCTCATTGTTTCAGTGGATTAATAAAGAAAGCTTCTAGATTTATTTTGAGGGCCTGGGGGTTGCCGGTTCAAATCTTCGCTGGTACTATGGCAGCGATTCAGGAAGATGCTGAAAGGCATCATCTCATACTGCGCGGGAGGAGGCCATGGTCAACCCCTCCTGTATTCTACCAAAGAAAACCACAGGGCTCTGTGGGCGCCAGGAGTCGAAATCGACTTGAAAGCACCTTTACCTTTTAGAGAGAGTGGACAGAGAGAAATTTGTCTCCCTCTCACAGCACTAGAACCAGGGGTCACCCCATGAAACTGAAGGTTAGGAAATGTAGGAAGTACTAATTTTACTAAAAAGTACTAAACTGAAAGGAAGTACTTTTTCACACAGTGCATAATTAATCTATGGAATTCTCTGCCACTAGCTTGGATGGCTTTAACAACAAATTCACAGAGGACAGGTGGTTTCTAGTCTGGTGGCTCTAGGCCACCTCCAGCCTCAGAGGCAGGATGCCCTTAAATACCAGTTGCAGGGGAGCAACAGCAGGAGAGAGAGCATGCCCTCTCCTCTTGCCTGTGGGCTTCCCAGAGGCATCCGGTGGGCCACTGTGTGAAACAGGATGCTGGAATGAGATCTTGGGCCTGATACAGCAGAGCTGCTGTTATGAAGACCAGTTTTATTTAGTAAAGTTGTGAATTTTGAGGATGAAAAACGATACAATTCGAGTTGTCTTTCCCCCTCTTATAATGGGTGGTATCTTTTGTTACCATTCAAGTTACCTTGCCCTTCTTCCAGGATTTACACAAATGCCTGTGCTGAAGCATTGACAATATGCAAATGTATTTAAAGTGAATTCAGTGGTTTTCACACTGTACCTTGAGGAATCCTGAGATTGGTCAGAAAATTCATCAGAAATTTATCATTGAGGATATCAGTAATGGTGGAAAAACTTGCCTACAATTCAGCCTCCCTATCACTTGCTGATGTTCCCCTAAAATGTGTAGGTGTAGGAGGCATTGGCTATGTTGTTCACACTCTCAGACCCCATGGAACAGCAATGAGGTCCTACCTACCTAGTCAGCGCCCAGCATGGATTGACTATATGTCCCAAGACACTTCAAAATAGTTCTGAAACGTCTAGAGTCCCATTACAGATGTGTAAAGAAAGGGTTCCAAGAATGCAGACTGTTGATTCGGGGGAAGTCCTGAATTAATTAACTAAATGCTAACGGTGTTAAATCATTGATAATATTAAATCACTGGACAGCCTTAGAGTCTTGCTTTCTTCAAACATGTATGTCCTGTTTTATGTACAAAATCAAGGTAGCTTGAGGGTGTAGAAATAACCATAAAAGTAGCAGTACCTCAAAAATGCTTAGAACAAGGGCCTCTACAGATAAATTACTACATATCCAACCTCTGGGAGCCTTGGTGAAGTAGAAAAGCTTTGCCCAGCTTTTGGAAGGGCTGCAGGATCACGCCTAGGCAACATGTTCCATAATTTGGGGGCCGCTCCTAAGAAGGCCCTGAAGTGTGGGATGGCTTCCTGAGGAAAGACGAGCAACTTACTGCCCAGTCTCCACGACTCTGCCTTCTGAAATGAAGGGCAGGGATCTTGGAATATAGGTTCACCACACAGGTGAAGTAGCTGACTATCCAGCATGAAACTGTAGTGTCTGAAGGATCTCTGATCCATTTAAAAAGCAAAGCGTGCATCTGGGCTTTGTGGCTGCAGATAGGTTTCAAATGTGTGGCCTTTGCTGACAGCCATGAGTGAAGTTTCGCCAGAGGTGAAGAAGGCTCCTTGCTCTCCCTGATGCATGCATGGAAAGCAGATTGGTCCTGTTCCTTTCTCCAGGTGTTCCGACTGAATTTCAATCTTGATATTATGTTTGAGGCTTGCAGTCCCTCCCGAAGGATGGACGAGGATGCAGAATCTTCCCCCACCCCATTTCAAGAGTAAAACTGTCTCCCTTATGGTTTCGGTTAGCAGATCTTAGTATGTACCTTCAGTATCTCACCCTTTCATGGAAATAGGGGGAGACACTTAACAATCAGTATAACAATCAATCATTTTGCAATCAGTACAAATGAGCAGGATCGATACAATTAGGGCAGGCCGTGGAGCAAAATTGCCCATTGCCCAAACTCCTTTGCCTAATTTATGCTGATTCCAGAGTTTCAAAACTGTGCGTGTGGAGGGGAGGGGTGGGGTGAACAAAGTTGGGGCACAGATACTGAGCCTGAAAAATCTAGATTTTCTCATGTTTTGAAAGAGATACAACCCCTCTTAAGTTCATCCTAACCCAAGAACACGTGGGAATTCTTGTCTTTTTATCTTTCAGACTCCAGACGAGTACTATCTAATCTGGATAGCTGCTGACATCGTTTCATGTTTCATAATTGTAGGAGTTTTTATATTCCAGAAGTAAGTAGCATTGCTGCAGATTAGCTGTCATGTAATGTTGTGGTTCACCTCAAATTCTTTCTGGATCAGGGGATCGTCTGCAAGGGTCAGGGGATCAGGGGATCCTCTCAATATCCCTTTACGAGGAGGTCCAATACAGCATGACAGGAGCCATGTGGCTCTCTCCCAAGCCACTCTGGTATCATAATACAGAGAAATCAAGTAGACAGTGTCGGATTGCAAGTAAAGAACTGCACAAAAGTCAGAGATCGGATTGGGGATAGTGCTGTGATTCCGTTCCACCCATGTGGTTTTTCTATGTTCATATGCTACCAGAATGGCTTAGAAAGAAACCACAGGGAATCAGCAACCGTGTTGCACCTGTCACGTGACTTGCATGAGTTGACACAAAATGCAGGGAGGTGTGTGGTATATATTGCTTCTAAAATGGCTGTGGCGTCAGGGGGAACCTTGTAGGAGGACACCCCTTGCTTAAAAATGCTCTCGTTTCAGAATCTCCCTATATGTGGAACGCTAACATATCAGGAAGATTTCTTAGGGTTGGTTCAGATGCCACATGGACATCTTGGTTAGAGCTGGTCTCTGCACTCCCCACTGCCAACTCTGTGTGAACTTTTCCTTCCTATTTAGGGTCTGTCTTTGACAGTAATAAAAGTCGATTGACTATCTAGGTTAAAATAAGCTGAGATTGGCCGTGTTGTCTGAATCCACCAATCTCTGCTTATTCTAACATACTTGCTTCAAATAATCTGAGATCTGTAACTCCCTTCAAACACTGGGGACAGATTTCAGGTTATTGGAAGCAAGTAGATTGGTGGGCCAAGATTGGTGGGCCCAGACAACATGATCAATCTCAGCTTATTTTAACCTATGCTCTGTTGGGGACAGAGGAGGGAACAAATGTTCCCAAAACATCTAGTCAAGCCTGGCTCTAACTGAGGTTCTGCGTGACATCTGAACCAGCCTTTTTTCTGGTCTTTCTTCTTGATATGTCCATTTTTCTGTGTGCAGGGATCATTTTCCATGAGAAGGATTTCAAGTTATTCCCCCCACCTCCGCAGCCCACCCCACTTACATTGTGAGGTGGTACACAGCTGAAGGAGCTATACCATGTACCTCTCTGGATATTTGAATTGACTTTGGGATGATTCCTTGTGGGAAGGGGTGCCGGAAATTGAGGTCATGCCCAAGGCCCTCTTAGTGAGTCTAAAGAGGAGTAGGGGCTATGGGGAATTAGCAGATAACAAATGATACAGGAGTAGTCAAGGGGATGCTTGTTTCTAGAGGCCAAGGCTATCCTCTGCAATTGTTTCTAAGTCCTGGGAAGTCACCGTAATCTTCACCCCATTCCTGGAAAAGTCAACATTTTGTAGTCCAGTTTGTACCTCAGTTAAGCAGAGATATTGCCAGGAACGAAAGAACTTAGAGCAGAGCAAATACAGATGAAACAAGGCAAGGGTTCTCAAGCTTGGATCCCCAGCTATTGTACTACAACTCCCATCATCCCCTGCCACCGTGGCAGATGATAGGAGCTGTAGTCCACCATCATCTGGGGACCTAAGCTTGAGAACACTTGGCCTAGAGAAAAGAACAAGTAGGCTGGAAATTGGTGCAGAGAGTTGAAGTATTTAAAACGGACGTCTGAAAGAAGTGAGAGCAACATTTGTCCAGCCTCCCCAGCAGGAGTGGGAAAGAAAGTACCAGTTGGCCAGATCCAAGTTAAATATGAGGAAGCATTTGAGAACCGTCTGTTGGCACTGAGGTTCCCCACTTTGGGTCCCCAGATGATGGTGGACGACCACTTCCATCATCCCCTTTGGCTGGGGATGATGGGAGTTGTAGTCCAACAACATCTGGGGACTCCGGGCTGGAAACCTCTGTGTGGACAGGATGACTTGCCTAGTGAGGTTGGGAATCTCCTCCCAGGCACCTTTTTAAAGAAAAATTTGGACAGGTGACATCAGCTTAGGAGACCTCAGGTCTAGGATGTGGCAGATGGTTTGAACTTAGAAGGGAATAGCACAGTAGACAAGAGGAGGGGAGCGCCTGCCACCTCCCAAGCTGGTTTCCTTCTTTGTCTTCCACAACAACGGTTAAATGCCGTCCTTCTATTCCGCATTAGCCTTGCTACTGGGGGAGGAATAATTGACTCCGGTGACTTCCACGGGGTCCCTTTTTGCCCCCTGGCTGGGTATTTTCTTACTGCTCTGACATTTGTTGCATGTTCCTCCTTTCTCTCTCTCTTTCTCTCTTTCTCTCTCTCTCTCTGCTGCTGCATTTTGGCATCTTTACAGCTATCACATAATCAGGTAATTTCTGATGCCTCCTTCCTCATCCCATCTTTCGTCTTTTTGTTTTGTTTGTTTGTCCGTTTGTTTCCTTTCCTTGAAGGCCTTGCTGCAAATCTGGGCTCAAGCAGGACCATTCTTCCTGAAGGCGATGGATAAAAATCCACTAAAAAGTTAAGAGAAAAGCCGTGCATCTGACAGGCTTTTCTGGTGGCCGGGGAGCTGAGAGCTAGAGGCACAGGGGAGCTCCGAATGCAGAATCCAAGCATCCCTGAGAGCAGGGATTCTCAACGTTGGGTCCCCAGATGTTATTGGACTTCAGCTCCCATAATCCCCAACCAAAGGCCACTGGGGCTGGGGATTATGGGAGTTGAAGTCCAATAACATCTGGGGAACCCAAGGTTGAGAACCCCTGCCTTAGAGCGGTGGTTCCCAAACTGTGTGCCAGAGAACCTGAGCCTGCCGTGACAGAACTGATAGTGTGCTGTGAGAAATTAACGAACTAAAGGCTTCAGGGAGCCTATAGCACCAACCCTTGAAGGCGTTTGCCTGCTGCCTCCTTCTTCCGGCATAAGAGTGACGGATGCACCCAGACAGTGCTGTAGTTCTTCAAGGCACACTTGGGGCCCTCTTGTTCTGCAGAGTTTGGGAGGGCATCATTGATCTAGAGCAGGGGTTCTCAGCCTGGGGTCCCCAGGGGGTGCTGGACCACAACTCCCATCATCCTCAACCACAGTGGCCTTGTCGCCCAGCCTCTCTTTGCCAAGCAACCATCCCATCGACCGCGGCTGTCCCAAGACCGCTTCCTGCTTCCCCTTTCTTCCTTGAGCCAAGCCGCACTGCATCTGTCCACCCTTGCTCCCAAAGTGGAGGCACCATGTCTTCAGGTGGCTTGTACCAAGCATGGATGGAGAGCCATGCATAGAAAGCTGCCTCCTACAAAGCCAGACCCCTGGTCCCTCTAGTTCCCTCTTGTCTGCCTTGGCTGGCAGCCTCTCCTCAGAGTGGCAGGCAGGGGGCTTTCCCAGCGCGGCCCCAAGATGCTGCCAGGGCTTGAACCTGGGACCTTCTGCAGGCAAAGCGGATGCCCTTCCATTGAGCCATGGGCCCCTCCCCTCTCTCATCACTCATCACTCCTCCAGCCTCCCAAGCCGCAGGTCCTGTCCCTGTGGCTTGACTCAACCCATGGCTTGCCCAATCATTGCCCTGCCCCTGTGGCTTGACTCAACCCATGGCTTGCCCAATCATGGCTTGCTCAGCCCATGGCTTGCCCAATCATCTTCCCAGCCATGGGTTTGGTCTTCCTGTAACCCATGGTCTAAGGGCACATGATCCAGCCCCTTTGCTGGAGCCAAGTAGGTCTTGCTGTGGTCAGTGCCTGGATGGGAGACCCATGTATGCTCCCTTTGGGGACGGTGCTGTAGCTCGGTTATAGAGCATCTGCTTTGCATGCAGACGGTCCCCGTTTCAGTCCTTTACACAGCTCCTCTAGGTAGAGCTGGGGAAGATTCTGGCCTGAAACCTTGGAGGGCTGCTGCCAGTCTGCGTAGACAAGAGTGAGCTAGGTAGACCAATGTGGTCTGACTCCGTAGAAGGCAGCAACCTATGTTCTGTGCTCCTATGAATGCACCTCTGTGCCCCGAGTCCTCACTAGGGTGCAAGTCGACCCATTCAGAAAGCCTGCTCAGCTTGGACATCAACTTGAACATGGGCCACAGTAATCAGCATGGAACTTCTGAGCTTTCCAGGTTTTTCTCTGCAACCTCAGGCCAGAACTGTTACTGAAGGGAGTCTGCCTAAGCACTGGAACCGATTTTCTTCCATAAATTGGCTGCTAAGTCGCTCTTTCCCTTCTAGGAAACCCTTGAAATAGAAAGCCATTCCCTTTTTGCAGTGAAGTCTTGATTTCTTGGGTTGTTTTTTCAACCAAACGTCCCATGTGTAACTTTCTTCATACATTAACTTCAGCTACGTTTGATTGTGTTACTAAAAACCATCCTGGTCAGTCTGTCTCTGCCTCTCCCTTAAAGCAACAAAAACCTTTCTTTGAGCACCAATCTTTTCTAACTGTGAAAGAACTGAAGCAGCCCTAAGAATTCCTCAGACATGAGGCAAGAGCTCACACCAATTGGCATGATTCTTCTTCTGTCTCTATATTTAGGAAAAAGTCCCATTAACTTTATTGGAATGTATTTCTTGTATGATTCAGGTTTACAGCTGCCATCCAAGCCTAAAGTATTGTCAATACTTTAAAACACACCAATGTCTTTATCATATAGTCCAGATCCAAGTTTCCCATTACACCCCTGCACTTAAAGGTTCCTTGCTTGTAGTAATCTAGCAGCTCAGGGCTAGAACTATGCTAAACTTTATCTCTGAAATTCTAGTTTCCTACATATGTGGAGGTTTGTCACATGAAAGACAGCACTTCCTCCAGGGGTACAGTGTAAAATTGTGCTGCCTCATTCTGCACAATACAGGAATTTTCAGTTAGGGTCTCCAGAACCTGCACTACAACTCCCATCAGCCTTCAGCCATTGTGGCTGGGGATGATGTGAATTGTAGTCCAACAGCATCTGGGACTCAAGTACGAGAACCCCTGGCATAATGTACAGGTTGGCCTTTGAGCGCCATAGAATCACAGAACCTGGCTTTTTCAGCCAAAGATGGATTTGCATAACTGTACTAGACCTGCTTTTCTCCCACCACAAGGCAACGGTGCTATCCATATGCATGCCAGGAGGATGAGAGAACAAGCACCCATTTGGACTAAGGGCTAGCAACGTATCAAAAAAGAATTAAAACTTTACACATTAAAAGATAGAAATTGCTGCTCTGAAAGCAATACAGCAAATCAGCAGCACAGTCAGAACATCTCCACACAGGCTGCTCCCCAGAACAAAGAACAAAGTGATCTGTCCTCTCCATTTGTGTGCCAGAGGATTCTCGCCCATAAAGATGTACATGCTTTGCTGGGCATGTGTGGAGTGGGCGTGCGAGGGAGGTCTGTTTGCCCTGGCAACGTGCCTTTTATTTGCGCATCTGGATGGGCTCCCATTCACAGGTTTGGCCCATGGTCAGAGGGCATGTGGAGTTATCTTCCAAGGTTGGTGCGTTCAGTCCACCGACCAACCAACGATCAGTCAACTCCATTTCTTTATGGACTTCTAATCACTGCCCAGCCCATGGTGTGGACACCAGTTCACTCACTTAAAAGATGGGAAGTGGGTTGGTGGTGCACGTATCACCTTCTGCAGGGGGCTGGGGGACGATTTCAGATTTTTTTATTTAGTGCAAGTTCTCCTAAAAACCCCAGAATTCTAGAACCAAGTAGAGCCAACCCTTCAGCACATTTTTGATTTTATTAAATGACTGCCAGGAATGCTGACAAAAAAAAAAGAATGGGTGCTCCGCTGCAGAGGTAGGCAAGATGCTGTTCTCCAGATGTTGATGGACTACAATTCCCATCACCCCCAGCTGTCATACATTGCATCTGGGAGTGATGGGCCTGGTCGTTCAGGTCCCTACCCCTGCTCTAGTGATGCAACTCTGAATTAAAATAAAATCCCTTCAAGGGGCTTCACGTTGCATTTTGCAGGCTTCATGCCGTCTGCTTTTCCAAAGCAGGAGCTCCTTCTGAATTGGAAGAAATGTAAAACTGCTTTCCAGATCATGGCATGGTTGTGTGTGTGTGTGTGTGTGTGTGTGTGTGTGTGCGCGTGCATGCGCGCACGCACACACACACACACATACACTCACAGAGTTCTCAGTGTGCACTTGGAGAGAGACAAATGATTGCAGCTTCCTAACACACACATACCTTGTGTGCACACAGCAAGATTTGTCTACACGTCTTGTACACATATCATGCATGCACATTTTTCACTCCCCACCCACTCCACCTGGAATGGGTTTCTGTGACGCAAAGGCGTAAAGAGTGTGAAGCGCTTCTTGGCCTTCACGCCTGTGCTCAGTGGCACTGTTCGCACGGCCGGGAGAGGGACCAGAGCTTCAGCTAACTCCACCCGCCTTCTTCTCTCGCCTCATCCAGGCTGCCGCTGCACACGCCTGTGCTTGACCAGCTCTGTGTGTGTTGTCATCACCCCCTCTCTCTTTCCTACCCTCTTAACAAAGGGCAAGTCTTCTGGACTTTACTGTGGGTGTCCTATGCAAAACCGTGGTGGGAAACCTGAGCCATTTGTGTGCCGTGAGAATTCCTTGTGGCAGGATGCAGTGTGCGTGTGTGTGTGTGTGTGTGTGTGTGTGTGTGTGTGTGTGTGTGTGTACGTACTTTGGACCTACACCTACAAGAAGGACCACACATCTGGCTCTTGCTAGGTTTGGTAGGAGCTGGGCATGTATTGCGCCCGCCCGGGGATCAAACTAGGTGTGGGCGTGGCAAGGCCCAGCTTGGGTCTTCACAAATCCCATATAAAGCAGAGGGTGGGGGGATTGAAAGGGCCCTCTGAGGAGTTGCAAGGGGAGCATTGAAGCACCTCTGTTTCCCAGCCCTGAGCCACGGTGCCTCCAATGCTTTTCTCCTGGTGTGTATTACTTCCAGTTTTGAACCCCACTGGGGGGAAAGGTCCAGCCGGGCACAGGGGTTATGGGGCAAAAAGTGTGAGCACTCCCCCCCCCGCCCCACGCTTTACTTTTAAATCTCTTCTCTCCCCCCACCCCACCACCACCCCTTTATAAGAATTTGGGAGCACATCGGATGCTGACGCATGGCTCTGCTGATCTCACTTCTGAGTTGGCTCCTGGGTTTATGATGCAATGTTGAGTCATTTAAATCTGGGATTCCCAAGCTTGGATCCCTCGGTGCTGGACTACAACTCCCACCGTCCCCAGCCACGATGGCAATCGATGGGAGTTGTAGTCCAACCATATCTAGGAGCCCAAGGTTTGGAACCCCTGCTTTAAACAACCACTCAGAGGAGCTGTGAAAGTCTGTGTCTTGTACGGATACTGTGTTTGGTGGTTGTTTTCTAAATGTCGGTGTCTGTGTGTATTTGTACTAGGGTCGTACGAGTCTCTTGTGTGTGGTTCTGGTGTTCTGTATGTGATCCTTTTTAATGGAGTGCGGGGTTTGGAATTCAGAAATAACTTCTGCTCCAGATGACAAAAGCCGGAGACATCCTTCCTGTCCTCTGGCGACACAGGATTCTGAGGTTCAGGGGTGGTCTTACAGAGGCGGGGATGGTGGCCAAGGAAACGCAGCCTCCTCCCTGGCTCCACCACCTAATTTTGGAGGCTGGATGAGGTGACTGGGTGACAGTTCAGCATCTCCTCTCCTAGTCCTTGCAAGATAGGATGCTTTGTACCCAGCTTCCTTGCTTTGCCAGTGCTGGGGGACCACGGGTCAGCCTCCCACTTTGGCAAGTGTTTTGCTAACCTGAGGTCCCCTGCTTCTCCTTTTCAAGCATGTTTTGGCCCGTTTTGGCCCCAGTTCCTAATCTACATACCACCATTCGCATCTGCTTAATCGCCCTCGGATGAGTGAACGGTCTTGGGATTGCAATCTGTATGGATTTTTAGAAGGGTTCTTTCCCAGCCACTGGGTGATTTGCTGTAGGAATGTCTCAGACTGGAAGATAGTTGAGGTCTGTGGAGTGGAGGCTGCATGCCCTCTGCAGTGCAGGCGGGGCAGGCGGACATCTCATATGGTCTATATTTTTAAAAAAGAAACTAGAATCTCCATGATTGAACTTGTCTGTGTTAACTGTAGTAAGCAAGAGTGGATGCTCTGAATCTCTTTGCTGCTTAGGCATAACTCATACACGTTGAGCAATCTTGAGTAGGTTCGGGGTCGGGGCCGTAGCTCATTATTAGGGCATCTGCCTTGCATGCAGAAGGTCCCAGGTTCCCTCCCTGGCAGCATCTTCAGGTAGGACAGGGAGAGACTCCTGCCTGAAATCTTGGAGAAGCCGCTGCCAGTCTGGGTAGACAATACTGGGCTAGATGGACCAAGGGTCTGACTCTGCATAAAGCAGCTTCCTATTTGCCTGCGTTCAAAAACATTGCCTTGTAGGATGAGGCCCAAGTCCAGCTAGTCCAGGGGTGCTCAACCTTGATGTGGTCCAACATCTGGGGATCCAAGGCTGAGAACCCTGGAGTTGGCCATCACTCTTTGCAAGAAATGCAATGAACAATCAATGCCACATATTCCACTGAAAGGTGTTCCATGGTGGTCCTCTAGTGAGCCACCATTTCTCTTCTAGGAACAGAGGAAGCTGCCATGTACTGAGTCAGACCATTGGTCCATCAAGCTAGGTATTGTCTACACAGACAGGCAGCGGCTTCGCCAAGGTTGCAGGCAGGAGTCTCTCTCAGCCCTATCTTGGAGATACTGCCAGGGGGGGAACTTGGAACCTAGATGCTCTTCCCAGAGCGGCTCCATCCCTTGAGGGGAATATCTTACAGTGCTAGTCTCCCATTCATATGCAACCAGGGTGGATCCTGCTTAGCTAAGGGGACAAGTCCTGCTTGCTACCACAAGACCAGCTCTCCTCTCCTCACCCCTGCTCCTCACCCTTGCCCTGATCTGCAGATCCTTCCCCCCAAACCATTTTGCATTTGTCCCCACCACCCACATCCCTATCTGTCAGCATTTCTGCTAATGGGTCACAGGCTGTGCAGCTTGAATGCTGTGCAGACACAGATAAGATACCCGTCTCTTGAAGGCGCTGCTTTTCCAGGGCCCCATTGCTTGTCTGTAGGTGGGAGAGGCTGTGTGTTTCCACTTCCATCTGTGTTGCACCCAGTCCAGAGTGCAAAATGGTGGCTGTCAAAGGGGAAAGGCAGCATCTCAAGAGCAGCTGGTGGAGCAACTTGCCGTGGAAAAGGAGGGTTGGGTGCCTTGAAGGTTAGCTCTTCACGGTCCCTTCTTCCATTGCAGGTGGCGCATGGGAAGCATCCGGACCTACAATCCTGAGCAGATCATGCTGAGCGCAGCTGTCCGCAGGTCCAGCCGGGATGTCAACATCATGAAAGAGAAACTGATCTTTTCGGGTAAGAGTGCCCGTCGCTCTCTCTGGGGTTCCAGCGTGGGATGGTCCTCTCTGTTCCTCTGCTCCTGTTGCTTCTCTCTGTATGTTACGCTGGAGATGAGCTGTCGGGCAAGGAGCCTTGGACTGTTGACATATGAGGAAGCCTATGTGTGTTGGAGAGATGGTGGGCTGTTTCACACACCGCCCCAGGAGCACAGGATGTCTGCTTGCCCATGCAAAAGAGTGAGAGCACTTTCTCCCTCTAGAACAGAAGAACAGCCCTGCTGGATCAGGCTCAAGGAAGCCCATCTAGTCCAGCATCCTGTTTCACACAGTGGCCCACCAGATGCCACTGGAAGCCACAAGCAAGAGTTGAAAGGGGCATGCCCTCTCTCCTGCTGTTACTCCCCTGCAACTGGTACTCAGAGGCATCCTGCCTTTGAGGATGGAGGAGGCCCACAGCCCTCTGACTAGTAGCCGTTTTTAGACCTCTCCTCCATGAAGTCATCCAAACCCCTCTTAAAGCCATCCAGGTTGTTGGCTGTCACCACATCTCGTGGCAGAGAATTCCACAAGTTGATTATGCGTTGTGTGAAAAGGTACTTCAGTTTGCTTGTCCTAGATTTCCTGGCAATCAATTTCATGGGATGACCCCTGGTTCTAGTGTTATGGGAGAGGGAGAAGAACAGGGCAGTGTGTGTGTGTGTGTGTGTGTGTGTGTGTGTGTGTGTGTGTGTGTGTGTGTCATACACACTCACTCATACTCTCACATTCTCTCTCTCTCTCTCTCTCTCTCACTCACACACACACACACACACACACACAATCTCTCTCACACACTCTCTCTCGCTCACACACACACACTCACTCACTTGTACTCACATGGCATTTCACATGATCCAGAACCTGCATTGCCAAGGCAGGGAAGAGCAGTGCTGTGTGCAACTCACATCACAGTATGGGAGGATCGGTAAGGGAGCCGTGGGGAAGGCGAGGGAGTGGCAGCTTGCTTTTTGTGCCTTGCTTCTTCAGGGATTTGGGGGGACATCCAGTGCCCCCTCCAAATGTTGTGTCCAAATGTCATCTTAGTGATCCTTTGACTCAGGTCTGTTAAGAATCCCAAAGACTAGATTAAACATATATGTGCTTCACACCTATTTGCAAACCATGCAATATCAAGAGTTTTGATACTTGACTAAAAATAACACCCCCAGAACCCTCTAAAAACCCTCACAGGAATTCCCTGTGATGCAGAATTCGCCCGAGTGAGTGGAACCATTCCTTTTCTGCATACTGGCAGCGTGGAAATCGCCCCCAAGATGTGTGCATTACCTCACTGGGAGCAACGTCACTTGTACAGCACACTTTATCAGACTCCCTCGTGTGCATTGCCTACCTGTAAGGAGGCCAGGCATTCAAATCCTGGCACTGCATAAAGAGGTGGAGTCAGTGCGGGCTACGGAAAGAAGAGAGTCTTATTTATGGTTGAACTAAGATTTGCACCTGGGGGTTTCCTGGCTTTAGAGCACTCTCATTCTTCGCCCCCGTGCTGCTCCGTTTCTTTGGCATGGCTCTTGTTTGTGTTCCCTGCAAACAGGCATGATGAATTGTAGCCCCAACAGAGCTCACCCCCATCTCCAGAACTTGAGTGTTTTGATGCTGTCTTGCAGGTTCTAGCCACTAGGTGGCAGCAGACTCATTGACATTTTGTTTCCCATAAGCGGTAAGGTAAGAACGTCAGGTGAATGTCAGCATTAACCTCTGGACGGTTTCCCCCTCCAATGCATCAGCATTAACATTTGGAGCATTAACATCGGTGGAGGGTTGCAGGAAGGTCCTACGCATCTGGGTGGCTTGCTTCACTGCTCAACTTCTTCTCCTTTCCCTTCACTGCACAATTGCCACCAGCAACCCAATCCTGAGTTTCCAGCTCTATCCTCTGGTGTTGACCATTCCTGCCTGGACTCCTGGTGCTTCGAGGGATCCACTGGTGGTCACCTTTCATTGCACCTTTCCTGTGCTTCTGCTAGTTAGAGCAGTCTTGGACGTCTTAAACAAGATGGCAGGGCGGAAGAACAACTGAGCTGTGCTTTCTCTTCTCCAGGATTGCTTAAAAGGGGGTGCGTGGGTGGGTTACACAGCCACAGAGTTCTACTTTTGTGTTCTACACAAATTGTGAGGGCCACCAGCTAGACACACGAGCAAAATGGTGGAGCAAGCAAAGGCCTTTACTGCGCTTGATGAGCTATACAGTGAGAGAATCTGTGTATGGAGGTAGAATCTACAGTTGAGTTGGTGCAGACACGGAATTCTAAACTCTCATTTCTAAAGCTGGTCAGCAGGACTGCACAGGAACCTGGTCAAAAAGCAAGCAATGAATATTCTTTCTGTTCTTAAATGTATTTATATATCGCTTTCCGGGGGGGGGGGGGAGTTCTCAAAGCACAAAATATTACCTAGCACAAAATATTTTACAGACATTTTGTTTAGCTTCCAGTTTTATTTGCGGCTGTTAAATTATTCATGGTCAGAAATCTCTACTACAAATAATCCAGAGATTTACTAGGAGGTCCTGGTCTAAAGCATCTTTATTTACTCCCCCACCCCCATGTGAACCACTGTGAGAACTTTGTTGGAAAGTGGTATATAAATATCCACAGTAGTAGTAGTACTGTATTTACCTGAATCCAAGACTGGTGTTTTCCTAAGCTGTTGGATGTTAGAAATCAGGGGGTCATCTTAAATTGAGTCCCCTTCCGTTTGGGTATTTATTTATTTATTTATTTATTTATTTATTTAGTAAGTTAGTTCATTTGTACACTGCCCCATACAAAAAGTCCCTGGGCAGTTCACAATATAGATATAATCTGTATTTAACCTCTATTTTTAAAGGGGCTTGCCTTAAATTCAGAGTCATTTTGTATTCCGGTAAATACAATAGTAGTCTACTTTCTGCCTGGCTCTGAATTAGAGCTCACAAAGCCACCGTTACTCACTTGGAGAGCAAATAATTACCTAACACTTTTCCCACTCCCCCTGTGATATACCCTGGTTCATCTTGGGTCTATTTTCATGTTCTTCCTCTATGATTTCTAATATTTAATTTTGAGTATGTTGGGATTAACGAGTTGAATGGGTCATGTGTATAAACAATAGCCACTGCACACAATCACTGGCCATCACGGAGTGCATGCCAAATAAAATAAAAATTCTATTTTGCTCAGTTTTGTGGTCAGTGTGTATATCCCCTCATGGAGAATATGCAGAGTGACTGGGCAGTGTCTGAAATACTTACACTCACACATACAGTTTGCCAGCAGCCTCCAATTTTGACTGAATGATCTGATGGAAGAACGTCTGGCTCAGCCCAACATGAAAACATTCATGGGAAGTTACCCATGTCAGCTACATTCCTCAGTGCTATTTGAGGGCCATGCACCTTGATAGAGCAAGACACAAGATCCTGTTTGCTTCCATTTCTCTTTGCCAGGGGCCCCCCACCTTGGGAGGGATGATGTTGGAATACAGCTCCCATCATAGCCAGGCACAATGGCCAAGGCCATTGTGATTGGGACTGGGGGCCCAATCACCACATAATCTGGGCCACAGAGTAGGTTTTCCCTACCTTGGGCCCCCAGAATCTGGGGGCCCCAAGGTAGGGAAAATCTACTCTGTGTTGTCCATGGTGGATGTAGCCAATGGAACCCATGGTGGGGGTGCCCACTGTTGATGGGCATTCTCCATTCAACAAAAGGTGTTGTGAGAAATGGCATAGGTGGACGCTCCTTTTTAATTTCTGTGAGCAGAATTAGAGCAAGGAGCACAGTCCATGTTAACTGGACTGCCTCTTCCAGGGGAAAACTTGGTGGCCAGGGCAGGATAGCAGGCTGTGGCTCCTTCAAAACTGAGAACCCCTGCTAACTTGGCAAAGAGGCACCTTTTAATGTGGTGATTCTCTTTATTTAGCAGGGGGAGAGTAACTGGCCCTCTCCACCCCCAGCACAGGACCTCCAGTGACTGTGGCTGGTGTCCGTCTTGTGTTTCTTTTTAGATTGTGAGCCCTTTGGGGACAGGGATCCATCTTATTTGTTTGTTATTTCTCTGCGTAAACCTCCCTGAGCCATTTTTGGAAGGGTGGTATAAAAATCGGATGAATGAATGAATGAAGCTGAACATCAAAATTTCCACCTTCTCCTGCACTTCTTTCCAGGACACCAACAGGGTCCCTCCCTACACAGCCAACACACACTGCCAACGCAATGCTGACTGAGGAAGAGGGAGTAGGGTGAGGCAGGAGGGGGAAATAGGTCCCTTCAAAAGCTGTTCTTTTGAACCTCAAAACCTCCCCTCCACCTTGAGTGTTCAAATGGAATACCCAAAGGGCCCCGATTCATTTTGACCCCGAGCAGAATTCTGCTTGGCCATCCTCCCATTCAACTGATACTTATCCCAACGTACACAAGATATTCTCATGACTTACTGTTTTCCCTTGTTTCATGCTGCGGGTGGACAGTTCGGTTGTGGTTTTTCCTTTAAGCTGCCATGTTTCATTGGCATCTCTCCATTTCCCTTTCCTCTCCAGAAATCAACAGTGGCATAGAGATGACAGATGAGCTCTCGCTCTGTTCCGAGAACGGTTATGCCAATGAGATTGTTACGCCCATGGACCACCGAGAAGTGAAGCTACGTATCGACTGAAAAGCAGGAGCTGGTTGGACTTTGTGAAAAACCCCACTCTTTCTTGAGCTGCCTGGGACCGAACTCCTTCACCAAAACTATTAATGCAATGAACTTCCTGAGGGCGGCCTGGTGCCTCTCTGGAAACTGAAGCTGGCCTGGGTTTCTTTAAAAAAAATTTTTTTTTTTTTTGTAAATATGTCCCCCCTTTTGTGACCCTTTTTCTTGCATATTGGGTGGGAGGGGTGGACATGTTTGTGGAGAGAAAACTGCCCCTACAGACGTGCCACTGCCTGGCTGGACCGATCAATGCACTGAGGCACTGGGAGAAGCCCATGAAGGAAGCAACCCTGGGGTCTTCCCTCCTCCTCTCCCTGTTGCAGGGATGTTAGCTGAACTTATTTAAATCTGTATGTTGTGAATTTCTTGTGAAGTGTCGTTTTTTAAAAAGATGTTCTGGACAGCTGGGGGGTTTATAGATAATTAGCATGAGGAAGAGGCCTAATTCTGAGCATATTTTCCAAGTCCAAACAATAGATCAATTGCTCCCTTGAATCCCCACACTTTCCCATGGAGGAAAGAAGCGGAGGTCTTATTTATTTATTTGATTGATTGATTGATTGATTGATTGATTGATTTCTATACCGCCCTTCCAAAAATGGCTCAGGGCGGTTTACATTAAAAACAACACTAAAATCAACTAACTGTTAAAACTGAAAACTGTAAAAACAACATAAAACAATTATTAAAACAATTAAAACAGTTTTTAAGACCCTGGAAAACCAGGCCAAACCTTTCTTCCAAACCTTCTATGATAGGAAGTGGAGGGTGATAGCTCTCTGCAGGGGTCCTGCCAAAGCCGGCCTGTTAGGAGAAAAAGGGCTGCATCATTGCACTTTTTTGAGACAAATCCTGCTTCCTGATTCTGTCCAACAGCTGATTCACACATGGAATCTATCTATCTATCTATCTATCTATCTATCTATCTATCTATCTATCAAATTTGTGCACCGCCCCAAACTTTCATCTCTGGGCAGTTAACAATAGCATAAAACCAAGTTAAAATATATACAAAAACTTAAAACAATTTAACAATTTCAAAATCACCCACAAATTAAAACCTTAAAATTTTAAAGAACTGAAAAAGCTTGAGTGAAGAGTTGGGTTTTCAAATGCTTTCTGAAAATTGTCAGAGATGGGGAGGATCATATAAGTTATGGCTAGCACATTGTATTTTGCCCGGACACCTATTGGCAGCCAGTATAGCTCCATCAATGAAGGAGTGATGTGGCATCTCCAAGATGACTCAGAGACCAACCTGGCCGCTGCATTCTGTACCAACTGAAGCTCCTGGACTACATACAATGGCAGCCCCACATAGAGTGCATTGCAATAATCCAGGCTAGAGGTTACCAGCAGATGTACCACCGTTTTGAGGTCGTTCATCTCAAGAAACGGATGCAGCTGGCATATCAGCCGAAGCTGATAGCCCCTTTCGCCACCGCCTCAACCTGAGATACCAGGGAGAGGCGTGGATCCAGAAGTACTTCCAGACTGCGAACCTGTTCCTTTTGGGGAAGTGTGACCCCATCTAGAACAGGGATATGACTCACTCAGTAGCCTATCATCTTAGAATGTTAGAATTGGAAGAGTTGAACCTATAACGCAAGGCCTCCTTGCACCAACCTGGTCTACAGTGCAAAAGATCAAGGTGGTAGAATGGAGTGTGTTGCTGGACTACAGCTCCCATCATCCTTGGCTACAGTGGAACTATAGCCCACACCATCCGGGGACCCAAGGCTGAGGAGCCCTGGAGATGGCTGAACCACTTCAGACCGCATGCAAAAGAATCAAGACTTTTGAATGCTTCCCTGTAAGAAACACTCTCTCTGCAAATAGACAACCAGTCTTGCAGGTCAAGGGCTGGCCTAGAACCTTTCTCCCCAACTTGCTCATTTTCTACTTGAAAGAGGTGGTGTGGGCGACATTCAGAAGTGGTGCACATGTGTATGAACATGTGAAGCTGCTACACTCACCGCAGCAGCAACAGCATTCCCCAGCCTGAGGCAATGAGTCTTTTGCAGTCCTGCTAGTGAGGACCCTTTTAAATGGACTGGGCCTTCTGCACACGAAGCCCTGGGATCTATTGCTGGGTCTCTCTCCTTGCATTGGCCCTGCAGCGTCTCAGGAAAGGTGTTTCCCACTCACTTCACCCATGTTACCTGGAGAGAACAGGAATTTAACCCAGGATCTTGTACATGCAAAGATTGTGCTCTGTCACTAACCGAAGATCCTCCCCTGTTGCCGTAAGCAATGATCTGTGCAGGGACACATAGGAACCTGCCTTCTACTAAGCCAGACCATTGATGTGGAGAGGAGAGGAGAGCTGGTCTTGTGGTAGCAAGCAGGACTTGTCCCCTTAGCTAAGCAGGGTCCACCCTGGTTGCATATGAATGGGAGACTAGAAGTGTGAGCACTGCAAGAGATTCCCCTCAGGGGATGGAGCCACTCTGGGAAGAGAGCAGAAGGTTCCAAGTCCCCCCACCCCCCACCCCCCGCCGCCGCAGCATCTCCAAGACAGGGCTGAGAGAGACTCCTGCCTGCAACCTTGGAGAAGCCGCTGCCAGGCTGTGAAGACAACACTGATGGACACTCCTGCCTGTGGCTTCCAGCGGCATCTGGTGGGCCACTGTGCGAAACAGGATGCTGGACTAGATGGGCCTCCTTGGGCCTGATCCAGCAGGGCTGTTCTTATGACACTGCCCATTAACACTGTGAAGACAACACAGATGGACCTATGGTCTGACTCGGTATATGGCAGCTTCCTGTGTTCCTATGGTCCATCTAGCTCAGTATTGTCAACATAGAGTGACAGTGGCTTTTCCAAGGTTAGAGGCAGGAGTCTCTCTCAGCCCTATCTGGAGATGCTTCCAGGGAGGGAAACTGGAACCTTCTGCTCTTCCCAGAGCAGCTCCATCCCCTGAGGATAATATCTTACAGTGCTCACACACGTAGTCTCCTGTTCAAATGTAAACTAGGGCAGACTCTGCTTAGCAAAGGGGGCAATTCATGCTTGCCACTACTAGCTCTCCTCCTGTAAGCAAAAGTGCTTCTCATACATAAAATGTGGAAGAGACAAAGCAGCCCTGAAACATCCCCTGCAAGGGAAGTTTATTTTTCTTTCCGTAGCCAACTTTGGTGCATAAATGATTGTGCTTCTAGATGCTTTTTTTAAAAATACATTTTTTAAAACATTTAGAAAAATTTAGGCTGGAGAGGGGAGGAAAAAGGGAGGTTCTTTAGAAGCAGTTTTAAAGGCCAAGTAGTCAACAAACAAACATCAATGTCACTACCTTTTTCTGTAGAATTTATTAAAGTAAGTCTTATTCACATATAGGAATAGTCTTATGGAGAGGATCAGATATACAAGTTCCCAACATGCCTTTGGAATAGTAGAGAAGTGGGGAGTGACATTAACACATGCACCTCCAATTTTCCCTTCTCCAAATATGGGAAAGACTACATTTGCCATCCTAGACATGTTTAGGTAAAGTGTGCTGTTGAGTCGGTGTCAACTCCTGGTGCCCACAGAGCCCTGTGGTTGTCTTTGGTAGAATACAGGAGGGGTTGACCAATGCCATCTCCCGCACAGTATGAGACGATGCCTTTCAGCATCTTCCTAGATCGCTGCTGCCCAATATAAGTGATTCCCATAATCTGGGAAACATATCAGCAGGGATTCAAACTGGCAACCTCTGGCTTGCTAGTCAACTCAAAAGCAAATCCAAATGAGTTCAGTGGGACTCTCTAGGAAATGTGGTTTGCATTTCAGCAAAGGGGTTGGGGGGGGCAGCAGTGTTCCCTCTAACAGGGATTCCCAGATGTTGTTGACAACAATTCCCATAATCCCCAAGCAAAAGCCATTGCAGCTGGGGAATCTAGGAGTTGTAGTCAACAATGTCAGAGAATCCCTGTTAGAGGGAACACTATTTGCGGAGTGAGTGACTTTCTCTCCAAGCCAGGCCAAGAGCCTGGATGTCAGGAACTCTGTGAGAAAAGTGCACACAAATGCAAATTGCCCAATTCGGGCTTCACTGCTGCCACTTTCATGCTGGATGACAGTTAGGAACATCAGAAGCTGCCATATACTGAGTCAGACCATTGGTCCATCGAGCTCACTATTGTCTTCACAGACTGGCAGCGGCTTCTGCAAGGTTGCAGGCAGGAATATCTCTCAGCCCTATCTTGGAGACGCTGCCAGGGAAGGAACTTGGAGCCTAGATGCTCTTCCCAGAGCGGCTCCATCCCCTGAGGGGAATCTCTTCCAGTGCTCACACTTCTAGTCTCCCTTTCATATGCAACCAGGGCAGACCCTGCTTAGCTAAGGGGACAAGTCCTGCTTGCTACCACAAGACCAGCTCTCCTCTCCAATTTGGGCCCCAAAACTGGAAAAATCCTGCTGGCCAGAGACCAATTTGCTGTCTCCAGAGGGAAAGGCACTGGATGGTCCTGTGATTCTTGTTGCTACTGAGTCAAAACAGGCGGAGGCAGCAGCAAAAAGGGTAAGTGGAGGGACGGGGAGTTTCACAAAGCCTCCCACCACCACGGCCAGCAGCCTCCATTTGTGGTTTTATGCACTGACGGAAGAACTCTCAGCTCAACCCTGCACCAAAACCCTCTTGGGGAGTATAGACCCTTCTGCAGGGGTCCCCCAGCTTGGCTCACAGGAAGCTGCCTCCTGTGGAGTCAGACCATCCGTTGCCATCTGGTTCAGGATTGTCTACAACAATCCTGCTCAACTCTGCCCTCCCCCACGCTTTTTGGACTACAACTCCCAGATTCCCCAGCCACAGTGGCCAATCGCCAGGGATTATGGGAGTTGTAGGCCCACATCGGCAGGAAGGCGGAAGTTGAGCAGCCCTGATCTGCACTGACTGGCAGCAGATCTCCAGGCTTTCAGACAGGAGCCTTTCCCAGCCCGACCTGGAGATGCTGCCCAGAATAACCTTGAGACCTTCTGCAGGCCAAGCAGATGCTCTACCACTGAGCTATGATCCCATCGACAACATCAGGGCCACAGCTGATGAGGGTGGGACTACAGCTCCCATCCAGGTGTGCAGAGACCGTGGATTGTCCCCTGGCTGGCCAGCAGGGTCTGGGGGAGCGACCAAGGCTCCCCCTTGCCCTCAGCAAGGGTGCCCCCTTCCCCCCCCGCATCCAGCTGGTGAACGAAGCAGAGGCGTAACTAGGGAAAACAGCGCCCGGGGCAAGCACTGAAATGGCGCCCCCCCCACACATACTACATTATACTTAGGTTTTTCCTCACAAGCGCCCGCCGCCGCCACCAAGCCAGGCCACTGACTGGCCGCCAGGCGCCAGCAAAGCAATGGGTGGGGGGTGCAGGCGGCGCGGAAGGGACCGCTCATGGGGAAGGGGGCACCGACGCGCTCCCTTGACTGCTGCAGCGCTGCTGCACTGAGCAGGAAACATTTGTATTAACAAAAAATTTAAAAAAAATTTTTTAAAAAATGGTCATGGTGGCGCCCCCCACGTGTCCAGAAAAGATGGCGCCTGGGGCACGTGCCCCCCCTGCCCCCCCATAGTTACGCCTCTGGAACGAAGCGCTCACCGGCTGGGAGCCTGTGGCACGCCCCTCTCAGTGAAACACTGGCTGTGTGTGGGGTCGGGGAGCTCAGCCAACCAGCGTTTCAAGGAAATGCTCACTGGGGAGGGATGGGAGAGGGTCCGAATGGACCCTCTCTTGGATATTGGTCCCGCCCCTGCGTCGGATGTCAGGTGCAAGGGGGCAGGGCCCATGCCAAGAACAGGGCCCATCGGCCCTGGCAGAACTTCCCTTCCCCAGTCAGCGGTTCATGGATGTCAGGCGCACGGGGCGTGGCTTGGGACGCATGCACACTTCCTAGGTAAGGACTAGGAGCCACTGGAGGACGTCTGGCTGCGGCCAAGCTCCCTACGCCCCTGCTCCCATCATACCTGCCATGATGGCTGAAGCCTATTTGTGGGGGGGGGAGATCCCCATAGTGGCCACGAGGGACCCAAGGGTGGGACCCCCTGCCCTACATAGTGCTCTGAGCACCTATCCAGGTTGAATGGACAGCCGAACTGGCAGTTGCAGAAGAAGGTGTAGCAATGGGACAGGGAGAAGCATTGATTTAGATTTGGGCAGCAGCACAGAAAGAAAGAGTTTAGGCCCCCCCTCACTCATTGTATCCCCCCAAGAAAGCTCTCAGACCTGCTCATGTTTTCTCTTAACATCACATTTGGAAAGTCAATGGTTCACGTAATGTAGTGTCAAAGAGGCTGAGATGCAGACTCTGTTTCAAATTAGGGCTGGCCCTGAATATTCACTGTATAAAGTATTTTCTGAATATTCGCCAAATGAAATATTTGGCCAGTATTTGCTGAATAAAATATTTGGCCAATATTCCATTCCTGTAAGGTGTTTGGAGGAGGGGGGATGGCTGAAATGTAGGTACTTGCATGGGGACCCCACAGAGGCACCTCAAAATGTTCAAGAGATGGAGGTGTGGGTGGAATCCTCCATTCCTGCTGGTCTAGGCCACCTCTTGATGAGTAGTAATGGCAGTGATGCTTAAAGCACTGCTGTTCTTCCTGGCTTCTGTCAACCACCAGTAAGTTTTCCTGGAAATGCACTGAGGAATGATGGACGTCACAATGTCCCTTCCTTCCTGTCCACATTTTGGAAGGAAATAGATGGCAGGTGGCAGGAGCCGGCTGCTGCAAGGAACCATCGGGCTTCAAGCGGCCGCCGCTCACCAACATGCAGTGTTGTCAAACGAGAAGGCATTGCTCAGTAACTCTGCTCCCATTCTCCAAATGGGAGGAGAACTGGTCTTGTGGTAGCAAGCAGACAATGTCCCCTTTCCTAAACTGGGTTCGCCTGGGTTGCATTTGAATGGGAGACTACATGTGAGCACTGTAAGATATTCCGCTCAGGGGATGGGGCTGCTCTGGGAAGAGCGTCTACATGGTTGTATGCAGGAGGTTCCAAGTTCTCTCTCTGGCATCTCCAAGACAGGACTGAGAGAGACTCCTGCCTGCAACCTTGGAGAAGCCGCTGCCAGTCTGTGCAGACAATACTGAGCTAGATGTGTCAATGTCTTGTCAACATCCCCATCTGCTTTTGCCATTGTGGCTGTGGATGATGAGAGTTGTAGTCCAATCTCTAGATACCCAAGACTGTGAAGCCCCCTGCTGTAATAATAATACGGGGGGTAGTAACACTGTTGGTGACTGACCAGGGTGCTTTCCAGATTAGACCCTGCGACGGGGTCACGTCGTATCTCGGAAGTGTACTTCCACACTTCCTGCGTTGTGACACCACATCCCCACGTGGACAGCAGGGTGGTGTTCATATTGCCAATGCTTTGGCTCTAATTTAATCACTGCAATAGAGAGCTAAGACGTCGTATATCCGGTGAAAGGAAGCTGCTTTTTTCCTGGGTTGTTAGTTGCTGCAAGACTGCTCCCCCTGCTGTTTACATTTTCAATGTGGCTTGCCTGAACGGAGGCATTTTGCTGCTGTTGAGCAGCTAGCCTGGAAAGTGCCCTGGAGATGCTGCCAGGGACTAAACTCAGGACCTTCTGCATGCAAAGCTGGTACTCTACCACTGATCTATAGCCCCACTCCTGTACAAATATCACTAAGGGGAACAAGGGCAGCTCCAGAAGGGGCATGGGTGGGCAAGCACCCACACCACCACAATCACCCTCCATTTAATTTTTTAAAACAACAACAACTTTATGTGTTAGCCAACCCATAACAAATTGTTCTTTGGATGACTCACAACAGGGAATTAAAACATAAAACACACTAAATCATAACAGACAAAGATGATACAAAATACTGCTGTTTACATATTCAATGCGACTTGCCTGAATGGAGGCATTTTGCTGCTGTTGAGCAGCTAGTCTGGAAAGCACCGAGGAGAGGGATCTTGGGATTGTGGTGGATAGCTCAGTGAAAGTCTCAACTCAGTGTGCGGCAGCTGTGAAAAAAGGCCATTTCCATGCTAGGGATCATTAGGAGGGGGGTTGAAAAATAAAACTGCTAATATTATAACGCCCTTATACAAATCTATGGTCAAACACATTTGGAGTACTGTGTACAGTTCTAGTCACTGTGTCTCAAAAAGGATACTGTAGAAATGGAGAAGGTGCAGAAGAGAGCAACCAAGATGATCTTAGAGCTCCTTCCTTACAAGGCAAGGCTGCAACATCTGGGACTTTTTAGTTTAGAAAAAAGACAACAAAGGGCAGACATGATAGAGGTTTATAAAATTATGTATGGTTTGGAGACCATGGATAAGGAAAAGTTATTCTCCCTTTCTTACAACACTAAAACACTAAGGGGCCATCCAATGAAACTGATTACCAGAAAACCTAGGTCTGACAAAAGGAAATACTTTTTTAAACAGTGCATAATTAATTAGGGCTTAATTTCTGGAACTCTCTGCCACAGGATGTGCTGCTGGCCACCAGCTTGGATGACTCTAAGCGGGACTTTAAGATAAATTTATAGGAACATAGGAAGCTGCCATATACTGAGTCAGACCATTGGTTTATCTAGCTCAATATTGTCTTCACAGACTGGCAGGGGCTTCTCCAAGGTTGCAGGCAGGAATCTCTCTCAGCCCTATCTTAGAGATGCTGCCAGGGAGGGAACTTGGAACCTTCTGCTCTTCCCAGAGCGGCTCCATCCCCTGAGGGGAACCTCTTGCAGTGCTCACACTTCTAGTCTCCCATCCATATGCAACCAGGGTAGACCCTGCTTAGCTAAGGGGACAAGTCATGCTTGCTACCACCAGACCAGCTCTCCTACCCTATTAGTGTTCATGAGTGGCTACTAATCCTGATGGCTATAGGCTGCTTCTAGGCTCAGAGGCAGGATGCCTCTGAATACAAGCTTCGGGGGGGCAACTGCAGGAGAGGCACCATGCCTTCATCTCCTGGTTGTGTGGCTTCCTAAGGTATCTGGTGGGCTACTGTGGGAAACAGGATGCTGGACTCAACAGGCCTTAGGTCTGATCATCCAGCAAGGCAGTTCTTTTGACGTACCTTACACGGTGGTGGTGGTGGTGGTGGTGGTTGTTATCATTAATAATAATAATAATTTGATTTCTATTCCACCCTTCCAAACATGGCTCAGGGCGGTTGCCAGAATTGCAGCAAGGCCATGCATGATATCAATAAACACTGAGCGTCTTTGTTCACAGTCTTCAGCCACAGAGTGAGCAAAGCCTGGCTGCAGGCCTGCAAGGTGGGATGGGGTCTCCAGCCAACCTACCAGCACCCAGTCTGAGCCACTGGGCTGTGGGTCTTCAAGCAGGATGGTTTCACTTTTAATGTCTTCATTTTGGTGCAATGTTGCAAGGCTCTTGATCAAATGAATGGCTCCCTCTGGGCCCCAATGGCTTTTCCAGATGGACCGTCGCCTCTAATCTGTCCCCTGGGCACAATCAGAGCCGCACCAACAGCCCCCTCTTTCCCTCCAGCTTGACACCCTCCCGTCTGTGGAGGGGGCTTCTCTTGCACACACGCTTAATTGACAGCTGCAGCTAATGCCAAGCGGATCCTCCGGGCACGTCACAACCAGAGGAACAAAAGCTGGTTTTGCTCGTCTCCCCTGCGTGGCTTGGCAAAGGATGCTTCATCTCTTTGTCCACGCAGGCCGGAGAAAGCCTCCTCGATTCGTTGCCAGGGAGTTCTCGCTGGTTGCTGTGCCGGAGCCGGAATGTAGGGACCGTTTGATGCCTTTGGAAGAACCATACCTGGCCATTGTCCTTGCAGCCCAGGTGATGCTCAGCTTGACCTAAGAGGTGAGGAAATCCTTCCCAAGGAAAGAGAATGGGGATTATAAGCAAGGAGACAGACGGGGCAAGGGCAGAAGAAACTAGTGTGCTGGAATCACTGTATTTACCCCCATTGTGATGAGTCAGCTTTGGTTTTAAGACAGCCCCCTTTAAGAGTAGAGATTATATACTGGTTATGCCTGCATTTACTCAAAAGGAACAGGACTCTGAATGTAAGACAACCTCCACAAAAACCTAGTCTTGTATTCAGGTAAATACAGCATTTGTGCGCTGCAGAGATCTGGGTTCAAATCCCCATCCAGCCAGGCGATTCATTTGTGTGTGTGTCACTTTTGGGAACTTGTCATCTCTTGATTCACCTCAATGGTTATTGATGAGGAAATAAATACCCTCAGTTTTGCGATCTTAGGCTCTCTTGAACGAGGGAGGGATACAAACAGCATAGGGGTCCTCAAGCCCGGGTCCCCAGATGAAGCTGGACTACAACTCCCACCATCCCCAGCCACAATGAGCTGGGAATGGCTGATGGGAGCTGTAGTCCAGCAGCAGCACCTGGGGAACCCAAGTCTGAGAACCTCTGAAATAATGTTTTAACTTTGTTTTTAATCTGTTTTGCTGTAAACCGCCCAGAGACATGAATTTTGGGCAGTATAATGTCAAAATTATACTAAATATAAATATAAATATTTATTTATGTGTTTATGTATGTATTTATTCATTGTTTAACAAATATGCTAAATAATAAAGAAATAAAGGGAAAACAAACTGGACCTTCCAAGAATTGCGGCTCAGAATTGTGTGTGGCAAGACCCTTTCTCTCTTTACGGAAGTTGTACTGAATTTGTTCAGCTGTCAGTTTTACCTGCTTGGATGGCAAGTTGTCAGAGGGCCTCACAAGGGTCCCAAGGTTGGAAACCACACCCGCCCCCCGCCCCCATTATCAACATTTCCAGGAGCAGTGTGTGTGGCAATGAATGAACAGGCCGGCCACTTTATGCCTGACTGTGGAAATGTTGCTTTGAGTTGTAGGGAAATGTAGACAGAGGGCAGAATCCAGACTGAGTCATGACTAAGCACCTTGAAAGAAATGAGACAGAATTAGTCAGGACTAACATGAGCCCTATCCATCCCAATGGCGCTTGGCCCTTGTTGGAAGTTAAAGGACTTTGCGCTGTCTCTTTGCCTCAGACAGTGGAGGACAGATTAGTAAATCAGAGGGCTAGAGAGTCAAGACATTGGTCACCCCTTCTCCACTGCTCTGACACTATCCCTTTGAAATGTAGATTGCTAATCTTAGGGGATTCAACTTCCTTCCTCCTTCTCTCTCTTGCTACCTGGCTGTTGACCTTGCAACATGGCAAGTCTCTTGCCCTGCACCAGGCGCGTAACAATGATCGGGCAAGGGGAGACAGTTGTCTGGGGGCCCCACTGCCTGGAGGGGCACCCCAGGGGCACCTCATGTGACTCCCCATTGCCCCCTGCCCAGCCCCATAGCCTCTCAGCCACTTGCCCTGTTCGCCGTCTCTCCTGCTTGTTCTGCTGGCCGCAATCGAAGCAGCAGCCCAGCTGCCAAGAGCTCCTTTTCTCCCGCCTCTCAGCTGATCGGCGGGTGGGCGGGGCTTCCACGGAGGCCTCGTGTAGGCCGCAGTGAAGCCTGAACTCGAGTAGGGCCCAAGCCAGCCAGGAAGGAGGAGGCAGCCAGAGTGTTCTCTGCAGCAGAAGACCCCTTGCTGCCCTGCTCAACCCAGCCCAGCATTTGCCAGGTAGAGTGTGAACTCCTTTTTGTGGTTACCTTTCCCGCCCCCCCCCCCCCCATATATAGGCATCTGCTTGCCATAGGGCTTGGATATGGGGGGGGAGGGACAGAGAAGTCTCTGAATATTTATTTTGAAGCAGCTTGGAAAATTTGCTGGCTTAAAAAAACTATCTAAAAAGGCCTATAAGTGGCTTGTTTCATGGCAGAAAATTGCAAAAACTTCTGGAACAGTATTTTATTTATTTTATTTATTCATTCATTCATTTATAAATGCACTTATGTTCAAGTTGTTTTGCAACCCAGAAGGTCTGAGTGAGAACTGTGAAGCATGTGTGGTGCTTTTATTTTATTTTTCTTGTGTGTGAACTGCTCCCCAGTAACTTGCAGGGACTTCAGGGTAAATCTGGCCAACATGTGAATGCAGCACCTCCATTCCAGAGGAGATGTGTCTTAAAGGGCTTTAAAAGCCTCCTGTGAAAAACCTCCTGCAATCAAACTTGACTGAATTTGTTCAGAATTCTGAGAAAACAAACAGAGGCTCACCCTGCATGGTTGAAAGTCTCCTTTGCTAATCTGCAGCGAGGGGCCCATTTTAATCATTCATCTTTCTAGTGTGTTCTAGGCATTAAAAGTAATACAAATGTATAGTACTCAATGTATATCACTATATATTGTGACGTGTGCATGTGTGTATTCAGTGAAATGTATTTGCAGGCAGCATACTTATTTTGGAATATCAGACTTAAATCCTTGGGGGCCTGGGGTGTGCGGAGGCCCTGGACTTTGCGGGGGGGGGCATTTTAAAATCTTGTCTCTGGGCCCACTCCAACCTTGCTACGCCCCTGCCCTGCACCATATGTGCAGAGAAGATGGTGAATCCATCTGCATCCAGCTAGATAGATAGATTAGAGATCCTAACTCCTCACTTTCCTATCTAGAATGGAGTTCCTTAATAAATGCCTTTTATATTGATTTGAAACTATGAATTGGCTCCAAGCTACTTTACTCTCAGCATACACGCATGCCTAACTAAACTACCGCTGTGTGTTGTGCCTCTGTGCACTCTGCTATAATGAGAAAGGGATTCTCTCACCACAGAGAATTTCCAACAGCCCTGACACATTTAGTCTGGAGCCGGCCAGTGAATTGTTCGCACTTCCTTTGGCAAATCATGCCTCACAGGAACATCCTGCATCTTTGCGTCTGTTAAGCCTCTCTGTGATGGCTTTGCAGTCAGAAATGGGAAGAAAAGTACTGAGGGGAAAGAACTGTGCCTGGACTGAAGGAGCGAGGCAAGTTTGTCCTATCTGATGAAGGGAAGCATTTCTGAGAGCATCAGAACGGTCCATCATGTTTGCATCAGACAAAGGCACACTATGCTAAGAGCTTGGGCTATATTAGCCCGTGCTGAACAAGTAAGACTGTAGAGTTTCAGAATTCTGTGAAAAGGCAGGCAAAGCCTAGAAGCTACTGTAATGCCTATTTTTATCTTTCATTTTGACAGGTGCAATTTTCTAGTCCTTCAGGCTCCAAAGATGAACTTGAAAGTATGTGCTGCATACCTGAGCAAACATCCCAAACCAGAAGGAAGCTCTGTAGATTTCCAGTCATCAGAGGTCTTAGAATAATAGCGGAGAGGAGAGCTGGTCTTGTGGTAGCAAGCAGGACTTGTCCCCTTAGCTAAGCAGGGTCCACCTTGGTTGCATATGAATGGGAGACTAGAAGTGTGAGCACTGCAAGATATTCCCCTCAGGGGATGGAGCCGCTCTGGGAAGAGCAGAAGGTTCCTAGTTCCTTCCCTGGCAGCATCTCCAAGATAGGGCTGAGAGAGATTCCTGCCTGCAACCTTGGAGAAGCTGCTGCCAGTCAGTACTGAGCTAGATGGACCAATGGTCTGACTCAGTATGTGGCAGCTTCCTGTGTTCCTAGAATTCCACAGTCACCTCTTCTGAGAGGCATGATGAGATGTTAATAGGTCTGCCTTGGTCAGTTAGAGTCAGTTAAAATTGTCCAATAGTTGAAGGCTAGTGCCTGTTTGGGTATGTTGTTCAGTGCCTCTCTCTGATCGAATGGTTTTGATACGCTGATCAAATGGTTTCCATGCTGAACTATTCCTATTCAGCCATGACACTCACTTTGTAATCTAGGGACAGTCACTATCTCTGAAGCTAATCTTCCTCACAGGGATGCTGTGAAGCTAAAAGGAGATATCCCATGTACACAGCCCAAAACCTATTAGGTGGGATATAAATGTAAATAATAATAATAATAATAATAGCTGAGCTAGAATAATTTATGCAAAATAAGTAGCAGCACTAATCTGTATAATTTCTACAATTCAAAGACTTTAATTTGGTACAAAAAGTTATGTTTTTTAAAAGCACATATATCCTTGTGTACAAGACATTGTATATGGTGCATAATTTCAGACTTATTTTGAATATGTTTGTGGTGGTCATCCCACTCCCCATAGTTTGGTCATTTGTTATGATAGTGAAATGAAACCTCCATGTTCAGAGGCAGTGTATCTCTGGAGTAGAGAACAAACAAGGGTTGTTGCCATCAAGCCCTGCTGTGGGTCTCCCAGAAACATCTGGTTGGCCAGGGTTGGAGAAAGGGTGCTAGCCCAGCGGACTAAGACGGGTTTGGATGACTTCATGGAAGAGAGGTCTATCAATGGCTACTAGTCGGAGGGCTGTGGGCCACCTCCAGCATCAAGGGCAGGGTGCCTCTGAGTACCAGTTGCAGGGGAGTAATGGCAGGAGAGAGGGCACACCCTCAACTCCTGTCTGTGGCTTCCAGTGGCATCTGGTGGGCCACTGTGCGAAACAGGATGCTGGACTAGATGGGCCTTGGGCCTGATCCAGCAGGGCTGTTCTTATGTTCTTATGACTAATCCTTTGGATTGATCCACCATGCTCTTCTTATGTTTTTATATCCGAAAGCAGGATGTATCATCTTATGAAAGAAGAATCCAGCTATGGAACAATCGCTGTTGATAAAAATGCATCTCTGGACCAAAGCAAAGACAGCCTCCCGGTGAAACTCTGCAATGGGTCTTGCCATGCTGAGCAGATCCTCCAGACGCTCAATTCCTACCGGCAAGACGGTATCTTCACTGACGCGGTGCTTGTGGCGGACGGACAGGAGTTCCTTTGCCACCGGGCCACCTTGTCTGCCAACAGCATTTACTTCAGGGCTATGTTTGCTGGGGGGCAGAGGGGAGGTCCCCAAGGCATGGTCAACCTCCAGGAGATCTCAGCATCCACCCTGAGTCTTGTCTTGGACTATATGTATGGAGGGAGGATAGTCATCCAAGAAGACAACGTGGAAGGCATCCTGGAGCTGTCCAGCTTGCTTCAAATCCCCAAGCTCAGGGACGCCTGCGTCGTCTTCTTGGAAGGCCAGCTCCACCCTTGCAACTGTCTGGGCATCATGAGGTGTGCCAACGCCTTCTCCATCGCCTCCCTGGCCGAGAAGAGCAAGGAATTTGTGCTGGGCGCTTTTGTGGAGGTCTCCCATCACGAGGAATTCTTGGAACTGGAGGCCGCCGAGCTGGCAGAGTGGCTGTTGAGCGAGCGGCTGGCTGTTCCCAAAGAGGAGGTGGTCTTTGAGGCCGTGATGCGGTGGGTGCACCACAACGTGGAGGCTAGGAGAAGAGATTTGAAGGCGCTGCTGGGGTGTGTGCGGCTCCCCCTGTTGGACCCTGCCTACTTCCTCGAGAAGGTGGAGATGGAGGAGCTCATCCAGGACTCCAAAGAATGCCTCCCTTTGCTCCAAGAGACCCGCAAGTATTACATCCTGGGCACAGAGGTCCACAATCGGCGCTCTAAACCGAGAAGGTGAAAATGGCTAGAATAAGTCAAAGGTTCTCAACCAGCTTGGATGGCTTTAAAGGGGGCTTAGACAAATTGACAAGAGGACAGGACTATCAATGGCCACTGGTCTTGATAGGTATAGGCTACCTCCAGCTCAGAGGCAGGATGCCTCCGAATACCGGTTGCAGGGAAGCAACAGCAAGAGAGAGGGCACGCCCTCACCTCTTGCCTGTGGGCCTCCCAGCGGCATCTGCTGGGCCACTGTGGGAAACAAGATGCTGGGCTAGATGGGCCTCCTTGGGCCTGATCCGGCAGGGCTGTTCTTATGTTCTTATGACTAGAACTCCCATCATCCCCAGCCACAATGCCCAGAGGGGGGGATGAGGGGATGATGAGAGTTGTAGTCTAGAAATATCGGGATGGAATTTTGAGACCCTCCGATTTAATGAATATTTACTGAGCACCACCAAGAGTCCAGATATTCGTATTTTACCTGGCACCCTGGATTACTGCCACAGTAGCTAGTTTTATGAATATGAACACGACAAATATTTATATACCGCTTTTCGACAAAGGTTCCCAGAGCGGTTTACATAGAAAAAATAAATATAATGGCTCCCTGTCCCCAAAGGGTTCACATTCTAAAAGAGAAACATAAGATAGACACCAGCAACAGCCACTGGAGGGATGCTGTGCTGGGGATGGACAGGGCCAGTTGCTCTCCCCCTGCTTAAAAAAAAGAGAATCGCCACTTTTAAAAGGTGCCTCTTTTGTTCAGTTAGTCTGCAATTGTAATCCTTTATTTTAGTCTGCAGTTGGCATCCTTTATTCAGGCACTTCTTACAGAGAATTCAAACGAAGTGTTGACAACCCATGGCTTTCCGTGTTGCCCTCCCTTTTTTCTTCCAAACCTGATTTGCAGCTGTCTTTCTTTTTTTAAATTGCAATTGGTGGTGGTGCTTACTTATCCAGTGAAGCCTCGTAAAGCATTATTGAGCAGTTTTGGAGCTGCTGTCTCTTTCATTAGCGGCTTCCTCTTTGCAGCTTCTGCCCCTTTAACTGCTTCTTATTCAGCATGATAGCAGCTTTACTGATGAAGAGACACTTGTCTGCATCTGAATTACTCAGTTCCTGTTTGCCATTTTCGATATGGGAAACCTAGGAAGTTGCCATATACTGAGTCAGACCCTTGGTCCATCTAGCTCAGTATTGTCTTCACAGACTGGCAGCAGCTTCTCCAAGGTTGCAGGCAGGAGTCACACTCTCAGCCCTACCTGGAGATGCTGCCAGGGAGGGAATCTGGAACTTTCTGCATGCAAGGCAGAGGAGCTACAGCCCCTCGGGCTAATAACAGTTATTTGTTAGAGTATTAATATCAATGTAAACCACTTTGGGGACTTTTGTTGAAAAGCGGTATATGAATATTTATAATAGTAGTGGTAGGAGATGGTAGGGATTGAACCGAGGACCCTCTGCATACAAAGCAAACGCTCTACCACTGAGCTTTGGCCCCATCCCCACACAGGGTCTTAATTAATGAGGTTTTTCCTGCTCACTTTTTACAGCAAAATAACAGCACAACTTTGCCACCTTAAAAATGGATCAGTTGGTACTGCACAACCAGCTGGTAGCATCTGATTTGTGTAACCTGATCTCTGAGTGTGTAACCTGATCTCTGTACATGATACTTGCGCAAGACCAAAGTGTTTACTCCATAGACTCGGGAGTTCCTAACTCTAGGTCCCCAGATGGTGTCGGACTGCAACTCCCATCATCCCCCGCAGCCACACTGGCATTTGGCCACTGTAGCTAGGGATTATGGGCATTGGAGTCCAACAGCACCTGGGGACAGAAGGCTGAGGAACCCCCAGTCTAAAGAGACAAGATACAGCTGGTCAGAGATTATCTGGAATTGCCCATTACGTAGCAGGGATTGGTAAAGAAGAGCCTGGCTGTAGATATTCCAGTATGGTAAGGGTGGGCTAGTTCAGAAAGCGCAGAGCTCTGCATATTTCATAATCTTGCCCTGCAAGAGAGACTAGTATGATGAAGACGACGACGATGACAAATATTTATATACCGCTTTTCAACAGAAGTTCCCAAAGCAGTTAATAAATAAATAAATAAATAAATACTCCCTGTCCCCAAAGGGCTCACCATCTTAAAAACATAAACACATGGGAGACACCGGCAACAGCCACTGGACGGATGCTGTGCAGAATATGGATAGGGCCAGGGTTGTAGCTATAATTTATGGGTTCAATGAACCCAGGGCCCCAGCTCCTGCGAGCTCCCCAGCTCCACCCCTACCTATTTCCTTTATTATCTCCCTCACTCCAAGGGCCTACTGGGGAGAGGGGCAAACTTGGGCCCCCTTTCCCCTAGCTACACCCCGGGATAGGGCCAGTTACTCTCACCCAGCTACATAAAGGCTGTACATGGCTATATGTGCAGCAAAGAAGTGTTTCTTTTCTGCTCGTATTGTTTCCGAACCGCAGGCTCTCGTCCAGCGGATCTATTCAGGGTTGTGAGGGGGCTAGTAGGGCCCCCTACTCCCCTGAATCCGAATTTGGAACCATCAGTTGCCCGCTGTGACGCTTTTAATGAGTTTTTTGTGGACAAAGTCCCTCATATTCGGGTCGATCTAGATTTAGACTCCACAGTTATCGCAGTGTCAGATGCAGAGGTATCCAGCAACTCCTCTTGTGTGGTTACACTGGATCAGTTTGTGACTCCTGGGGATGTGGACAAGCTGCTCGGAACGGTGCGTCCTACCACCTGTCTGCTTGATCCTTGCCCAACGTGGCTTATACTATCTGGTAAGGGGGTTGTTGTGGAGAGCCTGGTAGAAATCATAAATGCTTCTCTGAGGGAAGGCAGGATGCCTCCTTGTTTTAAGGAGGCAATTATTAGACCTCTTCTAAAGAAGCCTGCACTAGATCCCTCAGAGTTGAGCAACTATAGGCCTGTCTCCAACCTCCCATGGCTGGACAAAGTAATTGAGAGGGTGGTGGCCTCCCAGCTCCAGGCAGTCTTGGAGGAAACTGACTATCTAGACCCATTTCAAACTGGTTTTTGGCTATCGGGTGGAGACTGCCTTGGTCGGCCTGATGGATGATCTCCAATTGGGACTTGACAGAGGAAGTGTGACTCTGTTGGTCCTTTTGGATCTCTCAGCAGCTTTCGATACTATCGACCATAGTATCCTTCTGGAACGTCTGAGGGATTTGGGAGTGGGAGGCACTGCTTTGCAGTGGTTCCGCTCCTACCTTTCTGGCAGATTCCAGATGGTGCCGCTTGGTGACTGTTGCTCTTCAAAATCTGAGCTTTTATCTGGGGCCCCTCAGGGCTCCATACTGTCTCCAATGCTTTTTAATATCTACATGAAACCGTTGGGAGAGATCATCAGGAGATTTGGTGCTGAGTGTTATCAGTATGCTGATGACACCCGAATCTATTTCTCCATGTCAACATCATCAGCAGAAGGCATATCCTCCCTGAATGCCTGCTTGGAAGCAGTAATGGGCTGGATGAGGGATAACAAACTGAGACTGAATCCAGACAAGACGGAGGTACTTATTGTGCGGGGTCGTCACTCGGGAAGCGATATTGGCTGGTCTCCAGGTCATCTCGAAGATATACTCCTATATTACAAGAGTTGCACTGGCTGCCAATAAGTTTCCAGGCAAAATACAAAGTGCTGGTTATAACCTATAAAGCCCTAAACAGCTTAGGCCCATGGTACTTAAGAGAGCGTCTTCTTCTGCATGATCCTCATCATCCACTACGTATATCAGGGGAGGCTCGTCTGTGGCTACCTTCATGTCGTCTGGTGGCCACCCAGGGAGGGGCCTTCTCTGTTGTCGCCCTGAGACTTTGGAACGCACTTCCCAGAGAATAAGAGTCTCCCCATCTCTAGCGGCTTTTAAAAAGTGTCTAAAGACTCATCTTTTTACTCAGGCCTTTTAGCTTTTTAACTTTTTAACTTTTTAAATTTTGGATTGTTTATTGATTTATTTTAAACTGTTTTTAGTATTTAATTGATTTTAATGTTTTGGTTTTGTTTGTTGTGAACCATCCTGAGACCTTGGGTTGGGGCGGTATAAACTTGCACTAAATAAATAAATAAATAAATAAATAGGATTGCCACTTTTAAAAGATGCATCTTTGCTCAGTTAACAGGGGACCTTGTGAATTCTGTGGTACTAGTAGCCACAGAATTTAACACTTAAACAAGCTCAGCTTACAAAATAAAATAAAAACAAGTTCCTAGCCCTTATGGACGAGCAGATCAACATGGAAACATATGGACAATGCAGTTCTCAAAAGCTAGAGCAGAATGAGGTCGGATTCCCTGAATGGCGGGTACTTCTGTGCCTCTTGGTGCCTCTCCATCCCTGACAGAATAAAACATTCAGAATAAGCAACCCTTTGCAAATTCCTTGAATGTGCAGACTTTATACATGCCCTAGAAGCCAGCAGTTCCTTGCACAGGATGTTGTGATTTAAGGAAAGAGAGGCTGCCTTTGGGAAGGGTGTGGGGTAGCAAGGGAAGAAGAGAAGGAGCAGGGATTAGAAGGAGAGGAACACCGTTCTGTGCACAGGTGAGGAGAGGGCAGTCCCTACCACCAGGTGTCAGGAGACAGAATGACAGAAGCCAGGGAGGCCGGTGGGGAGAAGGGGACAAAGGGGAGAGAGACCTGCTGCTGATCCTTGAGCCACACCCTTTGCATGTTACCTGGAGTTTCAAAGCAAGCAGGCTGTGAGTGGAGCAGAGGCAGGAGGCTGGCTGGCTCTTGCAGGAAAAGAAAAGGAAGTTTTGACCAGAGGAGGCACAGAGGTAAAGCAGTGGAAGAGCTGGGAGCAGAACAGAAGCCATGCACCACCCTGCCCGCTTCTGCCAGCTCATGCTGCACCATACATTTTCCACGCAGGGGCATAGGAAGCTGCCGGCAACTGGGGTGCAAATCCCCACCAGTGGGCCCTATCCGGTTTCATATAGGGGCATACATGCTCTAACCATGCCCCCTGCATCTGACATTGATGCAGGGCGGGTGGCCAGTATCGAAAATGGGGCCGCTCTCAGTCCTGTTTGTGATGTTCTTCAGTCAGCGCTGATTGGAGACCATTGCGAATGGGGCTGTGCAGCTCCGTTTTCAATACTGGCCACGCCCTCCACGCCTGGCATTGACGCAGGGGGCGTGGCCACTACCCCGAAGAGGGCACGCTTAGCCCTGGCTGGGAGCGCCTTTTTTCTGCCTTGCGAGACCGAGGAAGGCTCTCCCAGCCTGGCTCAGATGGTACGGCGCTGACTCAAGAGCCCTGCAAATGGGGCTGAGTCAGGCCTGTAACCAGCCTCAAAAATTTTGGGGGGGTGGGATTGCAGAAGTCAGGGGAGGCAGGTTATAAAATGTTCAGTGAAAACAGTCAGGCTGGGGAGGAATGAGAATTTTTTGGTGTGGCAGGTGCACACCATGCCACCAGCTGGCTACGGGCCTGGGCTGAGTGGCCCTGTTTTCAATACTGGCCACACCCCCTGTGTCAAGGTCAGGCACAGGAGGCGTGGCTAGCAGCGGCTGCAGGGTGGCCCCAGGAAGATGGCAGCTTGTGTTCCTTGAACAAGTATGGCTTGCCCCTGCTTTCCCCCCACCTTGTTTAATGGGGATTCAGTGCAGCCTGAGATGGGTCATGCTGCTCTCACATCTAGGGCTGCCGTTCCTTCACGACTGGCCTGGAGTCTCCAGCAATCAGCATCATCCAAGTAACATCTGACAGTAATCCTAGTGACCCTAATGGCCTGATGTTGTGTTCAATATTGGGAAGTGGAGGAGCAAATTTCCAGACATACTTTTGGGAGACCTAATCAAGTCTGGTTGTGCCCGAAGACTGAATCAGTTACTTTCCTCATTCCAGATTCATGGAATTAGCAGAGGTGATTGTCGTGATTGGAGGCTGTGGCAAGAGAGGCCTCTTGAAGCTCCCCTTTGTGGACATGTTCCATCCTGAGACCAGACAGTGGAAGCCTCTCTGCAGCGTCCCTGGGTATACCAAATCAGAGTTTGCAGCCTGTACGCTGAAGAACGACGTGTACATTTCAGGTGAGGTAGCTGCAGAACCAGCCTGCTGCCTGTGCTGTGTGGGTCTGCCTTGAAGGGCTGTAGGTCAGTGGTGGAGTATCTGCTTTGCCTGGGCGCTTTCCAGATTAGAGATTTGCCGTGACCCCGTTGCAGGGTCTAAAGTGTGCTTCCACACTTCCTGCGTTGTGACACTGCAGTCCCTATGCTGACAGCAGGGTGCTGTTCACATTTCCGATGCCTTGTTTCTAATTTAATCACTGTGATACATAAGAACAGCCCTGCTGGATCAGGCCTAAGGCCTATCTAGTCCAGCATCCTGTTTCACACAGTGGCCCACCAGATGCCACTGGAAGCCACAGGCAGGAGTTGAGGGCATGCCCTCTCTCCTGCTGTTACTCCCCTGCAACTGGTACTCAGAGGCATCCTGCCTTGGAGGCTGGAGGTGGCCTATAGCCCTGTGACTAGTAGCCGTTGGTAGACCATGAAGTTATCCAAACCCCTCTTAAAGCCATCCAGGTTGTTGGCTGTCACCACAACTTGTCTTGCACAACAGAGCTAGGACGTCATGTATCCAGCATGAAAAAGTTGCTTGTTTGGGTGGTTGTTAGTTTCCGCGAGACTGCTCCCCCTGCTGGGTGATTTGCTATTTACATTTTGAATGCAATTTGCTTGAATGGAAGCATTTTGCTGCTGTTGAGTGGCTAGGCTGGAAAGCACCATGCAGGAGGTCCCAGGTTCACTCCCTGGTAGCATCTCAGGAGGGCTGGGAAAGATTCTTGCCTGAAACCTTGGAGGGTTGCTGTCAGTCTATGTAGACCAGGGTTACACAACTCTGACCCGTCAGCAGATGTTGGACTACAAGTCCTGTCATCCTTGACTATTGGCCACTGTTGCTGGGGGTGATGGGAGTTGTAGTTCAGCAACAGCCGGGGGGGCACAGTTTGGGCATCCCTGGTGCGTAGACCGTACTGAGCTAGATGAACCAATTTGGGTCTGACTTGGTATAAGGCTGCTTCCTATGTTCCTAGGGTGCATGAGGTTAAAAAGCAATATATAAATATTCTTAGTAGTAGTCATATGTCCTTAATACATCAGTCATGTAACTATAGGATTTTTGCAGAAAATCCCACCCCCTCCCTAAAAGGGATGCATTTGCTACAATTGCAGCTCTATGAGGGAATAGGAACATAGGGAGCTGCCATACATTGAGTCAGACCATTGGTCTATTTAGCTTAGTATTGTCTACACAGACTGGCAGCGGCTTCTCCAAGACTGCAGGCAGGAGTCTCTCTCAGTCCTATCTTGGAGATGCTGCCAGGGAGGTAATCTGGGACCTTCTGCATGAAAGCATGTGGGTGCTCTTCCCAGAGTGGCCCCGATTCAAATGCAAACCAGAGTGGACCCTGCTTAGCAAAGGGGGCGCTTCCTGCTTGCTACCCTAAGACCAGCTCTCCTCCCATGATATGGACCTAAATTGATTGCTGCCTCAATATAACAATTGTAACAATAACAATAACTGTAACAATATAACTTTGTAATTTGTATATGGCCTAGATCAGGGGTTCTCAACCTTGAGTCCCCAGATGTTCTTGGACTTCAATTTCCATCATCCCCAGCAAATTTCATTGTGGCAGGGGAACACAGGAACATAGGAAACTGCCATACATTGAGTCAGACCCTTGGTCCATCCAGCTCAGTCTTGTCTTCCCAGACTGGCAGCGGCTTCTCCAAAGTTGCAGGCAGGAACCTCTCTCAGCCCTATCTTGGAGATGCTGCCAGGGAGGGAACTTGGAGCCTAGATGCTCTTCCCAGAGCGGCTCCATCCCCTGAGGGGAATCTCTTTCAAGGCTCACATTTCTAGTCTCCCTTTCATATGCAACCAGGGTGGACCCTGCTTAGCTAAGGGGACAAGTCCTGCTTGCTACCACACAGGGGCATAGCAAGGTTGTAATGGGCCCGCGGGTGCGCGGCTGGAGGAGTCAGTCATGTGACTTGCCTCTGTGGGGGCCCCCAAGGCAGTAGGGCCCCAGATAACTGGAGAGGAGAGCTAGTCTTGTGGTAGCAAGCATGGCTTGTCCCCTTAGCTAAGCAGGGTCCTCCCTGGTTGCATATGAAAGGGAGACTAGAAGTGAGCACTGGAAGAAATTCCCCTCAGGGGATGAAGCCGCTCTGGGAAGAACAAAAGGTTTCAAGTTCCCTCCCTGGCAACATCTCCAAGATAGGGCTGAGAGAGATTCCTGCCTGTAACCTTGGAGAAGCTGCTGCCAGTCTGTGAAGAAAATACTGAGCTAGATAGACCAATGGTCTGACTCAGTATATGGCAGCTTCCTATGTTCCTATGTTCCTAACTGTCTCCCCTTGCGCTATTATAGTTACGCCTCTGCTACCACAAGATCAGCTCTCCTCCTCTAAGATCCTCTAAGGGGAGGATGACTGTTGTAGTTCAACAACGTCTGGGGACCCAAGGTTGAGAATCCCTGTACCGAACGATGCTTACCATGTGCACTGCCTCCCCTCCCTCCCTCTTATGGTCCATTGTACCTCCTGCTTCCTCGAGTTTAAATCCTTGGACTCCCATAGTTATACTTGGTTTGTTTTTGAAGGTGGCCACATCAACAGCAGCGACGTTTGGATGCTGAGCTCCAAGCTGAATGTCTGGATCAAGGTGGCTGGCTTGCAGAAAGGCAGATGGAGACACAAAATGGCCTCCCTTCAGGGAAAGGTATTTCTCTCTGCCTTGCGTAATTAGGGTTGCCAGATTCTGGCTTTTCCAAATCTGGGTGCCTAATTTGCATACCATGCAAATTGGCTTGAAAATAATTTTTGAGCAGAATAGTGGTGGCTGCACTTTTTGCTCCATAACTCTGCTTCTACAAGGGCTAGAGCTTAGCTTGAAAAGAAAGAAAAAGAAAGAAAGAAAGAAAGAAAGAAAGAAAGAAAGAAAGAAAGAAAGAAAGAAAGAAAGAAAGAAAGATGAAATCTGGGCAAATCTGGGTGGGCTAAGCAATCTGGGTGAGATGCTTAAAATCAAGGTGAAACCTGGAATTTTGGGGATATGGCAACTCTACTTGCATTACCTTGGTTTCACAAAGCTTCTTGTTCACACAGACCATCCCATGTAGACGTGGAGCAAGAGGCAAGTGAAAAATTAAGAGAACCCCCCTTCCCCCTCCACCGTTCACATATACACCCATACAGACTACATCCCTGCACCTTCCCCACTGAAAGACCCACTGAAAGGCTTTTTTATCTGCCAGAAGTGGTGAGTGTTAGCAGGAGTATGTAGGTCTATTTTTACATTTGATAAGTAAACAATTACCTTGCAAGAGGTAAATAAAACCAGGCAATTGATCCTGCAAGTTTGCAGAACAACTGGGGCTTCTTTTGTGAACTTTGTTGTATCTTTGACATTATAATATGGACTTCACCCAGATTTCAAAAGGCACAAAGTCTGGAAGGAGAACTGGTCTTGTGCAAGCAAGCAGGACTTATCCCCTTAGCTAAGCAGGGTCCACCCTAGTTGCATATGAATGGGAGACTAGAAGTGTGAGCACTGGAAGAGATTCCCCTCAGCAGGGGATGGAGCCATTCTGTGAAGAGCATCTAGGTTCCAAGTTCCCTCCTTGGCTTCTCTAAGATAGGACAAGATTTTTATAGGAAAAGATTTTTTTATTGAACCAACAAACTACCAAAGCATACAGTACATTGCCAAAGCACAATTATATACAAAGTGGTTGTTTGTACATGATATATCTACAAAGATTTACACACAAGGATTTGGAAACCCACAAGGTTATGAGGTATATGCAGGTAGTACTGTAACTCGGGGGTGGGGGATTACAAGGCACATCAGGTAATCGGGAGGGTTACGTCCAACGTCCATTTCCACAATTTGTCCCATTGCTGTTTAGAAGAGATACTCTTGTCTTTTTGCACATAACCATACCAACTTTTCCAGAAAAGATTTACAGTCTCATCTGCGTGAACCTCTTGGTTGCGTCTTCCCTCCCTATTCCTATGCAGGAGCATTGCATAAATGACATACAGGTTTACTAACCTGATTACGAGAAGGGGAATGTTCCAGTTCCCTAGTATGAGGGCACCCGTTCCATCCCGTTTCCTTGAAGGTTTCTTTTCGAAAGGAGGTTCTATCGCTCAAACCCGAGGTTAGTTCTTCCCAAGTCTGTTTTTCCAAATCAGGCCACTCTAACAGCTTGCTTACTCCCTGCCACACTCTTTTGGCTACCACACACTCTTTTAAGAAACGTGAGTGGGTTTCCCTGAATGTTTTGCCTAGCTCACTAGCTTTCTGTTTGCAGGTGATTTTAGGGCACTCTTGCTGGTCCTCTGGGAGCCATGGCTTAGCCGCATGAAGTGGTAGTACTTGATGGTATAAGCGCCACCTTGTTTCCCATAAATGGAAAGGGACTTTTTTCTCCTTAAAGAGAGCGATAGGGTGATCGGGTTGCAACAAGTACTGTGAAGTACTGTGTTTGCAGCGTTTACGTTCACTTCTAGAATCTCTCCATAAATTGTTTTCCTTACCTGCTTAACTGAGGAGGATCCTTTAAATAGATCCGGTTCAACCTTCCATTTCTTAAGTGTGAATAACAAATCTCTCAAGTAGTCCGGGTGTTCTCTTTTTAATACTTGTGTGATATTACCATTGAAAGATCCTTTCCCCCACCATACTATGCCCCATGCTGACTTGCGCCAATGCAGAGCGAAAAGCGAGACCCAGGTTTTTTGCAGGAAGATGAGGCTGAGAGAGATTCCTGCCTGCAGCCTTGGAGAAGCCACTGCCAATCTGAAGACAATACTGAGCTAGATAGACCCTTGTCCTGACTCAGTATATTGCAGTTTTATTATTTTATTTATTTATTTTTACATTTTATATCTTGCTCTTCCTCCAAGGAGCCCAGAGCGGTGTACTACATACTTGAGTTTCTCCTCACAACAACCCTGTGAAGTAGGTTAGGCTGAGAGAGAAGTGACTGGCCCAGAGTCACCCAGCAAGTCTCATGGCTGAATGAGGATTTGAACTCAGGTCTTCCTGGTCCTAGTCCAGCACTCTAACCACTACACCAGGCTGGCTCTTTCCTATGTTCCTTATGTTCCTATATTGAGTGATGGGCCACCCAAGTGCTGCTCTGATTTGGACCAAGCTGCTTCTCCGGCCCTCACACTGGAAGTGTTTACTTCCAGCCATGCCCAGCTGGCCCGTTAAGTTATCTAAGCGCCTGCTTAAGGCACAAAGCCGGCATTGGGGGTGACAGCCGGGGTCACGTAGGCCCCAGGGCTGCTGCCCACCACCTCACCTGCCGCCTGGCGGTGCCGCAGATGGGTGATGAGGAATGCTCACTCGCCTGCCCTCTACTGACCACACTTAGTCCTGCTTAGTTTCAGCAAGGTAGCTGTGTGATATACCCGAAGACCCTAGGAGAAGAAGAACAGGTCTTGTGATAAAGTTGTGCTGTTGAGTCAGTGTCGACTCCTTTTGTTTTCTTTTTCAAATTCGATTTTTATTAATTTTAACAGTAGTAATATTATCATTCATTACAAATACACACAAAAAGATGGACTTCCCGCAAACATCTCTTCGTGAATCATCAACTATAAAATTTACCCTTGCTATAATAATAATTCAAAACATAAATTCAAACCCTTACAAACATAGCTAATCTACCCAACCTGCAGTTTTTTACTAAATTTCAAACCCTGCTTTAAAGTCCATAGTAGGAAAGTAATTCTTTAGATACAACAAAAATGGTTTCCAATCTTCTTTAAAACATTCCAAGTTTTGGTCTCTTATTAGTGCTGTAAGTTTTGCCATCTCCGCATATTCCAAAATTTTTATCAGCCAACCTTCTTTTGAAGGCAGTTCACTGGTCTTCCATTTCTGTGCATATATAATTCTAGCCGCCGTAGAAGCATACATAAAAAATGTTAAATTAGTTGTAGAGATTACACCTTGTGTTATTCCCAGTAGGAAGGATTCTGGCTTCTTAAGAAATGTCATTTTAAATATTTTCTTTAATTCATTATATATCATATCCCAATAGGCTTTAGCCTTCCCACAGGTCCACCACATATGAAAAAAGGTGCCTTCAGAATGTCCACACTTCCAACATTTGTTTGAAACATTTTTATACATTAATGCCAATTTTTTTGGTGTCAGATACCATCTATACATCATTTTATAATAGTTTTCTTTTATAGCATAACATGCAGTGAATTTTAAATCATTTTTCCATAACTTTTCCCAGGCTGCCATTTCTATATTACGCCCCACATCTTGAGCCCACTTTATCATAGTCGTTTTAACGACTTCCTCTCTTGTCTCCCCCAGAAGCAACAGTTTATACATTTTAGAAACTAATTTTTCATCATTTTGACATAATTCCTTCTCAAAATTTGAAGTCTGATCCTCAAATCCAACTTTAAAGTCTTTCTTATATATCTCATTTAACTGATGATACTGAAACCAATCTCTAACCAGATATTGTATTTCAGTTAAACTTTTTAACTTACAATCCTTTTCCTGAAAATGTAACAAATCCCTATAGGTACCCCAACACATTTGCATATTTACTTCTTTACGTGATAAGGCCTCAATTGGAGATCTCCATAACAGAGTTTTAGGTTCAGACCAATTTTTGTATTTTAACCACACCACCATTAAACCATATTTAACCACCATTAAACTCCTTCTCACATAGTGGTTCAAAAATTCAAGTCAGTGTTGACTCCTGGCGACCACAGAGCCCTGTGGTTGTCTTTTGGTAGAATACAGGAGGGGTGGACCATTGCCTCCTCCTGTGCAGTATGAGATGATGCCTTTCAGCATCTTCCTATATTGCTGCTGCCCGATATAGATGTTTCCCATAGTCTGGGAAGCATACCAGCGGGGATTCGAACCAGCAACCTCTGGTTTGATAATCAAGTCATTTCCCCGCTGTGCCATTAGGTGACTGGTCTTGTGGTAGCAAGCATGAATTGCCCTCTTTGCTAAGTAGGGTCCATCCTGATCTGCATTTGAATGGGAGATGTGAGCCCTACAGGATATCCCCCTTAGGGGATGGGGTCATAGCTCAGCGGTAGAACATCTGCCTGCTTGTATGCAGAGGGTTCCAAATTCCCTCCCTGGCAACATCTCCAAGTTGGGGCTGAAAGAGACTCCTGCCTGCAACCTTGGAGAAGCCAAGATACTTGTGGTAACAAGCATGACTTGTCCCCTTAGCTAAGCAGGGTCTGCCCTGGTTGCATTTGCATGGGAGACCACATGTGAGCAATGTAAGATATTCCCCTCAGGGGATGGAGCCACTCTGGGAAGAGCAGAAGGTTCCAAGCTCCCTGCCAGCAACCTTAGAGAAGCCACTGCCAGTCTGTGAAGACATTACTGAGCTAGATAGACCAATGGACTGACTCAGTATATGGCAGCTTCCTATATTTACCATGGCCTGATATTATTACACCCAGGTCCTTTCCCCACTTTTGCATGTTCCTGAGATTAGATCTCCCAAAGTAATTCTTCCTCCTCCTTGATGACAGATCTACGCAGTGGGTGGGTATGACGGCTTTTCCCGCCTGTCCAGCGTGGAGTGCTACGATGCCTTTTCTACCACCTGGGCAGCTGTTGCACCTTTGCCGGAGGCGGTGAGCTCAGCAGCGGTGGTCTCCTTCCTCAACAAGATCTACGTGATCGGCGGCGCAGTGGACGACAGCACCAATACAGATAAGGTAACTGAGTGTCCTAAGATGGAGACTCCCAACCTTGGGTCTTCAGATGATGTCAGACTACAACTCCCATCATCCCTTGCCACCATCGCCACCGTGTGACTAAGAGAACACCTTCTCTGTCGTGAACCCCACCTATTAAGTTCATCTGGAGAGGACCAGTTACAGTTTCCACCAATTTGTTTGACTACTGCAGTTCGCTCTATGTGGGGCTGCCTTTGCATGTAGTTTGGAAACTTCAGTTAGTTCAAAATGTGCCAGACTGGTCTCTGGGGTAAACCGGAGAGATCATATTATGCCTGTTTTAAAACAGCTGCACGGGCTGCCGATATGTTTCCGGGCGAAATACAAAGTGCTGGTTATTACCTTTAAAGCCCTGAACAGCTTGGGTCCAGGCTACCTTAGAGAGTGCCTTCTTCTGGATGACCCCCATCACACGTTGAGGTCATCTGGAGAGGTCCGTTTCCAGTTACCTCCAGTAAGTAAGTTGTAGTCCATCAGCCTCTGGAGACCAAACACTGGGAACCCCATTCTAGGTGAAAGACAAGGCAATGGCCCCAATACAAACAGAGAGGTCACTGTTTCAAACTCTATGGAAATGGGATAGTCCAGGGGTAGACAAGCTTGGATCTCCAGCTGTGATTGAACTGCATCCCAGAGCTGCTTTCTACAGAAGTAGACCTTTGGCCCAGCTAGCACAGTGTTCTCTACACTGACTGGCGGCAGCCCTCTAAAGTTTCAGACAGGGGTCTTTCCCCTGGAGAGGCAGGGATTGTAATGTTGGACTTTCTGCATGCCAAGCAGAACAGCTCTACTCCTGAGCTGCAGCCTCACATGATGATGCAGCTACATGATAATGGAACCGTTTGCAGGGAGCATTCTGAGAAAACAATGGCAGCCACTGGCAGGAATGCTGCACTAAGCTCTCCCTTTGTCCTCATTTCACCCCATTCTCCCTCCCAGAAAATAACAGAAATGCCCCCCTCCCCCTTCTCATTGCCTGTGAAAATGGGGTGGGTGGGTTTAGCATCACCTTGTCAAAATCCACTACTGCGTGTAGTGGATTTATGGGATGTTCTTGCCCTTGCATCAATTCAGTTTGGAAGGAATGGGAAAGCCATGCTTATGCGAGAATGGGAAAAGATGCTTCTTCTACTGAATAATGAAATTGCCCGTTATGCCAGCATTCTGCAGGAAGGGGCCACTCTTGAGCATCAAGGTTGGAGGTGCATTTGAACCAGTGCTGAGTCCTAGTATTGGATTTCCTTGCAGGTGCAGTGCTACAATCCAAAGGAAAACCAGTGGACCCTGCTGCCTCCTGCGCCTTTTAATCAACGGTGCATCACTGCTGTCACTTTGGATGACTTGATTTATGTTGTTGGAGGGCTCCTGAGCAGCATCTTCAGCTACGATCCCCAGAAGGACACCTGGTGTGAAGTGGCAGCTCTTCCTGGTCCTCTGGTGAGGAGGCAGCCTTGAGTGGGTGTTTTGGATAGCGGCGGGAACCAGGCTGCCACCATCCCCAGCCACAGTGGCCAATAGTAAGGAATGATGGGTGTTGTAGTCCATCTGCAGGAGGGCTGAAGAAGACATGCAGCCTTGGTCTGAGACCTCTAGGCAGCCCATGGACCACATCGGACCAAGCAGACCTTTGCCCCATTAGGTCTCTAGCTTTCCCCATTCTCATCACTTTTGCCCACGTAATTGACATGCACAATTACGGAGAGGAGAGCTGGTCTTGTGATAGCAAGCATGACTTGTCCCCTTAGCTAAGCAGGGCCTGCCCTGGTTGCATATGAATGGGAGACTAGAAGTGTGAGCACTGGAAGAGATTCCCCTCAGGGGATGGAGCCGCTCTGGGAAGAGCAGAAGGTTCCAAGTTCCCTCCCTGGCAGCATCTCCAAGATAGGGCTGAGAGAGATTCCTGCTTGCAACCTTGGAGAAGCTGCTGCCAGTCTGTGAAGACAGTACTGAGCTAGATAGACCCATAGTCTGACTCAGTATATGGCAGCTGCCTATGTTCCTAATGTCCTACACCCTCTTTGGGTCCTCAGACACTGTTGGACTACAACTCCCTTTCAGTCATTGTGGCTGGGATTTGATGGGAATTGTAGTCCAACAACATTTGTGGACTCAAGTTTGAGAACCCTGGCTTTCATGTCTATTTTTATTTCTGTGTTTTAACCTTTTTATGTTGTGACTGTGAGCTGCCCGGAGACGGAAGTTTGGGGTGGCATACAAATTTGATAGACAGATAGATAATAAAATACTCTATAGACTTGTACAAATATCTGTGCTACATACTTGACTGCCATGGCTTCTAGCCAAGGTACTCTGAGAGCTTTTGAAAATGGACTTCTCCTCCTTCTCCTTCTCCTTTTATATGCATACTTTATTAACTATGACTGAGGAAAAACAAAAATGCATTCAAGACAAAATGGACTTCTTTGGGATGGTGTGGCCACAGGAATACCCTGGGCATTGTAGATCTGTGAGAAGACTAGAGATCTTCAAGAGCTAGCATGGTGTAGTGGTTAGAGTGCTGGACTAGGACCGGGGAGACCTGAGTTCAAATCCCCATTCAGCCATGAGACTAGCTGAGTGACTCTGGACCACTCACTTCTCTCTCAGCCTAACCTACTTCACAGGGTTGTTGTGAGGAGAAACTCAAGTATGTAGTACACCGCTCTGAGCTCTTTGGAGGAAGAGCGAGATATAAATGTAACAACAACAACAACAACAATAAGAAGAAGAAGATGATGATGTCTGGATAAAACAAACCAGTCAATAACACCTGTCTGACTGTATAAACAAGAAATAATAATAATCTTTCTTCAGCCAACTCACAAAACGGCAAGCCCTATGGAAGCGGAGAGCATGGGATAGTGAAACCCATTTCAAACTGGTTTAACTGGATGTGCCTTTAAAATAGCCATCTATCCTTTCTTGTGAGAGATGGTGTCTTTAAAAAGTGCCACTGCGTTAAAATCCTTTAATAAAGAACTTCGGCTTCAACATCTTAGTTCTGTAGCTTCACACAGTGTCACCCACAGGGACACTGGAAACTACCTTATACTGAGTAGGACCCCTGGTCCATCTAGCTCGGGATTGTCTACACTGACTGGCAGCAGCTCTCCAAGGCTTCAGGCAGGCGCTTTTCCCAGCCCTAACTGCAGATGCTACCTGGGGTTGAACCCGGGGCCTTCTGCATGCAAAACAGAGTCTCTAACACTGAGCTATGTCCCCACGGTGACATACAGGGGTCTCCCATCCAGACACTGGCCACACCAACACACCTGCTTAGCTTCAGCAAGGTCCCTGTATCGTGTGCCCGTAGACCAGTGTTTTTCATTGCAAGGCCCAGGGGCTAGTGGTGGCCCCCATCAACTCTAAGTGTGGCCCCCTGACTCATTGTTTATTGGGCTTGTGCGAAACTTCGGCCAAAGCAGACTACTCTGCACACAGTCCTCCTGGTACCATGCAGAGATCACCATTCCCAACATGCAGTGCTGCTCTTTGCCCAGTGCCAGGGGAGGGGGCTCCTTTGAGGGAAACTCATCCCTCTTGAGCCGTGGCACCATCTTGAACCGTGGCACCATCATTCCCCGATGATCTGGGAAGAGCGCCTAGGTTCCAAGTTCCCTCCCTGGCAGCATCTCCAAGATCGGGCGGAGAGAGAGAGACTCCTGCCTGCAACCTTGGAGAAGTCGTGGCCAGTCTGTGAAGACAATGATAGACCAATGGTCTGACTCAGTATATGGCAGCTTCCTATGTTCCTAGGTGCCACTCAGAAGAACGCAGGACGTGCGGTGATCAGCACAGTGGGAAAGGGCTCTACCACTGAAGGGTTGGGGGTTTTTTGCCAAAGGGCCCCCACTTGAAAAATAGTGAAGATCACTGCCTTAGACCCTACTCTGGGACCGCCGGGGCACCTAGTGCTCACCGCTCCACCTCCATGCAACCGAAAACATCTGGCTAGGGACCTACATCTTTGCCTTTCTTCTCCCAGGAAAGCTGCGGAGTCACTGTGTGCGAGGACAAAATCTACATCCTTGGGGGCAGAGACGAGACTGGTGAAGGCATCGACCAAGCCGTCGCTTTCGACGCAGCTACGGGAAGACTCCAACCCCAGCCGCCTCTCCAGCGCTGCACCAGTTACCATGGCTGTGTCACCCTCCTCCGGCGTGTGAGCAGATGACTCTGTAGGACCTCACCCTCCTCCCCACTCCCACCCCTAGACCCTGTATAGGCCCCCTTTGGACAAGGCACCCGCCCATGGTGGGAGCACCTGTGGAGCTGGGGGGTGGATTTGCATACTCCCACAAGGGCCTTGGATGAGATCCTTTTATTTGGTTCACTCCCGGAGAAGCTGGAGATAGTGGGACCTGGAGGTTGGATAGATATGCCCATTTGTAGCTAATGTCTAGCTTGTGTGCTTACCCGTAAGAAGAGCCCTGCAGGTCGAGACCCAAAGCCTATCAGGTCCAGCCTCCTGTTCCCCACAGAGGCCAGTAAAATGCCTCTGGGAAGCCCACAAACAGGACATGTAGGCAAAGAATCCTCTCCCACCATTGCTCCCTGGAACGGGGTCTTCCCACTCCACCGAGTGTGGAGCTCTGGTGGTTCCTGTGCTTTGCAGATCCCTGGAGTTTTCATTCAGCAAGAAAGTTGCAAGCGGCTGCCCTGTACAGCTTTGCAAGGATTGGCTGAGCCCTGCCCAGGACTGCCTGCCCTGACCCAGGGAAGTCTAAGGCCGAATTCAGACATAACACTCCAGTCCCAGGGAAGGCTGCCTCCGTTACTGAATTCGGACATAATGGAGGCGGCCGCAAACCGGAGGCCCGAGCAGTGAACCTCACTGCAAAGCAAGGCTTCAGACTGGAGTCTGGTGAGTGAATATTCAGTTTGAGTTAGGGTTCAAACTGTGGTAACACGCAGTTACACGAACCCCAGCCATGTGTAACTCCAGTTTTGTGTGATGTCCGAATGCAGCCTCGCTCAAGGAAGGCGGAGTCTCTGTCTGGAGGGATCTGAAGACTCCACAAACTGATCTGGTGCTCCTGGAGTAGGTGACAAAGAACTGGAAGCGCAGCCTAGATGGTGTATTTTACAGTCATTTGGTTTGTGTGTGGTGTTGTTCACCCCTCATCCCCACCCCGCCACCCCTTTGTTAGCCCTTTTAAAAAATAAGCCACCTTCTTTGTTTGGTAACTGCTGGTCTGTGTCCAGTTTGCCTGACTCTAAAACTCCCCATGGCCTAGCTGCTTGGGGGGGCACATGAATGTAAAAAGTGGGTAACTCTAGGGTGAGCCTTCTATCCTGTTAGGAGGGCTGTCTCTCTCTCTCTCTCTCTCTCTCTCTCTCTCTCTCTCTCACACACACACACACACACACACACACACACACACACACACACACAGCAGCTGGCATTCAATAGCTTACATCTTTTGCTATTTATTTATTTATGTCCAATATTCCTATCCTGCCCCTCTGGCAGACTGCTGCTCAGGGTGGCTTACCATAAAATGGCGTCGAATAGAACTGAAACAGTGAGTTAAGGCCAGAGCTGGCCCACTAATGAGGCCAGGTGAGGTGGCCACCAGGTCCTCAGGTGGTGGAGAGTCAGGGGTAGCGGGGTGGCTGGTGCCCAGTGGCTGCCTCCACCCCCAGCCTGTATCTCCCCACCCTGGTGTCCCCCCATTTTGCAACTGTGGTGGCTGCAGTGCTGCTCTTCAACCTCCTGCTCCCACCCAAGTAGCCTACCGTTCTCCTCTGCCATGCTTCCTTCCACTCCCGGTCCTTTGCTCTCTGCCTTTCCAAAAGCTGGGGAGTGTGAGCATGAGGAGGAGTCCAAGCAATGGCGGCAGTGGAGGAGGAAGAGGAGGAGGAACATAAGAAGAGCCCTGCTGGATCAGGCCCAAGGCCTATCTGTTGTACCCCAACAAAGAGAGGTTCTTTTCTGGGTCAGTAGCCAAACACATCACCAGTCGAGAAGGATTTACAGTAAAAGGCTTTATTTTGCTCTATAGTAACAAAGGTCTTGGCAGCTATCGCTCAAGTCCAAGACCCCGGTCATTTACAAGCATGACATATTTATAGCCTAGGAGATGGTGCATAGGTACTGCCCCTTTCCTTTGTCTGGACTTTCTGTAAATTTCCAGCTAACTTCTGTGCATGTATTCTTTTAGGTGAATACCTCATCACCTTCTTATCTAGTCTCTCCTGGCCCTCCTTGGCACAGAAAAGCAACTCCTTATAAGGAATCCCTTAGGCCCCCCTTACACAGACAGAATATATGAAAGGTAACATGGCTTCGGTCTGGTTCAGGCCTACACCATATCCAGTCCAGCATCCTGTTTCACACAGTGGCTAGCATCTGAGAAGCCCACAAGCAAGAGGTGAGGGCATGCCCTCTCTCCTGCTGTGGCTCCCCTTCAGCTGGGATTGAGAGGCATCTTGCCTCTGAGGCTGGAGGTGGCCCTCGGACTAGTAGCCACTGACAGACTGGTCCTCCATGGATATCTCTGAGCCCCTGGAAGAGAGGCACTCAGCCAGCATGCTCTGTGAACCCCCACAGGTGGGGAGTTGGGGGCGGGCCTTCCTGCACCGCTCCAGGGGCATTGCCGCTTGAGCTGGACCTCGCCGAGATGTGCGAGCCAAACCACGGCATTCCCGTTCCACAACTTCATCTCTCCACCCCCCGCCTGCCCCCGCCACCCCACCGCGCTGCTGGCCTGATTTCTAAATGAACTGTTTGTCTCTGTTGTGCCTCTCCGTGTCCCCAAGGGCAATTGGCTTCCTCTATGGATGTGCCGCCTCTATTTAATCCCTCTCATTTACACAGACATCATTTCACAGAGGCACAAAGCTAAAGAGCTGCTAATCTTATTAAATCCGAGCTGTTTTCTCCACCCTTGGAGAAGTCGTTGGGAAGGGAGAGACAAGAGTGCCAGTCCAGCTGATGCAAGTTGATAGCGGAGAGCTCCAAAGAGCCATGGGCAGAGTGGAAGGGCCTCAGCTGAGAAGACGGGCGCCCAGTGATTAAGAAGGATTAAGGCTCATCAGGGCCACCTGGTGCTGCTGGGAGGAGATAATGAGAGGCAGTTTTGGCGGAGGGGGGTAAAATAGACTGGCGATGTAGAAAATGCATCCCCAGGAGGAAGGCTGGACTTTTCATAATTTCCAGGCTTTGTCCAGTGCTACAAAATGTTGGCCAATGTCAGATGAATGCTGTACTTGCGCAAAGATGCACACGCGAGAGAAGGTTGTGCATTTGCATGGACGATCCAAGTTACATTCTGCAATCTTGTGCAACTAGAATTGTGGAACAGGATGTGGGTGTCCATCTCACAAGTGCAACACGAGGCTGGATCACAAGCTTCTGACTTAGCGCAAGTGGCTATTGCGACATCCTTGACCCAGTGCAACGTGCTTGCACAAGCGGAGAGTTAGACTGGACGCTGGCCACTGTTTATAGGGCCCAGTGATTAGGGCTGGCATACTGTGCAAATTCCAGGATGTTAGGAGAGCAAAGCTGGTCTTGTGGTAGCAAGCTTGACTGGTCCCCTTAGCTAAGCAGGGACTGCCCTGGTTGCATATGAATGGGAGACTTGATGTGTGAGCACTGCAAGATATTCCCCTCAGGGAGAAGCCGCTGCCAGTCTGTGAAGACAATACTGAGCTAGATGGGCCAATGGTCTGACTCAGGATATAGCAGCTTCCTATGAGCCTATGAGCTAGATGGACCAATGGTCTGGCTCAGTATATGGCAGCTTCCTATGTTCCAATGAAATCTGTGCACAGTTGCACAAGACTGCTCTTAGGCAATCATATGAAATTGTGCAAAGGCAGCTGAGTGAAGGGTGGTCACTGCAAAGAAGGGCTGCAATATCTTGGTCCTCCCCAGCCTTAAACTCTGAGGACACCTATCAGCACTGGCCCACGTTCTTCCCTCCTTTATCGTATTTGCCAAAATAGAAGAAGACTCAAAATTAAGACAGCTGCCAAAAATACACGTTAAATACAGGTTATAATGTATTTGCCTGAAAAGGCCTCTGAATTTAAGATGACCCCCTGATTTCCAACATCAAAGAACTTTGGGGGAAACCCAGTCTTGGATCCAGGTAAATACAATACTCCCTCCCTGCTCCCCCTGTTCTCCATTCTCCTGTTGCCCATGTCTGAGGATAATAGGGCCACCTGTAATCTAGTCCTCATCTATTTGGACATTCACCACGTTAATGTAATATGTTGCATGCAGGTGTAAAACAATTAAAAGCTATCAATAAAACAAGAAACCATAGCAATTTATCTGGATTCTTGAAATACCTTTTACAAATCCATACATTTCTAATGTAATGTTCAATTTGTATGCTGACAGAGAAAAATAATTAGGCCTGCAAATCTGTACCGCTTGCTTTCAAAAGGGCAAGAGGCCATCATTTCTCCAGTTCAAATAATGTGATAAAATTTGCTCCATTTTTTCAATGTTTTCTCACTAAAAAACATCACAACGCTCTCCGAGATGAATTCATGATTGATGAAATAGGTGTACAGCACGGCCAAGCCTAAAAGGAGAACACAGAAAAACACCAAGATGGCCACCATTTTTGCCACATCCCACATCCAGTGCATGACATTTCTCCTCTTTGACCCGTTCAGAGCAACATCCACCAGCTTGGCCTCCACGATCTCATGCATCAAAGAGCCCACCTGCACCCTGTCCTCCTGGTCTAACCTCAATAATGTGGCCTGTTGCACAGACATCTCTAGTTGTCCTTGCAGATCTCTGATGTCTTTCCTCCGAGTTTCCCTGAGTTGAAGCAGCATCCCAATGCTCTCCCTCAACTGGGAAGAACAGCATTTCTCCACATGACAATGGTGCTCGGTCTCCTCCAGCCTCTCCTCCAGAGTCTTCAGGTACTTTTTGACTTCTGCTGACAGGTTCTGCATCTCCAAGAGATCCTTTTCCTGAGTGGCTTTGTGATCCTCAAAGAGGGCCATCTGGCAAGAGACCCCATGCAACTCCTTGCTGAGCTCCTCATTGGATTTCACCAGAGATTTGTTCTGGACTTCCAGCTGGTGGATCTTGGCATTCGCACCGTCCATCTTTCCTCTGATGTCTTCCACCTTCTTCTGCAGCTCCTCCATCCTGGCCTTAAACTTATCCACAATGTCTTGCAGGCTCCGGTTCTGATCCTTGATGCGTCTGTTTGCTGTAAGCAGCTCCTGGTTCTCTGTATCAAGGCAGGCCAAGGTTTCCCTCAGGTCGTGGATTTGGGCCTGTAGCTTATCACTGATCAAGGACAACTCCACCAGGGCCATTGCTCTGCTGAAGGGGTCTCACTGGAGCTGGAGACCTTTCACACAATAGAAACAGAAGAACTGTTTTTGTGGTCAGTGGGGGAAAGATCACCAACCATATAATCTGTTATTTGGCACTGCTATCCTCAGTCAGGGCTGCTTATTTCAGAGGTTCTCAACCTTTGAGTCCCTAGATGTCATTAGACTACAACTCCTATTAATCCCATCTACAACAGCCAAAGGTGATTGTGGTTGGGGATGATGGTGTGGAATGAGAGGAAAATGCCTTTTCTGAAAGCTGCTTTGTAATCACTTTGTTCTCATGGAATGGGAAAGTGTCTTTGCAAAAAGTGTGAGAACTCAGGTTTGCACTGGTCAAGAAATGGTTAATAGAGTCTGCAAGTTGCCTTGCCAAATTGCGAGCTGTAAAGCCATAAATTTGCTGACAAACTAGAGGGGGAAGAGCCCCCCTCTCCTTGTATCTCTTGAAAAAGCAAAGGCCTGTAAAATAATACTTCAAGGCCATCTGAGGAAGACAGTTTCGTTTATCAATAGGCAGTAGAAATGTTTCTTTGTACTAGGGAATGCTTGTCTAACTAGCAATGATTATAATATTTGTAATATGACGGACAATGATGTTAACCAATGAACTAATTGGTTCTTTGGGGCTGAATGTTGATGCCCAGCTATGTAGTTATGCCAAAGTATAAAAAATCCAGGCAGCTGCGCACGACTCTCAGGTTTACCGTGAGGTACTGGGAAAAGCCACCAACGCTGGGTTAAAATAAACCGTGATTATTGCTTCCTTCAATCATCCTTGTTTGTTTTGGTTTGTGGTAACTGGGCCTCCCAGGTAACAATGGGAGATGTAGTCCAACAACATCTGGGGACCCAAAGCTGGGATCCCCCAGCTGATTGCCATATTTAAAACATTGTATTGTTTATATTAGAATATGGATTAGATGTCTGCATTAGGAGACAAAATGCACTAGGAGAGCTGGTCTTAGGAACATAGGAAGCTGCCTTCTACCGAGTCAGACCCCTGGTCCATCTAGCTCAGGATTGTCTACACAGACTAGCAGCGGCTTCTCTAAGGTTGCAGGCAGGAGTCTCTCTCAATCCTATCTGGAGATGCCAAGTGCTGCTTCCCAGAGTGGCTCCATCCCCTGAGGGCAATGTCTTACAATGCTCACACATGTAGCCTCCTATTCAAATGCAAACCAGGGCAGACCCTGCTTAATAAAGGGAACAATTCATGCTTGCTACCATAAGACCAGATCTCCTCCCTTGCTCTTGTAGTAGCGAGCATGAAATTTCCCCTTTGCTAAGTAGGGTCTGCCCTGGTTTGCATTTGAAGGGGAGACTACATGTAAGCATTGTAAAATATTCCCCTTAGGGGATGGGGTCTCTATGGGAAGAGCATTTGCATTCAGAATGTTCTAAGTTCCCTCCCTGGCAGCGTCTCCAAGACAGGGCTGAGGGAGACTCCTGCCTGCAACCTTGGAGAAGCCGCTGCCAGTCTGTGCAGACAATAATAAGCTAGGAGGACCAAGGATCTGACTCAGTATATGGCAGCTTCCTATGTTCCTTCATACATAGACTAAATTAACAAGCTTCAGTTGGTAGATTCAGTAGGTTGATTGTTTTATTTATTTTAAACAGGTATGCACACATTTCCCAAGACAGCCCGAAGTGATTTACAGTTCCTTAAACATGTTGGACTATGACTAGGCAGACCCAGGTTAAAATCTTCACTTGTCCCTGAAATCCAGCTGGGTCACCTTGGGCTAGTTGTTTGGAACATAGGAAGCTGCCATATACTGAGTCAGACCATTGGTCTATCTAGCTCAGTATTGTCTGCACAGACAGGCAGCGGCTTCTCCAAGGTTGCAGGCAGGAGTCTTGGTCCTATGATTTGGTCACCCTGCTTGGTGTCCCAATAATCTTCCATCTTGCCTTGTGAAAGGACTGCCTTCAGCCTATTAATATGATGCTTTCCTTTTCTCACCCAAAGAAGCCACACCCTCTTAACAGTCACACATCCTTGATACCACACGCGATAGCATTTTTCTGGATTCCTGAAATCTGACCAGCCCAGAATCACCCAGTGAGTGTCATGGCTGAATGGGGATTTGAACACAGGTCTCCCTGTTCCTAGGCCAACATTCTAGCCATGACACTAAACTTGCTCTTGGTAATAAGGTGCATCTGAACACATGCTTAGCCCAGGAATTTGCCTTCAGAGCTGAGCTTGTTTTTGGTCTCAGCTGGGCATTGGGTTAGTTGGTATGTTGCCCCCTAGCTTCAGTATTTCAACCTCTTTTTGTTTTCTCTCTGTGAACTGGTAAAGTAAAATGTGCCGTCAAGTTGATTTCGACTCCTGGCACCTACAGAGCCCTGTGGTTTTATTTTGGTAGAATACAGGATGGGTTGACCATTGCCTCCTCCCGTGCAGTATGACATGATGCCTCTCAGCATCTTCCTGTATCGCTGCATCCCGAAATAAGTGTTTCCATTGGTCTGGGAAACATACCAGTGGGGATTCGAAGCGGCGACCTTCTGCTTGTCAGTCAAGCATTTCCCTGCTGTGCCACTTAAGTGACAGAGCCTCCTTCTCTCTGGCCACTGCCCCTTACAAAAAGAGTCATCAACCAAGCCGTCAGTTAACTCCTAACTCGTCAGATCGGAGGGACCCAGTGGTGCAGGGAGGGCGTAGGCAGCAGCTCATCTTCTCAATGGCGGCCTGCCTCTGCAAGGGCGACACTGGCCTTATGCTCCCCACCTGGTTTCTTCCTGTGGTTGTCTGGCTCACCCCTTGTCCTCCCTGAGGCTTGCTGCCATGGGCACCCCTGAAAGGCCCCCCTGAAGCAGCAGGGCCATTCCTTTTCCATCATTGTGGTGGGCTACCCTGCCCCCAGTGCATGCGCCATGGCTGTTGGAGAGGTCGGCATGACACTTGGATGCTGGGCTGACCATCCCATGCGCAGAGACCAGCTGAGTGGGAGTGCCAGTGGCAGGACCGCCTCCTTGCAGACGGCTGAGTCAGGGAGCCCTCTGCTGTGGGGAGGTCTGTCATGTGCCTGTGGCAGCGGGGAGGAGAGAGAGAGAGCAAGGTGGCCCCAGCAGAGGCGCCCTTACCCCTGGACCTCGGGGCCAAAGTCCAGGGTCTCCACACCCTCTGGGCGGCCCCAAATCTTCTTTAGTCTGTTTTGTGTGGTGGGGTTTGTGCCTTCAAGAACTAAGCTCCACTTAGGCCCACCCCAGCTGTTTTTGGACTACAACTCCCATAATCCCCAACCACAGTGAATAGCCAGGGATTATGGGAGTTGTAGGCTGACATCTGCAGGAGGGCCGAAGCTGAGCAGCCCTGACCTCCATGTTAAAAAAGGATGCTTAACTTGCAGAAGTGGTGGCAGGGCTCCAAAGGCCTTTAGGTCCAGGCTCCATAATTACGTAGGTGCATTTCTGGGCCCCAGAAAGAATGGTAGTGGCCCCTGAGGCAGCTCAGCGCAGGTTCTCGGAACCTGTGTGCACTATTACAGCTCCACTCCTGGATGGTTCTGTCTCCTAATCTGTGTCCAGCAAATGTTAACTGTACTATCCATCCAGCAACAGCGGATACAATCTCGCCTTCCCTTCCCACACTCCCTATGTAAAGGACCCCAGCTAACTGAGCAGCGAGAGGCATCTTTTTAAAGTGGTGATTCTCTCTATTTAGCAAGGGGAGAGCAACTGGCCCTGTCCATCCCCAGCACAGCATCCCTCCAGTGGCTGTTGCTGCTGTCTATCTCACGTTTGCTTTTTTAGATTGTGAGTCCTTTGGGGGCAGGCATCCATCTTTATTTATTTTTTTCTCTTTTGTAAACTGCTTTGGGGACTGTATATAAATATTGGTAGTGGTCATAGTAAAGTGACATTAGCAGAGGAAATACAATTGCCATTCAGTGCAAACAGGGTACTTCTGTTGAAGAAAACAGAGCTGTCCCTGCTGAATCAGAAGCTAAATGGGAAAGAACTGATTTTCTGCAAAAGAGAGAGGAAACGGTTAACGTCCCATCATTGACAGGAAGGGCCCCCTGAAACAGATTAAAAAGAGAGAAGGACTCTAATCTGGAGTCTTTTATCTGAAGACAGCTAATCCCATAGGGAAAATGAGAGTGATTTATTCCAGTCAAGGGAGCGCCTAATCGTTGATCACTATGTTAAATATTTATGCCCAGCTGGGAGGCTGCCCTCGAATGCTGCGCCTGTCTGAACCACCAGAGCAACCATTCCCCAGGAGCTTTCCCAGACAGCAGGCTTGATCATGACTTTTCTGCAGGGCTTTACTGCGAGTTCAAAGTTGCCCAAAAAAACCTGACGCCAAAAGTGGATGTTTTTACCTCCCCCCCCTCCCCGCGCCCCAATATAAAATCGGGCCACACTCTAACATGCAATGAAAAACCCGAATCGTGTGTGAAGTGCTCCTTGATAGCTCACAGGGACTTCGGGGTAAATTTGGCCGATATGTGAACGCACACCCTCCGTTCCAGAGGAGATGGATAGCAGGGGAGTAACAGCAGGAGAGAGGGCATGCCCCTTTCAACTCCTGCATGTGGCTTCCAGTGTCATCTGGTGGGCCACTGTGCGAAACAGCATGCTGGACTAGATGGGTCTTCATGGGCCTGATCCAGCAGGGCTGTTCTTATGAATCAAGCCCTATATTGTCTACACTTCCTGGCAGTGACTCTCCAGATTTCAGGCAGGCGTATTTCCCAGCCCTACCTGGAGATGCTGCCAGGGATTGAAGCTGGGACTTTCTGCATGTAAGACAGATGCTCTGTCACTAAGCTACTGCTCCATCCCCATGCAACCGTGGTGGTGTAGCATTACAGTACAATGACTGAAGAGGGATTCTAGGGGGAAAGATGGCTTTCTCAACATTGGCTGTTGGGGAAAACTCTCTCTCTCTCTCTCTCTCTCTCTCTCTCTCTCTCTCTTTCTTTCTTTCTTTCTTATTTATTTATTTAGATTTCTATACCGCCCTTCCCAAAATGGCTCAGGGCAGTGTACACAGAGAAATGATAAATAAATAAGATGGCTCCCTGTCCCCAAAGGGCTCACAATCTAAAAAGAAACATAAGACAGACACCAGCAACAGCCACTGGAGGGATGCTGTGCTGGGGGTGGATAGGGCCAGTTACTCTCCCCCTGCTCAATAAAGAGAATCACCACGTTTAAAAGGTGCCTCTTTGCCAAGTTAGCAGGGGTTTGCTAACTTTAGCAGGGATTAGCAGGGGATTTTAAACCCAGAATCTCACATCAGATGGCACACCACACTAGCAAACGGCTTGTTTCTTTGGGAGTTCTGGGGAAAATATGGCAGCTGCCCATGGCTTTTTTCCCAGATTACACGCTGCAACAGATACTCAATGTGTCCGCTAAGTGCCCCTCCCTATTGCCCGAGTTGCAACATCGTGGTTGTTGCACTGCCAGCAGGGTGACATCCATATTTCCAGTGCATTGATTCGGATTTTACTGATGCGTTGTAAACCTACAACGCTGTAAAGGTGTTGCAGGAAAGTAGCTGTATTTTTCCATTGTAGGAGGCTTGCCCTGCTGTTTATGGGCTGCAGTGTGATGTTGTATGGTTGGTTCAAATCACGGTGCAACAAGTTGTTGATTTTTACAGCCCCTTTCCATCCTGTGCATGAAAAATAATTTTTTATTTTATTTTATTTTTCCACCCAGGTTTTTGCACAAAGGTCCAACTTGATTCTCATCGGCTTTCGGCTTTTGATTTCGATCACATTTGCTCTTGTTTTCCATCAGACATTTTCCAGACATGTTCATGTTTCCTCGGCCACCCCCCTTTTGTTCCTTCTTTTTTTGCACTGTGGATTGGCTGGATCATTTGGCAGATAGAGGATATGTAATGGTGTGTGTGTTTTTTTAAAATACATATTTCCGCTCTGTTTCATTTCCTGGTGCTCTTGTTTGCGCAAGGAGCACTCCCCCATTGAACTAAATCATTTACTTCTGTGCATTCCCATTTGTTTACTGAAAGGCAATGGAGCAGTCCAGGGCAGGGAGAGAGAACGGTCACTTACTTAAGAGGAAGCCTACTGAACTGAAGCATTTACTTCTGTGCAATCCCCTTTGTTTACTGCAAGGAAGCCCAGTGAACTGAATCATTTACCAGCAAGCCTGCAAACTGTTCTCAATGGTGTGGAGGGCTCATTTCGCAGTTCAAGGATTTGTTGATATCTAAGGCCCTTTTCTGTATATGATTTTTTTTTTATTGCTTGGGTTCTTGCTCAAGAGGAAATCAATGGGGCAATTCTCACAATCTGCAAAAATCGGGCTAGGAGAGCCTAGCCCGATTTTTGCAGATTGTGAGAACCACCGGGCTCGGCTTGGGGTAACCCGCTCAAGAACCCCTGCCCTAAAACCAGGATTGCGGAGCGAGTGCTTCTCAAACCTGGTTTCCAAGATCATGAGTAGCCACAGCGCGGCTCCGCGCCTACTCACGAAGAGACCCCCGGAGGGGAGGCGAAAAGCTGCCTCCCGGCAGCAGGGGTCTTACCAGCATGCCCTGCGTGCTTGTGCAGGGCATGCTGAAGCTTGCTGGGGCCGATCGGCCTCCCAGCCCCCACTGTCATGGAGCCGGCAATCTTGTGGGCGGCCAATCCGGCCACCCAGGACTCCCTCTCCGCTCGTGAGCAGGGAGAGTGGGCTTAGCCTGCTCTCCCCGCTCACTCTGCAAAATCAGGGCTAATGGATCGTGAGACTCGGCTCACTGAATTATTGTTTGTGCCATGGTGTTTCCCCTAGTGGTGCTTTTGCACAAAGAGAACTTTAACACACACACATACACACACACACACACACTTTGTCACATCATCATCTTCTGCAACCCCATTGGCCCAAAATGGAGGGGGGGTAGTGAATGCGATTCAAGTGAAAACCCGCTGCAGTGGTGGGCAATTTGAACAGCTTCAACCCTGTCACAATGCATTGGAAAAACGCATCGAGAAATGCTGTACTTGCAGTTTCAAGCCGCTGCCTCATACCGTTGCACTTTGCAACACTTTAACTGGTGCAAATCTTGTAGTCCAGAAAATGCCCTGGTGCCTGTCGAAAGCTGACCTCTAACATCAGGGCGCTTTCCAGATTACCCGCTACAACCATGGTAAAATGCTTCGGCTTGGCAGAATTGAATTGAAAATGATCCCCAGAATCTACAATGGAAAATACAGCTCCTTTTTTTTTTTTTTTTTTTGTAATGGACATACAATATTACAGCACTAAATCGCAGTGATAAAATCAGAAACAAGGCATCCAAAATGCGAACGGCACCCTGCTGACAGTGTAGGGAGTTGGGACTGCAGTGTCACAGCAGAGGAAGTGTGGAAGCACACTTAGCAGATAGGTTATGACCCTGGTAGGGGTTAATCTGGAAAGTGCCAGGGAGAGCACTTCACATTTTCCATTTGTGAATTACTGGGAAAGAAATGGGGGCTCTGCATCCCTTTTCAACTCCAACCCGCCCCCCACTACCACCATTTGTAGGTCTCCTGTGAGAAATTTCATTTCAGCCCTAGCTAAAAGGGCTGTTAGGAGCAGAGAAGCTCTCCAGCAGCCCCTGCATGAAGCCCTGGAGAGTTGCTGCCAGTCAGAGCAGACAATACTAGGTGTAACTGAACCAGTGGTCTGACTCAGCAGATGGCAGCTTCGTCAGTTTTCACATGTTTGCCAAGCAAGAAGCAGAAGAAGCACAATCAACAGTTTTTGAAATAAAGTTGGTCAGTCCTGCTCAAATGCACCATAGCTCAGTGATACGAGCATCCACTTGGCATGCAGATAAGGTTCAATCCCTGGCAGCATCTGCAATGCGTTTTCCAGTTCATAAACTTTGTGCTGGTAGAAAGTGTTGCAAGGTGCGCTGGAATGGTGCAACTGTTTCAAACCGCATGTAAAGGGTTGTTCAATGCTTCATGGTAGCCTGGTGCCCGTTCATATTGCTGTCCACTGCAACGTGGTTTCCAGGCAGGAGGTGTCCATATTCTCCTTGAACCCCATTATCTGTCCCCTCTTCCTGTCCCATTTTGGGCCAATGGGGTTGTGGAAGGGGCAGAGGCATGACGTGATGAGCTTTAAAAAAAAAATTCTGGGCTGCCTTGCACAAAGCCATCAGGAGGGGAAAGTGCCATTCCAACACAAAATTTTAATTGAAGCGTTGCACCCTTGTGCAAGCACGCCAGCAAAACAAGCCAACAAAAACAATGGCAGAGAGGGGAGTTGGAGATCAGGTGGATTTGGGAAAAGAGGGTAGCAGCAGGGGAGTCAAGGCAGCTGTCCCCCATGCTTTGCCCCCGAAAAGTGGTGAGCAAAGCAAGCCCAGGCAGAGCCTTTCGGAGCTCACTTGCAAAGAGCCCCCATCGCCACCTTCACTTGCAGCGATCTCAGAAGAGCTGCTGCCTGATGCTCTCCCTGAGCCCTGGGGAGGCAGGAGCGGGGAGCGCTCCAGAGGGCCGTGAGGAGTGGTGGCCGCCCATCTGCTGCTCTTCCTTTGCACAATGAAAAATAAGAAGAAAAAGAAATAAAGCTAAAAGAAAAAGATAAAAATAAAATTGAAGTGAGAAGGGGCAATATGGAGAGATCCCCCTGCAGATGAATGAACCATCCACACCACGCCACCTACACTGCAGAAACGTCGTGGCAACCCTCCTACAATGGAAAAATGCTATTTTCCTGCAACACAGATGCAACGTTGCACTGCTGCAGTGCAGCAATTATAAAACCCAAAAGAGGGCATCTGCAATCTGGACAGCACCTTACTGACAGTGAGGTCGGAACCATGGGCATAGTTCCCATTGGACAAGGGGGTGCAAATGTCCCTGGGCCTGGAGGGTCAAGGGGCCCACAAGGCCCCCCCCCCATGTACTCCCACACTGCTGTGCCACTGGCCGCCATTTCCCATTTACCCGTGGTGGTGGTGGTGGTGGTGGTGGTGGTGGCGGTGGCAGTGGCCACCCCAGCAAGCAGGTGGGCCTCCCCCCACTTCCTGGCCAGTGCACAGGCCTCCCCCTCCCCAGCCAGTGTTCAGGCCTCCCCATTCCCTGGCTGTAGCATCGGCTTCTCCCGGACCTGAGTTCAGGCCTCCCCATTGAGTAAGGAGAGCATCGTGTGCTGTGATGCCGGGGAGAAGCCAGTGTGCTGAGAATCCCGTCAGCCACCCACCACCCGCCAGTAAACAGCGGGGGAAGTGCAGCGGGGATGGAAAGTAGGGGGGTGGCTTCGGCGTTGGGGCACACAGGGACCCCCCCAAAACAACTTTGTCCCCAGGCCGCCTGGAGTCTCCCTACCTACACCACTGGTTGGAATGCAGACAGTACGGAAGCACACTTAGCGGGCATGTTGGGAAACTGTTGCAGTTTCCTGGAAACCGCCCAGGTTGGGAATGGATGAGAAAGATTCCTGCCCCAAACCTTGGAGAGCTTCTGTTAGTCGGAATAGACAATACTGTGCTAGATGGACCAAGGGTCTGACCCGAGGGAGTAAGCCAGCTTCCCATGGTCCCATTTTATTCATTCTTTATTCTTTATTAACATTTATAATTTACAGTTATATATATAATTTAATTTACATTTATAATCCCACCCTATTCCACATTGTCTCACTTAAAACATATTAGCAACACTTACACATTTTAAAACATTAAGCTATGAAAACCAACTAAATGGTTAAAACCACATAGTGCAAAAAACCCAACCTTTCTTAGAGCCAAAGGCCCAGGTAAAGATGTGCGTCTTCACCATTGAAAAGTATACAATGAAGGAGCCTGACACACCACAATGGGGAAGTCATTCCATAACCTGGGGGCTATCACAGAGAAGGCCTATGGAAAACGTATGGGCATAGTTTCCCACTCTGTGGCCAAGAGCTTTTGGGAGCAGCTGGTCATGAACTTGACCCGGGGGAAGAGTTAGAGACCCACTTCTTCTCCCTTCCTGATACAAATTGCCCCATTTCAATTTTTTGAAAAAGAAAAGCCCTGTTAATGAATGATGTTCAATGCATGTACGATGTGTGTGCAGTGCACACGCATATTTGTACACAGGTACAGGTATTCACACAGTATGTTCAAGGCATATACGGCAGTACACTTCCTAGCTGTAGCTTGCATTTGAGGGGGCCTGTAGGCTCTATACAAGTTTACTAGTTTGAACACAGTTAAAGCCATTCATGCAAAAACATGCCCATGTGAACAGGCACGGAACACATGTGTGATGTAATGTCTGAACAGGGCTAAAGGCGCGGGCAGTGTGCCACCCACAGAGCTCTCCCTTCCTGCTCACACAGCAGCTACCTTGGAGTAGGGTAGCTCTTCCTTCCACCGTGAAGGAAGATGGGCTAAAAGAAAACATTCTTTTAGCCCGTCTTCCTTCACTGACATATCTTTAAGGTGAAAGCTCCCCCTGCAGAGGAATGCAGAGCACTGCAGCAGCAAAACCCAAACGGTGGTATCTCAAGGCTGCAACTGCAGAGCGAGAAGGGAGAGAAGGGCTGCTGGAGAGAAATCTCATTCTTTGGGGAAACAGAGAGGCATCTCGCAGGGTCAAGACTTCTTTATGGATGCTGGCAAATAGAAGCACAGGTGTTCAAAGTGGGCCTAAGCACAGCCGGCCGGGGTAACCCAATGTCCTCTTCTAACTGGAGCATCTTGTACAATTTGGGAAGTTGCTACTTGGAGGGTCCCCTGGCTTTCTGGAGGGCTTTGCAGGGGAATAAAGGGGTACAGCATTAATGTGACTTCTCAGAAGCTCTGGAGCCCCAATCTCCACTATTAGTATTATTGGTCGATTTCCCCTGCTTTTTTCCAAGGAACGCGGGGCAGAGGATGTGTTCCCCTCCTTTCTGTCCTCATGGCATTCCTTGGACCAGTCACCCAGTAAACCTTTTGGCTGAGTGAGGGTTTCGACTACGGAGGCCGTCGTTCAAGTCCAGCACCCTGAGCTCTACCAAGCTGGCTCAGTAACTAAGATGAAGAGCTGGAGCAAGTGACAGCTCCTGTACTCAAATTCCTCCTATATGAATTTTTGATGGCCAATATTTCCCCCAAAGAATCCAGCTGAATGGACATCTAATGGCTTTGATTTAACATGCAAAGATTTTTCAGGAGCCATCCGTAAGGCAACTCTCACACTGGAAAACTGGGAAGGATAGCTTTGGGAACTGTGCATGCTCCTGATTTTTGGTTGTCTCTCAGCAAAAGCCTAATTGGGAGGAGGGGGAATTAGTGGCGCTCTTTGGACCAGACTTCCGGGCAGAGGTCCAGTACCCAACAGGTCTGGGGGGCCTCCAAATGCTGAGTGGTCCCCTAATTTAAGTGGCAGGATTGTCCATGCAAAATGTGGTATCTCTCTGCAAATCAGTGGGAAGTATCTTATACAGAATCTCTTCTAAAAATACAAAAAAGAAAAAGTGTTTCCAGCTTTCCCTGAACATGCTCTGGTGTAAAACATTGCAGCTTCTCTAGTGGCAGCAGCAGGGCTGGTGGGGGATGGGGTGGGCAAAAGGCAAAATTTTGGAGTCCAGGATCAAAAATTACCTAGGTGCACCTCTGGGGGGAAGTGATCATGTGGGAGGTGGGCACAGGGTTCTAAAAGCACTCTCCTATCTAGCACTTATAACGGTTAAAAAGTGTGCTGTCAAGTTGATTTCGACTCCTGGCGCCCACAGAGCCCTGTGGTTTTCTTTTGTAGAATACAGGAGGGGTTGACCATTGCCTCCTCCCACGCAATCTGAGATGATGCCTTTCAGCATCTTTCTGATATCGCTGCTGCCCGATAGAGTACCAGCAGGGATTCAAACCGGCAACCTTCTGCTTGTTAGTCAAGCATTTCCCTGCCGTGCACTTAACCACTTAAGGTGGTCCTAGCCTATTATTGAGGGTGGCAGAAATGCCATCGGATCCTGTGCCTGCCTCCTATCCAGTCATGTCCCTCTCTCCCTACCTGGGTTTTTGCTGACAGACAACCAAAAATCGAGAGTGCACACAGACACTAGTCCTACCCAGTTTACCACCATGAGAACCAGCCTGCTATCTGACAATATCTGAGAGCTGACCTACAGCAGTGGTCAATGATCAGTTTCCAGATGGAGGCTGTACTTGTGCAAACATGTCGTACTAGCTAGTCCCACTACATTGGGTGCTTAGTGTTGCACTAGTGCAAATATCCCTGCACTTGCCCCACTGAGGTGCACAGCCTGTGGGACGCCTCCTGCTGAGCAAATTTGCACAAAAGCACAACTTAAGAATTTTGTGCAGCTATAGGGCCTTCCTGCAGGAGCACAACTTTGATGTGCAAGTGGTGCTTACTCCAGATGTTGGCCGGTTTTCACAGTATTTAACATGCAGCATTATTTATCTCCGCATTCATCCGAGCATAGCAGCCCTCCCGATCACTGCTGCTGGTGCCGTATGTGTGACTATGTTCGTGTGTGGCCTTTGGGGGCTGGGAGATTGTGAGCCCTTTTGGGATTGGAAGACATCTTTGCATTCCTTTTGCTAAACCACTTTGAGAATTTTGTTGTTGTTGAAAAGTGAAACATATTCTAAATAAACTAACAACATTCTAGACTTTTAGACCTTGCTTACTTAAGAAAAACCCCTGCTAACTTGGCAAAGAGGCACCTTTTACCGTAGTGATTCTCTGTATTTAGCAGGGGGAGAGCAACTGGCCCTATCCACCCCCAGCACAGTACCTCCAGTGACTGTTGCTGGTGTGTGTCTTATGTTTCTTTTTAGATTGTGAGCCCTTTGGGGACAGGGATCCTTCTTATCCATCTATCCATCCATCCATCCTCTGTGTGAACCGCCCTGAGCCATTTTTGGAAGGACGGTATAGCAATCAATCAATCAAGAATGGAGGTAGCCTCCCTTCTTTATCGGTTATAATACAACTTGCCAGATGTATAACCTTTATAACCATATAGCCTTTATCGGTTATAATACATCTTAAAACATACATCATGTTTTAAGAAGTTAGACAACCTCTCAGATAACCCCCTAGTTAAATTTGGTCAAAATTACTGTTTGGGAAAGAGCTTATGGTCTGTGTTGTTGCCTCGCATTATAGGGTTATACTTTTTGCCTCCAATTGCAGAGTTATGGCTTTGGACTAGAGAAAAAACTGGAGCTTGGCTTTTTGCACGAGATGTTGGCCGGGATGCTGCTATGGTTCAGCTTTCTGGCTTTTCCTCCTGGTTTCAATACTATAAAACATGTAAAACCTTTTCACAATATTTGACTAACTGCTATTCTCAATCTTTGAGGAAGACCTTTACTGCCATGTGCTTTCAGTCCATGCCTTCGGCCTATCTCTGTGTAAGATTTCACAGATTACCTGTGGAATGACGACTCTGCTGCTGTGGAGGCAGAGGTCAAGTGGAGGATATTATTCATTATGTATTTTATTGCCGTTGGTGCAAGTCAATTAGAGATAAGACCTTAACAAAGGAAGCTGCCATATACTGAGTTGGACCCTTGGTCCATCTAGCTCAGTATTGTCTGCCCAGACTGGCAACAGCGTCTCCAAGGTTGCAGGCAGGAGTCTCTCTCAGCCCTATGCCAGAAAGGAACCTTCTGCTCTTCCCAGAGCGGCTCCATCTCCTGAGGGGAACATCTTACAGTGCTCACACTTCTAGTCTCCCATGCAACCAGGGTGGTCCCTGCGTAGCTAATGGGACAAGTCAAGCTTGCTACCACAAGACCAGCTCTTAAGACAGATTATTAACAACTTTAGGAGTTCTGTTTCGGGATGCTTGATATTTCTTTTGGCAGATGTATTCCCCTAGGTCACCCACACGGTTGCGACCTTAGCCACCTTATCCATGAAAACAAGGCGGGGGGGGAGTTACCAGCATTATCCATTGTCCTAAACTACAATTTATGTTAAATTGGGAGGATTATATTGTGGTGTAAGGTGATTGTGGTATGTACTTTTCCTTTTTTCTTTGTTATGACCTGCGGCTCTGACAATAAAGTTATGACTGACTGACTCTTAGACTTCTAGACTATTCACATTTTAAAAATGATCTTTCATCTATCTAGGTGAAGGAAAACAAAAAAAAGATTCCCAGAATATTCTTTTCCAGGTCGAAGGGATTTGACAAGGATGGGCATCTGAAATGAAATAACCACCAGTATTTGATATGTTGGCTGACATCCTCAAGTTGTGCTTGTGCAGGGACACTGCACTAGTGCATGCTTTTTATGCTAGCTAATTGTGGAGCTTGCATTCCCCTCCAGACTAGTGTGGCACTAGTGCAAACAAGTTTGTGCTTGCACAAGGTACATGGTTTGTGGCACACCTCATATGTTTTTCAGGGATTTTTTTGTTCAGGAAACCCCCAGTGACTGAGTAGAGCTATGCAATCTGTGCTGTAAAGGCGCTGCAGTGCTAGACAGGATGCTGGCCAGCTTCAGGTTTGCAGTAGTTTGTTCCAGGACAGCCTTGGACAGGCGACATGTTGGAGAAGGCAGTGGCCTCCTCCCATCTGAACTTGCCCTCAGAAAAGGTGTGAATTCTCATTCTATCATAGCAAATGAGCTATTTTTCAATTAAACAACTCTCATGACCCCACTTTCACTTTTTCACACTTTCCTTTACTATGAATAATATGAGGAAGTAATCAATTTAGCACACTTCACCTTATGAAGACAAACCTCATACAAATAAATTCACCATAATTCACCCCTCTGCCCAATCACTCTTAAATTGGGGATGGGTGGTAGCCTCCACCCATTAGGCACTATCTACCAGCCCACCCCACTCCTTTGGGGCAGATCCACTTTCTGCCCCCAATCTGCCCCAAAGACACCCAAACTTCAAAAATTCTCAAAAAATCAGCCCTCTGCCCAATCCCCCTGAAATTGGGGTGGTAGCCTCCACCCATTAGGCACTACCACCCCACCCCACTATTTTGGGGCAGATCCACTTTCTGCCCCCAAACTGCCCCAAAGTCACTAAAACTTCAAGAATTCTCAAAAAATCAGCCCTTTGTCCAAACCCCCTGAAATTGGGGTGGTAGCCTCCACCCATTAGGCACTACCACCCCACCCCACTATTCTGCCCCAGGCCCCACTTTCTGCCCCAATATGCCCCAATCTGCCCCAAAGACATGAAATTTTCAGAAATTTACCAAAAATCAGCCCTTTGCCCAATCCCCCTGAAATTGGGGTGGTAGCCTGCACCCATTAGGCACTACCACCCCACCCCACTACTTTTGCCCAGATCCCATGCTATGCCCCCGAACTGCCCCAAAGTCACTAAAACTTTAAAAATTCACCAAAAATCAGGATTTTGCCCAATCCCCCTGAAATTGGGGTGGTAGACTCTACCCATTGGGCACTACCACCCCACCCCAAAATTTTGCCCCTGGGCCCCTTTTTACCCCCCCCCCCAAATCGATTTGGATTCGGATTCAGATTAAATCCGAATCCGAACCGAATCAAGGGTGATTCGGGTGACCCAGATTCGGGCACAAAACAGAACAGGGGTGATTCGGTTCGGGTCCGAGCCGAATCACCCAAAATCCCGAATTGCACACCCCTAAAAAACTGTGTTCTACCCGAGCTTGGGAGCTACATACATACTGTACATACTTTATTTATGGTCTTTGACCAAAATAAAAATAAAAAGCTTTACAATGTTAATAAAAATATAAATAGAAAATCAATTACACATAAATGAATAACAGCTTTGGAATAATTACACATAAAAAAATAGCGGCTTTGGAAAGGCATAAGTGTATATACATAATCTAAAGTTAACACTAAAGAACCCTAAACTGTACAGGTGAAACTCGAAAAATTAGAATATCGTGCAAAAGTTCATTAATTTCAGTAATGCAAATTAAAAGGTGAAACTGATATATGAGATAGATGCATTACATGCAAAGCGAGATAAGTTAAGCCTTAATTTGTTATAATTGTGATGATCATGGCGTACAGCTCATGAAAACCCCAAATCCACAATCCCAGAAAATTAGAATATTACATGAAACCAATAAAACAAGGATTGTAAATAGAACAATATCGGACCTCTGAAAAGTATAAGCATGCATATGTATTCAGTACTTAGTTTGGGCCCCTTTTGCAGCAATTACTGCCTCAATGCGGCGTGGCATGGATGCTATCAGCCTGTGGCACTGCTGAGGTGTTATGGAAGACCAGGATGCTTCAATAGCGGCCTTCAGCTCTTCTGCATTGTTTGGTCTCATGTCTCTCATCCTTCTCTTGGCAATGCCCCATAGATTCTCTATGGGGTTCAGGTCAGGCGAGTTTGCTGGCCAATCAAGCACAGTAATCCATGGTCATTGAACCAGGTTTGGGTACTTTTGGCAGTGTGGGCAGGTGCCAAGTCCTGCTGGAAAATGAAGTCAGCATCCCCATACAGCTCGTCTGCAGAAGGAAGCATGAAGTGCTCCAAAATCTCCTGATAGACGGCTGCGTTGACCCTGGACTTAACGAAGCACAGTGGACCATCACCAGCAGATGACATGGCTCCCCGAATCAACACAGACTGTAGAAACTTCACACTGGACTTCAAGCATCTTGCATTGTGTGCCTCTCCATTCTTCCTCCTTCTTAATGTGCTTTGATACAGCACTTTGGGAACATCCAACTTCTTTTGCAATTACCTTTTGAGGCTTTCCCTCCTTATGGAGGGTGTCAATGATGGTTTTCTGCACAACTGTCAAGTCAGCAGTCTTTCCCATGATTGTGATTCCTAATGAACCAGACTGAGAGACCATTTAAAGGCTCAGGAACCCTTTGCAGGTGTTATGGATTGATTAGCTGATTGGAGTGGGACACCTGGAGCCTGGACTGTTGAACCTTTTCACAATATTCTAATTTTCTGGGATTGTGGATTTGGGGTTCTCATGAGCTGTACGCCATGATCATCACAATTATAACAAATTAAGGCTTGACTTATCTCGCTTTGCATGTAATGCGTCTATCTCAGTTTCACCTTTTAATTTGCATTACTGAAATTAATGAACTTTTGCACGATATTCTAATTTTTCGAGTTTCATCTATACTTTTGAAGTTCTTAATCTGGTGACCACATAACAAAATTTAGCTACAACATAGGAAATAGTTGCATTTTTATCTGCTAATAAATATGCTACAACAAGATCCTCAGGTTGTCCCCTCATATCTTTTATCAGTGGACTAATTAACTGAAACCTCAAATTTTGATAAATTGAACACTTTAAAAGTATGTGGGCCATGGTTTCAATTGCCTTTCCACAGGGGCATTTCCGTTCTTCCTATAGTAGTTTCAAATATTTCCCATAAAGCATTGCAGATGGGAAAGCATTGAACCTGGCCCTGGAGAAGGCCCATCTGAATTTACTCAAAGTGATCATAAATAAATATGTTGCTGGGGCAAGATCCGTCTTTGCATATACTTGTTTATAAAAAGGTGGTAAACAAGCCTTCTCTTCCTGAATGTCTATGTCAACCAATCTCTGTCTTACTAAACTGAGGGCTGTATTCTTACTACTCTCTAGAGAGCCAGTGTGGTGTAGTGGTTAGAGTGCTGGACTAGGACCGGGGAGATCCGATTTCAAATCCCCATTCAGCCATGAGACTTGTTGGGTCACTCTGGGCCAGTCACTTCTCTCTCAGCCTAACCTACTTCACAGGGTTGTTGTGAAAGAGAAACTCAAGTATGTAGTACACCGCTCTGGGCTAATAGAGTGAGTGATGGGCCACATTGGCAAAGTTTATTTATAGTTTTGTGAGACCAAGATGCCTGAGGCTCAGCCACAAGAAGCTTTGGAATTAGCCCTAACGGATGCAGATGAAGTTTAATCCAATAAAATATCCTTAGGAGCCAAGCCCTGGTTTCCTATTTAAGTATGCCCGCCTCCATGCGGATCACCGAATTGGAAATGCAGTTGGGTACACCAAATATCGTTCTTAAAAAACCAGTCTGAATTTTTTCCAGATCTTTAAAGTTGGTGTACCAATTGTGTCCCGTAAAGGAGTCGGGGAATCACTTTAACCTTATAAGGTTAATGGCTGCAGGAATGTAATTTTCTCCCTGGGACCAAAATAGTTTCAGAATGGCTAGAATACTACGTTTAGCCGTATCTACTTCCGATCTGATATGGGCTGTTTTGTGACCGTTTAATTGAAACACTATCCCAAGGTATTTAATTTGCTTTACTTGGTCTATGACCTTCAATTGACCAGTTAAAAGATCGATGTTTAGGACTAAAATGGAGAATCTTTGTCTTAGAATAATTTATTACTAATTGTTCCTTCTTACAGTAGCTTGCCAGAACAATCAAAGCTTTTTTAAAACCTATTCTAGTTTGTGATAAGATTACAGCATCATCAGCATACATGAGTATAGGCAGATGTTTGTCTGACAGATTAGGTGTATGTATGTCCGAATCTTGCAACCGCTGGATTAGACCATTCACATAAAAATTGGATAGGAAGGGTGATGCAACCCTGTCTAAGATGCAACCCTGTCTAACTCCCTTATTTGTGGGTTCTTCTTTGAAAGATGACCCGCAGAGTTAAGACATATACGAAGGGTTGAGTTCTCATATAATTTATAAATTAACAATAGTCTTTCGTGAACTGAGGTTTTAGATAACTTGGCCCAAAGAATTCCTCTAGATAAAGAGTCAAAAGCCATTCAGAAGTTGGTGAAGGCTGCATAGAGGGGTGTTTTCCTCTCATACACGTAACTTTCTGTTAAGTGTTGTAGCACAATACAGTGATCCATTACTGACCTACCTGCAGTAAACCCCGCCTGTTCCAGTTCTATGATGCCTTCTTGATCCATCCACTCATACAGCTTAATACATAAGTGCTTTGCATACAATTTACTTATTACGCTGAGCAAACCTATCGGTTTATAGTTGCCCAGGTCCTTCCACATTCTTTTTTTATGTATTGGGACAACAATGGCAAGAACCCAATCATCAGGGATGTGAGCCGTTCGATCTATATATGTAAATAATGATGCCAGAATAGGGGCCCAACATTCTATATTAGATAACAAGAGATCAGGGGGGATATAATCATAACCAGGAGATTTCCCTCTCTTCAGCTGTGCAATTAAACTGAGTCCTTACCTCTTTGGCCCCATGTCACAATTCATGAAATAAAATGTTTGGGAGCTGTGTGTGCTTCCAATTTTTGGTTGTGTAGAAACAAGAGAAGAGGAAAACCCAGATAGGAGTGATTGTGTGAAAGCAAGGTAGGAGGGAAACCTGGGTAGAAGTGAATGTGAGGACGCAAGGTAGGACGAAAATCTGGGTAGCTTTTACTTCTACCATGCTTCCACACAATCACTTCTGCCTAGGTTTTCCTCTTACCTTGCTTCCTCACCATCATTTGTGCCCAGGTTTTCCTCCTGGGAAACACCTATATAGGGCAGCAGCGATATAGGAAGATGCTGAAAAGCATCATCTCATACTGTGCGGGAGAAGGCAATGGTAAACCCCTCCTGTATTCTACCAAAGAAAACCACATGGCTCTGTGGTAGCCAGGAGTCTACACCGACTCAACGGCACAACTTCTACCTGGCTTCCACACAATCACTCCTACCAGGGTTTTCCTCTTACCTTGCTTCCACACAACCGAAAATTGGGAGCACAGCCAGCTCCCAAACCTGGGCAGAACACAGTTTTCACTTGTGTGAATTACCTCAGAGACTAGCAAGCATTTTACACATACCATCCCTATTTGCAATAAAGAAGGGGTTTAGGAATATCAATACAATTTTATAATACAGGGGCTTATTTACAAAAAGAGGTTTGGGCCTCAATCCTCCACAGATAGTTTCTCCCCAGTGTGGATTCTATGATGACTAGTAAGACATACACTCCTGCTGAAGCTCTTTCCACATTGCAAGCATTCATATGGTTTCTCCCCAGTGCAGGTGCTATGATGTCTTTTAAGATCTCCTCTCTGGCTGAAACGTTTTCCACACTCCAAGCATTCATATGGTTTCTCCCCAGTGTGGGTTCTATAGTGTAAAACAAGATTTCCACTCCTGATAAAGTACTTCCCACACTCCAAGCATTTATGTGGTTTCTCCCCAGTGTGGGTTCTATGATGTCTTTTTAGATCTCCACTGTGGCTGAAGCTCTTTCCACACTCCAAGCATTCATATGGTTTCTCCCCAGTGTGGGTTCTATAGTGTGAAAGAAGATTTCCGTTCTGGCTGAAACTTTTTCCACACTCCAAACATTTATGTGGTTTCTCCCCAGTGTGGGTTCTAAGGTGTAATGTAAGATTTCCACTCTGTCTGAAGCTCTTTCCACACTCCAAGCATTCATATGGTTTCTCAACCATGTGGGTTCTGTGGTGTACAGTAAGAGCTTGCTTTGTGCTGAAGCTCTTTCCACACTCCAAACATTTATGTGGTTTCTCCCCAGAGTGGGTTCTATGGTGTAAACTAAGAGTGTCATTCCTGCTAAAACTCTTTCCACACTCCAAGCATTCATATGGTTTCTCCTGAGTGTGGGTTCTATGATGGCTAGTCAGTGCTCCAGTCCTTCTGAAGCTTTTTCCACATTCCAAGCATTGATATGGTTTCTCCCCAGTGTGGGTTCTATGGTGTAAAGTAAGAGCTCCCCCTGTGCTGAAGCTCTTTCCACACTCAAAGCATTTATATGGTTTGTTCTGTCTGTGCATTTCCCATGGAGGTTGAAAGCTTGGGTCAGGACTCAAGCCTTTCCTACGAGGGCGGCTCAGGCTTCTCTTTCTTTCTTGCTGCATTGTGTTTTTGGATTTCATCCTCAGAAGCAGGTGATCCACTCCTTTTCTTCCCTTCTGCTCCAGTTTTTAGGCTCTTCTGTTCCCTCTTTTTCCGTCTGTCACCTACTAACAATCTTCCCCTGGGTTTTCCTTCATTTTTCATCTTCCAGTTGTCACCTGGTGCAGGTAAGATTGAAAATGGGTCAGAGCCAGGGATAGAAGACGAGCCTTGAGGATGTATTCTGGGATGAAATGGTGCAAATACAAACAAGAAGTTAGCAGCTTTTTTCCATATTTGATGGCTATGTTATTATGCTAAAAGTTACTGAACTCAAATTAAGCAAAGAATGGAAAAGATATTGCAAATTGAACTGACTTTAGACCCTCTTTTATGTTGTATTATGTGAAACATTTATCCAAGGAGTGTATTGAATCAGTTGGCTAGATGCTTCCACCTGCCAGGAAGTGCTATGCAAAATGCTGGGAGTTAAGCTGTTAATTTTAATGTTAAAGGCAGCAGTGTAGGGGGCTTGGGATGGCCCAGGGTCAAGATACAGCATGTAGCATGTGTGGCCACATCTCTTTCATCAGCATCAGATGTAGGTTGATGCAGGGGGCATGGCCATCACCAGGCAGAGAGGATGCAAATTTGGCAGCATCAATACGGAGCCTCAGATCCATGATCAGCCTCCAATTACAGGGTGGATTAATGTATGAAGTGTTCATTATGATCCAACATGGCAAGGTATTTCACAACGCATCACCATGGATGATGAGGAAAATGTTACAAAAACCTGAAGGGCCTGTCCATTTACACCTAGGACAACTTTGATCCAATGGAGATGAATCAGAACTCATGGCCACACACACCAGCAAAACATAATTTTCTTCTTCTTCTTCTTTGTTGCTATTCCCCCCCTCCTTTTCTTTCTTTTGTCCCATTTATTCTGTTTTGGTTCTGTGTTTGATTCTAAATTGCTAAATTTACTCAACCCAGGGAATTGAACATACAGCCAGCCTGGTGAGAATAGATGGCAAAAAAGAAGTACACAAAGCATTATTATATAATATATCATATTATATTATATTATATTATATTATATTATATTATATTATATTATATTATATTATATTATATTCTGGAGAGGTTCGCCTGTGGCTGCTGCCAACTCATCTGGTGGCTACTCAGAAACTAGCCTTCTCCGTTGCAGCCTCTGGACTTTGGAATGCGCTCCCTGTTGAAATAAGAGCCTCCCCATCTCTGGCAACTTTTTAAAAGGCACTGAAGATGCATTTATTCACCCTGGCTTTTAATTAGATCTATGGGGGGGGGAATACACACACACACACACACAGAGGGTTTTAAATCTTAATACTGGGGTTTAAAATCTTTTTAAATAGTTAATGTTATAAAAATGATTTTAATTGTCAATTGATTTGACATTTTAAATAATTTTAATTGTAAACCACCCAGAGATGCAAGTTTTGGGCAGTACAGAAATGTTCCAAATAAACAAACAAACAAACAAACAAACAAACAATATTATAGTACAGAAGTACACAAAGCATTACAGATCAAGTTAATATGCTACGTTTGCTGAAACTACTTAAGCAGGCGTACCCCTCTTAATGTGATGTCATCTGCTATTTATTATTAACAATAGCAATAGCAATGTCAATAGCACTTACATTTATATACCACTTTATAGCCGGAGCTGCCCCCAACATTCTGGGTGCTCATTTTACCGACCTCGGAAGGATGGAAGGCTGAGTCAACCTTGAGCCCCTGGTCAGGATCGAACTTGTAACCTTCTGGTTACAGGGCGGCAGTTTTACCACTGCGCCACCAGGGGCTCAAGACCTCAAGGGAGGGATATCAAGTAGAGTAAGGGGCTTGCATCATTCAATATACAGTATACACATTATCAGGGCCGTCCTTAGGGCAGGGTGATGTGGGGGGCAGATTGCCACCCAAAATGTCCTATAAGTGTCTTGTTTCGTGGCAGAAAATTACAAGAATGTCTGTAACTGAAGCCCTTCCTCCATTAGACCATCATTCCATCCTCATATGGAGGAATTTGCCTTCATAAAAAAAGTGTAAGACACCCCCCCCCCCCACACACACACACACTTTCTGCCTCAGTCTTTAGATCACCTGGAATGACTTGGCATAGGGCTTTGGTATTGATCATAGATGTAGGGCAGGGTAAAAGGGTAAGGTACACTTAATTTGAAGTAGATTGGTTTGGATTTTTAAAAAACACACACATCAAAAAAGTCCTGTAAGTGGCTTGTTTCATTGCAGAAATTTTCAAAAACTTTGGAACAAACAAACAATACTTTTATTTATTTATTTATAAATGTACTATGCTCAATTTTGTTTGCAATCCAGAAGGTCTGAGTGAGAACTGTGAAGCAAGGGGCATGTGTTGTGTTTTTGTTTTTATTTTTTCCCCTTACAAATGAATTAAATGCCCAATCTGGTTGGACATGTCCAAAAACCTTAGTGAGTTACTTACACATGCTGATTTGCTCTCAGCCCCATACATGCTTTGGGACGGCCCTGTACGTTATATCATATATACACCATAGGAACATGATTGTAATCAATTTATCCCATTGTTTTTATGGTTATGTGTCATTTATACAAACCAGGTGCTGCAGATAGCTGGGTTTCTAATGGGGGAAACAGCAAGAGAACGCAAGGGGCTTTTTCTGCTGAGTGTTGGCCATTAGCTAATGGTCAACTGACAGTGAGATCGTATAATCCAAATTCATGTTTTTTAAACTTTTAATTAGATTTGTATTTTTATATTCCATTTGAATTCTTAGTGTGCAATTTTTATGGTTTTATATTGTTTTAAGTGTCTTGAGATTATTTTAATGAAAGGTGGTATAAAATTTTAATTAATAGATGAAGTGGTATAAAAATTTAACAATGAATGAATAAATATACAAGCTATGTAAGTCAGCAATTCATACTTTTCACATACAAACCAATATTGAACAATATAGCAATAGCACTTACATTTATATACCGCTCTATAGCTGGAAGCTCTCTAAGCGGTTTTACAATGATTTAGCATATTGCCCCCCCAACATTCTGGGTACTCATTTTACCAACCTCGGAAGGATGGAAGGCTGAGTCAACCTTGAGCCCTTGGTCAGGATCAAACTTGTAACCTTCTGGTTACAGGGCGGCAGTTTTACCACTGCGCCACCAGGGGCTCATTATCTAACCACCAGGGGCTCAATATCAAACCATTCTATAAAGATGTCTTTCTAATTAAGATGGGTGGTATCTTAGACCTTCCCCTAAATAAGGCAGTATAAGAGTTTAAGCCATGGATTTGGTTTTGGGACCTGACCCACTCATTTCAGATATTTTTCTCCCTTTCTGGGGATTTCTCTTCTCTTTGGTGGAGGGCAGGACTTTTCTCCTTTTCCTTTTGGGTTTTCTCCCTATTGTTCTCTGTTTTTCCTAGCTTTGGGCCTTAAGCTCTGGCTATAGTCTCTTTTTGATTATTCATCAAGTCTCCTGTTTTGAGGTTTATTTTGTGTTGTCAAAACTGATCTTTGGAAAGGAGTAGTAAGATGTCTGCTGAATTCTTTAATGTGTTTAAGTCTCTTATGATTAGCTTGTCTAACCTATCTTCACTGTAACCCAAATAAAATGTAAACTTGAATTCTGGAGTGTGTGCTTCACTTCCTAGGCAGTGGGCAAGCGGCTGGTCAGAATCCTATAAACCCATAGCTAAAATTTTGGCTACTGGGGGAAATTAAGACTACAAAAACCACAACATTAGTAGAAAAATAAGAGAGCCAGACTACTCCCTGTTACTGAGACTTGGGTGGATGTGGCAGGAAGAGTCCTAGCTTGATCCAAGATCATATTAACCTAGGCCAGGGAGACAAAGACATCCTTTCGCTCTCACACCCGTCCTAAAATATTAGATGACAGCTGAAAAGGAACAATCAAAACACACACTTGATAAACATCCCTCTCCTTTCCTCCAGCACAAGTGGGTGGGGTAAGTGGGTGTCCCAATGAATTTATCAAAGGAGTTAGGAGGATTCCATAGATTAATTATGCAATGTGTGAAAAAGTACTTCCTTTTGTCCATCCTAAATGTTCGGGCCATTTGTTTCATGGAATAATCTCTGGTTTATTGTTTATTTATTAAACATATTTGTCTACCGCCCAAAATGCAAGTCTCTGGGCAGTTTAGGGGTGTGCACAAAGCAAAATACACAGTTCAGCTCGAATACAAATCATTTCAAACCCAATCACGTTGCTCAGAACCGTTATGGTTTCATCAAACTGGTTTGGGCGGGCGATATACTTGTAAAGGGGAATCCAGTGAGGATTCTCCCTTACAAGTACAGGGGGTGTGGGGGCCCTTCCAAAGGTAAGGGGCGGCCAGAGGAGAGAGAGGGAAAAGCTGCTTAACCGGGTGGCGGGGCTGCTGGCTCCACAGCTTGCTGCCACTTGCTATCCTGGTGGGGCCCCAAGCATGCTCTCCACTCCTATAAAGGGTGACCAGCTTGGCGGAGGCTCAGTTCTGGCCTCTGCACATGCGTGGAGGCCCAAACAGAGTTGACGCTGAGCCAGTGGCTTGATAAAGCAGAGGGAAGCGTGTTTGGGGCTGCAGTGGGGGGGGTGCTAGCAAGCAGTGGCGCCAGTGGCTGTGCCACCCAGGTAAGCACCTTATTCTGTCTCTCACCGCCCCTGCCCAACCACCCCTTATAGTGCCAAACTGGCTCTCCCGAACCGGGCTCCATTTGGGTCGATCATGGACTGAATCGGCCCCGGTTTGGTCTGCACTCAAACCTCCGACCCGGCAGCAGTTCTAGGCAAACTGATTTGGCACAAACAGTTCATTCACACCCCTACTCCGCTTCTAGTCTTAGGAGAGAGGGAGAAAAAACCCTCTCTATCCAGCCTCCCCACACCATCCTCTTAGTTGCCCTCTCCTGCACCTTCTCCAGTTCTATAATGTCCTTTTTGAGATATGGTGACCAGAACAGTACACAGTTCTCCCAATGGGGCTGCACCAGAGTTTTGTATTAGGGCATTATGATATCAGCACTTTTTTCTTCAATCCCCTTCCTAATTTTCTTCAATGCCAAATTTTCTTCTTCATTTTCTTCAGTGCCAAACATGGCATTGCCTTTTTCTCTGCTGCCACTCAGTGAATTGGCTCTTTCTAAGATCTGCCCTCCACAACACCAGGATCTCTCTCCTAGTCAGTCATCAACAGCTCAGACCCCATCAGTGCATATGTGAAGTTGGGGGTTTTTTGGCCCCAGTGTGCATCCCTTTACACTTGCTTACACATTTGCCATTTTGATGCCAACTCTCCCAGTTTGGAGAGATCCTTTAGGACCTAAATAAAGTCAATTAATACATACACAAGAAGAGAGTGAAGAGGGGGTTGACTAGGATTGGAGAGACCAGAGTTCAAATCCTTCCCCATGCAGCCATGAAGCTCAGGGGATGACTTTGGGCCAGTCACTTTCTCTCATCCAAACCACCATACACACAAAACCACGGAGTACATGAATTCCTTCATACAGTCTCAATCAGAAGATGACTGCATACAATCCTGTTGCACACATGTACACCAGAGAGCAAATGGGGATGCCCTTCCTTAGCAAGAAGAAGAGCAACATGCAGTGGTGCCCAAGTAGAACAAAGACACTATTTGCACAGATATATCAAATGTCAGCATTGGAAGGGACTTTGGAGGCCTTCTAGTCCAACCCCTGCTCTGGGCTACAGTGCCCCTCACTCAAAAACTCCAGGACCAAAACACAATAGACAGAAACATCGATGTCTTTTTGCTCTCCCACTGATAAGCTGGGAGCATGAAGCCTCATAGAGGTAGGAACTGCTTGAGCGGCGGGTGGCGGTGGCTGGGATTTGTAGAAATGCTTGCAATTTGCAAGCCCCTTTACTAAGGTGTATATTCCTGTGGTGAACCTAAGATCTCCAAACATGCCCATTTAATTTGTGGGCTGCAAGCCAGGAGGCAGGTAAATGTGTCCCCATAGACAACAAAGGAGCCAAAGAGTTCAGTTCTTCTGTCTTGGAGAAGCACTGCTGCTCAACAGCTGATCACTGTGCATGACTCTATCATTTTATAGACTTCTATCTGGGGAAGTTGCTGTGATTGGAGCAGCAAATACAACAGAGGAAGCCTGGGAATCATAGAGAGAGAGGGGAGTGATGGGCCTTCATCTGGGGAGGGGAGGTCCAGTAGGCTTCCAGATATGTCATTGGAAAAATACACTCTACCCACGCGGGTCTGTGCATCTGAATCTGTTTCCCAAGTGGGTATAAAAAGCCAGACTTATTAAAGGCACCTTTAAAAGAATCGTCTGAACTGGCCCCTTTGCCTCCTTGCAGATAGGAGAAGAAAGGAAAGAAGGATTACTTCAAAGTATTATTTGCAAGGAGAAACTTTCCCCTTTCCGTAGCTCAGCACTCTTCCCTCCAAGCCCAGGTTCTCCCCATTGCTCTCAGCAACCAGCGAGTGTTGCAAAAGCTCTCCCCGCCCCCGCCCCCGCCCCCACCCCCACCCCGTTGATGCTGCTGCTGGCTGCGCTCCTCACAGCAATGCCGGGACACTTTTCACTGCAGGAGCAGCAGCGGCAGGGAGACTGGACCCCGCCCGGCGTGCTGCGGCTTTCCTCTTACCTTCCTCTTGACCCAAAGCGCTCCGCAAGCAGTGAGGAGGAGCCTCCCGGGCTGCGCCGCAGGGTCAGTGTGCTGCGTGTCAAAGGACGTGCAATGCTTCCTGCAGCGCTGCCGAGCTCTTGCACCGCCCTCCAGATCCAAGCGAGCAGCAGCTGCAGGGCACGGACGCTCTCGCTCCTCCTTCACTGCCGGCTGATACATCTGTACCACCAGTCTCTCACATTTCTCAATGGCCCCTTCCCTGTATGTTTTTCTGATATGCTAGCTTGTCCTTCTCCCCTTCCTCAACAGATTTTTCTACTTCCTCCTCCTCCTTTTGTTGGGGTCCGTTTTCAGGGAGTGTCCCACGCCCTCCCAGCTAGCCTGGGCAAGGCTGACTCTGGCCTCTTGTCTAAAATATGCCGATTGACAGGCACGAGAAAGGAGATCTTTTTTATTCAGCTGAGCAAAGCATGCGAGAAGTGGAAAGAGAAAGAGAAACCCCAGAGAAGTTTACAGACACTTTTATACCCTTGGATAAACAAGCTCCCCTTTCCCCCCCCTTCCCCCATATATGGTTATCCCCTTTTGCAAAGCAATTCTATTGGCTATTTCAAACAAGTTGTTTTTCTATACATTCCCTTCCTTGCGGTTTCTAAGCTTGAGCAATTTGCAATTGTCAGCAACTGTCTGGCTAACTGTTTGTTTGTGGTTAGCACAGCACTGGTTAGGCTAACTTTGTTTTCACAGAACCCTTCACTTTTGTCCCATACCCTATCAGTTTTTCTTCTGAGTTTGCTCATGCTCAGTCTTGCTGGTTGTAGCCACTCCAGTTGCCCATACCTTGAAGAGACGCTTCACTTTCACTGTAATATCAGAAACTCTTACCCTGGAACAAGTTGCATGAACATACACAGACATTTCTCCTTCCACTTTAACGACTGTTTAAAAAAAAGTTCAAAAACGTATTTTTTGAAAAATGAAATTCCATTTTAAAATTATGTTTAAGATGTTTGAAATGGTTGTGGTTTTTTGGGGGGGGGCAATGATTCATGATCTTTAAAATGTTTTGTACTGTTTGGAGTGTTCAAATTGTATTGAAGAGTCTCTGTTGTGGCAAAACATTTGAATTCCCTTGTCCCAACAACACAGTCTGGGTGTTCAGAGCCAGCGTAGCATAGTGGTTAAAATGCTGGACTAGGACTGGGAAGACCTGAGTTTGAATCACCATTAAACCATGAAACTCACTGGGTGACTCTGGGCCAGTCATTATATCTCAGCCTGACCTACATCACAGGGTTGTTGTGAGGATAAAAATAAGCATGTACACTGCTCTGAGCTCCTCGGAGGAAGAGTGGGATATAAATATCCAAAGTAAACAAACAAACAAATAAACAGATTAAGCTATAAGAGGTTTTGTTATTAACATCAGAAACATTTAGTAATCTGGACATTGTCTGAAATGTCTCCTTGCTAAAATATATAACTTATCCCTGCAATCAGGCTCTGTACCAGAGGACTGGGGCATAACTATAATAGGGCAAGCGGAGACAGTTGTCTGGGGGCCCACTGCCTTGGGGGGGGGCCCAGAGGCAAGTCACATGACTGACTCCCCCAGCCACGCACCCGCCCGGGCTTCCTTCAGTTGTATTCATCCTCCCAAACTGATGTTAGTGTCAAGACCTGGAGCTACCAGAACAGCAGGTCTTTCTCTAGTACCATTCAATGACTTGCATCGTCCACAATTTACAAAACCTTTAAAAAAATAATTTAGGATGATGTTCTATTGTGGCACATAGGTGTATGTGTGTGTGTGTGTGTTTGTGTGTGTGTGTGTGTGTATGCTTTTTGTTATCACTATTCAGCCTCATTTAAGATTTCTTTACTTCACGAGCTGAGCTTCAGTGAGTGGGGCGGGATTTAAAATCTTGTCTCTGGGCCCACTCCAACCTTGCTACACCCCTGGACTGGAAAGTAGCAAAGATAACACAGATTTTCAAAAAGGGATCCAGGGGTGATCCAGGAAATTACAGGCTGGTTAGCCTAACGTCCGTTCCAGGCAAATTGATGGAAAGCATCCTCAAGGATAAAATTGTAAAGCATATAGAAGAACAGGCCCTGCTGGGAGTGAACCAGCATGGCTTCCGCAAAGGTAAATCTTGCCTCACCAGCCTATTGGAGTTCTTTGAGAGTGTCAACAGGCATTTGGTTAAAAGTGATCCGGTTGACATAGTATGCTTGGACTTCCAAAAAGCTTTTGATAAAGTTGTCCCCACCAAAGGCTCTTGAGTAAATTTAGCAGTCATGGAATAAGGACACCGGTTCAAGCAGTAATTGGTTGAAGGACAGGAAACAGAGAGTAGATTTGAATGGACAGTTTTCACAATGGAGGGAAGTGAGAAGTGGGTCCTCCAGGAATCAGTACTGGGACCAGTGCTCTTTAACTTGTTCATAAACGATCTAGACGTTGGTATGAGCAGCAAAGTGCCCAAATTTGCAGATGAAACTAAACAATTTAGGGAAGTGAAATCCACAACGGATTGTGAGGAGCTCCAAAAAGAACTCTCCAAACTGGGGGAATGGGCAACAAAATGGTAAATCTGTTTATACAGGTGAAACTCGGAAAATTAGAATATCGTGCAAAAGTCCATTAATTTCAGTAATGCAAATTAAAAGGTGAAACTGATATATGAGACAGACGCATTACATGCAAAGCGAGATAAGTCAAGCCTTAATTTGTTATAATTGTGATGATCATGGCATACAGCTCATGAAAACCCCAAATCCACAATCCCAGAAAATTAGAATATTACATGGAACCAAGAAGACAAGGATTGTAGAATAGAACAATATTGAACCTCTGAAAAGTATACAGTGTACTGTGCTTGATTGGCCAGCAAACTCGCCTGACCTGACCCCATACAGAATCTATGGGGCATTGCCAAGAGAAGGATGAGAGACATGAGACCAAACAATGCAGAAGAGCTGAAGGCCACTATTGAAGCATCCTGGTCTTCCATAACACCTCATCAGTGCCACAGGCTGATAGCATCCATGCCACGCCGCATTGAGGCAGTAATTGCTGCAAAAGGGGCCCAAACCAAGTACTGAATACATATGCATGCTTATACTTTTCAGAGGTCCGATATTGTTCTATTCTACAATCCTTGTCTTCTTGGTTCCATGTAATATTCTAATTTTCTGGGATTGTGGATTTGGGGTTTTCATGAGCTGTACGCCATGATCATCACAATTATAACAAATTAAGGCTTGACTTATCTCGCTTTGCATGTAATGCGTCTGTCTCATATATCAGTTTCACCTTTTAATTTGCATTACTGAAATTAATGGACTTTTGCACAATATTCTAATTTTCCGAGTTTCGCCTGTATGTAAGCAAGTGTAAAGAGATGCACATTGGGGCAAAAAAGCTCAACTTCACATATACAGTGATGGGATCTGAGCTGTCAGTGACTGACCAGGAGAGAGATCTTGGGGTCGTGGTGGACAGCTCATTGAATGTGTTGACTCCATGCATGGCAGCTGTTAAAAAAAAAAAAAGGCTAATTCCATGCTAGGAATAATGAGGAAGGGGGTTGAAAATAAAAATGCTAATATTAGAATGCCCTTATACAAATCTATGGTGCGGAAACATCTGGAGTACTGTGTACAGCTTTGGTCACCGTATCTTAAGAAAGATATTGTGGAACTGGAAAAGGTACAGAAGAGGGCAACCAAAATTATCAGGGGCCTGGAGCACCTTCCCTATGAGGCTAGGCTACAGTATCTGGGGCTCTTTATCTCGGAAAAGAGGTGACCAAGAGGAGACATAATTGAAGTGTATAAAAGTATGGATGTAGTGGAGAGGGTGGACAGAGAGGAAAAAATCTCCTTCTCTCACAACACTAGAACCAGGGGTCACCCATGAAACAGAAGGGTGGGAAATTTAGGAAGGGCAAGAGGAAGTACTTTTTCACATAGCATATAATTAATCTATGGAATTCTTTGCAATGGGTTGTGGTGATGGCCACCAGTTTGGATGGCTCTAAAAGAGGCTTAGACAGATTCATGGAGAACAGTTTCCTGGAGTCCTCCGCAGAAACCCTGTAAACCCTTGTAACAATACAAGGCCTGAAAGGGAATGTGCTACTGGGAACGTGCTATCACCTTCCTGATCAAAACGCTGACAGTGACTGGGAGTTGCAGCAGGAAATCAGGGAGGCGTCAAGGAGAGGCAGGGCTGTAATAATGGTTGACTTCAATTACCCACACATAGATTGGGTAAAATCACAGTCAGATAATGACAAAAAGGTCAAATTTCTAGACATGCTAAATTACTGTGCCCTCGAACAGTTGGTCTTGGAACCAACCAGAAAGGAGGCAACCTTGGACTTAATCCTGAGTGGCACCCAGGACCTGGTGCATGATGTCAGTGTCATCGGCAAATGGCAAATTAGATATAGAAGTGCACGTATGTCCAAACCCCCATCAACATCCTTTACCTTTGTCCCCTGAATATACTAAGGCGGATTTGCAGTCCCTACCCACTTTGTCCCATGAGGACTGGACATAGAATGAGAATGAGTGGTGGATGAAGAGATGCTAGCCATGATATATATGGATGGATAGACTGTGGTCTTTCAGGGGTAGGATGGTACTCTGGGTAGAATGGTATTCATGATTTCAGATATATAAGCTTGGAAGCAGCTACCCAGAGAATATTTCATATGATGCTGTTTTGTATGATTTCAAAGTCAGATATATGTGGGATATTGGTTCACCATAGGGGAGAGGGAGATATGGGTTGCTTCAAATGGATCTGAAGGTTCACATTGGAACAACAGAAAGGGGGGACTGATGTATGGCAAATTAGATATAGAAGTGCACAGCTTGACATAAGCAACGCCATTATGTTTAACTGAGCTCAAGGCTTTGCGAGAAGAGCCTTGTCAGTAGTTCTTGAAACTGTTTACTGGTACTTTTCCTTCCCTTAAAGTCAAAGTAACCCACTGAAAGATAAGGCTGGAACGAACTTGCTGGCAGTCTGCACACGTTCCCTAACCTTGGCCAATTATGATGATGAGATTGCTATGCAGCTGCATTTTGAAGAATACTTGTGACTATAAATGTGTTGCCTTCTGTAATGGTCCTGTGTCCTGCTCTTTGACATTAGTCGAGCAGCACCTTTACTGCTTAAGAGTAAATAAAGCTTTGATCGTAACTCCTCTCGTCTGGGCTGATTATTGGGCTCCATCTGCCCAGGAACAAACCTCCCCTATTGGGTCAAGGCTACCCCAATACAGTACATCACTTCAGGTAACAGTGACCATAGTGCAATCAAATTCAGCATACATGTTGGGAGAGAATCACCAAGGAAGTCTAACACAGACACTTTGAATTTCAGAAGAGGAAACTTCTCTAAAATGAGGAGTATGGTGAAAAGAAAGCTGAAAGGGAAAACCAGGAGAGTCACTTTGCTCCAGAGTGCATGGAATTTACTCAAAACCACAGTCCTAGAAGCCCAGTTAGATTGTATACCCAAAAGAATGAAAGGTACCACTAAGTCCAGGAAGATGCCAGCATGGTTAACAGGTACCGTCAAGGAAGCCATAAAAGGGAAGAAGACTTCCTTCTGAAATTCAAAGGCCTGTCCAAATGAAGAGAACAGAAAGGAACACAAACTCTGGCAAATGAAATGCAAGGTGACAGTAAGGGAGGCAAAAAGAGAGTTTGAGGAACACTTAGCTAAAAGCATAAAGGGGAATAACAAAAACTTCGTTAAATACATCAGAAACCTGTCAGGGAGGCAGTTGGACCATTAGACAATGAAGGAGTGAAAGAGATTATTAAGGAGGATATGGAGGTTGCAGAGAAGCTAAATGAGTTCTTTGCGTCCATCTTCACAGCAGAGCATACTGAACATATACCTGTTCCTGAACCAGACTTTTCGAGGATTGAGGCTAAAGAACTGAGTTAGATAGAAGTGATGAGAGATGATGTTCTAAACTGTCTGAAAAAACTGAAAACTAGCAAATCGCAAGGGCCGGATGGCATCCATCCAATAGTCTTCAAAGAACTCAAATGTGAAATTGCAAACCTCCTTGCTAGAATATATAACTTATCCCTGCAATTGGGCTCTGTACCGGAGGACTGGAGAGAAGCAAATGTAACACCGATTATCAAAAAGGGATCCGGGGTGATCCGGGAAATTACAGGCCAGTTAGCTTAATGTCCGTTCCAGGCAAATTGATGGAAAGCATCCTCAAGGATAAAATTGTAAAGCACCTAGAAGAACAGGCCCTGCTGGGAATGAACCAGAATGGCTTCCGCAAAGGTAAATCTTCTCTCACCAACCTTTTGGAGTTCTTTGAGAGTATCAACAATTGTGTGGATCAAGGTGATCAAGTTCTGGACTTCCAAAAAGCTTTTGACAAAGTTCCTCATCAAAGACTCCTGAGGAAACTTAGTTGTCATGGGATAAGGGGACAAGTACATGTGTGGATTGTAACTGATTGAAAGACAGGAAACAGAGGGTAGGTATAAATGGAGAGTTTTCACAATGGAGGGAAGTAAGAAGTGGGGTCCCCAGGGGATCTGTACTGGGACCGGTGCTTTTTAATTTATTCATAAATGATCTAGAAGCATGGGTAAGCAGCGAGGTGGCCAAATTTGCAGATGATACTAAACTCTCCCGGGTAGTGAAATCCAAAAGAAATTGTGAGGAGCTCCAAAAGGATCTCTCCAAACTGGGTGAGTGGGCGACAAAGTGGCAAATGCCATTCAGTGTTGGCAAGTGTAAGATGATGCACATTGGGACGAAGAACCCCAACTTCAAGTATATGCTGATGGGATCCGAGCTGTCGGTGACTGACCAGGAGTGGGATCTTGGGGTCATGGTGGACAGCTCGTTGAAAGTGTCAACTCAATGTGAGGCAGCTGTAAAAAGGCCAATTCCATGTTAGGGATAATTAGGAAGGCGATTGAAAAGAAAACGGCTAATATTATAATGCCCTTATACAAAACTATGGTGCAGCCACACTTGGAGTACTGCATACAATTCTGGTCACCACATCTAAAAAAAGAACATTGTAGAACTGGAAAAGGTGCAGGAGAGGGCAACCAAGATGATCTGGGGTCTAGAGTACCTTTCTTATGAGGCAAGACGCCAACACCTGGGGCTTTTTAGTTTAGAAAAAATAAGACTGCGGGGAGACATGATAGAGGCCTATAAAATCATGCATGGTGTGGAGAAAGTGGAGAGAGAGAAATTCTTCTCCCTCTCCCATAACACTAGAACCAGGGGTCATCCCTTGAAATTGATTGCCAGGAAATCTAGGACCAACAAACGGAAGTACTTTTTCACACAACGCGTATTCCACTTGTGGAATTCCCTGCCACGAGATGTGACAGCCAACAACCTGGATGGCTTTAAGAGGAGTTTGAATAACTTCATGGAGGAGAGGTCTATCAACGGCTACTAGTCAGAGAGCTGTGGGCCACCTCCAGCCTCAAAGGCAAGATGCCTCTGAGTACCAGTTGCAGGGGAGTAACAGCAGGAGAAGGGGCATGCCCTCCTGCCTGTGGCTTCCGTAGGCATCTGGTGGGCCACTGTGAGAAACAGGATGCTGGGCTAGATGGGCCTTGGACCTGATCCAGCAGGCTGTTCTTATGTTCTTATGACAAGGTCTATCAATGGCTACTAGGCTGATATCTGTGGGCCAGCTCCAGCCTCAGAGGCATGATGCCTCTCAATACCAGTTGCAGGCGAGCGATAACAAGGCATGGACATGCCTCTTGCCTGTGGGCTCCTCAAAGGAATCTGGTGAGCCACTGTAAATAAACAGGATGCTGGAATGGATGGGCCCAGTGCCTGATCCAGCAGGACTTTTCTTAGGTAGGGAGAGAAACTTGCCTAAATATCTCCTCTTGGACAATAAAATTTAGAATATGACACCCAGGGTCCACATTGCAGAGACCCACACATAAGTGCATTCACAGTCAACAAAAAGAAAGCAAAGACTGTGGAACATGAATATTCATTAATTAATTTGAACCAATTATGCAGATTTGTACATAACAGAGACACAAAAACACATCCGCCAATACAAGTTCCCAAGACATTTCAAAAGCAACAAAGGGAAAAGCAAATTGAATCAAAAGAAGAAATCTTATGAGGTTTCATATTTCACACAAATGAGGAAGATGCCTAGGCTTGTGTAGACGATTTATACAATGTATGAGTGTGCGCATGTGCAGTAAGGCATTTCTTTCTCCTGAAGCTCTTTCCACACTGCAAGCATGGTTTCTATGACATATAAGAAGTTCTTCATTCCAGCTGGAGATCTTGCCAAACACACAAAAATTTAAATGGGTTCTCCCCAGTGTGAATTCTATGATGCCTAGTAAGAGATTCACTCCTGCTGAACCTCTGGCCAAATTTCAAGCATTTATGTGATTTCTACCCAGTATGTGTTCTAAGATGTAAACTAATAGTGTCATTCCTGATAAAGTTCTTTCCACACTCCAAGCATTCATAAGCTATCTACCCAGTGTGGATTCTATGGTGTATGGTAAGAGCACCCCCCGTACTGAACATCTTCCCACACTCAAAGCATTTAAATGGTTTCTCCCCACTGTGAGTTGCGTGATGTTGTTTAAGACTTCCACTCTGGTTGAAGCTCTTCCCACAATCCAAGCATTCATGTGATTTCTCCCCTGTGTGGGTTCTATGTTGTATTATTAGAGCTCCACTCTGGCTGAAACTCGTTCCACACTCCAAACATTCATATGGTTTCTCCCCAGTGTGGCTTCTATGGTGTAATGTCAGAAGTCCACTCCGGCTGAATCTCTTTCCACACTCCAAGCATTCATATGGTTTCTCCCCAGTGTGGGTTCTATGATGTCATTTGAGACATTCACTCCAGATGAAGCTCTTTCCACACTCCAAACATGTATGTGGTTTCTCCCCAGTGTGTGTTCTATGGTGAAATGTAAGATATCCACTTTGGCTGAATCTCTTCCCACACTCTAAGCATTCATATGGTTTCCCCCCAGTGTGGGTTCTATGATGTCGTTTAAGATGTCCACTCTGGCTGAAGCTCTTTCCACACTCAATGCATTCATAGGGTTTCTCTCCAGTGTGGGTTCTATGGTGTAATGTAAGAAGTCTACTCCAGCTGAAACTCTTCCCACACTGCAAGCATTTATATGGTTTCTCCCCAGTGTGGTTTCTATGGTGTACAGTAAGTTGTTCACTACTGCTGAAGCTCTTTCCACACTCCAGAGATTTGTGTGGTTTCTCTCCAGTGTGGGTTCTATGATGTCGTTTTAAGCTGTGCACTCCAGCTGAAGCTCTTCCCACACTCCAAGCATTCATATAGTTTCTCCCCAGTGTGGATTCTATGATGCCTAGTAAGAGACTGACTCCTGCTGAAGCTCTTCCAAGCATTACTATGGTTTTCCCCCAGTGTGGGTTCTATGATGTCGTTTAAGATACTCACTCCGGCTGAAGCTCTTCCCACACTCCAAGCATTCATATAGTTTCTCTCCAGTGTGGCTTCTATGGTGTAATGTAAGTTGTCCACTACTGCTGAAGCTCGTCCCACACTCCAGCCATGTGTGACATTTCTCTCCAGTGTGGCTTTTCTCTCTTTCTTGATTTTTTGACGTTTTGGATTTCATGCTGAGAAGCAGGTGATCCACTCCTGCTCTTCCCTTCTGCTCCAGGTTTTAGTACCTTCTGGTTTCTCTTTTTTCATCTCTCACCTCCTAACAATCTTCTGCTGTATTTCTCCCAATTTTTCATCTTCCAATTGTCTTGTGCTGCAGTGAAGAGAGTAAACTAGTCAGAGCCTAGAACAGGAAAGGATATCTTCTTAGAACAAATAGTGGAAATGCAAAGAAGAGGCTGGCAGCTATCCCACCTATATTTGATTACAGCCTATCCCGCCTATACATGATTACAGCCATTTCTGGAGGTAGATGACCTTCCAACATTTATGGTAACATGCTGGTAAGCTCTAGGCTTGACTTCTGTAATGCACTCTACATGGGGCTACCTTTGTACATAGTCCAGAAACAGCAATTGGTACTCAATGCGGCAGCCAGAATGGTCTCTGGAACAACCCAAAGGGACCCTATAAGACCCTTTTTGAAAGAACTGCACTGGCGCCCAATATGTTTCTGTGTAAAAGTACAAAGTGCTGGTTATTACCTATAAAGCCCTTAATAGCTTGGGTCCAGGGTATTTAAGAGAGTGCCTTCTTTTTCATAAACCCCTATCGCCTATTAAAATTGTCTGGGGAGGTCTGGTTACAGTTGCTGTCAGCTCGTTTAGTAGCAACTCAGGATTGGGCCTTCTCTGTGGTTGCCTCGGGGCTTTGAAATATGCTCCCCGTTGAAATAAGTATCCCCTTCTCTGTCTTACAAATTACAAATATCACATGTATTCATTATTCAATACCAAAATAATCCCCCAAATTGCTCCATTGATACAGATACCTGATATGTCTCTTTATACCAGAGACAATGCCTTTTCCACAGAAAAAATCTTGACTCAGGCGGCCGCGCTCTCTCTCCTGCCTGCCTGCCCACCAAATCTTTGTGAGTCGTCCTTCCCAATGTTATCTCGTTTTCTCGATACAGCCACAAACAATGATTTATAATGGGCTGTAGCTGGTGTGACTAACAGTCAAAATAATCAACCTCATCACATGCTCTCATAATTAATCCAAGCTGCATCCCAGCATTGCGCGTCTGTATAACCACTTGAAGAGATCATGTTACACAAATATGTGGCTTGTGCCAACTCAATAAAAACATAGCCAACTAGTATCTTAACAGATAAATACATCAAAGGTACGGCAGAATCACGAAGTATCTAAACAAAGCCTGTGGACTAAGCCCTGCATATTATCATAGCTAACTCATCCCTATCTACTATGAATGCTAGTCTCTCCGCATATAAAGAGCCACCCCACTGTCACCTGCAGATCTCTCCTACTACAAATAAGTACTAAGGCTCTTAGTGTGCATAAAACTGCAAAAAGTACACACATCCTAAGATCTATAAAATACATGCTAAATCATGGGTCACATTTAATCCCAAAGGTGTCAAAGTCCTAAATTTATGCGTGAAAAAAGCTTCCTGCCACAGTCTGTTGCATAGCAATTCTATCGGATTTACTGGGGATGTGTCTATTGATGACCCAATATTTGATGTCATCAAAAGAGTGACCCATCTGCATATAATGGGAAACTAGGGGGGCCTCCTCAATCTTGTTTTTAATTTTTGAGTGATGCTCTCACACAAATGAGGAAGATTCCCAAGCTTGTCTGAAGTTGAATGTGTATGATTTATACTATGTATGAGTTTGCAATATGCAACAATGCATTGCTTCCTCCTGAAGCTCTTTCCACAATGGAAGCATGGTTTCTATGATGTATAATAAGTTCTTCATTCCAGCTGAAGATCTTTCTACACACAAAGCAATTCAAATGAATGCCAGTCTTCTTCTGCGTGATCCCCACCGCACATTAAGGTCATCTGAGGAGGTTCGTCTCCAGTTACCACCAGCTCGTCTGGTGGCGACTCAGAGGCAGGCCTTCTCTATAGCTGCTCCAGGGCTGTGGAATGCGCTCCTTGCGGAAATCCGTAATTTGAATTCTCTATTAGCCTTCAGGAGAGCCCTTAAAACGTATTTGTTTGGCCTGGCTTTCCAGGGTTTTTAAATTCTAACCCGATTTTGGGGCTTTTAATTACTGTAAATTGTTTAATTGCTGTTTTAAAATTGTTAATTGCTGTTATATTTTTTAAATTTGTTTTAGCTTTTTATTGTTTTAGTGGTTTGTTTTAATTGTAAACCACCCTGAGCCATTTTGGAAGGGCGGTATATAAATCAAATAAACAACAAACAAACAAACAAATGGTTTCTCCGCAGTGTGGATTCTATGATGCCTAGTAAGAGATTCACTCCTGCTGAAGCTCTTCCCACACTCCAAGCATTAATATGGTTTCTCCCAGGGTGGATTTGATTTAGATCAAATAGATTTAAATCATGATTTAAATCACTATTCAGTAAAACTAGATTTAAATCATGGGGTTTTTTTACATAAAGATTCATTCTTGCTGGTATAATCTTAATATTTACAACCAGATGGTTTCATTTTTGGAATAACTTTTCAGATCAGTTAAAGTTATATCAAAAATTACTGATTTGGTTATACTGTTAGAAATACATACATAATTACGGCATTATTGCGAGGTGAACTATCTCCAGTTTAATAGGTTAATCATTTATATTTGGGCAACTTTTCTGCTGTACTTTACTGAAAGGAGAAACATAGTCATTCCTTTATTGTATTGTATTGTATTTGTTCATTTCGGCCCAAGGCCAGCATAAATACAAAAAGAAAAAGAAAGGAGTAAATACGTAAAATAGATAAAATACATAAAACATAAACTACATAAAACATTAATACCTTCAGATACTGTATACACAGTTACTTTAATAACAATTTAAATAGATTTGCAAAGGAACAATTGGATTAAGAGGTCTTTTTCTCAACTCTGTATTTGTTTATTTTATAAAATTTTTGCTGTGAAGAAGAGGCATGTTTTCTCTGCAGACACAAAGTCAGTTTTGAGAATTGCAAAACCAAGGATCTGTGTTGATATCTTCTAGACAGAGAAACTGCACAAAATAATCCTACAGAGCATAACATTGTGAATGGATTAAGGAGTTCATTTACCAAAAAATTTAAACATTGCACATATACAGACTCATGCTACATAATTAAAAATGAATCCTTATTTCATGATCAATAATCTTGGGACTATAACATACAATATAGAAAACCATCTAGAGATAGATTTTTCCACTAAAAAGAATTTTTTTAAAAAAAAACTGATTTAAATTTATAAAATTGAATTTCTTTTATTTATTTTTTAAATCATTGATTTTTATCCACTCTAGCTGAAGCTCATAGCACTCTGAAAGTATTTATATGGTTTCTCCCCAGTTTGGTTTCTATGATGTTGTTTAAGATGTCCACTCTGGCTGAACGTTTTTCAACACTCCAAGCATTCATATGGTTTCTACACAGTGTGGGTTCTATGATGTTGTTTAAGATGTCCACTCTGGCTGAAGCTCTTCCCACATTCCTGACATCTGTGTGGTTTCTCCCCAGTATGGGTTCTATGGTGTAATGTAAGATGTGCACTCTGGCTGAAGCTCTTCCCACACTCCAAGCATTTATATGGTTTCTCCCCAGTGTGTGTTCTATGATGTCGTTTAAGATATGCACTCCGACTGAAGCTCTTTCCACATTCCAGGCATTCATATGGTTTCTCCCCAGTGTGGGTTCTATGGTGTAATGTAAGAGCTCTATTACTGCTGAACCTCTTTCCACACTCCAAGCATTCATATGGTTTCTCCCCAGTGTGACTTCTATGGTGTAATGTAAGATCTCTATTACTGCTGAACCTCTTTCCACACTCCAGGCATTCATATGGTTTCTCCCCAGTGTGGCTTCTATGGTGTACAGTAAGTTTTCCACTACTGCTGAAGCGCTTCCCACACTCCAAGCATTCATATGGTTTCTCCAAAGTGTGGCTTCTATGGTGTAATGTAAGATCTCCACTCTGGCTGAACTTCCTTCCACACTCCATGCATTCATATGGTTTCTCCCCAGTGTGGCTTCTATGGTGTACAGTAAGTTTTTTACTACTGCGGAACTTCTTTCCACACTCAAAACATTCATATGGTTTCTCCCCAGTGTGGCTTCTGTGGTGTAATGTAATATCTCCACTCCAGCTGAACTTCTTTCCACACTCCAAGCATTCGTATGGTTTCTCCCCAGTGTGGGTTCTATGGTGTACAGTAAGTTTTCCACTACTGCTGAAGCGCTTCCCACACTCCAAGCATTCATATGGTTTCTCCAAAGTGTGGCTTCTATGGTGTAATGTAAGATGTCCACTCTGGCTGAACCTCTTTCCACACTCCAAGCATTCATATGGTTTCTCCCCAGTGTGGATTCTATGGTGTAATGTAAGATCTCCACTCTGGCTGAATCTCTTCCCACAGTCAAAGCATTCATATGGTTTCTCCCCGGTGTGGCTTCTATGGTGGAGTGTAAGATGTCCACTCTGGCTGAACCTCTTTCCACACTCCAAGCATTCATATGGTTTCTCCCCAGTGTGGCTTCTATGGTGTAATGTAAGAGCTCTGTTACTGCTGAACCTCTTTCCACACTCCAAGCATTCATATGGTTTCTCCCCAGTGTGGCTTCTATGGTGTAATGTAAGATGTGCACTCTGGCTGAACCTCTTTCCACACTCCATGCATTCATATGGTTTCTCCCCAGTGTGGCTTCTATGGTGTAATGTAAGAGCTCTATTACTGCTGAACTTCTTTCCACACTCAAAGCATTCATATGGTTTCTCCCCAGTGTGGCTTCTGTGGTGTACAGTAAGATCTCTATTACTGCTGAACCTCTTTCCACATTTCAAGCATTCATATGGTTTCTCCCCAGTGTGGGTTCTATGGTGTACAGTAAGTTGTCCACTTCTGCTGAAGTGCTTCCCACACTCCAAGCATTCATATGGTTTCTCCCCAGTGTGGCTTCTATGGTGTAATGTAAGATGTCCGCTCTGGCTGAACCTCTTTCCACACTCCAAGCATTCATATGGTTTCTCCCCAGTGTGGATTCTATGGTGTAATGTAAGATCTCTATTACTGCTGAACCTCTTTCCACACTCCAGACATTCATATGGTTTCTCCCCAGTGTGGCTTCTATGGTGTACAGTAAGATCTCTACTATTGCTGAAGCTCTTTCCACGCTCCAGCCATTTGTGTGGTTTCTCTCTAGTGTGGCTTCTTTGGTGTAATGTAAGATCTCCATACTGACTGAAGCTCTTTCCACACACAGAGCATATATGTGTTTTCTCCTCAGTGCAGGTTCTATGATTCAGAGTAAGAGCTCCAGCCCTGCTGAAGTCATTTCCACACCCGAAACTCTCACATATTTTCTTCTCTGTGTGCATTTCCCAATGAGGTTCAAAGCTTGGCTCAGGACTCAAGCCTTTCCTACGAGGAGGGCACAGGCTTTTCTCTCTTTCTTGATTCATTACATTTTGGATTTCCTGCTGAGAAGCAGGTGATCCACTCCTGCTCTTCCCTTCTGCTCCAGGTTTCAGTCTCTTCTGGTTTCTCTTTTTCCATCTGTCACCTCCTAACAATCCTCTGCTGGGTTCCCCCCCATTTTTCATCTTCCAATTGTCATGTGCTGCAGTGAAGAGAGAAAACTGGTCAGAACCTAGAACAGAAGAGGATATCTTCTTAGAAGAAATGGTGGGAGTGCAAAGAAGAGTTTGGCAGCTTTCCCCCCTGCCCCCCTATATTTGATGTCTAGGTGATTTGATGTCAATTTCTGGAGATAGATGACCTTAAACCATTTATAGTAGCATGCTGGTAAGCTCTAGGCTTGACTGCTGTAATGCACCCTACATGGGGCTGCCATTGTACATAGTCCAGAAATGGCAATTGGTATTGAATGTGGCAGCCAGAATGGTCAAACAACCCAAAGTGACCCTATAAGACCATTTTTGAAAGAACTGCACTGGCTCCCAATATGTTTCCGTGTAAGACTACGAAGTGCTGGTTATGATCTATAAAGCCCTTAATAGATCTGGCCCAGGGTATTTAAGAGAGGGCCTTCTTTGTCTTGAACCCCTACTGCCTATTAAAATCATCCGGAGAGGTCCGGTTACAGTTTCTGTCAGCTCGTTTAGTAGCAACGCGGTATGGGGCCTTCTCTGTGGTTTCCCTGGGGGTTTGAAACATGCTCCCCATAGAAATAAGCATCCCCTTCTCTGTCTGTTATCAAGAAGGCCCTCAGGATGTAGCTGTTTTCTCAGGCTGTTAAATGAAAATTTCAAACTATTGTGTTTTATCTGCGATCCGATTTTATTTATTTTGAGGATTTTACCTGTTTTATATTTCTTTTACACCCCCCCCCCATTTGTACACCGCCTAGGGATGTATATATCAGGTGGTACAGAAAGATGATAAACAAACCCATAAATAATTTTGAAAAGCTCTTGGAATCAAATTAAATAAATAATTGAAAAGCTATTGCAAACAGAACTGGCTTTAGACCCTCTTATTGGAATCTGTTGGCTAGAAGCTTCCACCTGACAGGAGGTGCTATGCAAAATGCTCGAAGTCGAGAGCTGTTAATGTGAATGGCAGCAGTGTAGGGGGCTTTAGGGCGGTCCAGGAATAAGAGACAGCTGGCAGCATGCGGCCGCCACACCAGAGACAGGTTGATGTAGGAGGCGTGGCCAGCCCCAGGAAGATGGGATGTGAAGTTCTAATAGGGGAGCATCAATATGGCGCCTCCGATCCATCATCATCCTCCAGTTACATGGTGGCTTAAGGTACAACTAGCCAACCCCTGCACAGAGCATCTGTGCACTCTTTGGGGCCGGCTGTTCCCTCCTCCCCCTCCCTCCTGCTCCAGTCTCTCCTCTCTCTTCCCCTCCCTCCAGCCCCATGCCCACCTTCCGTTCCTCCCCCCCATCCCACCACCACCTGCACAGAGCCCCACCAGGCGGCGCGTGGCCAAAAAGGGCCCCTCCACTGCCATTCCTCCTCCTGGGCGGCAAATAGGGAACCCCTGCTGCCCATTTGGGGGTCAATAACATCTGTCTGGATGTATGAAATACAGTGTTCCCTCGACTTACGAAGTTAATCCGTTCCGAACACACGTTCGTAGGTCGAAATTTTCATAAGTCGAAAAGCACACCACGGAGGTCTGGAAACATTCGTAAGTCGAGGAAACCGCATCTAAAAATTCGTAAGTCGAGGAAGCCGCATCTAAACCGGCAACGACTTCTGGTCATTTTTGTCGTTCGTAAGTCGAAAACTTCAGATGTCGAGTAGTTCGTAAGTCGAGGGACCACTGTAATACAGTCAGACAGGTGCTATTGACTGGTTTGTTTTATCCAGACATCGAGTCCTTCCCAAGGACCTGCAATGGCTGAATTTCATTATCAATATTGTTATTATTATTATTAATATAGATAATATAGATATCTAATAATATAGATATCATTGCAAAATATAGGCTGTTCTCAGTAAAGTTGCTTTTTGTAATTGGCTGATGGTGATTTCTGTGGCCCCTATGGTGTTGAGGTGTTTGGAATCGCACCTAGGGCGCCAATTGCTACTGGGATTATTTTGGTCTTCTTCTGCCACAACCTTTCAATTTGTAGATCTTTATATTTTGTTTTTTTTTTTCTATTTCTTTTTTTTTTCTATTCTGCGATCACCTGGTATTGTTATGTCGATTACTTTGACTTGTTTTTCTTTCTTCTCGACTACAGTTATATCTGGTGTACTGTGTGGCAGATGTGTGTCTGTTTGTAGTTGGAAGTCCCATAATATTTTTGCATCTTCATTTTCTACAACTTTTTAAATTTTATGCTCCCACCAATTTTTGGCTACAGGTAATTATTATAATTATTATTATTATCATCATCATTATCATTATCATTACTATTGGATGAAATCCAGAAAGTCACAAAGTGTTGGTTATGCAAGGAAGCGGATGAGACGGTTGAGCACCGTCTCATTATTATAATTATAAGAATAAGAAAATTTCACAGACTGGTTATAAGGAAAGACACAATAAAGTTGCTGTGATGGTCCACTGGAATCTTTATAAGAATTACATATTGCCAGCAAGCAAGAATTGGTGGAATCATCCAATTGAGAAGGAATTGAGGAGCAAAAATCTGCTGAGATTTTCAAATACAAACTGATAAGCATTTAGCGCTTAATACGCCACATCTGATAGTCATCGATAAGAATTGGGTTCTGATCATTGATATTGCAATCCCAGGGGAGAGACGAGTTGGAGAAAACAACTGAATACAAGGACCTTCAGACTTAATTTGAGCAGCTCTGGAAAAAGAAAACAGTAGTGGTGCCAATAGTTGTTGGTGCCCTTGGTGCAGTACCAGAAGAACTTGAACATCATCTTGACAGCATGGGCATCGATAAGATTACAACACATCAGCTACAGAAGGCCACACTAGTCAGTACAGCACGAATACTACGACGCTATCTTTAATTTTTCTTTAGTTATCCTAGACCCTTTGACAGGGCCCAATAATTAAAGTACCAAATCCAGTCAATAACATCTGGTAGACTGTGTGTAAACAGCATAATAATAAAATAAATCCCATACCAAAATGCATTACTTTCCCAGAAATGTGCAGAACTCTTCCACTGAAAAGCTTGGCGCATGAAACCTCATAGAGGCAGGAAGGGTTAGAGTTGCAGAGAGAGAGAAAAGAGGTTGGGAGGAATGCTTTCCAACTGCAAGCTCCTGGTCTCATAGATATACTTGGGGTGCGGTCTCCAAAAATGCCCATTTAATTGTTGAGCTTCAAGCCAGCAGGCAGGTAAGCAGGTTTCCATAGAGGACAAAGGAGCCAAAGTGTTCAGTTCTGCCTTGGAAAAGCATTGCTTCTCAACAGCTGATCACCGTGCATGACTCTTATCATTTTATGCGCTTCTATCTATCGGATGGTGATGTTTGGAGCAGGAAATACAACAGAGGAAGCCTGGGAAGGAACCATAGAGTGGTGGGAGGGATAGGCCGTCCTCTGGGGAGGGGAGGTCCAGGAGGATTCCAGATATCTCATTGCAAGAATACACTCTGCCCACGTGGGTCTGTCCCTCGGAATCTGTGCTCCAAGGGGGTAGAAAATCAATACCCGTTTAAAAGAATCCTCTGAACTGACCGCTTTGTCTCCTCCTTGCAGAGAGGAGGAGGAAGGAAAGAAGGATTCGTTCAAGCTTACTGTTGGTGTGAGGAGCCACTCACGTATGTAGTACACCGCTCTGGGCTCCTTGGAGGAAGAGCCGGATATAAAACGTGAATAATAAACAATAAAGGTGAATAATTATCTGCAAGGAGAAACTTTCCCCTTTCCCTGGCTCAAGACTCGCCGGCTGCGGAGAGCGACGGGGAGAGGAGAGCTCTTTCTTGCAAGCCCCTCTGGCCTCTTTCTCCCCCTGCCGCACAGCTGGATGATCCTGCTGCTGCTGGTGGTGGTGGTCCCGGCAGTGCTGAGACACTTTTCACTGCAGGAGCAGCTGCAGGGAACCTCCCCTCCCCCCCCCACCCCCGCGTGCTGCTGCTCCCCTCTTACCTTCCTCTTGATGCAAAGCGCTCCGCGAGCAGTAACGAGGCTCCCGGGCTGGGCGCAGGCGCAGGTTCAGTGTGCGGGTCAAAGGACGTGCAAGGTTTCCTGCAGCGCTGCTGTTGAGCCTTGCACCGCCCTCCGGATCCAAGGGAGCAGCTGCAGGGGACGGACACTCTCGCTCTTCTTTCACAGCCCACTTCCGCAGCTCAAGCCCCTGTAGCGACAGCGCTGGTGGTTTTCCCTACTCCAGCCTCAAGAAACCCTTGCCTGTGCATCTGAACATGCTCATAAGCCTTGGAGCATGCTCACTATGGTCAAATGAAGCTCCTTTTCGTTTTCTGCCCAAAACCCAGCTCACATTTTCATTCCTGCTTAAAATCTCAAAGAAAGGCAATCCAGGTTCTGCAGAAAAACATCAGATGTGGTTGCATGTGCAATTTTGCAACAAACAGACTCTGAAACATAAAAGAAGAAAGACTACAATAGTGCATCCAAGGACAAATGTAAATTTGTGTGAAATGCCTGGAGAGCTGGCAAGAAGAGAGCATGCTCAGTTTCTCCAGTTGAAGCCACTGCCCTTACCCTGAATCTATCAGAAATTGTTACACTTGTCCTGCACGACTGACATCTTGAATGCTGGCAAGAAGAGAGCATGCTCAGTCTCTTCAAAACCTGTCAGAAGCTCTTACCCTTGAATTAGTAAATAGATTTGTGTAGTCCACAAGCTTGCAAGTGATTGTCTGTGAACCCAGCAGAACTTATTGGACCCATATTCAGCCTTTCGAGGTTTTGTTATTAACATTGGACATTGCCCGAGAACGTTTCGTGCTGAGGGAACATGGGCAAACTTAAATCAATTGTGCAGTTTTGCTTACTGCCCCCAACATATCACTACCCCCCAAATATTCATTGAACACAAGCTCAGCTATTAGAGGTGTGTTTACTCACAGCACAGGGTTTAGCCATCTGGACAGGGGCTGAAAAGGTTTCATGCTACGGGTAGATGCACAAGCCCAGTCAACTGTGCAGCTTTGCTAACTGCATCTGTCAGGTTCCCTTGTGAGCATGTGAGGAGCTGTGATTGTGTGGGGTTGCAGAAGAGCGCACAACGCATAATCAACTTGTAGAATTCTCTGCCACAAGATGTAGAGACAGCCAACAACCTGGAGCCCTATTAAGAGGGGTTTGAATAACTTCATGGAGGAGAGGTCTATTGACGGCTACTAGTCGGAGGGCTATAGGCCACCTCCAGCCTCAAAGACAGGATGCCTCTGAATACCAGTTGCAGGGGAGTAACAGCAGGAGAGAGGGCATGCCCTCAACTCCTGCCTGTGGCTTCCAGCAGCATCTGGTGGGCCACGGTGTGGAACGGGATGCTGGACTAGATGGGCCTTGAGCCTGATGCAGCAGGGTGTTCTTATGTTCAGAAGCACTGCTGTTTGCACGCACAGGTCCTGAATCCCAGTCCTGCACTGGACTCCAATAGGTTTGTAAAATTACAAAAATGTCTGTAACTGAAGCCCCCCTTAGACCATCATACCAGCCCCATATGGCGGAATTTGCCCTTTGCCTTCAAAAAAAGGCTAAGACACCCTCCTTTCTGCCCCAGTCTTTAGATCACCTGGAATGATTTGGTATTGATCAGAGATGTAGGGCAGGGTACAAGGGTAAGGTACATTTAATTTGAAGCAGATTGGTCAAATTATTGGTTTTTAATTTTTTAAAAAAATCAAAAGAGTCCTATAAGTGGCTTGTTTCATGACAGAAAATTACAAAAACTTCTGGAACAAACAATATTTCAACTCATCTATAAAGGTACTATGCTCAGTTTGGTTTGCAATCCAGAAGGTGTGAGTGAGAACTGTGAAGCAAGGGACATGTGTTGTATTTTTGTTTTTCTTCCCCCACCCCTTAAAAATGCACTATATGCCCAAGCTGGTTGGACGTGTCCAAAAACCTCACTCAGTTACTCACACTATTAACACTGTAAGTCATCAATTAATATGATTCTGTAATCATAGGAAATATTAAGGAAGCCCCGCACATGCTGATTCACTCTCAGCCCCGAACACACCTTGGGATGGCCCTGTACATTATATCATGTATACAGCATAGGAACATGATTGTAATCAATTTATCCCATTGTTTATATGGTTCTATGTCATTTATGCAAACCAGGTGCTGCAGATAGCTGGGTTTCTAACGGGGGAAACAGCAAGAGCACGCAAGGGGCTTTTTCTGCCCCTTAGCCAACTGACAGTGAGATCATATAATCCCCCCCCCCAAAAAAAAGTTTTTTAAAGTTGTAATTAGATTTGTATTTTTTATTCCATCTTAATTTTTATTGTGCAGTTTTTATGGTTTTATGTTGTTTTAAATGTTTTGTAAACCACTTTAAGATTATTTTAATGAAAGGTCATATAAAAATTTAACAATGAATGAATAAATATACAAGCTATGTAAGGCAGCAATTCATACTTTCGGCATACAAACCAATATTGAACAATATCTAATCATTCTATAATGATGTCTTTATAATTAAGATGGGTGGTATCTTAGACCTTCCCCTAAATAAGGCAGTATAAGAGTTTAAGCCATGGATTTGATTTTGGGACCTGACCCACCCATTTCAGATATTTTTCTCCCCTTCTGGGGATTTCTCTTCTCTTTGGTGGGGGGCAGGACTTTTCTCCTTTTCCTTTTGGGTTTTCCCCCTATTTTTCTCTGTTTTTCCTAACTTTGGATGGCAAGGTCATACACAGCGAAGTTTATCTCATCTCATTTTACATGCTGCAGCACAGAATCTTGCAGTCCTCTCTGTAACCTCCGCGTGATGATCCATTTTTTAAAAAAGAAAAGAAACATAATAATCATCAGAATAACTTGGTTTGTCTTTTAAAAGAGGTTATATCCATATAGGGCGTATAGTCCTATAAAAAGCACAATGTAAAAGGACATGTGCTACTCATTCAACAACTCCAGCGCCACAAAGGCATAACTGATTCCTTAAGGGAATTCCCTTTTTTCCATCCTAAATTTCCTGGCCATTTGTTTCATAGGAAGATCTCTGGTTTATTTATTATTTATTAATTTATTAATTTATTAATTTATTTATTTATTTATTTAACTTATTTATATATCACCCAAAACACAAGTCTCTGGGTGGTTTAGGGGTGTGCATGAACCAAAAACCACAGTTCAGTTCATATACAAATCTATTCAAATGGAAATTTGTTGCTCTGAACCATTTTGGTTGAACTGACTGCTGTTCTGGTCCATTTAATCAAACTGGTTCGGGCGGCTGATATACTTGTAAAGGAGAATCCAGTGGGGATTCCTCTGTACAATTACAGGGGGTGGGGGGTGATGAAGGAAAATTCCACTATCCCGTTTCACCTAGTTATTTTTCCTATGCAAGTCCTAAGGGTCACAAGTTTCTGCACTCTGCTGTTATAGGGCACCTTCTCTTGGAAACAATACTCTGCCCCGCCTGGCTAGGGATAAGCAGCTCTTGACCATCCCTGGCCCTGCCTGATTAGGGATAAGCATAGCTAAAGCTGATTGTTGGTGCATTATTGCTGGTCTCTGCCTTGTAACTGGTTCTCCTTGTCCCCCAAGGGCTGAGCTTTATTCTGCTTCTACTAGTATGATTGGTGTATACCATGAAACTTGGCTTCTGATAGCCTCTGTGTTCATTCCTATAGCCTGTAAAGAGTATAAAAGACTCTTGCCAAAAAGCCTGAGCAGGTGGAAGAGAGACACCCAACATGTTGTGATCAATAAATGCTTGGACCTGATGGATGGCTTGGCCTCTGCTCATTAAACAAACCTGGAATTCCTGGAATGTCTCCACCAGGGGCCTTTCAAAACGTAAGGGACAGCCAGGGGAGAGAAGAGGAAAGTTGCTTACCCTAGTGGCATGGCTGCTGGCTCCACAGCTCACTGCCATTCGTTCTCCTGGTGTGCTCCCAAGCAAGGTCCCCACTCCTTTTCAGCTTGGTGGAGACTCAGTTCTGGCCACTGCACATCCGCGGAGGCCCAAACTGAGTTGACGCTGAGCCAGTGGCTTGGTAAAGCAGGGGGAAGCGTGCTTGGGGCTGCCTTTGTGGGGGGGGGGAGAAGCAGCAGCGAGCAGTGGCACCAGTGGCTGCGCCATCCAGGTAAGCAGCTTATTAAGTCTCTCACTGCCCCTTATAGTGCTGAACTGGCTCTCCCGAACCGGGCTCCATTTGGGTCGATAATGGACTGAATCTGACCCGGTTTGGTCTGCGCTCAAACCTCTGACCCGACAGCTGTTCTAGGCAAACTGATTTGGCACAAACAGTTCATTCACACCCCTACTCCACTTCTAGTCTTAGGAGAGAGGGAGAAAAAACCCTCTCTATCCAGCCTCCCCACACCATCCTCTTAGTTGCCCTCTCCTGCACCTTCTCCAGTTCTATAATGTCCTTTTTGAGATATGGTGACCAGAACAGTGCACAGTTCTCCCAATGTGGCTGCACCAGAGTTTTGTATTAGGGCATTATGATATTAGCACTTTTATCGTCAATCCCCTTCCTAATGATTCCAAACATGGAATTGCCTTTTTCTCTGCTGCCATTCAGTGAATTGGCTGTTTCTAAGATCTGCCCTCCATAACACCAGGATCTTTCTCTTGGTCAGTCAACAACAGCTCAGACCCCATCAATGTATATGTGAAGTTGGGGTTTTTTTTTGGCCCCAGTGTGCATCAGTTTACACTTGCTTACACTGAACCACATTTGCCATTTTGATGCCAACTCTCCCAGTTTGGAGAGATCCTTTAGGACCTAAATAAGGTCAGTTAATAGATACACAAGAAGAGAGTGAAGGGGGGTTGACTAGGATTGGAGAGACCAGAGTTCAAATCCTTCCCCATGCAGCCATGAAGCTCAGGGGATGACTTTGGGCCAGTCACTTTCTCTCATCCAAACCACCATACACACAAAACCACAGAGCACATGAATTCCTTCAGCAATGCTACAGAGTCAATCAGAAGATCACTGCATACAATCTTGTTGCATACATGTACACCAGAGAGAAAATAGGGATGCCCTTCCTTAGCAAGAAGAGCAACATGCAATGGTGCCCAAGTAGAACAAAGACACAATTCGCACAGATACAGGTGAAACTCGGAAAATTAGAATATCGTGCAAAAGTCCATTAATTTCAGTAATGCAAATTAAAAGGTGAAACTGATATATGAGACAGACACATTACATGCAAAGCGAGATAAGTCAAGCCTTAATTTGTTATAATTGTGATGATCATGGCGTACATGAAAACCCCAAATCCACAATCCCAGAAAATTAGAATATTACATGGAACCAAGAAGACAAGGATTGTAGAATAGAACAATATCGGACCTCTGAAAAGTATACAGTGTACTGTGCTTGATTGGCCAGCAAACTCGCCTGACCTGACCCCATCGAGAATCTATGGGGCATTGCCAAGAGAAAGATGAGAGACATGAGACCAAACAAAGCAGAATTGCTGAATGCCGCTAATGAAGCATCCTGGTCTTCCATAACACCTCATCAGTGCCACGGGCTGATAGCATCCATGCCACGCCGCATTGAGGCAGTAATTGCTGCAAAAGGGGTCCAAACCAAGTACTGAATACATATGCGCGCTTATACTTTTCAGAGGTCCGATATTGCTATATTCTACAATCCTTGTCTTCTTGGTTCCATGTAATATTCTAATTTTCTGGGATTGTGGATTTGGGGTTTTCACGAGCTGTACGCCAAGATCATCACAATTATAACAAACTAGTATTTTTAAGCCCGTTATGATAACGGGCGCTAGCTTTCTATCCCGTCTTTTCTGTCTCTCTCTCTCTCTTTCTGTCTCTTTTTCCCCCCTTGTCCCCTCTCTCTTTTTGTTTTGTGTTTTTGTTGTTGTCTCTGTTTTTGTTCTTCCTTATTTTGCTTTTACTTTTTTTGCGGGGGGGTTGTGGATGAATAACAGCCAAAATGGCCCATGAGAAGGTGGCCGCCCCCGCCTATTGCCCTCCCGCGCACCCAGCTGCCGAAGCCCACCTTACCCGCTCCAGCTCGAAGGAGAAGAGAGGAACTCGGGAACAGAGCTACTCTCTGTGTTAAGCTGCTGCCCATACTGTCGCAATGGACGCAATAGGCGTCCTTTGCGTACATAGCGGCAGTTTGAGCAGTGACTTAGCACAGAGAGGAGCTCTGCTCGTGAGCTCCTCTCTTTTCCCTCGGGCTGGAGCGGTTAAGGTGGTCTTCAGCAGCTGGGTGGGCGGGAGGGCGATAGGCGGGGGCGGCGACCTGCTCATGGGCCATTTTGGCCCTTAATCTTTTGGGGGGGGAGCGGCGAAGGTGATTTTGGGCAGCTGGGAGGGCGGGTGAGCAGGCGGGGGCGACGGCTGTGAGCGGGCGGGGGCCTCGTTGGCGGCTTCGCCGCCACCTCGCCCAGCTTCCCTGTCCCCCGTCTCGGTCTTCCCCCGCCGCCATTGCCCTCGCCTTTTTCAGGGCGGCCACTTCTGGTTGCCTCGGACTCCTCTCGCCGTGCCGCAGCTCATGGCCGAGGCGGCGGCTCCGCCGCCGCCTCGGCCACTTTCCCCCGCCGCCACACACCGGCTAATGGCCGCCCATGGCTGTGGGACACTGGTGTCTGAGGTCCTGTGTCCCTTGGGCTCTTCTGGGCCTGCGCTTCGCGCAGGCCCAGAACATCCCAGGGAGGCAGGGACGCAGATCCCCAACATTCCAAAGCCACGGCCACTCACTTAGCCTTTTATTATATAGGATTAAGGCTTGACTTATCTCGCTTTGCATGTAATGCGTCTGTCTCATATATCAGTTTCACCTTTTAATTTGCATTACTGAAATTAATGGACTTTTGCATGATATTCTAATTTTCCGAGTTTCACCTGTATATCAAATGTCAGCGTTGGAAGGGACTTTGGAGGCCTTCTAGTCTAACCCCTGCTCTGGGCTACAATGCCCCTCACTCAAAAACTCCCAGACCAACACACAAAAGATAGAAACATCAATGTCCTTTTTGCAGGTAGGTTCCAGATCTCACCCAGACTACCAAAAAAGAAATCCCAAGCCCAAATGCATTACTTTCCCAAACTTAGACTTAGAGTCTTTATTAAGCACCAGGGCCCGACGGCTTACCAGCTTCATACTACAAATTTTTTAAAGATCAATTATTACAACCTTTGCAATGGATGATGAATGATATTTTGCAAAGAGGAAATATGCCGGAGTCTTGGAAGTATGCCAGCATTGCAGTTATTCCAAAACCGGATCAAAATTCAACTCAAGTCAAGAATTACAGGCCAATCTCCCTGTTAAATGATGATTATAAACTTTTTGCTGCCATTTTGGCAAGGAGAATGAAGGTTGTACTAAGAGCTTTTATTCATGAAGATCAAGCAGGGTTTTGTTTTTTTTGCCAAAAAGGCAATTAAGAGACAATGTGAGAACAGTCCTGAATGTATTGGAGTATTATGAAAAACACAATGATAAACAGATAGCTATGATATTTCTGGATGCAGAGAAAGCATTTGAAAATGTCTCCGGCAGTTTATGTGGAGGCTACTGGATGCAATAGGAGTTGGTAATAATTTTATTAGGGCCATTAAGACAATATATTTGGAGCAATATGCTAAAACTATTATAAATGGAGAACTATCAGATAATTGTAAAATACAAAAAGGAACTAGACAAGGTTGTCCACTATCCCCATTACTTTTTATATTAGTTCTGGAAGTGCTTTGTAGAAATATCAGAGAAGATGAACAAATACAAGGCCCCAAAGTAGGGAATCAGGAATATAAACTTAGAGCCTTTGTGGGTGATGTGGTGTTTTTTTCTTGAAAATCCATTAGAGAAGATCGGAAGGCTCTTGGAAAAAACAGAACAATTTGGCCAGTTGGCTGGGTTTTAAATAAATAAGAGGAAAACGAAGGTGTTGACAAAGAATATGGACCAGAAATCTAAGGATAGACTCTATGAAGTAAGCAAATTGAAAGTGGAGAAGAAAATAAAATATTTGGGCGTCTGGCTCACAAACAAAAATTCTTTGTTGTTTTCAAATAATTATATCAAAATATGGAATACAGTAAAAATTGATTTGAAAAGATGGACTAGAGTGAACTTATCTTTAATGGGAAGAATTTCAGTTGTGAAGATGAATGTTTTACCTAAAATGTTGTTTCTTTTTCAGACTATTCCTATAATTAATACGTTAACCTGTTTCAAGCAATGGCAAAAGGACATAACTAAATTTGTTTGGCAAGGGAAACGACCAAGAATCAAATTTAAAAATTTAACAGATGCTAAAGAAAGAGGTGGTCTTACCCTGCCAGATTTAAGGTTGTATTTTGATGCTGTTTGTATGATGTGGTTAAAGGAATGGATAACTTTAAGAAATCCCAGAATACTTGATCTGGAAGGATTCGATAGAAGGTTTGGATGGCATTCATATCTGTGGTACGATAAAAGCAAAGTGCATAAAGATTTTCTTAATCACTATGTACAGTAAGAAGGAGTCTAATGGGAGTGTGGGTAAAATACAAAAAATGGTTGGAATCTAAAACTCCATTATGGGTATCCCCGATTGAAGCTTTGGCACGTAAAGCGACAAATACGCAATCTGAGTGGGGTACCTCTAGGAATCTGTTATGTTTTCAAGAGAAGGGCTGTAAATTAAAAAACCTAATCGAAGTACAAAATTTGGTTAGTAACTGGTATCAGTATCATCGCCTAATGAAATTTATAAGAAGGATCTTAAAGTTGGATTTGAGGATCAAATGTTGAGATACGAGAAGGAGTTGTGTGAAAATGACAGAACATTAGTCTCTAAGATGTATAAGTTGTTGCTCTTGGAGGAGACGAGAGACAAAGTGGTTAAAACGACTATGAGAAAATGGGCTTAAGATGTGGGCCATAATATAGATATGGCAGCTTGGGGGAAATTATGGAAAACTGATTTAAAGTTCACTGCATGTTATACTTTAAAAGAAAATTATTATAAGATGATGTACAGGTGGTATTTGACACCGAAAAAATTAGCATTAATGTATAAAAATATTTCAAACAAATGTTGGAAATGTGAACAATATGAAGGAACTTTTTTCCATATGTGGTGGGAAGGCAAAGGGCTTTTGGGATATGATATATAGTGAGCTGAAAAAAAAAAATTAATGACATTTCCTAAGAGGCCAGAATCCTTCCTGCTGGGAATAACTCAAGGAGAGTTCTCCAGAAGAAACTTAACATTTTTTATGTATGCAACCACAGCGGCTAGAATAGTATATGCACAGAAATGGAGAGAAAATAAAATGCCCTCAAAAGAAGATAAAAATTTTGGAATATGCTGTGATGGCAAAACTTACAGCACTTATAAGGGATGAAAACTTGGAATGTTTCAAAGAAGATTGGGAGCCATTCTTACTTCACTTAAATAACTATTTTTCTAACATGGACCTTTCAGCAGGGTTTGAAATTTAGTAATAAAGCAGATTGGGTAGGGCAAAATCGAGTTGCAATGTGGAGTATATATGTTTTGAATTACTATAGCAATGGTTTATATGTATAGTCAACATGAACCGTGCAGACTGGTAAGCGGGAAGTCAATATTTACTTAATTAAATGTAATTGGATTGTTAAGATATTGTAAAAACCAATAAAATTTTAAAATGCAAAAAAAAAAGATTCTTTATTTCAGCTGTTGACCAGATAAAAGGAAAATAATTCATAGTAACTTTCAATTAAACATCCAATTAAATGATAAAGTTTTTACGGGTTTTACAAACAATATATAACAAAACTTGGCCACACTGCAAGAGACCATTTCTTTAAAATTGGACAGCAAATAATCTAAATATAAAATTCATCAGTGTGGCCAGGAAAATTCTTTAACAAAGAGGAAATGAAATTGAAATGGATATCCTTGTAAAAAGCACGATAAAGTGTTTTCTACTGTATGTCACTGAGCCACATGGGCAAAAGCCAGCTGAGTAAGGTCTCTGTTTGAACTTCCCCTCTAGAACTGCAGTGAGGAGTGCATTAAGGCGGGCAAGAGTCATAGCTCTCCTCAATTTTGCTACTGATAAGTTGTTTAAATGTTCAGCAGGCCTAGCATTTAAAGGCTAATTGCCTATATACAACCCTCTCGGTAACTTTGCTATTTCATCTCGCAATTCTATATCTAAGACCCGCTGTTTGATGACCCGTGTGGCTTGGTCATACCCCAGCCTGATGAGCTCTTCCTGGGGGAGACCGTGAAGTTGGGACTTGGATTTTAGCGCCACCTTCCATTTCGAGGTGTAGCTATCTGCCAATGTTAAAGGAGCCAAGCCCACCTGGGAAAAGTTTGACTTCAGCCAGAATACAATCATGCGCAGCCAATGTCTCAATTCTAACACAAATGCGGAAGGGGCCACACGTGTAATGAAAAACTAAAAACAACCAACTAACCTTGTGAATGCAAAAATTATCTATACAAATATGAAAACTCAGAAAATAATCAATGGTATATTTATAAATATGCATATAATTAATTGTAGTTCATCTCTCAATGGGTGTGCCATAAACCATCCATCAATTCTCATACATGCATGAGGATAAATAATGCACATGAAGGATACCTCATTCATAATCAGTATACATATTGATAAGTAACATTCTGAGAATGATTTCCAGGTTTGTATTTAAATACAAACCCAGTATTGATAGGGGAGATGATGTATGAAGAATTCTTTTGCACAAAGAAGCTGAGTTTATTCACAGGTTTAGATGAGTAGGGAAAGGAGGTCTGAATTCGCATTTGGACCTTACGTGTTTCCTTTAATGTGGGGTTTTACTCTCTTCTGGAGTTTATTGATCTTGTGAAATTATTTGTTTGCTTTCATGAGCTAATATATCTTATATAGCGTTGATTGCTTTTGAGGTTGATTTTTATCATCCCTGGGTTGATTAGTCTATCTGTGTTCCCTGTCATGAGCTTATGCAAGTAGTTGATCTTTGCTCAGATCCCTTGAATGGATTAAACTGATGCCTCATCCGTGGTCTCCTTATGAGTAAATTGACTTAGGTAATCAAGAATCATTCTACACAGGAGTTTTATGATGCACGACTGTGCTAACTGAAGCCTTTAGGATGCTCTATTAAACGCATATATATAGCTCTCTGTTAAGTAACACACCACAGATAAAATGTTACCATAAAGAATGACTAAGAGCGTATAAGGTATGAGAACTGTTTTGTTATTTAAGTTTAAAATACTTGCTACATTGTTTATTTTCTTTCATGTTTAATGTCTCATTTCTAGCCTAGTGACTCCTGCTTCATCTCTGGGGACACTATTTGGAACACTACAAGGGACCTGTAAGATTGCTCTGAGGAATTTTGTTTGAATTACAAAATTCAATGGGGTGAAGTTCTCAAAAGGGCCCAATTGGGCACCATTACTTTCCCAGAAAATGCAGGAAACTCTCCCACTGATAAGCTTGGAGCATGAAACCTCATAGAGGTAGGAATTGCTTGAATGACAGAGAGAGAGGGAAAGAGAGAAGTGGCTGGGATTTGTAAGAATGCTTGTAATTTGCAAGCCCATTTACTAAGATGTATACTTGGGGTGCACCCTGAGATTTCCAAACATGTCCATTTAATTCGTGGACATTAAGCCAGGAGGCAGGTAAACATGTCTCCACAGACTGCAAAGGAACCAAAGTGTTCAGTTCTGCTTCGGAGATGCATTGCTGCTCAATAGCTGACCCCGTGCATGACAATCATTTTATGGACTTCTGTCTATGGGAAGATGCTGCGTTTGGAGCAGGAAATACAACAGAGGAAGCCTGGGAACCATTGAGAGAGAGGGGAGGAATAGGCAGTCATCTGGGGAGGGCAGGTACAGTACGATTCCAGATATGTGATTGGAAGAATACACTCTACCCATGCGGGTCTGCCGATCGGAATCTGATTCCCAAGTGAGTATAAAAAACCAAAGACATAATAAACACACATTTAAAGGAGTAGTCTGAACTGGCCCTTTTGGCTCCTTGCAAACAGGAAGAGAAAGGAAAGAATTATAGTTAAATATTATTTTCAAGGAGAAACTTCCCCCTTTCCATAGCTCAACACCCGTTGGTTGCTGAGAGTGGGGAGAATCTGGGCTTGGGAGGAAAGAGCTCCTCCTGGAGAGCTGGTCTTGTGGTAGCAAGCATGACTTGTCCCCCCTAGATAAGCAGGGTCTGCTTATTCATTCATTCATTCATTCATTCATTCATTCATCACATTTATATACCACCCCAATTTTTGTCTCTGGGCAGTTAACATAAAACAATTAAAACACATATAAAAAGTTAAAACAATTCAACAATTCAACAATCACAAAATTAAAACCACCACTTTTTAAAAGGCTGAGAAAGCTTGGTTAAAAAGATGTGTTTTTAGATGTTTTTTTTTTTAATTGCCAGAGATGGGGAGGATTGTACCTTAGTGGGTAGTGCACTCCATCAGCAAAGGAGTAATATGGTCTCTCCGAGATGACCCAGAGACCAACCTGGCTGCCATGTTCTGAACCAACTGCAGTTTCCAGACTACATACAAAGGCAGCCCCACGTAGAGCGCATTACAAAAGTCAAGTCTGGAGGTCGCCAACAGATGTACCACTGTTTTGAGGCCATTGATCTCGAGGAATGGATGCAGCTGGCATATCAGCCGGAGCTGATAGAAAGCACCCCTGGCCACCGCCTCAACCTGAGAAACCAGGGAGAGGTGTGGATCCAGAAGTACTCTCAGACGGCAAAACTGTTCCTTTTGGGGAAATGTGACCACATCTAGAACAGGCAGATCAAAATCTTCTCTAGAGTTCCGACCCCACACAATAAGTACCTCCGTCTTATCTGGATTCAGCTTCAGTTTATTCTCCCTCATCCAGCCCATTACTGCTTCCAGGCAGGCATTTAGGGAGGATATGCCAGCTCCTGAAGTAGTTGACATGGAGAAGTAGATCTGGGTGTCATCAGCATACTGGTAACACCCAGCTCCAAATCCCCCCCCCCCGATGATCTCTCCAAGCGGTTTCATGTAGATGTTAAACAGCATTGGCGAGAGTATGGAGCCTTGAGGGACACCATACTTAAGCTCAGATTTTGAAGAGCAACAGTCTCCAATCGACACCATCTGGAATCTATCCAAGAGGTAGGAGTGGAACCACTGTAAAACTGTGCCTCCCACCCCCAACACCCTCAGACGTTCCAGAAGGATACTATGGTCAATAGTATTGAAAGCCGCCAAGAGAGCCAAAAAGACCAACAGAGTCACACTTCCTTGGTCAATTGCCAATTGGAGATCATCCATCAGGCTGACCAAGGCAGTCTCCACCCCATACCTGCCCGAAAACCAGTTGGAAATGGGTCTAGATAATCAGTTTCTTCCAAGACCGCCTGGAGCTGAGAGGCCACCACCCTCTCAATTACCTTGCCCAAACATGGGAGATTGGAGTCAGGCCTATAATTGCTCAACTCTGAGGGATCTAATGCAGGCTTCTTTAGAAGAGGTCTAATAATTGCCTCCTTAAGACAAGAAGGCATCCTGCCCTCCCTCAGAGAAGCATTTATTATTTCCACCAGGCTGTCTACAACAGCCTCCCTGCTAGATAGAACAAGCCATGCTGGAAAAGGATCAAGAGAACAAGTGGTAGGCCTCATCGCTCCAAGCTTCTTGTCCACATCCTCAGGAGTCACAAACTGAAACTGATCTAGTTGAATCCCATAAGAGGAGTTGTTGGACACCTCCAGTTCAGACATCAAATTAATTGTGGAGTCTCCATCTAAGTCAGCCCAAATCCAAGAGATTTTATCTGTGAAATACTCTTTAAACACATCACAGCAGGTAACTGATGACTCTAAATTCTGGTTCAAGGGAGGAGGGGCAGATACTCGTCCCCTCACAACCCTGAACAACTCCGCTGGATGTGAACTCGCAGAGGCAATACGGGCAGAAAAGAACCGCTTCTTTGCCGCACATATTGCCTGAGCATAGATCTTTAAATGTGCTCTATGTTGTAATCTGTTGGATTCGAGTCAAGTCTTTCTCCACTTGCGCTCTAGTCACCTACCTTGCCGCTTCAGCCCCCGTAGATCTTCCATATACCAATTTTGAAGTGAGTCGGAGGAGACTCTTAGGAGCAATCGTGTCTACTGCCCTGGTGAGCAAGTTGTTCCAATTCTCAACCAGGGCATCAAGAGGATTACCGGCAAAGCCAACACTGAATCCCTCCAAGGCTTCTTGGAATCCTACTGGATTCAATAACCTCTTTGGGCGGACCATTCTAATAGGCCCCTCACCTCTGCAGAGGTGGGAAGTGGTTGTAAGTCCAACCTTAACCAGATGGTGGTCCGTCCATGACAATGGGGAAATCACAGGAGTCCCCACCCACGGAACACCACCCTGATCAGAGTAAAAGACCAAATCAAGCGTGTGACCTGCAATATGTGTCGATCCAGAGACCACTTGGGATAGGTCCATGGTTGTGATGGCCGGTATGAACTCCTGAGCTGCCCCAGACACATTGGTCCTGAAATGAACATTGAAGTCCCCCAGTACTAAAAGCCTGGGAGACTCCAACGCGAGTTCCGCCACCAAGTCCGTGAGCTCAGTAAGGAATTCCGTTGGGCAGCGGGGCGATCGGTACACCAACTGAAGTCCCAATCTATCCCTGGTCCCCAAATCATGGATGAGTTCAGATCCAAATCATGGATGAGTTCAGCCTTATTTTGGACCGACCTGGCATTTCAGAGGATACACATATTCAATATGGTCTGATACCCTAACAGGGACCCTGGTAAGGGAGATGTTATCCTTATAGACCACAGCCACTCCACCTCCCCGCCCACGTCTCCTCACCTGCTCCTCTACAGAGTATCCTGGCGGGAGAAGCTGGAACCAGACTGGACCACTAGCCTCCCCCAACCAAGTCTCGGTGATACATAGCAGGTTGGCCCCTTCATCCATAATCAAATCATGGATGAGTTCAGCCTTATTTTGGACCGACCTGGCATTGCAGAGGAGCAAGGTAAGACTGTGTGGGTTGTTGGCAATGCTCCCCGAGGTCAAAGAGCTGGCAGGACAGCCAGAAGGGGAGACAGCTATTAAATTTCTGACTACTCTTCCCCTGGAACGGCCTGCTGACCTGCCAACGTTACTTCTACTATTCCCCACCACTACCAGTATAGCTGCCCCACAGTCAAGGAAGGCACCCCCTGTCTCCCCATCTCCAGACAAACCCAGACACATTACAAATTAACTTCAGCTAAGTCTCAGTAACAAGTGGGCAAACCAGCTGCACCGCCAGTTATGCCGTTGGTGCTCCCTCTGTCTTTATAGGCCCCCAAAAAACTCAGAGTCGCCTCTCTCACAGGTGACTCCAAGCTGGGGCAGATGAAAATTAGTGCTCACAGATGGAAATAGTTGCCAGCACTCAGGAAGACGAAAGGGCAAAGCGCAGCTACAAAGACCAGCCTATATGAAAGGGAGACCAGAAGTGTGAGCACTGGAAGGGATCCCCTCGGGATGGAGCCACCCTGGGAAGAGCAGGTTCCAAGTACCCTCCCTGGCAGCAACTCCAAGATAGGGCTGAGAGAGATTCCTGCCTGCAATCTTGGACAAGCTTCTGCCAGTCTGTGAAGACAATACTGAGCTAGATAGACCAATGGTCTGACTCAGTATATGGCAGCTTCCTATGTTCTCCCCCTGCAGCACAGGCTGATACTGCTGGCTGCTCCTCACAGCAGTTCTGGGACATCTTTCACTGCAGAAAAAGCTGCCAGGAGACTGGACCACCCCTCCCCGCGCGAGCGGCTGCTTTCCTCTTACCTTCCTCCTGATCCAAAGTGCTCCACAACCAGTAAGGAGCCTCCTGGGTTGGGCGCAGGGTCAGTAAAAAAGACACGTAAAAAGACATGCAAAGTTCCCTGCAGCACTGACCTCTTGCACCGCCCTTGAGATCCGAGGGAGCGGCTGTAGAGGATGGAAACTCTCACTCTCCCTTTGCAGCTGACATCTGCAGCTAACGTCACTCCTGTGGGCTTTTTCCCCTGTTGGAAGTGAAGGACTCTGCACTGTCTCATGTCTCAATGACAGAGGGGGACAGATTAGTGAGTCAGAGGGCTAGAGGGGTCAAGACATTGGTCATCCCTTCTCTTCTGCTCTGACACTATTCCTTTGATATGTAGATTGCTATTTTCAGGGACTTCCTGCCTGCCTGCCTCTTCCTCTTTTTCTCCCTTGCAACACACACGCTCCTCTCTCCCTGCACCATGTGTGCAGAGATGCAGAAATCACCCCTCTGCATCCAGCTAGATAGGTAGATTAGAGATCCTATCTCTCCACTTTACTATCTAGAATGGAGTTCTCCAATAAAGACTCCTTATATTGATTTGAAACTATGAACTGGCTCCAAGTTTCTTTTACTCTCAGCACACACGCATGCCCAGGCAGACTCCACTGTGTTGTGCCTCAGTGCGCTCTGCTGTAATTGAAGGGTATCTCTTACCAGAGAGAATTCCCAACATCCCCAACTTGTCTGGACTCCATCCCTTCACTTCCTCTTCCTCCTTTCCTCTCCACTCCACCTCCCTGTTGCTGCTTCCAAATGCAACACCATGTTACACACACAATGCACAGGATCAGACACTCATGCCTTCCTCCTCCTCCTGAAGCTACTTAGAACCATCTTCTTCTTGTAAGGTTCAAGTTCTTTAATGTTACAGCCACAAGCCAAAACAAAAGAAAAAAGGTTACAATTATATAACAGGAGATAGAGTGTATATAATTAGAACAGGTTAGAATTAAAATTAGTTAAAAATTTTAACAAAATCGGAAACATAGTGATAATAAAAATTAAAACAATGAAATGTCCTTCTTAACCATCCGATGACGTATATTTATGGCAGCAGCACAGAATTTAGCCACATTAGATGTAATTAAACACTCTGAGTCCGAAAGCAACAAGGAACAATAAAATTGCTCCTGTCGTCCGGGGAATTTACAAAGCAAAGGTGTGATAAAAGATTCACAAATATCCTTATAAAACAGGCAGAATAATAAAACCTGTTCAATAGTTTCCACCTGATCCAGCCCACAAGGGCAAAGTCTGTCAGCAAATGGAACCCCTCTAGAGCGCCCTTCTAGAACTGCCGAGGGTAAACAGTGGCAGCGAGCCAAGGTAAAAGCTCTCTTATACCTTGGAAATTCCAACCAAGTAAAATAATTCATTGCAGAGACTAGATATCTTCTTTCCTCTGAGATGTAAAATACTGAGCTAGATGGACCAATGGTCTGACTCATTATATGGCAGCTTCCTATGTTCTCCCCCTGCAGCATGTGTGTGCATGTAAAAAGACATGCACAGTTTCCTGCAGCGGTGACCTCTTGAGAGCCGAGGGAGCGGCTTCAGGGGGTGAAACTCTCGCTCTCCCTTTGCAGCCAACTTCTGCAACTAATGTCACTCCTGCGGGCTCTTTCCCCAACTCGTCTGGAGTCCGGACTCCATCCCTTCGCATCCTCTTCCTCCTTTCCTCTCCACTCCACCTCCCTGTTGCTGCTTCCAATGCAACACCGTGTTACACACGCAATACACAGGATCGGACCCTCATGCCTTCCTCCTCCTCCTGAAGCCACTTAGAACCGTCTTCTTCTTGTAAGGTTTAATGGCAAAGTGGCAAAGTAAGGGCCATAACCACCAAGAAGCTAAACCAAATTTTATAAGCCATTTGAGGTCCGCTGTTAAAGTCTCTCACATATATTCGACTCACGAGGAAAATCCCACAGGGCCTAAGGAGCTAAATTCCCAGTCTCCCTGGTACTAAGAACTTATCGAATTTCCAAGCTACTTAGAACCTTGCTGCTTCCTATGGGAATGATGCATGCAGCAAAATGGACTTTTCCTAGCTGCAAGCAAGCATCTGGTCACTGGATCCTCCCAACTGCTTCTGAAGACAGGGAGAGAAGGGGGGTGGGGGTGGAAATGGTTTGCTTCACTTTGCAAGAAATGAAGGTTCCATTGATTGTTATCTGACTTACACAATCTATTAGTTTCATACGGATACAAAAACGCCATAAATTCTAGACAGGAACTCCAAAATAAAAATATAGTTATTATAACCCCAGCAAAATACATAGAGGGGTCCCTCAAAGCGGAACAATAACCAGCCAAAATATAAAGCTCCGCACCAAATCATGCAGCAAAATCTTCAGCATATCTCTATTATCACTTCGTATTGGCTCTCCTCCCTACAAAACACAACACCATTACCTCCAAAGAAGTCCATGACAACACAAAGAAATTACAGAAATGCAAGAAAACATTTCAGCTCTCAACTATAAAAATCTCATTAAAACCAAAAGACCAAAATAAGTCTAGAGTCTAGTATATAAGAGGATTGAAAGAATAATTTTTGAACCTCTACTCTAACTCTCAAAAATATTAAAAAAAATTAGAACCGGGGGAAAAAAGATTGCTCATAGAGAGAGAAGATGCCAACCTCACAAAAACATAAAATTTAAATGTAAATTTTTCTTTTTAAAAAACACAGAGCCATGATGGAATTCCCAACCCTTACACACCAATTACATGACAATTTAACATAGATTCATGACTGGTATCTAAAACCTATTGTACAAAAACAAAAAATTAAAAAAGATAAGACAATAAGATGGGATGAAGTAACAGATAAAGTAAAATACCTAACTGGGACTCTCATCATTTTAAAGACCAATTAAAATGTGCATTACCACAGTCTTGCCAAAGAAGGCAATCGGCTGACAGTTTGCAAGCAGAAGCACCCAACTGGGCAGTGGGGATTCCATATGCACATAGGGAGAAGGAGCCTGTGAGAGCAGAAGCACCATGGTGATTGGGCAGTGGGGATTCCATATGCAGATAGGGAGGAGGAGTCTGTGGCACTGTGGTGATTGGGCAGTAGTGATTCCCTATGCAGATAAGGAGGAGGAACCTGTGATGGTTAAGGTCAGTTGGAATGGAACTGTTACTGGTCGGAAGATGTTCTTGATTGTAGAGGAGAGGAATCTATCTATCCTCTATACTAAAGTCCCTGGGTGTGCGCCCGTGTCCTTCGGTGTCTGCGCCCGTGTCTCCCTCGGCCGTTCTGGGCATGCGTGGAGCGCATGCCCAGAACGTCCGAGAGAGAAATGGCCACAGGCACCAGGCGGCCATGTTGGGACCGGGAGGAGGAGACAGGGCCAGGAGGGGAAATCACGGGGGAGGGGGGGCACAGAGGCGGCCCGGTTGGAGACTGGGGCAGGGAACAGAGACGGTGGCAGGCTCGGCCCGGCTGCCGAGGCCACAGGAGAGCAGCGGGCCGAGAAGAAGCCGGACCGGATGGACCGGACTGAGGAAGAAACGGCCACAGGCACCAGGCGGCCATGTTGGGGCTGGGACTGAACGGGCTGCGGGGAGGGCAGATGCGGCAGCGGCGGGACCAGCCCTGCCACGGGGGGGCGATGGCGGCAACGACGGCGACTGGGGCCCATGGCAGTTGCGGCTGCGGCGGGGAGACGGGTGGTGGTTGCAGGGCTAGCCCGGCAGCGGGCGGGCAGCCCGCAGTGGGCCCCGATACCGGGGCAGAAGGTGGGAATGGGGAGAGCGGTGGCTGTCCGCCGGACTGACACCCATGCCGCAGCCTCACCCAGAAGTGGTCCTTGAACAGCGTCTCCCGCATGGCGGCGGCGGCTCCTGCAAGGGCGGCGACCCTCCCCAGGTGCAAAAGCACAGTGAGCGAAGAGGGAGCCGCGGAGGCTGCAGCGGCTCTCAAGAGGCGCCGCTGGCTGCCCCAGCCAAGCTCCTCTATTCTTTTTAGTGCCTTCGGCTGACTGCGTCCGCTGGGCCCTAAAGCCCTCCATTTCCCCGATAGCAGCCAACTCTTAAAAATGCAGGGGGAGGGGGAGGGCAAGGGGAGGGGGCAGGGGGGAGGGGGAAGGGCAAGAGGGAGTGGGGGAGGGGAGGGGAAAGGGCAAGAGAGATGGGTCAGGGGGGAGGGGAAAGGGCAAGAGGGAGTGGGTCAGGGGGAGGGGAAAGGGCAAGAGGGAGTGGGTCGGGGGGCTTGAGGGAGTGGGTCAGGGGGGAGGGGGGAAGAGGGAGTGGGTCAGGGGGGATGGGGAGGGCAAGAGGGAGTGGGTCAGGGGGGAGGGGAAAGGGCAAGAGGGAGTGGGTCAGGGGGGAGGGGAAAGGGCAAGAGGGAGTGGGGCGGGGGGAGGAGGAAGAGCAAGAGGGAGTGGGGCAGGGGGGAGGGCTAGAGGGAGTGGGTCAGGGGGGAGGGGGAGGAGAAGAGGGAGTGGGTCAGGGGTAGGGGAGGGGCAAGAGGGAGTGGGGCGGGGGGAGGGGGAAGGGCAAGTGGGAGTGGGGCGGGGGAGGGCAGGAGGGACTGTGGCAGGAGGCTGAGAGGGAGGGGAGGGTGAGAGAGAGGGGTGGGAGGGAGAGGGAGGGCAAGAGATTGGGGTGGGAGGGAGTGGAAGAGAGGCATGAGTGTGGGGCCAGAGGAGGCGGTGGGCCCGGCCAGGTGGAGGCGGCAGAGGAGGTATGGAGGAGAAGGAGGCTGGCCCCAAAGGTCTACTAGCGCCTGTTATTTTAACGGGCTTAAAAATACTAGTCTACATATATATAAAAGGATAGCAGGCAGGGGTCTGGAAAGAGCCCATTCAGGAGAAGGAGGATGCCGTTGTGTGGATTACATGAGGAAACAAGATGAACAAAATCTGTTAACTCAGGGAGGGAGGAAGAGAGAGAAAAAAACATGAAGTGAGGAAGAAGAAAGAGTGGGGAAGAGTGAGTGGAGAAGGGGAAAGGAGAAAAAGAAGGGAGGGAGAAGAGAGACAGAAGGAAGGGGAAGGGACGGATTCCAAAAATCCAGGAGAAAATAGAATGAAATACCCCCTCCCAAGCATTTTCATAAAATATGAACGCTTCTCGTAAAGGTTTAGAAGACAGAAAACAGAAAGTTTAGTTACCAGCCATTAAATATCTGGTTAGCGCTGAAATTCCAGTGCAGTGAATTGAACTGAAATCATTTATTTACGGCCAATGACCAAATAAACACTACAGCAAAGAGCAATACAGCACAATACAATCCTCTCTAATAAAAGCCTTGGTGTCCGTCTGTGGACGGAAACCAAGGCGTGTGTTCGTGCCTCCCTAGGCTGTTCTGGGCATGCGCGAAGCGCATGCCCAGAACAGAGCAAGGGAGACATGGCCGCCAGCACCCGGCGGCCATCTTGGGCGGCCAGAAGCGGCCGTCCCAAAGAAGCTGGGTATGCAGCGGTGGGGGAAACTGGCCGGGGTGGCAGCAATGCCGCCGCCTCGGCCAGAGGACGCGGCGCGGCCGAGGCCTGGCTTCGCCGCCGAAGCCGGGCAGGGGAAAGAGGCGGCGGGGGAAGCCAGCTGAGGTGGCGGCGGAGCCACCGTCGAGGCCTGGCGGTGCCGCCGGAGCCGGGTGGGAGGGAGAATTTGGGGCCCTTGCCCGGCCGGGGAGACAAGCTGCAACATGGAGGCTGGTGGCGGCGGCAACAGTTGGTGCTTGCGGGGCCGGACGTGGAGGCAAGTCGGGGGGGGGGAGGTGCTAGCACCCGTTATTTCAACGGGCCTGAAAATACTAGTAACATAAATAAAAATTTAAAAACCAGTTTGCAGACACCTTATTTTACATGCCTCTGAACAAAAACAAGCAATCCTATGAGTAACTTCTTCATGCCTATCTCCTAAAAAATAAACAATAAAATGCTCCTCAGACCAATCCAAATGTTTCTTTTGATAGGGGGCAACCTGAATGGAGCGGACAATATCATAGAAAGGGCACTTAAACAAAGTATGTATTCATGTTTCCACCTCAGCAGCTCCACATGGGCACATACGTTCCTCCAAGGGGATCCCTCAAAATCTGCCCTCCAACCCAGCTGAAGGGAGGACATTAAAACGGGCCTGAGGAGAAGACCTTTCTCAGCCCGGGTGTAGGCAAATGTGTAAGGTACGCAGCTGGCCTCGGGTAATTTGAAAAGCTGAGATATATTATATCTGGAAGCGATCAGGCAAAGGTCACTCTGCTTTTCTATGACTCTTACCCTCTGTATAATGATCTTTTTTGCCTGATCATAATTTAATGGTCATATATATTGCTCCAAGAGGCCACAATTACCTAGGGTGTCATGTCTATTCCTCCTCCAAGTGGAACAGAAATCATCCACCAAAGTTAATGAGCCTAACCCTTGGGGACAGCTAGTAAGTTTAAGCCAGTATAAGACTGCTTGCAGCCAGGCCTGAGCAGTTAATCTAATAACGCCTGCTTCCAAACGCAAAGCTGCATTCGGGATGCAGCTGGGGAGTTGGAAGATGTCCCGTAACAACTTTGACTGAAAAACTTCAAAAGGTTGTCCCAGCTAAAAGAATCTGGGCACCATATACAGGGGCGTAACTAGGTTGGAGTGCGCCCTGAGACAAGATTCTTAAATGCCCCCCCCCCCATCACCGCTTACCTCTCCTTCCTCTGGCTCGATGTCTAAATAAAGTTTCAGTGTGTAACTATTTCGTATTAGAAACTGAAAGAAGGGAGTAGTTGTAAGCAAGCGGTGAAACTGCATTAATTTAAATGATGTAATTAACTTAGTTTATCTTCCAAACCAAAAAATATATGAGGCGGGTGGAGGGGAGGCCAGGATGAAATTCCCAGGAAGAGCGAAAAGGCGCTGCTCAGAGGGACTGATACTGCCTGTTGGAGGATCGTGCCCCGACCCCCCCGTCTAGAAATCCCGATGGCCCGGAAATGCTTTTGTCATACACGCAAAGCAGGGAGAGGAAAGAAAGGAGGACAGTGCAATGAAGGACAATTACGTTTCAAAAATAAAGCTATCTGCATCGGCTGCACGGAGGCGGCCCGTCTTCCTTGGATTGTGCTAAGACGTTTTGTTCAAACTTCCGACTGGTGTGTTAAGGACTATCGCAGCTCCCGTCCCATTGCCTCGGTTCACCGCATCCAAAATTAAGCCTCTTGCTGAAGAGAAGAACACGGTTGCTTGTGTTGCAAACACAGAACTCCTAGCGACAGCAGACTCGACGGGAGGGCAACTTTCCCACTTAATATTGTGGTGAAGCCCTTTCGTTTGCAATGCTCAAGATAACGGGAGGCATAGCAATGATGAGCTCAACATAAAGCGCGGGGGCGGCTCTACTCCCTCTACTCTACAGCAGCAGCAGCAGCAAGAGGAGGCGGAGGGCGGAGGACCGGGTCTGCCAGCCACGGCGAGCAGGCGGCGACCCACTTCCGGCCGGGCGGCCGGGCTGGTGGCTGGCTGGCGGGTGGGCGGGCGCTCTCCTCCCGGGCTCCTTTTCGGCACCCCCTGCCCCCCTTCCTCCTCCCGTGCCCTCTTCTCCTCCTCCAGAGCTCAACTGGTTGGCGATGCCGCCGCTGCCCATCGCAGTCTCCCGCAGGAGCTGAGCAAGCCGGGGAGCAGCACTCCAGCAACAGGCGCGCAGCCAGGCGGCTGCAGCAGCAGCGCCGACGACGAGCAAGACGAGCCCCGCACCGCCGCCCTCCCGCAGGCAGCTCTGCTGTGCCCGCCCGCCGCTCTCTTTCCTCGCCGCCACCTCTCTTCTAGCACCCTAACCCTAACTACAATTAGGCAGGGGGAGAGCCTCTGAGGGCCCCCCCCAAGGCAGGGCCCCCCGAGACAATGGCCTCCCCCTGCCTAATTGTAGTTACGCCCCTGACCATATAGCATCTGAGCTCGGGGTTTCGCCTGATATACCCTTAGTGCTGCCGGGATGTTCTGAGTGCCTTAAGAATTTTTTTTTACTCTAAATAGCTGCAATGGATCTTTGAGCATTTGCAGTCACAAACTCACAGTGTGGTTTCCAGGAATTTGTCGAATGGAATGTGAGGCCCAGATACTTATATGGTTTGACTTGTTGAAGGCTCCTACCATTGATTGACCATTGATGAGATCTCCTACGCTTACTGAAAACCATTATTTTTGTTTTTTGGGTATTGATGGACAGTGCCTTCTCTTCACAGAACTTCGCAAGGGCTCTCAAAGTGCATCTCATTCCTACCGGCGTGATAGATGCAATCGCTGCATCATCAGCATATAATAAAATAGAAATGGCTCTCCCGGCTATTCTTGGTTGATGGATTTATTCACCAGTGCAGTGAATAAGTCAAAGCTCAAAATAAAAATTACAATCTTCTAGCTGAAAACTAAGCTGATAAAAGTACAGGCAGTAGGCTATGCAAAGGGGTGTGTGTGTGGAATCCAAGCAGTAAAATCTCGTTGGTCAACATCCTCTTCAACCAGCCCTCTTCTTAACATGGTAAATCATTCCATAATTGCTTCTAGGAAGGTCAGTAAGAGGTTCAAAAATGCAAAGTAAGAATACCAAATATCTTGCATACTCCCAGCTGTAGTCATCTCAGAGATTAATTAGGAAAGAGAAAGTAGATAGATTAGTAGCGAGGTCATCCCTTAATCGGCTTTCATTATGTTTGCCTCTTCCATTCAGCCTGTTGCTTAAGCAGAAAGGTTTATTCCAGGAGTTTGTCCAGGGAAATCTCCCCAAACTCCCTCCCCCCAGAAAAAACAACAACCAAGCCCTGCATACAATCCAATTTTCATCATCACGAGGAGAAATAATTGGACCAAATGGGAGCTGAAACGCCTGCCCTTGTCTTCAGGACACCATCTTCGCTTGTCCCTGTGTCATGGGGAATAACAAAAACTTCTTTAAATATATCAGCAGCAGAAAACTTGCCAGGGAGGTGGTTGGCCCCTTAGATGAGGATTATTAAGGAGAATAAGGAGATTGCAGAGAAGTTGAATGAGTCCTTTGCATCTCTCATCACGGTGGAGGATACTGACCATTTACCCTCTCTAGAACTGAGCTTTTCATATTAAGCGGCTGAAGAACTGGGCCATATTGAGGTAACAAGAGATGTTCTAAACCGTCTTGAAAAACTAAAAATTAACAAATCGCCAGGGCCAGATGGTATCCTCTCATGAGTTCTGAAGGAACTCAAATGTGAAACACCTGATCTACTAGCAAAAATATGTAACTTCTCCCTATAATCAGGTTCTATACCAGAGGACTGGAAAGTAGCCAATGTGGCTCCAATTTTCAAAAAGGGATCCAGGTTGGATCCAGGTGCGGCCCGTGAAAGCGCCTCCAGTGGGGCAGCGGGCGGCTTCTTCAAGTGTAAATGGAGCCAGTGCTCAGTGCCACCCAGCAGACCCTGCGGCGGGGAATCACCTCCGCCACTCACCTGGCCACTGGCGGGGGCTCACCTCCACGATGCCCAGCCATGGGGGCTGCTGGGCAGCATGGAGCACCGGCTCCATTTACACTTAAAGAAGCTGCCCGCCACCCACCCACCCCGCCCGAAGGCGCTTTCACAGGCCGCACCTCGTTGGATCCAGGAAATTACAGCTTAACTTTGGTGCCGCGTAAATTGATGGAAAGCATAAAGTACAAAATTGTTAAACATATAGAGAAGGCCCTGCTGAAGGAGAACCAGCATAGCTTCTACAAGAGTAAGTCTTGCCTCACTAGCCTTTTGCAGTTCTTTGAGAGTGTCAACAGGCATTTGGATAAAGGTGATCCAGTTGACATAATATACTTGGACTTTCAAAAAGCTTTTGATAAAGTTGTCCCCACCAAAGGCCTTTGAGTAAACTTAGCAGTCATGGAATAAGGACGCAGGTTCAAGCAGTAATTGGTTGAAGGACAGGAAACAGAGAGTACAAATGAATGGACAGTTTTCACAATGGAGGGAAGTAAGAAGTGGGGTCCCCCTGGGATCGGTACTGGGACCAGTGCTCTTTAACTTGTTCATAATCGATCTAGATGTTGGCATGAGCGGGGAAGTGGCCAAATTTGCAGATGACACTAAACAAAATTTAAAGGTAGTGAAATCCACAACAGATTGTGAGGAGCTCCAAAAAGAACTCTCCAAACTGGGGGGCTGGGTGACAAGATGGTAAATGCTGTTATATGTAAGCAAGTGTAAAGAGATGCACATTTGGGCAAAAACACCCAACCTCACATATACAGTCATGGGATCTGAGCTGTCGGTGACTGACCAGAAAACAGATCTTGGGGTAATGGTGTCGACTCATTGAATGTGTCGACTCTGTGCATGGCAGCTGTAAAAAAAAGGCTAGTTCCATGCTAGGAATAATAAGGAAGCGGATTGAAAATAAAAATGCTAATATTATAATGCCCTTATACAAATCTATGGTGTGGCCACATCTGGAGTACTGCGTACAGCTCTGGTCACCGGATCTTAAGGAGGATATTGTAGAACTGGAAAAGGTGCAAAATAGGGCAACAAAAAGGATCAGGGGCCTGGAGCACGTTCCCTATGAGGCTAGGCTACAGTATCTGGGGATTTTTATCTTGGAAAAGAGGTGACCAAGGGGAGACATGATTGAGGTGTATAAAATTATTTACACAGTGGAAAGGATGGACAGAGAGAAATTTTTCTCCACTAGAACCAGGGGTCATCCATGAAACTGAAGGTCGGGACATTTAGGACCGACAAAAGGAAGTACTTCTTCACACAGCACATAATTAATCTATGGAATTCTTTGCAATGGGTTGTGGTGATGGCCACCAGTTTGGATGGCTTTAGAAGAGGCTTAGACAGATTCATGGAGGACTAGGTCTATCAATGGTTACTAGGCTGATGGCTATGGGCCACCACCAGCCTCAGAGGAACGATGCCTCTGAATCCCAGTTGCAGGATAGCAACAGCAGAAGAGAGGGCACGCACATGCCTCTTGCATGAGGGCTCCCCAAAGGCATCTGGTGGGCTACTGCATGAAACAGGATGCTGGACTGGATGGGTCAGTGCCTGATCCATCAAGACTGTTCTTAGGTAGGGAGAGAAACTTGCATTAAAATCTCCTCTTGGACAAGGCAATTTAGACTATGGCACCCAGGGTCCACACTGTAGAGACCCACACATTAGTGTTTTCACAGTCAACGAAAAGAAAGCAAAGAATGTGAAACAGTAATATTCATTAATTAATTTGAACCAATTATGCAGATTTGTACATAACAGGACACAAAAACACATCTGCCAATACAAGTTCCCAAGACATTTCAAAAGCAACGAAGGGAAAAGGAAATTGAATCAGAAGAGGAAATCTTATGAGGTTTCATATTTCACACAAACGAGGAAGATTCCCAGGCTTGTCTGAAGTTTCATGTGTACGATTTATACAATGCATGAGTTTGCGCATGTGCAGTAAGGCATTTCTTTCTCCTGAAGTTCTTTCCATACTGCAAGCATGGTTTCTATGATGTATAAGTTCTTCATTCCAGCTGAAGATCTTGCCACAAAGGAAATTAAAGGGTTCTCCCCAGTGTGAATTCTATGATGCCTAGTAAGAGATTCGCTCCTGCTGAACTTCTGTCCAAATTTCAAGGATTTATGTGATTTCTATCCAGTATGAGTTCTAAGATGAAAACTAAGAGTGTCATTCCTGCTAAAGCTCTTCCCACACTCAAAGCATTCATGTGGTCAGGCGCAGCCCGTGAGAGAGCCTCCGGGGGGCGGGCAGGGGGTGGCTTATTTAAGTGTAAACGGAGCCGGTGCTCTGTGCCGCCCAGCAGCCCCTGCGGTGGGGAATTACCTCCACCACTCACCTGGCTCCCATGGAGATGAGCCCCCGCCAGCAGCCAGGTGAGTTGCTGAGGCGATTCCCCGCCGTGGGAGCTGCTGGGCAGCATGGAGAACCAGCTCCGTTTACACATTAAGAAGCTGCCCACCAAACCCACGGAGGCACTTTCATGGGCCACGCCTGCATGTGATTTCTCCCCAGTGTGGGTTCTATGATTGATTTTTAGAACTTCACTCTGGCTGAAGCTCTTCTACACTCCAAGCATTCATATCATTTCTCCCCAGTGTGGGTTCTATGATGTCGTTTAAGCTGTGCACTCCGGCTGAAGCTCTTCCCACACTCCAAACATTTATGTGGTTTCTCCCCTGTGTGGCTTCTATGGTGTAATGTAAGATCTCCACTCTGGCTGAACCTCTTTCCGCACTCGAAGCATTTATATGGTTTCTCCCCAGTGTGGGTTCTATGATGTCGTTTAAGACATGCACTCCGGCTGAAGCTCTTCCCACACTCCAAACATTTATGTGGTTTCTCCCCAGTGTGGGTTCTACGGTGTACAGTAAGTTGTCTACTACTGCTAAAGCTCTTTCCACACTCCAGACATTTATGTGGTTTCTCCCCAGTGTGGGTTCTATGGTGTACAGTAAGATCTCTGCTACTGTTGAAGCTCTTTCCACACTCGAGACATGTGTGTGGTTTGTCCCTAGTGTGGCTTCTGTGGTGTAATGTAAGATGTGCACTCCGGCTGAAGCTCTTCCCACACTCCAAACATTTATGTGGTTTCTCCCCAGTGTGGGTTCTATGGTGTACAGTAAGTTGTCCACTACTGCTGAAGCTCTTCCCACAGTCAAAACATTTATATGGTTTCTCCCCAGTGTGGGTTCTATGGCGTAATGTAAGATTTCCAATACAGTTGAAGCTCTTTCCACACTCCGGACATATGTGTGGTTTCTCTCCTGTGTGGGTTCTTTGGTGTAATATAAGATGTCCACTCTGGCTGAAGCTCTTCCCACACTCCAAGCATTCATATGGTTTCTCCCCAGTGTGGCTTCTTTGGTGTAATGTAAGTTTTCTACTACTGCTGAAGCTCTTTCTATACACAGAGCATTTATGTGTTTTCTCCCCATTGCAGGTTCTATAGTGCAGAGTAAGAGCTCCACCCCTGCTGAAGCCATTTCCACACTCCAAGCTCTCACACACCTTCTTCTCTGTGTACATTTCCAACTGAGGTTCAAAGTTTGGTTCAAGACTCAAGCCTTTCCTATGAGGCGGGCACAGGCTTTTCCGTCTTCCTTGATTCATGACGTTTTGGATGTCATGCTGAGAAGCAGGTGATCCATTCCTGCTCTTCCCTTCTGCTCCAGGTTTTATTCTCTTCTGGTTTCTCTTTATATGTCTGTCACCTTCTAACAATACTCTGCTGGGTTTCCCCCCATTTTTCATCTTCCTATTGTCATGTGCTGCAGGGAAGAGAGAAAACACAAAGAAGAGGTTGGAAGTTCACCACCTCTATATTTGATGACTATGTGATTACAGCCATTTCTGGAGGTAAATGACCTTCAAACATTTATGGTAACATGCTGATAAGCCCTAGTAATGACTGCTGTAATGCACTCTACATGGGGCTACCTCTGTACATAGTGCAGAAACAGCAATTGGTATTGAATGCAGTACCCAGATTGGTCTCTGGAACAGCCCAAAGGGACCATATAGGACCATTTTTGAAAGAACTGCACTGGCTCCCAATAGGCTTCCGTGCAAAAGTACAAAGTGCTGGTTATGACCTATAAAGCGCTTAATAGCTTGTTTCCAGGGTATTTAAGAGAGTGCCTTCTTTTTCATAAACCCCTATCGCCTATTAAAATTGTCTGGGGAGGTCTGGTTACATTTGCCGATGGCTCATTTAGTATCAACTTGGGACCGGGCCTTCTCTGCAGTTGCCCCAGGACTTTGAAATATGCTTTCCGTCCAAAGAAGCGGCCCTTCTCTGTCTGTTTTCAAGAAGGCCCTCAAGACGTACCTGTCTTCTCAGGCTTTTTAATTGAAAATATCAAACCTTTGTGTTTTGAACTGAGAGCTTATTTTATTTTGTGTGTGGATTTTAACTCTTTTATTTTGTTTTTATATTAGTTTTTTTACACTGCCTAAAGATGTATATATCAGGTGTTACAGAAAGATGATAAACAAACCAATAAATAATTTGTAAAAGCCCTTGGAATCAAATTAAATAAAGAATTGAAAAGATATTGCAAACAGAACTGGCTTTAGACCCTCTTATTTTGTATTAGGTGAAGCATTCATCCAAGTTGGATATGGAATTAGTTGGCTAGAAGTTTCCACCCGAAAGGAGGTGCTATGCAAAATGCTGGAAGTCGGGAGCGGTTAATGTGAATGGCAGCAGGGTAGGGGCTTTAGGGCAGCCCAGGAATAAGAGACAGCTGGCAGCACACCTGACTGCCACACCAGAGGCAGGTTGAGGTAGGGGGCGTGGCCAGCACCAGGAAGATGGGATGTGAAGTTCTAATATGGCAGCATCAATATGGAGCCTCCAATCCATCATCAGCCTCCAGTTACATGGTGGCTTAAGGTACAACGTGTTTCAAAATGGCCTAACATGGCAAGCTTTTTGCAACAAGACATCATCACCGATGATGAGGATGAGAAAAATCTAACAGAAATCTGGATTCTATGGGCTGAAGATGCTTCTTTGGGAATAAAGAAAGTGATCTCTAACTCTCACTTGCCAAACAATGAAATTAACATTCTTTTGACTAAATCATGTTTTGAGTAATCAAATTGCTACTGGGAGTAATCAGTAAGAGGGGATGTGAATACTAACATAATCTTTTCCTTTGACATTATTTGTCCTTCGTTTATGTTTTAGGGTGATGATTTTAAGTGGAATGAGTGACATCACGGAAATCTTTCCCCTTTTCTTTGGTTATTACACCTCCTAATGGCATTGCTCCATATTTGATGGAATCTCTATGGCCAGGACTGAAGAAATGGTGGCTCACTTCACCAGCTGGACAAGGCGATTCCTTGAGATATGGCAGTACACTTGCTATCGGGAAGAAGATATAGTAGCCTGCCATATTGTATAAGCACACTGATTGATGATAATACATTATTATATTCCACTCTAGATGCAACTTTTTCTCACACACATACACTCTTGGACCTGACTCCAGGCAGAAGTCCAGTCCTCCTTACTCTGGATCCGATCACATGGGAGGGCCGGGAAGGAGGGGAAAGTATACAGATCTGTCAAATAAATAAATAAATATACATATTAGCTGCCGCATAACCCCTGCTAACTTGGCAAAGAGGCACCTTTTAACGTGGTGATTCTCTTTATTGAGCAGGGGGAGAGTAACTGGCCCTATCCACCCGCAGCACAGCATCCCTCCAGTGACTGTTGCTGGCGTCTATCTGATGTTTCTTTTGTGAGCCCTTTGGGGACAGGGTACCATCTTATTTATTTATTATGTCTCTATGTAAACAGCCCTGAGCCATTTTTTGGAAGGGCAGTATAGAAATTGAATGAATGAATGAATGAATGAATGAATGATGATCTTCTGTGGAATGAGTGACATCATGGAAGAAGACACTCAAGTTGCAAGAAAATCTTTCCCCTTCTCTTTGGCTATTACACCTCTGTCCGGCTACACGTTCCTGCCTCCTCTACCCAGCCTGGCTAGGCTTATCGGAACCGGCCTCAAGGCAGGAACAGGGAGGAGAGTTGGGCATCACCCTGTGCCTCCTCTGTCCCAGGCAGTTCATTCCTTGGGCCTGCCCTCTCCAGGGGCCCTGACACTCTCCACCAGCTTCCTTCTCATCCCTGGCCGGCTCCTTATGTTGCCCACCCCGTTACAGGGCCAACACCCTTCTTTATTACATGGAATTGATTATGATGATGATGATTCACATTTGATATCCTGCTCTTCTTCCAAGGAACCCAGAGTGGTGTACTACATCCTTAAGTTTCTCCTCACAACAATCCTGTGAAGTAGGTTAGGCTGAGAGAGAAGTGACTGGCCCAGAGTCACCCAGCTAGTATGATGGCTGAATGGGGATTTGAACTCAGGTCTCTCTGGTCCTAGTCCATCACTCTAACCACTACACCACGCTGGCCTTCCAGAGGCATGCTTACCTGGCTCTTACCCCTTCCAGCTGTTAGCAAAGCCTCTTCCCCTTCTCCCTCCTCCTGCTCAGATGCTATCCTTGCCTGCCTCCCCTTCAGACCCATCAGGTATCAACTCCTCCTTCACTGGAGCTGAGTCTCCGCCTGTTGGCTGCCCTTCCTCCATCTCTCCCTGGCCGACACCCGTCCCTGTCGCCTTGGGCCCTCTTGGCACTCTGTCCCTGGAGATAAGGACAGACAACCTCCTAATGGCATTGCTCCATATTTTGCATGCAGCCACACGAGACATGTGTGTACTGACACCATGCGTAGGCTGCAGGGAACAGAACTGCAGCCCTGCATGGTTGGTTTGGGAGCAGGCGTCTAGCAGGTAAGGAACTCCTCACCGGCTCCTTAATTCCACTCCGCACCCCACCAGCTCGTGCCTCTCTCAAGATTTTCCCCTTTCCAACCCCAGCACAGCATCCCTCCAGTGGCTGTTGCTGGTGTCTACCTTCTGTTTCTCTTTAGTTTGTGAGCCCTTTGGGGACTTTCCCTTTCAGTGATTTCTATAGCAAATCTCGTGTCAAATCAGGTCGAGATCTCACAAGAATTGCCCCCCCCCAATCCTGTGGTGATTCGTCATCTTCAAGTGACAGTGCACTGCTATCCTGTAGGGGCCAGGCAGATGCTCCCTGGCCGGGGCAAGCTCCTCCAGGGCTGCATGGCCAGGAGGGACCAACACCAGCCACACTCTTTGGGTAAAGGGATCCATCTTATTAATTTTTTGGTTCTTTATCTATGCAAACTGCTTTGGAAAACTTTGAAACTTTTGTGGGAAAGCAGTGGATACTTGTGGAGACTGCGACCCAAATAAAAAGTTGACTTGATTTCTGTGGGGTGTGCTTCATTTTCTGGGCAGTGGGCAAGCAGCTGGTCAGAATCCAATAAACCCATAGCTAAAATTTTGGATAATGGGGAAAATTAAGAATAAACAAATTCCAACATGAGCAGAAAAATAAGAAAGCCAGACTACTCCCTGTTACTGAGACTTGGGTGGATGTGGCAGGAAGAGTCCTAGCTTGATCCAAGATCATATTCGCCTAGGCCAGGGAGACAAAAACATCCTTTCACTCAGATGACGACTTTGGGCTAGTAAACCTTCTCTTGTCCTAGCCTACCACACCCACACAGACCCCACATGAATTCTTTCAACAAGGCTACAGAATCAGTCATAAAATCACTGCATGCAATCCTGTTGCATTCAACTACACCAGAGAGAAATCGTGGATGCCTTTCTTTAGCAAGAAGAGAAACATGCAATTATACCCAAATAAAACAAATACACAATTCACACAGATTTATAGAATGTCCGAGTTGGAAGGGACAACTTGGAGGTCATCTACAGGTGAAACTCGGAAAATTAGAATATCGTGCAAAAGTCCATCAATTTCAGTAATGCAAATTAAAAGGTGAAACTGATCTATGAGACAGACGCATTACATGCAAAGCGAGATAAGTCAAGCCTTAATTTGTTATCATTGTGATGATCATGGCATACAGCTCATGAAAACCCCAAATCCACAATCCCAGAAAATTAGAATATTACATGGAACCAAGAAGACAAGGATTGAAGAATAGAACAATATTGGACCTCTGAAAAGTATAAGCATGCATATGTATTCAGTACTTGGTTTGGGCCCCTTTTGCAGCAATTACTGCCTCAATGCGGCGTGGCATGGATGCTATCAGCCTGTGGCACTGCTGAGGTGTTATGGAAGACCAGGATGCTTCATTAGCAGCCTTCAGCAATTCTGCATTGTTTGGTCTCATGTCTCTCATCCTTCTCTTGGCAATGCCCCATAGATTCTCTATGGGGTCAGGTCAGGCGAGTTTGCTGGCCAATCAAACACAGTACACTGTATACTTTTCAGAGGTCCGATATTGTTCTATTCTTCAATCCTTGTCTTCTTGGTTCCATGTAATATTCTAATTTTCTGGGATTGTGGATTTGGGGTTTTCATGAGCTGTACGCCATGATCATCACAATTATAACAAATTAAGGCTTGACTTATCTCGCTTTGCATGTAATGCGTCTGTCTCATATATCAGTTTCACCTTTTAATTTGCATTTCTGAAATTAATGGACTTTTGCACGATATTCTAATTTTCCGAGTTTCACCTGTAGTCTAACCCACTGCCTTGGTCCACAGTCTCCCTGACAGATGCTTGTTTTTGTTTGTAAACCTGCAGGGAAGGGAAGCCCACCATGGTGCATAGCAGGCTGTTCCAGTGTCCAGCAGCTCTTACAGTTAGCACATTATTCCCAATGCTGAGCCTAAATCTGCTTCTTGGCAATTTCTCTCCACTGGTTCCAATCCAACCCTCAGGAGCAACAGAGAACAAGTTCACTCCATCTATCAGATACCCCCTTCAGATCTTTGAAGATGGCTATTCCGTCTCTCCTTAGTCTTCTCTTCTCCAGGCTAAAGATTCCCAACATCTTTTTTCGCTCCAACAGAGCTATCTGCTACCTGAGATAATGCACTATTTCCCCTCTTCCTTTCTAAAAATCTTTGGGCCAGTTCCGATGAGACTTTCAACACATGATTGCTCTACCCAAGTACAAATGATCACATGAATGGAAAACCATGTATTCTCAACCCTGGATTTAAATACTAGGTGTACTGAAGGATTTCAAATGTGGCATTAGTCATTATCATGTGATTAGTTGATCGCCTGAACTGTAAAGTGGTGTATTTCCCCCTTAACCACAGAGTATATAATGTAAAGAATTATAATCTATCTATCTATATCTTTAATTCTCCTAGACGTAACTGTCGCTAATCCCATGCATGGCAGCTCGTGCAAGAGTTCACGAGTGCGCTGATGATTAGCGACGGGGATGGCCAAGGGAGGAGAAGTGGCAGCCCGGAGAACAGCTCGCTAGTGTATGTGTGTGTATATATATAGTTCTCTAAGGTGTGTCCATGGCTAATCTCGTGCGTGGCAGCTCTCTCTCCTCAGAATTTGCGAGCGGAAGCACCATGGTCATTGGGCAGTGGAGATTCCATATGCAGATAGGGAAGAGGAGCCTGTGATGGTTAAGGTTAGTTGGAATGCAGCTCTTACTGGTCAGAAAATGTTTCTGATTGTAGAGAAGAGGAATCTATATCTATCTATCTGTCTATCAAGGTTAGTGGGTCATGAGGGAGGAAACAGCCCATTCAGGAGAAGGATGATGCCACTGTGTGAATTAGATGAGGAAACAAGAAGAAAAAGATCTGTTAACTCAGTAATAGGGAGAGAGAGAAGGGAAGAGAAGAAAGACAGAGGGGAAGAGCAAGTGGAGAAGAGTGGGAGGGAGAAGGGAGAAATAAAGAAGGGCAAGGGATGGGTCTGAGCCTGTCCTGAGGGGAATGAGTGGCCATGGTGGTGCCTACTGGCAGCAAAGAAGGGCCCAGTCAACCACTGCTGCCGTTTGGGGCTACCAAGGCCATTGGCAGAGGGAGGCAGGCAGGCAGGCAGGCAAGGGATGGGCTCAGGCCTGTCACCAGCCTAATGGGAATGAGTGGCCATGGCAGAGGCAGCAAGGAAGCGCCTGGTCAACTACTGCTGCTGCTGCTCCTTTGGGGAGGAGCAGGAGCGGGGCTTAGGTGAGGGTAGGGAGATCTCTGGGAATAGGGTACATCAGCTTGGCCAATAAATGCCATCAATGCTGTAACCACGAACAAGAGGGGTGAGGGGGATGGAAGCAACGGGGTGGAGGAGAAGGAGGAGGAGTATGGCTCAGGTGAGGGTGGGGAGATCTCTCAGGGGAGGGGGCCTGTGGCAGGGGGTGACATGAGCAATCAAGTGCAAGTGTGCAGATACTCTACGCGGGTTACGCATTAAGAAATCATTATTGTCAACTAGCCATGCAAGTGAGGCATACTTTTGGCACAACTTTCTCTCCCTGCCTGAGGTGCTGTGAGAGAGTTGTTTTAATCTCTGACACGGGCGGAAGTGCTGCTTACAAGTTTCACCCACTTTCTGGTACAAAAAAAATGGAAAAAATATTTGTGTGTGTCAAACATCAAGTTTCTGTAGTGTAGTGGTTATCACGTTCGCCTAACACGCGAAAGGTCCCCGGTTCAAAACCGGGCGGAAACACAAGTGTTTAGGAGAGGAGAGCTGGTCTTGTGTTGGCAAGCATGACTTGTCCCCATAGCTAAGCAGGGTCTGCCCTGGTTGCATATGAATGGGAGACTTGATGTGAGAGTACTGCAAGATATTCCCCTCAGGGGATGAAGCCGCTCTGGGAAGAGCAGAAGGTTTCAAGTTCCCTCCCTGGCTTCTCCAAGATAGGACTGAGAGAGATTACTGTCTGCAACCTTGGAGAAGCCGCTGCCAGTCTGTGAAGACAATACTGAGCTAGATAGACCAAGTATATGGCAGTTTCCTATGTTCCTAACATGAATTTTTGCTTTTTGCTCTGATGGGGGGAAAGGGGCAGTTTTACCCATCAAGCTGTATGAAAGAATAGTCAGACAGGTGTCATGGACTGGTTTGTTTTATCCAGACATCGAGTCCTTCCCAAGGACCTGGGATGGCTGAATTTTATTATCAAAATTGTTGTTATTATTATAGATATCATTGCAAAATATAGGCTGTTCCCAGTAAAGTTGCTTTTTGTAACTGGCTGATGGTGATTTCTGTGGCCCCTATGGTGTTGAGGTGCTCTTCAAGGTGTTTTGGAATTGCATCTAGGGCACCAATTACCACTGGGATTATTTTGGTCTTCTTCTGCCACAACCTTTCAATTTGGATTTAAAGATCTTTATATTTTGTGATTAATTTTTTCTATTTCTCTTTCTTCTGTTCTACTGTCACCTGGTATTGTTCTGTCAATTATTTTGACTTGTTTTTTCTTTCTTCTCGACTACAGTTACAGTGAGGGAAATAAGTATTTGATCCCCTGCTGATTTTGTCCGTTTGCCCTCTGACACAGAAATGACCAGGCTATAATTGGAATGGTAGGTTCATTGTAGCTGTGAGAGACAGAGTAACAACAAACAAACCCTCAAAAGCCCAGTGCCCAAAAGTCAGCGATGGATTTGCATTGTAGTGAGGGAAATAAGTATTCGATCCCTTCACAAAAGATGTCTTAGTACTTGGTGGCAAAACCCTTGTTGGCAATCATAGAGGTCAGACATTTTTGTAGTTGGCCACCAGGTTTCCACACAACCCAGGAGGGATGTTGTCCCACTCCTCTTCGCAGATCCTCTCCAAGTCAGAAAGGTTTCGAGGCTGATGTTTGCCAACCTGAACCTTCAGCTCCCTCCACAGATTTTCTATGGGATTAAGGTCTGGAGACTGGCTGGGCCACTCCAGGACCTTCATGTGCTTCTTCTTGAGCCACTCCTTTGTTGCCTTGGCTGTGTGTTTTGGGTCACTGTCATGCTGGAATACCCATCCACGACCCATTCTCAATGCCCTGGCTGAGGGAAGGAGGTGCTCACCCAAGATCTGACGGTACATGGTCCCGTCCATCGTCCCTTCGATGCGGTGAAGGTGTCCTGTCCCCTTAGCAGAAAAACACCCCCAAAGCATAATGTGCCCACCTCCATGTTTGACGGTGGGGATGGTGTTCTTGGGCTCATAGGCAGCATTCCTCCTCCTCCACACACGGCCACAACACTTTCGCGCCCAGTTCTCCTCTGGATCATTCAGATGTGCATTGGCAAACTGCAGACGGGCCTGTACATGTGCTGCCTTGAGCAGGGGGACCTTGCGGGCACTGCAAGATTTCAGTCCTTCACGGCGTAGTGCGTTACCAATTGTTTTCTTGGTGACTATGGTTCCAGCTGCCCTGAGATCATTGACAAGTTCCCCCCGTGTAGTTCTGGGCTGCTTTGTCACCGTTCTCATGATCATTGCAACTCCACGAGGTGAGATCTTGCATGGAGCCCCAGACTGAGGGAGACTGACAGTTATTTTGTGTTTCTTCCATTGCGAGTTATCGTGTCAACTGTAGTCACCTTCTCACCAAGCTGCTTGGCGATAGTCTTGTAGCCCAGTCCAGCCTTGTGCAGGTCTACAACCTTGTCCCTGACATCCTTCGACAGCTCTTTGGTCTTGGGCATGGTGGTGAGTTTGGAAGCTGAGTGATTGCTTGCTTCTATGGACAAGTGTCTTTTATACAGGTACTGTAACAAGCTGGGATTAGGAGCACTCCCTTACAGAGGGTGTTCCTCATCTCAGCTCGTTACCTACATATAATGAAAAGACACCTGGGAGCCTGAAATCTTGCTGGTTGATAGGGGATCGAATACTTATTTCCCTCACTACAATGCAAATCCATCACTGACTTTTGGGCACTGGGCTTTTGAGGGTTTGTTTGTTGTTATTCTGTCTCTCACAGCTACAATAAACCTACCATTCCAATTATAGCCTGGTCATTTCTGTGTCAGAGGGCAAACGGACAAAATCAGCAGGGGATCAAATACTTATTTCCCTCACTGTATATCTGGTGTATTGTGTGGCAGATGTTTGTCTGTTTGTAGTCGGAAGTCCCATAATATTTTTGCATCTTCATTTTCTACAGCTTTTTAAATTTTATGGTCCCACCAATTTTTGGCTACAGGTATTTTATTATTATTATTCTTGGATGAGACCCAGAAAGACACAAAGTGTCGGTTATGCAAGGAAGCGGATGAGACGGTTGAGCACCTTATATGTTGTTGTAAGAAAATCACACAGACTGGTTATAAAGAAAGACACAATACAGTTGCTGTGATGACCCACTGGAACCTTTGTAAGAATTACAAATTGCCAGCAAGCAAGAATTGGTAGCATCATCCAATTGAGAAGGTCACAGAAAATGAGGAGGCAATCGGGTTCTGAGAAGAATCGGGTTCTGATAATTGATATTGCAATCCCAGGGGAGAGACGAGTTGGCGAAAAACAACTGGAGAAAACAACTAAATACAAGGACCTTCAGACTGAAATTGAGCGGCTCTGGAAAAAGAAAACAGTAGTGGTGCCAATAGTTGCTGGTGCCCTTGGTGCAGTACCAGAAGAACTTGAACATCATCTTGACAGCATGGGCATCGATAAGATTACAACACATCAGCTACAGAAGGCCACACTAGTCAGGACAGCACGAATACTACGACGCTATCTTTAATTTTTCTTTCGTTATCCTAGACCCTTTGACAGGGCCCGATAATTAAAGTACCAAATCCAGTCAATAACATCTGGTAGATTGTGTGAAAATAGCATAATAATAAAATAAATCCCATACCAAAATGCATTACTTTCCCAGAAATGTGCAGAACACTTCCACTGAAAAGCTTGGAGCATGAAACCTTATAGAGGTAGGAGGGGTTAGAGTTGCAGAGAGAGAGAAAAGAGGTTGGGAGGCATGCTTCCCAACTACAAGCCCCTGGTCTCATAGATATATACTTGGAGTGCAATCTCCAAAAATGCCCATTTAATTGTTGGGCTTCAAGCTAGCAGGCAGGTAAGCAGGTTTCCATAGCAGACAAAGGAGCCAAAGTGTACAGTTCTGCCTGGGGAAAGCATTGCTTCTCAACAGCTGATCACTGTGCATGACTCTATAACTTTATGGACTTCTGTCTAGGGGAAGGTGCTGTGTTTGGAGCAGCAAATACAACAGAGGAAGCCTGGGAACCATAGAGAAGGATGGAAGGGATGGGCCATCCTCTGGGGAGGGGAGGTCCAGGAGGATTCCAGATATCTCATTGCAAGAATACACTCTGCCCACGTGGGTCTGTCCCTCGGAATCTGTGCTCCAAGGGGGTAGAAAATCAATACCCGTTTAAAAGAATCCTCTGAACTGACCGCTTTGTCTCCTCCTTGCAGAGAGGAGGAGGAAGGAAAGAAGGATTCGTTCAAGCTTACTGTTGGTGTGAGGAGCCACTCACGTATGTAGTACACCGCTCTGGGCTCCTTGGAGGAAGAGCCGGATATAAAACGTGAATAATAAACAATAAAGGTGAATAATTATCTGCAAGGAGAAACTTTCCCCTTTCCCTGGCTCAAGACTCGCCGGCTGCGGAGAGCGACGGGGAGAGGAGAGCTCTTTCTTGCAAGCCCCTCTGGCCTCTTTCTCCCCCTGCCGCACAGCTGGATGATCCTGCTGCTGGTGGTGGTGGTGGTCCCGGCAGTGCTGAGACACTTTTCACTGCAGGAGCAGCTGCAGGGAGACTGGGTCACCCTTCCCTTCTTGCAACCTCCCACCCCCGCCCCGCGCCAGCTAGCTCCCCTCTTACCTTCCTCTTGATGCAAAGCGCTCCGCGAGCAGTAACGAGGCTCCCGGGCTGGGCGCAGGCGCAGGGTCAGTGTGCGTGACAAAGGACGTGCAAGGTTTCCTGCAGCGCTGCTGTTGAGCCTTGCACCGCCCTCCAGATCCAAGGGAGCAGCTGCAGGGGACGGACACTCTCGCTCTTCTTTCACAGCCCACTTCCGCAGCTCAAGCCCCTGTAGCGACAGCGCTGGTGGTTTGCCCTACTCCAGCCTCAAGAAACCCTTGCCTGTGCATCTGAGCATGCTCATAAGCCTTGGAGCATGCTCACTATGGTCAAATGAAGCTCCTTTTCGTTTTCTGCCCAAAACCCAGCTCACATTTTCATTCCTGCTTCAAATCTCAAAGAAAGGCAATCCAGGTTTTGCAGAAAAACATCAGATGTGGTTGCATGTGCAATTTTGCAACAAACAGACTCTGAAACATAAAAGAAGAAAGACTACAATAGTGCATCCAAACCTGGAGAACTGGCAAGAAGCGAGCATGCTCAGTTTCTTTGAAACCTGTCAGAAACTCTTACCCTTGAATTAGTAAATAGACTTGTGTAGTCCACAAGCTTGCAAGTGATTGTCTGTGAACCCAGCAGAACTTATTGGACACATATTCAGCTCTTGGAGGTCTTGTTATTAACATTGGTGACATTTTGTACTCTGGACATTGTCTGAGAACGTTTCGTGCTGAGGGAACATGGGCAAACTTAATCAATTGTGCAGCTTTGCTAACTGCCACTAACATATCACTACCCCCCAAATATTTATTGAACATAAGTTCAATAAGTTCTCTATTTAAGGTGCGTTTACTCACAGTAGAAGTGTTTAGTGATTTGGAGAGGGGATGAAAACATTTCATGCTGAGGGAATATGCGCAAGCCTAATCAACTGTGCAGCTTTGCTAACTGCATCTGTCACGTTCCCTTATGAGCAGGTGAAGAACTCTCTTGTGTGGGGTTGCAGCAGAGGCACTGCTGTTTGCACACACAGGTCCTGAGTTCCGGTCCTGCACTGGGCTCCAATCAGTTTCCAGGGACCATGCTTCCACTCCTGGGCTGGGACCCAGCAGTTCCCCCTCCCCCGTCCCTTTTCAACTCCAATGGGTGTTCTTTTCAGAAGGACTGTACATGTTCAGCACCCTCTCTTATTCCACCAACTCCATAGATTTCAACCAGGTGGGCTTTTCTGATGGTTCCTCATCTCCGATGCATGAGGCTGTCGGTTTCCACTGTCCCTGTCAGATTGCACTACCCCAACATATTTCTTGGACTCAGGTTCAGCTGTTAGAGGTGTGTTTACTCACAGCACAGAGAGTTAGGCAACTGGACAGGGGCTGAAAACATTTCATGCTGCGGGAAGATGCGCAAGCCTAATCAGCTGTGCAGCTTTGCTAACTGCATCTGTCAGGTTCCCTTATGAGCAGGTGAGGAGCTGTGATTGTGTGGGGTTGCAGCAGAGGCACTGCTGTTTGCACACACAGGTCCTTAATTCCAGTCCTGCACTGAGCTCCAACAGGTTTGTAAAATTACAAAAATGTTTGTAACTGAAGCCACACTTAGACCATCATACTAGCCCCATATGGCGGAATTTGCCCTTTGCCTTCATAAAAAAAGGCTAAGACACCCTCCTTTCTGGCCCATTCTTTAGATCACCTGGTAATGACTTGGTATTGATCGAGATATAGAGCAGGGTACAAGCGTAAGGTACATTTAATTTGAAGTAGATTGGTCAAATTATTGGGTTTAAATCTTATTTTAAAATCAAGAGTCCTATAAGTGGCTTGTTTCATGGCAAAAAATTACAAAAACTTCTGAAACAAACAATACTTTTATTTATTTTTATTTTTATTTATTTTACATTTTATATCCCACTCTTCCTCCAAGGAGCCCAGAGTACATACTTAAGTTTCTTCAGACAACAACCCTGTGAAGTAGGTTAGGCTGAGAGAGAAGTGACTGGCCCAGCAGGGGCGTAACTATAATAGGGCAAGGGGAGACAGTTGTTTGGGGGCCCACTGCTTTGGGGGACCCCCCAGAGGAAAGTCACATGACTGACTCCCCCAGCCGCACACCCGCCTGGGCTTCCTTCAGTTGTATTCATCCTCCCCAACTGGTGTGAGTGTTAAGACCTGGAGCTACCAGAACAGCACGTCTTTCTCCAATACCATTAAATGACTTGCATTGTCCACAAGTTACAAAACCTTTAAAAAAAATTTAAAAAAATTAGGATGATGTTCTATTGCAGCACATAGGAGACATACATACATACATACATTTTACTTCGGGGGGGGGCATTTTAAAATCTTGTCTCTGGGCCCACTCCAACCTTGCTACACCCTTGTGGCCCAGAGTCACCCAGCAAGTCTCATGGCTGAATGGAGATTTAACTCGGGTCTTCCTGGTCCTAGTCCAGCACTCTAATCACTACACCATGCTATGCTCAATTTGGTTTGCAATCCAGAAGGTGTGAGTGAGAACTGTGAAGTAAGGGACATGTGTTGTATTTTTGTTTTTCTCCCCCCCCCACCCCCGCCTTTAAAAATGCACTATAAGCCCAAGCTGGTTTGGCATGTCCAAAAACCTCACTCAGTTACTCACACTATTAACACTGTAAGTCATCAATCAATATGATTCTGTAATCATAGGAAATGTTAAGGAGGCCCCACACATGCTGATTCGCTCTCAGCCCCAAACACGCCTTGGGACGGCCCTGTACATTATATCATGTATACACCATAAGAACATGATTGTAATCAATTTATCCCATTGTTTATATGGTTATATGTCATTTATGCAAACCAGGGGGCTGCAGATAGCTGGGTTTCTAACGGGGGAAACAGCAAGAGCACGCAAGGGGCTTTTTCTGCCCCTTAGCCAACTGACATTGAGATCATATAATCCCCCCCCCAAAAAAGTTTTTTAAAGTTGTAATTAGATTTGTATTTTTTATTTGTATTTTTTATTCCATCTTAATTCTTACTGTGCAGTTTTTATGGTTTTATATTGTTTAAAATGTTTTGTAAACTGCCTTAAGATTATTTTAATGAAAGGTCATTAACAAATTTAACAATGAATGAATAAATATGCAAGCTATGTAAGTCAGCAATACATACTTTCCGCATACAAACCAATATTGAACAATATCTAATCATTCTATAATGATTAGGGAGGGGGAACAAAGACATCCTTTTGCTCTCACAGCCCTCCTAAAATATTAGATGGCAGCTGAAAAGAAACAATCAAAAGATACACTTCATAAACACCCATCTCCTTTCCTCCAGCACAAGTGGGTGGTGTGGGTGGGTGTCCTAATGAATTTGTCAAGGGGTTAGGAGGATTCCATAGACGTACTGTGTGAAAAAGTACTTCCTTTTGTCCATCCTAAATTTCCTGGCCATTTGTTTCATAGAAAGATCTCTGGTTTATTAAATATTTATTTATTTAACATATTTGTACGGCTTGGCCTCTGCTCATTAAACAAACCCGGAATTCCTGGAATGTCTGGGGCCTTTCAAAACGTAAGGGACAGCCAGGGAAGAGAGGGGAAAAGTTGCTTACCCAGGTGGCGTGGCTGCTGGCTCCACAGCTCGCTGCCATTCGTTCTCCTGGTGTGGCCCCAAGCAAGGTCCCCACTCCTTTTCAGGGTGTCCAGCTTGGTGGAGACTCAGTTCTGGCCACTGCACATCTGCGGAGGCCCAAACTGAGTTGACGCTGAGCCAGTGGCTTGGTAAAGCAGGGGGAAGAGTGCTTGGGGGGGCCTTTGTGGGGGAGAGAAGCAGCAGCGAGCAGTGGCACCAGTGGCGGCGCCACCCATGACACATGTGGCCGGCCCCTTTTGCATTTGTGTTAGAATTGAGACATTGGCTGCGCATGATTGTATTCTGGCTGAAGTCAAACTTTTCCCAGGTGGGCTTGGCTCCTTTAACATTGGCAGATAGCTGCACCTCGAAATGGAAGGTGGCGCTAAAATCCAAGTCCCAACTTCACGGTCTCCCCCAGGAAGAGCTCATCAGGCTGGGGTATGACCAAGCCACACGGGTCATCAAACAGCGGGTCTTAGATATAGAATTGCGAGATGAAATAGCAAAGTTACCGAGAGGGTTGTATATAGGCAATCAGCCTTTAAATGCTAGGCCTGCTGAATATTTAAACAACTTATCAGTAGCAAAATTGAGGAGAGCTATGACTCTTGCCTGCCTTAATGCACTCCCCACTGCAGTTCTAGAGGGGAAGTTCAAAAAGAGACCTTACTCAGCTGGCTTTTGCCCATGTGGCTCGGGTGACATAGAAACCACTTTATTGTGCTTTTTACAAGGATATTCATTTCAATTTCATTTCCCCTTTGTTAAAGAATTTTCCTGGCTACACTGATGATATACCCATGCAAACCATCCACATTGGGAGGGCAGTCTAACCTAAAACTAAGGCCTAGGGAACCACAGCACAGCCATCTTAATATGAAGTCCCATAACTTTCTATGCCTCTTCCACACTGGAAACTAAGGGGTTAATTCCCCCCAGCCCTCTCTGCCCAGGGAGGTAGCCTTTACCTCTTAAGGAGTTAATCTGCTTCAGCTGTTGGTATCTTGCTCTTGCTAAGAGAAACATAGACAAGGGGCCCATATAACACCTCTAAGAAGATAAGGGAAGGGGCAATGAACAATAGACGAGCAGATGTTGGGAAACTGATACAAGTTAAGGGATGGTCAGTTGTCTTGTTCTGATGTAAACAAAGGTGGAGCTGCACTGATGATAGGCTTTGCATTCCTTCTAAGACTTTTGTTACACCATGGTAGATGACTAAGCTACGCTCTGTGTATAAATACTTACCTGTAACTGGGGGTCTTCGCTCTCAATTTGGGTGCGCCCCGAAAGCCTTACTTGCTAGCAGTAAACATCCCATAAGCTTTTCCCTGTGTGTGTGTGTGTATTATTTGGCGTCGTGCACCACCCAGACAAGACTGGCTTTCATGGTTATATCACTGATGAATTTGATATATTTAGATTATTTTATTCTTTAAATTTTAAAGAAACGGTCTCTTGCAGTGTGGCCAAGTTTTGTTATATATTGTTCATAAAACCAATAAAGACTTTATCATTTAATTGGATGCTATCATTTAATTGAATGTTTAATTGGAAATTACTGCAAGTTATTTTCCTTTTATCTGGTCAATAGCCAAAATAAAGAATCTAAGTCTAAGTCTGGGAAACTAATGCATTTGGGTTTGGGATTTCTTTTTTGGTAGTCTGGGTGAGGTCTGGAACCTACCTGCAAAAAAGACATCGATGTTTCTATCTTTTGTGTGTTGGTCCGGGAGTTTTTGAGTGAGGGGTACTGTAGCCCAGAGCAGGGGTTGGACTAGAAGGCCTCCAAAGTCCCTTCCAATGCTGACATTTGATATATCTGCACGAATTGTGTCTTTGTTCTACTTGGGCACCATTGCATGTTGCTCTTCTTGCTAAGGAAGGGCATCCCTGATTTCTCTCTGGTGTACATGTATGCAACAGGATTGTATGCAGTGATCTTCTGATTGACTCTGTAGCATTGCTGAAGGAATTCATGTGCTCTGTGGTTTTGTGTGTATGGTGGTTTGGATGAGAGAAAGTGACTGGCCCAAAGTCATCCCCTGAGCTTCATGGCTGCTTGGGGAAGGATTTGAACTCTGGTCTCTCCAATCCTAGTCAACCCCCCTTCACTCTCTTCTTGTCTATCTATTAATTGACTTTATTTAGGTCCTAAAGGATCTCTCCAAACTGGGAGAGTTGGCATCAAAATGGCAAATGTGGTTCAGTGTAAGCAAGTGTAAATTGATGCACACTGGTGCTATACCATCCAAATGGTTCTTTTACTGGGTCAGCGAGCCAAAGAACATCACCAACTCTTCGCAGTTGGGAAGCGACGCCGGGCCAGACGGCAGGCCTCGGCGTCGCTCTGTACTCGGCAATCCGCCGCCGCCTGCCGCCGCCACGCTCACTCCCCTCCCCACAAGCCATCGGGGGGCACACAACGATTCCGTCGGGCCACCGGCCAGGGCGCAGGACCGCAGGTATAGGGTTAGGATGTGGGGGGGCGCAATTTCAGAGGCAGAGCTTGCCCTGGGCGCCGTTTCCCCCAGTTACGCCTCTGGTCATGGTTGAATGAGGAACTGGACTCGGGTTTTCCCTGTCCTAGTACAGCACTCTAACCACTACACCACGCTGTACCAGCATACTTACAGACTTCTGTCAGGGCAATCAGTCTCCATCCAGTGTACCTGACTTCATTTTCCATAAAAGGGTGATTTGTCAGTGACACCTGGCTTTCGGGATTTTCACTGTCCCCATCTAAGCCACGTTTAGGTAGTGATCCAACTCTCCGTCAACAATCCTCTATAATAAAAGGCTTGGTGTCCGTCCGTGGATGGACACCAAGCGTGTGTCCGTGCCTCCGATGGTCGTTCTGGGCATGCGCGGAGCGCATGCGCAGGACGGCCGAGGCAGAAACGGACAAAGGGACCAGGCAGCCATGTTGGCCGGGTGGGAGGAGCGGCGGCAGGCCGAGGAGAAGCCGCCGCCGCCGCCGCCGGGCAAGCCGGCCGAGGGGGCGGCTCCGCCGCCCCCTCGGCCAGAGGAGACAGCGGGGGAGGCTGAAGAAGGCAGAGGCGGCGGAGGAAGCGGCCATAATGCCCCCAACTCTGCGGACGATGACAACGCCTCCATGGCGGTTGCCGTTGCCCTGCTTTGCCCACCGCCAGTAGAGGGAGAGTAGGAGGATGCGCTGCCGGACTGGCTGCGCCTCCTTCGGCCACGCTGAGCCCCGAAAAGAGCTGCCGCTTCTGGCCTGAGCCTGAGCCGGCGGCGGCAGCAGCGTCAACAGCAACAACAGCGGCACGGGAACATTCCACCACCTCGCTATGCCCGCCAGCCTCGAGCGTGGGGAGGGAAAAGTTCTTCCATAAAATGGTAATCCTAATCCTATACCATCCAACCCCCCCCACTAGAGCCCGTTATTACAACGGGCTTACACATACTAGTATCCTTATAAAAACCTATATAAAAGGAAACAGTCATTGCCTCCAGGCAAAATTAATATACCTTGTAGAAATAGGATTGAAATCTCTTTCACGAGGCCTAGTGTCTCATGAAACAAACAGGCTTCTGTGGTAAAATATGTTATCAGAAAAATTGTCCATAATCTTGCAGAGGGGTGAAGCCTGTGATAAACACAAGTTATTATCAAGTCTCTAATCAGGAGCTGTGAAAACAGTATGGGTTTAACAGCTGCATACAGAAAGCTAGATCCTTTTAAGCTGAGAAGACCTTCAGGTGAATGCAAACCGGTACTTGGGAACTCCCTGCCACTTGGTATAACTGGCTACAGGAGTGGCATCTAGATTTCAAAAGTTCTTTGCGGAGGCAAAGCAAGGCTGTCTGTGAGGAAAATTTTAAATTTAAGCCTTAGACCATTTTATAGTGGCTCTCAGTGTACATGGTAGCAAAAATATTACAAAGACATAAAAACCTCTAGTATTTACAACACATTATATCAGCTTGTGTTTACAACTCTTTTTATCCATTCAGCTTAAAACCTTCCTTTCTTTCTTTCTTTCTTTCTTTCTTTCTTTCTTTCTTTCCTCCCACAATTTACTGACATCCCTTCATAACATTTAAAAAAAAAATCTTAAGCAAGGTTAACTGTAGGGGGGGAATCTAAGAGCCCCTCCTGTACAAAAGGTGGGTGTGGGACTGGGAAGGTGCTACAGTTCCCCTCTTTCTCATTACTTTATCAATAACTGAATAGACTAATGACATCTGATAAGACAATACAAAAACCCAAAATAAACAAGAGATCAATTTAAAGGGGTTCAGCTGAATTACAACATTTGGACCTTAGAATCCTTTCCTATTTTTCTACTATTACTATGAATCAAGGGTTAATTTGCCCTATTTCAACTTTAAGAAAAGCACAATCATTTACAGAAGAATCATTCAGTATATGACCAAGGTGTTACCCATCTTCAGAGCATAAAAGCTCCCTTTTGCTTCCTCATGAAAGTGTTTCCAAACAACTCCATCCACCAAATTCACCCAACCTTCCCATAAGAGAATGTACTAAGACGTTACAAACATAACACACATGGCACAGTATTAAACTATTTCCTGCCGCTAGTTATCATATATATAATCTTTATGGTGAAATATACTTTAAATCTCTTGATAAAAGTTCAATGAATTCCAATAGGTTGCAAACTGGAGTTCTCCACTAGCTATTCCTCTGACTGGTTGGCATCTAACTAAAAGGTTGACTGGGTTGGGTTCCCAAGAGATTTTACTGACGCAGGGGGTGAGGAAAAGGCTCCAATTCTCCCCAAGACCCACATACTATGGTTAAAATGCAGGAATTACACTTTTTATATTTAGCCACAATAGGAAGAAACATGGTGGTCCTTTTTCTTTCCAATCTTCCAGAAAGGTAGGCTACTGGTCGTGATGCTGGACCCAAATATTGGGTCACAACTTCAGCCATATATCCTTTGTCCTCTTTTACAAACAAGTAAAAGGGTTCTCATAGATTGGAAATGCTAGTGCAGGTGCAGAAACTAATAAAGATTTCAAGTTTCCCCAAGCATCTCAGGCCTCTTCTGTCCAAGACAGATTGTGGGATTGCGTAGTTAAATCATACAAGCTACTTGAGCTATTTGGCTAAAAGCAGGAATCCATTGTCTACAAAAACCAACCATGCCAAGGAAAGAGCAAACTCCTTAACAGTAGTGGGTTGCCTCATTCCCACAATCGTATGCACCCTCTCTGGCAATAAAGTCTTAGCATGTTTTGACAACAGGAGTCCCATATATTTACTTCAGATTTGACCCACTGAGCCTTCGGTTTTGAGGCTTTTAAAACCTGTTTGTGCCAAATGGGTCAAAATAAAAACAGTTAAGTGCTCACTGGCCTTTTTTATCCACTGTAGCCAAAAACAGATCATATATAAACTGCAATAATAAAGCACCTTGGGCAGAATATGGTGTTGGGGGTATCCATGATATCTATACTAGTAAAGGGAACATGTACATAAGCCACATTTCCTCCTTCAAAAGTCACTTCTCTCACTGGAAATGCCTTGGCACTCACTTTCCTTTCTCTGTGCTTGCTTATCATCCTTTCTCTGTACTTTCTGAAGCACCACTCTAGTATCCTTTGTATCAAACTGAATTTTGGAGGGCGTCTGGACCTCCCAAAGTACTACTACTTCTTCAATCTCTTCCCCTTTCTCTATCACCTTTCCCTTTTTCTCCTCTCATTTTCTCCCCTTTCCCTTTCTCTGCAAATCTTCCCCCTCACCTCCAAATGGTGGAGGTGGAGCTGAGGGGGTTAACCTCTTTCTGGAAGCCAATTTAAATTGAGCCACCAGGGTGGATGCCTTCCCACTTGATATCAATCGGGCACCCATTTCATCAACAGACATCATTAATCCCGTAGGAGTTAAACCACATTGTTTACACATTTCAAGTTTTGCCCACAAACTCCTAAAACCACCAGCATATTCATGTTCAGAAAAATTAAGTGTCCTCCTCTTTCTCTGAAGACTGGCTTCTGCCCTCTTCCTCATCTTCGCCCCATTCATCTTGTTTCCTCTGTGAACAACCAGAACCTATGCCCTCCCCCTCCCTGTGTCCCATGTCCTCTAAGCCGCACGGCCCACAACCAATGCCCGCCCCCATCCCTCTTGTTACCCACAGGACTAGGGGAGGTGAGGGTGTCGGGGAGGCCTGGGCGGCAGGTGGTACACTGGGGACGGGAAGGGGATCCATTTGATCACAAGGGTGTACATAGGGTGGGGGGGTTGGCTTTCAGATTTGCTAGCCCTACGAAGACAGGAGGAGCAGCCTGTGTCTTCTTCAACCCACAACTTTTAAGGATTTCATCCCTAGACCAGAGCTCCATAAACGCTTGCGCTTATTGATGTTCCTCAAATTTTCCTTCCCAGGTACAAAACAATAATAACTGCAGTATGGTTTGATAATCGATTGATCTGCAGGGGGCCCATATGGCCCCGCTTTCTAATTGGTAATAAAGCCAACAATTTTGACAGAAATTAATTATTTTCTTTTTCCTAAGGGGATCTCCTCCCGTTAGGAATATCTAGTTCCTTAATACACATTGTAACGGAGTACAGTCTTTTCCCTTTTTCTTGCTCTGAGCAGTTCCCATCCTTTTCTGGTAAGTAGTTTAGTTATTTGGGACTTTAACCCATAAACTATAATCTGGGACTAATTGGTAATAAATTATTCTAATTGGTAATAAAGCCAACAATTATTCTAATTGGTAATAAAGCCAACAATTTTGACAGAAATTAATTATTTTCTTTTTCCTAAGGGGATCTCCTCCCGTTAGGAATATCCAGTTCCTTAATACACATTGTAACGGAGTACAGTCTTTTCCCTTTTTCTTGCTCTGAGCAGTTCCCATCCTTTTCTGGTAAGTAGTTTAGTTATTTGGGACTTTAACCCACCCCTGGGGACTTCAACCCCTCTCATTTAAATCTACTTACCCGCTCCGGAGCATCCTTCCCCTCAGCGCGCTTTACACCGCTTTCCTGCCTTAGTTCTCCGATTTCTGGCCCCTGGTTGTGGAAGGTCCCCGCGCGACGGTAGAGCCTTGCCCACTTCTCAACAAAGGTGAGGTGCCGGCTGGGCTGGTTAGTCTGTCCATCATCGGGGGCCTTTCCACCCAGTGGGGGTTGCCTACGCTCGTGTAAGGAACGTGGCCCCAATCCGAGTCATGGCACCAATTTGCTATACCATCCAAATAGTTCTTTTACTGGGTCAGTGAGCCAAAGAACATCACCAGCAGAGAAGTTTTAAAAGGCTTTATTTGCTCTGCAGAAGCAAAGGTTCTGGCCGGCTAGTGCCCAAATTCCAGAACCCTGATCATCATTTACAACAGATTTTTATACATTACAGATCACATAGGCAAGTAATCTCTTTAATACATTATAACAGTATCTTCTCATTTCATTTCCTGTGTAAACTTAATTGTACTTTGTTCCTACTTAAGTAACAGTTTCAGCTGGGGAGGAAATTCCTTCTTAACTTTTTATCATATTGTGTGTTTTAAACCTTTCAGCATGACTAGATTAGTTTTATAAATTAATCAATTATATCACTGGGGCCAAAAAACCTCACAACTTCACATATATACTGATGGGGTCTGAGCTGTTGGTGACTGCTCAGGAGAGAGATCCTGGTGTTGTGGAGAGCAGATCTTAGAAAGAGTCAATTCACTGAGTGGCAGCAGAGAAAAAGGCAATTCCATGTTTGGAATCATTAGGAAGGGGATTGAAGATAAAAGTGCTAATATCATAATGCCCTAATACAAAACTCTGGTGCAGCCACATTGGGAGAACTGTGTACTGTTCTGGTCACCATATCTCAAAAAGGACATTATAGAACTGGAGAAGGTTCAGGAGAGGGCAACTAAGAGGATGGTGTGGGGAGGCTGGATAGAGAGGGTTTTTTCTCCCTCTCTCCTAAGACTAGAAGTGGAGTAGGGGTGTGAATGAACTGCTTGAGCCAAATCAGTTTGCCTAGAACTGCTGCCGGGTCGGAGGTTTCAGCGCAGACCAAACCGGGTCAGATTCAGTCCATGATCGACCCAAATGGAGCCCGGTTCGGGAGAGCCAGTTTGGCACTATAAGGGGCGGTTGGGCAGGGACGGTGGGAGACAAAATAAGCTACTTACCTGGGTGGTGCAGGTAATCCTCATGCTTATTTATCCTCATGCCTATATTAGAATTGTTGGATGATATATGGCACACCCATTGAGATATGAACTACAATTAATTATATGCATATTTGTAAATATAACATTGGTTATTTTCTGAGTTTTTATGTTTAATGTCTCATTTCCAGCTTAGTGACACCTGCTTCATATCTTAGGACAGTATTTGGAAGACTACGAGGGACCTGTAAGATTGCTCTGAGGAATTGCTCTGAGGAATTACTTCCAACGGGGTTGGGGGAGAAAGAGAGAGAGAGAGAGAGAGAGAGAGAGAGAGAGAGAGAGAGAGAGAGAGAGAGAGAGAGAGAGAGAGAAGTGGCTGGGATTTGTAAGAATGCTTGCAATTTGCAAGCCCATTTACTAAGATGTATACCTGGGGTGCACCCTGAGATTTCCAAACATGTCCATTTAATTTGTGGACTTTAAGCCAGGAGACAGGTAAACATGTCTCCATAGACTGCAAAGGAGCCAAAGTGTTCAGTTCTGCTTCGGAGATGCATTGCTGCTCAATAGCTGACCCTTGTGCATGACAATCATTTTATGGACTTCTGTCTATGGGAAGATGATGTGGTTGGAGCAGGAAATACAACAGAGGAAGCCTGGGAACCATTGAGAGAGAGGGGAGGAATAGGCCGACATCTAGGGAGGTACAGTAGGATTCCAGATACGTCATTAGAAGAATACACTCTATCCACGTGGTTCTGTCCAGGGGAATCTGTTTTCCAAGTGGGTATAAAAAACCAAAGACATACTAAACACCCGTTTAAAAGAATCGTCTGAACTGGCCCTTTTGTCTCCTTGCAAACAGGAAGAGAAAGGGAAGAATTATTAGTTAAATATTATTTTCAAGGACAAACTTCCCCCTTTCCATAGGTCAACACCCGCTGGTTGCTGAGAGTGGGGAGAATCTGGGCTTGGGAGGAAAGAGCTCCTCCTGGAGAGCTGGTCTTGTGGTAGCAAGCATGACTTGTCCCCCTAGATAAGCAGGGTCTGCCCTGGTTGCACATGAAAGGGAGACTAGAAGTTTGAACACTGGAAGAGATCCCCCTCGGGATGGAACCATTCTGGAAGAGCAGAAGGTTCCAAGTTCCCTCCCTGGCAGCATCTCCAAGATAGGGCTGAGAGAGATGCCTGCCTGCAACCTTGGAGAAGCCACTGCCAGTCTGTGAAGACAATACTGAACTAGATAGACCAATGGTCTGATTCAGTATATGGCAACTTCCTATGTTCCTATGTTCTCCGCCTGCACCACAAGTTGAGACTGCTGGCTGCTCCTCACAGCAGTTCTGGGACATCTTTCACTGCAGAAAAAGCTGCCAGGAGACTGGATCACCCCTCCCCACATGAGCGGCTGCTTTCCTCTTACCTTCCTCTTGATCCAAAGTGCTCCACAATCAGTAAGAGCCTCCTGGGTTGGGCACAGGGTCAGTGTGCATGTAAAAAGACATGCAAAGTTCCCTGCAGCACTGACCTCTTACACCGCCCTTGAGATCCGAGGGAGTGGCTGCAGGCAGCGGAAACTCTTGCTCTCCCTTTGCAGCCGACTTCTGCAGCTAATGTCATTCCTGCGGGCTCTTTCCCCAACTTTTCTGGACTCTGGACTCCATCCCTTCACTTGGAGATGAAGTTCCAGTGCATTGACCTTTTGCACCAACTGTCCTAATGACCACTAGGGGCATTGGGAGCAGAGACAGTGAGTCAGGGTCTCCCTATCTGTCCCTACTCTATGACCCCTGAACTGACTCTGCAGCACTTCCTGTGCTGAGTCACAATCCTTCCTTTCCTCCTAGAGAGCAGATGGTAACATCTCTCTCTCTCCTTACCTATCCACTATGTAGTCCTTTAGATTAGAGATAGGTCTTTCCTATCTAAGTGTATTTAACCAATAAATGTTTAGTCATACAAGGATCTCCATGTGTTTTCTTTAAATAGCTGCAATATCCGAACCATCCTCTGCTACCTACACTGTAACTGGAGTGTGTGCTCATTCCTTAGTGCTCTGCTGTTTTACCTATTGTGGGTAAAAATCAACAACATCTAACAGCAAGGTAGAGCAACTCAAAATGGAATCCGCTCTAAGTAGATATACAAAATTACAACACGTTTCACACTTCCAAATCAAAGTGGTGTAGGCCTGAACCAGACCGAAGTCATGTTACCTTTCATATATTCTGTCTGTGTAAGGGGGGCCTATGGGATTCCTTATAAGGAGTTGCTTTTCTGTACCAGGTGGACCAGGAGAGACTAGATAAGAAGGTGATGAGGTATTCACTTTAAAGTACATGCGCAGAAGTTAACTGGAAATTTACTGAAAGTCCAGACAAAGGAATGGGGCAGTACCTATGCACCATCTCCTAGGCTATAAATATGACATGCTTGTAAATGATCGGGGTCTTGGACTTGAGCAATAGCTGCCAAGACCTTTGTTACTATAGAGCAAAATAAAGCCTTTTAAATCCTTCTCGACTGGTGACGTGTTTGGCTACTGACCCAGAAAAGAACCTCTCTTTGTTGGGGTACAACAAAAGCAAATCAAAGGGCAGGAGACAGTCAGGTGATACATGACCATAGCAAGCTTCTGCATCAAACAATGACTGACTCTGTTACTACTTTACATTCCTAAAACTATGCATCGTTATTCTGAGCAAGAGAAACAACCCTCTTTCCTACCAAAGGGAAAGAACAGGATGGCCCATCACTTCTTGACTGTTGCTGAGTTCAGGATACAAAAGTAACATAGGAGTGTGAGAAAGGAGGAATACATGGGAACGCTGATAGCAGCCAGCCAGATCCCCCCACCACATAGGAAGACATGTCAGGGCAAGTCTCAGAGCCTGTGGCTCTGTATTAGCAATCTAAAATGGCGTAGTTTATGTCAACTAAAGCAGAACTGAGTCTAGGGGTATTTTCCAGGGAATTGAGTTATGACCAAAAAACAACCTGTCGGGAGAAGAAGAAGGTGGGGGGGGAAGGAAAATGTCTTAAGGATTTTGGTTTAGAAGTAGTTCAAAGTCAAAAAGCACCTGTAAGTGGAAAGAAAGTGATAGTGTGTTTTCAGGCTAATGCAGGCTCTTGATGTGTTTTCTGGTCACTACAATGCAAATGCTAACTAGCCAGGATGGGAAGGGGCCAAGCAGACGGCTGACGAGACCAAAACCTTTGTGTATAGCCTGACTTCTAATTTCAGGGTGTGTGTGTGTATGTCTTTGCTTTGGAGATGACTGTAGCCCGTGATCATTTTTGGAAAAGGAAGCCCACCTCTGTGAAAAAGCTGATGTGTGTGTGATTCTGAGCGGGAGCCCAGATATGCTCCAGTGGAAATTTTGTTCCTGCAAGCTTTATTTTTTTTCCCCTGTTTAGTTTTTGTGCAAGGAAATGACTGTTATGTGTGTCTTATCCATACTGTAATGCTTGAGTGTATTGCTGACAAAAACAAAAAAAACCAAGCATTTTCTTTTGCATATCATAGCATTGCTTTGTTCATGCACAGTTTAAAAGATACAGTTGTTTATCTGTTGTGTTTCCTGAAATATATTTGCTTGTGGTTAAAAGCCTACCTAGCTTAAATTAGCTAATTAACATGTAAAATTTCCCCTGCTTCCCATCATAAAGAATGTTTGTTCTTTTCTGTGGCGTGTGTGTTTGCATTTTAGAAATATTAATACCCACCCCTGTGGGAAAAGGCTGCTACTACATTTTGTGCAAAAGAATGCAGTGAACAAAGTGGGTGCTGTTCTCCTGATATCAGAATTGTTTCTGTTTCTGTCTCCCAGATGCAGTTGTTTTGCCAAATGTGATTTTATACTGTTGTATACTGTGGTACCGATTCTTTTATGGAACTGTAATGCTACAAGCCCGTTATACTGGTTGGTTTACCAACCATTTGCCTACCAAAAGTAGGCTGATCATGGGAAAGCCTTGTGTAAGTGTAAAATACACCCAGTATGCATTCTTTTTTTCTGCTCACAGATAACTGTATAGGGACTGTGAAATGCTAGCAGAGCATGGGAGAAGCCTCCTCAAATATGGAGTCAATTGGATCCAGCAGCAACCAGAACTTTCCCCTTTGCATGCCTTCTTCAAGTATGGAGAGGGAGGGAGCTTTGTCTGCAAAGCAGATTCTTCTTTTACAGTTAGTAAATCAGGGGTGAGAGAGCAAAAGGGATTTTAAGCTAAACAGTCTGATTGAGTCATTATCTATGTGTTAACTGATTTTAATGTAAACTGAGAGCTAATACTCAAATGGTCTAAGGCTTAACTTTTAAATTTGTCTCACCACCAGCCCTGCTTTTGCCTTCACAGTAGCTGAACCTTAAAATTCCAGATCCCAGACGTGAGATTTGAAGGAAGAAATTTTGTTCTGCCACTCCTGAAAGTGGCAGTGAGTTCCGAAGTACTGGTTTGCAATTCACCTGGAAAAGCTCCCAGTGTCAGTCATTATTTGATGTAAAAGCTTGCTATGGTGATGTATCACCTGACTGTCTCCTGCCCTTTGATTTGCTGGAAGTGTGAAACTTGTTGTCATTTTGTATATATGCTTAGAGCGGATTCCGTTTGGGGTTGCTCTAGTTTGCTGCATTTGATATAGAGCATCACCTTTCTTGTATTCTGCAGAATATAATAAAGTAAGTTAGATCTCCTCTTGGTCTAATCAATTGGCGTCGTTGCACCAGGTGCTTGAACCCTTTGCAGTTATCAATTTGGGGGCTCCTCCGTCGGAAGAGTGGGGGAGTCTCTAGAGATTCCTGGCTCCCTGGCCTCGCTCTCCTGGCCTGAGAGCAGCCCCCGGGGGGCCCTTCCAATGCTGTGGGCAGCGCGCACCCCCCTTCTTGACAGGGCCCAGGCTTTGAGGGGACCATTTCGGGCGCTCTCCAGTTAGACTATGCGACGCTAATAAGGAGATCTTAATCTTTTCCCCTGTTTGTCTTAGTGTGAGTGGTTATTTTTCCCTTTTTGTGTGAGTGTGTGGTTTTTGCATGGATTGAAACGTTGTATTTCTGAAGTAATGAAGTAATGTATTTCTAAAGTACGAGAGCCAGCGTGATGTAGTGGTTAGAGTGCTGGACTAGTACCGGGGAGACCCGAGTTCAAATCCCCATTCAGCCATGAGACTTGCTGGGTGACTCTGGGCCAGTCACTTCTCTCTCAGCCTAACCTACTTCACAGGGTTGTTGTGAAAGAGAAACTCAAGTATGTAGTACACCGCTCTGGGCTCCTTGGAGGAAGAGCGGGATATAAATGTAATAATTAATTAATTAATTAATTAATTAATAATAATAATAATAATAATAATAATAATAATAATAATGGGCTACAGTGAAGAGCGAGGGAAGTCCCCCATAGACATCCGAGAGCAGGCGCGGAAGACGACCTAGAGAGCCGCTAGTGAGACTGCTCTCATGCCAGAGCTCGCTCCCGCTAAGCGGACTGATCCCGTGACATGGGTATAAGACCACACTTGAGTCAGAGGGACTAAGTGCGAGCAACCTGGGACACGCCCAGGGGAGGCGAGTAGTCTGAGGGAGAGCGCGCGCGCAAAGGTTGTCACTAGTTGTCATGCTAGCGCGTGTGAGCACTGAGCAACGGTACCGAGCGCGTAGTCGCTGTGCCGTGGAATTGCGCCTGCGTGCGCACTGTGCAACGGTGAGACTCCCGCCATTAAAGGAGCAAGTATTTGCTGTAAGCAGGGGCGTAACTACCATTAGGCAAGGGGAGGCAGTCGTCTTGGGGCCCCACTGCCTCGAGGGCCCCCCCCGAGGCACATCACATGACTCCCCACCCGCCCATGTTGCACCCCCTATGAATTATGTTGAGTCTCTTGGAGATGGGCAGGAGCAGAGAGTAAAAAAACTAGATTCAATGTGAACGAGATATTCACCGTATTCATAATGGGGATGCGAGTGTGAGTGCACAATATATTGTGAAGTGTGTTTGTGTGTGTATATCCGTGAGGGGCCCATTTTAAAATCTTGTCTCTGGGCCCCCTCCAACCTTGCTACGCCCCTGGCTGTAAGTAAGTCTGAAGTCAAGTAGCCCAGTGTATGAAGTAGGCCATCCCGAGGGGACCGGGAGTGGCAGAAAAAAAGCCGTTTGAGCCCTAAGACCAACGGACGAGGGGGCACTCTGCTATGGGTTCTTGTGCATCAATTGTGGGTGCTGATGATCATTTGTGCCGGTGTAGGGCTGCTCCTGCTTACTGAGGGTGGGGAGCGCGCCATGTGTGTCCACACGCAGCGTTTGCAGAGCCTCTCCTGCGTGAGGCAGGGAAGAGTGCTGGGACTCCGTGTACGTGTGAAGGTGACGTCCGTTTTGGTTGCTCCAGAGGGTTGTTACTGAATGCCAGTCCGAAAGGGCCTGGAGGGGTGGTGCAGCGGAAAAAGCACTCGCCCAAGATCCCCCGACTTCTCCGGCTAGGATTTAGGAAATTCCTCCACCCTCTTTAGCCACTATTATATTATTATTATTATTATTATTATTATTATTATTATTATTATTATTATTACATTTATATCCCGCTCTTCCTCCTACCACCTCCTGCGGTAGGAAACCCTTCCTTCAAGCCTATCTCGAAAAGGTTCCTTAAAAGCGCAAGTAGTTTTGGAGACAATCGTTTGCTAATATCCAGCACAAATGAGCTCCCTGTTCCCTCAACTCGCTACAAGCAGTTTCTCCTTTCCAACAAGCTGCCGAGAACAAACGAACCCTCTTAGTTTGAGGGAGGTGTCTGGGGGGACACCGGGGGAATGGAGTTTTTAAAAGGAATGCCTGTGGTGTGGTTGAGTACAACGGATTGCAGATGGGAAACTAACAGAAGAATTGCTTTTGCAAGTTTAAAGTAAGAAGGAAAGTATTGGGAGGTGCAGAGAGAGAGAGAGATCCAGTGTGTTTTGCTTCAGTTTGTGTGAAAGAGAAAGGAGGGATACATGGGAACGCTGATAGGAGCTAGCCAGATTCCCCCACCTTGTAGAAAGACATGTCATGGCAAGTCTCCGAGCCTGTGGCTCTGTATTAGCAAACTAAAATGGCGAAGCTTATGTCAATTAAAGCAAAACTGAGTCTAGGGGTATCTTCCAGATATCACTTCCCAATGCAACACCATGTTACACGCACAATGCACAGGATCAGACCCACACACCTTCCTCCTCCTCCTGAAGCTACTTAGAACTGTGAGGGCTAGAAAAAGCTGTGTTTTGCCTTTGGCATAACTGTAGCCATTTTGCTTCTGTAATACTGCTAAAAGCTGATTAGGAAATAAATGATAGTAAGAAATTGCAAGCAAATCTCTTTTTGGGTGTTGTAAGCATTTCTGAGTTCCAGACAGGACAGGAAGCTAACACTTGAGAAATGCTTGAGCTTAGAAACCGCAAGCGGAAAGACAGGAAGCCACCTCTTGATATATGTGATAACATGTCTGGAGAAACAACTTATTTGAATATAGCCAATAGCATTGATTCTACAGAAAAGGGGAACTGAGGGAGGGGGCTTGTTGCTTGTCACTGCTTGTTGTTAGAGTATAAAATTGCTTGTAACTTCTTCTGCGGGTGTGCCACTTCTTGGGGTGAGCACCCGGTAGCTTTGCTTGGCCAAATAAAGATACTGACCAGAATCTCCTTCTTGTCTTTTATTAATTGGCATAATCAAATAAAGGGCAAGAGTCGGGCCTTACCCAGACTAGCTGGGAGGGTGCAAGCCTTCCCTGGTAGGCGGGGCTTATCATATGGTGCATTGGCCGGGAATAGAAGGCTAAATTAAGACTAGCTGCTATTGCAGTGAGACGGCCTTCAGACTGGCACGGGCGAAAACCGGGAACGGCTTTTGTGTTAATTCTCAGCGCGCACCAGCCATATTGAGCTGGGAGATCACGCTCAAGCCGCCTCTGGCAGACACCCAAAGTGCCACGAACGAATGTCAGGAGATTCATAGGGAACAAGGAGGTTGATGCTGCGATTTGGACCAGAGCTTGGAGGGGTAAGTACTAAATTGCAATTTGGGGAAAGGGGGGGAGGTGTGTGAATTTTGTGACCCTGTGTGCAAGAGATTTCCATACGGAAGCGTGAAAGAGGAGGGCCAGTACCGCAGTTCTGTCCCTTCGCGAGAAGGCCAGTCGGGAAAAGCCCGAGCGCAAGTGTGTGTGAATGTGAAAAGGGTCCATACTTAGGAGGTTGGCCTGGGAATAGCTGTTCGACCGGGGGGTGAGAGGCCTGACCCCGTTTCTGACCCCACCTGTCCACCACAGCCGGTACGCTTAAAGGAGGGGACAAGTGTTCCCAGACCCAAGCCTGAGGGGGGCGGACGACGTGCGCCAAGGCCCAGCCCGGTGTTAGTGGAGATAAGGGAGGCAGAGGCGAAAAAGCCCGTTAGGCTATTCTTGCAGGGTGGGCTGATCAGGGTTTTAGGTTGGTAAGGTTGGATCAGCATTAAGGAAACTGGAAATTGGGAAGTTAGTGAGAATAGGGACAAGGGTTAATAGTTAGGGGAGATAGGGAACAATAGGGAAATAATTAGAACACCCCCTTCAGCACCTCCTAGAAAAATTTAACTATATTAAAAGAATTATTAAAAGCTCATGAGCGTTAATTAAGTAAATTTATGGTCTGACCACCCACATCTTGGTCAGAATTTGCCTCGTTGGCCACTAAGAAACTGCCATCGACGTGTGAGTAAATTAGCTCTCAAAGTTATCAAGTTTAAAAGCCTTAAAGATGCAAGACCAGAGAGTCAGGGATGAGGATGGTTTTCCACCGCCCCATATGAATGCCCCATCCCACATTCAACCAAATCTACCTCAGCGGGCACCCTTTTTCTATTTTTCTGCCCCACGATTCCCATGGGCACCGCCACCCCGACTTCCCACTCCCAATATGAGACCAGTCCCGGGGAGACTGTCAGGGAGCCTGCCATCTGGCCCGTCAAGGGGATATGCTCCACCTGGACCTAGAGCGGGACCGTCTTCTCCCAGTGCCCCTAGTTTTAGAAGTGGGAGTGTTGGCTCCGACTTGGGAGGGGATAGAAGCTCAACTCCTGGGGAATCAGCTAGGGATACGAGAAGGTGCCCACCCCAGAGACCCATGGCCACGGGCACACCAAGGAGTCAGTTGGGAACAATGGTTGTGGGGGATGGATTGCTCCTAGTCCCTTTCCACCTTGGACCTTTAAAACTGGAGACAAGAACTTCTGCCCTATTGGCATCAGCCGTGCAGCTGACTATTGGCCAACCAGGCCATGTCCCGGACAGGGGAAGAAAGGGACGGGGACCACGGGGAAGTCGCTGTTTCTGCTGTGGCCGGACAGGCCACTGGAAGAGGGAATGTCCTGACCTTAAGGAGGGAGAGGGTGCTGTCTCTCCACCACAGGCAGAGAAAAGCGGGGAACAACCAAATCCCCAATCAAAAACGGAACCCATTGCTGTTCCAAGCCTTTCTTTGTGGACGGATGGGACATCCTTTTTCTTTAATGGACAGAAATATATGGGATATGGAGTGAAGACTGAAGAGCACTTGGTGTTCTTAACAAGAATATTCCTACCATGCTCTACTCCAGAGACCGAACCATTGGGAAGGGAGAAAGACATGAAATAAGACAATGGCCCTGATGCCAGAGAAAATCAGCTGGCAGAAATGGGTGCTTAATAAGCAGCCTAAATAAAAAGGGAGGTCTGTTAATAGTTGAGCATTCAATGGCTTTTGTACTCTGCATGCCATTTAGAAAACTAGGAATAGATAACATCTAAAAGCGCTTTTATATATGAACTCGAGTTAGAGGCCCTTTTTGGCCCCAAGAATAACATCTTTTTGCAATTGCTTTTATTATATACCGGTAAAAATTCTAATAAAACACTACATGTGTGGGCCCACCAAGGAAACTCCCCTTATACCATCATGCTCCAAGCACACGCTATGGAGAAAGGAGGGGGGGAGGAAAGAGCCCCCTGAGCCTGTGAGAAAGGCTAAGGGAGATTTTTGGGGAAGAAAACAATGCTGTCTGTGCTTTCTCTAAGCTCAAAGCAGCTAACTTCCTGTCTGTTTCTGTGTGTGTGTTCATCTTGGCCCAAAGCCAACACTGCTGCTGCTTTTGTCGTATGAGCTATTGTCCTGTTTGTGTGTGTGTGTGTGTATGTGTGTTCAACTTGGCTGAGAGCCAACACAGTATTGCTGCTACTGTTCAATTGTACCTGTTGCAGCAAAAGCCAAGAATAGGCTTCTCCAAATGGAGGCTGTTTCTTGTTCTCTTTTTTTCCTTTCTCTCTTTTTCTTGTCCCAGCTGTAGCGTTACGGTTGGGGGAAGGAAGTGAGGAAGTGGAGTTAGAGGGAAGCCAGCTTAACTGCCGCTCCTAAAAGTTGTACAACCAGCCTAAAGTTTTGCTGCCACATGAAATGAAAATTGAAGGATGTTGAGCTCTGTACAAGAGACCACAAAGCAGAGAAATGGGAAAATATGTAAAAGGATTTTGGTTGAAGGTGGTTAGCAAGGCAAAGAAAAGAAATGGATATTAACATCTGAGTGTGTCTTCCAGCTTCGGAGAAAGCTTCCTTGCACCTGCAGGAACTCACTTGCTGGCTGCAGGCTTTTTCCTTTTGTCTTTGTGATCAGGCTGAAAAGACTAAGAGTTTCCTCCAGGTCATCCAGCAGAGCCGGCCAGGAACTCTTTTTTTCCTCCTCAAGCAACTTCTGCATTTTGTTAAAGGCAAACAGGCTCTTCTGCCTCTCATCTCATATTTTTGTCAGACACCAGTAAGTTGTAAGGCATGTGGAAGGTGGAATTGGAGGGAGGTGTAATTGCAGGGAAAGGACTTGGGTTGTTGGAAGGGTTGAGACTGGTTGATTGAAGTCTATGGGTGGACTGTAGCTTTATACCACCTTGTGTGTGATGTGGAAGGGTGGTGTGGAGTTGCGGACCGTTCTGTGACTTGCTGTGAGGGATAGTTTTGTCTGGCCTCTATCCTGTGCCTGCTCATGGGCAGGAGGAGTTCCGTGGGGGTTACGGAGGATTTTAAAAATAATGATGTAAGTCCTTTGTGGCGCACGTGGAATGTCTTTTGTCTAAGCCCCTATTCTGTAAGCTGTTTTGATGGGTTTGTGTGCATGAGTTGCTGGAGTAAATACATTCACGGGAATGGCAGAGAAATAGTTCTGCTGTGTTCGTGGGTGTGTAATTCCGGTGATATGTTTCTTCTTGTGAACTGAAACAAAACTTAGGGAACTAAGTGCTGCTCAAGGCTGACTGAAAATATATTAATGGCAAGCTTTGCATCATGCATTTTTAAAATTGAGCTGAAACTCTTATGTTGCTGCTATTAAAGAAGCTGCTACACTTGTTCTAAACCGGAAGTTTTTCTTTTAACTCTCTCACCACCGAGAGACAAGTCTTTGAATAATTAGCAGTGGCAACCCTGCCCAAGTTAAGATGGGGGAGGGAAAAGGGCTTTCTGTGAAGCAATTGCGTTCCAACTGGCAGTTGCGCGGATTTTTACAGAACACAGTGGTCCTGCGATGTTAAATTGGTTAATTGTATGCTGCTGTGTTTTTGCAGAATCTATGTGACATTTCTGCTGCCTTTTGGGAAAGCTTAAATCTTGCCCCAAACTACGGGTTTTTCTTTATGATTGGTCGACAAGTGCTTGGATTTTGTGGAACATGACAGCAGTACAATGTAAGGGAAGCTAGTCTGATTGTATTCCTGTCATGCTTTCGGAAGATCTATGTAAAATTCTGCTGACTTGTCTTGAAATGTACACTGAGAAGCTATTTATTCAATTGGTCTAAGGTCCAAAATTTTTAAATTGGTGTCATAAAGCAGCCCTGCTTTGCCTTCACAACAGCTGAGTTTTTGAAGTTCCAGGTTCCAGATGCAAGATTGGATGAAGAGAATTGTTTTCTGAAAGTCAAGACTGTCATCATTATACAGCTTTGATGAAAGGATGTGACTTTGAGATCACAGGTTTCACCCCTCTACAAAGATCATGGACAATTTTTATAACACCTTTTGCAAAAGAGAGACTTTAATTTGCTTATAAGAACCTAAGCCTTATCCAGAAGATTAATCCTATTTTAACCAGGTTTTGCTAGGTCAGGAGGCTAAAAGATGGAAACAGAAACATCACAATAAAATACATGTGACCTAAATGGAAGTTCCAAAGCCAGATGTCACTGACGAATCATCCCTGTATGGAGAATGAAGTCAGGAATGCTGGAATAAAGATTGTGAGCCCTGATGAAGGTCTGTAAGTATGATTGTCAACCAAGCGTTGTGCAAGCAGTTAGAGTGTGGGAATAGGACCGAAGAAACTGAGTCCAAAACCCCATTCAGCTGTGATATTTGCTGGGTGACACAGAGCCTGCCACTCAAAAGGTTTGACCTACCTCACGGGGTTGTTGTTATACAAGGGAAAATGGGATACGGAAACCATATGGAAACGGGACTTTGTGAGCAGTCATGCCCAGAGAGGGTTCTGGTGAAACTCAAACGCTGAACTTATATGCTACAGCCTTTTGATTGATAAGACTATATTGAATCTGAAAAAGTTTAATGCCTCCTCAACACCTAAAAACTCATGAGAAGAGTGTATGCAGAAAAATGTGAATGCCTTTTTCTTTTTTGATCTTGTTGTTTGCTTTTTGCCTAGGAACACCGTTTTGTTTGAAGACATTGTTTTTTGTTTTTGGCTTCGGGAAAAGGGCACAGGCCCGGGGCAAGCAGGGAAACAAAAGCATAAATTGGGAAGATTAACATGCCAAAGGACCAAATTGAAAGTGGCCTCAGGATTTATCTATCTTTGTATTACTTGTCTTGAAAACTTTACCTTTTCTGTTTTGGCTAGTATTGACACCCAGGGACTTGATTTTAGGATGCCTTCTCTATGGGAGGAGGGAGAATATTGGCAACTCACTTGTCTGTTTTCTCTCAAGTAAACAGGGTTTTGTAACCAACAGTGCCTTGAATTATCTTTCCAAGAAGGGTTTTCCTCAGATGACAGAAGTATCCTGCATATAATCATTAGACTGTGGTCCCAAAGGAACCTCCAAAAAGACATCAACAGTGACCCAGGAGATTAGCTGCCAGCGACAACCATCCAATGGCAACAGATTGTTCACCTGCTAATTTGTCTTGTGTTGAATAAATTCTGGGCATATAAAGGAGATTCATGAAGCCTACAGCTTCAGAATCTTGAAAATAAAAAGGGAGGAATGTGAGGGCTAGAAAAAGCTGTGTTTTGCCTTTGGCATAACTGTAGCCATTTTGCTTCTGTAATACTGCTAAAAGCTGATTAGGGAATAAATGATAGTAAGAAATTGCAAGCAAATCTCTTTTTGGGTGTTGTAAGCATTTCTGAGTTCCAGACAGGACAGGAAGCTAACACTTGAGAAATGCTTAAGCTTAGAAACCGCAAGCGGAAAGACAGGAAGCCACCTCTTGATATATGTGATAACATGTCTGGAGAAACAACTTATTTGAATATAGCCAATAGCATTGATTCTACAGAAAAGGGGAACTGAGGGAGGGGGCTTGTTGCTTGTCACTGCTTGTTAAGGTATAAAATTGATTGTAACTGTTCCTGCTGTGTGCCATTTCTCTCTTGCATTGAAATGGACACCCTTTACTCAGCTGAATAAAGATACTTAATTCTCCTTTCTGGCTTCTTATTGAATTTGGCTGATTAATCATAGGAGTCCAGAGCCAAAATCCCACCAGACTAGCTGGAGGGCTTTTAGCCTTCCCGGAAAACTGACCCCAACAGCTACAAGCAGTTTCTCCTTTCCAACAAGCTGCCGAGAACAAACGAACCCTCTTAGTTTGAGGGAGGTGTCTGGGGGGACACCGGAGGAATGGAGTTTTTATAAGGAATGCCTGTGGTGTGGTTGAGTACAATGGATTGCAGATGGGAAACTAACAGAAGAATTGCTTTTGCAAGTTTAAAGTAAGAAGGAAAGTATTGGGAGGTGCAGAGAGAGAGAGAGAGAGATCCAGTGTGTTTTGCTTCAGTTTGTGCGAAAGAGAAAGGAGGGATACATGGGAACGCTGATAGCAGCTAGCCAGATTCCCCCACCTTGTAGAAAGACATGTCATGGCAAGTCTCCGAGCCTGTGGCTCTATATTAGCAAACTAAAATGGCGTAGCTTATGTCAATTAAAGCAAAACTGAGTCTAGGGGTATCTTCCAGATATCACTTCCAAATGCAACACCATGTTACACGCACAATGCACAGGATCAGACCCACACGCCTTCCTCCTCCTCCTGAAGCTACTTAGAACCGTCTTCTTCTTGTAAGGTTTAATGTCAAAGCGGCAAAATAAGGGCCATAACTGCCAAGAAGCTAAAACAAATTGTATAAGCAATTTGAGGTCCGCTGTTAAAGTCTCTCACATATATTTGATGAGCGAGGAAAATCCCACAGGGCCTGAGGAGCTAAATTCCCAGTCTCCCTGGTATTAAGTACCGACCGAGTTTCCATACTGCTTAGAACCTTGCTGCTTCCTGGGTTCTAAGCTGCCTGCCTCCAGCACCTCCCTCTGATTGGCTCATTCCCTCGTGGGGGTCTCTCCCATTGGCTAAGCCATAAATAACAGTGCTGGGGAGAGAGGGGGGGAGGAGGAGAGGAATCTATGGGGATGATGCATTCAGCAAAATGGAAATTCCCTGGCCGCAAGCAAGCAGCTGGTCACTGGATCCCCCCCCATCTGCTTCTGAGGACAGGGAGAGAAGGGGTGGGAGTGGAAAGGGTTTGTTTCACTTTGCCAGGAAACAGCTGCCAATTCCCTAATGGAAGGGGAGTGGCCAGAGGTACACCCAACCTCCTCCACAAACCAGCCTTAGCGGGGAAGGGGAGGTCAGTGGGGCTGAGGACCCAAGTAATCTAGAAAGACACAATGTTAGAAACCTGAGGTGGAGGATCTATGCCCTCGTATTCCCCCAAAAATCTATCTTGGAGAAGCCAGGGAGGGAACTTGGCACGTTCTGCTCTTCCCAGAATGGCTCCATCCCCTGCCAACTCTTCAAGATGGCAGGCAGGAGTGTTTCTCTGTCCCATCTGGAGATGCTGTCAGGGACTGAACCTGAGATGTTCAGCATGCAAAGCAGGTGCTTGAGCAGTGAGTGATGGATGCTCCAGATGCATATTTTAAATATGTATATATGTATTTATTTCACACATTTATATACCACCCACTACCAAAGTCTCTAGGCAGTTTACAACAAACTAAAAATGTAACACATTTAAAATTTATATAAGATCTGAAGTCAATCAATAAAATTCAACTAAAATGTTTAACTAAAAAGCTTGGCAGAAGAGATGTGCCTTCAGTTGTTTCCTAAAAGCCTTCAGGGATGGAGCAGCTCTAATCACAGCAGGAAGTGCATTCCACCACCCTGGGGGAACTAAGAGGTTAGCCTCTGGGTTGCCACCAGTCTGAAGTGGCTGAGTCTGAGGTGGCACCGTGAGACGAAGCACCCCTGATGAACTTTAGGTGGCAGGGGTCATGATGAACAAGGTGTTTTCTTAAATACCCTTTTAATTCCCCTGGCCCAACTTAAGGGCTTTGTCGTTCATAACCAGCACTTTGTATTTTGCCCAGAAACTTATTGGCAGCCTGTGTAGTTCTTTCAAAACACAAGTGAACCAACCAGAGAGTCAGGAAAGTTATAAAAGGGAAGAAGTCTTCCTTCAGAAAATGGAAGTCCTGCCCAAATGAAGAAAACAGGAAGGGACATAAGCTCCTGCCAAGGGGAAAATGCAAAGTAACAATAAGGGATGCAAAAAGATCGTTTGAGGAACATATCGCTAGAACTGTCATGGGGAATAACAAAAATCCTTTAAAAATATCAGCAGCAGAAAACTTGTCAGGGAGGTGGTTGGCTCCTAGGATGAGGAGGGTATGAAAGGGATTATTAAGGAGGATACGGAGATTGCAGAGAATCTGAATGAGTTCTTTGCATCTGTCTTCACAGTGAAGGATACTGACTATTTACCCTCTCCAGAATTGAGCTTTTCCTATTTAGCAGCTGAAGAACTGGGCCAATTTGAGGTGACAAGGGAAGATGTTCTAAACCGTCTTGAAAAACTAAAATTAACAAATCGCCAGGGCCAGATGGCATCCACTCATGAGTTCTGAAGGAACTCAAATGTGAAATTGCCAATCTCCTAGCAAAAATATCTAACTCCTTCCTACAATCAGGTTCTATACCAGAGGACTGGAAATTAGCCAATATGATTCCAATTTTCAAAAAAGGATCCAGGAAATTACAGCTTGACTTTGGTGCCAGGAAAATTGACTTCCGGTTCTGATGCTGACCGAGCAAGACGCTTCTCTTGGAGTCTCTGAGTCTCCGAGAGAAGACCTGCAGAAAGCAACTGTGGGGACCCAATAACTATCCTCCACCCCACCGGATTAAAGTGGGAGGCGAAGAAGACTCAACCAGCCCCGCGAAGTCAGCACCTGCTGCGAAGGGGTGCGGGGAGCCGAGGTCTCTTCATGCCAGTAGAGCGACAGGGCTAGAGTCAAGGAGAGTTCTGCAGTGTGGAGTTCAGGATGTCCTGAATTCAAGCTCGGAAGCGTTGCAATCTCTATTAAACGCTAATGAGTTAATAATGTAAGCTATTAAGAATTTCATCTATAGGAACAAGGAAAATAACAGCCTGCGAGATACAACCTTATTTAAACAATGCTTTCTGGATGCCTTTGGATGTTAAGGTATGGTTGAAATATTGCAGCCCCATATGGAGAGGGACTAAAACTCTATAAGTACCTATACAGAGAAGAGGAGCTATAACTTTGCAATAATCTCAGTGAGAGGGGTGATTAATGCCTACTCCTGCCTTTGTGTTTTTCGATTGACTATTGAATCTGCTGAAGTGATTTAAAGTAGTTCAAACTTTGTTAAAGTTACTTGGAGTAGCCCAAGTTACTATGCTGTTGGCTTGCAATATGCCCTAAGTGTAAAGACTCAACGTTGGGGACTTTCCTACCTTTTCCTTGGGGATACAGTTGACTTTCAGTGTGAGTCTACAAATATGAGCTTGGAAGGGGACCTGTGACTATATTACAGAGTGAACTAACGGACACACCTCGAGCGAAGAAGAGCAAGGGTGAAGTGGAATTAAAGTGGAAATCACACTTTCCCGTTTGTAGTTAAAGGAGGTGGTTAAAGAGTTAACCTTGTTGTAAACTTGTTGTAAAATTTCAGTTTGTTACTGTAGGTTATGGTTTGTACATTAGAATGTCGAAGAATAAGAACACTTCATCTGGACCACAAACTCACACAGCTAGAAAACTATCAGTGGGTACGAGTCCTCGAATGGATAGGTCCACTGGTGAAATTTGGGAGTTACTTCAAATAAATATAATAACTTGGAAGAAATAAATAAAAAGATAGTGGAAGATACTAAGCAAATTTATAAAAAAGTAGATGCTGCAGACCAGGAGATTACGGAATTGAAAAAGGAAAATGAAGAGTTAGCTGACCAACTCACAATGCTGCAATTAGTACAGAGGGGGAAAATGCTTAGAATAAGGGGAATCTCAGAAAGCATGACCCAAAATTTAACAGAGGTGCTGACAAATGAATTAGCTAAACCTTTACAAGTAGATCTACTTAATATGGAAGGACTGATTGAAGATGCCTACAGAGTAAATGCCACTTTTGCAGTCACCCACAAAGTCCCGAGAGATTGTGTAATTCAACTCAATTCCAAATCTACCTGAGATCGTATTATACAAACCCATTTTCAAGATAAGTGGGAAATTAATGGACAAGCAATTATGGTGATGAAAGAAATCCCAAGGAGATTCCTTAGGAAACAAAAAGATTACAGGGATCTGACTGATACTTTAAAATGAAATAAAATCCCCTTTAGATGGGAGTTCCATAAAGGGGTTGTCTTTACCTATAAAAATAAGAACTACAGATTAACTGAAGACTCAAAAATAAAACAATTTCTTTGAAGATACAGGATCTTCAGGTCCCAGGGGATTCCCAAAAGACACAAGGTAATACAGGTGAAACTCGGAAAATTAGAATATCGTGCAAAAGTCCATTAATTTCAATAATGCAAATTAAAAGGTGAAACTGATCTATGAGACAGACGCATTACATGCAAAGCGAGATACGTCAAGCCTTAATTTGTTATAATTGTGATGATCATGGCGTATAGCTCATGAAAACCCCAAATCCACAATCTCAGAAAATTAGAATATTACATGGAACCAAGAAGACAAGGATTGAAGAGTAGAACAATATCGGACCTCTGAAAAGTATAAGCATGCATATGTATTCAGTACTTGGTTTGGGCCCCTTTTGCAGCAATTACTGCCTCAGTGCGGCGTGGCATGGATGCTATCAGCCTGTGGCACTGATGATCAGCCTGTGGCACTGTATTATGGAAGACCAGGATGCTTCATTAGAGGCCTTCAGCAATTCTGCATTGTTTGGTCTCATGTCTCTCATCCTTCTCTTGGCAATGCCCCATAGATTCTCTATGGGGTCAGGTCAGGCGAGTTTGCTGGCCAATCAAGCACAGTACACTGTATACTTTTCAGAGGTCTGATATTGTTCTATTCTTCAATCCTTGTCTTCTTGGTTCCATGTAATATTCTAATTTTCTGAGATTGTGGATTTGGGGTTTTCATGAGCTGTACGCCATGATCATCACAATGATAACAAATTAAGGCTTGACTTATCTCGCTTTGCATGTAATGCGTCTGTCTCATATATCAGTTTCACCTTTTAATTTGCATTACTGAAATTAATGGACTTTTGCACGATATTCTAATTTTCCGAGTTTCACCTGTAAATAAGGGAGGGATTAGCAAAATAAACAGTCAGTCAGTATGGAAATAAAATTCTTTTCCTTGAATGTAAACGGCTTAAATAATAAAAACAAAATGCAAAAAAAATTCCACAATTTAAGAAAAAGAAAATTAGACTTGATTTGCTTACAGGAAGTGCATATAAGAAGGAGAGATAGAAAATACTTACAAAACAAAGCACTTGGCCAGCAATTTGAAACTTTAGATATTAAGAAAAAAAAGGGGGCATAGTGCTTTATATAAAAGATTTTTTAGAGCCAAAACTGACATATAAAGATGATTATGGAAGAGTACTGATGGTAGAAATAAAGGATGGCAACCTAATTGTGTGTGTGTGTGTGTGTGTGTGTCTATATATATATATATATATATATATATATATACACACACACATACACAGTTTAGAATTAGGATGATGTCCCATTATACCTCTTAAAAGCAATATAACTAAACTTAGCTACAGAAATAGAGATTGAAGCATCTTTATCTGAGAGTAGATGTTTTACAAGATTATCATCGGATTGATCTACCAGTTTACATATTAAAGGAGCAATAAGGCGTTCCCTAGGATATAAATGGAATTTACAATGGAGAAGAATGTGTGCAACAGTTTCTGTATCTCCTGACCCACAACTACAGTGTCATTCTTCTAAAGGCACACCCTGAAACCTCCCAGCTAGAAGTGCAGATGGAAAGGAGTTAACCCTTACTCTCGTAACTATCCATCGAAACTTAGAGAAAGTGATTGTCGACAGATATTTTGCGGGGGAAAGGTCCATCTTAGTTCTTATCCTATATAATAAAATGATAGGGTACCTGCGTCCATGTCTTTTTCAGGTGTTCTGCGCATGCGTGGAGCGCGTGCGCAGAACACGGTGAGAGAGACACGGAGCGGGCGCCGGCCGCCATGTTGGGCAGGTGGAGGAGAAGCGGCGGGCGAAGGAGAAGCGGCCACCGCCAAACAGGGGGAGGCGGCGGGGGGGGAAGCCGGGCAAGGTGGCAGCAAAGCCGCCGCCTCAGCCAGAGGAGGCGGTGCAGGCGAGGAGGCGGTGGGCCCGGCCGGGTGGAGGGCGCGGTGCGGGCGAGGCGGCGGCAGAGCTGCGGCCTCGGCCAGAGGAGGCGGTGGCCCCGGCTGGGAGGAGGCGACCGGGGAGGCCAGGGAAGACGGCGGGCATGGGGGAAGCCGGAGGCCTGGGGAAGCGGGCCCTGAAGAGGGGCCGGGCGAGGCGAGGAGGCAGCAGGGGAAGCCGGGAGAGGCGGTGGCAGAGCCGCGGCCTCGGCCAGAGGAGGCGGTGGGCCCGGCCGGGTGGAGGCGGCGGAGGAGGTCTGGAGGAGGAGGAGGCTGGCCCCAAAGGTCTACTAGCGCCCGTTAATTTAACGGGCTTAAAGTTACTAGTTACTCTATAAAACTCTGGAAGCCAGGCCTGAGATTCAATTTTTATAAAGCCAGCCTCTGTCCTTAAAGTCACATTCGCTGTACATTTTGGAGTGCCAAATAAGTTCCTCAAGAACCCTGATTGGATTCTTTCCAGAATGTCAAACCTTGAGTATTGACCTAATTGAATACATACAATAATTGCGGAATGACCTTTGCAGTATAGAGCTTTAAAGCAGCTGGAATGAAGCCTGCACCCTGAGTTCTAAAAAATCTTAAGATTGCTGCTGTGCTATGTTTTGCCAACTCTGTGACCATACTTATATGTGCTGATTTCCCAGCATTTTGTTGAAAAATTACCCCCAAATATTTTGATTTACCTGTTCTAGTCGATGTCCATCTAGCATCCATACAAATTTTTTTACTTTATTGGTGAATTTAAGGAACTACCACCCACCACACTCCACTCTACGACACCCCTTTCCCCCCCGACGTGAAGCTATACGTTTGCTGCAATCCTAATTATTCTCTATGAGGAATTCAAAAATATTTTAAGAATTCACCAATAATCAGAGGAGTGTCCAATTGCCTTGGGGTTTTGTAGGTGGTAGGGCACCCCTGTCTGTCTACCACCCACCCCATTTTTGTGCCCCTAGGTGCTCCACAATAGGGGATATGGACTGGTTCTGGTCCCGATTACTTCCGGGTTTGGGAGGTTGTTGGCACCCATGGGTGCTCCACAATAAGGTATAATGGCCTGGTTCGAGTCCCATTATACCCTATGAGAAAATAATAATAATAATTTTCAAAAATTCATTAAAAAATTGTACGAATGTCTGATTGCTTTGGGGTTTGGGTGGCAGGTACCCCTGGGTGCCAGCTACCATCATACCAACTTTTGGATGTCCGAACCAGTTTGAATCGAACCACCCCCTGGTTCGGTTGAGATTCGAACCTGCAGCTTGAACCTGATGGCTGGTTCGGTTTGAATTCAAACCTTCGAACCACCCTGGTTTGAATTTGAACCGGTTCGCACATCCCTAACCTCCAGCCTCAGAGGCATGATGCCTCTCAATACCTGTTGCAGGCGAGCAATAGCAGAAGAGAGGGCATGCACATGCCTCTTGACTGTGGGCTCCCCAAAGGCATCTGGTGGGCCAGTGTAAATAAACAGGATGCTGGACTGGAAGGGCCCAGTGCCTGATCCAACAGGACTGTTCTTAGATAGGGAGAGAAACTTGTCTAAATATCTCCTCTTGGACAATAAAATTTAGAATATGTCACCCAGGGTCCACACTGTAGAAACCAACACATTAGTGTATTCACAGTCAATGAAAGAAAGCAAAGACTGTGAAACAGTAATATTCATTAATTAATTTGAACCAATTATGCAGATCTGTACATAACAGGGACACAAAAACACATCTGCCAGCATGGTGCCCAAGACACTTGAAAAGCAACAAAGTTAAAAGCAAATTGAATCAAAAGAAATCTTATGAGGTTTCATATTTCACACAAATGAGGAAGATTCCCAGTCTTGTCTGAAGTTTTGTGTGTATGATTTATACAATGTATGAGTTTGCACATGTGCAGTAAGGCATTGCTTTCTCCTGAAGCTCTTTCCACACTGCAAGCATGGTTTCTATGATGTATAAGAAGTTCTTCATTCCAGCTGGAGATCTTGCCACACACACAAAAATTTAAATGGGTTCTCCCCAGTGTGAATTCTATGATGCCTAGTGAGAGATTTACTCCTGCTGAACCTCTGTCCGAATTTAAAGCATTTATGTGACTTCTACCCAATATATGTTCTAAGATGTAAACTAAAAGCGTCTTTCCTGCTAAAGTTCTTTCCACACTCCAAGCATTCATATGGTTTATCCCCAGTGTGGGTTCTATGGTGTAATGTAAGAAGTCCACTCCAGCTGAAGCTCTTTCCACACTCCAAACATGTATGTGGTTTCTCCCCAGTGTGGGTTCTATGGTGTAATCTAAGATCTCTACTGTGGCTGAAGCTCTTTCCACACTCCAGGCATTCATATGCTTTCTACCCAGTGTGGGTTCTATGATGTATAGAAAGAGCACCCCTCGTACTGAACCTCTTTCCACACTCAAAGCATTTAAATGGTTTCTCCCCAGTGTGAGTTCTATGATGTCGGTTAAGATATTCACTCCGGCTGAAGCTCTTTCCACACTCCAAGCATTCATATGGTTTCTCCCCAGTGTGGGTTCTATGGTGTAATGTAAGAAGCCCACTCCGGCTGAAGCTCTTTCCACACTCCAAGCATTTATATGGTTTCTCCCCAGTGTGGGTTCTATGATGTCCTTTAAGACATTCACTCCGGGTGAAGCTCTTTCCACACTCCAAACATGTATGTGGTTTCTCCCCAGTGTGGGTTCTATGGTGTAATCTAAGATCTTTACTGTAGCTGAATCTCTTCCCACACTCTAAGCATTTATATGGTTTCTCCCCAGTGTGGGTTCTATGGTGTAATGTAAGATCTCCACTGTGGCTGAATCTCTTCCCACAATCCAAGCATTTGTATGGTTTTTCCCCAGTGTGGGTTCTATGGTGTACATTAAGTTGTCCACTACTGTTAAAGCTCTTCCCACAGTCAAAGCATTCATATGGTTTCTCCCCAGTGTGGGTTATATGATGTCGTTCAAGATTTCTAATCTGGTTGAAGCTCTTCCCACACTCTAAGCATTCATATGGTTTCTCCCCAGTGTGGATTCTATGATGTTGTTCAAGATTTCTAATCTGGCTGAAGCTCTTCCCACACTCCAAGCATTCATATGGTTTCTCCCCAGTGTGGGTTGTATGGTGTAATGTAAGAAGTCCACTCCGGCTGAAGCTCTTTCCACACTCCAAGCATTTATATTGTTTCTCCCCAGTATGGGTTCTATGATGTCGTTTAAGACATTCACTCCGGCTGAAGCTCTTCCCACACAACAAGCATTCATATGGTTTCTCCCCAGTGTGGCTTCTATGGTGTACAGTAAGGTGTTCACTCTGGCTGAAGCTCTTTCCACACTCCAGACATTTGTGTGGTTTCTGTCCAGTGTGGGTTATATGATGTCGTTTAAGATGTGCACTCCAACTGAAGCTCTTCCCACACTCTAAGCATTCATATGGTTTCTCCCCAGTGTGGATTCTATGATGTTGTTCAAGATTTCTAATCTGGCTGAAGCTCTTCCCACACTCCAAGCATTCATATGGTTTCTCCCCAGTGTGGGTTCTATGGTGTAATGTAAGAGGTCCACTCCGGCTGAAGCTCTTTCCACACTCCAAGCATTTATATGGTTTCTCCCCAGAGTGGGTTCTATGATGTCGTTTAAGACATTCACTCCGGCTGAAGCTCTTCCCACAATCCAAGCATTCATATGGTTTCTCCCCAGTGTGGGTTCTATGGTGTACAGTAAGTTGTCCACTCTGGCTGAAGCTCTTTCCACACTCCAGACATTTGTGTGGTTTCTCTCCAGTGTGGGTTATATGATGTCGTTTAAGATGTGCACTCCGGCTGAAGCTCTTCCCACACTCCAAGCATTCATATGGTTTCTCTCCAGTGTGGCTTCTTTGGTGTAATGTAAGTTGTCTACTACTTCTGAAGCTCTTTCCACACACAGAGCATTTATGTGTCTTCTCCTCAGTGCAGGTTCTATGGGGCAGAGTAAGAGCTGCACCCCTGCTGAAGCCATTCCCACACTCCAAGCTCTCACATAGTTCCTTTTCTGTGTGCATTTCCCACTGAGGTTCAAAGCTTGGCTCAAGATTCAAGCCTTTACTATGAGGAGGGCACAGGCTTTTCCCTTTTTTCTTGATTCATTGCGTTTTGGATTTCATGCTGAGAAGCAGGTGATCTTCTGCAGGACCTTCTGCTCCAGGTTTTAGTCTCTTCTGGTTTCTCTTTTTCTGTCTCTCACCTCCTAACAATCCTCTGCTGGGTTTCTCCCCATTTTTATCTTCCAATTGTCATGTGCTGCAGTGAAGAGAGAAAACAAGTCAGAGTCTAGAATAGGAAAGGATATCTTCTTAGAAGAAATGGTGGGAATGCAAAGAAGAGGCTGGCAGCTTTCCCACCCTTATGTTTGATGGCTATTTGATCACAGCCATTTCTGGAGGTAGATGACCTCAAAACATTTATGGTAACATGCTGGTAAGCTCTAGGCTTCCCTGCTGTCATGCACTCTACATAGTGCTGCCTTTGTACACAGTCCAGAAACAGCAATTGGAAGTGAATGCGGCAGCCAGAATGGTCTCTGGAACAAACCAAAGGGACCCTATAAGACCATTTTTGAAAGAACTGCACTGGCTCCCAATAGGTTTCCATGTAAAAGTACAAAGTGCTGGTTATTACCTATAAAGCCCTTAATAGATCTGGCCCAGGGTATTTAAGAGAGGGCCTTCTTTGTCATGAACCCCTATCGCCTATTAAAATCATCTGGAGAGGTCCAGTTACAGTTGCCGTCGGCTCATTTAGTAGCAACTTGGGACCGGGCCTTCTCTGTGGTTGCCCCTGGGCTTTGAAACAGGCTTCTCTTTGAAATAAGCATTCTCTTCTCAGTCTGTTTTCAGGAAGGCCCTCAGGATGTAGCTGCTTTCTCAGGCTTTTAAATGAAAATTTCAAACTATTTTGTTTTATCTGTGAGCTTATTTTATTTGTTTTTGTGGATTTTAGCTGTTTTATATTTCTTTTACATCCCCCCCCCCTCATTTGTACACTGCCTATATGTATGTAATCAGTTGGCTGGAAGCCTCCACCTGACAGGAGGTGCCATGCAAAATGCTTGAAGTCGGGAGCGGTTAATGTGAATGGCAGCAGTGTAGGGGGCTTTAGGGCAGACCAAGAATAAGAGACAGCAGGCAGCACCTGTGGCCGCCACACCAGAGGCAGGTTGAGGTAGAGGGCGTGGCCAGCCCCAGGAAGATGGGATGTGAAGTTCTAATATGGCAGCATCAAAATGGAGCCTCCGATCCATCATGAGCCTCCAGTTACATGGCAGCTTAAGATACAACTAGCCAACCCCCGCACAGAGCATCTGTGTGCTCTTTGGGGCCAGCTGTTCCCTCCTCCCTCTTCCTCCTGCCCCGGTCTCTCCTCTCTACCCCCTCCCTCCAGCCCCATTCCCCCCTTCCGTTCCTCCCCCCCACCCCACCACCACCTGCACAGAGCACCACCAGGCGGCGGGTGGCCAAAAAGGGCCCCTCTCGTTCCTCCTCCCGGGCGGTGAACAGGGAACCCCCGCTGCCCTTTTGGGGGTCAATAACATCTGTCTGAATGTATGAAATAATACAGTCAGACAGGTGCTATTGACTGGTTTGTTTTATCCAGACATCAAGTCCTTCCCAAGGACCTGCAATGGCTGAATTTCATTATCAATATTGTTGTTATTATTATAGATATTGTCGCAAAATATAGGCTGTTCTCAGTAAAGCTGATTTTTGTAATTGGCTGATGGTGATTTCTGTGGCCCCTGTGGTGCTGAAGTGCTCTTCAAGTTGTTTTGGAATTGCACCTAGGGTGCCAATTGCTACTGGGATTATTTTGGTCTTCTTCTGCCACAACCTTTCAATTGGGATTTAAAGATCTTTATATTTTGTGATTGATTTTTTCTATTTCTTTTTCTTCTGTTCTACTGTCACCTGGTATTGTTATGTCAATTATTTTGACTTGTTTTTCTTTCTTCTCGACTACAGTTATATCTGGTGTATTGTGTGGCAGATGTTTGTCTGTTTGTAGTCAGAGGTCCCCTACAACTTTTTAAATTTTATGGTCCCTCCAATTTTTGGCTACAGGTAATTTATCATCATCATCATTATTGGATACGGCCCAGAAAGACACTAAGTGTCGGCTATGCAAGGAAGCGGATGAGACGGTTAAGCACCTTGTATGTTTTTGTAAGAAAATTGCACAGACTTGTTATAAGGAAAGACACAATACAGTTGCTGTGATGATCCACTGGAACCTTTGTAAGAATTATAAATTGCCAGCAAGCAAGAATTGGTGGAATCATCCAATTGAGAAGGAATTGAGGAGGCAAAAATCCGCTGGGATTTTCCTGATAAGCATTTAGCACTTAATACGCCGGATCTGACAGTCATAGAGAAGAATTGGGTTCTAATAATTGATATTGCAATCTCAGGGGATAGACAAGTTGGTGAAAAACAACTGGAGAAAACAACTAAATACAAGGACCTTCAGACTGAAATTGAGCGGCTCTGGAAAAAGAAAACAGTAATGGTGCCAATAGTTGTTGGTGCCCTTGGTGCAGTACCAGAAGAACTTGAACATCACCTTGACACCTTGGGCATCGATAAGATTGACATCTGGTAGACTGTGCGTAAATAGGATATTAAAAAAATAAATACCATACCAAAATGCATTACTTTCCCAGAAAATGTGCAGAACTCTTCTACTGAAAAGCTTGGAGCATGAAACCTCATAGAGGTAGGATAGGTTAGAGTTGCAGAGAGAGAGAAAAGAGGTTGGGAGGAATGCTTTCCAACTGCAAGCTCCTGGTCTCATAGATATACTTGGGGTGCGATCTCCAAAAATGCCCATTTAATTGTTGGGCTTCAAGCCAGCAGGCAGGCAAGCAGGTTTCCATAGAAGACCAAGGAGCCAAAGTGTTCAGTTCTGCCTCGAAAAGCACTGCTTCTCAAAAGTTGATCACTGTGCATGACTATCGTTTAATTGGCTGCTCCTCTCCAAAAGCTTGGAGAATCTTTCCCCTTTCCCTAGCTCAAGACTCGCTGGCTGCGGAGAGCAATGGGGAGAGGAGAGCTCTTTCTTGGAAGCCCCTCTGGCCTCTTTCTCCCCCTGCCGCACAGCTGGATGATCCTGCTGGTGGTGGTGGTCCCGGCAGTGCAGAGACACTGTTCACTGCAGGAGCAGCTGCAGGGAGACTGGACGACCCTTCCCTTCCCCCTGCTGCTGCTGCTGCTTTCCTCTTACCTTCCTCTTTATTTTTATGCAAGCAAGCAGTAACAAGTCTCCCGGGCTGGGCGCAGGGTCAGTGAGCATGTCAAAGGGCATGCAGCAGTTTCCTGCAGCGCTGCCAACCTCTTGCACCACCCTTCAGATACAAGGGAGAAGCTGCAGGGGATGGAAACTCTCGCTCTTCTTTCACAGCCCAATTCTGCAGCTCAAGCCCCTGTAGTGACAGCGATGGTGGTTTTTCCTACTCCTCTCAACAAACCCTTGCCTGTGCATCTGAGCATGCTCATAAGCATTGGAGCATGCTCAGTATGGTCAAATGAAGCTCCTTCTCGTTTTCTGCCCAAAACCCAGCTCACATTTTCATTCCTACTTAAAATATCAAAGAAAGGCAATCCAGGTTTTGCAGAAAAATATCAGATGTGGTTGTATGTGTAATTTTGCAACAAAGTTACTCTGAAACATAAAAGAAGAAAGACTACAACAGTGCATCCAAACCTGGCGAACTGGCAAGAAGCAAGCATGCTCAGTCTCTCCAGTTGAAGCCAGTGCCCTTACCCTGAAGGTCAATCTATCAGAAACTCTTACCCTTGTCTTGCACGACTGACATCTTGAATGCTGGCAAGAAGAGAGCATGCTCAGTCTCTTCGAAACCTGTCAGAAGCTCTTACCCTTGAATTAGTAAATAGATTTGTGTAGTCCACAAGCTTGCAGGTGATTGTCTGTGAACCCAGCAGAACTTATTGGACCCATATTCAGCCTTTCGAGGTTTTGTTATTAACATTGGACATTGTCCGAGAACGTTTCGTGCTGAGGGAACATGGGCAAACTTAAATCAATTGTGCAGCTTTGCTAACTGCCCCCAACATATCACTACCCCCCAAATATTCATTGACCACAGGTTCAGCTATTAGAGGTGTGTTTACTCACAGCACAGGGGTTTAGCCATCTGGACAGGGGCTGAAAAGGTTTCCTGCTGCGGGAAGATGCGCAAGCCTAATCAACTCTGCAGCTTTGCTAACTGCATCTGTCAGGTCCCCTTATGAGCAGGTGAGGAGCTGTGATTGTGTGGGGTTGCAGCAGAGGCACTGCTGTTTGCACGCACAGGTCCTGAATCCCAGTCCTGCACTGGGCTCCAATAGGTTTGTACAATTACAAAAATGTTTGTAACTTAAGCCTCCCTTAGATCATCATTTTAAAAAAAGGCGAAGACACCCTCCTTTCTGCCCCAGTCTCTAGATCACCTGGAATGACTTTAGATCACCTGAAATCACCTGGGATGGCTGCTTTGGGAAGAGCAGAAGGTTCCAAGTTGCCTCCCTGGCTTCTCCAAGACAGGGCTGAGAGAGATTCCTGCCTGCAAACTTGGAGGAGCCGCTGCCAGTCTGTGAAGACAATACTGAGCTAGATAGACCAATGTTGTGACTCAGTATATGGCAGCTTCCTATGAGGCAATGGCAAGACCATTATTTAAAAAGCCCTCCTTTGATCTCTCCAACCTGGACAACTATAGACCTGTCTCTAACCTTCCCTTCAGGAGAGGAGAGCTGGTCTTGTGGTAGTAAGCATGACTTGTCCCCTTAGCTAAGTAGGGTCTGCCCTGGTTGCATATGAAAGGGAGACTAGAAGTGTGAGCACTGTAAGATTTTCCCCTCAAGGGATGGAGCTGCTCTGGGAAGGGCAGAAGGTTTCAAGTTCCCTCTCTGGCTTCTCCAAGATAGGGCTGAGAGAGATTCCTGCCTGCAGCCTTGGAGAAGTCACTGGCAGTCTGTGGAAGACAATACTGAGCTAGATAGCCATATACTGACTCAGTATATGGTAGCTTCCTATGTTCCAGACAATAACATCTGGTAGACTGTGCATAAATAGCATCATAATAAAATAAATCCCATACCAAAATGCATTACTTTCCCTGAAAATGTTCAGAACCCTTCCACTGAAAAGCTTGGAGCATGAAACCTCATAGAGGTAGGGTTAGGGTTAGAGTTGCAGGGAGAGAGAAATGTGTTCAGGAGGAATGCTTGCCAATTACAAGCCCCTAGTCTAATAGATATACTTGAGGTGTGACCTCCAAAAATGCAATTGATGAGATTGATCTACGTATGTAATTGCTAAAGTGTCGTCTTTCAATATATTGCCATGTCATAGATATGTAGAACAAAGAACTCTGAATGTATAAATAGTTGCCTACAATTCTGTAACTTGGCACTCAATTTCAAAGTTTCAAAGTTTACTTCTGCAGAAAAGTAGGCACCTTTGGGACGAGAACCAAATCGAGTGCCAAGTTACAGAATTCAACTTGGTAGTAGATCAATCTCCATCTGCATCAAACAACAAGCAATTGACACAGCATTGACATGTCACAGTCTCCAGAGCTCTGTAATTCACAGTTTGTTCCGCCTCTTTTTGTTTAGTTCTTTTGGTCTTATCTTACTTATGTGTCAACAGGTTTGTTATTGGTGAGGCCTAGAGCCTCTCAGGGCCCCTTTAGTTATTGCCTTTTGTTATCTTCAAGGCTGAGACTATGCTTCCTCCTAGGAGTGAAGCTAGCAATTAGAGGCAGTACATCTACATTCTAAAAGACCAGGGACATCTCTGGTGTGAAAGGAAACAGAAAAGGGAGGGCTGGTTAGCCCATCTACATTTCTAAAAGCAACTATAAATTCAATATTCTGTTGCAAGATGGTTGTGCTTTGGTTCAGGCTTTTAGGCCTATATTTGTGCTCTATATGAGATGGTGGACACGAGGGATTGATTCCAGTGGAATATCAACGTCCTCAGGACTCATCTCTCTTTAGTCTTCTCTTCCAGGCTAAACATACTGTCTCAGCTCAGCAGCACTAGTAAAGTGTGCTGTTGAGTCGGTGTCAACTCCTGGTGATCACAGAGCCCTGTGGTTGTCTTTGGCACAGCAGGAAAATTACTTGACTAGCAAGGCTAAACATACCCAATATATTTTTCCCCTCCCAAAGAGCTATACTAATCTACTACCTGTGATAACACACCCATTTCCCCCTTGCTTTTTAAAAATCTTTGGGCCAGTTCCGATGATACTTTCAACACATGATTACTCCGACTGATTGTTTGAGTGCCGTCAAAGTCAAGTCAGTGGCAACTCTTAGCGACCACATAGATGGATTATCTCCAGGACAGATTCTCTGTCTTCAACTTGGCCTTTAAGGTCTCTCAGTGGTGCATTCATTGCTGTCTTAATCGAGTACATCCACCTTGCTGCTGTTTGTCCTGTTCTCTTTCCTTCAACTTTCCCCGGCATTATAGATTTCTCAAGAGAGCTGGGTCTTCGCATAACCTGATTCCTCTACCCATGTATAAATTGAGCATCCAAATGGAAAACCATACATTCTCCACTCTGGATTGAAATACTAGGTGTATGAAGGATTTTGAATGTGGGGTTAGTCATTATCATGTGATTAGATGATCGTCTGAATTGCAAAGTGGTGTATTTTCCTCTTAACCACAGAATTTGTATTGTAAATAATAATAATAATATTAATAAATCATCATCATCATCCAGTTATGTAGATGGGACATACTTTTGGCATGACTTTTTCTCCCTGCCTGAAGTGCTGTGAGAGAGTTCTTTAAACCTCTGCCACACTCTCCGACATAGGTGGAATAAGTTATGCTTACAGGACAAGCATGTTTACAAATTTTCACCCACTTTCTGGTATAAAATAGATGGGAAAACTCTGTGTTTGTGCGTGTGTGTTTCAAACATGAATTTTTTTTTTTCCTGCTGTGATGAGAAATAAAGGGGCAGTTGGTTGTACCAACCAAGCCTTAAGGGTAACTGCTGTCTTCACTCCGCCACCTTCTAGAGCCGTATAAAAATATGTTAAATAAAATAAAATAAAATAAATAAAATCTATCTAAACCTATTTGAGCCTCACTCGCTCGCTGACATAAACTAACTCCCAGACCAATGCCCAAAAGATAGAGAAATCTATCTAGTTTTTGCAGGTAGATTCCAGACCTTGCCTGGACTACTGGGGTGGGGAGGGGGGAAGAAATCCTAACCCCCCCTCCCCACAATGCATTACTTTCCCAGGAAATGTAAGGAACTCTCCCATTGAAAAGGATGGAGCATGCAACCTCATAGAGTAGATAGGAAATTCTAGAGTCACAGAGAGAGAGAGAGAGAGAGAGAGAGAGAGAGAGAGAGAGAGAGAGAGAGAGAGAGAGGGGTTAGTATTTGGAGGAATGCTGGCAAATTGCAAGCCCCTGATCCAGGCCTGCTCAACTTAGGCCCCCGTAGCTGTTTTTGGATTATGTTTCCCATAATCCCCATCCACAGTGGCCAGTAGCCAGGGATTTTGGGAGCTAGGGTTGCCAACATTGTGTGGAGGTGGAGCTTCTGCTGGCAGTGCATGTCGCTGCTTCCCGCCACCCATATGTGTGGGAAATGTGGTCCTGACTGGGACAAACATTTCCTCCCTCAAATGTGGGGCGTCCTGCATAGATCGGGCCAGTTGGCAAGCCTCTTGGGAGCTGTAGGCCCACCTCTGCAGGAGGCCGAAGTTGAGCAGCCCTGCCCTGATCGAATAGATAGAGCTGTGCAGGTGCACCCTGAGATCTCCCAACATGCTCATTTAATTGGTGGACTTCGAGCTATCAGGCAGGTAAGCATGTCTCCACAGAAGAGAAAGGCACCAAATCCCCAAATTCTGCCTTGGAGAAGCATTTCATCTCAACAGCTGATCACTGTGCATGACTCTACAGATTGATGGACTTTATCTATGGGTAGGTGCTGTGTTTGAAGTAGGAAATAAAACAAAGGAAGCCTTGGAACCAGAGAGGGGAGGGACAGGCCGTCATCTGGGAAAGGGAGGTACAGTAGAATTCCAAAGATGTGATTGGAAGAATATATTCTATCTTCATTGGTCTGTTCACATGCTCACACAGACACTCCACTCACAATGGTGCTTGGTCATCGTGGCAGGGAATAATGGCACTTGTAGTCCCACAACATCTGGGGACCCACCTCTGAGAACCCCTGCCATAAGTTAATTCCTCAAGAGCTGCTTTTTACCCGAGAACCCGCTGTTGTGCCAGGGGGCATGGTTCTTTGCTTGGGTCCGAGATAGAGAGAGGCTGAGCATGCCTTTTTTTGCAAGCTCTCCAGGTATTCCATAGACCATTGAGCCATTCCAGTCCTTTTTTTGGCACTGAAGGGATTAGTAAATTGAGCCAGTGTGGTGTAGTGGCTAGAGTGCTGGACTAGGACCGGGGAGACCCGAGTTCAAATCCCCATTCAGCCATGAGCCTTGCTGGGTGACTCTGGGCCAGTCACTTCTCTCTCAGCCTAACCTACTTCACAGGGTTGTTGTTGTGAGGAGAAACCTAAGTATGTAGTATACCGCTCTTGGCTCCTTGGAGGAAGAGCGGGATATAAAATGTAAAATGAAATAATAATAAATAATAATAAAAGTCTTCACAGGAGATAACACATTTTGTAGTATTTTGCATTTTCCCTCTCCCCTTTGACCGTAGATGTTGGTATAAATATAAGAAACTGCTGGATCAGAACAAAGGAGAGGAAAGCTGGTCTTGTGGTAGCAGGTATGACTTGTCCCCCTAGCTAAGCAGGGTTCACCCTGGTTGCATTTGAATGGGAGACCACATGTGAGCACTGTAAGATATTCCCATCCTGTTGTTTCCGCCCCTCGGATGCTGTGGTGGTGAGGAGAAAGGCAGTATGAGATCCAGAAAGCAGCATGCTTCCCAGTCCTCACCATCGCCACACACCCCTCCTGGCTATTTGTGCTTCCGAGGTGGACAGCTCGTCCACCTCGAGGTGGACTACAAACTCTTTGCGTTCCTAAAAGAGGAGTTCCATTTGCCACTGGCAAGTGCCTGGCAGTATATGTAACTGAAATATAGCATATCTGCCCAGTTTGGTCTGGACGCCCTGGAGGCCCCAGTGACTCCAGTTATACTAATGCATGCCATTAAGATGTCCTCTCTCCCAAAACTAAATAAATACCTTTATGCCTATGTGCATGGGGACTTAGAACCTGGATTAGATCTACTTAGGGATAAACGGAACCTGGAACTCACAGATAAAGTGTCACCAAAGCAATGGCAAGAGATTTTAGGTAGTGTCAAACGCAGCTCAATGGATCTTAAATTGCACCTAATCCAACAGAAGATTATGTTCAGGGTCTATTGGACCCCTCTACATCTTAAGCAACTGAAAATGTCCCCAAATAGCAACTGTTGGAGATGCAGTGATCCGCATGCCAATTTAACGCACATGTTCTGGGACTGTTCCATAGTGCAAGGCTTTTGCGGGGAGGTTATCACGCAAATTAAATTAGTGCTGGATTCATCCCTTGTAATGAAGGACCTCATGTAGTGTTGGGATTTATCCCATCTGACTGGAGATTAAAACCCAGTTCTAAACAATGGCTATGGCGGAGCCTGCTGGTAGCCAAGAGGTTAAAATTGAGGCAGTGGAAACCTCCCAATCCCCCTAGGTCTGAGGACTGGGTGCAAGACCAGCTTGAACTGGCAGTACATGAAAAATGGGCCTCTTAAAAGTAAATAAATTGGATAAATGGTCAGAAATCTGGGACAACTTCCTCGGACTATTCCTAGAATAGAAACCCCTCTGATTCATCCACACCTACCAGTGCAATGGTGAGTATCCCTTTGTCTCTTCCCCCCTTCTGTTTTCTTTCTCCCTCTTTCTCTTTCCTTCTCTCCTTTCTTCCCTCTCCCCCCACCCACAACCAGTGCGGGGGGGGGAGGGCTTGGCTCGGGTGGAGGGGGACTGGGAAAGGCTTTGTAAAACACAAAATGTCCAAAAACATTAATTTTTTAAGAAGTCGTGGTTACCCAGTTGCAAAGAACCTGGATGTAAGCAAGTACAAAAGTACCTTTAAAAGCTTATAGAGTCTTTTACAATGCCCTGGATGGCTGGGCGCAGCCTGTTGTTTCTTAGGTTAGTTAGTTACAGGTATACAATCCTAAAACAATATCAAGGATGTACTAAACACACAAAAGGAAATAGAAGTCTATTGCAAACTAACAAACTAAAATCCCCCTTTCCTTGAAAATTCACCCCTCACCTGATGAGATTCAAGCTTCCTGCAATCCTGTCTCTCAAAGATCTGCAGTTCTTTCCCCAGCCAAACTCCATGGCCACACGTCCAGCCCTCACCTCCTTCTGAACAAAGAAACCCTTCTCTTCCTGCCACCGGCTATCTAGGACCCACCCACCTGGTGCGCTGATTGGTTGAGCACCAGCCTGTCAGGGTTCACTTCTGGTCCACTCTTTAGGGGAAAGACGGGCTGTTACTGGCTAATCGTTAAAAATTCTCGGCCACCCGGGAAGTTGTGACCGATCTCACCACTGATGGCACCATTCTCAAAGAAAGTTGCCTTCTACCGAGTCAGACCATTGGTCCATCTAGCTCAGCACCTAATCCCTTCAGAGCTTGTTCTGCAGGCCTTGTTCTGGCACTTTTCCATCTCCAGGAGTATAAGAAGCTCTGACTAAGAACAGGGGAAGTCCTGTTCATTTGGTGATTTACACCCTTCCCTAAAGAAGGCAAGGAGAGAAACTTTGCATAGAAATCTCCTATTGGACAGGGCAATTTAGGATATGTCACCCAGGGTCCACATTGTAGAGACCCACACAGAAGTGTATTCACAGTCAACAAAAAGAAAGCAAAGACTGTGAAACAGTAATAATGATTTATTAATTTGAACCAATTATGCAGATTTATGCATAACAGGGATACAAAAACACATCTGCCAACCCTGGTTCCCAAGACGCTTCTAAAGTAACAAGGGAAAAAGCAAATTGAATCAAAAGAAATCTCACAAGTTTTTATACTTCACACAAATGAGGAAGATTCCCAGGCTTATCTGAAGTTCCATGTCAATCATTTATACAATGTATGAGTTTGTGCATGTTCATTAAGGCATCGCTTCCTTCTGAAGCTCTTTCCATAATGGAAGCATGGTTTCTATAATGTATAACTTCCTCATTCTGGCTGAAGATCTTGCCACAGTGTGGATTCTATGATGCCTAGGAAGAAATTCACTCCTGCCGATTGCCTGTCCAAATTCCAAATGTGATTTCTACCCAGTATGTGTTCTAAGGTGTAAACTAAGATTGTCATTCCTGCTAAAGCTCTTTCCGCACTCCAAGCATTTATGTGGTAGTTTCTCAACTGTGTGGGTCCTATGATGTTTATTAAGATCTCCACTCTGGCTGAAGCTCTTTCCACACTCCAAGCATTCATATGGTTTCTCCCCAGTGTGGGTTCTGTTGTGTATATAAAGAGCTTGCCTTGTGCTAAAGCTCTTTCCACACTCCAAGCATTCATATGGTTTCTCCCCAGTGTGGCTTCTATGGTGTAATGCAAGATGTCCACTCTGGCTGAAGCTCTTCCCACACTCCAAGCATTCATATGGTTTTTCCCCTGTGTGGGTTCTGTGATGGTTTTTAAGATCTCCACTCCAGCTGAAGCTCTTTCCACACTCCAAACATTTATATGGTTTCTCTCCAGTGTGGGTTCTATGATGTTTTTTAAGATCACCACTCTGGCTGAAGCTCTTTCCACACTCCAAGCATTCATATGGTTTATCCCCAGTGTGGCTTCTATGGTGTAATGTAAGAAGTCCACTCCTGCTGAAGCTCTTTCCACACTGCAAACATTTATGTGGTTTCTCCCCAGTGTGGGTTCTATGATGATTTTTAAGATCTCCCCTTGTGCTGAAGCTCTTTCCACACTCCAAGCATTCATATGGTTTCTCCCCAGTGTGGGTTCTATGATGTTGTTTAAGATGTCCACTCTGGCTGAAGCTCTTTCCACACTCCAAGCACTCATATGGTTTCTCCCCAGTGTGGCTTCTATGGTGTAATGTAAGATGTCTACTACTGCTGAAGCTTTTTCCACACTGCAAACATTTATGTGGTTTCTCCCCAGTGTGGATTCTATGGTGTAATATAAGATTTCCACTCTGGCTGAAGCTCTTCCCACACTCCAAGCATTCATATGGTTTCTCCCCAGTGTGGCTTCTATGGTGTACAGTAAGAGCCCCACTCATGCTGAAGCTCTTCCCGCACTGCAAGCATTCATATGGTTTCTCACCAGTGTGGGTTCTGTGGTGTACAGAAAGCTTTTCTTTTGTTTTGAAACACTTTCCACATACTAAGCATTCATATGCTTTCTCCCCAGTGTGGGTTCTATGATGTTTTTTAAGATTTCCACTCTGACTGAAGGTCTTTCCACACTCCAAACATTCATATGGTTTCTCCCCAGTGTGGGTTCGATCATGAAGAGAGAGATTTCTTTTTGTCTTGAAACACTTTCCACACACTAAGCACTTATATATTTTTCCCCCAGTTCTATGGTGCAGAGGAGGAGCTCCACTCGTGCTCAAGCCATTTCCACACTCCAGACTTTCACATAATTTCTTCTCTGCATGCATTTTCCATTGAGGTTCAAAGCTTGGCTCAGGACTCAAGCCTTTCCTACGAGGAGGGCACCTGATTTTCTCTCTGTCTTGATTCTTTACGTTTTGGATTTCATGCTGAGAAGCAGGTGATCCACTCCTGCTCTTCCCTTCTTCTCCGGGTTTTAGTCTCTTCTGGTTTCTCTTTTTCCATCTGTCATCTCCTAACAATCCTCTCTTGGGTTTCCCCCCATTTTTCATCATCCAATTGTCACGTACTGCAGGGAAGAGAGAAAAGTGGTCAGAGCCTAGAATAGGAAAGGATATCTTCTTAGAAGAAATGGTGGAAATGCAAATAAGAGGTTAGTAGCTTTTTCCTAGATTTGATGGCTATGTGACTGCACCCAGACTCAAATGAAGACATGAGACAGATAATCGTAATTAAAGGGTGATGAAGGAAGGTTCCACTGACACCTTTCATGGGCTTCATGTAGATGTTAAACAGCATGGGGGACTTAACCGAACCCTGTGGAACTCCACAGGCCAATGGCCACGGGGCCAGGCAACAGCACCACCTTCTGGACTCTCCCACCCAAGAAAGGATCGGAGTCACTCCAACACAGTACCTCCAATTCCCATTTTTGAGACAGTCCAGAAGGATACCATGGTTTATGGTATCAAGCGCCGCTGAGAGGTTCAGCAGAACCAATATGGATGCACTCCCCCTGTTTAATTCCCAGCGTAGGTCATCCACCAGAGCGACAAAGGTAGTTTCAGTCCCACATCCAGGGCAGAAGCCAGTTTGAAAAGGGTCCAGATAATCCGTATCATCTAAGACCCTCTGTAGCTGGTCTGTCACCACACGCTCTATCACCTTGCCCCCAAAAGGAAGGTTAGATACAGGTCTATAGTTGTCCAGGTTGGAGGGATCAAGGGAGGGCTTTTTAAATAATGGTCTTACCACCGCCTCCTTAAGGCATGATGGCATCCTGTCCTCCCTTAATAAAGCAGTAATGATCAACTCCAACCATCTGCCTGTACCCTCCCTGACAGCTTTTATTAGCCATGAAGGGCAAGGGTCAAGATGTCGCCCGCACACTGCACAGGATCTTGTCCACATCCTCAGGCTGCACCAACTGCAAAGAATCCAACACAACAGGACCAGATGGTACCAGATGCACATCTGCTGGAACTGCCAAAACTCTGGAGTCCAGGTCAGCACAGATGCGGGCAACTTTATCTGCAAGGTGACAAGGAAGCAGATCACAATGGGCTCTAGATTACTCCTCCCCATTACCTGTGGGGATGTGTGGAGCAATGTCTTTGCTACATGAAACAGCTCCGCTGGTCTGCACTGAGCAGATGCAATGGAGGCGGAGAAAAAACATCTCTCCCCCCCCCCCCGCAGAAGTAGTCCCAAAAATGGGCTCTAGCCCGTGTTCGGTCGGATTCATCACGACTCTTCCTCCAGTGTTGTTCCAGCCGTCGCCTGAGTTGTTTCATCGCCCTAAGCTCGGGGGAAAACCAAGGAGCCGAATGGGCTCCATTTAATGGCTCCATCGACAGGGTCACCAGCTCTGGACACTGCAAACTCCCCAAGGGCCGTCTGGAATCCAAATGGATCCATAAGCCTCTGGGGGCGGACCATTCTAATTGGTCCACCATCCCTGCAGATGGCAGATGGAGCAGTCAAACTAAAGCCCACCAGATGATGATCTGTCCATGACAAGGGAGTTATCTCAAACTCTCCCACCTCCAGATCATTTGTTCCCCGGTCAGCAAAAACCAGATCCAGAGTGTGTCCTGCCATGTGGGTAGGGCCCAATACCAACTGAGACCCATGGTTGCCACAGAGGCCATGAAATCCTGAGCTGCACCTACCAGGAGGGCCTCAGCATTGAAATCCCCCCAAACAATAAGTTTAGGGAAACCCATGGCCACCTCAGAGACCACCCCCGCCAGCTCAGATAGGGAGACTGAAGTGCAGCGGGGTGGTTGGTACACCAAGAGTCCCCAGCCTATCTCGGAGGCCCACCCTCAAGGACAAACACTTGAAATACTGAGATTGCCTGACCGGGCACCAGAAATGGGGAGGATCTCTCGATAGATGACTGCAACGTCCTCTCCCCAACCCTTCAGGCAGGGCTGCTGCATGCTCAGGAAACCTGGAGGACAGAGCTGAGAGAGACCAATCCCGCCAAGCTCATCCAACCAGGTCTCCATCACACATACCAGGTCAGCATGCTCATCCACAATCAGATCGTGGATGAGAGATGTTTTAGCATTAACCAACCTGGCATTCAGCAGGAGCACCCTAATCCTTGAGGGAGTGTTCTCAGAGCTCCCAGGGGTCTAAGGGCTGGGAGAAGAGCTGGAAAAAGGAACAGGCTTCAGTTGCCTAGACCGTTTCCCCCTGTAACAGCCAGCCCCCACACCAACCCCACTTCCCTGCTCTCCCAGACACAAACCTCAGACACATACCTCAGTGCAACCAACACAGCTCCACTATTTAATAAAACCTGATCCAGGACTCAAGCAGACTTATGCTGACTTCTTGATGGAAGAGATGTCAAAAAGATCTTCGGGCCCCAGGCAGTTCACCCCAAGGCTGAGAGCTTTAAAGTAGTAGCAGCAGCCCCACAGTTGGTACACACCTGGAGAAGGTGGGGCAGAGGCAAAAAGCGCAGTCAGTGCCCTGCCCAAGAAGTTCTCTATTCCCTTTTTGCACCCTGGACACTTAAGAGTGCCTCATGATCAGCTGAGCCCTGCCTGCATCCTGGGCCTGCAGCATCCCAGCACAGCCTTCTGAGTTCCACCCGAAAGGTCCATCAGCAAGGCCACGGTGGCCAATGCACTATACCAGAAATGCACGCAGTGCATCAGACTGCAGTATGCCACCGTTCAAGAGCTCCGCCCCTCAAGCCCATCCAGGATGCCGTGGTGGCTGCAGGACTTCATCAGAAGCGCATATGGCATTTTGCGACTGCCATGGTCCCGAGTCTGCCCTCAAGGCCCATCCGCAACACTAAGGTGGCCACATCACTCCCTCAGAATTGTGTGTGGCACATAGCCCTGTAAGACTGTAGCACGTATTGGCTCTTAGCTCAGCCCTGAAGGCTCATCCGTGATGTGGATGTGACCACATCACTGCATCAGAAATGCATATAGCATTTCGAGACTGCAGTACCCATGGTTCTTGGTTTCGCCCTCAAGGTCCATGCATGACTGAAATCCACTGTGATGTCACAGTGGCTGTATGCATTGACAGTGGTAGCTTCTTCTCTGTCCCACCTGCCACCCGCTCCCCTGCTGCTGCTTTCTGGCTGGCCGGCCGGCCGGCTTCTTGGTCCACCCGCCCCTCCACCTGCTTTCTGGCCAGCTGGGCACAGACTTCTTCTCTCTCCTGCCTGCCACTGCTGCTTTCTTGTTGGCCACCGCCGCCATTTTCTTCCCCCACCCCACCACTCGTGGCTATCTGGCAGCTCTCCGAACTCACGAGAGCTGCCACACATGGGATTAGCCATGGGTATGTCTTAGAGAGTTATATATAAAGAAAGATGCTCAACAGTAGCATCACAACCCCTCATTGAAGTTATATCACTTATCTAAAACGTGCACCCCGCTGAGCTCATTTACTATCTCAGGAGAGCGACCCAGCCAAAAGAGACATCTGCGCACCTGGGCCCCACTAGTCTTCTCTGTATCGTTCCAATTTTAGCAGCTGTACTGCTGAACAAGCACCTGTGCAAGTGGCACAAATGCCAACGCTGAAAATAGGACTTTCCTTGTGGGATGCCAGACAAGTTCTGCCACCTTTAAGCAGTCTGGCATTAGTGGGTGCCTGCTATCAGGCTGAGAGGGCTCTCCTCCATCCAGTTTACACTACATCCCAAATCCCCTCTGGTGCCCAGCCATACAGGTTAACAAAAAACCTTTCACTTCCAGCCAGGTTTAGGAATAACCCCAGTTGTACTAAATCCAGCTGGACACCTAAAAAGGCACAACCCAGTGCATTCTACTGAACTGCCTATTGCTCAATGACAAAGATACATGGATTTTCCCAACCCTCCAATGTGCATGGCCCAACAGCCACTATGGCTCCTGTACAGATCTAAATTTTCCCCCTGAGGGTGTTACCCCAAATGCCTATACATGTGTATGTATGAGACAGGGGTTGCGCATAACCATAAAGGTAACCATAAATTAATGTAGCAGCATCAACATAGCGGATAAGCCAGGGATAAAATCCACTGGGGGGGGGAAGCCAAGGGCAAAAGAAACAGCAGGTGACGTGTGTGTGTGTGTGTGTGTGTGTGTGTGTGTGTGTGTGTGTGTGTGTGTAGGAGGGAACAAGAAGGGCGAGTGTCCCAAGCCGGCTGCCTCTGCACCAAGTACTACTAGTAGCCTCTTACCAGCTTCTTCTTGCGGGGTCCATGCCAAGCACAGCCACCACTTCCCTCTCCTCAGCCCTCCTGTCCCTCCCTGGATGGGGCTGGACAGAGGACGGGCACAGTACTATCTAGCTCCTGCCAAGAGCCAGCGGCTCGTGCTGTGAGCCACCGTGTTCGTACGGGATAGAGGCGTGCTGTCCATCTCAGAATCACAAACAGGCAGGAGAGGTGTGTGGCGATGGTGAGGACTGGGAAGCATGCTGGTTTCTGGATTTCATAGTGCCTTTCTCCTCACCACCACAGCGTCCGAGGGGGGAAATTGGCTCTCCCGCTCTGACTGCAGCAAGATCCTATTGGAAGTGGCGATAGGCATGCATGTGCCCTGACGCCATTATCAAGGTGCACGTTTTCCCGTCACCAGTTTCAATGCCAGAGCAGGAGAATTGGTTCTTCTCTTGCTTCCACTAGAGAACCATTTTTCCCACTCTGGCTGCAGCAAGACCCAATGTGGCAGCAGCGGCAGGAAGGCGGCAGTGGAGGCAGGAAAAGGAGGCATGAGCAGCAGTGTGGGGAGAGACTGCAGGGCTGCTAGAAACAGCTGCACAGAGGGCTAGAGTTCTGTGTGTGGGCACACAGCCGAGCACCTTAGAGGGAACACAGGTGCCGAAGGAGAGGGACGCACTAACTCCAGCACCAGGAGGAGGAGCGGACTGGTCCGTTCAGCAGGTTCTGCTCCAGCCAGAAGTCCAGTGAAGAAGCAGCAGCAGTGGAGGAGCTGCTCACTGGAGAACACCACTCTGTGACTGGTCGAGCATAATTTTTCACTCATCTCAGAGTAGTACCTGAGTGGATTTCAGCGGCCCTGCTTATATATACCATAGAATCAGCTGGGTTTTGAATGAGAAAAACCACAAGAACTGAGAAGAGTTTGTTTTCCCGCTGAGCGTTGGCCATTAGCTAATGGTCAACTGATAGTGAGATCATGTAAACCAAATATACAAGCTATGTAAGCCAGCAATTCATACTTTTTGCATACAAAGAAATATTGTAAAGTAAAGTGTGCTGTCAAGTCGATTTCAACCTCTGGCGCCCAGAGAATTCTGTGGTTTTCTTTGGTAGAATACAGGAGGGTTTTACCATTGCCTCCTCCCATGCAGTATGAGATGATGCCTTTCAGCATCTTCTCCCTTTATTGCTGGGAGCCACAGTCTGGGAAACATACCAGCTGGGATTTGAACTGGCAACCTTCCGCTTATTAGTCAAGCATTTCCCCTCTGCGCCACTTCAGGTGGTCCCCCTAAAAAAATATTGACCAGTACCTAATCATTCTATAGTAACAACTTTCTAATTAAGATGGGTGGTATCTTAGAATTAGAAGTCACCCAAATCGTTCCCTTGGGAGGTCAAGACCTTTAGGGATGTTCATGAGCCAGTTCGGCACCTCCTCTGGGAAGCACTGATCCGGTGCCGGCGTTCAAGCCGGCTCAACTGTGTGGGGAGCGGGTCCCTTAAAGAGCCGGTAAGGAGCTCCTTGCCTGCTCTTCCTGGCTCTACTGCTTTTCTGGGCATGGTGCCTGCCTCCCAACCAGCTGCACAGGGCTATGGTGCTGTTCCCTGCAGGCTCCGCCATGCATTGGCACGAACATGTCCAGCACGCAGGCACACTGGACATGTGTGTACTGACGCCGTGGGTAGGCTGCAGGGAACAAAAATGCAGCCACGTGTGGCTGGTTTGGGAGCAGGCGCCGTGCCCGGGCCACTGGGGGTGCGCTGTTGCTGTTGAACAAGTTGCTGTGGAAATACGACTCGGAAACAGAACAGATTAAAGATTGCATGATTAAGTGGATGCAAAACTTAAATAGAACAATTGATATTCAACAATGGGAGCATCAATGGAGGGTGAATATTAAATTTACAGCAAATAGCACCCTAAGAGAAATATGGTATGAAATGTATTTTAGTTGGTATATTACTCCTGTGACCATCAGAAAGATGGACAGCAATTACCCAGGAGATTGTTGGAAACGCAAGAATCATGCAGAGACATTTTATCACATGTGGTGGACTTGTGGGAAAGCACAACAATTCTGGAAAAAAATCCACACTAAGATGCAACAAATTCTAAATATAAATGTTCCCTATTCACCTGAGCTCTTTCAATTAAATATGACCAAACCCAGCACACCTGGGAAATACACGGAGTTATCTCTATATATGCTTACTGCCACCAGGATTCTTTATGCTACTAACTGGTGGTCACAGGTAACCACGACTTTGGATGAATGGCTACCAAAGCTATGGGAATATGCTTTGATGGCTAAGGTTACTGCTTACTTATGGAACAATTCAGATGAAACATGTGCTTTAACTTGGGGACCTTATATAAATTTTAATATAGCACAGGATCAACATCCACACCCCAGATTTGGTTTTCTTTAATACTGAGGGCTGATTAGTGTATTACTTAGTGTATCTTAAATCTTTCTACAATCTCTGCTGCAAGGGTGAATGTAGGTAAGGGTGGAAGAGGAATCTTGGATTGTCATATGTAATATGCCATATATAACTGTTGGAAGTTGGAAGTTCAAGAGATGATAATGCAATCATGTTAGTTCTATTTTCTAAATAAAAATCTTTTTTAAAAAAGAGAAAAAAGGACAGCACACTGCTATCCTGTAGGGGCAAGGCAGACGCTTCCTGCTGCATGGCCAGGAGGGACCAACAGTGGCCACATTGGGAGGGTAGGTTCCCGAGTGCCGACCAGATCTAAATCCCATTCCAAAATGCATCACCTTCCCAGAAAATGCCCAGAACTCTTCCACTGAGAAGCTTGGAGCATGAAACCTCATAGAGGTAGGATGGGTTGGAGTTGCACAGAGAGAGAAAAGAGGTTGGGAGGCATGCTTGCCAACTGCAAGCGCCTGGTCTCATAGATATATATTTGGGGTGTGATCTCCAACAATGCCCATTTAATTGTTGGGCTTCAAGCTAGCAGGCAGGTAAGTAGGTTTCCATAGAAGACAAAGGAGCCAAAGTGTTCAGTTCTGCCTTGGAAAAGCATTGCTTCTCAACAGCTGATCACTGTGCATGACTCTATCATTTTATGGACTTCTATCTATGGGAAGGTGCTGTGTTTGGAGCAGGAAATACAACAGAGGAAGCCCGGGAAGGAATCATAGAGAGAAAGGGGAGGGATAGGGAGGGGAGGTATTGTAGGATATCTCATGGGAGGAATACACTCTACCCATGTGGGACTGTGCATTTGAATCTGTTTTCCAAGTGGGTATAAAAAACCACAGACATAATAAACACACGTTTAAAAGAATCCTCTGAACTGACCCTTTTGTCTCCTTGCAGAGAGGAGGAGAAAGGAAAGAAGGATTATTTAAATCTTATTTGCAAGGAGAAACTTTCCCCTTTCCATAGCTCAAGACTCGCTGGTTGCTGAGAGCAATAGGACAACCTGGGCTTGGAGGGAAGAGCTCTTGCAACCGCCGCCACCCCTTGAAGCTCCTCACAGCAACGCCGAGACACTTTTCACTGCAGGAGCAGCTGCAGGGAGACTGACCACCCCCCCACCCCCCCTCCCTCCCCCCGTGCTGCTGCTTTCCTCTTACCTTCCTCTTGATCCAAAGCGCTCCGCAATCAGAAACGAGCCTCCCAGGCTAGGCGCAGGGTCCGTGCGCGTGTAAAAGGACGTGCAACGTTTCCCGCAGCGCTGCCGACCTCTTGCACCGCCCTCCAGATCTAAGAGAGGGCAACTCGCTCCCCCTTCGTAGCCGGCTTCTGCAGTTCAAGCCGCTCCTGCGGGCTCTTTCCCCAACTCTTCTGGACTCCGCCCCTTCGCTTCCACTTACTCTCCACCCCACCACCCTCTTGCTGCTTCCAATGCAGCGCCTTGTTGACACATGCAATGCACGGGATCGGGCCCTCACGCCTCCCCCTTTCTCCTGCCCCCCCCCCCCCCCCCGTAGCTACTCAGGCCTTGCTGCTGCTTCCTGGGTTCCAAGCAGCCTGTCTCCAGCACATTCCTCTGATTGGCTCATTCCCTCTGGGGGGTTCTCTCTCATTGGCTAAGCCATAAATGACAGTGCTGTGGGGGGTGAGGGACAGAAAGGGGAGAGGAGGGGAGGCATGGCATCTATGGGGAAGGCGGGCAAAATGAACATTTTGGACATTGCAGCAAAATGAAGATTTCCTGGCCGCAACACAAACAAGCCGCTGGGCACTGGATCCTCTCCTCTGCTTCTGAGGACAGGAAGAGAAGCTGCGGGCGGGGGCAGTCCAACCACATCTGTGGACCCTCCTCTGAGGACTCCTGCCATAAGACCTTCTTTTTTCCTGAGAGCCTGATTCCAACAGCCTCCTTGTGTGAGCAAAAGTTCCACTGTTGGGAGAGTTGATACACTCCCCCCTCCCCCAGTTCTTGCCAATTGTTCATACACATAGAAGTCTGTTCTGTTCCCCCTTAGTTGTCTCTTAGTTTCAAAATTAGAAAAGAATCTTTAACCCTTCCTCATTGGCAACGTTTTCCAGCTCCTCGGTCTCTTGAATGATTTTATTCTGCACATTTTCTTTGCTCTATGATATATTTTTCCCCATTCCATCAAAACAGGGAAGTTGTCTACAGAGAAGGATTCTGTCCTTACAGACCAAAATGATCTAGAAAAACTCGTGTTTCTTGAAAAATCTTCAAATGGTTTATTTATTTTTATTTATATCCCACTCTTCCTGCAAGGAGCCCAGAGTTCTGTACATGGTTCTGTTTATCCTCACAACAACCCTATGAGGTAGGTTAGGATGAGAGATAAAGTGACTGGCCCAGAGTCCCCCAGTGAGTTTCATGGCTGAATGGGGATTTGAACTTGGGTCTTCCCAGTCGCAGTCCAGCACTCCAACCACTACACCACACTGACTTGTTGAATTCTGGGTGCAGCAAATGTGAACGTGCATCCAATCAGACTGACTCCAGCAAGGTAAACAGAAGGAGCTGCCTTGGAGTAAGCCACGGTCTATCCTGCTCAGCACTGCCTTCCCCAGGGCTGCACAACTTAAGCCCTCCAGATGTTTATTTTTCTAGAATTCTCAGCATTCCCAACCACAGCAGTCAACAGTCAGGGATGATGGGAGTTGTAGGCCAGCATCTATAGGGGGCTAAAGTCATGGAGTGCTGTTCGACCCTGACTGGCAGCAGCTTTGCAAGGTTTCAGGCAGAAGAGTTTATCAATCTCATTTGGAAATGCTGCCAGGGACCGAACCTGGGACCTTCAGCATGCTAAGAAGGTGCTCTAGCAATGAGCACCATCTTATTAATTTGTTATTTCTTTGTGTAAACCGCCCTGATCCAATTGGGGAAGAACGGTATAAAAACTGAATCATGAATGAATGAGTGATGGATGCTCCAGATGTACATAAGAATCTGCCAAACTCAGTCAGACCATTTGTCCGGACAGATCAGTATTGTTTACACTGACTGACAACAGCTCTCGGACAGGGTCTTTCCCAACCCTGGAGGTGCCTGAACATGCCAGGGATTCAACCTGGAGCCTTCTGCATTCATGGCAGGTGCTCTACCACTGACAGATGGCCCCATCCTCAAAGAAAGCTGCCTTCTACTGAGTCAGACCATTGGACCATCTAGCTCAGCGTCTAGCCCCTTCAGAGCTTGCTATGCCCCAGCCTTCTTCTGGCCCTTTTGCATCTCAAGGACTGTAAGAAGCTCTGATTGAGAGCAGGGAACCCATCCACCCCCACACACCCTATTCATTATGTTATTCACACCCTTCCCTAAAGAAGGCAGGGAAAGAAACTTTGCATAAAAATCTCCTCTTGGACAAGGTGATTTAGGATATGTCACCCAAAGTCCATATTGCAGAGAACCACACAGAAGTTTATTCACAGTCAATGAAAAGAAAGCATATACTGTGAAATATTAATATGCACATTTCTACATAACACAGACACAAAAACACACCTGTCAACACTGGTTCCCAACATGTTTCTAAAGTAACCAGGGTAAAAGAAAATCTAATCAAAAGCAGGTTATTTATTTATTTATTTATTTATTGAATTGATATACTGCTTAGTTTAGAAATCTCTAGGCGATGTATTTATTATTTATTAATCCAATTTGTAAACCTCCCCAAACTTTCATCTCTGGGTGAAAAGTTTAATGGTTAACAAACTAAAACATAATATAAAACATAATACATACATAATAGATAAAAACACATTAAATTTAAAATCTGAAATTATTTCACACAAATGATGAAGCTTCTCAGGCTTGTCTGCAGTTTCATGTGTATGATTTATACTCTGAATGACTTTGCACATGTACAATAAGGCATAGCTTCCTCCTGAAGCACTTTCCACACTCCAAGCATGAATATGGTTTGTCTGCAGTGTGGGTTCTATGGCATTTATTAAGCTCTCCCTTGTTTATTAATTAAGATCTTTCCACACTCCAAATACTGATGTGGTTTCTACCCAGTATGGAGTCTGTGATGCCTACTAAGAGATACCTAGGAAGGCAATGGTCATGTTGCTTTGATTCTTTCTCCAACTGAAAATTGGGCTCTAGGTTTGGCAGTTCACTAGGGGTTGGTTTTTCATTTTCACTTGTATGCTACATTGCATATTTTAATTGTTTCTGTGGCAAGATCTACAATCTTATATCCTTTACACCCTATGGAATAGCCAACAAGTATTCCTTCCTCAGATCTACAGGAGTTTGGTCCTTTTGGCTTTTGGTATATAGATGTATGCTTTAGATCCAAACACCCTTATATGACTCAAAGTGAGCTTGTTGCCATGCCATAACTCATGTGGTATTGTTCCTGTGGCCTTTGTTGGCAATCCGTTTTGCAGGCAAGTAGCAGCCATCATTGCCTCTCCCCACAATGTTGTAGCCAAACCAGAATCTACAAGCATTCATCTCATCATTTCCATAAGGGGAAATTTCCACCACTCCATTTCACTCCAGAGTATAAGGAACAGTCTTTTGGTGTTCAGTGCCCTCCTCCTTTAGGAATCTTTGGAGGATGGAAAGGATGGAGGAGCTTTGCTGGGGCATAACTCTAATAGGGCAAGGGGAGACAGTTGTCTGGGGGCCCACTGCCTTGAGGGGGCCCCCAGAGGCAAGTCACATGACTGACTCCCCCAACCGCACACCTGCCCGGACTTCCTTCAGTTGTATTCCTCATCCGAAATTGATGTGGGTGTTAAGACCTGGAGCTACCAGAACAGCAATTCTTTCTCTAGTACCATTAAATGACTTGCATCATCCACAATTTACAAAACCTTTTAAAAAATGATTTAGGATGATGTTCTATTGTGGCACACAGGTATTTTTGTTACCACTATTCAGCCTCATTTAAGATTTCTTTACTTCACGAGCTGAGCTTCAGTGAGGGGGGTGGGCCATTTTAAAATCTTGTCTCTCGGCCCACTCCAACCTTGCTACGCTCCTGGAGGTTTGGCTTGAGAAAGAGAGAGAGAGAGAGACAGAGAGAAGGAGGGAAACAATGAAGGAGGCTTGGCCTGAGAAAAAGAGACAGAGAGCGCGAGATAGAGAGGAAGGGGGGACGATGGGGCAGGAGGCTTGGCTTGAGAGGGGGGGCTGCAGACTTTATGAGAGGAGCCACCCCATCCCGCCAAACCTCTGTGCTTTTAATTTTGCATCCCTGCCACCACGCGGCTGAGGGACAGACGCTGTGGGGGTCTGATGGTGGCAGCGGCTCCCATTCCCAGAGCAATGCAGGGCTTGCGATTCAGCTCCGTGCCCCCCCATGAGGCGTGCCTACAGTGGAAAGATTATTGCATTCTCCCCTACAACATCAGATTTTGCAACTTCCTCCTCCCCTCCTGATAAACTTTCGTAGTTTGCTCATGCTCAGTCTCCCTGTTTGTAGCCACCCAGTTGCCCATACCTTTATGACCATGCTCAGATGCACAGGCAAGGGTTCACTGAGGAGTAGGAAAGACTGTCGCTACATAGGCCCTGAGTCCAGTGGCGTATCCACTGTGCCTGAGGCTGTGCCTGCGCGAGTGGGGTGGGTGGGTGCCGCCCAGATTCAGAGACCCACGGCAGCAGTGGTGAACAGTGGGCCCACCCAGCGGAACGGCGCCCCCTCTGCTGGCTGATTGAATTGTGGGGGGGCGGCATTTTTTTAATATGAATTTTTTTAAAAAAAATAGTGGTGGGGGGGGCAGGCAATTGCGCCCCCTTCAACTGGTGCCCAGGGCACTTGCCCTGGCTGTCCTCCCTGGATACACCACTGCATGCATCTCATCATTTCCATAAAGGAAGGGTTCTTCCTTTCCACCACTCCATTTTGCTCCAGAGTATAAGGAACAGTCTTTTGGTGTTCAGTGCCCTCCTCCTTTAGGAGTCTTATGACATCATTCCCAGTGTACTCGCCACCATTGTCAGTGCAGAGGATCTGTGGCTTTCTCCCAAACTTGTTGCTCACTCTTGCAAACATATTCTGTTTTCTAGTACTTGTCCCTTTTCACTTAACAGGTATGTATATGTGACTCTAGAATAGTCATCAATGAAAATAAGAACATATGTATCCCCTCCTGATATATTAACTAGCATAGGTCCACAAACATCACTATGAATCAGAGGATGCTGTGTTTCTTTTTCTTTGCATGGAAGAAAGGCAGGCTGTGTTGCCTTTGCTCTTATAAAGCATGCACACTTTGATTCAGTGCTGCTGTTGGGCTGGTTTTGTCCATTTTGGGGTCGTTCCAGCCGTTTCTCTGCTGGCGGCAGCCATTTTGGAGGGCACCACACATTCAACCTGGCCATTTGTGTGGCCTGGATCATGACCTGGCCACTCAAATGGCCAGGGTGCATGTGCTACCACCATGTCAAAAAGGGCCAGAACTGTTCCCAAATGGCCTGGTTGATTGGCACACCTGAAATACTCTGGTGGTCTACTTGAACCATCCATTTTGTCCTGCTGCAGTGGCAGTTTTCACCAGTTGGTCACTAGATGACAGCACAGGCTTTCATCAGTGAGGTATCAGACAATAGCTAATGGCTGCACCTTCACTTAATGATAGTTTGTCAGGCTGTGGTCTTCACATCTGCAAAGTCCCCAAATGAATCAGTTTGTCATGTCAGAGCCTTTATCTCCACACCTTCACCAAATCTATTGGCTTGTCAGGTTGCAGTCTCTTCAACCACACCTTCACCAAATAGTTTGTGGAGGTTCCCCAGACCAATAGTATGCCGGACAACTACACTATCATGGGTAGGTCTGACCCCACGCATACTGCTATGGTTGCACTAGCACCAAATAAGCGTGCCTGATTGGACGGTCACTCACCACTCTGTCCTCGCTGCACGCTCAGCCATGGTGAGACCTGTCCGCCTGTGCTGTCAGGTTGCTGTCAACACTGCACCAGAGTGGGCAGCCACAGAGCCTGCTGCAGTGGGGGAAGGATCCTTAATGGAGTCATTCATTCACTGGATAAGGACATAAGAACAGCCCTATGGGATCAGGCCCAAGGCCCATCTAGTCCAGCATCCTGTTTCACACAGTGGCCCACCAGAATGTGTGAGGAGAGAGAGAGATTGGACTCTTTGAGATGCAATGGTCCAGGCAGCTCAGGAGTGAAGAAAACGGGTGAGGGGAGAGGGAGAAAATGTCCAAGTTATCATGTGGCAGAGTCAGTGAATTGGCCAGATTGGCTGAGGAATCCTGGGCTTACCCAGGGTGCTGCAAGTTGTAATAAATGACGATGATGATTGATGATAAAATTTATTGTTCTCTGGGCAGGGCACAATAGAGGATTTAAACATACAATAAAAACACCTAACACATTAAATCCGAAGTTGTAGAGATGGGCAGTGCTTCTTGAGAGGAGACAGTGCCCTGGGGAAAATCAGGACAGGGTGCCCCAATCCGCTCTCCTGACTTCTCACTCCCAGGTCCAGAACAGTTGCGCCCTTGGTTCATTTTGAGGCTTTGTTGGGTCAGGCAGCTCTCAGTCCATTAGCACAGTCAATGCGATCAGGACATGTCAGCTCAGACCCCCAAATTCGGGTTCCAGCCCAGGTGTTCCTCGGCCTCTGTGACTCCAACTTGTCTCGGGTCTCAGCTCCTTAGCTCTCACACTGAGGCTATTCCAACGAGCAGCAAAACTTGGGCTAGGAGAGTCTCGCTTGATTTTTGCTGCTCGTGTACACTACCGGGCTAGCCCGCCTAGGTAGCCCGCTGCTTAAACCAGGTTTGCGGAGCGAGTGCTCCACAAACCCCATTTTTAAAATCGTGAGTAGCCACAGTGCGGCTACTCATGAGTAGCTCCCTGACCAGGAGGCTGAAAAGCAGCCTCCTGGCTCGGGGGTTTCTCCAGCATGCCCTGTGCGCTCGCGGAGGGCATGCTCGAGCTTCCGGGGGCATGCGGCCCCCAAACTCTCCAGCCCTGGCCGGCTGCATGACAGAGCCGGTAGTTTTGTGGGCGGCTGCGGCAGCTGCCCAGAGCAGACTGTCTGCTTGTCTGCGGGGAGAGCGGGCTAAGCCCACTCTCCCCGCAAACCCCCTAGAGGCTCTTCACACTAATCGTGTGAAGAGCCTCACTGTGTTGTTGTTTCAGGATGTCTCTAGGGCTGTTGTCAATTCGAGTCTGCTGGCCTTCATGGATCAACCATAAGTGTCTAAGCAGCGTGGTCAATCTTCTGGCCTCTTGGCCTGCTTTAGCCATTCTCCATTGATGTAGGGGAAGGAAGCGGGGTGAAAGGAGGATTAGGGCAGGAATCTGAGGGGAGCTAAGCATAACTGTTCTTACATATAACTTTTGCATATAACTTTTTTCTCACATATAACTTTTTACATAGACATATATAACTACAGTATATGTAACTTTTCTTACATATAATCAAAGCTTGCCATGGCCTTTCAAATGGCAACAATAATACAAGAAGTCTCAATTCCACTTTAATCTACAGGCCTGAATTGCAACAGTTGTTTCTCTTACAATTACATTTGGCCCCTCCCTGTTTAATCTGAATGTGCAGGAAAGAACGACCACAACCTGCCCATCAACAAGGTCACTATAAACCTGTCAACAAGTCTAATGATCCAAAAGGAGCAGCAGTTTGTCGCTTTTCCTCTGGTGCTTTATGTGAGCCAACGTTTTGCTAGAGGCCCAGTATACACAAAAGTATACTGGTTAATATACAGAGGTATATTTAAAAGGCATGAAATCCCGATGCACAGGAAAATTAGAGGCTTCCAGATACAGTGTGGTAGCCAAGAAGATTCCACTGCATTGGGGGGAACTGGGCTGAAGTTCAGAACAACTCCACCCAAGGTAGTCCTGGGCCATGGAGGAAGGGGATTATGGGACTTGTAGTCCACAACCACCTGGGGATCTTTGCTATTAGTTAATTACTCAAGGCCTTCCCTTTTTCAGAGGGGCTGCTTTCCAATCAGCTTCCTTGTGTGAGCATAAGTTCCATCATTGTGAAAGTGGATAATTTCTTCCCCATTCTTGCCATATTATTCATACACATATAAATCTCCAATCTGCTCCCTTAGTTGTCTTTTAGTTTCAAAAGCAAAAAAGAAGCTTTAGCCTTTCCTCATGGGGAACGAACTCCAGCAACTAGACCTCTTGAATCGTTTTCTTCTGCACCCAGTCTCCTTGCTCTAGGACGTTTTTTCCACCTTCCGTCATGGGGGGTGGCAAGCAGCCCACCGCCACCGGGCCAATCTCTCCTGTTTCGCCACCACGTGCTCAGATGATGAGAGCCCAGCAGGGTTCCCTTGCTGCAGATGCTGCAGCTTGTGGGCCTGTCCAGGCCTGAGCACAGACAAGACATTCCCTCGTGCCTGCACAGTTTGAGTCTCAAGTGTCCAAGTCTGTGACATCATGGGCTTGAGACGCCTGAGATTCACACAGCGCAGGAGTGTCTTACCAGTTCTAAGGTCCAGACAAAGCCCACAGGCTGCCGCCACCACAGGGGAGGCCTGCATGGCTCTCCCCACCCCATTCTGTAGGAACTCAGATGTGGATATGCACTTGTATCCCGGTCATCCCACTGTATAGCTCATGGGATGCAGTAGGTCATTGACTCAACCTCTATGCCACCATTTTACCCCTGGCTCCTGTTGGTGGATCTTGGGGAACAAGTAAAAAACAAAGTAGGTCCGTCAAACCTGGCCATTCCTGGGGTAAGGGGCATGGCTATATCCATTCAACAGACAGAGGTTGGGGGAACACAAGATAGCTGAATGTGTGTAATGTAAGATGTTCACTACTGCTGAAGCGCTTCACACGCTCCAATCATTCATATGGTTTCTCCTCGGTGTGACTTCTATGGTGTAATGTAAGATTGCAACACCGGATGAACTTTTTTCCACACTCCAAGCATTCATATGGTTTCTCCCCAGTGTGACTTCTATGGTGTAATGTAAGATGTCCACTCTGGCTGAACCTCTTCCCACACTCAAAGCATTCATATGGTTTCTCCCCAGTGTGGCTTCTATGGTGTAATGTAAGATATTCGCTCCGGCTGAACTTCTTTCCACATTCCAAGCATTCATATGGTTTCTCCCCAGTGTGGGTTCTACGGTGTAATGTAAGATGTCCACTCTGTTTGAACCTCTTTCCACACTCCAAGCATTCATATGGTTTCTCCCCAGTGTGGCTTCTATGGTGTACAGTAAGTTCCCTACTACTGCTGAAGCTCTTCCCACACTCAAAGCATTCATGTGGTTTCTCCCCAGTGTGGGTTCTATGGTGTACAGTAAGTTGTCCACTACTGCTGAAGCACTTCCCACATTCCAAGCATTCATATGGTTTCTCCCCAGTGTGGCTCCTATAGTGTACAGTAAGTTGTTGACTACTGCTGAAGCTCTTTCCACACTCCAGACATTCGTGTGGTTTCTCCCCAGTGTGGCTTCTATAGTGTAATGTAAGATGTCCACTCTGGCTGAACTTCTTTCCACATTCCAAGCATTCATATGGTTTCTCCCCAGTGTGGGTTCTGTGGTGTAATGTAAGTTGTCTACTACTGCTGAAGCTCTTTCCACACTCCAGACATTTGTGTGGTTTCTCTCCAGTGTGGGTTCTATGGTGTACAGTAAGTTGTCCGCTACTGATGAAGCGCTTCCCACACTCCAAGCATTCATAAGGTTTCTCCCCAGTGTGGGTTCTATGGTGTATAGTAAGTTGTCCACTACTGATGAAGCGCTTCCCACACTCCAAGCATTCATATGGTTTCTCCCCAGTGTGGCTCCTATGGTGTAATGTAAGATGTCCACTCTGGCTGAAGCTCTTCCCACACTCCAAGCATTCATATGGTTTCTCCCCAGTGTGGGTTCTATGGTGTAATGTAAGTTGCCTACTACTGCTAAAGCTCTTTCCACACTCCAGACATTTGTGTGGTTTCTCCCCAGTGTGGCTTCTATGGTGTAATGTAAGATCTCCACTATGGCTGAATCTCTTCCCACACTCCAAGCATTCATATGGTTTCTCCCCAGTGTGGGTTCTATGATGTCGTTTAAGATGTCCACTCAAGCTGAACTTCTTTCCACACTCCAAGCATTCATATGGTTTCTCCCCAGTGTGGCTTCTTTGGTGTAATATAAGATATCCACGTTGCCTGAAGCTCTTTCCACACACAGTGCATTTATGTGTTTTCTCCCCAGTGCAGGTTCTATGGTGCTGAGTAAGAGCTCCACCTGTGCTGGAGCCATCTCCACACTTGAAGCTGTCACATAGTTTCTTCTCTGTGTGCATTTCCCACTGAGGTCCAAGGCTTGGCTCATGGCTCAAGCCTTTCTTACAAGGAGGGCACAGGCTTTTCTCTCTCTTGATTCATTACGTGTTGAGAAGCTGGTGATCCACTCCTGCTCTTCTCTTCTGCTCCAGGTTTTAGTCTCTTCTGGTTTCTCTTTTTCCGTCTGTCACCTCCTAACAATCCTCTGCTGGGTTTCCCCCCATTTTTCATCTTCCAATTGTCACGTGCTGCAGGGAAGAGAGAAAACAAGTCAGAGTCTAGAATAGGAAAGGATATCTTCTTAAAAGAAATGGTGGAAATGCAAAGAAGAGGTTGGAAGTCACAACCCCCCCCCCCAATATTTGATGGCTTTTCTGGAGTTAGAGGACTTTCAAACATTTATGGTAACAAATTGCAGCTGGAAAGGTCTTTGAAACAACCCAAAGGGGCCATATACGACCAATTTTGAAAGAACTGCAGTGGCTCCCAATACGTTTCCATGTAAAAGTACAAAGTGCTGGTTATGACCAATAAAGCCCTTAACAGCTCGGGTCCAGGAGAGGGCCTTCTTTGTCATGAACACCTATCACCTATTCAGATTGTCTGGAGGGGTCCGGTTACAGTTGCAGTTGGCTCGTTTAGTAGCAAATCGGGACCGGGCCTTCTCTGTGGTTTCCCTGGGGCTTTGAAACATGCTTCCCATTGAAAAAAGCATCCCCTTCTCTGTCTGTTTTCAGGAAGGCCCTCAAGACACACCTGTCTTCCCAGGCTTTTAACTTGAAAATGTCAAACTATTGTGTTTTGATCTGTGAGCTTATTTTATTTGTTTTGTGGATTTAACTGTTTGACATTGTTTTTATATTGGTTTTTTCTAATGTGTACATTGCCTAAAGATGTATATATCAGGTGGTACAGAAAGATGATAAACAAACCAATAAATAATGTTTAAAAGCCCTTGGAATCAAATTAAATAAAGAACTGAAAAGATATTGCAAACAGAACTGGCTTCAGACCCTCTTATTTTGTATTAGGTGAAGCATTTATCCAAGGAGAATATGGAATGAGTTGGCTAGAAGCTTCCACCCGACAGGAGGTGCCATGCAAAATGCTTGGTCGGGATCGGTTAATGTGAATGGCAGCAGTGTAGGGTGAATGGCAGTGTAGTGTAGGGGGCTTTAGGGCAGCCCAGGAAGAAGAGACAGCTGGCAGCACATGTGGCTGCCACACCAGAGGCAGGTTGAGTTAGGGGGCCTGGCCAGCACCAGGAAGATGGGATTTGAAGATCTAATATGGCAGCATCAATATGGAGCCTCCGATCCATCATGAGGCTCCAGTTACATGGGCAGCTTAATGTACAAAGTGTTTCTCTTTAAGGGATAAGTCCCAGTGCGCGCGCTTTTGTGTGTGTGTGATTTGCCAGGGCTAGCATTCGCTAGTGGTAGCAAACTCCAGTGTTGTTGTTTTTTTGGTCCCTGCCTGGACAGGGCAGAGTCAGCTAGGGCTGGCGAAGGACCCACGTTCCTTTGACCCACATCCTGTGTCTCAGTTGGAAACCTGCTCTCTACATAAGAGGTGAAGGCCCGAGAGCATAGCGAACAGGGATAGCAAACAGGACGTAGTAGTTTGCAGGAGTTTAGTGGGAAGTGTGTGGGGGAGCCTGGAACAAGCCCCTGTGATCACAAGGAGCCTGGTGGAGAAGAGAACGTAAGTACAAATCCCTCCCTCATATTCCTAATATTCTTGGGAAAGGCTGTTTGGACAATTAAATAGCTGACTATTACAGCTGAGACCTAGCCTTCTAATTGACTATCTCTAAATACTATAAACAGCCAACAAAAACAGTATGAAGATAGAAGGCCAACAGGGGAGGGGGCACTTCCCAATGTATTGCACAGAGTGCCACATGTACGACTATTGGCCCCATGGGCAGAAGTCATGGGTGTGTGCTCGGTGCAAGGAGCTCCTGGCTCTCAGGGAACAATTTAGTTCCCTTGAGACCAAGGTGGCGGATCTGGAGAAACGCAGAGAGACAGAGAGGCATGCAGATGAGTCCTTCAGGGACGTGGTAAAGGCATCCCACTCCAGGGCTGACAGCTGCTCTGCAGGCAACGAAAATGAAGGTCTCAAGCAAGGAGGACATCGGTCTGAGCAAGAGGGAAATGCTCCTTTAGAAGGGACCCTCCTCCAGAGAGTGGGGGCCTCCTTGTAGTGGGTGATTCGATCATTAGAGGTATAGAGAGATGGGTTTGTGACCCGTGTGTTGACCACACAGTGACTTGCCTGCCTGTTGCGAAGGAGACAGCTGTCGTGGTGCACATCGGCACCAATGATGTGGGGAAATATAGTTGGGAGGTCCTGGAAGCCAAATTTAGGCTGATAGGTAGCATTTTGAAGTTCAGGACCCAAAAGGTAGCATTCTCAGAAATGCTACCTGTTCCACATGCAGGTAAAGTGACACAGGCAGAGCTGAGGGGTTTCAATGCGTGGATGAGACGTTGGTGCCGGGAGGAGGGGTTTAGATTTGTTAGGCACTGGGACACATTTTGGGGCAAGCAAGGCCTGTACAAAAGGGACGGGCTGCACTTGAACCAAGATGGAACCAGACTGCTGGTGCTTCAAATCAAGAAGGTTGCAGGTCAGCTTTAAAATGACGCCTGGGGAACAGCCAATGGGAGCTGGGCAGTATCCCGTTTGGGGGAGGCTGCGGGGGAGGCAGGCGGTGGGGGGGGGCGGCCGCGGGGGAGGCAGGTGGCGGGGGGGCAGGAGGCGGGGGGCCCCGGCCGCGGGGGGGTCCCGGCCGCGGGGGAGGCAGGCGGCAGGGGGCCCTGGCCGTGGGGGAGGCAGGCGGCGGGGGGCCCCGGCCACTGGGGAGGCCACACTCGGTCTGGCGGCGGTCCTGGGTGCGGAGAAGGCATTTGGCCTGGAGTGGGCCCGGCTGCAGAGACAGCCAGAGACGGGGAGGAGAGGTAACTGCCAGCCATGAAGAGCACACAGATGCTCTGTGCGGGGTGGGCTGGTATATATATATTTCTCTAAGGTGTACCCATGGCTAATCACGTGTGTGGCAGCTCTCCTGAGGGTTTTCAAGCGGAAGCACCGTGGTGATTGGGTAGTGGAGATTCACTCCATCTATCAGATGGAAAACCATGTATTCTCTACCCTGGATTGATTGTCCACCCCTTAGCCACAGAGTCTGTAATATAAAGAATGATTATCTATCTATATCTTTAATTCTCCTAGATGTACCCGTTGCTAATCCCATGCGTGGCAGCTCTTGCGTGAGTTCACGAGTGAGCTGATGATTAGCGACAGGGACGGCCAACCACCAAGGGAGGAGAAGCCACCAGGAGGGGGGGATGCAGTGGCTTGGCCAACGGCCAGCCACTGGGGAAGGACTAGGGGCCAGCTAGTGTATGTGTATATATCTATATCGGTAGTTCTTGTAGATGGACCAGGGGGATGCGTGGGGATGTTGCAAACCCTGCCCCGCTGAAGCTGCGACCAATGGCGGGCCCAGAGGGGGAGACATGGCCAAGGGTGGGAGCAAGCAGCACATGCCAGGAGGCATTTGGCAGAGCTTGCCCCTGCAATTGGCGGGCCGACACATGAAGCCCCACCGGCCTGAGGAGGCCGGTGGCTGGTAGCGGGGAGAAATAATGGCCGCAGTGAGGAGGTGGAGGCGAAAGGCAGCAGGAGAGCCACTTTCAGATGGGGAGACAGGGGCAGAAGGTGGGGGTGAGGAAAGACTGGGGCAGAAGGTGGGGGGGGAGTGTACTGCCACACAGATGCTCTGTGTGGGGTCAGCTAGTTTATATATATTTCTTTAAGGCGTACCCATGGCTAATCACGTGCGTGGCAGCTCTTCTGAGAGTTCACGAGCGGAAGCACTGTGGTGATTGGGGAGTGGAGAGTCCATATATGCAGATACGGAAGAGGAGCCTGTGATGGTTAAGGTCAGTTGGAATGCAACTCTTACTGCCGGAAGATCTTCTTGATTGTAGAGGAGAGGAATCTATCTATCTATATAAAAGGATAGTGGGCAGGGGCCGTGAGGGAGGAAAGAGCCCCTTCAGGGGAAGGACGCTGCCACTGTGTGAATTAGATGAGGAAACAAGAAGAAAAAGATCTGTTCACTGGGGGTGGGGGGGAGAAGAAGGGAGGAGAAGAACGAGGGATGGGCCTGAGCCTGTCAGCAACCTGAGGGGAACAGGAAATACAACAGAGGAAGCCTGGGAAGGAACCATAGAGAGGTGGGAGGATCTGGCCCTTATCTGGGGAGGGGAGGTACTGTAGGATAGGATTCCAGAGATATCTCCGTTGCAAGAATAGACTCTGCCCACGTGGGTCTGTCCCTCTGAATATATTTTCCAAGTGGGTATAAAACACCACAGGCATAATAAACACACGTTTAAAAGAATCCTCTGAACTGGCCCGTTTGTCTCCTTGCAGAGAGGAGGCGAAAGGAAAGAAGGATTACTTAAAAGTCGTATTTGCAAGGAGAAACTTTCCCCTCTTCATAGCTCAACACTGGCTGCTTGCTGAGAGCAATGGGGAGAACCTGGGCTTGGAGGGAAGAGCTCTTGCAACTGCCCCTCCCCTCGTTGATGCTGCTGGCTGCGCTCCTCCTCACAGCAATGCCGGGACACCTTTCACAGCAGGGGCAGCTGCAGGGAGATGGACCACCCTTCCCTCCGCCCCCCCCCCCCGCATGCTGCTGCTTCCCTCTCACCTTCCGCTTTCTGCAAAGGGCTCCGCAAGCAGTAACGAGCCTTCCCGGCCTGGGCGCAGTGCCGGTGAGCGTGTCTAAGAGGACGTGCAGCGTCTCTTGCAGCGCTGCTGAGTTCTTGCACCGCCCTCCTGCTCCAAGGGGCGGGCAACTCTCGCTCTCCCTTCGCCCTGCAGCTAATGCTGCTCCCGCGGGCTCTTTCCCCTCCTCTTCTGGACTCTGAACTCCGCCCCTTCACTTCTTCCTCCTCACCACCCTCTTGCTGCTTGCAATGCAACACCTTCTTGACACAAGCAATGCACAGGATCGGGCCCTCACGCCTCCCCCTTTCTCCTGCCCCCCCGTAGCTACTCAGGCCTTGCTGCTTCCTGGGTTCCAAGCAGCCTGTCTCCAGCACGTTCCCTTTGTGGGCCTCTCTCGCTCTCATTTCTCGCATTGGCTAAGCCATAAATGAGTGTGCTGGGTCTGGGGGAGGGACAGAGAGGGTGAGGTGACTTCACCAGGCTTGCATCTTTTCCCAACCATGTGTCCTTTGACCCTTATCTTTCCCTATGTGCAAAGGCTTTTCTGACCAGAGGCTGTATTAATTCATGTTTTTCATAATACTATCCTTAAAGGTTTTACTTGTTTGTTGCAAGTCAGACTTACGTACAACAACCCTGTGAGGTAGGCTGCCTTCTAGTTTTCTAACTCCAGTGTGTTCTTGTTTTTAGATCTTGCTGGTGATGCAGTCACAACAAAAGCCCTGTACGGTGAGCTATAACCTGTGTAAAGGGGGTAGAGCCAATCCTGAGTTGCCTGGAATGTTGGCCTTGCTGGAATGTGGATGATATTAAAAATGAATTCCTGTATCCTTATAGCGACGAGACATGTGCCACTCTGTGGGGAGGGGGTAGGAAGCCATGCTCCGATGATACACAGCCTGATTCAGATGTTGATCCTACAGAGCTGTCTCAGACAAACCCCTCTGCAGAAGCAAAAACTATTGCTTACAGAGAAGTTGGTACCAAACTGTCAGGCAGCGCTGAAGAATCAGATGTTTGTAAACTGACTAACGTTTTGAAACACCCTGTTAATCTTTTTCACTAAGTTAATTTTGACACATCTACATGGCATTATATTAAGGGACTAAATTCAAACAAGTACCTTCCCTGGCAAACTATGAAAATGCTACCGTATGTATGTATGTAATGTGAGTCCAAGAAGCAACAAATGCCCCAGTGAGTTGCCCCAGCATGGCTAAGGGAATTTGAATGGTGGTCTCCGCAGTCCTAGTCTGACACTCTAGCCACTACACAGCACTGACTCTCTGGAGTACTAGTATGCTTTGTAAACCCAATCCTGAGCTGGCTTAGTAACATCAGGCGGGGAGCTCCCTGACTGCCTGTGAGCCATCTTATCAATACTCGTCTTTTAGAGGAAGAGACCTTTCATACTTCAAAAAGCAGGCTTTGTTTTTGTGTGCATCTAGAGCAGACAAGACAATGACTGGCTGCTTGGAAAAACACATAAAATATAGTATAGAGTCAAGAAAAACAGAACTGATTAGAATTCTAAAGTGTTTAGGTTGGATAATTCTGTACTGTTGATGTTATATACAACATACAAGATGTATTTCACACACACACACACACACAGCTATTTAGTTTTTCACTGTTCTTTTGTAAGGAAATTGAATGGCTGTACACTCACAAGGTCTGGCCTACACACATGATGAAATAACCTACGTGTCTATGCATGAATCTTGTATGTACAGTAGTTCCATCATGTAGGATGAATGCAAACAGATATGTCATTGTACATACAAGCAGGAAGCAGCAATCAATTCACTTCAGTAAGCCTATACAATTTTCATTCTTTTACACACACACACACCGAGTATCAGTGAGACCCGCTTTTGCCAGGTTTGCGGGGAGAGCAGGCTAAGCCTGCTTTCCACACAGACGAGCAGGGCGGTAGCCCTGGGTGCCTGGATTGGCTGCCCACACGACTGCCGGCTTCGTGATGGAGCCGGCGAGGGCTGGGAGGATCGGGGGCCGCGCAGACCCCAGAAGCTCCAGGATGTCCTGCGTGAGCGCACAGGGCATACTGGAGAGACCCCCGAGCCAGGAGGCTGCTTTTGAGCCTCCCAGTCGGGGGTCTCCTCCTGAGTAGCTGCAGTGTGGAGCCGCACCACGGCTACTCACAATTCTAAAAACCGGTTTGCGGAGGGCTTGCTCTGCAAACCCAGTTAAGGGGAGGGGGTTAAGCGGGTTAACCGCCTGAAAGCCACCGGGCTCCCCTAGCCTGATTTGGCCTGATCGTGGGAATAGCCTTACTGTTTTTCACTTAATCCTTATCAATGGTCCTCATTCTCTGACAGTTTTGCACCTAGTCCTTGTCACTGCTTCCTCTAGCTAGCCTCAACCTGCCCCCTGCAGCTAACCATGCTCTTTCTCTCTCTCCTTTTTTCTGTAGTCCCTTTTTCTTTTTAACCATCTAGATTTCCTTCTTCTCAGAGATTGGTTTTTTACTTAATCGTCGATGTCCCTTCTTCTCTGACACAGTTTCACAACTAGTCCTTGTCCCCGCTCTTATTCTTTCCTTCTTTCTTCCTTCCTCTATCCTCAATCGGACGTGGTCTTGGTTGGTAATTTTGATGCATTTAACTAGTGTGTTACTTATTTATTTATTATTTACATTTCTAGCCCGTCCTATACCTAAAGGTCTCATAGCAGGTTACAAGAAAACCAATATAAACATAATTAAAATAAAACATAAAATCAAAAATACATTTAAAAATACAGGGCCTGAGAGGGGAAGAACCACTATCTCTCTAGTTAAATCTCAGGGTAAAAAGGTGCATCTTCATGATCCTCCTGAATGTACACTATGTCGGAGCTTGGCGCACCTCAGAAGGGAGGGCATTCCACAACCTAGGGGCCACCACAGAGAAAGCCTTTTCACGTGCCCCTACGCCTTTAACTGTTGAAAATGGTGGCACTACCAAGAGGCCCTCCCCTACAGATCTTAACTGAGGGGCAGGTCTATATGGGAGAAGGCGTTCCTTCAGGTATTTGGGGCCCAGGTTGTCCAGGGCTTTAAAAGTCAGTGTTAAAACCCTGAATTGGGCTCAGTGGCAAATTGGAAACCGGTGCAGTTCCTTTAAGACTGGCATGATGTGCATCTGGCCAGAAGTGCCCATCAGCAGTCTTGCTGCTGCATTCTGCACTAGTTGCAGCCTCTGAACTGTCTTCAGGGGCAGCCCCACATAGAGTACATTACTATAGTCCAGTCTGGAGGTTGGATCACTGTGGCCCGGCCATCTCTGTCCAGAAAGGGCCGTAGGTGGTGGACAAGCCCGAGTTGAAAATAGGCACTCCTGGTCACTGCTGCCACCTGGGCCTTCAGCAACAGCAGCAAATCCAGGAGTACCCCCAAGCTATGCACCTGTTCCTCCCAGGGTACTACCAACCCCTCAAGAATAGGATATCTCCCCACTTCGGGGAGAGACTCTGACACACAGCACCTCCAACTTATCTGGATTCAGTTTCAATTTATTGGTCCACATCCAGCCCATTACCGCCTCCAGGCAATGGTCAAGCACCTCAACCTCCTCTCCTGATTGAATTGGACTAGAGAGATAGAGTTGGGCATCATCAGCATACTGGTGGCACCTCACTCCAAACCTCCTGATGACCTCTCCCAGCGGCTTCATATAGATGTTAAAAAGCATAGGGGCTAAGATTGACCCCTGAGGAACCCCACAGGTCAACTCCCAGGGAGCCGAACAAAATCCCCCCATGGCAATTCTTTGATTTTGACCCTGGAGACAGGAGCAAAACCACTGCACTACAGTGCCTCCAACACCCAACTCCCAAAGCCTTTCCAAAAGAATACCCTGGTCAATGTTATCAAAAGCTGCCAAGAGATCGAGGAGAACCAGCACGGTAGCACAGCCCCTGTCCCTCTCCCAGTAAATGTCATCAACCAGGACAACCAAGGCTGTTTCGATGCCATGACCAGGCCTGAAGCCAGACTGGAATGGATCCAAATAATCTGCTTCCTCCAAGCTTGCCTGAAGCTGAGTCGCCGCCACCTTCTCCAGTATCTTGCCAAGGAAAGGTATATTAGCAGTATCTGTCCCACTTAGCAAGCAATGGGACAGTTACCCCTAGATTAAGCAGATTCAGAAGAGCCAAATGGAAAGGGAACTCACCTTGTGCCTTCCCCATGCTGGGATACCTAAGTAGACTCAGAGTAAACTCGCAACAGTTAACTCTCTGTTCAAGGTCACTCTGCACTATTTGCTCTCCTTTGGTTTACCTCCACTCCATAGATGCCTCAAACCAGCTAAAAACAATTATTTCAGAAGGGAAGTCAGATAATTTCCCGCTAATGCTCATTCCCTCCTTATCAAAAGAGACTAGAGTGGGAGATAGGAACACAGGGATGCATCAATTTAAAAACGTGGATTAGTTTACTAGGTGTTTCCAACAGAAAAGAGTTTTCATGTTTGCACATTCAATTGCTCCATTTGCATTAACCTATTCACGCATAGCATTTTAGTGCAGCACTCCCGAGACACAAGGATCCACCAACTACTGAAGGAAGAAGCGGGTTGTATGATAACTGCTGGACCCCAATCAGGGCTCTCTCTATCCCTGTCACTTCTCTCCCTTAAATCCAAGAGCCCTTTTTTCTGAGCCTCCTTTCTCTGGCCAGCCTAGAAGCTACGTTAATTTGGATATTAAGCTAAATTTCCTCTTATCAGTTGTATGGTTAATTATGTAATGCATTTTTTGGGTAATAATATTGCTTTTAGTGACTCCCTTATTTTAATTTTTTTATTTATTTGATGTATATACCACCCGGTTTACATAAAAATAAAACCAATTAAAATCAACTAACAATACAAATCAAAACTAAATAAATTAAACAATTAAAATCATTCTAACACCAAAATCATCAACATTAAAATCATTTAAAACAAACACTAAAATTTTAAAGCATACATCTAGGCAGGCACTGAGGGAGGTTATACCTTCTCCCGATGATGTTGACATGGAGAAATAGATTTGGGTGTCATCAGCATATTGATAACACCCAGCACCAAATCTCCTGATGATCTCTCCCAGCGGTTTCGTGTATATATTAAACAACATCGGAGACCATATGGAGCTTTGAGAGACACCGTAGGAGAGTTCAGATTTGGAAGAACAACAGTCTCCAAGGGACACCATCTGGAATCTGCCCGAGAGATAGGAGTGGAACCACTGCAAAGCAATGCCTCCCACCCCAAACCCTTCAGACGTTCCAGAAGGATACTTTAGTCAAGCTGCTAAGAGATCCAAAAGGACTAAGAGGGTCACACTCCCTCTGTCAATTCCTAATTGGAGATCATCCATCAGGCTGACCAAGTCAGTCTCCACCCCATAGTTTGAAATGGGTCTAGATAATCCATTGTATCATCCATTGTACCCCCTTTCAATGGAGTAATAAAACCTTCTCTGCTATTGGACATCTCTCTCTCTCAGCCAGTTATTTTCCTGTAAACAACACTTTGCATTAAATTTATTCTGATGGGGAACTGTTCCACTCTGAGCTAATTTCCCCACACAAATCCCAAACACTATTTTGGGGTGTTTACCAATCACCGCAGGTCAGTTCCATCAACAATTTGTCATCAGCCGCAGACTTCCACAGACTCCATTTTCCAGTCCCTGAATAGGCCTACTTTCAGCGTGCTTATGCCTCGTCACCATTAACATTCAAAGGTCAGCACAGAAAATGGACCACTTGCTCATCTCTCAGCCGATCCTACCTCACAGGGTGGTTGTGAGGATAACAATAACCATGCAAGCCTCTCTGGTCTCCTTGGGCTCCAGATACCATTGTAGCTGGGGATGATGGGAGTTGTAGGCCAACATCGGTAGGGAGCTAAACTTTTGGAGCCTTGCTCAACCCTGACTGGCAGCAATTCTGCAAGGTTGCAGGCAGAAGCATTTCTCAAACCTAGTTGGGGATGCTGCCAGGGACCGAACCTGGGATGCAAAGCAGGTGCTCAAGAAGTGAGTGATTGATGCTCCAGGTGTGGGTTGTTGTTTTTTTTTTTAATTTTATTTATTTATTTATCTAACCAACACTTTTCTATACCACCCACTACCAAAGTCTCTCAGCAGTTTACAACAAACCAAATCAAAAATTTAACACATTTTAAACATATATAACTTTTGAAGTGAAAACAATCAATAAAGTTCAACTAAAAGCTTTAAAACTTCAGCTCTAATCTCAGCAGGAAGTGCATTCCACCACCCTGGGGTAAATACAGAAAAGGTTTGCCTCTGAATCGCCACAGGCTTGCCTCTGAGATGCCACCATTCTGAGGTGGCACCCTCAGACAAACCTCCCCTGGCGATCTTAATAGGTGGCAGGGGTCATAACGAAGAAGGCGTTGTCTTAAATACCCTGGGCCCAGGTGGTTAAGGGCATTATAGGTCATAACCAGCACTTTGAATTTTGCCCGGAAACTTATTGGCAACCTGTGCAGTTCTTTCAAAACATGAGTGATATAGTTTCTTCAGGACAACCCAGAGACCAACCTGGCAGCAGCATTCTGCACCAGTTGCAGTTTCTGCACTACATACAAAAGCAGCCTCCTAGGGAGAGCATTGCAGTAGCCAAGCCTGGAGCTGACCAGCATGTGCATGAGTGTGACCATATGTTCTTAAGGTCACACTCTTCCAGGAAAGGGCGCAGTTGGCATAACAGCCAGAGCTGATAAAAAGCACTCTTGGCCAGATATCGGGGAGAGAGTTGGGTCCAGAAGTACTCCCAAACTGCAAACCTGTTCCTTCGGGGGAGTGTAACCTCATCCAGAACCAGTGGATCAATCCCATCTCCTGAACTGCAGCTCCCTACAATGACCACTTCCATCTTGTTTGGATTCAGCCTCAGTTTGTTATCCCTCATCCAGCCAATTTCTGCATCCAGGCAGTATCGTTCTCTCTAATTCTTTTCATCTTTGAGCAGAATGAGTTTTGTTCTGGGTGGCAGCATCAAAGCACTGTGTGCGCACCTGCATTCAGAATGGGGCTTTCCTGATTCAACCTGAGTGGGACCTAAAACTAACTGGGTGGACATCCAAATATGTGTTAGTGCACGCACATGTATAATCTTTAGAGGGAACTAGGGTGGATAAAAATCAATGTTTTTAAAATAAAAAATAATTTTTTTTATTTTTAAAATTTAAATCTGATTTTATTTCAATCAGATTTTTTTTTTACATAAAATGCTTTTTGAGGAAAAAAATCTATCTTATGACAGTTTTCTGTTTAAGATATATTATAGTCCAAAGGTTATTCATCATGAAATAAGGATTAGTTTTTAATTATGTAGCATGAGGCTCTATATATGCAATGTTTTTAATTCCATTAATCCATTCACAATGTCATGCTCTTCCAGAGGTTTCTGTAAGATTATTTTGCGCAGTTTTTCTGTCTACAAGATATTATCACAGATGCTTGGTTTTGCAGTTCTCAAAATTGATTTTGTCCCTGCAGAGATTACATGCCTATTCTTCACAGCAAAAATGCAAAAAACAAACAAAAAAACCCAACCCAAAACCCAACCCCTATTAAACTGTAGATAGTTCACCCCACAATAATTTCATAATTATCTATGTATTTCTAATAGTATAACCAAATCAGTAATTTTTGATAGAACTGTAACTAGTCTGAAAAGTTATTCCAAAAATGGAACCTTCATCTGGTTGCAAAAATTAAGGTCATACCAGCAAGAATGAGTCTTTATGTAAAAAACCATGATTTAAATCATGATTTGATTTAAATCAAATCCACGCTGGAGGGAACACAGCCAGACAGGCGACTGGGTTATGCCATTTCCTGAAGAAGCTGACATGGAGAAACACCCTCTGAAATCTGCCAGAGAGGTATGAGTGGAACCACTGTAAATCAGTGCCTCTTACACCAATCACCCTCAGATGGTCCAGAAGGATATCATGATTGATGATATTGAAAGGCACCGAAAGATCCAAAAGGACTAACAGAGTCACACTCCCTCTGTCAATTCTTAACTGGAGGTCATCCATCAGGCTGAGCAAGACAGTCTCCACTCCATAAGTTGGGCCGTTTCAAAAATACAGTTCCAGATGTATATCTGAAACTGCCAGATTCAGTCAGACCATTGGTCCAGACAGCTCAGTATTGTTTACACTGACAGGCAGCAGCTCTCCAAGGTTTCTGAGGGGGAATTACCCAGCCCTGGAGAAAGCCTTCTACATTCATGGCAGGTGCTGTACCACTGAGCAATGGCCCCATCCTCAAAGAAATCTGCCTTCTAGTGAGTCAGACCATTGGTCCATCTAGCTTAGCATCTGGCCCCTTCAGAGCTTGCTACGCCCTGGCCTTGTTCTGGCCCTTTTGCATCTCCAGGACTGTAAGAAGCTCTGACTGAGAGCAGGGAAAGTCCTGTTCATTTGGTGATTTACACCCTTCCCTAAAGAACGCAGGGAGAGAAACTTTGCATAGAAATCTTCTATTGGACAGGGCGGTTTAGGATATGTCACCCAGGGTCCACATTCCAGAGACCCACACAGAAGTGTACAGGGGAAACTCGGAAAATTAGAATATCGTGCAAAAGTCCATTAATTTCAGTAATGCAAATTAAAAGGTGAAACTGATATATGAGATAGACGCATTACATGCAAAGCGAGATAAGTCAAGCCTTAATTTGTTATAATTGTGATGATCATGGCATATAGCTCATGAAAACCCCAAATCCACAATCCCAGAAAATTAGAATATTACATGGAACCAAGAAGACAAGGATTGTAGAATAGAACAATATCGGACCTCTGAAAAGTATACAGTGTACTGTTCTTGATTGGCCAGCAAACTCGCCTGACCTGAACCCCATAGAGAATCTATGGGGCATTGCCAAGAGAAGGATGAGAGACATGAGACCAAACAATGCAGAAGAGCTGAAGGCTGCTATTGAAGCATCCTGGTCTTCCATAACACCTCATCAGTGCCACAGGCTGATAGCATCCATGCCACGCCGCATTGAGGCAGTAATTGCTGCAAAAGGGGCCCAAACCAAGTACTGAATACATATGCATGCTTATACTTTTCAGAGGTCCGATATTGTTCTATTCTTCAATCCTTGTCTTCTTGGTTCCATGTAATATTCTAATTTTCTGGGATTGTGGATTTGGGGTTTTCACGAGCTGTACGCCATGATCATCACAATTATAACAAATTAAGGCTTGACTTATCTTGCTTTGCATGTAATGCGTCTATATCATATATCAGTTTCACCTTTTAATTTGCATTACTGAAATTAATGGACTTTTGCACGATATTCTAATTTTCCGAGTTTCACCTGTATCAATAAAAAGAATCAATAAAAGAAAGCAAATGCTATAAAACACTAATATTCATTAACTGAGCTAATTATGGAAATTTATACATAACACGGACACAAAATACACATCTGACAACACTGGTTCCCAAGACATGTCAAAAGCAACAAGGGAAAAATAAAGAATCAAAAGGAGAAATCTTACTAGGTTTTATATTTTACACAAATGAGGAAGTTTCCCAGGCTTGTCTGAAGTTTCATAGTATATTTTCATGCAGTTTCATAGTATGATTTATCATATGTATGAGTTTGCACATATGCAATAAGGCATTGCTTCCTCCTGAAGCCATTTCCACAATGGAAGCATGGTTTCTATAATGTATAATAAGTTCTTCATTCCATCTGAAGATATTTCTACACACAAAGCAATTTAAATAGTTTCTCCCCAGTGTGGATTCTATGATGCCTAGTAAGAGACTGACTCCTGCTGAAGCTCTTCCAAGCATTACTATGGTTTTCCCCCAGTGTGGGTTCTATGATGTTGTTTAAGATACTCACTCCGGCTGAAGCTCTTCCCACACTCCAAGCATTCATAAGGTTTCTCCCCAGTGTGGGTTCTATGGTGTAATGAAAGTCGTCCACTACTGCTGAAGCTCTTTCCACACTCCAGACATTTGTGTGGTTTCTCTCCAGTGTGGGTTCTATGGTGTACAGTAAGTTGTCCAATACTGCGGAAGCTCTTCCCACAGTCAAAGCATTCATATGGTTTCTCCCCAGTGTGGGTTCTATGATGTCGTTTAAGATACTCACTCCGGTTGAAGCTCTTCCCACACTCCAAGCATTCATAAGGTTTCTCCCCAGTGTGGGTTCTATGGTGTAATGTAAGCTGTCCACTCCGGCTGAAGCTCTTCCCACACTCCAAGCATTCATAAGGTTTCTCCCCAGTGTGTGTTCTATGGTGTAATGTAAGCTGTCCACTCCAGCTGAACCTCTTCCCACACTCTAAGCATTCGTAAGGTTTCTCCCCAGTGTGGGTTCTATGGTGTAATGAAAGTCGTCCACTACTGCTGAAGCTCTTCCCACACTCCAGACATTTGTGTGGTTTCTCTCCAGTGTGGGTTCTATGGTGTACAGTAAGTTGTCCATTCCGGCTGAAGCTCTTCCCACACTCCAAGCATTCATATGGTTTCTCCCCAGTGTGGGTTCTATGATGTTGTTCAAGATGTCCATTCCGGCTGAAGCTCTTCCCACACTCCAAGCATTCATATGGTTTATTGCCAGAGTGGCTTCTATGGTGTAATGTAAGGAGTCCACTCTGGCTGAACCTCTTTCCGCACTCCAAGCATTCATATGGTTTCTCCCCAGTGTGGGTTCTATGGTGTAATGTAAGCTGTCCACTCCGGCTGAAGCTCTTCCCACAGTCAAAGCATTCATATGGTTTCCCCCCAGTGTGGGTTCTATGGTGTACAGCAAGATGTCCAATACTGCTGAAACTCTTTCCACACTCCAAGCATTCATATGGTTTTTCTCCAGTGTGGGTTCTATGGTGTAATGTAAGATCTCCACTGAGGCTGAATCTCTTCCCACAGTCAAAGCATTCATATGGTTTTTCTCCAGTGTGGGTTCTATGGTGTAATGTAAGATGTCCACTCTGGCTGAACCTCTTTCCACACTCCAAGCATTCATATGGTTTTTCTCCAGTGTGGGTTCTATGGTGTACAGTAAGTTGTTCACTCTGGCTGAAGCTCTTTCCACACTCCAGACATCTGTGTGGTTTCTCTCCAGTGTGGCTTCTATGATGTTTTTTAAGATTTCCTCTCCGGCTGAAGCTCTTTCCGCACACAGAGCATTTATGTGCCTTCTCCCCAGTGCAAGTTCTATGGTGCAGAGTAAGAGCTCCACCTGTGCTGAAGCCATTTCCACACTCCAAGCTCTCACATAGTTTCTTCTCTGTGTGCATTTCATACTGAGGTTCAAAGCTTGGCTCAAGACTCAAGCCTTTCCTACGAGGAGGGCACAGGCTTTTCTCTCTTTCTTGATTCATTACGTGTTGAGAAGCAGGTGATCCACTCCTGCTCTTCCCTTCTGCTCCAGGTTTTAGTCTCTTCTGGTTTCTCTTTTTCCATCTGTCACCTCCTAACAGTCCTCTGCTGGGTTTCCCCCCATTTTTCATCTTCCAATTGTCACATGCTGCAGAAAACTGGTCAGAGCCTAGAATAGAAAAGGATATATTCTTAGAAGAAATGGTGGAAATGCAAAGAAGAGACTGGCAGCTTTCCCCCCTGTATTTGATGGCTATGTGATCACAGCCATTTCTGAAGATAGGTGACCTTAAATCATTTATGGTAACATGCTGGTTCACTCTAGGCTTGACTGCTGTAATGCACTCTACATGGGGCTGCCTTTGTACATAGACCGGAAATGGCAATTGGTATTGAATGCAGCAGCCAGAATGGTCTCGGGAACAACCCAAAGGGACCCTATATGATCAATTTTGAAAGAATTGCACTGGCTCCCTATACGTTTCCGTGTAAAAGTACAAAGTGCTGGTTATGACCTACAAAGCGCTTAATAGCTTGGGTCCAGGGTATTTCAGAGAGTGCCTTCTTTGTCATGAACCCCTATTGCCTATTAAAATAGTCTGGGGAGGTCCGGTTATAGTTGCCGTCGGCTTGTTTAGTAGCAACTTGGAGCAGGCCTTCTCTGTGGTTGCCCTGGGGCTTTGAAATATGCTTCCTATTGAAATAAGCATCCCCTTCTCTGTTTGTTTTCAGGAAGGCCCTTAAGATGTACTTTTTTTCCTCAGGCTTTTAACTGAAAATGCCAAACTATTATGTTTTTATCTGTGAGCTTATCAGCTGGCAGCACCTGTGGCCGCCAATCCAGATGCAGGTTGAAGTAGGGGGTGCGGCCAGCACCAGGAAGATGGGATGTGAAGTTCTAATATGGCAGCATCAATATGGAGCCTCCGATCCATCATCAGTCTCCAGTTACATGGCGGCTTAATGTACAAAGTGTTCAAAATGGCCTCCCATGGCAAGCTATTTGCAACAAGACATCATCATCAATGAGGATGGGGAAAATGCTACAGAAATCTGAATTCTATCGGAAGTCAGTGGGCTGAAGATGCTTGGGGAAAAAGAAAGTGAACTCTAACTCTCACTTGCCAAACCATGAAATTGTCATTCTTTTGACTAAATCATGTTTCCAGTAATCAAATTATTACTGGGAGTAATCAGTAAGAGGGGGTGTGAATACTAACATTTCTCCTTAGCATTTACATTAATGGTCTTTAGTTTATGTTTTAGGGTGATGATTTTCTCTGGAATGAGTGACATCATGGAAGAAGACACACAAGTTACAAGAAAATCTTTCCCCTTCTCTTTGGTTGTTACACCTTGCAATCTTTATGGCCGGGGTGAAAAAAAAATGATGTTATATAAAAATCCATAGTAATAGTAGGTCCTGGCTCCAAAATTACCTAGGTACATCTCCCTCCCACACTAGGAATATGGAAGGGAAGATTTGTATTTTTACAATTATATTCCATTCAAAAAAATTGAATTTTTACTTTATTTCATTTCACATTGATGAATAATAAAAATCATATGGCTTAGTATCAGAACAACCAGAACTTATGATATACTGAATAAGATACTTCCCACTGACCTGCACATACCACATTTTGCATGGACAATGCCACTCAAATCAGCTGAATTAATTACTTTTTACACCAGAATATGCTCAGGGAAAAGTTGAAACATTATTATTGGGGTTTTTTTTTCTATTTTTAGAATAAATACTGAATCAGACATTCACTGACCTGAAGATAATTTTGAATGGACAGTCCAACCAGCCACTCTCTCCTTTGCTTTGAGCCCTGAAGTGAGAGCAAGAGCAAGTGGGGGAGGGGAGAGGGAGTCAGTCTTTCCTCCCCATAAGACAGCCAAGCATGCAGATGCACTTCCCTGAACTAAGAACTCATCCCCAAGGGAGATTACTTGGAGCAGATAGTGCTCACCTGTAATCAGTCACCCATCAAAACGGAAAACGGGACTTAAGGGAGAGCGAAACCTCAGAGTTGGTGGAGAGCCAGAAACAAAGACATGTGCAGGTCTGTGTGTGACAAAGAGGGAACAAGAAGGGTGAGTGTCCCAAGGCGGCTGCCTCTGCACCAAGTCTTACTAGTAGCCTCTTACCAGCTTCTTGCGGGGTCCATGCCAAGCACAGCCACCACTTGCCTCTCCTCAGCCCTCCTGTCCCTCCCTGGATGATGCTGGACAGAGGACGGGCACAGTGCTATCTAGCTGCTGCCTCTAAGAGCCAGCAGCGCCTGCTGTGAGCCATCGTGCTCGTAATGGACAGAGGTGAGCTGTCCACCTCAGAAGCACAAACAGCCAGGAGGGATGTGTGGCGACGATGAGTACTGGGAAGCATGCTGGTTTCTGGATCTCATACTGCCTTTCTCCTCACCACTACAGCATCCGAGGGGGGAAATTGGCTCTCCCGCTCTGATTATGGCAAGATCCTATTTGAAGTGCTGATGGGCATGCATGCGCCCTGACACCATTATCAATGCACATGTGTGCCTGTCGCCCGTTCCAATGCTAGAGCAAGAGAACCAGTTTTCCCACTCTGGCCGCGGCAAGAGCCAATGTGGCAACAGCGGGGGGAAGGTGGCAGTGGAGGCAGGAAAAGGAGGCATGAGCAGCAGTGTGGGGAGAGACTGCGTGGCTGCTAGAAACAGCTGCACAGAGGACTGGAGTTTTGTGTGTGGGCACGCAAGCAAGCACCTTAGAGGGAACACAGGCGCGGAAGGAGAGGGACACGCTAACTCAAGGACCAGGAGGAGGAGGGGACAGCTCTGTTCAGCTGGTTCTACTCCAGCCAGATGCCCAGTGAGGAGCCAGCAGGAGTGGAGGAAAAGCCGCACATCGGAGGACCCCATTCTGCAGGGAACAGAACTGCAGCGCTGCGTGGCTAGTTTGGGAGCAGACGGCGGGCCCGGGAAAGCAGCAGGACGGGGACTAGCAGATAAGGAACTCCTCACCAGCTCCTTAATTCCACCCCCCACCCCCACCAGCCGGTGCCTCTCTAAAGATTTCCCCCTATCCAACCCCAGCACAGCATCCCTCCAGTGGCTGTTGCTGGTGTCTACCTTATGTTTCTCTTTCGTTTGTGGGGACTTCCCCTTTCAGTGATTCTTCTCCCCTTCTGGGTTTTTCTCCTATATTGGACGGTGGGCTTTTAAAAAAAAAAATCACATTTTATATCCCGCTCTTCTCCGAGGGACTACATACTTAAGTTTCTCCTCACAACAACCCTGTGAAGTAGGTTAGACTGAGAGAGAAGTGACAATGGAGGGGGAGGGACTTTTCTCCTTTTGTGTTTTCTCCCTATTTTTCTCTGCTTTTCCTACCTTTGGGCCTTAAGCTCTGGCGATAGTCTGCTTTTGATTTTTCACAAAGCCTCCTGTTTTCAGTTTTATTTCGTGTTGCTGAAACTGACATTTGGAGTTGCAAGATGCCTATTGAATTCTTTATGTGTTTAAATCTTTTAAGATTTCCTTGTCTAACCTGTCTTCAATGTAACCCCTGCGAACTGGGCAAAGAAGCACCTTTTAACGTTGTGATTCTCTTTATTTAGCAGGGGAAGTGTAACTGGCCCTATCCACCCCCAGCGCAGTACCTCCAATGACTCTTGGTAAGGTTCCATCTCCTCCTGTACAGAGGGTTCCAGAAGACCTCAGATTTATGGCCACTGTGGGGGAGCACTGTTGCAGTTGAAATATGACTCTGAAACAGAACAGATTAAAGATTGCATGATTAAGTGGATGCAAAACCTAAATAGAATAACTGATATTCAACCATGGGAGCACCAATGGAGGGTGAATATTAAATTTACAGCAAATCACACCCTAAGAGAAAATTGGTATAAAATGTATTTTTCACTGGTCTATTACTCCTGTGACCATCAGAAAGATGGACAGCAATTGCCCGGGAGATTGTTGAAAATGTGAGAATCATGCAGACACATTTTATCACATGTGGTGGACTTGCAGCAAAGCACAGCAATTCGGGGGGGGGGGGGGGTAAATCCACACTAAGATACAACCAATTCAACATTCACACTTTCAACAATATCTGCTACGAGGGTAAATGTTGGTAAGGGTGGAAGTGGAATCTTGGACTGTCATATGTAATATGCCATATATAACTGTTTGAAGTTGGAAGTTCCAGAGATGATAATGTAATCATGTTAGTTCTTCTATTTTCTAAATAAAAATCTTTTTTAAAAAGAAAAAAAGGACAGTGCACTGCTATCCTGTGGGGGCCAGGCAGACGCTCCCTGGCCGGGGCAAGCCCCTCCGGGGCTGCATGGCCAGGAGGGACCGACACCAACCACACTGGGAGGGTAGGTTCCTGAGTCCAGATCTAGGGGGAGGCGGGGCTGTGCTTCTTTTTGAAATATGAGCTCTTTGGAGTGCAGGGATCCATCTTATTTATTTTTTGGTTATTTATCTATGCAAACTGCTTTGGAAACCTTTGCGGAAAAGCACTATATACATATTTGGGGTGGTTGTGACCCAAATAAAAAGTTGACTTGATTTCTGAAGTGTGCGCTTCATTTTCTGGGCAGTGGGCCAGCAGTTGGTCAGAATCCAATCAACCCATAGCTAAAATTTTGGATCCTGGAGAAAATTAGGAATAAACAAATTCCAACATTAGCAGAAAAATAAGAAAGCCAGACTACTCCCTGTCACTGACACTTGAGTGGATGTGGCAGGAAGAGTCCTAGCTCGATCCAAGATCATATGAGCCTAGGCCAGGTAGACAAAGACATCCTTTTGCTCTCACATCCCTCCTAAAATATTAGTTGACAGCTGAAAAGGAACAATCAAAACACACACTTGATAAACACCCATGCTTGACCAACAAGCAGAAGGTTGCTGGATCGAATCCCTGCTTGTATTATATCAGGCAGCAGCAATATAGGAAGATGCTGGAAGGCATCATCTCATACTGCGTGGGAGGAGGCAATGGTAAACCCCTCCTGTATTCTACCAAAACCACAGGGCTCTGTGGGCACCAGAAGTCGAAATCGGCTTGACGACACACTTTACCTTTCCTCCAGCACATGAAGCCCAGCTGGCCTGAGGGAGGTCGGTGGTGGGGAGAAATAATGGTGGCAGCAAGGAGGTGGAGAAGTAAGCGGGAGGCGACGAGAGAGTCACTTTCAATTCTTGATTATGGACCATGCAGTAAGGTGGTGGTCAGGAAGCTAAGAACGGGACAGGGAAGTTTGGCCATGGAAGGGAAGAGAGACACGGCATCAGAAGCATTGGACCGACGGATGGCAGTGGCATGAGGGAAACCAAAAAAGGCAGCCGAAAAAGCGCCCGGGGGGGGGGGAACGGAGGACAGACACAGAGAAGGAAACGGAGGTAAATGAGGACAGCATGCTAGGATGGAGTGGGGGGAGAAAAAGAGAGAGAGAGAAAGAAACGAAGACGACAGATGGTAAGGGAGGGGCGAAAAAGAGAGAGAGAGAAAGAAACGAAGAAGAGAGATGGTAAGGGGAAAGCAGCGGCAAGGAGGAAGAAAGAGAGAAACGGAGAAGAAACGCGGGGGGTAAAAGCTGCGGCGGGGAAAAAGAAATGGGCCTGGAGCGGGGGAGAAATGGGGCATAGATGAGGGAGACTGGGGCAGAAGATGGGGGCAAGGAGATATTGGGGCAGAAGGTGGGGGGGAGTGTACTGCTGCACAGATGCTCTCTGTGGGGTCAGCTAGTTTATACATATTTCTCTAATGTGTACCCGTGGCTAATCCCGTGCGTGGCAGCTCTCCTGAGAGTTCGCAAGTGGAAGCACTGTGGTGATTGGGCAGTGGAGATTCCATATGCAGATAGGGAAGAGGAGCCTGTGATGGTTAAGGTCAGTTGGAATGCAGCTCTTACTGGTCGGAAGATGTTCAAGATCTGTTAACTCAGGAAGGGAGAGAGGGAGAGGGAGGGAGAGAAGGGAGGGGAAGAAAGACAGAGGGGAAGAACAAGTGGAGGGAGAGAGGGAGAGAAAAGTAGGGAGGAGAAGAGAGAAAGAAGGAAGAGAGGGACTGGCCTGAGCCTGTCAGCAGGCTGAGGGGAACGAGCGGCCATGGCAATGGCAAGGAAGGGCCCAGTCAACTGCTGCTGCTCCTTTCGGGAGGAGCAGGAGTGGGGCTTGGGTGAGGGTGGGGAGGTCTTTGGGGATAGGGGGCAGCAGCTAGGCCAATGGGTGCCAGCAATGCTTTAGCCACGAGCAAGAGGGGTGAGCGGGATGGAGTAAAGGGATGGAGGAGGAGGAGGAGGAGGAGCAGGAGTGCGGCTCAGGTGAGGGTGGGGAGATCTCTGAGGGGAGGGGGCCTGTGGCAGGGGGTGAAGGGAGCAATCAAGTACTAGTGCGCAGATTAAGCGAATAATAAATCATCATCTTCAACTAGTCATGCAGGTGGGGCATAATTTCAGCACAATTTTCTCTCCCTGCCTGAGGTGTTGTGATAGAATTGTTTTAAGCTCTGACACAAGCAGAATAAGTGCTGCTTACAAGTTCCACCCACTTACTGGTACAAAATAAATGGAAAAACTATGGTTGTGTGTCAAAGATGAATTTTTGTTTTTTGCTCTGACGGAGGAAATGGGGCAGTTTTACCCATCAAGCCTTAAGGGTCACCCCTGTCAAAACTCTGGCACCTTACAGAGCCCCACTTATAGCCCCTTGAGCTGCTTCGACCCCTCCCCAATTTCTCCCTCCTGGGATCCAACAGAGCACTTTGCCCAGGAAGGTCCCAGGAAGGTTGTGGGGTGAAGAATTGACCCTGAGATTTTGCAAGAGGAGAGAGCCCAAGGTGGGGTGGGGGGAGCCAGACCCTCTGGCAGTTCCCTTAAGGATTGCTTCTCATTTATTTAACACTAGTATTTTTAAGCCCGTTATAATAACGGGCGCTAGCCTTTCCCCCTCCCTTTTATTTGGTTTTTTTAAAATGGTTTTTTTTTGTTCGTTTTTTTTAATCTGTCTGTCTGTCTCTCTCTGTTTGTTTCTCACTTTCTCTTTGTCTTTGTTGTCCTCCGAGTCCCCCCCCCTCCGCTCTCCAAGAGGAGACGGAGACCGGGCCGGGGAGACGGAGGCCGGGACCGGGGGCCGAGCGGAGGCCGTAGAAATCTTAAAGAGAAAATGCTGCCGCCGCCGTTGCCGCCAAAGTCCCACCCTCCCTCCCAACTTCCGAGACCACCTTACCCCGGCCCATGTCAGTTGGGCGAAAGAAGTCCTTAACTGAAGAGGGAGAGAGGAGCTCGCAAGCAGTGCTCCTCTCTGAGCAAAGGCTCTTCCCGAACTGGCGCTTGGGGCAGAAAGGACGCTTGCGTTCCCGAGTTCCCGAGTGCCGGCCAGATCTAAATCCCATTCCAAAATGCATCACCTTCCCAGAAAATGCCCAGAACTCTTCCACTGAGAAGCTTGGAGCATGAAACCTCAAAGAGGTAGGATGGGTTGGAGTTGCACAGAGAGAGAAAAGAGGTTGGGAGGCATGCTTGCCAACTGCAAGCGCCTGGTCTCATAGAGAGCCAGCGTGGTGTAGTGGTTAGAGTGCTGGACTAGGACCGGGGAGACCCGAGTTCAAATCCCCATTCAGCCATGAGACTTGTTGGGTCACTCTGGGCCAGTTACTTCTCTCTCAGCCTAACCTACTTCACAGGGTTGTTGTGAAAGAGAAACTCAAGTATGTAGTACACCGCTCTGGGATCCTTGGAGGAAGAGTGGGATATACAATGTAAAAATAATAATAATAAATAGTAATATACTTGGGGTGCGATTTCCAAAAATGCCCATTTAATTGTTGGGCTTCAAGCTAGCAGGCAGGTAAGCAGGTTTCCATAGAAGACCAAGGAGCCAAAGTGTCCAGTTCTGCCTCGGGAAAGCATTGCTTCTCAGCAGCTGATCACTGTGCATGACTCTATCATTTTATGGACTTTTATCTAAGGAAAAGTGCTGTGTTTGGAGCAGGAAATACAACAGAGGAAGCCTTGGAACCATAGAGAGGGAGGGGAGGGATAGGCTGTCATCTGGGGAGGGGAGGTGCAGTAGGATTCCAGAGATATCTCCATTGCAAGAATAGACTCTGCCCACGTGGGTCTGTCCCTCTGAATATATTTTCCAAGTGGGTATAAAACACCACAGGCATAATAAACACACGTTTAAAAGAATCCTCTGAACTGGCCCGTTTGTCTCCTTGCAGAGAGGAGGCGAAAGGAAAGAAGGATTACTTAAAAGTCGTATTTGCAAGGAGAAACTTTCCCCTCTTCATAGCTCAACACTGGCTGCTTGCTGAGAGCAATGGGGAGAACCTGGGCTTGGAGGGAAGAGCTCTTGCAACTGCCCCTCCCCTCGTTGATGCTGCTGGCTGCGCTCCTCCTCACAGCAATGCCGGGACACCTTTCACAGCAGGGGCAGCTGCAGGGAGATGGACCACCCTTCCCTCCGCCCGCATGCTGCTGCTTCCCTCTCACCTTCCGCTTTCTGCAAAGGGCTCCGCAAGCAGTAACGAGCCTTCCCGGCCTGGGCGCAGTGCCGGTGAGCGTGTCTAAGAGGACGTGCAGCGTCTCTTGCAGCGCTGCTGAGTTCTTGCACCGCCCTCCTGCTCCAAGGGGCGGGCAACTCTCGCTCTCCCTTCGCCCTGCAGCTAATGCTGCTCCCGCGGGCTCTTTCCCCTCCTCTTCTGGACTCTGAACTCCGCCCCTTCACTTCTTCCTCCTCACCACCCTCTTGCTGCTTGCAATGCAACACCTTCTTGACACAAGCAATGCACAGGATCGGGCCCTCACGCCTCCCCCTTTCTCCTGCCCCCCCGTAGCTACTCAGGCCTTGCTGCTTCCTGGGTTCCAAGCAGCCTGTCTCCAGCACGTTCCCTCTGTGGGCCTCTCTCTCTCATTTCTCGCATTGGCTAAGGCTAAGGCCTTTTTCCCAGCTGCTGCACTTACTTTCAACAAGCTGTCTACCACGACCCCAAGATCCTTCTCCTGGTCAATCACCGACAGCTTAGAGCCCATCAGCATATACTTGAAGCTGGATTTTTTCGTACCAATGTGCATCACCTTACACTTGCTAACATTGAATTTTCCATTTTGTCACCCACTCCCCCAGTTTGGAGAGATCCTTTTGGAGCTCCTCACAATCTGTTTTGGATTTCACTACCCGGAAGAGTTTGGTATCATCTGCAAATTTGGCTACCTCACTGCTTACCCCTGCTTCAAGGTCATTTATGAATAAATTAAAAAGCACTGGTCCCAGTACAGATCCCTGGGGGACCCCACTTCTTACTACCCTCCATTGTGAAAACTCTCCATTTATACCTACCCTCTGTTTCCTGTCTTTCAACCAGTTAGCAATCCACACATGTACTGGTCCCCTTATCCCATGACCGCTAAGTTTCCTCAGGAGTCTTTGATGAGGAACTTTGTCAAAAGCTTTTTGGAAGTCCAGGTAGACTATGTCAACTGGATCACCTTGATCCACATACTTGTTGACACTCTCAAAGAACTCCAAAAGGTTGGTGAGGCAAGATTTTCCTTTGCGGAAGTCATGCTGGTTCACTCCCAGCAGGGCCTGTTCTTCTAGGTGCTTTACAATTTTATCCTTGAGGATGCTTTCCATCAATTTGCCTGGAATGGACGTTAAGCTAACCGGCCTGTAATTTCCCGGATCGCCCCTAGATCCCTTTATGAAAATTGGTGTTACCTTTGCTACTCTCCAGTTCTCCGGTACAGAGCCCGATTTCAGCGATAAGTTATATATTTTAGCAAGTCGGCCAGCAATATGACATTTGAGTTCTTTGAGGACTCTTGGATGGATGCCATCTGGCCCTGGTGATTTGTTAGTTTTCAGTTTTTCCAGACAGTTTAGAACATCATCTCTTGTCACTTCTTTCTGACTCAGTTCTTTAGCCTCCACCCCTAAAAAGCCTGGTTCAGGAACAGGTATATACTCAGTATCCTCTGCCGTGAAGACGGACGCAAAGAACTCATTTAGCTTCTCTGCAACCTCCATATCCTCCTTAATAATCCCTTTCACTCCCTCATTGTCTAATGGTCCAACTACCTTCCTGGCAGGTTTCCTGCTTCTGATGTATTTAAAGAAGTTTTTGTTATTCTCCTTAATATTTTGGCTAAATGTTCTTCATTATGGACTCTTCTGAACTCCGCCCCTTCACTTCTTCCTCTTCCTCCTCTCCACCCTCTTGCTGCTTCCAATGCAACACCTTGTTGACATATGCAATGCACAGGATCAGGCCCTCATGCCTCCCACTTTCTCCTGCTCCCCCTGTAGCTACTCAGGCCTTGCTGCTTCCTGGGTTCCAAGCAGCCTGTCTCCATCACGTTCCTCTGACTGGCTTATTCCCTCTGTGGGCCTCTCTATCATTTCTCTCATTGGCTAAGGCTAAGCCATAAATGACAGTGCTGGGGCTGGGGGAGGGACAGAGAGGGTGAGGTGACTTCACCAGGCTTGCATCTTTTCCCAACCATGTGTCCTTTGACCCTTATCTTTCCCTATGTGCAAAGGCTTTTCTGACCAGAGGCTGTATTAATTCATGTTTTTGATAACACTATCCTTAAAAGTTTTACTTGTTTGTTGCAAGTCAAACTTACGTACAACAACCCTGTGAGGTAGGCTGCCTTCTAGTTTTCTAACTCCAGTGTGTTCTTGTTTTTAGATCTTGCTGGTGATGCAGTCACAACAAAAGCCCTGTACGGTGAGCTATAACCTGTGTAAAGGGGGTAGAGCCAATCCTGAGTTGCCTGGAATGCTGGCCTTGCTGGAATGTGAATGATATTAAAAATGAATTCCTGTATCCTTATAGCGACGAGACATGTGCCACTCTGTGGGGAGGGGGTAGGAAGCCATGCTCCGATGATACACAGCCTGATTCAGATGTTGATCCTACAGAGCTGTCTCAGACAAACCCCTCTGCAGAAGCAAAAACTATTGCTTACAGAGAAGTTGGTACCAAACTGTCAGGCAGCGCTGAAGAATCAGATGTTTGTAAACTGACTAACGTTTTGAAACACCCTGTTAATCTTTTTCACTAAGTTAATTTTGACACATCTGCATGGCATTATATTAAGGGACTAAATTCAAATAAGTACCTTCCCTGGCAAACTATGAAAATGATACCGTATGTATGTATGTATGTAATGTGAGTCGAAGAAGCAACAAATGCCCCAGTGAGTTGCCCCAGCGTGGCTAAGGGAATTTGAGTGGTGGTCTCCCCAGTCCTAGTCTGACACTCTAGCCACTACACAGCACTGACTCTCTGGAGTACTAGTATGCTTTGTAAACCCATTCCTGAGCTGGCTTAGTAACATCAGGCGGGGAGCTCCCTGACTGCCTGTGAGCCATCTTATCAATACTCGTCTTTTAGAGGAAGAGACCTTTCATACTTCAAAAAGCAGGCTTTGTTTTTGTGTGCATCTAGAGCAGACAAGACAATGACTGGCTGCTTTGAAAATGACATAAAATATAGTAGAATCAAGAAAAACAGAATTGATTAGAATTCTAAAGTGTTTAGGTTGGATAATTCTGTACTGTTGATGTTATATACAACATACAAGATGTATTTCACACACACACACACACACACACACACACACACACACACACAGACAGCTATTTAGTTGTTCACTGTTCTTTTGTAAGGAAATTGAATGGCTCTACACTCACAAGGTCTGGCCTATACACATGATGAAATATCCTACGCGTCTATGCATGAATCTTGTATGTAGTTCCATCATGTAGGATGGATGCAAACAGATATGTCGTACATACAAGCAGGAAGCAGCTATCAATTCACTTCAGTAAGCCTATACAACTTTCATTTTTACACACACAGAAACACACACACACACACACACACACACAAAATGAGAAATGGTCTGATATGTAATTGTTTTGTCAACAATTTTTTTAAGGATTTGTTTTATAGAAGAGAAAATGGACTTCTATAAAGACATTTCTCTTGGGGAGCGGGGGTATTTGCTAGTCTGGTTGTTTTCCAGTGATTCTAAGTTAGAATGTTAGTGACTAGGGCAATACAGACCCCGGCTTGATCTGATGACGGCCTCTATTTAATCGGGAGTTCTCAGTGAACTATTAATGCAATGTACCTTATCTCTTTGAGCTAGACACGCTTACAAGTGTCTTTTTAATGCAAGCATATCTTTAAAGACTACAGTTCTGTAAACTGTGGCATCTCAAACTTTCTTTGATTCTACTTCATCTACATAGCCGAGACCTGTCCCCTAACTAGGATCTCTCTCCCTCTCCCTCCTCTTTCCATCTCTGTCACAGTTTTGCACCCAGTCCTTGTCACTGTTTCTTTGCTTCAGTTTTTAACATCTTGCTCTCCCCCACTTTTTCTCTTCTTCCTAATCTCTAATATGAATTAGTTTGGATTAGGAATTAGCTTGGATAAGCACAATTATACTGACTCTGCTTCCTCTTACTAACCTCAACCTGGCCCATAGCTAACGAGGCTCTCCCCCACCCCATCTTCTTGTCACTTTTTAATAATCTAGATTTCCTTTCCCTCCGACACTTTTTTCACTTAATCCTTATCAATGGTCCTCATTCTCTGCCACAGTTTTGCACCTAGTTCTTGTCACTGCTTCCTCCAGCTAGCCTCAACCTGCTCCCCCCAGCTAACCATGCGCTCCCACTCTCTCTCTCTCTCTCTTTCTGTAGTATTGTCCCTTTTTCTTTTTAACCATTTAGATTTGCTTTGTCTCAGAGACTAGTTTTGTACTTAATCCTTGTCGATGTCCCTTCTTCTCTTTCACAGTTTCACAACTAGTCCTTGTCACTGCTCTTAATCTTTCCTTCCTTCTTTCTTTCTTCCTCTATCCTCAATAGGACTTAGTCTTGGTTAGTAATTTTGATGCATTTAACTAGTGTGTGTTAGCTGATTGCTAAAGAACCAGAACTCTCATTTCCTAGTGAATACACAAAATACAAACTTTCCCCCAAGTGTCAGATAAATGCAAATTGCATCTCTGTCAGCCTGGTGTGCACATACACATACACCAGTATGATGCTTCCAAGTTCTTGTAATTTGCCATGCAGAACAGAAATTTATAAAATGTGAAATTGAAAATACTCCCAAATGGAACACAATAGACACATTACCAATTATTCACTGCATAACAAAAGAGCTCGTGATTTTAGTGTTTTTAAGATGCTGTACTTGTCAGAATTTATGAAATTGTCCTACGTATACATCATATACACACACAAAACTGTATGATGTTTCAGGAGAGTGGGATGGAATTGCAGAGCATGGGGGCTCTCAAGATAAAACTCCAGGCTAGCTTTATCACAGAAAGAAAGAAAAGATGATCCAGCATTAATGACGGGTCATTAAAGTTGTCTATAAAAAGGGAATTTTTCAACTTTAGAATCCATAGTACAAAGTTAATTTATATGAGAAATTAAAAATCCAGAATAGACCCTATTCAGTTAATCTGAAGAGCATTTTATTTTCTCCTTTTTAAAAACCCTGCTCTGGGCCTGTTCTGCATCTAACCCCTGACCTCTCTCTCTCTCTCCTTGTCCCTTTTTAACCATCTAGATTTAATTTGTCTCAGACAGTGTTTTTTCACTTAATCCTTGTCATTGTCCCATCTTCTCTGACAGTTTTGCACCTAGTCCTTGTCACTGCTCTTAATCTCTCTCTCTCTCTTTCTTCCTCTATCCTCAGTAGTTCTTAGTCTTGGTTAGTAATTTTGATGCATTTAACTAGTGTGTGTTAGCTGATTGCTAAAGAACCAAAACTCCCATTTCCTAGTGAATACACAAAATACAAACTTTCTTCAAAGCATCAGATAAATACAAATTGCATCTGTCAGCCTGCCTGTGCAAGCATGCACAAACCCACACACACATCAGCATGATGCTTCCAAGTTCTTGTCATCTTCCATGCAGAACAGAAATTTATAAAATATGAACTTGAAAATACAAGTGGAACACAATTGACAAATTACCCATTGTCACTGCATAATGAAAGAGATTATGATTTTAGAGTTTTTAAGAGCTGTACTTGTCAGAATGTATGAAATTGTCCTACACATACCCCCCCCACACACACCATTATGCTGTTTGAGGGGAGTGGGATGGAATTACAGAACATGGGGCCTCTTGGGATAAAACTCCAGGCTAGACTTATCCCAGAGACAAAGAAAAGATGATCCAGCATTAATGGTGGAGCAACTTTTCTTTTTAAACAGTTGTATTTAAAAGGGGCAAGTTTCAACTTTAGAATCCATAGTTAATTTATATGAGTTCTTAAAATCCAGAATATACCCTATTTAATTAAGCTGAAGAGCATTTTATTTTCTCCTTTAAAACAAACAAACAAACAAACAAAAAACCCTGCTCTGGGCCTAACCCAGGGGTGCACAATTCAAATGTCCTGATGGGCTGGAACCAACCATTCAGGAGTCAAGGTCAATTTTCAGCACATTATTGCATTAAAATTAATTATTAAAAATATCATTGCAAGCAATTATTAGTTAGTTGTGTATCTTTCCCCCTTTGGCAAGGGACCCACAATTTTAACTAAGGATCATGGCCAGAAAATAGAGCCTGTCCTTGCTCAGTTACTGGGGCACCTAGTGACATCTCCCTTAAAAAATGCCAGACCCAAACAAATGCAAAATCCTCCCCTCTCTCTAAATTGCTGTCTATTTAATGTTGCAATCCTAGTCATGCTTACTTAGGACTAAGCATGACTGGAAGCCCTGTGGGAATATTTCCAAGTAAAAATGCATAGGAGGGTGCTGTATGGCAGTTTGAGAGGATAGAAGATGAAAAGATGAAGAAGAGGGAACAAACCCAAAGAGTGGCCTTGTGGAATGTGCTCCCTGCAGAGATACGATCCTCCCCATCTCTGGCAATTAAAAAAAAAAACACTTTAAAAACCCATCTGTTCACCCAAGCTTTCTTAGCTTCCTAAATTTTTAGGTTTTAATTTTTGATTTATTTTTAAATTGTTAAATTGTTTTTAGTTTGTGTATGTGTTTTTAACTTGTTTTTATGCTATTGTTAACCGCCCAGAGATGAAAGTTTGGGGTGGTGTACAAATTTGATAAATTAATTAAATAAATAATAAATAAAATTAGTTAATATAGTTAAATGCAAGGCTGAACCAAGCTAACGCCATCTTATACACTCTTTGTGAACTAGGCCAGGGTTTTGTGATCAGAATGCCTGTGTCAGCTGGCTCTGTTCTTCCTCAAACCGCCTGTTGTTCTAACCTGAGTTTATCAGTAATCTGCTATTTACTGCCTGCCTCCCATGGCCTCACTCTACTGCACACAGGCATGGGGTGACACCCAGATAACCGTTTGCTATGTAACAACAAACTGTGTAACGATTTAGGGCCCTAACAAAGACTGTGCTGTGATTTTCAAGGATGTGTATGATGATAGATCTCTGGGGCCTATCTGTCAGGAGTGGTGGCTTGTTGTCTGTGCTAGGGAGCTTGGGAAGCCAGCGTGGTGTAGTGGTTAGAGTGCTGGACTAGGACTGGGGAGACCCCAGTTCAAATCCCCATTCAGCCATGAAACTAGCTGGGTGACTCTGGGCCAGTCACGTCTCTCTCAGCCTAACCTACTTCACAGGGTTGTTGTGAGGAGAAACCTAAGTATGTAGTACACCACTCTGGGCTCCTTGGAGAAAGAGCGGGATATAAAATAATAATAATAATAATAATAATAATAATAATGTAATAATAATAATAATAATAAAATATGCTTCGAATGTGAACTCCTGTATAAATGCTTTGTCTGGACTCCATCTGGGGTGCGTCTTGTCTTTTGGGAACGATCCCCTTGACAGTTGCTTTGTTACTCTGCAGAGTTAATAAAGCTTTTGAACAAAGAAGTCTCCTCTTGGAATGTTTGAGAATTGGCGATCAGCTAATAGAAGTAGAAATAACCCGTTGTCAGTTATCAAACTTGCCCTTAGTTAGAAGCTGTTGGATCTTCCCAGCTGTGCCGTCATCATGGCCTTACTAGGCTCTGGCTTCACCTTGCCCTTAGTTAGAAGGTTTAGGCTCCACCCAGGTATGTAGGTAATAATACTCTATTTACACATGGAAGAAGGCGATTATACCCAGTGATTAACAACTTGACACTTTAAAACTGTGTGAGAAAGATCTACTAGCAGGTTTTTCTCAGTATTGAAGCTGTTCTCACGACCAGCCTAGCCCAGACTAGGATAGCCCAGGATAGGTTTGGCTGGTCTTGAGAAGGGCCAGGATCCCTGCAGATCCTGACTCCTCTGTGCAGCCTAACCCTTTAAAGAAGCCTGGCTGTTTGTGCTCACACCCTTAACCCAGCAGCTGGGTATTGTGTGTGTTGTGGGATACGGCTGGCCAGAACGATGGGTTCTGGCCGGAGATCCTTCCTTCGTGGAGCGTGTAATGTGTGGGAATATGGGAGGTGTGCCAAAGGCAGATTTCTTGGCCATTTGGGGGAAGGTACATTAAAAGCAGCCTCCCTCACCCCGGCACGCCCTGCCCGCACATGCCTGGTGATTGTGAGAATCGCCTCATTGCCTGTTGTAGTGGACAGCTGATTGAAAGTGTTGACTCATTGCGTGATAGCTGTGAAAAAGACTAATTCCAGGCTAGGAATAATGAGGAAGGGGATTGAAACTAAAAATGCTAGTATTAGAATGCCCTTATACAAATCTATGGTGCAGCCACATCTGGAGTACTGCCTACAACTTTGGTCACCTTATCTTAAGGAGCATATTTTAGAACTGGAAAAGGTGCAGAAGGTGGCAACCAAAATGATCAGAGGCCTAGAGCACCTTCCTTATGAGGCTAGGCTACAGCATCTGGGGCTTATTACCTTGGAAAAGAGGCGAATAAGGGGAGACATGATCAAGGTGTATAAAATTATTCATGGACTGGAGAGGGTGGACAGAGAGAAATTTTCCTTCCTCTCTTACAACACTAGAACCAGGGGCCACCTATGAAATTGAAGGTCGGGAAATTTAGGACTGACAAGAGGAAGTACTTTTTTACACAGCGCATGATTAATCTATGGAATTCTTTGCTATGGGTTGTGGTGATGGCCACCAGTTTGGTTGGCTTTAAAAGAGGCTTTGACAGATTCATGTTGGACACGTCTATCAATGGCTACTAGTCAGGGGGCTGTGGTCCACCTCCAGCCTCAGAGGCATGATGCCTTTGAATCCCAGTTGCAGGGGAGCAACAGCAGTAGAGAGGGTATGCACATACCTCTTGCCTGTGGGCTCCCCAGATGCATCTGGTGGGCCACTGCATGTAATAGGATCCTGGCCTGCATGGGCCCTGTGCCTGTTCCAGCAGGGCTGTTCTTAGGTACGGAGAGAAACTTTGCATAAAAATCTCCTCTTGGACAAGGCAATTTAGGATATGTCACCCAGGGTCCACATTCCAGAGACCCACACAGAAGTGTATTCACAGTCAACAAAAAGAAAGCAAAGACTGTGGAACAGTAATATTCATTAATTAATTTGAACCAATTATGCAGATTTGTACATAACAGAGACACAAAATCACATCTGCCAACACTGGTTCCCAAGATACTACAAAAGCAACAAAGGTAAAAGCAAATGGAATCAAACGAAGAAATCTTAGGTTTCATATTTCACACAAATGAGAAAGATTCCGAGGCTTGTCTGAAGTTTCATGTTTATGATTTATAAAGGTGTGAGTTGGCGCATGTGCAATAAGGAATTGCTTTCTCCTGAAGATCTTTCCACACTGCAAGCATGGTTTCTATGATGTATAAGAAGTTAATCATTCCAGCTGAAGATCTTGCCACACACAAAGCAATTTAAATGGGTTCTCCCCAGTGTGGATTCTATGATGCTTAGTAAAGGATTCAATCCTGCTGAACCTCTGTCCAAATTCCAAACACGTATGTGATTTCTACCCAGTATGTGTTCTAAGGTGTAAACTAAGAGTGTCATTCCTGCTAAGGCTCTTTCCACACTCTGAGAATTCATATGCTTTCTTTCCAGGGTGGGCTCTATGATGTCATTTAAGATGTCCACCCTGACTGAAGCTATTTCCACATTCCGAGAATTCATATGGTTTCTCCCCAGTGTGGGTTCTGTGGTGTAATGAAAGGTATCTTCCACTTCTAAAGCTCTTTCTACACTGCAAACATTCATATGGCTTTTCCCCAGTGTGAGTTCTACAGTGTGATGCAAGATTTGTACTCTGGCTGAAGCTCTTTCCACACTGCAAGCATTCATGTGGCTTCTCCCCAGTGTGGGTTCTATGATGGTTTTTAAGATCTCCACTCTGGCTGAAGCTCTTCCCACACTCCAAGCATTCATATGGTTTAGCTCCCGAGTGGGTTCTTTGGTGAGAAGTAAGAGCTCCAATGCTCCTGAAGCTCTTTCCACACTCAGTGCATTTATATGGTTTCTCTCCAGTGTGGGTTCTATGGTGTAATGTAAGATGTCCACTCTGGCTGAACCTCTTCCCACACTCCAAGCATTCATATGGTTTCTCCCCAGTGTGGGTTCTATGGTGTGATGTAAGATGTCCACTCCGGCTGAACTTCTTTCCACACTCCAAGCATTCATATGGTTTTTCCCCAGTGTGTGTTCTATGGTGTAGTGTAAGAGCTTCCCTTATGCTGAAGCTCTTTCCGCACTCCAAGCATTCATATGGTTTCTCCCCAGTGTGGGTTCTAAGGTGTAATGTAAGATCTCCACTCCGGCTGAAGCTCTTTCCACACTCCAAGCATTTATATGGTTTCTCCCCAGTGTGGGTTCTATGATGTTGTTTAAGATGTCCACTCTGGCTGAAGCTCTTCCCACACTCCAAGCATTCATATGGTTTCTCCCCAGTGTGGCTTCTATGGTGTAATGTAAGAAGTCCATTCTGGCTGAACCTCTTCCCACATTCCAAGCATTCATATGGTTTCTCTCCAGTGTGGGTTCTATTGTGTACTGTAAGAGCTTCCCTTACGCTGAAGCTCTTTCCACACTCCAAGCATTCATATGGTTTCTCCCCAGTGTGATTTCTATGGTGTAATGTAAGATGCCCACTGTCCCTAAATCTCTTCCCACAGTCAAAGCATTCATATGGTTTCTCTCCAGTGTGGGTTCTATGGTGTAATGTAAGATGCCCACTCTGGCTGAACCTCTTTCCACACTCCAAGCATTCATATGGTTTCTCCCCAGTGTGGGTTCTATGGTGTAATGTAAGATGTCCACTCTGGCTGAACCTCTTTCCACACTCCAAACATTCATATGGTTTCTCCCCAGTGTGGGTTCTATGATGTTTTTTAAGATGTCCACTCTGGCTGAAGCTCTTTCCGCACACAGAGCATTTATGTGTCTTCTCCCCAGTGAAGGTTCTATGGTGCAGAGTAAGAGCTTCACCCCTGCTGAAGCCATTTCCACACTCCAAGCTCTCACATTGTTTCTCCTCTGTGTGCATTTCCCACTGAGGTTCAAAGCTTGGCTCAAGACTCAAGCCTTTCCTATGAGGAGGGCACAGGCTTTTCTCTCTTCCTTGATTCATTATGTTTTGGATTTCATGCTGAACAGCAGGTGATCCACTCCTGCTCTTCCCTTCTGCTCCAGGTTTTAGTCTCTTCTGGTTTCTCTTTTTCCGTCTGTGACCTCCTAACAATCCTCTCCTGGGTTTCCCCCCATTTTTCATCTTCCAACTGTCATGTGCTGCAGTGAAAAGAGAAAACTGGTCAGAGCCTAGAATAGGAAAGGATATCTTCTTAGAAGAAATGGTGGAAATGCAAAGAAGAAGTTGCCAGATCCCCATCCCTATATTTGATGGCTTTTCTGGAGTTAGAGGACATAAATCTGAATTCTGTCTGTGGGCTGAAGATGCTTCTTTGGAAAAGAAGAAAGTGTGCTATAACTCAGCCAGCATGGTGTAGTGGCTAGAGTGTGGGACTAGGACAGGGGAGACCCGAGTTCAAATCCCCATTCAGCCATGAAACTAGCTGGGTGACTCTGGGCCAGTCACTTCTCTCTCAACCTAACCTACTTCACAGGGTTGTTGTGAGGAGAAACCTAAGTATGTAGTACACTGCTCTGGGCTCCTTGGAGAAAGAGCAGGATATAAAATGTAAAAATAAATTAAAAAATAAAAATAAACTCTCACTTGCCAAACAATGAAATTGTCATTCTTTTGACTAAATCATGTTTTGAGTAATCAAAATTATTACTGGGAGTAGTCAGTAAGAGGGGATGTGAGTACTAACATAATCTTTTGCTTTAACATTAATTGTTCTTTGTTTATGTTTCAGGGTGATGATTTTCTGTGGAATGAGTGACATCATGGAAGAAGACACACAAGTAAGAAGAAAATATTTCCCCTTCTCTTTGGCTATTAAACCTCCTAATGGTATTGCTCCATATTTTATGGCATCTTTATGGCCAGGGCTGAAAAATGGTGGCCCAGTTCACCAGCTGGACAAGGTTTTTACTAGTCAGATGACTTCTTGAGATATGGCAGTGCACTTGCTATCGGGAAGAAGCTACACTAGCCTGCCATATTGTATAAGCACACTGACTGATGATAATACATTATTATATTCCACTCTAGACGCAACTCTTTCTCACACACTTACACACAGTGCTCTTTGGACCTGACTTCCAGGCAGAGGTCCAGTTCTCTATGCCTCCAAGTTCCTGCTAACTGAGCAGACACCTTTTAAAGTGGTGATTCTATTAGATTAAGCAGAGGGAGAGGAACTGGTCTATCCAGCCTCAGCACAGCATCATGCCATTGGCTGTTGGTGGCATTTGCCTTATATTTATTTTTAGATTGACAGCCCTGAGGACAGGGGCCCATCTTATTTATGTATTATTTATTTTCTCTGTAAACCGCTTTGGAAACATGTGTTGAAAAGCAGTATTTAACTATTTGTTGTGGTTGCAGTAACCCAAATAAAATGTTAACTTGATTTCTGGAAAGTGTGCTTTCAGAAGTTGGTTGATGAGCAGTATATAAGTATCGGTAGTAGTAGTAGTAGCAGGTCCTGGCTCCAGGTACTCCTTCCTCTAACACCAGAAATATGGATGGAAAGAAGTGCATTTTTACAATTCTAGTCCATTCACAAAACTGGATTTTTACTTTCTTTCATTTCACATTGATGTATAAAGAAAAGCATATAGCTTAGTATCAGAACAACCAGAACTTGTGAAATACTGAATAAGATGCTTTCCGCTGACCTGCACATACCACATTTTGAATGGACAATGCCACTCAAATCAGCTGAATGCATTACTTTTTACACCAGAATATGATCAGGAAAAGGCTGAAACATTATTGGGGGGGAGGGTAGTATTTTAGAAGAAATTCTGAATCAGACACTCACTGACCTGAAGATAATTTTGTATGGAAAGTCCAACCAGCCACTCTCTCCTCTGCTTTGAGCCCTGAAGAGAGAGCAAAAGCAAGTGGAGGAGGGGAGAGGGAGTCAGTCCTTCCTCCCCATAAGACATCCAAGCATGCAGATGATCTTCCCTGAACTAAGAAATCATCCCCTAAGGGAGATGAATTACAGCAGATAGTGCTCACCTGTAATCAGTCACCATCAAAATGGAAAATGAGACTTAATGGAGAGTGAAACTTCAGAGTTGTTGGAGAGCCAGAAACAAAGACATGTGCAGGTGTGTGTGTGACAAGGAGGGAACAAGAAGGGCGAGTGTCCCAAGCTGGCTGCCTCTGCACCAAGTCTTACTAGTAGCCTCTTACCAGCTTCCTCTTGGGGGGTCCACACCAAGAGCAGCCACCACTTGCCCCTCCTCAGCCCTCCTGTCCCTCCCCTGGTGGCGCTGGACAGAGGACGGGCATAGTGCTATCTAGCTGCTGCCTCTAAGAGCCAGCGGCCCGTGCTGTGAGCCATCATGCTCGTACGGGATAGAGGTGTGCTGTCCATCTCAGAATCACAAACAGGCAGGAGAGGTGTGTGGCGATGGTGAGGACTGGGAAGCATGCTGGTTTCTGGATTTCATAGTGCCTTTCTCCTCACCACCACAGCGTCCGAGGGGGGAAATTGGCTCTCCCGCTCTGACTGCAGCAAGATCCTATTGGAAGTGGCGATAGGCATGCATGTGCCCTGACACCATTATCAAGGTGCACGTTTTCCCGTCACCAGTTTCAATGCCAGAGCAGGAGAATTGGTTCTTCTCTTGCTTCCACAAGAGAATCATTTTTCCCACTCTGGCTGCAGCAAGACCCAATGCGTCAGCAGCGGCAGGAAGGCGGCAGTGGAGGCAGGAAAAGGAGGCATGAGCAGCAGTGTGGGGAGAGACTGCAGGGCCAGGGTGGATTTGAAACAGCTGCGCAGAGGGGTAGAGTTTTGTTTGTGGGCATGCAGCTGAGCACCTTAGAGGGAACACAGGTGCCGAAGGAGAGGGATGCGCTAACTCAAGCACCAGGAGGAGGAGGGGACTGCTCTGTTCAGCTGGTTCTACTCCAGCCAGAAGCCCAGTAAGAAAGCAGCAGCAGTGGAGGAGCTGCTCACTGGAGAACCCCACTCTGTGTCTGGTTGAGCATAATTTTTCACTCATCTCAGAGTAGTACTCAAGTGGATTTCAGCAGCTCTGCTTATATATACCATAGAATCAGCTGGGTTTCGAACAGAAAGTACCACAAGAACTGAGATGGGGTTTTTTTTATGCATAGCGTTGGCCATTCGCTAATGGTCAACTGACAGTGAGATCATGTAAACCAAATATACAAACAATGCAAGCCAGCAATTCATACTTTTTGAATACAAAGAAATGTTGTAAAGTAAAGTGTGCCATCAAGTCGATTTCGACTCCTGGCGCACACAGAGTACTGTGGTTTTCTTTGGTAGAATACAGGAGGAGTTTACCATTGTCTCCTCCCATGTAGTGTGAGATGATGCCCTTCAGCATCTTCTTCCTGCTGTATAGCTGCTTCTTGATATAGGAGTTTCCCATAGTGTGGGAAACATACCAGCAGGGATTCAAACTGGCAACCTTCTGCTTGTTAGTCAAGCATTTCCCTGCTGCGCCACTTAAGGTGGTCCTCCTAAAGCAATATTGACCAATAACTGATTATTTTATAATACTGACTTTCTAATTAAGATGAGTGGTATTTTAGTATTAGAAGTCACCCAAATAATTCCCTTGGGAGGCCAGGACTTTTAGAGATGTTCATGAGCCAGTTCGGGACATCCTCTGGGTTAGGGTTAAGCAGTGATCCAGTGCCAGCATTCGTTCGAGCCGGCTAGACAGGGCGGGGAGCGGTTCCCTTAAAGATCTGGTAAGGAGCTCCTTGCCGGCTCTTCCTGGCTCTACTGCTTTTCTGGGCATGGTGCCTGCCTCCCAACCCGCTGAGCAGGGCTCTGGCACTGTTCCCTGCAGCCTCTGCCCTGCATCAGCACACACATGTCCAGCATGCAGGCGCACTGGACATGTGTGTACTGACACTGTGGGTAGGCTGCAGGGAACGGAAATGCAGTCCTGCGTGGTTGGTTTGGGAGCAGGCAGCATGCCCAGAAAAGCAGCAGGGCGGGGACTAGCAGGTAAGGAACTGCTCACCGGCTCCTTAATTCCACTTCCTATCCGGCCAGCCGGTGCTTCTCTAAAGATTTTCCCCTATCCAACCCCAGCACAGCATCCCTCCCGTGGCTGTTGCTGGTGTCTACACAGACAAGGACACATGTGGAAAAGGCCTAGGGATCATTAGGAAAGGGACTGAAAATAAAATGGCTACTATTATAAAGCCATATTTACATATTTATATCCCGCCCAGAATTTATGTCTCTGAGCAGCTCACAATAATATACAAATTACAACAAAATAAACAGGATAAAGTCACAATAATTTAAAATTAAACAATGTTAAAAACTATCCAAACAGCATCTAATTAAAAGCCTGAGTGAACAGATGTTCCTTGCCTTTTTGAAAGTTGCCAGAGATGGGGAGGCCCAGGGAGCGCGCCTCAGGGCAGCAACAAGAAAGGCAGGCCCCATAGGATTCTCCCACTCCGCCCCCCTTGCCTCCTCCTCCCACTCTTAAAGACTCCACTTTCAGCTGCAGAACTCTTATCTTTTCATTCCCCAGGAGAAATCTGGAGTTGTGGGCTTGGAAAGTGTGAGGAAACTTACCTGTAAAAGCGTTAACCCCCAGTTTGCAGCTCACTATTATCTATTTATCTAAAGCGGCTTTGGCCTCACTCACTCACTGACATAAACTCCCAGACCTATGCCCGAAAGATAGAACCATCTTCCACTGAAAAGCTTGGAGCATCAAACCTCATAGAAGTAGGAATTGCTAGAATCACAGAGAGGGAGATAAGAGTTTCTGATTGGAGGAATGCTTGCAAATTGCAACCCCCTGCACTAATATATATACCTCGGATGTGATCTCCAAACATGCCCATTTAATTTTGGGGCTTCAAGCTAGCAGGCAGGTAAGCATGTCACCACAGAAGACAAAGGAGCCAAAGTGTTAAGTTCTGCCTCGGGAAAGCATTGCTTCTCAACAGCGGATCACTGTGCATGACTCTATCATTTCATGGACTTCTATCTATGGGAAGGTGATGCGTTTGGGGCAGAAAATACAACCAAGGAAGCCTGGAGCTTTCCCACCCAGAGCTGCCTGCTCTCGGGGCATATGATGGCCGAAGCCACTTGGAATTACACTTGCGGCATGAGGGAGGCAGCCCCTCCCCTCTCTAGGCTTTTTGTGTGTGCAGGTTCACATTGCATGCCTCTGTGTTTCCCTTCTACCCAAGGGAGGAAGGGAGCCTGTGTGAGAGAGAGAGGGCGCGCTCCATGGGCGCGCTCCCTTAAGCAAGCAGACAAATGTTGTTCAAAAAGGTCAATTTGAGCATACACAGAGGTTTTGCGGACGACAACTTGCAAAGAGTTTGCTTCCTGAACACTGGTTTTTTCCACTCGCCTCACACCTAGGCAAGGCAGCTCTTATGTTCAGGACTCTGCGGCAGTGCCTCCCTCTACTTGCCCCGGGGCATTTTCAGGACAACTCTCTTAGAACCCAGAAATACAACAAGCTGAGCTGGAATTCGGAAGGATCACTTGAAAATATCATTTGCAAGGAGAAACTTTCCCCTTTCTGTAGCTCAAGACTCGCTGGTTGCTGAGAGCAATTGGGGAGAACCTGGGCTTGGAGGGCAGAGCTCTTGCAAGTCCTCCCTCCCGCCCCCGCCGATGGTGCTGGCTGTGCTCCTCACCGCAATGCCGAGACACTTTTCCCTGCAAGAGCAGCTGCAGCAAGACTGCACCACCCTCCCCAGGGTGCGCATGCTGTCCTCTTACCTTCCTCTTTAGGCAAAGCGGGGTCAGTGCACGTGCAAAGGACGTGCAACGTTTCCTGCAGCGCTGCTGACTTCTTGCACCGACCTCCAGATCCAAGGGAGGGAAACTCCTGCTCTTCCTTCGCAGCCGGCTTCTGCTGCTGCCGCCGCCGCCGCCGCCGCCCCTTTGCTTCCTCTCCCTCCTCTCCACCCCGCCACCCTGTTGCTGCTTCCAATGCAACACCTTATTACACGTGCAATGCACAGGATCGGACGCTCATGTCTTCCTGCTCCTATAGCCACTCAGGCCCCATGGGGTCCACCGCGCCCCACCCCCGGCCTCCAGCGCCTCCTTCTGATTGGCTCATTCCTTCTGTGGGCCTCTCTCTCATTGGCTAAGCCATAAATGAGAGGGGTGGGGTGGGGAGGGGAAGGGACTAGGGACAGAGTGGAGGGTGGGGGAGGAGCAGGGATGATGATGATGCATGCAGCAAAATGAAGATTTCCTGGCCGCAAAACAAACAAGCCGCTGGGCACTGGATCCTCTCATCTGCTTCTGAGGACAAGGAGAGAAGCTGGGGGCGGGGGCAGTCCAACCATATCTTTGGACCCTCATCTGAGGACTCCTGCCATAAAAGCTTCTCTTTTTTCTGAGCTGCTTCCAACAACCTCCTTGTGTGAGCAAAAGTTCCAGTGTTGGGAGAGGGGACACACTTTCCCCCATTTCTTGCCATATTGTTCATACACATAGAAGTCTCTATGTGTATATGTGCGTGTGTGTATACTCACACACACATATATGACAGCAAGGTGTAGTGGTTAGAGTGCTGGACTAGGACGGGGGAGTTCAAATCCCCATTCAGCCTTGATACTTGCTAGGTGACTCTGGGCCAGTCACTTCTCTCTCAGCCTAACCACAGGCTTGCTGTGAGGAGAAACTTAAGTATGTACACTACTCTGGGCTCCTTGGAGGAAGAGCGAGATATTAAAAATGTGAATGTTGCTGCCTTCTGGCAGATAGCAGCTGGCAGGGGGTTGCTAATCCACACTGCCAGATTTGGAATGCAATAAACATGCTGATCAGGGAATGTAAAGACTACGTCCAGTCTCCAGTACCTCTCTGAATAGCTGATAGGTGTGATTCCTGCTTTCTGAAGAAGGCTGTATCTGTGCTGCCTCAGCAATTTGCATCAGTGAAAGCAAGTAAGGTGCAGTTATAATTTTCAGTTAGTGCCATAATTTGTTAATTAGTCTTCTAGATGGTTAATTACCAATTGTAAGTCTGAACCCTCGACTTCCAAGGCAGTAGTCACACTATCAAAGTCATGTGGCAAACTATTCAACAGTAATCCTATCAAAACTGCATCTGGCATGTTCACTTCTTGAGCTTGCAGTTGCCTAGATATTTCTAACATTTCATTTATGTGCTTGGACACTCTTTCCTTCTCTCAGTTTATTTACTGAGAGAAGGAAAGAATAAAGAATAAAGGGTTTGCAGTGTCCCAAGAATAAAGGGTTTGCAGGTTCGGACCCTGGCAGCATTTCCAAATGAGACTGTGAAACTCTTCTGCCTGAAACCTTGCAAAGCTGCTGCCAGTCAGAGTCGAGCAGCGCTCCACGACTTTAGCCCCCTATAGATGCTGGCCTACAACTCCCATCATCCCTGACTGTTGACTGCTGTGCTTGGACATGCTAGGAGTTCTAGAAAAATGAACATCTGGAGGGCTTAAGTTGTGCAGCCCTGGGGAAGGCAGTGCTGAGCGGGATGGACCGTGACTTACTCCAAGGCAGCTCCTTCTGTTTACCTTGCTGGAGTCAGTCTGATTGGATGCACGTTCACGCTTGCTGCACCCAGAATTCAGCAAGCCAGCATGGTGTAGTGGTTAGAGTGCTGGTCTAGGACCGGGAACATCCAAGTTCAAATCCCCATTCAGCCATGAAACTCACTGGGGTACTCTGGGCCAGTCACTTTATCTCTCAGCCTAACCTACCTACCTTATAGGGTTGTTGTGTTGTTGTGAGGATAAACAGAACCATGTACAGCACTCTGGGCTCCTTGGAGGAAGAGTGGGACATAAATGAAAATAAATATACTTTCTGAAGATTTTTCAAGAAACACGGGGGCCTAGATCCTCCCCCTCAGGGTTCTAAAATGGTGTTTTTTTAGATAATTTTGGTCTGTAAGGACAGAATCACATGACATAATTCTTCTCTGTAAACAACTTCCCTGTTTTGATAGAATGGGGGAAAATACATCATAAAGCAAAGAAAATGTGTAGAATAAATTAATTCAAGAGATCGAGCTGAAGTTTATGCACTTTGGAAACCACAGACTTCTTTATATGTAATCCCTTCAGAGTTTCCTAATGCACTAAGATTGGGTCACTCACTGCCAAGCAAATCATTCCTGATGCCTTATCATCTGCTCCATCCCATTCTTTCCATTCCTTTCCTACATTTGCAGGATGCTGGGTGTGCAGATCACTGCCAAGTCCATGACTAGATAGATAGATAGATAAAGTTTATTTCGGCCATTGACCAATAAATAAAAACGATTACAGCACATGACTCTTGAGGAGCAACTCCATCTTGAGAGACCCAAGCTCATGCTCAGGACCTTGCAACTTTTCAACCATCTGGAATCCTTGGGCTATCTTCATTTTCAGAGCTCTTCTCCTTTTTCTTTTTGCTTTCTATTTAATTCTCTAGGCTTTTCTCTTTTATTTACTGGCTCCTGGGCCTCATAACCCTTTCTTAGGAGAAAAATGGCAGTTCAACTCCCATTAGCAGAGCAAAACCAATTTGGTGAGAATTTGGCCAAGCAAGAGTTCTTTAAGCTTGAAGAACAACAAGGATTTATTTAGAAGTTACAAAAGGATAGGAAAGTTGAACTTAAGGCCGGAAGGGGAAAGAGACGAAAACAAACAGCCCCCTCTGGTGAGACAAAATGGAGACTAACACTAGAAGAACAAAGAGGGGAGGCATCCAGCATATTTATCCATGACCTCAATCACCACCACTGTGTGTGACTTCAAATTATGTTTAATAATTTAGAGAAGTAGAGAACTCCAAAAGTTCTCAAAGCGGTTTGCATAGAAAAAGAAGGGAATGTAAGAACAGCCCTGCTGGATTAGGCCAAAGGCCTATTTAGTCCAGCATCCTTCTTCCCCACAGTGGGCCACCAAATGCCTTTGGGAAGCCCAGAACTGTGAGATGAAGACATGCCCCCTCCCCTCTCCTGCTGTTGCTCCCCTGCATCTGGTATTTACAGCTACCTTCAGTCTCTGAGGCTGGAGGTGGCCTAGCCATTGATAGACCTCAACTCCATGAATTTGTCCAAGCCCCCTTTAAAGCCATCCAAGCTGGTGGCCACCACATCCCAGAGCAGAGAATTCCATAGATTAATTATGCTCAGTGTGAAAAAGTACTTCCTTTTGTTGTTCCTAAATTTCTTGGCAATCATTTTGCTGGAATGATCTCTGTGTTATGAGAGAGGGAGAAAAATGTCTCTCTCTCCACTCTTTCCACACCATGCATGATTTCATACACCTCTATCCTGTCTCCCCTTAGTCATATTTTTTTCTAAACTAAACAAGCCCCAGGTATTGTACCTTTGCCTCATAAGGAAGGAGCTCTAGGCCCCTGATAATCTTGGTTGCCCTCTTCTGAACCTTCTATAATGCCATTTTGAGATGTGATGCCCAGAACAGTACACAATACTCCAAATGTGGCCGCACTATAGATTTGTATAATGGCAGTATGATAGCACTTTTACATTCAATCTCTTTCTAAATTATTCCAAGCATGAATAATGCTACAGAATCAGTCATAAAATCACTGCACGCGATCCTGTTGCATACAAGTACACCAGAGAGAAATCGTGGATGCCTTTCCTTAGCAAGAAGAGCAATATGAAATATGCCCAAGTAGAACAAATACACAATTCACAAAGATGTATTAAATGTCAGAGATGGAATTGACCTCAGAGAGGGTTTCTAATCCAACCCCCTGCCCAGGGCTACAGAGTTCCTGGCAGATGCTTACTTCCGTTTGGAAACCTGTGGGGAAGGGAAGCCCACCACAGCACAAGGCAGGCTGTTCCACTGTCCAGTAGTTCTAACAGTTAGCACATTATTCCCAACGCCTAGCCTAAATTCGCTTCCTTCCACTAAGGGCAGAAATTCACAGTACAAATAGGGAGAACACGTGATGTGTCCTTGAAGTCTTTGGTAATAAACCTCATGGGTCACTGAAGAAATGAAGAGTTATGGGTGCACACATTCCAAATCCAGGAAGCAGAGCAGCTGACTAAGATGGATGAATTCCAAGTTCGAAGCCTTGAGCAGCTGACTGAGGTGGATATATTCTAATTTCCAGAGTTCCAGAATAGTCCTTGAAAACTGCCTAGGTACCAGTTTTTTTCCGCCAAAGCTTCCTCACGAAGGACTATAAAAATAAAAGCACAACACTGTCTGCTACAATATGGATAAACATCATACTGCAATATCTTTAGAGAGCCCAGGCGAACACTCCGCTAGTTATTTCCGGCAGTGCCAATGGCCCGATAGGACGTTTCCCCCTTTCTCTTCCTCTCTGGTAGGAAATGAAGAGCTGAGAGTTTGCTCATGCTCTCTGCAGCCCAGGCCACGCCCCTTTGTGCATGATGTCACATGCAAAGGGGTGTGGTCTGGGTCTCAACCAGCAGAGAGGGAGCAATTGGAGGCTGCTGGCCAGGGAATGGGAGATCAAAGTCTATGATGGAATGGAGAGATCTTCAGAGTGTGCAAGCATAGATGGTCTGAATGCTTGCAGAGGAGGATGGAAGAAATAAAGGGAATGCGCCAGAACAGATGGAAAGAGAGAGAGGAAGAGTGTGTCTCTGGAAGGGAGCAGATGCTGGGCGAGGAAAAGAGACCATGAATAGAGCAGGTGATGAGGAAGTAGGGGGAAGAGACACCAGCCCCATTGGCCACAAATAACAAGATCATGAATGCAGATTGGATTAATCATACTTGCAGTCAAGGACCTTACAAACAGTGATAAAAGGGACGTGTTCTCCCCCACTACACCTCCATGCCAATGCCCTCACCCCCCACTTCTGTGCTCTCCAAAGACACTCTTGGCTCACCTCGCTTCCCCATTTGCCCTTTCCTGATTCTCCCTCCCTCTTCTCCCTCCCTCGATTCTCTTTTCTTCACCCCTTTGCTTATGCCCCCCAACCCTTCTTTCCTTGCTTACTCACATTCCTTCCTCTTTCAATTGTTCTTTATCCTCCTCTTTTTTATATCTCCCCCCCACCACTTTTCCTTGTTCCTTTCCCCTCTTCCTTTCTGTTTCCTTCCATCCTCTCCCCTTGTTCTTCCCCAGTCCCTCCCTGTCTTCCTTCCACCCTGCTGCCAACTGAAATGCTGGAAACAGACCGCGAGGGGCAGCTCAGTCAGTGGAAAGGCCATGGGGGCTGTTTTGACTCCTTTGAAGTGTCTATTTAAAACCATGGACTTGGGAGGGAGGAGAAAGGACTTGCAATGGATTGCAATATAGCCCCGAGGAGGGCAACTTACAGAGAAATTCAGAAGTGAGGAAGGAACTCCTGGCTCCAGCATTGCAACCGCCAGACGGGTCCTCCTGTGCTGCCCAGGGAAGGAGGAAGTGCTTCACGCCACGGTTCCCTTGCAGCTTCCACTCCCTCTCACTGCCCTGCTGCTGCTGCCGCCCTATAGGAACATGCCGAGGCCCTGCCCCCCCCATAGCTCCTGCCGCCCTGCAAGGAGCCGAGGTGGGCGCGAGGATGCCAAGCAGCTCGCAGAGAGACTCACTTGGTGTGTGCTGCCCGCCGCTGCTGCCCCCGCGGGGCCCAGAGCAATGGCTCCAGTCACCCAGCCCTAAGGACGGGCCTGCTCCTTGCGTAGGATCCTCTGCCTCAGGTACAGGGAACACATGAGACAGGGTAGCAGATGGACACTCCGTCACCATGGGGCTTGCCTGGGACCTCCCTCAGGCAGTTGCTGACAATGGTGGTTAGTCTGGCCAGTCACACTGCTCAGGGGCAGAGCCACCATTGGGCCAACGGGTTCAAAGAACCTGGGCCACGCCAAATCAGGGGCCGCGCCTCGCGGCCCCGACACCTCCCGCGTCTGACATCAGATGTGGGGGTGCTGGTTTAGCTCCCAAGCAGGGCCCACATGGCCCCTTCAGGAGTTAAAAGGCTGGCGTGCATTCACAGTGCAGCCTAAGTTTAGCTCCGAAGGGGCTGCGCGGCCCCTTTGGGAGCTGAACTCCACCTCCCGAATGGAGCCTTGAGGCCCCGTTCATGAGCCAGACCACGCCCCCCCCCACATGTGATGTCAGATGTGGGGGCAGGGTCAGCGTGGCCACCGCCACGGCCACACACAGGCCACTGGCAGTCAGGCTCTGCCACTAGCCAGAACAATGGGTTCTGGCCGGAGATCCTTCCTTCGTGGAGCGCGTAATGTGTGGGAATATGGGTGGTGTGCCGAAGGCAGTCTTCTTGGCCATTTGGGGGAAGGTACATTAAAAGGAGTCTCCCCCACCCCGCCACGCCCTCCCCACACATGCCTGGTGATTGTGAGAATTGCCTCATTGCCTTTTCAGTTGAGCATTTTAGAGGGCTTATTAAATACCAGAATATACAACATTCGGTATGCTGCTTGTGTCGTGTTGTGTCAGGAGACCGGAGTTCACAAGCCCTGTTCAGCCCTGAAATGCATGTTGTGACTGTGGGCCATGTGCTTCTCTCCTAGGCTAATCTAGCTCACAGGGTTGTTGTGAAGGCAAAAATGTCACAAATTGGAGTGGGGTGAAATTAAAAGGGAAGCACATTTCGCTTGGACATGATGATGAAGTTCCAAATTCTTAGAGCTGTTTGACAGTGGGATAGTCTGCCTTGTATGGTGGTTTATACTCCTTTTATCATAAAGAGAACTGCTTTGATAATTTGGGCAAACGTGTATTGGCTTGAAGCCTGGCTGCAGACAGTGGCTACCTTTACCTTATAATTTTTCTGCCCGCTCCAAGAAGCCTCTTTCCTCCCCCTGCCCCCCGCTCTTGTTTTGAGACTGCAGAAGCATGGGTCTCACTTTTGACATGCTCAGGAGCCTCACAGCATCATAAGCCCTCTGTTTGTTGGCATATTGGGGAACAGTCACTTATTTATGTGTTTATTATTTATTTGTTTATTACATTTCTAGCCCATCCTATACCCAAAGATCGCAGAGCAGGTTACACTAAAACCAATATAAAACATAAGTAAAATGCAACATCATAAAATAAAAAATATCTTTAAAAATACAGGGCCTGAGAGAGGAAGAACCACTACATCTCTAGTCAAAGGCCATGGTAAAGAGGTGTGTCTTCACCATTCTCCTGAATGTACACAATGTAGGAGCTTGTCACACCTCAGAGGGGAAGGCATTCAACAACCTAGGGGTCACCCCGGAGAAAGCCCTCTCACATGTCACTACCCTTTTAACTGCTGACAGTGATGGCACTACCAAGAGGGCCTTCCCTACAGATTGTAACTGAGGGGCAAGTCTATATGGGAAAAGGTGTTCCTTCAGGTATTTGGGGCCCAGGTTGTTCAGGGTTTTATAAGTCAGTGTTAAAACCCTGAATTGGGCTTGATGGCAAATTGGCAACCAGTGCAGTTCCTTTAAGACGGGCATGATGTGCATCCGGCCAGAAGTGCCCATCAGCAGTTGCCCATCTTGCTGCTGCATTCTGCACTAGTTGCAGCCTCCTAACCTTCTTCAGGGGCCGCCCCACATAGAGACATTACAGCAGTCCAGTCTGGAGATTACTAGAACATGGATCACTGTGGCCCGGCTATCTCTGTCCAGAAAGGGCCGTAGGTGGTGAACAAGCCCGAGATGAAAACAGGCACTCCTAGTCACTGTGGCCACCTGGGCCCCAGCAACAGCGACAAATCCAGGAGTACCCCCGAGCTATGCACCTGTTCCTCCCAGGGTACTACCACCCCCTCAATAATAGGATATCGCCCCACTTCAGGGAGAGCCCCAAACACACAGCACCTCCAACTTATCTGGATTCATTTTCAATATATTGGTCCACATCCAGCCCATTACCGCCTCCAGGCAATGGTCAAGCACCTCAACCAGCTCTCCTGATTGAGTTGGACTAGAGATAGAGCTGGGCATCATCAGCATACTGGTGGCACCTCACTCCAAACCTCCTGATGACCTCTCCCAGCGGCTTCATATAGATGTTAAAAAGCATAGGGGCTAAGATCGACCCCTGAGGAACCCCACAGGTCAACTCCCAGGGAGCCAAACAAAATCCCCCCATGACAATTCTTGGATATCGACCCTAGAGATAGGAGCAAAACCACCAGTGCCTCCAACACCGAACTCCCAAAGCCTTTCCAAAAGGATACCCTGGTCAATGGTATCAAGAGCCACCAAGAGATCGAGGAGAATCAGCAGGGTAGCACGGCCCCTGTCCCTCTCCCAGTAAATGTCATCAACCAGGACAACCCCATGAACAGGCCTGAAGCCAGACTGGAAGGGATCCAAATAATCCGCTTCCTTCAAGCTTGCCTGAAGCTGAGTCACTGCCACCTTCTCCAGTATCTTGCCAAGGAAAGGTATATTAGCAGTAACTGTCCTACTTATTAAGCAGTACGACAGTTACCTCTAGATTTAGCAGCTTCAAAAGAGCCAAATTGAAAGGGAATTCATCTTGTGCCTTCCCCATGCTGGGATACCTAAGTAAACTCCAAGAGTAAATTCGCAACAATTAACTCTCTGTTCAAGGTCACTCTGCAGGATTGACTCTCCTTTGGTTTACCTCCCCTCCATAGATGCCTCAAACCAGCTAAAAAACAATTATTTCAGCAGGGAAGTCAGATAGTTTTCTGCTAATGCACATTCCCTCCTTATCAAAAGAGGCTAGAGTGGGAGATAGAAACTCAGAGATGCACCAGTTAAAAACTGTGGATTAGTTTACTAGGTGTTTCCAACTGAAAAGAGTTCCCATGTTTGCACATTCAATTGCTCCATTTGCATTAACTTATTCATGCATAGCATTGTAGTGCAGCACAACAAACAATGGGATCTTTTGAGATTCCCTGGAACTGCCCTACCCAGGGAAGAAGGTCAATTGGAATGTCCCCTCAGGACACATTTTGGGCTTTATCTGCCCCTGGATTCTTGAGCCAGTGTGCTCCCCTTAGTCTCCAGTGCTTCCCACTTGGTTACCACCTCGTGGAGTCTCCAGTTACTTGGATGCTGCAGCAGCAGACACTTGCTATACAAATTAGCTGTGTTTTGCTTTGAGGGCCACTTTTGCTCCAGGCCCTAGATCAGTCCCCTTGTCGGATGCGATCTGCACTGATCTGCACTGATTAACACCTAGAGCTGGCTTCATGAGAACAGACACCCTTTGGATCTACCTCTGGTACCTAACTCCCTTGACGCTTCGCTGCTACTTTCTACTCCCCGGAGAGATCCCCAAGGAGAGAGATCCTTCGGACACTCCCGAGACACAAGGATCCACCCGCTACTGAAGGAAGAAGCGAGGTTGTATGATAACTGCTGGACCCCAGTCAGGGCTCTCTCTATCCCTGTCGCTTCTCTCCCTTAAATCCAAGAGCCCTTTTGTCTGAGCCTCCTTTCTCTGGCCAGCCTAGAAGCTACTTTAATTTGGACATTAAGCTAAATTTCCTCTTAGCAGTTGTATGGTTCATTTTGTAATGCATTATTTGTAATAATATTGCTTTTAGTGACTATTTATTTTATTTTATTTTATTTATTAAAATCAATTAACAATATACATCAAAACTAAATCAAACAATTAAAATCATTCTAACACCAAAACCATTAACATTAAAATCATTTAAAACCAACATTAGTATTTTTAAACCATGCATCTAATTAAAAGCCTGGTTGAATAAATGTGTCTTCAGTGCCTTTTAAAAAGTTGTCAGGGATGGAGAGGTTCTTATTTCAACAGGGAGTGCATTCCAAAGTCCAGGGGCAGCAACGGAGAAGGCCCATTCCCGAGTAGCTGCCAAACGAGTTGATGGCAACTGCAGATGAACTTCTCCAGATGATCTCAACAGGCAATGGAGCTCATGGTGAAGAAGATGTTCTCTTTAATACCCAGGGCTTAAACTGTTTAGGGCTTTATAGGTAAAAATCAGCACCTTGTATTTTGCCTGGAAACGGATCGGCAGCCACTGTAGTTTTTTCAACACAGGAGTAATATGGTCTCTCCGAGATGACCCAAAGACCAACCTGGCTGCCGCATTCTGGACCAACTATAGTTGATGGGCTATGTACAAAGGCAGCCCCACATAGAGCGTATTGCAGTAATCCAGCCCAGAGGTTACCAGCTGACGCTCTGGAGAAGGGAGATCAGAATACTGGACTAAGAGGTTTTTACCCTTGTGGGAGATGCTCGATATGTGCACAAGCAGAACGAACAACCAGTGTAGTAGATCCAAATACAGGGAATATAAGGGATTTGGATTTCTTTGCCACATGTGACACCAAGGGAGTGGTATATGTAATAAGATGTGCATGTCCGAAATTACATATAGGCAAGAGTGTGCGGAAAGTTAGATCAAGCATCCTGGAACATAAATTGAGTTAGAACGGGACATTTTGGATCACCAATTGTTGCCCACTTTTTTAGGAAAGGGACACACGTATGAGTTTAATTTTTTTGGACTCTATAAATATACACCACAGAGATTTCATAACGAGGACATAAATACAGTGTTATTAAGGAAAGAGGCGTTCTTCATACACCTGTTCAGGACTCATATTGGAGGCCTTAACACTAATCAGGACCTTTTGTGTTTCCTGGGAGAGAGTAAAACAGGAATAGCATGAGTGCATTCAGTTATCTTGAAACAGCATTGTGAGCTGTAATCATGTGATTTGCAGGATCAGTAGAGAAGGACGAAGGTACAGCAATTAATTATTTTTTTAGAGAGCAGAGTTGCCTGTCATTAGTGCTCCGCATGGTTAATTGGGTAGAGTTTAAAAGGAAGGGAGTGTGTAGAGCAAGTAAGCATGTTTCCACAGGCGTTGAAGATAAGAAACCATGGGAAGACAAGGCAGTTATGATTAGAAAGCTAAAGTATGACATGTTTGTACCTGTAATGGTAAGTGTTTCTAAGTGGATCTTTTTGCGGGAGGAACTACATTTGGAAGATAAGTTAATAATGATGTGTGATAATATGATGCGAATTGTTGTTCTTCCGTTCAGGTTGTAATCTGATGAAGTAACAGTTTGTTATGAAACAGAAAACCCTTGTATAAAACTAGTAACACAAGGTCATATCCGGAAAATCTGTCATTCTTTGAAACACACGGTTGGATTACAAATACCACTTCCATTCCTAAGGGACTGAGAATGAGAATGCATTGTTGCACAACAATGAGAAGTATTCTATTCATCTTACTCAACTGGTGTTGAACCTTGCTTGTGGACTATCTGGACTATAAGATAAGAACTGTATTGATCACACCTAAGTGTTAAAATGGACCATATACTGTATCTTGTGGAAGATTCTTTGTTACATTTGCATGTACTTTGTTACATTAAGTTGGTGTGTTATTTTTACTCAGATATATCTACCATATAAAATCGGGGTTGATTGACTTTTTGAGCATTCCCATTCCAATTTATTTCTTCAGGGAGAGAAACTTTGCATAGAAATCTTCTATTGGACAGGGCGATTTAGGATATGTCACCCAGGGTCCACATCCCAGAGACCCACACAGAAGTGTATTCACAATCAACAAAAAGAAAGCAAAAGCTGTTAAACACTAATATTCATTAATTGAGCTAATTATGCAGATTTATACATAACATGGACACAAATACACATCTGCCAACACTGGTTCTGAAGACATGTCAAATGCAACAAGGAAAAACAAAGAATCAAAAGAAGAAGTCTTATTAGGTATTATATTTTACACAAATGAGGAAGATTCCCAGGCTTGTCTGAAGTTTCATGTGTATGATTTATACTGTGTATGAGTTGGCACATACGCAATAAGGCACTGCTTCCTCCTGAAGCTCTTTCCACAATGGAAGCATGGTTTCTATGATGGATTTATTTCTGCTAAATGGAGTTTGCTCCAGGTGACTGCCCGGGCCAATACACTTTTCATCGAGGGGAAAGTTTATCTACAACTGACTATGTGCTCATCACGAGAGACGTATTTGACTCAATAGACAACTTTAAAATCAGTGTTAGATCTGAAAGTGACCATAAGCCCTTAACTTTAACCTTTATATATGACGGACAACCTAAGACCTGTAAGAATGTATGTTTAACTCAATCTAAAGAATTGTGGGGTGGCAGAGTTAGGTGGAATCAACTGGATCAACTTTTTTTTCTTTGGATCAACTCAGAGACTGGCAAAGTGGCTAGGAGGAATCTACTTGGTGTTTTAATCGACCGGGATAGAGACCATAGTGTCATTGAGAACTATGAGATCTTTATTTGCTCAATTAAAGCTTTAATAACCAATTCGGATCACGCCAGTTCAGAACTAAAATCTTACCGCCCTAAAAAATGGTTCGATTATGAGTGTATTAGGGCTAAAAAACATCTCGTTACTCTTTCAAAGTACGCTAGTTCTAATCCCTCTGCAGACCTGGTTATAGAAATATCGAAAAAGAAAAAGGAATATAAAGCCCTTCTTAGATTAAAAAAAAGAGGTCACTTCTAATAAGTGCAGTGAAGAACAACGACTCGATGAGCTTTTGGAGACTAATTTCAATATCAAACAATAAGATACATTCCTCTCAGGTCTGCCCAATAACCCCAGAATCATGGGAAACTCATTTTTGGGCACTTTACAACGATATCTCTCCCCAAGGCGCCCTTCAAATAGGTTCATTACCACATTGGTCTCCGGTCTCCACATATGAGATAGAGCAGTTAATTATGCAATTAAAATGCGGGAAAGCACCTGGAAACGATTGTATCCCGCCGGAACCTCTGAAGCTCTACAAAGATTGGTGAGCTCCTGCGCTGGCTGCTCTCTTCACACATATTGATCAAACTGCACAATTCCCTCAGGATTGGGGAACGGCGATTGTGGTTCCCATCCATAAGAAAGGCAGAAGGGATGACCCCTTTAATTATAGACCAATAAGCCTTTTAAACATTATAAGTAAACTCTATGCCAAGCACTTATGTGCCAAATTATGTGCTTGGATGGAGCAGGAGTGCATTATTGAGGATGAGCAGGCAGGATTTAGAGCTAACAGATCTGGATTAGACCACTGCTTAATATTACAACATCTTGTGGACCAACAGGTCAAAAGGAATAAGCGACCTTTGTTTGCCGCTTTTATAGACCTTAAGATGGCTTTTGACACATTTTCTAGAGGCCGTCTTTGGTCTAAATTGGCGGCTACTTCTATGGACCGAAGGCTTCTACTCTTGCTCATCAAAATGCATGAAAATTCCTTTTTAAGAGTGCGTTTAGACCATGCTGGTAATCTTACAAACTTAGTACCCATTAGGAAAGGGGTGCGACAAGGGTGTGTATTAGCTCCCTACTTATTCAACCTTTATATTAACGATTTGATAAAGTGTTTGCAGACACCTGACACTCATCCACCAAAACTAGCTAACAAGAAAATCCCAATCCTGATGTATGCCGATGATGCAGTAATTCTATCTCAAACCAGGGTTGGGCTCAAAAGAGCGTTAGATGCCTTAGCACTTTACTGCAGAGAGGAGCATCTACAGATCAATTACGACAAATCTAAAATTATGTGTTTCACCAATAAGGTAAAAAAATTTGTATGGATGCTAGATGGACACCGACTAGAACAGGTAAATCAAATAAAATACTTGGGGGTAATTTTTCAACACAATGCTGGGAAATCAGCACATGTAAGTATGGTCACAGAGTCGGCAAAACGCAGCACAGCAGCAATCTTAAGATTTTTTAGAACTCAGGGTGCAGGCTTCATACCAGCTGCCTTAAAGCTCTATACTGCAAAGGTCATTCCGCAATTATTGTATGGTATACAACTAGGTCCATACTCAAGGTTTGACACTTTGGAAAGAAGCCAATCAGGGTTCTTGAGGAACTTATTTGGCACTCCAAAATGTACAGCAAATGTGACTTTAAGGACAGAGGCTGGCTTTATAAAAATTGAATCTCGGGCCTGGCTTCTGATTATTTATTTCTGGTTGAAAATACATCTGCGACCAGTTGGTTTAATTCCTGAGTTTCTCTCAGTTAGTCCCCAGTCACTATGGTGTGCTACAGTAAGTATGAAACTCACCTCTCTAGGCTTAGACCCAGCTCAACTGCTGGAACTGGATCTAGCGAATGCGAAAAGAGTAGTGAGACAACGCTTTGTTGATATTGAGATCCAAGAAAACTGGGCTGAGCTTCCAGAGTTTTATAGAGATATAAGAACTAATATGGATCTTTCCCCCGCAAAATATCTGTCGACAATTACTTTTTCTAAGTTTCGATGGATATTCTCGAGAGTAAGGGTTAATTCCTTTCCATCTGCACTTCTAGCTGGGAGGTTTCAGGGTGTGCCTTTAGAAGAACGACACTGTAGTTGTGGGTCAGGAGGTACAGAAACTGTTGCACATATCCTTCTCAACTATAATCTCCATTTATATCCCAGGGAACGCCATATTGTTCCTTTAATATGTAAACTGGTAGATCAATCCGATGATAACCTTGTAAAACATCTGCTTTCAGATAAAGATGCTTCAATTTCTATTTCTGTAGCTAAGTTGAGTTATATTGTTTTTAAAAGGTATAATGGGATATAATCCCAATTTTAAATTGTATATATATATACACACACACACATATACACACACACATGTACACACACACACACACTTTAATGTTTACTAGTTTTTATTCTCTGTTTGGTCAATGACTGTAAATAAAATTACAATACAATACTGTGTATGAGTTTGCACATACGCAATAAGGCACTGCTTTCTCCTGAAGCTCTTTCCGCAATGGAAGCATGGTTTCTATGATGTATAATAAATACTTCATTCCAGATGAAGATCTTTCTACATGCAAAACAATTTAAATGGTTTCTCCCCAGTGTGGATTCTATGATGCCTAGTAAGAGATTCACTGCTGCCAAAACTCTTCCCATACTCCAAGCATTAATATGGTTTTCCCCCAGTGTGGGTTCTATGATGTTTTTTAAGATTTCCAATCCAGATGAAGCTCTTCCCACACTCCAAGCACTCATAAGGTTTCTCCCCTGTGTGGCTTCTATGGTGTAATGTAAGAAATTCACTACTGCTGAAGCTCTTTCCACACTCCAGACATTTGTGTGGTTTCTCTCCAGTGTGGGTTCTACGGTGTACAGTAAGGTGTCCACTCTGGCTGAACCTCTTTCCACACTCCAAGCATTCATATGGTTTCTCCCCAGTGTGGGTTCTATGATGTTGTTCAAGAGGTTGAATCTGGCTGAAGCTCTTTCCACACTCCAAGCACTCATAAGGTTTCTACCCAATGTGGGTTCTATGGTGTAATGAAAGAAGTCCACTACTGACAAAGCTCTTTCCACACTCCAGACATTTGTGTGGTTTCTCTCCAGTGTGGGTTCTATGGTGTACAGTAAATTGTGCACTACTGCTGAAGCCCTTCCCACACTCCAAGCATTCATATGGTTTCTCCCCAGTGTGGGTTCTATGGTGTACAGTAAGTTGTCCATTCCGGCTGAAGCTCTTCCCACACTCCAAGCATTCATATGGTTTCTCCCCAGTGTGGGTTCTATGATGTTGTTCAAGATGTCCATTCCGGCTGAAGCTCTTCCCACACTCCAAGCATTCATATGGTTTCTTGCCAGTGTGGCTTCTATGATGTAATGTAAGAAGTCCACTATGGCTGAACCTCTTTCCACACTCCAAGCATTCATATGGTTTCTCCCCAGTGTGGGTTCTATGATGTTGGTCAAGATGTCCAACCTGGCTAAAGCTCTTCCCACACTCCAAGCATTCATATGGCTTCTCCCCAGTGTGGGTTCTATGGTGTAATGTAAAATGTCCACTCCGGCTGAACCTCTTTCCACACTCCAAGCATTCATATGGTTTCTCCCCAGTGTGGCTCCTATGGTGTACAGTAAGTTGTTCACTACTGCTGAAGCTCTTTTCACACTCCAGACATTCATACGGTTTCTCCCCTGTGTGGGTTCTATTGTGTAATGTAAGATGTCCACTCTGGCTGAACCTCTTTCCACACTCCAAGCATTCATATGGTTTCTCCCCGGTGTGGCTTCTATGGTGTACAGTAAGATCTCTACTATTGCTGAAGCTCTTTCCACACTCCAGACATTTGTGTGGTTTCTGTCCAGTGTGGGTTCTATGATGTCGTTTAAGATTTGCACTCCGGCTGAAGCTCTTCCCACACTCCAAGCATTCATACGGTCTCTCCCCAGTGTGGGTTCTATGGTGTACAGTAAGTTGGTCACTCTGGCTGAAGCTCTTTCCACACTCCAGACATTTGTGTGGTTTCTCTCCAGTGTGGGTTATATGATGTCGTTTAAGATGTCCACTCCGGCTGAAGCTCTTCCCGCACACAGAGCATTTATGTGTCTTCGCCCCAGTGCAGGTTCTATGGTGCAGAGTAAGAGCTCCACCCCTGCTGAAGCCATTTCCACACTCCAAGCTTCCACACACTTTCTTCTCTGTGTTCATTTCCAACTGAGGATCAAAGCTTGGCTCAAGACTCAAGCCTTTCCTATGAAGAGGGCACCAGATTTTCTCTCTTTCTTGATTTATTACGTTTTGGATTCCATGCTAAGCAGGTGATCCACTCCTGCTCTTCCCTTCTGCTCCAGGTTTTAGTCTCTTCTGGTTTCTCTTTTTCTGTCTGTCAGCTCCTAATCATCCTTTGCTGGGTTTCCCCTTATTTTCCATCTTCCAATTGTCACATGCTGATGGGAAGAGAGAAAACTGGTCAGAGCCTAGAATAGGAAAGGATATCTTCTTAAAAGAAATGGTGGAAATGAAAAGAAGAGGTTGGCAGGATTCTCCATTATAAGTACAAGGGGAGGGGGCCCTTCAAAAGCTAAGGGGCGGCCAGGTGAGAGAGGGGAAAAGCAGCTTGCCCTTGTGGCATGGCTGCCAGCTCCACCGCTCACCACCACTGGCCCTCCTGGCGCAGCCCCAACCATGCTCCCCTTCCTCTACTGAGCGAATGGCTCGGAGGCAGCTCAGTTCTGGACTCCGCGCATGTGCCGAGCCAAGAACTGAGGTGCCGCTGAGCTGGCGTCTTGGTAAAGCAGGGGGGACCATGCACAAATAGCAACATGCAATGATACCCAAATAAAACAAATACACAATTCACACAGATTTATAGAATGTTAGAGTTGGAAGGGACACCTTGGAGGTCATCTAGTCTAACCCACTGCCTTGGCCCACAGTCTCCCTGACAGATGCTTGTTTTTGTTTGTAAACCTGCAGGGAAGGGAAGCCCACCATGGAGCAAGGAAGGCTGTTCCCGTGTCCAGCAGCTCTTACAGTTGGCACATTATTCGCAATGCCGAGCCTAAATCTGCTTCTTGGCAATTTCACTCCACTGGTTCCAGGCCTGCCCTCAGCAGCAACAGAGAACAAGTTCACTCCATTTATCACATACCCACTTCAGATCTTTGAAGATGGCTATTCCATCTCTCCTTAGTCTTCTGTTCTCCAGGCTAAAGATTCCCAACATCTTTTTTCGCTCCAACAGAGCTATCTGCTACCCGAGATAATGCACTATTTCCCCTCTTCCTTTCTAAAAATCTTTGGGCCAGTTCCGATGATACATTCAACACATGATTACTCTACCCGAGTACAAATTATCACATGAATGGAAAACCATGTATTCTCTACCCTGGATTTAAATACTAGGTGTACTGAAGGATTTCGAATTTGGGGTTCGTCATTATCATGTTATTAGTTGATTGTCTGAACTGCAAAGTGGTGTATTTCCCCCTTAGCCATAGAGTCTGTAATGTAAAGAATGATCATCTATCCATCTATGTATATATGTAATTCTCCTAGACGTACCCGTCGCTAATCCCATTCATGGCAGTTCTTGTGAAAATTCACGAGCGAGCTGATGATTAGCGATGGGAACGGTCAGCCACCAAGCGACGAGAAGCAGCGGCGCGGCAAACAGCCAGCTGCTGTGGGAGGACTAGGGACCAGCTATATATCTATATTATTAATTCCTGTAGACGGATCAGGGGGGTCTGTGGGGATGTTGCAAGCTCCGCCTTGCTGCAGCTACAACCAATGGCGGGCCCAGAGGGGGAGACACATGCAAGGGTGGGAGGGAGGAACGCATGCCAGGAGGCGGTTGGCGAAGCTTGCCCCTGCAATTGGTGGGTCCACAGGGGGTCACACGTGAAGCCCCGTTGGCCTGAGGTGGGCGGCCGGTGGTGGCGAGAAATAATGGCAGCAGCAAGGAGATGAAGGAGTAGGCGGAAGAGGCACTTTCTTGCGTGAGGACCACGCAGTAAGAAGGCAGTGGGGAAGCTAGGAAAGGGACAGGAAAGTTTGGCCATGGGAGGGAAGAGACATGCGGCTTCGGAAGCATTGGACCGACGGGTGGCAGTGCCATGAGGGAAACCAAAAAAGGCAGCCGAAAAAGCGCCTGGGGGGGGGAACGGAGGAGACAGACAGAGAGGGAAATGGAGATAAATAAGGACTGCAGGCTAGGACAGGTGAGGGAGGGGAGAAAAAGAGAGAGAGAGAAAGAAACGAAGAAGACAGATGGTAAGGGGAAAGCAGCGGCAAAGAGGAAGAAAGAGAGAAACGGAGAAGAAAGGAGGGTGGTAAAAGCTGCGGAGGGGAAAAAGAAATGGGCCTGGAGAGGGGGAGAAATGGGGCATAGATGGGGGAGACTGGGGCAGAAGATGGGGGGGAGGAATGACTGGGTCAGAAGGTCGGGGGGGAGTGTACTGCCGCACAGATGCCCTGTGTGGGGTCCGCTAGTTTATGTATATTTCTCGAAGGTGTACCCGTGGCTAATCCCATGTGTGGCAGCTCTCCTGAGAGTTCACAAGTGGAAGCACCATGGTGATTGGGCAGTGGAGATTCCATATGCAGATAGGGAAGAGGAGCCTGTGATGGTTAAGGTCAGTTGGAATGCAGCTCTTACTGGTCGGAAGATGTTCAAGATCTGTTAACTCAGGAAGGGAGAGAGAGTGGTTGAAAGAAAGACAGAGGGAAAGAACAATTGGAGGGAGGGAGAGAGAGAGGGAAGTAGGGAGGAGAAGAGAGAAAGAAAGAAGGGCGAGGGATGGGCCTGAGCCTGTCAGCAGGCTGAGAAGAACGAGCAGCCACGGCGGCGGTGGCGAGGAAGGGCCCAGTCTACCGCTGCTGACCTTTGGGGAGCAGCAGGAGTGGGGCTTGGGTGAGGAGGTCTCTGGGGATAGGGGGCTGCAGCTTGGCCAAGAGGTGCAAGCAATGCTTGAGCCTCGACCAAGAGGGGTGAGGGGGATGGAGTAAAGGGATGGAGGAGGAGGAGCAGGAGTGTGGCTCAGGTGAGGGTGGGGAGATCTCTGAGGGGAGGGGGCCTGTGGCAGGGGGTGAAGGGAGCAATCAAGTACTAATGCACAGATACTCTGCACAGGTTAAGCGAATAATAAATCATCACCATCAACCAGTCATGCAGGTGGGGCATACTTTTGGCAATTGGCACAATTTTCTCTCCCTGCCTGAGGTGTTGTGAGAGAGTCGTTTTAATCTCTGACACAGGCGGAAAAGGTGCTGCTTACAAGACAAGAGTGCTGTTTACAAGTTTCATCCACTTTCTGGTATAAAAGAGGTGGAAAAACTCTGCATGTGTACATATTTCATCTTATGTATTTAATATTTCTCTATGTAAACCACCCTGAGCCACTTTTGGAAGAGCGGCACAGAAATAATAAATAAATAAATAAATAAACAAACAAACAAATATTTCAGAAATGAATTTTTGTTTTTTGCTCTGACAGCAATAAGGGTCATCAAGCCTTAAGGGTCACCCCTGTCGTCCCTCTGGCACCTTACAGAGCCCCACTTATAGCCTCTTCAGGCACTTCTCTCCCCCCGCCACCCCATTTCTCCCTCCTGGGATCCAACAGAGCACTTTGCCCAGGAATATCCCAGTCAGGTTGGGGGTGAAGAACTGACCCCGAGATTTTGCAAGAGGAGAGAGCCCAAGGTGGGGTGGGGGGAGCCAGACCCCCCAGGCAGCTTCCTTAAGGCTTGCTTCTCACTTATTTATTTAACATATGTATGTCTCACAACAAAATAAAAAGGATAAACTCATAATAATTTAAAATTAAACAATGTTAAAAACTATCAAAAGAGTATCTAATTAAAAGCCTGGGTGAGCAGATGTGCCTTGACTGACTTTCTAAAAGTGGTCAGAGGTGAGGAAGCTCTTCTTTCACCAGAGAGCGCATTCCGGAGCCTCGAGGTAGCAACAGAGAAGACCCGTCCCATAGCAGTCACCCAGTCCCTTGCCTCCTTTGCCCTGTCCAACACCCCACTTTCAGTTGCAAAACTGTCTCTTTTCATTCTCCAGGAGAAATCTGACCTTGCAAACTGTGAGGACCCTTGCTTGTAAAAGAGGTTTCCCCCAGTTTCTTTCCATCTATCTAACATTTCTTTGACTTCACTCACTGATATAAACTCCCAGATCAAAGCACAAAAAACAAACACCTGTTTAGTTTTTAGCGTGCCAGACCTCACCCAGATGACTGACTACTACTACTACTACTACTACTACTACTACTACTATCAATCCCATTCCAAAATGCATTACTTTCCCAGAAAATATGCAGAACTCTTCCACTGAAAAGTTTGGAGCATGAAACCTCATAGAAGTAGGATGGGTTAGAGTTGCACAGAGAGAGAAAAGAGGTTGGGAGGAAAAGAGGAATGGGAGGGACCAACTGCAAGCCCCTGGTCTCAGATCTCCAAGCATGCCCATTTAATTTGTGGGCTTCAAGCTAGCATGCAGGTTAGCAGGTTTCCATAGAGGACAAAGGAGCCAAAGTGTTCAACTCTAACTTGGGAAAGCATTGCTGCTCAACAGCTGATCACCGTGCATGACTCTATCATTTTATGGACTTCGATCTAGGGGAAGGTGCTGTGTTTGGAGCAGGAAATACAACAGAGGAAGCCTGGGAACCATAGAGAGGGAGGGGAGGGATAGGCCGTCATCTGGGGAGGGGAGGTCCAGTAGGGTTCCGAATCTGTTCTGCAAGCGAGTATAAAAAACCACAGACATAATAAACACACTGTCTGAACTGACCCCTTTGTCTCCTTGCAGAGAGGAGGAGAAATAAAAGAATGAGCAGTTAAATCGTATTCGCAAGGAGAAACTTCCCCCTCCCCGTAGCTCAAAACTCGCTGGTTGCTGAGAGCAATGGGGACAACCTGGGCTTGGAGGGAAGAGCTCTTGCAACACTCCCCCCCACCCCACGCCCAGGCTGCTGGCTGTGCACCTCACAGCAATGCCGGGACACTTTTCGCTGCAGGACTGGAGCAGCTGCAGGGAGACTGCACCCCACAACACCCCCTTCCCTTCCCTCCCCACCCCACCCCACCCCACCCCACCCCCACTTGCTGCTGCTTTCCTCTTACCTTCCTCTTTCTGCAAAGCGCTCCGCAAGCAGTAACGAGCTTCCCGAGCTGGGCGCAGGGTCAGTGTGTCAAAGAGGACGTGCTGCTGACCTCTTGCACCGCCCTCCAGATCCAAGGGAGGGAAACTCTCGCTCTCCCTTCGCAGCCGGCTGCTGCAGCTAATGTGCTGCTGCTCTTTCCAAATGCAGAGCGACCAGGAACTCAAGAATGCAGCAGGGGACCAGTTAGGCTCCTTCTCCTGCTGAGAGGGCATGTCTGGCAGCGAAATCCTCCGGCTGCTTCCCCCACCACCAAGGAGAGTTAACCCTTTCCTTATTCTAAGAGCTTCTGAGGCAGGCAGAGGGACGCTCTAAGCCAGTGTTTCTCAAACTTTTTGGAGTCAAGGACCGCTAAATTCTTCGTGCAGAGTTTCAAGGACCGCTACATTCTTCATGCGCAGTTTCCCGGACCAGCAGTTAGTAAAGGGGTTTCAAGTCTGTCTATCTGTCTGTCTGTCTGTCTATCTATCAGACTTCTATACTGCCCAAAACTTGCATCTCTGGGCAGTTTAGAATGAAAATAATATAAGCATTAAAATAATTAAATTTGGAATCTTTTGCAAACATTGAATATTAGGGGTTCTTAACCTTGGGTCCCTCAGTTAAACTCCCATAACCCCCAACAACAATGGCATTTGGCCATTATGACTCGAGATTATGGGAGTAGAAGTCCACCAACGTCTGGGTACCCAAGGTTGAGAACCCCTGAATCTAAAAGCCTGGGTGAACAAATTTGTCTCCAGTATGTCTGGAGTGGAGGTGCTTGTGATTACTCAATGGAGAGGGGATGCTGGGCCATTGGAAAAATTCAAAAGCTACATGGGGCCAATGAAAACAACATACAAGCAAGCCCCACTGATGCAAGAGGGAAACAGTGTTCCCTCTCAAGGCGCCTCGACCACAACAGGCAGCTGGGTTTCAATCAACCAACCTTTGGCTGCAAACAATGAGCATGCAAGAACCAGCAGCCCTTCAAGTGGCGCCCACTGCCATACTTTTTCCTCCATGCCCCCGCATCGCATACAGTTTGAAGCTGTAAAGATAGGGAATAAGATAGCTATAGGAAGATCTCAGCAGCACGTGGAGGCAAGGCACAAGAAGGGTCCCATGCCTCCGTGATACTCTTCCTCTTCCGTGCCATGTGCAAAATTGAGGAAGTGAGTGCCTTGATTTCGGGGGGGGGGGGGTTGACTCCCAGTCAGGGACCGGCACTCAACCCTTCGGGGACCGGCAGCGGTCCAGGGACCGGTGGTTGAGAAACACTGCTCTAAGCCACGCAAAGCAGCAGCAGGAAAGGAGGCGAGGGGCGGCAAATAAAGTGTGCGGGAAAGAAGGAAAAAATATCAGCAGCAGCAAAAGCCAATGCTCTGGTTTGCGTCTTCATTTCCTTTTCCCCACCAAGCAGCAGCAGCAGCAGCAATAATAATAATAATAATAATAATACTTACATTTATATACTGCTCTATAGCTGGAAGCTCTCTAAGCGGTTTACAATGATTTAGCATATTGCCCCCCAACATTCTGGGTACTCATTTTACCGACCTCGGAAGAATGGAAGGCTGAGTCAACCTTGAGCCCCTGGTCAGGATTGAACTTGTAACCTGGTTACAGGGCGGCAGTTTTACCACTGCGCCACCAGGGGCTCTGGTGATGCAGAGAGAAAGACAGAGGTGATGGGGTGGAGAGCACATGCGAGCAGCGGGCTGGAGTGGGGAGCAAATTCTCCCAGCTCTTCTTTTGTGTGCTGGTTCAGATTCAGAAGGGGGGAAAGGAGACAAAAAAGAGTGAGCCAGTCAGCAAGCGAGGCAGGCAGGGGGAAGGGAAAGGGAGGAGCCATCGTGGGTGGCTCGCAATGGTCCCTCCTCACCAGCTCACATAACTCTCCAAAGTGTCCTGCTGTCTAACCCCCCCCCCCCAAAAGTACAAAGCTTTCTGGTTCTCCAGGCTGGAGTTGGTCAGGAGGAAAAGCTTCTCTCACATTCCCCTTCTTATTGAGTACACACACACATGCAGGCCTTTGGCTGCCTTTTCTCCTCCCTGGCGGGGCTTCCCCAGCGAAGGGCTGGCGGGCGGTGCATAAGCTGGTGGCACCAGGATGGGATTACCTAAGGGCGCCATGTCTCTCTAGTCCTGTCCTGTCATCAGAAGACCAGCAGCCACCCTCCAAGGCACAGCAAGGCGGGGAACAGCAGCCACTTAGCACAGCACAGCCACAACCACACAGCAATAGGCGGCGGGGACCTGTACAGCGGCCAAACTAAGTGTTAAGGGGGCGGGCTGCATCTCTAGCCCACCCTGACCCGCCAGCAGCAGCAGCAGCATGCTAGGAACTTCCCAATCCTTCCCGATGATGCATGTGCAGCCAGTATTTCTCAGCCAATGAGAGCAGGACAAGGGAGGAGCCAGGGGAAAGGGAGAGGGAGGCGCCGCCAGCCCGGACTCGGGAATTTATTTTTTTAATGTGTGGTGGTGGGGGCAGGAGCATGGCAGGCATTTTGCACCCCCCTTCAGCAGCGCCTAGGGCACGTGCCCTGCCTGCCCCTTGCTGGTTACACGCATGTAGAGGGCTTATTAAATACCAGAATATACAACATTCTGTGTGCTGCTTGTGTCATGTAGTGTCAGGAGACCGGAGTTCACAAGCCCTGTTCAGCCCTGAAATGCATGTTGTGACTGCGGGCCACGTGCTTCTCTCCTAGGCTAATCTAGCTCACAGGGTTGTTGTGAAGGCAAAAATGTAACAAATTGGAGTGGGGTGAAATTAAAAGGGAAGCACATTTCGCTTGGACATGATGATGAAGTTCCAAATTTTTAGAGCTGTTTGACAGTGGGATAGTCTGCCTTGTATGGTGGTTTATACTCCTTTTATTATAAAGAGAACTGCTTTGATAATTTGGGCAAATGTGTATTGGCTTGAAGCCTGGCTACAGACAATGGCTACCTTTCCCTTATAATTTTTCTGCCCACTCCCAGAAGCCTCTTTGCTCCCCCCCTTGTTTTGAGACGACAGAAGCATGGGTCTCACTTTTGACATGCTCAGGAGCCTCACAGAATCATGAGCCCTCCGTTTGTTGGCATATTGGGGAACAGTCACTTATTTATGTGTTATTTATTTATTTATTTATTTATTTATTACATTTCTAGCCCATCCTATACTCAAAGGTCTCAGAGCGGGTTACAATAAAACCCAATATAAAACATAATTAAAATGCAACATCATAAAATCAAAAATATAAAAATGCAACATCATAAAATACAACAACATAAAATCAAAAATTAAAAAAATACAGGGCCTGAGGGGGGAAGAACCACTACATCTCTATTCAAAGGCTAGGGTAAAGAAGGCTAGGGCCTCCCCTACAGTGCCATTCCTTTAAGACCGGCATGATGTGCATCCTGCCAGAAGTGCCCATCAACAGTCTTGCTGCTGCATTCTGCACTAGTTGCAGCCTCTGAATTGTCTTCAGGGACAGCCCCACATAAAGCACATTACAATAGCCCGGTCTGGAGGTTACCAGAGCATGAATCACTGTGGCCATTCTATCTCTGTCCAAAAAGGGCTGTAGCTGGCAGACAAGCCTGAGTTGAAAATAGGCACTCCTGGTCACTGCGGCCACCTGGGCCCCAGCAACAGCGACAAATCCAGGAGTACTCCCAAGCTATGCACCTGTTCATCCCAGGGTACTACCAACTGCAACAGTTAACTCTCTATTCAAGGTCACTCTGCACTATTTACTCTCCTTTGGTTTACCTCCCCTCCATTGATGCCTCAAACCAGATGAAAAACAATTATTTCAGCAGGGAAGTCAGATACGTTTCCCGCTAATGTGCATTCCCTCCTTATCGAAAGAGGCTAGAGTGGGAGATAGGAACTCAGAGATGCACCAATTAAAAACGTGGATTAGTTGACTAGGTGTTTCCTATCGAAGAGAGTTCCCATGTTTGCACATTCAATTGCTCCATTTGCATTAACTTATTCATACATAGCATTGTAGTGCAGCACAACAAACAATGGGATCTTTTGAGATTCCCCGGAACTGCCCTAGCCAAGGAAGAAGGTCAATTGGAATGTCCCCTCAGGACACATTTTGGGCTTTATCTGCCCCTGGATTCTTGAGCTCCTCTTGGTCTCCAGTGCTACCTGCTTGGTTGGCACCTCATGGAGTCTCCAGTTACTTGCATGCTGCAGCAGCAGACACTTGCTATACAAATTAGCTGTGTTTTGCTCTGAGGGCCACCCTTGCTCCAGGCCCTAGATCAGTCCCCTTGTCAGATGCGATCTGCACTGCCCTCCTCATTAACACCTGGAGCTGGCTTCATGAGAACAGGCACCCTTTGGATCTACCTCTGGTACCTAACTCCCTTGACGCTTTGCTGCTACTTTCTGCTCCCCAGAGAGAGCCCCAAGGAGAGAGATCCTTTGGACACTCCAAAGACACAAGGATCCACCCGCTACTGAAGGAAGAAGCGAGGTTGTATGATAACTGCTGGACCCCAGTCAGGGCTCTCTCTATCCCTGTCGCTTCTCTCTCTTAAATCCAAGAGCCCTTTTGTCTGAGCCTCCTTTCTCTGGCCAGCCTAGAAGCTACTTTAATTTGGACATTAAGCTAAATTTCCTCTTAGCATTTGTATGGTTCATTTTGTAATGCATTTTTTAAAATAATATTGCTTTTAGTGACTCTCTTATATTGATTGATTGATTGATTGGATTTGATTTATATACCACACTTCCAGAAATGGCTCCAGATGGTTTACAATAAAATACAACAACTTAAAATCAATTAACAATATAAATCAAAACTAAATCAATTAAACAATTAAAATCATTCTAACACCAAAATCATTAACATTAAAATAATTTAAAACCAACATTAAAAATTTTAAACCATACATCTAATTCAAAGCCGGGGTGAATAAATGTGTCTTCAGTGCCTTTTAAAAAGTTGCCAGGGATGGAGAGGTTCTTAGTTCAACAGGGAGCGCATTCCAAAGAAAAGGGAACAGGTAATTGCATGCGATATTGGCCCACTCATTATCTTGGATCATGCACCTGTGGTATTAAAAATACAATTGACAGAAAGTGGAGACCTGAAGCAGAAACACTGGAGACTAAATACATCCCTGTTAAAGGACCCCAAATTCATTACAATGATTGGATCTGAAATTCAAGAGTTTTTGAAGTTTAATAGAAAACCTGAGACTAGCTTGGCACTTGTTTCTTTCCAAACCACAGGAATCCGTCCCTAAACTTATGGAATTACTATACCAATTTGGGGACCTCTCTGGATACAAAATTAATTGGCACAAATCCATGTCCATGTCCATAGGGAAACTGCCCCTCTCTCATAGAGATATGCCCTTGCTCTTTATTTGGAAAACAGACTACGTGAAATACTTAGGTATTCTAATTACTAAACAACCTAATCTAATTGTCAAAACTAACTTAGATAAAATACTTTCACAGATTAAGATAGACTTCCTCCGCTGGGCTGACCTTCCGCTGAGTTTGTGGGCTAAGATAGCTGTTGTAAAAATGAATGTTATGCCCAGATGTATTAATACTTTAAGAGGGCTTCTGTTGCTTATTCCTCAAAAATACTGTAGAGAAATTGACAGAGCTGTGAGGAGGTTCCTCTGGGATAATGGCAGGCCTCGGGTTGCTTTTAATAAACTCCAGTTGGCCGCAGACAAAGGGGGCTTCAACCTAGTGAATCTTAGATTGTACCATAACACGTTTTTAATTGCACAAGCTATCCACTGGCATGCCAACACAGATGGGGAAAGGCCAGAATGGGCTCAAGTGGAGCTAGCAGAACTGAAACCCTTGGAGGGATGGGAAGCACTTGGCTCCAGATATCTTAAACATCCCCACTACCAATCCCCTACTATACTAGCAGCCCGACATGCCTGGAAGGAACTGGCAAGGCAACTAAGCTTTGATCCCTATGCCCACTAGTCATGTGCACGGACCGGTTCGGAGGCCATTCTAAAGGCCTCCAGACCGGTCCAGACACAGGGTGGTTTTGGTTTGGGTGGGGGGTTCCAATAAAAACAGGGGGGGCTTTCCTCACCCCTTCCATCATAGTAACCATAATTCTTGTAGTAATCGGGCGGCAGGGTGCCGCCGGCTTCAATCTCCGCTGGCGCGGCTCGGGCTCCTCCATTCCTATACGTAACGGGGCGGCAGGATCGCTCCCAGTCCCTGCCGCCTCCTTCAAGCTAAACCCCCTCGGCTGGCGGCCGCCCCCTGCAGCTTTCCAGATGTCCCCTGCCGCCCCCTTCTTGCCAAATATCTCCCCATCTCAAGGGGTCGGCAGGAGAACTCTCCTGCCGTCCCCGTTCACTTTGCCGCTGAGTTGCAAATGGCTTCTAGGAAGCCTTTCGCGCGTGCGCGAAAGGCTTCCTAGAAGCCATTTGCAACCCAGCTGGCAAAGCGAACGGACGGCAGGGAGTTCTCCCGCCGCCCGCTCTCTAAAGTTTAGTTCTTTAGAGAGCCCGGTTCCGTGCACACCCCTAATGCCCACATGGATATGACACTGTGGGGTAACCCACATATACTGATAGGCAAACAACCAATTTTGTGGAAACATTGGATTGATAAAGGGATTTACTGGTTATCACAGCTGAAAAATGTAAATGATAGCTACAAACCCTTTGCACTCCTGCAAGAGGAGTTCCATCTACCACCGGCATGTGCAACTGCGACGTATATGCAAAATATGCAACTGCGACATACCATATTGGCTCAATTCGGTCCAGACGTCTTGGCGACCCCAGCAATCTTTGGGCTTGCCATTAAGATGGCCTCTCTCCCAAAACTAAATAAGTACCTATATGCCAGTGTGCATAGACATATAGACCCTGGGTTAGATTTACTTAGGGACAAATGGAACTTGGAACTTTCTGATAAACTGTCATCTGAGCAATGGCAAAATATTTTAAGTCGTGTTCAATGTAGTACATTGGATCTTAAATAGCGCCTCATCCAGCTGAAGATTATTTTCAGGGCCTACTGGACTCCTCTATACCTTATGCGATTAAAAATGTCCTCAAATAGTAACTGTTGGAGATGCAATAATCCACAGGCCAATTTAACACATATATTCTGGGAATGTTCCATAGTGCAAGGCTTCCAGAGAGAGGTCACTATGCGAATTAACTTAGTGCTGGAGTCATCTCTTGTACTGAAGGATCGAAATGCAGTGTTGGGGTTTATTCCAACCAGCTGGGGACTAAAATACAGCTCTAAACAATGGCTTTGGCGGAGCCTGCTGGTTGCCAAGAGGTTGATATTGAGGCTGTGGAAATCTCCCAATCCCCCTTGGTGCGAGGATTGGGTACAGGACCTGCTTAAGCTTGCGGCACATGAAAAATGGGCCCTCTTAAGAGTAAATAAATTGGATAAATGGTCTGAAATTTGGGATAACTTTCTTAATCTTTTCTTAGAATAAGAATCTTTCTGACCTATCCAAATCTTAGTGCAATGGTGATTCTCCCTTCTTCTCTTCCTTTTTTCCTCTTCTGTATTTTTTCTTTCTTTCTTTCCCCTTCTTTCTTAGGGGAGGGTATGGGGCGGGGTGGGGGGCAACTTGGGCATGTTGTCGCAAAATATAAATTGTTATACAATGTTTAAAAACATTAAATTTTAAAAAAAGAAATAAAATAAAATAAAAGGGGCAGCAACAGAGAAGGCCCATTCCTGAGTAGTCGCCAAATGAGTTGATCGCAAAAGCAGACGAACGTCTCCAGATGATCTTAACAGGCAATGGGGCTCATGGTGAAGAAGACGTTCTCTTAAATACCCAAGGCCTATGCTGTTTAGGGCTTTATAGGTAAAAACCAACACCTTGTATTTTGCCTGGAAACGGATCAGCAGCCAGTGCAGTTCTTTCAACACAGGAGTAATATTGTCTCTCCTAGATGACCCAGAGACCAACCTGGCTGCCGCATTCTGGACCAACTGTTTTTTCTGGAGTATGTACAAAGGCAGACCCACATAGAGTGCATTGCAGTAATCCAGTCTAGAGGTTACCAGCATATGCACCACCATTTTGAGGTTGTTCATCTCAAAAAATGGATGCAACTCAAGTATCAACCAAAGCGATAAAATGCACCTCTGGTCACCGCCTCAAACTGGGACACCAGGGAGATGTTCAGATCCAGAAGCACCCCCAGACTGCATACCTGTTTCTTCTGGGGGAGTGTGACACTATTCAGAACCGGCAGATCAAAATCGTCTTCCAAGTTCCGACCCCGCACAATAAGTACCTCCATCTTATCTCGATTCAGCCTCAGTTTGTTATCGTTCATCCAGCCCATTACTGACTCCAGGCAGGCATGGAGAAGTTATGCCTTCTCCCAATGATGTTGACATGGAGAAATAGATTTGGGTGTCATCAGCATATTGAGAACACCTTGCACCGAATCTCCTGATGATCTCTCCCAGCAGTTTCATGTACATATTAAACAACATCAGAGACAATATGGAGCTCTGAGGGACACCATACGAGAGTTCAGATTTGGAAGAACAACAGTCTCTAAGGGGCACCATTTGGAATCTGCCCGAGAGATAGAAGTAGAACCACTGCAAAGCAATGCCTCCCACCCCCAAACCCCTCAGACGTTCCAGAAGGATACTTTAGTCAATAGTATCGAAATCTGCTAAGAGATCCAAAAGGACTAACAGGGTTACACTGTCAATTCCTAATTGGAGATCATCCATCAGGCTGACCAAGTCAAGCCTCCACCCCATAGCCCACCTGAAAGCCAGTTTGAAATGGGTCTAGATAATCCATTGTATCATCCATTATACACCCTTTCAATGGAGTAATAAAACCTTCTCTGCTTTTGGACATCTCTCTCTCAGCCAGTTATTTTCCTGTAAACAACACTTTGCATTAAATTTATTCTGATGGGGAACTGTTCCACTCTGAGCTAATTTCCCCACACAAATCCCGAACACTATTTTGGGGTGTTTACCAATCACTGTAGGGCAGTTCCATTAACAATTTGTCATCAGCCGCAGACTTCCACAGACTCCATTTTCCAGTCCCTGAATAGGCCTACTTTCAGCGTGCTTATGCCTCGTCACCATTAACATTCAAAAGTCAGCACAGAAAATGGACCACTTGCTCATCTCTCAGCCGATCCTACCACGCAGGGTGGTTGTGAGGATAACAATAACCATGCAAGCCTCTCTGTTCTCCTTGGGCTCCGGAAGGTACTGTAGTTGAGGATGATGGGAGTTGTAGGCCAACATCTGTAGGGGGCTAAACTTTTGGAGCCTTGCTCAACCCTGACTGGCAGCAATTCTGCAAGGTTGCAGGAAGAAGCGTTTCTCAAACCTAGTTGGGGATGCTGCCAGGGACCAAACCTGGGATCTTCAGCATGCAAAGCAGGTGCTCAAGAAGTGAGTGATGGATGCTCCAGGTGTGGGTTTGTTTGTTATTTAATTTTATTTATGTATTTAACGAACACATTTCTATACCACCCACTACTAAAGTCTCTAGGCAGTTTACAACAAACCAAATCAAAAATTTAACACATTTTAAACATATATAACTTTTGAAGTGAAAACAATCAATAAAGTTCAACTAAAAGCTTTAAAACTTCAGCTCTAATCTCAGCAGGAAGTGCATTCCACCACTCTGGGGTAAATACAGAAAAGGTTCACCTCTGAGATGCCACCATTCTGAGGTGGCACCCTCAGACAAACCTCCCCTGGCGATCTTAATAGGTGGCAGGGGTCATAACGAAGAAGGCGTTGTCTTAAATACCCTGGGCCCAGGTGGTTAAGGGCATTATAGGTCATAACCAGCACTTTGAATTTTGCCCGGAAACTTATTGGCAACCTGTGCAGTTCTTTCAAAACATGAGTAATATAGTTTCTTCAGGACAACCCAGAGACCAACCTGGCAGCAGCATTCTGCACCAGTTGCAGTTTCTGCACTACATACAAAAGCAGCCCCCTAGGGAGTGCATTGCAGTAGCCAAGCCTGGAGCTGACCAGCATGTGCATGAGTGTGACCTTAAGGTCACACTCTTCCAGGAAAGGGCACGATTGGCGTAACAACCAGAGCGGATAAAAAGCACTCTTGGCCACTGCCTCCCCCTGAGATATCAGGGAGAAAGTTGGGTCCAGACGTACTCCCAAACCACGAACCTCTTCCTTCTGGGGGAGTGTAACCCCATCCAGAACCGGTGGATCAATCCCATCTCCTGAACTGCAGCTACCTACAATGAGCACCTCCATCTTGTTTGGATTCAGCCTCAGTTTGTTATCCCTCATCCAGCCCATTACTGCATCCAGGCAGACAATTAGGGAAGTTATGCCTTTCCCTGATTAAGCTGACAAGGAGAAATAGATTTGGGTATAATCAGGGTAATAGATTTCCCAACCCTGGAGATGCCTGAACATGCCAGGGATAAAACCTGGAGCTTCAAAGAAAGCTGCCTTGTACTGAGAGACTATTGGTCCATCTAGCTCAGCATCTAGCCCCCTCAGAGCTTGCTATGTCCTAGTATTTCTTTCCTAAAGAAGATATCAAGCAAGGAAACACAGCAAGCAAACAAAACAAAACAAACAAACAACCTAGAAAACAAGAGGGGAAGGAGAAGCTAAGACTGTTAAGGCTGATAATTTTCTAGGGTTTGATTTCTGGCTGGATGGAAGTGTTTGTCTCTTTGACAGAGGAGCAGAATGAAAGGGGGGGATTCATTCCAGGTGAGTGCCTCAGCTTGTGGGAGGGATTACATTCTTGAGGAGAGTCCGTTTGACTGCTGGTCTTGAATACAAGGCCCAGAACAGAGGAGCTTTGCAAACGTGAGTCTGCAAATAGATAATGAAGGTGTTTTGCAGGCATTTCGTGGGAGATTGGCGGGAGCTCTGTGGGGAGGCTCACAAGTGGTGCCCCTTCATCACCATAGAGACATCCAGTGCAAGAATAAGTTAGGTACTACCTAACTTTTGTCATTTTCTTGGGAGGACAAAACCAAAAAACACTGATTTGCTGACAACAGTACCCAGCACATAGCTTCATGCCCCATATACTCTAAATAGCCAATAAAAACTAATTATGAAGGTAGAATGCCAGCAGAGGAGGGGGTGCTTCCCAGTGTATTGCACAGAGTGTCGCATGTACGGCTATCTGCCTGAGGGGCAGAATTTGTGGGTGTGCACTTGGTGCAAATAGCTCCTGGCTCTCAGAGAACAAGTTTGTTCCCTTGAAGTCAAGGTGGCTGACCTGTAGAAGCTCAGGGAAGAAGAGGTGTGTGTGGATGAGACCCTCAGGGATGTGGTAGAGGCATCCAGTTCCCAGTCTGACAGTACTTCTGCTGTCATGGAGAATGAGGTTCTCAGGGAAGGACATTGGTCTGAGGAAGAGGGAAACACTCCCTTAGCAGGGACCCCTTAGGTGATATGCCAATATCCTCTCGCACATGGGATACTCCTTCAGGGGGTGGGGGTGTCCTAGTAGTGGGTGATTTGATCATTAAAGGTGCAGAGAGATGGGTCTGTGACCCACATGTAGACCACACAGTAACTCACTTGCCTGCAGCAAAGGGTTCAGACGTCACACTGCCTCTAGGTAGGCTGTTAGGCAGTGCTGGGGAGGAGTCAGCTGTCATGGTGTACGTTGGCAACAACTATGTTGGGAAATGCAGTTGGGAGGTCCTAGAACTCAAATTTAGGCTGATGGTAGCATACTGAAGTCCAGGATCCCCATGGTAGCATTCTCTGAAGTGCTAACTGTTCCACGCACAGGGACAGCGAGACAGGCAGAGCTGAGGGGTTTCAATACGTGGATGAGACGGTGGTGCTGAGAGGAGAGGTTTAGATTCATTAGGCACAGGGATACATTTTGGGGAAAGTGAAGCCTGTATAAAAGGGATGGGCTCCACTTCAACTAAGATAGAACCAGACTGCTGGCGCTTAAAATCAAGGTCACAGAGCAACTTTTAAAATGACACCTGGGGGATTGTTGGCAGGAACTGGGTGGTATCTGCTTTGGCCAGCAAAATCCCTTAATCTGTGAGGGTGAACATGTTTCAGATAAACCAGAGGGGGACAGAGTAGAGCCAGGAGTTGAGCAGAAGGAAACACATGACAGCTTGCCAAATAGGTTAAAAGATGGTAACGGGGATAGCACATGCCATCATGAGGTGAGGGACTCAGAGTACTGGCGTCTATATACAAATGCTAGAAGCCTCTGAGCCAAGATGGGTGAGCTGGAGTACTTGGTTACTAATGGAAACATAGATATTATAGGGGGTGTAACAGAAACCTGGAGGAATGGTGAGATCCAGTGGGACACGATTATTCCTGGATATTCACTCTATAGAAGGGACAAGGAGGGGCGGAGTGGCACTGTATATCAAAGAACGGATATTTATTTATTTTATTTATTTTTGCATTTTTATACCGCCTTTCGTTAAAATATAGCCCCAAGGCGGTTTACAAAAGTTAAAAACATACAATAAAAACACAATAAAAACAACATGCTAAGAGTATAAAAACATATAAAAACAGGCATAAAACAATACAAGAAATAAAAACACCCAGAAGCAGCAGTAAAAACGATTATGTAAAAGCCTGGGTAAAAAGCCAAGTCTTTACAAGCTTTCTAAAAGCCATGATGGAGTCCGAGGAGCGAATGACCACTGGGAGAGCATTCCAGAGTCTGGGGGCAGCAACAGAGAAGGCCCTGTCCCGAGTGCACGACAGCCGGGCCTCTCTCATTGTCGGCACCCGGAGCAGGGCCCCCTCAGATGTCCTCGTCAAGCGGGCAGCAACCCTTGGGAGCAGGCGGTCCCTCAAATACCCTGGGCCCAAACCGTTTAGGGCTTTAAAGGTCAAAACCAGCACCTTGAATTGGACCCGGAAACGAACCGGTAGCCAGTGCAGCTCTTTCAAAATGGGGGTGATATGTTCCCAACGGGCAGCTCTGGATAACACCCTCGCTGCCGCGTTTTGCACTAGCTGCAGTTTCCGGATATTCTTCAAGGGCAGCCCCACGTAGAGCGCGTTACAGTAATCCAGCCGCGACGTGACTAAGGCGTGGGTAACTGTGGCCAGATCTGCCTTCTCGAGAAAGGGACGCAGCTGGCGCACCAGCCGAAGCCATGCAAAGGCACCCCTGGCCACCGCCTCCACCTGAGCCTCCAAAAGCAGAGCCGGGTCCAGTAGTACCCCCAAGCTGCGTACTTGCTCCTTCAAGGGGAGTGCAACCCCATCCAGAACCGGTAAAATCTCCTCATCCCGATTGGCTCTCCTACTGACCAACAGCACCTCCGTCTTATCCGGATTCAATTTCAGTTTGTTAGCCCACATCCAACCCATCACGGCCTCCAGTCCCCGGTTCAGGACATCCACCGCCTCCCTAGGATCAGATGACAAGGAGAGATAGAGCTGAGTGTCATCCGCATATTGCTGACAACTCAGTCCAAATCCCCGGATGACCTCTCCCAGCGGCTTCATGTAGATGTTAAACAGCATGGGGGACAAGACCGAACCCTGCGGGACCCCACAGGCCAACGGCCACGGGGCCGAGCAGTAGTCCCCCAGCACCACCTTCTGGACCCTACCCTCAAGAAAGGACCGGAACCACTGCAACGCAGTGCCTCCGATTCCCATACTCGAGAGGCGGCCCAGAAGGATACCATGGTCGATGGTATCGAACGCCGCCGAGAGGTCCAGCAGAACCAACAGGGACGCACTCCCCCTGTCTAGTTCCCGGCGTAGGTCATCCACTAGAGCGACCAAGGCAGTCTCAGTCCCATACCTGGGGCGGAAGCCAGATTGAAAAGGGTCCAGATAATCCGTATCATCCAAGACCCTCTGCAGCTGGGACGCCACCACACGCTCCATCACCTTGCCCCAAAAGGGCAGGTTAGACACAGGTCTATAGTTGTCCAGGCTGGAGGGATCAAGGGAGGGCTTTTTTAATAGAGGTCTTACCACCGCCTCCTTGAGGCACGATGGCATCCTGCCCTCCCTTAATGAAGCATTAACCATCACCTCCAGCCATCTGCCTGTCCCCTCCCTGGCAGCTTTTATTAGCCATGAAGGGCAAGGGTCAAGAGCGCACAAAGTCGCCCGCACACTGCCCAGGATCTTGTCCACATCCTCAGGCCGCACCAACCGAAAAGAATCCAACACAACGGGACCAGATGGTGCCAAAGGCACGTCTGCCGGAACTGCCAAAACTCTGGAGTCCAGGTCAGCACGGATGCAAGCGACTTTATCTGCAAAGTGACAGGCAAACCGATCACAAAGAGCTGTAGATGGCTCCTCCCCCATTGTCCGGGGGGATGTGTGGAGCAATGTTTTCACCACACGAAACAGCTCTGTTTGCCTGCACTGAGCAGACGCAATGGAGGCGGAGAAAAAACGTTTCTTCGCCGCCCCCCCCCACCACGGCGTAGTCCCTAAAATGGGTTCTAGCCCGTGTTCGATCGGATTCGTGACGACTCTTCCTCCAGCGTCGCTCCAGCCGCCGTCCGAGTTGCTTCATCGCCCTAAGCTCCGAGGAAAACCAAGGAGCGGAACGGGCTCCACTAAGCTGGAGAGGGCGCTTGGGGGCAACCGTGTCAACAGCCTGGGCCATCTCTCCATTCCAGAGATCAACCAAGGCCTCGACAGGGTCACCAGCTCTGGACACTGGAAACTCCCCGAGGGCCGTCTGAAATCCAAGCGGATCCATAAGCCTCCGGGGGCGGACCATCTTAATCGGCCCACCACCCCTGCAGAGGGCAGACGGAGCAGTCAAACTAAACCCCACCAGGTGATGATCTGTCCATGACAAGGGAGTGGTCTCAAATTCCCCCACCTCCAGATCATTTATTTCCCAGTCGGCAAAAACCAGATCCAGAGTGTGTCCCGCCACGTGGGTAGGGCCCGATACCAATTGAGACAGGCCCATGGTTGCCATGGAGGCCATGAAATCCTGAGCCGCACCCACTAGGGGGGCCTCAGCGTGGACATTGAAATCCCCCAAAACAATAAGCCTGGAGGAACCCAAGGCCACCTCCGAGACCACCCCCGCCAGCTCAGGTAGGGAGACTGAAGTGCAGCGGGGTGGTCGGTACACCAACAGAATCCCCAGCCTATCTCGGAGGCCCACCCTCAAGGACAAACACTCGAAATTCTGAGATTGCCTGACCGGGCACCTGGAAACGGGGAGGGTCTCTCGAAAGATGACTGCAACGCCTCCTCCCCGACCCTCGAGGCGGGGCTGCTGCACGATCTGGAAACCTGGAGGACAAAGCTGAGAGAGACCGACCCCGCCCAGCGCATCCAACCAGGTCTCCGTCACACATACCAGGTCAGCACGCCCATCCACAATCAAATCATGGATGAGAGATGTTTTTGCGTTAACTGACCTGGCATTCAGCAGCAGCACCCTAATCCTCGAAGGAGTGTTCCCAGAGCTCCCTAGGGTCAGAGGGTTGGGAGAAGGGCCGGAAAAAGGAACAGGCCTCAATTGCCTGGATCGTTTTCCCCTGTAACGGCCTGCCCAACTCCCACCGCCATACCTCCCTCTGCCCGCTACCTGTGATATTGCCGCCCCCGCTCCAGACCCACTTTTTTGCTCCCCCAGACACATCTCCCCAGACTAACCCACCACGGCTTCTTGGCTTAATTAAAAACAAAACAAAACCAGGCTTGTGTAGTCTCCTGCTGACTTCTTAATTGTGAGAAGATGGCTCTTCAGGGCGGAAGGAGAGAGATCTTCTGGTCCTCAGGCAGCTCGCCCCACGGCAGAGAGCCACAAGGACGAGAGCTCTTGTGATCTCGCCCTTCGGCTCGCGCCCTTGGGCTAGCCTGCCCTATATAGCAGCAGCAGCCAAAGCCCCAGCAGCAGCCCAAGGAGATGTTACACACACCTGAGGAAAGGTGGGGCAGGGGCAAAGACAGCAGTCAGTCAGTGCCCCACCCAAGCTGTTCTCCTTCTGTCTTCTTCCCCCAGGCCCTTGGGCTAGCCTGCCCTATATAGCAGCAGCAGCAGCCAAAGCCCCAGCAGCAGCCCAAGGAGATGTTACACACACCTGAGGAAAGGTGGGGCAGGGGCAAAGACAGCAGTCAGTCAGTGCCCCACCCAAGCTGTTCTGCTTCTGTCTTCTTCCCCCAGGCCCTTGGGCTAGCCTGCCCTATATAGCAGCAGCAGCAGCAGCCAAAGCCCCAGCAGCAGCCCAAGGAGATGTTACACACACCTGAGGAAAGGTGGGGCAGGGGCAAAGACAGCAGTCAGTCAGTGCCCCACCCAAGCTGTTCTCCTTCTGTCTTCTTCCCCCAATAAGTCTTCTTCCCTTTCCAATGACCCTTTCTGTCTTTCTGTCTTCTTCCCTTTCCAATAAGCTAGAAAACATAGGTGGACCAGAGTCCTCCACAGAATCATGATGGGTAACATTACAAGGACTGAAAGGAAATGTGTTACTAGGGACGTGCTATCGCCCTCTGGGTCAAAGCGCTGAAAATGTCCTGGAGTTGGAGAAACAAATAAGAGAGGCGTCAAAGAGAGACTGGGCAGTAATAATGGGTGATTTCAACTACCCACAAACAGACTGGGTAAATCCACATTCAGGTAATGAAAGAGAGGCCAAATTTTTAGACATGCTGAATGACTGTGCCTTAAAACAGTTAGTTGTGGAACCAACCAGAGAAATTGAGACTTTGGAATTAATCCTGAGTGGTGCCCAGGGTCTGGTGAGAGACGTCAGAGTTGCAGAAGTCTACAACTGGGAATAGTGACCATAGTGTGATCCGGTTCAGTTTATATGAGAGTGGAGAATTGTCAAGGAAGTCCAACACAGATGCATTGGACTTCAGAAGAGGAAACTTCTCAAAAATGAGGGGACTGGTAAAGAGGAAGCTGAAAGGGAAAGTCAGAAGGGTCAAATCACTCCAGAAAGCATGGAGCTTATTTAAACCACAGTAATAGAAATTCAGCTGGAATGTATTCCAAGGAGTAAACGTACTACCAAGTTCAGGAAGACACCAGCATAGCTAACAAGTATAGTCAGGGAAGTTATAAAAGAGAAGACGGCTTGCTTCAGAAAATGGAAGTCCTGCCCAAATGAAGAGAACAGGAAGGAACATAAACTCTGGCATATGAAATGCAAAGAGACAATAAGGGATGCAAAAGGAGCATTTGAGAAACATATAGGTAGATCTGTCATGGGGAATAACAAAAACTTCTTTAAATATATCAGCAGCAGAAATCTTGCCAGGGAGGTGGTTGGCCCCTTAGATGAGGGTGGGAAAGGGATTATTAAGGAGGATAAGGAGATTGCAGAGAAGCTGAATGAGTTCTTTGCATCTGCCTTCATGGTAGAGGATACTGACTATTTACGGTCTCCAGAACTGAGCTTTTCATGTTTAGCGGCTGAAGAAGTGGGTCAATTTGAGGTGGAAAGGGAAGATGTTCTAAACCATCTTGAAAAACTAAAAATTAAGAAATCGTCAAGGCCAGATGGCATCAACTCATGGGTTCTGAAGGAACTCAAATGTGAAATTGCCCATCTCCTAGCAAAATATATATAACTTGTCCCTACAATAAGGCTCTGTACCAGAGGACTGGAAGGTAGCCAATGTGACTCCAATTTTCAAAAAGGGATCCAAGTGGGATCCGGGAAATTACAGCTTAACTTTGATGCCAGGTAAATTGATGGAAAACATACTTAAGTACAAAATTGTTAAAGATATAGGAGAGAAGGCCTTGCTGAAGGAGAATCAGCATGGCTTCTGCAAGGGTAAGTCTTGCCGCACTAACCTTTTGGAGATCTCCGAGAGTGTCAACAGGCATTTGGATAAAGGTGATCCAGTTGACATAATATACTTGGACTTCCAAAAAGCTTTTGATGAAGCTGTCCCCACCAAAGGCTCTTGAGTAAACTTAGTACTCATGGAATAAGGGGACAGGTTCAATCAGTAACTGGCTGAAGGACAGGAAACAGAGAGTAGGAATGAATGGACAGTTTTCACAATGGAGGTAGCTAGGAAGTGGGGTCAACTTGTTCATAAATGATCTAGAAGTTGGCATGAGCTGCGAAGCAGCCAAATTTGCAGACGACACAAAACTATTTAGGGTAGTGAAATCCACAACAGATTGTGAGGAGCTCCAAAAAGATCTTTCCAAACTGGGGGACTGGGCGGCAAAATGGCAAATGCGGTTCAGTGTAAACATGTGCAAAGAGATACACATTGGGGCAAAAATCCCGAGCTGTCGGGGACTGACCAGGAGACAGATCTTGGAGTCATGGTGGACAGCTCATTGAAAGTGTTGGCTCATTGCGTGGCAGCTGTGAAAAACGACTAATTCTGTGCAAGGAATAATTAAGAAGGGGATTGAAAATAAAAATGCTAATTTTGTAATGCCCTTATACAAATCTATGGTGCGGCCACATCTGGAGTACTGCGTACAGCTTTGTTCACCGTATCTTAAGAAGGATATTTTAGAACTGGAAGAGGTGCAGAGGGCAACCAAAATGATCAGGGGCCTGGTGCACCTTCCTTATGAGGCTAGGTTACAGCATCTGGGGCTTTTTACTTTGGAAAAGAGGCAACTAAGGGAAGACATGATTGAGGTGCATAATGTTATTCATGGACTGGTGGGCAGAGAGAAATTTTTCTTCCTCTTTCAAAACACTAGAACTAGGGGTCACCCATGAAATGGAAGGTTGGGAAATTTAGGACCGACAAGAGGAAGTACTTTTTCCCCCTTTTACACAGCACATAATGTATGGAATTCTTTGCCATGGGTTGTGGTGATGGCCACCAGTTTGGATGGCTTTAAAAGAGGCTTTGACAGATTCATGGTGGACAGGTCTATCAATGGCTACTAGTCAGGTGGCTGTGGGCCACCTCCAGCCTCAGAGGCATGATGCCTTTGAATCCCAGTTGCAGGGGAGCAACAGCAGAAGAGAGGGCATGCACATACGTCTTGCCTGTGGGCTCTCCAAAGGCATCTGGTGGGCCACGGCATGAAATAGGATGCTGGCCTGCATGGGCCCTATACCTGATCCAGCAGGGCTGTTCTTAGGTAGGGAGAGAAACTTTGCATAAAAATCTCCTCTTGGACAAGGCAATTTAGGATATGTCACCCAGGGTCCACATTCCAGAGAGCAACACAGAAGTGTATTCAGTCAACAAAAAGAAAGCAAAGACTGTGAAACAGTAATTATTACTTATTAATTTGAACCAATTATGCAGATTTGTACATAACAGGAACACAAACACATCTGCCATCACTGGTTCCAAGACACTACAAAAGCAACAAAGGTAAAAGCAAATTGAATCAAAAGAAGAAATCTTAGGTTTCATATTTCACACAAATGAGGAAGATTCCCAGGCTTGTCTGAAGTTTCATGCTTATGATTTATAGAATGTATGAGTTTGCGAATGTGCAATAAGGAATTGCTTTCACCAGAAGTTCTTTCCACACTGCAAACATGGTCTCTATGATGTATAAGAAGTTCTTCATTCCAGCTGAAGATCTTGCCACACACAAAGCAATTTAAATGGGTTCTCCCCAGTGTGGATTCTATGATGCCTAGTAAGAGAGTTACTCCTGCTGAACATCTGTCCAAATTCCAAACATGTATGTTATTTCTACCCAGTACGTGTTCTAAGGTGTAAACTAAGAGTGTCATTCCTGCTAAAGCTCATTCCACACTCGAAGAATTCATATGCTTTCTTTCCAGTGTGGGTTTTATTTATTTATTATTAAAACTTTTATACTGCCCTTCCAAAAGGCTCAGGTTTTATGATGTTATTTAAGATGTCCACCATGGCTGAAGCTATTTCCACACTCAAAGCATTCATGTGGTTTCTCCCTAGTGTAGCTTCTACGGTGTGATGTAAGATCTCAAATCCAGTGGAAGCTATTTCCACACTCATAGGAACATAGGAAGCTGCCATATACTGAGTCAGACCATAGGTCCATCTAGCTCAGTATTGTTTACACCAACTGGCAGCATCTTCTCCAAGGCTGCAGGCAGGAATGTCTCTCAGCCCTATCTTGGAGATACCAGGGAGGGAACTTGGAACCTGCTCTTCCCAGAGTGGCTCATTCTGCTAAGGGGAATATCTTACAGTGCTCACACATCAAGTCTTCCATTCATATGCAGGGTGCACCCTGCTTAGCTAAGGGGACAAGTCCTTACTTAGCTAAGGGGACAAGTCCAACACAAGAAAAGCTCTTCTCCAAGCATTCATAAGGTTTCGCTCCTGAGTGGGTTCTATGATGTAATGTAAGACATCTTCCACTTCTGAAGCTCTTTCCACACTGCAAACATTCATATGGCTTCTCCCCAGTGTGGGTTCTATGGTGTACAGTAAGATCTCTATTACTGCTGAACCTCTTTCCACACACCAAGCATTCATATGGCTTCTCCCCAGTGTGGGTTCTATGGTGTACAGTAAGTTGTTGACTACTGCTGAAGCTCTTTCCACACTCAAAGCATTCATATGGTTTCTCTCCTGAGTGGGTTCTATGGTGTAATGTAAGATTTTGACTGAGGCTGAATCTCTTTCCACAGTCAAAGCATTGATATGGTTTCTCCCCAGTGTGGGTTATATGATGTTGTTTAAGATGTGCATTCCGGCTGAAGCTCTTCCCACACTCCAAGCATTCATATGGTTTCTCCCCAGTGTGGGTTCTACGATGTAATGTAAGAACTCTACTCTGGCTGAATCTCTTTCCACACTCGAAGCATTCATATGGTTTTTTACCAGTATGGGTTCTATGGTGTAAAGTAAGTTCTCCACTACTGCTGAATCTCTTTCCACACTCCAAGCATTCATATGGTTTTTCGCCAGTGTGGGTTATATGATGTCGTTTAAGATGTCCACGCTGGCTGAAGCTCTTTCCACACTCCAAGCATTTATATGGTTTCTCTCCAGTGTGGGTTCTATGATGTTGTTTAAGATGTCCACTCTGGCTGAAGCTCTTCCCACACTCCAAGCATTCAAATGGTTTCTCTCCAGTGTGGGTTCTATGGTGTAAAGTAAGTTCTCCACTACTGCTGAATGTCTTTCCACACTCCAAGCACTCATATGGTTTCTCTCCGGTGTGGGTTCTATGGTGTAAAGTAAGTTCTCCACTACTGCTGAATCTCTTTCCACACTCCAAGCATTCATATGGTTTTTCGCCAGTGTGGGTTCTATGGTGTACAGTAAGTTGTTGACTACTGCTGAAGCTCTTTCCACACTGCAGACATTTGTGTGGTTTCTCTCCAGTGTGAGTTCTATTATGTATTGTAAGATCTCCACTCCGGCTGAACCTCTTTCCACACTCCAAGCATTCATATGGTTTCTCCCCAGTGTGGCTCCTATGGTGTACAGTAAGTTGTTGACTACTGCTGAAGCTCTTTCCACACTGCAGACATTTGTGTGGTTTCTCTCCAGTGTGAGTTCTATGGTGTAATGTAAGATATGCACTCCGGCTGAACCTCTTTCCACACTCCAAGCATTCATATGGTTTCTCCCCAGTGTGGCTTCTATGGTGTAATGTAAGATGTCCACTGTGGCTGAACCTCTTTCCACACTCCAAGCATTCATATGGTTTCTCCCCAGTGTGGCTTCTATGGTGTAATGTAAGATGTTCACTACCGCTGAAGCTTTTGCCACACTCCAGACATTTGTGTGGTTTCTCTCCACTGTGGGTTCTATGGTGTAATTTAAGATGTCCACTCCGGCTAAACTTCTTTCCACACTCCAAGCATTCATATGGTTTCTCCCCAGTGTGGGTTATATGATGTCGTTTAAGATGTCCACGCTGGCTGAAGCTCTTTCCACACTCCAAGCATTTATATGGTTTCTCCCCAGTGTGGGTTCTATGATGTTTTTTAAGACATCCACTCTTGCTGAAGCTCCTTCCACACACAGAGCATTTGTGTGTTTTCTCCCCAGTGCAGTTTCTATGGTTCAGAGTAAGAGTTCTACCCATACTGGAGTGATTTCCACACCTGAAGCTCTCACATAGTTTTTTCTCTGTGTGTATTTCCCACTGAGGTTCAAAGCTCGGCTCATGATTCAAGCCTTTCCTATGAGGGGGGGACAGGCTTTTTTCTCTTTCTTGATTCATTACATTTTGGAATTCTTCTGAGAAGCAGGTGATCAACTCCTCCTCTTCCATTCTGCTCCAGGTTTTAGTCTCTTCTAGTTTCTCTTTTTCCATCTGTCACCTCCAGCAATCCTTTCCATCTTCCAATTGTCACATGCAGCAGTTAAGAGAGTAAACTAGTCAGAACCTAGAAGAGAAAAGGATATCTTAGAAGCAATGGTGGAAATGCAAAGAAGAGGCTGGCAGCCTCCCCCATCCCCTATATTTGATGGCTATGTGATTACAGCCATATCTGGAGGTAGATGACCTTAAAACATTCATGGTAACATGCTGGTAAGCCCTAGGTTTGACTGCTGTAATGCACTCTACATGGGGCTGCCTTTGTACATGGTCCAGAAAGGGCAATTGATATTGAATGAGGCATCCAGAACGGTCTCTAGAACAACCCAAAGGGACCCTATAAGACCAATTTTGAAAGAACTGCACTGGCTCCCAATATGTTTCTGTGTAAAAGTACAAAGTGCTGGTTATGACCTATAAAGCCCTTAATAGCTTGGGTCCAGGGTATTTAAGAGATTGCCTTCTTTGTCATGAATCCCTATCGCCTATTAAAATAGTCTGGAGAGATCCGCTTACAGTCGCCATTGGCTCATTTAGTAGCAACACAAAAATGGGCCTTCTCTGTGCTTGCCATGGGGCTTTGAAAAATGCTTCCCATTGAAATAAGCATCCACTTCTCTGTTTGTTTTCAGGAAGGCCCTCAGGATGCACCTTTTTTCTCATACTCTTAAATGTAAATTTCAAACTATTGTGTTTTTATCTGCGAGCTTATCAGCTGACACCATGCGTGGCTGCCACACCAGAGGCAGGTTGAGGTAGGGGGCATGGCCAGCACCAGGAAGGTGGGATGTGAAGTTCTAATTTGGCAGCATCAGTATGGAGCCTTCGATCCATCATCAGCCTCCAGTTACATGGCGGCTTAAGGTACTAAGTGTTCAAAAAGGTCTAACATGGCAAGCTATTCGCAATAAGACATCATCATCAATGATGAAGATGAGAAAAATGTTACAGAAATCTGAATTCTATGGGCAGTCTGTTCGCTGGAAATGCTTCTTTGAAAAGAAAGTGATCTCTAACTCTTACTCGCCAAACAATGAAACTGACATTCTTTTGACTAAATCATGTTTTCAGTAATCAAATTATTACTGGGAGTAATCAGTAAGAGGGGATGTGAATACTAACATAATCTTTTCCTTTGACATTAATTGTCCTTAGTTTATGTTTCAGGGTGATGATTTTCTGTGGAATAAGTGACATCATGGAAGAAGACACACAAGTTACAAGAAAATCTTTCCCCTTCTCTTTGGTTATTACATCTCCTAAAGGCCTTGCTCCATATTTTTACTAGTCAGATGACTCCTTGAAATATGGCAGTACACTTGCTATCAGGAAGGAGCTATACTAGCCTGCCATATTGCATAAGCACACCGACTGATGATAATACATTATTATATTTCACTCTAGATGCAACTCTTTCTCACACACAGTGCTCTTTGGACCTGACTTCCAGGCAGAAGTCCACTCCTCCATGCCTCAGGGTTCCTGTTGACTGAGCAGACACCTTTCAAAGTGGTGATTCTATTAGATTAAGCAGAGGGAGAGCAACTGGCCCTATCCAGCCTCAGCACAGCATCCCTCCAGTGGCTGTTGGTGGTGTTTTCCTTATGTTTCTTTTTAGATTGATAGCCCTTTGGGGACAGGGGCCCATCTTATTTATGTATTATTTTTCTCTTTGGAGAAAAAACTGTTTTGGAAACATGTGTTGAAAAGCAATATATAACTATTTGTTGTTGTTGCAGTAACCCAAATAAAATGTTAACATGACTTCTGGAGAGTGTGCTTTGAAAAGTTGGTTGAAGAGAGGTATATAAATATCCGTAGTAGTTGTAGGTCCTGGCTCCAATATTACCTAGGTACGCCTCCTTCCCATACCATGAATATGGAAAGAAAGAAGTGAATTTTTACAATTCTATTCCATTCCAAAAAAATCAGATTTTTACTTTATCTCATTTCACATTGATGTATAATGAAAAGCATATAGCTTAGTATCAGAACAAACTGAACTTATGAAACACTGAATAAGATACTTCCCACTGACCTGCACATACCGCATTTTGTATGGATAATGCCACTCAAATCAGCTGAATGAATTACGTTCCTCACCAGAATATAGGGAAAGATTGAAACATTATTTGGCTGGGGGGGGGGGGGCAGTATTAAAACATTCTAGATCAGACCCTCACTGACCTGAAGATTATGTTGTATGGACAGTCCAACCAGCCACTCTCTCCTCTGCTTTGAGCCCTGAAGAGAGAGCAAAAGCAAGTGGAGGAGGGGAGAGGGAGTCAGTCCTTCCTCCCCATAAGACATCCAAGCATGCAGATGATCTTCCCTGAACTAAGAAATCATCCCCTAAGGGAGATGAATTACAGCAGATAGTGCTCACCTGTAATCAGTCACCGATCAAAACGGAAAACGGGACTTAAGGGAGAGTGAAACCTCAGAGTTGGTGGAGAGCCAGAAACAAAGGCATGTGCAGGTCTGTGTGTGACAAAGAGCGGACAAGAAGGGCGAGTGTCCCAAGCCGGCTGCCTCTGCACCAAGTACTACTAGTAGCCTCTTACCAGCTTCTTCTTGCGGGGTCCATGCCAAGCACAGCCACCACTTCCCTCTCCTCAGCCCTCCTGTCCCTCCCTGGATGGGGCTGGACAGAGGACGGGCACAGTACTATCTAGCTCCTGCCAAGAGCCAGCAGCTCGTGCTGTGAGCCACCGTGTTCGTACGGGATAGAGGCGTGCTGTCCATCTCAGAATCACAAACAGGCAGGAGAGGTGTGTGGCGATGGTGAGGACTGGGAAGCATGCTGGTTTCTGGATTTCATAGTGCGTTTCTCCTCACCACCACAGCGTTCGAGGAGGGAAATTGGCTCTCCTGCTCTGACTGCTGCAAGATCCTATTGGAAGTGGCAATAGGCATGCATGTGCCCTGACGCCATTATCAATGCGCATGTTTGCCTGTCAGCAGTTTCAATGCCAGAGCAGGAGAACTGGTTCTCTTGCTTCCAGAAGAGAACCAGTTTTCCCACTCTGGCTGCAGCAAGAGCCAATGTGGCAGCAGTGGGGGGAAGGCAGCAGTGGAGGCAGGAAAAGGAGGCATGAGCAGCAGTGTGGGGAGAGACTGCGTGGCTGCTAGAAACAGCTGCGCAGAGGGGTAGAGTTTTGTTTGTGGGCACGCAGCCGAGCACCTTAGAGGGAACACAGGTGCCGAAGGAGAGGGATGCGCTAACTCAAGGACCAAGAGGAGGAGGGAACTGGTCCATTCAGCAGGTTCTGCTCCAGCCAGAAGTCCAGTGAAGAAGCAGCAGCAGAGGAGGAGCCACTCATCGGAGGACCCCATTTTGTAATGGGTCGAGCATAATTTTTCACTCATCTGAGTAGTACTCGAGTAGATTTACCCCTGGAGGCGCAGTGGTAAAACTGCCGCCCTGTAACCAGAAGGTTACAAGATCGATCCTGACCAAGGGGCTCAAGGTTGACTCAACCTTCCATCCTTCCGACGTCGGTAAAATGAGTACCCAGAATGTTGGGGGGCAATATGCTAAATCATTGTAAACCGCTTAGAGAGCTTCCAGCTATAGAGCGGTATATAAATGTAAGTGCTATTGCTAAGTGCTATTTTGGCAGCCCTGCTTATGCCAGCTCCTTATATGCCTTCTCACAGGCTATGCATTGCCCACCCCCAATTACAGGGCCAACGCCCTTCTTTATTATTTGTAACTGATTACCCCTTCCAGCTGTTAGCAAAGCCTCTTCCCCTTCTCCCACCTCCTACTCAGATCCCTTTCCTCCAGGAGACAGGCAGCTGATGCTATCCTTGCCTGCCTCCCCTTCAGTCCCATCATAGATCAACTCCTCCTTCACTGGAGCTGAGTCTCCGCCCATCGCCAGCCCTTCCTCTGTCTCTCCCTAGCCAACACCCATCCCTGTCACCTTGGGCCCTCTTGGCACTCCTTCCCGGAGGGTGAGGGTAAGTACAGCCGGCTTTGCAGGACAACCTCCTAATGACATTGCTCTAGATTTTGCATGCAGCCGCACTGGGCATGTGTGTACTGATGCTGTGTGGGGCTGCAGGGAACAGAACTGCAGCCCTGCGTGGCTGGTTTGGGAGCAGGCGTCACATCCGGAAAAGCAGCAGGGCGGGGACTAGCAGGTAAGGAACTCCTCACTGGCTCCTTAATTCCACTCCCCTCCCCACCCCACCAGCTCGTGCCTCTCTCAAGATTTTCCCCTTTCCAACACCAGCACAGCATCCCTCCAGTGGCTGTTGCTAGTGTCTACCTTATGTTTCTCTTTAGATTGTGAGCCTTTTGGGGACTTCCCCTTTCAGTGATTTTTCTCCCCTCCTGGGGATTTCTCCTCTCTTGGCGAAGGGGGGACTTTTCTCCTTCTCCTTTTGTGTTTGCTCCCTCTTTTTCTCTTGTTTTTAATAGCTTTGAGCCTTAAGCTCTGGCTATAGTCTGCTTTTGATTTTTCATCAAGCCTCCTATTTTCAGTTTTATTTCGTGTTGCTGAGACTGACCTTTGGAGTGTTAAGATGCCTACTGAATTCTTTATATTTATATATATTCTTTAAGATTACCTTGTCTAACCTATCTTCAATGTAACCCCTGCTTACTGGGCAAGGAAGCACCCCTTTAATGTGGTGATTCTCTTTATTTAGCAGGGGAAGAGTAACTGTCCCTATCCAACCCCAGCGCAGTACCTCCAATGACTCTTGGTAAGGTTCCACCTCCTCCTGTATAGAGGGTTCCAGATGGCCTCAGATTTATGGCCACTGTGGGGAGTGCTGTTGCTGTTGAAATATGACTCTGAAACAGAACAGATTAAAGATTGCATGATTAAGTGGATGCAAAACTTAAACAGAACAATTGATATTCAACCATGGGAGCATCAATAGAGGGTGAATATTAAATTTACAGCAAATAGCACCTTAAGAGGAAATTGGTATAAAATGTATTTTTCACTGGTCCATTACTCCTGTGACCATCAGAAAGATGGACAGCAACTGCCCGGGAGATTGTTGAAAATGCATGAATCATGCAGAGACATTTTATCACATATGGTGGACTTGCGGCAAAGCACAGCAATTCGGGGGGGGTGGGGGGAATCCACCCTAAGATGCAACCAATTCAACATTCACACCCAAGATTTAGTTTTCTTTAATACTGAGGGCTGATTAGTCTTTCGACAATATCTGCTGCAAGGGTGAATGTTGGTAGACAGTGGAAGCAGAATCTTGGATTGTCATATGTAATATGCCATATATAACTGTTTGAAGTTGTAAGTTCAAGAGATGATAATGTAATCATATTAGTTCTTCTATTTTCTAAATAATTAATAATTTTTTAAAAAAAATAAAAGAAAAGAGGACAGTGCACTGCTATCCTTTGGGGGCAAGGCAGACGCTCCCTGGCCGGGGCAAGCTCCTCCCGGGCTGCATGGCCAGGAGGGACCGACACCAACCACACTGGGAGGGTAGGTTCCCGAGGGCCGGCCAGATCTGGGCAGTGGAGGGGTGGGGGCTGTGTTTCTTTTCAAAATATGAGCTCTTTGGGGACAGGGATCCATCTTATTTATTTATTGGTTATTTATTTATGTAAACTGCCTTGGAAACTTTTGTGGTAAAGTATATAAATATTTGGGGTGGTTGCAACCCAAATAAAAAGCTGACTTGATTTCTGGGGTGTGTGCAGTGAGCAAGCAGTTGGTCAGAATCCAATAAACCCATAGCTAAAATTCTGGATCCTGGGGAAAATAGGAATAAACAAATTCCAACATGAGCAGAAAAATAAGCAAGCCAGACTACTCCCTGTTACTGAGACTTGGGTGGATGTGGCAAGAAGAGTCCGAGCTTGATCCAAGATCATATTAGCCTAGGCCAGAGAGACAAAGACATCCTTTTGCTCTCACACCCCTCCTAAAATATTATTTGACAGCTGAAAAGGAACAACCAAAACACACACTTGATAAACACCCATGCAGAAGGTTCCTGGTACGAATCACTGCTTGTATTATATCGGGCAGCAGCGATATAGGAAGATGCTGGAAGGCATCATCTCATACTGCGTGGGAGGAGGCAATGGTAAACCCCTCCTATATTCTAGCAAAACCACAGGGCTCTGTGGGCACCAGGAGTCGAAATCAACTTGACGACACACTTTACCTCCAGCGCAAATGGGTGGGGTGAGTGGGTGTCCCAAGGAATTTATCAAAGGGGTTAGGAGGATTCCATAGATTAATTACGCGATGCGTGAAAAAGTACTTCCTTTTGTTTATCCTAAATTTCCTGGCCATCTGTGTCATGGAATGATCTCTGGTTTGGTGTGTACACGAACCAAAAAACACCATCCGGTTTGAATAAAAGTCTATTCAACCTGAACCACATAGCTCTGAACTCACCAGTTCAGTCGAACTGATGAGCTGGTCCATTTCATCGAACTGGTTTGGATGCCAATATACTTGTAAAGGGGAATCTGGTGAGGATTCTCCATTATAAGTACAAGGGGAGGGGGCCCTTCAAAAGCTAAGGGGCGGCCAGGCAAGAGAGGGAAAAAGCAGCTTGCCCTTGTGGCATGGCTGCCAGCTCCACCACTCACCACCACTGGCCCTCCTGGCGCAGCCCCAACCACGCTCCCCTTCCTTTACTGGGTGAATGGCTCAGAGGCAGCTCAGTTCTGGACTCCACGCATGCGCCGAGCCAAGAACTGAGATGCTGGTGACTTGGTAAAGTGGGGGGGACCATGCACAAATAGCAACATGCAATGATACCCAAATAAAACAAATACACAATTGACACAGATTTATAGAATGTTAGAGTTGGAAGGGACACCTTGGAGGTCATCTAGTCTAACCCACTGCCTTGGCCCACAGTCTCCCTGACAGATGCTTGTTTTTGTTTGTAAACCTGCAGGGAAGGGAAGCCCACCATGGTGCAAGGCAGGCTGTTCCCATGTCCTGCAGCTCTTACAGTAAGCACATTATTCCCAATGCCGAGCCTAAATCTGCTTCTTGGCCATCTCACTCCACCGGTTCCAGTCCTGCCCTCAGCAGCAACAGAGAACATGTTCACCCATCTATGAGATACCCCCTTCAGATCTTTGAACATGGCTATTCTGTCTTTCCTTAGTCTTCTCTTCAGGGGCGTAACTAGGGGAAATGGGCCTAGGGCAAGCACTGAAATTGTGCCCCCACCATCCAAACATGACACACATACACTCCTGCTGTCCAAACATCTGACACTAACAGCCATACATGGTTTAATTATCCAGTGTCCAGAAAAATACATTTAAAAAACTACTTGGCTGGTTTGCTTGCTGTAAGGTATTTATAATCTGCACTGAATTGTAAAACAGAGGCTGGGTATGCTGGGAGTTACAGGTTAACAGAAAGAGAGAACATTAACAGAGACTTATGGCTTCTTCCATATTTTTCCTTTATATTATTTTAGAAAACAACAATACATACATGTGCTTAATATCAGGATGTTAGATGGAGATGAACATTGTCCAGGTAAACAGGTAATGATGTAATAAAAATTGCATGCATTATGGCAAAAGACCAAAAGCATACATATTTCAAAATTCAGCATAATAAAAGCTGAATTAATAGGCAAATAGACTGGTGGTGCGTGGGTGGATTTCATGATATCTACTGGCATTATTGTTTTTTAAGCCACAGACTTGGGTTTGATGTTTAAACAGCAGCCCTCAGACACTAACAATAGCAATGGTTGGGCCCAGTCTGGGGGAAAAGAGATGCTGCAGCTTACTGAAGCTAAACAAGCACAGATCTGATCAGTTATCTCAAGGTGAAATGTCTGGGAGCCCTATCAAGCTGCAGGGTAATACATGTTGAGTTCTAAATCATAAGAGTGAGTTCTAAAGCATAAGACATGAGGTAAGGTTAAAAAAATACTGTCCTTTAAAAGTTATCATCTCGATTATCTCTTTATCTCTGCTTTTTACTGTTGAATTTCTCCAACACAATAGCAACAAAATGATACAGCAAAAAAGTGATCAATAAAGTCAAGTAACTTTGACTTCAAACTAAACTATTGCTAGACCGACTCATCTTAAAAGGACACCTGAACTACTGTGGGAGAGGGAGGGACTGTGCAGTATACGAGTTCTGATTCTCTTTTCTTTCCACTTCATTATTTGGCTTCTACAGCCTTGGCTTGGTGCAGCAACATCACCAAGTCTCAGTTAAGAGAGTCTCCCCGCCCCCATTACTCTCAAATGATTCACAGCCTAATTTAAGTCCAGCTTTCTACCCAGTTTACCTTGGTGTCTTTTCTGAGACCAATATATACTTTTCTCTCTCTGGAAGAATGGAGTGGGAAGACCTGGAATGACCCGAAAGCAATGCTGCCGGCTTATGCAGTAGCTCCCGATGCCCTTCTCTGCTGACCGGGAGTTTTTGGCCCCGTGAACCAATTGATGGCTCTCAGACTCTCTCTGGGTAGCAGATGGGGTTGTTCCCGCTCGAGGGAGGGAGCGGCCGGCAACGCGGCTTGCAATGCATTGCCGCCATTCACTGTACTAACAGCGGCGACAGAAGTCGGCAACGCATTGCAAGCCGCGGCACGGCCCCTCAGCTTGCAATGCATTGCCACCATTTACTGTAACTAACAGCAAGGGAGTTAGGGGAGGCGGCGGCGCCGCGACTTGCATACCTTGCCAGCAAGCCGCCATCACTGGGGAGGAAAGGACAGGCAGGGACGCCGAGGGCAGCTACACACCAGGGAGGAGTTCAACAATCAACGCCACCCTCTGCTTCACGATTCGGTCTCGCACTCACACCCGCCGCCCTGCCACCTCCGAGACACCCCCCCCCCCAAGACCCGACGAAGCCAACTGAACTCCAGCAGCCCCAACCAGCCCCCCCCAACATTATCTGACCTCAACCTCCCCCCCCCTCTTGAAAAAACAACTCACACACACACCTTGGTCTGGCGCAGCGGCACACACGTGACTGAAGCGGGCAGCAACAACCCGCGAGCCAGCGCGCAACCGAGGACCCTCCTCCTCCTCCTCCTCCTCAGTCAGCGCGAGACGAGACAAGAGCCAGACCGAGCAGCCCGGCGGGAGGGCGCCACGTGCGCGCCAGAGCGACCGACCCCTCAGGACGCCTTTAATGCCGCCCCCCCCCCCAGCCAATTCATCCTCACGCCACAGCCCACACAGACAACTTACCCGCCCGCCGAGTGACCAGCGGCCGCCGGGGCCGGGCTTCAATTCAACGGCAGCCCAGCTGCTCGGCAGCAGCCTCAACCTGAGCACAGCCGTCCCGGCTCCCGCAGCCGCTCGCTCCCTCCGCCCCGCCCCTCACCCCTCGCATCCATTACCCTCCCTGAGGGCTGAGGCCAGGGCTGGCAGGGCAGAGCCCGGCGGCTGGCAGCCGCGGAGCGCGAGTGCGACCGACGAGGAGTCGCCTCGCCGCCGGGAGTGCTTTGCCTGTCTCTCCGCTGCTCGCTCGGTCGTGGCAAGTCACCGCGGGTGGGGGTGGGGGTGGTAGTGCCGCCTGGCACGCAGGCGCTGCCTGAGGGAGGGCTTCGGCGCACTGCCCCAAGCCAACCCACTCTCACCAAATTCAGTGAAAAGTTGTTGTTTTTAATTAATTTGACTTTTTAATAATCGCTGAAGGCTGAAATGTAAAATTAAACACATTGAAAACACCACATTTTATGGGCTGTTTGTGTTGTGTCCACCACAAGATGGTTGGAGGAGGACTAGGCCAGGGAAGCCTTCAACCATGAAGGCTTCCCCATTCCACCACGATTCCTAACCTACCTTGCAGGGTGGTTGTGAGGATAGAAATAATAACCTTCTACACCTCTCTGGGCTCCTTCGGCTTCAAAGGCCATTGTAGCAGGGGATGATGGGAGCCTCCCCATCTGCAGATGGACTCCAACTCCCATCATCCCTGACACTTGTCCCATGCGGCAGTAGATGATGAGAGTTGTAGTCCAATTCCTGCATCAGGACCAAAGTTCTGCAGATCGGGAGCTCTCCATTTGCTGCTGGACTCTGACTCCCATCATCCTTGATGCTTGTCCCCTGTGGCTGTGGATGATAGGAGTTGTAGTTCAGCATCTGCAGTCTTTCAGTTGGTTCTGCAGCCTTGGGGTTGAACACTCCAATTTGCAGCAAGACTATCCAACTTTGGCCCTACTACAGGTGCTGGACTACAACTTCCATCATCCCCAGCTAACTATAAGGACAGGGGGAGGAAGCCAACCAGAAAATAAATTTATTCCTCACAGGCCCCTCTGTACCATTTATTGGCACCATAAAGTGTTCACAAGTATATCTGTGCATGTATTTCTATACTGTGCATGTATAATCCTTCTAGAGGCAAGGCTTTTCTCCTCTTGCATTAAAAAGAGAGAGAGAGAGAGTTCTAGCAGTCCCACCCCCACCCCTTTCTTACTGAATATTGGAAGAAAAAATTTAAACTATTTTAAACCAATAGTTTCCATCTCCCAATTAGACCATCAAATCCATATTCGAGAAAGGATGCGTGATCCGAGACAAGAATCCAACCAAGCTGACTTTTGGGAATTTTACTGAGAAGCGTGAGAAAGCATTTGACAGAAAGCAAGCCTGGAAGCGGTTTCTAGCCCCTAACCTAACAGAAAACCACCCTAAAGGACGAGGGAAAGGTGGACTGGAAGTGTGTGCAGAGGGAGAGTAGGGGATTCTGTCCAAACCGATGCAGAAAGCCCCACGGCTGGCCAAGCCAGAGGTTGCTTCTGAGTTCCCACCGTGCAGATGCTGGGGTGCGATGCAGTTGGGGTGCAAAGATAGTAGAGATGCTAGATTCATAGCAATGTGCATTGGAGTGGTGGAAGAGATACTCAGCCATGGGTCCATACCCTCTGATTTTTGTGATGTCCCTCAGGGGCAGGATCTTCTCCCCTCTCTCAGGGTGTCACCTGTGCCAACCTGGATGCCCAATTCAGGGGTGCCGGTCATGTGAAGTTGTCATTCCAACCGTCCACCAATTCCAAGACGTCTGGAATAATTTTAATATTCTATATACCCAACTTCCTACTATTCGGCAAGAGTTGATAACCATTGTGAATTTGCAGGATATGTTATGGGGAAAGCCCCCTTGTCAAGAGGGTGGTCCATTATGGTTCCCCACATTCTAAACATTCCCACCCTTACAGAAAATCGGTGGGAGGGGGATCCTCCAGCAGTTCCCCCTCCCCCTGTCTCATAAAGGCCGTTTTAGCCCATTTGGGGGTTGTTCCAGCCCTTTCTCCATGAGTGGCAGCCCTTTTGGAGGGCACCACGTATTCAACCTGGCCAATTGTGTCACCTGAGTCATGACTTGGCCACTCAAAATGGCCAGGGCACATGTGCCACTGCCACATCAGAAAGGGCCAGAACTGTCCCCAAATGGCCTGTCCCCAACTGTCCCCAAATGGCCTGAAATACTCTGGTGGTCTACTTGAACCATCCTTTTTGTCCTGTTGCAGTGGCAGTTTTCACCAATTGGTCACTAGATGGCAGCACAGGCTTTCATCAGCAAGGTATCAGACTATAGCCAATGGCTGCACCTTCACTTAATCGTAGTTTGTCAGGCTGCAGTCTTCACCATGGCAAAGTCCCCAAATGAATCAGTTTGTCAGGTCAGGGCCTTTATCTCCGCACCTTCACCAAATCTATTGACTTGTCAGGTTGCAGTGTCTTCAGCCACACCTTCACCAAATAGTTTGTGGAGGTTCCTCAGACCAATAGTATGCTGGCCAACCACACAATCATGGGTAGGTCTGTCTGACCCCACCCGAAATGCTATGGTTGCACTAGCACCAAATAAGCATGCCTGATTGGACGGTCATTCACCACTCTGTCCTAGCTGAACGCTCAGCCATGGTGAGACCCGTCCGCCTGTGCTGTCAGGTTGCTGTCAACACTGCACCGGAGTGGGCAGCCACAGAGCCTGCTGCAGTGGGGGAAGGATCCTTAAACTACTCCGTGGAGTGATTCATTCACTGGATAAGGACATAAGAACAACCCTGCAGGATTCGGCCCAAGGCCCATCTAGTGCAGCATCCTGTTTCACACAGTGGCCCACCAGAATGTGTGAGGAGACAGAGAGAGATCGGACTCTTTGAGATGCAATGTTCCAGGCAGCTCAGGAGGGAAGAAAAGGGCTGAGGGGAGAGGGAGACTTTGGGAGGAAATGTCCAAGTTATTATGTGGCAGAGTCAGTGAATTGGCCAGATTGGCTGAGCAATCATGGGCTTACCAATCCTGGGCTTACCCAGGGTGCTGCAAGTTCTAATAAATGATGATGATGATAAAATTTATTGTTCTCTGGGCAGGGCACAATAGAGGATTTAAACATACAATAAAAACACCTAACACATTAAATCCGAAGTTGTAGAGATGGGCAGGGCTTCTTGAGCGGAGACAGTGCCCTGGGGAAAAGGGATCAGGACAGGGTGCCCCAATCCGCTCTCCTGACTTCTCACTACCAGGTCCAGAACAGTTATGCCCTTGGTTCATTTTGAGGCTTCATTATCACCACCGTGCCAGTCTCTCCTGTTTCACCACCATGTGCTCAGATGGGGGTTGCGGGGTGTGTGTGTGTGTGAGCCCAGCAGGCTTCCCCTATTGCGACGGCTGCAGCTTGTGGGCCTGACAAGACATTCCCTCGTGCCCACACAGTTTGAGTCTCAAGTGTCCAAGTCCGTGATATTACAGTCTTGAGATGCTCAAGACTCACACAGCGCAGGAGTGTCTCACCAGTTCTCAGGTCCAGACAAAGCCCACCAGCTGCCGCCACCACAGGGGAGGCCCGCATAGCTCTCCCCACCCCCTTCTGTAGGAATGCAGATGTGGACATGCACTTGTATCCTGGTCATCCCACTGTATGGCTCATGGGATGCAGTAGGTCAATGGCTTCACCTCTATGCCACCATTTTACCCCTGGCTCCTGTTGGTGGATCTCGGGGAACAAGTAATAAACAAAGTAGATCCTTCAAACTGTTAACCAACGGGTTACTATCTACTTGGCAGACGATAGCCAATTTTGTACGTACCAAGGAGGAGAAAACTTTAGAGTTCAAAGAAGCTTTATTGAATTCTGCAGAGTTAACAAAGTGGCCGTCTAGGGGATAGTTCCCAAAGACATGACGGAACCAAGATGGTGTCCGTCCAAAGCTTTTATACAACCATTGATACATCTGAATACATCATCATTCACAACAAGCCAGGCAGGTAGTCCGGCAGTACAACTCCATCTTAGGCCAACAGGCTTACAATACTACCATTGTTAAAGGAGTGCTTATGCAGCCTCTAGGAGGCAGTTCAGATACCAGCATCATCACCTCTCCTGACCAGTAGGCCAAAACAAAGCAAGGCATAGAGAATACATATTATGTTGCAAGTTACAAGGTCTGCTTAGTATAAGAACCAAAGCATACTAATCAGATTCTTTCCCACTGACATACATTCAGGAATACAAGACGGAGGAGACTCTTGCTCTCTTCAGCTACCATCAAAATGGTGTAGCAAGAGCTCAGTTCTCCATTAACTATATACCCTAGGATCAATACATATAGATCAATATGAAATGCTTAGATTCACAGGTAACATTCCCCCCCTCTTGAGGCCCCAAAGGGCAACTACATGCTCCTTTTTCAAGCCTCACTATCACACTCATGAAGATATTGAGCTACCTCAGGCTTTGGCTTTGGTATGCACCTTGTATTATCCATAGACATCATTATGGAAATCAAACTACTACAGCATACAGTAACAAGAATGAACAACACAACTCCACCAATTACATATCCAGGAATCTTTACCATACCAAGTCTATCTCCTCCTGAGATAACCTTCTTTGGCAATTTAGGTAGATCTTCCCTACATGGGTGTCCTGGGTGTTTATCTAAGAATCTGAACCTGGAGAGTCTGATTTCAGGACCCATACTAACCATGGGTTAACTCTTTTATCCAAACCACATAATAGTTTGGATAAAAGAGGGGCTTTGGTTTTGGTTCTGTTTATAACAGATAAAACCCTGTGGTGGTTCTCTGAATCTTCCTGATAACATTTTCCAATACACCGCATAAGGCAAGTATCAAAACTATCATAAACACCGAAACCATCACACATTTTCTCAATCATAATCAGTCCCAAAATTGTCAAGAATGCATACACAACATCAATAGCATGTACAGCCACGTTCCGAGCCAATTCCATTTCACCAGAAGTACCTGCCACACTCCTTTCTGGGTCTGACATTCCAATTCCAGGAATGATTGTGCAGAGAGCTTTGTGGAGCCAAGGGCTTCCGGTGATTCATGGATTATTAGCTCATGGAAAGTAATGGCAATGATAGTATCATTTTGGAATCAGGTATACTTAACAGTCACATCAGATAACAAGTATAGGTGCTCAGGAAATTAACAGATAAAACTTTAGATAGCCAGTTTTCTCACATCTAGAACAGGCCTAGGATGTCTCAAATAATGTCTGTAGAGCACAAAAGAACCTTCAAGTTGGAGAAAGGTGCAGACTTACAGGTAGATGCCTTGGGTAGGACAGTAAGATGGGCACAGGATGTAGGCATCTTCTGATCTCCCCCACAGTACCCACCAGTCAGAGTTCTGCAATAATAGCAGCACATAGTCACCACAAGGAAGTGGAGCAAATCAAAGGAAGTGGAGCAAATCAACAAATCAACTCCCACCCCCCTTAGTAGCTTCTTGAGGTAGCAAATAATCCAGGGGCAGATAGATATTTGGCTAGCCTGTTAGCCATCAGGCACTCCTCAGGTATTTGGCATTAAATCTTCACCCACAGCACTCTGGGATGCAGGAGGAGCAGGAACAGAAAACTTGCATCAGGGCCTCTTCCTCGAACACAGGACAGGGCCGCCAATGGACGTTCCATCACCATTGGCCTAGCCTGGAAACGCAAACAGGGACCCCCCTCAGGCAACTGCTGCTGACGGCGGGCATTCTAGCCTGCTCCAGGTCAGAGTTGTCCTCTGGGGACTTCCTTGACAATTGGATGGATGAATCTAGGACCAGGTACTCCTTCCCTCACACTTGACCACTGTTTCGGGTCACATACTGTACAGATCTGGAGAGGACTAGTCCTTCTTGGAAAGATAGTTTAAGACACAAGATAGGCAAGTGAGTTACCAACAATTTCCTCCCCCGGGTAGGGACAGCGTCCTGGGATCAGGTCCCTGCCAACACAAGTGGGTACCATTCCCAAAGGAGAAAGGTTATAAAACTTTCAAGGCAAATAACAGAATGAATAAAACCTGAGGCCATTGTCAACTTGGTCCTTTGGCATCGTTTCCCAATCATGTTTTGTGTGTCTTGCCTGTTTGCCCTGGCTCCTCTCCCCGTCAGAGTCCAAAACAGAGGATGATGTCCTCCTTTGGCTTTAATTCAAGCAATAATGATAGCTGCAAATGTTCACAAGAAAAAGGTGCCCACGTTTTCACCCTCCCTTGTGGATTTGTGGATTTGAGGAGACACTAAAGCAGGCCCAACAGGTCAAACATAGTCTTCACTCAAGAGGCTGCAACATAAATTCCAGCGCTTGAATTCCACATAGGCTGAGTGTGACCGCTGACAAAGTCTGGTTTCCATGTAGCCTCATGACAACCCTTTCCAAGCACAGGAATCAAAGATGCTTGGAAACAGGAGTAGAAGGAGCAGTGGTTTTAGCTGCAGCATGTGCCATCCAATTTCCCAATTGTCACTGGGTCATTTCCCTCTGGTGACCTCTGCTATGGATGACTGCAACCTCTTCTACTAGTGCAACAGCAGTCTAGAATTCTGATATCTGTGTCCCATACTTTACTTCCTTGTTTCCCACTGTTAAAAATCTTCTTTCTTTCCAAGTGGCCCCATGTGTGTGTAAAAATTACCTTGAAGGCGATGAGCTCTGCAAACTGTGCTGAGATACCTGGAGAAAGAGATTTCACCACCAGAACTTCATGGTCAGGAAGTCGGCTGGCATAGGTGCAGTCCACAGCTTGCAAGCAATCATGTTCTTGGTCTTCTGTAGGCTCAATCGGAAGTAAAGTAGCTGGATTAAGAATAAAATAATGGCCATGGTAACCCCAGGGGTTCCCCACCAAAGTCACATGATATTTGGTCATGCGTGAGGGAGTCAGCTATCTACTGCCCCTCTAATTGCCCACACAAAAAGATTAATCCCCTTTAGCTAGGAAGTTTCTCAGGTGAATTGCAAACTGGTACTTAGGAACTCCCTGCCACTTGCAGGAGTGATAAAACCAAAATTTCTCATTTCTTCAAATCTTCTGTCTGGGTTCGGGAATTTGAAGGTTCAACTACCATGAAGGCAAAGGCAGGGCTGGTGGTAAGACAAATTTAAAACTTAAGCCTTAGACCATTTGACAATACTCTTAGTTTACATCAAGATCAGTTAGCAGAAGTATTGCACAGATATTGCAGAAATATAAAACAATAACTCCATTTGACTATTTGACTTAAAATCCCCTTTTCTTCTCACCCACAATAACAAACTGCTGTTCAGGGAACTTCCCTCCTCAGGTGGGCAGAGTTATCATCATTTACCAGGAACCTACTGTAGTTGGAAGAAAACAGGCGAGGGGAGAATTTCCGGTTTGGGCTCCCTGAATTCGACAAACTCCATGTTGGAGACACTTTCCCATATACAGTGTATACAGAAACTTAAACAAAATTAGAGGAACCTAAGCCCCCCCCCCCGCCCGGCTTTCTCTTTTGCCAAGGAGATATGCCTGCTTGGTGTATCTATACACTTACACAAAGCTTTCCCACAGTCTCTCTTTTGCTCAAGAAAGTATCACAGGCTTGTGGTTCCACAAAAGTCAGCACTACAGTGTAAAATCACATTTAGCAATAGCAATAGCACTTACATTTATATACCGCTTTATAGCTGGAGCTCTCTAAGCGGTTTACAATGATTTAGCATATTGCCCCCAACATTCTGGGTACATTTGGCAAAAAACAATTGTATCTGAATGACAGAAACAACACAATCAATGTGATATCGGGAGGACCTGCAAAGAAGGAAAACCTCAGCATCCCAGTTGGCCAGCTGGGACCTCTGAAAGTTCCCTCTGCCACTCAGGCCACAACCAATTTCTCGATTGATACGGTAACCGAATTCTGATATTCAGTAATCAGAGCAAGTTCTACATATTCAAAAACACAACAAAAGTCTCATCTGCACAGAGATGGTGAGGGTCTTGGCCCCAGCTCACTGCACTTTAACAAAATGAGGGATCCTGCACAGGACTAAACGGGAATAAAGTTTTCAGGAACAAAATCTTCACTGGAGCTTATCTGGGCTCCTGCTCAGAACACACACACACACAACACCCCGGAATTAACACAAGGCACTAATACACACAGTCACAATACATTCTCTTGTGAACAAAACAATGCTGTGGTTTTAACATGTTTAAGGCTTACAGAACAGAAAACATCCATTTTCAAGTAGCCTGTAAATCTACGCCTTTTGTTCTTCAGAATCACAGAGGATTTTATAACACCTAAACATATTTAGGGCACACAATCATTTAGCCATAAAACTCAGTTAGCAAAGTAACTCAAACAGGGCAAAAGTTATTACAGTCTTTCACAAAACAGTCTGTAATTCAGCTTACCTTATCTCTTTTAATTTACAAGTGCCATTAAACCTTTTTATCATTTCCCAACCAAACTCGTTAAGACATTGCACATTCCTTTCTTCCACCATTCCCCCCTTCTTTTTCTCCTCTTCTCCCCAAGTGCAAGCAGTTGAAGGAAGGAAGAAGGGAAAAGAAAAAAAAGGGAAACAAAGCAACCTTTGTTCCCAAGAGGGAGAAGCTACCAAAGAATGTCTGCAAGTTTTCTTAACGGTAAAGGTAGCAGCACAGGGGTGGAGGAGCCCTGATGTACTATGTTGCTTGGCAGCAGAGCTGAGCGAGCAGCTTGAGCCAGCAGACACAAAACTCAATCTCCTCCTGACCTGGAATTGGAGCTTGCAAAAGCGCCATGATTCCACCCCACTCTAGCAGCACAGGGGAGACAGTTGCAACGGGATAGAGTAGCAACAGGAGATATCAACAAGAGACACATTTCTTTCAGGCAGGATTCCATGAACCCTGCCTGCATGCATTTTAACAGTGCTCGAAAGCAGCTATTCAAGCAAAGGAGCGGCGAGCGCTTTCCCACTTGTCCCCCCCCACCCTTTCCTCTCTGTTGAGGCAGCAAGCAGCTGCTGAGCTTAGAAACAGAACACAGGCATCATGATTTTATCAAAATGCAATCATCCCTTCCTCTGAATCATAGTCCTCAGGGACTGAATCAGGGTATACCTTTGAGCATACTGATGCTCCACAAGTTTACCAGCTCTTGAGCAGAACAACAATTGCAAAATTGTTTGGTAATCATATGAGCCTTCTGAGGGCCACAGTACTACTCCTGACAGGGTGTAGTACTGCCATTGATCATGGCAATAGCTAGTCATTCTGCTCTTCCTGAGCTCAATTTTCCCCATGCTGATTCCAACCCTTAAGAATACTCTGCAATGGGGTGCAAGACGTCTCTTTGCACTTCGATACACAGGAACCCATTGCCCTCTCGTTCTGGTCCTACGGTGAAGAAACTCTCCTCATGAGCCTAGTGCCACAGCCTCTCTGCTGCCGGCCTTGCTACACGGCGTTCCCTACCGCGATGGACTCAGCCACAGGAGAACCGGTCAGCCGACCCTGGTGCCACTGGCAGTTTTTGACCAAATGGAGATGAGCACCCAACAAATTGCTTGCAACTCATGGGCCGGGTTCCCCTGGTACCGCACGGACTCCAGGGATGGCCGGCCAACTCTCCCCAAGCCTTGCCACCCGCGGACTACCCAGGAACCAACCAGTCACGTGCCAGGAATGTCTAGGAGGGACTTTATTTCTTACCTGTGTTCTCGGACCCGTGGAGCAGTATTCGAAAGGTGGAAAGTTTCTCCTCTATTGGCGTCGCTCTAAAGTGCTGGAGGGTGCCTCAAGCCGGCCTCCTCGAAAGCTGGACTCTGGACAAAGGGATGGCGGTGCGCGCTGCCCAGCTGTCGAGGGGACCCAGAGGGGCCACTCACAGGCCAAGTAGTGTGAGGCTGGGGAAGCCGCCTCGCTTGATCCCAGCAAACGAGCCCCCAGATGTTAACCAATGGGTTACTATCTACTTGGCAGACGATAGCCAATTTTGTACGTACCGAGGAGAAAACTTTAGAGTTCAAAGAAGCTTTATTGAATTCTGCAGAGTTAACAAAGTGGCCATCTAGGGGATAGTTCCCAAAGACATGATGGAACCAAGATGGTGTCCGTCCAAAGCTTTTATACAACAATTGATACATCTGAATACATCATCATTCACAACAAGCCAGGCAGGTAGTCCGGCAGTACAACTCCATATTAGGCCAACAGGCTTATGATACTACCATTGTTAAAAGGAGTGCTTATGCAGCCTCTAGGAGGCAGTTCAGATACCAGCATCATCACCTCTCCTGACCAGTAGGCCAAAACAAAGCAAGGCATAGAGAATACATATTATGTTGCAAATTACAAGGTCTGCTTAGTATAAGAACCAAAGCATGCTAAGCAGATTCTTTCCCACTGACATACATTCAGGAATACAAGATGGAGGGGACTCTTGTTCTCTTCAGCTACCATCAAAATGGTGTAGCAAGAGCTCAGTTCTCCATTAACTATATATCCTAGGATCAGTACATATAAATCAATATGATATGCTTAGATTCACAGGTAACAGAACCTGGCCATTCCTGGGGAAAGGGGCATGGCTATACCCATTCTACAGATAGAGGACTGAGGCTGGAGGAACACTAGATAGCCTTAAGTTCATGGCTGAGGAAGGATCAATGGCTGACAAGGGGCACAGCAAGGGACAGTGGGAGAGACCCCCCCCCCATGACAGCTGAACCCCCGGGGAACAAGAGAGCAGTGTGCACGGATATCTTTTCTTTTTTCCAAATCCCCCTGATTTCCCTACAGAAAAAGGAGGCCTTCATAGGGGCCTCCGCAGGGGCAGGAACCCATGCTTCCAACACTCTTTAGGTGTGGGCTTTCAGAATGCCTAGATGTACCACTGTTACAGACCCAACATTAGAACCCTGAGGGCAAGGGTCTAGGCCCTTGTGTTCCCCCAAAATAAAAATCTTCAAATAGATTTTAAATTCTGGATGCAGCAAGTGTGAACCTGTATCAGATCAGATTGACTCCAGGTAGGTTAAAAAAAAAAATTAAAAGCCATGAGATGCAATGTGGAACACACGAAGCTGGCTTGGAGTAAGGCATAGTCCATCTAGATCAGTACTGTCTACTCCAGGTCTGCACAACCAGATTTTATATATTAACACATTTATATACCACCCACTAGCAAAATCTCTAGGCAGTTTACAACAAAAAACCATACCAAAAATTTAACACATTTAAAACATATATAAAATTTGAAGTCAAATCAATCAATAACATTCAACTAAAATGCTTGGTTGAATAGATGTGCCTTCAGTTGTTTCCTAAAAGCTTTCAGGGATGTAGCAGCTCTAATCTCAGCAGGAAGTACGTTCCACCACCCTGGGGTTACTACAGAGAAGGTTCGCCAGCTCTGCGTTGCCACCGGCTTGCCTCTGAAATACCACCAGTCTGAGGTGGCTGAGTCTGAGGTGGCACCCTCAGACAGACCTCCCCTGATGACCTCAACAGGTTCACACCTGATGGCAATAAGTTTTTGGAGAGATCCTATGACCAATCAGCTAGCTTACCTGCACGCCATCTCTCTCTTAGTTTTGATGTTAATGCTGAGTCGAGGCAAAGTACCAATGTGCATAGCAGGCTTTCATATCCATTTTTCTGTTCAGGGAGGTGTTTGAGCAAAATCAGAAAACAAACCCTTATTTTGACTAAATTTGGCAATGATGGCTCCTGGTCCTTGCTCTCCGATTTCTAAGGGGATTTCCAAGAAAAACATAGGGAACTTATGAGAACAACAAACAACAAAATTCCCCTAGTGCTTATGCACCAAACCTTCCTCCTTCATGTCAGCTTGACCTTTGAGATGGCAGCTCGAGATTCTGCACATCACAAAACTGCAGAGAAAGATACATTCCTTCCCCAAGTGTGTACATCTGTTTTTCTTCAACATTTAAAAAATCATTGGCCAGAACAGACTGCTGTAACAACCATGAGATGTGCAGAGTTCACGACTTGGTCCAAAATGCAGGCCTGTTCACAACAAGGTATGAGTGGAACCACTGTAAAACAGTGCCTTCTACACCCATCACCCTCAGTACGGTCCAGAAGGAGACCATGGTCAATGATACTGAAAGCTCAGGCTCAGTTTGTTATCCCTCATCCAGCGCATTACTGCATCCAGGCAGTATTGTTCTCTCTAATTCTTTTCATCTGTGTGCAGAATGAGTTTTGTTCTGGGTGGCAGCATCAAGGCAGTGTGTGCGCACCTGCATTCAGAATGGGGCTTTCCTGATTCAATCTGAGTGGGACCTAAAACTAACTGAGCGGATGTCCAAAAATTTGTGAGTGCACACACATGCCTACTCCTTAGAGGGAATACTGACAGACAGGTGACTGGGGAAGTTATGCCATTTCCTGAGGAAGCTGACATGGAGAAACACCCTCTGAAATCTGCCAGAGAGGTATGAGCGGAACCACTGTAAATCAGTGCCTCCCACACCCATCTCCCTCAGATGGTCGAGAAGGATACCATGAGCGATGGTACTGAAAGCCACCGAGAGATCCAAAAGGACTAACAGAGTCACACTCTGTCAATTCTTAATTGGAGGTCATCCATCAGGCCAACCAAAACAGTCTCCACTCCATAAGTTGGGCTGTTTCAACAGTACAGTTTCAGATGTATATATGAAACTGCCAAACTCAGTCAGACCATTGGTCCAGACACCTCAGTATTGTCTACACTGACAGGCAGCAGCTCTCCAAGGTTTCTGTTGGGGAATTTCTCAACCCTGGAGATGCCTGAACGTGCCAGGAATTCAACCTGGAGCTTTCTGCATTAGTGGCAGGTGCTCTACCACTGAGCAATGGCCCTATCCTCAAAGAAAGCTGCCTTCTACTGAGTCAGACCATTGGTCCATCTAGCTCAGCATCTGGCCCCTTCAGAGCTTGCTATGCCCTGGCTTTGTTCTGGCCCTTTTGCATCTCCAGGATTGTAAGAAGCTCTGAATGAGAACAGGGAACCCCCCGTAACCCCCGGCCCAATTCATTATATTATGAAGGTAGGGAGAGAAACTTTGCATAGAAATCTCCTCTTGGACAGGGCAATTTAGGATATATCACCCATGGTCCACATTCCAGAGACCCACACAGAAGTGTATTCACAGTCAACAAAAAGAAAGCAAAGACTGTGAAACACTAATATTCATTAATTGAGCTAATTATGCAGATTTATACATAACACAGAAACAAAATACACACCTGCCAACACTGGTTCCCAAGACACTTCAGAAGCAATGAGGGAAAAATCAAATAATCAAAAGAAGATATCTTATTAGGTTTTATGTTTCACACAAATGAGGAAGATTCCTAGGCTTGCCTGAAGTTTCATATGTATGATTTATACAATGTATGAGTTTGCACATATGCAGTAAGGCATTGCTTCCTCCTGAAGCTCTTTCCACTTGAGGCATGGTTTCCATTATGCATAAGAAGGTTTTCATTCCAGCTGAAGATATTTCTACATGCAGAGCAATTTAAATGGTATTTCCCCAGTGTGGATTCTATGATGCCTAATAAGAGATTCACTCCTGTTAAAACTCTTTCCACACTCCAAGCATTCATATGGTTTCTCCCCAGTGTGGCTTCTATGGTGTACAGTAAGATCTCCATTGTGTCTGAATTTCTTCCCACAGTCAAAGCATTCATATGGTTTCTCACCAGTGTGGGTTCTATGATGTTGTTTAAGATGTCGACTCTGGCTGAACCTCCTTCCACACTCCAAGCATTCATATGGTTTCTCCCCAGTGTGGCTTCTATGGTGTAATGTAAGAAGTGCACTCTGGCTGAACCTCTTTCCACATTCCAAGCATTCATATGGTTTCTCCCCAGTGTGGCTTCTATGGTGTAATGTAAGATGTCCACTCTGGCTGAAGCACTTCCCACAGTCCAAACATTCATATGGTTTCTCCCCAGTGTGGGTTCTTTGGTGTACTGTAAGTTGTCCACTACTACTGAAACTCTTTCCACACTCCAGACATTTGTGTGGTTTCTCTCCAGTGTGGGTACTATGATGTCGTTTAAGATGTCCACTCTGGCTGAAGCGCTTCCCACAGTCAAAGCATTCATATGGTTTTTCCCCAGTGTGGGTTCTATGGTGTATATAAAGAGCTCGCTCAGTGCTGAAGCTCTTTGCACATTCCGGACATTCATGTGGTTTCTCCCCAGTGTGGGTTTTATGATGTAATGTAAGATGTCCACTCTGGCTGAACCTCTTTCCACACTCCGAGCATTCATATGGTTTCTCCCCAGTGTGGCTTCTATTGTGTAGTATAAGAAATCTACTCTGACTGAACCTCTTTCCACACTCCAAACATTCATATGGTTTCTCCCCAGTGTGGGTTCTATGGTGTAATGTAAGATGTCCACTGTTGCTGAATCTCTTTCCACACTCCAAGCATTCATATGGTTTCTCCCCAGTGTGGCTTCTATGGTGTAATGTAAGATCTCCACTGTTGCTGAATCTCTTTCCACACTCCAAGCATTCATATGGTTTTTCCCCAGTGTGGCTTCTATGGTGTAATGTAAGATGTCCACTGTGGCTGAATTTCTTCCCACAGTCAAAGCATTCATGTGGTTTCTCCCCAGTGTGAGTTCTATGGTGTACAGTAAGTTGTCCACTACTGCTGAAGCTTTTTCCACACTCGAGACATTTGTATGGTTTCTCTCCAGTGTGGGTTCTATGGTGTAATGTGAGATCTCCACTGTGGCTGAATCTCTTCCCACAGTCAAAGCATTCATATGGTTTCTCCCCAGTGTGGCTTCTATGGTGTAATATAAGAAGTCCACTCTGGCTGAACCTTTTTCCACACTCCAAGCATTCATATGGTTTCTCCCCAGTGTGGCTCCTATGGTGTAATGTAAGATGTCCACTCTGGCTGAACCTTTTTCCACACTCCGAGCATTCATATGGTTTCTCCCCAGTGTGGCTTCTATGGTGTACAGTAAGTTGTCCACTACTACTGAAACTCTTTCCACACTCCATACAATTGTGTGTTTTCTCTCCAGTGTGGGTTCTACGATGTCGTTTAAGATGTCCACTCTGGCTGAAGCTCTTCCCACAGTCAAAGCATTCATATGGTTTCTCCCCAGTGTGGGTTCTAAGGTGTATGTAAAGAGCTCGCTCCGTGCTGAAGCTCTTCGCACACTCCAAGCATTCATGTGATTTCTCCCCAGTGTGGGTTCTATGATGTTTTTTAAGATGTACACTCTGGCTAAAGCTCATTCCACACACAGAGCATTTATGTGTCTTCTCCCTAGTGCAGGTTCTATGGTGCAGAGTAAGAGCTCCACCCCCACTGAAGCCATTTCCACACTCCGAGCTCTCACACAGTTTCTTCTCTGTGTGCATTTCCCATTGAGGTTCAAAGCTTTGTTCCAGACACAAGCCTTTCCTATGAGAAGGGGACAGGCTTTTTTCTCTTTTTTCATTCATGACGTTTTGGATTTCTTCTGAGAAGCAGGTGGTACACTCCTGCTCTTCCATTCTGCTCCAGGTTTTAGTCTCTTCTGGTTTCTCTTTTTCCATCTGTCACCTCCTAGCAATCCTTTGCTGGATTTCCCACTCCATTTTCCATCTTCCAATTGTCACATGCTGCAGTGAAGAGAGAAAACTGGTCCGAGCCTAGAAGAGAAAAGGATATCTTCTTAGAAGAAATGGTGGAAATGCAAAGAATAAGCTGGCAGCCTCCCCCACCCGCCATATTTGATGGCTATGTGATTACAGCCATTTCTGGAGGTAGATGACCTTAAAACATGTATGGTAACGTGCTGGTAAGCTCTAGGCTTGACTGCTGTAATGCACTCTACATGGGGCTGCCTTTGTACATAGTCCAGAAAGAAACATTGAACTTTAAACCGTGAAGGGTTTTTTCCCACAGCCCAGAAGGTAATAGTCTGGGTTGTGGACTGAGCATGCTCTAAGCCAGGACCAATAAGAGAACTGAAGGCGTGGCTAGCCTAGAGTGTGGGAGGTGACCCAGACCCAGTTCTGGTACTGGCATGCTCCCATAGAAAAGAAAAAGATTTAGATGTAGCAAAGAGTAAGCAGATAGAAACAGAAAAGTACAAAAAGCCTACAAAGCTAAAATGCCCCAGAAGTCTCCTCCACCCAGGTAGAACATGCCACCCTGGGCACAAACGAACCAACGTATAAAAAGGGAAGCCAGCATCCAAAGTTGGGCCACATGACCTCCTCGGTTGTGAAAAAGAACCCTTCACGGTAAATCCAAGGTTTCTTTTTCCACAGCCTGAGGAGGTCATCCTCCAAATAGTCTGGAACATACCCAAGCTAATAATGGAAGATGGGTAGGATCAGAAAGGATGCAAGTCAGACCACTTGTTGAAGAACAGTGAGGCCTAAGGCCACCTGGGAAGAATGAAAGGAAGAAATCTTATAGTGTTTGATAAAAGGTGTGATAGAGGATCAGGTGGCCACCTTACAGATCTCAAGCAAGGGCGCACTAACCGCAAAAGCAGCTGAGGTGGCTGCACCTCAGGTTGAGTGCACAGTAATACACGAAGGCGGTGGAAGATTGAGAGACTCATAAGCCAAGGAAATACAAGCCTTTGTCCACGATGAGATCATGGCTTTGGAAACTTTGGCTCCCAGGGAAGACTGCTGGAAGGAGACAAAGAGTGAATCTGAGTGCCTAAACAGCCTAGTTCTATGTAAGTAGATGTGGAGGGCATGCCTCACATCCAGTGAGTGCCACAATTTTTCTCCGGGATGCATTGGAGAGGGGCAGAAGGAGGGAAGGACAATGACTTGCGACTGGTGAAAGATAGAATTGATCTTAGGGAGGAAGGTAGGGTCTAGGCTTCAGGACGACTGCATCAGATTGGAATACGCAGAATTCCTTCCACAGTACAGGGCTCCCACTCTGCGAGCAGAAATTATAGCCACCAAGGAGAGGACCTTGAGCGAGAGATGACGGAGATCGACCTCTGACAGAACCTCAAAGGGGGCTTTCGTAAGGGCATTGAGGACTTTGTTAAGGTTCCAGGTAAGGAATCTATGGATAGGAGGTGGAGCCAAGCTGGATGCTCCTTTTAGGAATATCCAGAGATGGGGATGAAGCTGTAAGGAATAACCAGAGTGAATGTGCAAAACTGAAGAGAGGGCTGAGGTCCGGCATTTCAGAGTGCTGGGCCGGAGACCCATGTTGAGACCAGACTGGAGAAAGGAAAGGGCCTCATGAATGCCCGCCAACAAAGGAGAGCTATGTTTCCTGTGTGCCCACCTGAAAAAAGCCGCCCATGAGGTTTGATAAAAGCGGTTTGTAGAAGGTCTTCTAGAGGCCAAGATAGTTGCCAAGACTGAAGGGGAATAGACCTTCTGGGCTAATAGTAAGCACTCAATTTCCAGGCAGCTAGTTGGAGCCACTACGGTTCTGGGTGCAGGAGGGGACCTTGAGCGAGGAGGTCCCACCAGGCGAGCAGGTGCCATGGCTGGGCGACCAGCAGTTGAAGGAGATTGGAGAACCACGGCCTCCGAGGCCAGAATGGTGCTATTAGGATGAGTTCTGCTCTTTTGTTGTGGAGTTTTTGAATGAGTCAGCTGATCACTGCAGTGGCGGGAAAGGCATACAGGAGGTCCAGTGGTCATGGCAAGATCAGGACATCCTTTGCTTCCACGTGAGGTAAGAAAAAGCAAGAGAAGAACCTCGGGAGGCGATGATTGAGCAGAAAAGCAAAGAGGTCCAACACTGGCTGACCGAATCGATGCACCACCTGGAGAAAAACTTCTTGATGAAGTGACCATTCTGCCTGGTCTATCGTACAGTGGCTGAGCCAATTGGCCTGGGTATTTGCCGTGCCCTGGAGATGTCCTGCCACTATGGATGTGAGATACTGCTCTGCCCATAGGAAAATTTTGTCAGCCTCTGCCATGAGGGCTTAGGACCGTGTGCCCCCCTGGTGGTTGATATGCAACTTGGCAGTCACATTGTCCGTGCGGACTAGGACGTCGGCCTGATGGATCAAAGGGAGAAAATGAAGAAGGGCCAAATGAATGGCCTGTAGCACCAGCCAGTTGATGTTGTTCGTTGTTTCCTGAGATGTCCAAACGCCCTGTGCATACTGGCCATTGCAATGAACTCCCCAGCCCGATAGGCTGGCATCTGTGGTAATTAGTACCCAAGTTGGAGTCGTGAGGGGGAGACCTTTCAACATCAACATGGTGGGTGACAACCACCAGCGGACTGACTGATGGACCTTTGATGGCAAGCAGATCTGCCTGTGGACACAGGCCATAATGTTGTCCTGAAAGGGAAGGAGTAGTGTGTGACAGAACGAAGGGGAGGGCCCTGTATTGATAGTGGTGGCCATTGTAGCAGAACCTGAGGAACTGACGGTGAATGGGGAGGATAGGTACATGGAGGTAGGCCTTGGATAGATCATAAGAGGCCAGGAAGTCCTGTGGCAGGATTGCTTCAATTGAAGAGATTTCATGCGGAAGTTCCGCTTGTGGATGAATTGATTGAGTGACCGCAGGTTCAGAACCATTCTCCAAGATCCATCCTTCTTTGGAATGAGAAACAAAAGTGAATAGACACCATGCCATAATTTGGTCAATGGCACAGGTTAGATGGCACTGATCCAAAGGAGATTTTGAATGGCCAGACACATCCTTCAGTGTTTGTCTGGCAAGGTGGAGATATGGTGACCTGGTCCAGAGGTTGCACCTGGAAGTCCAATGTGTAACTGTAGGAAACAGTGGAAAGGACGCAGTAGTCCTGAGTCATGGCTTCCCACTGTGGGTAGAAGGCAAGAAGTCATCCACCTACACCAAAGAGTTTGGCACCTGAAAAAGTGGTAGCCGAAAGGTTAAGCCGAGACCGGGAATCTACATTCCAATGCTTTAACCATAGGCAACGGCAGATTGCCACCCCCGAGGCCATAGCCCAAGCAGCCCGCTGGATACAATCGAGGCTAGAGTCCGCCATCAGGGCTATGGCTTTGGTCAAATTATTTGACCCTTGGTGGACCTTGGTAAGTTCGGGAGGGACTATAGCAGCCAGTTCCTTGACCCAAAGCACAGATGCCCTGAAAATATGGAATTAGTGCTGGCAGCTTTGATGACTGTGGCGGAAGCCGAATGGTTCTTACAAAGAAGCATATCAGCTTTGCGATCCTCAGGAGACTTGAGTTGTCCATTCCCTTCCTTAACTACCACCGAGGCAATCAGAAGCCTACTCTGTTGGAAGCCTACTCTGTGTTGGAAGCCTCAGTTGGAAGCCTACTCTGTGAAAAGCAGACACAGCTTGAGGAGGTGAGAAAGCTTTTCTAAACAGAACAACATCTTGCCTTTCCCCCCTTCAAACTAACTAACAGGAGGAGGAGAGATTTTGAGGGGCTGGTTTCTCTTTAAGGGATTAGTCCTAGTCTCTGTCTGTGTGTTATTTGCCAGGGCTAGCAAACTCTAGTGTTTTTGTTGATCCCTGCCTGGAGGGGGTGGAGTCAGCTGGGGCTGTGGGAGGCCCCATATTCCGTTGACATTCCTTTGATCCACATCCTGTGTCTCAGTTGGACGCCTACTCTCTACATAAGAGGTGAAGGCCCGAGAGCACAGCCAACAGGGATAGCAAACAGGACATAGGAGTTTTGCAGGAGTTAAGCGGGAAGTGTGCGGGTGAGCCTGGAACAAGCCCCTGTGATCACAAGGAGCCTGGTGGAGAAGAGAACGTAAGTACAAATCCCTCTCTCATATTCTTGAGAAAGGCTGTTTGAACAGTTAAATAGCTGACCATTACAGCTGAGACCTGTCCTTCTAATAAACTACCTCTAAATACTGTAAACAGCCAACAAAACCAGTATGAAGATAGAAAGTCAGCAGGGGAGGGGGCACTTCCCATTGCATTGCACAGAGTGCCACATGTATGACTATTTGCCCCATGGGCAGAAGTCATGGGTGTGTGCTTGGTGCAGAGAGCTCCTGGCTCTCAGGGAACAAATTTGTTCCCTTGAGACCAATGTGGCAGATCTGGAGAAGCTCAGAGAGACAGGGAGGCATGCGGATGAGACCTTCAGGAACGTGGTAGAGGCATCCCACTCCAGGGCTGATAGCTCCGCTGCTGTCGGGGAGAATGAAGGTCTCGGGCAAGGAGAACATCGGCCTGAGGAAGAGGGAAAAGCTCCTTTAGAAGGGCCCCCTTCAGTGGAAGATAAGCCCATATACTTTCACACAGGGGATAGTATCCAAGCCGTATCGATAGGAGAAATGCCATTTATAGCACGCCTAGCCTTAGACAGCATAACCTCGAAGTTGGAGGAAGAGAAGAGGCGGTAGGAAGTCGGTGAGGGTGTTAACAGTGTTCTCATCAGAGAGTTCTCCTTCCCCCTTATCTGACAGAGAGGCAGCCTCTTCCTTTTTTCCGCAAAATCCTTCCTCAGGTCTGAGATAGGGTTGAGATGCCCCTCTAGAGGAAGGCATGCATCTGTAGGGACCACCCTGGTAGGAGGAGGGGGCCCCTGGATGGGATGGCAGGCAAGGTAGGGCCAGAGGAAACCTCCTGGGAAAGAGTGTAGCTGCTGAGGAACAGGACGCTTAGGAGAAGGAGCTCCTTGGGAAGAGGAGGAGGGAGAAGGGGACCTGAGTCTCTTTCTCCTCCTGGGCATCCTGGGGCGGGGTTGAAATAAGTCCCTTTCGTTAGCTGGAATAGGATGCCTGCTGGGATTGGAGTCCGGACAGGAGGAAAATGAGAATGGTGGCGATTAGCCCTGGGTAACAGCGGGGGCAGAGGTGGCATATTGGCTTTAAACAGCTCAGAAAATGGTTGAGAGAAAAATTCACCCAACCAAGAAGCGATGTCAGGTGGAAGGGCGGGGTGTGTGCCTGGGACTGGAGCAGTACTCACGTCCCCTGGGTATGCAGGAGGAGCAGACAGTCCTGGTGGCAAACTTGGTTGCTGTGGCTGTGCAGGAGGTTTAGGAGCAGCCAGCCGGGGTGACAAGGGGTGCTCTGGAACTGAAGGTGCGGCCAGACCCGAAGGCTGCAAAGGCAGTGATGTTGGCAGGAGCACCCCAAGAGGAGGGATTGGAGATGGCCGAAGGAGCTGACTGCCCTGGTCCAGCGGCAGGTCGGCGTTCTCAGCATCCGCGTCTGGGAGGCGGCAAGGTTAGCGTGCCTCGCATGCAGCCTGAATGAGCAGCTGCTCACTAAGGTGAACCGCCAAAGTGGGCGCTAAGCATGCCTTTGTGGAAGGCACGGCTCTCATTCCTGCTTCCCGCAGGTTCTTTGCCTTCTTTTTTGCCTTCTTGTAGTCCTTTTTTGGAGGCTTGCATCCGGAGGCGGGAACAGTTGGCCAAGTATGGGTGCAGCATTCCGCGGGGTGGGGGGAGCATGGGGGGGTCAATCCCCCCGGTAGGAGCCGAGACCACAGGAGTTGGTCTGCCCCGATGGTAAGAGAGGGGCCCCTCTGATAAGGAACCCTATAAAGGCGCACCAGTGTGCACATGCTTCATGGCCAAACGGCCAGGGGAAAATGAAAGTAAAGGGGTAGGGAGATTCAAGCAGCCTAATTAAACAAAAAGAGGGAGAATTTAGTTCCAAATTGGAGGAGAAAAAAATCGACTTCTTTCCCATCCTCGCACAATCCTGAATAGGAAGGAAAGGGAGAGGGAAAAGGCTAGCCAGTAAGATCCAAGAGCAAAAAGTTGCAGAAGCAGCAGAACTGACCCATTCATGGAGTGAAGACAGGACTGGAACTGGGGCTCGGTCGCTTCCCACACTCTAGGCTAGACACGCCTTCAGTTCTCTTATTGGTCCTGTCTTGGAGCATGCTCAGTCCACAACAGTCCACAACACAGACTATTTGGAGGATGACCTCCTTGGGCTGTGGAAAAAATGCAGCCAGAATGGTCTCTGGAACAATCCAAGGGGACCATATAAGACCAATTTTGAAAGAACTGCACTAGCTCAAAATATGTCTCCATGTAAAAATACAAAGTGCTGGTTATCCTCTCTAATAAAAGGCTTGGTGTCCGTCCGTGGACAACCAAGCATCTGTCCGTGCCTCCCTCGGCCGTTCTGAGCATGCGCAGAGCGCATGCTCAGAACAGTCCGAGGGAGACACGACCGCCAGCACCCGGCGGCCATGTTGGGTGGCCAGAAGCGGCTGCCCCGAAGAAGCCGGTGAAGCCCCGCAAAGCCAGGAAAGAGGCGGCGGGGGAAACTGGCCGAGGCGGCGGCGGAGCCGCTGCCTCAGCCATTGGACGCAGCATGGCTGAGGCGGCGGCGGAGCCATGGCCGAGGCCTGGCGGCGCCGCCGAAGCCGGGCGGAAGGAAGAGGCAGCGGGGGAAGCCGGCCGAGGTGGCAGTGGAGCCGCCGCCGAGGCCTGGCGGCGCCGCCAAGAATGGGCAGCTGGAAGACTTTGGGGCCCTTGTCCGGCCCCAAAATTACCCTTGCCCCAAATGTTTCCCGCCGCAGCCGCAGCCGCCGACCACTCTCCCGCCCTCCCAGCTGTCCAATTACTCCTTCCCTGATCCCCTCCCAAATGATTAAGGGCCAAAATGGCCCATGAGAATGCCTCCACGGCCGCCGCCGACTGCCCTCCCAGCTGCCCAAGCCCTCATTACCCGATCCAGCCCGCAACAGTCGGGCGAAGTAAAAGCATATTTTGCGAAGAAGAGAGGAGCTCGCGAACAGAGCTCCTCTCTGTGCTAAGCCTCTTCCCAAACTGGTGCTTTGGGCGCAAAGGACGCCTATTGCATCCATAGCGGCAGCTAGGGCAGTGGCTTAGCACAGAGAGGAGCTCTGTTCGCGAGCTCCTCTCTTCTTCGCAAAATATGCTTTTACTTTGCCCGACTGTTGCGGGCTGGATCGGGTAATGAGGGCTCGGGCAAGAGGGAGGGGGGACAAGGGCAAGGACAAGGGACAAGTTGCTCGAGCAAGGGGCAGGGGGGGCAAAGGCGAGAGGGAGTGCGGCAGGGGGGGAAAACTCTCCCCTACTAGCGCCCATTATTTCAACGGGCCTGAAAACACTAGTTACCTATAAAGCCCTTCTTTGTAAGAAGTGCCTTCTTTGTCATGAACCCCTAATGCCTATTAAAATCGTCTGGAGAGGACCGGTTACAGTTGCTGTTGGCTTGTTTAGTAGCAACTCAGGACTGGGCCTTCTCTGTGGTTGCTCCGGGGCTTTGAAACATGCTCCCCATTGAAATAAGTATCCCCTTCTCTGTCTGTTTTCAGGAAGGCCCTCAAGACGTACTTGTTTTCTCAAGCTTTTAACTGAAAATTTCAAACTATTGTGTTTTGAACTGTGAGCTTATTTTATTTGTTTTGTGGATTTTAACTCTTATGACATTTTTATATGTGATTTTGTTCTAATGTGTACACTGCCTAGAGAGGTATATATCAGATAGAACAGAAAGATGATAAACCAATAAATAATTTCTAAAAGCCCTTGGAATCAAATTAAATAAAGAATTGAAAAAATATTGCAAACAGAACTGGCTTTAGCCCCTCTTATTTTGTATCAGGTGAAGCATTTATCCAAGGAGAATATGGAATGAGTTGGCTAGAAGCTTCCACCCGACAGGAGGTGCCATGCAAAATGCTGGAAGTCGAGAGCTGTTAATGTGAATGGGAGCAGTGTAGGGGGCTTTAGGGCAGCCCAGGAATAAGAGACAGCTGGCAGCACACCTGGCTGCCACACCAGAGGCAGGTTGATGTAGGGGGCGTGGCCAGCACCAGGAAGATGAGATGTGAAGTTCTAATAGGGGAGCATCAATATGGAGCCTCCGATCCATCATCAGCCTCCAGTTACATCGTGGCTTAAGGTACAGAGTGTTCACAATGATCTAACATGGCAAGCTATTGGCAACAAGGCATCATCACTGATGATGTGGATGAGAAAAACATTACAAAAATCTGAATTCTATGGGAAGTCTGTGGGCTGAAGATGCTTCTTTGGAAAAGTGAGCTCTAACTCACTTGCCAAACAACGAAATTGACATTCTTTTCACTAAATCATGTTTTCATTAATCAAATTATTACTGTGAGTAATCAGTAAGAGGGGATGTTACTAACATAATCTATTGCTTTTACATTTGTCCTTAGTTTATGTTTTAGGGTGATGATTTTCTCTGGAATGAGTGACATCATGGAAGAAGACACACAAGTTACAAGAAAATCTTTCCCGTTCTCCTTGGTTATTATACCTTGCAATCTTTATGGCCAGGGGTGAAGAAATGGTGGCTCAGTTCATCAGCTGGACAAGGTTTTTACTAGTCAGATGACTCCTTGAGATATGGCAGTGCACTTGCTATCGGGAAGAAGCTACACTAGCCTGCCATATTGCATAAGCACAATGATTGATGATAATACATTATTATATTCCACTCTAGAGACAACTCTTTCTCACACACATACACAGAGTGCTCTTTGGACCTGACTTCCAGCCAGAAGTCCAGTCTTCCATGCCTCGGGGTCCCTGCTAGTTGAGCAGACACCTTTTAAACTGGTGATTCTATTAGATTAAGCAGAGGGAGAGGAACTGGCCCTATCCACCTTCAACACAGCATCCCTCCAGTGGCTACTGCATTTGCTTTATGCTTCTTTTTAGATTGATAACCCTTTGGGGATAGGGGCTCACATGTAATCAGTCACCCATCAGACCCTAACCCATCAAAATGGAAAACGGGGTATTCTGACGTCTTGAGATAGCTTTGACCCCCTTTCCAAGATGGCGGCTCCCAATGCAGTGGCAGCTCCAGCTCATTTTGAAAGTTGGCTCCGTACCCAGGATGTGCTGGAGGGGCCCAATGACTTTGGGTCATTGTTACTGTCCACCCCAGTGCTGGAAGGGCTGAAGGCTGCCGGCTTCCTAAGACCTTCTCCGGTAGAGCTCAAGGCCATACCAGTGGGGTGCTGTGGCCTTGATCTCATTGTGAAAGCAAAATCTGGAACTAGTAGAACCTGTGTCTTCTCCACTATTGCGCTTGATTCCCTAATTCTGGAAAGTCCAGTTACACAGATTCTGGTCTTGGCTCCTACACAAGAGATTGCTATACAGATTCATGCAGTTATTACAACTATTGGAAGCAAAATGGAAGGCTTTGAATGTCATGTCTTCAGAGGAGGGACTCCTTTAAACCAAAATAAAATCAGACTAAATAAGTGTCACATAGCAGTTGGCACCCCTAGTCGCATAAAGCAGCTCATAGAATTGGACTGTCTGAATACAGTCAGCAATCGCCTCTTTATTCTTGATGAAGCAGACAAGCTTCTAGAAGAAGGCAGTTTCCAGGAACAAATCAACTGGATTTATTCTTCTCTACCAGCCAACAAGCAGATGTTGGCTGTTTCAGCCACATATCCTTGGCTAATATTGTGAGTAGATACATGAGAGATCCTACCTTTGTGAAGCTGAATCCCATTGATCCCAGTCTCATTGGGTTGAAGCAGTACATCAAAGTTATGAATTCTCACCCCAAGTCTTACCTCATAAGACTTTTGAGGCGAATGCTGAACACTTACAGCAGCTCTTCATCAAGATTCCGTTCATCCAGGCTTTGGTCTTCTCAAATCTACATAATCGAGCTCAACATCTGGCACACCTACTAACATCCAAAGGCTTTTCTGCTGAATGCATTTCAGGCAGTATGAATCAGAACCAGTGACTTGATGCCACGGCTAAACTCAAGCAGTTCCATTGCAGAGTTTTGATATCAACTGATTTGATGTCTTGTGGAATTGATGCTGAGAAGATGAATCTAGTCATTAACATTGATGTGCCTTTGGACTGGGAAATATATCTGCATCAGATTGGCAGAGCAGGGTGCTTTGGAACCTTAGGGCTAGCTGTGACATACTGCTGCCGTGGAGAAGAGGAGAACCTGATGATGAAAATCATGCAGAAATTTAACCTTCAACTTCTTCCTTTACCAGAACCTATACCTCCTGGGTTAATGGACCAGTTTGAATGTCAGGATGTAAAAGTCACTGCTGTCCCATACCCCAGTGCTTCACTACATGCTCCTCTGTTTCCTGCTAAAAGACCGGAGGAGAAAGTGCAGCATGGAGCATTAAGTTCCAGTGTGCAGATTTCTCCTGTTGCTCCTGCTTCAGCCAAGCCAAAACAGGATGTCAAACACAAGAAGCCACTCAAGAGCCAAATGTTGCCTTTGCTTTGGTATGCTCCATCTAGGAATCCACAGTCTACTCACAGTACTGCAGAGCAGAAGTACCAAAAGGAATCTGACCTCCAAACTGCTGAGCAGCACAATCAGCAGGAAAGGGACAGGGAAACTTTGCAAAGCATGCTCCCCAAGATCCCATGCTTGTCACCTTTTAAGAACCAGCAGCCCACCAGTATGTGGACCATGGCTGACATTTATTGAGGATTATGAGTAAGGAAGGATTAGAGAGAGATGTGGAAATTATAAGAAGCTATACAGGTCCTGGAGAGCAGCATCAACACCCAGAAAATGATGCCTTAGATAGGACAAAAATAGAATCTAGTGTACACACAGCTGAATGTACTGGAGAGTCTGATAGCGACAGTAGCTCTTACAGTTCTGCGACATCCACTTCTATTGTGGGGGATCGGTCATGTATCAAAGCCCCTTCAAATACACAGCAAAGAGACAATGTTGTGTTGTCAGCTAGAGATGTGCACGAACTGGCCCAGAGGCCATTACAGAGGCCTCCGAACCAGTTCAAAGGTGGCCCAGTCTGATGGTCCCATGCCAGGGGGGTAGTTCTTTAAGGGCGGGGTTGCACTTACCCCTCCCGCCGCATTTCCCCTGCCAGCATTCCGGTTTTTTGAAATGTTTTTGGAGCAGCAGCATTCCTCCCTGCCCCCATTGTTAGCTGGAAATACCAGAAGTAGCCATTGCGCATGCTCATCATGGCCGCATTGGCCGGACCTCTCCTGGCACTCCCCCACCCCCTTGTGCTTTCTGACTGCTCGTGGGACAAGTAACCTCTATCCCCCCCGTGGCTAGAGGCTCCAGCCCAGGGCGCACTGCTCAGGCTAGGGGGAAAGGGCAGGCGCAATCCAAGTGTTGGAGGGGAAAAACCCTGGGCGGGCTGGGATTGAAATGGCAGCCTCGAGGGTGCGCCGGGGTGCACCACTCTATTCACCAAAGCACACATGCACACATGCCACCTCTACTTGTGCCTGTGCCTAACGCTCCCTGTTTCTGAAGTGACCCACCCATGGACGCTGTGCCACAATCTCCTTGTTTGTCTCTTGAAGGTGCCCACAAGAAGCCTGCCGCTGCCTCGCCATAAGAAACCAAGTATGGCTGCCTCCTGAATGTGCACACACGAGGAAAAGTCAGCCCTCTTGGGCACAGGGGGACTTCCTCCTGAGCAAACTGGCTTTTAGGATTGCACGTTATTGTCTGTCACCCGCCCGTCCCCCAACCCCACTCCTGCCGAGCTCCAAGAACACGAACACGTTTTTGTGGAGGACAGGGGTAAACCACCACAACAAACACATACCGTCCGTCTCACCCCCACACGGAAACAAATTCTTCCCCCTGCCCCACCGACCAGAGTGCTTCTCGCTCTCCCCACTCCCTCGCATCACAAAGACTGGCTGCTTGCTCGCTCGCTCTCTGCCAAAGTGAGGTTTCTCCCCTGCTGCCTGCACCACCGTTAGCAGAAACAGGGGGAGGAAAGGGTTAATAATTATTATTATTATTATTATTATTATTATTTTTACATCTATATGAGGAAAGGGTTAATAATAATAATAATAATAATTACTATTATTATTTTTACATCTATATGAGGAAAGGGTTAATAATAATTATTATTATTTTTACATTTATATCCCGCTCTTCCTCCAAGGAGCCCAGAGCGGTGCACTACATACTTAAGTTTCTCCTCACAACAACCCTGTGAAGTAGGTTAGGCTGAGAGAGAAGTGACTGGCCCAGAGTCACCCAGCTAGTCTCATGGCTGAATGGGGATTTGAACTTGGGTCTCCCCGGTCCTAGTCCAGCACTCTAACCACTACACCACACTGGCTCCTCTTGCTTGCCTGTCTTCTGGTGGCACTAGCTACAGCCACCTAACTGGCTCTCCCTGGAGTTCCTTCCTCTCTTGCATTCCTCTTGCTCGGTGTTTGAACGCAAATGCATAAATAGCAAGTCAGCCTGGAGGGACAGCTGAGGTCCTCCTCAAAGCAAGTAAACACATTAAAATTTTATCTGGTCTTTGTGCATGTGTGTGAGAAATCTGTCCCCTTCTCTTAGATCCCTGTGTTTCTCGCTTTCCCCCCTGTATGAACGTGTGTGCATTTGAAAGCCTGTCTGTTTGTTTCTTCCCCACTCACCTACCTTGCACTCCATTTTGGAACTACTCCATCGTGTTTATATTTATTTTATAAATATAAAATGTATGTGTGTGAGTGTGTGTGTGAGAGAGAGAGAGAGAAAGAAAGAGATCCCACCCCCTTGCAATGCGCACAGACACTTTCTTCCCCTTCTTCTCTCTGTGTGAGATTATTTATTTATTTTTAAAATTCATTTTGGGCTGCCAAGTATAAGGCAAAACTATTCTCATACCAACTTGTAATAAACCCTCCCCCACCCCAATAGTAAACCATCTTGGAAGGAAATCAGACACTACAAAAAGTATTAAAAACTTTAGAAATAATAAGAGGAAAGAAAAATGCTCTAACATGTGATCTGTTTCTGTTTTTCCCCTGCCTTTTGATTAATTATGTGCTTGTTTTTGAAGATACTACACTGCTTATAGCCTTAATCTAGTGGGTTGGTGTGCTTTTCTTATGTCTTTGCCTTATATTATTGAAATATTTATATACGGTGTTGTTTTTAAAGGAACAAAGTTCTCAAAATGGCTTACACAGCAAAATACATGAGAAAGTGGTTCTCTGTCCCAATAGTTCTCCTTATAATATTTACTGACTGCTTTATGCCTGTAACCGTATATAAATAACGTACATACTGTGTCTTTTTAAAGCTTGTAGTGGACTAACATACCCCAACTTCTGTTTATTTTTTGGTTGCTTCTTGGTGAAGCTTAAGTGTATTAGTGAATCTAGAATCTAGATTATTAAAATTAATTGCATTATGCATACTATGAGACTCTCTAATACATGCCCAGTTCTTCCCCCCATTTTTTTTTTTGCTTGCTAGCAAGGCTAAGTGTATTAGTGAATCTAGACTGAATCTAGAGTGACTATTAAAATTAAGTGGACCCCTGCAATAAACTTTACAATGAGCTTTTTAACCTGCTAAAACAATTATGAATTATGATTCCATGTGGTTTCACATGAACGAAACCACATGGAATCATAATTCATAATTGTAAGGAAACTTTGAGTTGCTTGCATAGAAATAGGAGCAGCTTAGTAAAAGCTAATCATACTGGATGAGAAAGCTGAGTTACATGCTTGGGTGGAGAGAATGCAGTCAGTGTGTGTGTGTGCTGGTATGCAGGAATTGATTAACCTATCAATCCCACCCACCCCCTCTACTCTTTGCTGAGTAACAATAACAACTGAATTACAAATTATGTTTCTTACCAAACACAAAAGTTAAAATGCCATTATCCATAGATTTGAATCTACTCACACAGGCAGACTGAAGGTTAAATAGGTCATCTCAACATTACCATCACATAGCAAAATGTTTTTGTGAAAGCAACTCCACATGACATTTTCAAGGGCATAATAACCCACATTACATCGTCAAGTTATTTCATGAGGTGCATTAATTGTGTTAAAGTTGGGTCAACTCCTGGAAAACCCCTGTGCTTCAAATGTGGTCAAATCAGCCCCCAGTTATTCGAAATATTAAGTCTATAGCTGAAACAAAGAGTTAAAAAATACTGATGAATTACAGTTAAATCCAAATGTTTAACGGTTTAACTCTATGATCTTCTCTCTCACACAGTTTAGAGAAAATAAGAACACACCACAACTCCTTTTTCTTTTCTCTACAAAGAGCAACAACACATGAAAACAGGTTTTCTGAAAGATGGGTGTCAGATGTTTGGACGAGGGTGGGCACAATTTCAGTGCTTGCCCCAGGCGCCATTTTCCCTAGTTACACCCCTGCGGACAGATGCTTGTTTTTGTTTGTAAACCTGCAGGGAAGGGAAGCCCACCATGGAGCAAGGCAGGCTGTTCCAGTGTCCAGCAGCTCTTACAGTTAGCACATTATTCCCAATGCCGAGCCTAAATCTGCTTCCTGGCAATTTCACTCTACCGGATCCAGGCCTGCCCTCAGCAGCAACAGAGAACAAATTCACTCCATCTATCATATACCCCCTTCAGATCTTTGAAGATGGCTATTCCACCTCTCTTTAGTCTTCTCTTCTCCAGGCTAAACATTCCCAATATCTTCTTTTGCTCCAACAGAGCGATCCGCTACCTGAGATCATGCACCATTCCCCCCCTTCCTTTTAAAAAATCTTTGGGCCAGTTCTGATGAGACTTTCAATACATGATTACTCTACCCGAGTACAGATGATGACACAAATGGAAAACCATGTATTCTCTATCCTAGATTAAAATACTATTTGTACTGAAGTATTTTGAATGTGGGGTTAGTCATTATCATGTGATTAGTTGATCGTCTGAACTGCAAAGTGGTGTATTTCCCCCTAAGCCACAGAGTCTGTAATGTAAAGAATGATCATCTATCTGTCTATATCTTTAATTCTCCTAGACGTACCCATCGCTAATCCCATGCGTGGCAGCTCTTGTGAGAGTTCATGAGCAAGCTGATGATTAGCCACAGGGATGGCCAGCCACCAAGGAAGGAGAAGCAGCGGCCCGGCGAACGGCCAGCCGCTGGGGGAGGACTAGGGGTATTGTGAGAGAGTTGTTTTAATCTCTGACAGAGGCAGAATAAGTGCTGCTTACAAGTTTCACCCACTTTCTGGTACGAAATAAATGAAAAAGCTATTTGTATGTCAAACATGAATTTTTGTTTTTTGTTCTGACAGGGGAAAGGACCATTTTTACTTATCAAGCCTTAAGGGTAACCCCTATCATCACTCTGGCACCTCACAGAGCCCCACTTATAGCCTCTTCAGCAGCTTCTCTCCCCCCATTTCTTCTTCCTTGGATCTGACAGAGCACTTTGCCCAGGAATATCCCAATCAGGTTGGGGGTGAAGACTTGACCCCGAGATTTTGCAAGAGGAGAGAGACCAAGGTGGGGTGGGGGAAGCCAGACCCCCAGGCAGGTCCCTTAAGGCTTGCTTGCTCATTTATTTATTTAACATATTTATATCCTGCCCCAAACTTACATCTCTGTAAGGCTCACAATAAAATACAAGTTGCAACAACATAAAAAGGATAAAATCACAATAATTTAAAATTTAGACAATGTTAAAAACTATCAAAATGGTATCTAATTAAAAGCCTAGGTGAACGGATGTGCCTTGACTGACTTTTTAAAAGTTGTCAGAGATGGGGAGGCTCTTCTTTTGACAGCGAGTGCATTCCAGAGCCTTGGAGCAGCACCAGATAAGGCCGGTCCCATAGGGGTCCACCGGTTTCTTGCCTCTTCTTTGCCCTATCCAGCATCCCACTTTCAGCTGCAAAACTGTCTCCTTTCATTCTCCAGGAGAAATCTGGGCTTGCAAACTGTGAGGACCCTAGAAACATCTGTGTAGTTTTTGGAGTTCCAGACCTCACCCAGATTAATAATAATAATAATAATAATAATAATAAAGAACCGAGCAGAAAAATGGAAAGAACCGAGCAGAAAAATGGAAAGAACCGAGCAGAAAAATGGAAAGAACCGAGCAGAAAAATGGAAAGAACCGAGCAGAAAAATGGTCAAAATTTGCACAATATAACCAGAAAATCAAACACCACCAAGACCTGGCAGGGGCTTAAGAATGGCAACTTGAAGAAACAGAGGGCTTAATATTGGCTGCACAAGAACAGGCACTAAGAACAAACGCAATAAGAGCAAAAGTAGAAAAACCAACAACGAACAGCAAGTGCCGCCTTTGTAAAGAAGCAGATGAAACAGTGGACCACCTAATCAGCTGTTGTAAAAAGATCGCACAGACTGACTACAAACAAAGGCATGACAAGGTAGCAGGGATGATACACTGGAACATCTGCAAAAAATACAAGCTACCTGTAGCCAAGAATTGGTGGGACCATAAAATCGAAAAAAATTGTAGATAATGAAGATGCAAAAATATTATGGGACTTTTGACTAAAAACAGACAAACATCTGCCACACAATACACCAGATATAACTGTATAACACCTTTCTGTGTAAACAAGAAATAATAATAAAATAAATCCTATACCAAAAAGCATTACTTTCCCATAAAATATACATAACTCTTCCACTGAAAAGCTTGTAGCATGAAACCTCATAGAGGTAGGATGGGTTAGAGTTGCAGAGAGAGAGAAAAGAGGATGGGAGGAAGGCTTCCCAACTGCAAGCCCCTGGTCTCATAGATATACTTGGGGTGCGATCTCAAAAAATGCCCATTTAATTGTTGGGCTTCAAGCTAGCAGGCAGGTAAGCAGGTTTCCATAGCAGACAAAGGAGCCAAAGTGTACAGTTCTGCCTGGAGAAAGCATTGCTTCTCAGCAGCTGATCACTGTGCATGACTCTATCATTTTATGGACTTCGATCTAGGGGAAGGCGCTGTGTTTGGAGCAGGAAATACAACCGAGGAAGCCTGGGAACCATAGAGAGGGAGGGGAGGGATAGGCTGTTGTCTGGGGAGGGGAAGTCCAGTAGGATTCCAGATATGTCATTGGAAGAGTACACTCTGCCTACGTGGGTCTGTCCCTCTGAATCTGTTCTGCAAGTGGGTATAAAAAAACCACAGACACAATAAACACAAGTTTAAAAGAATCTCTGACCGCTTTGTCTCCTTGCAGAGAGGAGGAGAAAGGAAAGAAAGATTAGTAAGTTCAATCTTATTGTTGGTGTGAGGAGCAACTCAAGTATGTAGTACACCGCTCTGGGCTTCTTGGAGGAAGAGCGGGATATAAAATGTGAATAATCAATGTGAATAATTATTTGCAAGGAGAAACTGGTGGTCCCGGCAATGCCGAGACACTTTTCACTGCAGGAGCAGCTGCAGGGAGACTGGACCACCCTCCCCCACCCCCACCCCCCATGCTGCTGCTGCTGCTTCCCTCTTACCTTCCTTTTTATGCAAAGCGCTCCGCAAACAGTAACGATCCTCCCGGGCTGGGCGCAGAGTCAGTGAGCCTGTCAAAGGACGTGCAACGCTTCCTGCAGCGCTGCCGACCTCTTGCACCGCCCTCCAGATCCAAGAGAGCAGCTGCAGGTGACAGAAACTCGCTCTTCTTTCACAGCCCGCTTCTGCAGCTCAAGCCCTTGTAGTGACAGCAATAGTCTTTCCTCCTCCCTTGTCTGTGCATCTGAGCATGCTCATAAGCATCGGAGCATGCTCAGTGTCGTCAAATGAAGCTCCTTTGCGTTTTCTGCTCAAAACCCATCTCACATTTTTACTTTTGCTTAAAATATCGAAGAAAGGCAATCCACGTTCTGCAGAAAAACATCAGATGTGGTTGTATGTGTAATTTTGCAACAAAATTACTCTGAAACATAAAAGAATGACTACAGTAGTGCATCCAAAGGAGGACAGATGTAAATTTCTGTGAAACGCCTGCAGAACTGGCAAGAAGAGAGCATGCTCAGTTTCTCCAGTTGAAGCCAGTGCCCTTACCCTGGCCTGAATCTATCAGAAACTCTAACCCTTGTCTTACAGGACTGACATCTTGAATGCTGGCAAGAAGAGTCTTTCTTCAGTCTCTTCGAAACCTGGCAGAAGCTCTTACCCTTAAATTAGTAAATAGACTTGTGTAGTCCACAAGCTTGCAAGTGATTGTCTGTGAACCTAGCAGAACTTATTGGACACATATTCAGCTCTTGGAGGTCTTGTTATTAACATTGGTAACATTTAGTAATCTGGACATTGTCTGAGAACGTTTCATGCTGCAGGAACATGGGCAAATATAATCAATTGTGCTACTTTGCTAACTGCCCCCAGCATATCACTACCCCCCCAAATATTTCTTGGCCGCAGGTTCCGCTATTAGAGGTGTGGTTACTCACAGCACAGGGGTTTAGTAATCTGGTCAGGTGCTAAAAAGGTTTCATGCTGCAGGAACATGCGCAAGCCTAATCAACTGTGTAGCTTTGCTAACTGCATCTGTCACATCCCTTTATGAGCAGGTAAGGAACTCTCATTGTGTGGGGTTGTAGCAGAGTCACTGCTGTTTGCACGCACAGGTCCTGAGTTTGTACACTGAGTTTGCACTCCCGGGTTTGCACTGCTGTTTGCACACACAAGAACTCAGGACCTGTGTGTGCAAACTCCAGTAGTACACTGGGCTCCAATCAGTTTCCAGGGACCATGCTTCCACTCCTGGGCTGGTACTGAGCAGTTCCCACTCCCCCAATCCCTTTTCAACTCTAATGGGTGCGCTTTTCTGAAGAACTGTCAGTGTTCAGCACAGGGGTGTAGCTATAATTGAGTGGATGGGTTCAAAGAACCCAGGCTCCTGAGCTCCTGAAGGCCCCCCCAGCTCCACCCTCTCCTTATCTTCTTCATTACCTCCCTCACTCCAAGCGGCCTCCAGAGAGAGGGGTGAACACAGGCCCCCTCTCCCCTATCTACAACCCTGGTTCAGCACCCTCTCATATTCCACCAACCCCAAAGATTTCAACCAGGCGGACTTTTCTGATGAGTCCTCATCTCTGATGCACAAGGCTGTCAGTTTTCCTTGTCCCTGTCAGATTGCACTAGCCCCAACGTATTTCTTGGACACAGGTTCAGCTATTAGAGGTGTGGTTATTCACAGCAGAGGTGTTTAGTGATCTGGACAGGGGCTAAAAGCGTTTCATGCTGCGAGAACATGTGCAAGCCTAATCAACTGTGCAGCTTTGCTAACTGCATCTGTCACATCCCCTTATAAGCAGGTGAGGAACTCTCATTGTGTAGGGTTGCAGCAGAGGCACTTCTGTTTGCACGCACAGTTCCTGAGTTCCAGTCCTGAACTGGGCTTCAATCCGTTTCCAGGGACCATGGTATACGTAAGAACTATGGGAGCTGAAGCAGCGAGGTAGACGACTAGAGTGCAAGTGGAGAAAGCCTCGGCTTGCATCCGACAGATTGCAACATAGAGCTCATTTGAAGGCCTATGCTCAGGCAATACGTGTGGCAAAGAAGTGATTCTTTTCAACCTATATTGCATCCACAAGTTCACATCCAGCGGAGTTGTTCAGGGTTGTGAGAGGGCTAGTATGTGCCCCTCCTCCCTTGAATCAGAATCTGCAACCATCAATTACCCACTGTGATGTGTTTAACAAATCCTTTGTGGGAAAAATCTCTTGTGTTCGGGCCGACTTAGATTCTATCTCCACAATTAATTCAGTGTCTGATGTGGAGGTGTCCAGCGACTCCTCTTGTGTGGTTAGGTTGGATCAATTCCAGTTTGTGACTCCTAAGGATGTGGACAAGCTGATTGGAATGGTGCGGCCTACCACCTGTTCACTTGACCCTTGTCCGACATGGCTTATATTATCTGGCAGGGGGGTTGTTGTGGAAGGCCTGGTAGAGATTATAAATGCATCTCTGAGGGAAGGTAGGATGCCTCCTTGTCTTAAGGAGGCAATCATTAGACCTCTTCTGAAGAAGCCTACTTTGGATCCCTCAGAGCTGAGTAACTACAGGCCTGTCTCCAACCTTCCATGGCTGGGCAAGGTAACTGAGAGGGTGGTGGCCTCCCAGCTCCAGAAAAGTCTTGGAGGAAACTGATTATCTTGACCCATTTCAAACTGGCTTTTGGGCTGGCATTGGGGTGGAGAGTGCCTTGGTCGGCCTGATGGCTGATCTCAAATTGGGAATGGAGAGAGGAAGTGTGACACTGTTGGTCCTTTTGGACCTTTCAGCGGTTTTCGATATTATCGACCATAGTATCCTTCTGGAGTGTCTGAGGGGGTTGGGAGTGGGAGTCACTGCTCTGCAATGGTTTCGCTCCTACCTCTTGGGCAGGTTCCAGATGGTGTCTCTCAGAGACAGTTCTTCTTAAAAATGTGAACTTTTGTATGGTGTCCCTCAGGGCTCCATACTGTCTCCGGTGTTGCTTAACATCTACATGAAACCACTGGGAGAGATCATCAGGAGATTTGGTGCAGGGTGCTATCAGTATGCTGATGACACCCAAATCTATTTCTCTATGTCAGCATCATCGGGAGAGGGCATAACCTCCCTAAATGCCTGCCTGGAGTCGGTAATGGGCTGGATGAGAGATAACAAACTGAGACTGAATCCAGATAAGATGGAAGTACTCATTGTGCGGGGTCGGAACTCGAGAGATGAGTTTGATCTGCCTGTTCTGGATAGGGTCACACTTTCCCAGAAGGAACAGGTACACAGTCTGGGGGTGCTTCTGAATCCAAGTCTCTCCTTGGTGTCCCAGGTTGAGACAGTGGCCAGAGGTGCCTTCTATCAGCTTCGGCTGATACTCCAGCTGCATCGAGTTAGATGACCTCAAAACAGTGGTACAACATCTGCTGGTAACCTCCAGACTGGATTACTGCAATGCGCTCTATGTGGAGCTGCCCTTGTATGTAGTCCAGAAACTACAGTTGGTCCATAATGCAGCAGCCAGGTTGGTCTCTGAGTCATCTTGGAGGGACCATATTACTCCCATACTGAAGGAGTTACACTGGCTGCCGATTTGTTTCTGGGCAAAATACAAAGTGCTGGTTATAACCTATAAAGCCCTAAACAGCTTGGGCCCTGGGTACTTAAAAGAATGTCTTCTTCGTTATGAAACCCATCGCCCACTGAGATCATTAGGAGAGGTCCGTCTGCATTTGCCACTGGCTCGTCTGGTAGCTACTCAGGGACAGGCCTTCTCCGCTGCTGCCCCAAGGCTTTGGAATGCGCTCCCTAGTAAAATAAGAGCCTCCCCATCTCTGACAGCTTTTTAAAAGTCTTTAAAGATACACCTGTTCACCCAGGCTTTTAATTAATATTGTTTTAATGAGTTTTAATGTTGTAACCTGGTTTTCAAGGTTTTAAAGTTGTTCTGATTAATTGCTGTTTTATGATGTTTTAATTGTTGATTATTGTTGTTCTACACTGTTTTATACTTTCTGTTTTAATCATTAACTGATTTTAATGGTTTTGTTTTAATGTAAACTGCCCTGAGCCTTTCTGAAAGGGCGGTGTAAAAATTGAATGAATGAATGAATGAATGAATGAATGAATAAAACAAACAAATGTTTCAAACGTCTTACTTTTGAGTGATTGCGAAGGCTTAGTCCTTTGCTGTTGGTTTGGACATTATTGTGCAGTATACGGGAGCTGGACATGTGACCACACAACTGCCCTTTCCTATTGAACTCAATAAATCAGTTTATGATTTAAAACTCAATCATACACACACATGTTTTTTACTATTCCCATAGTGCTTTATTCTTGATTGTCATCACCACTAGTGGTGTGCCCGAACCGGTCCGGCGGCCATTCCAAAGAATGGCCGAACTGCCGGACCGGTTCGGACTGGGCTGGTTCGGGTCTGGGTGGGGGGTATATCTTTAAGGGCGGGGAGGGCTTGCTTAGCCCTCCCGCCTCCTTGCCCCCGCCAGCGCCCGTATTTAACATTATAGGGGCGCTGGAAACCAGCCGCCCCCCCGCCGCCGCCACCGCCGCCGCCGCGAAATCACTCTTAAAAACATCCAGCCCTCCCTCCCTCCCAGCTAGCTGCCCGCCCGCCCCCCGACCCACCCACCCAGTCGCTCACCCGGTCGGTAGATACTAAGCGAGAGGAGCTCCGGCACAGAGCTCCTCTCGCTAGGAAGGCCTCCGGGAGAATGGTGGCTTGCGCGCGCGCGCATGCGCGCGCCGCAAACCACGCCGTTCTCCAGAGGCCCGGTCTACCCGCCGGGAAAGGGCCGGGTAGAAGGGAAGAGGGAACATTCGGGTAGAAGGGAAGAGGGAACATTCCATTCTTCCCTGTGAAGGGAAGAGGGAACATCTTGGCAGGGCAGTGACTGTGTTTGGGCTTCTGCCCCACCTCTTTCTCCAGGTGTGTGCCATCTACCCTCAGCCTCTGTGGCTTTAAAGCTGGGGCTGGGCCAGGGACTGAGGAAGGGAAGAGGGAACATCTTGGCAGGGCAGTGACTGTGTTTGGGCTTCTGCCCCACCTCTTTCTCCAGGTGTGTGCCATCTACCCTCAGCCTCTGTGGCTTTAAAGCTGGGGCTGGGCCAGGGACTGAGGAAGGGAAGAGGGAACATCTTGGCAGGGCAGTGACTGTGTTTGGGCTTCTGCCCCACCTCTTTCTCCAGGTGTGTGCCATCTACCCTCAGCCTCTGTGGCTTTAAAGCTGGGGCTGGGCCAGGGACTGAGGAAGGGAAGAGGGAACATCTTGGCAGGGCAGTGACTGTGTTTGGGCTTCTGCCCCACCTCTTTCTCCAGGTGTGTGCCATCTACCCTCAGCCTCTGTGGCTTTAAAGCTGGGGCTGGGCCAGGGACTGAGGAAGGGAAGAGGGAACATCTTGGCAGGGCAGTGACTGTGTTTGGGCTTCTGCCCCACCTCTTTCTCCAGGTGTGTGCCATCTACCCTCAGCCTCTGTGGCTTTAAAGCTGGGGCTGGGCCAGGGACTGAGGAAGGGAAGAGGGAACATCTTGGCAGGGCAGTGACTGTGTTTGGGCTTCTGCCCCACCTCTTTCTCCAGGTGTGTGCCATCTACCCTCAGCCTCTGTGGCTTTAAAGCTGGGGCTGGGCCAGGGACTGAGGAAGGGAAGAGGGAACATCTTGGCAGGGCAGTGACTGTGTTTGGGCTTCTGCCCCACCTCTTTCTCCAGGTGTGTGCCATCTACCCTCAGCCTCTGTGGCTTTAAAGCTGGGGCTGGGCCAGGGGCGTGAGCCTCTTGGCGTGAGCCGAAGGGCGAGAGCATAAGGGCTCTCAGCCGTGGGGCGAGCTGCCTGGAGCCCTGAAGACCTTTTCCTCCTGCCTTGACGATCCATCTTCCACCAAGCAAGAAGTCAGCAGGGACTGTATGAGTCTGGTCTTGGTTTTAAATTAAGCCAAGTAGCCGTGGTGGAATAGTCTGGGGAGATGTGTCTGGGAGAGCAAAAAAGTGGGTCTGGAGTTGGGGCGGCAATATCACGGGTAGCGGGCAGAGGGAGGTATGGCGGTGGGAGTTGGGCAGGCCGTTACAGGGGAAAACGGTCCAGGCAATTGAGGCCTGTTCCTTTTTCCGGCCCTTCCCCCAACCCTCTGACCCTAGGGAGCTCTGTGAACACTCCTTCGAGGATTAGGGTGCTGCTGCTAAATGCCAGGTCAGTTAACGCAAAAACATCTCTCATCCACGATTTGATTGTGGATGAGCGTGCTGACCTGGTATGCGTGACGGAGACCTGGTTGGATGCGCTGGGCGGGGTTGGTCTCTCTCAGCTTTGTCCTCCAGGTTTCCAGATCGTGCAGCAGCCCCGCCTCGAGGGTCGGGGAGGAGGCGTTGCGGTCATCTTTCGAGAGACCCTCCCCGTTTCCAGGTGCCCAGTCAGGCAATCTCAGAATTTCGAGTGTTTGTCCTTGAGGGTGGGCCTCCGAGATAGGCTGGGGATTCTGCTGGTGTACCGACCACCCCGCTGCACTTCAGTCTCCCTACCTGAGCTGGCGGGGGTGGTCTCGGAGGTGGCCTTGGGTTCCCCCAGGCTTATTGTCTTGGGGGACTTCAATGTCCACGCTGAGGTCCCCTTAGTGGGTGCGGCTCAGGATTTCATGGCCTCCATGGCAACCATGGGCCTGTCTCAGTTGGTATCGGGCCCTACCCACGTGGCGGGACACACTCTGGATCTGGTTTTTGCCGATCGGGAAATAAATGATCTGGAGGTGGGGGAATTTGAGATCACTCCCTTGTCATGGACAGATCATCACCTGGTGGGGTTTAGTTTGACTGCTCCGTCTGCCCTCCGCAGGGGTGGTGGGCCGATTAAGATGGTCCGCCCCTGGAGGCTTATGGATCCGCTTGGATTTCAGACGGCCCTCGGGGAGTTTCCAGTGTCCAGAGCTGGTGACCCTGTCGAGGCCTTGGTTGATCTCTGGAATGGAGAGATGGCCAGGGCTGTTGACACGGTTGCCCCCAAGCGCCCTCTCCGGCTTGGTGGAGCCCGTTCTGCTCCTTGGTTTTCCTCGGAGCTTAGGGCGATGAAGCAACTCGGACGACGGCTGGAGCGACGCTGGAGGAAGAGTCGTCACGAATCCGATCGAACACGGGCTAGAGCCCATTTTAGGGACTATGCCGTGGCGGTGGGGGCGGCGAAGAAATGTTTTTTCTCCGCCTCCATTGCGTCTGCTCAGTGCAGGCAAACAGAGCTGTTTCGTGTGGTGAAAACATTGCTCCACACATCCCCCCGGACAATGGGGGAGGAGTCATCTACGGCTCTTTGTGATCGGTTTGCCTGTCGCTTTGCAGATAAAGTCGCTTGCATCCGTGCTGACCTGGACTCCAGAGTTTTGGCAGTTCCGGCAGACGTGCCTCTGGTACCATCTGGTCCCGTTGTGTTGGATTCTTTTCAGTTGGTGCGGCCTGAGGATGTGGACAAGATCCTGGGCAGTGTGCGGGCGACTTTGTGCGCTCTTGACCCTTGCCCTTCATGGCTAATAAAAGCTGCCAGGGAGGGGACAGGTAGATGGCTGGAGGTGATCGTTAATGCTTCGTTAAGGGAGGGCAGGATGCCATCGTGCCTCAAGGAGGCGGTGGTAAGACCTCTATTAAAAAAGCCCTCCCTTGATCCCTCCAACCTGGACAACTATAGACCTGTGTCTAACCTCCCCTTTTTGGGCAAGGTGATGGAGCGTGTGGTGGCGTCCCAGCTGCAGAGGGTCTTGGATGATACGGATTATCTGGACCCTTTTCAATCTGGCTTCCGCCCCGGGTATGGGACTGAGACTGCCTTGGTTGCCCTAGTGGATGACCTACGCCGGGAACTAGACAGGGGGAGTGCGTCCCTGTTGGTTCTGCTGGACCTCTCGGCGGCGTTCGATACCATCGACCATGGTATCCTTCTGGGCCGCCTCTCGAGTATGGGAATCGGAGGCACTGCGTTGCAGTGGTTCCGGTCCTTTCTTGAGGGGAGGGTTCAGAAGGTGGTGCTGGGGGACTACTGCTCGGCCCCGTGGCCGTTGGCCTGTGGGGTCCCGCAGGGATCGGTCTTGTCCCCCATGCTGTTTAACATCTACATGAAGCCGCTGGGAGAGGTCATCCGGAGATTTGGACTGAGTTGTCAGCAATATGCGGATGACACTCAGCTCTATCTCTCCTTGTCATCTGATCCTAGGGAGGCGGTGGATGTCCTGAATCGGGGGTTGGAGGCCGTGATGGGTTGGATGTGGGCTAACAAACTGAAACTGAATCCGGATAAGACGGAGGTACTGTTGGTCAGTAGGAGAGCCAATCGGGATGAGGAGATTTTACCGGTTCTGGATGGGGTTGCACTCCCCTTGAAGGAGCAAGTACGCAGCTTGGGGGTACTACTGGACCCGGCTCTGCTTTTGGAGGCTCAGGTGGAGGCGGTGGCCAGGGGTGCCTTTGCACGGCTTCGGCTGGTGCGCCAGCTGCGTCCCTTTCTCGAGAAGGCAGATCTGGCCACGGTTACCCACGCCTTAGTCACGTCGCGGCTGGATTACTGTAACGCGCTCTACGTGGGGCTGCCCTTGAAGAATATCCGGAAACTGCAGCTAGTGCAAAACGCGGCAGCGAGGGTTTTATCCAGAGCTGCCCGTTGGGAACATATCACCCCCATTTTGAAAGAGCTGCACTGGCTGCCGGTTCGTTTCCGGGTCCAATTCAAGGTGCTGGTTTTGACCTTTAAAGCCCTAAATGGTTTGGGCCCAGGGTATTTGAGGGACCGCCTGCTCCCAAGGGTTGCTGCCCGCTGGACGAGGACATCTGAGGGGGCCCTGCTCCGGGTGCCGACAATGAGGGAGGCCCGGTTGTCGTGCACTCGGGACAGGGCCTTCTCTGTTGCTGCCCCCAGACTCTGGAATGCTCTCCCAGTGGTCATTCGTTCCTCGGACTCCATCACGGCTTTTAGAAAGCTTTTAAAGACTTGGCTTTTTACCCAGGCTTTTACATGATTGTTTTTTACTGCGGCTTCTCTGTGTTCCTATTTGTTGTGTTGTTTTTATGCCTGTTTTTATATGTTTTTGTACTTTTAACATGATGTTTTTATTGTGTTTTTATTGTATGTTTTTAACTTTTGTAAACCGCCTTGGGGTTATCTTTTTAATGAAAGGCGGTATATAAATGCAAAAATAAATAAATAAATAAAATAAATGTGCCACACTCAGCCTTCTTTCCTGCAGGCACGCATCCACTGTATGCATAGTGATTGCACGATGGACATTCCACCTTCAACACAGAAGAGATCACATATGTATTGCGTGCACCTATGCTGCAGTGTTGCATATTCTCTGTGTAGGGTGTGCTATTGCTGGAGCTTGGAACTAAGAAGGTGCCAAGGAGAGGGGGCGGGATTACAAGCACGTCTAATCTTGTGCACTCATGCAAGCATAAGAATACAGAATACAGTCCTGTGCCTCATGAACACACAAGCTTGGAGAAGAAGTTTTGATAAGGGGACAGTCTACACTGTCTGCACAAGGGCATCATCCAAACCCATGCCAGACCTGCACTCCTAAGTGTCTTAAGATGGATCATGAAGTCCTTTCTATGGACTTCATAGAAAGTCCATAGGAGGGCCTGATTTAGGAGTAGTGCTGCCCATTCCTACACTCACTAGTAATCTTGATTAAATGCTGGAGAAGATGTATTGCTCTGGGGGGAAAGGCAGGTGATACATCAAATTTTGCTATCCTGAGTATTAAGGTACAATGACAGATGCAGTCAGCAAAGCTGAACAACTGATAATGAATCACATTGTTCAGAAAACCATTTCAAAGATCTTAAACATGATTTTTAAAGTGCAGTTTAATTACATCCTAATTAATAGGTTTCCTGGTTAAAATCTGTGGGGTTAGGAGCTGAACACTGCCATTCCTTCAGAAAAGAGTACCCATCGCCTCTGCTGCAACTCCACACAATCACAGCTCCTTACCTGCTCATAAGGGGACATGACCGATGCAGTTAGCAAAGCTGCACAGTTGATTAGGCTTGTGCATGTTCCCACAGCATGGAACTTTTTTGGCCGCTGTCCAGATTACTAAACACCTCTACTGTGAGTAACCAAACCTCTAATAGCTGAACCTGTGTTCAAAAAATATGTTGGGGGCAGTGCAAACTGGACTTGAGTCCAAAACTGGAACTCAGGACCTTTGCATGCAAACAGCAGTGTCACTGCTGCAACCCCACACAATGAGAGCTCCTCACCTGCTCATAAGGGGATGTGTGAGATTTTGTTTGTTTGTTTGTTTGTTGAATTTTTATACCACCCTTCCTAATTTGGCTCAGGGCAGTTTACAAGCAAAAACAGTTAAAATCAGTAAACAATAAAAACAAAAAATTTAAATTACCAAAAACATTCAGTTAAAAAACAAACCCAGTACATTTAAAAAAAACCAAAAACCCTTACAACAACAGGCCAAATAGATCTGTCCAGCCTTTTCTCCCCTGGTGGCAGCCATTTTGGAGGGCACCATGCAATCAACCTGGCCATTTGTGTGGCCTGGGTCATGACCTGGGCACTCAAATGGGCAGGGTGCATGTGCCACTGCCATGTCAGAAAGGGCCAGAACTGTCCCCAAATGGCCTGGTAGATTGGCACACCTGAAATACTCTGCTGGTCTACTTGAACCATCCTTTTTGTCCTGCTGCAGTGGCAGTTTTCACCAATTGGTCACTAGATGGCAGCACAGGCTTTCATCAGCAAGGTATCAGACTATAGCCAATGGCTGCACCTTCACTTAATGGCAGTTTGTCAGGTTGCAGTCTTCTCCTCTGCAAAGTCTCCAAATGAATCAGTTTGTCAGGTCAGGGCCTTTATCTCCGCACCTTCACCAAATCAATTGACTTGTCAGGTTGCAGTGTCTTCAACCACACCTTCACCAAATAGTTTGTGGAGGTTCCTCAGACCAATAGTATGCCGGCCAACCACACAATCATGGGTAGGTCTGTCTGACCCCACCCGAAATGCTATGGTTGCACTAGCACCAAATAAGCATGCCTGATTGGACGGTCATTCACCACTTTGTCCTCACTGCACGCTCAGCCATGGTGAGACCCGTCCGCCTGTGCTGTCAGGTTGCTGTCAACACTACACTGGTGTGGGCAGCCACAGAGCCTGCTGCAGTGGGGGAAGGATCCTTAAACTACTCCATGGAGTCATTCATTCACTGGATAAGGACATAAGAACAGCCTTATGGGATCAGGCCCAAGGCCAGGCCCGTAACAAGGATTGGGCAAGGGGAGACAGATGTCTGGGGGCCCCACTGCCTGGAGGGGCCCCCCAGAGGCACCTCACGTGACTCCCCATTGCCCCCTGCCCAGCCCCAAGGCCCCTCAGCCACTTGCCCTGCTCGCCGTATCTCCAGCTTGTTCTCCTGGCCGGCAATCCAGCAGCAGACAAGCTGCAAAGAGCTCCTTTTCTCCCGCCTCTCAGCTGATCGGTGGGTGGGCGGGGCTTCCACGGAGGCCTCGTGTAGGCCTCTGTGAAGCCTGAACTCGAGTAGGGCCCAAGCACCCAGGAAGGAGGAGGCAGCCAGAGTGGCCACCACTGGTCTCTGCAGCAGAAGACCCCCTGCTGCCCTGCTCAGCCCAGCCCAGCCCAGCATTTGCCAGGTCGAGTGTGAACTCCTTTTTGTGGTTACCGTCCCTGCCCCGGATATATAGGCATCTGCTTGCCATAGGGCTTTGATATGGTGGGGGAGGGACTGAGAAATATTTATTTTTAAACAGCTTGGAAAATTTGCTGGCTTAAAAAAAAACTATCTAAAAAGTCCTATAAGTGGCTTGTTTCATGGCAGAAAATTACAAAAACTTCTGGAAGAAACAGTATTATATTTATTTTATTCATTCATTCATTCATTTATAAATGCACTTATGTTCAAGTTGTTTTGCATCCCAGAAGGTCTGAGTGAGAACTGTGAAGCATGTCTTGTGCTTTTATTTTATTTTATTTTTCTTGTGTGTGAACTGCTCCCCAATAACTCGCAGGGACTTCAGGGTAAATCTGGCCAACATGTGAATGCAGCACCTCCATTCCAGAGGAGAGGTGTGTTAAAGGGCTTTAAAAGCCTCCTGTGAAAAACCTCCTGGAATCAAACTTGACTGAATTTGTTCCGAATTCTGAGAAAACAAACAGAGGCTCACCCTGCATGGTTGAAAGTCTCCTTTGCTAATCTGCAGCGAGGGGCCCATTTTAATCATTCATCTTTCTCGTGTGTTCTAGGCATTAAAAGTAAAACAAATGTATAGTACTCATTGTATATCACTATATATTGTGACCTGTGCGTGTGTGTATTCAGTGAAATGTATTTCCAGGCAGCATATTTATTGGAATATCAGACTTAAATCCTTGGGGGCCTGGGGTGTGCGGAGGCCCTGGACTTTGAGTGGGGGGGCCCCATTTTAAAATCTCGTCTCTGGGCCCACTCCAACCTTGCTATGCCCCTGCCCAAGGCCCATCTAGTGCAGCATCCTGTTTCACACAGTGGCCCACCAGAATGTGTGAGGAGAGATCGAGATCGGACTCTTTGAGATGCAATGATCCAGGCAGCTCAAGAGGGAAGAAAAGGAGCGATGAGAGAAGGGGAATTTGGGAGGAAATGTCCAAGTTATCATGTGGCAGAGTCAGTGAATTGGCCAGATTTGCTGAGCAATCCTGGGCTTACCAAGGGTGCTGCAAGTTGTAATAAATGATGATGATGATAAAATTTATTGTTCCCTGAGCAGGGCACAATAGAGGATTAAAACACACAATAAAAACACCTAACACATTAAATCTGAAGTTGTAGAGATGGGCAGGGCTTCTCGAGCGGAGACAGTGCCCTGGGGAAAAGGGATCCGGACAGGGTGCCCCAATCTGCTCTCCTGACTTCACGCTCCCAGGTCCAGAACAGTTATGCCCTCAGTTCATTTCGAGGCTTCGTTGGGTCTGGCAGCTCTCAGTCCATTAGCACAGTCAATGCAATCAGGACACGTCCGCTCAGACCCCCAAATTCGGGTTCCAGCCCAGGTGTTATCAGTCCTCAGCCACCCTGACTCCAACTTCTCTTGGGTCTCAGCTCCTTAGCTCTCACACTGTTGCCAATTCAAGTCTGCAGGAACGGCAACAATAATACAAGAAGTGGCAGTTCCTCTTTAATCTACAGGCCTTAATTGCAACAGTTGTTTCTCTTACAATTACATTTGGCCCCCTCCCTGTTTAATCTGAATGTGCAGGAAAGAATGACCACAACCTGTCCATCAACAAGGTCACTATAAACCTGTCAACAAGTCTAATGATCCAAAAGGTGCAGCAGTTTGTCTCTTTTCCTCTGGTGCTTTATGTCAGCCAACGTTTTGCTAGAGGCCCAGTATACACAAAAGTATACTGGTTAATCTACAGAGCTACATTCAAAGGCATGAAATCCCCATGCACAGGAAAATTAGAGGCTCCCACTGCATCAGCGGGGAACTGGGCTGAGGTTCAGAACACTCAAGGTAGTCCTTGGCCATGGAGGAAGGGGATTATGGGACTTGTAAGTCCACAACCACCTGTGGATCTTTGCTATTAGTTAATTACTCAAGGCATTCCCTTTTTCAGAGGGGCTGCTTTCCATTCAGCTTCCTTGTGTGAGCATAAGTTCCATCGTTGTGAGAGTGGATAATTTCTTCCCCATTCTTGCCATATTATTCATACACATATAAATCTCCAATCTGCCCCCTTAGTTGTCTTTTAGTTTCAAAAGCAGAAAAGAAGCTTTAGCCTTTCCTCATGGGGAACGGGCTCCAGCAACTAGACCTCTTGAATCGCTTTCTTCTGCACCCAGTCTCCTTGCTCTAGGATGTCTTTTCCGCCTTCCATCAGAACAGGGACGTTGGATGTAGAGAAGGATTCAGTCATGGGGGGTGGCAAGCAGCCCACCACCACCGGGCCAATTTCTCCTGTTTCGCCACCATGTGCTCGGATGGGGGTTGAGGGGGGCGAGAGCCCAACAGTCTTCCCCTATTGTGGCGGCTGCAGCTTGTGGACCTGAAAAGGCCTGAGCACAGGCAAGACATTCCCTCGTGCCCGCACAGTTTGAGTCTCAAGTGTCCAAGTCTGTGACATCACGGGCTTCAGACGCTTGAGACTCACACAGCGCAGGAGTGTCTCACCAGTTCTCAGGTCCAGACAAAGCCCACCAGCTGCCACCGCCACCACAGGGGAGGCCCGCATGGCTCTCCCCACCCCCTTCTGTAGGAATGCAGATGTGGACATGTACTTGTATCCCGGTCATCCCACTGTATGGCTCATGGGATGCAGTAGGTCAATGGCTCCACCTCTATGCCACCATTTTACCCCTGGCTCCTGTTGGTGGATCTCGGGGAACAAGTAAAAAACAAAGTAGGTCCTTCAAACCTGGTCATTCCTGGGGAAAGGGTCATGGCTATACCCATTCTATAGACAAGAGGACTGAGGCTGGAGGAACACTAGATAGCCTTATGTTCATGGCTGAGGAAGGATCAATGGTGGACAGGGGGCACAGCAAGAGACAGTGGGAGAGACCCCCCCATGACAGCTGAACTCCCAGGGAACAGGAGAGCAGTGTGCATGTGCCACATGAAATTCAGGATATCTTTTCTTTTTCCCAAATCCCCCTGATTTCCCAACAGAAGAAGGAGGCCCTCACGGGGGCCTTCGCAGGGGCGGGGACCCACGCTTCCAACGCTCTTTAGGTGTGGGCTCTCAGAATGCCTCGGTGTGCCACTGTTACAGACCCAAGTGATTTAAAAAGACAGAATGTTAAAACCCTGAGGCGGAGGATCTAGGCTCTCATGTTTCCAAAAAAAGAGAGTCAAATAGATTTTTAATTCTGGATGCAGCAAGTGTGAACCGCATCAGATCAGACTGACTCTAGTTAGGTTAAAAAAAAAAGCTGTGGAATGCAATGTGGAACACAATAAGCTGCCTTGGATTAAGGCACAGTCCATCTAGCACAGCACGATCTACCCCAGGTCTGCAATATCTATCTGTATATATGATGGGAGTTGTAGGCCAACATCTGTAAGGGGCTAAAGTTGTGGAGCTTTGCTCAACCCTGACTGGCAGCAATTCTGCAAGGCTGCAGGCAGAAGTGTTTCTCAGTCCTATTTACAGATGCTGCCAGGGACTGATCCTGCGACCTTCGGCGTGCAAAGCAGGTGCTCTAGCAGTGAGCCATGGATGTTCCAGGTATGGGTGGGTTTGTTTTTTAAAATTTTATTTATTATTTAACACATTTCTATACCACCCACTACCAAAGTCTCTAGGCAATTTACAAGAAACCAAACCAAATATTCAACACATTAAAAACATATATAATATTTGAAGTGAAAACAATCCATAAAGTTCAACTAAAAACTTTCACTTCAGCTCTAATCTCAGCAGGAAGTGTGTTCCACAGCCCTGTGACAACTAGAGAGAAGGTTCACCTCTGAGTGGCCATCAGTCTGAGGTGGCTGATTCTGAGGTGGCACCCTCAGACAAACATCCCCTGATGACTTTAATAGGTGGCAGGGGTCATATGTGTGTATGTGTATGTGTGTATATATATATATATATATGTATATGTGTGTGTGTATATATATATATATGTATATATATGTGTATGTGTGTTTGTGTGTATGTATGTATATGTATGTATATATATATATTTTAATCTTTTAATTTTTTAATTTTTAACTTGATTTAGTGTTTTTAATGACTTAATAACCCCCCCCCCCGCCTTGTGCAGATGGGAGGGAGTTTGTCACAGCCTGTCCTGCGCGAAGCCCAGGAAGGGTTCCGTTTGACCTCTTTGGTCAAGGGCCGGGCTTCGGCCAGGATTGACCGATCCCGGCCCCATCCTCCATTTTCCATTCTCTCTTCAGTTGGGGTCGGGCAACCACAGGAGAAGCGGCTTTCCCCTCCCTCCCTCCCCGGTGCAGAGCGGGTCTAGCGACTGGCCGCCTGACGGGGCCGAGTAGGAATTTTTTGCTCCCAACGCATTGGCCACTGTTGGGGGTTTTTTCGCCTACTCCGTTCTGTGTCCTGGGTGCGTATTTAGAGTTAGGTCAACCACAATGGCAGGAACAGTGCGGGCGGGGTGGCAATTTGAGGGTTAGAACATCGGTGAGCACCCTTGGATATGTAAAAGGGGTGTTTGGTTAATCGCTCCTTTGTAGCCTGTGCGGCACGGGGAGAATGATTGCCATGAACCCTGCTTCAGGACTTCTCTAACCTTTGGGCTGTGCGGTGCGGGGTGGACGAATGCCTAGAAGTATCCAGACCCTCTCTTACAGAAGGGGGGGTTGGCTTTGAAGGAATTGGGTGGGATGTACCTGCCCATTCCCGAGCCAGGGTGTCTCCCCCCCAGTAGGGTGCTGGGTAGGATTTCAGAGTTCTGACCTGCTTCTATTGGCCCGCACTGTTCTTTAAGGGTGATTAATCACCTGGTGTTCCAGTCTGCCATGCTGTGTGTAATAGTTAACAAAGTTGTGGCCCTTTTCCTCTATACTGAGTCTATGTTTTCTTGAGCTGGGGTCTGGGGATAATGTTTTATTTTTGTTTAAAATGTTTTAAATTGTTAGCTGTTTTATTGTTTTAATTTGTTTTAGCTTTTTACTGTTTTATAAGTTGTTTTAATTGTGAACCGCCCTGAGCCATTTCGGAAGGGCGGTATATAAATCAAATAAATAAATAAATAAATAAATAAATAACGAAGAAGGCCTTGTCTTAAATACCCTGGGCCCAAGTTGTTAAGGACATTATAGGTCAAAACCAGCACTTTGAATTTTGCCCGGAAACTTATTGGCAACCTGTGCAGTTCTTTCAAAACATGAGTGATATAGTTTCTTCAGGACAACCCAGAGACCAACCTGGCAGCAGCATTCTGCACCAGTTGCAGTTTCTGGGCTACATACAAAGGCAGCCCCATAGAGAGTGCATTGCAGTAGCCAAGCCTGGAGCTGACCAGCATGTGCATCACAGTCTTAAGGTCACACTCTTCCAGGAAAGGGCAGAATTGGAATAACAGCCAAAGCTGATAAAAAGCACTCCTGGCCACTGCCTCCACTTGAGATATCCGGGAGAGAGTTGGGTCCAGAAGTACTCCCAAAAGGCAAACCTGTTCCTTCTGGGGGAGTGTAACCCCATCCAGAACTGGTAGATCTATCCCATCTTCTGAACTGCAACTCCCTACAATGACCACTTCCATCTTATTTGGATTCAGCCTCAGTTTGTTATCCCTTATCCAGGACATTACTAGATCCAGGCAGGTGATTAGGGAAGTTAAACCAGGTGTTTACATCTGTTTTTCCTCACCATTTAATAACTCATTGGCCAGAACAGACTGCTGTAACAATCAGATTACAAGATGCTTCAGGACTTTAGACATAGACCAGGCCTTGTGCAATACCATGAGATGTGCAGAGTTTACAACTCGGTCCAAAATGCAGGCCTGTTCACAATAAGGTATGAGTGGAACCACCATAAAACAGTGCCTCCTATACCCAGAACACTCAGATAACGCAAAGCTGATAAAAAGCACTCCTGGACACTGTCTCCACTTGAGATATCAGGGAGAGAGTTGGGTCCAGAAGTACTCCCAAACTGCAAAACTGTTCCTTCTGGGGGACTGTAACCCTATCCAGAACTGGTAGAGCTATCCCACCTCCTGAACTGCAGCTCCCTAAAATGACAACTGTATGCTCTTTGCTGTAGGGTTTATTTGGTCGTTGACCATAAATAAATGAGTTCAGACAACTTCCATCTCGTTTGGATTCAGCCTCACTTTGTTATCCCTCATCCAGCCAGTTACCGCATCTAGCCGGTATTGTTCTCTCTCATTCTTTTCATCTGTGGGCAGAATGAGTTTTGTTCTGGGCGGTAGCATCAAGGCAGTGTGCGCACACCTGCATGCAGGATGGGGCTTTCCTGATTCAACCTGAGTGGGACCTAAAACTAACTGAGCGGACATCCAAACATTGGTGAGTGCACGGACATGCACACTCCTTAGAGGGAGCACTGCCAGACAGGCGATTAGGGAAGTTATACCATTTCCTGAAGAAGCTGACATGGAGAAACACCCTCTGAAATCTGCCAGAGAGGTATGAGTGGAACCACTGTAAAACGGTGCCTCCTACACCCATCACCCTCAGATGGTCGAGAAGGATACCATGGTCGATGGTACTGAAAGCCACCGAGAGATCCAAAAGGACTAACAAGGTGACACTCCCTCTGTCAATTCTTAATTGGAGGTCATCCATCAGGCCGACCAAAACAGTCTCCACTCCATAAGTTGGGCTGTTTCAACAGTACAGTTCCAGATGTATATATGAAACTGCCAAACTCAGTCAGACCATTGGTCCAGACACCTCAGTATTGTCTACACTGACTGGCAGCAGCTCTCCAAGGCTTCTGACGGGGAATTTGTCAACCCTGGAGATGCCTGAACGTGCCAGGGATTCAACCTGGAGCTTTCTGCATTAGTGGCAGGTGCTCTACCACTGAGCAACAGCCCCATCCTCAAAGAAAGCTGCCTTCTACTGAGTCAGACCATTGGTCCATCTAGCTTAGCATCTGGCCCCTTCAGAGCTTGCTACACCCTGGCTTTGTTCTGGCCCTTTTGCATCTCCAGGACTGTAAGGAGCTCTGGCTGAGAACAGGGAAAGTCCTGTTCATTTGGTGATTTACAACCTTCCCTAAAGAAGGCAGGGAGAGAAACTTTGCATAGAAATCTTCTATTGGACAGGGAGACTTAGGATATGTCACCCAGTGCTCACATTCCAGAGACCAAACGGAAGTGTATTCACAGTTAACAAAAAGAAAGCAAAGGTTGTAAAACACTATTCATTAATAGAGCTGATCATGCAGATTTATACATAACATGGTCACAAAATTCACATCTGCCAATACTGGTTCCCAAGACACTTCAGAAACAGGGGAAAGCAAATAACCAAAAGAAAAAATCTTTAGGTTTTTTATTTCACACAAATGAGGAAGATTCCCAGGCTTGTCTGATGTTTCATGTGTATTATTTATACTATGTATGAGTTTGCACATATGCAGTAAGGCATTGCTTCCTCCTGAAGCTCTTTCCACAATGGAAGCATGGTTTCTATTATGTATAAGAAGTTTTTCATTCCAGCTGAAGATCTTTCAGCACGCAGAGCAATTTAAATGGTATTTCCCGTGTGGATTCTATGATGCCTAGTAAGAGATTCACTGCTGCTAAAACTCTTTCCACACTCCAAGCATTTATATGGTTTCTCCCCAGTGTGGCTTCTATTGTGTAATGTAAGATGTCAACTCTGGCTGAACCTCTTTCCACACTCGAAGTATTTATATTGTTTGTCCCCAGTGTGCATTGTATGATGTCGTTTAAGTTGTCCACTCCAGCTGAATCTCTTCTCACACTCCAAGCATTCATATGGTTTCTCCCCAGTGTGGGTTCTATGATGTTTTTTAAGATTTCCACTGTGGCTGAAGCTCTTCCCACACTCCAAACATTTATGTGGTTTCTCCCCAGTGTGGGTTCTCTTATGTCGTATAAGATGTCCACTCTGGCTGAAGCTCTTCCCCACACTCCAAACATTTATGTGGTTTCTCCCCAGTGTGGGTTCTATGGTGTACCGTGAGTTGTCTATTACTACTGAAGCTCTTTCCACACTCCAGACATTTATGTGGTTTCTCACCAGTGTGGCTTCTACGGTGTAATGCAAGTTGTCCACTACGGCTGTAGCTTTTTCCACACTCCAAACATTCATATGGTTTCTCCCGAGTGTGGGTTCTTTGGTGTAATACAAGATCTCCACTCCGGCTGAACCTCATTCCACACTCCAAGCATTTATGTGGTTTCTCCCCAGTGTGGGTTCTATGGTGTACCGTGAGTTGTCTATTACTACTGAAGCTCTTTCCACACTCCAGACATTTATGTGGTTTCTCACCAGTGTGGCTTCGATGGTGTAATACAAGTTTTCCACTACGGCTGTAGCTTTTTCCACACTCGAAACATTCATATGGTTTCTCTCCAGTGTGGATTCTGTGGTGTAGTGTAAGATTTCTACTCTGGCTGAACCTCTTTCCACACACGAAACATTCATATGGTTTCTCTCCAGTGTGGGTTCTGTGGTGTAATGTAAGATTTCCACTCTGGCTGAACCTCTTTCCACACTCCAAGCATTCATATGGTTTCTCCCCAGTGTGGTTCCTATGGTGTCATATAAGATGTCCACTACAGCTGAAGCTCTTTCCACACTCCAAGCATTCATATGGTTTCTCCCCAGTGTGGGTTCTATGGTGTAATGTAAGATATCCACGTTGTCTGAAGCTCTTTCCACACATAGAGCATTTATGTGTTTTCTCTTCAGTGCAAGTTCTATGTGTCAGAGTAAGAGCTCCACCCCTGTTGAAGTCATTTCTAAACTCCAAGCTCTCACATAGTTTCTTCTCTGTGTGCATTTCCCACTGAGGTTCAAAGTTTGGCTCCAAAGCTTTTTTCCTATGAGGAGGGCACAGGCTTTTCCCTCTTCTTTGATTCATGACGTTTTGGATGTCATGCTGAGAAGCAGGTGATCCACTCCTGCTCTTCCCTTCTGCTCCAGGTTTTAGTCTCTTCTGGTTTCCCTTTTTCTGTCTGTCACCTCCTAACAATCCTCTGCTGGGTTTCCCCCCATTTTTCATCTTCCAATTGTCACATGCTGCAGGGAAGAGAGAAAACTGGTCAGAGCCTAGAATAGGAAAGGATATCTTCTTAGAAGAAATGGTGGAAATGCAAAGAAGAAGTTGGCAGCTTAAAGTCATTTCTGGAGGTAGATGACCTTCAAACGTTTATGGTAAAATGCTGGTAAGCTCTAGGCTTGACTTCTGTAATGCACTCTACATTTTATCCATCTATCTATCCATCCATCCAATTTATACCCCACCCGAACTTATGTCTCTGGGCGGCTAACAACAATTAAAACACATATAAAAGTTAAAACAATTCAACATATAACACATATAAAAGTTAAAATAATACAATAATTTAAAAATCATACAATTAAACAAACAATATTTTTTTAAAAGCCTTAGAAGGTTAGGGTAATAAAATGGTTCTTCAAGTGTTTTTTAAAAATTGCCAGAGATGGAGAGGATCGTAACATAGCAGGGAGTACATTCCACAATCTCGGGGCAGCAACCAAGAAAGCAACTGGAGACGGATCTCTCTGGACAACCTCAATGGACGGCGGGGCTCATAATGAAGAAGATGTTCTCTTAGATACTCAGGGCCTAAGCCATTTAGGGCTTTGTAAGTTATAACTAGCACTTTGTATTTTGCCCGGAAACCTATCGGCAGTCAGTGTAACTCCATCAACAAAGGAGTAATGTGGTCTCTCAGAGATGACCCAGAGACCAACCTGGCTACCACATTCTGAACCAACTGACGTTTCCGGACTATGTACAAAGGCAGCCCCATGAAGAGCTCATTACAGAAGTCAAGTCTGGAGGTTATCAATAAATGTACCACTGTTTTGAGGTCATTGATCTTGAGGAACGGATGCAGCTGGCGTATCAGCCGGAGCTGATAGAAAGCACCCCTGGCCACCGCCTCAACCTGAGAAACCAGGGAGAGTTGTGGATCCAGAAGTACTCCCAGACTGCAAACCTGTTCCTTTTGGGGAAGTGTGACCCCATCCAGAACAGGTAGATCAAAATAGTCTCCAGAGTTCTGACTCCGCACAATAACTACCTCCATCTTATCTGGATTCAGCTTCAGTTTATTCTCTCTCATCCAGCCCATTACTGATTCCAGGCAGGCATTTAGGGAGGATATGCCAGCTCCTGAAGAAGTTGACATGGAGAAGTAGATTTGGGTGTTATCAGCATACTGGTAACACCCAGCTCCAAATCCCCTGATGATCTCTCCCAGCGGTTTCATGTAGATGTTAAAAAGCATTGGAGAAAGTACGGAGCCTTGAGGGACACCATACTTAAGCTCAGATTTTGAAGAGTAACAGTCACCAATCGACACAATCTGGAATCTGTCCGAGAGGTAGGAGCGGAACTGCCGTAAAACAGTGCCTCCCACCCCCAACTCCCTCAGATGTTCCAGAAGGATACTATGGTCGATAGTATTGAAAGCCGCCGGGAGATCCAAAAGGACCAACAGAGTCACACTTCCTCTCTCAATTCCCAATTGGAGATCTTGCATCAGGCCGACCAAGGCAGTCTCCACCCCATAGCCCGCCCAAAAACCAGTTTGAAATGGGTCCAGAAAATCAGTTTCCTCCAAGACTGCCTGGAGCTGAGAGGCCACCACCCTCTCAATTACCTTGCCCAGCCACGAGAGGTTGGAAACAGGCCTATAATTGCTCAACTCTGAGGGATCAAATGCAGGCTTCCTTAGAAGAGGTCTAATGGGGGTGTACATGGGGCTGTCTTTGTACACAGTCCAGAAATGGCAATTGCTATTGAATGCGGCAACCAGAATGGTCTCTGGAACAACCCAAAGGGACCTTATAAGACCGATTTTGAAAGAACTGCACTGGCTCCCTATATGTTTCTGTGTAAAACGATAAAATGCTGCTTATTATTTATTTATTACATTTATAAACCACCCCATCCAGAGGCTCTGGGCGGTGTACAACAACTTTTAAAAAGACATAAAACCCACAATTAAAACAATGCTAAAAACAATTAAAAATGATTAAAACTATTTAAAACCAATTAGAATACATTTAAAAACAACAACACTTTACAAGCCTTGGAAGGCCAGGCCAAATAAATAGGTTCTTAGGGCTCTCTTAAAGGCCAACAGCGAGCCTAAACTGCAGATATCTGCCGGGAGTGCATTCCATAGACCAGAAGCAGCTACAGAAAAGGTCCAGTTCCGAGTCACCACCAGACGTACCGGTGGTAACTGGAGATGGACCTCTCCAGATGACCTCAACGAGTGATAGGGATCATACCGAAGAAGGTGCTCTCTAAGGTAACCTGGACCCAAGCCATTTAGAGCATTAAAAGGTAATAACCAGCACTTTGTATTTCGCCCGGAAAAATATCGGCAGCCAGTGCAGCTGTTTTAAGACAGGCATAATATGGTCACTCCGGGTTACTCCAGAGACCAATCTGGCTGCCACATTTTGAACTAACTGAAGTTTCTGAGGTATGTACAAAGGCAGCCCTACATAGAGCGCATTGCAGTAGTTGAGCCTGGAGGTTTCCAGCTGATTTACCACTGTTTTGAGACTGTTCTTTTCAAGGAATGGACACAGCTGTCGAATCAGCCGAAGCTGATAGAAAGGGCTCCTAGCCATAGCCTCCACCTGAGATACCATGGTGAGGTCTGGATCCATGAGCACTCCCAACCTGCGTACCTGTTCCTTCTGGGAGAGTGTAACCCCATCCAGCACAGGAAGATCTAACTCATCCCTCAGATTCTGAGATCCCACAATGAGCACCTCCGTCTTGCTTGTATTCAGCTTCAATTTGTTATCCCTCATCCAGCCCATTACTGCCTGTAGGCAGGCATTTAGGGACTGAATGCCATTTCCTGATGATGAAGATGATGATAAGGAGAAACAGATTTGGGTGTCATCAGCATACTGATAACACCCTGCACCAAATCTCCTGATGACCTCACCCAGCGGTTTCATGTAAATATTAAAAAACATTGATGGCAAAATGGAGCACTGAGGGACTCCTTATAATAGCTCCCGTTTTAAAGAGGAACTGTCACCAAGCTCCACCATCTGGAATCTGTCTGAGAGATAGGAGTGGAACCACTGCAAAGCAGTGCCTCCTATCCCCAATTCTCCCAGGCGATCCAGAAGGATACCATGGTCGATGGTATCGAACGCTGCCGAGAGATCCAAAAGAACCAACAGAGTCACACTCCCTCTGTTGATTCCCTGGTAAAGGTCATCCATCAGGCCAACCAAGGCAGACTCAACCCCATAGCCAGCTCTAAAGCCAGTTTGAAATGGGTCTAGAGATAATCGGTTTCCTCCAAAACCGCCTGGAGCTGGTTAGTCACCACTCTCTCAATCACCTTACCCAACCATGGGAGATTGGAGACCGGCCTATAACTGTCCATCACTGAGGGATCTAGGGAAGGCTTCTTAAGAAGTGGTTTAATAATTGCCTCCTTCAAACAAGGCATCCTACCCTCCCTCAGCGATGAGTTAATGATATTAACTAAGCCATCCCCAACAATCTCCCTGCTAGATAAAAGCAGCCAAGTCAGGCAAGGATCCAGAGAACAAGTAGTAGGCCGCACCGCCCCAAGCATCTTGTCCACGTCATCAGGTATCACAGATTGAAACTGATCCAATCTAACACTGCAAGAGGGATTCCTGGACACCACCTTAATAGACTCTGCAGAAACAGTGGTGTCCAAGTCGGACCGAATACAGGAGATTTTGTCCGCAAAGAAACCATTAAAAGCATCACAGCAAAACAAAGTCCCCGGGGATTGGTTTGAGTTGGAAGGAGCCTGAATCAAACTCCTTACAACCTGGGACAGCTCTGCTGGACGCGAACCCGCAGAAGCAATGCGCGTAGACCAGAATTGTTTTTTTGCTGCACGCACTGCCTCCGCATAAACCTTCAAATGGGCTTTTTGCTGTGTGCTGTCACATTCAAGCCGAGTTCTCCTCCACTTGCACTCCAGTCACCTATCTTGCTGCTTCAGACCCCGTAACTCCTCTGCATATCAAGGGGCCACTTTTAAAGCAGATCGGAAGGGACACTTAGGAGCGATCGTGTCTACTGCCCTGATGAGTTCCCTATTCCAGGTTCCCACCAGGGCATCGACAGAATCGCTGGCAGGACCAACATCACAACTCTCCAAGGCTTTTTGGAATCCTACTGGATCCAACAGCCTTCTCGGGTGGACCATCTTAATAGGTCCTCCATTCCTGCAGGGCTGGGTTGTGGCTGTGAAACCAAACATAACCAGGTAGTGGTCCGTCCATGACAATGGGGAAACCACAGGATCCTGCACCCAAGGAACACACACCCCCATCCAAACAAAAGACCAAATCAAGTGTGTGGCCAGCAACATGAGTTGGTCCTGAAACTAGTTGGGATAGGCCCATAGTTGTCATGGCTGCTATGAACTCCTGAGCCGCACCAGACAAGTCAGCCTCACAATGGATATTGAAGTCACCCAGAACCAAAAGTCTGGGTGACTCCAACACCAACTAAGAGACCAGCTCTGTCAGCTCAGTTAGGGAGGCAGTTGGGCAGCGGGGTGGATGGTACACCAACAAAATCCCCAATCTATCCCTAGTTGCCAGGCTTAGAAAGCCACTCTCAATGTAAGTCAACTGTCTCACAGGGGCCCTGGTAAGCGAAATGGTATCCTTGTGGACCACAGCCACTCCACCCCCACCCCCCCCCCCGCCGACATCCCCTAGCCTACTCCACAACAGAGTAGCCTTGTGGAAGAAGTTGAGCCCAAACTGGGCCACTAGCTTCCCCCATCCAGGTCTCAGTTATACAAGCCAGGTTGGCTCCCTCATCCATGATCAAGTCATGGATGATTTCGGTCTTATTCTGAACTGACCTGGCATTACAGAGGAGCAAGGCCAGACTCTGTGGGTCGTTGGGGCTGCTCCCCGAGGCCTGAGAATTGACGGCGCAGTTGGAAGTGGAAACAGTTACTAAATTACTGGTTTTCCTTCCCCTGTAATGACCAGCTGCTCTGCCAATTCTTCTATTCCCAACACAACAGTAATAGCTGACCCAGAGCCACGGGACACACACCCGGGTTGCATGGCCAGGAGGGACTGACACCAGCCACGCTAAGAGGGTAGGTTCCCGAGTGCCGGTCTTATGTAGTAGGGTGGGGGCTGTGTTTCTTTTCAAAATATGAGCTCTTTGGGGACAGGGATCCATCCTATTTATTTATTGGTTATTTATTTATGTAAACCGCTTTGGAAACTTTCATGGAAAAGCAGTATATAAATATTTGGGGTGGTTGTGACCCAAGTAAAAAGTTGACTTGATATCTGGGGTGTGTACTTCATTTTCTAAGCAGTGGGACAGCAGTTGGTCAGAATCCAATACACCCATAACTATAATTTTGGATCCTGGGGAAAATTAGGAATAAACAAATTCCAACATTAGCAGAAAAATAAGCAAGCCAGACTACTCCCTGTCACTGAGACTTGGGTGGATGTGGCAGGAAGAGTCCTAGCTTGATCCAAGATCATATTTGCCTAGGCCAGGGAGACAAAGACATCCTTTCACTCTCACACCTGTCCTAAAATATTAGTTGACAGCTGAAGAAGAACAATCAAAACACACACTTGATAAACACCCATGCAGAAGGTTCCTGGTTCAAATCCCTGCTTGTTGTTATATCGGGCAGCAGCGATGTAGGGAGATGCTGGAAGGCATCATCTCATACTGCGTAGGGGGAGGCTATGGTAAATCCCTCCTGTATTCTACCAAAACCACAGGGCTCTGTGGGCACCAGAAGTTGAAGTTGGCTTGACGACACACTTTACTTTACCTCCAGCGCAAGTGGGTGGGTTGAGGGGTGTCCCAAGGAATTTATCGAAGGAGTTAAGAGGATTCCATAGATTAATTATGCGATGTGTGAAAAAGTACTTCCTTTTGTTTATCCTATATTTCCCGGCCATCTGTTTCATGGAATGATCTCTGGTTTAGGGGTGTACACGAACCAAAAAATACCATTCGGTTTGAATAAAAAGCTACTCAACCCGAATCACATAGCTCTGAACTAGCCAGTTCAGTAGAACGGACGGGCTGGTCTGTTTCATCGAACCGGTTTGGATGCCAATATACTTGTAAAGGGGAATCTGGTGAGGATTCCCCATTATAGGTTCAAGGGGAGGGGGCCCTTCTTTGGGGCAGATTGGGGGCAGAAAGTGGATCTGAGGTGTGAATTCTCATTGGTGTAAAACTTCTGAGGTGTGAATTCTCATTGTATCATAGCAAATGAGATTTTTTTCAATTAGACAACTCTCATGACCCCACTTTCACTTTTTCACACCTCAATTACTATGAATAATATGAGGAAGTAATCAATTTAGCACACTTCACCTTATGAAGACAAACCTCATAAAAATAAATTCACCAAAACTCACCCCTCTGCCCAATCACTCTTAAATTGGGGATGGGTGGTAGCCTCCACCCATTAGGCACTATCTACCAGCCCAGCCCACTCCTTTGGGGCAGTTCCACTTTCTGCCCCCAATCTGCCCCAAAGACAACCAAACTTCAAATATTCCCAAAAAATCAGCCCTCTGCCCAATCCCCCTGAAATTGGGGTGGTAGCCTCCACCCATTAGGCACTACCACCCCACCCCACTCTTTTGGGGCAGATCCACTTTCTGCCCCCAAACTGCCCCAAAGTCACTAAAACTTCAAAAATTCTCAAAAAATCACCCCTTTGTCCAAACCCCCTGAAATTGGGGTGGTTGCCTCCACCCATTAGGCACTACCACCCCACCCCACTATTCTGCCCCAGTCCCCACTTTCTGCCCCAATCTGCCCCAAAGTCACTAAAACTTCAAAAATTCACCAAAAATCAGGACTTTGCCCAATCCCCCTGAAATTGGGGTGGTAGACTCTACCCATTGGGCACTACCACCCCACCCCAAAATTTTGCCCCTGGTCCCCTTTTTACCCCACTGAATCGATTCGGATTCTGATTAAATCCGAATCCGAACCGAATCAAGGGTGATTCGGGTGACCCAGATTCGGGCACAAAACAGAACAGGGGTGATTCAGTTCAGGTCCGAGCCGAATCACCCGAAAACCCGAATTTCACACCCCTACTGTGAACTGGCTCTTCCACCCCCAGCATAATATCTCCAGTGACTGTTGCTGGCGTCTATTTTATGTTTTTGTTTTAGATTGTGAGCCCTTTGGGGACAGGGATCCATCTTATTTATTTATTATTTCTCTATGTAGACCGCCCTGAGCCATTTTTGGAAGGGTGGTCTAGAAATAGAATGAATGAATGAATGAATGAATGAAATAGAAATAGGACATCCTATATCAGGGATAAGGAAGTTGCTGGTTTTGGGGGTTGGTTATGGATGTGACACTTTCTGGATAGTCACCATGCTGGCCACCCACCCCCCACCAGCTCCTATTTCAGGGTGCTGACAGAGTGCCATTCCAATGCTCCCTTCAGAAAGCTCCGTCTCATTCCTGCAAATTTTATTGGAGCTCTGATAGCATCGAATCGGTCTCTTGGTGAGCCGGCACTTTCTCCCTCATTCATTTTCTCTCACCATTGACTCCTGTCATTAATATTGCTCGACTCCTCAGGCACTTCCTAGAGTGAGTCAGTCCTCTTCCTTTCTTCCTAGAGAGAAGATGGAGACATCTCTCTTTCCCCCCACCATATCCATTATGTAGCTCATAGGACTAGGTCTTTCCTATCCCAATACACTTCACCAAAACTTCACCAATACACCAACTTAGTATTAGCTGCAACAACAACTGCAAACAGCTGCAACAACTAAACTCTGTAACTGGAGCTTCTTTTGTTGGCGTTTTGCTAAATAATCACAAACCCCAACATCATCATCCTTTGGACGACAGCTCTTTTGGCCATTGTGGCTGGGTTGATGGCAGTTGTAGTTCAACAACATCTGGGGACTCACATCTGAGAGCCTCTGTTGTAGGGAATACAACAATGAGAGCCCAGTTCATAAGTCATAGGAACAATCTGTGGGACTGATTCTGCTCTCAAAGGCTTGTCTCAACGGATGCTACCAGTCTGGGCCTTTAAACTGGTTTTTACAACGACTTGTCTTCTCTCTGTTAGGCGTTCCCAACCTTGGGTCCCCAGATGTTGCTGGACTTGAACTCCTATCATCCCCAGCCACAGTGGCAAAAGGATGATGGGAGTTGTGGTGATGCAACAACATCTGGGGACTCAAGGTTGGGAATCCCTGCTCTGTGAACCAAAGCCCTTGGGAAAGGACTCAGGATCCCCAAAGGTCAACCAATACTAAATATATTTGTCAATTGATAATCACCTGCTCAAAAGGTTAAAGCATGAATATCAGCTAAAACAAGAAAAGCCACCTAATGGCACAGCGGGGAAATGACTTGCCTAGGGAGCAAGAGGCTGCTGGTTCAAATCCCCGATGGTATATTTCCCAGACTATGGGAAGCACCTATATTGGGCAGCAGCGATATAGGAAGATGCTGAAAGGCATCATCTCATGCTGCGCAGGAGGAGGCAATGGTAAACCCCTCCTGCAGTCTACCAAAAGACAACCACATGGCTCTGTGGTCGCCAGGAGTCGACACAACTTTACTTTAAAACAAGGACTACAGTCGTGACCCTGCTTGTATTGTACTTAAGTAGATGTGATTGTTTGCAGCATTGCTCCCTAGTTAGGGTTATGCAAACTCAGCTCTCCAGCTGATGTTGAACTACAACTCCCATCACCCCCAAGCCACAATAAACTGTGGCTGGGGATGATGTGACCTTAAGTTCAACAACAGCTGGAGAGCCTAGGTGGCCTGCCCCGACATTAAAAGAGAGGTGTGTGTGTGTAGGTATCACATTTGAGGTTTGCTTGTGTGCATATACATTTTAACATAAGTCCCCTGCTGTGCCATAAGCGGTGGGTTAATATTCATTTATGGGGCTGGATTACAGCTTGAGGTGTGTGTGTGTCTGTGGCAGAATACAGAAGGAGTTTACTATTGCCATCTCCCATGCAGTGTGAGATGATGCCTTTCAGCACCTTCCTGTATCACTTTTGCCTTGTATAGGTGTTGCCCAGTGGAGGCTCTTCCCTTAGGGCAGGGTGGTGGGCAAACCCCCCCCCCCAAGGCCAAAAATGTCCAAAGAAACTAATAAAAATGGTCCAGAGACAATAATAATTGTCAGCCATTCTGTCCTCTGCCACCATTTTCGGTCTGACTGACTCAGTCACTACAGCCCTGCACTTCCCTGCCTGTAGCTTGCAAGCCTGCAGTGTTGACATAGAGTGGGCGCTGGTAGTAAAATTCCTTAAACACCTATAAGAGCACATGAAACAGTTTCACATAACAGTGTTCATAAGGCAGGAGCCAATCCCAGGGCTTGCTTTTATTGTCAAAAGAAGGGCTGAATTCAAAACGTCCTATCAGGAAGACATCATCCTGATTGACAGCTCCCTCTGCCTCTGACTAGCAATCAGTGTGGCCGGGGGCAGTCCTTGTTCTAGTCTTTTGAAGGAAGAGAGCAGCAATCGCCATTTTGTTCACTCTTGGACAGTGTGCTGTGTGAGCTGCCTTGCAGAGAGAAGAGAGACCATTTATTTTGTTTTATAGCCTCAGATTATGTAAATTAAGTTTATGTAATTTTCAGATTATGTAAATTACATAATTGCTAGCAGCAATTACTAGCAATGTGCATTTGGGCACCTTTAAGGAACCAATCAACACAAAACAAAACGTGTAGGTAGCCCCCTGCACCTCTCCTCAGGTCAGTACCTGAAGCGATCACTTTGCCCTGCCACATGAAAGGGCCACCCCTGCTCAATGCATGCTTTATTTGCACTTTTATTGTCATGAACTTGCAATAATTACCAATTTCCTGCCAGGTCTGCCACAGCAGGGACACAAAAACACATCTGCCAAAACTGGTTCCCAGGACACTTCAAAAGCAACAAAGGTAAAAGCAAATTGAATCAAAGGAAGAAATCTTATGAGGTTTCATGTTTCACACAAATGAGGAAGATTCCCAGGCTTTTCTGAAGTTTCATGTCTATGAGTTTGCACATGTGCAAGGCATTGCTTTCACCTGAAGCTCTTTCCACACTGCAGGCATGGTTTCTAGGATGTATAAGTTGTTCTTCATTCCAGCTGAAGATCTTGCCACACACAAAGAAATTTAAATGGGTTCTCCTCAGTGTGGATTCTATGATGCCTAGTAAGAGATTCACTCCTGCTGAACCTCTGTCCAAATTCCAAGCATGTATGCGATTTCTATCCAGTATGTGTTCTAAGGTGTAAACTAAGAGTGTCATTCCTGCTAAAGCACTTTCCACACTTGGAGCATTCATATGCTTTCTCCCCAGTGCGGGTTATATGATGTCATTTAAGATGTCCACTCTGGGCGAAGCTATTTCCACACTCGAAGCATTCATGTGGTTTCTCCCTAGTGTGGCTTCTATGGTGTAATGCAAGAACTCAAATCCAGTGGAGGCTAATTCCACAATCATAGGAATATAAGAAGCTACCATATACTGTGTAAGACCATAGGTCCATCTAGCTCAGTATTGTTCACACTGACTAGCAGCAGCTCTTCCACGGTTGCAGGCAGAAATGTCTCTCAGCCCTATCTTGGACATGCCATGGAGGGAACTTGGAACCTTCTACTCTTCCCAGAGTGGCTCCATCTGCTAAGGGGAATATCTTACAGTGATCACACATAAAGTCTCCCATTCATATGCAACCAGGGTGGACCCTGCTTAGCTAAGGGGACAAGTCATGCTTGCTACCACAAGAAAAGCTCTCCTCCAAGCCTTCATATGGTTTCTCTCCTGAGTGAGTTCTTTGGTGAGCAGTAAGAGTTCCACTCCTGCTGAAGCTCTTTCCACACTCCAAGCATTCATAAGGTTTCTCCCCAGTGTGAGTTCTATGATGTCGTTTAAGGTGTCCACTCTGGCTGAAGCTCTTTCCACACTCCAAGCATTCATATGGTTTCTCTCCAGTGTGGCTTCTATGGTGTAATGTAAGATGTCTTTTACTTCTGAAGCTCTTTCCACACTGCAAACATTCATATGGCTTCTCACCAGTATGGGTTCTACAGTGTAATGCAAGATTTCTACTCTGGCTGAACCTCTTCCCACACTGCAAACATTCATATGGTTTCTCCCCAGTGTGGCTTCTACGGTGTAATGTAAGAAGTCCACTCCTGCTGAAGCTCTTTCCACACTGCAAGCATTCATATGGCTTCTCCCCAGTGTGAATTCTATGATGGTTTTTAAGATCTCCACTCTGGCTGAAGCTCTTACCACACTCCAAGCATTCATATGGTTTCTCTCCTGTGTGGGTTCTTTGGTGAGCACTAAGAGCTCCAATGCTGCTGAAGCTCTTTCCACACTCCAAGCATTCATATGGTTTCTCTCCAGTATGGCTTCTAAGATGTCGTTTAAGATTTCCACTTCGGCTGAAGCTCTTTCCACACTCCAAGCATTCATATGGCCTCTCCCCAGTGTGGCTTCTCTGGTGTAATGTAAGATTTCCACTCTGGCTGAAACTCTTCCCACACTCCAAGCATTCATATGGCCTCTCCCCAGTGTGTGTTCTATGGTGTACAATAAGAGCTTCCCTTATGCTGAAGCCCTTTCCACACTCCAAGCATTCATATGTTTTCTCCTCAGTGTAGGTTCTATGGTGCAAAGTAAGAGGTTCACCCGTGCTGAAGCCATTTCCACACTCCAAGCTCTCACATAGTTTCTTCTCTGTGTGCATTTCCCATTGAGGTTCAAAGCTTGGCTCAAGACTCAAACCTTTCCTACGAGGAGGGCACAGGCTTTTCTCTCTTTCTTGATTCATTACATTTTGGATTTCATGCTGAGAAGCAGGTGATCCACTCCTGCTCTTCCCTTCTGCTCCAGTTTTTAGTCTCTTCTGGTTTCTCTTTTTCCATCTGTCACCTCCTAGCAATCCCTCGCTCGGTTCTTCACCATTCTTCATCTTCCTATTGTCACCTGCTGCAGTGAAGAGAAGAAAACTGGTCAGAGACTATGACAGAAACAAAGCCTTAAGAATATCTTCTGAGAAGACATGGTGGAAATGCAAACAAGAGGTTGGCAGCTTTTCCCTATAGTTTATGGCTATGCGACCACAACCATTTCTGGAGGTAAATGATCTTAAAACAGTGGTGCATATGCTGGTAACATCTAGGCTTGACTGCTGGAATGCATTCTATATGGGGCTGCCTTTGTACATAGTCTGGAAAGTGCAATTGGTATTGAATGCGGCATCCAGAATGGTCTCTTGGCCAACCCAAAGGGACCATATAAGACCAATTTTGAAAGAACTGAACTGGCTGACAATATGTTTCCATGTAAAAATACAAAGTGCTGGGTATTACCTATAAAGCCCTCAATAGCTTAGGTCCAGGGTAGGAACATAGGAAGCTGCCATATACTGAGTCAGACCATTGGTCTATCTAGCTCAGTATTGTCTTCACAGACTGGCAGTGGCTTCTCCAAGGTTGCAGGCAGGAATCTCTCTCAGCCCTATCTTGGAAAAGCCAGGGAGGGAACTTGAAACCTTCTGCTCTTCCCAGAGCGGCTTCATCCCCTGAGGGGAATATCTTGCAGTGCTCACACATCAAGTCTCCCATTCAGATGCAACCAGGGCAGACCTGCTTAGCTATGAAGACAAGTCATGCTTGCTACCACAATACCAGCTCTCCTCTCCTAAGGGTATTTAAGGGAGTTCCTTCTTTGTCATGAACCCTATTGGCTATTAAGATCATCTGGAGAGGTCTGGTTATGGTTGCTGCCGGCTAGTTTAGTAGCAACTCGGGACTGGTCCTTCTCTGTGGCTGCCCTGGGGCTTTGAAATATGCTCCCTGTTGAAATAAGAACATCCCGTTTTCTTTTTTGCATTCGGGAAGACCCTCAAGACGTACCTGCTTTCTCAGGCTTTTAACTGAAACTTTCAAACTATTTATTGTGTTTTTCTCTGCAAGCTTATTTTATTTCATTTGTGAATTTTAACTGTTTTATATTTTAACTGTTTTATATTGTTCCTATATTTGTTTTTTCTAATTTGTACACCTCCTACACATCTCTATATAAAGCGATACAGAAATACGATAAATAAACAAACCAATAAATAATTTCTAAAAGCCCTTGGACTCAAATTAAATAAAGAATTGAAAAGATATTGCAAACAGAACTGGCTTTAGACCCTCTTATTTTGTATTAGGTGAAACATTGATCCAAGGAGAATATGGAATGAGTTGGCTAGAAGCTTCCACCCGACAGGAGGTGCCATGCAAAATGCTTGAAGTTGGGAGCGGTTAATGTGAATGGCAGCAGTGTAGGGGGCTTTAGGGCGGCCCAGGAAGAAGAGACAGCTGGCAGCACACGTGGCTGCCACACCTCCGGCATCAGCATCAGAAGGAGGTTGATGCAGGGGGTGTGGCCAGCACCAGGAAGATGGGAGATGAACAGTGTCCCCTCTAAGGCATTCATGTGTGTATGTGCTCAAACGGTTTTTTATGTCCGCTCAGTTAATTTTAGATCCCGCTCAGGTTGAATCAGGAGGGCCCCACTTTGAATGCACATGAGCAGACACTGCCTTGATACTGCTGCTCAGAACAAAACTCATTGCACACACAGATGAAAAAAATTAGAGAGGACACTGGATATGAAGTGCTGATATGGCAGCCTCAGATCCATGATCAGCCTCCAGTTACATGGTGCTTTAATGTCCAAAGTGTTGATAATGACCCAGCATGGCAAGCTATTCGGAACAAGACATCACCAATAAAGATGGGGAAAATGTTACAGAAATCTGAATTCAGTGGGAAGTTTGTGGGCTGAAGAAAAAAAGTGAGCTGTAACTCTCACTTGCCAAACCATGAAGTGTATTTTCCACTCTCTTTGGCTATTACACCAGCCCAGCGGAGGAGGGAGAGGTCCATCTGCTTCCCACCCAGTGCTGCCTGGGGTGAGAGACCAGGTGGGTCCTTGTGGCTCCTTCTGCTGTTGCCTGCCTGCCTCCTGCTTCCCCTGTGGGGCTGCTGCTTGTAGGTAAAATATGTGAGGAGTGTGTGGGGAGTGTGTGCAGGACTGGGACCAGCCCCTAAGTGACTCAGCTGTTCCTCGGGTCATCTGCTCAGTTTTGAGCTTTACAGGAATGCTGCTTGTGGTGGCAGGGTTGCCACCAAAGGGGCAACTCCAAAGGGGGTTGCCCCTTTGGGGGAGCCACTCTGGGGGGGAATGAGGGCGAGGGCTTCTGTTTAATCAGTTTTTAGCTGTTGGGGAATTAGTTTGATGTTGCTGCAATGTGTTTAGGTTCGTTTGGAGATGGGGAGACAGGGGTCGCGTTCGTTGACTATTGGGCAGCTATCCTGGTGGAGGTGGTGGGGAATAGAAGAAGAAATGTTGGCAGGTCAGCAGGCCATTCCATGGGAAGAGCAGTCAGAAATTTAATAGCCATCTCCTCTTCTGGCTGTCCTACCAGCTCTTTGACCTCGAGGAGCACTGCCAACAACCCACATAGCCTTACCTTGCTTCTCTGCAATGTCAGGTCAGTCCAAAATAAGCCTGAACTCATTCATGATTTATTATGGATGAAGGGGCTGACCTGGTATGTATTACCGAGACATGGTTGGGGAAGGCCAGTGGTCCAGCCTGGTCCCAACTTCTCTCTCCAGGATATTCTGTAGAGGAGCAGGCGAGGAGATGTGGGCGGGGAGGTAGAGTGGCTGTGGTCTATAACATCTCCCTCACCAGGGTCCCTGTTAGGGTATCAGACCATATTGAATGTGTGTACTTAAGTCTGGGACCAGGGATAGATTGGGACTTCTGTTAGTGTACTGATCGCCCCACTGCCCAAAGTAAGGAATCCCTTACTGAGCTCACAGACGCGGGACTCGCGTTGGAGTCTCCCAGACACTTGGTGCTGGGGGACGTCAATGTTCATTTTGGTACCAATTTGTCCGGGGCAGCTCAGGAATTCATAGCGGCCATGCCAAATATGGGCCTATCCCAAGCGGTCTCTGGACCAACACATATTGCAGGTCACACACTTGATTTGGTCTTCTATTCTGATCAGGGAAGTGTTCCATGGGTGGGGACTCCTGTGATCTTCCCATTGTCCTGGACAGACCACCATCTGGTTAAGGTTGGACTTACAACCACTTCCCACCTCCACAGGTGTGAGGGGCCTATTAGAATGGTCTGCCCGAAGAGGTTATTGGATCCAGTAGGATTCCAAGAAGCCTTGGAGGGATTCAGTGTTGGCTTTGCCGGTAATCCTGTTGATGCCCCGGTGGAGAATTGGAACAACTTGCTCACCAGAGCAGTAGACACGATTGCTCCAAAGTGTCCCCTCCAACCTGCTTCAAAATTGGCCCCTTGGTATACGGAAGATCTACGGGAGCTGAAGCAGCAAGGCAAGCGACTGGAGAGCAAGTGGAGAAAGACAGATCACAACATAGAGCACATTTAAATATGTTCAAATCCGACAGATTACAACATAGAGCATTTAAAGATCTATGCTCAGGCAATACGTGCGGCAAAGAAGCGGTTCTTTTCTGCCCGTATTGCCTCTGCGAGTTCATGTCCAGTAGAGTTGTTCAAGGTTGTGAGGGGACTAGTATCAACCCCTCCTCCCTTGAACCAGAATTTGGAGCCATTACCTGCTGTGATGTATTTAAAGAGTTTTTCCACAGATAAAATCTCTTGGATTCGGGCCAACCTAGATGGAGATTCCACAATTAATTTGATGTCTGAACTAGAGGTGTCCAACAATTCCTCTTATGCAATTCAACTGGATCAGTTTCAGTTTGTAACTCCTGAAGATGTGGACAAGCTGCTTGGAGCTTGTCCAACATGGTTTATTCTATCTAGCAGGGAGGCTGTTGTAAACAGCCTGGTGGGAATCATAAATGCTTCTCTGAGGGAGGGCAGGATGCCTCCTTGTTTAAAGGAGGCAATTATTAGACCTCTTCTAAAGAAGCCTGCAGTAGGTCCCTCAGAGTTGAGCAATTATAGGCCTGTTTCCAACCTCCCATGGCTGGGCAAGGTAAATGAGAGGGTGGTGGCCTCCCAACTCCAGGCTGTCTTGGAGGAAACTGATTATCTAGACCCATTTCAAACTGGTTTTCAGGCAGGCTATGAGGTGGAGACAGCCTTGGTCGGCCTGATGGATGATCTCCAATTGGGAATTGGCAGAGGAAGTGTGACTCTGTTGGTCCTTTTGGATCTCTCGGTGGCTTTCGATACTATCGACCATAGTATCCTTCTGGAACATCTGAGTGTTGGGGGTGGGAGGCACTGTTTTACAGTTGTTCAGCGCCTACCTCTCGGGCAGATTCCAGATAGTGTCGATTGGAGACTGTTGCTCTTCAAAATCTGAGCTTAAGTATGGCGTCCCTCAAGGCTCCATGCTTTCTCCAATGCTTTTTAACATCTATGAAACTGCTGGGAGAGATCATCAGGGGATTTGGAGCTGGGTGTTATCAGTATGCTGATGACACCCAGTTCCACTTCTCCATGTCAACTTCTTCAGGAGCTGGCATATCCTCCCTAAATGCCTGCCTGGAAGCAGTAATGGGCTGGATGAGGGAGAATAAACTGAAGCTGAATCCAGATAAGACAGAGGTACTTAGTGTGCGGGGTCAGAACTCTAGGAGATGAGTGTGATTTACCAGTTCTAGATGGGGTCACACTTACCCAAAAGGAACAGGTTCGCAGTCTGGGAATACTTCTGGATCCACACCCCTCCCTGGCTTCTCAGGTTGAGGCAGTGGCCAGGGCTGCTACACCAGCTGTGTGTTTTAGGGAAGAGAGCTGATCTTGTGGTAGCAAGCATGACTTGTCCCCTTAAGCTAATCAGGATCCACCCTGGCTGCATACGAAAGGGAGACTGTAAGACTGTAAGAAAGTGTGAGCGCTGTAAGATATTCCCCTTAGGAGATGGAGCCGCTCTGGGAAGAGCATCTAGGCTCCAAGTTCCTTCCCTGGCATATCCAAGATAGGGCTGAGAGAGATTCCTGCCTGCAACCTTGGAGAAGCTGCTTCCAGTCTGTGTAGACAATACTGAGCGAGATGGACCAATGGTCTGACTCAGTATATGGCAGCTTCCTATGTTCCTATGTCCCATTGGCTTGATAAGCAGGGGTGGCCCAAGATCTTTGGGAGAGGAGAGCTGATCTTGTGGTAGCAAGCATGACTTGTCCCCATAGCTAAGCAGGGTCTGCCCTGTTTGCATCTGAATGGGAGACTTGATATTCCCCTGCAAGATATTCCCCTCGGGGGATGAAGCCACTCTGGGAAGAGCAGAAGGTTTCAAGTTCCCTCCCTGGCTTCTCCAAGATAGGGCTGAGAGAGATTCCTGTCTGCAACCTTGGAGAAGCCGCTGCCAGTCTGTGAAGACAATATTGAGCTAGATAGACCAATGGTCTGACACAGTATATGGCAGCTTCCTATGTTCCTGTGTCCCTTTCTCGAGATCAATGACCTCCAAACAGTGGTACATTTGTTGGTAACCTCCAGACTTGTTAACTTGATTTCTGGTGTGCGTGCTTCATTTTCTGGGCATTGGGCAAGCAGCTGGTCAGAATCCAATAAACCCATCGTTATATTTTTGGCTCATGGGGAGAATTAGTAGAAAATTAAGAAAGCCAGATTACTCCCTGTTACTGAGACTTTGGTGGATGTGGCAGGAAGAGTCCTAGCTTGATCCAGGATCATATTCGCCTAGACCAGAGAAACAAAAACATCCTTTTGCTCTCACACCCCTCCAAAAATATTAGATGACAGCTGAAAATGAACAATCAAAATACATACTTCATAAACACCCCATCTCCTTTCTTCCAGCACAAGTGGGTGTGTGTGTGTGAGTGGGTGTCCCAATGGATTTATCAAGAGGGGTAGCAGGATTCCATAGACTATCTATCTATCTATCACATTTATAAACCACCCCATCCAAAGGCTCTGGGCGGTGTACAACAAATTTCAAAAGATATAAAAACACACACCATTTAAGACACAGCTAAAAACAATATAAAACACAATTCAAACAATTAAAAACCATTTAAAACTAATTAAAATACTTAAAAAAAACAATTTAAAAACCTTGGAAGGTCAGGCCAAACAAGTACGTTATGCGATGTGTGAAAAAGTACTTCCTTTTGGGGGCCCTTCAGAAGCTAAGTGGAGGCCAGGCGAGAGAGGGGAAAAGGCAGCTTGCCCTTGTGGCATGGCTGCCAGCTCCACCACTCACCACCACTGGCCCTCCTGGCGCAGCCCCAACCACGCTCCCCTTCCTTTACTGGGCGGAAGGCTCAGAGGCAGCTCCGTTCTGGACTCCGCGCATGTGCCGAGCCAAGAATTGAGCTGCCGCTGAGCAGGTGACTTCGTAAGGCGGGGTGGGGGGGACACCATGCTTGGGGCCGTGCCTGAGGGGGCGAGTGGTGGCGCTGGCGACTGCACTGCCTGGGTGAGCAGCTTTCCCCCTCTCTCACCACCCCTGCCCGGCTGCCCCTCACCGTTCCACACCAGTTCTCCCGAACCAGGGCCCACACCATACACTTTATATAAGGGCATTATGATATTAGCACTTTGATGTTGAATCCCCTTCTTAATGATTCCAAGCACGGAATTGCCTTTTTCACAGCTGCCACTCACTGAATGGACACTTTCTATGAGCTCTACACCACAATACCGAGATCTCTCTCCTGGTCAGTCACCGACAGCTCAGACCCCATCAGTGTATATGTAAAGTTGGGTTTGTTTGTTTTTTAAGACAGGGTTAGACTAGGATTAGAGAGACCCAAGTTCAATTGAAGCTCAGGGGATGACTTGGGCTAATCACCTTTTCTTGTCCTAACCTACCCCCTTCCCCCACACCACACAGACCCCACATGAATTCCTTCAACAAGGCTACAGAATCGGTCATAAAATCACGGCATGCAATCCTATTGCAAACAAGTACAGCAGAGAGAAATCATAGAAGCCCTTCCTTAGCAAGAAGAGCAACATGCAATGATGCCCAAAAAGAACAAATACACAATTTTCACATTTTTATAGAATGTTCAAGTTGGAAGGGACACCTTGGAGGTCTTCTAGTCTAACCCACTGCCTTGGCCCACAGTGTCCCTGACAGATGCTTGTTTTTGTTTGTAAACCTGCAAGGAAGGGAAGCCCACCATGGTGCAAGGCAGGCTGTTCCATGGTCAAGCAGTACTTATAGTTTGCATATTATCCCCAATGCCCAGACTAAATGTATACCTGCCATAGTATACCTGGACTTCCAAAAAGCTTTTGACAAAGTTCCTCATCAAAGACTCCTGAGAAAACTTAGCAGTCATGGGATAAGGGGACAAGTACATGTGTGGATTGATAACTGGTTGAAAGACAGGAAACAGAGGGGAGATATAAACAGAGAGCTTTCACAACAAAGGGAAGTAAGAAGTGGGGTCCCCCAGGGATCTGTGCTGGGACCGGTGCTTTTTAATTTATTCATCAGTGATCTAGAAGCAGGGGTAAGCAGCGATGTGGCCAAATTTGCAGATGATACCAAACTCTTTTGGGTAGTGAAATCCCAAACGGATTGTGAGCAGCTCCAAAAGGATCTCTCCAAACTGGGGGAGTGGGCGACAAAATGGCAAATGCAGTTCAATGTTAGCAAGTGTAAAGTTATGCACATTGGGACGAAAAACCCCAACCAATTATATGCTGATGGGATCTGAGCTGTCGGTGATGGACCAGGAGAGGGATCTTGGGGTCGTGGTGGACAGCTCATTGAAAGTGTCGACTCAATGTGTGGCAGCTGTGAAAAAGGCCAATTCCATGCTAGGGATCATTAGGAAGGGGACTGAAAATAAAACGGCTAATATTATTATGTCCTTATAAAAAACTATGGTGTGACAACACTTGGAGTATTGCGTACAATTCTGGTCACCACATCTAAAAAAGGACATTGTAGAACTGGAAAAGGTGCAGAAGAGGGCAACCAAGATGATCAGGTGCCTAGAGCACCTTCCTTATAGGGCAAGATTACAACACCTGGGGCTATTTAGTTTAGAAAAATGATAACTGTGGGGAGACATGATAGAGGTCTATAAAATCATGCATGGTGTGGTGAAAGTGGATAGAGAGAAATTTTCTCCCTCTTAAATAATACTTGAACCAGGGGGTCATCCTATGAAATTGATTGCCAAGAAATTTAGGACCAACCAATGGAGGTACTTTTTCACACAACCCATAATCAACTTGTGGAATTCTAGGCCACAAGATGTGGTAACAGCCAACAACCTGGATGGCTTTAAGAGAGGTTTGGATAACTTCATGGAGGAAGGGTCTATCAACAGCTACTAGTCTGAGGGCTTTCACTCCACTGATTCCAGTCCTGCCCTCAGGAGCAGAAGAGAACAAGTTCACTCCTTCTTCTAGGAGAAACCCCCTTCTGATTTTTTAAGATGGCTATTCCATCTCTCCTTAGTCTTCTCTTCTCCAGGCTAAACTTCCCCAACATCTTTTTTCACTCCAACAGAGCAATCTGCTACCAATCTGATAACACATCATTCCCCTCACTTCCTTTAAAAAAATTTTTGAGCCTTTGGGCTAAATGAAATTTATAAAAAGTATCTTAAAGCTGGAGTTGTGGATCAAATGTCGAGATTCGAAAAGGAGCTGTGTGAAAATGACGAAAGATTAGTCTCTAAGATGTATAAGTTGTTGCTTTTGGAGAAGACAAGAGATGAAATGGTTAAAATGACTATGATAAAATGGGCTCAAGATGTGGGTCATGATATAGATATGGCTGCATGGGAAAAATTATGGAAAACTGATTTAAAGTTTACTGCATGTTATACTTCAAAAGAAAATTATTATAAGATGATGTATAGGTGGTATCTGACACCGAAAAAATTAGCATTAACGTATAAAAACGTTTCAAACAAATATTGGAAATGTGGACAATGTGAAGGAAAACCTGGGTAGAAGTGATTGTGTGGAAGCAAGGTAGGAGGAAAAGCTACCCAGGTTTTCCCCTCTAACCTTGCTTCCACACAATCAAAAATTGGGAGTACACACAGCTCCCAAACCCTGGTAGAACACAGTTTTCGATTGTGTGAATGACCTCAATGAATAAGGAGTGGTGGAGCTGGGGGTCCGTGTTCTTTCAACCCTTTCACTCAATTATAGCTACAGCCCTGGTTAGTCATGATCCTGTGAGAAGATGATCGTCTGTACTGCAAAATGGTGTTTTTCCTACTTAACCACAGAGTTTATATTGTAGATATAATCTAGTCATGCAAGTGGGGCATACTTTTGGCACAATTTTCTCTCCCTGCCGGAGGTGTTGTGAGAGAGTCAGGGGCGTAGCAAGGTTGGAGTGGGCCCAGAGACGAGATTTTAAAATGCCCCCCCCCCACTCAAAGTCCAGGGCCTCCACACACCCCAGGCCCCCAAGGATTTAAGTCTGATATTCCAAAATAAGTATGCTGCCTGCAAATACATTTCACTGAATACACACACGCACACGTCACAATATATAGTGATATACATTGAGTACTATACATTTGTTTTACTTTTAATGCCTAGAACACACGAGAAAGATGAATGATTAAAATGGGCCCCTCGCTGCAGATTAGCAAAGGAGACTTTCAACCATGCAGGGTGAGCCTATGTTTGTTTTCTCAGAATTCAGAACAAATTCAGTCAAGTTCGATTCCAGGAGGTTTTTCACAGGAGGCTTTTAAAGCCCTTTAACACACATCTCCTCTGGAATGGAGGTGCTGCATTCACATGTTGGCCAGATTTACCCTGAAGTCCCTGCAAGTTATTGGGGAGCAGTTCACACACAAGAAAAGTAAAATAAAATAAAAGCACAAGACATGCTTCACAGTTCTCACTCAGACCTTCTGGGTTGCAAAACAACTTGAACATAAGTGCATTTATAAATGAATGAATGAATGAATGAATAAAATAAATATAATACTGTTTCTTCCAGAAGTTTTTGTAATTTTCTGCCATGAAACAAGCCACTTATAGGACTTTTTAGATAGTTTTTTTTTAAGCCAGCAAATTTTCCAAGCTGTTTAAAAATAAATATTTCTCAGTCCCTCCCCCCCATATCAAAGCCCTATGGCAAGCAGATGCCTATATATCCGGGGCAGGGAAGGTAACCACAAAAAGGAGTTCACACTCTACCTGGCAAATGCTGGTCTGGGTTAAGCAGGGCAGCAAGGGGTCTTCTGCTGCAGAGAACACTCTGGCTGCCTCCTCCTTCCTGGCTGGCTTGGGCCCTACTCGAGTTCAGGCTTCACTGCGGCCTACACGGAGGCCTCCGTGGAAGCCCCACCCACCCGCCGATCAGCTGAGAGGCGGGAGAAAAGGAGCTCTTGGCAGCTGGGCTGCTGCTTCGATTGCGGCCAGCAGAACAAGCTGGAGAGACGGCGAACAGGGCAAGTGGCTGAGGGGCCTTGGGGCTGGGCAGGGGGCAATGGGGAGTCACGTGAGGTGCCTCTGGGGGGCCCCTCCAGGCAGTGGGGCCCCCAGACAACTGTCTCCCCTTGCCCGATGGTTGTTACGCGCCTGGAGAGAGTTGTTTTAATCTCTGGCCCAGGCGGAATAAGGGCTGCTTACAAGTTCCACCCACTTTCTGGTACAAAACAAATGGAAAAACTGTCTGTGTCAAACATGAAATTTTGTTTTTTGCTCTGACACGGGGGGCAGTTTTACCCATCAAGCCTAAAAGGTCACCCCTGACATCACTCTGGCACCTTACAGAGCCCCACATATAGCCTCTTCAGGTACTTCTCCCCCCACCCCCATTTCTCCCTCCTGGGAACCGACAGAGCACTTTGCCCAGGAATATCCCAATTCTTCACCCCGCAACTTTCACCCCAGGTTGGGGGGTGAAGAATTGACCCCGAGATTTTGCAAGAGGAGACAGCCCAAGGTGGGGTGGGGGGAACCAGACCGCCAGGCAGGTCCCTTAAGGCTTGCTTGCTCACTTATTTATTTGTTTAACATATTTATATCCCACCCCAAACCCTCATCTCTGAGAGGTTCACAATAAAATACAAATTGCAACAAAACAAAAAGGATGACATCACAATGATTTAAAATTAAACAATGTTAAAAACTATCAAAACAGCATCTAATTAAAAGCCTGGGTGAGCAGATGTGCCTTGGCTGACTTTCTAAAAGTGGTCAGAGGTGGGGAGGCTCTTCTTTCACCAGGGAGCCTCAGGGCAGCAACAGAGAAGGCCCATCCCATAGGAAGGCCCATCCCTTGCCTCCTCTTTGCCCTATCTAGTACCCCACTTTCAGCTGCAAAACTGTCTCTTTTCATTCTCCAGGAGAAATCTGGGCTTGCACTGTGAGGACCCTTGCCTGTAAAAGAGGTTTCCTCCAGTTTCTGTCTGTCTGTCTGTCGTTGCTTTGGCTTCACTCACTCACTGACATACACACTCCCAGACCAATGCACAAAACACCGAAGCATCTATATAGTTTTTGGAGGTAGGCTGCGGAGCTCACCTACGCTACAAAAAAAGAAATCCCATACCAAATCAAACCAAAATGCATTACTTTCGCAGGAAATGTGGAGAACTCTTCCACTGAAAAGCTTGGCGCAGGATACCTTGTAGAGGTAGGAATTCTAGAATCACATAGAGAGAGGTAAAGTTGGGATTTCGAGGAATATTTGCAAACTGCAAGCACCGGGTCTAATATATATACACCCGGTGAGCACCCTGAGATCTCCAAACATGCCCATTTCATTTGTGGGCTTCAAGCTCGGCGCCAGGTAAGTATGCCTCTGAAAAACATTGCATCTCAACCACTGATCACTGTGCATGACTCTATCATTGTATGTGCTTGTGTCTATGGTTGGAGCAAGAAATATAACAACGGGAGGAAGCCTGGGAACCATAGAGAGAGGAGGGAGGGATAGGCCTGTCATCAGGGAAAGGGAGATACATACAATAGGCTTCCAGATATGTCGTTGGAAGAATACACTCTACCCACGCGGGTCTGTGCATCTGAATCTGTTTCCCAAGTGGGTATAAAAAGCCAGACATATTAAAGGCAGGTTTAAAAGAATCGTCTGAACTGGCCCCTTTGCCTCCTTGCAGAGAGGAGCAGAAAGGAAAGAAGGATTACTTCAAAGTCGTATTTGCAAGGAGAAACCTTCCCCTTCCCGCAGCTCAAGACTCGCGGCTTGCTTGCTTGCTGAGAGCAAGTGGAGAACCTGGCCTTGGAGGGAAGAGCTCGCTCTTTCTTGCAGCCCCCCCCCGCCCCATCTTTCTCCCCCCCCCCTCCACTCTCCACTGAGGGAGACTAGACTAGACTAGACTAGACCCTCCCCGCCCCAGCCCAGCGCGCGGCGGCTGCTTTCCTCTCACCTTCCTCTTGAGCCAAATGGCTCCGCAAGCAGCAATGAGTCTCTTTTGCTGGCCGCAGGGTCAGTGTGCTGCGTGTCAAAGGACGTGCAACGTTTCCTGCAGCGCTGCTGCTGAGCTCTTGCACCGCCCTCCGGATCCAAGGGAGCGGCTGCCGGGGACGGAAATTCTCGCTCTTCCTTCACAGCCGGCTTCTGCTGCAGCTCAAGCAAGCAGTTCCTGCTGACTCTTTCCCCACCTCTTCTGGACTCCACCCCTTCACTTCCTCCTCCTCCTCCTCCTCTCCACTCCACCACCTCGCTCCCTGTTGCTTCTTCGAATGCAACCCCCTGTTACACGCACGAATGCACAGGATCGGGCCCTCTCGCCTTCCTCCTCCTCCTCCTGTAGCTGCTCCGTCCTTGCTACTTCTTGCGTTCCTTCCAAGCCGCCAGCCTCTAGGGCTGCTAACTGTCCCTCATTATTATACAGGATTATTATACAGGATGTCCCTCCTTTCAGGGATGAAATGTTGGTCCCTATAGGGGCAGTATTTGTCCCTCATTTATTCAATAGCATATAATTCAATTATACATACATCATTGATACTCAGGCTCTTGATTACCACTGCATACAACTCCCACCCCCCACAAACGTGTGTCCCTCATTCTGGCAATCTGGCAACCCTATCCAGGGCCTCTGTGGGCCGCTCTCTCTCGTTGGCTAAGCTATAAATGAAGAGGGGATGATGCATCCTGCAGCAAAATGAAAATTTCCTGGCGGCAAGGAAGCAGCTGGTCACTGGATCTTCCCATAAGCTTCCAAGGATAGGGAGATAAGAGGGAACAGTTGGGAAGAAGGGAATGGTTTGCTTCGCTTTGCCAGGAAGCAGCTGCCCATTCCCTGATGGAAGGGGGGTGCCAGGGGTGCACCTAAAATCTTCCACAACCTGGCCTCAGGGGGAGAGGAAGGGAGGTCAGTGGGGCCAGTGGCACTCTTTGGACTGGACCTCCGGTCAGAGGTCTGGTCCTTTACTGGGGATGGGGTGGGGGCCCTCCAAATGCCCCCCCCACATGGTGGAAGCCCATGCTGCACAAGCGCAGCTGGCCATGTGGGGTATGTGCGGGGCATATGCCAGCCACCCGACACTTTCTAGATCACTTTGGTCTGTAAGAGTGCCGCACCTAGGCATTATGGGAGCCTGGACCTAAAGAGCTTCAGAGGACCTCCCCCCCCCACTGCAGTTTATGGAATCCAGAGTGGTGGTGGAAAGAAAGACTAGAGACCTGCATTTCGTGTGGCATGTGGGGGGCCTATGCCAGCCGCCCTGCCCGGATCTCTCTTCCGGGGTCAGGGGGCATTATGTGAACAATCTGTGCCCTACCCCCAAACCCTCTTATGCCAAGTGAGGGCTGTGGCACCCCGTCACGGGAAACGCCCACATGTCTCTCATCCCCCACACTCTGACCATGCACAAAGTGGCAAAAATGGGAAAGAGCGAAGTGGCGGCAGGGGGAACGGCGGAGCCCCCCAGGACAGCTGGCATCCACCGGGGGTAGGAGAGTGGTGTGCACATGCTGCACAAAATGCAGGTTTCTATTCTTTTTCCCCGCACACCCTCTCCCCCTGCCAGGATTCCATAAAGCGGGGTGGTGGTGGTTTTCTGAAGCCCTTTAGGTCCGGACTCCCAAAATGCCAAGGTGCGACACTATTACAGACCAAAGTGATCTAGAAAAACACAGTGTTAAAACCCTGAGGGGGAAGATCTAAGCCTTCATGTTTCCAAAAAAACTTTCAAACGGTTTTTAAATTCTGGAATGCAGCAAGCGTGAACCTTCATCAAATCAGACTGACTCCAGTCAGGTTAAAAAAACCACAGCCGTGGGATGCAACGTGGATTGGAACAGAGGAACCTAACAAGCTGCCTTGGATTAAGCCATGGTCCATCTTGCTCAGCACCGTCTACACCAGCTCTGTACAACTTAAGCCCTCCTGGTGTGAGAGTTGTTGTTGTTGTTGTTGTTGCTTTTAAAAATACAATGCCCAGCATCCCCAACAACAGTAGTCAACAGTCAGGGAAGATGGGAGTTGTCGGCAAACATCTGTAGAGGGCTGAAGTTGTGGAGCATTGCCTGGCCCTGACTGGCAGCAACTCTACAAGGTTGCAGGCAGAAGTGCTTCTCAGTCCTATTTGCGGATGCTAGGAGCGAAGAAATCCCCCGTGTCAGGCTAATGGTGAAAAGCCTGAAGAATTGCAGCTGACTATGTTATGAATCTGTAGGACTCTCTACAAAGAGCATATGTAAACCATCAATGAGAAAATTACCTCCCCTGAAGATGCCCCAAAATATAATATATGAACTAAAACATTTTAATGCATAAATCAAACCTAAATTGTGAAAAGATCACAACACTAGGGAAAATAACAATAAATAATCAATAAAAATAAACAATGAACAATAAGCATACATCAGGAGATGGCAAATAAAGTTGCTACAAAGAATAATGCCCACCAATGTCCATGCTTGCTGGTGTGAACCACTGTAGAGGGACTCTGAAGAGTCAACACATGCTAGAACAATAGTCGAAATCTTCACTCCACCGGTATCAGTGTCCTCAAGTGAGAAAGCCAACAGGCACCCAGGTTCTGAGCCAGTTTCGAGGTAACCCCTCTTCCTCATGGGCAAATATTTGCTACAAAATTACACATGCAAATTACAAATATCACATGTATTCATTATTCAATACCAAAATAATCCCCCAAATTGCTCCATTGATACAGATACCTGATATGTCTCTTTATACCAGAGACAATGCCTTTTCCACAGAAAAAATCTTGACTCAGGCGGCCGCGCTCTCTCTCCTGCCTGCCTGCCCACCAAATCTTTGTGAGTCGTCCTTCCCAATGTTATCTCGTTTTCTCGATACAGCCACAAACAATGATTTATAATGGGCTGTAGCTGGTGTGACTAACAGTCAAAATAATCAACCTCATCACATGCTCTCATAATTAATCCAAGCTGCATCCCAGCATTGCGCGTCTGTATAACCACTTGAAGAGATCATGTTACACAAATATGTGGCTTGTGCCAACTCAATAAAAACATAGCCAACTAGTATCTTAACAGATAAATACATCAAAGGTACGGCAGAATCACGAAGTATCTAAACAAAGCCTGTGGACTAAGCCCTGCATATTATCATAGCTAACTCATCCCTATCTACTATGAATGCTAGTCTCTCCGCATATAAAGAGCCACCCCACTGTCACCTGCAGATCTCTCCTACTACAAATATGTACTAAGGCTCTTAGTGTGCATAAAACTGCAAAAAGTACACACATCCTAAGATCTATTAAAAAAACAACACTAAATCATGGGTCACATTTAATCCCAAAGGTGTCAATGTCCTAAATTTATGCGTGAAAAAAGCTTCATGTCACAGTCTTTTGCATATCAATTCTATCGTATTTACTAGGGATGTGTCTATAGATGACCCACTATTTGATGTCATCAAAAGAGTGACCCATCTGCATATAATGGGAAACTAGGGGGGCCTCCTCAATCTTGTTTTTAATTTTTGAGTGATGCTCTCACACAAATGAGGAAGATTCCCAAGCTTGTCTGAAGTTGAATGTGTATGATTTATACTATGTATGAGTTTGCAATATGCAACAACGCATTGCTTCCTCCTGAAGCTCTTTCCACAATGGAAGGATGGTTTCTATGATGTATAATAAGTTCTTCATTCCAGCTGAAGATCTTTCTACACGCAAAGCAATTCAAATGAATGCTACTCTTCTTCTGCGTGATCCCCACCGCATATTAAGGTCATCGGAGGAGGTTCGTCTCCAGTTACCACCAGCTCGTCTGGTGGCGACTCAGAGGCAGGCCTTCTCTATAGCTGCTCCAGGGCTGTGGAATGCGCTCCTTGTGGAAATCCGTAATTTGAATTCTCTATTAGCCTTCAGGAGAGCCCTTAAAACGTATTTGTTTGGCCTGGCTTTCCAGGGTTTTTAAATTCTAACCCGATTTTGGGGCTTTTAATTACTGTAAATTGTTTAATTGCTGTTTTAAAATGTTTTTAAATTGTTAATTGCTGTTATATTGTTTTTAATTTGTGTTAGCTTTTTATTGTTTTAGTGGCTTGTTTTAATTGTAAACCGCCCTGAGCCATTTTGGAAGGATGGTATATAAATCAAATAAACAACAAACAAACAAACAAATAAATGGTTTCTCCCCAGTGTGGATTCTATGATGCCTAGTAAGAGATTCACTCCTGCTGAAGCTCTTCCCACACTCCAAGCATTAATATGGTTTCTCCTAGGGTGGAGTTGATTTAGATCAAATAGATTTAAATCATGATTTAAATCACTAGTCAGTAAGACTAGATTTAAATCATGGGTTTTTTTACATAAAGATTCATTCTTGCTGGTATAATCTCAATATTTACAACCAGATGGTTTCATTTTTGGAATAATAACTTTTCAGATCAGTTACAGTTATATCAAAAATTACTGATTTGGTTAGACTATTAGAAATACATACATAATTATGACATTATTGCGAGGTGAACTATATCCAGTTTAATAGGTTAATCATTTATATTTGGGCAACTTTTCTGCTGTACTTTACTGAAAGGAGAAACATAGTCATTCCTTTAATAATTGTATTGTATTCTATTTGTTTATTTTGGCCCAAGGCCAGCATAAATACAAAAAGAAAAAGAAAGAACAGGAGTAAAATAGATAAAATACATAAAACATAAACTACATAAAACATTAATAGCTTCAGATACCAGTTACTTTAATAACAATTTAAAAAGATTTGCAAAGGAACAATTGGATTAAGAGGTCTTTTTCTCAACTCTGTATTTGTTTATTTTATAACATTTTTGCTGTGAAGAAGAGGCATGTTATCTCTGCAGACACAAAATCAGTTTTGAGAATTGCAAAACCAAGGATCTGTGTTGATATCTTCTAGACAGAAAAACTGCACAAAATAATCCTACAGAGCATGACATTGTGAATGGATGAAGGAATTTATTTACCAAAAAATTTAAACATTGCATATATACAGACTCATGCTACATAATTAAAAATTAATCCTTATTTCATGATGAATAATCCTTGGACTATAACATACAATATAGAAAACTATCTAGAGATAGATTTTTCCACAAAAAAGCATTTTTTAAAAAATAAATTCTGATTTAAATTTTTAAAATTGAATTTCTTTTATTTAATTTTTAAGTCATTGATTTTTATCCACTCTAGCTGAAGCTCATAGCACTCTCAAAGTATTTATATGGTTTCTCCCCAGTTTGGTTTCTATGATGTTGTTTAAGCTGTCCACTCTGGCTGAACCTTTTTCTACACTCCAAGCATTCATGTGGTTTCTACAAAGTGTGGGTACTATGATGTTGTTTAAGATGTCCACTCTGGCTGAAGCTCTTCCCACACTCCAAGCATTCATATGGTTTCTCCCCAGTGTGGCTTCTATGGTGTAATGTAAGATGTTCACTCCGGCTGAAGCTCTTGCCACACTCCAAGCATTTATATGGTTTCTCCCCAGTGTGTGTTCTATGATGTCGTTTAAGATATACACTCCGACTGAAGATCTTTCCACACTCCAGGCATTCATATGGTTTCTCCCCAGTGTGGGTTCTATGGTGGAATGTAAGAGCTCTATTATTGCTGAACCTCTTTCCACACTCCAAGCATTCATATGGTTTCTCCCCTGTGTGGCTTCTATGGTGTAATGTAAGATCTCCACTTTGGCTGAACTTCCTTCCCCACTTCATACATTCATATGGTTTCTCCCCAGTGTGGCTTCTATGGTGTACAGTAAGTTGTTTACTACTGCTGAAGCTCTTCCCACACACTAAGCATTCATGTGGTTTCTCCCCAGTGTGGCTTCTATGGTGTAATGTAAGATCTCCACTCCGGCTGAACTTCTTTCCACACTCCAAGGATTTGTATGGTTTCTCCTCAGTGTGGGTTCTATGGTGTACAGTAAGTTGTCCACTACTGCTGAAGCACTTCCCACACTCCAGGCATTCATATGGTTTCTCCCCAGTGTGGCTTCTATGGTGTACAGTAAGATCTCTATTACTGCTGAACCTCTTTCCACACTCCAGGCATTCATATGGTTTCTCCCCAGTGTGGCTTCTATGGTGTACAGTAAGATGTCTACTCTGGATGAACTTCTTTCCACACTCCAAGCATTCGTATGGTTTCTCCCCAGTGTGGGTTCTATGGTGTACAGTAAGTTTTCCCCTACTGCTGAAGCGCTTCCCACACACTAAGCATTCATGTGGTTTCTCCCCAGTGTGGCTTCTATGGTGTAATGTAAGATATTCGCTCCGGCTGAACCTCTTTCCGCACTCCAAGCATTCATATGGTTTCTCCCCAGTGTGGGTTCTATGGTGTAATGTAAGATGTCTGCTCTGGATGAACTTCTTCCCACACTCCAAGCATTCATATGGTTTCTCCCCAGTGTGGGTTCTATGGTGTACAGTAAGTTTTCCACTACTGCTGAAGCACTTTCCACACTCCAAGCATTGATATGGTTTCTCCCCAGTGTGGGTTCTATGGTGTAATGTAAGATGTCTGCTCTGGATGAACTTCTTCCCACACTCCAAGCATTCATATTGTTTCTCCCCAGTGTGGCTTCTATGGTGTACAGTAAGATCTCTACTATTGCTGAAGCTCTTTCCACACTCCAGCCATTTGTGTGGTTTCTCTCTAGTGTGGCTTCTTTGGTGTAATGTAAGATCTCCACGCTGACTGAAGCTCTTTCCACACACAGAGCATATATGTGTTTTCTCCTCAGTGCAGGTTCTATGATTCAGTGTAAGAGCTCCACCCCTGCTGAAGTCATTTCCACACCCAAAACTCTCACATATTTTCTTCTCTGTGTGCATTTCCCAATGAGTTTCAAAGCTTGGCTCAGGACTCAAGCCTTTCCTATGAGGAGGGCACCGGAATTTCTCTCTTTCTTGATTCATTATGTTTTGGATTTCCTGCTGAGAAGCAGGTGATCCACTCCTGCTCTTCCCTTCTGCTCCAGGTTTCAGTCTCTTCTGGTTTCTCTCTTTCCATCCGTCACCTCCTAACAATCCTCTGCTGGGTTCCCCCCCATTTTTCATCTTCCAGTTGGCACAGTGCTGCAGTGTAGAGAGAAAACTGGTCAGAGCCTATAACAGAAGAGGATATCTTCTTAGAAGAAATGGTGGGAGTGCAAAGAAGAGTTTGGCAGCTTTCCCCCCTGCCCCCTATATTTGATGTCTAGGTGATTTGATGTCCATTTCTGGAGATAGATGACCTTAAACCATTTATAGTAGCATGCTGGTAAGCTCTAGGCTTGACTGCTGTAACACACCCTACATGGGGCTGCCATTGTACATAGTCCAGAAATGGCAATTGGTATTGAATGTGGAAGCCAGATTGGTCAAACAACCCAAAGTGACCCTGCAGGTGAAACTCGGAAAATTAGAATATCGTGCAAAAGTCCATTAATTTCAGTAATGCAAATTAAAAGGTGAAACTGATATATGAGACAGACGCATTACATGCAAAGCGAGATAAGTCAAGCCTTAATTTGTTATAATTGTGATGATCATGGCGTACAGCTCATGAAAACCCCAAATCCACAATCCCAGAAAATTAGAATATTACATGGAACCAAGAAGACAAGGATTGAAGAATAGAACAATATCGGACCTCTGAAAAGTATAAGCATGCATATGTATTCAGTACTTGGTTTGGGCCCCTTTTGCAGCAATTACTGCCTCAGTGCGGCGTGGCATGGATGCTATCAGCCTGTGGCACTGATGAGGTATTATGGAAGACCAGGATGCTTCATTAGCGGCCTTCAGCAATTCTGCATTGTTTGGTCTCATGTCTCTCATCCTTCTCTTGGCAATGCCCAATAGATTCTCTATGGGGTCAGGTCAGGCGAGTTTGCTGGCCAATCAAACACAGTATACTGTATACTTTTCAGAGGTCCGATATTGTTCTTTTCTTCAATCCTTGTCTTCTTGGTTCCATGTAATATTCTAATTTTCTGAGATTGTGGATTTGGGGGTTTTCATGAGCTGTACTCCATGATCATCACAATTATAACAAATTAAGGCTTGACTTATCTCGCTTTGCATGTAATGCGTCTGTCTCAAATATCAGTTTCACCTTTTAATTTGCATTACTGAAATTAATGGACTTTTGCACGATATTCTAATTTTCTGAGTTTCACCTGTATAAGACCATTTTTGAAAGAACTGCACTGGCTCCCAATATGTTTCCGTGTAAGAGTACGAAGTGCTGGTTATCCTATATAATAAAAGGCTAAGTGAGTGGCCGTGGCTTTGGAACGTTGGGGATCTGCGTCCCTGCCTCCCTGGGCTGTTCTGGGCCTGCGCGAAGCGCAGGCCCAGAAGAGCCCAAGGGACACAGGACCGCAGACACCAGTGTCCCACAGCCATGGGCGGCCATTAGCCGGTGTGTGGCGGCGGGGGAAAGTGGCTGAGGCACGGCGAGAGGAGGCCGAGGCAACCAGAAGCGGCCGCCCTGAAAAAGGCGAGGGCAATGGCGGCGGGGGAAGGGCAATGGCGGCGGGGGAAGGGCAATGGCGGCGGGGGAAGACCGAGGCGGGGGACAGGGAAGATGGGCGAGGTGGCGGCGAAGCCGCCAACGAGGCCCCCGCCCGCTCACAGCCGTCGCCCCCGCCTGCTCACCCGCCCTCCCAGCTGCCCAAAATGAAGCTGGGCAAGGTGGCGGCGAAGCCGCCAACGAGGCCCCCGCCCGCTCACAGCCGCCGCCGCCACCTGCTCACCCGCCCTCCCAGCTGCCCAAAATCACCTTCGCCGCTCCCCCCCCCAAAAGATTAAGGGCCAAAATGGCCCATGAGAAGGTCGCCGCCCCCGCCTATCGCCCACCCGCCCACCCAGCTGCCGAAGACCACCTTACCCGCTCCAGCCCGAGGGAAAAGAGAGGAGCTCACGAGCAGAGCTCCTCTCTGTGCTAAGTCACTGCTCAAACTGCCGCTGTGGACGCAAAGGACGCCTATTGCGTCCATTGCGACAGTATGGGCAGCAGCTTAACACAGAGAGTAGCTCTGTTCCCGAGTTCCTCTCTTCTCCTTCGAGCTGGAGCGGGTAAGGTGGGCTCCGGCAGCTGGGTGCGCGGGAGGGCAATAGGCGGGGGCGGCCACCTTCTCATGGGCCATTTGGGCTGTTATTCATCCACAACCCCCCCGCAAAAAAAGTAAAAGCAAAATAAGGAAGAACAAAAACAGAGACAACAACAAAAACACAAAACAAAAAGAGAGAGGGGACAAGGGGGAAAAAAAGAGACAGAAAGAGAGAGAGAGAGACAGAAAAGACGGGATAGAAAGCTAGCGCCCGTTATCATAACGGGCTTAAAAATACTAGTGATCTATAAAGCCCTTAATAGATCTGGCCCAGGGTATTTAAGAGAGGGCCTTCTTTGTCATGAACCCCTATCGCCTATTAAAATCATCCGCAGAGTTCAGTTTATAGTTGCTGTCAGCTCGTTTAGTAGCAACTCAGGATTGGGCCTTCTCTGTGGTTGCCCCGGGGCTTTGAAATATGCTCCCCATTGAAATAAGTATCCCCTTCTCTGTCTTTTTTCAGGAAGGCCCTCAAGACGTATCTGTCTTCTCGGGCTTTTAACTGAAAATTTCAAACTATTGTGCTTTCATCTGCGAGCTTATTTTATTTGTTTTGTGGATGTTAACTGTTTTATATTGCCTTTACATTTCCCCCCTAATTTGTACACTGCCTAGAGACGTATGTATTAGGTGGTACAGAAGGATGTCAAACCAACCAATAAATGATTTATAAAAGCCCTTGAACCTCTTATTTTGTATCAGGTGAAGCATTGATCCAAGGAGAAAATGGAATCAGTTGGCTAGAAGCTTCCACTCAACAGGAGGTGCTATGCAAAAGGCCTGAAGTCAGGAGCTGTTAATGTGAATGGCAGCAGTGAAGGGGGCTTTAGGGCGGCCCAGGAAGAAGACACAGCTGGCAGCACGCGTGGCCTCCACACCAGAGGCAGGTTGATGTAGGAGGCGTGGCCAGCACCAGGAAGATGGGATGTGAAGTTCTAATAGGGGAGCATCAATATGGAGCCTCCGATCCATCATCAGCCTCCAGTTACATGGCGGCTTAAGGTACAGTGTGTTCACAATGATCTAACATGGCATGCTATTGGCAACAAGGCATCATCATCAATGATGTGGATGAGAAAAACGTTAGAGAAATCTGCATTCTATGGGAAGTCTGTGGGCTGAAGATGCTTCTTTGGAAAAGTGAGCTCTAACTCTCACTTGCCAAACAATGAAATTGACATTCTTTTGACGAAATCATGTTTTCATTAATCAAATTATTACTGGGAGTAGTCAGTAAGAGGGGATGTGAATACTAAAAGAATCTTTTGCTTTGACATTCATAGTCCTTCGTTTATGTTTTAGGGTGATGATCTTCTGTGCAATGAGTGAAATCATGGAAGAAGACACACAAGCTAAAGAAAATCTTTCCCCTTCTCTTTGGTTACTACACCTCTGAATGGCATTGCTCCATATTTGATGCAATCTTTATGGCCAGGGCTGAAAAAAATGGTGGCTCAGTTCACCAGCTGGACAAAGTTTTTACTAGTCAGATGACTCCTTGAGAAATGGCAGTGCACTTCCTATCAGGAAGAAGCTACACTAGCCTGCCATATTGTATAAGCACACTGATTGATGATAATACATTATTATATTCTACTCTAGAAAGGAACATTGGTCTTAACGTGAAGGGTTTTTTCCCCCTGTAGTAGGAGATCCTCAGGATGGGTAGTGAACTGAGCATGCTCGAGACAGAACTGGACCACATGACTTGTTTGTGGGCGTAGCCTCCTCCGTCCTAACCCCAGTTCCAGGGTTGTTGAGCGAGGTGGTATGTCGATTGGAGAGAGCTCCGTGTAAGTACTCTGTAAGCTGTAGGTAAAGAAGAAAGTGGGAAGAACTCAGACGAGAGGTTAGAGAATAAGATAGACAAGTGCAAAAAACAGCCTAGGAGTCTACTCCTGAGGGGCTGCCTCCGTCCCTGATCAGGGCCATCCTCCAGTTGGCCCCATTAACCATCTGTGCATCTCTACCTCCCGAAAATACATCCGGGTGGGGCTGAGGACCTTCTACTACAGGGAAAAAGAACCCTTCACAATAAGACCAATGTTCCTTTTTCCCCTAAGTAGGAGATCCTCATGATGGGACGTGCCCAAGCTGAAGACACTAATCCCTGGGATGGGAAGGATGTATTCAAACCCTTTGTCAAAGCACTGTGCGCTCCAAGGCTGCCTGTGCCGCTGAGTGGTCAGAACCTTATATTGCCTAGGGGAATGGAGCAGCGGAAGGCCAGGTGGCTGGTGCTCTGCAGATCCCCGATAGTGGGATGGGCTGAAAAAAGGCTGCAAAGGTAGCTGTGCTTCTGGTCGATCGCGCCATGAACCGAGTGTTGAGATCCAAGTAGGCCGGGCAAATGCATGATCCGATCCTGCCAGTCAAGATGCCTTTAGAAAGTCTGTTCCCCAAAGAGGAGAGACGGAAAAAGACAAGGAGGGTGTTGGACTTGTGAATGTGTCTGGTGTGATGAACGCCAAGCCCTGGGCCCATCAGGCTTGTGCTACAATCATTCCCCTGGCTGGACAGGGGAAAGGCAGAATGAAGGAAGAATGTCAACTCTGGATCTATGAAAGTGAGAATTAACATTTTGGGAGGGAGGTGGTGTTCAGGCCATGATGCACTGCATCTAGCTGGAAGGTGCAATATACCTTCTGTGCCAAGAGGGTACCTAGCTCAGAAATCCTTGAGCCAAGGTAATAGCTACCAGGAAGAGGGCCTTATAAGACAAGAGCTTCTGTGGACTGGTAGAAATGGGCTCGAAGGAGTCCTTCGTGAGAGTGTTTAGGAACTTAGTTGAAGTTCCAGGCAAAGAACGCCTGACTAGAGAGGAGACAGGTGTGTTGCTCCCCCAAGAATTTGTATGAGAGTGGGCGCAGGTTCGGTGGCCCAAGTCAGTGGAAGCAAAAAGGGCAAAATCGAGGCTAGTGAGGAGGCTTGGTGCCTCAGGGTGCTTGGTTGCAGAGGAAGGTCTAGGCCGGCCTGGAGAAAGGTGAGGACCTTAGGCACACCTGTGGGGACTGAATCTCTCTTTGTGAGATCAACCCTCTGTGGAAGGCGAGCCAGGAGGCTTGATATATTCAATTGGTTGATTGGTGTCTGAAGCCGGAATGGTGTCCTAGACCTGTAGTTTGTTTGTTTGTTTGTTTCATTCTTTCTTTCAGACAATACATACACATAATAGTAAGACCGATACATAAAAACATCCATTAACCATCCTTCCAGATATGTAAATAATTAGATGGAGGAGAATAATTAAAATTATCTTGATTTGTGAACAGAATAAAACTGACCAGATCCTAAAGAAAAATCAGGAGAATTAGCTTGATCTGTTCGAAGACGATTAATATGAGTCAATTTTTCCCAGATATGTTAATGTGCCACAAAGACTGCTACCAAGAAGTCAACGACATAGTTTTATGCTTCCAACGTAGTGCAATGGAAAATCCAGCCTCAGTTAATATAAAAACTAACTTCCGAAAATATATGTAAGAGAGGCAACTCTGTCCAAAAGCAGAACGAGACCAGCATAAACGGAAGTATGTACCCCTATCACAACAGCCATTCCAACATAATGGGGACCAACTCTGATTGATGTGGGCTGCTCTAGAAGGGGTCAAATACCACCTGAAAGAGAGCTTAACAGAATACCCTCTAATTCAGAAAGAGGTAGAAAACACCAGCTTCCATTTTGGTATTCCTTTCCATAGTAAGTCGCTAATAGTTTGCTGTAGGTCATTTTCCCAAGCCAACTTAAGGCCAGTTAATGGATCAGATGACTGGCTTATTAAAATCTCCTATAATCTAGAAATCAGGCCCATAGAGTCTTCTGAAGCCTTTAATATTAATTCCACACATAGTCAAACTCCTATTAACTTGCTTAACTATATCAGGATGTAAAATAGAGGAGTGAAACTGAAGAAAATTTTAACCAAGAGCAATGCTTATTCATAAACTTCTCCAAAAATGGTTCTAATCAATTGGGGTATCGAGATAATAAAAATCCTTTAATCTATTGTGTGACACCTTCCAGACATCAAGTAATCAGGAGGGAGAGTCAAAGTTGGAAATTTGGGATGACTACAAATGGTTAACAAGGGGAAATATGGGAGGACAAAATTTTTTGCCAAATCCCCCAGATCTTAAAGTTGGTACTTAAGGTGGATTTATAACAGATTTAGAACTCTTAATAAATTCAAACATCAATAACTGGTTGTTGAAATTACCAAGATGTTCCTCGGGAACCTTCATCTTCACCCAGAACCTTTCCAGGTCTACTATTAACCACAAAATATCCCTAAGATGCAAGGCTTCATAGTAGGCCATTAAGTTTACAACTCCGATACCATCCTGTTATACAGTGGTCCCTCGACTTACAAACTACTCGACATAAGTATTTTTCAAGTTACAAATGGCAGTTTTAGATCCGGTTTTAGATGCGGTTTTTTCGACTTACAAATTTTTAGATGGGGTTTCCTCGACTTACAAATTTTTAGATGGGGTTTCCTCGACTTACAAATTTTTAGATGGGGTTTCCTTGACTTGCCTGCCTGTTTACTGCCTGTTTATTCTTGAAAAGAAATGTTCCTGTGCAGTTTGCAAGCCTTACTGGGGGTCTGGGTCTTTTTTCTAGGCTCCGGAACGCATTAATCCGTTCCCAATGCATTCCTATGGGAAACCGCTTTTCGACTTATGAATTTTTCAACTTACAAATGTGCATTCGGAACGGATTAATTTCGTAAGTAGAGGGACCACTGTACTTTCCTATATAATACACTATTACGAAATCTGAACCTTCTGACAGAAAAGCATCTTTGTGGCCCTTGGCCACTAAGTCCACACACTCAGCCTCCTGGCAGAGAGCTGTACCGCTGGAATCAGAGTGAAGTAGTGTTGTTGCCTGTAAGGGTGAAAGGGAACCGGACCAACTACGGGGGGCCCATTGGGCTCTCTGTGTGGAGAAGGCATGGCCTACTCTTATCCCATGTTTTGACCAAAAACTGGGTCTAAGTGGGACCAAAAGGGGTAGCTCCCACAAATGGAGCAGTAATCAAAGGAAACTTAGAATTATCGTCAGCATTTCAGGTCTTAAGCCAAGATGACCTGTATACAGCCACGCCCACTGCTATGGCTTGACTGTGTACAATCTAAGCTAGACTTGGCTCTAAGAGCAGCAGTCTTGTTCATTTAGTTAATGCCCTGGTGAAACCTTAGGCCGGTCGAGAGGGACCATCTTGAACAGTGCCTTGGTCCAGAGTCGAACGCTCGAGCAAGATGGGGTTGGTGGTGCATAACTTGAGGGACGTGGCTGAAGGCGTCTGGGACCTTCAAGAGAAGGGAGTGTCAGCGCCTGTCGTCCTGGGGCAAGAGAGGTCCCTGTCCTATGAGTGTAGGAGACCAACTGAGCCCCTGGAAGGGACAACCTTAGGCATGGCCAAAGGTTTTGAGGGGTCCCCTGGGACTGGAAATGTTTCTTGGGGAGGTCAACCATCGGTTTGGCTGAGGCAGGGCGCCGCCACTCCGCGCACATCACCCTGCGAAATAGAGGGGGGAACGTAACTGTGGATGTTACCGGAACAGCTGCAGGGAAAACTTGTTAGTCCAGGGGCGAAGACGTCTCTGCAGTTTCCGATGGGGAGACAGCACTGATTGTGCGCTGCGCCTTAGACAGTAAAACCTGAGTTCTGCAGGGAAAACTTGTTAGTCAGTGGGCGAAGACGTCTCTGCAGCTTCCGACAGGGAGACAGCACTGATTGTGCGCTGCGCCTTAGACAGTAAAACCTTCCGAGTTCTGCTAAGGAAAAAAGGTCTGGCAGAGTTAGAAATGGGCGGCATCACATCCCCCCCTGATAATTCCTCTTCCTCCTTGTCTGGCTCCAATGGCCCAGTAGGGTCCAGAGGCAGAGATTGCAAGGAGCCCCTTTTTCTGACTGATGGTCAGATGGTAACTGGGCTGTAGGCCTCCCTGGTCTTTGGGGAAGGGGAGGGTACGAGGTGATGCCTTTCAGGCTCTTTGTAAATCACTGGTAACTGTATAGCTACCCACGAGGATTTGAGCTGGCACCCTTCTGCTTGTTAATCAAGCATTTCCCTGCTGCACCACTTGAGGTGACTGGGGGGAAGGGAAAAGGGGAATGGTGCAAGTTGACCCGGTGTGAGACCGGAAGGCCGTCTTATTATTACATTTATATCTCGCTCTTCCTCCAAGGAGCCCAGAGCGGTGTACTAAATACTTAAATTTCTCTCTCACAACAACCCTGTGAGGTAGGCCAGGCCGAGAGAGAAGTGACTGGCCCAGAGTCACCCATCTAGAATCATGGCTGAATGGGGACCTGAACTCGGGTCTCCCCGGTCCTAGTCCAGCACTCTAACCACTACACCACACTGGTTCCCCTAGGGAGCATGGGGCGTTAACAACTCCTGTTCTACCAGCGAGGGTGGGAGGAAGAGGGGAAAGAATCCCTGCGCCTTCTCTTGGTTTTGCATGGCAAAAAATCTGGTCATACACCAACCACGCTCATACGGAGGAAAAAAACCCTGAGCCATGGGCTGGTTTCAGGCGAGGGTGGGAACAACTTGGGAGTCACGCGTGTCCCTGCGTGTAAGGGGTGAGGCCCCGTAGAACTGGTAAGGGCAATGCCAGGGGAGTAGCAAGCGAGGCTGTAGGTGGCTCAATAGAAAACTTTTATATCTTACAGCGCTCAGTCTCCCATTCAAATGCAAACCAGGGTGGACCCTGCTTAGCAAAGGAAAAAAATTCATGCCTGCTGCCACAAGACCACTGCTCCGAAAAAACTCCTCCCACTGCTCCGAAAAAACTCACGCAGCCATTGAGAATCCTGGGTGAGAAAAGGTCTTTACTTACAGCGGTGACCGCTGAGGGTGCGGACCAGCCGGATCCCCTTCAAACGCTGAGGCCCCAATGGCCGGAGGATGAGATGCCAGGATAGTGCCCACTGGGCTCTGGTCATCTCCCTCAAAGCGAAGGCAGGGAGCATGTGATCAATCCATCATGCAGCGTGGAGGGAATGCGCGGACCAGCCGGTTCCCCCTCAAACGCTGAAGCCCCAATGGGCAGAGGATGAGATGCCAGGATAGTGCCCACCGGGCTCTGGTCATCTCCCTCAAAGCGAAGGCGCTTGTTTGATCCAGCCTTCCACTTGGCGCCATTTGGTTGCTTTCGCTTTTGATTTCCAGCTGGCCACCTGAATCAACAGGCTCTCCCTTAAAAGCACGTTGGAAGGACTCACTCAGGCTGGCGCCTCTATTTCTTGGCGTCCGCTGCGCCTGGACCTCTTGGGGTGTTTGGCTAAGTGCTGCCCCAAGGTCCCCGTCCCCATTGTCCGAGCCTGAGGCTGCAGGGGGAATCTGAAGCAGTCATGCTGGACTAAGGCGCGGCAACAACAAGAGCTGAGAAAACAGGTGCACAGCTGAGAGGCCTGAGCCTCCAACGCTGAGCCCTGAAAGGGTTCCTCTGAGAGGAACTCCCCGCTGACCAGGACCCTTCCAAACAAATGCAAATACTTTAGTAAGTAGCCAATCAAGCCGAATGCAAGCGAAAAGGATTAACTTGAGTAGGAAATCTGATCTGATTGTTTGCTGGCTCCAAATAGAGGCAGCTGCCTTCCCCACCCTTGCAGAGCAAAGCGGAGAGGGAGGGGGGGAGGGGGAGGGAAACCACCAGGCAGGCACAGACCGAAGAGTTGTGACTCCTGTTTCCCTCAATAGCCAGAGGCTGGTCATTAAGGAGAATAAAACAAACAAACTGAAGAAAAGGTTTAACTGCATGAGCTCTCTCCTAAAATGTCCTATCCCGAGCAAGACAGAACTGGAACTGGGGTTAGGACGGAGGAGGCTACGCCCACAAACAAGTCACATGGTCCAGTTCTGTCTCAAGCATGCTTTTCATTCTCCAAGAGAAACCTGGGGTTGGAAACTGTGAGGACCCTTGCCTGTAATAGGGGTTTCCCCCAGTTTCTATCTATCCATCCACTCACTCACATATACACACTCCCAGACCAATGCACAAAAGACAGCAACATCTTTGTAGTTTTTGGAGGAAGGCTGCAGATCTCACATAGACTACCAAGAAATCCCATACCAAACCAAAATGCATTAACTTTCCCAGGAAATGTGGGGAACTCTTCCATTGAAAAGCTTGGAGCATGATGCCTTGTAGAGTTAGGAATTCTAGAACCACAGAAAGAGATATAAGAGTTTGGGATTTGGAGGAATACTTGCAAACTGCAAGCACCGGGTCTAATATATATACACCCGGTGAGCACCCTGAGATCTCCAAACATGCCCATTTCATTTGTGGGCTTCAAGCTCGGCGCCAGGTAAGTATGCCTCTGAAAAGCATTGCATCTCAACCTTTGATCACTGTGCATGACTCTATCATTGTATGTGCTTGTGTCTATGGTTGGAGCAAGAAATATAACAACGGGAGGAAGCCTGGGAACCATAGAGAGAGGAGGGAGGGATAGGCCTGTCATCAGGGAAAGGGAGATACATACAATAGGCTTCCAGATATGTCGTTGGAAGAATACACTCTACCCACGCGGGTCTGTGCAGCTGAATCTGTTTCCCAAGTGGGTATAAAAAGCCAGACATATTAAAGGCAGGTTTAAAAGAATCGTCTGAACTGGCCCCTTTGCCTCCTTGCAGAGAGGAGGAGAAAGGAAAGAAGGATTACTTCAAAGTCGTATTTGCAAGGAGAAACCTTCCCCTTCCCGCAGCTCAAGACTCGCGGCTTGCTTGCTGAGAGCAACGGGAGAACCTGGGCTTGGAGGGAAGAGCTCGCTCTTTCTTGCAGCCCCCCCCCGCCCCATCTTTCTCCCCCCCCTCCACTCTCCACTGAGGGAGACTAGACTAGACTAGACCCTCCCCGCCCCAGCCCAGCGCGCGGCGGCTGCTTTCCTCTCACCTTCCTCTTGAGCCAAATGGCTCCGCAAGCAGTGACGCATCTCTTTTGCTGCCCACCTCCAGATCCAAGGGAGCAGCTGCAGGGGAGGCAAACTCTCGCTCTTCCTTCCTTCACAGCCGCCTTCACTTTACCCTGCCCCTCGACCAGCCCCGCCCATTGCATCTGAGCATGCTCATAATCATAGGAGCATGCTCAGTACGGTCAAATGAGGCTCCATTTCTTCAGTTGAAGCCAGTGCCCTTACCCTGAAGGTCAATCTAACGGAAGCTCCTACATCTTGAGTGCTGGCAAGATTGCTCACTCTCTCTGAAACCTGTCAGGAGCTCTTATGCTTCTTCAGAACTTCAGAACTAGTAAAGATAGTTGTGTGCTCCACAGTGTTGCAATTAGTTAACATCAGCATTAGTAAATAGACTTGTCCCAAGCAGAACTTATTGGACACGTTTTAAGCTATTGCAGGTTTTGTTATTAACACGGGTAACATTTACTGTAGTAATCTGGACATTATCTGAGAACGTTTCGTGCTTCAGTGATGTGTTTGAGTAAACCAAAGTAACTCCATTTTACATAGAATACTGAAGCATCTCCAAGTTTGCTTAGAAAACCTAATTCTAACTTAAAGTAACCCCAGCCCAGCTCAAGGACACGGCCTCACATGATTATCTCTCTCCACTAAATTGTATCTAAAGAAACTTGGTTCTCACCATTCTTTGCTGAGAAGTTAATAAAACAGGATGTAACCAAATAAGGAGTGATCACCAGATGAACAATGAATCATTCGCATGCGTACTAGATACTTAGTCCACCATTTTACTGCCACGTATACTATGTCAGCATCATTCAGATTGTCTGTATAAATGTAAGATGCACCTATAACCAATTTGTATTCAATGTGGAGCGTGAGCCCCATTGTCTACCTGCTTCTGCAGAGCATTAAACCAAGCCTCTAATTGATTCCCACTGTGTCTGTTTGATTGGCTTAAGGCGGACCCAGGGACGAACTGAATCTGGACATTATCTGAGAACGTTTCGTGCTTCAGGAACATGGGCAAAGTTAACCAATTGTGCAGCTTTGATAATGCCCCAGTCAGTTTCCAGGGATCATGCTTCCACTCCTAGGCTGAGACCAGCGTGTCCCACTCCCCCCCCCCACCCCGTCCCTTTACGTCTCCAATGGGTGCTATTTTCTGGATTGCACCAACCGGGCAGGCTATTCCTGGGTTCACATTTCTGATGCACTAGGCTGTCAGTTATCGTTGTCCCTGACAGATTGCACTCCTCCCGTCCTTGTACATCTCCGACAGTTGTTCTTTTCTGAAGGACTGTCAGTGTCCAGCACGCTCTCATAGTCCACCAACACCACAGATTTCAACAGATTGCACTGACCCCAACAGATTTTTTGGACACAGGTTTAGCTATTGAATGTGTAGTTCCAACTACCCCACAGATTTCAACCAGGTGGGCTTTTCTGATGGGTCTGCATTTCTGATGCACTAGGCTGTCACTTTTCCCTGCCCCTGTCAGTTTGCCCCAACCGAGCAGGCTTTTCTGATGTTTTCACCTCTCTGATGCACTAGGCTGTCAGTTTTCATTGTCCCTTTCAGACTGCAGCAACCGGGCAGGCTTTTCTATTGGGTTCACATTTCTGATGCATTAGGCTGTCACTTTTCCCTGTCCCTGTCAGTTTGCCCTAACTGGGCAGGCTTCTCTGATGGGTCTGCATTTCTGACACGCTAAGCTTTCACTTTTCGCTGCCCCCGTCAGTTTTCCCTAACTGGGCAGGCTTCCCTGATGGGTCTGCATTTCTGACGCACTAGGCTTTCACTTTTCGCTGCCCCCGTCAGTTTTCCCTAACTGGGCAGGCTTCTCTGATGGGTCTGCATTTCTGACGCACTAGGACGTCACTTTTCCCTGCCTGTCAGTTTGCCCCAACTGGGTAGGCTTCTTTGATGGGTCTGCATTTCTGACGCGCTAGGCTGTCACTTTTCGCTGCCCCCGTCAGTTTGCCCTAACCGGGCAGGCTTCTCTGATGGGTCTGCATTTCTTACACGCTAGGCTGTCACCTTTCCCTGCCCGTCAGTTTGCCCCAACTGGGCAGGCTTCTCTGATGGGTCTGCATTTCTGACGCGCTAGGCTGTCACTTTACTGTCAGTTTGCCCTAACCAGGCAGGCTTCTCTGATGGGTCTGCATTTCTGACACGCTAGGCTGTCACTTTACCCTGCCCCTCTCAGTTCGCCCTAACCGGGCAGGCTTCTCTGATGGGTCTGCATTTCTGATGCACTAGGCTGCCCCTGACAGTTTGCCAAACCAGGCAGACTTTTCTGATGGGTATGCATTTCTGATGCGCTAGGCTGTCACTTTCCCTTGCCCGTCAGTTTTCCCTAACCGGGCAGGCTTCCCTGATGGGTCTGCATTTCGCTAGGCTGTCACTTTTCCCTGCCCCTGTCAGTTTTCCCTAACCGTCAGGCTTCTCTGATGGGTCTGCATTTCTGACGCACTAGGCCGTCACTTTTCCCTGCCAGTCAGTTTGCCCTAACTGGGCAGGCTTCTCTGATGGGTCTGCATTTCTGACACGCTAGGCTGTCACTTTACCCTGACCCTGTCAGTTTGCCCCAACCGAGCAGGCTTTTCTGATGTGTTCACCACTCTGATGCACTAGGCTGTCAGTTTTCATTTTCCCTTTCAGATTGCAGCAACCGGGCAGGCTTCTCTGATGGGTCTGCATTTCTGACGCGCTAGGCTGTCACTTTTCCCTGCCCCTGTCAGTTTGGCCTAACCGGGCAGGCTTCTCTGATGGGCTGCATTTCTGATGCACTAGGCTGTCAGTTTTCATTGTCCCTTTCAGATTGCAGCAACTGGGCAGGCTTCTCTGATGGGTCTGCATTTCTGACACACTAGGCTGTCACTTTACCCTGCCCCTTGCAGTTTTTCCTAACCGGGTAGGCTTCTCTGATGTGTCTGCATTTCTGACGCACTAGGCTGTCAGTTTTCCCTGTCTCTGACAGATTGCACCAACCAGGTGGGCTCTTCTGATGCATCTGCATCTCTGATGCAATAGGCTGTCCCGAGTTCACATCCTCAACTAGGCTCCAATCAGTTTCCAGGGACCATACTTCCACTCCTGCGCCGTGACCCAGCAGATCACACTACCCCTGTCTCTGTCAGATAGTACTATCCAGGCGGGCTTCTTAAAGGGGTCCTCATTTCAGATGCACAGGGCTGTCAATTTTCCCTGTCCCTGCAAGTTTGCCCCCACCGTGTAGGCTTTTCTGATGGGTTCAGATTTCTGAAGCACTAGGCTGCCACTTTACCCTGTCCCTGTCAGATTGCACTACCCGCAACATACTTTCTGGACACGGGTTCAGACATTTGAGGTGTGGTTACTCTGAGTTCAGGTGTTTATTAACCTGGACAGGGGCAGAAAAGCTTTCGTCCTGCGGGAACATGTGCAAGCCTGATCAGTTGTGTAACTTTGCTAACTGCATTTGTCATGTCCCCTTTAGAGCACGTGAGGAGCTATCGTTGTGTGCTGTTGTGGCAGAGTCACTGCTGTTTGCATGCACAGGCCCTGAGTTTCAGTCCTGGATGCCAATCCAGATTGCACTCCTGGGCTGGGACCCAGGAAATCCCTTTGAAACCACAGCATGTTCCTTCAAAAATGCTCTTTACCTGATTCTTTAAGTAGCCTCATTGCTATTTCCTTCCTGAACTGAACCATGGTGTCCACATCGGTTTGCACAGATGATATTTCCCCACTCCGATGGTAGGTTTCTGCAAACTGAGCAAATATTTCAGAAAGAGGAAAAGTTAGCATGTTGCGGCCACATTATGGGTCCTCTTGATACTATTTCTCCTGCCATGTTATGTTTACCTTTAGAATCAGGGGGCTGCAGTTGTGACCATCCTTCTGAACACTGTGGCTCAAATAACTGTTCTGCCACCCTATCGTTTCTTCAATCTGCTCAGCCCTTAGGATGATTCTGCACATAGAGAAGGCTAGAGATATTGAAACCATTCCAGCAAGTTTGATTTTTAAGGCACCACCTCTGTCATTGCTACTTATGAGTTTGAACTATCAGGTGATCATTCGGGTGGAGGTCAACATATTTCTGCAAACACGCCCATTGCTTTATTTTTTCATTCGTAGCTGGAATTATTGCGAGATCAATGGGGGAATAAAGACAGAGAGCAACCAAGTGTTCAAACCATTCCTCAGTGTTCGGCAGACTGCTGTGCTTGGTCCCTAACCAGGATATGTTTGTTTGGATCTTGTTTTGATTTGAAAACATCTGGCCAGGCCAGTTCCTTGCACATAGCTAGGATGCAGTGTTTCAATTTGGCCTTTGTCAGTTCCTTGCACTTAGCTAGCATGCGGTATTGAGGTTTGAAAGGAAGGATGCAACTTGTGATTATGAATGCAACCGGCCAGAAACGTTAGTGTGTGGTGGTGTGAAGATATGGTGAATCAATCAATAAATAAAACGCCGTTTTGGGGGATGTGTGCAGCACTGGATAAGCTTCTAGGCTAAGGAAGTGTTGGGTGGAGGGGCTGCAGATGAAAAGTAGGTTAGAAGCATTAGAGTTAGTTTCTGTGACAAAATCCCCTTTATATTCACCAGAAATCTGGCAACCTTCACTTTGTCCTCACCTCCAATTCTTCAGAATTTTTTCCTCAAATTTCTTTTCATTTCCAAGTGGGTCTGTTATAACTATTTTGCCAAGACTAGGATGAATCATCTGTAAGTGAAATGGAAAAGAAAACTTCTCAGCAATGACAATTGCTTAATCCTCCTGTGAATAAAAACCAAATTGGCTTGATGGGCACATGGTCGTCAGAAACAAGAGTTCATCAGCTTCATAAACACATGCTCACGCTCATGAATGGCAACAGATGCCAGTTTGCACCTAGTTTCACATGTTCGCCGTGAATAATTCGCCTCTTACCAGAATGATCCGGGGTCCTCCACTGTTGTATGGCATCACAACCATCTCATGTTTTAGAAGTCCAACCTTAAAATACATAAATCAGTAGTGCTCAGAAAACTGGAACATCCAGAATAATTTATCCAGTTGAACAACAGCGTTCTCTCTAGGCACCCTACTGGACAGGTCCATAGGAACATAGCAACATGGGAACCTGCCATATGCTAAGTCGGAACATAGTTCTAACTTGGTAGATGGCAGCTTCCTATGTTCCTGTCTGGACAACATGGAGCAGCAAAGAAGTCCAGCTTAAAATGTATGAGATTGGATAATTTGATCTACCCATTAACAAGGTTGGCTGCATTGGCGGAACGTTGTGCTCTGAAACTGCTCCTTCACAGCAGCTGAGGAATTGCTACATTGGGAAAGCAAGATAGATCAACTGTTACTACCTATTCTTCTGATACTACCTTCTCCATACTGATTTTTTTTATTTCTCCATTCAGGCATGCTGTGGCTGCCACAACATTCACTGCCAAGACCTGTTGAAGAGAGGAGAGCATTGCAATCATCACTCTTGAGATGTATCAAACGTCACATTATAGAGGTGTGATTTGGCATGGCATGATTGTCCACCCCTTGTCAAAAATGGGTACAGTTCCTTTAGCATACAATCCCGACATCTGTTTATGTAGCATGTTAAAAATGCGTGTTAAAAATACACTAGATGTTGCTGCTGCGGTATGAGACATACTTGCAGCTTACAATGGGCCACTGCATACCTTTTCGCCCATCTTCCTTGTGATACAGGCCAAGTAGGCATCGGTCACCTGTCACTGAGGCAAGCACATGTTCACTCATTAATTCTCAGACACAGGCACACATGCGTCATAAACTGAGGAGTACCGACATTTGGCTATATGGACTTGCCTCATCTCCAAGCCATGCCTACTGACTCAGTCCATGGAAAGATGACACCTACAGCTTTGTGGAGTGCACAACTGCTTCCAGTCTGTCTTCTTCCTTGCGCTCCATGATCACTTTTGCTGCACATATTAAGCAAAATGTTTTAGGAGTCAGTGCACAGCTGCAAGCAGTCCACCACTGTGTTCCCGGGCTCAGCCTGCCCATCATGACCAGACTTCAGACTGACCCATCCCACAGCATGACAATGCTCCGTGCAAATTTCCCATAAGGCCAGATGGTCATTGCTTTCAGAGTACGCACCTTTCTTAGCCCATATCTCCATGGCAGCATCTGCAGGGGCTGCTGCAGATTGCCATAAACTGTTGCATTCCTTTTGGCTCATCGGGGTACCCAAGTCCTCCTTTGGTGCCATTGGTGCTGCTGAGCACTTCACATTCTGGGAACTGACAGCAATATAGTTGTGGTCCTCAGGAACAGGAGCACAGATCTCTTTGTAAGGCTTCACCGAAGATATATTGTATGTATTTTTAATTGGGTTCCCCTGAGGAGTGCGAAGTGTGACCTTCTTCCCTTCAAGCTTGTCCACAGTGTAGGGACCTAGATAGTCCTGCTCAAACTTCGCACCCTTGTGTGTTCTCTTTCTGTGATTCAAAAGCAGTACTTTATCACCCACGCTGACATTCATAACACCCTTTTTGGATGTCTTCCTCGCCCTGTACTGCTTCTGCTGCCTTTCTTGTGCTTTCTGAATGTTTTCCTGGGCTGCTTCCACAGTTGCTTTGAACTTCACGGCCTGATGAACAACTTCCTTGGCAATATCTTCATCCTTCCAGTGAACTTCGCAATCCTGTTTCGGTGATAGAGCAAGATAAAGTGAGAGTGCCATTCATATTTCTGCATGTCACGTGCACTTCTTGTAGCACAATGCTTGCAAACTGTATTTTCCTGTGACAATATTACTACAGAGCAGCATACTCACCAATTCTAATGGGACATCACAGGCAAGTTTTGCCTCACGCCTGAGAAAAAGCCTGAAAGGTGAGAATTTTGTGGAGCAGTGTTTCTTTCCATTATGTGATAATACAATGAAAGGCAGAAACTCATCCCAGTCCTCAGCCATCTCCTCAGTCATCGTTCTCATGGCTCTGAAAACACAGGCAATAAACACAAGACAGGCTGTCAATAGCACGAAAGACCCACCCCTACGGCCGGATCCTGACAACAAACATTCAAGTAGGGTGGGTAGTGTGTTCAGCTGAAGTGTGTGGCAGGCCAGGGACATGAATTCGAAAGGAAATAAAGGACAGACTGAAAGCAAGGTGGCAAGTTAGTGCATGGTAGTATACGGAGTCTCACCGGTCATTTGGAAACAAGTGTGCGCCAAATGATGATCAAACCCCGAGTTATGGTGCAGGGAAGAGTTTATAATTTCTGACAAGGTTGTTACCTCTTAATCGAACGATTGGCATTCTCCACCAGCCCATTTGTCTAGGGGTGATATGCAGCGGTGAAGCTCCTCTCGATATTGAACGCTTTGCACAGGAGTCTGTTAATCTGTTTGTGAAAGGGATCGGAGAGGCCATTAATTGGACAGAATGATCCTGCCCACCCACCAAAACAGACAATCCTTTCGGGTCTGCTGGTTATTCTTCAGCTAATAGCCATCAACTACTGATCTCTCTATTGCTGGTTTTCCTTGAGACCACACAGTGCTGCTTGCTTACAGCATGCTCTACTACCAGTGCAGCTATTCAAATATCAGACATTCATACCTGGTTGTTGAACTCCGATCCTTGGTCTGACAGGATGCGTCCCAGAAAGACGAAAGATGTGATAACTTCAACTAATGGCTTCAGTACTGTTTTTGCTGACTTATCTTTAATTGGCTTTGCCTGCAGCCACTTGGTGAAATAGTCAATACAGACAAGTACATACTTGTTTCCAGCTGCAGTTTCTGGGAAAGGTCCCATGAGATCTATTCCCACCAACTCCCATGGCTGCCAAACCTGGAAGTTGAAGCAAGAAGACAAGTTAGTATGCTTCAATTCCACTGGAGAACATTCAAATCGCATAGTGGAGCATCCAAATGGCACATCTTCCATGAATGGCTGGAGGCAGTAATTGGCTGGATGATTAAAAAAGAAAGAAAGAAATATGTTTCTAAATAAGATTGGAGTACTAACAGTGGGGATGGGGGCTATGACCCATTAGATGGATTCGATCTGCCTGCTCTGGCGAATGGTGAATCACCATAAAGAAGTTGTACTTACGGTTGTAGTCTCAAGGTTTGACTACAGCAATGCGATCTATGTAGGGCTGCCTTTGTACATAGTTCAGTAACTACAATTCTTATTGAATTGGGCATCCAGATTTGTTTCTGAGGCAACACAAAGGCAGCACATGAACACGGTTAGAAAAGAGCTGAAAAGGCTGCAAATATGTTTCCATGTTTAATTTAATAATAACTGGGTAGTTTATTACCTATGCAGCCAACAATGCCCTGGTGCCAGGCCTCAGGAGACAGTTCCTACTGCATCGCAATCTCAAGACCCACCTGTCTCATGCTGAAATTCTTCCAAGATTGTCTTATTGGTACTCACCCGGATACTATGCAGCTCGGGATCGATGTTGGCGGGAACACCAGTTCTCTGGCACATATCGCAGGTGGAGATCTGTCATGTTGATTAAGAAGTCATAAGTCTTTGTAATAAAAATCAGGATTTCATAGCAACCAAGGTAACTTTTAGTGGATGGCTAAGCATACTGGGGTCCCTTAGGGTATGACGCTATGAGCAACACTGTACACATCTTCTGATTGGTTTGGTGATGCCTTGTGAAAGCTTATAGAGGCAGTGAATTCCACATTTAACATAGTCCTATAATAAAGAGTCATCCCTTGAAAGAGATTGACAGAAGGTTCTGTGTCGACTAGAAGCACATTTTCAATCAACTCGTAAAAAAGTTGTGGATTTTTCTTGAACCAGATGCAGTGACAGCCACAAGCCTTGAGGGAGGAGAGGTCTATCGGTGGCAGTGAGTTCAAGGGCTATAGACCAGCTCAACCCTCAGGGCCAGGTTGCCTTAAAGTAGCATCTGCAGCACAGTGGCACTAGGAGAGAGGTCATGCCCACACATTTATTGCCAGTGCGCTTCCCCAGATTTTTGGGTCTGGTGTTTCTTGTGCCTGATACAGCAGGCCTATTTTTATGTCCTCATGCCTTAGAAAGAACACATCAAGCAGGGGGTCACTGTTGACGGGAGAGGTTCCTGCAAGACAATAGAAACTGGCTAGTAATTAAAAGAGTATGTACCTACCCATTTCTCTATGTCCACTGTCATCCCAGGCCAATAATACTTTTCAGTGATGGATGTCCTGGTTTTAAAGATGCCATTGTGACTACCACGCTTAGTGTGATTACAGTTGAAATTTTTCAAAGCCTCTGGAACTGTCATGACAACTTCACATCGCATTCCATCTCTAGTATAGAAAAGTTTCCCATCTGTGGATTGAACAGCATTCATACATCACCTGGACAGAACATGTTGTGTGCCCCCCACCCACTGCATCCGCCCACCAATTATCACTTCACAACTGGTCATACAGAATAGATGGTCCTAGAACTCCAATGTGAGCTTTGAACAATAGATACAGACATTGTTGAATTTCTCCATTGATAGGTGTGAAGTAGCTTGCTTACACTTAGGGATTACAGTGCTTATGGATCCCCCAAAGGATAAAGGGATTGCAAAAGCATATGGGCTCTGTGCTGTCAATTTATTTAGCTTGCCACCACCAAACATGCACACACTGAACAGGGGAAGACTGGAGATGGAGGCAAGGAAGGAAGAGTGGGGAAGGAGGCAGGGGAGGGGGGAGGGGGCAGGAAGACAGATTCGGGCAGGGGGCAGGGGGCGGGGGGCGGGGGGGGAGACTGAGGAGGGAGGGCAGGAAGAGAGACTGGGGCAGGAGGCGAGGGGAGGAGGCAGGAGGTGGGGAGAGGGGGCAGGAAGACAGACTTGGGCCGGAGACGGGCGTGGGGGGAGTGTAGCAGAGACAACCAACCAATCAATTACTCCCCGTTAAAATCCAGAGACTAAGTAAACTTCCACAAAGATGCTATGTGCAGGTTCAACTAGTGAACACTGCTGTGTGAAACTGTCCCGTGTGCTCTCATAGGTGTTTGAGGAGTATTACTTCCAGTAGCCATTATATTTCCGCTCTGCAGGCTTGCAAGCTACAGGCAGGGAAGTGCAGGGCTGCAGTGACTGAGTCAGCTAGACTTAAAATGGTGGCAGAGGACAAAATGGCTCACAGACAGTATTGTTTTTGGACCATCTATATATTTAGTTTGCTTAGCCATCACGCGTGTCCTGGATTTGGCGGCCGAACTCTCGCTAGACATTGCGAGAGTTCTGGCCTTGGGGGCGAGAGTTGTGAGCAGGACTAAATGGTGGCAGCTGTGGGCCGCCACCAGTCTGAGGAGATGGCAATGGGACGGCTTGGCCTGGCCTGACCTGAGGCAGCCTTGCCTGGCCACTGGGAAGAAAAGGTGGTGGCGGGACAGCCTGGCCTAGGCAGGCCATCCCTTTTGCGGATGTGGTGGCGCCATTTGCTGGCCGCTGGGAGGCAGAGGCGGGATGGCCTGGCCCGGCCTGGCCATCCCAAGTAAGGAGGCAGCAGTGGCCTTGGCTGGCCGCTGGGAGGCGGGGGCAGTGGGACAAGACCATCCCGGGTGAGGAGGAGGTGGCAGCAGCCCAGCCTAGCTGCCGGGAGCAGGAGGAGAACATTCTGGGGAGAGGAGGAGAGACATTGAGATAGCAAGGGGGCGGGAGGGTGAGTGGGGCAGCCTGCGGCAAGAGTGGGGCAGGGGGGAGGGGAGGTGGAACGAGATCGGTGAGGGGCAGGAGGGAGGGGGGCAAGAGAGAGTGGGGCAGGATGGGGTGGGACAGCTGGCCCCAAAGAGCGCACAGATGCTCTGCGCAGGCAGGCTAGTTTTTATTATTCTAATCGGACCTTTGGGGGCTTTTTAAGGGCTTGGGCGTTGCCCACCTTGCCCTAAGGAAAAGCCTCCACTGTCCTCACAGCAATCCTGTGAGGCGGGTTTTGAGGGGGGAGAGAGAGAGTGTGTCTCAGCTGAAGTCCCAGAGTGTGCGTGATGAATGAATGGAGGGCACAAGTCCCCCAATCCTAGTCCTGACACTTGAATCACAACACCACACTGGTTCCCATCGGTTTGCATAGGGTACAGGAAAAATCTGATGCAGGAGGAAACAGAGAATAATTTTTGCCTGTGAAGCAAGCCAGTAGGGGGGAGATTGTTGGATATCTTTGAGAAAGTACGCATGGGTCTCACTTTCAAGCTGTGGGGAGGCTGTGGGCCAAAGCATTTGAACTTTAAAGTACCTAACATCACCTTTGTAAAGGAGAGAGGCAGAGCAAGAGGATTTTCCATGGAAAAGAAGGTATTAGCAGGCATTCTCCCAAATTTCTTCTAAAAGTAAAACATATCATCATTTACCTGATAGTTTTTTATCCATATAAAGTTGTGAATTGAGCAACCTTGAGTGCGGGGGAGAGAAAAGGAATGAAGTAGCATAGAGGAGATGGAAGATCGGTGTTGTGAGGTCGGGGCAAGGCTAGCTGTGGCCCACCAGAAGTTTGTCAGAGTCTAATCTTGCACACCACCAAATTTTGGTTGGACAACCCCTGGTATATAGCATTTGCAAGAGAGAGAAAAGCCAAGCCCCAATGTGTATTGGGGAGGGGGCGGATTAGTGTTGCACCCCCTTTAATGTACTGCTGTGCCACCCATCTGTACTAGATTCAATGTGAACTAGATATTCACTGTATTCATAATGGGGATGAGATTGTGCGTGCACTATATATTGTGCAGTGTGTTTGAATATCCTCGAGGTGGCCATTTCAAAATCTTGTCTCCGGGCCCACCCCAACCTTGCTATGCCCCAGCAGTCTCCTTTTTTTAATTGCTGAGGAACGGGGTGGATGCCAATTGTTTATCAAGTAAGCTTGACTATTAATATATGATAGATCAGCAGTCCCTCTCTGATGGCAGCCTTGCTGTCTCCAGACAGCTGTAGCCTCATTCCCCCCAAATGACTGGGAAGAGTGGCACCTTTGTGAAGTGAAGATTCCAACACAAGAGTCAACCAAGAGTTGCGGTGGAGCATCAGCAGTAGGAAAGAGGGCATGGCTACATGTATTCCCTGCGCATTTCCATGAAGCGTCTTGTGGAGCATTTTTGGAAACAGGGTGCTGCACTGGATGGCCTTGGGGCTGGTCTGCCAGGGATTTCTATCATGATTCAGAAACAGCATGGATGTGAAAAGCTTTTCATTTAACAGCTGTAGCTGACTGCTACTCTGTACATAGGGAGGAACATGTTGAAGCAGTGGCTATTTAAATAATTCTGGAAAGTGCTTGCATGTTGACATATTGTGCAGTGACATGGAAGCACTTTCCTATGAGACTGTAATTAGCAGCAAGCAATCGGAAGGTATGTCTCTGTGATTTACTCAGATTTGGGGGGTACGCTTTGGATGCCTTGTGCTCCAGAATGTGCAAAAGCTTCTCTTCAAAGGCTATGGTGGTGACACCCGCAGCTGAACCTGTATGTTGATGATGAAAGCAAAACATTCGCATCAGCATTCAAGAGGTATACATGGCACATGTAGAAAAGAGTAGGTGTGGGGAGCAAAATCCCCCACTAAGAGGGCAAAGAGGCACCTCCTAAATCTGAAGAATCTCTTTGTTAAGCAGAGGGAGAACAACTGTCCCTATCCACCACCAGCACAGTGACTGACTTCTGTTGATGTCTACCTTATGTTTCCTTCCCGATCTTTATACCTCTGGGGGCAGTCATTTATTTTTATCAACAATCTATCTATAGTATTAATTCCCTTAGCCGACCAATCTGCCTGCTCTGGATGGGGTCACACTCCAAATGAAAGATCAGCTACTTAGCTTGGGAGTAGGACCGAGAGCTCCCCTGGTTTCTCCAACTGAGGCCAGTTGTCCTATTAATCTGCTTGGGTTGATAAATCAGCTACGTCCATTTACAGAGTTGGATGAACTAGAAAAAGGTGTTGCTAATGCTTGCAGACTCAACGTGAATATTTCAGATTGCCGTGGAATCATGCAATGATTTAAGTTATAAGGAATATATTGCTAGTAGCTGTAGACAGTGTGACTTGAGGATGAAGAAAGTATGTTTACATCAAACCAAAAACTATCTGTTATTTCTTCCCTGCTTCACTAAACAGACACTTTTCCGGGATGGGCAGAAGAAAGATTAACAGCTCACCAGAGGTCTTTGTTAAGCCACAGACAGGGGATGGATCCTTTGCCACTGCCTCTTTGTGCTGATCTCTGATGAAAATAATCTGAGCAAAAGGATATAGTCTCACTGACTCCATACTATGAGTGACAGTCCACTCTCACTCACTCACTACTATTGATTCCACAATCAGGAGAACACCTCAGACATTGCCACAACAAACTCCATTGCCTCCTGGGATTGTGAGCTGGTTGCATCCTATGTGCACTACACCACAACCACCCTGGGGCCCCACCAGCTGATTTATGGGGCTGATGAGGTACCCATTGTTTCCAATTGGGAACCTAATCATGGGTGAGTTGGTGAGCCATCCTGACCCATTAAGGGAAGCAAAGTGTGGCAAGCAATGGGACAAAAGAGTTTTAGGAGGCAATCTACCCTGGGTCACTGTGATCTGAAATTCCAACCCCCAATCCCCCTTAAAGATGATCAAAGTTCAACCTTTTCACTAAAAATCGCCCCTGCCCAATGTATTTGAATTCTTGGAGAGATATTCCTGCCACCCATTGGGCATTGCCACCCAGGACCACCCACTATGGGCCATGCTGTTACCCCCCAAGCAGAGTTACAAAGCTGCTGTCCCTATGTGGAAAAGGTTGGAGATGCATAAACTGCCATATATTGAGTGGGTCCATCTAGATCAGTATTACCCACACTGGATGGCATCAGCTTCCCAAAGAAGGGTCGCACTCAGGAATCTCTCTCAGCCCAATCTTGAAGGAGCGGCCAGGGAAGGGACTTGAAACCTTCTGCTCTTCCCAGAGCAGCTCCATTTCCCACAATAAACACCTTACGGTGCTCACGCATGTATTCTCCCATCCACATGCATGCAGAGCGGACCCTGCTCAGTAGAGTGGGCAAGTCCTGCTCGCCACCATAAGACAGGCTCTCTTCTCCTAGCCAACACTGCCTAAATGTAGTGCTTACTTAGAGTGCTGGACTAGGACCGGGAAGACCTAATTTCGATTCATGACCCATCTATTAAACTCAAAGCACTGGTTCACCCCAGGCCAGGACAGCATCTCCCAGCCCAAGCTACCTTGCAGGGCTGTTGTGAGGACAAAAACAAGCTTACCGCCATCTCTTGCAGCTTGGGTTGAAGAGTCCCCCAGGCAATTGTTCTGTAGACATTCCCCATTCTAGTATGACATCTGCAGGAAATGCCAGTGCAGAAATGCATGCATCCTGCCATCTCTGGGCATTCTTGGAAGGGGAAATTACTATTATTATTATTATTATATTTATATCCTGCTCTTCCCCCAAGGAGCCCAGAGCGGTGTACTGCATACTTGAGTTTCCCTTTCACAACAGCCCAGTGAAGAAGGCTAGGCGAGAAATGACTGGTGCATAGTCACCCAGCTGGTATTATGGCTGAATGGGGATTTGAACTCGGGTCTCCCTGGCCCTAGTCCAGCACTCTAACCACTACACCATGCCAGCTCTCATTAAATGCAAAGAAGTCATACTTACCAATCCCAAGCAGATGAGGCAAGATGCAAGCAACTTGCAAACTGTTCCAAGGACTTGTAAAAGGACTCTGTTCCGTGTGAGGTGTGTCCGCCTGAAGATTCCTCAAAGTTCTGAGAGTCCTCCTGGGATTTTAGGGAAATGCCCCAGACAGGAAAAGATCTTTTTGTGAGCATGCATTCAGAAACTAATCATGCGTGAGTTGGTGAGCCATCCTGATCCATTAAGGGAAGCAAAGTGTGGCAAGCAATGGGACAAAAGAGTCCCAGGAGGCAATCTACCCTGGGGCACTGTGATCTGAAATTCCAACCCCCACCCCAGTACACCAACTAGTTAAGCATAACCATCGACCTACTGTCTGTGCATGCACCCACGCACACACAGAAACACACACACACACCACTGAATGATGTTGTGGGGTTGGTGGAATATGGGAGGGTGCTGAACCCTGGCAATCCTCCATAAAAGAACACCCATTGGAGATGTGAAGGGATGGGGTTGGGGGAGTGGAATCTGCTTTGTCCCAGCACAGGAGTTGAAGCATGGTGCCTGGATACTTATTGGATCCAGTTGGATCCACCCATCGGAGGAGGACTGGGACTCAGGACAGCCTTGTGCATCAGAGATGTTGACACATCCGAAAAGCCTGCCCGCTTGAAATCTGTGGGGTATGTGTTACCACACCTCTAATAGCTGAACTTGTGTCCCCAAAAAATATGTTTGGGGGCAGTGCAGTCGGAATGGTGTCCAGGACTAGAACTCAGGACCTGTACGTGCAAACAGCAGTGACTCTGCTGCAACCCCACCCAATGAGAGCTTTTCACCAGCTCATAAGGGGATGTGACAGATGCAGCTAGCAAAGCTGCACAATTGATCAGGCTTGCCCATGTTCCCAAAACACAAGATGATTTCAATGCTTAGAAGATAATGAATGCAATCTTGCACATAATTTTCAAAAATGTCGTTTAATTTCTCATTTAATAACAACGGGAATGTAAAGGGATGGGGGGAGTGGGATCTTCTGGGTCCCAGCCCATGAGTGGAAGCATGCTCCCCTGAAAACAGATTGGAGCACAGTGCATGACTGGAACTCAGGACAGCCTTCTGCCCCCGAGATGAGGAACCACCAGAAAAACCCACCTGGTTGGTGCAATCTGACAAGGACAGGGTAAAGTGACAGCCTAGTGCGTCAGAAATGCAGACCCATCAGGGAAGCCTGCCCGGTTGGGGCAAACTGACAGGGGCAGGGAAAACTGACAGCCTCGTGCATCATAAATACAGACCCCTTTAAAAAGCACCTCGGGGTGGTACTATCTAACTGGGACAGGGGTAGTGGGATCAGCTGGGGCTGGGTCCCAGCCCAGGAGTGGAAGCATGGTCCCCGGAAACTGATTGGAGCCTTGTTGAGGACTGGAACTCAGGACAGCCTTGTGCATTCGAGATGAGGACCCCTTTAAAAAGCCCGCCTGGTTGGTCCAATCTGACAGGGCCAGGGATGAGAGGGACAGGGAAAACATACAGCCTAGTGAATCAGAGATGTGGACCCATCAGAGAAGCGTGCCCGGTTAGGGCAATCTGACAAGGACAGGGAAAACCGACAGCCTAGTGCATCAGAGATGCAGACCCATCAGAAAAGCCTTCCTGGTTCAACTCTGCAGGGTAGGTGGAACCACACCTTTAATAGCTAAACCTGTGTCCCCGAAAAATATGTTGGGGCCAGTACAATCTGTACTCATGTCCAGGACTGGAACTCAGGACCTGTTCGTGAAAACAGCAGTGACCCTGCTGCAACCCAACGCAACCCTGCTCATAGAGGATGTGGCAGATGCAGCTAGCAAAATTGCAAAATTGATTAGGCTGGCCCATGCTCCCAAAGCACAAGACGATTTTAATACTTTGAAGATAATGAATGACCTTGTACCAAAAAAAATTTGCAAATATCTGGTACATAATTTTTAAAAATGTACTTTAATTTCTCATTTAATAACCAAACCTCTAACAGCTGAATCTAACAGCATAATGAATTACATTGCTCATAAGAGGACATTACAGATTAATCTGTACCCAGGATGAGACATTTTAAACATAATTTTCAAAAATGTAATTTTTAATGTTTTTAAGATAATGAATTACGTTACTGCCCATGTTCCCAAAGCACTAACAAAACCAACAAACATTAAAAACATCATAAACATTTTTAACAATCTTAAACATCAGTTTTAAAAAACATTTAAAACATCTTAAACATTATTTTGAATAATCTTAAACATTTAAAAAATCATAAACATAAAACATTACATTGCTGCAAAAGTCTCTTCAAGGTATGGGCAACTGAGTGGCTACAAATGGGGGCTGAGCATGAGCAAGGACACGGAAGCAGTAGCAAGATCTGCCGGAAATCCTGCTGGGCAGGGCTCGTGGAGGGGCAGGGTAGATTGCTGCTACACCTGCTGACTCTTTCCCCACCTCTTCTGGACTCTGGACTCCACCCCTTCACTTCCTCCTCCTCCTCCTCTCCGCTCCACCACCTCGCTCCCTGTTGCTTCTTCGAAAGCAACCCCGTGTTACACGCACAATGCACAGGATCGGGTCCTCTCATCTTCGTCTTCCTCCTCCTCCTCCTGTAGCTGCTCAGTCCTTGCTACTTCTTGGGTTCCAAGCCGCCGGCCTCCAGCACTAGGGTTGCCAATTGTCCCTCATTATACAGGATTATTGTACAGGATGTTCCTCATTTCAGGGATGAAATCTTGATCACCACCCATACAACTCCCAGCCCACCCCCTCCTCAGCCGGCCTCCACAAACTTGTGTCCCTCATTCTGGCAACCCTATCCAGCGCCTCCCTCCAATGATCTCGTTCCCTCTGTGGGCCTCTCTCACATTGACTAAGTCATAAATAATAATAATAATAATAATTTGATTTCTATACTGCCCTTCCAAAAATGGCTCAGGGTGGTTTACAAAGAGAAATAAATGATGAGGGGATGATGCATCTTGATAGTGAATCATGAGGGCATGAGCCAGCGTGTTCCAGTCACTTTTCTCTCAGCCTAACCTACTTCACAGGGTTGTTGTGAAAGAGAAACTCAAGTATGTAGTACACCACTCTGGGCTCCTTGGAGGAAGAGCGGGATATAAATGTAATAATAATAATACTATGAAAATTCCCTGGCTGCAAGGAAGCAGCTGGATCTTCCCATCGGCTTTTGAGGACAGGGAAAGACGGGGAGCAGTCGGGAAGAAGGGAATGGTTTGCTTCGCTTTGCCAGGAAGCGGCTGCCCATTCCCTGATGGAAGGGGGGTGCCAGAGGTGCACCTAAACTCTTCCACATCCTGGCCTCAGGGATAGAGAGAAGGAGGTCAGTGGGGCCAGCCCAGTGGCACTCTTTGGACTGGACCTCCGGTCCGAGCTCTGGTCCTTCACTAAGGATGGGGTGGGAGCCCTCCAAATGTCCCACCCGTGGTGCACCACCACATCTGGCCATGTGGGATCTGGTTCTTCGCTGGGGGTGGGAGCCATGTGTGCATGGGTGTGTGTGCATTCCAGGTGTGCAGCATGGCTGGTGGGGCCTCTGCCAGCTGCCCTGCCCATATCTCTCTTCGAGGGGTCAGGGGCGCAATGTGAATGACCTGTGCCCTGCCCCCTAACCCTCTTATGCTGAGTAAGGGCCGTGGTGTAGGCAAGCAAGCACTGCCTGCTTGCCTGCCTCTGTATGCAACCTGAAAATAAGTGATCAAACAAACCTCCTAAACCAAGAGGAACAAAGGTAGAATGGATAATCTACTAAGAATAACGTTCTAATGTCACAGATGACGATGCAAGCTGCTCATAATAAATGTAATCACTATTCATCCTTAATTGTTCTTCAGTAATAAATATATATAATACAAAGTAATAATATTAACACATCAAGAATATAGTAATCATACAAAATCTTTACTAGTAACAAATAATAATGAAATAGAAGCAGGTTGCACAGTGGAGTCTACAAAACACCAGAATAACTGTGTTTGAATCGTCATAAAATAGAAGCAAGTGGCATGATAAGTCTACCACAAAGTCTCTGTGTTTGCCAAGCTGAATCAAATCATTGATGAAAAACTGATGCTGTGAAGGCATGCTGCTTTGTGAAAATCTTGCAAGCCCACAGAAGGTGCCTATAATGTATAAAGTTTTTCTTATTATACAAAAACATCATACAACCTAAGAACTTATGTTACAAAACAACTATTTCCAAATAACTTTTATAAACAAGACTGGCTACTGAATATCAATAACACAACAGCATAAACTCTGTGACAGAAACAGAGTAATAAATGGTCCTCAAAATACAAAACTTCAATAATGCAAACTACAAAACATAAGTAAAGTATAACAACTGACAAGAGATATAAACCCATGTTGCTTTGTAAAGAGCTCACATGCTTACAGAAGGTATAGCGTGGTAGTTTGTGTTGGTAACCTTATTGGCTTATATATCGTGTTTCTTAAACAGGTCTGCCTAATTAGATAATAGAACAGCTGCATATCATCCCAATAAACATACTCGACCTTCTGATAGTAGCCTGGGATGCTGCCAGTTTAACAACATTAACTGAGGGCAGATAATCTAATTTGAACAATTTGCAGGTTCTTATATTAAATCAATAGCCTCAGATATCAAATAATTGAGCCTGAATACCTGAACGGGTGCAGAGATCTATTGAATGAACAGCGAAAAAGAAGATGCTGTCATTGAACAACATAGTCAATGAGGCCGGTGCTTAAAGAAAGCAGGACCAGTCTATGGATGTATTTAACCCTGTGGGTTCTAGGGTAGAATATGAGTAGATCAGAAACACCTCCTTTTGTAGTAAAGTTTTCTGTATATCTCTACTATTGTAACGATCAGCTGTAAACCTATGTAATACAAAAAAATCTCATATCCTCAGCTCTGTGTTGTTTAGTTTTAAAATCATGTGCTCCTGTTCTACTAGATGTATAATCTGAGATTTATGCTCCAAAATCCTTGCTTTGGCAGATCTCTCTTTCATACCTATATACCATTTCTGGCAAGGACAAACCACCACATAAACCACTGACTTTGTTCTACAGTTTGCAAGAAAATTAATTTCAATAGGTTCTCCTGTGTGGGGATTGCGAATGTCCTGCATGTTGAAAGCCAACGGACAAACTGCGAAATTGCCACATGGGGAAAAGCCTGTAAAACTGGGTCTATTAGGTGGTTCTATTAGTATTGATAACTCTATTCCTGATGATTTTTGTTTTCCTGAAAGATATTGGGGTGGGCGGATGCATCCAGAAATATCTGATACAATATGCCAATGTTTATTAATGATATTTTTAATCGTGGAAGACAGAGGTGTATAGTCTAATGATCAACAAAGGTCCTTAGGTTGAGACCGTAGCCGATCTTGTTAAAGTGCTTGTGTGTCCATCAGGTCTGCTCTAGATCTTGCAGACTTGATAACATCACAAGGGTAGCCTCTACATCTCAGTTGTTGTTCCAATTTAAATGCTTCATGTTTATAATGGGATGATTGTGTACAGTTTCTTTTGATGCGCAGAAACTGGCCAGAAGGAAGATTTCGCTTTTGCTGATTAGGATGCCATGAATCAAAATGTAATAAGGAATTCCTCCACATAGGTTTCCTATATAGGGAAAATGCTACTCTATTCTGATGGTCTTTGTATACCCATGTATCCAGATAAGCGATTTTCTGAATATCATATTCACTAGTGAACTTGATATCTGGATGGATATCATTCATCCATAATACTAGGGCATTAAATGTATACTCTGATCTTTATAGATGATCATTATATCATCAATAAATCTTTTGAAAATATAAATCTGATCAAAAAAGGGATTGGTTTGTGGGTTGAGAATAATAGATTGTTCTAATTTTGACATAAATAAACAGGCCACACTTGGGGCAAGAGCACACTCCATTGCCAATCTTCGAACCTGTTTCTAAAATTTATTCTCAAACCTGAAAAAGCTCTCTTCAAAGATAAGATCTACAAGTTCCATCAGAAAAAAAGTTGGAGTAGTGGGAATAGAGCGAGACAGAAACAACTCTTCAATGACTCTCCTAGCCTCCTCAAGTGGTATTGATGGATATAAGGAGGTGACATCTAAGGAGGCCATTACGGCATCAGGTGGAATTTCCTGGCCTTCCAGCTTACGAATGAGGTCCTTGGTATCGTGGATATAGGTATCAATTATGGAAATGAAAGGTTTTTAATAGTGATCCACAAATATGGCCAATGGTTCTAGAACTGCATCATAGCCCGATTCAATGGGGTGTCCCTTGTGGGAAAGCCAGGTTTATGTATTTTGGGTAAACTATAGAATTTGGGTACACGTGGATGAGTTTTGTACAAAAATTTGTATTCTAGATCTGAAATGATACCCATTAAATTGGCTTCATCCAGAACAACTTTAATGAGGGATTTGATGCGATCTGTTGGATCTCCAGAAATATAATTGGACCTATCATTCAGTTGCTGTCGCTGAACTTCTTGGATATAATCTTTTTTTATCCATCACTACAACTGCCCCTCCTTTATCAGCCTGTTTAATGACAATCATTAAATTGGATTGCTAAAAAAGAGTTCAAAGTAAGATGTCCAGCTCTATTTAAATTTAAAAATTTCCTTTTTTCACTATAGACACCTTCTGCGCGTACTAAATCCCTTTCAACCAGTCTCTGAAAAACCGTGATGTTAGCGGTATCTACCGGTGCAACAAAAGTAGATTTGGAACTATCATATCCAGGCAGGCAACAAGGGAAGTTATGCCATTCCCTGATTAAGCTGACATAGAAAAATAGATTTGGGTATCACCAGGGAACTGATAGTACCCTACACCAAATCTCCTGATGATCTCTCCTAATGGTTTCATGTAGATGTTAAAAAGCATTGGAGACAAACTGGAGCCCTGAGGAACACCATATAAAAGCTCTTGCTTTGTAGAACAATAGCCTCCAAGCAACACCCTCTAAAATCTGCCCAAGAGGTTGTTGTCAATCATTTTTGAATTTACACATTTTAAATAAGTTTCAATTACAAACAGCCAGTTCAGAGATCGATTTCCCTCTATTAATTAACAACAAAGCAGAAAAGGTTTTAAAAATATTAAAACAGTTCTATTAGTTAAATAGTGTAAAGTATACCATTAACATACAATTAAAAGTGGTTGTCAAAAGAGTTGTTAAGAGAAGGTTCTCCGAGATTAAGCATCTCTTAGAAGCTGATGTTCTTTTTACAGGTTAGATTCTACAGTCTATGACAAGATAAAACACATTTCAAAGCTCGATGACAGAATTGGTTAATCATACTCACAACTCATATTTCTAAGTTTCCCCACACTTAGTTCTGAACGTTATACGCAATCCTAAAAATAAAATCTAGTCCCTTGATTTAATATACTTACAACCAGGAATGAACCTAAGCGCCATCAGGTTCACACCTGATGGCAATAGGTTCTTGGAGAGATCCTTTGACCAATCAGCTAGCTTACATGCACGCCATCTCTCCCTTAATATTGATGTTAATGCTGAGAGGCAAAGTACCAAAGTGCGTAGCATGATTTTATATCAATTTTACTGTTTGGGGGGTATTTGAGCAAAATCAGAAAACATACCTTTATTTTGACTAAATTTGGCGAAGATGGCTCCTGGTGTTTGCTCTCCGATTTCTAGGGGGATTTCCGAGAAAAACGTAGGGAACTTATGAGAACAACAAACAACAAAATCCCCGTAATGCTTATGCACTGAACCTTCTTCCTCCATGTCAGCTTGAACTCTGAGATGGAAGCTCGACAGTCTGCAAATCACAGAATTGCAGAGACAAACAGATTCCTTCCCGAATGTGTACATCTGTTTTTCCTCACCATTTAAAAACTCATTGATCAGAACAGACTTCTGTAACAACCAGGAGATGTGCAGAACTTGGCCCAAAATGTAGGCCTGTTCACAACAAGGTATGAGCAGCAGCACTGTAAAACAGTGCCTCCTATACCCAGAATCCTCAGACCGTCCAGAAGCATCAGGCAAAGCAGAAAAAACTCACTCCTGGCCACTGTCTCCACCCGAGATATCAGGGAGAGAGTTGGGTCCAGAAGTACTCCCAAACTGTAAACGTGTTCCTTCGGGGGGGAGTGTAACCTCATCCAGAAATGGTAAATCTATCCCATCTCCTGAACTGCAGCTCCCTACAATGAACACTTCCTTCTTGTTTGGAATCAGCCTCACTTTGTTATCCCTCATCCAGCCAATTTCTGTGTCCAGGCAGTATTGTTCTCTGTCATTCTTTTCATCTTTGAGCGGAATGAGTTTTGTTCTGGGTGGCAGCATCAAAGCACTGTGTGCGCACCTGCATTCAGAATGGGGCTTTCCTGATTCAACCCGAGTGGGACCTAAAACTAACTGAGCGGGCATCCAAAAATGTGTGAGTGCACGCACATGCCTACTCCTTAGAGGGAACACTTTCAAACAGGTGATTAGGGAAGTTATGCCATCTCCTGAAGAAGCTGACATGGAGAAACACCCTCCGAAATGTGCCAGAGAAGCATGAGACGAGCCACGGTGCCTCCTACATCCATCACCCTCAGATGGTCCAGAAGGATACCATGGTTGATGGTACTGAAAGGCACTGAGAGATCCCAAAGGACTAACAGAGTCATACTCCCTCTGTCAGTTCTTAATTGGAGGTCATTCATCAGGCCGAGCAAGACAGTCTCCACTCCATAAGTTGGGCTGTTTCAAAAGTACAGTTTCAGATGTATATATGAAACTGACAAACTCAGTCAGACCATTGGTCCAGACACCTCAGTATTGTCTACACTGACAGGCAGCAGCTCTCCAAGGTTTCTGATGGGGAATTTCTCAACTCTGGAGATGCCTGAACATGCCAGGGATTCAACCTGGAGCTTTCTGCATTCATGGCAGGTGATCTACCGCTGAGCAATGGCCTCTAGTGAGTCAGACCATTGGTCCATCTAGCTCAGCATCTGGGCCCTTCAGAGCTTACTATGCCCCAGCCTTCTTCTGGCCCTTTTGCATCTCCAGGACTGTAAGAAGCTCTGACTGAGAGCAGGGAAAATCCTATTCATTTGTGATTTACACCCTTCCCTAAAGAAGGCATGGAGAGAAGCTTTGCAGAGGAATCTCCTCTTGAAAAGGGTGATTTAGGATATGTCACCAAGGGTCCACATTCCAGAGACCCACACAAAAGTGTATTCACAGTCAACGAAAAAGAAGCAAAGGTTGTAAAATACTAATATTCATTAACTGAGCTTATTATGCAGATTTATACATAACACGGACACATAGTATTTATATTTATTTATGGCTCAGGGTGGTTTACACAGAGAAATAACAAATAAATAAGATGGATCCCTGTCCCCAAAGGGCTCACAGTCTAAAAGAAACATAAGACAGACACCAGCAACAGTCACTGGAGGTAAAATACATATCTGCCAACACTGCTTCCCAAAACACTTCAAAAGCAACAAGGGAAAAACAAATAATCAAAAGAAATCTCATTATATTTTATATTTCACACAAATGAGGAACATTCCCAGGCTTGTCTGAAGTTTCATGTGTGTGATTTATACTATTTATTAGTCTGCATAGTCCCGACTATGGCTTATCCTCAGTGTGGGTTGTAAGATGTCGTTTAAGACTTCCACTTTGGCTGAATCTCTTTCCAAACGCCAAACATTCATGTGGTTTCTCACCAGTGTGGATTTTATGTACAGTAAGATGTCCATTACTGCTGAAGCTCTTTCCACACTCCATACATCTGTGTGGTTTCTCTCCAGTGTGAGTTATATGGTGTACAGTAAGTTGTCCACTTCTGCTGAACCTCTTTCCACATTCCAAGCATTCATATGGTTTCTCCCCAGTGTGGCTTCTGTGGTGTAGTGTAAAAGCTCCACTGTGGCTGAACCTCTATCCACACTCCAAGCATTCATATGGCTTCTAACCTGTGTGGCCTCTATGGTGTAATGTAAGATCTCCACCCCTGCTGAATTTCTTCCCACACTCCAAGAATTCATATGGTTTCTCCCCAGTGTGGCTTCTATGGTGTACTGTAAGATGTGCACTCTGGCTGAACTTCTTTCCACACTGCAAGCATTCATATGGTTTCTCCCCAGTGTGGGTTCTATAGTGTACAGTTAGTTGTCTACTAGTGTTGAAGCTCTTCCCACACTCCAAGCATTCATGTGGTTTCTCCCCAGTGTGGCTTTTATGGTGTAATGTAAGATGTCCACTCCGGCTGAACCTCTTTCCACACTCCAAGCATTCATATGGTTTCTCCCCAGTGTGGCTTCTATAGTGTACAGTAAGATCTCTATTACTGCGGAACCTCTTTCCACACTCCAAGCATTCATATGGTTTCTCCCCACTGTGGGTTCTATGGTGCAGATTAAGAGCTCCACCCCTGCTGAACCCATTTCCACACTCCAAGCTCTCACACATTTTCTTCCCTGTGTGCATTTCCCACTGAGGTTCAAAGCTTGGCTCAAGACTCAAGCCTTTCCTATGAGGAGGGCACAGGCTTTTCACTCTTTCTTCATTCATTACGTGTTGGATTTCATGCTGAGAAGCAGGTGATCCACTCCTGCTCTTCCCTTCTGCTCCAGGTTTCAGTCTCTTCTGGTTTCTCTTTTTCCATCGGTCACCTCCTAACAATCCTTTCCTGGCTTTCCCCCCATTTTTCATCTTCCAGTTGTCACAGTGCTGCAGTGTAGAGAGAAAACTGGTCAGAGCCTATAACAGAAGAGGATATCTTCTTAGAAGTAATGGTAGAAATGCAAAGAAGAGGCTGGCAGCTTTCCTTCCTATATTTGATGGCTATGCGATTACAGCCATTTCTGGAAGTAGATGACCTTAAATCATTTATGGTAACATGGTAATCAGCTCTAGGCTTGACTGCTGGAATGCACTCTACATAGGGCTGCCTTTGTACACAGTCCAGAAACAGCAATTGGAAGTGAATGCGGCAGCCAGAATGGTCTGTGGAACAAACCAAAGGGGCCCTATAAGACCAATTTTGAAAGAACTGCACTAGCTCCCAATATGTTTCTGTGTAAATGTTCAAAATGCTGGTTATTGCCACCCATCTCCTTCTATGAAGAGCAAGTGGGTGCGGTGAGTGGGTGTCCCAATAAATTTATAAAAGGGGTTAGGAGGATTTAGTAGACTAATTATGCGATGTGTGGAAAAGTACTTCGTTTTGATGAATGATCTCTGGTTAGAGGTGTACGTGAACCCCAAACACCATTCGGTTTGAATAAAAAGCTATTCAACCTGAGTCATAGCTCTGAACTAGCCAGTTCAGTCGAACTGATGGGCTGGTCCATTTCATCGAACAGGTTTGGATGCCAATATACTTGTAAAAGGGAATGTGGTGAGGATTCTCCATTATAAGTACGAGGGGAGAGGGCCCTTCCAAAGCTAAGTGGTGGCCAGGCGGGAGAGGGGAAAAGCAGCTTATCCGGGTGGCATGGCTGCCGGCTCCACCACTCACCACTACTGGCCCTCCTGGTGCAGCCCCAACCATTCTCCCCTTCCTTTACTGGGCGAAGGGCTCGGAGGCATCTTGGTTCTGGACTCCGCGCATGTGTGGAGCCAAGGACTGAGCTGCCGCTGCTGAGCACCGGAGCGAGGTAAGAATTTGGGAGTTAGAGGAATGCTTGCAAACTGCAAGCACCTGGTCTAATATATACAGCTGGGGTGCACCCTGAGATCGCCAAACATGCCCATTTAATTTGTAGGCTTCAAGCTAGGAGGCAGGTAAGCAGGCCTCTGAAAAGCATTACAACCGTTGATCACTGTGCATGACTCTACCATTGTACGTGCTTGTGTCTATGGTTGGAGCAGGAAATGCAACCAAGGAAGCCTGGGAACCATAGAGAGAGGGGAGGGATGGGCAATAGGCTTCCAGATATGTTGTTGGAAGAATACACTCTACCCACGTGTAAAAAGCCTGACATATTAAAGGCGCGTTTAAAAGAATCGTCTGAACTGGCCCCTTTACCTCCTTGCAGAGAGGAGCAGAAAGGAAAGAAGGATTACTTAAAAGTCGTATTTGCAAGGAGAAACCTTCCCCTTCCCGCAGCTCAAGACTCGCGGCTTGCTTGCTGAGAGCAACGGGAGAACCTGGGCTTGGAGGGAAGAGCTCGCTCTTTCTGGCAGCCGCCCCCCCCCCACGCCTCTTTCTCCCCCACCTCCACCGCCCCCCCCCGCCCCCCAGAGTTGATGCTGCTGGCTGACACTCACTGCAGTTCTGGGACATTTTCACTGCAGGAGCAGCTGAAGGGAGAAGAGCGAAGGGCAGACCAGACCAGCCCAGCCCAGACCTCCCATCTCTTCGCCTTCCCCAGCATGCAGCTTCTCTCCTTTTACCTTCCTCTTGATCCAAAGGGCTCCGCCGGCAGTGAGGAGGAGCCTCCCGGGCGGGCGCAGGGTCAGTGTGCTGCTGCGGGTCCAAGAGGACGTGCAACGTGTCCGGCAGCGCTTCCGACCTCTTGCCCCGCTCTCCAGATCCAGGGGACCGGCTGCAGGGAATGGAGGCTCTCCCTCTCCCTTCGTGGCGGCCGGCTTCTTCTGCAGCTCAGGCCGCTCCTGCGGACTCTTTCCCCAACAATTCTGGACTCTGGACTCCGCCCCTTCACTTCTTCCGTTTCCTCCCCCCCCCCCCGCTGCTGCGTCCAATGCCAAAGCTTGTTACACATGCCATGCACAGGAGCGGGCCTTCCTCTCTCTCCTGAAGCTCCACAGGCCTTGCTGCTTCTTGGGTTCCGAGCCGCCGCCGGCCTCCCGCGCCTCCCTCTGCGGGCCTCTCTCTCTCTCGGAGGCAGCTGCAGTATCCTCCCCTACTGGGTCGGGCTGTTAGGCATCCTCCGCTCGCCTGACCTGGGGCCTGAAGGAGCAGGAGGCGAAGTCGGGGCAGAAGCCTTCTCTTCCCTCTGCACACATTTCCCTGGCTCTGTGAATGATGCCCTTGCTCCATCCCATCGGGACAGGGAAGCTGAGCACAGAGAAGGATTCAGACATGTGATCCTGCCCTTACAGACTAAGCCTGCTCTGTAGACCAGACTTCTGGGATGAAGTCCAGTCCTCAGCATTGGGGGGGGGCTCCCCCTCCCTCCCCAGCAGCCCCAGCCACTGCAGACAATATCTCCTGTTTTGGCTGCCATGCGCATGGCTGGAGGGGTGGGGTGGGGTGTGGGGTGAGAGCCGAGCAGGCTTCCACTATGGCGGGGGCGGCAGCCTGTGGGCCTGTCTGGGCCTGAGCACAGGAGACTCGTTCCCGCGTGCCTGAGCACTGAGAATCTCAAGCATCCTAGTCCGTGACGTGCAGTGCTCAAGAAGACTTGCACTGTGCAGGTGTGTAGGAGCATCTCACCTGTTCTCAGGTCCAGATAGGCCCACCAGGGGATGCCAAGTGCCACACCCACATGGCTCTCATCCCCCACACTCCGGCCATGAACAGGATGGAGAAATTTGGCAGGACTGAAGTGGTGGCAGGGGGCATGGCGCCCCCCCCCCGGTGGTGGGAGAGTGATGTGCACATGCTGCACAAAATGCAGGTTTCTATTCTCCCCCCCCCCCAGGATGCAATAAAGCGGCGGGGAGTGGGGCAGTCCTCTGAAGCCCTTTAGGTCAGGACTTCCCAAATGCTTAGGTGCGGCACTATTAACAGACCAAAGTGATCTTGAAAGACACAATGTTTGAACCCTGAAGGGGAAGATCTAGGCCTTCGTGTTTCCAAAAATATCCTCAAATAGTTTTCTAATTCTGGATGCAGCAAGCATGAACCTTCATCAAATCGGGATAGAGATGAGCTGTCCATCTCAGAATCACAGGCAGGAGAGGTGTGTGGCGATGGTGAGGACTGGGAAGCATGCTGCTTTCTGGATCTCATACTGCCTTTCTCCTCACCACCACAGCATCTGAGGGGGGAAATTGGCTCTCCCGTTGTGACTGTGGCAAGATCCTATTGGAAGTGGCGATGGGCACTCATGCACCCTGATGCCATTATGAAGGTGCATGTGTGCCTGTTGTCAGTTTCAATGTCAGAGTAGGAGAATTGGTTCTCTTTCTTCCACAAGAGAATCAGTTTCCCACTCTGGCTGTGGCAAGACCCAATGTGGCAGCAGCGGGGGGAAGGCAGCAGTTGTTGGGAATTCTCTCTGGTAAGAGAAACCCTTTTTCATTATAGCAGAGTGTACAGAGGCACAACACAGCGGAATTTGGTTAGGCATGCCTGTATGCTGAGAGTAAAATAACTTGGAGCCTGTTCATTGTTTCAAATCAATATAAGGAGTATTTATTATAGAACTCCATTCTAGATAGTAAAGTGAAGAGATAGGATCTCTAATCTATCTAGTTAGCTGGATGCAGATGGATTCTAAATCTCTGCACACATGGTGCAGGGAGAGAGGAGCTTGCATGTTCCAAGGGAGGAAGGAAGGGAAGAGAAGAAGAGGAAGTAGGAAGTGGATGGAAGGAAGGAAGTCCCTAAAAATAGCAATCTACATATCAAGGGATAGTGTCAGAGCAGTAGAGAAGGGATGACCAGTGTCTTGACCCTCTGACTCACTAGTCTATCCTCCTATGTCATCGAGACAAGAGACAGCGTATAGTCCTTCACTTCCAACAGCAGTGGAGGCAGGAAAAGGGGGCATGAGCAGCAGTGTGGAGAGAGACTGCGTGGCTGCTAGAAACAGCTGCGCAGAGGAGTAGAGTTTTGTGCGTGGGCACACAAGCGAGCACCTTAAAGGGAACACAGGCACCGAAGGAGAGCTAACTAACTAACTAACGCGCTAACTCAAGGACCCAGAGGAGGAGGGGACTGCTCGGTTCAGCTGGCTCTGTTCCAGCCAGAAAACAAGTGCCAACTTGGCCAAGAGGGGTGTGTGCTTCATTTTCTGGGCAGTGGGCAAGCAGTTGGTCAGAATCCAATAAACCCATAGCTAAAATTTTGGATCATGGCAAGCCAGACTACTCCCTGTTACTGAGATTTGGGTGGCTGTGGCAGGAAGAGTCCTAGCTCGATCCAAGATCATATGAGCCTAGGCCAGGTAGACAAAGACATCCTTTCGCTCTCACATCCACCTAAAATATTAATTAACAAATATTAGGATCAAAACACACACTTTAAAAACACCCTTCCCCTAGCCCAAGGCTCGCTGGTTGCTTGCTGAGAGTACTGGGACAACCTGGGCTTGGAGGAAAGAGCTCTTTCTTGCAAACCTGCCTGGCCTCCTCCTCCCCCACCTCCACCCTCCAGGTTGAAGTTGCTGGCTGCCGCTCCCAGCAGTTCTGGGCCATTTTTCACTGCAGGAACAGCTGAAGGGAGACTAGATTAGACCCTCCCCTCCCCCAGTGTGCTGCCTCTTTCCTCTGGCCTTCCTCTTGCTCCAAAGGGCTTCGCAAACAGTAAGGAGCCTCCCGGGATGGGTGCAGGGGCAGTGTGCATGTCAAAGGACGTGCAATGCTTCCTGCAGCGCTGCCGACCTCTTGCACCGCCCTCCAGATCCAAGCGAGCAGCAGCTGCAGGGGACGGAAACTCTCGCTCTTCCTTCACAGCCGCCTTCTGCAGGTAGTGCCATTCCTGCGGGTTCTTTCCCCACCTCTTCTGGACTCTGGACTCCACCCCTTCACTTCCTCCTCCTCCTCTCCACCCCACCTCCCTGTTGCTTCTTCCAATGGAACACCTTGTTACACACACACAATCCACAGGCACACCTTCACCCTCATGCCTTCCTCCTCTTCCTTCTCCTGAAGCTACTCAGGCCTTGATACTACTTCGTGGGGTCCAAGCCGCTGGTCACCAGAGCTTGGGTTGCCAACTGTCCCTCATTTCAGGGATGAAATGTTGGTCCCTACAGGGACAACATCTGTCCCTCATTTATTCAATAGCATACAGTTCAATTACATAAACGTCAATGATACTCAGGCTCTTGACTACACTGCAGACACCTCCCCGGAGGTGTCTTCTCCTGCTTCCACAAGAGAATCAGTTGTCAGTTTCAATGCCAAAGCAGGAGAATCGGTTCTCTTGCTTCCACAAGTTACCCCACTCTGGCCGCAGCAAGAGCCAAGGCACTCATGCGCCCTGATGCCATTACCAGACAGGCCCACCAGCTGCCTCCGTATGTGGCTGCTTCCAGGGCTGGGGCCCGGCTTCAGGCTTGCCTGGGAAGGCACTCAGAGCTGACCTGCCAGCGGCAAGCACAGCACAAGCTCACGTGAGGCAGAGAGGGAGCAGTCTCTCCCCACACTGCTGCTCATGCCTCTTTTTCCTGCCTCCACTGCCACCTTCCCCAACCCCGATACTGCTGCCACATTGGCTGTGCTATCCTCTCCTACTGGGTAAGGTTGTTAGGCATACTCTGCTAGCCTGACCTTGTGTCCCTCATTCTGGCAATGAAATGTTGACAACCCTATCCACTGCCTCCCTCTGATTATCTCATTCCCTCTTTGGGCCGCTGTCTCTCGTTGGCTAAGCTATAAATGATGAGGGGACGATGCATCTTTCAGCAAAATGAAAATTCCCTGGCTGCAAGGAAGCAGCTAGTCACTGGATCTTCCCATCAGCTTCCGAGGACAGGGAGATAAGAGGGAGCAGTTGGGAAGAAGGGAATGGTTTGCTTCGCTCTGCCAGGAAGCAGCTGCCCATTCCCTGATGGAAGGGGGGTGCCAGGGGTGCACCTAAACTCTTCCACAACCTGGCCTCAGAGGGAGGGAGGGAGGTCAGTGGGGCCAGTGGCGCTCTTTGGACTGGACCTCCGGTCAGAGGTCTGGTCCTTCACTGGGGATGGGGTGGGGGCCCTCCAAATGCCCCCCCCCACGGGGTTGAGGCCCATGCTGCACAAGCGCAGCCGGCCATGTGGGGTATGTGCGGGGCCTATGCCAGCCACCCGACACTTTCTAGATCATTTTGGTCTGTAAGAGTGCCGCACCTAGGCATTATGGGAGCCTGGACCTAAAGAGCTTCAGAGGACCCCCCCCCCTGCAGTTTATGGAAACCAGAGTGGTGGTGGAAAGAAAGACTAGAGACCTGCATTTCGTGTGGCATGTGGGGGGCCTATGCTAGCAGGGCCTATGCCAGCCGCCCTGCCCGGATCTCTCTTCCGGGGTCAGGGGGCATTATGTGAACAACCTGTGCCCTACCCCCAAACCCTCTTATGCCAAGTGAGGGCCGTGGCACCCTGCCATGGGAAACGCCCACATGTCTCTCATCCCCCCCACTTTGACTATGCACAAAGTGGCAAAAATGGGAAAGAGCGAAGTGGTGGCAGGGGGAATGGCGGAGCCCCCCAGGGCTGCTGCCATCCCTCGGGGGTAGGAGAGTGGTGTGCACATGCCACACAAAAGGCAGGTTTCTATTCTTTTCCCCCGCACACCCTCCGCCCCACCCGGATTCCATAAAGCGGGGTGGTGGTGGGTCCTCCGAAGCCCTTTAGGTCCGGACTCCCAACATGCCTAGGTGTGACACTATTACAGACCAAAGTGATCTAGAAAGACACAGTGTTAAAACCCTGAGGGGGAAGATCTAAGCCTTCATGTTTCCAAAAAAACTTTCAAACGGTTTTTAAATTCTGGAATGCAGCAAGCGTGAACCTTCATCAAATCAGACTGACTCCAGTCAGGTTAAAAAAACCACAGCCGTGGGATACACTGTGGATTGGAACAGAGGAACCTAACAAGCTGCCTTGGATTAAGCCATGGTCCATCTTGCTCAGCACTGTCTACACCAGCTCTGTACAACTTAAGCCCTCCTGGTGTGAGAGTTTTTGTTGTTGTTGCTGCTGCTTTTAAAAATACAATGCCCAGCATCCCCAACAACAGTAGTCAACAGTCAGGGAAGATGGGAGTTGTCGGCAAACATCTGTAGAGGGCTGAAGTTGTGGAGCCTTGCTCAGCCCTGACTGGCAGCAACTCTACAAGGTTGCAGGCAGAAGTGTTTCTCAGTCCTAATGGCGGATGCTCAGAACGAAGAAATCCCCTGTGTCAGGCTAATGGTGAAAAGCCTGAAGAATTGCAACTGACTATGTTATGAATCTGTAGGACTCTCTGAAAAGAGCATATGTAAACCATCAATGAGAAAATTACCTCCCCTGAAGATGCCCCAAAATATAATATATGAACTAAAACATTTTAATGCATAAATCAAATCCAAATTGTGAAAAGATCACAACACTAGGGAAAATAACAAATAATCAATAAAAATAAACAATGAACAATAAGCATACATCAGGAGATGGCAAATAAAGTTGCTACAAAGAATAATGCCCACCAATGTCCATGCTTGCTGGTGTGAACCACTGTAGAGGGACTCTGAAGAGTCAACACATGCTAGAACAATAGTCGAAATCTTCACTCCACCGGTATCAGTGTCCTCAAGTGAGAAAGCAGATAGCTCAGTGAAAGTGCCAAAGCCAACAGGCACCCAGGTTCTGAGCCAGTTTCGAGGTAACCCCTTTTCCTCATGGGCAAATATTTGCTACAAAATTACACATGCAAATTACAAATATCACATGTATTCATTATTCAATACCAAAATAATCCCCCAAATTGCTCCATTGATACAGATACCTGATATGTCTCTTTATACCAGAGACAATGCCTTTTCCACAGAAAAAATCTTGACTCAGGTGGTCGCTCTCTCTCCCCTGCCTGCCTGCCCACCAATTCTTTGTGAGTTGTCCTCCCCAATGTTATCTCGTTTTTTCGATACAGCCACAAACAATGATTTATAATGGGCTGTAGCTGGTGTGACTAACAGTCAAAATAATCAACCTCATCACATGCTCTCATAATTAATCCAAGCTGCGTCCCGGCATCTTGCGTCTGTATAACCACTTGAAGAGATCATGTTACACAAATATGTGGCTTGTGCCAACTCAATAAAAACATAGCCAACTAATATCTTAACAGATAAATACATCAAAGGTACGGCAGAATCACGAAGTATCTAAACAAAGCCTGTGGACTAAGCCCTGCATATTATCATAGCTAACTCATCCCTATATACTATGAATGCTAGTCGCTTTGCATATAAAGAGCCACCCCACTGTCACCTGCAGATCTCTCCTACTACAAATAAGTACTGAGGCTCTTAGTGTGCATAAAACTGCAAAAAGTACACACATCCTAAGATCTATAAAAAACAAGCTAAATCATGGGTCACATTTAATCCCAAAGGTGTCAAAGTCCTAAATTTATGCGTGAAAAAAGCTTCCTGTCACAGAACAGTCTGTTGCATATCAATTCTATCGTATTTACTGGGGATGTGTCTATAGATGACCCAATATTTGAGATCATCAAAAGAGTGACCCATCTGCATATAATGGGAAACTAGGGGGGCCTCCTCAATCTTGTTTTTAATTTTTGAGTGATGCTCACACAAATGAGGAAGATTCCCAAGCTTGTCTGAAGTTGTATGTGTATGATTTATACTATGTATGAGTTTGCAATATGCAACAACGCATTGCTTCCTCCTGAAGCTCTTTCCACAATGGAAGCATGGTTTCTATGATGTATAATAAGTTCTTCATTCCAGCTGAAGATCTTTCTACACGCAAAGCAATTCAAATGGTTTCTCCCCAGTGTGGATTCTATGATGCCTAGTAAGAGATTCACTCCTGCTGAAGCTCTTCCCACACTCCAAGCATTAATATGGTTTCTCCCAGGGTGGATCTGATTTAGATCAAATAGATTTAAATCATGATTTAAATCACTAGTCAGTAAGACTAGAATTAAATCATGGGTTTTTTTTAACATAAGGATTCATTCTTGCTGGTATAATCTTAATATTTGCATCCAGATGGTTTCATTTTTGGAATAATAATTTTTCAGATCAGTTACAGTTATATCAAAAATTACTGATTTGGTTATACTATTAGAAATACATACATAATTATGACATTATTGCGAGGTGAACTATCTCCAGTTTAATAGGTTAATCATTCATATTTGGACAACTTTTCTGCTGTACTTTACTGAAAGGAGAAACATAGGCATTACTTTAATAATTGTATTGTATTTGTTTATTTCAGCCCAAGACCAGCATAAATACAAAAAGAAAAAGAAAGAACAGGAGTAAATACGTAAAATAGATAAAATACATAAAACATAAAATACACAAAAGATTAATACTTCAGATACCGTATACACAGTTACTTTAATAACAATTTAAATAGATTTGCAAAGAAACAATTGGATTAAGAGGCCTTTTTCTAAACTCTGTATGTTTATTTCATAACATTTTTGCTGTGAAGAATGTTGGAAAGTTAAAGGACTTTGCGCTGTCTCATGTCTCAGACAGTGGAGGACAGACTAGTAAGTCAGAGGGCTAGAGGGAGAAGTCATCACTTCTCCACTGCTCTGATGCTATCCCTTTGAAATGTAGATTGCTAATCTCAGGGATTCAACTTCCTTCCTCCTTCTCTCTTGCTACCTGGCTGCCTACCTTGCAACATGGCAAGGTTCTCTCCCTGCACCATATGTGCAGAGAAGATGGAGAATCCATGTGCATCCACTTAGATAGATAGATTAGAGATCCTAAATCCTCACTTTCCTATCTAGAATGGAGTTCCTTAATAAATGCCTTTTATATTGATTTGAAACTAGCAATTGGCTCCAAGTTACTTTACTCTCAGCACACACGCATGCCTAACTAAATCTGCTGTGTATTGTGCCTCTGTGCACTCTGCTATATTGAGAAAGGAATTCTCTCACCACAGAGAATTTCCAACAAAGAAGAGGCATGTTATCTCTGCAGACACAAAATCACAGTTTTGAGAACTGCAAAGCCAAGGATCTGTGTTAATATCTGGTAGATAGAAAAACTGCACAAAATAATCCTACAGAGCATGACATTGTGAATGGATTAAGGAATTCATTTACCAAAAAATTTAAACATTGCATATATACAGACTCATGCTACATAATTAAAAATTAATCCTTATTTCATGATGAATATCTTTGGACTATATAATACATTATAGAAAACTATCTAGAGATAGATTTTTCCACTAAAAAGCATTTTTTTAAAAAAAAATAAGATTTAAATTTAAAAATCTGATTTAAATTTTAAAAAATGATTTAAATTTTTAAATTGAATTCCTTTGATTTTTTTAAAAAATCATTGACCTTTATCCACTCGAGCTGAAGCTCATAGCACTCTCAAAATATTTATATGGTTTCTCCCCAGTTTGGTTTCTATGATGTTGTTTAAGCTGTCCACTCTGGCTGAACCTTTTTCCACACTCCAAGCATTCATATGGTTTCTACACAGTGTGGGTTCTATGATGTTGTTTAAGATGTCCACTCTGGCTGAAGCTCTTCCCACATTCCTGACATCTGTGAGGTTTCTCCCCAGTGTGGCTTCTATGGTGTACAATAAGATCTCTATTACTGTGGAACCTCTTTTCACACTCCAGGCATTCATATGGTTTCTCCCCAGTGTGGCTTCTATGGTGTACTGTAAGATCTCCACTCCGGCTGAACTTCTTTCCACACTCCAAGCATTGGTATGGTTTCTCCCCAGTGTGGCTTCTATGGTGTAATGTAAGATCTCCACTCCGGCTGAACTTCTTTCCACACTCAAAGCATTTGTATGGTTTCTCCCCAGTGTGGGTTCTATGGTGTACAGTAAGTCCTATGCTACTGCTGAAGTGCTTCCCACATTCCAAGCATTCATATGGTTTCTCACCAGTGTGGCTTCTATGGTGTAATGTAAGATGTCCACTCTGGCTGAACCTCTTTCCACACTCCAAGCATTCATATGGTTTCTCCCCAGTGTGGCTTCTATGGTGTACAGTAAGATCTCTATTACTTCGGAACCTCTTTCCACACTCCAGGCATTCATATGGTTTCTCCCCAGTGTGGGTTCTATGGTGTACTGTAAGATCTCCACTCTGGCTGAACTTCTTTCCACACTCCAAGCACTCATATGGTTTTTCCCCAGTGTGGCTTCTATGGTGTACAGTAAGTTGTTTACGACTGCTGAACCTCTTTCCACATTCCAAGCATTCATATGGTTTCTCCCCAGTGTGGCTTCTATGGTGTAATGTAAGATCTCTAGTCCGGCTGAACTTTTTTCCACATTCCAAGCATTCATATGGTTTCTCCCCAGTGTGGCTTCTATGGTGTACTGTAAGATCTCCACTCCAGCTGAACTTCTTTCCACATTCCAAGCATTCGTATGGTTTCTCCCCAGTGTGGGTTCTATGGTGTAAAGTAAGTCCTCTGCTACTGCTGAAGTGCTTCCCACAATCCAAGCATTCATATGGTTTCTCACCAGTGTGGCTTCTATGGTGTAATGTAAGATGTCCGCTCTGGCTGAACCTCTTTCCACACTCCAAGCATTCATATTGTTTCTCCCCAGTGTGGCTTCTATAGTGTAATGTAAGATGTCCGCTGTGGCTAAACTTCTTTCCACACTCCAAGCATTCGTATGGTTTCTCCCCAGTGTGGCTTCTATGGTGTAATGTAAGATGTCCGCTCTGGCTGAACTTCTTTCCACACTCCAAGCATTCGTATGGTTTCTCCCCAGTGTGGCTTCTATGGTGTAATGTAAGATGTCCGCTCTGGCTGAACTTCTTTCCACACTCCAAGCATTCGTATGGTTTCTCCCCACTGTGGCTTCTATGGTGTAATGTAAGATCTCCACTGTGGCTGAACTTCTTTCCACACTCCAAACATTCGTATGGTTTCTCCCCAGTGTGGGTTCTATGGTGTAATGTAAGATGTCCGCTCTGGCTGAACTTCTTTCCACACTCCAAGCATTCGTATGGTTTCTCCCCAGTGTGGCTTCTTTGGTGTAATGTAAGATCTCCACTGTGGCTGAACTTCTTTCCACACTCCAAGCATTCGTATGGTTTCTCCCCAGTGTGGGTTCTATGGTGTAATGTAAGATGTCCGCTCTTGCTGAACTTCTTTCCACACTCCAAGCATTCGTATGGTTTCTCCCCAGTGTGGCTTCTATGGTGTAATGTAAGATCTCCACTCTGGCTGAACTTCTTTCCACACTCCAAACATTCGTATGGTTTCTCCCCAGTGTGGGTTCTATGGTGTAATGTAAGATGTCCGCTCTTGCTGAACTTCTTTCCACACTCCAAGCATTCGTATGGTTTCTCCCCAGTGTGGCTTCTTTGGTGTAATGTAAGATCTCCACTGTGGCTGAACTTCTTTCCACACTCCAAGCATTCGTATGGTTTCTCCCCAGTGTGGGTTCTATGGTGTAATGTAAGATGTCCGCTCTTGCTGAACTTCTTTCCACACTCCAAGCATTCGTATGGTTTCTCCCCAGTGTGGCTTCTATGGTGTAATGTAAGATCTCCACTGTGGCTGAACTTCTTTCCACACTCCAAACATTCGTATGGTTTCTCCCCAGTGTGGGTTCTATGGTGTAATGTAAGATGTCCGCTCTTGCTGAACTTCTTTCCACACTCCAAGCATTCGTATGGTTTCTCCCCAGTGTGGCTTCTATGGTGTAATGTAAGATCTCCACTCTGGCTGAACTTCTTTCCACACTCCAAGCATTCGTATGGTTTCTCCCCAGTGTGGCTTCTATGGTGTAATGTAAGATGTCCGCTCTGGCTGAACTTCTTTCCACACTCCAAGCATTCGTATGGTTTCTCCCCACTGTGGCTTCTATGGTGTAATGTAAGATCTCCACTGTGGCTGAACTTCTTTCCACACTCCAAACATTCGTATGGTTTCTCCCCAGTGTGGGTTCTATGGTGTAATGTAAGATGTCCGCTCTGGCTGAACTTCTTTCCACACTCCAAGCATTCGTATGGTTTCTCCCCACTGTGGCTTCTATGGTGTAATGTAAGATCTCCACTGTGGCTGAACTTCTTTCCACACTCCAAACATTCGTATGGTTTCTCCCCAGTGTGGGTTCTATGGTGTAATGTAAGATGTCCGCTCTGGCTGAACTTCTTTCCACACTCCAAGCATTCGTATGGTTTCTCCCCACTGTGGCTTCTATGGTGTAATGTAAGATCTCCACTGTGGCTGAACTTCTTTCCACACTCCAAACATTCGTATGGTTTCTCCCCAGTGTGGGTTCTATGGTGTAATGTAAGATGTCCGCTCTGGCTGAACTTCTTTCCACACTCCAAGCATTCGTATGGTTTCTTCCCAGTATGGGTTCTATGGTGTACAGTAAGTTGTCCACTACTGCTGAAGCACTTTCCACACTCCAAGCATTCGTATGGTTTCTCCCCAGTGTGGCTTCTATGGTGTAATGTAAGATGTCCACTCTGTCTGAACCTCTTTCCACACTCCAAGCATTCATATGGTTTCTCCCCAGTGTGGCTTCTATGGTGTACAGTAAGATCTCTACTATTGCTGAAGCTCTTTCCACATTCCAGACATTTGTGTGGTTTCTCTCTAGTGTGGCTTCTTTGGTGTAATGTAAGATATCCACGCTGACTGAAGCTCTTTCCACACAGAGAGCATTTATGTGTTTTCTCCTCAGTGCAGGTTCTATGATTCAGTGTAAGAGCTCCACCCCTGCTGAAGTCATTTCCACACCCGAAACTCTCACATATTTTCTTCTCTGTGCGCATTTCCCACTGAGGTTCAAAGCTTGGCTCAGGACTCATGCCTTTCCTATGAGGAGGGCACCGGATTTTCTCTCTTTCTTGATTCATTATGTTTTGGATTTCATGCTGAGAAGCAGGTGATCCACTCCTGCTCTTCCCTTCTGCTCCAGGTTTTAGACTCTTCTGGTTTCTCTTTTTCCATCTGTCACCTCCTAACAATCCTCTGCTGGGTTTCCCCCCATTTTTCATCTTCCAATTGTCATATGCTGCAGGGAAGATACAAAACTGATCAGAGCCTAGAATAGAAAAGGATATCATCTTAGAAGAAATGGTGGGTGTGCAAAGAAGAGTTTGGCAGCTTTCCCCCCTGCCCCCTATATTTGATGTCTCGGTGATTTGATGTCCATTTCTGGAGATAGATGACCTTAAACCATTTATAGTAGCATGCTGGTAAGCTCTAGGCTTGACTGCTGTAATGCACCCTACATGGGGCTGCCATTGTACATAGCCCAGAAATGGCAATTGGTATTGAATGTGACAGGCAGAATGGTCGAACAACCCAAAGGGACACTATAAGACCATTTTTGAAAGAACTGCACTGGCTCCCAATATGTTTCCGTGTAAGAGTACGAAGTGCTGGTTATGATCTATAAAGCCCTTAATAGATCTGGCCCAGGGTATTTAAGAGAGGGCCTTCTTTGTCATGAATCCCTATCGCCTATTCAAATCATCCGGAGAGGTCCGGTTACAGTTGCTGTCAGCTCGTTTAGAAACAACTCAGGATTGGGCCTTCTCTGGTTGCCCGGGGGCTTTGAAATATGCTCCCCATTGAAATAAGTATCCCCTTCTCTGTCTTTTTTTCAGGAAGGCCCACAAGACATACTTGTCTTCTCAGGCTTTTAACTGAAAATTTCAAACTAATGTGTTTTCATCCTCGAGCTTATTTTATTTGTTTTGTATATGTTAACTGTTTTATATTGTCTTTACATTTTTTTCCTCATTTGTACACTCCCTAGAGACGTATGTATTAGGTGGTACAGAAGGATGTCAAACCAACCAATAAATGATTTCTAAAAGCCCCTGAGACCTCTTATTTTGTATCAGGTGAAGCATTGATCCAAGGAGAAAATGGAATCAGTTGGCTAGAAGCTTCCACTCAACAGGAGGTGCTATGCAAAAGGCCTGAAGTCAGGAGCTGTTAATGTGAATGGCAGCAGTGAAGGGGGCTTTAGGGCGGCCCAGGAAGAAGACACAGCTGGCAGCACGCGTGGCCTCCACACCAGAGGCAGGTTGATGTAGGAGGCGTGGCCAGCACCAGGAAGATGGGATGTGAAGTTCTAATAGGGGAGCATCAATATGGAGCCTCCGATCCATCATCAGCCTCCAGTTACATGGCAGCTTAATGTACAGAGTGTTCAAAATGGTCTAACATGGCAAGCTATTGGCAACAAGGCATGATCATTGATGATGTGGATGAGAAAAACGTTAGAGAAATCTGCATTCTATGGGAAGTCTGTGGGCTGAAGATGCTTCTTTGGAAAAGTGAGCTCTAACTCTCACTTGCCAAACAATGAAATTGACATTCTTTTGACGAAATCATGTTTTCATTAATCAAATTATTACTGGGAGTAGTCAGTAAGAGGGGATGTGAATACTAAAAGAATCTTTTGCTTTGACATTCATAGTCCTTTGTTTATGTTTTAGGGTGATGATCTTCTGTGGAATGAGTGAAATCATGGAAGAAGACACACAAGCTAAAGAAAATCTTTCCCCTTCTCTTTGGCTATTACACCTCTGAATGGCATTGCTCCATATTTGATGCAATTTTTATGGCTAGGGCTGACAAAATGGTGGCTCAGTTCATCAGCTGGACAAGGTTTTTACTAGTCAGATGACTCCTTGAGATATTGCAGTGCACTTGCTATCGGGAAGAAGCTACACTAGCCTGCCATATTGTATAAGCACACTGATTGATGATAATACATTATTATATTCCACTCTAGAAACAACTCTTTCTCACACACATACACACAGTACTCTTTGGACCTGACTTCCAGGCAGAAGTCCAGTCCTCCATGCCTCGGGGTCCCTGCTAGCTGAGCAGACACCTTTTAAACTGGTGATTCTATTAGATTAAGGAGAGGGAGAGCAACTGGCCCTATCCAGCCTCAGCACAGCATCCTGCCATTGGCTGTTGGTGGCATTTGCCTTATTTTCCTTTTTAGATAGATAGTCCTTTGGGGACAGGGACCCATCTTATGTATGTAATGTTTATTTTTCTCTGTGAACCGCTTTGGAAATATATGTTGAAAAGCAGTATTTAACTATTTGTTGTTGTTGCTCTTGATTTCTGGAGAGTGTGCTTTGAGAACTTGGTTGAAGAGCGGTATATATGTATCTGTAGTAGTAGTAGGTCCTGTCTCCAAAATTACTTAGGTATGCCTCCCTCCCACACCAGGAATATGGAAGGAACGAAGTACATTTTTACAATTCTATTACATTCAAAAAATCAGATTTATACTTTTTTTCATTTCACATTGATGTATAATAAAAAGCATATAGCTTAGTGTCAGAACAACCTGAACTTATGAAATACTGAACAAGATACTTCCCACTGACCTGCACATACCACATTTTGCATGGACAATGCCACTCAAATTAGCTGAATGCATTACAGTTTACACCAGATTATGCTCAGGCAAAGGTTGAAACATTTTGGTGGCAGTGGTGGGTGGGAAGGGCAGTATCTTTAGAAGAAATTCTGAATCAGACACTCACTGACCCGAAGATAATTTTGTATGGACAGTCCAACCAGCCACTCTCTCCTCTGCTTTGAGCCCTGACGTGAGAGCAAAAGCAAGTGGGGAGGGGAGAGGGAGTCAGTCTTTCCTCCCCATAAGACAGCCAAGCCTGCAGATGCTCTTCCCCTGCTAAATACAGAGAATCTTCATGTTAAAAGGGAGAAGGAGAAAAGAGCCATGATACTAGCTGGGTGACTCTGGGCCAGTCACTTTTCTCTCAGCCTAACCTAACTCACAGGATTGTTGTGATGCTGGACAGAGGAAGGGCACAGTGCTATCTAGCTGCTGCCTCTAAGAGCCAGTGGCTCATGCTGTGAGGCATCGTGCTCCTACGGGATAGAGGTGAGGTCAAGTTAGTGTAGACTCCTGGTGGCCCACAGAGTTCTATGGGGTTTTTTGGGGGTAGAATACAGGAGGGGTTCTCTTAAAGAGCCAGTAAGGAGCTCCTTGCCGCCTCTTCCTGGCTCTACTGCTTTTCTGGGCAAGGTGCCTGCCTCCCTACCAGCTACGCAGGGCTGTGGCACTGTTTCCTGCAGCCTCCGTGCTGCATCGGCACGCACAGGACCAGCACGCAGGCACACTGGACATGTGTGTACTGACACGGTGGGTAGGCTGCAGGGAATGGAAATGCAGCCCTTCGTGGCTGGTTTGGGAGCAGGCGGAGTGCCCCAAAAAGCAGCAGGGCGGGGACTAGCAGGTAAGGAACTGCTCACTGGCTCCTTAATTCTACTCCCCACCCTGCCAGCCAGTGCTTCTCTAAAGATTTTCCCCTATCCAACCCCAGCACAGCATCCGTCCAGTGGCTGTTGCTGGTGTCTACCTTATGTTTCTTGTTAGATTGTGAGCCCTTTGGGGACTTCCCCTTTCAGTGATTCTTCTCACCTTCTGGGTATTTCTCCTATATGGGGGGGGGGCTTTTAAATAAAAAATTACATTATGTATCCTGCTCTTCCTCCAAGGAACCCAGAGCAGTGTACTACATACTTAAGTTTCTCCTCACAACACTCCTGTGAGGTAGGTTAGGCTGAGAGAAAAGTTACTGGCCCAGAGTTACCCAGCTAGTCTCATGGCTGAATGGGGAATTGAACTCGGGTCTCCCCGGTCCTAGTCTAGCACTCTAACCACTACACCATGCTGGCTCTTTTCTCCTTCTCCCTTTTAACATGAAGATTCTCTTTATTTAGCAGGGGAAGTGTAACTGGCCCTATCCACCCCCAACACAGTACCTCCAATGACTCTTGGTAAGGTTACACCTCCTCCTGTGTAGAGGGCTCCAGACGGCCTCAGAATTATGATGTTAGCACTCAGATGTTCAATCCCCTTTCTAATGATTCCAAGCACGGAATTGCCTTTTTCACAGCTGCCGCTCATTGAATGGGCACTTTCTCTGAGCTCTACACTACAATGCCAAGACCTCTCTCCTGGTCAGTCACTGACAGCTAGACCCCATTAGTGCATATGTAAAGTTGGGTGTGTGTTTTTTTAAAAAGAAGGGGTTAGACTATTTATTTGATTTGTATACCGCCCTTCCAAAATGGCTCAGGCCGGTTTACAATTAAAAACAAACCACAAAATAAAGAGCTAAAACAAAAATTAAAAACAATATAAAAACAGCGAACAATTTAAAAACATTTTAAAACAAAATTTAAACAATTGCAGTAATTAAAAACCCCGAAACCAGGTTAAAATATTAAAACTAATTTAAGAACCCTGGAAAGCCAGGACAAACAAATACGTTTTAAGGGCTCTCCTGAAAGCTAACAGAGAATTCAAATTACGGATTTCCGCAGGGAGTGCATTCCACAGGAGCAGCTACAGAGAAGGCCCACCTCTGAGTCGCCACCAGACGATCTGGTGGTAACTGGAGATGGACCTCCTCAGATGACCTTAATGTGCAGTGGCGATCACACAGAAGAAGGTGCTCTCTGAGGTAACTCGGGCCTAAACCGTTCAGGGCTTTAAAGGTAATCACCAGCACTTTGTATTTTTCCTGGAAACGTATCTGCAGCCAGTGCAATTGTTTCAAAATAGGCGTAATATGGTCTCTCCGGGTTACCCCAGAGACCAATCTGGCTGCCACATTCTGAACTCATTGAAGTTTCCAAACTACGTACAAAGGCAGCCCCACATAGAGCGCATTGCAAAAGTCAAGCCTAGTATTAGTGAGACCCAAGTTCAATTCAAGCTCAGGGGATGACTTTGGCCTAGTCAACTTCTCTTGTCCTAACCAACCCCTCACCCCCCCCGACACACACACGCACAGAGCCCCCACGTGAATTCCTTCAACAACGCTACAGAAGCTGGAAGGTTCCAGTGTCCAGCAGCTCTCAGAGTTAGCACATTATTCCCAATGCTGAGCCTAAATCTGCTTCTTGGCAATGTCTCTCCATTTGTTCCAGTCTTGCCCTCAGCAGCAACAGAGAACAAATTCACTCCATCTATCAGATACCCCCTTCAGATCTTTGAAGATGGCTATTCCATCTCTCCTTAGTCTTCTCTTCTCCAGGCTAAACATTCCCAATATCTTTTTTCACTCTATGTAGAGCTATCTGCTACCTGAGATCATGCACCATTTCCCCCCTTCCTTTTAAATAAACCTTTGGGCCAGTTCCGATGAGCCTTTCAACACATGATTACGCTAACGAGTACAAATGATCACATGAATGGAAAACCATGTATTCTCTACCCTGGATTTAAATACTAGGTGTACTGAAAGATTTCGAATGTGGAGTTAGTCATTATCATGCAATTAGTTGATCGTCTGAACTGCAAAGTGGTGTTATTTCCCCCTTAGCCACATAGTCTGTAATGTAAAGAATGATCATCTATCTATCTATATCTATAATTCTCCTAGACATACCCGTCGCTAATCCCATGCGTGGCAGCTCTTGCAAGAGTTCACGAGCGGAAGTACAGCGGTGACAGGGCAGTGGAGATTACATATGCAGATAGGTAAGACGAGCCTGTGCGACGGGGACTAGGGGTGTGCATGGAACTGTCTGGCCTGGTTCGGTCCGGCCCCCATGAAACCCCTCCCGGTCTGCCGTGGCCTCACAGAGGGCTAGGGATGTGCGGACCGGTCCGGCAGTCCGGTCCAGGGGTTCGGGGTCGAACCGAACCAACCCCACACTTCTGTCGGACCAGAACCAGACCAGTCTGCAAATTTTTATTTTTATTTTATTAAAGTATAATTTAAATACCTTTTAGCCTCTTCAGGGATTTGCTGAGGCCACAGGGGTGTGTGTGTGTGTCTGCGCGGGTTCCCTCCCCCACCCTGCTGGCCTTCCTCATCACCGCCACGGCCTGCCGTGGCCAGGTATCTTAATATTTTCGGCCCTTTCGGGCCTCCGTATAAGCACGAAGCTGCCATTTTGGCGGCCGCCACACATGTGCCAATGCCCTCTGTAGGGATGTGCACAAAACCGGTTCGCCCGGTTCGGTTCGGATTCGAACCGGGTCTGAACCAGGAGGGGGTGGTTCGGTTTTGTTCGAACCAACCCCTGGTACGGTTCGGATTCGAACCGGTTTGGACACCCAAAAATTGGTACGATGGTAGCTGGCACCCAGGGGTACCTGTCACCCAAACCCCAAAGCAATCGGACACTCGTATGATTTTTTTATGAATTTTTGAAATGTATTTTTATTTTTTTCTCATAGGATATAATGGGACTCGAACCAGGCCATTATTCCTTATTGTGGAGCACCCACAATAAGGACCTTGGAGCAATCAGACACCCCTATGATTTTTTATGAATATTTTAAATATTTTATTTATTTTTCTCATAGAGTATAATGGGACCCGAACCAGTCCATATCCCCTATTGTGGAGCACCTAGGGGCACAAAAGCGGGGTTGGTGGTAGACAGACAGGGGTGCCTACCACCCAAAAAATCCCAAGGCAATTGGACACTCCTCTGATTATTGGTGAATTGTTAAAGTATTTTTGAATTCCTCATAGAGAATAATTAGGATTGCAGCAAATGTATAGCTTCACGTCGGGGGGAAAGGTGTGTCATAGAGTGGAGTGTGGTGGGTGGTAGTTCCTAGGGTGGGCAAGGAAGCTATCAGAATTATTTGAAAGGAATTGGGCAAAGGGATGATTTTAAAGTGATTTTTGAAGTTTACGCATCTTTAAGGTTTTTCCTCATAAGGTATAATGGAGGTTTGAGTAGCCCCATAAGTGCACTTGGGTGGTGCTGGGGTGGCCCAGAGCTAGTGGTGGTGTAGTGCACATAGGGTGCCAACCACCCCCACGGGTTTCTAACCCATGGGGTACAGGGTTCTGTTGTTTCTGAGGTATTGAGTGTGGATTCTATGATAGCATATTAGAGTGGATTCATGGTGTCTCATTGAAAATCTCATTTGCTATCATAGAATCCACACTCAATACCTCAAAAACAACAGAACCCATGGGGGTGGTTGGCACCCTATGTGCACTGCACCACCACTCGCTCTGGGCCACCCCAGCACCCCCCAAGTGCACTTATGGGGCTGCTGAAAGCTCCATATACCTTATGAGGAAATACCTTAAAGACGCATAAACTTCAACAATTCACCAAAAATCAGCCCTCTGCCCAAATCCTTTGAAAAAATTCAGGTAGCTTCCTTGCCCCTACCTGGCACTACCACCAACCCCAGACTGCTCTAGGCCACCCCTTTGCCCCCGACGTGAAGCTATACATTTGCTGACACCTCCATGATTCTTTATGGAGAAAAACCTTAAAGACGCGAAGGCAAGCAAGATGATCAGGGGCCTAGAGCACCTTTCTTATGAGGCAGGGCTACAACACCTGGGGCTTTTTAGTTTAGAAAAAAGACAACTTGGGGAGACATGATAGCGTTTATAAAATCATGCATGGTGTGGAGAATGTGGAGAGAGAGAAATTTTTCTCCTTCTCACATAACAAAAGAACCAGGGGTCATCCTATGAAATTGATTGCCACAACATTTAGGACAAACCAACGGAGGTACTTTTTCGCACAATGCATAATCTACTTGTGGAAATCTCTGCCACAAAATGTGGTGACAGCCAACAACCTGGATGGCTTTAAGAGAGGTTTGGATAACTTCATGGAGGAGAGGAGTATCAATGGCTACTAATCTGAGGGCTATAGGCCAGCCTCCAAGGAAGGATGCCTCTGAATACCAGTTGCAGGGGAGTAACAGCAGGAGAGAGGGCATGCCTCGAACTCCTGCCTGTAGGCTTCTCAGAGGCATCTGGTGGGCCACTGTGTGAAACAGGATGCTGGACTAGATGGGCTTTGGGCCCGATACAGCAGGGCTGTTCTTATGTTCTTAAATCTACTTCCTGGGAATTTCACTCCACTGATTCAAGTCCTGCCCTCAGGAGCAGAAGAGAACAACTTCTTCTAGGAGAAACCCCCTTCTGATCTCTGAAGACGGCTATTCCATCTCTTCTTAGTCTTCTCTTCTCCAGGCTAAACATCCAACAGAGCTCTCTGCTACCTGTGATAATGCACCATTCCGGGCCCCTCTCTCCTTTTTAGAAACCTTTGGGCTGGTTCGGATGAGACTTTCAACAGATGATTCTTCTACTAGAGTAGAAATGATCATGAGAATTAAAAACCATGGATTCTCTACCCTGGATTTAAATCCTAGGCGTACTGAAGAATTTTGAATGTGGGCTTAGTCACAGAGGTGTAGCTAGGTGAGAGGTGGCCCCTCTGAGTGAGGGAGATAATTAATAGGGAGGGGTGGAGCTCCCCCCCCCCATGTTCTTTTAACCCTTTCACTCAATTATAGCTACAGCCCTGGTTTGTCATGATCATGTGAGTAGATGAGCGTCTGTACTGCAAAGTGGTGTATTTCCCACTTAACCACAAAGCTTATATTGTAAATAATAATTAATAATCTAGTGATGCAGGTGGGATGAACTTTGGGCACAATCTTATCTCCCTGCCGGAGGTGTTGTGAGAGAGTTGTTTTAATCTCTGACACAGGCGGAAAAGGTGCTGCTTATAAGACAAGAGTGCGGTTTACAAGTTTCATCCACTTTCTGGTATGAAAGAGATGGAAAAACTCTGTATGTGTATATATTTCAAACATGAATTTTTGTGTTTTACTCTGACGGGGGTGAAAGGGGCAGTTTTACCCATCAAGCCTGAAGGGTCACCCCTGTCGTCACTCTGGCACCTTACAGAGCCCCACTTATAGCCTCTCCAGGCACTTCTCTCCCCCGATTTCTCCCTCCCGGGATCCGACAGAGCACTTTGTCCAGAAATATCCAAGTCAGGTTGGGGGTGAAGAATTGACCCCGAGATTTTGCAAGAGGAGAGAGCCCAAGGTGGGGTGGGGGAAACCAGACCCCCAGGCAAGTCCCTTAAGGCTTGCTTGCTCACTTATTTATTTAACATATTTATATCCCACCCAAAACTTACATTTCTGGGAGGCTCACAATGAAATACAAGTTGCATCAAAATAAAAAGGATAAAATCACAATAGTTTAGAATTAAACGAAAACTATCAAAATGGTATTTAATTAAAAGTCTGGGTGAGCATATGTGCCTTGACTGACTTTCTAAAAGTGGTCAGAGATGGGGGCGGGGGGGTCTTATTTCACCACGGAGAGGATTCCAGAGCCTCGGGGCAGCAACAGGGAAGGCCGGTCCCATGGGGTCCCCTGGTCCCTTGCCTCTTCTTGCCCTATCCAGCACCCCACTTTCAGCTGCAAAACTGTCTCTTTTCATTCTCCAAGAGATACCTGGGGTTGGAAACTGTGAGGACCCTTGCCTGAAATAGGGGTTTCCCCCAGTTTCTATCTATCCATCCATCGTCTGTTGCTTTGGCTTCACTCACTCACATATACACACTCCCAGACCAATGCACAAAAGACAGCAACATCTATGTAGTTTTTGGAGGTAGGTTGCAGACCTCACCTAGACTACCAAATAAGAAATCCCATACCAAACCAAAATGCATTAACTTTCCCAGGAAATGTGGGGAACTCTTCCATTGAAAAGCTTGGAGCATGATGCCTCGTAGAGGTAGGAATTCTAGAATTACAGAAAGAGATATAAGAGTTTGGGATTTGGAGGAATGCTTGCAAACTGCAAGCACCGGGTCTACTATATACAGCTGGGGTGCACCCTGAGATCGCCAAACATGCCCATTTCATTTGTGGGCTTCAAGCGAGGAGGCCGGTAAGCATGCCTCTGAAAAGCATTTCATCTCAACCGTTGATCACTGTGCATGACTCTATCATTGTATGTACTTGTGTCTATGGTTGGAGCAGGAAATGCAACCAAGGAAGCCTGGGAACCATAGAGAGAGAGGGGAGGGATGGGCCATCATCAGGGAAAGGGAGATACAATAGGCTTCCAGATATGTCGTTGGAAGAATACACTCTACCCACGAGTGTCTGTGCATCTGAATCTGTTTCCCAAGTGGGTATAAAAAGCCAGACATATTAAAGGCAGGTTTAAAAGAATCGTCTGAACTGGCCCCTTTGCCTCCTTGCAGAGAGGAGGAGAAAGGAAAGAAGGATTACTTCAAAGTCGTATTTGCAAGGAGAAACCTTCCCCTTCCCGCAGCTCAAGACTCGCGGCTTGCTTGCTTGCTGAGAGCAAGTGGAGAACCTGGCCTTGGAGGGAAGAGCTCGCTCTTTCTTGCAGCCCCCCCCGCCCCATCTTTCTCCCCCCCCCCTCCACTCTCCACTGAGGGAGACTAGACTAGACTAGACCCTCCCCGCCCCAGCCCAGCGCGGGGCGGCTGCTTTCCTCTCACCTTCCTCTTGAGCCAAATGGCTCCGCAAGCAGCAACAAGTCTCTTTTGCTGCGCGCAGGGTCAGTGTGCTGCGTGTCAAAGGACGTGCAACGTTTCCTGCAGCGCTGCTGCTGAGCTCTTGCACCGCCCTCCAGATCCAAGGGAGCGGCTGGCGGGGACGGAAATTCTCGCTCTTCCTTCCTTCACAGCCGCCTTCTGCTGCCCTGCAGCTCGAGCCCTTCCTGCTGCCTCTTTCCCCACCTCTTCTGGACTCTGGACTCCACCCCTTCACTTCCTCCTCCTCCTCCTCTCCACTCCACCACCTCGCTCCCAGTTGCTTCTTCGGATGCAACCCCCTGTTACACGCACGAATGCACAGGATCGGGCCCTCTCGTCTTCGTCTTCCTCCTCCTGCTCCTGTAGCTGCTCAGTCCTTGCTACTTCTTGCGTTCCTTCCAAGCCTCCAGCCTCTAGGGCTGCCAACTGTCCCTCATTATACAGGATGTTCCTCATTTCAGGGATGAAATCTTGATCACCACGCCATTCAGCTCCCAGCCCACCCCCTCCTCAGCCAGCCTCCACAAACTTGTGTCCCTCATTCTGGCAACCCTATCCAGCGCCTCCCTCCAATGATCTCGTTCCCTCTGTGGGCCTCTCTCACATTGACTAAGTCATAAATGATGAGGGGATGATGCATCTTGATGGTGCATCATGAGGGGATGAGCCAGCGTGGTGACTCTGGGCCAGTCACGTCTCTCTCAGCCTAACCTACTTCACAGGGTTGTTGTGAAAGAGAAACTCAAGTATGTAGTACACCACTCTGGGCTCCTTGGAGGAAGAGCGGGATATAAATGTAAGAATAATAATACTATGAAAATTCCCTGGCTGCAAGGAAGCAGCTGGATCTTCCCATCGGCTTCTGAGGACAGGGAAAGAAGGGGAGCAGTCGGGAAGAAGGGAATGGTTTGTTTTGCTTTGCCAGGAAGCGGCTGCCCATTCCCTGATGGAAGGGGGGTGCCAGAGGTGCACCTAAACTCTTCCACATCCTGGCCTCAGGGATAGAGAGAAGGAGGTCAGTGGGGCCAGCCCAGTGGCACTCTTTGGACTGGACTTCCAGTCCGAGTTCTGGTCCTTCACTAAGGATGGGGTGGGAGCCCTCCAAATGTCCCACCCGTGGTGCACCACCACATCTGGCCAAGTGGGATCTGGTTCTTCGCTGGGGGTGGGAGCCATGTGTGCATGGGTGTGTGTGCGTGCCATGTGTGCAGCAAGACTGGTGAGGCCTCTGCCAGCTGCCCTGACCAGATCTCTCTTCGAGGGGTCAGGGGCGCAATGTGAATGACCTGTGCCCTGCCCCCTAACCCTCTTATGCCGAGTAAGGGCCGTGGTGTAGGCAGGCAAGCACTGCCTGCTTGCCTGCCTCTGTATGCAACCCAAAAATAAGTGATCAAAAAAACCTCCTAAACCAAGAGGAACAAAGGTAGAACGGATAATCTACTAAGAATAACATTCTAATGTCACGGATGAAGATGCAAGCTGCTCATAATAAATGTAATCACTATTCATCCTTAATTGTTCTTCAGATATATCTATCTATCTATCTATCTATCTATCTATCTATCTATCTATCTATATATATACAAAGTAATAATATTAACACATCAAGAATATAGTAATCATACAAAATCTTTACTAGTAACAAATAATAATGAAATAGAAGCAGGTTGCACAGTGGAGTCTACAAAACACCAGAATAACTGTGTTTGAATAGTCATAAAATAGAAGCAAATGGCATGATAAGTCTACCACAAAGTCTCTGTGTTTGCCAAGCTGAATCAAATCATTGATGAAAAACAGAAGCTGTGAAGGTGAAAATCTTACAAGCCTACAGAAGGTGCCTATAATGTACAGAATTTTTCTTATTATACAAAAACATCATACACAACCTAATAACTTATGTTACAAAACAACTATTGCCAAATAACTTTTACAAACAAGACTGGCTACTGAATATCAATAACACAACAGCATAAACTCTGTGACAGAAACAGAGTAATAATAGAACAGCTGCATATCATCCCAATAAACATACTCGACCTTCTGATAGTAGCCTGGGATACTGCCAGTTTAACAACGTTAACTGAGGGCAGATAATCTAATTTGAACAACTTGCAGGTTCTTATATTAAATCAATAGCCTCAGATATCAAATAATTGAGCCTGAATACCTGAACGGGTGCAGAGATCTATTGAATGAACAGCGAAAAAGAAGATGCTGTCATAGAGCAACATAGTCAATGCGGCTGGCTCTTAAAGAAAGCAGGACCAGTCTATGGATGTATAGAACCCTTTGGGTTCTAGGGTAGGATATGAGTAGATCAGAAACTGATGAGATCAGAGATCAGAGTAGATCTCTACTATTGTAACGATCAGCTGTAAACCTATGTAATACAAAAAAATCTCATATCCTCAGCTCTGTGTTGTTTAGTTTTAAAATGCATAACCATGGGCGCCTGTTCCACTAAATGTATAATCCGAGATTTATGCTCCAAAATCCTTGCTTTGGCAGATCTCTCTTTCATACCTATATACCATTTCTGGCAAGGACAAACCACCACATAAACCACTGACTTTGTTCTACAGTTTGCAAGAAAATTAATTTCAATACGTTCTCCTGTGTGGGGATTGCGAATGTCCTGCATGTTGAGAGCCAACGGACAAACTGCGAAATTGCCACATGGAAAAAAGCCTGTAATACCGGGTCTATTAGGTGGTTCTATTAGTATATCAGATTTGATAACTCTATTCCTGATGATTTTCGCTTTCCTGAAAGATATCGGGGTGGGCGGATGCATCCAGAAATATCTGATACAATATGCCAATGTTTATTAATGATATTTTTAATCGTGGAAGACAGAGGTGTATAGTCTAATGATCAACAAAGGTCCTTAGGCTGAGACCGTAGCCGATCTTGTTAAAGTGCTTGTGTGTCCATCAGGTCTGCTCTAGATCTTGCAGACTTGATAACATCACAAGGGTAGCCTCTACATCTCAGTTGTTGTTCCAATTTAAATGCTTCATGTTTATAATGGGATGATTGTGTACAGTTTCTTTTGATGCGCAGAAACTGGCCAGAAGGAAGATTTCGCTTTAGCTGATTAGGATGCCATGAATCAAAATGTAATAAGGAATTCCTCCAAATAGGTTTCCTATATAGGGAAAATGCTACTCTATTCTGATGGTCTTTGTATACCCATGTATCCAGATAAGCGATTTTCTGAATATCATATTCACTAGTGAACTTGATATCTGGATGGATATCATTCATCCATAATACTAGGGCATTAAATGTATACTCTGATCTTTATAGATGATCATTATATCATCAATAAATCTTTTGAAAATATAAATCTGATCAAAAAAGGGATTGGTTTGTGGGTTGAGAATAATAGATTGTTCTAATTTTGACATAAATAAACAGGCCACACTTGGGGCAAGAGCACACTCCATTGCCAATCCTCGAACCTGTTTCTAAAATTTATTCTCAAACCTGAAAAAGCTCTCTTCAAAGATAAGATCTACAAGTTCCATCAGAAAAAAAGTTGGAGTAGTGGGAATAGAGCGAGACAGAAACAACTCTTCAATGACTCTCCTAGCCTCCTCAAGTGGTATTGATGGATATAAGGAGGTGACATCTAAGGAGGCCATTACGGCATCAGGTGGAATTTCCTGGCCTTCCAGCTTACGAATGAGGTCCTTGGTATCGTGGATATAGGTATCAATTATGGAAATGAAAGGTTTTTAATAGTGATCCACAAATATGGCCAATGGTTCTAGAACTGCATCATAGCCCGATTCAATGGGGTGTCCCTTGTGGGAAAGCCAGGTTTATGTATTTTGGGTAAACTATAGAATACGGGTACACGTGGATGAGTTTTGTACAAAAATTTGTATTCTAGATCTGAAATGATACCCATTAAATTGGCTTCATCCAGAACAACTTTAATGAGGGATTTGATGCGATCTGTTGGATCTCCAGAAATATAATTGGACCTATCATTCAGTTGCTGTCGCTGAACTTCTTGGATATAATCTTTTTTATCCATCACTACAACTGCCCCTCCTTTATCAGCCTGTTTAATGACAATCATTAAATTGGATTGCTAAAAAAGAGTTCAAAGTAAGATGTCCAGCTCTATTTAAATTAAAAAATTTCCTTTTTTCACTATAGACACCTTCTGCGCGTACTAAATCCCTTTCTACCAGTCTCTGAAAAACCGTGATGTTAGCGGTATCTACCGGTGCAACAAAAGTAGATTTGGAATTATCATATCCAGGCAGGCAGCAAGGGAAGTTACGCCATTCCCTGATTAAGCTGACATGGAGAAATAGATTTGGGTATCACCAGGGAACTGATAGTACCCTACACCAAATCTCCTGATGATCTCTCCTCCTAATGGTTTCATGTAGATGTTAAAAAGCATTGGAGACAAACTGGAGCCCTGAGAAACACCATATAAAAGCTCTTGCTTTGTAGAACAATAGCCTCCAAGCAACACCCTCTAAAATCTGCCCAAGAGGTTGTTGTCAATCATTTTTGAATTTACACATTTTAAATAAGTTTCAATTACAAACAGCCAGTTCAGAGATCGATTTCCCTCTATTAATTAACAACAAAGCAGAAAAGGTTTTAAAAATATTAAAACAGTTCTATTAGTTAAATAGTTTAAAGTATACCATTAACATACAATTAAAAGTGGTTGTCAAAAGAGTTGTTAAGAGAAGGTTCTCCGAGATTAAGCATCTCTTAGAAGCTGATGTTCTTTTTACAGGTTAGATTCTACGGTCTATGACAAGATAAAACACATTTCAAAGCTCGATGACAGAATTGGTTAATCATACTCACAACTCAGATTTCTAAGTTTCCCCACACTTAGTTCTGAACCTTATACTCAATCCTAAAAATAAAATCTAGTCCCATGATTTAATATACTTACAACCAGGAATGAACCTAAGCACCACCAGGTTCACACCTGATGGCAATCAGTTCTTGGAGAGATCCTTTGACCAATCAGCTAGCTCACCTGCACGCCACCTCTCCCTTAGTTTTGATGTTAATGCTGAGAGGCAAAGTACCAAAGTGCGTAGCATGATTTTATATCAATTTTACTGTTCGGGGGGTGTTTGAGCAAAATCAGAAAACAAACCTTTATTTTGACTAAATTTGGCGACGATGGCTCCTGGTCTTTGCTCTCCGATTTCTAGGGGGATTTCCGAGAAAAACGTAGGGAACTTATGAGAACAACAAACAACAAAATCCCCGTAATGCTTATGCACTGAACCTTCTTCCTTCATGTCAGCTTGAACTCTGAGATGGAAGCTCGACAGTCTGCAAATCACAAAATCGCAGAGACAAACAGATTCCTTCCCGAATGTGTACATCTGTTTTTCCTCACCATTTAAAAACTCATTGATCAGAACAGACTTCTATAACAACCAGGAGATGTGCAGATTTCACAACTTGGCCCAAAATGTAGGCCTGTTCACAACAAGGTATGAGCAGCAGCACTGTAAAACAGTGCCTCCTATACCCAGAATACTCAGACCGTCCAGAAGGATCAGGCAAAGCAGAAAAAACCCACTCCTGGCCACTGTCTCCACCCGAGATATCAGGGAGAGAGTTGGGTCCAGAAGTACTCCCAAACTGTAAACGTGTTCCTTCGGGGGGAGTGTAACCTCATCCAGAAATGGTAAATCTATCCCATCTCCTGAACTGCAGCTCCCTACAATGAACACTTCCTTCTTGTTTGGAATCAGCCTCACTTTGTTATCCCTCATCCAGCCAATTTCTGCGTCCAGGCAGTATTGTTCTCTGTCATTCTTTTCATCTTTGAGCAGAATGAGTTTCGTTCTGGGTGGCAGCATCAAAGCACTGTGTGCATACCTGCATTCAGAATGGGGATTTCCTGATTCAACCCGAGTGGGACCTAAAACTAACTGAGCGGACATCCAAAAATGTGTGAGTGCACGCACATGCCTACTCCTTAGAGGGAACACTTCCAGACAGGTGATGAGGGAAGTTATGCCATCTCCTGAAGAAGCTGACATGGAGAAACACCCTCTGAAATGTGCCAGAGAAGTATGAGACGAGCCCCGGTGCCTCCTACATCCCTCACCCTCAGATGGTCCAGAAGGATACCATGGTCGATGGTACTGAAAGCCATTGAGAGATCCCAAAGGACTAACAGAGTGCCACTCCCTCTGTCAGTTCTTAACTGGAGGTCATCCATCAGGCCGAGCAAGACAGTCCACTCCATAAGTTGGGCTGTTTCAAAAGTACAGTTTCAGATGTTTATATGAAACTGCCAAACTCAGTCAGACCATTGGTCCAGACACCTCAGTATTGTCTACACTGACAGGCAGCAGCTCTGCAAAGTTTCTAATGGGGAATTTCTCAACTCTGGAGATGCCTGAACATGCCAGGGATTCAACCTGGAGCTTTCTGCATTCATGGCAGCTGATCTACCACTGAGCAATGGCCTCTACTGAGTCAGACCATTGGTCCATCTATCTCAGCATCTGGCCCCTTCAGAGCTTACTATGCCCCAGCCTTCTTCTGGCCCTTTTGCATCTCCAGGACTGTAAGAAGCTCTGACTGAGAGCAGGGAAAATCCTATTCATTTGTGATTTACACCCTTCCCTAAAGAAGGCATGGAGAGAAGCTTTGCAGAGAAATCTCCTCTCGAAAAGGGTGATTTAGGATATGTCACCAAGGGTCCACATTCCAGAGACCCACACAGAAGTGTATTCACAGTCAACGAAAAAGAAGCAAAGGTTGTAAAATACTAATATTCATTAACTGAGCTTATTATGCAGATTTATACATAACACGGACACATAGTATTTATATTTATTTATGGCTCAGGGTGGTTTACACAGAGAAATAACAAATAAATAAGATGGATCCCTGTCCCCAAAGGGCTCACAGTCTAAAAGAAACATAAGACAGACACCAGCAACAGTCACTGGAGGTAAAATACATATCTGCCAACACTGCTTCCCAAAACACTTCAAAAGCAACAAGGGAAAAACAAATAATCAAAAGAAGAAATCACATTATATTTTATATTTCACACAAATGAGGAACATTCCCAGGCTTGTCTGAAGTTTCATGTGTGTGATTTATACTATTTATTAGTCTGCATAGTCCCGACTATGGCTTATCCTCAGTGTGGGTTGTAAGATGTCGTTTAAGACTTCCACTTTGGCTGAATCTCTTTCCAAACGCCAAACATTCATGTGGTTTCTCACCAGTGTGGATTCTATGGTGTACAGTAAGATGTCCATTACTGCTGAAGCTCTTTCCACACTCCATACATCTGTGTGGTTTCTCTCCAGTGTGAGTTATATGGTGTACAGTAAGTTGTCCACTTCTGCTGAACCTCTTCACACACTCCAAGCATTCATATGGTTTCTAACAAGTGTGGCCTCTATGGTGTACAGTAAGATCTCTATTATTGCTGAATTTCTTCCCACACTCCAAGAATTCATATGGTTTCTCCCCAGTGTGGCTTCTATGGTGTACTGTAAGATGTGCACTCTGGCTGAACTTCTTTCCACACTCCAAGCATTCATATGGTTTCTCCCCAGTGTGGGTTCTATAGTGTACAGTTAGTTGTCTACTAGTGTTGAAGCTCTTCCCACACTCCAAGCATTCATGTGGTTTCTCCCCAGTGTGGCTTCGATGGTGTAATGTAAGATGTCCACTCCGGCTGAACCTCTTTCCACACTCCAAGCATTCATATGGTTTCTCCCCAGTGTGGCTTCTATGGTGTAATGTAAGATGTCCACTCTGGCTGAACCTCTTTCCACACTGCAAGCATTCATATGGTTTCTCCCCAGTGTGGCTTCTATGGTGTACAGTAAGTTTTCCACTCTGGCTGAACCTCTTTCCACACTCCAAGCATTCATATGGTTTCTCCCCAGTGTGGCTTTTATAGTGTAATGTAAGATGTCCACTCTGGCTGAATCTCTTTCCACACTCCAAGCATTCATATGGTTTCTCCCCAGTGTGGCTTCTATGGTGTACAGTAAGATCTCTATTACTGCAGAACCTCTTTCCACACGCCAGGCATTCATATGGTTTCTCCCCAGTGTGGCTTCTATGGTGTAATGTAAGACCTCCACCCCTGCTGAATTTCTTCCCACACTCCAAGCATTCATATGGTTTCTCCCCAGTGTGGCTTCTACGGTGTACAGTAAGATCTCTATTACTGCTGAACCTCCTTCCACACTCCAAGCATTCATATGGTTTCTCCCCAGTGTGGCTTCTATGGTGTACTGTAAGATGTGCACTCTGGCTGAACTTCTTTCCACACTCCAAGCATTCGTATGGTTTCTCCCCAGTGTGGGTTCTATGGTGTACAGTAAGTTGTTTATGACTGCTGAATCGCTTTCCACACTCCAAGCATTCATATGGTTTATCCCCAGTGTGGCTTCTATGGTGTACAGTAAGATCTCTATTACTGCTGCACCTCTTTCCACACTGCAAGCATTCATATGGTTTCTCCCCAGTGTGGCTTCTATGGTGTAGTGTAAGAGCTCCACTGTGGCTGAACCTCTTTCCACACTGCAAGCATTCATATGGTTTCTCCCCAGTGTGGCTTCTATGGTGTACAGTAAGATCTCTATTACTGCTGAATCTCTTTCCACACTGCAAGCATTCATATGGTTTCTCCCCAGTGTGGCTTTTATGGTGTAATGTAAGATGTCCACTCCGGCTGAACCTCTTTCCACACTCCAAGCATTCATATGGTTTCTCCCCAGTGTGGCTTCTATGGTGTAGTGTAAGAGCTCCACTGTGGCTGAACCTCTTTCCACACTGCAAGCATTCATATGGTTTCTCCCCAGTGTGGCTTCTATGGTGTACAGTAAGATCTCTATTACTGCGGAACCTCTTTCCACACTCCAAGCATTCATATGCTCTCTCCCCACTGTGGGTTCTATGGTGCAGAGTAAGAGCTCCACCCCTGCTGAACCCATTTCCAAACTCCAAGCTCTCACACATTTTCTTCCCTGTGTGCATTTCCCACTGAGGTTCAAAGCTTGGCTCAAGACTCAAGCCTTTCCTATGAGGAGGGCACAGGCTTTTCACTCTTTCTTCATTCATTACGTGTTGGATTTCATGCTGAGAAGCAGGTGATCCACTCCTGCTCTTCCCTTCTGCTCCAGGTTTTAGTCTCTTCTGGTTTCTCTTTTTCCATCGGTCACCTCCTAACAATCCTCACCTGGCTTTCCCCCATTTTTCATCTTCCAGTTGTCACAGTGCTGCAGTGTAGAGAGAAAACCGGTTAGAGCCTATAACAGAAGAGGATATCTTCTTAGAAGTAATGGTGGAAATGCAAAGTGGTGGAATGCTGGCAGATTTCCTTCCTATATTTGATGGCTATGTGATTACAGCCATTTCTGGAGGTAGATGACCTTAAATCATTGATAGTAACATGGTAATCAGCTCTAGGCTTGACTGCTGGAATGCACTCTATATAGGGCTGCCTTGGTACACAGTCCAGAAACAGCAATTGGAAGTGAATGCGGCAGCCAGAATGGTCTGTGGAACAAACCAAAGGGGCCCTATAAGACCAATTTGGAAAGAACTGCACTAGCTCCCAATATGTTTCTGTGTAAAAGTACAAAATGCTGGTTATTGCCACCCATCTCCTTCTATCAAGAGCAAGTGGGTGTGGTGAGTGGGTCTCCCAATAAATTTATAAAAGGGGTTAGGAGGATTTAGTAGACTAATTATGCGATGTGTGGAAAAGTACTTCGTTTTGATGAATGATCTCTGGTTAGAGGTGTACATGAACCCCAAACACCATTCGGTTTGAATAAAAAGCTATTCAACCTGATCCATAGCTCTGAACTAGCCAGTTCAGTCGAACTGATGGGCTGGTCCATTTCATCGAACAGGTTTGGATGCCAATATACTTGTAAAAGGGAATGTGGTGAGGATTCTCCATTATAAGTACGAGGGGAGAGGGCCCTTCCAAAGCTAAGTGGTGGCCAGGCGGGAGAGGGGAAAAGCAGCTTATCCGGGTGGCATGGCTGCCGGCTCCACCACTCACCACTACTGGCCCTCCTGGTGCAGCCCCAACCATTCTCCCCTTCCTTTACTGGGCGAAGGGCTCGGAGGCATCTTGGTTCTGGACTCCGTGCATGTGTGGAACCAAGGACTGAGCTGCCGCTGCTGAGCTGGCGACTTGGCAAAGCAGGGGGGACCACGCTTGGGGCTGTGCTGGAGGGGGCACATGGTGGCACCGGCAACCGCACCCTGGGTGAGCAGCTTCCCCCCTCTCACCACCCCTGCCTGCCTGCCCCTTACTGTTCCAAACCACCACATAGGGTGAGATTTTCAATACAAACCACGAATCCACTCTCATTTGCTACCATAGAATTTACCATAGAATCCAATACCATAGAGTACAAACCATAGAATCTACTCTCATTTGCTACCATGAGATTTTCAATACAAACCATGAATCCAATCTCATTTGCTTCCATAGAATCTACACTCAGAACACCTCAGAAACAACAGAACCCTGTACCCCATGGGTTAGCAACCCATGGGAGTGGCTGGCACCCTATGTGCACTACGCCACCACTCGCTCTGGGCCATCCCAGCGCCCCCCAAGTGCACTTATGGGGCTACTGAAACCTCCATTATATCTTATAAGGAAAAACCTTAAAGATGCGTAAACGTTAACTATTCACCGAAAATCAGCCCTTTGCCCAATCCCTCTGCAATTTGGGTGGCAGCCTCTAGCCATTAGGCACTTAACTTAAACTGAGTAGTACCCCACTGTCTTGTGGGTGGGAGTAGGGTTTAGTTGGCACATGGCAGTTGACAGCTGGCGCTGTCGAAAAGACAGTCAAAATGAATAGAAGAAATGAAGGTATGTAATGAATCCTCATAAGGATTCATTGAGTGAAAGTTATTATACAACAGAGTATGAACATTTGAAAAATAGTGACCACACATTTTGCTCCATAACTCCACTTCTATATGGGCTAGAGCTTAGTTTTTTTTTAAAAAATGAAAGCTGGGGATCTGGGGAAATTAATAGGAAAGATCTGAAACCCAAATCGATTCAAATCGAATCAGCCACGATTAGGGATGTGCGGTGCGGTTCGGATCCGGACCGGTTCGTCCGAACCGGTCCGGATCCGGCGGCTCGATCCCGGACCGAATCGGGCCCTCCCGGGGACCGAGCCGGACCGAATTCGAGCCGGTTCGGGAATGAAATTGAGTCTCACTCAGTGTCTCTTTAAAGTGTGTCCTCCATTTTGTGTCTCCTTCCCGAAACTTTTGCTCCTCCTTGCATCCATTTTGTGATGCTATTTCCAGGCATTGTATTGGCTGCGCTATTGATCCTTGATTGGCCAGAATGAGTCCTTTGGTCTGGTAGGCTGCTTGGCTGTTGCACTGTTGAGAGCTGGCACCCTGTTGGCCGTGGGGGGAGTGCAAAGGTGGGGGCTCCCAAAGGAGGGAATTTCAAACCTATATAAACCCAAGCCTCTTCTCTGGAAACTTCTCTTGGCTGCAGTTGTGGGATCATCTCTGAGACCTGCTTGCCCTTTGCTGGCTGCTCTGGTGTCTCTGTGAGTCCTGACTGTGTCCTGTGTCTCTCTGTGTGTGCTCTGTCTAATCCTTTGTCCACCTGCCCTTTGTGACTCTCTGTGTGTCTCCTCTCTCTGTCTGTCTCTTGTCTGTATACTGTGTGTTACTTCACTTTACTTTCTTCTTAATTTCCCCCAATTTTCCCTGTTCCTTGTCTGTCTGCTTTTCTCCCCCCCCCCTTCCCTTCTCATCCTTTGGGCCTACCCTCCCCCTCCCCCACTCCCACCCACTGCATCCTCATTGCTTTAAATCTTCTTCCATTAATTATTGCTCTTTGTCCTGCCTTGTTGTTGTCCAACTTTTTGATTTTCACATTGCATTCCATTGGTTTCAGTTATATATTGCTTGCTGGTTTTGCTTAAATTGTACCATTTTGTTTGTTTCTGCTGACTGCTGCTGCCCTGCGAGTTGGTTCCCTGAATCCCTCCCCCCCACCCCCAGAGGATTCTGTTGTTGTTTCTTGTTGTCCCATATAATCAGTTTTGGTTCCCTGCTCCAAACTTGCCCCTCCAAGTCCAACCACACCCCACCCCAACCCCACCCCATCCAGCCTTCTCCCAAGTTTGCTGCTGCCAAACCGAGTCCAGTTTTCTTTGCTTGGTTCCACTTATTCATTTGCTATTATTAATTTGCAGCAATTGTGGTTTCATTGTCTCTGTTCACTTAGTGGCCCCCCTCAGAGTCTGTGTTTGGTTCCCCCTCCCCACACCCCCACCCCCAAGTTTTTTCTGCTGGTTATAGTCTTTCTTTTAATTTTTTTTTTAAACTTCTGGCTTGTGTTCTCTTGATATATATTGCTTTATATATTTTGCTACCCTCCTCCTCCTCCTCCCCCCCCTGCCTGCCCCCCCCACCCTCCCTCCTCCCAGACCCTACCCTAGCCCAGGCCCAGCTCCTCCCCCAACCACCCCATCCAGCCTAATCGCTGCTGCTGCCCGAGTTGTTCCAGTTTCTCCTTTGCTGTTTGTTGTTGCCCCCTCCCCTTCCCCCCAACACCCCTCTGCCACACACTAGCCCCCAACCACACACACCCTCTCTGATCCCCCCACCCCACCTCTTTTTCTCCTTGCCCCTGACTCTCTCCACTCACCCCAGGCCCCCTGCCACACACTAGCCCCCAACCACACACACCCTCTCTGCTCCCCCCACCCCACCTCTTTTCCTCCTTGCCCCTGACTCTCTCCACTTACCCCAGGCCCCCTGCCACACACTAGCCCCAACCACACACACCCTCTCTGCTCCCCCCACCCCACCTCTTTTTCTCCTTGCCCCCGACTCTCTCCACTTACCCCAGGCCCCCTGCCACACACTAGCCCCCAACCACACACAGCCTCTCTGCTCCCCCCACCCCACCTCTTTTCCTCCTTGCCCCCGACTCTCTCCACTTACCCCAGGCCCCCTGCCACACACTAGCCCCAACCACACACACCCTCTCTGCTCCCCCCACCCCACCTCTTTTTCTCCTTGCCCCCGACTCTCTCCACTTACCCCAGGCCCCCTGCCACACACTAGCCCCCAACCACACACAGCCTCTCTGCTCCCCCCACCCCACCTCTTTTTCTCCTTGCCCCCGACTCTCTCCACTTACCCCAGGCCCCCTGCCACACACTAGCCCCCAACCACACACAGCCTCTCTGCTCCCCCCACCCCACCTCTTTTCCTCCTTGCCCCCGACTCTCTCCACTTACCCCAGGCCCCCTGCCACACACTAGCCCCAACCACACACACCCTCTCTGCTCCCCCCACCCCACCTCTTTTTCTCCTTGCCCCCGACTCTCTCCACTTACCCCAGGCCCCCTGCCACACACTAGCCCCCAACCACACACACCCTCTCTGCTCCCCCCACCCCACCTCTTTTCCTCCTTGCCCCCGACTCTCTCCACTTACCCCAGGCCCCCTGCCACACACTAGCCCCCAACCACACACACCCTCTCTGCTCCCCCCACCTCTTTGGACCGCTGCTACTGCTGTGTCCTCCCCCCACACCTGAATCCCCCCTCCCTGCTGCGCTGCGCTTCTCCTCTCTCCTCTTTCTCTCTATCATCTCTCTTTCTCCTCTCTCTCTCTTTCTTTTCTCTCTCTCTCCTCTCTTTCTCTTTGTCCCTGCCCCCCCTCTCTTTTCTCTCTCTCTTAGTCTTTTCTCTCTCTGCTCCCCTTCACTTTCCACCTCCTCTCCCACAGCTGCAGCCGCACACAGTAGCCTACCCACCTGGCGGCTGCCATCGGTTTTTTTTTTCTTTTTATAGTTTTTGGTTGATTTTGTCTCTGCTTGGGGGTGAGTTGAGCGACACAAATAGTGTTGTCTCCTCACTTCTGCCCCTCCATCGTTGTTGAACTACCCCGGTTGCCTGTGTGCCTCGTGCGGCCGCCCTGCTGTGTCTCAGCCCAGGGTGGCTGGCTGGCGGCGGCGAATCCGTGACCAGCAGTGAGTGGCAGGAGAAGGACCGGAAGAAGAGGGGTTAGTGCGTGTGCGATTGTGCACCTTTTGTTGCCCCTTTCTCTCCCTAGCTGGCGGTTTTAAATAGGGACACCCCTATTCTGAAATGCATTTGGGTGTGGGGAGGAGGGAGGGAACCTTGGAGAGGAGATGTACTGTTGTAAAACTTGTGTCTTCATGCCCATGCCCAGTAAAGAAATTGCTGCTGTGTGTTGCGTTGCATTGCATGCGTCTTGCAGGTGGTTTTTGAACAGGTGCCTTCCAGAGTGCTTCCTTGCCTCTGGGGCAGTCTGAGTGGGGTCCAGGGTTCTGATGCGATGCTGCCACTACATGCTGGGCCCATGCCATGCCAGAGTGCTTCCTTGCCTCTGGGGCAGTCTGAGTGGGGTCCTGGCTGGGCTCTGATGCTGCCACTACATGCTGGGCCCATGCCATGCCAGAGTGCTTCCTTGCCTCTGGGGCAGTCTGAGTGGGGTCCTGGCTGGGCTCTGATGCTGCCACTACATGCTGGGCCAATACACACGTATGATGATGATCATGATGTTCAATCCATGAGGCTGCCATCAAGTGTTTGCTGCTGCTTGCTTGCCATGGCATTGGGCAGGCAGAGTCACAGAGTGGGTGGGTTCAACCTCTGTGTTGGTGTGACTGGGTTCTGGTTTTGGTTGTGTGCAATTTAGAGTCACTAAATAGGCTGCATTGAGTTTGATGCTCCCCCCACAGGAGCATTACTTGAGAACCACCCCCCAGAACCCACACTTTGTGTTCCAGTTCACTAAATAAGGGTTTCCTCCTTTGATCTGCAGGTTCCCAAGCGTTGACTGCATCCCTCCCCCACCCCCGGTAGGTGCTGTGCCCTCCCCCCATCCACTTCCCCCCCCCAAAAAAGCTAAAAACTTGCCACCCACACCACAACTACTCCACCCAACTGCCCGTGCCACCCTCCCACACCGGGGTTCCACCCTTTAACCCCCTATTTTTCTAAAAAAAAACCCTCCCAGACCCATCTCCCCAATTGGCTTGGTGGTTGACTCCCAAATTCAAAAAGGACACCCTCCCCCTCACTTCGATTGGCTTCCCCCCCCATATCAAAAAGTCTTCCTTTCCCCCCAATTGGCTTCCTTTTTTGAAAACAAACTTCCCCCCCGCCGCCTCCAAATCAGCTGCCTTTTTTTTGGCCCCTCAGCCCCTCCAAATTATTTTTTTGACCCTGTCTGGCCTTCCTCCTAAAGTCTCCCTCCTTCTGACCTAGCAGCATGTCTGAGCGCCGTGTGGCGGGCAGGGCTCGCTCAAGGCTGGCAGGCAGAGGTGGGAGAGGCCAGGTGCGGGGTGCGCCTGCGGCACGGGGAGGGAGAGGACGCGGGGAGCCTGAGGACACCCCAGTTCTCCCCATTGGAGAATTCTTTGCTCCGGCCCCATCTTTGGTGCGCAGGATTCAGTTCCCCACGCCTGCTGCCGCCAATCGCGGCAGAGGCAGAGGCACTGTTAGGGCTGTGGCGGGTCCCTCCTCGCCGGCGGCACCAGGTGCTGCTGAGCTACCGCCAGTTGTTGAGGTGGAGGAGACTGTGGAGTTGGAAGAGCAGGTAGAGGGCGGTGAGGACCGTGCGGCTGGCAGCGATGCAGCCAGGTTCTCCCTCCCTCTGGGGCCCCTTCCCCCTATCCTTTCGCCGCTCAGTGGGGCCCCCCCTCGTGAAGCCCGACACTCTGGTGGGGAGCGGTCTGGCGAGGTGGTGGAGGAGAGGCCTGCCTCTCCGATGCCAGTTGAGCCGGGCCCTTCCTCCGCTGTGGAGGGCGGAAGGGGCGGGTTGGGTGGCAGCAGTGGGCAGGCAGCGGCGGCCGCCCCCCCCCTAGGACTGCAGCCACCCTGCGAGAAACGGCCTAGGACGGCGCCCAGGGCGCAGGAGGCCAAGGGCAGTGGTGCATGGGTGCATTTTGAGGTCCCTCAAGATGCCCCATTCCACGCCCGCTGTGTCCACTCCAGGATGCTTGTCAGCCGTGGAAGGGACCCTGCGCACCTGGGTACGACGCCTATGTGGAGACACCTAGAGCGTCACCACCCAGGTCTCAGGGGACAGGCTGGCAGCGCTAGTGCGCCTTGTGCATCTGCCACTAGGGCGGGCAGCGGCAGTGTGCCAGCCAGCAGGCAGGCTACACTGCCCGTCCAGCGGTGGACGCAGTCCTCGGGCAGCCAGCGTATTGTTCGCGTGGACCATCATCACCTCACCCGCCTCATAGGGGAGATGATTTCCACCGATGACCAGCCGTTTCAGGTGGTCGAGAACAACGGCTTCCGCCGTATTCTCCAATACCTGGCTCCCGAATACGTCATCCCCTCAAGGACGACGTTCAGCCGGAACGTGGTCCCCTCCCTGTACCGCCGGTGCAGGGAGCTCGTGTCGGCCGAGCTGCGTGCAGCTCCGGCCGGGACAAGCGTGCATTTCACGACTGACCTCTGGACCAGTGTCAGTGGGATGCACGCTTCTTTCCTGGCCCTCACTGCCCACTGGTGGGGACCGGAGAGTGAGGGGACCTCCGCGGGCGATGCTTCCGGGTCCGGCGCGGCTCCCGATGCACTACGGCACAGGTGGGCCGTCCTGCACGTGGAAACGATGGACACGAGGCACACCGCGGAGGAGGTGGCGGCCGTACTCGACCGCCAGATAGAGGAGTGGATTGGCGGGTGTCCACACCTCTCCCGCGGCTTCATTGTCACCGACAATGGAGCCAACGTTACCGCCGCTGTCGAGACAGTCATGGACTGTGTGAACATACGGTGTATGGCACACACGCTCCATCTGACCGTCAGGGACGCCCTTGGCCTTAAGGAGCTGAGGGCATCCCAGGAGAAGGGGGCCCGCCCCATCGCAGGTGCTGTTGCTGCCACGGCTACGCTTGTGGATAAGTCCCGCAAGCTGGCCGCCCACTTCCACCGCAGCGAGAAGTCCAGGAGACTGCTTCGCCAGAAGCAGGATGACCTTGGCCTTCCTCGCCATCTCATCCCTACGGATGTGGAGACGCGGTGGAACTCCACCTTCCTCCTGTTCCAGCGCCTGTTGGAGCAGGAGAGAGCCCTTGTCGCCCTGGCGAGGGACGAGTCCTTGGATGTCTGCGACTTCTCGAACGCAGAGTGGAAGCAGATGTCCGAGGCGGTGTCGGCACTCGAGCCCTTCTAGCTTGCCACGAAGGGCTTGTGTGGCGACACCACTCCCTTGAGCCAGGCGCTGCCCACAGCTGTTGGTCTCGAGAAGCTGATGGGTGGACTCCATATCTCTCTGACCACGCCAGAGGGTCGTGCTCTGGCTGGGAGGCTGAGGTCTGGGGTTGACAAGCGGCTCGTTGATGTGCTGGGAGACAGGGAGGAGTATGTCCTCGCTTGTCTCTGTCACCCAGCCCTCAAGGGCAATGCCGTGAGTGCCGACGACTTGCCCAGGTGGAAGGGCATCCTGGTCGAGAAGGTTAGGGAGGAGGAGGCCGCTAGGGCCCGCAGAGACCAGGGTGTTGGTAGTGGTGCGGGGGCAGCCCTCGCGGCCCAACCCGCACCCAGCAGCAGCATGGGCGGCCAGCCGGCGTCAGCTTCCCCTTCCCCTCCCTCTTCCCAGTCCAGCAGCGCGGCATCCCAGGCGGCGCCATCGCAGCAGCCATTTGCTACCGACTCGAGATCCGCCCAGTGGTTTCAGCGGTTCTGCTATGGCGCCATGCCTGGTATGCGGGAGGCTCGACCTGCCAGGCCCCCCTCCAGTGCTGAGCAATGCGTTGCGCAGTACTTGGAGGAGCCTGTGGAGGGAGACGGCGTGGACTGCGCACAGTTCTGGGCGAGCCGCCGCCAAGTCTGGCCGGACCTGGCGGTGGTGGCTGTGCGCCTCCTCTCCTGCCCCCCAACCAGTGTCCAGAGCGAGCGGGTGTTTTCACGTGCCGGGGACGTGGTGACACCCTCTCGCTCCCGCTTGGACCCTGGTCTGGTGGAGCAGCTGGTCTTCCTTAAGGTGAACCTCCCCCTGTTGGGCTACCCCAAGCTGCAGTTTGAGACGGGCGAGTGATTACCGTGGGTTGCCCCATGGTTGGTCACCTGCCTGGCTCGAACTCTGTGCTTATCCCTACCCTTCCCCCTTCCACCTCTAGCTGAGCTGACGTGACAGATGCTGAGCCGTGCCAGCCAGTCGCAGCGTGTAGTGTGCCCACACAGAGATGCAGTTGTAGTAGTAGTTGTAGTGCTGCGACTGGCCAGATGTTTACAATGCCCACGCCCACCTAAAAAGAAACCCAATGCTGACCAGCACAGGCCCTTTATCTATCCACCTGTCAGCATTTGGGGACCTGGCGTGGGCACGGCACACCCCCCCAAAGTAGCACAGCCCACGGAGTACTAGACTTAGCGGCAGCGGCGGGTATACGTTCAAAAATGCAGTGTAGATATGTAAATACTGTATGTAAATAAACATGTAAATAATTTTTTCTTTAAAAACCCCATGTCAAAATCAAGCCTCAAAATTATGCAAAAGAAAGAAAAAAAGGTGACAAAGGGAGAACAAAATGATGAATGCCAAATGAATTGATTTTATTGAAAATGTCACCAGAAATCATGTGTGGGGGGCTTGGTTTACATGGAGAAGATGATTGGGTGATTTTTTGAAATGAAACGAATGAATTATTATCATCTTATGTTCATCTTGATTGTGGTCACTGTTGATGTTGGCTGATGGCAAAAAACCCAAAACCATCAGAATAGCAATGAACTGGCTGCCAACACAACATATTGATTGATAACTGTGCAGGGGGGGAATTGGGTCTGTGTGTGTGTGTGTGGTGCAGGCTCAGTCTGTCTCTTCCTGTTGTGTGTCTGTCTGTCTGTCTGTCTGTGTGAATGGATGCCTAGCACTGTCTCTGTGTGTGGATGCTTTCTGTGTGTAGTGTGGTGTGTGTCTGTCTACATGTTTTTTTTCCTCCCCCCCATGCCTCCCTCCATCCTTCCCCTCTCATCCTCTCCCCTTCCTCTTCACCACCTTCCATCCTCCCTCCCTTCCAGCCCACCACCGCCTCACCTGCCCCCAACCCCGGTCTGGCAGATGATGAGAGTCTGGTCTCTCCCACCGAAGCACACACGTGAGCACGTGTGTGCACAAATATGTGGCTGACCAACTCTGAGCCGGACCCTCCCCCCTTCAATCCCCTCTACATCCCTCTCCCCCTCCCCTTTCCTCCCCCCTGCCTCCCAGCCTCCCTCCCTGCCTCCCTCCCCCCTCCTAGCTAGCAGCGCACACATACACACACAAAACACCTGTGGTGGCAAACACCACCAGCACACATGCACTCACACTGGTGCCACCACCTCTGCCTTGGGCCTCTGTGTCCTTGAGCAGATATGTGGTGGTGGACCAGAGAAGCATTTCTTTCCAGCAAGGCAAAAGGCATGCACTCACTGCACACACACACACACGAAGAGGTGAAGACGAGAAGAGGCAACTTCTAGAACCAGCAGCAGCAGGTGAGTGTCGTGTAATTGTGTTGCTTCCCAAGGCCACTGCCCATGCTCAATGCTCAGTCTGCTGAAACTAAAGAACTAGCTACAATCACCCTTCCTCACATGCAGCTCAGCTCAGCTCAGCTCAGCTGCACAGCACACTGACTAACTAGACACTACAGCTGGTGGTAGAAAAAACAGAAGTCTAGATTCTAGAAGATGTCCTGGTGGATTTTAAACTTTCAAATCTGTGCTAAGATTGCCTCGCCCGCCTCCTCCTCCTCCTCCTCCTCCTCCTCCTGCCTGTAATTGTGCCCTCTCCCCTTGCAGTTGCGCCGTCGTGATGGGTTGGTGATGTGCGTGCGCCGTCTACTTGTTAGCTCTCTCCTCCTCATGTTGGCTGGGCTTGCCAGGCACTGGCTGGCAGCAGCTGTTGGCTGTGTGCTAGGCTCAGGCTGTGGCGCGCGTGACTGGACTGGGAATGTTATTGTAGCGGCAACACTGGTTGTGGTGGTAGCAGTAGTAGCTGTTGTTGTTGCTGGGCTGGTGGCTGCTGGCCTGTGCTGACTCTGCGCACTTGGTCTGGTCTGGTCTGGTCATTGGGATGCAGATGTAGGGTGTGTGTGCATCATCCATGGGGAGCATCAGAGCAGAGCAGAGCAGGTTGGCTGGCTTCTGTCTGTCGGGCCTAGTCAGTGGCAGGCACTGAGTGAGGCGGTGGTTCCTTTGGGCATCACGTCACCCATCATGCAGAGCGGCAGGTCTGCTGCTCTGCTGCTCCGCCTCCTGCTTCTTCTCTGTGTGTGCTGCTCTTGTGCTTAGTGTGCTGCTCCGCTGCTGCTGCTGTGCTGGCAGGCAGCACAGCAGTGGCCTTTTTGTTAGATCAGAGAGTGGGTGTTGTCTCTCTGAGTGTCCTCCTCTTACTTGCTTGGATAGGAGTGGTGGTAGTAGGTAGGCATTAAGATGGACTGACTAGGTGTTACGTGTTAGGGCGCCCAGAGAGAGGGGCCAAAAAGATGGGGTGGCAATTGTTGGGTTGCTCCTAGTATTATTGGTGAATTTCTGAAGAAAATTTTTTTTTCCATTGGCTAGAATGGGGGTTCGGGGCTGCCCCAGACCCGCCTCTGTGGGGTGGCAGCACCGCCAAAGTGGGTCCGGGGCCATGGCAAAAATGCCCTCAGTCCCTCCCAGCAATCCCCGTAGAGATAGGAGTGATGGTTCTGTTGTTTTTCTGAGGTGTTCTGAGTGAGTGTGGATTCTGTGATAGCAAATGAGAGTGGATTCATGGTGTCTCATTGGAAATCTCATAAGCTATCATAGAATCTACACTCAGAATACCTCAGAAAAACAACAGAACCATCACTCCTATCTCTACGGGGATTGCTGGGAGGGACTGAGGGCATTTTTGCCATGGCCCCGGACCCACTTTGGGGGTGCTGCCACCCCACAGAGGTGGGTCTGGGGCAGCCCCGAACCCCCATTCTAGCCAATGGGAAAAAAAATTTTCTTCAGAAATTCACCAATAATACTAGGAGCCACCAATTGCCTTGGGATTTTTGGGGTGGAGGACACCCATGGGTGGCTACCACCCACCCCAGCTTTTTTGCCCCTAAGGGCTCCACATTGTGAGTTATGGGCAAAAATTTATTTTTTGAAAAAAATTTGTAAAAAATCAGAGGAAGGTCCAATCGACTTGAAATTTGGGTGGCAGGTAGAACACAATGTCCCCTTCAAAACCAGCCACTTTTTGTGATCCGAACCGGTTCGGTTCGGATCCGAACCGGTTCGAAACCGAACCGGACCGGGGGGGGGGTGGTCTGGCAAAACCAAAACCGAACCACCCCGGTCCGGTCCGGACCCGGTTCGGACCCGAACCGAACCGGGAGAACCGGTTTTATGCACATCCCTAGCCACGATTAGGATCTGAATCAAATCTGAGGTGATTCGGATGGGTTAGATTCGGATCCAAATTGGATCGGGGCTGTTTCAATTAGGTTACAAATCGAAACACAGAAAATCCGAATTGCACACCCCCAGTTAGCAACCCACGGGGGTGGTTGGAACCCGTTGTGCACTACACCACCACTCAGTCTAGGCCATTCCAGCACTGCTGAAACTTCCATTCTTCTCTATGGAGAAAAACCTTAAAGACACATAGTACTTTGTGGAAGTACTTTTTCACACAATGCATAATCAACTTGTGGAATTCTCAGCCACAAGATGGGGTGACAGCCAACAACCTGGGTGGCTTTAAGAGGGGTCTGGATAACTTCATGGAGGAGAGGTCTATCATTAGCTACGAGTTGGAGGGCTATAGGCCACCTCCAGCCTCAAAGGTAGGCTGCCTCTGAGTACCAGTTGCAGGGGAGTAATAGCAGGAGAGAGGACATGGCCCTTTCAAATCCTGCCTGTAGGCTTCCAGCGGCATCTGGTGGGCCACTGTGTGAAACAAGATGCTGGACTAGATGGGCTTTGGGCCTGATCCAGCAGGGCTGTTCTTATATTCCTAAAGCCTGGATGAGCAGATGTGCCTTGACTGACTTTCTAAAAGTGTTCAGAGGTGGGGAAGCTCTTCTTTCACCAGGGAGCGCATTCCGGAGCCTCGGGGCAGCAACAGAGAAGGCCCATCCCATAGGGGTCCCCTGGTCCCTTGTCTCCTATTTGCCTTATCTAGCACCCCACTTTCAGCTGCAAAACTGTCTCTTTTCATTCTCCAGGAGAAATCTGGGGTTGGAATCTGTGAGGACCCTTGCCTGTAAAAAGGGTTCCCCCCCAGTTTTTTTTGGTCTGTCTGTCGTTGCTTTGGCTTCACTCACTCACTGACATACACACTCCCAGAGCAATGCACAAAAGACAGAAACATCAATGTAGTTTTTGGAGGTAGGTTGCGGTCCTCACCTAGACTACCAAAAAAGAAATCCTATACCAAACCAAACCAAAATGCATTACTTTCCTAGGAAACATGCAGAACTCTTCCATTGAAAAACATGGGGCAGGATACCTCATAGAGGTGGGAATTCTAGAATCACAGAGAGCGAGGTAAGAATTTGGGAGTTAGAGGAATGCTTGCAAACTGCAAGCACCTGGTCTAATATATACAGCTGGGGTGCACCCTGAGATCGCCAAACATGCCCATTTAATTTGTAGGCTTCAAGCTAGGAGGCAGGTAAGCAGGCCTCTGAAAAGCATTACAACCGTTGATCACTGTGCATGACTCTACCATTGTACGTGCTTGTGTCTATGGTTGGAGCAGGAAATGCAACCAAGGAAGCCTGGGAACCATAGAGAGAGGGGAGGGATGGGCAATAGGCTTCCAGATATGTTGTTGGAAGAATACACTCTACCCACGTGTAAAAAGCCTGACATATTAAAGGCGCGTTTAAAAGAATCGTCTGAACTGGCCCCTTGGCCTCCTTGCAGAGAGGAGGAGAAAGGAAAGAAGGATTACTTCAAAGTCGTATTTGCAAGGAGAAACCTTCCCCTTCCCGCAGCTCAAGACTCGCGGCTTGCTTGCTGAGAGCAACGGGAGAACCTGGGCTTGGAGGGAAGAGCTCGCTCTTTCTGGCAGCCGCCCCCCCCCCACGCCTCTTTCTCCCCCACCTCCACCGCCCCCCCCCCCGCCCCCCAGAGTTGATGCTGCTGGCTGACACTCACTGCAGTTCTGGGACATTTTCACTGCAGGAGCAGCTGAAGGGAGAAGAGCGAAGGGGAGACCAGACCAGACCTCCTATCTCCTCCCCTCCCGCAGCATGCAGCTTCTCTCCTTTTACCTTCCTCTTGATCCAAAGGGCTCCGCCGGCAGTGAGGAGGAGCCTCCCGGGCTGGGCGCAGGGTCAGTGTGCTGCTGCGGGTCCAAGAGGACGTGCAACGTGTCCGGCAGCGCTTCCGACCTCTTGCCCCGCTCTCCAGATCCAGGGGACCGGCTGCAGGGAATGGAGGCTCTCCCTCTCCCTCCGCGGCCGGCTTCTTCTGCAGCTCAGGCCGTTCCTGCGGACTCTTCCCCCAACAATTCTGGACTCTGGACTCCGCCCCTTCACTTCTTCCGTTTCCTCCCCCCCCCCCCCGCTGCTGCGTCCAATGCCAAAGCTTGTTACACATGCCATGCACAGGAGCGGGCCTTCCTCTCTCTCCTGAAGCTCCACAGGCCTTGCTGCTTCTTGGGTTCCGAGCCGCCGCCGGCCTCCCGCGCCTCCCTCTGCGGGCCTCTCTCTCTCTCGGAGGCAGCTGCAGTATCCTCCCCTTCTGGGTCGGGCTGTTAGGCATCCTCCGCTCGCCTGACCTGGGGCCTGAAGGAGCAGGAGGCGAAGTCGGGGCAGAAGCCATCAGTACATGTATGCAATTGGAGTACATACTTTCACACAGTAACTGCTGAATTGCTTTTATAAGATATCTCCTGATAACATTTCTTATATGCTATTTCCTAATAACATATCTTTGCATGCCATATTCCAGTAACATTTCTTGGAACTGAAGGTGTTAATCAGGTTTTGAGAACTGACCACAGACTGGTCAAGCTAGGCGTAAACAGGATTGTTGCCATCTGGAATTGTAAACATGCCAGGCCTGGGACCCACCTTGTCAATGATGGGATCCCTGCTAACTTGGCAAAGAGGTACCCTTTAACATGGTGATTCTCTTTATTTAGAAGGGGGAGAGTAACTGGCCCTATTCGCCCCCAGCACAGTACCTCCAGAGTCTGTTGCTGGTGTCTATCTGATGTTTCTTTTTAGATTGTGAGCCCTTTGGGGACAGGGATCCATCTTATTTATTTGTTATTTCTGTGTGTAAACTGCCCTGAGCCATTTTTGGAAGGGTGGTATAGAAATCAAAATAATAATAATTATTATAATTATAATTATAATTAATAGGCCACTCCTGGGCCTTTCACCTAAGCTGCCTGGACAGCCTCCAGGCACATTCCACACAGCCTCCTGAAGATATAGATGGCGCGGACAGGTAACTCTGTTTATCTACTTGGGATTGGCCTTCAGTCCAGATTTTCCAGCACTAACGTACCTTTCTGATCCTGTCTCTCCCCCACCCCCTCCACCTGTAGAATAATTCCTCTTCCCTCTGCCTGCTAGCTGCATCCGTGTCTTGGCCTGTCGTCGCTTCCCTTCCCCCGTTTCATCTCTCTCCCTCCGCCCTTCCCTCCCTTTGCTCTTGGCTCATCTATTAATACATAAGCAGCCTTTCAGCTCACTCAAAGATAGACTGGGCATCTGCTCTCCCCCAACCTCACACTTGCCACTCGCGATCCTACGTTTTTCTGCTTGAAAACTGAAACTGCCTAATGTGACTTAGCTAGAGAACTGGAGATAACTGACATTGCTAGCTTCATTGAGTTGCATTAGAGACGGGAAAGGGTGATTTTAAAAACTGCTTAAACTGCTTGCAAAAGTAGAAGAGATATGCCTTTTTCTGTTGGAGTTGAGCTGGGCTGTGGGAATTGTTTTGGTTTGTTTCTACGTAGAAGAAGAGATAAGACTGAGTTTTGGCCACCAGTCTGGACTAGAAAGGAATGTATCTCCACTGTACTCAGAGCAGAAATTGCTTTTAGCTGTTAACTATTTCCATTGAGGAGGAATGATTTAATGCTGTTGAGAACTCTACATTACAATGAATAAGTATTTTGCTTATATGCCTGCATGCTTAATTGCCTGAATGTAATCCTACTTCCAATAAAGCCCTTTAAATTATAGTCTGTGTGGGACGCTTGTTATCTCTCTCTTTCTCGAATGCACGTGATCTCACGGATAATGAATCTGAAGTAGTCTGGTAGACTACAGTTCAGTTAGTCACAGCCAGGCTGCACAGAAAAGCACCGTAGTGGGCTTCCCTTTCCTGCAAGTTTACAAATAAAAACAAGCATCCTTCAGGAACGCTGTCGCCCAAGGCAGGGGGCAGGACTAGAAGACCTCCAAGGTGTCCCTTCAATTCGAACATTCTATAAATCTGTGTGAATTGTGTATTTGTTCTTTTTGGGTATCATTGCATGTCGCTCTTCTTGCTAAGGAAGGGAATCCACGATTTCTCTCTACTGTACTTGTATGCAACAGGATTGCATGCAGTGATTTTATGACTGATTCTGTAGCCTTGTTGAAGGAATTCATGTGGGGTCAGTGTGGGTTCCTTGTGTGTGTGTGGGCGGGGGAGGTTAGGACAAGAGAAGGTGACTAGCCCAAAGTCATCTCCTGAGCTTCAATTGAACTTGGGTGTCTCTAATCCTAGTGTACCCCCGTAAAAAAAATAAATTACATATACACTGATGGGGTCTGAGCTGTCAGTGACTGGCCAGGAGAGAGATCTCGGTATTGTGGTGTAGAGCTCATAGAAAGTGTCCATTCAGTGAGTGGCAGCTGTGAAAAAGGCAATTCCACACTTGGAATCATTAGGAAGGGGATTAAAGATCAAAGTGCTAATATCATAATGCCCTTATATAAAGTGTATAGTGTGGGTCTGGTTTGGGAGAACTGGTTTGGAACGGTAAGGGGCAGCCGGGCAGGCGGGGTGAGAGAGGGGGAAAGCTGCTCACCCAGGCGGTGCAGTCGCGAGCGCCACCACTCACCCCCTCCAGCATGGTCCCAAGCATGTCCCCCCCACCCCCGCTTTACGAAGTTGGCAGCTCAGTTCTCGGCTCGGCACATGCATGCAGTCCAGAAGTGAGCTGCCTCCGAACCATTTGCCCAGTAAAGGAAGGGGAGCATGGTTGGGGCTGCGCCAGGAGGGCCAGTGGGGGTGAGTGGTGGAGCCAGCAGCCATGCCACCTGGGTAAGCTGCTTTTTTCGTCTCTCGCCCGGCCGCCACTTCGCTTTTGGAGGGCCCCCTCCCCTTGTCCTTATAATGGAGAATCCTCACCAGATTCCCCTTTACAATTATATTGGCAACCAAACGGGTTCAATGAAACAGGCCAGTCTGTCAGTTCGACTGAACTGGCTAGTACAGAGCTATGTGATTCGGGTTGAATAGCTTTTTATTCAAACCAAATGATGTTTTTGGTTCATGTACACCCCTAACCAGAGATCATTCATCAAAACAAAGTACTTTTTCACACATTGCATAATTAGTCTATGAATCCTCCTAACCGCTTTGATAAATTTATTGGGACACCCACTTGCTCTTGATGGAAGGAGATGGGTGGCAATAACCAGCATTTTGTACTTTTACACTGAAACATATTGGGAGCTAGTGCAGTTCTTTCAAAATTGGTCTTATAGGGCCCCTTTGGGTTGTTCCAGATACCATTCTGGCTGCCGCATTCACTTCCAATTGCTGTTTCTGGAGTGTGTACAAAGGCAGCGCCATGTAGAGTGCATTACAGAAGTCAAGCCTAGAGCTTACCAGCATGTTACCATAAATGTTTTAAGGTCTTCTACCTCCAGAAATGGCTATAATCACATAGCCATCAAATATAGGGGTGTGGAATTGCCAACCTCTTCTTTGCATTTCCACCATTTCTTCTAAGAAGATATCCTTTCCTATTCTAGGCTCTGACCAGTTTTCTCTCTTCCATGCAGCATGTGACAATTGGAAGATGAAAAATGGGGGGAAACCCAGCAGAGGATTGTTAGGAGGTGAGAGACAGAAAAAGAAAAACCAGAAGAGACTAAAACCTGGAGCAGAAGGGAAGAGCAGGAGGGGATCACCTGCTTCTCAGCATGAAATCCAACACGTAATGAATCAAGAAAGAGAGAAAATCCAGTGCCCTCCTCGTAGGAAAGGCCTGAGTCTTGAGCCAAGCTTTGAACCTCACTGGGAAATGCACACAGAGAAGAAACTATGTGAGAACTTGGAGTGTGGGAATGGCTTCAGCAGGGGTGGAGCTCTTACTCTGAAACCGAGAAATTGCACTGGGGCGGAAACATATAAATGCTCTGTGTGTGGAAAGAGCTTCAGCCAGTGTGGATATCTTACATTACACCATAGAACCTACACTGGGGAGAAAACATATGAATGCTTGGAGCGTGGAAAGAAGTTCAGCCAGAGTGGAAATCTTATGTTACACCATAGAAGCCACACTGGGGGGAAACCACACAAATGTCTGGTGTGTAGAAAGAGCTTCAGCCAGCATGGATATCTTACATAACACCAGAGAAGCCACACTGGGGAGAAACCATATGAATGCTTGGAGTGTGGAAAGAGGTTCAGCCAGAGTGGACATCCTATATTACACCATAGAAGCCTTATTGCATATGTGCAAACTCATACCTAGTGTAAATCTGTGTTTCTCAACCTTTTTGGATTTTTGGAGTCAAGGACTGCTAGATTCTTTGTGTGGAGTTTCAAGGTCCACTACATTCTTTGTGCGCAGTTTCCCGGACCAGCAGTTAGTAAAGGGGTTTCAAGTTTATCTGTCAGTACTATAGCCTCAAAAAACCTTTGAAAATCAGCGGTGGCAGCGGCTGGCTGGCCATAGGTGGCCAGCGCTCTGGGGCTGGTGTGGCTGGCTGGGTGCTTGCACAGGCAGGCAGCAGTGATGCTGATTCTCAGAGTCAGCAGCAGGAAGAAGTTTTTTGAAAGTCAAAAAAACAACAACCCAAAAATCTCTTTTCTCCCAATTTGAGGCAGAGCAATGGCAGCAATGCTGATGAACTATAATAGGACTAGCAAATTAGCAGCAATGCTGAGCAAATGGAGGCCATGGTGGACGATGACGGGGGCAGCAGCAAGGCTCAGCACTGCAGCAAGCAAGGCAATGAGCTCTCTCTGCTCTCTTCCACGAAGCAGCAGAAAGGAGGAAAATGGCTCCTGCTGGCCCTTTAGAACCCTCCTGCAAACCCCTCTGAAAATTCCCCCCAACCTTGCCCCTTAATCCACCTCCCACTGGCCAAAGGGGGTTAATCTGCCTCTTGTGGAGCCAAATATGGGCACCCTGTCTGCAGATCAGAACAATGGGAGGCAGAAAGGTGGGAAATTCAAACCGATGTCAAACTCAGAGTGCAGAAGGAAGGAGAAGGACTTTCCAGAAATCACAATATGGAGGTCCAAATCAACAAAACTTTCGGAGCCGAAACAGGGTTGATTCGTTTCAGCTCCAAAACATTCAGACTTGCCCATCGGGCAATTCGTTCTGTCTACAAATCGCCGCAAACGGCCAATTTTGGGCACAAGTCGATTTGGGTACAAATCGTTTCGCACATCCCTAGACTGTGGTTCTACATAGCAAGAGCTTTTATATGGTGTTCCTTAGGGCTCCATTTTGTTTCCAATGCTTTTTAACATCTACATGAAACCATTAGGTGCAGGGTGCTCTCGGTACCTTGGTGATACTGAAATCTATTTCTCCGTGTCACCTTAATCAGGGAATGGCATAACTTCCCTAATTACCTGCCTGGATGCAGTAATGGACTGGATGAGGGATAACAAACTGAGGCTGAATCCAAACAAGATGGAAGTGGTCGTTGTAGGGAGCTACAGCTCAGGAGACGGGATAGATCTACCAGTTCTGGATGGGGTTACACTCCCTCAGAAGAAATAGGGTTGCAGATTGGGAGTACTTCTGGATGCAACTCTCTCCCTGATATTTCATTACAAGGAATTACAAACTGTAATTTGTGCAGAATGCTGCTGCCAGGTTGGTTTCCGGGTTGTCCTGAAAAAACCATATCACTCATGTTTTGAAAGAACTACACAGGCTGTCAATGAGTTTCTGGGCAAAATCCATAGTGCTTGTTTGACCTATAAAGCCCTTGACAACTTGCGCCCAGGGTATTTCAGAGAACGCCTTCTTCTGCCACCTATTAAGGTCATCAGGGGAGGTTCGTTCAGGGTGCCACCTCAGACTCAGCCACTTCAGACTGGTGGCGACTCAGAGGCGAACCTTCTCTGTAGTTACCCCAGGGCGGTGGAACGCACTTCCTGCTGAGATTAGAGCTGCTCCATCCCTGAAGGCTTGTAGGAAACAACTGAAGACACATCTCTTCTGCCAAGCTTTTTAGTTGAATTTTATTGATTGATTTAACTTCAAATTTTATATGTTTTACATGTGTTAGATTTTTGGTTTGGTTTGTTATTGTAAACTGCCTCTAGACTTTGGTAGTGGGTAAATGTGTTAGTTAAATATATAATTTTTTTAATTTTAAAAAAACCAAGCCCACACGTGGAGCATCCATGGTTCACAGCTTGAGCACCTGCTTTGCATGCTGAAGGTCCTGGGTTTGGTCCCTGGCAGCCTCCTTAAATAGGACTGAGAAACACTTCTGCCTGTAACCTTGCAGAGTTGCTGCCAGTCAGGGCCAAGCAATGCTCCACAACTGTAGACCCCTACAGATGTCAGCCTACAACTCCCATCTTCCCTGACTGTTGTTATTATTTTATTATTTATTATTTATTCAATTTCTATACCGCCCTTCCAAAAATGGCTCAGGGCAGTTTACAAAGAGAAATAATACATAAATAAGATGGATCCTTGTCCCCGAAGGGCTCACAATCTAAAAAGAAACATAAGTTATACACCAGCAACAGTCACTGGAGGTACTGTACTGGGGGTGGAGAGGGCCAGTTACTCTCCCCCTGCTAAATAAAGAGAATCACCATATTCAAAGGTGCCTCTTTGTCAAGTTAGCAGGGGTTAGACTACTGTGGCTGGAAATTCTGGGAGTTGAATTTAAAACACACACACACACATCTGGAGGGTTTAAGCTGTGTATCGCTGGTGTAGACAGTGCTGAGCACGATGGACCATGGCTGAATCCAAGGCGTTTCTTGTGTTCCTGTGTTCCAATCCACATTGCATCCCATGGCTGTGGGTTTTTTTAAAGCTAACTGTAGTCAGTCTGATTTGATGAAGGTTCATGCTTGCTGCATCCAGAATTTAAAAACTATTTGAGGATTTTTTTTTAGAAACATGAAGGCCTAGATCTTCCCCTTCAGGGTTCAAACATTGTGTCTTTCAAGATCACTTTGGTCTGTTAATAGTGCCGCACCTAAGCATTTGGGGAGTCCTGACCTAAAGGGCTTCAGAGGACCGCCCCACTCCCCGCCGCTTTATTGAATCCTGGTGGTGGTGGTGGTGGTGGTGGGGAGAATAGAAACCTGCATTTTGTGCAGCATGTGCACACCACTCTCCCACCCCTGGGGGGCGCCATGCCCCCTGCCACCACTTCAGTCCGCCCAAGTTTGTCCATCCCGTTCATGGCCGGAGTGTGGGGGATGAGAGCCATGTGGGTGTGGCACTTGGCACTTGGCACCCCCTGGTGGGCCTATCTGGACCTGAGAACAGGTGAGATGCTCCTACACACCTGCACAGTGCAAGTCTTCTTGAGCACTGCACGTCACGGACTAGGATGCTTGAGATTCTCAGTGCTCAGGCACGCGGGAACGAGTCTCCTGTGCTCAGGCCCAGACAGGCCCACAGGCTGCCGCCCCCGCCATAGTGGAAGCCTGCTCGGCTCTCACCCCACACCCCACCCCACCCCTCCAGCCGTGCGCATGGCAGCCAAAACAGGAGATATTGTCTGCAGTGGCTGGGGCTGCTGGGGAGGGAGGGGGAGCCCCCCCCCAATGCTGAGGACTGGACTTCATCCCAGAAGTCTGGTCTACAGAGCAGGCTTAGTCTGTAAGGGCAGGATCACATGTCTGAATCCTTCTCTGTGCTCAGCTTCCCTGTCCCGATGGGATGGAGCAAGGGCATCATTCACAGAGCCAGGGAAATGTGTGCAGAGGGAAGAGAAGGCTTCTGCCCCGACTTCGCCTCCTGCTCCTTCAGGCCCCAGGTCAGGCGAGCAGAGGATGCCTAACAGCCTGACCCAGTAGGGGAGGATGCTGCAGCTGCTTCCGAGAGAGAGAGAGGCCCGCAGAGGGAGGCGCGGGAGGCCGGCGGCGGCTCGGAACCCAAGAAGCAGCAAGGCCTGTGGAGCTTCAGGAGAAGCAGGAGGGAGAGGAAGGCCCGCTCCTGTGCACGGCATGTGTAACAAGCTTTGGCATTGGAAGCAGCAGCGGGGGGGGGGGGGGGGACGGAAGAAGTGAAGGGGCGGAGTCCAGAATTGTTGGGGGAAGAGTCCGCAGGAACGGCCTGAGCTGCAGAAGAAGCCGGCCGCCACGAAGGGAGAGGGAGAGCCTCCATTCCCTGCAGCCGGTCCCCTGGATCTGGAGAGCGGGGCAAGAGGTCGGAAGCGCTGCCGGACACGTTGCACGTCCTCTTGGACCCGCAGCAGCACACTGACCCTGCGCCCAGCCCGGGAGGCTCCTCCTCACTGCTGGCGGAGCCCTTTGGATCAAGAGGAAGGTAAGAGGAAGGAAGCTGCATGCTGGGGAAGGCGAAGAGATGGGAGGGCTGGGCTGGGCTGGGCTGGTCTGCCCTTCGCTCTTCTCCCTTCAGCTGCTCCTGCAGTGAAAATGTCCCAGAACTGCAGTGAGTGTCAGCCAGCAGCATCAACTCTGGGGGGCGGGGGGGGGGCGGTGGAGGTGGGGGAGAAAGAGGCTTGGTGGGGGGGCGGCTGCCAGAAAGAGCGAGCTCTTCCCTCCAAGCCCAGGTTCTCCCGTTGCTCTCAGCAAGCAAGCCGCGAGTCTTGAGCTACGGGAAGGGGAAGGTTTCTCCTTGCAAATACGACTTTTAAGTAATCCTTCTTTCCTTCTGCTCCTCTCTGCACTGAGAAAAAGTTCAGACGATTCTTTTAAAGGTGCCTTTAATATGTCTGGCTTTTTACACGTGGGTAGAGTGTATTCTTCCAACAACATATCTGGAAGCCAATTGTAGCTCCCTTTCCCTGATGACGGCCCATCCCTCCCCTCTCTCTATGGTTCCCAGGCTTCCTTGGTTGCATTTCCTTCTCCAACCATAGACACAAGCACATACAATGGTAGAGTCATGCACAGTGATCAACGGTTGTAATGCTTTTCAGAGGCATGCTTACCTGCCTCCTAGCTTGAAGCCTACAAATTAAATGGGCATGTTTGGCGATCTCCGGGTGCACCCCAGCTGTATATATTAGACCAGGTGCTTGCAGTTTGCAAGCATTCCTCTAACTCCCAAATTCTTACCTCGCTCCGGTGCTCAGCAGCGGCAGCTCAGTCCTTGGCTCCACACATGCGCGGAGTCCAGAACCAAGATGCCTCCGAGCCATTCGCCCACTAAAGGAAGGGGAGAATGGTTGGGGCTGCACCAGGAGGGCCAGTAGTGGTGAGTGGTGGAGCCGGCAGCCATGCCACCCAGATAAGCTGCTTTTCCCCTCTCCCGCCTGGCCACCACTTAGCTTTGGAAGGGCCCTCTCCCCTTGTACTTATAATGGAGAATCCTCACCACATTCCCTTTTACAAGTATATTGGCATCCAAACCTGTTCGATGAAATGGACCAGCCCATCAGTTCGATTGAACTGGCTAGTTCAGAGCTATGACTCAGGTTGAATAGCTTTTTATTCAAACCAAATGGTGTTTTGGGTTCATGTACACCTCTAACCAGAGATCATTCATCAAAACGAAGTACTTTTCCACACATCGCATAATTAGTCTACTAAATCCTCCTAACCCCTTTTATAAATTTATTGGGAGACCCACTCACCGCACCCACTTGCTCTTGATAGAAGGAGATGGGTGGCAATAACCAGCATTTTGAACATTTACACAGAAACATATTGGGAGCTAGTGCAGTTCTTTCAAAATTGGTCTTATAGGGCCCCTTTGGTTTGTTCCACAGACCATTCTGGCTGCCGCATTCACTTCCAATTGCTGTTTCTGGACTGTGTACAAAGGCAGCCCTATGTAGAGTGCATTCCAGCAGTCAAGCCTAGAGCTGATTACCATGTTACCATAAATGATTTAAGGTCATCTACTTCCAGAAATGGCTGTAATCGCATAGCCATCAAATATAGGAAGGAAAGCTGCCAGCCTCTTCTTTGCATTTCTACCATTACTTCTAAGAAGATATCCTCTTCTGTTATAGGCTCTGACCAGTTTTCTCTCTACACTGCAGCACTGTGACAACTGGAAGATGAAAAATGGGGGGAAAGCCAGGAAAGGATTGTTAGGAGGTGACCGATGGAAAAAGAGAAACCAGAAGAGACTGAAACCTGGAGCAGAAGGGAAGAGCAGGAGTGGATCACCTGCTTCTCAGCATGAAATCCAACACGTAATGAATGAAGAAAGAGTGAAAAGCCTGTGCCCTCCTCGTAGGAAAGGCTTGAGTCTTGAGCCAAGCTTTGAACCTCAGTTGGAAATGCACACAGAGAAGAAAATGTGTGAGAGTTTGGAGTGTGGAAATGGTTTCAGCAGGGGTGTAGCTCTTACTCTGCACCATAGAAGCCACACTGGGGAGAAAGAATATGAATGCTTGGAGTATGGAAAGAAATTCAGCTGGAGTGGAGATCTTACATTACACCATAGAAGCCACACTGGAGAGAAACCATATGAATGCTTGCAGTGTGGAAAGAGGTTCAGCAGAAATAGAGATCTTACTGTACACCATAGAAGCCACACTGGGGAGAAACCATATGAATGCTTGCAGTGTGGAAAGAGGTTCAGCCACAGTGGAGCTCTTACACTACACCATAGAAGCCACACTGGGGAGAAACCATATGAATGCTTGGAGTGTGGAAAGAGATTCAGCAGTCGTAAACAACTTACTGTACACCATAGAACCCACACTGGGGAGAAACCATATGAATGCTTGGAGTGTGGAAAGAGGTTCAGCAGTATTAGAGATCTTACTGTACACCATAGAAGCCACACTGGGGAGAAACCATATGAATGCTTGCAGTGTGGAAAGAGGTGCGGCAGTCAAAGAGATCTTACTGTACACCATAAAAGCCACACTGGGGAGAAACCATATGAATGCTTGGAGTGTGGAAAGATATTCAGCCGTCGTAAACAACTTACTGTACACCATAGAAGCCACTCTGGGGAGAAACCATATGAATGCTTGGAGTGTGGAAAGAAGTTCAGCCAGAGTGCACATCTTACAGTACACCATAGAAGCCACACTGGGGAGAAACCATATGAATGCTTGGAGTGTGGAATGAGGTTCAGCACTAACAGAGATCTTACTGTACACCGTAGAAGCCACACTGGGGAGAAACCATATGAATGCTTGGAGTGTGGGAAGAAATTCAGCAGGGGTGGAGGTCTGACAGTACACCATAGAACCCACACTGGGGAGAAACCATATGAATGCCTGGAGTGTGGGAAGAGGTTCTGCAGTAATAGAGATCTTACTGTACACCATAGATGCCACACTGGGGAGAAACCATATGAATGTCTTGAGTGTGGGAACAGCTTCAACACTAGTAGACAACTTACTGTACACTATAGAACCCACACTGGGGAGAAACCATATGAATGCTTGGAGTGTGGGAAGAAATTCAGCAGGGGTGGAGGTCTTATATTACACCATAGAACCCACACTGGGGAGAAACCATATGAATGCCTGGAGTGTGGAAAGAGGTTCTGCAGTAATAGACATCTTACTGTACACCATAGAAGCCACACTGGGGAGAAACCATATGAGTGCTTGGAGTGTGGAAAGAGGTTCAGCCAGAGTGGAGAACTTATTGTACACCATAGAAGCCACACTGGGGAGAAACCATATGAATGCTTGGAGTGTGGAAAGAGGTTCAGCCAGAGTGGACATCTTACATTACACCATAGAAGCCACACTGGGGAGAAACCATATGAATGCTTGGAGTGTGGAAAGAGGTTCAGCCGGAGTGGACATCTTACATTGCACCATAGAAGCCACACTGGGGAGAAACCATATGAATGCTTTGAGTGTGGAAAGAGGTTCAGCAGTAATAGAGATCTTACTGTACACCTTAGAAGCCACACTGGGGAGAAACCGTATGAATGCTTTGAGTGTGGGAAGAAATTTAGCAGGGGTGGAGATCTTACATTACACCATAGAGGCCACACTGGTTAGAAACCATATGAATGCTTGGAGTGTGGAAAGAGGTTCAGCCAGAGTGGACATCTTACATTCCACCATAGAAGCTACACTGGGGAGAAACCATATGAATGCTTAGACTGTGGGAAGAGATTCAGTCACAGTGAACATCTTACATTACACCATAAAATCCACACTGGAGAGAAACCACACAAATGTCTGGAGTGTGGGAAGAGCTTCAGCAGTAATGGACAACTTACTTTACATCATAGAACCCACATGGGAGAAACCACATGAATGCTTGGAGTGCGGAAAGTGCTTCAGCCAAAGTGGAAGTCTTAAATGACATCTTACAACCCACTCTGAGGATAAACCATATGAATGCTTGGAGTGCGGGAAGAGCTTCAGCCAAATTGGAAATCTTAAACAACATCTTATAACCCACACTGGGGAGAAACCATATGAATGCTTGGAGTGTGGAAAGAGTTTTAACAGGAGTGAATCTCTTTCTAGTCATCAATGTATTCACACTGGGGAAAAACCATTTAAATTGCTCTGTGTATTGAAAGATCTCCAGGTGCAATGAAGAATTTCTTATACATCATAGAAACCATGCTTCCATTGAGGAAAGAGCTTCAAAAGGAAGCAATGCCTTATTGAATATGTGCAGACTCATACATAGTATAAATCACACACATGAAACTTCAGACAAGCCTGGGAATCTTCCTCAATTGTGTGAAATATAAAAAATAATGAGATTTCTTCTTTTGATTATTTGTATTTCCCTTGTTACTTTTGAAGTATTTTTGGAACCAGTTTTGGCAGATATGTATTTTATCTCCAGTGACTGTTGCTGGTGTCTGTCTTATGTTTCTTTTAGATTGTGAGCCCTTTTGGGACAGGGATCCATATTTATTATTTGTTATTTCTCTGTGTGAACCACCCTGAGCCATGAATACATATAAATACTATGTGTCCGTGTTATGTATAAATCTGCATAATAAGCTCAGTTAATGAATATTAGTATTTTACAACCCTTGCTTCTTTTTCGTTGACTGTGAATACACTACTGTGTGGGTCTCTGGAATGTGGACCCTTGGTGACATACCCTAAATCACCCTTTTCAAGAGGAGATTTCTCTTCAAAGCTTCTCTCCATGCCTTCTTTAGGGAAGGGTGTAAATCACAAATGAATAGGATTTTCCCCGCTCTCAGTCAGAGCTTCTTACAGTCTTGGAGATGCAAAAGGGCCAGAAGAAGGATGGGGCATAGTAAGCTCTGAAGGGGCCAGATGCTGAGATAGATGGACCAATGGTCTGACTCAGTAGAGGCCATTGCTCAGTGGTAGATCAGCTGCCATGAATGCAGAAAGCTCCAGGTTGAATCCCTGGCATGTTCAGGCATCTCCAGAGTTGAGAAATTCCCCATCAGAAACCTTGGAGAGCTGCTGCCTGTCAGTGTAGACAATACTGAGGTGTCTGGACCAATGGTCTGATTGAGTTTGGCAGTTTCATATATACATCTGAAACTGTACTTTTGAAACAGCCCAACTTATGGAGTGGAGACTATCTTGCTCGGCCTGATGGATGACCTCCAATTAAGAACTGACAGAGGGAGTATGACTCTGTTAGTCCTTTGGGATCTCTCAGTGGCTTTCAGTACCATCGACCATGGTATCCTTCTGGACCATCTGAGGGTGATGGATGTAGGAGGCACCGTGGCTCGTCTCATGCTTCTCTGGCACATTTCAGAGGGTGTTTCTCCATGTCAGCTTCTTCAGGAGATGGCATAACTTCCCTCATCACCTGTCTGGAAGTGTTCCCTCTAAGGAGTAGGCATGTGCGTGCACTCACACATTTTTGGATGTCCGCTCAGTTAGTTTTAGGTCCCACTCGGGTTGAATCAGGAAAGCCCCATTCTGAATGCAGGTATGCACACAGTGCTTTGATGCTGCCACCCAGAACAAAACTCATTCCGCTCAAAGATGAAAAGAATGACAGAGAACAATACTGCCTGGATGCAGAAATTGGCTGGATGAGGGATAACAAAGTGAGGCTGATTCCAAACAAGAAGGAAGTGTTCATTGTAGGGAGCTGCAGTTCAGGAGTTTTCTGCTTTGCCTGATCCTTCTGGACGGTCTGAGTATTCTGGGTATAGGAGGCACTGTTTTACTGTGCTTCTGCTCATACCTTGTTGTGAACAGGCCTACATTTTGGGCCAAGTTGTGAAATCTGCACATCTCCTGGTTGTTATAGAAGTCTGTTCTGATCAATGAGTTTTTAAATGGTGAGGAAAAACAGATGTACACATTCGGGAAGGAATCTGTTTGTCTCTGCGATTTTGTGATTTGCAGACTGTCGAGCTTCCATCTCAGAGTTCAAGCTGACATGAAGGAAGAAGGTTCAGTGCATAAGCATTACGGGGATTTTGTTGTTTGTTGTTCTCATAAGTTCCCTACGTTTTTCTCGGAAATCCCCCTAGAAATCGGAGAGCAAAGACCAGGAGCCATCGTCGCCAAATTTAGTCAAAATAAAGGTTTGTTTTCTGATTTTGCTCAAACACCCCCCGAACAGTAAAATTGATATAAAATCATGCTACGCACTTTGGTACTTTGCCTCTCAGCATTAACATCAAAACTAAGGGAGAGATGGCGTGCAGGTGAGCTAGCTGATTGGTCAAAGGATCTCTCCAAGAACCAATTGCCATCAGGTGTGAACCTGGTGGTGCTTAGGTTCATTCCTGGTTGTAAGTATATTAAATCATGGGACTAGATTTTATTTTTAGGATTGAGTATAAGGTTCAGAACTAAGTGTGGGGAAACTTAGAAATCTGAGTTGTGAGTATGATTAACCAATTCTGTCATCGAGCTTTGAAATGTGTTTTATCTTGTCATAGACTGTAGAATCTAACCTGTAAAAAGAACATCAGCTTCTAAGAGATGCTTAATCTCAGAGAACCTTCTCTTCACAACTCTTTTGACAAGCACTTTTAATTGTATGTTAATGGTATACTTTAAACTATTTAACTAATAGAACTGTTTTAATATTTTTAAAACCTTTTCTGCTTTGTTGTTAATTAATAGAGGGAAATCGATCTCTGAACTGGCTGTCTGTAATTGAAACTTATTTAAAATGTGTAAATTCAAAAATGATTGACAACAACCTCTTGGGCAGATTTTAGAGGGTGTTGCTTGGAGGCTATTGTTCTACAAAGCTAGAGCTTTTATATGGTGTTCCTCAGGGCTCCAGTTTGTCTCCAATGCTTTTTAACATCTACATGAAACCATTAGGAGATATCATCAGGAGATTTGGTGTAGGGTACTATCAGTTCCCTGGTGATACCCAAATCTATTTCTCCATGTCAGCTTAATCAGGGAATGGCATAACTTCCCTTGTTGTCTGCCTGGATGTGATAATGGGCTGGATGAAGGATAACAAACTGAGGCTGAATCCAAACAAGATGGAAGTGGTCACTGTAGGGAGCTGCAGTTCAGGAGATGGGATAGATCTACCGGTTCTGGATGGGGTTACACTCCCCCAGGAGGAATAGGTTTGCAGTTTCAGAGTACTTCTGGACCCAACTCTCTCCCTGGTATTTCAAGTGGAGGCAGTGGCCAGGAGTGCTTTTTATCAGCATTGGCTGTTATGCCAATTGTGCCCTTTCCTGGAAGAGTGTGACCTTAAGACTGTGGTGCATGTGCTGGTCAGCTCCAGGCTTGGCTACTGCAATACACTCTATATGGGGCTGCCTTTGTACATAGTCCAGAAACTGCAATTGGTGCAGAATGCTGCTGCCAAGTTGGTCTCCAGGTTGTCCTGAAGAAACCATATCACCTGTGTTTTGAAAGAATTACACAGGCTGCCAATAAGTTTCCAGGCAAAATCCAAAGTGCTGGTTAGGACCTATAATGCCCTTAACCACCTGGGCCCAGGGTATTTAAGACAACGCCATCTTCGTTATGACCCCTGCCCCCTATTAAGTTCATCAGGGGAGGTTCATCTGAATGTGCCACCTCAGACTGGTGGCATCTCAGAGGCGAACCTTCTCTGTAGTTACCCCAGGGTGGTGGAATGCACTTCCTGCTGAGATAAGAGCTGCTCCATCCTTGAAGGCTTTTAGGAAACAACTGAAGACACATCTATTCAACCAAGCTTTTTAGTTGAATTGTATTGATTAACTTCAAATTTTATATGTTTTAAATGTGTTGAATTTTGGGGTTGGTTTTTTATTGTAAACTGCCTCGAGAGATTTTTAGTGGTTGTTAAGTTAGTTAAATAAATGTGTTAGTTAAATAAATATATAACTGGAGTCTGTCTGATTTGATGAAGCTTCACATTTGCTGCATCCAGAATTAAAAAACTATTTGAAATTTTTTTGGAAACGCGAAGGCCTAGATCCTCCTCCTCAGGGTTCTAACATTGTGTCTAATAGTGTTGCACCTAGGCATTTTGGGAGTCCGGACCTAAAGAGCTTCGGCTTGATGGCATCCCAGCGGGGGGTGGGGAAAAAGAATGGAACCCTGCATTATGTGCACACCACTCTCCTATCCCCGGGAGACACCAGCTGTCCTGGGGGGCCCCGCCATGCCCCCTGCCGCCACTTCAATCCTCCCAATTTTCTCTGTCGTGTTCATGGCCGGAGTGTGGGGGATGAGAGCCATATGTGCGTTTACCTTGGCAGCCTCTGGTGGGCCTGTCTGGACCTGAGAACAGGTGAGATGCTCCTACACACCTGCACAGTGCAAATCTTGTGCACTGCAAGCCCATGATGTCATGGACTAGGATGCTTGAGATTCACAGTGCTCAGGCACGTGGGAACGTGTCTCCTGTGCTCAGGCCCAGAGAGGCCCACAAGCTGCCGCTGTCGCCATAGTGGAAGCCTGCTCAGCTTTCACCCCCCCACCCCTCCGGCCCTGCATATTGCTGCAGTGGTGATGGGGTGGCTGGGGAAACCACCCACCCCCTTCCTAGTGCTGAGGACTGGGCTTCATCCCAGAAGTCTGGTCTACATAGCACACTCAGTCTGTTAGGGCAGAATCACAATACTGAATTCTTCTCTGTACACAACTTCCCTTGTATACAACTTGTTTACAAACAACATCCACCAGAGAGGTTTATGATATCAAAATTAAGGAATTGGAAGAGTCCCTTGGAGACTTTCGAGACCAACTCATTAATTTCAAGAACAAGAAACTTGTGCGTGATGAGAATGATTATGACAAAGATCAAGTATATAAATGGCAGCCCAATAGTAGTCCACCGAAAAAGTTTGTTACATGGAAAAACCCTATCAGCTCCTCTGAGTATTCCGATGAATTGGCTCCCTCTGAGGTAGAGCAAAAGAGGAGAGTGAGGTTAGACAGACAGGTAAAAAACCGGAATGATAGTCGGGACCAGTTTTTTCAAAGGGGACGTCGGCCACGGGGCCTGAATCGGATATAGTTGTTAATTTAAGTTCAAAGAATCTCTCCACCGAACAGCTTCATGTTTTGCAATATGGGCTTAGTTTTGCTCCTACCCTTCACTATCAACAATTTCAGACTAGGGTAGACCTCTACAAACTCATCCGGCTTATTATGTTAAAGTTTTTTTGGGATACCCCCAATGAAGATACACCTTTTCGTTCCAAATCTACTTTTGTTGCACCGGTAGATTCCGCTAACATCACGGTTTTTCAGAGACTGGTTGAAAGGGATTTAGTAAGCACAGAAGGTGTCTATAGTGAAAAAAGGAAATTTTTTAATTTAAATAGGGCTGAACATATTACTTTGAACTCTTTTTTGAGTGATCCAGAGCTTGTCATTAAAGAGGCTGCTAAAGGAGGGGCAGTTGTAGTGATGGATAAAAAAGATTATATCCAAGAAGTTCAGTGACTTCATTCAGCGACTGAAGATAGGTCCAATTATGTGCCTATTTCTGGAGATCCAACAGATCGCGTCAAATCCCTCATTAAAGTTGTTCTGGATGAAGCCAATTTAATGGGTATCATTTCAGATCTAGAATACAAATTTTTGTACAAAACTCATCCACGTGTACCCGTATTCTATAGTTTACCCAAAATACATAAACCTGGCTTTCCCCCAAGGGACGCCCCATTGAATCGGGCTATGATGCAGTTCTAGAACCATTGGCCATATTTGTGGATCACTATTTAAAACCTTTAATTTCCATAATTGATACCTATATCTATGATACCAAGGACCTCATTCATAAGCTGGAAGGCCAGGAAATTCGACCTGATGCCGTAATGGCCTCCTTAGATGTCACCTCCTTATATCCATCAATACCACTTGAGGAGGCTAGGAGAGTCATTGAAGAGTTGTTTCTGTCTTGCTCTATTCCCACTCCTCCAACTTTTTTTCTGATGGAACTTGTAGGTCTTATCTTTGAAGAGAGCTTTTTCAGGTTTGAGAATAAATTTTAGAAACAGGTTCGAGGATTGGCAATGGAGTGTGCTCTTGCCCCAAGTGTGTCCTGTTTATTTATGTCAAAATTAGAACAATCTATTATTCTCAACCCACAAACCAATCCCTTTTTTGATCAGATTTATATTTTCAAAAGATTTATTGATGATATAATGATCATCTATAAAGATCAGAGTATACATTTAATGCCCTAGTATTATGGATGAATGATATCCATCCAGATATCAAGTTCACTAGTGAATATGATATTCAGAAAATCGCTTATCTGGATACATGGGTATACAAAGACCATCAGAATAGAGTAGCATTTTCCCTATATAGGAAACCTATGTGGAGGAATTCCTTATTACATTTTGATTCATGGCATCCTAATCAGCAAAAGCGAAATCTTCCTTCTGGCCAGTTTCTGCGCATCAAAAGAAACTGTACACAATCATCCCATTATAAACATGAAGCATTTAAATTGGAACAACAACTGAGATGTAGAGGCTACCCTTGTGATGTTATCAAGTCTGCAAGATCTAGAGCAGACCTGATGGACACACAAGCACTTTAACAAGATCGGCTACGGTCTCAACCTAAGGACCTTTGTTGATCATTAGACTATACACCTCTGTCTTCCACGATTAAAAATATCATTAATAAACATTGGCATATTGTATCAGATATTTCTGGATGCATCCGCCCACCCCGATATCTTTCAGGAAAGCAAAAATCATTGTTTTGTGAGAGGGAAAAGAATTTCTCTCTCTCTCCACACCATGCATGATTTTATAGACCTCTATCATGTCTCCCCGCAGTCGTCTTTTTTTGAAACTAAAAAGCCCCAGGTGTTGTAGTCTTGCCTCATAAGAAAGGTGCTCTAGTCACCTGATCATCCTGGTTGCCCTCTTCTGTACCTTCTCCAGTTCAACAATGTCCTTTTTAAGATGTGGTGACCAGAATTGTATGCAGTACTCCAAGTGTGGCCGCACCATAGTTTTGTATAAGGGCATTATAATGTTAGCCGTTTTATTTTCAATCCCCTTTCTAATGATCCCTAGCAAGGAATTGGCCTTTTTCAAAGAACTTTCCCTCAAAGAGAGATCTGGGCAGGGCAGCTGGCATAGGCCTCACCACAGTCTTGCTGCACACATGGCACGCACACACACCCATGCACACATGGCTCCCACCCCCAGCGAAGAACCAGATCCCACATGGCCAGATGTGGTGGTGCACCACGGGTGGGACATGTGGAGGGCTCCCACCCCATCCTTAGTGAAGGACCAGACCTCGGACCGGAGGTCCAGTCCAAAGAGTGCCACTGGGCTGGCCCCACTGACCTCCTTCTCTCTATCCCTGAGGCCAGGATGTGGAAGAGTTTAGGTGCACCTCTGGCACCCCCCTTCCATCAGGGAATGGGCAGCCGCTTCCTGGCAAAGCAAAACAAACCATTCCCTTCTTCCCGACTGCTCCCCTTCTTTCCCTGTCCTCAGAAGCCGATGGGAAGATCCAGCTGCTTCCTTGCAGCCAGGGAATTTTCATAGTATTATTATTCTTACATTTATATCCCGCTCTTCCTCCAAGGAGCCCAGAGTGGTGTACTACATACTTGAGTTTCTCTTTCACAACAACCCTGTGAAGTAGGTTAGGCTGAGAGAGACGTGACTGGCCCAGAGTCACCACGCTGGCTCATCCCCTCATGATGCACCATCAAGATGCATCATCCCCTCATCATTTATGACTTAGTCAATGTGAGAGAGGCCCACAGAGGGAACGAGATCATTGGAGGGAGGCGCTGGATAGGGTTGCCAGAATGAGGGACACAAGTTTGTGGAGGCTGGCTGAGGAGGGGGTGGGCTGGGAGCTGAATGGCGTGGTGATCAAGATTTCATCCCTGAAATGAGGAACATCCTGTATAATGAGGGACAAGTTGGCAACCCTAGCGCTGGAGGCCGGCGGCTTGGAACCCAAGAAGTAGCAAGGACTGGGCAGCTACAGGAGGAGGCGCAGGAGGAGGAGGAGGAGGAAGGCAAGAGGGCCCGATCCTGTGCATTGTGCGTATAACAGGGTTGCATTCGAAGAAGCAACAGGGAGCGAGGAGGAGGAAGTGAAGGGGTGGAGTCCAGAAGAGGTGGGGAAAGAGTCAGCAGGAACTGCTTGCTTGAGCTGCAGCAGAAGCCGGCTGTGAGGGAAGAGCGAGAATTTCCGTCCCCTGCAGCCGCTCCTTTGGATCCGGAGGGCGGTGCAAGAGCTCAACAGCTGCGCTGCAGGAAACGTTGCACGTCCTTTGACACGCAGCACACTGACTCATTGCTGCTTGCGGAGCCATTTGGCTCAAGAGGAAGGTGAGAGGAAAGCAGCCGCCCCGCGCTGGGCTGGGGCGGGGAGGGTCGGGTCTAGTCTAGTCTCCCTCAGTGGAGAGTGGAGGGGGGGGGAGAAAGATGGGGCGAGGGGGGGCTGCAAGAAAGAGCGAGCTCTTCCCTCCAAGGCCAGGTTCTCCCGTTGCTCTCAGCAAGCAAGCAAGCCGCGAGTCTTGAGCTGCGGGAAGGGGAAGGTTTCTCCTTGCAAATACGACTTTGAAGTAATCCTTCTTTCCTTTCTCCTCCTCTCTGCAAGGAGGCAAAGGGGCCAGTTCAGACGATTCTTTTAAACCTGCCTTTAATATGTCTGGCTTTTTATACCCACTTGGGAAACAGATTCAGATGCACAGACCCGCGTGGGTAGAGTGTATTCTTCCAACGACATATCTGGAAGCCTATTGTATGTATCTCCCTTTCCCTGATGACAGGCCTATCCCTCCCTCCTCTCTCTATGGTTCCCAGGCTTCCTCCCGTTGTTATATTTCTTGCTCCAACCATAGACACAAGTACATACAATGATAGAGTCATGCACAGTGATCAGTGGTTGAAATATAATGCTTTTCGGAGGCATGCTTACCTGCCTCCTCGCTTGAAGCCCACAAATGAAATGGGCATGTTTGGCAATCTCAGGGTGCACCCCAGCTGTATATAGTAGACCCGGTGCTTGCAGTTTGCAAATATTCCTCCAAATTCCAAACTCTTATATCTCTTTCTGTAATTCTAGAATTCCTACCTCTACGAGGCATCATGCTCCAAGCTTTTCAATGGAAGAGTTCCCCACATTTCCTGGGAAAGTTAATGCATTTTGGTTTGGTATGGGATTTCTTATTTGATAGTCTAGGTGAGATCTGCAACCTATCTCCAAAAACTACATAGATGTTGCTGTCTTTTGTGCATTGGTCTGGGAGTGTGTATGTGTGAGTGAGTGAAGCCAAAGCAACGAATGATGGATAGATAGATAGAAACTGGGGGAAACCCCTATTTCAGGCAAGGGTCCTCACAGTTTCCAACCCCAGGTTTCTCTTGGAGAATGAAAAGAGACAGTTTTGCAGCTGAAAGTGGGGCGCTGGATAGGGCAAGAAGAGGCAAGGGACGGGGGACCCCTATGGGACCGGTCTTCCCTGTTGGTGCCCCGAGGCTCTGGAATCCTCTCCGTGGTGAAATAAGACCCCCCCGCCCCCATCTCTGACCACTTTTAGAATGTCAGTCAAGGCACATATGCTCACCCAGACTTTTAATTAAATACCATTTTGATAGTTTTTGTTTAATTCTAAACTATTGTGATTTTATCCTTTTTATTTTGTTGCAACTTGTATTTCATTGTGAGCCTCCCAGAAATGTAAGTTTTGGGTGGAATATAAATATGTTAAATAAATAAGTGAGCAAGCCAGCCTTAAGGGACCTGCCTGGGGGGTCTGGCTTCCCCCACCCCACCTTGGTCTCTCTCCTCTTGCAAAATCTCGGGGTCAATTCTTCACCCCCAACCTGACTGGGTACCTGGGCCAAGTGCTCTGTCGGATCCCGGGAGGGAGAAATCGGGGGACAGAAGTGCCTGAAGAGGCTATAAGTGGGGCTCTGTATGGTGCCAGAGTGACGACAGGGGTGACCCTTCAGGCTTGATGGGCAAAACTGCCCCCTTTCCCCCCCGTCAGAGCAAAACACAAAAATTCATGTTTGAAATATATAGACATACAGAATTTTTCCACCTCTTTTATACCAGAAAGTGGATGAAACTTGCAAACAGCACTCTTGTCTTGTAAGCAGCACTTATTCTGCCTGTGTCAGAGATTAAAACGACTCTCTCACAACACCTCCGGCAGGGAGAGAAGATTGTGCCAAAAGCACATCCACCTGCATCACTAGATGATTAATTATTATTTACAATATAAGCTTTGTGGTTAAGTGTGAACGATCTGTGCCCGAAACGAAGAATTTCGGGTGATTCGGGGCTGAACCGAATCACCCCCAATGTCCCCTGATATTTTTCGGGCACGAGCCGAATCACACGAATTTTGGACCCGAAAAATTCGGGTTATTCGGTTCATGGTTGATTTTTGGCTATTTTTAAAAGTTTTAGTGACTTTGGGGCAGTTCAGGGGCATAGCATGGGATCTGGGCAAAAGGAGTGGGGTGGGGTGGTAGTGCCTAATGGGTGGAGGCTACCACCCCAATTTCAGGGGGATTGGGCAAAGGGCTGATTTTTTGGGAATATTTGAAGTTTGGGTGTCTTTGGGACAGATTGGGGGCAGTAAGTGGATCTGCCCCAAAGGAGTGGGGTGGGCTGGTAGATAGTGCCTAATGGGTGGAGGCTACTACCCGTCCCCAAGTTCAGAGTGATTGGGCAGAGGGGTGAATTTTGGTGAATTTATGAGGTTTGTCTTCATAAGGTGAAGTGTGCTAAATTGATTACTTCCTCATATTCATAGTAAGTGTGAAAAAGTGAAAGTGGGGTCATGAGAGTTGTTTAATTGAAAAAAATCTCATTTGCTATGATAGAATGAGAATTCACACTTCAGAAGTTTTTTCTGAGGTGTGAATTCTCATTCTATCATAGCAAATGAGATTTTTTTCAATTAAACAACTCTCATGACCCCACTTTCACTTTTTCACACCTCAATTACTATGAATAATATGAGGAAGTAATCAATTTAGCACACTTCACCTCATGAAGACAAACCTCATAAATTCACCAAAATTCACCCCTCTGCCCAATCACTCTGAGATTGGGGACGGGTGGTAGTCTCCACCCATTAGGCACTATCTACCAGCCCACCCCACTCCTTTGGGGCAGATCCACTTACTGCCCCCAATCTGCCCCAAAGTCACGAAAACTTCAAAAATTCTCAAAAAATCAGCCCTTTGTCCAATCCCCCTGAAATTGGGGTGGTAGCCTCCACCCATTAGGCACTACCACCCCACCCCACTATTCTGCCCCAGGCCCCACTTTCTGCCCCAATCTGCCCCAAAGACATGAAAATTTCAGAAATTTACCAAAAACCAGCCCTTTGCCCAATCCCCCTGAAATTGGGGTGGTAGCCTGCACCCATTAGGCACTACCACCCCACCCCACTCCTTTTGCCCAGATCCCATGCTATGCCCCCGAACTGCCCCAAAGTCACTAAAACTTAAAAAATTCGCCAAAAATCAGCCCTTTGCCCAATCCCCCTGAAATTGGGGTGGTAGACTCCACCCATTGGGCACTACCACCCCACCCCAAAATTTTGCCCCTGGGCCCCTTTTTACCTACCCGAATCGATTCGGATTAAATCCAAATCCGAACCGAATCAAGGGTGATTCGGGTGACCCAGATTCGGGCACAAAAAAGAACAGGGGTGATTAGGTTCGGGTCCGAGCCGAATCACCCGAATACCCGAATTGCACACCCCTAAAATACACCACTTTGCAGTACAGACGCTCATCTACTCACATGATCATGACAAACCAGGGCTGTAGCTATAATTGAGTGAAAGGGTTAAAAGAACATGGGGGGGGGAGCTCCACCCCTCCCTATTCATTATCTCCCTCACTCTGAGGGGCCACCTCTCACCTAGCTACGCCCCTGTGACTAAGCCCACATTCAAAATCCTTCAGTACACCTAGGATTTAAATCCAGGGTAGAGAATCCATGGTTTTAAATTCTCATGATCATTTGTACTCTAGTAGAAGAATCATCTGTTGAAAGTCTCATCCGAACCAGCCCAAAGGTTTCTAAAAAGGAGAGAGGGGGCGGGAATGGTGCATTATCACAGGTAGCAGATAGCTCTGTTGGATGTTTAGCCTGGAGAAGAGAAGACTAAGAAGAGATGGAATAGCTGTCTTCAGAGATCAGAAGGGGGTTTCTCCGAGAAGAAGGAGTGCACTTGTTCTCTTCTGCTCCTGAGGGCAGGACTTGAATCAGTGGAGTGAAATTCCCAGGAAGTAGATTTAAGAACATAAGAACTGCCCTGCTGTATCAGGCCCAAGGAAGCCCATCTAGTTCAGCATCCTGTTTCACACAGTGGCCCACCAGATGCCTCTGAGAAGCCTACAGGCAGGAGTTCGAGGCATGCCCTCTCTCCTGCTGTTACTCCCCTGCAACTGGTACTCAGAGGCATCTAGCCTTTGAGGCTGGAGGTGGGCTATAGCCCTCAGATTAGTAGCCATTGATACTCCTCTCCTCCATGAAGTTATCCAAACCTCTCTTAAAGCCATCCAGGTTGTTGGCTGTCACCACATCCTGTGGCCGAGATTTCCACAAGTAGATTATGCATTGTGCGAAAAAGTACCTCCGTTGGTTTGTCCTAAATTTTGTGGCAATCAATTTCATAGGATGACCCCTGCTTCTTGTGTTATGTGAGAAGGAGAAAAATTTCTCTCTATCCACATTCTCCACTCCATGCATGATTTTATAGACTCTATCATGTCTCCCCAAGTTGTCTTTTTTCTAAACTAAATAGCCCCAGGTGTTGTAGCCCTGCCTCATAAGAAAGGTGCTCTAGGCCCCTGATCATCTTGGTTGCCAACTTCTGCAAATTTTCCAGATCTGCAATGTCCTTCTTTAGATGTGGTGACCAGAACTGTATGCAGTATTCCAAGTGTGGCCGCACCATAGTTTTGTATAAGGGCATTATAATAGTAGCAGTTTTATTATTCTGGCAGTGCATGCAGCCAGAAGCACTGCAGCATTGAGAGAGACCACCTGCTTCCTAGACAGCCCCCAGGGTGAGAGACTAGTGTGAGCTGTCTGTCTGTGTTCCTGTTGCTGCTGCATTGAACATCTGCCTGCAGGAGTGGGGGGGGGGGGAGAAGGCGATTCCAACTGCCAGTCCCCTGCCTGACCTGCAGAACTGTGGCCTTGGCAGTGGCTGCTTCGCAGGATCAGTGCCAGGAGTGAGTCAGCAGTTCCTGCTTACCAGCTGACCAGAGGAGCTATCTCTGGCCCTATATAAGAATGCTGCCTGTGGTGGTGGGCCTGCCACCAGCGGGGGTCGCCACCGAAGGAGCCCCTTGGGGGAGCCACCTCAGTAGATGGCGAGGGTGAGGGCCAGGCCTCTTGGCCCAGGTTTATTTTTATTTTTACTTTTATTTTTATTTTTTTTGTTTTTAGTGGGCATTTAATAATGGGGCTACTGTTTTAATTAGTCCTGGGTGAGGATCTTTTAGCATGTGTCTGGGCTTGCCTGGAGATGGGGAGACACGGGGCGTGTCTACTGACTGTGGGGTGGCCATCCCGGTGGTGGTGTGAAACCGAAGAAGTAATGTTGGCAGGTCAATGGGCCATTACAGGGGAAGGGGTCATAGAAATCTAATAGCTGTTTCCCCTTCCAGCTGTTCTGCCAGCTCTTTGACCTTGGGGAGCAGTGCCGACCACCTTGGAGCCTCCCCTTGCTCCTCTGTAATGCCAGGTCAATCCAGAACAAATCAGAAACCATCCATGATTTGATTCTGGATGAAGTTGCCAACCTGGTATGTATTACAGAGACCTGGTTGGGGGAGGTTGGGGGCCCAGTGTGGTCCCAGCTTCTCCCTCCAGGGTACTCTGTTGAGGAGCAGGTGAGGGGTCGTGGGCGGGGAGGTGGAGTGGCTGTGGTCTACAAGAATAATATCTCCCTTACCAGGATCCCTGTTAGAGTGTTGGACCATGTCAAATGTGTGTACTTAAGTTTGGGGACCAGGGATAGACTGGGACTTCTGTTGGTGTACCGATCACCGCGCTGCTCAACAGAGTCCCTAACTGAGCTGACGGACTTGTCTCGGGTTTGGTGTTGGAGTCTCCCAGGCTTGTGGTGCTGTGGGACTTCAATGTTCATTTTGGGACTGATTTGTCTGGGGCAGCTCAGGAGTTCATAGTGGCGATGATGACTATGGGCCTATCTCAAGTGGTCTCAGGACCAACACACATTGCAGGTCACACACTTGATTTGGTCTTTCACTCTGTTCAGGGTGGTTTTCCATGGGTGGGGAATCCTGTGATTTCCCCATTGTCATGGACAGATCACCATCTGGTTCAGGTTGGACTCAAAGTCACACCCCACCTTCGCAGGGGCGAGGGACCTATTAGGATGGTCCGCCCGAGAAGGTTATTGGATCCTTTAGGATTTCAAGAAGCCTTGGAGGGATTCAGTGTTGGGTCTGCCGGTGATCCTTTTGATGCCCTGGTGGATAATTGGAACAACAAACTCACCAAGCGGTAGACATGATCGCTCCTAAGCATCCTCTCCGACCCGCTTCAGAACTGGCCCCCTGGTATACGGAAGAATGACGGGGGCTGAAGAGGGGAGGTAGACAACTGGAGCGCAGGTGGAGAAAGACTCGACTTGAATCCGACAGATTGCAACACAGAGCTCATTTGAAGACCTATGCTAAGGCGATACGTGTGGCAAAGAAGCGATTCTTTTCTGCCTGTGTTGCACCCGCAAGTTCACGTCCGGCGGATTTCTCCAGCGTTGTGAGAGGGATAGTATGTGCCCCTCCTCCCTTGAATCAGAATCTGGAACCATCTACCACTCACTATGATGTGTTTAATGACTTTTCCACCGTAATCGGAGGCCATCCTTTAGTTAGGGTATTTCCTGCATGCCATCAGAATTGACAGGAAGTTATCACAGCAACGATTTCCTGGAGGGCCAGGCTGCTCGCTAATCCCCAGTTCCTTTTCCTGTCGCCTCAGGATCGGCAGCTGGAGAGAGAGCTCCTTCCTAATCTCCTCTTTCCTTCAACCCCCCTTTTTTCTTTCTCTCCTCCCGATCAGCAACTACTGAATGCCTTGCTCACTTCCTCAGATCCTTTTCCTCTTGATTTCTCTCCTGCCTCACCTCTCTCCTTGCTCAGCTCCTCCAATTTCCAATGGAGCGCGCCCATGCTGCTGACGCCATCATGGCTTCACTGTCAGAGGGGGAGCCAGGAATCACAATAGCCACCCTTACTACGGGGGCAAATTCCGCAGCGGGGCAGCAGAACATAGCCCTAAACGCCACCCTTTCTACAGGGGCAGAGGCCGCGCCACGCAAAAAAGTAAAGAAGGCAAAAGAGAGAGAGAAGCGGGCGGCGGAGCAGCTGAAGGCTGCCGGCAGCCGCCGGAAGTCGATGAAGTAGCTGGTCACGCAGCTGAGTGAACACCTGCTTTTGCAGGCGGTCTGCCAGCAGCGGCAGCCTCGCCGGATCCCCTCTCCCAGACTGGTAGCACACTAGGGAGGAGAACAAGCGGGGAAGGCAGCGGTGGCAGGCGCCATATCCCTGCCCGCGGTGGCAGAGCTAACTGCACCGGTGGAGAACGAGGGCATTGGAGCCCCAGACCCAACCATGGCCACAGGAGTCCAACCAGTGGACACTCGGGGGTCCAACTCACCGCTACACATGAGTAATTCCCCGATCGGGCAGGGGGGAGCAGAACCGGCCCTTTCGGAGGAGGGGGCCACGTGGCTGAGGAAGTTTATAGTCAGGGAGTTTAAGACCCTGTTGCCTGCCCTGGCAATAGTAATGGGGGCCCAGCCAACCCCGGTACGTCCAGGAGTGGGGGCTCAGCTACATACAGCAAGACCAGGACATAATAGAGACTCTTCATCATCGTCCCCAGATTCGGCCATTGTCAAGACCCCCATTCCAGAAGGAGAATGAGGCCACTTCGTCCTCTGCACACCTATTTTCAGAAAAAGGAGGCACTACTGCTCCCCCACAACCTCATCATCATCAGACACAGAGAGTGCTCCCTCCAAAAGACCAACCCAAAAGGTCCCTCCTATCACCCCTTCAGCCATAGTCCCGCAGGGGACTGGGGGGATGCCACCCCCTATGCCACAGGGAACGGGGGGGGAAGCCTGATGCCCCACTACCCCCCAAAAAAACCAGACACTCCTGATCACTCCTCCTCTGGGTCCGAGGAAGGAGAGAGATCTGATGAGGAAGAGCTGTCCCAACAGGCAACGAGTTCCACCTGCCTGTTCACTCAGGCAGATTTTGAGGTCTTACTGGCTAATGCATGGTGCACTATTAACGCAGTATCCCCACTGGGACCCCAAGAAACTAGTCAGGGGCTGGAACAGCAGGTTTTCCCCTCTAACACCAACCCTGCACCCACAGTTCCTTTTCCCCAGCTGTTCCAGGCCACACTAATGGCCGAATGGAACACACTTTTCTCTCACAGGTCTATGGCACAATTTTATAACAAACTACATGGTGCCACAGGAGGTGACATCACTGTTAACCCCTCCAGTGGTAGATGCCCCGATCACGCAACTGATATCGGGAACTATTCTGAGCAAAGAGGGGGATGAACAACTAAAGGCACCTGAGGACAAAAAAATGTGAGTCCCTTCTAAAGAAGGCTCACGAGTCCTCAACCAACATAGTTAGAGCAGCAGTGGCAAATTCCATCTTCACTAGGGTGTCAGTCCTCTGGGCCAAGGAATTGGTCAAACTGGTCCCACCTGACAATACCAAGCTACGCCAAGGCATCAACAAGATGGCCAAGGCTGCAGAGTTCATGGCCGATTCCAGTCTGGACTGCATCCAGCAAGCTTCAAGCGTGATGGTATCGGCAGTGGCAGTCCGGCGCTGCCTATGGTTGAAGCACTGGAAGGTGGATTCCAAGTCCAAGCTAAACTTGGCCTCTACCCCCTTTAAGGGGACTAAGCTACTTGGGGACTCGCTGGAACCCGCACTCATGGAAACCAAGGACAGGAAGAAGGCGATGCTCTCCTCCAGGACGGAAACCCAGAGGCCATTCAGGGCTGGGGCACACCCACGTAGATTTCGCCCCTCTTTCAGACAGCCCAGCTACTCAGCATCTGGCTCCTTTCGGGACTATCGCCAGTAAAACCAGTGGCCAGCAAGCCGTCCACGCTGGCAGCAGCGACAAAAGGGAGGGGCACGCCAACACTTCAACAAACAGTTCCGATCCCCCAAATTCCAACAACGCAGACAATGATGCCACACCGGTCGGAGGCAGGCTTCAACGATTCCAGGAAGCCTGGGCCACGGCCACCTCCGACCAATAGGTGCTCCAGATGGTCTCTCAGGGCCTCTCCCTGGAGTTCTCATCTCCACCCCCCGACAGTTTCTGTCTCACCCCTGTACCCAAGAATCCAGAAAAGAGGCAACAGATGACACAGGCCATACATCATTTTCTCCAGATAAGGGCAATAGAGCAGGTGCCAGCGACCGAGTCTGGGTGCGGCATGTACTCGCTTTTATTCTTGGTCCCAAAAAAAGACGGATCATGGAGAGCAGTCCTAAACCTTAGACCCTTGAACCATTACATAAGGAAACGCACGTTCAGGATGGAGTCCCACAGGACAATCAAACAGGTGGTAAGAGAGCTGGACCTCCTTGCGCTACATGGTTTTGTAGTAAACCAGCAAAAGAGCCAACTGGTACCCACAGAAAAACTCTGGCATCTGGGGACGGTCTTCGACACGGCCAGGGGTATCATTTACCTAGCCCAGGAGAGGAAGGAGAAGATTGCTCACCTCATCTCAGCAGTACTGGAAGCGCACTCCAGTCAGATTATGACTCTGGCCACACTACTGGGCTCCATGACAGTGTGCATAGAGTGCACCCCATGGGCCTACAGTGGCTACTGCTTCCACACCAGGACTACATCATGACATGCTCAAAAACCCAAATCCAGATCCCACTCAAAGTACGGGTATTACTGCATTGGTGGAAGTCAGGGGCCCTATCCAGAGGCCTCCCATTCAACATCCAGGGCAGAATAACAATTACAACAGACGCAAGTCTGGAAGGGTGGGGAGCACACCTGGGGCACCTCTTTGTACAGGGAAGATGGCACCCACGAGAACGCAAAAGATCAATCAATCTGCTGGAACTCAAGAGCAATATGGTTGGCGCCGATTCACTTCCTGCAGTACATAAAGCACCGGCATGTTCACATACGCACGGAGAACACCATGGCCAAGTCCCATATCAACAACCAAGGCGGAATGAGGTCCAGGTAACTCATGCAGGAATCAGCCAGACTCTTCACGTGGGCAGAGAAGAATCTCCAGTCCATAACAGCCGAACACTTAAGCGGCGCCTCAAACCTCAGAGCCGACTGGCTCAGCAGGAGACAAGTAGATGCGGCAGAATGGTCCTTGAACCAGGAGGTTTTCGAGATGATGGCCAGGACACTGGGCTATCCAGAGATGGACCTGTACGCCCCCCGCGAAAACAGAAAGGTACCACGTTTCATGACTCGCTTCCACCACCCACAGGCAGAGGGGACGGACGCCCTGACCACCAAATGGCCAGCGGGCCTGCTCTATGTTTTTCCCCCAACAGCAATAATTGCCAGGGTGATCCAAAGGACACGTCAGGAGGAAGCCAACATAATCCTAATTGCTCCCCGGTGGCCTCATCAGCCATGGTTTGCCGACCTACTCGCCATGTCGGTACAGCCCCCCTGGCCTCTCCCGAAACGACCAGACCTACTGTCCCAGGGCCCGGTCCTCCATCCTGATTATTGCCTGAATGGGAAACTCTAGCGGCCCTGGGGTATAACCCAAAGGTACAGACGACGATACTGGCCTCCAGGAGGGCATCTACCAACAGAATTTACCAGACCACCTGGAGGGCCTTTTCACTGTGGTGCAGGAGAAGCAGAATGCCCCCCACTACAGCAAGGGTTCAGGACGTTCTATTGTTCCTACAGGACGGCCTTGACCAGGGGCTTCAGTCAAGCACACTACGCAGACAAACTTCAACACTTGCCTCCATCCTTGAGTTAAACTGGAAGGGCTCAATTCTCCTTCACCCCCACATAAGATGCTTCTTGAGAGGGGGCACTAACTTGGCCCTTCCAACATTACCTAGATTTCCGTCATGGGACCTGAACAAGGTCCTCAATGCACTCACAGGACCACCCTTTGAGCCACTGAAGGAAGCCTCCCTCAGAGTGCTCACAGGCCAGGTATTGTTCCTTGTGGCAATCACTTCCACACGCAGAGTGTCCAAACTCAACGCTCTTTCAGTACGAAAGGAACTATGCACTTTTCAGGAAGAGGCGGTGATCTTATACCTAGACCCAACCTTCCTCCCCAAGGTTAATTCGATCTTTCACCGTTCACAGCTGGTGATACGGTATTCACATCCCCTCTTACTGACTACTCCCAGTAATAATTTGATTACTGAAAACATGATTTAGTCAAAAGAATGTCAATTTCATTGTTTGGCAAGTGAGAGTTAGAGCTCACTTTTCCAAAGAAGCATCTTCAGCCCACAGACTTCCCATAGAATGCAGATTTCTGTAACGTTTTTCCTCATCCACATCCTCGATGATGATGCCTTGTTGCCAATAGCTTGCCATGTTAGACCATTTTGAACACTCTGTACATTAAGCTGCCATGTAACTGGAGGCTGATGATGGATCGGAGGCTCCATATTGATGCTCCCCTATTAGAACTTCACATCCCATCTTCCTGGTGGTGTCCACGCCCCCAACCTCAACCTGCCTCAGGTGTGGCAGCCATGTATGCTGCCAGCTGTCTCTTATTCCTGGCCTGCCCTAAAGCCCCCTACACTGCTGCCATTCACATTAACCGCTCTCGACTTCAAGCATTTTGCATGGCGCCACCTGGCAGGTGAAAGCATCTAGCCAACTGATTAAATATTCTCCTTGGATAAATGCTTCCATTCTGGCTGCCACATTCAATACCAATTGCCATTTCTGGACTATGTACAATGGCAGCCCCATGTAGGGTGCATTACAGCAGTCAAGCCTAGAGCTTACCAGCATGCTACTATAAATGGCTTAAGGTCATCTATCTCCAGAAATGGACATCAAATCACCTAGACATCAAATATAGGGGGACAGGGGGGAAAGCTGCCAAACTCTTCTTTGCACTCCTACCATTTCTTCTAAGAAGATACCCTCTTCTGTTATAGGCTCTGACCAGTTTTCTCTCTTCACTGCAGCTTGTGACAACTGGAAGATGAAAACTGGGGGGGAACCCAGCAGAGGATTGTTAGGAGGTGACAGATGGAAAAAGAGAAACCAGAAGAGACTGAAACCTGGAGCAGAAGGGAAGAGCAGGAGTGGATCACCTGCTTCTCAGCATGAAATCCAAGACGTAATGAATCAAGAAAGAGAGAAAAGCCTGTGCTCTTCTCATAGGAAAGGCTTTAGTCCTGAGCCAAGCTTTGAACCTCAGTGGGAAATGCACACAGAGAAGAAAATATGTGAGAGTTTCGGGTGTGGAAATGACTTCAGCAGGGGTGGAGCTCTTACTCTGAATCATAGAACCTGCACTGAGGAGAAAAAACATATATGCTCTGTGTGTGGAAAGAGCTTCAGTGAGCGTGGAGATCTTACATTACACCAAAGAATCCACAATAGAGAGAAACCACACAAATGTCTGGAGTGTGGAAAGAGCTTCAGCAATAATAGAGATCTTACTGTACACCATAGAAGCCACACTGGGGAGAAACCATATGAATGCTTAGAGTGTGGGAAGCGCTTCAGCAGTAGTGGACAACTTACTGTACACTATAGAACCCACACTGGGGAGAAACCATACGAATGCTCGGAGTGTGGAAAGAAGTTCAGCCGGAGTGGAGATCTTACATTACATCATAGAAGCCACACTGGGGAGAAACCATATGAATGTTTTGAGTGTGGAAAGAGGTTCCGTAGTAGTAAACAATTTACTGTACACCATAGAAGCCACACTGGGGAGAAACCACACGAATGCTTCGTGTGTGGGAAGAGCTTCAGCAGAAATAAACAACTTACTGTACACCATAGAAGCCACACTGGGGAAAAACCATATGAATGCATGGAGTGTGGAAGGAAGTTCAGCCGGAGTGGAGATCTTACATTACACCATAGAGGCCACACTGGGGAGAAACCATATGAATGTTTTGAGTGTGGAAAGAGGTTCAGCCAGAGTGGATATCTTACATTACACCATAGAAGCCACACTGGGGAGAAACCATATGAATGCATGGAGTGTGGAAAGAGATTCAGCCAGAGCGGACATCTTGCATTACACCATAGAACCCACACTGGGGAGAAACCATATGAATGCTTGGAGTGTGGAAAGAGGTTCAGCAGTAATAGAGCTCTTACAGTACACCATAGAACCCACACTGGGGAGAAACCATATGAATGCTTGGAGTGTGGAAAGAGGTTCAGCCAGAGTGGACATCTTACATTACACCATAAAAGCCACACTGGGGAGAAACCATATGAATGCTTGGAGTGTGGGAAGAGGTTCAGCCGGAGTGCACATCTTACTGTACACCATAGAAGCCACACTGGAGAGAAACCGCACAGATGTCATGAATGTGGGAAGAGCTTCAGCCAGAGTGGAAATCTTAAACAACATCATAGAACCCACACTGTGTAGAAACCATATGAATGCTTGGAGTGTGGAAAAAGGTTCAGCCAGAGTGGACAGCTTAAACAACATCATAGAAACCAAACTCATTCCCTGAAATTCCTAATGAGAACATTAGGAAACTACTTGGAGAGGAACTTGCATCACTTTTGGGAATTACGGCTGATGAGATGGATGCCCAGATTGAGACAGTCTTTCGTGTAAACTTGGATTTTGCAACAAGAAATAAATTAATTAAAGACTGCATAGTACATTTTTCCACCAAATCAATAGCAGAGCGAATCATTCAGGCTCACTTTACTACAACCTTAACAATTCAAACTCATCAGATAAAGATTTTGAAAGAGATTCCAGCCAGAATTTTAAGAAAACTTAAGGATTACAAATTTTTGGTTGATGCATTAAATGCTAAAGGAATACGTTTTAGATGGGAATTACCAGAGGGAATCTCCTTCTTCTACAAGAGTAAGAGGAATAGATTCACTGAGCTCCTTAAAGCACAAGAATTCTGGCGGAAATACAAAAAAGACTTATCTTCTGAACATCCTGCTTCATAAATATATAACTTAAGTCACTCTATATGGATTATAAACGATCTTACAGATTTTTATCTTGGAATATAAATGGTCTGAATTCAAAAATTAAGAGAAACAGGGTTTTCCATTTTCTTAAGAAACAAAATTTGGATATAGTGTGTTTACAAGGGACTCATATTAGAAAACATGATCGAAAATTTTTGGTAAATAAAGCCTTGGGACAAGAATTTGTTTCTTCAGATAAGAAAAAAAAAAGAGGAGTAGTATTTTATGTCAAACAACAATTTGAACCTAAATTGATCTTTAAAGATGAAGAAGGTAGGGTATTAGCATTGGAAGTTTTAATATCTGGAGTTAAGACAGTGATAATTGGAATCTATGCCCCTAACGAAAGGAAAGTTGAATTTTATAACTATTTGGATCAAAAGATGGCAGATTTATCAAATGCTAATTTGCTTTTATTGGAAGATTTTAATGGAGTTGTCTCGACAGCTTTGAACAGAAAATCTGATTTATCGGAAAAGAATTTACAAGGTAAACTTCCTAAAGCATTTTTTGAATTAGTAGATCATATGGATCTTTATGATCTATGGAGAATTAAAAATTCAAATGCAAAAGCATATACCTACTTTTCGGAAAGATATCAGTCACATTCCAGGATAGATATGGTCTGGACATCCCAAACCACTATAACTCATATGAAAACAATGGACATTCTACCTAGGACATTTTCAGATCATAATCCGATTTGTTTTGCATGGAAGAAGTAAGGAGTGACTTCATTTAGGTGGAGACTGAATGAATATCTTTTGAAAAAACTAGATGTGGTTGAGAAAGCCAAAAAGAAGTTAAAGGATTATTTTGAATTGAATTTAAATCAAGGATTGGATAACAAAATTGTTTGGGATGCAAGCAAAGCGGTTATGAGAGGTTTTTTCATACAGCAAAATGCATATTTTAAAAAACAAAGAGGATTGAAAAGAGAGGTACTACTGATGCAGATTTCCAAAAAGGAAAGAGAATTGATATGGACTAAAGATAAGAAGAAGATCTCTCAAGCTATTAAGATCTTACAACAACAACTCTCTATGCTAATAGCAAATGAACTTGAGCAAAATCTGAAGTATATCAAGCAAAGATCATTTGAATTTGCAAATAAACCAGGCAAGTTGCTAGCTTGGAAAATTAGACTTGAGAGGAAGAAAAATTTATATCTAAAATATTTACTAAAAATGGGCTCTCTTATAATGGAAAGGAAATAAGGATGGAATTTTTTAAATATTACTCAGAATTATATAAATGCAAAATAGTAGAAGATAAAAAAATTAAGCAGTTTCTTAGAACTAAAAACATTCCAAAACTTTCTCATCAACAAATAGAAATTATGAATGCTCCAATAACAGTTATGGAAATAATAGAAGCAATAAATCAAGCTAAACCCAACAAGGCCCCTGGGCCAGACAGACTCTCAGCTTTGTATTACAAGTTACTCAAAGATCAAATTTTACAACCTCTACAATGGACTATGAATGACATTTTACAAAAAGGGATTATGCCAGATTCGTGGAAATATGCAAATATTACAATAATCCCAAAGCCAGATCAAGACTTAACATTAGTCAAAAATTATAGGCTAATATCACTTTTAAATAATGATTATAAACTCTTTGCTGCGGTTTTGGCAAGAAGACTGAAAGTGGTATTACGAGACTTTATTCATGGGATCAAGCTGGCTTTTTGCCAAAGAGACAACCGAGAGACAATGTTAGAACAGTTTTGAATGTATTGGAGTATTATGAAAAACATAATGATAAACAGATGGCGATGATCTTTTTGGACGCAGAGAAAGCTTTTGACAATATTTCGTGGCAGTTCATGTGGGGTTTATTAGAGGAAATAACTGCTGGTGAACATTTCATTAGAGCAATTAAAACTATCTACTCGGAACAATATGCCAAGATTATTGTAAATGGAGAACTATCAGACAATTGTGTAATACAAAAAGGGACTAGACAAGGTTGTCCACTTTCTCCATTGCTTTTTATATTGGTTTTATAAGTGCTTTGTAGATCTATTAGGGAAGATGATGAATTACATGGTCCCAAAATCGGGAGACGAGAATACAAATTGAGAGCCTTTGCAGACGATGTTGTGTTATTTTTAGAGATCCAATGGATAAGATTGAAAGACTTTTGGACAAGATGCAGCAATTTGGCCAGTTGGCTGGATTTTATATAAACAAAACTAAAACTAAGGTTCTGACTAAAAATATTGATCAGAAAATTAAAGACAGATTTGGTGAAATAAGTGAGTTAAAAATGGAGAAGAAAGTGAAATATTTGGGAGTTTGGTTAACAAATAATAACTCTGTGCTGTTTTCAAATAATTATGTTAAAACATGCAACTCAATGAAAAAAGATTTGCAAAGATGGTCTAAAATGAATTTATCTTTGATGGGAAGAATTTCAGTGGTGAAGATGAATGTTTTGCTTAAAATGTTATTTCTTTTTCAGACTATTCCTATAATTAATAACTTGACTTGTTTTAGGCAATGGCAGAAGGATATAACTAAATTTGTTTGGCAGGGGGAAAGACCAAGAATAAATTTTAAGAATCTAACAGATGCAAAGGAAAGGGGTGGTCTTACCTTGCCAGATTTAAGGTTGTATTTTGATGCTGTATGTTTGACATGGCTAAAGGAATGGATAACATTGAGAAACCCTAGAGTCCTTGATCTGGAGGGATTTGATAGAAGGTTTGGATGGCATGCTTATCTATGGTATGAAAAAACTAAAGTACATAAAGATTTTTTGAATCATTATGTAAGAAGGAGTTTAATGAGGGTATGGTTAAAATATAAAAATTGGTTGGAACCAAAAACTCCGTTATGGATATCCCCGATTGAAGCTTTATCACGTAAAGAAGCAAATATGCAGATGTTTGGGGGTACGTATAGAGATCTGTTGTATTTTCATGGAAAGGATTGTAAGTTAAAATCTTTAACTGAATTACAAAATGTGGTCAGAGATTGGTTTCAGTACTATCAGTTAAATGAGGTGTATAAGAAAGACCTTAAAGTTGCATTTGAAGATCAGATTTTGAATTTTGAGAAGGAATTATGTCAAGATGATGAAAAATTAATTTCTAAAATGTATAAATTATTACTTTTGGAGGAGACTAGAGAGGAATTGGTTAAAAAAACCATGATAAAATGGGCTCAAGATGTTGGACATAATATAGAAATGGCAGCGTGGGAGAAGCTATGGAAAAGTGATTTAAAATTTACTGCTTGTTATGCTTTGAAGGAAAATTATTACAAAATGATGTATAGATGGTATTTAATGCCTAAAAAACTGGCATTAATGTATAAAAATGTTTCAAACAAATGTTGGAAGTGTGGGCATACTGAAGGTACTTTTTTTCATATGTGGTGGACCTGTGGAAGGGTCAAGGCCTATTGGGACATGATATATAATGAATTGAAGAAGATACTTAAAGTGACATTTCCTAAGAAGCCAGAATCCTTCCTGCTAGGAATAACACAAGGAGCAATTTCTACAAATAATTTAACTTTTTTTATGTATGCTTCTACGGCGGCCAGAATATTATATGCACAGAAATGGAAGACTAACGAACTGCCTTCAAAAGAAGATTGGCTGATAAAAACTTTAGAATATGCAGAAATGGCAAAACTTACAACACTGATCAGAGACCAAAGTTTAGAACGTTTCAAAGAAGATTGGAAACCTTTTTTGGTTTATTTAAAGAATTATTTTCCTGCTATGGATCTTACAGTAGGATTTGAAATTTGAAATGCAGGTTGGGCAGATTTATGGTGGTGGAAGGTTTAAATTTGTGTTTTTCTTTTTAAATTAATATTACAATAAGGGTAAAATTTATAGTTGGTATCACGAAAGGAGGCACGTGGGAAGTCAACTTGTAATTGTGTTTATTATGATTGTTATGGTTACTATTATTGTTAAAAGTTAATAAAAATTTGAAACAAAAACAAACAAAAAAAAGAAACCAAACTGGGGAGAAACCATATAAATACTTTGAGAGTGCTATGAGCTTCAGCTAGAGTGGATAAAAATCAATGATTTAAAAATAAATAAAAGAAATTTGATTTTAAATTTAAACAAGATTTTTTTAAAAAAATTCTTTTTAGTGGAAAAATCTATCTCTAGATAGTTTTCTATATTATATGTTATAGTCCAAAGATTATTCATCATGAAATAAGGATTCATTTTTAATTATGTAGCATGAGTCTGTATATGTGCAATGTTTACATTTTTTGGTAAATGAATTCCTTAATCCATTCACAATGTCATGCTCTGTAGGATTATTTTGTGCAGTTTTTCTGTCTAGAAGATATCAACACAGATCCTTGGTTTTGCAATTCTCAAAACTGATTTTGTGTCTGCAGAGATAACATGCCTCTTCTTCACAGCAAAAATGTTATAAAATAAACAAATACAGAGTTGAGAAAAAGACCTCAATCCAATTGTTCCTTTGCAAATCTATTTAAATTGTTATTAAAGTAACTGTGTATACGGTATCTGAAGGTATTAATGTTTTATGTATTTTATCTATTTTACGTATTTACTCCTGTTCTTTCTTTTTCTTTACAATACAATTATTAAAGTAATGACTATGTTTCTCCTTTCAGTAAAGTACAGCAGAAAAGTTGCCAAAATATAAATGATTAACCTCTTAAACTGGAGATAGTTCACCTCGCAATAATGTCATAATTATGTATGTATTTCTAATAGTCTAACCAAATCAGTAATTTTTGCTATAACTGTAACTGATCTGAAAAGTTATTATTCCAAAAATGAAACCACCTGGTTGTAAATATTTATTGTATTTATTTATTTATTTATTTATTATTAAAACTTTTATACCACCCTTCCAAAATGCTCAGGGCAGTTTACATTAAAACACCATTAAAATCAGTTAATAATTAAAATAAAAATTATAAATCATAAAACAATGATTAACAATTAAAAACATCATAAAACAACAATTAAACAATCAGAACAATTTAAAAACAAGTTTTAAAAAGCTGAGAAAGCCTTGCTGAAGAGATGTGTTTTCTGAAAATTGCCAGAGATGGGGAGGATCGTATCTCAGCAGGGAGCACATTCCACAATCTCGGGGCAGCAGCCGAGAAGGCCCGTCTCTGTGTAGCCACCAAACGAGTTGGTGGCAACTGGAGACGGACCTCTTCAAGTGACCTCAGCGGCCGGTGGGGCTCATAGCGAAGAAGACGCTCTTTTAGATACCCGGGGCCTAAGCCGTTTAGGGCTTTATAAATTATAACTAGCACTTTGTATTTTGCCCGGAAACCTACTGGCAGCCAGTGTAACTCCATCAACAAAGGAGTAATGTGGTCTCTCCGAGATGACCCAGAGACCAACCTGGCTGCCGCATTCTGGACCAACTGAAGTTTCCGGACTACGTACAAAGGCAGCCCCACGTAGAGCGCATTACAAAAGTCAAGTCTGGAGGTTACCAACAAATGTACCACTGTTTTGAGGTCACTGATCTCGAAAAACGGGCGCAGCTGGCGTATCAGCCGAAGCTGATAGAAGGCACCCCTGGCCACCGCCTCAACCTGAGAAACCAGGGAGAGGTGTGAATCCAGAAGTACTCCCAGACGGCGCACCTGTTCCTTTTGGGGAAGTGTGGCCCCGTCTAGAACAGGCAGATCAAAATCGTCTCTAGAGTTCCGACCCCGCACAATAAGTACCTCCGTCTTATCTGGATTCAGCCTCAGTTTATTCTCCCTCATCCAGCCCATTACTGCTTCCAGGCAGGCATTTAGGGAGGATATGCCAGCTCCTGAAGAAGTTGACATGGAGAAGTAGATCTGGGTGTCATCAGCATACCGGTAACACCCAGCTCCAAATCCCCTGATGATCTCTCCCAGCGGTTTCATGTAGATGTTAAAAAGCATTGGAGAGAGTATGGAGCCTTGAGGAACACCATACCTAAGCTCAGATTTTGAAGAGCAACAATCTCCAATCGACACCATCTGGAATCTGTCCGAGAGGTAGGAGTGGAACCACTGTAAAACAGTGCCTCCCACCCCCAACCCCCTCAGACGTTCCAGAAGGATACTATGGTCGATAGTATCGAAAGCCGCCGAGAGATCCAAGAGGACCAACAGAGTCACACTTCCTCTGTCCATTGCCAATTGGAGATCATCCATCAGGCCGACCAAGGCAGTCTCCACCCCATAGCCCGCCTGAAAACCAGTTTGAAATGGGTCTAGATAATCCGTTTCCTCCAAGACCGCCTGGAGCTGAGAGGCCACCACCCTCTCAATTACCTTGCCCAGCCACGGGAGATTGGAAACTGGCCTATAATTGCTCAACTCTGAGGGGTCTAACGCAGGCTTCTTTAGAAGAGGTCTAATAATTGCCTCCTTAAGACAAGGAGGCATCTTGTCCTCCCTCAGAGAAGCATTTATGATTTCTACCAGGCCGCCTACAACAGCCTCCCTGCTAGATAGAACAAGCCATGTTAGACAAGGATCAAGAGGACAAGTGGTAGGCCTCACCGCTCCAAGCAGCTTGTCCACATCATCAGGAGTCACAAACTGAAATTGATCCAGCCGAATCGTATAAGAGGAGTTGTCGGACATCTCTAGTTCAGACATCAAATTAATTTGGAGTCTCCATCTAGGTTGGCCCGAATCAGAGAGATTTTGTCTGCGAAGAATTCATTAAACACACCACAGCGGGTAACTGATGCCTCCAAATTCTGGTTCAAGGGAGAGGGAGCAGATACTAGTCACCTGAAAACCCTGAACAACTCCGCCGGATGTGAACTCGCAGAGGCAATACGGGCAGAAAAGAACGCTTCTTTGCCGCACGTATCGCCTGAGCATAGATCTTTAAATGTGCTCCATGTTGTAATCTGTCGGATTCAAGTCAGGTTTTTCTCCACTTGCGCTCCAGTCGCCTACCTTGCCGCTTCAGCCCTCGTAGATCTTCTTTATACCAAGGGGCCAATTTTGAAGCAGGTCGGAGGGGACGCTTAGGAGCAATCGTGTCTACTGCCCTGGTGAGCAAGTTGTTCCAGTTCTCAACCAGGGCATCAACAGGATCACCAGCAGAGCCAACATTAAATCCCTCCAAGGCTTCTTGGAATCCTACCGGATCCAGTAACCTCTTCGGGCGGACCATTCTAATAGGCCCCTCGCCCCTGCGGAGGTGGGAAGTGGTTGTAAGTCCAACCTTAACCAGATGGTGGTCCGTCCATGACAACGGGGAGATCGTAGGAGTCCCCGCCCACGGAGCACCACCCTGATCAGAATAAAAGACCAAATCAAGCATGTGACCTGCAATATACGTCGATCCAGAGACCGCTTGGGATAGGCCCATAGTCGTCATGGCTGCTATGAACTCCTGAGCTGCCCCGGACAAATTGGTCCCAAAATGAACATTGAAGTCCCCCAGCACCAAAAGTCTGGGAGACTCCAACGCAAGTTCCGCGACCAAGTTGGTGAGCTCAGTAAGGGATTCCGTTGGGCAGCGGGGCGATCGGTACACCAACAGAAGTCCCAATCTATTCCTGGTCCCCAAACTCAAGTAAACACATTCAATATGGTCCGATACCCTAATAGGGACCCTGGTAAGGGAGATGTTATCCTTATAGACCACATCCACTCCACCTTCCCGCTCCTCTACAGAATATCCTAGCAGGAGAAGCTGGGACCAAGCTGGATCACTAGCCTCCCCCAACCAAGTCTCAGTAATACACATCAGGTCGGCCCCTTCATCCATGATCAAATCATGGATGAGTTCTGATTTATTTTGGACCGACCTGGCATTGCAGAGGAGCAAGGTAAGGTTATGTGGGATGTTGGCAGTGCTCCCCGAGGTCAAAGAGCTGGCAGGAGAGCCGGAAAGGGGGACAGCTATTAGATTTCTGACCACCCTTCCCCTGGAACAGCCTGCTGACCTGCCAGTGTTTCTTCTTCTATTCCCCACCACCACAGGAATAGCTGCCCCACCTTCAACGAAGGCACTCCCTGGATCCCCATCTCCAGACAAACCCACACACATTACAACATCAACCCAACCTCAGCACAACCTAAAACTGATTAAACAGAAGTCTCCCTCTATACAAATGGTTGGACAAAGTGTCCAGCCCTTGCCCTCGTTTCTCCCCCGAAGTGGCTCCCCCAAAGAGGCAACCCCCTTTGGTGTCACCCCTTCGGTGGCGACCCCCCCACCACTGGCAGCCTTCCTATATAGGCTGAGCAGTAAGCTCAGCAGGTGGAACCAGGAAAAACTGCCCACTCACCCTTACAGCCACAGTCCTGCAAAGCCTCTCCACAAGCGAGGCAGATGGCAACTTGGGAGGGCAGAAGAGAAGAGGCAAGCACCCCAGTCTCACACCCTGGGGGAGATGGAATCCTCTTCTCCTCTTCTCCAGCAGGCTTCTGTTGTTGCATATTGCAAACTCATACATAGTATAAATCATACACATACAACTTCAGACAAGCTTGGGAATATTAAGATTATACCAGCAAGAATGAATCTTTATGTAAAAAAACCCCATGATTTAAATCTAGTCTTACTGACTAGTGATTTAAATCATGATTTAAATCTATTTGATCTAAATCAAATCCACCCTGGGAGAAACCATATTAATACTTGGAGTGTGGGAAGAGCTTCAGCAGGAGTGAATCTCTTACTAGGCATCATAGAATCCACACTGCGGAGAAACCGTTTGTTTGTTTGTTTGTTTGTTTGATTTATATACTGCCCTTCCAAAATGGCTCAGGGCGGTTTACAATTAAAACAAACCACTAAAACAATAAAAAGCTAACACAAATTAAAATCAATATAACAGCAATTAACAATTTAAAAACATTTTAAAACAGCAATTAAACAATTTACAGTAATTAAAAGCCCCAAAATCAGGTTAGAATTTAAAAACCCTGGAAAGCCAGGCCAAACAAATACGTTTTAAGGGCTCTCCTGAAGGCTAATAGAGAATTCAAATTACGGATTTCCACAAGGAGCGCATTCCACAGCCCTGGAGCAGCTATAGAGAAGGCCTGCCTCTGAGTCGCCACCAGACGAGCTGGTGGTAACTGGAGACGAACCTCCTCAGATGACCTTAATGTGCGGTGGGGATCATGCAGAAGAAGACTAGCATTCATTTGAATTGCTTTGCGTGTAGAAAGATCTTCAGCTGGAATGAAGAACTTATTATACATCATAGAAACCATGCTTCCATTGTGGAAAGAGCTTCAGGAGGAAGCAATGCGTTGTTGCATATTGCAAACTCATACATAGTATAAATCATACACATTCAACTTCAGACAAGCTTGGGAATCTTCCTCATTTGTGTGAGAGCATCACTCAAAAATTAAAAACAAGATTGAGGAGGCCCCCCTAGTTTCCCATTATATGCAGATGGGTCACTCTTTTGATGACATCAAATAGTGGGTCATCTATAGACACATCCCTAGTAAATACGATAGAATTGATATGCAAAAGACTGTGACATGAAGCTTTTTTCACGCATAAATTTAGGACATTGACACCTTTGGGATTAAATGTGACCCATGATTTAGTGTTTTTTTTTAAAATAGATCTTAGGATGTGTGTACTTTTTGCAGTTTTATGCACACTAAGAGCCTTAGTACGTATTTGTAGTAGGAGAGATCTGCAGGTGACAGTGGGGTGGCTCTTTATATGTGGAGAGACTAGCATTCATAGTAGATAGGGATGAGTTAGCTATGATAATATGCAGGGCTTAGTCCACAGGCTTTGTTTAGATACTTCGTGATTCTGCCGTACCTTTGATGTATTTATCTGTTAAGATATTAGTTGGCTATGTTTTTATTGAGTTGGCACAAGCCACATATTTGTGTAACATGATCTCTTCAAGTGGTTATACAGACGCGCGATGCCGGGATGCAGCTTGGATTAATTATGAGAGCATGTGATGAGGTTGATTATTTTGACTGTTAGTCACACCAGCTACAGCCCATTATAAATCATTGTTTGTGGCTGTATCGAGAAAACGAGATAACATTGGTAAGGACAACTCACAAAGATTTGGTGGGCAGGCAGGCAGGAGAGAGAGCGCGGCCGCCTGAGTCAAGATTTTTTCTGTGGAAAAGGCATTGTCTCTGGTATAAAGAGACATATCAGGTATCTGTATCAATGGAGCAATTTGGGGTATTATTTTGGTATTGAATAATGAATACATGTGATATTTGTAATTTGCATGTGTAATTTTGTAGCAAATATTTGCCCATGAGGAAGAGGGGTTACCTCGAAACTGGCTCAGAACCTGGGTGCCTGTTGGCTTTGGCACTTTCACTGAGCTATCTGCTTTCTCACTTGAGGACACTGATACCGGTGGAGTGAAGATTTCGACTATTGTTCTAGCATGTGTTGACTCTTCAGAGTCCCTCTACAGTGGTTCACACCAGCAAGCATGGACATTGGTGGGCATTATTCTTTGTAGCAACGTTATTTGCCATCTCCTGATGTATGCTTATTGTTCATTGTTTATATTTATTGATTATTTATTGTTATTTTCCCTAGTGTTGTGATCTTTTCACAATTTGGATTTGATTTATGCATTAAAATGTTTTAGTTCACATATTATATTTTGGGGCATCTTCAGGGGAGGTAATTTTCTCATTGATGGTTTACATATGCTCTTTGTAGAGAGTCCTACAGATTCATAACATAGTCAGTTGCAATTCTTCAGGCTTTTCACCATTAGCCTGACACGGGGGATTTCTTCGTTCCGAGCATCCGCAAATAGGACTGAGAAACACTTCTGCCTGCAACCTTGTAGAGTTGCTGCCAGTCAGGGCCAAGCAATGCTCCACAACTTCAGCCCTCTACAGATGTTTGCCGACAACTCCCATCTTCCCTGACTGTTGACTACTGTTGTTGGGGATGCTGGGCATTGTATTTTTAAAAGCAGCAGCAGCAACAACAAAAACTCTCACACCAGGAGGGCTTAAGTTGTACAGAGCTGGTGTAGACGGTGCTGAGCAAGATGGACCATGGCTTAATCCAGGGCAGCTTGTTAGGTTCCTCTGTTCCAATCTACATTGCATCCCACAGCTGTGGTTTTTTTAACCTAACTGGAGTCAGTCTGATTTGATGAAGGTTCACGCTTGCTGCATTCCAGAATTTAAAAACCGTTCGAAAGTTTTTTTGGAAACATGAAGGCTTAGATCTTCCCCCTCAGGGTTTTAACACTGTGTTTTTCTAGATCACTTTGGTCTGTAATAGTGTCGCACCTTGGCATTTTGGGAGTCCGGACCTAAAGGGCTTCAGAAGACCACCACCACCCCGCTTTATGGAATCCTGGCAGGGGGAGAGGGTGTGCGGGGAAAAAGAATAGAAACCTGCATTTTGTGCAGCATGTGCACACCACTCTCCTACCCCCGGTGGATGCCAGCTGTCCTGGGGGGCTCCGCCGTTCCCCCTGCCGCCACTTCGCTCTTTCCCATTTTTGCCACTTTGTGCATGGTCAGAGTGTGGGGGATGAGAGACATGTGGGCGTTTCCCGTGACAGGGTGCCACGGCCCTCACTTGGCATAAGAGGGTTTGGGGGTAGGGCACAGATTGTTCACATAATGCCCCCTGACCCCGGAAGAGAGATCCGGGCAGGGCGGCTGGCATAGGCCCCACTGGCATAGGCCCCCCACATGCCACACGAAATGCAGGTCTCTATTCTTTCTTTCCACCACCACTCTGGATTCCATAAACTGCAGCGGGGAGGGAGGTCCTCTGAAGCTCTTTAGGTCCAGGCTCCCATAATGCCTAGGTGCAGCACTCTTACAGACCAAAGTGATCTAGAAAATGTCGGGCGGCTGGCATAGGCCCCGCACATACCCCACATGGCCAGCTGCGCTTGTGCAGCATGGGCCTCCACCACATGGGGGGGGGCATTATAGGGCCCCCACCCCATCCCCAGTGAAGGACCAGACCTCTGACCGGAGGTCCAGTCCAAAGAGCACCACTGGCCCCACTGACCTCCCTCCCTCCCTCTGAGGCCAGGTTGTGGAAGAGTTTAGGTGCCCCCCTGGCACCCCCCTTCCATCAGGGAATGGGCAGCTGCTGTCAAGGTCTGGCCCAAGGCCTGGTAAGTTCACGGCTCGGCTGCACGCTGTCGGCTGAATAACGAACGTTGAATCTCAGCAATGAGTTGGAGTTTGGAGCTGTAATTTATGGAGCAAGCCGAGAGCTCCCAGCTGGTAGGAATTTACGGCTTGTCAGCCTTCAACAATAGCCGTTTGCTCCTCCTAACTGCTTCTAATTGTGTCCTGCGTTTAGAACACCTGCGTTGTTGCGGTGTCAGCGGTGTTCCAATGTCTAGTTCACCCTTTGATTGGTTCCTCATGCTTTCTGTTGACTCAGGCTGCTGAGCCTGTTCTAAATCATCAGCTGGATTTACTGCAACTGTCTCAAGGACGCTGACAGCTGGGCTCTGCCCTTCAAACATTCCTGACTCAACTGGAAAGCTGACAGCTTCCCCTTCCTCCTCGCTGTCGGAGCTCGAGGGCATGACAGCTGTTTCCTGGCAAAGCGAAGCAAACCATTCCCTTCTTCCCAACTGCTCCCTCTAATCTCCCTGTCCTCAGAAGCTGATGGGAAGATCCAGTGACCAGCTGCTTCCTTGCCGCCAGGGAATTTTCATTTTGCTGCAAGATGCATTGTCCCCTCATCATTTATAGCTTAGCCAATGAGAGAGCATGGCCCAAAGAGGGAATGAGATAATCAGAGGGAGGCAGTGGATAGGGTTGTCAACATTTCATTGCCAGAACGAGGGACACAAAGTCAGGCTAGCAGAGTATGCTTAACAACCTTACCCAGTAGGAGAGGATAGCACAGCCAATGTGGCAGCAGTATCGGGGTTGGGGAAGGTGGCAGTGGAGGCAGGAAAAAGAGGCATGAGCAGCAGTGTGGGGAGAGACTGCTCCCTCTCTGCCTCACATGAGCTTGTGCTGTGCTTGCCGCTGGCAGGTCAGCTCTGAGTGCCTTCCCAGGCAAGCCTGAAGCCGGGCCCCAGCCCTGGAAGCAGCCACACACGGAGGCAGCTGGTGGGCCTGTCTGGTAATGGCATCAGGGCGCATGAGTGCCTTGGCTCTTGCTGCGGCCAGAGTGGGGTAACTTGTGGAAGCAAGAGAACCGATTCTCCTGCTTTGGCATTGAAACTGACAACTGATTCTCTTGTGGAAGCAGGAGAAGACACCTCTGGGGAGGTGTCTGCAGTGTAGTCAAGAGCCTGAGTATCATTGACGTTTATGTAATTGAACTGTATGCTATTGAATAAATGAGGGACAGATGTTGTCCCTGTAGGGACCAACATTTCATCCCTGAAATGAGGGACAGTTGGCAACCCAAGCTCTGGTGACCAGCGGCTTGGACCCCACGAAGTAGTATCAAGGCCTGAGTAGCTTCAGGAGGAGGAGGAAGGCATGAGGGTGAAGGTGTGCCTGTGGATTGTGTGTGTGTAACAAGGTGTTCCATTGGAAGAAGCAACAGGGAGGTGGGGTGGAGAGGAGGAGGAGGAGGAAGTGAAGGGGTGGAGTCCAGAGTCCAGAAGAGGTGGGGAAAGAACCCGCAGGAATGGCACTACCTGCAGAAGGCGGCTGTGAAGGAAGAGCGAGAGTTTCCGTCCCCTGCAGCTGCTGCTCACTTGGATCTGGAGGGTGGTGCAAGAGGCAGCGCTGCAGGAAGCATTGCACGTCCTTTGACATGCACACTGCCCCTGCGCCCATCCCGGGAGGCTCCTTACTGTTTGCGAAGCCCTTTGGAGCAAGAGGAAGGCCAGAGGAAAGAGGCAGCACACTGGGGGAGGGGAGGGTCTAATCTAGTCTCCCTTCAGCTGTTCCTGCAGTGAAAAATGGCCCAGAACTGCTGGGAGCGGCAGCCAGCAACTTCAACCTGGAGGGCGGAGGTGGGGGAGGAGGAGGCCAGGCAGGTTTGCAAGAAAGAGCTCTTTCCTCCAAGCCCAGGTTGTCCCAGTACTCTCAGCAAGCAACCAGCGAGCCTTGGGCTAGGGGAAGGGTGTTTTTAAAGTGTGTGTTTTGATCCTAATATTTGTTAATTAATATTTTAGGTGGATGTGAGAGCGAAAGGATGTCTTTGTCTACCTGGCCTAGGCTCATATGATCTTGGATCGAGCTAGGACTCTTCCTGCCACAGCCACCCAAATCTCAGTAACAGGGAGTAGTCTGGCTTGCCATGATCCAAAATTTTAGCTATGGGTTTATTGGATTCTGACCAACTGCTTGCCCACTGCCCAGAAAATGAAGCACACACCCCTCTTGGCCAAGTTGGCACTTGTTTTCTGGCTGGAACAGAGCCAGCTGAACCGAGCAGTCCCCTCCTCCTCCGGGTCCTTGGGTTTGCGCATTAGTTAGTTAGTTAGCTCTCCTTCGGTGCCTGTGTTCCCTTTAAGGTGCTCGCTTGTGTGCCCACGCACAAAACTCTACTCCTCTGCGCAGCTGTTTCTAGCAGCCACGCAGTCTCTCCCCACACTGCTGCTCATGCCCCCTTTTCCTGCCTCCACTGCTGTTGGAAGTGAAGGACTATACGCTGTCTCTTGTCTCGATGACATAGGAGGATAGACTAGTGAGTCAGAGGGTCAAGACACTGGTCATCCCTTCTCTACAGCTCTGACACTATCCCTTGATATGTAGATTGCTATTCTTATGGACTTCCTTCCTTCCTTCCAGCCACTTCCTGCTTTCTCTTCCCTCCCTCCCTTGCTTGGAACATGCAAGCTCCTCTCTCCCTGCACCATGTGTGCAGAGATTTAGAATCCATCTGCATCCAGGTAACTAGATAGATTAGAGATCCTTTCTCTTCACTTTACTATCTAGAATGGAGTTCTATAATAAATACTCCTTATATTGATTTGAAACTATGAACAGGCTCCAAGTTATTTTACTCTCAGCATACATGCATGCCTAACCAAATTCCGCTGTGTTGTGCCTCTGTACACTCTGCTATAATGAAAAAGGGTTTCTCTTACCAGAGAGAATTCCCAACAACTGCTGCCTTCCCCCCGCTGCTGCCACATTGGGTCGTGCCACAGCCAGAGTGAGAAAACTGATTCTCTTGTGGAAGAAAGAGAACCAATTCTCCTACTCTGACATTGAAACTGACAACAGGCACACATGCACCTTCATAATAGCATCAGGGTGCATGAGTGCCCATCGCCACTTCCAATAGGATCTTGCCACAGTCACAACGGGAGAGCCAATTTTCCCCCTCAGATGCTGTGGTGGTGAGGAGAAAGGCAGTATGAGATCCAGAAAGCAGCATGCTTCCCAGCCCTCACCATCGCCACACACCTCTCCTGCCTGTGATTCTGAGATGGACAGCTCATCTCTATCCCGATTTGATGAAGGTTCATGCTTGCTGCATCCAGAATTAGAAAACTATTTGAGGATATTTTTGGAAACACGAAGGCCTAGATCTTCCCCTTCAGGGTTCAAACATTGTGTCTTTCAAGATCACTTTGGTCTGTTAATAGTGCCGCACCTAAGCATTTGGGGAGTCCTGACCTAAAGGGCTTCAGAGGACCGCCCCACTCCCCGTCGCTTTATTGAATCTTGGTGGTGGTGGTGGGGAAGAATAGAAACCTGCATTTTGTGCAGCATGTGCACACCACTCTCCCACCCCTGGGGGGCGCCATGCCCCCTGCCACCACTTCAGTCCGCCCAAGTTTGTCCATCCCGTTCATGGCCGGAGTGTGGGGGATGAGAGCCATGTGGGTGTGGCACTTGGCATCCCCTGGTGGGCCTATCTGGACCTGAGAACAGGTGAGATGCTCCTACACACCTGCACAGTGCAAGTCTTCTTGAGCACTGCACGTCACGGACTAGGATGCTTGAGATTCTCAGTGCTCAGGCACGCGGGAACGAGTCTCCTGTGCTCAGGCCCAGACAGGCCCACAGGCTGCCACCCCCGCCATAGTGGAAGCCTGCTTGGCTCTCACCCCACACCCTAACCCACCCCTCCAGCCGTGCACATGGCAGCCAAAACAGGAGATATTGTCTGCAGTGGCTGGGGCTGCTGGGGAGGGAGGGGGAGCCCCCCCCCCATGCTGAGGACTGGACTTCATCCCAGAAGTCTGGTCTACAGAGCAGGCTTAGTCTGTAAGGGCAGGATCACATGTCTGAATCCTTCTCTGTGCTCACCTTCCCTGTCCCGATGGGATGGAGCAAGGGCATCATTCACAGAGCCAGGGAAATGTGTGCAGAGGGAAGAGAAGGCTTCTGCCCCGACTTCGCCTCCTGCTCCTTCAGGCCCCAGGTCAGGCGAGCAGAGGATGCCTAACAGCCCGACCCAGTAGGGGAGGATGCTGCAGCTGCCTCCGAGAGAGAGAGAGGCCCGCAGAGGGAGGCGCGGGAGGCCGGCGGCGGCTCGGAACCCAAGAAGCAGCAAGGCCTGTGGAGCTTCAGGAGAAGCAGGAGGGAGAGGAAGGCCCGCTCCTGTGCATGGCATGAGTAACAAGCTTTGGCATTGGAAGCAGCAGCGGGGGGGGGGGGGGGACGGAAGAAGTGAAGGGGCGGAGTCCAGAATTGTTGGGGGAAGAGTCCGCAGGAACGGCCTGAGCTGCAGAAGAAGCCGGCCGCCACGAAGGGAGAGGGAGAGCCTCCATTCCCTGCAGCCGGTCCCCTGGATCTGGAGAGCGGGGCAAGAGGTCGGAAGCGCTGCCGGACACGTTGCACGTCCTCTTGGACCCGCAGCAGCACACTGACCCTGCGCCCGCCCGGGAGGCTCCTCCTCACTGCCGGCGGAGCCCTTTGGATCAAGAGGAAGGTAAAAGGAGAGAAGCTGCATGCTGCGGGAGGGGAGGAGATAGGAGGTCTGGTCTGGTCTCCCCTTCGCTCTTCTCCCTTCAGCTGCTCCTGCAGTGAAAATGTCCCAGAACTGCAGTGAGTGTCAGCCAGCAGCATCAACTCTGGGGGGCGGGGGGGGGGGGCGGCTGCCAGAAAGAGCGAGCTCTTCCCTCCAAGCCCAGGTTCTCCCGTTGCTCTCAGCAAGCAAGCCGCGAGTCTTGAGCTGCGGGAAGGGGAAGGTTTCTCCTTGCAAATACGACTTTTAAGTAATCCTTCTTTCCTTTCTGCTCCTCTCTGCAAGGAGGTAAAGGGGCCAGTTCAGACGATTCTTTTAAACGCGCCTTTAATATGTCAGGCTTTTTACACGTGGGTAGAGTGTATTCTTCCAACAACATATCTGGAAGCCTATTGCCCATCCCTCCCCTCTCTCTATGGTTCCCAGGCTTCCTTGGTTGCATTTCCTGCTCCAACCATAGACACAAGCACATACAATGGTAGAGTCATGCACAGTGATCAACGGTTGAGATGTAATGCTTTTCAGAGGCATGCTTACCTGCCTCCTAGCTTGAAGCCTACAAATTAAATGGGCATGTTTGGCGATCTCAGGGTACACCCCAGCTGTATATATTAGACCAGGTGCTTGCAGTTTGCAAGCATTCCTCTAACTCCCAAATTCTTACCTCGCTCTCTGTGATTCTAGAATTCCCACCTCTATGAGGTATCCTGCCCCATGTTTTTCAGTGGAAGATTTCTGAATGTTTCCTAGCAAAGTAATGCATTTTGATTGGGTTTGGAATAGGATTTCTTTTTTGCTAGTCTAGGTGAGGTCCGCAACCTACCTCCAAAAACTACAAAGATGTTTCTGTCTTTTGTGCATTGGTCTGGGAGTGTGTATGTCAGTGAGTGAGTGAAGCCAAAGCAACGACAGACAGACAGACAAAAAACAAAACAAAACAAAAACAAAACTGGGGGGAACCCCTTTTACAGGCAAGGGTCCTCACAGATTCCAACCCCAGATTTCTCCTGGAGAATGAAAAGAGACAGTTTTGCAGCTGAAAGTGGGGTGCTAGATAAGGCAAACAGGAGGCAAGGGACCAGGGGATCCCTCCAGCACAGCCCCAAGCGTGGCCCCCCCTGCTTTGCCAAGTCGCCAGCTCAGCAGCGACAGCTCAGTCCTTGGCTCCACACATGCGCGGAGTCAAGAACCAAGATGCCTCCGAGCCCTTCGCCCAGTAAAGGAAGGGGAGAATGGTTGGGGCTGCACCAGGAGGGCCAGTAGTGGTGAGTGGTGGAGCCGGCAGCCATGCCACCCGGATAAGCTGCTTTTCCCCTCTCCCGCCTGGCCACCACTTAGCTTTGGAAGGGCCCTCTCCCCTTGTACTTATAATGGAGAATCCTCACCACATTCCCTTTTACAAGTATATTGGCATCCAAACCTGTTCGATGAAATGGACCAGCCCATCAGTTCGACTGAACTGGCTAGTTCAGAGCTATGGATCAGGTTGAATAGCTTTTTATTCAAACCGAATGGTGTTTGGGGTTCATGTACACCTCTAACCAGAGATCATTCATCAAAACGAAGTACTTTTCCACACATCGCATAATTAGTCTACTAAATCCTCCTAAACCCTTTTATAAATTTATTGGGACACCCACTCACCGCACCCACTTGCTCTTGATAGAAGGAGATGGGTGGCAATAACCAGCATTTTGAACTTTTACACAGAAACCTATTGGGAGCTAGTGCAGTTCTTTCAAAATTGGTCTTATAGGGCCCCTTTGGTTTGTTCCACAGACGATTCTGGCTGCCGCATTCACTTCCAATTGCTGTTTCTGGACTGTGTACAAAGGCAGCCCTATGTAGAGTGCATTCCAGCAGTCAAGCCTAGAGCTGATTACCATGTTAACATAAATGATTTAAGGTCATCTACTTCCAGAAATGGCTGTAATCGCATAGCCATCAAATGTAGGAAGGAAAGTTGCCAGCCTCTTCTTTGCATTTCCACCATTACTTCTAAGAAGATATCCTCTTCTGTTATAGGCTCTGACCAGTTTTCTCTCTACACTGCAGCACTGTGACAACTGGAAGATGAAAAATGGGGGGAAAGCCATGTGAGGATTGTTAGGAGGTGACAGATGGAAAAAGAGAAACCAGAAGAGACTGAAACCTGGAGCAGAAGGGAAGAGCAGGACTGGATCACCTGCTTCTCAGCATGAAATCCAACACGTAATGAATGAAGAAAGAGTGAAAAGCCTGTGCCCTCCTCGTAGGAAAGGCTTGAGTCTTGAGCCAAGCTTTGAACCTCAGTGGGAAATGCACACAGAGAAGAAAATGTGTGAGAGCTTGGAGTGTGGAAATGGGTTCAGCAGGGGTGGAACTCTTACTCTGCACCATAGGAGCCACACTGGGGAGAAAGCATATGAATGCTTGGAGTGTGGAAAGAGTTTCCGCAGTAATAGAGATCTTACTGTAACATAGCAGTCATTGGATAAGGGGACAAGTACATGTGTGGATTGCTAACCAGTTGAAGGACAGGAAACAGAGGGTAGTATAAATGGAGAGTTTTCACAATGGAGGGAAGCAAGAAGTGGGGTCCCCCAGGGATTTGTACTGGGATCAGTGCTTTTTGAGCTGGTCTCGGAGAGGAGAGCTGGTCTTGTGGAAGCAAGCATGAACTGTCTCCTTAGCTAAGCAGGGTCTGCCCTGGTTACATTTGAATGGGAGACTAGAAGTGTGAGCTTCTTCCCCTCAGGGGATGGAGCCGCTCTTGGAAGAGCAAAAGGTTTCAAGTTCCCTCCCTGGCTTCTCCAAGATAGGGCTGAAGAGATTCCTGCCTACAACCTTGGAGAAGCCGCTGCCAGTCTGTGAAGACAATACTGAGCTAGATAGACCAATGGTCTGACTCAGTATATGGCAGCTTCCTATGTTCCTATGTAGAAGCAGGGTTAAGCTGTGAGGTGGTCAAATTTGCAAATGATACCAAACTCTTTTGGGTAGTGAAATCCCAAACGGATTGTGAGGAGCTCCAAAAGGATCTCTCCAAACTGGGGGAGTAGGCAACAAAGTGGCAAATGTGGTTCAGAGTTGGCACGTGTAAAGTGATGCACATTGGGACGAAAAACCCCAACTTCAAGTATATGCTGATGGGATCTGAGCTGTCGGTGACTGACCAGGAGAGGGATCTTGGGGTTATGGTGGACAGCTCATTGAAAGTGTCAACTCAATGTCAGTCAGATGTATAAAAGGCCGATTCCATGCAAGGGATCATTAGGAAGGGGATTGAAAATAAAACGGCTAATATTATAATGCCCTTATACAAAACTATGGCTTTAAAATATGCTCTCCATTGAATAAAGCATCCCCTTCTCTGTCTGTTTTCAGGAAGGCCCTCAAGACTTATTTATTTTCTCAGGCTTTTAACTGAAAATTTCAAACTATTGTTTTTTATCTGCAAGCTTATTTTATTTGTTTTGTGGATTTTAATTCTTTTATATTGTTTTTATATTTGGTTTTTTCTAATGTGTACACTGCCTAGAGATGTATATATCAGGTGGTACATAAAGATGATAAACGAACCAATAAATATTTTTTTAAGCCCTTGGAATCATATTAACTAAAGAATTGAAAAGATCTTGCAAACAGAACTGGCTTTAGACCCTTTTATTTTGTATTAGGTGAAGCATTTATCCATGGAGAATATGGAATCAGTTGGCTAGAAGCTTGCACCTGACAGGAGGTGCCAGAGGCGTATCTAGGGAAAATAGCGCCTTGGGCAAGCAATGAACTTGTGCCCCCTGTCCAAACATCTGACACCCATCTTTCAGATAACTTTACCATAATATCAGCTGAAAAATACAAGTCTGAAGGTCACATACAAGCCACATATCTGAATATGTGTACAGTGACTTACATTATATTAATTTTAAAAAAAATTACCTGTAGCCCCTTTGGGGGGCTTCCTAAAGGCTGTGGCTGGGGGTCTGCAAAGGTCCTCCCTCCCCCCTGATGTCCTCTAGGGCCTCACAGGGACCATTTGAGCATGTGCAGTGGCCATTTTTAAAAATATATTTTTTAAAAAAAATGGCAGCTGAAAACAAAATGGCCACCATGCATGCTCAAGTGGCCTCTGTGAGGCCTGGTATGGCTTAGGGCCTCACGGAGGCCATTTGAGCATGCACGGTGGCCATTTTGTTTTTGGCAGGCTTTTAAAAAAATTAATCTTAAGAAATGGTGCCCCCGCCCGGGGCACGTGCCCTGCCTGCCCCACCCTAGATATGCCCCTGGGAGGTGCTATGCAAAATGCTCGAAGTAGAGAGCTGTTAACGTGAATGGCAGCAGTGTGTAATGTATAATACATTATTATATTCCACTCTAGATACAACTCTTTCTCACACACATAGACACAGTACTCTTTGGACCTAACTTCCAGGCAGAAGTCCAGTCCTCCATGCCTCAGGGTCCCTGATAGCTGAGCAGACATCTGATAAAGTAGTGATTCTATTAGATTAAGCAGAGGGAGAGCAACTGGCCCTATCCAGCCTCAGTAGAGCATTCCTCCCGTGGTTGTTGGTGGCATTTGCCTTATGTTCCTTTTTAGACTGATAGCCCTTTGGGGACAGGGGCCCATCTTATTTATGTATTATTTATTTTTCTCTGTAAACCACTTTGGAAACATTTCTTGAAAAGCAGTATATAACTATTTCTTGTTGTTGCAGTAACCCAAATAAAACGTTAACTTGATTTCTGGAGAGTGTCCTTTGAAAACTTGGCTGAAGAGCGGTATATAAATAGCGGTAGTAGTAGCAGGTCATGGTTCCAAAATTACCTAGGTATGCCTCCCTCCCACACCAGGAATATGGATGGAAAGAAATGCATTTTTACAATTCTAGTCCATTCAAAAAACTGGATTTTTACTTTCTTTCATTTCACATTGATGTATAATGAAAAGCATATAGCTTAGTATCAGAACAAACCTAACTTATGAAATACTGAACAAGATACTTCCCACTGACCTGCACATACCACATTTTGCACAGGCAATGCCACTCAAATCAGCTGAATGCATTACTTTTTACACCAGAATATGCTCAGGGAAAGGTTGAAACATTGGTGTGGGGAAGGGGAGTATTTTTAGAAGAAATTCTGAATCAGACACTCACTGACCTGAAGATAATTTTGTATGGACAGTCCAACCAACCACTCTCTCCACTGCTTTGAGCCCTGAAATGAGACCAAAAGCAAGTGGGGGAGGGGAGACCATCTTTCCTCCCCATAAGACATCCAATCACACAGATGCTCTTCCCTGAACTATGAACTCATCCCCTAAGGGAGACGACTTACATCAGATAGTGCTTACATGTAATCAGTCACCCATCAAAATGGAAAATGGGATTTAAGGGAGAGTGAAACCTCAGAGTTGGTGGAGAGCCAGAAACAAACACCAGCGCAGGTGTGTGTGTGACGAGGGAACAAGAAGGGCCAGTGTCCCAAGCCAGCTGCCTCTGCACCAAGTCTTACTAGTAGCCTCTTACCTCAGCCCTCCTGTCCCTCCCCTGGAGGCGCTGGACAGAGGAAGGACACAGTGCTATCTAGCTGCTGCCTCTAAGAGTGAACAGCTCGCGCTGTGAGCCATCGTGCTTGTACGGGATAGAGGCGAGCTGGCCACCTCCGAAGCACAAACAGCCAGGAGGGGTGTGTGGCGACGGTGAGGACCTGGAAGCAGGCTGGTTTCTGGGTCTCATAGTGCCTTCCCCCTCACCAGCACAGCGTTTGAGGCGGGGGAACTGGCTCTCCCGCTCTGACTGCAGCAAGATCAAGGGTTTTCTTTGGTAGAATACAGGAGGGCTTTACCACTGTCTCCTCCCGCATAGTGTGAGATGATGCCTTTCTGCATCTTCTTCCTATATCACTGCTACCCGATATAGGAGTTTCCCATAGTCTGGGAAACATACCAGTGGGGATTCGAACTGGCAGTTTCCTATGTTCCTATGTAGACTAGACCCTCCCCTCTCCCAGCGTGCTACTGCTTTCCTCTTACTTTCATAGGAACAGAGTAAGCTGCCATATACTGAGTCAGACCCTTGGTCTATCTAGCTCAGTATTGTCTTTACAGGCTGGCAGCGGCTTCTCCAAGGTTGCAGGCAGGAATCTCTCTCAGCCCTATCTTAGCAGTAAGGAGTCTCTTTTGCTGGGCACAGGGTCAGTGAGTGTGTAAAGGACTTACAACCTTTCCTGCAGCGCTGCTGAGCTCTTGCATCGCCCTCCAGATCCGAGGGAGGGAAACTCTCATTCTCCCTTCCCAGCCGGCTTCTGCTGCTCAAGCCGCTCCTGCGGGTGTAACGATGGTTTCTCCTGCCTGTCAACAAGCCCTTCCCTGTAGGGTTTTAAGACAAGCTAGCTTTATTCAGATTTCACTGCTTCCTCCTCCTCTCCAGATAAACTTCCGTTTAGCATGTCTTCTGAGTTTGCTCATGCTCAGTCTCCCTGTTTGTAGCCACTCGGTTGCCCATACCTTGAAGAGACTTTTGGCCCGTAATATCAGAACCTGTTACCCTGGAACAATATCAGAAACATGATGTCTGGAATGGTTTTTTTGAGCAATGTAATTCATTATCTTTAAAACATTAAAATTTTCATTTTCATTTTTTTAAATTTAAAATGTTTTGTCTTGGGCACAGATTCAGTTATTAGAGTTTTAAATAAATAAAAAACTAACTACATTGTTAAAAATTATGTTTAAGATGTTTGGAATGTTTTTTTCTCTGAATAATGTCGTTCATTATCTTTAAAACATTTTTAAAAATGGTGCTGTGGGAACATGCGCAAGCCTAATCAACTGTGCAGGTTTGCTCACTGCATCTGTCATGTCCCCTTATTAGCTCTCATTGTGTGGGGTTGCAGCAGAGGCACTGCTGTTTGCACACACAGGTCCTGAGTTCCAGTCCTCTACTGGGCTCCAATCAGTTTCCAGGGACCATGCTCCCACTCCTGGGCTGGGACCCAACAGATCCCACTCCCCCCTTCCTTTCAACTCCAATGGGTGTTCTTTTCAGGAGGACTGTACATGTTCAGCACCCTCTCTTATTCCACCAATCCCACAGATTTCAACCAGGTGGGCTTTTCTGATGGTTCCTCATCTCTGATGCACGAGGCTGTCGGTTTCCCCTTTCCCTGTCAGATTGCACTACCCCCAACATATTTCTTGGATACATGTTCAGCTATTAGAGGTGTTGTTACTCACAGCAGAGGTGTTTAGTCATCTGGACAGGGGCTGAAAATGTTTTGTGCTTTGGGAAGATGTGCAAGCCTAATCAACTGTGCAGCTTTGCTAACTGCATCTGTCAGGTCCCCTTATGAGCAGGAAACCCATACCCTGTTTTCACTTCTCCTGATTAGAGACTTGATAATACATTGTGTTTATCACCGGCTTCACCCTTCTGCAAGATCATGGACAATTTTTCTGATAACATCTTTTACTGCAGAAGCCTGGTTGTTTCATGAGACACTAGGCCTCGTGAAAGAGATTTCAATCCTATTTCAACAAGGTATAGTATTTTTGCCTGGGGGCAGGGACTGTTTCTTTTTAGACAGGTTTTTATGAGGATATTGTTGACGGAGAGCTGGAACACTACCTTACACGTGGCTTAGATGGGGACGGTGAAGATCCCGAAGGCCAGATGTCACTGACGAATCACCTTTTTGTGGAGAATGAAGTCAGGTAGACTGGACGGAGATTGATTGCCCCGACAGAAGTTTGTAAGTATTCTGGCAGCCAGCATGGTGGTTAGAGTGCTGGACTTGGACCGTAAAAACCTGTCCAGATCCTCATTCGACCATGACACTTGCTGGGTGACACTGAGCCAGCACTTAAACGGCCTGACCTGCTTTGAAGGGTTGTTGTGAGAAGAAACTTAAGTATGTAGTACTTTACTCTGGACTTCTTGGAAGAAGGGCTGGATATAGAAGAGACTGTATGAGGCTACAGGAGAACAGGACTTTATCAGCAGTTGCACCCAAAAAGCCTTTGTGAAATTCAAGTGCTGGAGTTTATGTTGTGGCCTCTCAAGTGATAAGACTATGTTCGACTTGCCAGGTTTTTTAATGTCTCTTCAAAGTCACAAACCCACAAGGGGGGTGAATGTGAACATTATTATCATTATCATTTTTTTTTCCTTTTGGCTTTTATTGCTTTTGCCTCCTGCCCAGGATTGCTCATTGGGTGAAGCCTTCCCAGGCTATATAACACAGCCACAGCAGCTGCCACAAGCCCCATATTAGGACATTATCCCCTGTTTGGGACTTTGGGAAGGGGGGAAGCTAGGGCAAGCAAGGAAACAAAAAACAATTATTGGAAAAAATGCCAAAAGACCAATTTGGAGTGGCCTCAGGTTTTACTTATTGTGTTGCTTGCCTTGAGAACTAGACCTAAGAAAGGTTATGACCTTACTCTTTTGGGGATGTTGGTTGGCCCACCCTGATCCCAGCCCAGAATGTTGTCCCTACAAGGCGGAAGGAACTGATGTCTCGTATGCCTATTTTCTCTCTCTCAGTAAGCAGGGTCCTCCCCAGGTTCTGTTAGTGAAACCGTGGTCAAGTACAAGGGAAGGAGTACCTGGATCCCTGCGCCCCATAGCTAAAAGGTGATCCCAGGGGAGTCTCCAGAAGACATTAACCCTGACCCAGAAGAAGGAACTGCTGCAGGCCTTCTTCGGGTACTGTGCCAGCAATTCCACTTCAAAGGCCACTGTGCAACTCAGGTCATGGTAGATGCAGTGAAAACCCAGTCGTTTGCCCAAGAGGTCTATGCGGAGGCCTCCAAGGTTTCCAAGCTCTAAGCGACCTGCCAGGCTTTAACCCTTCCTCAGGGCCAAAGACTCACACAGGGGGGCGTCTGGGCGTCTCTCCCTTTTGAACACTTGCAACTTGACTCTATTGCCTTACCTCCTGCACAGGGCTACCGCTTTGTCCTTGTGATCCGGGATCAGCTGAACATCACGGATAACAAGGCCCCTAGAGAGAAGTGAAAGGAGTTGAGGGGTGTCACTCAGAACTCAGCCACGGCCAAGGAGGAGTGGTGGGACGCTTTCTGCTCCTGGTTACCCAGCCTCTCTTGGCTCCGAAATCTTATACTCAGTATTATCATAATCACCTCCCTTCTAGTGGAGGAATGCTGTTGTATCCTTATGTCAATGCTCCCCAGGATGGGACAAGCTCCAAAGGGTCATGGGACCCCGAGTCTCATCAAGTTGACTCGTGAGGAGATAGATGAAATAAGGCAGAACGTGGACGCCAAATACTGTTCAGGCGGGCCCCTTTAAACAGGTTGTTTAAGGGGCCCGAAGGGGGGAGTGCTGGAATATTATTCAGCCTTAGCTCAAGTTTGTGCGATACAGGTAACTTGCTTCAAAGCAGGCTGTGACAGAGGCGCCCACGTGTATCTCTGTAACAGGAGGCAGCTAACCACTGATTGTTCCAGGATGTGACTGTTTGCTAAGAGCTAGTTTTTAGCCGACACGCTAAAATACAAGTAACAGAGATAATGTAGAGAAATGGGCCTGGCCGTCTAGGAAGGGCAGGAGCATCAGATGACTTGAATGTGTACAAGAGAGGTAAGAGGCCTATGCCAATCAGAGCTTGTATGTCTGAAATGTAACCATATCGGGATGCTTGCCTGAACTGAGCTTGTGTACGCAGGTGCAAGAACAAGTTGTTTATTGCATGGTATATAAGGAGGCTGCCCCAGATCTTGGGGCAGCCGCCACCTGAACTGTTTGCAAACTTGCTAATAAAAGCTTGTTTGAAACTCTGATACTGGTGTCCGGTGAACGACCTAACCAGGAGAACAAACAAGGTTCCAGGGAAGCCCCCCCAGGCCTACTCCCAACAGTATGAACCTAAGCGCTCCAGGTTCACACCTGATGGCAATCGGTTCTTGGAGAGATCCTTTGACTAATCAGCTAGCTTACCTGCACACCATCTCTCCCTTAGTTTTGATGTTAATGTTGAGAGGCAAAGTACCAAAGTGTGTAGCAGGCTTTTATATCCATTTTTCTGTTCAGTGGGTGTTAGATCAAAATCAGAAAACAAACCCTTATTTTGACTAAATTTGGAAATGATGGCTCCTTGTCCTTGCTCTCCAGGGGGATTTCCGAGAAAAATATAGGGAACTTATGAGAACAACAAACAACAAAATTCCCCTAGTGCTTATGCACTGTAAGAGATTTTTAAATGCCGCAAAATCCCTGTAGCCAGGAATAAATGGGGACCCAAAAACCCCTCACGCTAACAGGAACTGTGGATTCTTTTAATGGTCCTAGCTGTTGAGACTCCCAATACCCAAGAAAACACAAGAAGAATGAAGAGATTATATTTAATCAGAACAGATTTATTTTCTTACCAAAATTCAGACGAATTACAGTAGCAGACACAACACCTCTCTCTTCCTTACAGTAATTAAACAATATTAAGCTGACAACCCAAAAGATTGTCAGAACTTTCTCTCACTCTCTGTGGCTCATTCAGTTCCCCTGAGCTTACCAAAAAGGAACCAGGTGTTTCCTCCTTTGCGAGATGTTGGGTGTGCCAAATTGATCGATCAACTCCCTCTTTTCTCCTCTTGCTCTCTTCTTCCCTTACCCCCTGCGCCTTTCTATCCCCAGACTGGGGTTTTAAGTACCTTCACTCATTCCACCTACGTATCAATAGTGATTGGATAAAGAAGGGGTCTTGACCATCCATGACCTTCAGTTAAACCTGTTCCTTTTGACATTTAATATGATTGGCCAGAAAAATGGAATAAGGCATGCAGTGAGCGACTCCTTTCAAGTGGAACATTGAGTCTTGATGTACTCTTGTTCTGAGACAGTGAAAAAGAGGAAGTTTGCCTGAGCTGACAGGCCAACTTTCCCCAATTTTAGACAATTAGACAAAAGCTTTAGATGGGGACTGTCCTTGATGGAATGGAAGATTGCTAGGATGGGGAGTTTGGCATGGTCAAGGATGTCTAATTTGGACGTATTATGGGAGGCTTGGGACAGGCCCAAAGTGGGAGTGTGTCCTGGACCGTGAAAGGATGTCCAATTTTGAGCACAATGCGGGGGATCTGGGACTTTACCTATATAATAGCACTGCTCATGGGTTCATGCTAAGATGAAGGCCTAAACTGTATCGAGCAGACAGACTCATATCAAGCATTTATCTAATATAATATGGCTAACTTATCTAAGCACTTATTCAATATAAAAGTGACCTGACTAGGCCTTACAGCACCAAACCTTCCTCCTTCATGTCAGCTTGACGTCTGAGATGGAAGCTTGACAGTCTGCAAATAACAAAAATTGCAGAGAAAAACACATTCCTTCCTGAGTATGTACATCTGTTTCCCCTCAGTATTTAAAAACTCATTGGCCAGAACAGACTGCCGTAACAACCAGATTACAAGATGCTTCAGGACTTTAGACATACACCAGGCCTTGTGCAACAGCATGAGATGTGCAGAGTTCACGACCTGGCCCCAAATGCAGGCCTGTTCACAACAAGGTATGAGCAGAACCACTGTAAAACAGTGCCTCTTATACCCAGAATACTCAGACCATCCAGAAGGATCAGGCAAAGCAGAAAAATCCACTCCTGGCCACTGTCTCCAACTCTCTCCCTGATATCTCGGGTGGGTCCAGAAGTACTCCCAAACTGTGAACTTGTTCCTTCTGGGGAGTGTAACCTCATCCGGAATCAGTAGAACAGACACAGTTTGTTATCCCTGAAATTGCCCATGACCAAAGTTTATTGTACCATCTCTCCACATTTAGGTTAGCTAGTAGTTTCCATTGCTGTGCCACAACTGCCTTAGCAGGCAGTATTAAGAGAGTAATAATTCTTTATCTTCAACTTTAATATTATTTCCTGTAAAAATATGTAATAAAGCCAAGTCTGGAGAATACCCTACTCTTTGGTTCATTATATTACTAATTTCAAGAAATATTTTATTCCAAAACAGTTTAATTTTCTCACATGTCCACCACTTATGGTAAAACATACCTTTCTGTTTACAACCCCTCCAACATTGTATGGAATTTTGTTGAGAGAATCGAGCGAATATTGAAGGTGTTAAGATACCAGCAGTATAATATTTCCAAATGAAGTTCTTGAATGGAGGCTGAGAGAAAGAACATTGGTCTTACTGTGAAGGGTTCTTTTTCCCTGAAGTAGGAGATCCTCATAGTGGGTACTGTACTGCGCATGCCCGAGACAGGACTGGAACACTTGATTGTTTTGTGGGCATTACTGCCTCCTAGCCCAGTTCCAGGGCTGACGAGCGAGTAGAGTAGTGGTTGGTGGAGAGAGCTCGGAGAAAACAGAAAACAGTGACAGAAGATAGTTAACAGAGAACATACTAAATACTGATGAACCCTGAAGGTCGCCTCTAACTCCTCCCGGATGTGAAGACGTCAGTCTGATTTCCCAATACCCACGTCTGGACTATAAGAGGTACAGCTAGGGAGGGGCTGAGGATCTCCTACTTCAGGGAAAAAGAACCCTTCACGGTAAGACCAATGTTCCTTTTTCCCCTGAGTAGGAGATCCTCATAGTGGGACTTGCCCAAGCTGTAGAAGAGAGGTTCCAGGGATGCGAAGCTGTATCTCATAAGACTTGTTGAAGAATCGTGCGGCCAAATGCCGCCTGGGCGTCAGAGAAGCCCGATATCTTGTAATGTTTAATAAACAGTGTGAGAGACGTCCAAGTTGCTGCTCTGCAGATTTCCTGCAGGGGGACGTGTGCTGCGAATGCGGCAGACGTAGCGGCACTCCTGGTGGAATGAGCCATGATGCCACTGGGTGGGGGGGGATGTTGAGAGCAGAATATGCCAGGAGGGTGCAGGATTTGATCTATTTGGCAAGGGTGGCTTTGGAGACCTTCTTCCCCAAGGTAGATGGGTGGAAGGACACGAAGAGTGCATCAGAACGCCTAATATCTCTAGTTCTGCGGATGTATGTGCACAGGGCCCTGTGGACATCTAAGTGGTGCCAAAGCTTTTCTTTAGGGTGGGTTGGGGATGGGCAAAAGGAAGGGAGGACTATAATCTGGGATCTGTGAAATACAGAATTGATTTTGGGTAGGAAGGTAGGATCTAAGCGAAGATGTACTGCATCAGATTGGAACTCTCAAAATTCCTTTGCTGCAGAAAGCGCACTTAGCTCGGAAACCCTGCAGGCTGATGTAATCGCCACGAGGAAAAGGACCTTGAAGGCCAATATTTTCAGAGGGATAGAGGAGAGTGGCTCAAATGGAGGCTTGGTAAGCGCGTTGAGGACTTTGTTGAGGTTCCATGAGGGAAACCTTTGGATAGGTGGGGGGGCTAGATTGGTAGCTCCCCTCAGGAAATATGTGGATGCAGAGAGGCTTGAGCGGAGCCCGAAGTTGAGATATGGAGCACAGATGCGAGCGCAGAGGCTTGCCGGCGGAGAGTGCTTGGACGTAGTTGTAGATCTAGGCCAGATTGCAGGAATGCTAGAACCTCTGGGAACCCTGCGGAGATTGGGTCCAGGTGACATGCTAAGGACCATTTGCGGAATGCTGACCAGGTGACCTGATAGATCCGAATGGTGGACTGCCTTCTGGAAGCTAGGATGGTAGTCTGAACTTGGCGGGAGTAGCCTTCAGCCTCTAGGTGCGAGCACTCAACCTCCAGGCGGACAGCTGAAGCCATTGGGGGTTGGGATGAAGTGTTGGCCCTTGACTGAGTAGGTCTTTCCGAGATGGAAGAAACATGGAGGACCGACTGCCATTCCGACTAGGTCTGGGAACCACGGCCTGCAAGGCCAATGGGGGGCTACCAGAATGAGTTCTGCTTTTTCGAGTCTCAACTTTCTGATAACCTTCATTATTATTGACGTGGAAGGGAAGGCATAGAGAAAAGCTTTTGGCCATGGGGCCTGTAGAGTGTTGATTCCTTCCGCTAGAGGCGAGTGGTACCTGGAGAAGTAAGGTTGGGGCTGATGGTTGGCTGGAGATGCAAACAGGTCCACTTGTGGGTTCCCCAGCAGCTGGGTGATCTGAAGAAATACTGCCGGATGCAATGCCCACTCGCCTGGGTCCAGCGACGTGCAGCTGAGCCAGTCTGCTACATGGTTTTCTTCGCCCTTCAGGTGTTCTGAAGAGATGGACTGCAAATTGTTTTCCGCCCATCGGAGCAGGTGGTCTGTTTCCTTCACTGGACCTCGTGCCCCCTTGACGATTTATGTGGGCCTTTACAGTCACATTGTCGGTTCTGATGAGTATGTGTTGGTTCCTGACCATGTGTTGGAAGTGGAGGAGTAGCAGTTGAGCCACTCTGAGTCTGAGCCAATTGATCGGTCTTCTGGCTTCCCTCATGGACCAGGTACCCTGGGCCATTCGTCCCTGACAGTGGCCCCCCCAGCCTGCCAGGCTGGCGTCCATCGTAATTATTACTCGCCATGGTTCCGCCAACTGACGTCCATGACGGAGATTCAGGGATAGCCACCATTCCAGAGATTGACGGACGGAGTGGGGTATCGGAATCTGAATGCGGTGAGCTGACATGATTTCATTTTGCCACGGGAGTAGGATGTAGGAGTGCAAGATGGCACTCATGCCCACTGAAGGGGGCGAGTGCCATCTTGCCCATTGGGAGCATTCTATGCAGGCTATCATGGAGCCCAGAGCTTGTGCCAACACCATGAGGTCTTCTGAGCATTTGTGTAGAAGCGGGCATAGCTGACTCTTGATTTTGTCCCAACGTTCTGGGAGAAGGCAAATGGTTCCCCGTGCCATGTTGAATAGAGCTCCCAGGTGCACCAGTTGTTGCGAGGAGATGAGTTGGCTCTTGTTCCTGTTGACCACGAAGCCATGGTCCCAGAGGGCTAGAAGCGTGGTTTCCATGTCTTGGATGGCTTGTGGTCTCGAAGGCGCTCGGAGAAGGATGTCCAGATATGGATGGGCCCAGATGCCCTGTAGGCGTAGGTGGGAGATGAGTGCTACCATTACCTTTGTAAACACTCTGGGTGCTGAGGAGAGGCCGAAAGGTAGAGCCCTGTATTGGAAGTGTTTGCTGTTGTATGCAAAGTGGAGAAACATAAGGGATTTCGGATTGATAGGGATATGGAGGTAGGCCTCCGAGAGGTCGATGGAGGCTAGGAAATCTCCTGGTTGAATGGCCTCCTTTATCGTATGTAGGGATTCCATCTGAAATTTTCTTTTCTGTACAAATTTGTTCAACGACTTCAGGTCGAGGACCGCCCACCAGGACCAGTCCTTTTTTGGGACAAGGAAGAGGATGGAATAAACGCCTAGGTGCCTGTGTTCTGGTTGGACAGGCTCTATGGCTCTCATATGAAGTAGATGTTTCACTGCCTGGGATATCAGGTGGTGTTTGTGAGGGTTTGAAGACCTTGGTGTGGGGATGAATCGGTGGGGGGGGGGGTAGATGAGATGTCTATGGAATAGCCTTCTGAGACGACTTGAAGGACCCAGGCGTCTGAGGTGGTAGATATCCAAGTGGTAGAGAAGTCTGCGAGCCTGTCCCCTACAGGTATGGAGTCATTGTCTCCTGTGTGGATTGGGTGGGGAGGAGAACTTGTTGAGTGAGCCTCTGGCATTGCCCTTGAAACGGGGACGCCACTGGGTTCTGTAAGAATCTCTGGTGGGTTGAGGTCTGTGTTCTCTGTACGAGAATGGTGGCTGGTAGGTTCTCCTGTATGGACGAAAGGAGGAGTGTGAGCCGCAAAAGGACCTGCGGAAGTCTTTACGCGATGAGGGCATCGCCTTCTTTTTATCGCGCGTTTCAACTAAAACCGGCTTGAGTACCGGGCCAAATAGTTCTGCCCCTGCGAAGGGCGCCGCTGTCAGGGCCGCTTTGGATTTGTAGTCAACATGCCATGATTTTAACCACAGTGCCCTACGGAGGGCCACACCAGCCACCATTGCCCTGGATGACGACTGTATGCCGTCTAGACTGGCATCGGCCATGAGGGCAGCAGCTTTGGCCATCTTATTGATGCCCTGTCTTAGTTTGGGAAGCCCAGGTGGGACCAGTTTGACCAGGACTTTTGCCCACAAAAGGGATGCCCTAGCAAAGATGGAATTGGTAGTAGAAATTTTTATGGACAAGGCCGAAGCCTCGTGCCCTCCTATCCTCTTGTGATTTCAATTGTTCTTGACCCTCTGTGTGGAGGATGGCCCCTGACACTAGTTGGGCCACGGGTAGGTCCACCTTAGGTACGGCTAGCAATTTAGAAATGTCCCCTGGAAGCTGATAGTGCTTTTGGGGGGATTGATAATGGGCTTGGCTGAGATCGGGTGCTGCCACTCTGCACACATGACATTACGGAAGAGCGGTGGAAAAGGTATCGCCGGGGAGGGTGGTTCAGCGTTAGGGAAGACCTGCTGGTCGAAGGATGAGGATGGTTCAGCTGGGTCCGCTTGAGTAACATCGTTGATTGTGCACTTGGCTTTAGCCAGGAGGACCTCGAACTCGGCTGAGGAAAAAAGTCTAGTAGAGTTAGTAAGGGGGGGATTTCCTCCTCAGACAATTCCCCCTCCTCTTTGTCTGGTAGGGAAGGGGATGGGGGGGTGGATTCCCCTTCAGATGATGAGGCAGAGGATTGCGGGAGTGTAGGATTAGCAGGTGGGGGGAGGGGTTGAGGGAGAATGGGAGGAGGTTGAGGGGTGGGGGCTGGCCGGGTTTTGGGTCTCTTACGCCTCTCCTCCTCATTATCTGATGATGGGGAAGAGGAGAAAATATCTTTGTGCTTACGCTTGTGCCTGAGAGGCAAGGGCCTTGGGACGAAGAGACCGCGTTCATAGTTAGGAATAGCCCTGCGACGTGGGCTAGAGTCGGGCGAGGAGGAAGAGAGCTTGCCCGTGCCGCGCCTGCGTCTCACTTGCCCAACAATAGGGATATTGTCCTGAGGGGCGGAGATCGGAAGTGGACCCGTGGGGGCGGACTGGTTTTCTGCAGGACAGTTAACAGACAATGGTGCCCCAGTAGTGGAACTCTGGGCCACAAGGGAGTCAATGGAGAACTCCCTTCTGAAAAAATCCCTCAGCCATTGGGTAGCCCTGGGTGAGAAGGGATCCTTACTCACTGTGTAGTGGTGTCGCTCCTGAGTAGTGGGTGAAGAAGCAGGCAGTGTGGAGGGGAGATGTGGAATATTCGTTTCCCCCACAGTTTCTGGATTCACACTTGGCTGTGGGCTAGGAGTTGGTAAGTTGCCCATCGGGCTCCGATCGCCTCCCTCTACTGCTGCATGTTTAGGGGCTTCCGCTCTATGTTTGGTGCCATTTTTAGCTGCTTTCGCTTTTGATTTGTGGCAGACTGCCTGTATTAACAGGCGCTCGCTAAGACGCTTCCTCCCTTTGCCCCGATTGCTGACTTTCTTCTTCTTTTTTTATGGTGGCTTTAGTTGCAAGCAGATTAGTCTGCTGTTGCGATGCTGAGGCTGTCGCTTTAAGGGAGCGAGCTGAATCGGAGGTGCTGGGCTGAGCCACAGCAAATTCAATCTTTGAGCCCCCGCTGCCCAGGTACTGCGGCAGCTGTGAGGATTCCGACAGAGATCCCTGCAGGATCTCGTCTGCGTGGGCGGGCTCCATGGTGGAGGCGCTGACAAAGGAACAGCAAAAGGCAAACTGAAAGGAAAACTTTTAGCTGAGCCAATCGCAAATTGAAATAAAAAAGCTTTTTTTGGTAGATGGAAAGTTTTTGGAGCCGAAATCATGGAGGCCGACCCCCTTCCTGCCCTTGCACACTATAGGAAATGGTAGCGGAGAAAGGAAGACTGAGCAAGGGGGTAGATAGAAAGGGGAAAAAACTCACAGGAAAGCCTCCAATGGCTGCCGGGAGACAGAAAAAGCGGAGCATACAAGTGAAAAACGGACTTGGTAGAAGAGCTCTCTCCCATACGACCTTTCTTGAGCGAAACAGAAATGGAACTGGGCTAGGAGGCAGGAACGCCCACAAAACAATCACATGTTCCAGTCCTGTCTCGGGCATGCGCAGTACAGTACCCACTATGAGGATCTCCTACTCAGGGGGAAAAGCCACCTGGCTTCCATACTGAGAGCCAGTGTGTCTCCTGTATATTTTTACCTAAATCAATTTCCCATGCATTCCTTAACCCTATTGGGGGGGGGGGGGTCTCCGATCTCTATTTGTATAAACATTTTGTGTATCTTAAGCTTCATCTCTTTAGTAAGAGATTCACTCCTGCTAAAACTCTTTCCACACTACAAGCATTCATATGGTTTCTCCCCAGTGTGGGTTCTATGGTGTAATGTAAGATGTCCACTCTGGCTGAAGCTCTTCCCACACTCGAAGCATTCAAATGGTTTCTCCCCAGTGTGGGTTCTATGGTGTACCGTAAGATCTCTATTAATGCTGAACTTCTTTCCACACTCCAAGCATTCATATGGTTTCTCCCCAGTGTGGCTTCTATGGTGTAATGTAAGAGCTCCACTCTGGCTGAAGCTCTTCCCACATTCCTGACATCTGTACGGTTTCTCCCCAGTGTGGGTGCTATGGTGTGATGTAAGTTGTGCTCTACGGCTGAAGCTCATTCCACACTCCAGACATTTGTGTGGTTTCTCCCCAGTGTGACTTCTATAGTGTAATGTAAGATCTCCACTCTGTCTGTACTTCTTTCCACACTCCAAGCATTCATATGGTTTCTCCCCAGTGTGGGTTCTATGATGCTGTTTAAGATGTCCACTATGGTAGAACTTCTTTCCACACTCCAAGCATTCATATGGTTTCTCCACAGTGTGGGTTCTATGATGCCGTTTAAGATGTCCACTATGGTAGAACTTCTTTCCACACTCCAAGCATTCATATGGTTTCTCCCCAGTGTGGATTCTATGGTGTAATGTAAGTTCTCCACTGTGATTGAATCTCTTTCCACATTCAAAGCATTCATATGGTTTCTCCCCAGTGTGGGTTCTATCGTGTCGAGTAAGTTGTCCGCTACTGCTGAAGCTCTTTCCACACTCCAGACATTTGTGTGGTTTCTCCCCAGTGTGGCTTCTATGGTGTAATGCAAGATCTCCACTCTGGCTGAAGCTCTTCCCACATTGAAAGCATTCATATGGTTTCTCTCCAGTATGGGTTCTATGGTGTACTGTAAGTTGTCCTCTACGGCTGAAGCTCTTTCCACACTCCAGACATTTGTGTGGTTTCTCCCCAGTGTGGGTTCTATCGTGTCGAGTAAGATCTCCATGCTGGCTGAAGCTCTTTCCACACACAGAACATGTATGTGTTTTCTTCCCGGTGCAGGTTCTACGGTGCAGAGTAAGAGCTCCACCCCTGCTGAACCCATTTCCACACTCCAAGCTCTCACATAGTTTCTTCTCTGTGTGCATTTCACACTGAGGTTCAAAGCTTGGCTCAAGACTCAGGCCTTTCCTACGAGGAGGGCACAGGCTTTTCTCTCTTTCTTGATTCATTAAGTCTTGGATTTCATGTTGAGAAGTAAGTGATCCACTCCTGCTCTTCCCTTCTGCTCCAGGTTTTAGTCTCTTTGGTTTCTCTTTTTCCATCTCTCACCTCCTAACAATCCTCTGCTGGGTTTCCCCCCATTTTTCATCTTCCAATTGTCACGTACTGCAGGGAAGAGAGAAAACTGGTCAGAGCCTAGAATAGGAAAGGATGTCTTCTTAGAAGAAATGGTGGAAATGCAAAGAAGAGATTGGCTGTTTCCCCCCCTATATTTGATGGCTATGTGATTACAACCATTTCTGGAGATAGATGACCTTCAAACATTTATGGTAACATGCTTATAGCCCTAGGCTTGACTGCTGTAAGGCACTCTACATGGGGCTGCGTTTGTGCATAGTCCAGAAACGGTAATGTTATTGAATGCAACAGCCAGAATGGTCTCTGGAACAACCCAAATGGACCCTATAAGACCAATTTTGAAAGAACTACACTGGCTCCCACCCAATATGTTTGCGTGTAAAAGTACAAAGTACTGGTTATGACCTATAAAACGCTTAAGAGCTTGGGTCTAGAGTATTTCTTCATTGTCATGAACCACTATCACCTATTATAATTGTCTGAAGAGGTCTGCTTACAGTTGCCATTGTTTTTATTTTCCCCCCTAATGTGTATACTTCCTAGGGATGTATATATCAGGTGGTACAGAAAGATGATAAACAAACCCATAAGTAATTTTGAAAAGCTATTGGAATCAAATTAAATAAAGAATTGAAAAGATATTGCAAACAGAACTGGCTTTAGACCTCTTATTTTGTATTAGGGGAAGCATTTATCCAAGGAGAATATTTAATCAGTTGGCTAGATGCTTTCACCTGCCAGGTCGCGCCATGCAAAATGCTTGAAGTCGAGAGCGGTTAATGTGAATGGCAGCAGTGTAGGGGGCTTTAGGGCAGGCCAGGAATTAGAGACAGCTGGCAGCATACATGGCTGCCACACCTGAGGCAGGTTGAGGTTGGGGGTGTGGACACCACCAGGAAGATGGGATGTGAAGTTCTAATAGGGGAACATCAATATGGAGCCTCCGATCCATCATCAGCCTCCAGTTACATGGTGGCTTAATGTACAGAGTGTTCAAAATGGCCTAACATGTCAAGCTGTTCGCAACAAGACATCATCGTCATAATCGATGATGATGAGAACAATGTTACAGAAATCTGCATTCTATGGGAAATCTGTGGGCTGAAGATGCTTCTTTGGAAAAGAAGAAAGTGAGCTCTAACTCTCACTTGCCAAACAATGAAACTGACATTCTTTTGACTAAATCATGTCTTCAGTAATCAAATTATTACTCGGAGTAATCAGTAAGAGGGGATGTCAATACTAACATCTTTTGCTTTGACATTCATTGTCCTTAGTTTATGTTTTAGGGTGATGATTTTCTGTGGAATGAGTGACATCATGGAAGAAGACACACGAGTTACAAGAAAATCTTTGCCCTTCTCTTTGGTTATTACACCTCCTAATGGCATTGCTCCATATTTGATGGCATCTTTATGGAAAGGGCTGAAAAAATGGTGGCTCAGTTCACCACCTGACAAGGTTTTTACTAGTCAAATGACTCCTTGAGATATGGCGGTGCACTTGCTATTGGGAAGAAGATATACTAGCCTGCCATATTGTATAAGCACACTGACTGATGATAATACATTATTATATTCCACTCTAGATGCAACTCTTTCTCACACACTTACACACAGTGCTCTTTAGACCTGACTTCCAGGCAGAGGTCCAGTCCTCCATGCCTCCAAGTCCCTGCTAACTGAGCAGACACCTTTTAAAGTGGTGATTCTATTAGATTAAACCAGGGTGGATTTGATTTAAATCAAACTGATTTAAATCACGATTTAAATCACTAGCAGGGTGGATAAAAATCAATGATTTTTTTAAAAAAATCAAAAAAATCCAATTTAAATCCAAAAAATCCATTTTTTTAAAAAAAAATCATTAATTTTTATCCACCCTGCTAGCGATTTAAATCAAATCCACCCTGGATTAAACAAAGGGAGAGCAACTGGCCCTATCCAGCCTCAGCACAGCATCCCACCATTGGCTGTTGGTGGCATTTGCCTTATTTTCCTTTTTAGACAGCCCTTTGGGGACGGGGCCCATCTTATGTATATAATGTTTATTTTTCTCTGTAAACTGCTTTGGAAACATTTCTTGAAAAGCAGTATATAACTATTTCTTGTTTTTGTTGTTGCAGAAACCCAAATAAAATTTTTACTTGATTTCTGGAGAGTGTGCTTTGAGAACTTGGCTGAAGAGTGGTATATGAATATCTGTTGTAGTAGTAGGTCCTGGTTCCAAAATTACCTAGGTCCGCCTCCCTCCCACACCATGAATATGGAAGGAAAGAAGTGCATTTTCACAATTCTATTCCATTCAAAAAATGGATTTTTACTTTCTTTCATTTCAGATTGATGTATAATAAAAATCATAGCTGAGTATCAGAACCACCTGAACTTGTGAAATACTGAATACTTCCCACTGACCGCAACATACCACATTTTGCACAGACAATGCCACTCAAATCAGCTGAATGCATTACTTTTTACACCAGAATATGCTAAGGGAAAGGTTGAAACTTTTTTTGGGGGGGGCAGTATCTTTAGAAGAAATTCTGAATCAGACACTCACTGACCTGAAGATAATTTTGTATGGACAGTCCAACCAGCCACTCTCTCCTCTGCTTCGAGCCCTGAAGTGAGAGCAAAAGCAAGTGGGAGAGGGGAGAGTGTTTGAGGGAGAAATTGGCTCAATTTCCACACTATCTTTCACCTTACCACAGCGTTCGAGGGGGAACATTGGCTCTCCAGCTCCTATTGGAAGAGGCAATGGGCATGCATACACCCTGACGCTATTATCAAGGCACATGTGTGCCTGTCGCCAGTTTCAATGCCAGAGCAGGTCAATCAGTTCTCTTGCTTCCACAAGAGAATCAGTTTTCCCACTCTGGCTGTGGCAAGAGCCAATATGGCAACAGCGGGGGGGAAGGTGGCAGTGGAGGCAGGAAAAGGAGGCATGAGCAGCAGTGTGGGGAGAGACTGCGTGGCTGCTAGAAACAGCTGCACAGAGGACTGGAGTTTTGTGCGTGAGCATGCAAGCGAGCACCTTAGAGGGAACACAGGTGCCGAAGGAAAGGGACGTGCTAACTCAAGGACCAGGAGGGTGGGGGGACTGCTCAGTTCAGCAGGTTCTGCTCTAGCCAGAAGCCCAGTGAGGAAGCAGCAGTGGAGGAGGAGGAGCCGCTCATCGGAGAACCCCATTTTGTGATGGGCTGAGCATAGTTTTTCACTCATCTCAGAGTAGTACTCGAGTAGATTTCGGCAGCCCTGCTTATATACACCATGGAATCAGGTGTGTTTCAAACGGGAAGAACTGAAACAACACAGAAGAGTTTCCCAGCGGAGCTTTGGCCATTAGCTAATGGTCAACTGACAGTGAGATTATGTAAACCAAAAATACAAGCTATGTAAGCCAGCAATTCATACTTTTTGCATACAAAGCAATAATGTAATGTGTGCTGTCGAGTCGATTTCGACTCCTGGCACCCACAGAGTTCTGTGGTTTTCTTTGGTAGAATAAAGGAAGGCTTTACCACTGCCTCCGGAACGGGCACGTACGTGTTACTGACTTCAGCTCTGGAAGGCTAATGACGGGGGCAGGGGCGGCAGGGAGGAACGCTGCCACCCCAGAAACTTTAACGAAAACCACAGCGCCGGAGGGGGAAGGGATAAGTACTACCCACCCCACCCTTAAAGGTACAACCCCCCCTCTGTGCCGAACCACCGGACCAGATCGGAACCGGACTGGTTCGGAGGCCTCCAGCATGACCTCAGAACCAGTTCGGGTACATTCCTAATATTTTCTCTCTAAGGTGTACCCGTAGCTAATCCTGTGCATGGCGTCTCTCCTGAGAGTTCACGAGTGGAAGCACCGTGGTGATTGGGCAGTGGGGATTCCTTATGCAGATAAGAAGGAGGAGCCTGTGATGGTTAAGGTCAGTTGGAATGCAACTCTTACTGGCTGGAAGATCTTCCTGATTGTAGAGGAGAGGAATTACACACACATGTATGAAAGGATAGTGGTCAGGGTTTGTGAGGGCTGAAAAAGCCCCTTCGGGGAAGGACGCTGCCACTGTGTGAATTAGATGAGGAAACAAGATGAAAAAGATCCGTTAACTCAGAAAGTGGGGGAGGAGAGAGAGAGAGAGAGAGAGAGAGAGAGAGGTGGGGTGGGAGAAAGACAGAGGGGAAGAGCGAGTGGAGGAGAAAGAGAAAAAAGAAGAGAGGGGAAGAGAGAGAGAAAAGGAAGGGTGAGGGACGGGCCCGAGCCTGTGAACGGTCTGAGGGGGAATGAGTGGCCATGGCGGCGCCTAGTATTCATTCATTCATTCATTCATTCATTCATTCAATTTGTTTCTATTGGCAGCAAGGAAGGGCGCAGTCAACCACTGCTGTTGTTGGGGGGGCTACCGAGGCCATTTCCAGAGGGAGGGAGGCAGGCAGGCAAGGGATGGGCCCGGGCCTGTCAGCTGCCTCAGGGGAACAAGTGGCCATGGTGGTGGCAGCAGCGAGGAACGGCCCAGTCAACCACTGCTGCTACTCCTGTGGGGGGAGAGAGAGAGAGAAGGGAGGGGAAGTGAGAAAGAAGGGAGGGTGAGGGAGACAGGCAGGCAAGGGCCTGTCAAGCAGACTGAGGGGATCGAGAGGCCATGGCAATGGAAGGGCTCAGTCAACCGCTGGTGCTGGTTGTGCTGCTCCTTTGGGGAGGAGCAGGAGTGGGGCTCGGGTGAGGAGATTGCTGGGGATAGGGGGCTGCAGCTTGGCCAATAGGCGCCAGCAATGCTGTAGTCGCGAACAAGAGGGGTGAGGGGGGTGGAAGCAATGGGATGGAGGAGGAGGAGTGGGGCTTGGGTGATGGTGAGGAGATCTCAGAGGGGAGGGGGCCTGTGGCAGGGGGTGAGGGGAGCAATCAGGAACTAGTGAGCAGATACTCTATGCGGATTAAGCAAGTAATCATCATCATCATCATCATCAACTAGTCAGGCATGTGGGATAGACTTTTGGCACAATTTTCTCTCCCTGCCTGAGATGTTGTGGGAGAGTTGTTTTAATCTCTGACACAGAAACATTCTGGTACGAAATAAATTGAAAACTTTGTGTGTGTGTCAAACATGAATTTTTGGTTTTTGCTCTGACAGGGGGGAAAGGAGCAGTTCTACCCATCAAGCCTGAAGGGTCACCCCTGTTGTCATTGTGGCACCTAACAGAGCCCCACTTATAGCCTCTTCAGGTGCTTCTCTCCCCCGATTTCTCCCTCCTGGGATCCGACAGAGCACTTTGCCCAGGAAGGTCCCAGTCAGGTTGGGGGTGAAGAACTGACCCCAAGATTTTACAAGAGGAGAGAGCCCAAGGTGGGGTGGGGAAGCCAAACTGACAGGCAGGTCCCTTAAGGCTTGCTTCTCACTTATTTATTTAACATATTTATGTCCCGCCCAAAGCCCTCATCTCTGGGAGGCTCACAATGAAATAGAAAAATTGGTCTAAATGGATTATCTAGACCCATTTCAAACTGGATCAATCAAGTACTAACACGCAGATGCTCTGCATAGGTCAAGCTAGTAATTTATTATTTTTCGCAGATAAAATCTCTTGGATTCAGGCCGACCTAGATGGAGACTCCACAATTAATTTGATATCTGAGCTGGAGCTGCCCAACGACTCCTCTTATGTGATTCGACTGGATCGGTTTCAGTCTGTGACTCCTGAGGATATGGACAAGCTGCTTGGAGCAGTGAGGCCTACCACTTGTTCTCTTGACCCTTGTCCAACATGGCATGTTCAATCTAGTAGGGAGGTTGTAGCAGACAGCCTGGTGGAAATCATAAATGCTTCTCTGAGGGAGGCAGGATGCCTCCTTGTCTTAAGGAGGCAATTATTAGACCTCTTCTAAAGAAGCCTACATTAGACCCCTCAGAGTTGAGCAACTACAGGTGAAACTCGGAACATTAGAATATCGTGCAAAAGTCCATTAATTTCAGTAATGCAAATTAAAAGGAGAAACTGATATATGAGACAGACGCATTACATGCAAAGCGAGATAAGTCAAGCCTTAATTTGTTATAATTGTGATGATCATGGCGTACAGCTCATGAAAACCCAAAATCCACAATCCCAGAAAATTAGAATATTACATGGAACCAATAAGACAAGGATTGTAGAAGAGAACAATAAGACAATATACTCTGAAAAGTATAAGCATGCATATGTATTCAGTACTTGGTTTGGGCCCCTTTTGCAGCAATTACTGCCTCAATGCGGCGTGGCATGGATGCTATCAGCCTGTGGCACTGATGAGGTGTTATGGAAGACCAAGATGCTTCAATAGTGGCCTTCAGCTCTTCTGCATTGTTTGGTCTCACGTCTCTCATCCTTCTCTTGGCAATGCCCCATAGATTCTCTATGGGGTTCAGGTCAGGCGAGTTTGCTGGCCAATCAAGCACAGTACACTGTATGCTTTTCAGAGGTCCGATATTGTTCTATTCTTCGAGATCTGAGCTTAAGTATGGTGTCCCTCAAGGCTCCGTACTTTCTCCAATGCTTTTTGACATCTACATGAAACCGCTGGGAGAGATCATCAGGGGATTTGGAGCTGGGTGTTACCAGTACGCTGATGACACCCAGATCTACTTCTCCATGTCAACTTCTTCAGGAGCTGGCATATTCTCTCTAAATGCCTGCCTGGAAGCAGTAATGGGCTGGATGAGGGAGAATAAACTGAAGCTGAATCCAGATAAGACGGCGGTACTTATTGTGCGGGGTCAAAACTCCAGAGATGATTTTGATCTCTATGTTCTAGATGGGGTCACACTTCCCCAAAAGGAAGAGGTTCGCAGTCTGGGAGTACTTCTGGATTCACACCTCTCCCTGGTTTCTCAGGTTGAGGCGGTGGCCAGGGGTGCTTTCTATCAGCTCCAGCTGATATGCCAGCTGCGCCCGTTTCTCGAGATCAATGACCTCAAAATAGTGGTACATCTGTTGGTAAGCTCCAGACTCGACTTCTATAATGCGCTCTACGTGGGGCTGCCTTTGTACGTAGTCCGGAAACTTCAGTTGGATCAGAACGCGGCAGCCAGGTTGGTCTCTGGGTCATTTCGGAGAGACCATGTTACTCCTTTACTGATGGAGTTACACTGGCTGCCAATAGGTTTCAGGACAAAATACAAAGTGCTAGTTATAACTTACAAAGCCCTAAATGGCTTAGGCCCTGGGTATTTAAGAGAGCGTCTTCTTCATTACAAGCCCCACCGCCCAATGAGGTCATCCAAGGAGGTCTGTCTCCAGTTACCGCCAACCCGTTTGGTGGCTACACAGAGACGCACCTTCTCGGTCGCTGCCCCGAGATTGTGGAATGCGCTCCCTGCTGAGATACGATCCTCCCCATCTCTGGCAATTTTCAAAAAACACCTGAAAACCCATCTTTTCACCCAAGCTTTCTCAGCTTCCTAATATTTTTGGGTTTTAATTCCTGTTTATTTTTAAATTGTTAAAGTGTTTTAAAGTTTTTGTATATGTTTTTAACTGGTTTTATGTTGTAAACTGCCCAGAGACAAAAGTTTGGGGTGGTAGACCAATTTGATAAATAAATAAAAAATACAAATTACAACAGATAAAATGGATAAAATCAGAATAATGCAAAATTAAACAAGGTTAAAAACTATCAAAAGAGTATCTAATTAAGAGTCTGGGTGAGCAGATATGCCTTGACTGACTTTCTAAAAGTGGCCAGAGGTGGGGAGGCTCTTCTTTCACCAGGGAGCGCATCCCGGAGCATCAAAGCTGCAACAGGGAAGGCTGGTCCCATAGGGGTCCCCCGGTCCCTTGCCTCCTCTTTGCCCTGTCCAGCACCCCACTTTCAGCTGCAAAACCGTCTCTTTTCATTCTCCAGGAGAAATCTGGGCTTGCAAACTCTGAGGACATTGCCTGTAAAAAGGGTTTCTCCCAGTTTCTATCTATCTATCCATCCATCGCTTTGGCTTCACTCACTCACTGACATACTCACAGATCAAAGCACTAAAAACAGAAACTTCTATGTAGTTTTTGGAGTTCCAGACCTCACCCAGATGAACAATTAAGAATTAATAATAATAAATTCCATAACAAAATGCATTACTTTCCCAGAAAATGTGTATAACTCTTCCACTGAAAAGCTTGGAGCATGAAACCTCATAGAGGTAAGATGGGTTAGAGTTGCAGAGAGTTACCTACGTGGGTCTGTCCCTCTGAATCTGTTCTCCAAGTGGGTATAAAAATGGGGCAGTTTTACCCATCAAGCCTGAAGGGTCACCCCTGTCTTCACTCTGGCACCTTACAGAGCCCCACTTATAGCCTCTTCAGGCACTTCTCTCCCCCGATTTCTCCCTCCTGGAATCCGACAGAGCTCTTGGCCCAGGTAACCAGTCAGGTTGGGGGGTGAAAAACTGACCCTGAGATTTTGCAAGAGGAGAGAGCCCAAAGTGGGGTGGGGGAAGCCAGACCCCCAGGCAGGTTTCTTATTTATTTAACATATTTATATCCCACCCAAAACTTACATCTCTGGGAGGCTCACAATGAAATACAAAATAAAAAGGATAAAATCACAATAATTTAACATTTAGACAGTGTTAAAAGCTTTCAAAATGGTACCTAATTAAAAGCCTGGGTGAGCAGATGCACCTTGACTGACTTCCTAAAAGTGTTCAGAGGTGGGGAAGCTCTTCTTTCACCAGGGAGCGCATTCTGGAGCCTTGGGGCAAATACATTGAAGGCCCATCCCATAGGGGTCCCCTGCCTCAATCTAGCACCCCACTTTCAGCTGCAGAACTGTCTCTTTTCAGTCTCCTGCAGATATCTGCAAACTGTGAGGACCCTTGCCTGTAAAAGGGCTTTCCCCCCATCCCCCCCCCCCTTTTCCATCTATCTGTTGTTGCTTTGGCTTTACTCACTCACTGACATACACTCCCAGACCAAAGCACAAAAACCAGAAACATCTATGTAGTTTTTGGAGTTCCAGACCTCACCCAGATGACCAATAATTATTAATCATCATCATGTAGTGGCTAGAGTGCTGGACTAGGACTGGGGAGACCCGAGTTCAAATTGCCATTCAGCCATGAAACTAGCTGGGTGACTCTGGGCCAGTCACTTCTCTCTCAGCCTAACTTACTTCACAGGAGGAAGTTGTGAGGAGAAACCGAAGTATGTAGAACACCGCTCTGGGCTCCATGGAGGAAGAGCGGGATATAAAATGTAGAATGTAAAATCATCATCATCCTTCTCCTCCTCCTTCAGATTGAAATGAAAAGGTTGTGGCAGAAGAGGACCAAAATAATCCCAGTAGTAATTGGTGCCCTAGGTACAGTTCCAAAAGACCTTGAAGAGCACCTCAACATCATAGGGGCCAAAGAAATCACCATCAGCCAATTACAAAAAGCAACTTTACTGGGAACAGCCTACATTTTGCTACAATATTTATAACAACAACCACATCGACAATAAAATTCAGGCATCCCAGGTGCTTGGGAAGGACCCGATGTCTGGATAAAATGAACTAGTCAATAGCATATGTCTGACTGTGTGAATAATAATAATTAAAATCCCATAACAAAATGCATTACTTTCCTGATAAAATGTGCAGAACTCTTCCACTAAGAAGCTTGGAGCAGGAAACCTCATAGAGGCAGGAGGGGTTAGAGTTGCAGAGAGAGAGAGAGAGAAGAGGTTGGGAGGAATGCTTCCCAATTGCAAGCCCCTGGTCTCATAGATATACTTGGGGTGCAATCTCCAAACATGCCCATTTAACTTTGAGGCTTCGAGATTGCAGGCAGGTAAGCAGGTTTCCACAGAAGACCAAGGAGCCAAAGCATGCAGTTCTGCTTTGGAGAAGCATTGCTTCTCAACAGCTGATCACTGTGCATGACTCTATCATTTTATGGACTTCTATCTATGGGAAGGTGCCGTGTTTGGAGCAGGAAATACAGCAGAGGAAGCCCGGGAAGGAATCATAGAGAGAAAGGGGAGGGATAGGCCGTCATCTGGGGAGGGGAGGTACACAGTAGGATTCACTCCACCCACGTGGGTAGAGTTTAATCTGAATCTGTTTTCCAAGTGGGTATAAAAAAACCATAGACATAATAAAAACACATTTAAAAGAATCCTCTGAACTGATCCCTTTTTCTCCTAGCAGAGAGGAGGAGAAAGGGAAGAAGGATTGGTTAGAGCTTATTTGCAAGGAGAAGCTTTCCCTTTTCCATAGCGCAACACTCGCTGGCTGCTGAGAACAATGGGGAGAACCTGGGCTTGGAGGGAAGAGCTCTTGCAACACCACCCCCGCCCCTTGATGCTGCTGGCTGTGCTCCTCACAGTAATGCCGAGACACTTTGCGCTGCAGGGAGGCTGGGCCACCCTCCCCCCCTCCCCCCCGCGTGCTGCTGCTGCTGCTTTCCTCTTACCTTCCTCTTGATCCAAAGTGCTCCGCAAGCAGTGAGGAGGAGCCTCCCGGGCTGGGCGCAGCGTCAGTGTGCGTATCAAAGGACGTGCAACGGTTCATGCAGCTTTGCCGACCTCTTGCCCCGCCCTCCAGATCCAAGTGAGGAGGAGCAGCTGCAGGGAACGGAAATTCGCTTTTCCTTCGCAGCGGGCTTCTGCAACTCAAGCCGCTCCTGCGGGCTCTTTCTCTCCACCCCACCTCCCTCTTGCTGCTTCCAATGCAGCACCGGCTTTTTATACATGCAATGCACAAGATCGGGCCCTCACGCCTTCCTCCTGCTCCTGTAGCTACTCAGCCTTTGCTATTTCGTGGCGTGCAAGCCGCGGGTCTCCAGTGCCTCCCTCTGATTGGCTCATTCCCTCAGTGGGCCTCTCTCCCATTTCTCTCATTGGCTAAGCCATAAATGAGAGCGCTGGGGGTGGGGCGGAGACGGAGGCAGCAGGGGGCTGAGGAAGAGAGGAGTCCATGGGGAAGTGGGGATGATGCAGGCAGCAAAATTTCCTGGCTGCCATCAAACAGCCGGTCACAGCATCATCCCATCTGTTTCTGAGGTGGGGGGGGACAGTCCAACCACATCTGAGAACCCCTGCCACAAGTCCTTTTTTCCCCTGAGAGCCTGCAGCTTCTTTGTATGAGCAAATGTTCCACTGTTGCGAGAGTGGATACACTTTTTACCATTCTCCCCATATCTTTTGTACACATAGAAATCTCTCTTCTGCTCCTCCATCATTGTCTTTTAGTTTCAAAATTAGAAACCTTTAAACCTTTCCTCACCGGGAACATTCTCCGGCTCCTAGATGGTAAACATAAGGGTGCTTTCCAGCTTAGACCCTGCAAGGGGGTTGCATCGGATCTCGGAAGAGTGCTTTTACTTTTCCTGCCTTGTCACACCGCAGTCCCCATGCTGACCGCAGGGTGCTGTTCACATTGCCAATGTCTTGTCTCGAATTTAATCGCTGCAATACAGAGCTAGGACGTTGTATATCAGGTGTAAAGAAGTTTCAGTTTGGGGGGGGTTGTTAGTTACTGCAAGACAGTTCCCACTGCCGTTTACATTTTCAATGCGACTTGCTTGAATGGAGGCATTTTGCTGCTGTTGAACAGCTAGCTGGAAACTGCCAAGGTAAACATATGAAGTAAAGTAAACATAAGTAAGGTAAACTTAAGAAGCTGCCTTGGATTAAGCCACAGTCCATCATGCTCAGCACTTCCTGCCCCAGGGCTGCACAACTTAAGCCCTCCAGTAGAGGTGTGCAAACAGATTTGAATCCGAACCCGTTCAACATTGAACCGGTTCGGTTCCAAGGTTTGGGGTTGAGTCGAATCTGTACCCGGCCACTCAGGTTCCCACTGTGCAGGTGCGACAGCCTCCAAAATGGCCACCGCGCCAAGGTATAGGGAAGGCTGGCAGGGGGAGGGGGAACTGTTGCTGACCCCACCACCACCTTGAAGAAGCCCCCCCGGAGGGGTATGTTAAAAAAAGGAAAAGAAAATTCATTTTTTTAAAAAAGCTCAATGAAAATACACCCCTGAACCAAATCAAAAAGTGGGAGGGTGTTTGAAGGGGGCCCAGGTGTGGTTCAAACTCAAACTGACATGGGCCAAGTGGTTTTGTGCACACCCCTACCCTCCGGATTTCCCCCACACACAGCATTATTCTCAGCATGCCCAACCACAATAGTCAATAGCCTGGGATGATGGGAGTTGTAGGCCAGCATCTTTAGGGGGCTATGGTTGTGGAGCCCTGGTTGACCCTGACTGGCAGCAATTTTGCAAAGTCTCATGGAGAAGTGTTTCTCAGTCCTATTTGAAGATGCTGCCAGGGACCAAGCCTAGGACATTCAGCATGCAAAGCAGGTGCTCCAGCAGTGAGTGATAGATGCTCCTGATGTACATATGAATCTACCATACTCAGTCAGACTATTGCTCCAGACAGCTCAGTATTAACTTCACTGACTGGCAGCAGCTCTCCAAGGTTTCAGATGGGGAATTTCCCAGTCCTGGAGATGTCTGAACATGCCAGCGATTAAACATGGAGCCTTTTGCATTCATGGAAGGTGCTCTACCACTGAGTAACAGCCTCATCCTCATCCTCCAAAAAAAGCTGCCTTCTACTGCATCAGACCATTGGACCATCTAGCTTAGCATCTGGCCCCTTCAGAGCTTGCTACGCCCTGGCCTTGTTCTGTCCCTTTTGCATTTCCAGGACTGTAAGAAGCTCTAACTGAGAGCAGGGAAAGCCCCCTGGCCCTGTTCATTTGGTTATCCACACCCTTCCCTAAAGAAGGCAAGAAGAGAAACTTTGCCTACAAATCTCCTCTTGGACAGTCGATTTAGAATATGTCACCCAGAATCCATACTCTAGAGACCCACACAGAAGTGTATTCACAATCAATGAAAAGAAGGCATAGATGTAAAACACTGATATTCATTAATTGATTTGAACCAATTATGCACATTTCAACATGCAACAGACACAAAAACACATCCATCACCACTGGTTCCCAAGACGCTTCTAAAGTAACAGTTAGTAAAAGCAAATCAAATCAAAAGAAAAAATCTTATGAGGTTTTATACAACCATCTTGCTCCAACCACAGGTTTTGAGTAGTCATGTAGTAGATTTACCAAGCCTTTGTCCTAGAGCAAGCCCTCATGAGGGGGAGAAAAATGCTGAATCATCCCCTCCATGTGTTCAGAACACAGGCTTTCCCCTTCACTTTCCTGTATCTCCAGTAGATCATATGCTTCCACCAAACCCAATTATCAACAGAGTGTTGATAATTATCAACAGCACTTCTCTTGTCACTTCACCTCAGGCAACATTTGGCTCTCTAGATGTTGCTGAACTACAACTCCCATCAACCAGAGCCACAATGTATTGCATCTGGGAATTATGGGAGTTGTATTTCAGCAACACTGCTTACCCTTGACCTGGACAGTCCACCTCATCCTTTAATAGAGCGGAAGGATGCCACGGATTTGGGTCATGACAGTCCAATGGGGATATCCTTATGTTCACCTACACCCTGTAGGGCTGCAGTCCAAAACCCTACCATTTCAGCCCGCCACCTCATTACTCACCATCTGGAGAACAGCTGGGCATCACCACATATTAAGGAGGAGAGCTGGTCTTGTGATCGCATTAGCAAGCATGAATTGCCCCCTTAGCTAAGCAGGATCTGTCCTGCTTTGCATTGGAATGGGAGACTACACATGTGAGCACTGGAAGATCTTCCCCTCAGGATGGGGTGGCTCTGGGAAGCGCGCCTGCACACTTGCATGCAGAAGGTTCCAAGTTCTCTCCCTGACATTTCTAGGAATAAGCTGAGAGAGATTCCTGACCTGCAGCCTTAGAGAAGCCATTGCCAGTCTGTCTAGACAAAACTGGGCTAGATGGATCTATGGTCTGACTGGGTATAAGGTAGCTTCAATGTTCCTATGTTCCTAAGGATGGTGTGACATTCCGCCTAGGCTAATCCCTGCAGGGAAACCAAATGCATAGTTTAACTTTAAGCAGATAGAAGGCCAGATGCATCATGGGAATGAAGCCATGCCAGTTATGGATGTGACACTTTCTGGATGGTCACCATGCTGGCCACCCACCCCCACCAGCTCCTATTTCAGAGTGCTGATAGAGTGCTATCCCGATGCTCTCTCTGGGAAGCTCCATCTCATTCCTGCAAATCTTATTGGAGCTCTGATAGCATCGAATCGGTCTCTTGTTGAGAGGGCACTTTCTCCCTCTTTCATTTGCTCTCACCATTGACTCCTGTCATTAATATTGCTCAGTTGACATTTCCGTTCTACAGCCTGGAGATTCAGGGTGGGGCGGCGGGAACTAGAGGCTCACACCGTTGTTCTGAAAACTGCATCAAGCAGCATCTTGATTTGTATTCTAGGGACTGAATCCTGCTTTCCAAACCTGCTGAGGTGGTGTCAGAAAAAGGCCAAACTGGAGATCCTGCTTCCTGACTCCAGCTGGCTCCAGATTTCTTAGCAACTTCCCTCCATGGTGGGACCCGTCTTTCCTGGGTGACACCCCCCACACCCCAAATGTTTGTGGTGCTGCTTGCCTTGGCAGATTGGGGAGAAAGGTGGTGATGGAGCAAGAAACATTCCACCACCCCGTGAAGGCTGTTTGCACAGAGGAGGTGGTCTTAGGGACCAGTAGGAGCCCTTTCTGAAGATGCTGGGCCCTCCGCAGCTGCCCAAAGATCCTGACCCCTGACTCCATCCTTGTAAGCACCATTTCATTCCCACAACACAACAGAGAAGGCATTTATCTCAAAGGTGCTGACTGACTGATACATAGTTAATGAACCTATTTAAATAATGTATCCTTCATTAAAAATAGAAGACGATAATTTCTTTTTATGTTTTTACCGAGAGGGAGAAATCCTGATTGTGACCTAGATATGTCACAAAGGCTGATGGTAATGTGTGGGGAATCCTACCCAGCATAAATAATAATGGAAAGCGGGATGAAGATATGACTAATGCATGCTTAGACAGGAAAGGAAAAAATGAATGGAACGATTAGGAAGGGAAGGGAAACAAAGGATGAGGGGATTGTATCTGAGCAAGGCAGGAAGTGTAGGTTTTAGTCTTAAGGCTTAAGAATGTTGATTCTTAAGGCTTAGGAATGTTGATTCTTATGGGAATGCATGGAAAGAGATGAAGAGGCCCGTTCACACATTACGTTCAACACTCATACGACGAGTGTACAGTGTACGCAGGTCCATATCTGTACACAGGTTCAGCAATTCACACCTTATGCTGAACACAAGTACAGAAGTCCACTTCCTATCTGCACCAGCATTTCAGGGGCCTGTATCCAGGTCCACTTTTTAAATGAACACAGGTACAGTCATTCACACAAACCCATGTATGACTGTACAGACATCTATACACTCATACAGCATCATGTCTGAATCGGGATTATGTGTGATAGCTTGTCAGATAAGAGGAGAAAGACATAAAAATACTCGGGACGGCCTGGAAATGTTGATATAAAAGGATAGATAAAACTATTATGAAACTCCTAATAAAAACCAGTAGAAGGTGTGGCTGGCAAACTGGGAGGTATGGTGTGCAATGTGTTTGGGGTGTGGCCAAGCTATCTTGAGTGTACAGACATCTATACACTCATACAGCATCATGTCTGAATTGGGATTATGTGTGATAGCTTGTCAGATAAGAGGAGAAAGACATAAAAATACTCGGGACGGCCTGGAAATGTTGATATAAAAGGATAGATAAAACTATTATGAAACTCCTAATAAAAACCAGTAGAAGGTGTGGCTGGCAAACTGGGAGGCATGGTGTGCAATGTGTTTGGGGTGTGGCCAAGCTATCTTGAGTGTACAGACATTACAGCATCATGTCTGAATCTGGCAAGTATTCCGATTCAGCTCGAACCAGATGGATCTTTGAGGAACTTGTGTACCCTGGGTATAAGCCCCTTTCAGTGAACGAAAGGAGTGGGGCGGCATCCTTATGACTTCCTGGTTTCACTTTTGCACAGGTGGCTGGTGGGGTTGCCGGTCTTGTTCGGGAGTGAGACAAACTAGAGATAAGGTGGGATAGTATCTTGTGCGGGAGTTGTTTTCAGCTGTGAGCAGCAGCTTATCTCCTAGGGAAGACTAGGATAGAAGGAGGTGGGTCTTACAGTGATGTTGTCCGTTTGAGTTAGCACACAGTATCAAATGTGTGCTAACTCAATTAGCACACTTTCTGAACCATGCCACGGTTTTTCCACTCCATGTCTCCTTACTTTGGCGGCTTGCCCCAATAGTACCAGTTGCAGGGGAGTAACGAGAGGGCATGCCCTCAACTCCTGCCTGTGGCTTCCAATGGCATCTGGTGGGCCACTGTGCAAAACAGGGTGCTGGACTAGATGGGCTTCCTTGGGCCTGATCCAGCAGGGCTGTTCTTGTGTTCTTATCTATGCAGGAATCTGCAAATTGAATATTTTTGGAAGTGACTGATCAGTACCAAACAGGTGAACTTCAAGGACCTCTGTGTCATCTGAACTGACAGCAGGAGAGGAGAATTGAGCCAAGGGCTGAGATTTCAATGCTACAAATATGACTGTTAATGAAACTTCTTCTGCAGCCATTACACTTTGGTGGCTCCTTTGCAATTGGTTAGACTGTTGATCAGCAAGATGTTTTAGGATAGTATTTGCTTTGAAACTTCAGTTCTCAATGGGAGAGTATTTAATTCAACAAGTTGTCTTATTGGTTTGTAGATGTATTGTTTGACTGGAATGAATAATTGCATATGTATGTGGAAATATTTTTCATTTGATCCTTTATTTTCTTTTTCATTCATGTTCTGCGGTTAGGGGACATTTTTCCCTTCCCCTCTCTGTGCTTTTATTTTGCCTTTACGCTCTGAGGTGGCTTTCATACTTACTGGGAAACTGAAACTTTGGAAGAGATTGCCGAAGACTGATCATTACCAAATGGGTGGCCATCAAGAACTTGGGCATCAACTGAACTTACCACCAGAGAGAAGACGGATTCAAGTCTTGAGATTTCAGTACTACAAGTATATAAAATTCCTCTACTGAGGACCACTTATATATATATATATATATCATTCATGGGACTCCACAGTGTTGTAGAATATTCTGGAGTGTGTCCAAGAGTGCAGACTCAGTACATGCAAGGTGATGCTGACCATGCCTAAAACAGATTTAAGTCACGTTAAGCATCTTGACTGGGGTCCAAAGAATATTTTAGCTGCACCCAAGACATGGCCAGCCTGCTAATGAGGCTGGGTGAGGTGGCCACCTCAAGTGGAGGACTGACAAAGGCAGCAGATTGAGAGACCAGGAGAGCTGGTCTTGTGGCAGCAAGCAAGAATTGTCCCCTTTGCTAAGCAGGGTCTGCCCTAGTTTGCATTTGAATGGGAGACTACATGTGTGAGCACTTTAAGGTATTCCCTCAGGGGATGGGGCTGCTCTGGGAAGAGCATCTGCATGCTTGCATACAGAAGGTTCCAAGTTCCCTTCCTGGCATCTCCAAGATGGGGCTGAGAGAGACTCCTGCCTGCAACCTTGCAGAAGCTGCTGCCAGTCTGTGTAGACAATACTGGGTCGGACGGACCAAGGGTCTGACTCAGTAGAAGGCAGCTTCCTGTGTTCCTAACATTGCTCAGCCCACTGTGCCCTCAAACCATACCCACTACTGCCCTCCACCCGTAGCCAGACCAAAATTTAAAGGGTGTGTGTGTCAGACATAGTAGGGGGACCTGCTTATCTGTCCTGAGCAAGAAACAACAGATTAGATTAGCTCCTGCCATGACAGTTACAGGCAGTGTCCACCTCTTCAGATGAATGCTGCTGTAACCGTGAGCAGCATGGCGAAGGGGTGGTGAGCAACCCGCCAGGGTAGGAATTCTGACCTATCTTGTAACCCTATGGGGCTTTTCAGCATAGGGCCTCAGCATGTCATGATCCATCCCTGAGCCCAGACACAGGTTTATCATCTCTTGAAGAATGAGGCTAAATTCAGGGGATTTGATGCCTCCAAGGGTGTAGGAAGGTTGGAGTGGGCCCTGGGACAAAAGTGGAGAGGCTCCCCCACCCGCCTGCTCTTTCTCTTTCTCCCCCACCCTGGGTCTTTGCTACAGGAGAACTGTGAGACAGGGGTGTAACTATAATAGGGCAAGGGGAGACAGTTGTCTGGGGGCCCACTGCCTTGCCCCCCCCAGGCAAGTCATATGACTGACTCCCCCAGCCGTACACCTGCCCGGGCTTCCTTCAGTTGTATTCGTCTTCCGAAATTGATGTGAGTGTGAAGACCTGGAGCTACCAGAACAGCAGGTCTTTCTCTAGGACCATTAAATGACTTGCATCGTCCACAATTGACAAAACCTCTGGGCCCACTCCAACCTTGCTATGCCCCTGCCCTTCAGGACTGGGTGACCACCAAAATGTTCTTGGCACACCCTTTCTTTCACTCCTCTGCAAACAACAACAACAACAACAACAACAACAACACACACACACTCTTTCTCTCACACACAAACATGAATGTATTCATCCCCCTGGCTCAGAAATATATATATTTTAACCTATAGACTTACTACCTACATACTGTAATGACCTGAGTACAGTAAAATCTAGATTCCCTCCCCCACTCTAAGCTTCTTCGATGAGGTCATCTTAAATTCAGAGACCTCTTCCTTTCGGGTAAATACAATATAAACTGTATTTAACCTGTATTTTTAAGGAGGCCATCTTAAATTCAGTCATCTTCTATTCGGGTAAATACAGCGCTGTACATACCTCCTGAAAGTCACCTTAAGTGGCGCAGCGGAGAAATGCTTGACTAACAAGTAGGAGGTTGCCAGTTCGAATCCCCGCTGGTATGTTTCCCAGACTACGGGAAACACCTATATTGGGCAGCAGCGATATAGAAAGATGCTGAAAGGCATCATCTCAGACTGCGCAAGAGATGGCAATGGTAAACTCCTCCTGTCTTCTACCAAAGACAACCACAGAGCTCTATGCATGCCAGGAATCGAAATTGACTTGACGGCACATTTTACCACTTCATATATCTCCTGGAGAGGGCTCGATAGTGTGCCAGTACACACAAAACAATAACAAAACTCTCTCTCTCTCTCTTGCTCTCTCTCTTCATCCCCTTGGCTCAGAAGTATAATTTTAAAACCTATAGACTTACTACCTATATTATATTGACCTGAGTACAGTAAAACCTGGGTCCCCTACCCCCCAGCTTCTTGGATGATAGAAATCAGGGGCTCATCTTCAATTCAGGGACCTCTTCCTATCGGGAAAATACAGTATAACCTGTATTTAACCTGTATTTTTAAGGGGGGCATCTTAAATTCAGAGTCATCTTCTCTTCCGGTAAATACGGTGCTGTACATACCTCCTGCAGAGGGCTCCATAGTGCACCAGTGAGGTGGGGAGGTGGGAGGGGGAGAATGAAGAGCTCTCTCTCTTGTCCAGCCAGTGGTGCCCCCTCCCTCAGGGACAAGGGATGTGTGTGCCCCCCACCACCAATTATAGCGATGCCTTGGGTGCCTTATGCAGAACTGCAGCTGGCAGAAAACATGCGCAGCTGCTCCTCCCGAGTGGAAGTGCTTTCCCACTCAGACAAGGGTCCCAGCTGCTCTTGGCTTGGCTTCCACAACACCCTCAGAACAATCCAGGCTCATTACGAGTGGGAGGAAGACACTGCCACCCCTGATCCAGCCGGCCCAGGGAGACCTTCAGAAGTGATTCACAGGCAACCGGAGGTGCAGCACCAGTGTGGGATTTCTTTATTGTATTCAAAGGAGGCTTTACGGGTTTCATGCAGCCGACATGCTGGTCCCAGCAACTTGCTCAGGAGTGGAGGGCAGGGGTTGGACTTCCGTGGGCTGCTCCTGTCCTAAGGAACCTGGTTCCTCGGCTGTAGCACCTGTGGCTTGATCAGGGGTCCTGCAAGCAAAAGAGAGGGTGTCGTCATTCCACACCAGTGACTAGACTGATCGCAACCCTTGATCTTGGTAGGGACCTGTTGCTTTGTGGTGGTGGTGGTGGGGATTTCCTTAGGAAGGCAGGGAGTTCTCAGGCTTGGATCCCTTTGGACTCATCTGTTGGAGATGGAGTCCCAGGGCACCGACTTTTTGCACTGACTATCCTAATGACCACTAGGGGCACTGGGAGGGGAGGTAGTGAGTGAGGGTCTCCTTACTTGCCCCTGCTTGCCTCTACTCGATGACCCCTGCCTGCCTTGACTCCTCAGGCACTTCCTGCAGTGAGTCAGCCCTCTTACTTTCTTCCTAGAGAGAAGATGGAAACATCTCTCCCTATCCATTATGTAGCTGATAGATAGGACTAGGTCTTTCTTATCCCAAATGTACTTCACCAATACATCAACTTAGTATTTAGATTGTACAATAGGCTCCATGCGCCATGCAACAACCAAACTCTGGAACTGGAGCGGGTAACTTCTTTTGCTGGCGTTTTGATAAATCACAAACCCCAACGCCATCATCCTTTCGATGACAGCTCCTTTGGCCGTTGGGGCTGGGGGTGATGGCAGTTGTAGTCCAACAACATCTGGGGACCCACATCTGAGAGCCTCTGTTGTAGGGAATGCAACAATGAGAGCCCAGTTCATAAGTCATAGGAACAATCTGTGGGATTGATTCTGCTCTCAAAGGCTAGTCTCAACTGATGCTACCAGTCTGGGCCTTTAAACTGGTTTTTACAACACCTTGTGTTCTCTCTGCTGGGCGTTCCCAACCTTGGGTCCCCAGATGTGGTTGGATTTGAACTCCCATCATCCCCAGCCACAGTGGCAAAAGGATGATGGGAGTTGTGGTGATACATACCAGCAGGGATTCAAACCAGCAACCTCTGGCTTGCTAGTCAAGTCATTTCCCCACTGCGCCATTAGGTGGCTTAAATACCAACCCTAAAAAGGAGGTTTTTGAAAAAGCAGTTTCCTGTGTCCCTATAATCAATTCTTGTATTGAATATAGCTGTGCCTGTACTTTCACACATCTTTAAACAGACCAGGTCAACTCCAAGGGCTCATGTTGTGATGCTTAAGATAAAAATATAAGCATAGGACACAATGCGGAATATTTATTGGCCAAACTGGCTATTCATCCCGCCCCCTCCTCCTAGTGTTTATTCATTAAAAAAAAAATTTCTGATAGTCAATCATTCCTTTCTTTCTATTTGACTTGTCATAAATTTGGGTAGGGAATTCTCCTAATTCAAATTGTCTTGCAAAAATTCAAGTTTCATTTTTTATCATGGTCTGAATTGGACCTGCAGTGTGTGTGTGTGTGTGTGTGTGTGTGTGTGTGTGTGTGTGTGTTTTGCGGGGGGGGGGGGCGGCTTTAACCCATTAGTCTCACCAATTTCTCCATCCAAACTGTCCTCTAATACCTTGTGGTTGTGGCTGCTCCTAACGCTGGAAGGAAACTCCATTAGGCGCTGATGGGAGCTTCCTTCATGGGGTCAACAGCAGCTGTGGGGTGGAGTGGGGTAGGGTGTGGGGAATATTTGCCAGGATCCCAGCACAAGAAGTGAAGGTTGAATACTCCCTCCCCATATGTGCTGGTCTTGATCCTAATCACCTCCCCACAGTGGATATTTTCATTTTTTACAATAAAGAGATGGAAGCCTTAATGATGCATTGAACAGCCTGTGTGGTGGAGACCCACAACGTCCCTGTGAGGGAGTCTAGGCTCCACAGTGCTGGCTGCACCAAAGTAACAAGGAGAGTTTCATATCTGAGCAGGGTATTGGAAACCTGCCTCTCTCTCAATGCACTCCAACCCTCCACCACACGGAGGAGGGCCCATTCACATGTAACAGAGTGGGGAAACCCGGCTTGCCACTGAAAGTCCCCCAGGCAAGGAGTGGCAACTAAGTCTGGCTCCCTAGTGAGGGTGTGTGTATGAGATGCAGGCTTGCCCCGTCATGTGTGAATTGGCCCTCAGCTTATTTTTGTTGAGTTGATAGATCAGTACCGGCCCATTGCTGTTGGTGACTGGAGACGAATGGCAGTGAGCCCCCTTGATCCTGCCCCCTGGGCCAGAGAGCTTTGGTCCTTTGCCTCCCATGCTGGCCCTATTCTCTACTTGACAGGCCCTGAAGCCACCCCTCTTCCCCACACTGGCCTCCCCTCCAGGGTATGCCGCTGCTTGGTGGTGTAGGCTAGTGTGCTTTGCACGCGGAAGGTCCCGGCTTCCATTCCTGGCAGTATCTCCAGTTAGGACTGGAAAGATTCTTGCATGAAGCTTTGGAGAGCTGCTGCCAGTCAGTGTAGACAACACTGAGTTGGATGGACCAAGGGTCTGACTCAGTAGAAGGCAGCTCCCTATGTTCCTATGGAACATAGCTTGTATCCAGTAATAGCTTCGTCTTCTGGCCTTTCCAAGTTGCTGCTGCTGCACCAGCACCCACTTATTCTCTCCCTCTAACATCAAACTTGTCTGCTTTGTCTCCTCCATTTCAGGAGAAGACAGACAGGTTTGGTGTTGGGGGGCAGGGAGAGTGAGCGAGAGTGCAAACTGTTGCTGGTGAGGAGGGGCTGGCAGACAAAGCTGTGGCTGGAGTAAAGTTCCATTCACACTGCCTTGATGGCCTACACCACCAAGGGGCAATTCCAATGGTAACGGAATCAGGGTTTTTGGACATCATTTCGTTTCTGATTCCGTTACCAATGTCTTTTGATGGTTTCAGACATTGTCTATAATATTTAAGAGTTTTGTAAAACTATGGCCAAGTAAATGTTCTCTTGCCAGTGGGCGTATATAATATCAATCAACTTGAAAATCTGCCTATATTTAGACATTGAAAATGTGGTAACATGTCTGATTCCGTTACCCTTGGAATTGCCCCAAGGTGCACACCAGGTGGTGAGGCTGGTGAGAGGAAGAGGGGTGACATCAGGACCAGTGAGGAGGGGGATGGGACCACTGAAGGGGGGAAAGCCAAATGACTGGGGCAGTGGCAGCAGTGGCACAAATTTCATAGGTGAAATTTGCCGCAAAATCAGTAGAACTGAATCAAGTAAGAATCGAATTGGAGGAGGGGAAAAGAAGCTCCAGTTATGCCACAACATGTGCCACTCGATTAAAAATCTAGCCTTTTGGTTTACAGTTCTTGTCATTAGGTTAGTTTACACTATCATCATAATCGTTACAGTTTAATTTACAGTTGTGAGCGCATTTTCAGTTTTGCATGTCGGTTTCTGCTTTTGGCGTGTTTACATGCATGTATGCACACACCCAATTTTGTGGACAAGATGGCAGGTGGAGTCAATGAATCTTATCTCGAACCCAGCTCATCACATTTTTGTGTTCTTAATAGGCATGTCATTGAGCAAACCATTTCATGAAATGGGTGTTCTAAGACTACCCCAGAGCTGAAAATAATGTTTTGAGTTTCCCAGAAGCACATGTCAAACAAACGTAAGCTGCTGTTCGCATGTGCAAAAGTGTGTTAGGCGCTTCTAGATCAGTTGGTCAGATGAGGGTGTCTTAGGAAAAGCATAGGAAAGCTGTTTCACACATGAGCCACGTTGAGTGGAATCCTGATGGAATATAGACCTATTCGGACATTACGTTGTGGTGTCAATGATACTTTTTGGTGTCAATGATAACATACACGTCTTTGTGTCAATGACTGTACATGGACACAAAACGCATATGTGCATATCTGAATCCATGCGTACAGGTTTTTGTGGCAATGACTGTACATGGACACAAAATGCATATGTGCATACCTGAATACATGCGTACAGGTTTTTGTGGCAATGACTGTATGTACATGCATTCATCTTAAAGGTATACCTGGGTACAGGACCCTTCAAATGCAGGATAGAGATAGGAAGTGTACCACTGTGCAGGGGAGAGCTGGTCTTGTGAGCATAAAGTGTCCACTTAGCTAAGCAGTGTCTGCCCTGGTTTGCATTTGGATGAGTGACTACATGTGAGTTCTGTCTGCTATAAGATAGGGGAGAGGACCGTAGCTCAATGGCAGAGCATCTGCTTGAACGCAGACGGTCCCAGGTTCAATCCCTGGCAGCACCTCTTGGAAGGGCTGGGAGTGTCTCCAGCCTGAAACCTTGGCGAGCTGCTGGCCTTTTGACAGCAGGTAAGCATGAGTCTGTTTCAGTTGACCTTTGAAACCTGAACGCTGTTATGCCCCTCCCTCACCTGATCTCTGCTGTGAGTTTCCTGGTCATCTTTGCAGTTTAGTGTTTTTGTAGGATTTTTCCAGTGTTTATTGTTTGTTATTGTAAATTGCTGTGATATTTTACTGAACACTGGTATAGAAACATTTCTTAAATACAACAAAACATTAAAAATGTGATTGTTTCCAATCCATGAGATAGTTTTGTTGATTGCTTATTAACTATTGTTAAATTGAAATATACACATTGCCAAAATCTCAGCTTTGATGCCTTTTTGAGGTACTGAAGGAAGCATGATTTGAAAAACTACAGCTGTTTACTTGATCATATGTACACTCTGACGTTCTTCCATGATAGAACACAAGGCAATGTTCATAGGGTTGCCAAGTGGCCTCCCATCCAGGGGCTGGCGAGGCGAAGACAAGCTTAGCTTAGCTTTAGCAAAGTGACTGAAACTCACGCCATGCCTGGGGGCAGCAGCTCTTACTCTTTCCTAAATGGAAAGGCCATCTGTAGGATTTTGAGGTCATTCACACCACCGAAAACTCTTTGGGAGCTGTCTGTGCTTCCCATTTTCAGTTTTGTGGGAGCAAACAAATAGGTAGGAGGAGGAGGAAGTGATTGTGTGGAATCCAGGCAAGAGGAAACGCTGGGTAGGAGGAGAAGGTAGGAAGGCATCTTTTCCTCCTGTCTTGGTCAAATGCTGGGTATGGAAGTGGGGTAGGACAGTGCTGTCCCACCCAGCCTTGGCTCCTACCTGGATTCTACACAATGGAGCTCTTCTCACGATCAGTGAGAAGAGCTCCTCCAAAGTCTGCGGGGAGAGCAGGTTTGCCTGACCCTCCCCACAGATGATCACTCGCCCTTTGCTGGGCGGTAGGATTGCCGCTGTCCTGCGGTCCACCCACGGCTCTCCTGGCAGCTCCAAGGGTCGGGTGCAGGGAAGTGCCCCCCCAGGCCCCAAGAATGCACCGTGTGAGTGTGCAGTGCGTTACTGGGATCCCCCCTCCCCCGAGTGTGCCTGCTCCCTTAACCTCATTTAACTGGGAGGCAACATAGGTGGGTTTGCCGCCATGTAGCCAACAGGATCGGGTGCCATCCTGGTGGTTCACATGAGCGTGCAAAGCTGGGCTAGGTTCCCTTAGCCCGGTTTCGCACGCTCATGTGAATAGCCTCAATGACATCTCCCTCCTCCTACCTAGTTGTTTGCTCTCACACAACCAAAAATTGGGAGCACACACAGCTCCCAAACCTAGACAGGACCCATGTCCTGAGCTCAGTTTCCAGCTGTGTGAATGACCACTTTGGGTTGGTTGGTTGGTTTTTTAATTCCCCACTATACAAATATAAGAATACACTGGAATCAAAAGAAGCTGAAACAGTGAACTTGCACCCCCACCCATTAAGCATTTGCGGTTACGGACTGATCCGCTAAAACCTGAGTAGAGCAATCTGCCAGTTCAATGGATCAAAACTTGCAGACTGAACTGAAAACAACTCAAGGAATGAGCAGATTTGATTCACTGCTGTGCCTTCAACGTTCCACAGTCATCTGTGTAAATCCTTTCGGTTGGGGGTTCTCAAACTTGGGTCGACACTGGCAGATGCTGCTGGACTAGGACTCCCATCACCTGCACCCGCAGTGGCAGTGGATAATGGGAGTTGTAGTCCAACCACCTCTGCTGACCCAAGTTGGATAACTCTGCTTTAGGTTCTCAATTCTAGGTGAGGCCAACTTCTAAATAATCAGGATTGTGCCAAGTTAGCTTAACAGCTGTCTTAAGAAGAACCAGACACTGCACCATTTCTTTGTTACTTCTGCCACCTAAAACTGACATTGCACCATTTCTTACTTCTGCTACATAAAACTGGCATCTTCCACAGGACTTACCCTCAGGTTGCTTTTTTGACTTACCCAGTCACAAAAATAAAATAAAATCAAGAGGGTAGGTGTTCATCTTCAGAATTTATGATTTATTCATCATTGTCCAGAATTTTTTTTTTAAGGAAGAAAGGGAAGCAGGCCTCCTATTCAAGCAAGCACACAGTCCACAAGCACACTGCAATCTATTGGCAATACATTAATATCAATTTGGTTGTGATTATTAACAGCAAAGTTGAAGATAGTGCCAGGAGAAGACGTGTACTCTAATGCTCTAACCTGGTTTTGGGAAACTTTTTTATTTTTGGTGTGATATGGAATTGAACCCAGGCCACAAAATATTAATTAGATACCTCGTATCTGCCTCCCGGAGGCCAGAGCAGAAATGAATCCATGGAGGACCATGAGTTTTCCAACATAAACACTGCGAATGAGCAAAGCAGGTGATTGTGGTATTTATTTCTTTTTCTTTTTTCTTTTGCAAAGCCAAGTGGGGGTATATAAACAAGCCGTGGAAAGGATTTTTAGCACCATCTTGCAAAGAGGGCAAAATAAGAGAACACGAACAAACAGCGGCTGTGATCAAACAAGCAGACAAAGGTGTCGAGATATTCAAAAGGGAAGGAGGGGAGGGGAAGCCAGCAATCAAATATTTGTACAAGGAATGCAAAGAAATATATTACACAAGTTTGCCAAGACAGAGATCTTATTTTAGAAGAAAATTTAAATTGTTTTTTAAAAAATCATCATGTTGGCATTCAGCACAATAAATTTCAGGTGATTTATGGTCAGCCTTAGATGAGACACTTGGTAGTTTATCAGAGAATTGTGTGTGTGTTTGGGGAAACCCACTAGAAGTCTGTTGCTTCCTCAATAACCCATGAGATAAAGCAAAAGAAAAGAAAACAACCATTTCCTTAGAGAGGAGTTCCCACATGGACCAGCAGGGGGCAGTTTAAGCATTCTACGAATGAATGATGAACCATCCAAAGGTAAACATTTGTACAGCCGGTGGTATGTATGTTTAATGGAACTTATTCCCAGATAAGTGTGCACATAATTGCAGCCTCAAGAGCTACAGAAGTCAGTGGGAGTGAGATACTGGAAAGATGCAGTCTGAACTGGCCCACTGATTTTATCCGATCCCAGAAAGGAAAGCTGACTGAAACTGAGTTGGCGTTCTTGCCCCATTGCTAGAGGCTGGGAGGTGAAATGCCACATTGGGCTTCTCAATACCCTACCAATATTCCCCTGTGCATCCCAAGATGACAGATCAACCAACTGGAAGGGAAGGGATGGTTCCACTTGAGACACAGCTAAGGAAATGCCGAGGGCAAGGAGGAGATGAACGTGCTTTGTAGCCCTCATCCTGTCTCTACATGATGCTGCATTTGACATCTGGAACAAACTCTGACCCAGAGAAGTTCTACATTTGGGGATTCCCAGTTTCAGATGCACCTCTAAATCTGGAGTTCCCAACCTGTCTACTCCAGTGCGCTTTCCAGATTAAACCCCACAACAGAGTCCCTACAGATCTGCTTAAGTGTGCTTCCGTACTCCCTGTGTTGTGACACCACAGTCTCTGCTCGGACAGCAAGGTGCCTTTCACATTTCCGATGGCTGACTTCGGATTTTATCTTTGTGTTATCATGCGACAACGTTGCCAGTCCGTTGCAGAAAAGTAGCTGTATTTTCCCACTGTAGGAGTTTGAAATTCTGGGGGTCGTTTTCCATACGATTCTGCCAAGCCGAAGCATTTTACCCCTGTTTTAGGGTTTAATGTGGAAAGCACCCAGATGTTACTGAAGGAATTGCCGCTTGGGGTTATGGGAGCTGTAGTTCAGCAGGATCTCTGGGAAACCACAGGTTGGGAATCCAGGTTCTAAACCATGGCCCAGATTTCTTTGATGCTTGGCTCTTCTTGGGTACCTAGCAAGATGCTTTAGGATGGAGAGGCATACTTAGGTTGCACACCTCTTCAGAGCTGTGCTGTACATAATCACACAATGTCCATGTGCCGGTTTTTCTCTAAGCATTCTGAGTAGCAAATGAGCATTATGGGCCAGTGAAGGTCACTCCATGATGCATGCACGTGTTTCTTTAAACAAACGAAACCTGCGGGAAATGTCAAATAATTTCCACACTTCCTGACAGAGATTCCTGAACGCCCCATTTCCCCCTCAAAAATACACACAATCCTGGCTATACGTCACACTCTACACTTCTAACACAGCTACGCCTGGAAATACACCACGAAAGAATTCATTACACAGACTTAAGGGTCAAAAGCGTCCGGGCACAAGCCATATAGAACACGTCACACACGATACGCTACAATTGGGTTTCTGCATTCCATTCAGTAATCAAGCCAACCACATTTGCTAACATATATATCATACAGCTGTCCCTAGCCTTTAGATATGTTCTCCTAAGCCAGCATTATTTCTGCTTATTCTCAGCTATCTCCAAAATGAGCATTTGCATTCTGAAAATTCCATCGCTCTAGAATCATCATCATCATAATTAATAATAACAATTAATAATAACAATTAATAATAATAATAATAATAATAATAATAATAATAGGTCCGGGGTTCAACATCTCCATAGCAACAGGGTCCTTGCAATGCAGACCTTGTGATGCTCCTTAACTGCCTTTCTCTGTGATTTCGAAAACTAATTGGCAAAAATGGGGCCTGGCAAGAATACCACAGAATGCCAGCTTCTCCTCACTCTGCCCAGTGTAATCTTCTAAGTCTTTTTAAAAATAATAATAATAATTTAATGACTGGCCACAGTGATCTCACTTGAGAAACCAGCAGATTAAACTAAACTTTTTGACTGTTGGAACCGAACACATCCAGGGCAGGGATGTGGTCGGACTACAGATCCCATCATCCCCTGCTACAATGGCCTTTGTGGCTAGGGATGATGGGAGCTGTAGTCTGACCACATCTGAGGGCCCAAGCCCTGATCTAGGAGCTCAGTGGTAATCAATCTAAATTGTATCGTCAGAAGCCATGCAGACAGAGGAACACGCTGCTTTGCTTTTTCACTCCCTTTCTGCTGAACAGAACATTACTCTTCTTTTCCTTGGACCCCCGAGAAAGGTTTCCCTCAGAGAATCAGGATGTTTCAGTTGGAAGGGTCCCTTAGAGGTCTTCTAGTCCAACCCCTTGCTCAGTGTAGGAAACTGCTCCAGCATCGCTAACAGATGGCCGCCCAGCCTCTGTTTGAAAGCTACCCGTGAAGAAGAGCCTGTCACTTCATGAGCCGTGTTCCCTCTGACAGGAATTCTCATAATCCCCAGCCAAAGGCCATTGCAGCTGCGGATGCTGGGAGTTATACTGAACATCTGGGAATCCATGTTAGAGGGAATACTGTTCATGAGGCAGGCTGTTCCACTGGCAAATCCTTCCCAGTACCGAGCCTGAATCCACTTCCTTGCCACTGCAACCCATTGGTCCTAAGCAGCAACAAAGAACATGGCCACTTCTCCTCCTTGGTGACGGCCTTTCTGGTATTTCATGACAGGCATCATAGCCTCCTTTAGTCTTCCCTTCTCCTGGCTAAACATAACCAGTTCACCCATTCCTCAGCAACTGGATCCTGTTCGTGCCCATGTGATAGTCATCATCTGAAATGTGGCCGTCTACTGAATCTATTGAAGTGAGTTCTGACCAGAACATTTAGACTGGTCAGAGAAATCCCTGGGTATTTTTGATTCCCAAACCTGGACATTTAGTTTGATTTTCTGAGAGCTTGACCTACATTTCATAATCCTGCCCTAGGAAGACCTGCAGGATGGGGACAATTTGGGTCGTTCCCTTGTTCAGCACTCCATGTATCCAATGGATGTGCAGTGAGGAGTGGGATCGTGTCCACTAGCGACACCCCTGAAGCCTCTGCATTCGGCATGTGAAAGCGGCTTATTATGAGCCTCTCCTCCAGGCGGCAGGGTACCCTGGAAAGATCTGGGCTCCTGATCATGTGGAGGAGCCTTTTGTGTGTACACACGGACAATGGAAATGCAGACGTTGGCGGGTGCCGCCAGAGGGTGCACCAGTTTCAGGGCCGGGCTCGGTGGACCTGATCCAAACGCCCCTCTGCACATTCAGTGACTGTATTGGGGGGGGGAATGTAGGGGTCCCTAACACAGGGATGGCCAGCTGTTCTTAATAGGCTTCCCAGCTGTTGTCAGACTACAACTCCCATCATCCCCAGCCCTTGTGGCTGTGGATGATGGGAGTTGTAGTCTAACAACAGCTGCAGAGTTTCAGGTTGACCACCGGTGCTCTAATGTTTCCCGGCGGAAACCCAGAATGTGGCGATAGGCAATTTAACATTTCAAACCTCCACTAAGTAGACGTTAGATCTCCAAACAGCCTGGCAGTCAAACCAGATGTGACGGCCCATGTGCGGCAGGGGCTGAATAGACAACGGCACACCAGTGTTCCCTCTAAGAGGGATTCCCAGATGTTGTGGACTACAATTCCCAGAATCCCCAGCTGTAATGCCTTTTGCTTGGGGACTATGGGAGTTGTAGTCAACAACATCTGGGAGTCCCTGTTAGAGGGAACACTGTTGCCCACCTAGGTCTCCCCGTCATGTTTCTAGCAGCACTTTCCTCCTGTTGTGACTTCACAATGGGCTACATCTCCCACCCAGTTCCACATCACTGGCTGCTGCTAACAGCAGGGGTGGGGGAATGCGGAACATGGTGACACTGGACAGAAAGGGGGGATTGGGGGGAATGGGGCTGCCCGTAGCTCAGTGGCCGAGCGTCTGCTTTGCATGCAGATGCATCTCCAGGGAGGGCTGGGGAAGACCCCCTGCCTGCCAAAACTCTGGGGAGGCACTGCAAGAGGAGAGCTGGTCTTGTGGTAGCAAGCATGACTTGTCCCCATAGCTAAGCAGGGTCTGCCCTGGTTGCATATGAATGGGAGACTAGAAGTGTGAGCACTGCAAGATATTCCCCACAGGGGATGGAGCCACTCTGGGGAGAGCAGAAGGTTCTAGGTTCCCTCCCTGGCTTCTCCAAGATAGGGCTGAGAGAGATTCCTGCCTGCAACCTTGGAGAAGCCACTGCCAGTCTGTGAAGACAATACTGAGCTAGACGGACCAAGGGTCTGACTCAGCATGTGGCAGCTTCCTGTGTTGCTAAGTCAGTGCAGACAATGCCGAGCTAAAACAGCCAGTGGTCTGACTCGGTATGAGGCAGCTGAGGAGGGTCTTATACATTCAGATGGGATGCCACAACATGCGGAGGAGCAGCAAGAGAGAGGGCATGCCCTCCCCTCCGGCCACTCGTGGGCCACTGGGTGAAACAGGGTGCTGGACTAGATGGGCCTTCTTGGGCCAGATCCAGCAGGGCTCTTCTTAACCTACTCAATGCACAGTGGCTGGGGATGATGGGAGTTGTAGTTCAGCAATGGCTGGAGGGCCAAGGCTGCCTGGCTGCCTGCCCCTGGGCTAGATGCATTCACCACCACATCTCCCTTGGGCCCTCATCCTGAAAGCCACTGGTTAGAAAGGGTTTGACGCTACATCTTTTGAACGGTTTAGAAGGCCCCGGAGGAGGCGGGGGCCATAGGGCAGCCCTTCCGTTGCCTCTCACAAGGGTGCAAATGTGGAACTGGTCCATTATCTGGACCAGAAAGGCTCAAGTTTAAGGTGGGGTGATGGAGGGGAGGGCTGATGCTGCAAGTTACTGAGCGCAAGGATTTGACTCCTGAATTCTCTTAGTGGCGCGAATGGAGGTTTTTCCTCCACCAGAACTCCACGGCATAAGGCAAAGCTTATGCTAAACTTCCAAGCGTAGATCCCAAGATGTTGTTGGACGACAACTCCCATCGTCCACAAGCAATGGCCAACAGGGGGTGATGGGAGTTGTAGTCCAGCATCAGCTGGGAACCCCAGGTTGGGGACCCCTGGGGTAAGGCATAGAAGAGGCATTAGCCCTGTGATCACTTTTCCTTCCTCATGTTGACTGAAAACGTGGAGGGCTGGCTAGGAGTCTGTTGCTGCCTGGACCCCACCCTCAACCTCCAGGTATTTAGCAGAGGTTGAACGTGGGACTCCACACCTGATGACTCCACACACCTGGTAGGGCTTTTGATCATGCATGCAGCTCCATAGCCACGGGATGAATGCACAGAGCAGAGGTGCACCACTCAGGCCCTCCCTCTGTTGCTGGACTACAACTCCCATCATCCCTAGCCACTGTGGGCAATAGTCAGGGATGCTGGGAGCTGCAGTCCAATGACAGGTGGAGGGCTGAAGTTGTGTTGCCCTGGCCCAGAGGCCGGAAGCTGGGCCAGCAGACCTACGAAGGTCAAGGACAGGACCCAGGGGTGATCCGTCTTCCCCTCCATGCCTTCGGTCAACGTCTGGAAGGAATGATGCAACCAGGGCTTGTTGCCTGAAGACCCTTGATAGTTTTCAGGAGAGCTGAAAGCAGCTCATGAGAGTTTTGGCTTAAAATGGTGAATGCACACAATTTTGTGTGACCCAACAGGTCTTGCAGGTTCCTCTAATCAAACAGGCCTCGTGGGTTTTGGTTATTTTTTTTTTTTTTAAACAACAGAAAAACCAACCCAGCCTGTTTGCCAGAGATCAACAGGGGATGAGTGTGCATGCAACCAGCAGCAATTCTCTTCTGATGCGCCTTCGACTCTCCAGCTCCGTCTCCCATCATGCCCTAAATCCATAACGCACGGTAATTGAAAGCGGCTGTAATCCGGAGCGCCTTTTCCAGCCCAGATCCCCACTTGCCTGCCCTGCAGCCAAACCCCAAAACAGCAGCCTTCTAATCCGCCTTGGAAATCAAACATAAAAAGCTTCTAATCGAATCGGAACACAAGCAGATTAGAAGCCTCTAATTAATTTTGTGGCCTTTATTTTTTGGAAAAAAGAATGAACGAAGGAGAAAGAAAGGAGGAGAGAGAGAGAGAGAGAGAGAGAGAGAGAGAGAGAGAGGAGGAGAGACAGTAAGTGCAGTGAAATTTACTCTTTTGCTTCGGCCAACTTATTGTTCATCTCTTTACTTTTCTCCTTGTCCTCGGCGTTGGTGCTGCTGGAGCCCTCGGCGCTCTTTTTCTTGACGGACCGACTGGACGCCACCTGCTTATCTTTGGCCTTTTTCAGCGGTTTATGGCTTGTGGTCGTCTTTTTTGGTTTAGAAGGCTGAGGGCTAGGCTTCTCCACCTGGGCGGGCACAACCGACAAACCACCGACACAGAGAGAAATACGCACGACACACAGGGAGAGGTAGGAAAAAAGGGAGTTTAGAGAAAAAGGCGCGACCTGGTGGCAGGATTTCATTTACCGGGCAGGATCGGAGACCACGCCTGCGGTTCGTAACTGATCAAGAAAGTGAATGGTCACTTCTGAGAATCTCGAGAATCTCTGGTGTGTTGCTCCATCAAGGGGTTTGATTTGGGGAGGGCTAATACTGATACTAATACTGTCAGTCCCAAATGTATGCACTGGATTTAAGCGGGGGGCAGGGGGGAGAGAAGAATCCCCTGCCCTGGAGATCCAATTTCAGACCAGTCACCATCACTAGTCGAGTCTACTTCCTTTTAGATTGTGAGTCCTTGGGGATAGGGATGTGAAAACACGTTTGACGGCGAATGTGTTCGATGTCGAAACGGTTCAGTTCGACGATTCAGTTCACCCCATTCGGTCCGACCCCAGACTGAACTCCCTCACCCTGTTCAGGGGGTTCGTGATTAAATTACAAAAAATGTTTTTAACTTACTCTCTCCAGGGGTGTTCTCCAAGGCAGTGGGGGGGGGGGTGGGGGTCCTCAGAGGTTTCCCCTCCCCCCACCAGCCTTCCTTGGGTCCAAAACTGGCCCGTTCAGCCGTTCTTCGGCCCATTCGGGCCTGCCATTTTGGAGGTCACCGCACCTGCACAATGGGCCTCTGTGTGGACTGGGAATGGCCTGAACGGGCCGAAGAATGGCCGAACAGGCTGGTTTTGGACTGAAGGGAGGCTAGCAGGGGGAGGGGGAACCCTAACCTCTGCAGACACCCCCCCCACTGCCTCAGAGAACAACTCCAGAGGGGGTAAGTTTTTTTTTTTTAAAGAATGTTTGTGAACTCCCCCTGGACCGAACCGAAGGGGGGGGGGGGTTTCCGAGGGGGTGCTGGACCAAACTGGCCCAGTCCGGTTTGGTCTCGAACCGGACCAGCCAGTTCCATGCACACCCTTACTTGGAGACAGGGAACCATCTCTCTCTCTCTCTTTTAAAAAATGTAAACCATTTTGAGTAGTTTTGTGAAAAGTGGTATATAAGTATTCCTAGTAGTCATCATCTGGAATTAATGTAAGCCAGGCCCTTAGAGCAATAATCTTCACTTTTTTCCAAGCAGGGGCCAATTTGGCAAAAAACCCTTCGATGCGAGAGCCCTCTCCCACTGTGCTGACCTCAGCCGAGTCCTGTGTTTTCCTCAGTGCCGAGAGGGCCCTTTAAGAGAGATGGAGGCCTCTCTTAAGGGCTCTGTGGGGAAAGCCCTGGGAAGGCCTATACTCCCGCATGCCCTTCAAGATGGTGCCGGGGCTCAAGAGGGCTCCATTTCCCTTAAAGGAGCCCCTTCTCCCGGCCCTGGGCAAAGTGCAGCACTGCATGTTGGGAATGGTGATCTCCGCATGGTACCAGGAGGACTGTGCAGAGTACTTCGCTCTGGCTGAAGCTATGCACAAACCCAATAAACAATTAGGGGGTCACACCTTTAGGGTGGGGGGGGGGGCGCACACCAGACCCCTGGCCTTGCAGTGAACACTGCCTTAGAGGCTTCCAGGCACTGGGGAAAAGTCAGTCACTGATTTATTTATTTATTGAATTTATATACCGCCTAGTATAAAACTCTCTAGGCGGTGTACAGAATTAAAAACATAAAACATAACACAATTACAATCTATTAAAAAATAAAATCATCATAGATAAAAACACATTAATAACACATTGAAATTTAAAAAATTTAAAATGTACGGCAGAGGTGTCCAGCCTTGAGTTCCCAGATGATGTTGGAAAACTTCCGCCATCCTCAGCCACACAGTGGATGATGGGAGTTGTAGTCCAGCAACCTCTCAGGACCCAAGGTTGAGAACCCCTGAGCTATGGGAAGGCCAAATGGGTTCCCCCCCCTTTCAGTTTCCAAAAAGCTCCCATTAATTGATAATCAGGACAGGAAAATATGGTACAATCATGTCAAAAGTATCTGCATTTGAAAACCCAGACACCATGAGGCCACAATTTCCTTTGGGATGTACTGGGGGGAATGTATTATGTTTTGGGATTGAGCCTCTCATTAAAAAAGAGGAAAATGTCCACATAGCAAGTCTGTCAATAAACTGAGTAGCGTTTTTTATAAGCCTTGATTTCTGCTTATAGTCCATTTTGTTCTTTGTTTGCGCCAGTTTTTAAGAGTTCCTCCCTGTGTGTTTGGAAGTTAACGAATTGAAATCATTTCAGTTCAGTTCTTTCTATTGCCTTTTATGTCAATTTTGAATTTTTTTTATCGCCCCACCCTTAAAAAAAAAAAAAGGCTACAGGCGGGCCTATTGCTGAGTGACCGATCACGAGTTCTGCAGGGAGAATGTCTGAAGTTCAACCTTTGCCATTTCTAGTTAAGAGAATTGCAGACGAGAGGCCTGAAATACACCAGCCCACAAGGTTGGCCAGCTGCTGCCAGTCTGCACAGACAATACTGGCTAGATGGAGCAAAGATCTGACTCGGGGAGGCAGTGTTGCATGTCAACAACAGGGCTCGCCATGTGGCAAGGCAAGAGGCCCCCTGTCCCGGCTACGGCCTTCATGCCTTCCTTACACTGCTTTTCTCACTGGAGGAGAAGGGAGATTTCCTGGCAGGGCTTTAGACGGGATTGGGAAGGGCTTCGGCAAAGACTCTGCTGCACACGTGCCGTTTTAGACGTTGAAATGGAAGACGGGTCCTCTGAGATACAGAAAAACCAGTCGGCTGACTCGTGATTTCTTCGAGATCTGACTGAGGTGGGGAAACCTTCCTCCCTACCTCCTCTAACATTCCGGCGGTGGTGCAGGAGGTCTCTTCCACCAGTGATCTTTAAGCTACCCGCTGCTGGTACCCAGAAGGCTGTGCGGGGCAGCGGCGCCCGACCCGGCATCCCGCAGGGGGGCTGCTCCACCCCTGCTGTTCAGCTGGCCTCTGCACATGCGCAGAAGCCAAATGAGCAGTGGGGGATGGGCAGCCTCCCCGCAAGATGTGTAGCTGGGGGCCAGTGAGCAGCACTCTGGGGATGGGGCATGGGAGGGAGGGGGTACTCTGATGGGGGGGCACTCCAGGGGAGGGGGTGCTGAGGGCTGGAAAAGATCACTTTAACTTGTGGCAAACGTACCCGCCCCTGGTAAATGAAATGCTGTGTGGGGTGGCAGGTACGTTTGCCACGGGTTAAAGTGATCTTTTCCAGCCTTCACTGCCTCTCACCCCCAGCAGCACTCACTGGCCAATACTGCCCTACCAATGAGGGCGTGCGGAGATACTGTGGGGACATCCTGAGCCCAGAAAACAGGCATCTTTATCGGGATATAACCTGCAGTCCATATATAAATTCTCTCGGGTTGTCAACTGTAACTGCAGTTATTCCTGGAGATTCTCCCCTCTGCCCCCCCCCAAGTATTTTTCACATCATCTCTATTTTCACAAATCTCCAGAGTCCCTTTCAAGAGTCTCCTTGAGATGGATGACGATTCCCAGAGAGGTGGGTTTTCTGGAAAATGTTGAATGGGAACATTTCTCAGGAAATTTTCTGGGGGGAAATCCCATGCAGATTTCCCCTCATTTGCATAAAAAAAATCTATTGAAGAAACCACAAAGCCATAGTGGGAGAGGAAAAATCACTGAACTGGGTGATCAACCAGACAGAAAATGGACAGGATACAGATGGGTCAGTTCTGCAACTGACCCAAACTTTCCCTTAGATCAAGGGCTCTCAACTTTGAATCCCTAAATGTTGCTGGACTACAACACCCATCACCCTCAGCCACAGTGGATGATTGGTGTTGTAGTCCAACAACATCTGGGGATCCAAAGTTGGTAACCTCTGCCTTAAGACTGTGGGGAGCAAAAGTTTGGATTTCAGGGCTTGGAATGGATGCACCAGCCCACTTTTATGCCACCAGCATAAGAAATCTAGCAGGAACATCTCCTGCACAAACCCCACCAAAGCAAGCGGAGGTTGTACCTGAACATGTCTTGTATTAAGGGGGCTTGCACTGAAGCCAGATTGCACTGCCAATCCCCTTCCTTCCTTCCCTCCTTACCTTTGGAGATTCCTTATGGGGCTCACTATAGAGGCTGCGTATCCTTCTTCTCTCGAGGAATTTGTTATCTGATGGACCAGGTTTAGCGCCCTCGGCGGTGAATTGAGCATTGTAGCTTGTTTCGTGAAGCATCTTCTCTTCCGGAGGTTTGTACTGGAACTTGGCTTTGGTGGCTCTTTCTGGCTGTCTGCTTTCTGTCCAGGGTCGAAATTCGTTTCTGGAGGAAGGGCAGGGATGAATGAAAAATGGGAAATAAAACAAGATGGGAGAGGAACCCCAACACAGGGTGGAGTTCCAGTTGCCTTCCCAACTGTATTGGCCAAGGCTGCTGCTGAGACTCATGAGGTGGAGCCTGGGAGCTAAAGGGAGGAGCTTCACAGGTGAAGGGGTGGAGCCTGGCAGCATAGAAAACTGGGGCATATTTTTGGGTGGCACAGAGCCCTTCTGGGGGAATGGGAGGTCCTCAGAATTACTCCCCTGTGATCACTAATGCTGCATTAATTGAACTCAGCAGCAGCACCGGTGCTTCTAACATAGCACCCGGGTTTCACCAGTTAGGATGTTAGCCATGGGGGAGGGATTCAATTCACTCTTTCATTTCTTTTCTTCTGGCACCATGTAATACGTGCGTCTGCAGCTTGATAAAACAATTGCACAAGACCCAAATATAAAGCAAGCAAATTTTACTTAACACCACACACTTGTGCACAACTCTTCTTACAACAGATCCCAAAATGGCTACTGACCTAGGTTCCAGTTCTGCTGGTGTTCCCCAGAACTGCGTCCCCCCCATGCACCCATTCACAGAACATTTTGGTTCCTACTTTCATCACAAGGAGGCCATGCAGGAGGGGGCAATGCTATTGAGGAGATTCCACACACTACCTAGGGACAGGAAGTGCCCGCTGTTTCCAGGAGGTACAGTCCAGAGATCCATTTGAGATCTTTGGCCGCCCCCCTCAGCGAGACAGAATGGCCTTCAGTCACTGTGGCTTCATTTCATGTTGACATGGAATTTTGTATCTGGGAGACAGACCTCATACTGCATCTCTGTCTGCTTGCTGACTGAAAGGCTACAGCTAGATACTGACAGCAGACTTGCAATTAATCACCGTCTAATCAATATGGCAGCTCAGTAGCCTGTCTTGGATGGATCCTAGTGGTCCCCTGGGATCTCCACTATCTAAAAGCACGAGCAGAGCTGTACTCTTCCTTGTATGTCTGCCAGTTGGGAGTGGCCAAGCACATATACTCCAACCGGCCATATAACCTCTAATCTTTCCTGGTTCCTGATCAATCACTGCTCCAGCCCTATTCAGACATCAAGGGCCTTGTAGACAATCATATGGGAGTGGTTTGTGGGAGTCAGTTTATTAGCCCACATCCAACCCTTCACCGCCTACAGCCCCCGATATGCACGGGCTCCCTAGGATCAGGTGATAAGGAGAGAGAGAGAGAGCTGAGTGTCATCTGCATATTGCTGACAACTCAGTCCAAGTCCCCGGATGACCTCTCCCAGCAGTTTCATGCAGATGTTAAACAGCATGGGGGGACAAGACCGAACCCTGCAGGACCCCACAGGCCAATGGCCACGGGGCCGAGCAGTAGTCCCCCAGCACCACCTTCTGGACCCTCCCCTCATGAAAGGACCGGAACCATTGCAGTGCAGTACTAAGTCGCAGCGATTAAATTTGAAACAAAGCATCCGACATATGACAGGGAAGAGAGCTGATTTTGTGGTAGCAAGCATGACTTGTCCCCTTAAGCTAAGAGGGTCTGCCCTGGTTGCATACAAAAGGAAGACTAGAAGTGTGAGGTCTGGAAGAGATTCCCCTCAGGGGATGGAGCCGCTCTGGGAAGAGCATCTAGGCTCCAAGTTCCCTCCCTGGCAGCATCTCCAAGATAGGGCTGAGAGAGATTCCTGCCTGCAACCTTGGAGAAGCTGCTGCCAGTCTGTGTAGACAATACTGAGCGAGATGGACCAAGGGTCTGACTCAGTATATGGCAGCTTCCTATGTTCCTATGAACGGCACCCTGGCACTTTCATCGGGAATGCGGTATCACGACACAGGAAGTGTGGAAGCACACTTCAGAGATGTGTCATGACCCCGTTGCAGGGTCTAGTCTGGAAAGCGCCCTGGTTCAGTTGAACCAACCAGCTGGTTCCCAGTCAGTTTGACCAAACTTGCACGAACTGGTTCGGCGGTGAGAGGGGTGAGGGTGGCAGCAAGCTGTGCAAAGGCACCCCTGGCCACTGCTTCCACCTGAACTTCCAAAAGCAGAGCCAGGTCCAGCAAAACCCCCAAGCTGGATACTTGCTCTTTCGAGGGGAGCGCAACCCCATCTAGAACTGGTCGAATCCCCTCATCCCGATGGGCTCTCCTACTGACCAACAGCACCTCCATCTTGCTTGGATTCAATTTCAGTTTATTAGCTCACATCCAACCCATCACGGCCTCCAGCCCCCGATTCAGGACATCCACTGCCTCCCTAGGATCAGGCGAAAAGGAGAAACAGAGCTGAGTGTCACCTTCATATTGCTGACAACTCAGTCCAAGTCCCTGGATGACCTCTCCCAGCAGTTTCATGTAGATGTTAAACAGCATGAGGGACAAACTGAACCCTGCGTGACCCCACAGGCCAATGGCCATGGAGCTGAGCAGTAGTCTCCCAGCACCCTCTTCCCCCAAGAAGGACCGAAACTGCTCAGAAGCAGTGCCTCCAATCCCTATACTTGAGCGGAGGTCCAGGATGATACCACGGCCGGTGGTATCAAATGCCACTGAGAGGTCCAGCAGAACCAACAGGGATGCACTCCCCCTGTCTATGTTAAACGTGAGCTTGGGCACAGGCCCCTTGAAATGCAGGATACAGATAGGAAGCCTATAGCAATAGCAATAGCAATAGCACTTACATTTATATACCGCTCTATAGCTGGAAGCTCTCTAAGCAGTTTACAATGATTTCAGCATATTGCCCCCCAACATTCTGGGTCCTCATTTTACCGACCTCGGAAGGATGGAAGGCTGAGTCAACCTTGAGCCCCTGGTCAGGATTGAACTTGCAACCTTCTGGTTACAGGGCGGCAGTTTTACCACTGCGCCACCAGGGGCTCTTTCAGCCTACTGCTGTGCCTGCATCCAGCATCACGTGAATCACTGTAGCTGTGTGCAGATCATTCTGTACCCATGTACGGTGTACACTCGTGCAAATGTTGAACATAAGGTCTGCAGAGGGCTCCTAGGTTTGCCATTTGGAGAATGCTTTGCTAAAATGTCAGCCCTATTCAGGTATTAAAGCCCTATTCACACTCGTACAGCAAGTGTACAATGTACAGAGGAGCAGATGTTATAAAGTGCAAGCAGCACTCACAGTGGAGAAAATGGAGAGGAGAGCTGGTCTTGTGGTAGCAAGCATGAATTGTCCCCTTTGCTAAGTAGGGTCCACCCTGGTTTGCATTTCATTCATTCATTCATTCATTCATTCATTCATTCATTCATTCGATTTCTATACCACCCTTCCAAAAATGGCTCAGGGTGGTTTACACAGAGAAATAATAAATAAATAAATAAGATGGATCCCTGTCCCCAAAGGGCTCACAATCTAAAAAGAAACATCAGATAGACATCAGCAACAGTCACAGGAGGTACTGTGCTGGGGGTGGATAGAGCCAGTTACTCTCCCCCTACTAAACAAAGAGAATCACCACATTAAAAAGTGCCTCTTTGCCAAGTTAGCAGGGGTTGAATGGGAGACTACATGTGTGAGCACTCTTAAGATGTTCCCCTTAGGGGATGGGGCCGCTCTGGGAAGAGGACCTGCCTGCTTGCATGCAGAAGGTTCCAAGTTCCCTCCCTGGCATCTCCAAATGGGGCTGAGAGAGATTCCTGCCTGCAACCTTGGAGAAGCCACTGCCAGTCTGGGTAGACAGTACTGAGCTAGATGGACCAAGGGCCTGCCTCGGTATATGGCCGCTGCTTATGTTCCTATGTCCTGCTCCCCACTGTCACCCGCCCACCATCCCAATGAACATGCTTACAGTGCTGCCCTCTTCAGACAAATGGCGACATAAGTATGTTCGTCAGGCAAGAGGGGTGAGTGACAGTGAGGGGGTGGGATTAGCGGACAATCTAAAAGAAAGAGGGCACAGGAAATAATGGGTTGCCAGCTTTTTCCTGGCTAGACTCTTGAGCCTTTAACCTGGAGCTGCACAACGTCAGCCCTACAGCCGTCCCTGGACTGCAGCTCCCATCATCTCCAGCCACAGTGGCCAAGAGTCAAGGATGACGGGCATTGTAGTCCAACATTTGCAGGAGGGCTGAAGTTGTGCAGCCGGCTTTAATGGCTGAGTGACAAGCAGAAGTTCAACGGGTGAACCTTTCCCCCAGCGTGCACATGGGGTGACAGGAAAAACTTTGCCTCGTGATGATTTCTGCTTGTGGACCAGCTGGCTCTTAGGGAAAAGCTTGGCAGGGCTGCCTATGTCTCTCTGCCTTCTACACAAGCCCCTCTTTCAGCCACCACCAAACTCAATGAAAAAACATCACGGAGAACAGGAGTTGTGAGCTGACTGATGGGGGAATGCCTCCTTCCTAGGTTGTTCAATCAACGGGGTGATCTATGTGAGTGACAGCAGCCACTGGGTCACCTAGCGCTGTGCCCTTCCCCAGGGCAGAAGCACACCCATTGATTAAAAGCAAGCAGGTCGTTAATATTCTGCACACGCTCCAGACTGGCAGCAAACAGCTTGTTAATCACTGAAGACCACACTGGAAACCACATCATGAGTTACGAGGCTGCAGCTAATTCGTGAAATGTATCTGCACACAAATGAGCTCTATTTGCATTAATGTGGCAGGCACTGGGGCCTTGATTCAGCCAGGGAGATTTGCCCATGGATGCAGCAGCTTCTACGAGCAAGATCAGGATCCATGCACACAACCGTGTTTTGCACATAAGAACAGCAACATAAGAACAGCCCTGTTGGATCAGGCACAAGGCCCATCCAGTCCAGCATCCTGTTTCACACAGTGGCCCACCAGATGCCTCTGGGAGCCAGCTGAAATAGCACAGTCCTTGCTGCCCATCTAAAAACAGGCAGCAAAGTCTGTTCCACCTTATGGGTGCCACCACCAAAAGGGTCCTGTTCTGAGCACACATCCGCTATAAATTGGAAGTTGGACCCAATTTATTGTTGGACCAGAGGTGAGGAGAGCTGGCCTTGTGGTAGCAAGCATAACTTGTCCCCTTATAGCTAAGCAGGCTCTGCCCTGGTTGCATATGAATGGGAGACTAGAAGTGTGAGCACAGTAGGATATTCCCCCTCAGGGGATGGAGCCACTCTGGGAAGAGCTGAAGGTTCCAAGTTCCCTCCCTGGCAGCATCTCCAAGACAGGGCTGGGAGAGACTCCTGCCTGCAACCTTGGAGAAGCCGCTGCCAGTCTGTGTAGATAGTACTGCGCTAGATGGACCCATGGTCTGACTCAGTGTATGACAGCTTCCTATGTTCCTATGACCCAGAGGAGGGCCTAGGCTGGCTCCCGCTGCCAAGGAACCTTTGGCAAACTGTGTCCAGTGGGGCCCCCTCCAACCTGGGAAGAGAGGGCCCCACTGAGAGAGTCCTGAGAGAGTCACTCCGCCCACCACATAAAGGATATGGGCACAGGTGTGGTCTCAAGGGTCGGCAGTGGACCCTCAGCACCCACCCAACCACAACCCTAACCATGAAAGGACCTCCAAGGCAGAGCAGAGTTATGGGGCAGGCTCATATGGTGGGGTGGTGGAGTCATAGGATGGCTTTAAAAGCTTTAACCAGCACTGCCCAAGGAGGAGAGCTGGTCTTGTGGAAACAAGCATGAATTGTCCCCTTTGCTAAGCAGGGTCCACCCTGGTTGGCATTTGAATGAGAGACTACATGTGTGAGCACTGTCAGATAGGATGGGGTTACTCTGGGAAGAGCACCTACATGCGCTTGCATGCAGAAGGTTCCAAGTTCCCTCCCTTGCATCACCAAGACAGGGCTGAGAGAGACTCCTGCCTGCAACCTTGGAGAAGCTGCTGCCAGTCTGTGTAGGCAATACTGAGCCTGATGGACCAATGGTCTGACTCGGTATATATGTTTCTCGGTATATATGTCTTATGTTTATTTTTAGAATGTGAGCCCTTTGGGGACAGGGAGCCATTTTATTTGTTTGTATTTCTCTTTGTAAACTGCCCTGAGCCATTTTTGGAAGGGCGGTATAGAAATCAAATTAATAATAACAACAACAACAACATACAGCAAGTGCCGCCTTTGTAAAGAAGCAGATGAAACAGTGGACCACCGAATCAGCTGTTGTAAAAAGATTGCACAGACTGACTACAAACAAAGGCATGACAAGGTAGCAGGGATGATACACTGGAACATCTGCAAAAAATACAAGCTACCTGTAGCCAAAAACTGGTGGGACCATCAAATTGAAAAAGTTGAAGAAAATGAAGATGTAAAAATATTATGGGACTTCCGACTACAAACAGACAAACATCTGCCACACAATACACCAGATATAACTGTAGTCGAGAAGAAAGAAAAACAAGTTAAAATAATCAACATAGCAATACCAGGGGATAGCAGAATAGAAGAAAAAGAAACAGGAAAAATTACAAAATACAAAGATCTACAAATTGAAATTGAAAGGCTGTGGCAGAAAAAGACCAAAGTAATCCCAGTGGTATTGGCGCCCTGGGTGCAGTTCCAAAAGACCTTGAAGAGCACCTCAACACCATCGGGGCCACAGAAATCACCACCAGCCAATTACAAAAAGCAACTTTACTGGGAACAGCCTATATTCTGCGACGATATCTATAACCATTGACAATAAAATTCTGGCATCCCAGGTCCTTGGGAAGGACTCGATGTCTGGATGAAACAAACCAGTCAATAACACCTGTCTGACTGTGTAAGTAAATAAATGATAATATGGCAGCTTCCTATGATCCTATGCTCCAGAACTAGTAACCAGTGAAGCTGGTACTTGCTGGGTATAGTGTTCTCTGAGAGGAGAGCTGGTCTTGTGGTAGCAAGCTCCACTTGTCCCCTTAGCTAAGCAGGGTCCACCCTGGTTGTCTATGAATGGGAGACTAGAAGTGTGAGCACTGTAAGATATTCCCCTCAGGGGATGGAGCCACTCTGGGAAGAGCAGAAGCAGGGATGTAGCTAGCCCGCTGGCGGCCCGTGTGTGGTCGCGGCGGGTGCCCCAATAGCCCCGCCCCCTGCGCCTGACATCAGACGCAGGGGCAGTTAGACAAAGGCTGGTGCTGCGTTCGCAGCGCAGCCTAGGAGCGGCTCTTCCCTGCAGGGAAGAGCCGCTTCTGGGCTGCGTTGCGAACACAGCACCAGTCTTAGCTTCTGAAGGGGCCAGGTGGCCCCTTCAGGAACTAGTTAGGCTGGCGCTGCTTTGCAGGGAAGAGCCGCTCCTGGCTGGTGCTGCGAACGCAGCGCTGGCCTTTGTTTAGCTCTCGAAGGGGCCGCGCGGCCCCCGCTCGGAAGCTAAACTCCCGCCTCCGCGTCTGAAGTCAGATGCGGGGGGCATGTCAGGGCCGCTAATGGTGGCTCCTGATTGGGCATGGCTCGGGTTCTTTGAACCCATTCGCCCAATTATAGCTACGCCCCTTAGCAGAAGCTTCCAAGCTCCTTCCCTGGCAGCATCTCCAAGATAAGGTTGAGAGAGACTCCTGCCTGAAACCTTGGAGAAGCCGCTGCCAGTCTGTGAAGACAATACTAAGCTAGAGGGTGGGCCACTGTGCGAAATAGGATGCTGGACTAGATGGGCCTTGGGCTTGATCCAGCAGGGCTATTCTTATGCTCTTATGTTAGATGGACCAAGCGTCTGACTCAGTATATGGCAGCTTCCTATGTTCCTATCTCTTGTATCTTATCCTAACCTTGTACTGGTATCTGGAAGAAAGAATTCCCACAAGGTTCCCTTGGAGTTCCCAGCAGTTCAAGATGGCACTTTCCCCAATGGGCCTAGAGATGTCATTTTCTTGGGCTTAATGGGAGGATATGGGAAGAGGCGTGCCACTAAGCATCCCTTCATTAAGAGCTCTGTCTTGTGCACATCATCAAGACAAAAGACACATGAATAATGTAACAGGCCCATGTGAGCAGCTAAGGAAAAATCCAAGAAGCCAATCTCACTCGGGTGAGATGCACCAACCGATTACAGAATTCGTGCAGAATGAAATTTCCAGCCCCATGCTTTGCTGCCCCATCTGCAGGTAGTGAAAGGAGTGGGGGCATTGGGGGGCTGTTCATAGGTGCAATTAGGAGTTGGGGGAGAGGACAAATCTCACTGGCAGCTGGCATGGGCACAATTTTTTGGGGGGGGGCAGAGTATGCTACATCACCATATCACATCATTTTTGGTGTGTGTGTGTGAGCGTAAAACAAGCCCCCAGGCAAAAGAGAAATAAGGTGATCTGGGGGTCTGATTTCAGCCCCACTCGTGCCAATGGCCCAAAGATTTAAGCATAATGTTTTCATGAGAGAACTTCCTGGGCACCCTTCTGAAGCATGATCAAGAGTGACATTAAGATAAGAGTCTTGTTTTTAGTCAAAAGAAAGGTCTTATAGCTGCAGGCAGCCTAGTCCACCACTAGCCATATACACTCCCTGTAGTGAAGCGTTTTATGCACCTATCGCACTTACTGAATGCAGCTGCACCAATGTTGCAAGCACTCATGCATATTTCACAACATTTAGCTGTGGGGAATACTGGTGCATCTGTGGCGAGTACGACTGCCACGCCAATCCTGATTTCACCATTGCATGCTCATTCCTGCCCCAAGGAATAATAGAAATAAGGAGGAAAAATAAAAGGGTCTAAAGAAGCCAAAAGTTGGACAGACTGTGTGAATCTATCAGTCTACAGCTGAGAGAGCAGTTGAGAAGAAGAGGGAGAAAGTGGGGTGGGGAAGGGGGAGGTCTGCTCAAGCCTCTAACAGTTTGTTGTGGCTGGGTTTACACAACCTTTTCAGTCTAGGTTTAATGTGGGTTGCCACCACTAGAACCAGGTGTCATCCCATGAAACTGATTGCCAAGAAAATTAGGACCGACAAAAGGAAGTACTTTTGCACACAATTAACCTATGGAATTCTCTGCCACAAGTTGTGGTGATGGCCACCAGCTTGGATGGCTTCAAACAGGGCTTAGACAAATTCACAGAATACAAATCCATCAATGGTTACTAGTCTTGGTAGCTACAGGCTACCCCCAGGCTCTGAGGCAGGATGCCTCTAAAAATAAACCCCAGTTGCGGGGTTAAACTGTGGAACCCTCTGCCACGGGCTGTAGTGGTGGCCACCAGCTATACGGCTTTAAAAGCATTCTATCAATGACTACTAGTCCTGATGACCATAGGCTACCTCCAGACTCAGAGGCCCAATGCTTTGGAATGCCAGTTGCAGAGGTGTAACAGCAGAGAGAGGTAGGGATGTGCACAAACCAGTTCGGCGTTCTATTCCTAGAATGCCGAACTGGTTCAGAAACCGGCGTTCGAACCGGTTCCAATGCGGGGGGTGGGGGCTCCTTTAGGGATCGGGGAGGGTGCCCTTACCACCACCCCCGTGTTTGCCTCGCCGGTGCTGTGTTTAAAGAAGGTCCTGTAGGGCGGCCGTGTACCGTCTTGCTGCCCTGGTGCATGTTGGACCGGAAGTACCCGGTGCACACGCATGCGCCCTCCCCTATCCTTAAACATAAACTCTCTCCCCCACCACCGCTGAACCGGCTGTCGCCACCTCCATGCACATCCCTAGAGAGAGGGTGTGCCTTCATCGCCTGCCTGTGGGCTTCTCAGGGGCATCTGGTGGGCCACTGTGTAAAACAAGATGCTGACTAGACAGGCCTTGGGTCTGATCCAGCAGGGCTGTTCTTATGCGACTGTGTGAACCTAATTCCAAGGTGGGAATCTCAGGACACAAACCACCTCGGCATGGCTTCACACAATCACATAAATGCTGGTAACCCACATTAAACCTAGGTTCAAACGACTGTGTGAACCAGGCTAGTAAATATCCTGGAGGAGAGAATTAGGGTGGGGGGGGGGATCTGTGTGTTCCTGTCCCTGTTTCCCATTCTGTTCAGGGTTTCTTTTCCTGGAGGGAGGAGCAAGGCTGGCTGAATACATCCTCCTCCTCCTCCTCCTCCTCCTCCTCCTCCTCTAAGGGACTGGGAAGACATTTCATTGCAACTCCAATTTGTAACACTTCCAAAGAGCCACCTCAGTCTATTACACCTTTCTTAGGCTGTTCTCTGCCTGCCAAACACCGTACTCTTTTATCCTTCAATAACACTTTCCTTTAAAAATAAAATAAAATTAAAGGCTGCTGAATAGGACATTTCATCTCACAAGAGATCTGGCTGCACTTATTATAGAACTGCTGCAGTCTGGAGCCATTCAGAAACAGTTGCTATCTGGATAGATAGTTGTGGAGGTGCCAGGAAGGGAAGTCCACGCCTTCGAGTGCACACGGGCACACAGAAGCACTTTTCCTTTTCCAAAATCAGGAGAGAATGGATGCACTCGGTGGTGGACGTCCCATGCATTATTATGGAGATGCTCGATACTGGCCAGAAAGTCAACACATTTGGGCTGGACTTCGTAGCGAGTTGAAATTTGTAGTTGCCAGACCCCTGGGAACATAGGAAGCTGCCATATACTGAGTCAGACCATTGGCCCATCTCGCTCAGTATTGTCTTCACAGACTGGCAGCGGCTTCTCCAAGGTTGCAGGCAGGAATCTCGCTCAGCTCTACCAAGTTGGAGATGCTGCCAGGGAGGGAACATGAAACCTTCTGCTCTTCCCAGAGCGGCTCCATCCCCTGAGAGGAATATCTTACAGTGCTCACACTTCTAGTCTCCCATTCATATGCAAGCAGGGCAGACAGCAACATAGGGAGGCTGGCAGCAGCCCGTGTGCGGCCGCCATCACGCCCCCTGGCCCCGCCCCCACATCTGACATCAGATGCAGGGCCCCAGCTTGCCACGCCCCCATGTCTGATGTCAGGTGCGGGGCGTGATCTCCCTTCCAAACGGGGCTGTGCGGCTGAAATAACGCCCCTCGCGTCTGACGTCAGGCGCTGGGGGCGCGTCTGGGGCCGTGCTCATGGCCTACGATTCGTGGCGTCCCGGGTTCTTTGAATCCGTTTGCCCAATGGTGGCTCTGCTCCTGAGGGCAGATGCTGCTTAGCTAAGGGGACAAGTCATGCTTGCTACCACAAGACCAGCTCTCCTCTCTTCCCTACCCCCTTGCAACTCATTGGGTGGGTGGGGTTCCTTGAGGTCTCTGATGTCACACTGGGCCCTTACCCCTTACCCCTTCCCCACCTCCATCTTCCATATGACTTTGAAAACTAGAATCTTGCAGATTAGTCTGTGAGCCAGGCCCACAAATTTTGGCTATTGGTATCATCTTAAGGGACAAATGCTCATAGAAGGTTGTGGCAAAAGCAGGGAAATGCTTGACTAACAAGCAGAAGGTTGCCAGTTCAAATCCCTGCTGGTATGTTTCCCAGACTATGCTGCAATATAGGAAGATGCTGAAAGGCATCATCTCAAACTGTGCAGGAGGAGGCCATGGTCAACCCCTCCTGTATTCTACCAAAAGACAACCACAGGGCTCTGTGGTCGCCAGGAGTCGAAAGCGACTTGACAGGACACTTTACCTTCACCCCCAGAAGGGAAAAGAGGTGATAGCATTGTTGCACTTACAGTTTTCTCTGTGTTATCACCCCTTCTTCATCCTTACCAGCGTTCCCTCTAACGGGGATTCCCAGATATTGTTGACTACAACTCTCATAAACCCCAAGCAAAAGTCTTTACAACTGGGGATTCTGGGAGTTGTAGTCAACAACACCTGGGAATCCCTGCTAGAGGGAACACTGGTCCCTGCCCCCCCCAAACAAGTAGGGTAAAATTGCAGTTGTTTTTGCACAGAGGGGAGGGTCAGGGTTACGGCAACAATGAACCAATTGTACTCTCTCCATGGAGTCAGGCTCAGACTGGCCCACAGGGCAAATTCCCGGTGCACCCCACCCGCAAGGCACCCTTGCGCCCCGAATCCCACCCTTAATTACCCATTCTGCTCAAAACCCGGCGCCCTCGCCACATACATTCCACCGCCCTCTCAGTGCCTTCAGTCCGGCCCTGCATGGTGTCATCTTTGGTGGACATTCCCACCCATTTCCATTCCTGACAACCCTGAGAACATTTCATTGAAGGTTTTGTGTCCTTAAAACTTTGAAAAGTTATCAAAACACCCTTGCACTTTTGACCACAGCAGGCCTGATGGTCAGGACAACCAAAGCGTGAGCACACCCTGGAAGCTGAACGTCTTGCAAAGTTATCACCTCTTTAGGGGTGTAAACCATGTCAGAAATCACAATGAGCATCCATCCATCCATCCAGAGGGTACCAACCACTCCAGCGGGCTCATGTACTAGAATAAGCAGAACCACCAAATATATGCAACGTTTGCAATGTATTCTGGTTGCGGGATTTGGGTTGCAATACAAAAGTGTGTGTGTGTGTGTGTGTGTGTGTGTGTGTGTGTGTGAGTGATGTATGTACACAGACAGGTTTTGATCAACAGCACAGTCAATGCCTCAGGAAAGCGCTCTGGGGACTTCTGCATCATTTAAACACTGTTTCCTACTCACTGATGATTATTTCATGGAAAAGAATTACTGAACCCAGGTCCTCAGCAGCAAATTTAGTCCTGTGCCAAGCAGCAGCTCCAACATCAGGACCACCCCCTTGGGTCTTGGGGGAGTCTGCAGGGCAGGCTGAGTGCTGAGCAGCAGATGGCCAAGCTGGGAGTCTTTTCCCCCTAATTAAACACCCACTATATAAGGACTTGGTGAACGAAAGTGGAGACGGCAATCGACAGCTTTTTGCAATGTCACAGGTGGTGTTTGTGTGGAAGCCATCATTAAAAAACAACAACCAAAAAAAAAAAAGCCACTTACAACTCTTGCTTTCAAGACTGTGTGAAATGAAGCTTCAATCTCTTTAAACATTAACAGCCATTGTGGCTTGTTTTAAAGGGTGCATCTAGACCTGCTCCTTTGCCACATTTCTGTTCTGAGAAATACTGTGAAAGCCAGAGTGGTTTAGTGGTTAGAATGTGAGATGAGGACTGGGGAGACCCGGGTTCAAATCCCTGTTCAGCCAAGAAACTCACTGGATGATTCTGGGCCAGTCACTTCTCTCTCAGCTTCACCTACCTCACAGGGTTGTTGTGGGGATAAACATAACCATGTACACGGCGCTGGGTTCCTTGGAGGAAGAATGGGGTAGTGGTTAGTGTTGGACTAGGACTGGGGGGGGGGCTGAGTTCAAATCCCCATTCAGCCATGAAACTCACTGGGTGACTCTGGGCCAGTCATGTATCTCCCAACCTAACCTACCTCACAGGGTTGTTGTGGGGATAAACATAACCATGTACCTTGCTCTGGGCTCATGGGGGGAAGAATGGGATAGAAATATAGAAATAAATAAATATCAGATGCTGTCCCAGAACAAATCCTCTCATCTCCCCTGAATAGTCATGGTTCCTTATGACTTTCCCTATAACAATTGTTAAATTTGTGCTATGCGCGCATCACTCCAGTTTTACAAAGAGGCCTTGTGCGCATGCATGCATGCATTCATGTCCATACATGTGGCTTTTGTTTGGGACTGTAAAAGAGGCAGGGTCCAAAATTATGAAGTTGCCTGCTTTAACAACTACTAAAATAAAATACTAGATAAGGCAAACAAAGTGCCTGCCTAGACCAAGAGGTTTCCAACTCTGGGTCCCTAGATGGGGTTGGACTACAGCTCCCATAATCCCCAGCCATAATGGCCTTTGGTCAGTCCTAGACAGTTGCTTTGGACGGCCACATACCTCGGGTCGCCTTGGCCCTCTATGTGGCAATTTGCTCAAGGCAAAAAGAGTCTGGCTTGCAGCTGGTCTGATCTTCCAGGAAGATGCTGGCATCAGCAAATAACTTGCTGAGTTGCAACCATAATATTTATTGATGTAGGGAGGGGAGGAATGGGGAGGGGGTGGGGGGGGGTAGGCAGAAGGCAAGAGAAAAAGAAAAGCCTTAATAATTATGGATCGAGAAACCCATCAGGATAATTTGAATCATGAAGGATCTCACGTCCATCCATCACCAGGCACTTTCTATTAAAATTATAATTGCTTGATGCTCCCCCGTGTCCCTGGAGAGGGTGGAAAAAAGAAGCATGGGGACTCAAGGTCACTGCAGACAAGACAGAAAGGAGCGGGCCTTGAAAACAGAAAGGCTCGCCATACAAATCCAAGGATTCATATGGTGAGTGCATCGAGAATGAGCTTCATCCAAGCCAGCCTTGTTGTACACTGATAGATTGCATGTGTGGCATCCTGAGAGGAAAGCAGAAGAGAAATACAGGAATACTCCTGGTGCTTGACAAGCCCCCCGAGTTCTGAATTCACTGCAAACCAGGTTTAGTTCAGGAGTCTCAAACTGCAGCCCTCTTGCGGATGTGGGCCCACAAACCCCATAATTCCTGGCCAATGACTTTGTGACCGGGGATGATGGAAGCTGTTGTCTCAACAGCTGGCGTGCCACAGTTTGAGACCCCTGGCTTTGCTCAGAGTACCACAGGCATGTCTGTGGTACAAAGTTTAAATTGTTCAGGCTACTAAGCCCTGAGCATTGATGAATAAATGGGCAAGAGACAGATTCTGCTGGGAACTTTCTGCCGCAACGTTGTCAGAATGCACTCTAGAGCAAAGAAGCGAGGCTAGGATTCTGACTGTGTTTAATACACAATGCTGATTCTGGAGTTCTTCCTGCACCTGAGCTGCTAGATAAATCAAATCTAAAATACTGCAAAATCCTCTTGCAAGACCTTAGATCTGAGCTGTCTACCAGCCTGGGTTAAGGGATCAAGGTTAATACGCAAACATAGAGGTATTTTGCAAAAGCCTGCAAAGTTATTATCCCGTCTAACAAAGTGCACTGCTTTGATCTGGTAAGCAAAGCTCTTGGAAAGGTTACGAGAATTGTTTAGAAAGTCTTAATGAGCAGAATAAAGCAAACACAGCTTTCATAGCAAGAGGGAAGGAGGACTACCATAAAATTGGGAGTGCCTGACTCGAAGTGGAAAGAATGGCAAGTCTGAGAGAACCGTGGTGTGTGGGGAACCCATTCACAAGAATTACAGGGTATGGCAAACACATTCATAAGAATGAACTCCAAGAAACGGCAGGGGTTTGTGTGAGTTTGTGATGCTAGGGAGCACCAGCTAAGATCTGGCTTGATGCACCCAAGAAGCCTTTAATTACAGCTACTCCTTGGACTGTGTGTTTATTTGCTTGCATGTTGTGTAAGCCACTGAAATGTAATTTGCACCCCCGCACTTCCAATGCACCAAAACTATTATTAATTCTTCCTCCTCCAGCCCTGGGAAGTTAGCACAGTGGTCTGACTCGGAAAAAGGCAGCTTCCTGTGTTCCTGTTGTTCCCGAGAATAGTGGAGAATAGCCACTTTCTTGGTGAATAGGTACCAAAAGTGCCGTAGGGAGCTTGTCAGCCGCCGTGGGACGAGCTCAGCCAGCGGTCCCCTGCCCCTGTGCTAAAGTGTAAGCCTGTCCGTGTGTGCCGGCCACACCCCTGCATATGACAACATACACAAGGGGGCGTGGTCAGCAGGCGCAAGATGGGCCTGTCTGCTTGCTGCACTCGGTGCCTCAGTTACATGCCGTTGCGGCCCAAACTCCAATGGTGCGCGAACTAAGACCAGTGCAGTGTGTCTGGTGTGGGGAAGGATGAGCTACTCTGGTGGCCCTCCGTAAGTGTGGGGGAAAGCCTTTGGTGGCCCCCCAGAAGTGCTCGTGGCCGTGGTGGCCGGGGGACACTTGTCCTCCCCTGCTCAATGGTGGCCACGCGCCTGGTGATTGATTGATTGATTAAGTGCCATCAAGTCAGTGTTGACTCTTAGCGACCACATAGATGGATTCTCTCCAGGATGATCTGTCTTCAACTTGGCCTTTAAGGTCTCTCAGTGATGCATTCGTTGCTGTTGTAATCGAGACCATCCACCTTGTTGCTGGTCGTCCTCTTCTTCTCTTTCCTTCAACTTTCCCCAGTATTATGGACTTCTCAAGGGAGCTGGGTCTTCACATAATGTGCCCGTGCCTGGTACCAAGAAACTATTGCTAGGTCTGTGCAATGTTGGGTCGTGAATATCAGAAATGGCTCAATACGGGCCATTTCAGAGGAGGTTGGAGAAGTTCCTGATCAATTTCAGCAGGGATTTCTCTGACCTCATTTGCGGGAAATCAGAGCTTCCCGGACCTCTGAATGGGAGTGGGAGTTGCGCTCTCTTTTTTAGCTATCATGACTAGCAAAATAAAATAAAATAAAACAAAACAAAACAAAACAAAACATCTTCTGCCCTCTGTCTATTTGCCTGCCTGTGCATTTATTTTCTTTTTAAAAAAGGGTTTAGCCCCCCCCCTTTTTTACTCACATCTTAAAAAACAAATAAAGTATCTGATTTCTTGGTTTCCCTCTGAGATTACTGGGCGTTTTATTACTTTTCTTCACAATGAGTATACTTTCCTGGTTACTTAAAAAAACAATAATTTAAAACAAAAGATGGGTGGGATCACATGTAACTAGATACATGGATTCAAGCCATCCTTACCTATTTGTAGGCCAGCTTCCAGGGATCCCCTTATAAAAGGGTTTTTGAGAGTCTGTGTGTGATTTTTAAAAAACGTTCCCCATAAACTTATGTGGGGATTTTCACCAAAACAAAAAACAAACAATAAGCACCCCCCCCCAATCTGACCTAGATACCAAACGATCCCAACATTATGAAGGATCCAAAGGACCCCAAACCAACATTTGTGGGATTGGGTCAGATGGGGCTGGACCCAACCCCTAATAATTACTCTATTCGGGTTCCACACAGATTCTGCAATCAGTGGTTGCATCTCACCCCAGTGAGATTGGCTTCTTGGATGTCTCCTTGGCCGCTTGCATGTGCCTGTTACATTATTCATGTGTCTTTTGTCTTGGTGGCGTGCACAAGACAGAGCTCTCGTAATGAAGGGATGCTTACTGGCATGCCTCTTCCCGTGGCAAAATTCAGACCATCCTCCAAACCATGGTTTGGATGACTGAGAATGAGCCGCAGGCTTGAGTACGCCCTCCCTTCCCCACTCCTTCCTTCTCCTCTTGCACGCGGCTGAATACAATGCTTCCCGCTGTAATCAAACCACAATTTGCTGTTGTGTCCAAATCAACCAACTGCTGTTTGTGCAAACTTTCCAAGCCACAGCTGCAAACCAAGATCATACTCGGAGGCTCTACACAGGAGCCGTGCCGAGAGCCTAACCGGGCTCTGTGGGGAGAGCGGGCTTAGCCTGTTCTTCCCGCACACAAGCAGGGAGTTCACCCTGGGCGGCCGGATTGGCCCCCCACATGACTACCGGCTCCGTCACGGAGCCACGTCAGGGCGGCGGCGATCAGGGGCATCCACAAGTGCACAGGGCATTCTGGGGAGACCCTCGAGGCTGGGAGGCTTGTTGGAGCCTCCGGGTTGGGGGGGGTCTCCTTGTGAGTCACCATGCTGCAGAGCCATGCCATGGTGACTCACGATCACCAAAACGGGGTTAGCAGAGTGCTTGCTCCACTAACCTCCTTTAAGTGGGGCGGGGGGGGGGGAATCAAGTGGGCCAACAACCAGGAGCCACATAGCTCCTGGTGGTTCTCACGGCTGCTTGAAAGTGGGCTGGGCTCCCTTAGACCGCTGTTGAACGGTCATGCGAATAGCCTCACTGTCTTACAATCCTAGGCTGACATAGAGGCTGTTCTCACGCACAGCCTAACCTGAGCTCGGGATACCCAGCCTGGGTTAGGCTGTGTGTGAGAATCCCCAGGATCGGACCTGATCCTGGCGGGGCAGTGCTGCCTGGCCCTGCTATTTACCCTGGCTGTTAGCTGAGGTGAAGGGAGCAAGTGCTTCCTTACCTGCCCTGGCGACTTGCTCGTGTGCAAGCGCAGACTGCTTCCAGCCTGGCCGCCCACAGAGACAGGAGCCTAGAGTGCCCATCTCTTGGGGGGAACTCCTCAATGCATCGCACATGTCTCATGGTGCATTGTGGGATTCATGGAGGCTGGGATGATGAGTCCCAGCTTCGGATCAATCCGCCTCGTGCTGCGCTGCAGGGAGCAGGGCTAATTGTGTGGGTGTGTGCTGTGTGCTCCCACCAACAAAACAACGGTCATCTTTTTCCTGCTAACTGGGCAAAGAGGCACCTTTTACTGTGGTGATTCAGCAGGGGGAGAGTAACTGGCCCTCTCCACCCCCAGCACAGTACTTCCAGTGACTGTTGCTGGTGTGTGTCTTATGTTTCTTTTTAGAATGTGAGCCCTTTGGGGACAGGGAGCCATCTTATTTCTTTTTGTAAACCGCCCTGAGCCATTTTTGGAAGGGCGGTATAGAAATCGAATTATTATTATTATTATTATTATTATTATCATCATCATCATCATCATCATCATCATCATCATCATCTGAGGGAAAGGCAAGGTTTGGGGAGCCTCCCACCACCACCACTACCTGCACTGGGCGTGCAGGCCCATGTGAATGGCCACATACAGTGCAATGTTATGTGAATGGCTTTGCATTTACACAGGTGTGCATTAGTGCGCTCTTGCACAAGTAAGAAAATGGCAAAAGGCAGCAGCATGATGGTACAACCACTGGAGGGCTGCACCATTGCACAACTATATTTGCACAATTTGGTGCTTGCACAGGCACACTCTTCCTCAGCTGCATGAATGCAACATTACAACATGCATGCAAAGTGGTGTGGAGCCAGCGTGGTGTAGTGGTTAGAATGCTGGGCTAGGACCGGGGAGACCCGGGTTCAAATCCCCATTCAACCATGAGACTTGCTGGGTGACTCTGGGCCAGTCACTTCTCTCTCAGCCCAGTTTGCTAGTTTGGAGGCCACAACAGATTATAGCTCGAGGAAACCAGATTGTCTTCAGTCAAGGCAGGAGAGAAAGGGGCAAGGGGAGGGGAGGAAGGCATGCTCCAACCCAGGGCTCCTTCAAAATGCATCAGAGCAGGCGTGTCCAACCTCAGCCCTCCAGCTGTTGCTGGACTACAACTCCCATCATGCCCAGCCATACTGGATGATAGTCAGGGATGATGTGAGTTGTAGGCCAACAGCTTCAGGAGGGCCAGGGTGGGACACCCCAGCTTTAGAGAACTGGGGTAATTTTGTTTTCATTTATTTAATAAGTTTCTATTCTGCTTTTCATAAAGACTGAAAACGGTTTACAAATAAGACACAAGAAACAAGAATTGCAACCAAACAGTGGCCAACAGCCTAACAGTGCACTTGTACAATGTACAAGGAGGATGCAAGGCTGCACTCAGGAACAAAGATTCGCAGAGAGGCACTATTATGCTCCTCCACAGAAGTTCCCTTTCAAATATATGTACCACAGGCCATGCATAGGGACAGAGAAACACAGGAAGCTGCCTTCTACCGAGTCTAAGATTGCAGGCAGGAGTATCTCTCAGCGCCATCTTGGAGATGCCAGGGAGGGAACCTGGAACCTTCTGCAGGCAAGCAGGCAGGTGTCCTTCCCAGAGCGGCCCCATCCCTTCAGGGGAATATATTACAGTGCTCACATGTGGTCTCCCATTCAAATACAAGCCAGGGTGGAGCCTGCTTAGCAAAGGGGACAATTCATGCTTGCTACCACAAAATTATGCAACTGTTGCATAAATGCAAATATACTGGTGATAGCACAACACTAGCCTGCAACACAAGTGGTTAGCACAGCAGCCTTGCACTGGTCAGGATGTCAGCCAGTACAACTGAAATTAGAAAGTAGCAAGCAAGAAAATCATAAATCCAACAGCTGACACACACATACCTGGGAGATATCATTAAAAGAAAAAAGGTTTCATGGAACAGAAATGTCTTTAGTTAAAAACAGCAAGTGAATGGGCCACTTAAATCTCTCTCGGAAGGAGTTCCACAACTCTGGGGCCATCACTGACAAGGCCCTGTCCTTAGTACCTGCCAGATGCATCTCAGCTAATTGCGTACCAGAAAACAGGGCTTTGGGGGCAGAGCTCAAATGCAGCCCATGTTCAGGTTGCCGTATGAATTCTTCCTAATAGATTAGGGACAAGCTGTGGGCCCAAAACATGTTTCTTAAGATGCAACAGCAAATCATTTTGTTGGGAGAAGATAAATAAATGGTTGCCCCATTGAGTCACAGCACTGACAACTAGGGATGTGCAAACCGGTTCAAACTCGAACCGGTTCGAATTCGAACTGCGTCAGTTCGATGGTTTGAATTTGAACCAAACCAGCCATCAGGTTCGAGCTGCAGGTTCAAATTCGAACCAAACTGGGTGTGTGTGTGTGTGTGTGTGTGTGTTTGATTCGAACTGGTTCGAACTGGTTCGAACCTCCAAAAGTGGGTGGGATGGTAGCCGGCTGGCATCCATGGGTACCTACCACCCAAACCCCAAAGCAATTGGACACTCGAATGATTTTTATGACATTTTGAATTTTATTTTTATTATTTTCTCATAGGGTATAATGGGACTCCAACCAGCCCATTATTCCCTATTGTGGAGCACACATGGGTGCCAACAACCACCCAAACCCCGAAGCAACACTCCTATGATTTTTTATGAATATTTTAAATATTTTTAATTGCTTTTCTAATAGGATATAATGGGACCAGATCTAGCCCATTATCCCCTATTGTGGAGCACCTAGGGGCACAATGGTGGGGTGGGTGGTAGGCACCCAGGGGTGCCGTCCACTCACAAAACTCCAAGGCAATCAGACACTCCTCTGATTATTGGTGAATTTTAAAATTATTTTTGAATTCCTCATAGGGAATAATGAGGATTGCAGAAAATGCATAGCTTCACGTCAGGGGCAAAGGGGTGGCCTAGAGCAGAGTGTGGTGGGTGGTAGTGCCCAAAGGGGGCAAGTAAGCTATCAGAATTATTTGAAAGGAATAGGGCAAAAGGCTGATTTTTAGTTTACGTGTCTTTAAGCTTAGCAAATAAGAGTGGATTCATGGTTTGTCATTGAAAATCTCATATGCTACCAAAGAATCTATGCTCAGAATGCCTCAGAAACAACAAAACCCAGTACCCCATGGGTTCTCAACCCATTGGGGTGGTTGGCACCCTCTGTGCACTACACCACCACTCACTCTTGGCCACCCCAGCACCCCCCAAGTGTCTTTAAGGTTTTTCTCCATAGGGAAGAATGGAGGTTTCAGCAGCACCATAACTGCACTTGGGGGGTGCTGGGGTGGCCCAGAGTGAGTGGTGGTGTAGTGCACAGAGGATGTTAACCCATGGGGTACTGGGCTTTGTTGTTTCCAAGGTTACATCCATTCTGCATATCTAAAGCCTATGTAAACTCCCCTTCATTGAGTTTTGGAAAACTCCAAATTACTGGCATGGCCACTCCACACATCAAGGAGAAGTGGCGAGGCATAACAGAAGCCTCTGGGGGTTTCCCCCACCAAAAGCTGCTGAAACTGGAGGATTTTTTAAAGCCGGACATACTTCGGGCTAAGCCAGAATGCACAGCCTCGATTCGGGGGGAAATGGAGTCCAGTCCTGGTCCCTGATAGCCCACAGCTACTTTGGGGTAAATGCAGCTCATGTGTGGCCCACTCCACAAATGCCCACTCCATTCTGGAGGAGATTCAAAGTAAAAGCCCTGTTTGTAAAGCCTCCAGGTGGCCCTTTTGTTTGTCCAGGGACTGAGCAGTCCTAAGAGATCAGGATGGTTAATGGGTTTCCTGGGGAATGCAGGAAGGAATGCAATCAAATGTGATAACAAACACATTTGCTATCACATGTAACCTGAGCCTTTTTGTCTGTGCTGATTCCATTAGCCTGCAATTTTCTTCATGACAGAGAGAAAGCTCTGATTTCTGCTTTAAACTTCCCTGCCTCTTAAATTGTCTGGGGTGTGGGTGGGTCGGGGAGAAACATGAGGTGATGAAGGCAGTCACTCACAATGGCAAGGGTTAAGCGTTCTGCTGTTGGATCCAGCTTTGGGCAACTTCTTATGCCAAACTAACAACAAAAAAGCTCTCTCGTCGCCTCCTCTCTGTGATGTGATTTGTGATTGGCTGGAGGAAAAACCTGGAACAAGTCGGTGGGAACGCACAGGAAAAAGATCTGCCAGTAGGATTGCGGAGAGGAGCCGACCCTATGTGAACTGTCCATTTAATCCCTCGAATTAAACATCTTGCAAATCTGCTGCGATTCCCTTTCCTTTCCAGAAGCTTAACTTGCCGCTCGCTCTTTTGCTTTCTGAACTGGCTTTTGGGCTTGTGATTCCATGCCATTTTGTCCTGCAGGGAGATTTGCACCACCCCTTTCCCCCCCTTCCTGATGTCTTCAGAGTTTTCTGTTTTAACTTCCCAAGAGCCCCTTCCTATCTTGAGTGTGATTGGATGGGTATGCGAGTTTTAAGGTACAATTAGCTGGCTTAGGACCAGGAATTTCCTCAAGACCGAGCTATCCTGAACAGAGCCAGGGAGCCAAGATAGGCTGGGCCCTTCTGGACTTTCAGAGGGCCAGTGAAGCAGGGTTGTAGGGGAGAGGGGGAAAGAGAGTGAGAGAGAGATCACAAACAACAGAAGGTCAAGGGGACCCGTGGAAGACACAGACAGAGCAGACATTAGGAAGACACAGCAGCCCAGCTCCTTGGGGGGAGTTGGGTGGGGGAGAAGAATCAGGGAGTCATAAGAACATAAGAACAGCCCTGCTGGATCAGGCCCAAAGCCCATCTAGTCCAGCATCCTGTTTCACACAGTAGCCCATCGGATGCTTTGAGAAGCCTACAGGCAGGATTTGAAAGGGGCATGCCCTCCCTCCTGCTGTTACTCCCCTGCAACTGGTACTCAGAGGCATCCTGCCTCTGAGGCTGGAGGTGGCCTATAGCCCTCTGACTAGTAGCCCTCAATAGACCTCTCCTCCATGAAGTTATCCAAAACCCTCTTAAAGCCATCCAGGTTGTTGGCTGTCACCACATCTTGTGGCAGAGAATTCCACTAGTGGATTATGTGTTGTGTGAAAAAATACTTCTGTTTGTCGGTCCTAAATTTCCTGGCAATCAATTTCAAGGGATGACCCCTGGTTCGAGTGTTATGGGAGAGGGAGAAGAATTTCTCTCTAGTGTTTCTTAGTCAAACACTAAGACACACACACACACACACACACACACACACACACGACACATAAAACCCATTTTGGAACAAATCTCAGGCTTTTCCCACTGGACTTCCAGTTTGAGAAAAGCCCGAACAGACTCAGGAAAACTAGACAGAAAAAAGTGGGGGATGGGGAGGTGGAGAGGGAACGGCTCCTCACTCCTATGACTAGACTGTGGTTTGGCTTTCTGGCCATGGTTTGACTCTGGGGACTGGCTACCAGTCAGAGGGCTGTGGGCCACCTCCAGCCTCCCAGGCAGGATGCCTCTGAGTACCAGTGGCAGGGGAGTAACAGCCGGAGAGAAAGCATGCCCTCATCTCCTGCCTGTGGCTTCCAGCGGCTTCTGGTGGGCCACTGTGCAAAACAGGACGCTGGACTAGATGGGCCTCCTTGGGCCTGATCCCGCAGGGCTGTTCTTATGACTGGTAAAGCATGTGGAAATGATTGTGTGGAAGCAAGGCAGGAGGAAAAGTCAGGTATCTACCCCAGATGCTGTAGCCTTGCCTTGTATGGAGGGTGCTGCAGTCCCTCAACAGAAGGAATAGTCGAAGGGAATGTGATAGGGGTTTTGCACGCTGATGCTGGAATTTCATGAGGAGCTTTGTGCAGCGATGTTGCAATTAGGGGAGGCGGAGAAGGGAGGGAAGGACCTTGACAAAGATTTAGCAGAAGCATTAAGCTTTAAAGCATGGGCTATAATTATTCTGTTTTGAAAAGCTCCTATATTAGCTTGCATTCATTACCACCTGGCAAGAATAGCCTGCCAAGTTATCAGGAGGGCCCTTGAAGTCCTGAAATGGTATCTAGGGAAGCGCTAAGGGGTTTAGCTGCCGATTAGCCAGACAATGCTATTATTCAGGGAAAGTGCGCCTGTCTTGGATATCCAAGAAGCAAAGATGGGGGCCTGGGAAGTGAGAGGAACACAGAAAATTTAAGTAAAGTTGTGCCATTCGAACCAACAACCTCTTGCTCCCTAGGCAAGTTAGCATTGAGTAATCCCATTGAAAATAATAGGACACATAAACTTGTCCTGCTAATTTCAGTGAACAAGTGACTGGAGTAGCCCATGTCATAACTGTAACATTTAAGTGTGTGTATCCCTACACGCACGCACACACACACACAATCTCTAAAATCTCTATGGGGTACCTGAGGTGAAGATATACGACAGGATGGGGTACACTTGTTTAAAAAGTCTGGGAACTCCTAGTCTGAAGGACTAATCTCAATAAGACTTCCTCTATCAGGGAAATGTTTGACTAACAAGAAGAAGGTTGCTGGTTCAAATCCCCGCTGGTACTACACTATACTATAGAGAGCCAGCGTGGTGTAGTGGTTAGAGTGCTGGACTAGGACCGGGGAGACCCGAGTTCAAATCCCCATTCAGCCATGAGATTTGCTGGGTGACTCTGGGCCAGTCACTTCTCTCTCAGCCCAGACGGGTTGACTTGACGGCACACTTTACTTTAGTAAAGGGGTTTTTCTGTGGTCGTCAGGAGTCGACACCGACTTGACGGCACAACTTTACTTAAATTTTCTGAAGCCTGCCAGTCAGACTGAGGAGAGGGGCGTGCTGAGCTTCAGGACATAGCCAGCCAATCAGGAGGAAGACTCCTCCTTCCCCTTCTGCAGCAGACACATCACTGAAGATGTAGGGGCTTAGATGGACAACAAATAGCACAGCTGCAGTGTAGGGAGGCAGGAGGGCTTTGAGTACCCCCTGGGAGCCCTTCAGGTAGCCTTAGGGGTACTAGTACCCCCTGTTGGGAACTGCTGCTTTAGCCAACTCCCTGAATAGTACTACTGAGACATTTAGTCAGGAGGTCAGTATGGAGGAAGAAGACAGAAGGAACAGCTTGGGCGGGGCACTGATTGACTGTGCTGTCTTTGCCTCTGCCCCACCTTTCCTCAGGTGTGTAAGATCTCCTTGGGCTGTGGCTTTTCTGCTGCTATATAGGGCAGGCTGGCCCAAGGGCTCTCATCCTTGTGGCTCTCAGCCATGGGGCGAGCTGCCTGGGGCCCAGAAGATCTTTCTCCTTCTGCCCTGAAGATCCTTCTTCCTGCAATCAAGAAGTCAGCAAGAGATTGCACAAGTCTGGTTCTGGTTTTTACTTAAGCCAAGAAGCCGTGGTGGGTTAGTCTGGGGAGATGTGTCTGGGAGAGCGAAAAAGTGGGTATGGAGTGTGGGCAGCAATATCATGGGTAGCGGGCAGAGGGAGGTATGGCGGTGGGAGTTGGGCAGGCCATTACAGGGGAAATCGGTCCAGGCAACTGAGGCTTGTTCCTTTTTCTGGCCCTTCTCCCAACCCTCTGACCCCAGGGAGCTCTGAGAAAACTCCCTCAAGGATTAGGGTGCTGCTGCTGAATGCCAGGTCAGTTAACGCAAAAACATCTCTCATCCACGATTTGATTGTGGATGAGCGTGCTGATCTGGTATGTGTGACGGAGACCTGGTTAGATGTGCTGGGCGGGGTTGGTCTCTCTCAGCTTTGTCCTCCAGGTTTCCAGATCGTGCAGCAGCCCCGCCTCGAGGGCCGGGGAGGAGGCGTTGCAGTCATCTTTCGAGAGACCCTCCCCGTTTCCAGGTGCCCGGTCAGGCAATCTCAGAATTTCGAGTGTTTGTCCTTGAGGGTGGGCCTCCGAGATAGGCTGGGGATTCTGCTGGTGTACCGACCACCCCACTGCACTTCAGTCTCCCTACCTGAGCTGGCCGGGGTGGTCTCGGAGGTGGCCTTGGGTACCCCCAGGCTTATTGTTTTGGGGGATTTCAATGTCCACGCTGAGGTCCCCCTAGTGGGTGCGGCTCAGGATTTCATGGCCTCCATGGCAACCATGGGCCTGTCTCAATTGGTATCGGGCCCTACCCACGTGGCAGGACACATTCTGGATCTGGTTTTTGCTGACCAGGAAATAAATGATCTGGAGGTGGGGGAATTTGAGACCACTCCCTTGTCATGGACAGATCATCATCTGGTGGGGTTTAGTTTGACTGCTCTGTCTGCCCTCTGCAGGGGTGGTGAGCCGATTAGGATGGTCTGCCCCCGGAGGCTTATGGATCCGCTTGGATTTCAGACGGCCCTCGGGGAGTTTCCAGTGTCCAGAGCTGGTGACCCTTTCAAGGCCCTGGTTGATCTCTGGAATGGAGAGATGGCCCGGGCTGTTGACACGGTTGCTCCTAAACTCCCTCTCCGGCTTGGTGGAGCCCGTTCTGCTCCTTGGTTTTCCTCGGACCTTAGGGCGATGAAGCAACTCGGGCGACGGCTGGAACGACGCTGGAGGAAGAGTTGTCGCAAATCCGACCGAACATGGGATAGAGCCCACTTTAGGGACTACTCCATGGCGGTGGGGGCGGCGAAGAAATGCTTTTTCATCTGCCTCCATTGTGTCTGCTCAGTGCAGACAAACAGAGCTGTTTCCTGCGGTAAAAACCTTGCTCCACACATCCCCCCAGACAATGGGGGAGGAGTCATCTACAGTTCTTTGTGATCAGTTTGCCTGTCACTTTGCAGATAAAGTCACTCGCATCCGTGCTGACCTGGACTCCAGAGTTTTGGCAGTTCCGGCAGATGTGCCTCTGGTACCATCTGGTCCCGTTGTGTTGGTTGGTGCGGCCTGAGGATGTGGACAAGATCCTGGGCAGTGTGCGGGCGACTTCGTGCGTTCTTGACCCTTGCCCTTCATGGCTAATAAAAGCTGCCAGGGAGGGGACAGGCAGATGGCTGGAGGTGATCGTTAATGCCTCATTAAGGGAGGGCAGGATGCCATCGTGCCTCAAGGAGGCGGTGGTAAGACCACTATTTAAAAAGCCCTCCCTTGATCCCTCCAACCTGGATAACTATAGACCTGTGTCTAACCTTCCCTTTTTGGTGGCGTCCCAGCTGCAGAGGGTCTTGGATGATATGGATTATCTGGACCCTTTTCAATCTGGCTTCCGCCCCGGGTATGGGACTGAAACTGCCTTGGTCGCTCTAGTGGATGACCTATGCCGGGAAATAGACAGAGGGACTGCGTCCCTGTTGTTTCTGCTGGACCTCTCGGTGGCGTTCGATACCATCGACCATGGTATCCTTCTGGGCTGCCTCTCCAGTATGGGAATTGTAGGCACTGCGTTGCAGTGGTTCCGGTACTTTCTTGTGGGGAGGGTCCAGAAGGTGGTGCTGGGGGACTACTGCTCGGCCCCGTGGCCGTTGGCCTGTGGGGTCCTGCAGGGATCGGTCTTGTCCCCCATGCTGTTTAACATCTACATGAAGCCGCTGGGAGAGGTCATCCAGGGATTTGGACTGAGTTGTCAGCAATATGCGGATGACACTCAGCTCTATCTCTCCTTGTCATCTGATCCTAGGGAGGCGGTGGATGTCCTGAACCGGGGGCTGGAGGCCGTGATGGGTTGGATGTGGGCTAACAAACTGAAACTGAATCCGGATAAGACGGAGGTACTGTTGGTCAGTAGGAGAACCAATCGGGATGAGGAGATTTTACTGGTTCTGGATGGCGTTGCACTCCCCTTGAAGGAGCAAGTACGCAGCTTGGGGCTACTACTGGACCCGGCTCTGCTTTTGGAAGCTCAGGTGGAGGCAGTAGCCAGGGGTGCCTTTGCACGGCTTCGGCTGGTTCGCCAGCTGGTCCCTTTCTCGAGAAGGCAGATCTGGCCACGGTTACCCATGCCTTAGTCACGTCGCGGCTGGATTACTGCAACGCGCTCTACGTGGGGCTGCCCTTGAAGAATATCCGGAGACTGCAGCTAGTGCAAAACGCGGCAGTGAGGGTTTTATCCAGAGCTGCCCGTTGGAAACACATCACTCCCATTTTGAAAGAGCTGCACTGGCTGCCGGTTCATTTCCGGGTCCAATTCAAGGTGCTGGTTTTGACCTTTAAAGCCCTTAACGGTTTGGGCCCGGGGTATTTGAGGGACTGCCTGCTCCCAAGGGTTGCTGCCCGCTTGACGAGGACATCTGAGGGGGCCCTGTGCTGACAATGAGGGAGGCCTGGCTGTCGTGCACTTGGGACAGGGCCTTCTCTGTTGCTGCTCCTAGACTCTGGAATGCTCTCCCAGTGGCCATTTGTTCCTCGGACTCCATCATGGCTTTTAGAAAGCTTGTTAAAACTTGGCTTTTTACCCAGGCTTTTACATAATCGTTTTTACTGCTGCTTCTGTGTGTTTTTACTTGTATTGTTTTTATGGCTGTTTTTATATGTTTTTATATTTTTAGCTTGATGTTATTATTGCCTTTTTATTGTATGTTTTAACGAAAGGCGGTATATAAATGCAAAAATAAATAAATTAAATAAATAAATAAAGTGCGGATAAGCATATATAAATGGGATTGATTGAATGATTGATTGACTGACTGACTGATTGATTAAGTGCTGCTAAGTTGGTGTCGACTCTTAGCGACCACATAGATAGATTCTCTCCAGGATGATCTGTCTTCCACTTGGCCTTGAAGGTCTCTCAGTGGTGTATAAATGTAAATAAGCATAAATCGGAACAAATCTGGGCCATTCACATTGCTGTTTTTTAATTGTGGCTGATTATGATTTGCAGTCTTCTCCCCATCCATCCCATCAATTTCTGGCCAATAAGGTTGCAGAGGAGGTGGGACATCCCACCTCCTGCTTCCTATTACTACATTTACCTGAGCTCAGGTAGACAAGGAGTGAGTGTGTGTGCATGCGTGGTTTCTGGTTATTTTTATTTTTATTTTTTAAAAAACTTTTTTCTCCCAGTGCTCTTGCGCAAGTAGATCTGCATGGGAGCACAATCCAATGTTCCATATTCCATCTACTGTCATTAAGCACTTCTTCAGCTTTGGGAATTTCACAGGGTGGGGTGGGAAGCCCAGGCACCAGGTTATGTGCATGCAAACTTCTCAGGTTATGCGCATGCAATCTTCTCAAACTCCCCACTTTTGTTTAGTATTAAAATTGGCAGCATCTCCAGATAGGGCTGAGAAAGACTCCTGCTTGCAACGTTGGAGATGCCGCTGCCAGTCTGTGTAGACAGTACTGAGCTAGATGAACCAATGGTTTGTCTCAGTAGAAGACAGCTTCCATTGTTCCTATTTTTATCCATACTTATTTTCCTGTATCTATATGGGGTGTCCACAGTCACCTAATGGCACAGTGGGAGCAAGAATGTCTAGGGAGCAAGAAGTTGCTGGTTCTAATCCCCTCTGGTATGTTCCCCAGACTATGGGGAACACCTATATCAGGCAGTAGTGATATAGGAAGGTGCTGAAAGGTCATCTCATACTGCGCAGGAGGAGGCAATGGCAAACCCCTCCTGTATTCTACCAAAGACAACCACAGGGCTCTGTGGGTGCCAGGAATTGACACCGACTCGACGGCACAACTTTACTTTATATGGGGTGTCAGAAGCCGGTAAGATCTTGTGAGATATCCTGGCGGCTAGCCCGCCAAAGCAGCCCTCCCCTTAGCCCAGGTTAGCAGAGCGAGCACTCCGCTAACCCAGGCTTCCTGACCGTGTATTGCCACCGCGCAAGTCTGCGCCCTGGCAACACACGAGGAGACCCCCCATCGGGAGGATGCAAGCAGCCTCCCAGGCTCGGGGGTCTCTCCAGTATGCCCTGCGCGCTCACGCAGGGCATCCTGGAAATTCTGGGGGCCGTGCGGCCCCTGATCCCCGCAGCCCCTGCCGGCTCCGTGATGGAGCCAGGAGTCGTGTGGTCGGACGATCTGGCTGCACAGGTTGCTGCCTTGATCATCTGCGGGGAGAGCGGGCTAAGCCTGCTCTCCCCACAGAACCCCCTCTGGTGGGTCTCACTGATTGTGAAATTAGCCTCATTGACAGGATGTTAACAAGGGGAGGGGGGAAGTATACAACAGGCATGAGGAAAGTGATAAATACTTGGATATCTGGTTTTGGAGTTGTCTGAAAACTAATTATGCTATTTAAACCCAGAAGTCTTCTAAATCCACCTTTGCTTTGCTTCTTTAAAACCAATCCCCTTTCCCTTCTTCCTATTTATTTTTGATTTATCTCGGTTTTCTCTCATTTATTTTAATGCCTGCACTTAGTATGCATAGCGTTTGTTTTGCAGAATTAATAGAGGGTGGAAGGGACCACTTTATACAATTTGGAAAGGGGTGGGATTAAAAGGGAGGGCTGAGATTGGCTGGATAAATCAGGGCTTCTCAACCTTGGATCCCCATATTTGTTGGACTACAACTCCCATCATTCCCAGCCATATGGCTAGAAATGATGGGAGTTGTAGTCCAACAAATCAGGGGACTCAAAGTTGAGAAGCCCAGAACTCAGTGAAACTTCAAACTGTTCTGAAAACAAAATAGAATTTAATTACACTTAGAAAAAGGAACAGTCAACATCCTGAACAGAAAGCTGCTGGCCTATCTATATATTTCTCTTAGGCGTACCCATCGCTAATCCCATGTGTGGCAGCTCTCGCGAGAGTTCACAAGCAGCTGCCCAGATAGCAACGGGGATGGGGGAGAAAATGGTGGTGGCAGCTGGCTGGCTGGCCGGTGGGCAAAGATAACAGCAGTGAATGGGACTGGCCAGCCAGCCAAAGTAAATGGGGGGTGGAGGTGGGCAGGGAAGAAGACAGCCAGGGGTGGGTGGGGGAAGAAGGTGGCAGGTGGGTGGGTTGGCTGGCAAAAAAGTGGTGGCAGGGGTGGGGGGGAAGCGGTGGCGGCGAACTAGAGGTGCAGATGCTCTGTGCCCAGCCCAGCAGTATAATTCAGACCATGCTGCCATGTATGGCTATAAAGACAAATTAAGCAGCCAGAAACAGAAGGGACCCAAAGAAGCTGGAAGACACCCGTCAACTTTCCAATTTGTGCAGAGCACTCAAGGCCCACCTTGAGGCAGGGTTGCCAATCTGTACCAGACCCAGAGAAATTGCGCTTGAACCCTGTGGGTGGGTAATTGGGCTCCCCAGAGCCTTTCATTGCTGCATTAACGTATTTCTCACAGCACCCTTGCAGGCCTCTCGTGACACCCTAGCCTGCCTCAGCAGAGCATTGCGTAATTCCTGGTTATCTAACCTGGGACATTCATACCCTGCCAAGAGATGGCACATTTCATACCAAACAAGTCTGTCCTGCCCTCAAATGCCATTCATTAAACACACAAACAAATATTCATGCTCACTTTGCATGCAGAGTTTTGACTACATGCTTTTCAGCAGGGCTCTAACCTGTAATTGTCTAATTGTTGAGGTGCATATATTTTAAAAAAACACTTTAAATATTTTCATTATAAGTCGTTCAGGTGTGATTCTAGAACAGCTAGTGGCAAAAAACATAATGAGGGGAGAGAGGATTTTGCTGTATGTTAAATACTTAAGGAAGTAAGGTAATTAATGTTAGTTTATTTACCTCACTAATGAAGCTTACTTGATATTTTCGAAATTATGCAGAAAATGGGTCAGATTTCTCTTTGAAAATATTCTCTTTTTGGGTTAGGCCAAGCCTTCCAGTCTAGTATCCAGGCTAGTTTTCTCCTCCTGTCCAAGACCATGTGGTAGGAAAGACTCAAGTGGGGAGAGAAACCAGTGCTAGACCAGCTGAAATCTGCAGGGGAGATGACCCAGCACCCCACCACACACCAGGGGTCTGCACGGAACCTGGAGGTGGAGGGAGGCTCCTTTAAAGCACCTACCTCCCCGCCATGTTTCCCCCTCTGGTGCTGCTTCAAAAACTGCTGTCACAGGGTGGCTCTATCCCTCTTGCTGCCCTGATCCGCATCATACCAGAAGTGGCCTGCGCACGTATTACGCTGACCGGGGAGGCAAGAGGGTATACAGCTGCCCCGTGCCAGCGGTTTTTGAAGCAGTGCCAGAGCGGGAAGTGTGGCAGGGGAGGTAAGGACACCCTCCCTGCGCCTTAAAGGAGCCTCCACCCCCGCGTTCGAACCGGTTTGAACGCCGGTTTCCGAACCGGTCTGGCGATCTAGGAGCAGAATGCCGAACCGGTTCATGCACATCACTGTTGCACACATGGTCTCACCCAGCCCAGTTCCTGGCCAGGAAGGACGCTCAGGAAGCTGGGCTCCTAGGGGGCTGGAGGAGTCTCCTCCCTACCAGACTGCACTGGCTTCTGCTGCTTGGTCTGGGGCGGAGGAGTGAATGAATGAGGCTTCTTTAAACAAGGGAGGCCTTTTACTTTGTTGCAAAGTTCTAGTCTGGTGGATGGGGGAGCAAAAGGGGGAGCAGGAAATATTTGGGGGGAGAGTACCCACTATTCCTTGCTATCTTCGGAGTCATCCCTTAAGTCTTTATAAAAACTGCAGCGGCAAATACCAATTTATAAGAGTTCTTTCAGGATAAGGCCTGCTACGTCACATGTAGGCGATGGGAGATCTGAGACATGGTCTAAGAAGAGGGAATGCCCTATTCAAGATCTGCCTGCTGTGACACATATATGAAGATGGGAGACATCATCTTAGACAAGGCACAAGAGGGGAATGCCTCTTCTGATATCAGCAATGACACATGTATCACCTTAAAAATGAAGTATGTTTTTTTTACTTCAGACCTCTTTTCCCCCCCACTCATACACAAATTTATGTGTATGGCTGCCAGTCTATTTCCAAATACAATTTAAGGTGCTGGCTATTTCCTTTAAAGCCCTAAATGGCTTGGGCCCCGTGTGTCTTAGGGCTGAATCTACCCACCTGACAAGGTCAGCTGGGAAGACTCTGCTCTACGTACCAACAGGCAGGGCCTTCTCAGTTGCTGCCCCCAAGCTGTGGAACGGTGTTCTCAGCTGAGACCTGCATGGCTCCCTCTCTCCCAACCAATAGGAGGAAAGTGAAGACTGCCCTTTTCCCCCAGGCTTTTGGCCAATGAGCTGTCCTTTGCTCTTTTTAAATGGATTTGTTCTTTTTAAAATGTTATAAAATGCTCTGAGCCATTTCTGAAAGATAAAGCCAAGTATGCACTAGGGGCCTTATCATGACACATAGAGGCCCTAAGCTATGACAAGCTTGGAGGCCTCCACAGCATCACAAAGCAATTATTATTCTAACAAAAAGGAGAATGAAAATAGAAAAAAATAAAGCTTTTTTTTTTAACTGGGCAAAGATGCAATGAAAAACTAAGCCTATTTGCATTAGGAATACCTTTAAATGAAAATGCATTATGTAAAACGTGAAAATTAGTCATTTTCGTATTTTTAAAAAACCATTGTGAGGTCCCTCATTAATGTAAGGCCCTTCTTATTTTTGCAGGTGGCAACCCTAAATATAATTAGGGTTGGGCTTAAGGCCAAAATTCTAAACACGCAGACAGGCAACCCAATCTTGTATGTGAAGTTGGAAATAAGTCCTACTAAGTTCAGAGGAAGTCACCTTAAGTGATGCAGCGGGAAAATGCTTGACTAACAAGCAGAAGGTTGCCAGTTTGAATCTCCGCTGGTACTCTATCGGGCAGCAGCAATATAGGAAGATGCTGAAGGCTATCATCTCTTACTGCGCGGGAGGAGGCAATGGTCAACCCCTCCTGTGTTCTACCAAAGAAAACCACCGGGCTCTGTGGGCGCCAGGAGTCGAAATCGACTTGACGGCACACTTTACCTTACCTTAAGTTCAGAGGAACTTATTCCCCCAAGTGTGTTTAGGGTGGCAACTTGAATCAGAAATGAACTCCAGTAAAGTCAGCGTGATTGGTGTCTTCCATGTTTACTTATTTTTCAAAATGTATCATTCATATTCTTTTCATGCCGGTTGTCCCCTTTGCCCTCTCTCTTGCAGTCTCATTGCATCAGACATTAAATCTGTCATGCCTTTCACTGCGCAAAGCACAGCTTCATGCAAAGCTTCATGCAAAAGGTGTGATCATTTTGGCAGACATCAGCCTGAAGCTTGGGGACCTTCAAGTGCTTCCCACCCACGTCCCCCATGCATATGCAAACTGCCTTCTATGGAGCTAGCCACTGATCCATCTAGCTCAGTCCTGTCTATTCCGGAAATGACTCTACAACATCTCAGACAGAAGGAAAGAAGGAAAAGAAATAACAAAAGGAAGGAAGGAAGGAAGGAAGGAAAATAACACAAGGAAGGAAGGAAAAGGAAGAAAAAAGAAAGAGAACAAAAGGATAAGAGAGAACGAAAGATGAAAAAAGAATGAAAGAATGACTGATTTTTAAAACCAGAGAAATTTTCCATCTGGTTCCTAAAACTGAACACGACTACAGTCTGGATCTACAACTCTGTCTTTGCTTATAGACTTGACTCCAGTCCCCAGCCTTGGAGGCATTACATTACGCTGCTTCAGAAGGCTCAGCAAGGGCACTGAAACAACCGACTGAGCTCCCAGAGGAACTGTCCCTGCCAGCCGGCTCTCTCTGGTGCCTGAGTACAGCAAGAGGGGAAAAGGGAGATCGGGTATCAGTGATGTTTGAGTTTAAAATCCCGTCCTGGTGGACCCAAATATCCAAAGGCAGGGAAAGGCATAAACTGATACTACCATTTGAAAAGAAAAGAAAAATAGAAAGAAAAATGAGCATAACACATTCTATTCTTAGTTTTGAGGCTAAAAGAAGCTGGCTAATATTTCAAACCAGACGGCAGATCCTGGCTGCGTGGCCCCCCTGCTTCCTTGGTTTATTAATCCTGCTCTCCTTCGAAGCTGCTCTGCATATGATCTCCACTTTTCATCTTAACAACACCCCTGTGCAGTAGGCTAGGCTGAGAGACAGTGGCTGGCCTCGGGTCACCTAGTGAGCTCTAGAGCTGAGCTGAGATTTGAACTCAGGTCTCCCCAGTCCTAGTCTGATGCTCTAAGCACTACATCATGTGGGGTCCTGCAGCCTTCCTGCCCCCTCAGCTTCCAGTCTCCTGGCCTCTAGAGCTGCTTTGCTTTTCTATATCCTTTGGCTCAAAGGGAGTAGAACAGCCACAGCAAATCCCGTTTAAGCATTAGAGCCAGAAGGGATCTTGAAGGTCTTCTAATCCACTTCCTTGCTCAGTGCAGAACTCTGTGGCAGCATCCCTGACATATTCCCACCCAGCTTCTTCTCTGGAAACTGCTAGAGAAGGTGAGCTCACCATTGCATGAGGCAGACGGCTTCATTGTCAAAAGGCTCTTCCAGGCAGGACATTTCTCCTAATGTCTGGCCTAAAGCTGCCTCCTTGTCATTTCAGGCCACCAGTTCGAGTCTTGCCTCCATCATCATCATCATCATCATCATCATCATCATCATCATCATCATCATCACCACCACCACTCATCTCTTTCTCCTAGCGGGGCTTCATGTTTAGGCCAGAGCTGGAAACCAACATGGTGGTGGAAAGGAGACAGAATGCCTTGCCGGTCCCAGACCATAGATTCTAAAATTACAGAGCAACACTGCTGCAATTCAGAAGTTCTGTGTTTAGCTGTTGCCCATATGGAGGAATGCCTGGGGTCATCACGTGTCGTGTGGCCAGTTCCATTACGGAAGAAGGATAGGACAGAAAGACAATAATGGATTTTGGTTGTCCCATTTTTTTTTAAAAAAGAAGTTTTTGCTATCATCCAGGTTTATGGCGAGTTTGTGGCAGTGAAATGCAATCCCTGCATTTAGAGGGTAACCCATACTCATGCCAATTACAGCGACGAAAGGGAGACCTGCTAGAGGTTGATAAAATTATGCATGGTGTGGAGTGACTGAATACAGAGAAGTTTTTCCTCTCCGCTAGAACCAGAGATCATGCCATAAAACTGAGTGCTAGAGATTGAGAACAAAGGAATCTCAATCACATAATTAAGCTATGGAATTCTCTGCCATGGGATGTGGTGATGGCCATTAGCTTCGATGGCTTTAAAAGGGGCTTAGACAAATTCATGGTCTATGAGTGGCTATTAGTCCTGATGGCTATAGACTACCTCCAGGCTCAGAGGCAGGATGCCTCCCAATAAAGCAGCAGGAGAGAGGGCCTGCCCTCCCCTCTTGCCTGTGGGCATCCCAGAGGCATCTGGTGGGCCTCTGTGGGAAACAGGATGCTGGACTAGATGGGTCTTGGGCCTGATCCAACAGGGCCGTTCTTACGTTCTGGGGAAAGCAGATTCTGCTGGGATGAAGAAAAGACAGAAGATAACATTGGTACGAGGGGGACATCAGAAAGGATAGTACCTGGTGCTGGGGGATGGGGTAGTGGCGTTTTGCAACAAGAAATCGCATCTCCTGCAATTCGATTCAACAAGGCACTTAAATAAGACCCTTGTGGCAAGGGGCGGGCAGGGCAAACGGGTACTGCATGTGGCGCAGCAAAATGTTGTGCGCCAGCATTGCTGGTTGGCCACCATGGGACACAGGATATCGGACTAAATTCTGCTTTGACCCAACTAGGCTCTTTTTATCTTTTAGGGATGGTGGCCAAGACCCTGGGTCTTGCATTTCTTCCCCATTACAGGGGAGTAGCTAGAATTGAACGGAGGGGTGGGGGGTGGAGAGACAAATGCCTCAGAGCCCCTGAGGGAGGGGCCCCTCTGGCCGGGCAGCAGATCAGCCTTTGCTCCTCCCACACACACACACCTCCCCGCCTCATTGGCACACTGCCGGCACCTGATCGGAGGACTCGTCTTGGTTTCAAAAACAGACACGAGCCGTCTTCAGGAGGTATACATGTAGGTAGTAGGTCTATGTGTTATAGATAGAGAGAGAGATTTCTAATCCAGGAGAATGTGTGTGTGTGTGTAGGAATCCGTATGCATGGGGAATGTGTGTTGTTATTTGCAGAGGAGTGAAAGAAAAGGCGTGCTGAGAATGTTTTGGTTGTCACCCCGTCCTTATGGGCCTTCTGTAGCAGACTCTGGGGTGGGGAGGAGAAAGAGGGAGCCCCTCTTCACTTTTGTCCCAGGGCCCACTCCATCCTTGCTCCGTCGCTGCCCCATGAACTCATATGCAACATGGTCAGGTGGCAGTGAAGTTCCGTAAGGCCCTCGCGTCAGACGGTTCTTGCTCTGAGCCAGAATGCGGACCCTCCCCGTATTGGTCTCCTGCCCGTCTCCATGTGCCACAGGAGCAGCGCGATGCAATTCAGGGCCGAGGAAGGACTGGAAAGGAACTGAAGCAGGGATGGAAGGCGAAGCGACCGATGAGGACGCACACGAGGACAGTGGTGTGTCATTGGGAAGGATGCAGACCAGACGGCCAGGGGGCGGGGGTTGAGGAAGGCTGAGCAATCAGGGGAGATGCTGGGAAAGTGCTCAGTAAGAAAGGGAAGGAGTAAGAGGAATTCCCAGCTTGCAATGCAGCTGGCGACTGGCACTGTGCAAATTGCAACAATGCTGGAACAATGCTGGGAAAACATGTTCAATGTCACTTCTAGTTTGACCCTTAGAAACTCCTAACCGAAGAATGTAAGAGCTACCTTGCTAGCCCAGGACAATGTCTATCTTGGGGTGACCAATTCTGAACTAGACAGACCTGAGGCTTTCAGCGGTTGTTGGACTACAGCTCCCATCATCCACTCCAACAACCTCTAGAGAGCCTCAGGTGGGCCACCCCTGGTCTAGCCAGTTCACAATTTAGATTCCAGTTGCAGCCAGGCAAGGAAGCTCAGAAGCAAGACATGAAGACAATGATCTTTGCAGTTTGTTCCCAGTACTCAGATACACTGCTTCTAGACTTGGAGGTTCCTTTTAGCTTAGCAGCTGTTAACAAACCCATTCTTCATGAAGTTGTCTAATTCTTTTTCAGAGCTGTCTATGCTAGTGGCCATCACCACATCTAAGAGGGATGGATTTCATCAGTTAATTCTGTACTGTTTGAAGTACTTCCTTTTCTCAGGTCTAAACTTGCTGCCAGTCAGTCGATGAGTGAGTGACACTCTCCACTACCAAGTTCTAATATTACAATAGCCTGCATGAACGAGAATTCCCTTCTGCCACACACAGTATTTTCCTTTGGTCCAGTCCCAAACAACTAGGAGTGCAACAGCTGAGTCTAGAAATGTGTTCAATTAACTGATGAAGAACACGCTGAGTTAGGGATTCTCAAACCTGGGTACCCAGATGTTGTTGGATTACAACTCCCATTGTAATGGAGGAGGAGAGCTGGTCTTGTGGTAGCAAGCATGACTTGTCCCCTTAGCTAAGCAGGGTCTGCCCTGGTTTGCATTTGAATGGGAGACCACATGTGAGCATGGTAAGATATTCCCCTCAGGGGATGGAGCTGGTCTGGGAAGAGCAGAAGGTTCCAAGTTCCCTCCCTGGCAGCATCTCCAGGTAGGGCTGAGAGAGACTCCTGCCCGCAACCTTGGAGAAGCCGCTGCCAGTCTGTGTAGACAATACTGAGCTAGATGGACCAAGGGTCTGACTCAGTATGTGGCAGTTTCCTATGTTCCTATCATCCCCTGACACAATGGCTGAAGGCCAGAGATGACGGGAACTGTTTTCTACCAATATCAGAGGATTCAATTCAAGTCTGAGAACCTTTGTGTTGAGTGATTTTATAACACCCCCAATTAATTCTGCGGCTCATTAAACACACACAAAAAAACATTATTCTCAGAACAAGTACTTTTTAAAACCCCCATGGAATTAGCACCATCTTAGAAGAGGCATTCGCTGCTCTCTCTCACAGACAGAAGGGTGGGCCTCTTTCAAGGTTATATGACATGTGTGTTTCACTTAAAGACAGAGACAGTATGCTTCCCCACCTCCCAGAATGACCGTTTTACTCATAAGTACATTTTTGCATATGTAATAGATTTTTTTAAGTAATTGAAACACATACAACAATTAAAACTCATACGATTCATTAAGATTTCTTTAGTGGGGTGACAGCCTGACAAGCAATCCCACTCCAGGATCTCAGGTAGGAGTTGGGGAAACATTCTAGAAGGCTACATCCAGCCAGTGTTGACAGGTTTGGACAAGCACTAATTGGTTTTCATGCAGACCGGCAGCTCTGCCTTCTACCCTAAATTGATACTCTTATAAAAATGTTTGATTTTTATAAGAGTATTTTGTGAAAAGATCCAGGTGACCGAAAAAACAGTTCTGAAGACCGCATTTTACCTGGAATGAGCCTGCCTCATATATCTTTGCAAATTCTTACACATTCTCTCAGAATCGGATGATATTTAAACACAGAGTTTGGAAAATCCAGTTCAATTGTTATAGCAAATTGCAGGTCCTCGTGTGTGTGTGTGTGTGTGTGTGTGTGTGTGTAAATCATGCATCAGCACTGAAATCCAAGCCTAGTACAACATTTCAGAGGCAAATCTGATATTTTCAAACCCAGAAAATGTATTATACTTTTAACGCAAGCAACAACAACAACAACAAAATGTTTTCTTTGATGGTGATTTTCTTTGATCAACACTTAGATAAACCCACCTGGATGTTCTTTACAAACTCACAAACATGAACTGCACAAGAACACAAGAGTAAAAAGCTATGAACACAAAGAACTTATGGGAGGAGAGCTGGTCTTGTGGCCACAAGCATGAATTGTCCCCTCTGCTAAGCAGGGCCCACCCTGGTTTGCATTTGAATAGGAGACTACACTGTAAAATATTCTCCTCGGGATGAGGCCAGGGGTAGAGCCACCACTGCGTGAACGGGTTCAAAGAACCCAGACCACCGCTCCCAGGGGCCGCGCTTCGCACCCCAGCAACGCCCCCTGCGTCTGATGCCAGATGTGGGGGCTGTGGTTTAGCTTGCAAATGAGCCCGCAAGGTCTCATTTGCAAATAAAATCAGCCAGCGCCGCACTTGCAGCATGGCTGGAGTGGTTCTCCCTGCCTGAGCCACTCCCGGCCATGCTGTGGATGCAGCGCTGGCCGATCTTGCTTGCAAACAGGGCCCCGTGGCCCGGTTTGTGGACTAAATTATGCCCTGCTGTGTCTGCCATCAGACACTAGCGTCTGACACGAGGGGGGGGGGGCCTGTGGCGGTGGGCTGAACCTTGGCCGCCGCTGGCCTCCCTCTGCCACTGGATGAGGCCGCTCTGGGAAGAGCACCTGCCTGCTTGCATGCAGATGGTTCCAAGTTCCTTCCCTGGCAGCATCTCACAGAAAGGAGACTCCTGCCTGCAACCTTGGAAAAGCCACTGCCAGTCTGTATAGACAATACTGGGCTAGATGGACCAGTAGCCTGACTCGGTTGAAGACAGCTTCCTATATTCCTCCCTCCAAAAGGCCATAGGAAGGCATGAGATTTCCAAATGGCCATTGGCCATTCAGAAATCCCATGCATTCCATGGCCATTTGGAAGGAACCAGGGTTCTCCTTGGGCATCCCCAGTCATTCATTCTAGTACATTCTCTAGAGCAGGGATTCTCAATGCTGGGTTCCCTGACGTTATTGGACTTCAACTCCCATAATCCCCAACCAAAGGCCACAGGGGCTGGGGATTATGGGAGTTGAAGTCCAATAACATCTGGGGGCCCGATGTTTAGAATCCCTGCTCTAGAGCACCTGCCTGCTTGCATTCAGAGGGCTCCAAGTTCCCTCCCGGGCAGCATCTCCAAGAAAGGACTGAAGGAGACTCCTGCCTTCAACCTTGGGGAAGCCGCTGCCACTCTGGGTAGACAATCCTGAGCTAGATGGATCAAGGGTCTGACTCAGCAGAAGGCAGCTTCCTATGTACCTATAAACTACCTTATATTGACTCAGGTCCATCTAGCCGAGTGGTGTGACTCCCCAGCAAGGCAGTGGCTTGGCAGTGACTCTCCAGAAAGGGTCTTCCCTAAGATCTGAGACCCGATAACTGGTGATGCCAGATAGGGAACGCGGAACCTGGTGCATACAAAGCGTGGGCTTGGCCACTGAGTTATGGGCTCCTCATTCAGACAGGTGCAGGAGAACTTCCTGGTGGACTGTGCCAGCGGGGTTAGAGCTGCCTGTCTCCCACAGCTGCCGCCTGAGGTGGCCCCCGCCCCCCCGCCTCATGGTAGAGCCGCTTCTGACTGGGTGGATACCCAGGAGATGAGACCAAGACCTATAGCCAGGAGTTCTCAAACTGGGGTGCCCAGATGTTGTAGAACTCAAACTCCCACCAATGACTGTAGGCCCTTTTGACTGCGGGTGATGGGAACTGTAGTCCCACGACATCTGGGCACCCAAGTGTGAGAACCTCGGATTAGGCAGCAAGTCCGGCTTAGCCGGGAAAGCGTTTTGGATTCTCACCTGTAGGAGGACGTGCTCACCCTTGCCGTTACTTCCTCCTTGATCTGCCGGTTCAGAGCGTCCACCGCTGCTCTCCCTTTGCTGCCCTCCAGTGTCACGGAGAACCCCGCCGCCGGCTTCTGCTGCTGCTGCTGCTGCTGCTGGACCCCCTCCTCAATGAGATGGACGGTCTTCTTGGTCTTCTTGGTTCTTCCTTCTTCGGGCCTGGCTGCCTTGGGCTCCTCTTCTTTCCCTCCTCGCTCCTCCTTCTCTTGGCTCACCTGAGCCTTCCTCCTCCTCTCCTGGCTGCCTGATCTTTCCTTGGAGCCTTTCTCCAGGTCCACGGCAGGGATGGTCATTGCCTTCGGGATCCAGGGGTGGTCTCCTCTCTTGGGGATGGGCCAGGCACAGAAATCCTTCTGGTACTGGGTCCTGTTCCCAAAGGGTGTCTCCGAAGGATGGTATTCATTCCGGGGCTTACAGCTGGCCTCTGGCCTCTGCACCTTCCAGGCCTTGTAGTCCTGGCGCATCACCGACTCTTCCGTGTGGGCCTGCCCGGATTTGTGGAGGCCTCCCGAAGGAGCCGTGGGGGCATGGTCCACAGCCACGGAGGTCGCCCTGGCAACTGCATCCAGGTCACCGCCAAGGGCAGCAGGCTGGGTCTCGATGGCAGAGGAAGGGCGTGGCTGCTGCTGCTGCTGCTGCTGCTGCTGCTGTTGCAGGACCACATGAGTCCCTGGGATGTCAGTGGCCTCAGAGTACTTGGTGAAGACCAAAGGCACCGCGATGTCTGCCTTGTCCAGCTGGTTCCAGAAGCGGGCGATGCAGCACGCCCGGGTGATGCACGGCCAGGCCATCTTGTCGGCCTGGCCCAGCCCCTCCCCCGCCTCCACTCTGGAGCACCAGCTGCCCCTAACCCTCCACACAGACAATGAGCCCACCAACTCTGCAACTCTCCAGGCCCAGCTTTACATCACAGATGCCGTTTTGCAAAGGTTTCTTTTTGTTTTGTTTTGGGTAGAGATGCACAGATCCAGTCCTGTGTGCCACTCACGGAGTCGGCCCTACTTCGAAAGTTGGGGCGGGGGGGGGTGTTCAATTACTTAAAAAATAATAATAATCTGCACAGTTCTAAAGGAGAGGAGCATTAAGAAAAACAAAACCCACCCGCAAAACCTGCCCTTGGAGGACTGAGAGTTGATTAATTCCCCCCAACCAGAATGGTGGCGGTGGGCGGCGGTGGGGAGGCAGCAGTGAGTAGGTAAAGAAGCCACAGAGCGCAAGTCTCAGAGCAGAGACACGCGTTGATTGCGAAGGGGGAGACAATAAATCTTTCCCCCGCCTGCTCTCCCCAGCGTCGGAAACCCGAAGAGAGGCTGCAGAGCGCTGCAGGATTCCCGGGTGACTTCGGGCCAGCAAGCAGCACCCAGGATTCTTCCCGGGAATCCAAGGCGCGCCGGTCAGTGTCCGCGGGACTGTCTCACGGCCGAGACGGGCGGCGATGTCTGGGCGGAGAACTGGGGTGGGGCGGTCGTCGGGATCTGTCCATGCAAGCCCACCTCTCGGCGTCCGTCTCGGCGCAGCAATCTCGGCCTCCTGGATGGCCCGACCGGCGGCAGCCCAGCGGGCAGCCCGGCGAAGACGGAGAGGGCACGGCCGCCGCCTCTGCTCACGGCCAGGGCCTCCCAAGCGCAGCCATCCTCAGCAGCAGCAGCGTCCGACAGGAGCAGCAAAGGCGGGCAGCATCGCGCGGCGGCCGCTGCAGAGAAAACACGACCCCACCCAGCGGAGCTCCCAGCCAAGGATGCTGCTGAGAGAGGGAGGGGGGAGGAGGGAGGGGAGGGCAGGCGATGCGGTCGGATCACCTGCCTCCGTCAGCACGCAAGCGCCTGCGGGGGGCGGGAGGCGGAGGAGGAGGAGAGGAGGAGGCAGCAGCCATTAACCTTTTCCATCCTAGCCAGGCGCTGGATGCTTCTAGGTGCCCTGCGCTGGGCTCCGTTCCGAAGAAGGGGCTGAGGCGGCCGTGTAGCTCAGCGGGGAAGACGAGAAGCATCCGTTTGGCGTGCAGAAGGTCCCCGGTTCGATCCCCGGCAGAGCGCGCGGAAAGAAGACTCCTAGCCTGGAACCTTGGAGAGCTGCTGCCAGTCAGAGTTGCCAGTCCTGCGCTAGAGGGACCCAGGATCTGACTCGGTATCAGGCAGCTTCCCGTGTTCACACCCAGCAGGGCTGTGCATCGGAGTTTGAGGAGCAGCTCCATACTTAAAGGGGGCAGGCGAAAGATACCTTTTTGGGGGGGGGATATACTTTGGGGATTGAAGATGTGCGTTGCTGGGTTTGGCAGGGGGGAGTCCTTAGATGCTTGTGTGGGGGATGACCCATAGCAGGGAGGGACATCAGAGATAGTGGAAAGGCCTTTGGCCCAGGCTACCTGCAGCAGGCTTCCCATGGCCGTGGCCACCTGGCCAAGAGCTGAGGGGGTGGGAGGGACTGTACCACTTTGGACTGCAGGTGGGGGATACCAAATGGAATGATACCTCCTCCCAAGGAGAAAGAAAGGCACCCTACTTGCCCATAGAAATATGATGTGCAGATGGGACGTCTGGGGGAAATGTTCAAGGCAAGCCCAGCCCTGGTGCAGGGGTGGCAACTTGTGCCATGTGCTTAAATGTAGAGGAGCACTCCAAGGTGGCATCTTCCATCTATAGTCTGAAGTGGTACAGTCCAGGGTCTCACCTCCTTCTGCAGCAGGTCTAGGCCAGACCTGGGGTGACCTTGAGGATTCTGAAATCTTCCCTAGAGATGGGGACAGGCTGGGCTGGGGGCCCTGCAGAGCGCAGATGGATGTCTTCCTTCCATAACTGATCAACACTCATCTTTTCTTTAGAGGCTTCTCTCCATCCCACTCCCCACTCCTCTAAAAAGGAACATAGGAAGAAGCTGCCATATACTGAGTCAGGCCATTGGTCCATCCAGCTCAGGATTGTCCACACAGACTGGCAGCAGCTTCTCCAAGGTTGCAGGCAGGAATCTCTCTCTCAGCCCTATCTTGGAGATGCTGCCAGGGAGGGAATGTGGAATCTAGATGCTCTTCCCAGAGCGGCTCCATCCCCTGAGGGGAATATCTTACACATGTAGTCTCTCATTCATATGCAAACTAGGGTGGGCCCTGCTTAGTAAAGGGGACAATTCGTGCTTGCTAATGGCGCAGTGGGGAAATGACTAGCAAGCCAGAGGTTGCTGGTTCAAATTCCCTCTGGTCTGTTTTCCCAGACTATGGGGAACACCTATGTCGGGCAGCAGTGATATAGGGAGATGCTGAAAGGCATCATCTCATACTGCACGGGAAGAGGCAATGGTAAACCCCTCCTGTATTTTACCAAAGGCAACCCAAGGGCTCTGTGGTCACTAGGAGTAGATGTTGACTTGATGAAACACTTTACCTTTACCACAAGGCCAGCTCTCCACAATCCATGGGGGTAATTAGTAGCCACAAAGTGAAATAAAATAAAAAATAGATCCATGGTCAGAGAAAGAAGATATGGGGCAATAAAATCCCATCCAACTTCTGTTTATTTATACATTTATATTCTGCTCTTCCTCCAAGGAGCCCAGGATGGCGTGCATGGTTATGTTTCTCCTCACAACAACCCTGTGAGGTAGGTGAGGCTGAGAGTGACTGACCCAGAGCCACCTGATGAGTTTCATGGTTGAGCAGGGATTTGAACTCGGGTCTCTCTAGTCATAGTCCAACACTCTAGCCATGGAACCGGAACCGGAAAAGCTAATTCGGCTCAAATCCGAACTGGATTCGAGCCGGTCCGGATTCGTGCACACTTGAACTGCACTTGGTTTGGGTCCGAACTGAGCTGGTTCAGAGGGCCCGGAGGCCTACTGGTAAAGGGGAATCTGGTAAGGGGGAGCAAAGGGGGGCAGATGAGGCCAGGGGAGCTTCCATTAAAGTAGAGCAGGAGGGAGGGAACTTATAATGTACCTTGGAAATGCTGCCAGTGGTGCCAGAGGGCCTCACCCACCCCCGCCGGCCTCCCCCTGAGTAGGCAGGGCCAGTTTGGGCCTGGTTCAGGCCTCTGTGCAGGCTTGTAGGTCACTAAAATGGCCTCCACACAGGCTTGGAGGCCATTTTAGTGACCGTGCCTGTGCAGAGGCTTGAAGGGGGCCCCAATGAGTCTACTTAGGGGGAGGCTGGTAGGGGTGGGGTGAGGAGCTGCCGCCCCTCTGCCCACCAAACCCCCTTGCAACTGCCGCCGCAGCCACCCCCAGAACTTCTAAGGTTCATTTTAACTTCTCTCCCTCCTGCCCTATTTTATTATTTATTATTATTTTATTATTTTTATATCCCGTTCTTCCTCCAAGGAGCCCAGAGCAGTGTACTACATACTTGAGTTTCTCTTTCACAACAACCCTGTGAAGTAGGTTAGGCTGAGAGAGAAGTGACTGGCCCAGAGTCACCCAGCTAGTTTCATGGCTGAATGGGGATTTGAACTCGGGTCTCCTCGGTCCTCAGGTCGAACCGGGTCTGGTTTGGTTCCATCTCAGACCAAACTGGGCCCAGTTCGGTTCGACCCAAGCCTTTTGAACTGTGCCAGCTCAAAGCCGAGCCTGGCTCAGTCTGAGCCAGCTCACATACCCCTACTTATCAGTGCCAAACTTGACAAGATGTAGGAGAGCCATGACTGGGTTGTCTCATGTCTTTCTCCACCCCAAGACTTTATTTATTTCTAACACTTTTATTCCACCCTTCCTCCAAGTTGCTTATAGGGAGCTGCCTTCTACTGAGTCAGGCATCTCATCCAGCTAGCCCAGTATTGTTCAGTACTGACTGGCAGCAGCTCTCCAGGGTTTTAGATAGGAGTCTTTCCAGATCCTCACTGGAGATGCCAAGGATCGAACCCGGGACCATCTGCATGCCAAGCTGGTGCTCTGCCTCTCAGTGGCAGCCCTTCCCTTAGCTCAAGGTAATGGGTATGGTTAATTTCTCCACTGTGCCATTTTATCACAACAATCCTCTAAGGAGGTTTGGCAGAGAGAGAGAGAGAGAGAGAGAGAGAGAGAGAGAGAGAGAGAGAGAGAGAGAGAGAGAGAGAGAGACTGGCCCAAGGTCATCCAGTGAGCTTCATGGCTGAGTCAAGATTTGAACTCGGTTCTCCCCACTGCACCAACAGCTGGAGAAGGGCAAATCTAATGCCGGTGGCAGCAATGGGGGAAGAAGGCTTAACCCTTTCTCCTCCACAATCCCTTAAAACAAAACTATAAAAATACACAATTAAAATATTAAGCTAAAATATAAAAACATGTGTCTGACTAAAGATTTAAAATACAAGCATAAAAGAACCATACAGATTACAATATACAAAGAAGCAGCAGTAGAGGCAATCATATAAAAGCCTGGGTAAAACGCTTTTAAAAAACTGTGATGTATTCTACCCAAGAAAACCGCATGGCTCTGTGGTCTCCAGGAATCAACACCGACTCGACAGCACAACTTTACCATTACTTTAATGACCAAATACTGCAGGGAAAATGTTTCCGCAGGTCTGAACCCCAGTCAGAAATCTTGGGGAGGGGATAAACTTTGCAGCACTCCCTGGAACCAAGTTATGGAGGGCCAATACGTATGTGAGGGGTGGGGGTGGGTGGGTGGTTTGGGTGGGGACTGGCATCCCCCTGTGGCTGTATCCCATGCCACAAGGGATATTTTGAGTGTGGGAACAGAGGGAGCTGCCTCCTACCGAGTCAGGCCCTTGGTCTATCTAGCTCAGGATTGTCTTCAAAGACTGGCAGCGGCTTCTCCAAGGCTGCAGGCAGGAGTCTCTCTCAGCCCTATCTGGAGATGCTGCCAGGGAGGGAACTTGGGACCTTCTGCATGCAAGCAAATGCTCTTCCAATGAGCGATGGCCCCATCCCCGGAGGAGAATATCTTACAGCAGGCAGCACTCACCCAAATGCAAACCAGGGTGGACTCTGCTTAACCAAGGGGGCAATTCATGCTCACTACTGCAAGACCACCTCTCCTCTCCAAACCATGTCTGATCCAAGCGTCTCTGTTCCTCATTCCCACATGCATTGACACACAGAGGTTCCAGTCACACATTGCCAAGTGACTTCACATACATCCATGCTTGTGGCAAAAGTGTTCTCCCAAAAGAGACTTTCCCTTCAGTATCCATGTTTTGAAATGGTCTTCTTGGGATATCTGGGAGAATGTGGCAAACAGAAATTGTACCATGATGTGAGGCCTTATCAAAACACGATTTTACCACCTGGATACTGAAGGGAAATCAACTCATCGTGGTTTTTCCACCTCAAAAGAGAAGGTCAGTCCTGCTGAGCCCTGTTCACACGGGATGTTCAACATTCGTACAATCTATGTACAGTGTATACAGGTACAGATCTGTGTTCACATGTTATGTTGAACACAGGTACACTCCCTATCTGTACTTTGCATTTGAGGGGCCTATAACCAAGATCACTTTTTAAATGAACACAGGGTTCAGCCATTCACACAAACACATTTACCACTATACAGACATTTGAATGCAGGCACAAAGTAATATCTGATTAGGGTTTCTCTATCCCCCTCTTGTTCACACCTTTTTTCATGGCTCTGCTTCTATGTCCCATGTACATATGATCCCAGTTCTTTCTCTCATTTGCGCCCACAAGGGATGGGTTGAACATCCTCAACCCAGAGTATCCAGAGTGACTTCCTTGCTATTCTCTCTGGGCCAAGAACATTAACCTGGACTGCAGCTTGGTTCTGGATTAACCTCATAGCCATATGTCAGGGCCTGGAGATTCATACCACAGTCTTAAGGTTTTGAGTGGGTCATCGTCATCATCATCAAATATTTATAAACAACATTTCAACAAAAAGAGTTCTCAAAGTGGTTTTCACAGAAAAAGGCATGAGAAGATTTCTCCCTGTCCCCAAGGGCTCACAATCTATTAATTATTTTATTTTATTTAGTTAGATTTATATGTTGCTCTACTCCCATAGGACTCAGGGCGGCTTACAAGCAATAACATACAAAGCAACACAGTTCTATAAAATACATCATACATAACATCATAACCACAACCCCATACAGTACTCATTACATGACATCATAACCATGGATTACCAGATCACTCTACGACCAGCTATCTCAGCGACCGAACACCCGACGGAACATTTCCGTCTTGCATGCCTTACGGAAAGCCAACAAACCATGGAGAGCTCTGATATTATCTGGGAGACCATTCCATGGAGCCGGGGCCACCACTGAGAAGGCCCTGGCTCTTGGCGATTGCAGTTTAACATCCCTAGGGCCCGGGATCACCAAGGTATTACTTTGGGCCGATCTCAGGACCCTGCGAGGGACATATTGAACAAGGCGGTCCTGGAGGTATGGAGGGCCCATATCGTGTAGGGCTTTAAATGTTAAAGTTAATAAACAAACATACAGTAGACACCAGCAACAGCCACTGGAGGGATACTGTGCTGGGATTGGATATGGCCAGTTGCTCTCCCCCTGCTGAATATAAGGCAGTCACCACTTTAGAAGGCGCCTCTTTACTCAGCCATCATTTATTGCATATATACACACCAATCAAGGCTTTCAGTTTTTATTTATTAAATCGTTTCTATTGATTGATGACATGCCGTCAAGTTGGTGTTGACTCTTAGCGACCCCATAGATAGATTCTCTCCAGGATGATCTGTCTTCAGCTTGGCCTTGAAGGTCTCTCGGTGGTACATTCATTGCTGTCATAATCGAGTTCATCCACCTTGCTGCTGGTCGTCCTTTTCTTCTCTTTCCTTCAACCTTTCCCAAGATTGTGGACTTCTCAAAGGAGCTGGGTCTTCGCATAATGTGTCTGAAGTATGATCATTTGAGCCTGGTCATTTGTGCCTCGAATGAAAATTCAAGACTGATCTGTTCTAGGATCCATTTGTTTGTTTTCCTGACTGTCCATGGTTCATTTCTATACCACCTTCCAAAAAGATCTCTAGGCGGTTAACAGGAAAAAAACAACACAATTAAAATAACAAAATTAAAACTTACTAAGAGAATCATTTCTCTTAGTAAGTTTCCCTATGTAAGTTCTCTATGAGAGCCAGCGTAGTGTAATGGTTAGAGTACTGGACTAGGACCGGGGAGACACGAGTTCAAATCCCCATTTAGCCATGATACTAGCTGGGTGACTCTGGGCCAGTCACTTCTCTCTCAGCCTAGCCTACTTCACAGGGTTGTTGTGAAAGAGAAACTTAAGTATGTAGTACACCGCTCTGGGCTCCTTGGAGGAAGAGCGGGATATAAATGTAATAATAATAATAATAATAATAATAATTTCTGTCTCACACACACACACCATAGAGCAGTGGCAGAGTTTATGCTTTGCATGTTAAAGTTTCGATCCCAGTATCTCCAAGTAGGGCTGGAAGAGCAAAGGCCCTTGACTGTGATAACAACAACAACAAATATTTATATACCATACTTCAACCAACATTCTCAAAGTGCTTTACATAGAAAAATAAATAATACATAAATAAGATGGTTTCCTGTCCCCAAAGGGCTCACCATCTAAAAAGAAACACAAGGCAGAGGCCAGCAACAGCCACTGGAGGGATGCTGTCCTGGGGCTGGATAGGGTCAGTTGCTCTCCCGCTGCTAAATACAAGCGAATCGCCACTTGAAGAGGTGCCCCTTTGCTCAGTTAGCAGGGGTACTGAGAGCCTAGAAGGCTGCTGTCAGTCAATGCCGGCAGTACTGACCTAGATGGAGCACTGGTCTGACTCAGTATATGGCAGCTTCCTGTGTTCCTAATTAGCGGTGTGCATTCTGTTGTTTGCTGCTGCTGTTTGTTGTTCACGAAGCAAGCCCCCAGATCTCTCATGTCTCCTCCTGGCTACCATAACAGCCCCTTGCCAAATTCTCTCTTAGCTGCCATCACTCTTTCTCCTAGGCAACCTAAACCCCCACCCTTCCCGTAGAAAACTGAACGTGCTGGACAGCACCCCAGAATTGCTGCCTTGCTGCCTTTCCCAGACAGGCGTTTTCAGTACTAAAAATCGTTGGACAACTCCCCAGGCAACCTGCACACTGAACTATCCGAATGAAAGTTGGTGCAGTCAGTGCAAAGGAATGAAGGCGCAGAGAAGAATGGATTAACCCCCCTGCTTCTTAATGCAGCATGGCCTGCCCATTTAGAAAGCCTGAAAGGCAGATCATAGGCTATTAAAGTGCCCGGGATCTTTTTTCTTTTTCTTTTTTCTTTTTAACCAAAGTCTTCAGAGCATCTGTTTGCAGTGGGGTGGGTGGACAGGGCTGGTTTCTGTCCCTGGGTGTGGGATTTCAGCCACCATCAGCTTTTCCCACAACAAGGGAAGGAGCGTGCTCTTAAATCTGCAGCACAACCTTAGACCGTAAATGCTGTCTAGACAGGAGTAACGCAGGCCTACAGACACAGTACGCACTCAAACTAATTTTCACACACCTCACAGTTTTTAGGAAACAGAGAAGCAAGGAGAGATTTCTTGAGAGAAAATGTTGCACCCTAGGGACTAGCTGATGACTAATTTGGGCAACTTGCCTAGAGCAGCTTCCTTACGAGGCAAGGCTACAACATCTGGGGCTTTTTAGTTTAGAAAAAAATGATTACAGGGAGATGTGATCGAGGGCTACAAAATCATGCATGGTGTGGAGAGAGTGGACAGAGAAATATTCCTCCCTCTCTCATAACACGAGAGCCTGGGGCCATCCCATCAAAATGACTGCCAAAAAAGTAGGACTGACAGAAGGAAGTACTTTTTCACATAACATATAATTAACCTATGGAATTCTCTGCCACAAGATGGACTGACAGCCACCAGCCTAGATGGCTTTAAGAAGGGCTTAGACAAATTCATGGAGGACAGGTCTATCAATGGCTACTAGTCTGAGGGCTATAGGCCACCTCCAGCCTAAGGAGGCAAGATTCCTCTAAATACCAGTTGCAGGGGAGTAACAGCAGGAGGGAGGGCATGCCCTCACTTCTTGCCTGTGGGCTTCCCAGAGACATCTGGTGGGCCAATGTGGGGAAAAAGATGCTGGACTAGATGGGCCTTGGGCCTGATCCAGTAGGGCTGTTTTTATGTTCTTTTGCTCTAAGGAGACCTTATAGAAATTTTTGATGCAACTAAATTTAGAATAGTAACACGATGAGGAAAATGACTCATAGTAATCCCACTGACATTTAATTTCAATGGGACTACTTTGAGTCATTTTCCTCATCATGTCAGCCACTGTACAATTCTGGCTTTCCCATCTTTAAAAAGCACTTCACAGAACTTGAAAAGATACAGGTTGACACCCAGTCTCAATTACTCCTGAGCAGTCCTGTTAAAATCAAGTAGTCTGTTAGGGTAACTCTAGAGAGAGTAGTACTATTGTATAGCTTCATCTGGATGTCAGCCACAGAATTATCAAGGACAAGAACAAGAGAAAAAAGTAAGACAATTAAGGACAAAGCTAGATTTATTTTATGGATCCGTTTCTTCATTTGGGTATTCATACTGCACCATTTTGCAAATGTCTTAAGACAGTTAATATTAATAAAATTAAAACAATAAATCACTCTAAAAAAAACAAACCCCCCAACAGCACTTTCCGGCTAACTGCACCAGTGCAGTGAGGAAGGGGCAGTTTTTGATGCTCTTCCCGGTTACCGGCCATCCTTTTGCCTTGCTAATTCTGCCTGGTTCTCAGGAGTCTCCCTGTTTGCAGCTGCATCTCCAGGCTTGGAGATTGCACTTTGGATATGCTCAGGAACTGCACTGCAATGTGAGCTCTCAGTCAGGAACTGCACTGCAATGTGAGTGCACATGGGGACAGGTCACTTAGTTGGCAGTGGGCTAGTCGCCCCCAGATCTGGCTGCAAACAAAACAAATTGGAACGGGGGTCCAGACACATGCCTTTCCCTTATACTGGGGACCCCAGCTAAGTAGACTCACAGAGTTAACTACAGTGAGTTAACGGGCATCCAAGGCCACTCTAAACATAGAGTGAACCGCCCGTGCCTTGTACTTGGAATTGCAACAAGCACTACCTTGTGCTCCATTCAGGATTCCATCCAGCCACTTTCGGACTCCCTTGTATGCTGTACTTGAGGCTCCACTGAGCACCCCATATGCTCTCTTTCAACCTACAAAGAGCTTGAAATCACTATCTGGAGCTGTCTTTGTGCCCATCCTTTCAGCTTGCCTCACACCCATAGGAAGATGGACCCACGGAGAAACCTTTCTCGTGGGCATCACCCCCTCTACTAATCTCCACAATTCTCCTGCTTCCCCACCACGCTGAGGGGCAAGATTCTGCAGCCCAGATTCTGCAGCCCATAAGTCCCATTGTCCAGATCAGGTGAAGGTGAACGCTTGCCCCACTCTTGCCCGCTCTGCCCCATCTATCCCTTTCTTAAATCCAACCCCATCTCTCTATCACTTAAGTCTCTTTCTCTTGCCCGCGCGGGAACCTTACACAATTAGACCTCAAGCTAAAGCATCTCATGGTAGTTGGTTTATTTAGAAATGTATTTTATTGCTCTTTAAGTTAGAAATGCCTCATCGTAGTTAATTTGCTGAGTGACATATTTTATTGCTTTAACCACACAATTCTCTTCCAGTATCCCCCTCCCTCAAATAAATTCTGCTTTTAATTTTGAAACCATATTCTGCCTCAATCCAGTCATTCCTTGAGTCCAAATGTTTGCACAAATTAGAACTGGTGGAGATGACCCCCTTTCAGAGCTAATCCCCACCCAAAGCCCGAACATTGGGGTGCTGACCAAACACCCCGGGCCAGTTCCATTAACATCCCTCCCCCAGGAAACCCTTAGTGCTACCAGAAAATATGTCCCTAGGGGTTGCACAGCCTTTGGGTACATATTTTCAAGTGGCACAGAGGGCTTCCCGGGGTAGGGGAGGGTGTCAAAAAGTGCCCCTTGCTCACTACACCAGGGCAGTTAGCTGGGAAGTTCTCTTAGGCTGCTCTCTTGCAGCACAGGGTTAAACCTTGCTCTGTATGTCAGCTAGTAAAATCAGTAAAGGTCTTACAAAGGTATAGTGTGCCGTCAAGTCGGTGTCAACTCCTGGTGCCCACAGAGCCCTGTGGTTGTCTTTGGTAGAATACAGGAGGGGGTTAACCATTGCCCCCTCCCGCACAGTGTGAGATGATGCCTTTCAGCATCTTCCTATATCGCTGCTGCCCGATATAGGTATTCCCCATAGTCTGGGAAACATACCAGCAGGGATTCACACTGGCAACCTCTGACTTGCTAGTCAAGTCATTTCCCCACTAGCAAGCAGGAATTGTCCCCTTTGCTAAGCAGGGTCCACCGTAGTTTGCATATGAAAGGGAGACTACTTCCCCTTAGGGGACAGGGCAACTCTGAGAAGAGCATCTAGGTTCCACATTCCACTGAGAGCCCTGGAAGCCCTTGGAAGAAATGCATTCCTATGGCCCTTTGGAAGGAGGAACGTAGGAAGCTGAAGATACCTGAGCGACGCTGGGCCTGTCCATTCGGCCCAGCATCTCTTGCTAACTGTGAGGCACAACCTGCACAGTTGAGAGATCATCGCAAGCTGCTTCCCAGAGTGGCCCCACCCCCTAGACTAGAGGGAATATCTTACGGTGCTCACACATGTAGTCTCCCATCCAAATGCAAACCAGGCCAGACTCTGCTTAGCAAAGAGGGCAATTCGTGCCTGCTACCACCAGACAAGCTCTGTTCCACACAAGGGTATACAGGAGGAAGTGCCTTTTGAGCAGCAGCTGCTGAAGGCATGGCGGCCGGCCCAGTTGTGTGCTCCCTACAGAGTGAAAAGGATGGCGAGCAGCCTGTCCCCCTGCTCCCACCTTGTCCAAGGTAGAGGAGGAGGAGGAGGAGGAGGAGGAGGAGGAGGAGGAGGAGGATGGCGGTCCCGATTAACTGGTTGGATATCTGTGGAGTTCCACATTGACAACAGGGAACCTCCCGACAGCTCCGAATGTTGGCGGCTCCCTACTCTCATGGCAGAACTCGCTCCAGCAATACCAGATAGAGGGCATGCCAGTCCTACATGTCTGTCAGACCAACATGACTGTGCAGCCCGACTAGTAGCCCTTTCTCCTTCATGAATAGCCTAAGGCAAGGGTTCCCAACAGTAGGCTCCCTCGACCAGGGATTCCCAGAGGTTGTTGACTACAACTCCCAGAAACCCCAGCTGCAATGGCTTTTTGCTTGGGGATTCTGGGAGTCGTAGTCAACAACACCTGGGAATCCCTGTTAGAGGGAAGACTGGGACCCAACCTGTGGTCGTGAAAGTGTCGCCGAACTACAACTCCCATCACCCCCCAGCCTCAATTTGTTATGGCTGAGGATGACAGGAGCTGGAGTTCAGCAACATCTGGACCGTCACAGCTTGGGAACCCCTGGCCTGGCTTGGCCCCCTTTTAAAGCCATCTAAGCTAGTGGCCAGACCTCGCCACGTCCCCGTGGCAGAGAATTCCATACACTGATTATGTGCTGTGTGAAGAAGGTGCCTCTCCTGTCTGTCTTGTAAAGGCGGATTGGGTGTTGGTTTCTGGCTTCTTTGCAGGGATGACTGTTCCCTCCGAGTGTGTGTCTTCAGTGCCCCTCTCCACATACACATAAATATTTGGTGGGCCATTGGGGGAAGCAGGCTGCTGGTGGTCTAGATGGGCTTGGGCCTGATCCAGCCGGGCTGTTCTTATGTTCTCCTTTAACCATGGAGCCTGACACTAAGAGAGTAGAGCTGAACAGATTATACTCTGGACAGATCCCTGAACCTTCAGACTCTGCGATAGGAAATAATCAGCCTCTTATCAGAGAAACCGGCCTTGCTTAACTTCAGCTTTCCGGGTGTCAGCCTTTTGCCATCAAACAAGGCAGTACATTCATTGGCTAAACTGCGTAACCGTGCAATCTTGCTAAACTCACTTTAGCAGATAAAAGCTCTTTCTTCTTATAATGTGTTTGCATGGGTTAAAGTCTCACCCTGAATCGCACATGCATCGGGGAGGAGAGAAAGGAGAGACACAGAGGCAGGGAAAGCATAAACCCCGGTTCAAACATAAGCAGAGGCTGCCTTCTGTCTCCCACTTTCTCCACATGACAACACATGAGCCAGGCACTTCTCCATGATTGTCCCTTTTCCTCTCCTTTCTGGGAGAGGGCACAAGTTCATGGCTATCAAAGGTGACTAGTCTGAGGGCTATAGGTCACCTGCAGCCCTAGAGGTAAGGCACCTCTAATACCAGTTGCAAGGGAGCAACTGTAGGACATGCCTACATAACCATAAACATCACCATGTACACCGTTCTGAGCTCCTCGGAGGAAAAAGCAGGATATAAATGTAAATACATACATACATACATGCTCTCCGCTCCTGCCTGTGGGCTTCCCAGTGGCATCTGGTGGCCCACTGTGTGAAACAGGATGCGGGACCAAAAAGGCCTCGGGCCTGATCCAGCGGGGCTGCTCTGATGTTCCTCTTATGCCAATGAGACAGTCAAGTGATTGGGTGTCAGGGAGCATTTTGTTGAGGAGCAATGGCAGGCGAAAGGACTCTTGCCTTCTGCAGCCTGACTTTCTAGATGCACCTGGTTGGCCACTATGGGAAGCAGGATGCTGGACTTGATGAGTCTTTGGTCTGACCCAACAAGGCCCTCCACATGTTCTTTGTGATGGGGAGGAGAGCTGCCACCAGTATGCAAATCAGTATGCAAATCTACCAGTATGCAAATCAGAGTAGAGGTGGATGGGAAGAAGGCAGACAGAGAGGGATCAGAAGGGCACTGGGTCAGTTCAGTTGATATGGCCCGAGTAGCCTGCCAAATCATGTAAGGAAGAGCATGTGCATGCATGCCTCTTCTGTAGGCTGACTTCCCATGAGTGAGAGGAGGCACTCACCTCAAGCGGCACAGTTTTGGGATGGCAGTGGGGTGGCAAAATGTTCCTCGCTGCTCCTCGCCGCCTCACCTGTCTCCTGCTCCTCACTGCAGTCGGGGCCGTTCTTGGCTGAGCAGTGCTGCTGCTGGTCTGCAGAGGGAAGAAGGCACACAACAGATTTTGAGCTCTTTGCATTCCTGCAGGGCAGGCTTCCATCGTCAGAGCACTCTGAGGAATGTCAGCCTGGAATAGTAGCAGTAGGAGCAGCAGCAGCAGCAGCAGCAGCAGCAGCAGCAGCAGCAGCAGTAGAGACAGTGCTTCTGAAACGGCTGCAAATGGAGATGCACAAGGTGGGCCTACCCACCAGGCAAAACAGGCAGCCACCTAGGATGCCAAGCAGGGAGGGCGGTGACAGCCTGGGTTGCATGAGCACACCACTGGAGCTAGCCAGCCAGGTGACAGGTGTCCGTGGGCAGGTGCCTGCATCATCCATCGGTGTCAGCCAGACAGCAAATCAGGGAATGGTGACAGCCACCAGTCTAGAGAGCTTTAAGAAGGGCTTAGAAAAATTCATGGAGGTCAGTTCTATCAATGGCTACTAGTCTGAGGGCTAGAGGTTGCCTTGCCTCCAGCCTCAGAGGCAAGATGCCTCTCAATACTGGTTGCAGGGAAGCAGCAGCAGGAGAGGGGGCATACCACACTTCTTGCCTGTGGGCTTTTTGGAGGCATCCAGTGGGCCACTAGACATCTTCATTATTTTATTTCATTTGTTTGTTTGTTTGTTTAACATATTTTTATACTGCCCAAAACTTATGGCTCTGGGTGGTTTACAACAAAACAAAATAAATGACAACAGGAAAAAAAATTAAAAATTAGTTTTAAAAAATAGCAAAAAAGGTAAAACATTACATTTTGATGCACATGCAGATTCTTTCTTTCTTTCTTTCTTTCTTTCTTTCTTTCTTTCTTTCTTTCTTTCTTCAATTTCTATACCACCCTTCCAAAAATGGCTCAGGGCGGTTTACACAAAGAAATAACAAATAAATAAGATGGATCCCTGTCCCCAAAGGGCTCACAATCTAAAAATAACATAAGAGAGACACCAGCAACAGCCACTGGAGGGATGCTGTGCCGGGGCTGGATAGGGCCAGTTGCTCTCTCCCTGCTAAATAAAGAGAATCACCACATTAAAAAGGTGCCTCTTTGCCAAGTTAGCAGAATTCTTCAGATTCTTCTTCACTATCATTCACAGGAATCCACCAGGGGACCCAAATCTGGTGCTTCTGAAATCTCAAGTGTTGAGAATTCAACTCAGAGAGAAAACCCTGCAACATGTATGCTGCATATGCTGCAAGGAACAAAGATTCTAAGCCAGTTCCTTATTTGCTGACCTGGTGGCGATCTTTTCAAACTAGCAGCTATGCCTTGATGGCTGGCGGACAGCTTTCCACGCAGAGGGATAACAGGTCTCACTCCCAGGTCAATTGTTGCTGCAGATTGTCACTCTTGAAGGGAAGAGCTGCAAGGGCCCATTGAAAAGCTGGCAACCCTACTAGGTAAATACTCACCCCTGGGGGACCGCTCACCCCCACCCCCATTCCACAGCACTCTCTTCCTCTACGCGACCCTCCAGATTTTTGTTCCAGCCCTGGAATCACAGCTTGACAAAGACACACTAGCTGGCCCGGTGCAGTCAGTGCAAGCCTTCTCAGCAGCTTGCTGTCTGGAAAGACAAGAGACCCTTCTGTACACTTGCGAACAAAAGGCCTGCTGGTCCTCGCTCCTTCTGTCTTAAGGGAAAATAGAAATCTCACAAGGGCCTGGCCTATTGTTAGGCGCACAAGCAACGCCAGTCGCAGCACAGAAAGGGTGGTGCATTTCCTTGCAGAAGGGCACCCCTGCTGCTTCCAATGGGTCTTTATTTTGATTCCATAACTTTGATTACAAACATATTTATCGATTGCTTGGCCAATAATAATAATAAAAAAGACCAGAGAGCAGTGTGCATGTGACTCCAGGAGTGAGAAGGCCGCTGTCCGCTGTCCCAAAGAGGCTCACAAGGTGAAAAGGCAGACAAGGGAGACATAAGAGCATAAGCACAGCCCTGCTGGATCAGGCCCAAGGAAGCCCATCGAGTCCAGCATCCCGTTTTGCACAGTGGCCCACCAGATGCCACTGGAAGCCACAGGCAGGAGTGGAGGGCATGCCCTCTCTCCTGCCATTTCTCCCCTGCAACTAGTACTCAGAGGCATCCTGTGTTTGAGGCTGGGTGGCCTATAGCCCTCCAACTAGTAGCCATTGATAGACCTCTCCTCCATGAAGTTAGCCAAACCCCTCTTCAAGCCATCCAGGTTGCTGGCTGTCACCACATCTTGTGGCAGAGAATTCCATAGGTTAATTATGCATTGGGTGAAAAAATACTTCTGTTTGTTGGCCCTAGATTTCCCAGCAATCAGTTTCATGGGATGACCCCTGGTTCTAGTGTTATGGGAGAGGGAGAAGAATTCCTCTCTCTCCACTTTCTCCACATCATGCATGATTTTATAGACCTCTATCATGTCTCCCCACAGTCGTCTTTTTTCTAAACTAAAAAGCCCCAAGTGTTGTAGCCTTGCCTCATAAGAAAGGTGCTCTAGGCCCCTGATCATCTTGGTTGCCCTCTTCTGCACCTTTCCCAGTTGTGCAATGCCCTTTTTTAGATGTGGTGACCAGAACTGCACGCAGTACTCCAAGTGTGGCCACATGCTGTGCTGGATTGAAGAGGGGCAGCCAGGGGCCAAGCGAGCTCCCCGAGGCGGGTGGGGGGAGAGCAGGAAGGGGGCCCTATCGCACCCCAGCGCCCCAAGCCACCCCCCTGCACCTGACATCATGGGACATCCGTACTCAAACGGCACAGGTGCGCAGAAGAGGCCATTCCCTGGCAGTGAAGAAAAGAAATATTGGTGGGGCAGAGGGCAGTGGTGGCGCAGAGGCAGTGGGGCAGCCCCCCGATCACTGGGAGGCCCTCCAGGAGGCCTCTGCTTGCGGGTCCCTTGTGGGCCCCCTGACCCTCCGGGCCCAGGGACATCTGTCCCCCCTTGTCCAATGGACGCTACGCCAATGGGGGCAGCTGCTTTCTCCCTGCTGAATAGGGGCCGACCACCACTTTCTGAGGGGCCTCTTTTCCAGTTCGCAGGGACGACTGTCAAACTGTGTGCCACAAGAGGGCCTGAAGATGGTTTCCTGTCCCAAAGGGTCTCACGATCCAGAGAGAAACACCAAGGGAGACACCAGCAACCGTCAAAAAGCTGTGCTGGGGTTGAATGGGGACATTTGCCCTCCCCCGATAAATATGAGGGCCACCCCTAAGAAGTGCCTGCACGAAGAACAGCACACCACATCAAATTTACCCCACCACCCCAGCCTAAAATCCTGCCAAGGCCTTCCCTTTCAACACACACACACATACACACCCCTGCTCTCTCTGACATAGGAACCTAGGTCTTCTGCTGAGTCTGGCCATTGGTCCATCTCGCTCAGAACTGTCTTCACGGACTGGCAGTGGGTCTCCAGAGTCTTTCCCAGCCCTACCTGGAGAAGCTGCCAGGGCTTGAACCTGGGACCTGCTCATGCAAAGGACCGATGCTCCGCCAGTGAGCTATGGCCCCCATTTCCAGGTTCAACAACAATAACACATATTTATATACCGCTTTTCCACAAAAGGTTCCAAAGCAGTTTACATAGAGAAAGAAAGAAAGAAAGAAAGAAAGAAAGAAAGAAAGAAAGAAAGAAAGAAAGAAAGAAAGAATAAGATGGCTCCCTGTCCCCAAAGGGCTCACAATCTAAAAAGAAACATAAGACAGACACCAGCAACAGTCACTGGAAGTACTGTGCTGGGGGTGGATAGGGCAAGTTACTCTCCTCCTGCTAAAAAAAAGAGAATCACCACATTAAAAGGTGCCTCTTTGCCCAGTTAGCAGGGGGTAGAGTTAGCAGGGGTTCAGCCGCCATGCAGAGCCTCGTCCGGCCACCCTTGCTTGAAGGCGCCTGGGAGCTTTGTGGTACAGAATAATAAGAAAAGCCCTGCTGGATGAGGACCAAGACCCTTCTAGTCCAGTATCCATCTTGTTTCCCACAGTGGCCCACCAGATGCCTCTGGGGAGCCCACAGGCAAGAGCTGAGGGCAGGCCCCCCTGCAACTGGTATTCGGAGGAATCTTGCCTCTGAGGCTGGGGGTGGCAGGATACTCCGACTGGCAGGAGGGAGTATTGGATGTAACCAAAGGCCATTGTGGCTAGGGGTGATGGGAGTTGTAGTCCAACAACAACTGGGCCCCAAGGCTGAGAACCCTTCTCAACCTTCTGGATTCTGCAAGGGCAAGTCTGCTCTCTGCTCTCATTTTGTGCCTGGGTGCAGAAGATTGCCATATTTTTGCACCTGGCTAGAGGGTGGACCTTGGGACAACCTGGCTCTTGCAAGCGAGAAGCCTTTGGTCCTAGCTGCACATGCCGGCGTAATCTGTTCCATCTCCCTGAAGTGGGATGGGCTTTCTTTCTTCACTACAGCCTGATCACGTTCCACGTTCCATGATTGCTCTTTGTGCAATGTTCCCCAGCCCACACCCTTGTAACGCAGAGTCAAGGTGTGAACAGAGGGCAGGAGACTTTACTCCCTCTGCTTTCCCTGCTGCCTGGCAGAGCCTCACTTGCCTTTGAAATCAGCCTCTCAGCCTCCACCATGAAGATTGAATTCGCTCCTTTCTCCGTCCCTCTGGAGAGGAGACTCCAGACGGCTTCAGTCCTCCAGTGGGTCTTCAGTTTCTTGGGACTAGGTAAAAACTCTTGGCCTTCTTCTTCCTAAGGCTGTCAGCAGTTGTTTCCGAGCACATACCTGCTGCTTCTCAAGGGCAGGCAGGTATGGGGACAGAAAGCACCCCCGCCATGGGGTCATCATTTATCTGAGCTCCTCCTGAGCCCATTAGGTTCAGTTTGAGGGACCCAGGTGCCAGCCCCTCTTTCCAAAATGGGTGGGTGTACAGGTGCTTCTTTTTAAGCTGTTCCTGCTCATTTACCTTTAATTGTAGCCTAACCTGCAGAGGTCTAGCAAGTTAAGCCTTCCAGCGGCATCTGGTGGGCCACTGTGTGAAATGGGATGCTGGACTAGATGGGCCTCCTAGATGGGACACTGTTATCCCTGGATATAAATTCTATAGAAAGGACAGGGAGGGGCGCCTTGGAGGCGGAGTAGCACTGTATGTTAACGAAGGCATAGAATCTAACAAAGTAGAAAACCTGGGTGGACTGGAGTCCTCCACAGAAGCCCTGTGAGTGACAATACAAGGCCTGAAAGGGAACGTGCTACTGGGGACGTGCTATCGCCCTCTGGCTCAAAATGCTGACAGTGACTCAGAGTTGCAGCAGGAAATCAAGGAGGCGTCAAGGAGAGGCAGGGCTGTAATCATGGGTGACTTCAATTACCCACACATAGACTGTGTAAATTCACAGCCAGGCCATGACAAAGAGGTCAAATTTCTAGATACGTTAAATGACTGTGCCCTAGAACAGTTGGACCAGAGAGAAGGCAACCTTGGACTTAATTCTGAGTGGCACCCAGGACCTGGTGCGTGATGTCAGTGTTATCGACCCTTTAGGGAACAGTGACCATAGTGCCATCAAATTCAGCATACATGTGGGGAGAGAATCACCAAGGAAGTCTAACACAGACATTTTGAATTTCAGAAGAGGAAACTTCTCTAAAATGAGGAGTATGGTGAAAAGGAAGCTGAAAAAATCAGGAGAGTCACTTCGCTCCAGAGTGCATGGAGTTTACTCAAAACCACAAAACTAGAAGCCCAGTTAGATTGTCTACCCCCAAAGAGGAAAGGTACCACTAAGTCCAGGAAGATGCCAGCATGGCTAATGGGAACTGTCAAGGAAACCATAAAAGGGAAGAAGACTTCCTTCCAAAATTGGAAGGCCTGTCCAAATGAAGAGAACAGAAAGGAACACAAACTCTGGCAAAAGAAATGCAAGGCAACAATAAGGGAGGCGAAAAGAGAGTTTGAGGAACATTTAGCTAAAAGCATCAAGGGGAATAACAAAAACTTCTTTAAATACATCAGAAGCAGGAAACCTGCCAGGGAGGCAGTTGGACCATTAGAGAATGAGGGAGTGAAAGGGATTATTAAGGAGGATATGGAGCTTGAAGAGAAGCTAAATGAGTTCTTTGTGTCTGTCTTCACGGCAGAGGATACTGAGCATATACCTGTTCCTGAACCAGGCTTTTCGGGGATGGCGGCTAAAGAACTGAGCCAGATAGAAGTGACAAGAGATAATGTTCTAAACGGTCTGGAAAAACTGAAAGCTAACAAATCACCAGGGCCGGATGGCATCCATCCAAGAGTCCTCAAACTCAAATGTGAAATTGTTGACCTCCTTGCTAAAATATATAACTTATCCATGCAATCAGGTTCTGTACCAGAGGTCTGGAGAGTAGCAAATGTAACACTGATTTTCAAGAAGGGATCCAGGGGTAATCTGGGAAATTACAGGCCAGTTAGCTTAACATCCGTTCCAGGCAAATTGATGAAAACCATCCTCAAGGATAAAATTGTAAAGCACATAGAACAACAGGTCCTACTGGGAGTGAACCAGCATGGGTTCCGCAAAGGTAAATCTTGCCTCACCAATCTTTTGGAGTTCTTTGAGAGTGTCAACAAGTGTGTGGATCAAGGTGATCCAGTTGACATAGTATACCTGTCATAGTATACCTGATTTCCAAGAAGCTTTTGACAAAGTTCCTCATCAATGACTCCTGAGGAAACTTAGCGGTCATGGGATAAGGGGACAAGTACATGTGTGGATTGCTAACTGGTTGAAAGACAGGAAACAGAGGGTAGGTATAAATGGAGAGTTTTCACAATGGAGGGAAGTAAGAAGTGGTGTCCCCCAGGGATCTATACCTGGACCGGTGCTTTTTAATTTATTCATAAATGATCTAGAAGCAGGAGTAAGCAGCCAGGTGGCCAAATTTGCAGATGATACCAAACTCTTTTGGGTAGTGAAATCCATAACTGATTGCAAAGAGCTCCAAAAGGATCACTCCAAGCTGGGTGAGTGAGCGACAAAGTGGCAAATGCGGTTCAGTGTTGGCAAATGTAAAGTGATGCACATTGGGATAAAGAACCCCAACTTCAAGTATATGCTGATGGGATCTGAGCTGTCGGTGACTGACCAGGAGAGGGATCTTGGGGTCGTGGTGGACAGCTCATTGAAAATGTTGACTCAATGTGCAGCAGTGTAAAAAAGGCCTATTCCATGCTAGGGATCATTAGGAAGGGGATTGAAAATAAAACGGCTAATATTATAATGCCCTTATACAAAACTATGGTGCGACCACACTTGGAGGACTACATAGAATTCTGGTCACCACATCTAAAAAAGGATATTGTAAAACTGGAAAAGGTGCAGAAGAGGGAAACCAAGATGATCAAGGGCCTAGAGCACCTTCCTTATGAGGCAAGGCTACAACACCTGGGGCTATTTAGTTTAGAAAAGAGACGACTGCGTGGAGACATGATAGAGGTCTATAAAATCATGCATGGTGTGGAGAAAGTGGATAGAGAGAAATTCTTCTCCCTCTCCCATAACACTAGAACCAGGGGTCATCCTATGAAACTGATTGCCAGGAAATCTAGGACCAGCAAACGGAAGTACTTTTTCACACAACGCATAATCAACTTGTAGAATTCTCTGCCACAAAATGTGGTGACAGCCAACAACCTGGATGGCTTTAAGAAGAGTTTGGATAACTTCATGGAGGAGAGGTCTATTGACGGCTACTAGTCAGAGGGCTGTAGGCCACCTCCAGCCTCGGGCGTGGGGTGCATCTGGGTACCAGTTGCAGGGGAGTAACAGCAGGAGAGAGGGCATGCCCTCAATTCCTGCCTGTGGCTTCCAGCGGCATCTGGTGGGCCACAGTGCAAAACGGGATGCTGGACTAGATGGGCCTCCTTGGGCCTGATCCAGCAGGGCTGTTCTTATGGAATTCCCTGCCACTAGCTTGGATGGCTTTAAATGAGGCTAACAAGTCTTATCAATGTCTACTAGTCTGAGGCTATAGGCCACCTCTAGCCTCAGAGTTATGTTGCCTCTGAATACCAGTTGCAGGGGATCAACAGCAGGAGGGAGGGTATGCCCTCAACTCTTGTCTGCGGGCTTCTCAGAGGTGCCACTGGATGTTGGACTGGATAGGCCTTGGGACGGATCCAGCAGGGCTTATGTAAACCCTGCAGCAAGCAATTAGCTCTGCCCCCTCTGCTCTCATTTTGTGCCTGGGTGCAGAAGATTGCCATATTTTTGCACCTGGCTAGAGGGTGGACCTTGGGACAACCTGGCTCTTGCAAGTGAGAAGCCTTTGGTCCTAGCTGCACATGCCGGCGTAATCTGTTCCATCTCCCTGAAGTGGGATGGGCTTTCTTTCTTCACTACAGCCTGATCACGTTCCACGTTCCGTGATTGCTCTTTGTGCAATGTTCCCCAGCCCACACCCTTGTGACGCAGAGTCAAGGTGTGAACAGAGGGCGGGAGACTTTACTCCCTCTGCTTTCCCTGCTGCCTGGCAGAGCTTCAATTGCCTTTGAAGTCAGCCTCTCAGCCTCCACCATGAAGATTGAATTCGCTCCTTTCTCCGTCCCTCTGGAGAGGAGACTCCAGACGGCTTCAGTCCTCCAGTGGGTCTTCAGTTTCTTGGGACTAGGTAAAAACTCTTGGCCTTCTTCTTCCTAAGGCTGTCAGCAGTTGTTTCCGAGCACATACCTGCTGCTTCTCAAGGGCAGGCAGGTATGGGGACAGAAAGCACCCCCGCCATGGGGTCATCATTTATCTGAGCTCCTCCTGAGCCCATTAGGTTCAGTTTGAGGGACCCAGGTGCCAGCCCCTCTTTCCAAAATGGGTGGGTGTACAGGTGCTTCTTTTTAAGCTGTTCCTGCTCATTTACCTTTAATTGTAGCCTAACCTGCAGAGGTCTAGCAAGTTAAGCCTTCCAGCGGCATCTGGTGGGCCACTGTGTGAAATGGGATGCTGGACTAGATGGGCCTCCTTCGGCCTGATCCAGCTGGGCTGTTCTTATGTGGTATGGAGTTATTGTAACTGTTTATTTACAATGGTAAAGGAGTTATACAAGGGGTAGTAAAACTCCCCTGCCTTATCCATAGCTGGATTTCTCTATGGGACAGAGGCCTGTCCCTTTCCCTTCTGCTATACAGCAAGGGACTCCCAGCCTTGGGTGTCCAGATGCTGGGGACTACAACCCCCATCACCCGCTGCCACAATACCCTTATCACTGTGGCTGAAGATGATGGGAGTTGTAGTCCACCATCGGGTGACCCAAGCTTCGGAACCCCTGCTATACGCCACCATGTATGCTGCATCATCGTTGTTGCTGTTCAGTAGTAGAAGTGTGATTATTATTTATACGCCACTTTTCAGCCAAAGAGGTTCTCCATGTGGTTGACATCTACAGTGCTGAGAAAACATTTGTGAACCCACCTAGGATGGTCTGTATGTTAGCACAATTCTTATTCAAAACATGGTTGGATCCCAAGCTAAACTCTGATAAGAGAAAAAGGCAACCCCATTCAATAAGTAACTCAGGCAAAAAGGATGTATTTGGAATATTCACCCCACAGAAAGGTTCAATGCCCTTTTCAGAGGTGCTCTTACCCCTAGACTTCCAGGGCCGAAGTCCAGGGCCTTCACACTCCCTGGGGGCCCCCAAATCTGAGCATGACTAAGACCTGTGCTGGGCAGCCAAGCGTGACCTCTGCTTAGGGACAGGGGTGGGGGGACAAATATGTGGGATGGGAATATGTTAAATTGCATGTTGAAATGTTTCTGCTACTGCATATTTGCGTGTGTGTGTGTGTGTGTGTGTGTATCTATCTATCTATCTATCTATCTGTTTTATATTACATTCTTGTGAGTTCAGTTGCTGTTTGTGCCCCCAAAAACCCACAAGTTAAAAAAACTGCGTGTGTCACAGTGTGCGTGTGTAGGGGGATGATGCTTAACTTGCAGGGGAGGGGAGGGGAGGGGAGGGGAGAGCTGGGTGGGCTCCAAAGGCCTTTAGGTTCAGGCTCCAAAATTACCCAGGTGCACCTCTGTCCGTGCATGAAAACGTATGTGAACCTGCATTCAGGAACTGGTGGCACCTCCTTGAGCAGCAATAAGTGCAACTGAACATTTCCCGAAACTGGTGAGGAGCCTCTCACATCAGCTTGGAGGAATCTTGGCCCAGTCTTCCATACAAAACCGTTCCAGCTCTGTGACACTGGAAGAGAGGAGATCTGGTCTTGTGGTAGCAAGCATGGCTGGTCCTCTTAGCTAAGCAGGGTCTGCCCTGGTTGCATATGAATGGGAGACTAGAAGTGTGAGCAGCACTGCAAGATATTCCCCTCAGCGGGTGGAGCCACTCTGGGAAGAGCAGAGGCTGCCAAGTTCCCTGCCTGGCATCTCCAGGACAGGACTGAGAGAGAATCCTGCCTGCAACCTTGGAGAAGCCACTGCCAGTCTGTGTAGACAATATTGAGCTAGATTAATCTATGGTCTGACTCAGTATAAGGCAGCTCCCTATGTTCCTTTGGCTTCCTTACATAAACAACTCGCTTCAGGTCTTGCCACACCAATAGGGTTTAGGTTGGGACTTTTTCTCAGCACTGTAATAAGAATAATGATGGGGAGAATTGACATTCCTATAGCAGTTTGATTTGGGAACACTGTGCCACTGTGCCAGAAGTGATAATTGAACTTCCAATAGTGTGTACTACAATTCTTCATTTTAGCTTGAATCGCACACAGTCACATTTTAGGTTTGCAGCTGCACAACAGCTTGCTTGCTTGCTTGAATCTTTAATCTCTCTGCCTTTAAGCCTTGAAATGGAGTGTTCCTTCCAGAAATGGCTTTGCCGCTAAAGGTCTTGCAACTCTCCCGAATGATACTCAAGCTCCACCTTTGGCAGAGCTCCAAGAGAAGAAAGTCCAATAGTTGTGTAAGGGCCAGGCAAATCAAGATGAGTTGAATTCTGAAACAGCTTAGACCTTATATCTATTTCCTGGCAATAGATATAAGATATTTAAATCATGGATATAAAATTACCCACTCTTATGGATAAGCTGGGAATATTCTGATCCTTATGGATGCATAACCAGAGCACCTGAGGGTGAGAGAAAGGAAAGGAGTCCCTTATTATTCATGGGTTCTCCATCCACCGTTCTGCGTATCTGCGGTCGGGTCATAGGGACCCGGTTTCTTTATCCACGGGGAGAAAATAGGGCTCTTTCCCCCATCAGTGGTTTCTGAGTGGCTGGGAGTGACTTCTAACATCCCTTCTGGCCACTATTTTGTAGCACACACCCATTTTGTGGCTCTTTTCTCTCCCCCCACCCCCCTCAAAGGGCTGAAAATTGGAGGATTTGCATGTTCAGGGGGTGTTGCTGGAGAGCTAGAGAGCATGGTACAGTGTTTATTTCTGCCCCCCTTCCTGTGATTTTCAGCACACTTCAGTGTGCTTAGGAACCTGCCCCCTCAAACCCCTTAGAGTTAAGGACTCTTTATTCACAATTTCATTATCTGCGGAAATAGGCGGGAACAGAACCCCTGCATATAAAGAGGGCCTCCTGTATAATCTGTCAGCCGCTGCGACTGGGGATGATGACAGTTGTAGTCCAACAACATCTGGGGACCCGAGTTTGAGAATCCTGGCTCACTTTCTAATGTCCATCAGACAGATCTGCAGGAAATGAAGTGGGCTGAAAATGCCACGTTCCGTTTCACTAGGGCTCCCCCATGCCTATTAGTTTCGAGCTGAAATTTAATTGTCCCTTTTAATGATATTGCTCAAGGACACTGACACAAAGGGACACGCAGCTGTTGGGAATTCACCCAGCATACCTCATACAATCCTCACGTGGTTGCAGTCTTGCTAACTGTTTAGCACTGATCCATGTGATAAGGCATGTAAAATATGAAAGGAAGAAGAAGAAAAGACACACAACAATTGTAATTCACAAGTATGGACCCACAACAAAACGTTGCAGTATATCCCTGGGGTACATGTGTTACCGGAGCTTGTGTCTGAGCATGGTGAAGGTTTTAGACACCTCATCAGAAGAAGGGCCTGTGAATGCTTTGAGGGAGTATTTTTCAAACTGAGAAATTTCTCGCTCTTTTTATTCGCTCCCTCCTCCTCCCTCTCCTTGCCACTGAGTTCTAACCCAACGTCTTGTCTGTTAAGTGCCCTCTGAGTCCATGAACATTCTACTCCATTGGGGCAGGTGTGTTGTTGTTTTGGTGGGCAGTAGCCCTTAGCTCCTCCCCCTCAAAATTTTTGTAAAACTGACATGTCACTGGGTTACCTCAAGTCTTCTAGTGGATCCCTCTTGCCCACAGATGCTCTGGTTATGTGCTCTAGTTATGCACTTAATAGATGGTACACAGAACCATCTAATAAAACAGAAATATAATTAGCAGTGGCAACATTTTTTTTACCATGGAAAATTAATTATAATCTCGATATCAGTTAACTGCCCAGAGACGGAAGTTTGGGGGCGGTGTACAAATCTGATAAATAAATAAATCAGTACATACACATTTTTTCAATTGTGCAATATATTCAGGAAATGTGAAACTGAATGACTAAAAGAGAGATCTAATACAATGTGGATTTAGCATATATCTATAAAATTTGGGGGGGGCATATATGGAATGTTAAAGGAATATTTAGAATAACTGGTGTTGTATTTAAGATGGTTAGTGGATGACACGGAGATTTCAGATTTGTGGTGATGTGAAAATTCTGTTCTGTGAATTAGATACAGTAAGTAGCTTGTACCATAATCATGGCTTTTTTTTTTTTAAGGTTGGGCTATCAGGGGATGAGCAGAAACGTTTCTGAAAAAGTCTACCTTGTGAGGATGTCTACCTTTTCTGCTGTTGTTCACTGCTACTGTTTCCCTTATCTGTTGCTGATTCAGCAATAGTTTGTACCTTCTCATTACGTAATGTGACTTCCTAATTAGTCACATGGCTGATGACAGCCAGAGATAACAGAATCACTTTAATCGCTATGTAACCCTTAATTATGATAATTCACCTATTGTATTTGTGTGTGTAATACAATATTTATTTATTTATTTATTTATTTATTTATTTATTTATTTATTTATGTGTTTATTTATGCGTTTATCTGTCTATCTATCATATGTACATCTCTAGGCGGTGTACAATACTCAATATATACAGTGTGTATATACACACACACACACATATATTTATATCTATATCTACATATCCCACTGACATGAAACTCTAAGCCAAACATGCCATTTTCACAGGTGGGTTCCAGACTTCACCTAGACTGCCAGAATAATTTTTTTAAATTCCAAATTCTTTAATTTCCCAGAAAATGTGGGGAAACTCTCCCATTGGAAAAGCACGGGGTGGGGGTGGGGTGGGGGATGCCTCCTGACAAAGTTTGGCAGTTTTCTCAGGGACTTTTAAAGACAGGAAGTCCAGACTCCCACAGAGTGATGGCCGGCCAAGGTTAAAAGGTGGGGCTAGATCAGGCTTGAACCTGGCGCTCTTCACACACACAGCCTAGCCAACACTAGGCCTAGGCTGTGAATGTGAAGAAGCATGCAGAAGGTCCCTGATCCAATCCTCCCAGCATCCCCACGTAGGGCCGGGAAAGGTTCCTACCTGAAACCTTGGAGAGCTGCAGCCAGTCAGGGTAGATAGACCATACCAAGCCAGATGTCGCAATGAGCTGACTTGGTCTATGGCAGTTTCCTATGCACTATTGCCACATCTGGACACCCCAATACTTCCCATTGGAGGTGAGGGCAGAGATCTTATCTAGTCTGGTGGCTACAGGCCACCTCCAGCCTCAGAGGCAGGATGCCTCTGAGTACCAGTTGCAGGGGAGCAACAGCAGGAGAGAGGGCATGATGCCCTCAGCTTTTGCCTGTGGGCTTCCCAGAGGCATCTGGTGGGCCACTGTATCAAACAAGATGCTGGTCTGGATGGACCTTGGGCTTGATCCAGCAGGACTGTTCTTCTTATCTCTGTGTGGGGGCGGGCACAGCGTGTTTTGGAGGGGTGGATGGCTGCTGGTTTGCTCCCTCTGGCCCCAGATGAAGAGAAGGGGGTTGACAAGCACCTCACCCCTTCAAGGAAGCCCTGAAAAAAGAGGAAGCTGCTTCCTCCCTCTTCCTTTTATCCACAGCTTCCAAGCCATGCCCACTTCCAGTTTCCTTTGCCTTCCTTGAGTGTAGCTGCCCCTAGATGGGATAGTATTCAGAAATTGCACCCCATTCCGGCAGTCTGAAGTAGGACAGTCAGGATTCTCATTCAGAGGCATCTGTAGACCAGACCTTGGGTTGCAACTGGTATTTCTCAAAGTGAAATTTGAAACCCCTGCTAATTTGGCAAAGAGGCACCTTCCAAGGTGGTGATTCTTTTTACTTAGCAGGGGGAGAGCAACTGGCCCTATCCACCCCCAGCACACCATCCCTCCAGTGACTGCTGCTGGTGTCTGTCGTGTTTCTTTTTAGATTGTGAGCCCTTTGGGGACAGGGAGCCATCTTATTTATTTGTTGTTTCTCTGTGTAAACCACCCTGAACTATTTTTGGAAGGGTGATATAGAAATCGAATGAATGAATGAAGAAAACCTCAAAATTCCTCCTAAGGAGAAATCTTCATACAATGCCAGGAAAAGCTTCTCCTGCTTAAATGCTATTAGGGCTGTTCATGATCACAGATGTTGGGATGGGGTCTGACTCAATCTCAGACGATCACACAAATGTCAGTTCAGGGTCCTTTGGACCCTTCCAAATGTTGGGGTCGGGATTGGGTATTATTAAAAGTAAAGTGTGCCGTCAAGTTGATTTTGACCCCTGGTGCCCACAGAGCTCTGGGGTTGTCTTTGGTAGAATACAGGAGGGGTTGACCATTGCTTCCTTCCAAGCAGTTTGAGATGATGCCTTTCAGCATCTTCTTATATCGCTGCTGCCTGAGATAGTACCAGCGGGGATTCAAACCAGCAACCTTCTGCTTGTTAGTCAAGCATTTCCCCACTGCGCCACTTAAGGTGGCTTTGGGTATTATTACCAACATTTAAATTATTTTTTAAAAGTAACCGGGATACTCACTGTGAAACCCAAAAGAAAAGTAGCCTAACACCAGAGAATCTACTGATATAACATCAGAGAATTGCAGGAAACTGGACGGCAGCCACTTTATTTTTTAAACTCTGCATTTAAAAAGAGGCTTAACACTAAAAAACCCCAAACAAACATAAATTTATGGGCAGGCAGGCAGATAGATGTCCAAAGATGCCTTAAAAACAAAAACAAAACCAAGCCACAATCAGTGGTGAAAAAAGCAGATTCCCATCGCCATTTGAATCTCCAAAATGCTACAAAATTTACTGAACCACATTGGAGAACTCCAAACTGACCTGGGCTTTCCAAGGTCGGGTTCAGGTTTTCTCCAACATGACCCAAATTGGAGCATTTCCGACCTCCCCCTCTGAACTTGCACAGCCCTAAATGCTGTATGTGAAGGACTGGTCACAAACATGCAGCAGGTCTAAGTAAGATTCAGTTGCAACTTTGGCATGAGCAGTAGCTTTGAGGTCTGGACTTGGCTCAAATTGAGTCCTGCCTACTTTCAGTTGGAGTCTGAATCATTGTGCAGGAATATTGTGGCACAAGACAGCCAAAGCAGCACACGCTAGCCAACACAGACAATTAAAAAAAGGAGGGTTTCCAAGGCAACAGCACACAATTTGGAAAAGGGAAGCCATTCCTTGGGGAGTGCAAAGCCGGGCTGGCAAATGGATGAGCATATAGACACCTCTTAGGACGCCACGGAGCAGCAGTGGTGAGAAGGAACTGAATGTCAGGAGTGCCCCTGCTGGATCGGAGCAAGGTCCATCTAGACCATTGCTCTTCATTGTAAGGCTCGGGCTCATGGTGGCCCCCATCAACCCTAGAACCCCTGACTAATTGTGTGAAGCAGGGGCAGAGCCACCATTGAGCGAACAGGTTCAAAGAACCTGGGCCACCAATGAAAAGGGCCACTGGAGCCCCCGTTGCACATGACATCACGTGCAAAGGGGGCATGGCCCAATGGCCAGAAGGCCCACCCCAGTCCTCCCCCTCCCATTTCCAGCCAGAGTTTGCTGCCTGGTAGCATTTATTTCCCTTCCTCTCCCTCTAGCGAGTGAGGGAGAGGAAGAGAAATAAACACTGTCAGGCAGCAAACGCTGCCTGAATTGAGAGGGGGAGACCTTGCTTGGGCTATCTCAAGCCCAGGGCATGCCCCCTTTGTGTGTGATGTCATGCACACAGGGGTGTGGCTTGGGCTTGCTAGTAGCCCGAGCGAGCTCTCCCCATCTCATTTCAGGCAGCATTTATTTCCCTTCGCCTCGCTCACTGCCAGCAAGCACTGCCTGAATTGAGAGGGGGGAAGCTTGCTTGGGGCTAGCAGGGCCACCGGGTGGTGTGGAACACGGGCCGCCGTTTTTTGGCCCCGCTACAGATGTGAAGCTTGGGCTGAAGCGGAATACTCTGCACAGTCCCAGGGCTGGACTGGGTGCACTGAGAGGGCAGTGGAATGTATGTGGGGAGGGCGCTGGGATTGGAGCAGAATGGGTGCTTAAGGGTGGGAGGATTCACCGCGGCCGAGTGCGGTGGGACACAGGGGTGTCCTGCGGGCGAGGCGCACCGGGAATATGCCCTGTTGCCTTGTGGGCCAGTCCAAGATGCACATTCCCTCTGGCCCCATGGAGAGAGGAACATTCTCAATGTGGAGTGCTATGTTTTGCCCAGCGCCATGGTGGGGGAGGCTCCTTTAGGGAAACGGAGTCCTCAGGAGCCCTTGCACACTGGGAGGGGTGCACAGTGCTAAGAAGTGTAGCCCTTCCCCATAGTGTAGCTTTCCCCATAGAAGAGAGGGCTCCGTCTCCGTCTCCCTGAAAGGGCCCTCCCAGCACTGAGAAAAACACAGTACCGTGTGGAGGTCAGTACAGCGGGAGATGGCTCTCCCATTGAAGGGGTTTTGGTTTTTTTGCTCCTCCACTTGAAAAATAGTGAAGATCACTAAACTGGACCAATATCCTGTTTCCAGCAGTAATCCCCCAAATGCTTCCTAGAAATCTACAGTGGTGGGTCCATTGTTCAGAGGTAGAGTGTCTGCTTTGCATGCCGAATGTCCCAAGTTCCCTCCTTGGCATCTCCAGGTAGGGCTGGGAGAGACTCCTGCCTGAACCTTGGACAAGGGGATGGCAGCCCTTGTAGGCAATACTGAGAAAGATGGACCCAGGGTCTGATGCAGTTTAAGGCAGCCCCCGATGTTACTAAATAATATTATTATTATCATTGTTGTTGTTTACACAATCAGACAGGTGTTATTGACTGGTTTGTTTTATCCAGACATTGAGTCCTTCCCAAGGACCTGGGATGGCTGGATTTAATTATCCTCAAGTAAATCTTAGCCCGTAGAATAACGGGCGCTAGGAAGGGAAGGGGCCCATATTCGTCCTCCTGCCTGGCTCCGTCGCTGCCAGGCCTCGGCGGCGGCTCTGCCACCGCCTCGGCCGGCTTCCTCCGCCGCTTCTCCCCCCTGCCCAGCTTCAGGCCCCAAATTCTCCCTCCAGGCTCTGGCGCGGCGGCGGAGCCTTGGCCGACTTCCACCGCTGCCTCTTTCCCCCTCATTCAGCGGCCAGGCAGACTCTGGGGGCGCCGCTGCCGGCCTCCGTGGCCGGGCCGGGCCATTCGCGGTCGGCTCTGTGCCGCCAACCGCCGCCGGCCTCCGTGCTGCCGCCGGCCTCTGCTCCGTCTTTTTTGGCCGAGGCGGCGGCTCTGCCGCCGCCTCGGCCAGTTTCCCCTGCCACTGCACACCCGGCCTTTTCGGGGCGGCCGCTTCTGGCCGCCCAAGATGGCTGCCGGTCGTGTCTCCCTTGCACTGTTCTGGGCATGCGCTTTGCGCATGCCCAGTACAGGCCAGGGAAGCATGAACACACGCCTTGGTGTCCACGGACGGACACCAAGGGTTTTATTATAGAGGATGTTGTTGCTGTTATCATAGATATTGTCGCAGAATATAGGCTGTTCCCAGTAAAGTTGCTTTTTGTAATTGGCTGGTGGTGATTTCTGTGGCCCATATGGTGTTGAGGTGCTCTTCAAGGTGTTTTGGAATTGCACCTAGGGCACCAATTACTACTGGGATTATTTTGGTCTTCTTCTGCCACAGCCTTTCAATTTCAATTAGTATTTTGTTAATTTTTCTATTTCTTTTTCTTCTATTCTGCTATCCCCTGGTATTGCTATGTTGATTATTTTGACTTGTTTTTCTTTCTTCTCCACTACAGTTGTATCTGGTGTATTGTGTGGCAAATGTTTGTCTGTTTGTAGTCGGACGTCCCATAATATTTTTGCACCTTCATTTTCTTCAACTTTTTCAATTTTATGGTCCCACCAGTTTTTGGCTACAGGTAGCTTGTATTTTTTGCAGATGTTCCAGTGTATCATCCCTGCTACCTTGTCATGCCTTTGTTTGTAGTCAGTCTGTGCGATCTTTTTACAACAGCTGATTAGGTGGTCCACTGTTTCATCTGCTTCTTTACAAAGGTGGCACCTGCTGTTTGTTGTTGATTTTTTTTACTACATATCATCATCATCATCATCATCATCATCATCATCATCATCATCATCAATTTGATTTCTATACTGCCCTTCCAAAAATGGCTCAAGGCGGTTTACACGGAGAAATAATAAATAAATAAGATGGATCCCTGTCCCCAAAGGCCTCACAATCTAAAAAGAAACATAAGGTACACACCAGCAACAGTCACTGGAGATGTTTAAAGTACTCCAACCCCTACTCAGTGCAGAAAACTGCCACAGAATCCCAGGCAGATGGACAATCAGCCTCTGTTTAAAAACCTCAGGAGAATCTGCTAGTGCACAAGGCTGATTTTTGCACTCTTGAACAGCCCTTACAGGTCGGAAATTCTCTCTAGAGTCTAGCCTGAATCTGCCTTGTTTTTTTCAACCCAGTGGCTCTAGTCCAGCCCTCAGGAACAAAGAAGAACAAGCCAGCTCCATCTTCTATGTGACAGTCCTTCAGATATTTGAAGAGAGCTGTCATATCTCCCCTTAGTCTTCTCTTCTCTAGGCTAAACATACACAGCTCCTTCAGTTGTACCCCATTGGACTTGGTTTCCAAGCCTCTTCCCATCTCTGTAGCCCTCCTCTGAACTCATTCCAGTTTATCAACATCCTTCATAAAATGTGCTCCCCGCAACTGGATTCAGTAGTCAAAGTGAAGTCTGGAAAACACAGAATAGAGTGGAACGATTACTTCTCCGGATATGGACACTCTGCCTCTGTCAATGCAGCCTAAGATTGCATTTGCGTTTTTAGCAGTGGCATCACATTCATGGGCCCTTTCCAGATTACCCGCTACAACAGTGTCACTACTTGTCCGTTAAGGGTGCTTCCATATTGCCTGCATTTCGACATCGCAGTCCCTGCACGGTCAGCAAGGGGCCGTTCACATTTCCGATGCTTTCTTTCGGGTTTTATCCCTGTGTTTTAGTCCTACAATGTGGCACGTGCATCAGAAATAAATAGTTGTATTTTCCCGTTGTAGGAGGGTTGTGCAAGCGATTTACGTCTTCAAGACGATCTTGCCAAGCTGAAGCATTTGACTGCTGAACAGTGTGGAATCTGGAAAGTGTCCTGGCTCATGTTCAGTTTGTGGTCCACTAAGACACCAAGGTCCCTTCCACATGTAATGGTTGGAAGATGTAAGGGTGTGCATTCACATGTCAGCCAGATTTACCCCGAAGTCCCTGTGAGCGATTGGGGAGCACTTCACACGTTAGAGTGTAGCCCGATTTATGTCCGGGGTTAAAAAAAAAAATCCACTTTTGCATTTAGGAACATAGGAACATAGGAAACTGCCATATACTGAGTCAGACCATTGGTCTATCTAGCTCAGTATTGTCTTCACAGACTGGCAGCAACTTCTCCAAGGTTGCAGGCAGGAATCTCTCTCAGCCCTAGCTTGGAGATGCTGCCAGTACTCACACATCAAGTCTCCCATTCAGATGCAACCAGGGCAGACCCTGCCTAGCTATGGGGACAAGTCACGCTTGCTACCACAAGACCAGCTCTCCTCTCTTCACATTTGTTCTTTGGGACAAATTTGAACTCACAGAAAAGCCTCGTAGTAACCCTGCGGTAAAGCCTGCTGTCTGGAAATGCTTCAGGTGAACCTCTCTGGGGAGGCTGTTCCATAAATGGGGGGCAACCACTGAAAAGGCCCTCTCCCTAGTAGCCACCCACCTCACCTCATTTGGCAGAAGGACTCAGAGCAGGGCCTCCGAATAAGATCTCACGGTCTGGGTTGGGACATATGGGGTAAGGAGCGCTCTCATTTAACAGTCTCAAGCCATTTAGGGCTTAAAAGGTTAAAAACAGCATCTTGAATTGGGCCCAGAAATGGACTGGGAGCCGGCCAGTGAAGCTGACGAAGCCCGTTCCCAAGTAGCTGCCAGACGGGTTGGCGGCAGCTTCAGATGGACCTCTCCAGATGATCTTAGAAGCAGTGTGGCTCATGCCGAAAAAGACGTTCTCTTAAATACCCAGGGCTGTTTAGGGCTTTATAGGTAATGACCAGCACCTTGTATTTTGCCTGGAAACATATCGATATCCAGTGCAATTCCTTTTTCACAGAAGTAATATGGTCTCTCCTAGATGACCCAGAGACCAACCTGGCTGCTGCATTCTGAACTAACTGCAGTTTCCAGACTACACACAAAGGCAGCCCCACACAGAGAGCATTGCAATAATCCAGCCTAGAGGTTACCAGCAGAAGTACCACTGTTTTGAGGCTGTTCATCTCAAGGAATGGACGCAGCTGGCGTATCAGCCGGAGCTGACAAAAAGCACCTCTGGCCACTGCCTCAACCTGGGACACCAGGGAGAGGTTCGGATCCAGAAGCACCCCCAGCCTGTGTACCTGTTGCTTCTGGGGGACTGTGACCCCATCCAGAACCGGCAGATCAAAATAGTCTCCAGAGTTTCGACCCCGCACCATAAGTACCTCTGTCTTATCTGGATTCATCTGGATCTTATCTGGATCTGAACCTTGGCATGGGTTCACACAATCACGCGGATGACGGTAACCACATGAAACCAAGATTCAAACATTTGTGTGAACCAGGCTCCTTTGTCCATCTAGCTTAGTATATCTGTACTGGCCTGGTTCACACAATCATTCAAATCTAGGTTTAATGTGGGTTACCAACGTTAACATGATTGTATGAACCCATGCCAACTTGGGTTATAGCCCAAGGTGAATCTAAGATTCCTGCCTTGGTGTGGGGTCACCCAATCGCACTAATGTTTGGTATCCCACATTAAACCTAGATTAAGATGATTTGTGTGAAGCAGACCACTGACTGGCAGCAGTTCTCCAAGGCTTCAGGCAGGGTTCCTTCCCAGCCCTACGTGGAGATGCTGCCAGGGACTGAACCCGGGTCCTTCTGCCTGCAAAGCAGTTGCTCTGTTACCAAGCTCCAACCCCATCTCCAAGTGAAATGCAAGGGCCCCTCTTTCATTGTGGATCCCTGCCCTGTCCAACATATGGCCAAAGGAGCCCTGCCAACGTCTTGCTTTCTCTGGCCATTGGGATTGGGGATGATGGGAATTGTAGTCCAACCACATCAAGGATTACATAGGAACATAGGAAGCTGCTGTATACTGAGTCAGACCCTTGGTCCATCTAGCTCAGTATTGTCTACTGGCAGCGGCTTCTCCAAGGTTGCAGGCAGGACTCTTTCTCAGCCCTATCTTGGAGATGCTGCCAGGGAGGGAACTTGGAACCTTCTGCTCTTCCCAGAACGGCTCCATCCCCTGAGGGGAATATGATATATCTTGCAGTGCTCACACATCGAGTCTCCCATTCAGATGCAACCAGGGCAGACCCTGCTTAGCTAAGGGGACCAGTCATGCTTGCGACCACCAGACCAGCTCTCCTCCCAAGGTAGAGAACCCCTGCGCTCAGGGAGGAGTGTGTTGGTCTGCTTTGGAGCCTCCAGGCATCAATCAGTTTGTCTGGAAGCTGCAGCCCCCCCTCTCTCCAAGGCATTCCTGGCCACTGGCAGCCATCCTGCAGCTGTTGCCATAGTTATGCAAATAGCGCTGTGGCTGAGATGAAGCCGGAAGAGCTAGGAGAGCCATTCAGTGGCAAGAGGCAAACATTAGACCTCTTGGCACAGGCAGACTCCTGGCCGGCTGTCCTCGCCCCAGCTCTGCCAGCTCTGACCTCAAGGCTCTTACCGTTTCTTTCCAAGCGATGGGTATTCTCAAGCAGCCCACTAATAAAAAAGGAGCAACTGTTTCTGCAGAAACAGGTGCTGGGCATGGCTTTAGTTGAACGAACAAGCATGAACTGCCCCCTTTGCTAAGCAGGGTCCACCCTGGTTCACATTTGAATGGGAGACTAGATGTGTGAGCCTGGTAAGATCTTCCCCTTACGGGATGCGGCCGCTTTGGGAAGAGCACCGGCACGCAGGAGGTCCCAAGTTCCCTCCCTGGCAGCATCTCAAATCACGGCTTTTTGCCCAGGCTTCTATATGATTGTCTCTGTTGCCGCTTCTTGTATTTTATACTGTTTTTATGCTAATTTTAAAAAAAAATCAGATTTGTTTTTATATATTTTTTAACTCGATGTTTTAATGTGTCTTTTTAATCATCTTGTTTTTAAATTTTATTGTGAGCTGCCTTGGAATTTTTTTTTAAATGAACGGCAGGGTATAAATTTAACAATCAATCAATAAATAAAATCTCCAAGACAGGGCTGAGAGAGAGACTCCTGCTTGCAGCCTTGGAGAAGCCACTGCCAGTCTGGGTAGCCAATGCTGAGCTAGATGGACCAAGGGTTTGACTCAGTATAGGGCAGCTTCCGATGTCCCTAACAAGGAGAATTTGGGCCAGTGCCTCTCCCTGGATGCAGGGATGCAGTCACTGATCCAGAAGAGCAGGTGCTGTCCATGACGGCCCCCCACAGCCACCCCCACCCCAATAGCCACCCCCTCATGCTCACACTTCCAACTTGGATGGGATCATTTGGGGGCTTCTGTTACAAGAAGTCCTTTCCTAACCCTTCAGGGCTTGAAGCTCATGTTCTGATTCACCCAGAAGAGCAGTAGGGATGGTCAGCCACAAAGGGTGGAGGATACTCCTTTCAACAGGAGACAGGAAGGACAGTAATCAAATCCATTGCAGCCTGATATTCAGTTATGTAGCAAACTGTTGGAATAGCAAGAGCATCATTTTATTTCCATGTACTACTGTAATATTTATATACTGCTCGTCAACCAAAGTTCTCAAAGTGGTGTACATAGTCATTGGATTCATTTGGGCTTACGCACAAGCTATTAGTAGTAGGTTGCATATAGGGTTGAAGCCTAACTTTCAGTTATTTCAATGGGTCTTCTCTCAAGATAAACTTTGGATACATCCTCTTGTGTTTTGATTTCTATTGATATGCTTTGTTTATATTGCCTGCCCGCCCCGCCCCCTGAAAAAAAGCCTGCAGATGCTCATTCCTGGGAGGTAGTGGACAGGAGCTGGGCTTGGGCATTATGTGGTTCAGCAAATTGCATCCCTTAAGGTGTGAGGGTGTAAATGCTTTAGATAAACCAGAAGGTGTCGGGGACAGAGTAGAAGCAGGTAAAGAGCAGACAGAAGGCTGTGGTAGCTGGCCAAAGAGATCAAACAGCCCTAAGCAAGATAGCCCACACCAGACAAGAAATCCAGCCTATAGAGGCATGAAAGAGAGACAGAGCTGTAAGGGTGACTTCGGTTACCCACACTGGGAAAATTCACGTGCAGTTAATGATAAAGAGGTCAAGTTTCTAGATACACTGAATTACTGTACACTGAATTACTGTGCCCTAGAATAGTTGGTCATGGAACTAACTAGAGAGAAGGCGAACTTGGACGTAATCCTGAGTGGTGCACAAGACCTGGACGCTTTCCAGATTACTCCCTACAACAGTTGTAAAATGCTTCGGCTTGGCAGGATCGTATTCAAAACGACCCCCAGAATCTCAAACTCCTGCAATGTGAAAATAGAGCTATTTTTCGGCAACTGACGTGCAACGTTGTAGCACGATAACCTAAACATTAAATCTGAAATAAGGCATCGGAAACGGATTTAATATGGGAAGTGCCCTGGTGTGAGATGTCAGTGTTGTGGTCCAGATGTTGCTGAACTACAATTCCCATCATCCCAGCCACAATAAGTTGTAGCTGGGGATGATGGGAATTGTAGTTTGGCAACATCTGGAGAGCCGCAGGTTGAGGAAGCCTGCGTTAGGTGATGAGGGAATGAAAGGGATTATTAAGAAGGATATGGAGATTGCAGGGAAATGAAATAAGCTCTTTGCATCTGTCTTCATAGCAGGGGATACTGGGCGTATACCTGTGCCTAAACTGAGCTTCTCAGGGACAGAGGCTAAAGAACTGAGTTAGACAGAGGTAACAAGAGATTACACTCTAAACTCTGGAAAAATTTAAAATTAGCAAATCACCAGGGTCAGATGGCATCCTTAAAGAGTCCTTAAAGAACTCAAATGTGAAATTGCTAACCTCTTTGCAAAAATATGTAACTTAGTTATCCCTATAATCAGGCTCTGTATCGGAGGACTGGAAAGTAGCCAATGTAACACCGGTTTTCAAAAAGGGATGTGGTGGGGGTGGGGGGATCCGGGAAATTAGAGACTTGTTAGCTTAACGTCTGTGACAGGCAAATGGATGGAAAGCATTCTCAAAGATAAAATTGTTGAGTATATAGAAGAACAGGCCCTGCTGAGGGAGAACCAGCATGGCTTCTGCAAAGTTAAATCTTACTTCATGATCTTAGAGAGTGTCAACAGGTATGTGGATAAAGGTGATCCAGTTGACAATGTTCCTCCTCAAAGACTCTTGAGAGAACTTAGTAGTCATGGGATAAGAGGACAGGTACAGGTGTGGATTGGCAACCATTTGAAGGGCAGGAAATAGGGTAGGTGTAAGTGGACAGTTCTCTAAATGGAGGGAAGTAAGAAGTGGGGTCCCCCGGGGATCTGTACTGGAACCAGAGCTTCTAAATATATACATAAATGATCTAGAAGTTGGGATAAGAGGTGAGGTGGCCAAATTTGCAGATTACAGCAAACGATTTAGGGTACTGAAATCCAAAGCAGAATGTGAGGAGGTCCAAAAATATCTCTTCAAACTAGGTGAGTGGGCGACAAAATGGCAGATGCAAAAGTGATGCATATTGGGGTAACCTCCCTCGCCCAACTTCACATATATGCTGATGGGGTCTCAGCTGTTGGTGACTGAGCAGGAGAGAGATCTTGAGGTTGTCATGGACAGCTTGTTGAAAACATCAACACAATGTGTGGCAGCTGTGAAAAAAGAATCATTGCAACTGTTAATGGAACTGGTCCCCCGGTGTTTGGTCAGCACCCCAACGTTCAGGTTTTGTGGGAGAATTTGCTGTTCCACCAGTTTTAATTTGTGCAAACGTTTGGACTCAAGAAATGACTGGAATGAGGTAAAATGTGGTTTCAAAATATAAAAGAGGAATTTATTTGAAGGAGGGGGATACAGGAAGAGAACTGTGTGATTAAAGCAATAACAATATGTTACTAAGCCATTTAACTGCAATGAGGCGTTTCTAACTTAAAGAGCGACAAAGTAAGTTTCTAAATAAATCAACTTCAGTGAGGCTTTTTAGCTTAAGGTTCTAATTGTGTAAGTTCCCAGGTGGTCAAGAGAAAGAGGCTTGAGACAGATACGGGGGTAGCTTAGAGATAAGAAAGGGATAGATTGAGTCTCAGAGTTCATCTTCACCTGATCTTGACAACAGGCCTTCTGGGCTGCAGGGTCTCGCTCCTCAGCGTGATGGGGAACCGGAGGGTTGTAGAGGTTTTAGTAGAGGGAGAGATGTCCACAAGTTCTCCATGGGCCCAGCTTCCTACACCTGCTAGGCAAGCTGGATAGATCGGCAGAAGGACCAATCTGGGAAATGGTGTGAAAAACTGAACACAGCCTGGTTTGGCCTGTGAACATGAAACCGCCCAAGGATCCAGTGATTTCAAGCTCTCTTCAAAGGTTGCGTGTTGCAATGGAGTCCCAAGTACGGGTGGCCAGAACCTAAGGGGTATACTCGTGAGTCAAATGGGCCGTAACCCAAAATTTGGCTTGGAGTCCCAAGCGTAACGCCCAAGGGAACACAGTGGGTCATGGAATCAGGGATACTTGCATCCCAAAACGTGCCTGCTGATTGGAAGTGCCAGGAGGGGCCTGTATGGATTGCATTGTGTCTGAGCATTCTTCCAGGGTATGACAATGTGGGGATCGCCTTTTGCGTGCAAGGCCGATTGTGATGAAAATCAGAGTATGCAGGTGTGTTAGAGCATCCTGCTGGACCAGGCTCTCCAGTGATTCTGTCACTAATTTCAATAGGCATACCTCTAGATCCATGTAACTGACTCATCTCCTTTGTGAGGGGGAAGGTATCGCTTCACTGTCTTATCTACCTCCCTCCCTGCTTGGCCGTAATCAGTAATCAGCTCATTAGCAGGTTCTTATCTCTTGAGGAGAGGAGGAGGGGGTGTTAAGGCAGTTCACTCTGCATTCAGAGTGGCCTTGGAGTTTAACTCAATATAGTTTGTCTATTTACTTGTTTAAAATATTTGTATACCACCCAAAGAGCCACCTAATGGTGCAGCGGGAAAGTAACTTGCCTAGAGACAAGAGGTTGCTGGTTTGAATCCCCGCCGGTACGTTTCCCAGACACCTATATTGGGCAGCAGCGATACAGGAAGATGCTGAAAGGCATCATCTCATACTGTGTGGGAGATGGCATTGGTCAACCCCGCCTGTATTCTGCCAAAGGAAAACCACAGGGCTCTGTGGTTGCCAGGAGTCAACACGGACTTGACAGCACAGCTTTACCTTTATAATGCCGAAAACGCAGGTCTCTGGGCGGTTTACAACAAAACAATAAAAACAAGAAGTTAAAAGGTTAAAACATTACAATAATTTAAAACTTAAAACAACATTAACACTATTAAAAATCATTGCACAATTAAAACAGTATCTAATTAAAAGCCTGGATGAACAAATGTTCACCTTTTTAAAAGTTGCCAGTTTTAAAACCTGCCTTTTAAGAAGTTGCCAGAGATGAGGAGGCTCTTATTTCATCAGGGAGTGTGTTCCAAAGCCTCCGGGCAGCAATGGAGAAGGCCCATCCCTGAGTAGCCACAGACGAGCCAGTGGCAACTGCAGATGCAACTCTCCTGATGCTCTCAATGGGCAGTGTGGTTCATAGTGCTGAAGAAGACGTTCTCTTAAATACCCAGGGCCCAAGCTGTTTAAGGCTTTATAGGTTATAACCAAAACTTTGTACTTTGCCTGGAAACTTATCGGCAGCCAGTGCAATTCTTTCAACACAGGAGTGATGTGGTCTCTCCGAGATGACCCAGAGACCAACGTGGCTGCCGCGTTCTGCACCAGCTGCAGTTTCCAGACTACATACAAGAGCAGCCCCACATAGAGCGCATTGCAGTAGTCAAGTCTGGAGGTGACTCAATATACTTAACTCTAGAGTCTACTTAGCCGGGACTCCCACCTGGGGAGAGGGGGTGCATCTTATCCCATTTTGCTTTGTTTGCAGCCAAGTCTAGGGGTGACTAGCCCACTACCAACTCAGTGATCTGTCCCCACGTGTATCATAAACTAAAAGTTTGCATTGCTGTGAAGCTCCTGAGCATATCCAAAGTGCAATCTCCAAGCATGGAGATGCCACTGCAAACAGAGAGGCTCCTGGGAGCCGGGCAGAATAAGCCCTGCTGACAACAGAATCATTAGGAAGGGGACTGAAAACAAAACTGCTAATATCATAATGCCTTTATGCAAATCTACGGTGTGGCCACATTTGAAGTACTGTGTGCAGTTCTGGCTACCATACCTCAAAAAGGACTTTATAGAACTGGAGGGCAACCAAGGTGATGATCAAGGGCCTAGAGCAGCTTCCATACGAGGCAAAGTAGTGGTTAGAGTGCTGGACTAGGACTGGGGAGACCCGAGTTCAAATCCCATCTCAGCCATGAGACTTGCTGGGTGACTCTGGGCCAGTCACTTCTCTCTCAGCCTAACCTACTTCACAGGGTGGTTGTGAGGAGAAACTTACTTACTTGTGTGGGCTCCTTGGAGGAAGAGTGGGATATAAAAAATGTAAAATAAACACCTGGGGCTTTTTAGTTTAGAAAAAATATGACAGAGGGGCGGTATGAGAGAGGTCTATAAAATTATGCATGGTATAGAGAGAGTAGAGAGAGAGAAATTTTTTCTCCCTCTTTCTCAGCACTATAATCAGGGGTCATCCCATGAATCTGATTGCCACGAAATCTAGGACTGACAAAAAGAAGTACTTTCCCCCACAATGCTTAACTGCGTCATGATGATTTTATAATCCTCATATTCCCCATACTAATCTCTTAATCCTCACCTCTGGCAACTTTTAAAAAGTTTCTAAAGACTTTTTCCCCCCACGCATGCTTTTTAACTGGGTTGTGGTTTTAAATTGTTTTAGGGTTTTCATTTTTAATCCATTTTATGCTGTTGTAAACTGCACAGCGATGAAAGTTTTCAAATTTGAAAAAATAAACAAATAAAAAATAAAATAACCTATGGAATTCTCTGCCACAAGACGGGTTGACAGCCACCAGCCTGGATGGCTTTAAGAAAGGCTTAGACAAATTCATGGAGGACAGGTCTATCAATGGCTACTAATCCGCTGGCTATAGGCCACCTCCAACCTGAGGAGGCAGGCTGCCTCTCAGTACCAGTTGCAGGGGAGCAACAGCAGCAGGAGAGAGGGCATGCACATACCTCTTGTCTGTGGGCTCCCCAGAGGCATCTGGTGGGCCACTGTGGGAAACAGGATGCTGGACTAGACAGGCCTCGGGCCTGATCCAGCAGGGCTGTTCTTATGTCCATCAGTCACTCAGTGCTAAAAGTGGTATTTAAAGTGCTTGTGAGGGGGTGGTTTGCAGTTACTGTCCCCCCTCCCACTGATGAAAAGTGGAGCACCACACCAGGAGAGGAAATGGATGGGTGAGGCTGGTTTCAACACCTTGCCCAGACCAGCCCCTTATTATTGCTATTTTACATATCAGGGAAAGGAGGAAATGACTCGTATCATGGATTCTTCATGGAATCTTAGGAACAACTTAGGAAGCGGCCTTCTGCCGAGTCGGACCTTTGCTCCATCTAGCAGCTCCATGCTGTCTCCCCTGACTGGCAGCGGCTTCTCCAAGGCTTCAGGCAGGAGTCTCTCCCAGCCCTACCTGGAGATGCTGCCAGGGATTGAACCTAGGACCTTCTGCATGCAAAGCAAGTTCTCTGCCACTGAGCTACAGCCCCAAACTCTAAGGGTGGGAAATGGGATTTGCCCCTATGTCCTCCAGGCCCATAAGAACATAAGAACAGCCCTGCTGGATCAGGCCCAAGGAGGCTCATCTAGTCCAGCATCCTGTTTCACACAGAATCTGCAGATAACAGGTGAGGACCTACCCTCTCTCCTGCTGTGGCTCCCCTGCAACTGGTATTGAGAGGCATCGTGCCTCTGAGGCTGGAGGTGGCCCCCAGACACCAAACTAGTAGCCACTGATAGACCTGTCCTCCATGAATCTGTCTAAGCCCCTTTTAAAGCCACCCAAGCTGGTGGCCGTCACCACATCCCATGGCAAAGAATTCCGCAGACTAATTATGAGCTGTGTGAAAAAGTACTTCCTCTTGTCAGTCCTAAATTTCCCGACCTTCAGTTTCATGGAGTGACCCCTGGTTCTAGTGTTGTGAGAGAGGGAGAAAAATTTCTCTCTGTCTACTGTCTCTACTCCATGCATACTTTTATACACTTCGATCATGTCTCCCCTTAGTTGCCTCTTTTCCAAGGTAAAGAGCCCCAGGTGTTGTAGCCTTGCCTCAAGGAATGTGTTCTAGGCCCCTGATCATTTTGGTTGCCCTCTTCTGCGCCTTCTACAATATCCTTCTTAAGATACGTTGACTCTAGATGTGGCCACACCATAGTTTTGTATAAGGGCATTATAATATTAGCATTTTTATTTTCAATCCCCTTCCTAATGATCTCTAGCATGGAATTGGCCTTTTTCACAGCTGCTGCACATTAGGTTGACACTTTCAATGAGCTGTCCACCACGACCCCAAGTTCCCTCTCCTGTTCAGTCACCGACAGCTCAGATCCCATCAGCGTATATGTGAAGTTGGGTTTTTTTGCCACAATATGCATCACTTCACACTTGCTTACATTGAACTGCTTTTGCCATGTTGTCGCCCACTCCCCCAGTTTGGAGGGATCTCTTTGGAGTTGCCCATGCCTTTCTCTATCAGTGTCCAACCTAGCAATGACTATCGGATTCTAAGATAATAGGATCCCTGTCAATCCTACCTGCCTGCAACACTCTCCACCTTCCCAGCAGGCTTCCTTTCCCTTTAAACAGCGATTAATCTCACTGGGGAATTTTGGCTCAGTCATTCTCTCTCAGCCTAACCTATTACTAATATTTAAATGCTGCTATTCAACAAAAGTGATCAAAACGGTTTACGTAGATGAATGAATGAATGAATGAAGATGGATCCCTGTCCCTACAGGAGGACTCACACTCTAAAAAGAAACACAGGGTAGACACCAGCAACAACCATGGGAGGGGTGCTCTGCTGGGAGTGAATAAAGACAGTTGTCCTCCTGCTGCTAAATATAAGCAATCTTCTTGCTCAGTTAGGTAATTAACTTCAGAGACAACACACACAGTAGTGTGCACATGCAGGAATGCCACCCTTGGCTCCTCGAGGAAGCGGGATACAAAGATGGTGTAATGAAAATGAAACCTCCATGTTTAGAGGCAGTATACCAGATGCTATTGCCCAACCAGGGTTGGGGGCAGGAGGAGGGGAGAGCTATTGTCTTCATGCTTTGCTTTGGCTTTTGTAAAAGTGCCTGGGTGCTTTCCAATTTGGGGAAAGAGAACATTGGGCTAGACACTTCTTTTCTCTATCCCGGAAGGGCTTTCCATAGGTGTGTCTCTGACTGAGCCCTCAGCAGTTGGGAAACACAGCTAGCTAAACCCTGTGGGCAGTTCGGTACTGTAGCCGCCCCAGAACTGCTCTTGCCTAATTGTTATGTGGAATGTTATGAATCATCAGAGGCTTTGATTCATCGCAGTCTGCTTAGTGGAGAGCAGACGGGGAGGCCTTTTCATGAGGCCAGTGGGGCAGTCACCTCAGACGGCAGATTATTTAATTTAATTTATTTATTTATGCGATTTTTACACCGCCCTTCCGAAATGGCTCAGGGCAGTTTACAATTAAAAACAGAAACCATTAAAACCAATAACAATTAAAACAGAGCTATAAAGAGCCCCTGGTGGCGCAGTAGTAAAACTGCCGCCCTGTAACCAGAAGGTTGCAAGTTCGATCCTGACCAGGGGCTCAAGGTTGACTCAGCCTTCCATCCTTCCGAGGTCGGCAAAATGAGTACCCAGAATGTTGGGGGCAATATGCTAAAATCATTGTAAACCGCTTAGAGAGCTCCGGCTATAGAGCGGTATATAAATGTAAGTGCTATTGCTATTGCTATTGCTATAAATATTAACACCAATTTAAAAACATCTTAAAAAACAATCATAACAATTAAAACCCTGAACACCGGGTTAGCATTAAAACAATTAAAACTAATTAAAAACCCTGAAAGGCCAGGCCAAACAGATGGGTTTTAAGGGCTCTCTTGAAGGTTAGCAAAGAATTGAGATTACGGATTTCTGCCGGGAGTGCATTCCACAGCCCGGGAGCAGCCACAGAGAAGGCCCTGCCTCTGAGTCACCACCAAACGAACTGGTGGTAACTGGAGACGGACCTCCTCAGATGACCTTAACGTGTGGTGGGGATCATATAAAAGATTATGGGGGCACTGGTAGGGCAAGGATCCCCCCCCACACCGTCCGCATCGGAGCAGCTCTTCTAGACTGATCGGACCCTTGCAAGCTCTTTGCCTCACCTCCCACTCCTTGCAAAGCTGGCCAGAAGCACAAGGCGAGAGAAGGAAATAAACAATACATAAATACATACATCAGGAGGCTGCTAGGAAGCTCTCCTCTCTCCCACCACTTTAGAAGCTTACAAGGGGTGGTTTTGAAAGCGGACTGGGACCCACCAGGAGCATGAGGCAAGGCAGCCTTGGCGTCTCCTCAGCCACCACAATGCCTTGGGCCATCCTGAGACAGGGTTGCAGTGTCTCCTCCCTGTGGTAGAGACTTAGATACTTGTAGTCTCCAGCCTCAGGGGCAAGATGCTTCTAAATGCCAGTTGCAGGGGAGCCACAGCAGGAGAGGGGGCACGTCCTCTCACCCCTTGCCCATGGACTTCCCAGAGGCATGAAGAAAGCTCCAAGTTCCCTCCCTGGCAGCATCTCCAAGATAGGGCCGAGAGAAACTCCTGCCTCTAACCTGGGAGAAGCCGCTGCCAGTGCTGTGCAGACAATACTGAGCCAGATGGACCAAGGGTCTGACTCGGTACATGGCAACTTCCTGTGTTCCTATCTGGTGGGCCACTGTGGGAAACAGGATGCTGGGCAATATGGGCCTTGGGGCTGGTCCTAGGTTCTTGAATACTTTGTACTGCATTTCAGTGGGCCTTCAGCATCTTCTTTCCCTCCCCACCGAGCTTGTGCATGGATTTGAGCATTCGGCTGGTTTTTATTACCCCCACCGCAAACAGAAAGCAAACAGATAGAATCTAATGCTGAGCTTGCATTTCATGGGGGAAATGCCTCCTTCCCCCTCTTCTCCTTCTCTACAGCCACTGCCTCAACCACCATTTTTAATGGTGTCAGTTCTGGGAAATAAACTTGAGGGCTGCCAGGACGTTCCCCTACACACCTTCAACCCCCCTTAAAAAACCACCAACCCCCCTTTAAAAACCACCAAAATGCCTCTTCCTAATTTCACCACCTGCTAATGGGGTGGTAAAACTGGGAGAGGAGACATTTCGCCCTAGACAAAGGAGAGGATAAGTGTCCATACCGGGGACAAACCATATCCACCTAGGACATGGGTTCTCCAACTTTGGTCTCCAGATGCTGCTGGACTACCACTCCCATCACCCCTGCCACAATGGCCACAGTGGCAGTGGATAATGGGAGTTGCAGTCCAACAGCATCTGGGGAGTTGTAGTCGGCCAGTGTCTGGGGACCCAAGTTTGGGGAGCCTTACTTAAGGTGTCTAGCCTGACAGACTTCTGCGACATCTCTGTTTTGTCTTGGTTTCTAACTGGGCGCAACCCTCTGGTGAATCTGCCCATCATACAGCAGCACCAGCTGATGGACCTTCCTACGCGGGCTTGGCGTTTCTGACCGACCTGCTTTCCTTCCACAGCGCAGTGTTGTATTACCATCTTCATCGCCCTCCTCTTCACTCGCTTCTGGTTGATCAGTGCGCTCTATGCGCTTTGGGTGGCCATTGACTGGGAGACGCCAAGTAGAGGCGGGAGGAGAAGCCACTGGATGAGAAACTTGGTCGTCTGGAGATACATGAAGGACTACTTCCCCATCACGGTAAGGGCAGGTGTTGTGGGGTGGGGAGTGGGCCTGGCTGCATTGCAGAGCTCTTCGGCCTTCTTCCTCTCTACATCCTGGTCTGGGCCAAGCTTGAGGTTTCTGCTGAGGCAGGGGTCCAGGAGGGACGCAGACCTTGGACAGTCCTGAGGGGAAAGGATTCAGCACCTTGGCTAGCTCTTGACAAGAGCTGGGTCTGGTAGCAAAGGAGGAACGTTGCTCCAGCAGCTGCTTGGAGCAGACTGTTGGTTTTTATGGCTGATGACGAGGCAGAATGAATTGGTCCCTTACCTTCCCCGAGAAAGGCCATGCTGTAAGTGCTGGCACTGTCTACTAAGGCTGGCAGGTCCTCAGCAGACTTCTCAGAGTGTCCTTGGAAGTGTGTGTGGTGTGTGTGTGTGTGTGTGTGTGTCCCAGCAGTGCAGAGTCACTCAAAGTCTAGGTTGTAGAGTCTTCCCATGCTGTCTCATCCTCTGAATTGTCCATCTCATCCCTTAATTGGGGGCTTCCTGATCTGGAGACATCATGACAAGCAGAAATGGACTACAGTGAAACCTGGGTTTTCTAGACAGCATCTGTAGAACATGAAGTTTGGCCATTTTGCATCCTCATGCTGCTCTCAATCACTGTCCAGGCATAAGACGTGCAAAATTGTGCAGAAATGTCCCTTTCTGTGTCCCAAAGAGCGTTTTGTGTAACAGTATAGGGTACTCACCTTTTTGTTGTCCCGTTTCCCAAAGGTTTTGTGTTGTGAGAACTTATTTGAGCAACTTTTGTGACTCCCCCAGCTTTTTGTCTGGAAAAAGGGATCTGGGAGGGACTATCCGGGAGTCCAGAAAATTGAGGTTTCTCTGTATATTGTGCAATACGAACAAATAGGTGCTGATTGGCACAATGCAGAATGTTATCCTCTCAGTTAGATTACTGCAGTGCGTTCTACATGGGGCTGCGTCTGAAAACGGCCCAGAAACTGCAGCTGGTACAAAATAGGGCTGCAAGATTATTAACTGGGACTGGATGATTTGAGCATATTACGCCAGTGCTTTAGCAGCTTCACAGGCTCCCAGTCCATTTCCGGCCCCAATCCAAAGTGCTGGTTTTAACCTTTAAAGCCCTAAATGGCTTGGGACCAGGTTACTTGAGAGAGTGCTTTGCCCCATATGTCCCAACCCATACCTTAAGATCTTCTTCAGAGGCCCCCCCCCTCCAGGTGCCCCTGCCAAAAGAGGTGAGACGGGTGGCTACTAGGGAGAGGGCCTTTTTGGTGATTGCACCCCGTTTATGGAATAGCCTCCCCAGTGAGGTTCACCTGGCTTCATCACTTTGTTCTTTTAGACACCAGATAAATATCTTTTTGGTTTTATCCTTTTAAATTTTGGTTTTCAGATTTGATCTGATTTTTAATTTTAAAATGAGTTTTTAAGCTGCTTTATATTGTATTGTGTATTTTCTTTTCACCTTTTTTCTGTAATTTAATGTGTGTTTTTATTATATGTTTTCATCCTCTGTTGTGAGCTGCCAAGAGAGCAATTTGTTGTGGGGCAGCTAACAAATAAAATTAATTATTAATTACTAATTATTATTATTATTCCATATTCTGGCTGTAGAAAAACCCTATTTGGCAATATGGGCTTTCCACAGCCAGAATATGAGATAATGTGCTTCAGTTCTCAATTTTTATTTCTGCTTTAACATAGGAACCAGTATGGTGTAGTGGTTAGAGTGTTAGAGTGTTGAACTAGGACCAGGAAGACCTGAGATCAAATCCCCATTCAGCCATGAAACTCACTGGGTGACTCTGGGCCATTCACATATCTCTCAGCCTAACCTACCTCACAGGGTTGTTGTGAGGATAAACGTGACCATGTACACTGCTCTGGGCTCCTTGGAGGAAGAGCGGGATGATATTAAATGTAAAAATAAAAAATAAAATAGGAAGTCAGGTGTAGCCTGCAGAAAAAGTGCTGTCCTGCATTTGACCAGAAGATGGCGCATCTCAACCAGGCATTGCCAGTTGGAAGGAAAGTGCATTTCAATCTTGGATGTCAATATGTCTTGGATAAAGTTTAGCGCAAGGGTGGACAAAGCTAGCTGGCAGCTGTTGCTGAACTACAACTCCCAACATCCTTATTGTGGCTGGGGAATATGGGAGTTGTAGTTCAAGAACATATGCTGGCCAACTTTGCCCACCCCTGGTTTAGAGGGAATCAGGGATCTGTTATTAAGGGAGTTCTTAAAAGGAAAACGGCAGTATGAGAAGCAGGAAGACAGAGGCACTGTTTGGTTAACTGCATGGAAGCTGAACTGGACATTGTTGTCAAATGCCAGTGTCTCTGTCTTGGGACTGGAATAAGGATTATGGGTGGTTCAGTCAATAGCAAAAGACTATTTTTCCAATCCATAACGTATTGCACATCCTTAATTCCCCAGAAGGTATTGATTATTAACTTTTGAGACTCCAGCAACCCTTTGATCATTGCCTTTAATCTCTGCTGTAAGTTTTCAAATGGACTAGAAACTTGCTTTAATTATTTATTACAACAGTCCTGTGAGGTAGCTTAGACCGACTGAAGAGTGACTGGCCAGAGACGACCCACTAGCCACAAAGCAGGAGTGCAGGGTGAGGCCCTGAGCTGGTTCAGCTGTATGGGCCAGGATGTCAGCCATAAGGTCTGAGAACCGACTTAGGGCTTTGGGGGGTCCTCAGTGTGCCCTCCATGGCCCAGTCCTTGGATCCCGAGGCCCAGAAAGCTCCCAATCCTATTGCACCCTGTCCAGAAATAACTTTCCTGAGCATAGTTAGAAGATCTGAGTCAAGATCTTTCCTGTGCCTGACTGATTGATTAATTGATTGATTGTTAAATCTGTGTACCGCCTTTCATTAAAACAATCCCAAGGCGGTTCACACAACAATTAAAAACAAGACAATAAAAATGGCACAATTAAAATTTTAAGCTAAAATATAAAACAAATCTGACTAAAACGATTTAAAATACAAGCATAAGAACTGTACAAAATACAAAGAAGCAGCAGTAGAGACAATCATATAAAAGCCTGGGTAAAAAGCCAAGATTTTACACGCTTTTGAAAAACTGTGATGGAGACCAGGGAGGAGCGAATAGCTTTATGGCCCATTTCCCAACTCCTCACCTCTCAGTGTAAGTTTATGTTGGGGAGGGGTTGGCCGAGAGGGCCTGCTGCTGGTGAGCTTTCCTTTATTTCTTTTTTGTTCCTGAGCATTCCAGGGAAATGCTTAGCAGGACCTTAGACCCCACCCCACAAGGATTCTCCTACAAAGCTTCGGGAAACCAAACACATCTGGAGTAGTGATGGGGCTGGATTTTGCATTTACAAATTTGCATTGTCTTTCTTGACTTGGATGTAATGCTTGGATGTAATGCTTGCCTCAAATATGGGGCGAGCATCAAAGCCACAGAGGAATTTAAGTCCTTCATTGCTTTTCACTCACTTGCCTCCAAACCCTTCCCCCCCCCTTTCCACTTATCTTCCAGGAAGGAAGGAAAGATCTCTCTCCTCGCTCCCCTCTGTAATTCTGGCTACTATGTGGTGAGCCAGGCACCAGGTATGCTGGGAAATGTAGTTTTCCAAACACTGCTGAAAGATAGGTGTGGTGAGCTGGGGGACCTTGCCCACTGCTAATTAATTTACCTAAGAGTGAGGGCGGGAACCCAGACCAGCCAAAAGTCTCCCTTCAACACAAATATTAAAGGTACTGGAGCTATAGAGTCCTCCTTTGCATCAGGTTAATGCAATTTGCATTGCATTTGCATAATGTACTGAGAAGGCAGGGGGTGATAGCTTCAGGCTTGAGAAGGCAGGATTCCCACCCCACCCATTTTGACAGCATCATTGGGGAGTCGTCATCATTGCTAAAGGGTGCTTTCCAGCCTAGCTCCTCAACAGCAGCAAAATGCCTCCGTTCAGGCAAGTTGCATTCTAAAAGTAAACAGCAGGGGGAGCCGCCTTGCAGCAACTAACAACCCGAAAAAACAGCAACCTTTTTACGCAGGATATATGGTGTCCTAGCTCTACATCGCAGTGATTAAATTCAAGACAAGGCATCGGACATGTGAACAGCACCCTGCTGTCAATGTAGGGACTGCAGTATCACAACACAGGAAGTGTGGAAGTACACTTCCGAGATCCGTGTGACTCCGTTGCAGGGTGTAACCTGGAAAGCACCAAACTGTGTGTATTTTGTACAACACACACTTGCACTTGGGCCGGCGGAGAATCTTGCAGGTTTTTATAGTGTTTCAAAGCTCTGCCAGATTATGTTTGACAAAGCAACGTGTGTGTACACCAAGGACAACAATGCCTCCCTCTTCCCACCTTTTTGGCTCTCTTTGGAAACTGTAGTTTGTCTCTAGCTAAACTGGGATTTGACTCAGGGACTCTCAGGCTCAAAGCTCCTACTTTGGGCTAAGGGGCTCCATCCAAAAGAGCCCTTGTCAAAAGCAGGCCCGGCCCGCCTCCCTGCTTGCTGTGGGTGCTGTGATGATGCAGCTGTGTGTAAAGGCCTTCTTAAGCAGGAGGGGATTAGTCACTCCCAAGGGCTTAGCCAAGCTTTCTAATCCTCCCCATAATATCTCCGTGGCTCAAATGAATGTGCCTTGGGATAAAGAGGTGAAAGGAACTGGGCTCCCTCCCCCTGTCCGCCATTAATCTAGGAAGCGACATTAATTAAGGAGGAGAGACAGTCTTGTGGCAGCGAAGAATACACTGTCTCCTTTGCTAAGCAGGGTCCCCCTTGGTTTGCATTGGGATGGGGGACTACACGTGAGAAGAGAGCTGGTCTTGTGGCAGCAAGCATGACTTGTCCCCCTAGCTAAGTAGGGTCTACCCTGGTTGCAACTGAATGGGAGACTTGATGTGTGAGCACTGTAAGAGATTCCTCTCAGGGGATGGAGCCACCACTCTGGGAAGAGAATCGAGGTTCCAAGTTCCCTCCCTGGCAGCATCTCCAAGATAAGGCTGAGAGAGATTCCTGCCTGCAACCTTGGAGAAGCTGCTGCCAGTTTGTGTAGACAATACTGAGCTAGATGGACCAATGGTCTGACTCAGTATACGGCAACTTCCTATGTTCCACCATAAGATATTCCCCTTAGGGGATGGGGCTGTAGCTCAGTGGAAGAGCATCTGCTTTGCAAGCAGAAGGTCCCAGGTTCACTCCCTGGCACCACCTTCAGGTAGGGCTGGGAGAGACTTCTTCCTGAGCTAGATGGACCAAGGGTCTGACTTGGTATAAGGCAACTTCCTATGTTCCTAAGGAAAGAGAAAGAAGCAGAGGAGGAAAAGGACAGGGTGGGGTTTGCTGCTGAGAGCAATAAGGGAATCTCTCAAGACCCCACTAGATGATTGATTGATTGATTGATTAAGTGCCATCAAGTTGGTGTCAACTCTTAGCGACCACATAGATTCTCTCCAGGATGATCTGTCTTCCACTTGGCCTTTAAGGTCTCTCAGTGGTGCATTCGTTGCTGTCGTCATCAAGACCATCCACCTTGCTGCTGGTCATTCTCTTCTCTTTCCTTCAACTTTTCCCAGCATTATGGACTTCTCAAGGGAGCTGGGTCTTCTTTGCATAATGTGTCCGAAGTATGATAGTTTAAGCCTGGTCATTTGTGCCTCGAGTGAAAATTCTGGATTGATTTGTTCTATGTTCCATTTGTTTGTTTTCCTGGCTGGCCATGGTATCCACAAAAGTCTTCTCCAGCACCAAAGCTCAAAACCGTCAATGCCTTTTCTATCTTGCTTCTTCAAGGTCCAGCTTTCACATCCATAGCGTAAAGGTAAAGTGTGCCGTCAAGTCGATTTCGACTCCCGGACTCCACAGAATCCTGTGTTTTTCTTTTGGTAGAATACAGGAGGCGTTGACCATTGCCTCCTCCCATGCAGTATGAGATGATGCCTTTCAGCATCTTTCTGATATCGCTGCTGCCCGATATAGTACCAGTGGGGATTCGAACCAGCAACCTTCTGCTTGTTAGTCAAGCATTTCCCCGCTGTGCCATTAGGTGTCACGGAAGAAATCATGGTCCGAACGATTCTAATCTTTGTAGGTGTAGACATGTCACGGCATCTAAATATCCTTTCCAAGGCCAATGCTAGACAGTATTGTTGTCTAATGGGGATGGGGCCACAGCTCAGTGTTAGAGCATTTGCTTTGCAGTCAAAAGGTCCCAGGGCCACTCCCAGGCATCTCGGGGCGGGATGCAGGGCTGAAACCTTGGAGAGTTGCTGCCAGTCAAGTAGACAATTCCAAGATGGACCAATAGTCTGGGATGTAGCTGTAATTGAACAAGGCAGGGGAGACACATGTCTCTGGGCTAGGGTTGCCATAATCTGGCCTTCCAAATCCGGGTGCCTAATTTGCACTGAAAATGGTTTTTGAGCAGAATAGTGACTGCACGTTTTGCTCCGTAACTCTGCTTCTACAAGGGCTGGCGCATAGCTTTCTTTTTAAAAATGAAAGTTGAAATCCGGGTGGATCTGGGTGGGCTAAGCAATCTGGGTGAGATGCTTAAAATCTGGGTGAAACCCAAAATTCCGGGGGGCATGGCAACTCTACCCTGGGCCCATGAAAGAGGGGAGCCCACTGGCCAGGAAACAGAGTGATCTTTGCTCTCCCCTCCCTGACTGATGCTGGCTCCTGCTTGATGTGTGGCGAGTGTGTGATGTTATTTGCATAAGATCAAGGGAAAGGGCATGCTGGGAATATTTTGTTCTTCCTTTTCGGTGGTGGCACCACATCTGTCGAATAGCCTCCTCACTGGGGTTTGCCTGGCCTCACCACTCTGTTGTCTTAGATGCCTGGCAAAGTCCTTTTTGTTCACTCAGCCCTTTTAATTTTTGATTTTTAAATTTTGATTTTAAAAGAGTTTTAAAATGGTTTTGTATTGTGTTTTCTATTATATTGTATCCCCCACCCTGCTTTCGTCCCTTATGATTTAATGTGTTGTGTTTTTGTTTCATGTTTTAATGATAAGTTGTAAGCCACCCAGAGAACAATTTGTTATGGCTAACAAATAAAGTTCATTATTGTTATTATTGTTTTTCACCATCCTCTCTAATAAAACGCTTGGTGTCCGTCCGTGGACGGACACAAAGCGTGCGTTCGTGCCTCGACTGTTCTGAGCGTGCGCGGAGCGCACGCTCAGAACAGTCCAAGGGAGACACGACCGCCAGCACCCGGCGGCCATCTTGTGCGGCCAGAAGTGGCCGCCCGAAGAAGCCGGATAAGCGGCGGCGGGGGACACTGGCCGAGGCAGCGGCAAAGCTGCCGCCTCGGCCAGAGAACGCGGCGTGGCCAAGGCGGCGGCGGAGCCATGGCCGCGCCGCCGAAGCCGGGCGGGGGGAGGAGGCGGCAGGGGAAGCCGGCCGAGGTGGTGGCCGAGCCGCCGCCGAGGCCTGGCGCCGCCGCCGCAGCCGGGCGGCTTGGGGCCCTTGCCTGGCCGGGGAGACCGGCCGCGGCATAGAGGCTGGCGGCGGCACCGCCACAGCCGATATCCACCTTCCCGCCCTCCCAGCTGCCCGACTTACCCTTCCCCGCACCCCCCCCAAGGAATAAGGGCCTCCGCGGCCGCCGGAATTGCCCTCCCGCCCTCCCAGCTGCCCCAGCCCTACTCACCCGAGTCAGCCCGCAAGAGCCGGGCGAAGTGCAAGCATGTTTTCAAAAGGTCCAGAGAGGAGCTCACGAACAGAGCTCCTCTCTGTGCTAAGTGTTCGAGACTTGCGGGCTGACTCGGGTGAGTAGGGCTCGGGCAGCTGGGAGGGTGGGAGGGCAGTTCCGGCGGCCGCGGAGGCCCTTATTCCTTTGGGGGGGGTGAGGGGAAGGGTAAGTCGGGCAGCTGGGAGGGCGGTTATCGGCCCCTTCCCTTCCTAGCGCCCGTTATTTAACGGGCTAAAATTTACTTGTGTCCATATAATTCTTCTGCAGCAAAGACATAGGATGTCCTGTGTCTTCCTAGGACCCCCAATCCTATCTGCAGATGCCAGGGAGGGAAGTTGGAAGCTTCTGCATGCAAGCTTGCAGATGCTCTTCCATTGAGTTATGGCCCCATCCCTGAAGGGGAACATCTTACTGTGCTCACATGGAGTCTCCTTCAAATACAAACCAGGGCAGACCTGGCTTAGCAAAGGAGACCATTTCTGGTTGCTACCACATGACCAGATCTCCACATCACCGAGCAAGATCAGGCCCGCAAGCATGTGACTGGTTCTCAAAATGCCAAGGGCTTTTACGCACAGCAGGTTTTACCACAAATTTATGGGGAGGCTTTTCTGCAAACTTGAAGTTGTGCCCCAAATCTGACACAAATAGTGGTTTTTTTTCACCCTGGGTATAAATCAGGTTACACTTTAATGCACAGTGAAAAACCAGAATTGTTTGTGAACTGCTCCCCAATAACTCACAGGGACTTCGGGGTAAATCTAGCTGATATGTGAATGCACTCCTTTCGTTCTGGGGGAGATGTGAGTTAAAGGGTTTCAAAAGCCCTTTGTGAAAAGCTTCCAAGTGAGGCTTTGAGATTATGTCTGAACAACCCCAGAACGTTATTCCTGGCCTTCACAAACCCATCCAGACTAAGTCAAGGAAATAAAGAGATCAGGAGATCCTGGTAAAACAGATGGACATTGTAGTAACTGGAGCAATTTACACGGCTGTGCCATTCATCTTTTGTTGCTGGACAGAAATAAGAGGAGAGGGAGGCCTAATTTTTAAAAAGTCCCATAGCAACACGTGGCATATTTTGCTATACGACACGTCCCCTTATCATAAGACCAGGCTGTAATAACCCTGGCATGATGGCCATTTCACAGTCTTTTAGTGACACATCCTTGAAATTGTGTTTCAACATGAATGCCTTGGGGATTCAGTGGGATTGTGGAAGGACCCCTTGCTTTGCATGAAGGTGGTCCCAGGTCAGGTGGTTCAATCCCTGGCAGGCAGCATGTCCAGGCAGGATTAGGAAAGATCCCGGTCTGAAACCCTGGAGAGTTGCTGCCGGTTGGTGATGGGCCAAGGATACGACTTGGAAGGCATGTTTCCTATGTAACCTACAAGTCACATCACAGAAGGCGGGATAGGGATGTGCAGACTTGTTCTGATGGCTACGGCACTCATGGGCCTTTTGCACCTGAAAAGCAGGGGCGTAAGCTTCTCAGTTGTCCGGGGTGGGGGACCACGGGGCACACGGGAGGAGAGTTCTTGTGGTCACAAGCACGAATTGTCCCCTTTGCTAAGCAGGACCCACCCTGGTTTGCATTTGAATGGGAGACTAGAAGTGTGAGCACTGGAAGAGATTCCCCTTAGGGGACGGGGCCGCTCTGGGCAGAGCACCTGCATGCTTGCGTGCAGAAGGTTCCAAGTCCCCTCCCTCTATGCCTGCATGCATAGAGCACCATTCGTGTTCCTCCTTGTTCGACTACTTCTAATCGGAGAATCATAGAGTGAAAGGGCCCTGAGAGGCAGTTCTGCCTCCTAAGAACTGGCTGAGTTGCTACAAAGACAACACAGGACAACACAGTCAGTGTTGTTCAACTGAATGATGAACTTGAGCATGAGAGCTTGCTGACGCTACCTGGCAGCTGGTGGGGGGGGGCACATTGCCTCCCCCAGAAATCTGGAAGGGGGCTTGAGACTCGCCACCCCTATGAAGTTTACGCCTCTGCTGAAAAGATTTCCTCCTCAAACAACAATTACTTTTTGTAGTTATCTTATTTACACACTTAAGCTCCACATAACATTGCCACGGATAGTACTTTTTTTGCATTTCACAGCCCTTTGGGACCACTATTTACCATATTTTTTTCCTCGATATCCACATGTGTATATATACTTGTGAGCTGAGCATTATTATTAATACAGTAATAATGCAATAAACTGGTAAATCATTAAGGCAAAACACTGTTGTTTTCCTGCAACAGACTAACGCAGCAACCCCTTTGGAAGGTGTCAGAGGAAAAGTTGTCTGTTGTTAGAAGAGCTAACAGTATGTTTATAGCTGCAGCTCCAGGCTTGGAGATTGCACTTTTGCTATGCTCAGGAGCTGCACTGCAATGTGAGCCCCCAGTTCATGTTATACATGGGGACAAGTCGCTTAGCTGGCAGTGACTGGTTGCCCCTAGATTGTTGGAGTTTGTAATTATTTTTCAAAGCACCAGCCAAGGAAGCTACCCACTCCAGTTACAGAGTAGAGTGCAGTTTTGTTGCTGCAGTTATCTAAAGAACACACATGGAGATTGTTGTACAATCTAAACTAAATAGGTTTATTGGTGAAGAACATTTTGGATAGGAAAGACCTAGCCCTGTGTAAAGGCTACATAATGGATAGGTGGAGAGAGAGAGAGAGAGAGAGAGAGAGAGAGAGAGAGAGAGAGATATGTTTCCATTTCCATCTACTTTCTAAGAGGAAAGGAAGAGGACTGACTCCCCACAGGAAATATCTGAGGAGTCAAGGCAGGGATCAAAGAGCAGAGGTAAAGCAGGGAGAGGTAAGGAGACCATCACTAGCTACCTCTACTCCCAATGCCCCTAGTGGTCATTAGGATAGATGGTGCAAAAAGTCGATGCACTGGAACTCCATCTCTAACATAGATTTGGCTGCAAGCAACACAAATTGCAATGGGGATTAGCTTCACCCCCTCCCTTTATATGGCGGCCCGGCTAAGCAGATTCCAGAACTATCTATTGTGCGTTATCTGGCATCCAAGGTCATTTTGGACTTAGGATGAACTCTAAAAACTGCCCTCATCCTCTCGCAAGAGAGATAGCACCTGGGTGCTTTCCAGACTAGACCCTACAATGGGGTCAGGACGTGTGACCCCACAAAGTGTGATCTCAGAAGTGTGCTTCCACACTCCCTGCATCGTGACACTGCAGCCCCTACGTGGACAGCAGGGTGCCGTTTACATTTCCAATGTCTTGTTTCCGATTTAATTGCTGCGATATAGAGCTAGGACGGTGTATATCCAGAGTAAAGGAGTTGCTGTTTTGTCGGGTTGTTAGTTGCTGCGAGACTGCTCCCCCTGCTGTTTTACATTCTGAATGCCACTTGCTTGAACGGAGGCATTTTGCTGCTGATGAGCAGCTAGCCTGGAAGCGCCCTGTTGCAAATGAAGCAATTAGGTTAGAAAGGGAAAGCAGATAAAGACAAGTGCAGCAGCAGCAGCCTCCATCACAAACAGGCTGAGTCAGTGGTGTAACTTTGAAAGTGTGCCTACCAAAACCTTTGATAGAATTATGGGGAGAGTCCGTCCCAACACAGGATATTCTTTGACATACCTACAGACTCTAGTTTTCATTACAAAATCAAATCAAATCTTTATTGTTACGGTCATTTGACCAGCAAAACACAAAGTACAAAAGCTTTACATATATGCGGATGATGCGGTGATTTTATCACGGACCCCCAACTGGCCTCAAAAGAGCCCTTAATGCTTTGGTGTCCTACTGTGATTCACAGGCGATCACCATAAATTATAGAAAGACCAAGGTGATGGCTTTTGCCAACAAACCTAAGAAGCAGTGTTGGATGTTGAATGGACATAGACTTGAACAGGTATCACAGTTTAAGTATTTGGGCATAGTCTTCCAGACCAATACTAGGAGGAATGCACACAAGGAATATATAATGCAAAATTCCTCGAGGGCAGCATCAGCTATGAACTCCTTTCATAGGAGGCAAGGTGCACAGTTTGTTCTGGCTGCCCTTAAACTTTTCTTGGCCAAAGTCTGGCCTTTACTCCTTTATGGAGCGCAGCTAGGTATCTATTCCAACCTTGCCCGGCTGGATGCAATCCAATCAAAGTTTTTGAGAAGTGTGCTCCAACTACCCCGGAGTGTCCCCAATGCATTTCTACAATTGGAAGCAGACTGGATTCGGGTGGAGGCAAGTGTTTAGCTGGTAATATTTGAATATTGGCTGAAGTTGATTTTTCAGCCAGTAGGACTAGCACCCTTAGTGATGAATGATACATATAGGTCTAGGTGGAAATATTATGTGGAGAAGGGGTTGAATTACTATGGCTTCTCCAGCGATGCTTTGGTTGTCTTGGGCTATGGGAGAGTGAGATCATGTCTGCGCCAACGCATTATGGATATGGAGAAACAGATGGACAGAAGCCAGATAGGGGTTGACACCTATTTGGGTAATCAAACATCACTGTCTGGCCCAGCAAGATACCTTAATAAAACATTAGTACCTACTGTAGTTTCCGGAGGGCTCTGATGCTGGTCCAGTGTAATGCATTAGAAACGGCTATCCAGGAGGAGAGATACTGTAAGATCCCCTATAAGGAGAGTGTCTGCCCTTGTGGTTCTGGGGATGTGGAGTCAACGGCCCATGTTATCTTGAATTGTCAGTTTTATCAAACTTTGTGGGAGAGATAAATAAGTCCTTTTTTAACAGCATACCCCAGTTGTTCTGGACAGTTCAATCTGGAATTACTTTTGACAGCCCGTTGGGATGTAGTATCTTATAACGTGGCGAAGTATTGTTTTATGGCTAATAAGACTAGGATAAGAAATGTTGAGCAGCGAGATATGGGGTTGGATTGAATTAAATTTTAGATTATTACAATGCATGGAGCCCTCTGTTTTATGTAATGGATGAACTTGGGTGTTATGGCTCTGTTTCATGTTTCAACATTACAAGCAGCCTTGCACACAACAGCCGATTCGCACCACGTCCTACCCAAGAAGGACGATCAGAAACAATGTATTCCATGCCAGCCTGTCCAGAGACTTCTATTCAGCAAAGTAGGACAATAGAACGTTCTGGGATATAAGAATCCCAAAACCCATGACCCAGTGTGCTCCTTTGGTCTTGCCACCTGGGCCTCCCCTGCAAGAAGCACTCCTTTGTGCTCCACTCGGGATTCCATTGCAACGAGAACTCCAGCAGACCACCTTGGTGTTCCCCTCTCCATTGGGGCCACCCAAGCTGAATTCACTACCCTGCCTGGCCAATTCGCTGTCCTCACGCCGAGGCTCAGCTTATTGTGCTTGTTTTTAGATTGGCCTCCCTGCCGATCTCTCCAGCTGGCCTCACACTGGAACTTTCCTTAGTGAGGAACCCTCACTAACTCCTGCTCTCCACTCAGCGTCCCTCAATGGATGCCCTCGATGGATGCTCGCTCCCAGCTGCCCAAGTTAGACCTTTGTGAGGACAGTTGATCTAGCCACTTGCCCGGCTCCTTCAGGGCTAAATCTATCACTTTCCCTTATTTCTGAAAGCCTGCCCCGCTAATTGCTAACCTTGAGGATTAGCAATGAGTCATTTGGAGACCCTGGACTCTTGGTAGCTGCCAGTCCCTGACACCACCCATGATGATAAGACCTTAATCATGGCCAATGCAGAGATGTGAAAGGATTGCCCACCTCCAGTGGCAGCTGTTTGGCAAGATGTAAAGAAGACTAGTCTAGAGCAGTAACTCACGCAGAGAAACAACAGAAAGCCTCCTGTGTGAGTGGGTACCTGGGGTTCACAGGAGACTTTCATGATTCACTTTTGTTCATGACACAGTAAAGTGTGCCATCTAGGAAGAGCTCTCTAAAGGCCAGCGTGGTGTAGTGGTTAGAGTGCTGGACTAGGACCGGGGAGACCCGAGTTCAAATCCCCATTCAGCCATGATACTAGCTGGGTGACTCTGGGCCAGTCACTTCTCTCTCAGCCTAACCTACTTCACAGGGTTGTTGTGAAGGAGAAACTTTAAGTATGTAGTACACCACTCTGGACACAGATTAAAATACGCCTTTCCACACGAAAGCCCCACCCGCCCACACACACCCATGATCCTTTCATTTTAAAGTGTTTTGAGAGATTGCTCACATGTTTCCAGCTTGGCATCCAAGGCCTTGCGAATTCCAGAAACAACTGGACTAGTCCAAAACAAAATCAGCTTGGCCAAGGAACAAATGTCTAACATATGAACTGCCCTGACTGCTTCCTCCTCCTCTTCCTCCTCCTCCTCGGATGAGGCATTATGTGGAGGAAATAAACATATTTACTTGCCAGGGTTCTTCTTTGGTCCTGAGATCAAGAGGTGTTTTGCCCGGTGGACTTTGGGTTAAGGGTGTACTATTAAAACGCAATGATATACTTAGCAAAAGACAATGACCCCATTTGAGGAGCTGGAAAAACCGTGGGGGCTGGGAGGCACTCCCAATATGTCCATCGCATGAAAACTCAGGAGGGAACAGGGAAAGGTGCAGAAGGGGGCAACCAAGATGGTCAGGGGCCTAGAGCACCTTTCTTATGAGGCAAGGCTACAACACCTGGGGCTTTTTAGTTTAGAAAAAAGACGAGTGCGGGGAGACATGAGAGAGGTCTATAGAATCATGCATGGTGTGGAGAAAGTGGAGAGGGAGAAATTCTTCTCCCTCTCACATAACACCAGAACCAGGGGTCATCCCATGAAATTGACTGCCAGGAAATTTAGGACCAGCAAATGGAGGTAGTTTTTCACACAACGCATAATCCACTTGTGGAATTCTCTGCCACAAGATGTGGTGACAGCCAACCACCTGGATGGCTTTAAGAGGGGTTTGGATAACTTCATGGAGGAGAGGTCTAATCAAGGGCTACTAGTCCGAGGGCTATAGGCCACCTCCAGCCTCCAAGGCAAGATGCTTCTGAGTACCAGTTGCGGGGGAGAAACAGCAGGAGAGTAGGAATGCCCTCAACTCCTGCCTGTGGGATTCTCAGAGGCATCTGGTGGGCCACTGTGTGAAACAGGATGCTGGACTAGATGAGCTTCCTTGGGCCTGATCCAGCAGGGCTGTTCTTATGTTCTTATCACCCCCAGCCTCAATCGCCATAGGGGATGATGGGAGTTGTAGTCCAACCACATCTGTGGACCCCCAGTTAGGAACCTCTGATCAAGATGACTGGCCAGTTATTTTTTTTTTGTGTGTGTGTGTATGTATTTCTGAAGGCCAGGGGTTCTCTCAAGCCGCTCACACGTTCACACCTCCCACCTCCTCTGCTCTTTCAGCCAACAGCCTTGACAAGTAATTAAACAAGAGTGCCTTGTATAACAAGTGGGACGGGTTATGTGATGCATCTGTGCTCTTCCTTGGACAAGAAGGCTGGTACCATGGCAACCACTGGGATGGGACTTTGCTGACAGGCCAGGGTAAACATGGGCAGCTAATCATTAAAGAGAAATGCTCACTCTTTAATGGACGTACTGATGGCTCGTGCACATGCCACAGTTCTGGGGGTGGCAACTCCCCTTTCGTTGAGGGCTGGCTGTCCCCACATTATGCCAGATGTAGACTGCAGGGACCCTCTGCTGGGTGGGCACCTCCTTACACATGCACCCTCCTACCTCACTTTTAACTCAGGTACAAAACCTGGGCTACCTAGCAGAGGAGGGCTAGGATCGGGACCAATCACGGTGGTTCCTCACAATCAGCTCTACCCGGGCTAGGCTAGCACTGCCCTATGTGGGCAGGGCTGGTTGTGAGAATGTCCTCTCTCTGTTGTGCCTGCATTCCGATGACAGTACCCATGTCTCTGTTTTTGTGCCAATGACCATACATGTGTTCACTTCGAAAGCGAACCTGCATACAGGTCCCTAAAGGAATGGGGCATCTAGGGAAGCCCTCTTCAGAGGTTATGGAAAAGAGACACAGCGTCTCCAAGGGGAACGGAAGTCCCCCCTGCTACCTCTGCGAATCATTCCCCCTCCAACACACTTACAGCCTTCGCTGCTTCAGACAAAGGCTGTAACCCTCTGTAAGAATGAATGCCGTGGGAGTGGAAGTGGGGGGAAATGATTGGCAGTTGGGACTTCCGTTCCTTTTTGAGATGCTATATGTTCGTACAGCATCTCTTTTCCTTAACATCTGAAAAGGCTGTAGTACTATGTTCCACATAACACATGAATAACTGTACATTGTACACAGATCTGTATATGTGTACATTGTACACAGATCATACTTACATTGCACATCATGAGGTCATTCACACAATCAAAAACTGTATTCCAACCAGGATCGGGAGCTGTGTACGCTCCCAGTTTTCAGTTGTGTGGAAGTGAGGTAGGAGGAAAACCTGGGCAGACGTGATGGTGTGGAAGCAATCCGTGAGGTTCTTCTCACGATCAGTTTGCGGGGAGAGTGGGCTAAGCCCGTTCTCCCTGCAGACGAGCAGTCAGTCTGCTCTGGGTGGCCAAACTGGCCGCCCCCACGACTGTCGGCTCCGTTATGGAGCCGGCAGGGGCTGGGGGGATCGGAGGATGCGTGGCCCCCGCAAGCTCCAGCATGCCCTGCACAAGTGTGCAGGGCATGTTGGAGAGACCCCCCGAGCCGGGAGGCTGCTTTTCAGCCTCCCGGTTGGGGGTCTACTCGTGAGTTGCCTCAGCGCAGAGCCACGCTGTGGCAACTCACGATCGTAGAGCCTGGGTTAGCGGAGGGTTACTTAAGTGGGTTAACTGCTTGGAGGCCTCTGGGCTCACCTGCGAGCCCGGTGGTTCTCACGGTCAAGTGAAATCGGGCTAGGCTCCCCTAGCCCGGTTCCGCCTGATCATGGGAATAGCCTCACTACCATGCTTCCACGCAACTGAAAACTGGGAGCACACACAGCTCCCCAACCCAGGTAGAACACAGCTTTTGATTGTGCAAATGTGTGAATAGGGCTAGATCTGAAGTGTACTGCTGTTCACTTGTGTTCAGTGTAATGTCTGGATAACAATAGATGCATACAGTTCTGTACATGGATATTCTGTACACAGATTTTGCCCCACATGTGAATAGGGCTACTGTTATGATTAGTGACACATCTTTCTAAGGAACATAAAGGATGGGGATTTACAGAGAATCCCTGAAGGTTTGCAGGGCAGAGCTGAGGAAAGGGAGGCTTCACCAGAATCTTTGTCAAGAACACACAACATTTACTCCTTCTGTGTGACCTTCACTTGACAGAAGTACTACTGGCATGACCAGAAATATATGTAGACTGCTTTTCAACAAAAGTTCTCAAAGCAGTTTGCCTGGGGGGAAAAATCACAATATATAAATAAAGATGGCTCCTGTCCTCCAAAGGGCTCACAGTCTACAAGAAACATAAAGCAGACACCAGCAGCAAGCAACCACTGGCGGATGCTGTGCTGGGGCCGGACAGGCCCAGCTGCTCTCCCCCTGCTAAATGTAAGAGAGAATCACCATTTTAAGAGGAGTCTGTTAGCTCAGATAGCAAAGATAGTGCTAACTTACATGGTGGTGTCAGCAGTGGGATGCCAAAGACACTTCTGAAGCAGTGGGGATAGCTGAATACTGTGAGCAAGAACAGGACATGAGCCATCGTTGCAGACTAGCAGCAGATAGGTCATTTATTACAGAGCTTCTGCAGCCCCACTTCAGCCTATTAATGTCTGGAAGTATTGCAGAAATCCTGGAGAAAATTCAGGCAAAGATTTGAACTTTATCCTTACTTTAGCCTTCCTTCCTTCCTTCCTTCCTTCCTTCCTTCCTTCCTTCCTTCCTTCCTTCCTTCCTTCCTCTTCTTTCTTTCTTTCTTTCTTTCTTTCTTTCTTTCTTTCTTTCTTTCTTTCTTTCTTTGTAAACCGCTTTGGGAACTTTTGTTGAAAAGTGATATATAAATATTCGTCGTATTCGTATTCGTATCTGACTGCCCAAAGGGCTGAAGAATGACCTGATGAAGTAAAACCATTTCTCCTGCTGCATGTGGTGGGGGAAGAAGCTTTGGAGCATCACAATCATTCCCAATCCGCAGAAAGATAAAAGACCAAAGTTCAGGGCAATAATGGTAACCGCCTGGGGCCTTCTGCATGTCCCAGAGATGCTCTACATTGAGTTATGGCCCATCCCCTAAGGAGCTGCCTTGGAAGCCTGTCTGGGCTGGAAAGCAAGGAATTAGACGGATAGATTTGTGTGTGTGTTTGTTTGTGGGTTCTGAAGGAACACTATGAAGCTGAGAAAACTGGATGCATATTCCAGTATCCTGAGAAGCTCCTGCTTCATGGTGAGCAACAGCAGGGGGTGGGGGGGGGATGTCCTCAATAAGCAACTTGGCTAGCATGTCATGGATGGAAACTTTTCTTGCTGCAGAATTTGGGTCACTTTTGTGCAGAGTGTACATAGTCCTAATTTGAACTAGGATTTGGGATCAGACTTGAGGGAGGAGGAAAAGCAGCCGTGCAAGCAGATGTTCCTGCATGTGGGCATTATAACACATGAGAGGACATTTGTCTGATTGCACACCTGCTGGAATGAACCTGTAAGGAAAAACAAACCGTAGGGCGGGTGATTAACTGGTGCAGCAAAGCACAGGCGTCTTCTGGAAGCACCATTAATCAGAAGGCACATGAAAAGAAGAATGTGACAGCCAGGAAATACAGTGTGGCCCCAAGAGTGCTGGATGCACCTAGTGATAAATTAACTCCAAACAGATGAGGACTCCTAGAAATTGGATTGTCGGGAGAGTCTATTAGGTTATCTAACGCAGTAAATCTAGTGTGCCATGAGAGACCTTCCAGTGTGTTGTGATAAATTAGTTAAAAGCTCCTATGTGAGTCCAGAGCTCACCTGTTGTATCTCTGCATGCGTCACTGGTCTGGACTTCCCTCCTTCCAATCAGCCTCTCCTGGGAAGAACAGAGAGCTCTGTCTTGCCTCTTCATCAGATGCAATTGCAGTTCTCACTCACTCTTAATACGGAGACACACCAGTATCATTTGCCCTTTGAGGAGGCTGCCCATCGTAGCTCTGCATGCATCACTGTTTTTGGTGTGCCCATGAAAGAGACAGATCCAAGTCGATGCCTCATGAAGAAGTGCAAAGTGGGAACTTCTGAGGGCAGGCTGTTCTTAGGTAAGACTGAGGTGTGCTTCCACATTTAATTTAGGCAAAACAATATGCTCAGTTATGAGGTGTTGGAAAGCAGTGATCCATTTGAGACCCCAGGCAGCAGTTTTAATGGGTGCTGTGATATTGCTTTGGTGCTTGATGCCCATCCACTCTACTTGTACATCCATATAAAAGGTGGTATAAGGGCGATGAAATACACATTTCCACACTTCAAAGCTTTTTTCAATGGCCTTCTTTAATGCGCAATGCACTTCTTTAATATTAAACTTTTATCTTTCTATTGCGCATTAAAGAAGGTCATTGAAAAAAAAAATCCATATAAAACAAATTTGGTTTTTTTTAAAAAAAACACCCTTAACTCTTACCCTCTCCTTAAATGGAAAAAGGTCCTGGAATGACTACTCTGTGTCTGCTTTCTACTTAGGGAAGTGGGTTATGCATCTTCGATAAAAAACGGAAAAGGGCTGTTCACACGACCATAAAACTGGGTGGGGCAAGCAATCCTCTCAGCTTTGGGAGTTGTGTGCACTCCCAATTTTTGATCATGTGTAAGCCAGCAGCTAGGTAGGAGATGGGGACATGATCGTGGGAGACTGTCCTACCCTGCTCCCAGCTGTTTAATGAGGTAGGAGGAAAAGCTGTCCTCCCCAGCTAGAGGCTCCCACACAATCACTTTCCCCTCTTCCAACCTAAGTTTTTGTTGTATTCTATCTAGTTGTGTGGAAATGTTGTTGTAATATGTCCAGACAGTTGGTGGCACTAGCATTTGCTAGTTAGTGGTGATCTTGACTGGAGGCAGAGTCCTTTCCTTCTTCCTGCCTGCACCTTTTGTTGAACTTGTCTCTTCCTGCTACACAATAAAGTAGCCTTAGCCTATAATGGCTGCATCTTTTATGTTTTGTTATTTTAGAAGTTTGTCCCAGGCCAGGGGCATCCTGTAGAGAGTGGGGGGTGGAGTCAGGAAGAAAAGGGAGGGAAAGGAAAAAGTCGAGTTGTTTCTGAATAAAGTCTTAGCTAAGCCGACATAAGACGACTACATGTTAACAAGGGAAACAGCTATAAGAGTTTTCTCTTACACATGATCAAAAACCAAGAGTGTGCACAGTTCACAAGGCTGAGTAGGAGAGGAACATAGGAAGCTGCCTTCTACTGAGTCAGACCCTTAGTCCATCTAGCTTAGTATTGTCTACACAGACTGGCAGCGGCTTCTCCAAGATTATATGAATACAGCAAATATTTACATACCGCTTTTCAACAAAATTTCCCAAAGCGGTTTACACAGATGAAAAGATAAATAAAAATAAAATATTGCAGACAGGAATCTCTCTCAGCCGTGTCTTGGAGATGCTAGGGAGGGAACGTGGAACCTTCTGCTCTTCCCAGAGCGGCCCCATCCCCTCAGGGGAATATCTTGCAGTGCCCACACATGTAGTCTCCATTCAAATGCAAACCAGGGTGGACCCTGCTTAGCAAAGGGGACAAGTCATGCTTGCTACCACAAGACCAGTTCTCCCCCTGCTTCTCCTCCCATAAGATGCTTGTCCTAAGCAGTGTATGGTCATGTGAACAGCCCTAAAATGTGGGTTTTTTACATACACACACACCCCCAAATGCAAGATGCCTAAAGCAGTTCTGAAGCACATCTCACGGCGCCTCTGTCTTTCAGGCTGACTGATCTGGCACTCACAGAGGCAAAGTCTTAGACAGCTGCATATACTTCACAGGCAACCGGGATGGGAACTGAGATAGCCCAAAGTGATCCCATGATGGAAACTGGACCTGGGTGATGAGGCAGCAAAAGGACAGCTTGTTCCTAGCCTTGCCTCATTAGGAGAGGGTGCTTGAGTGGGCACATGTGTAAAGTCAACACTCCTCTGGAACAGATGGAAAATCTGCCCTCACAAGAAGAGCCTCGTGAATCGCAGGACTCCCTAGTCATAGTAGCCGCTCAAGTGGCAGCAAACTTAATTGGACACCACGGTGGTGGTGCACATGCAGCAGTGGCTTCTCACAGCCTGCAAGAGGCTACTGCAAGAGGCTACTGCAAGAGGCACTGGTCTGGACATGTAAGGGGGGGGCATCAAAAACATCATTGTGACTTGTGCAGAGCCACAATGGGCTGCCTCCTAACATAAGAGGCTCTTAAGAGAGCCCTAAAAACCTACTTGTTTGGCCTGGCCTTCCAAAGTTTTAATTTAAAAAAAAAAGTATTTTAATTGGTTTGAAATGGTTCTGAGTTGTTTTAAAATTGTTTTTACATTGTTTTAAGCAGTGTGTTTTAAATGGTGTTTTTAAATGTTTTTTAAAAACTTCTTGTGCACCACCAGAGCCTTTTTATGGGGCAGTCTAGAAATATAATGAACAAACAAACAAACAAAATAAGAACAGCCCTGCTGGATCAGGCCCAAGGCCTATCTAGTCCAGCATCCTGCTTCACACAGTGGCCCACCAGATGCCTCTGGGAAGCCCACAGGTAGGGTTGCCAGCTGTCCCTCATTACGCAGGATGTCCCTCATTTCAGGGATGAAATGTTGTTCCCTATAGGGAAAGCATTTGTCCCTCATTTATTCAATAGCATATAATTCAATTACATATACGTCAATGATACTCAGGCTGTTGATTACCACTGCATGCAACTCCCAGCCCCCACCGCCGGCCAGCCCCCACAAACTTTTTCCCCTCATTCTGGAACCTGTGTCTCTCATTCTGGCAATGAAATGCTGGTGTGAGGGCATGGCCTCTCTCTTGCTGTTGCTCCCTTGCAGTTGGTATTGAGAAGCATCTTGCTTCTGAGGATGGAGGTGGCCTATAGCCCTCTGAATAGTAGCCTTTGATAGACCTCTCCCACACGAAGTTATCCAAACCCCTCTTAAAGCCATCCAGGTTGCTGGCTGTCACCACATCTTGTGGCAGAGAATTCCATAGGTTAATTATGAATTGTGTGAAAAAGTACTTCCTTTTGTCGGTCCTAAATGTCTTAGCAATCGATTTCACAGAATGACCCCCTAGATCTAGTGTTCTGCGGAGGAGAAAAATTTCTCTCTCCCCCCCTACTCCCTCCACAACCTGCATAATTTTATAGACTTCTATCTATTCTGTCGTCTTTTTTCTAAACTAAGTTCTGCTGTGTCTCTACACGAATCATATGCCATGCTCCCATCTGAAGAAGTGGCAAGGTGAAGTTCCTTGTTCCCAGGAGCAGCAGATTGGAAGGAGGAAAGACCAGAGATGCAGCAGGCATGTGTATGAAACATTCACAGGAATGTTTAGGATTCTGCAACACACGAGAAGTTCTCTCTTGGCATCCTAAAGTTTTTCCCTTTCTTAAGGGGATGTGTTGCCTTGTTACACCCTTGGGAAAGGAAGAGTAGCTTGCTGTAAAGCCGAGGAGGAAAGCATGGATCTGACTCATCCTGCTGTGGGGGCACCGCGGTCCAGAGGGCTGCTCCCATCCAGGGCTAGTGGTGGGTGCCAACGGGCCACCTCGGCTCAGAACCCGTCTTGGCTCTGTTGCCATCTTCTCACTTGTCCACATGGCAGCAATGGACGGGGTGGATTAAGCCTTTTGCCGCCTGTAGGCAGCCAAGGATTTTCTGCCCCCACCACAGTGAGGAGGGTAGGTGTGACAAGGATGAAGCCTTGGATGAATGAATGAAGCCTTTGAATGAAGCCTTTCCTCCAAGGCCGCCTGGTGCTGGGAGGCCACCACCTTCTCAATCACCTTGCCCAGCCACGAAAGGTTGGAGACAGGCCTGTAGTTGCTTAAATCTGAGGGATCCAAGGCAGGCTTCTTCAGAAGCGGTCTAATGATTGCCTCCTTCAGACACAGAGGCATCCTACTCTCCCTCAGAGAAGCATTTATAATTTCTACCAGGCCCTCTACAACAGCCTCCCTGCCAGATAGTATAAGCCATGTCAAGCAAGGACCAAGAGGACAGGTGGTAGGCCACACCATTCCAAGCAACTTGTCCACATCCTCAGGAGTCACAAGCTGGAGTTGATCCAGGGTCATCGCATAAGAGGAGCTGCTGGACACCTCGGCATCGGACTCTATAACTATTGTGGAGCTTTAATTTAAGTTGGCCTGAATAAGAGAGATTTTGTCGACAAAAAACTCATGAAAAATGTCACATTGATTAATTGTTGGTTCCAAGTACAATTCAGGGGGTAAGAGGCGCACACTAGCCCCTTCACAACCCTGAACAACTCCGCCAGATGTGAACTTGCGGACATGATACAGGAGGAAAAGAATCTTTTCTTTGCTGCACGTATTGCCTGAGGATAGATCTTCAAATGCGCTCTCTGTAGTAATCCGCTGGATTTGTGCCAAGTCTTTCTCCACTTGCACTCTAGTCATCTACCTTGCTGTTTCAGCCCCAATAGTTCTTCCATTACCAAGGGGCCAGTTTCAAAGTTGGTCAGAGAGGACACTTAGGAGCGATCGTGTCCATTACCCTGGTGAGTTGATTATTCAAATTCTCCACCAGAATGTCGATAGGATCACCAGCAGAGCCAGCACTAAATCCCTCCAAGGCTTCTTGGAAACCTATTGGATCAAATACATTTCTTGGGCAGACCATCCTAATGAGCCCCCCGCCCCTGCGGAGGTGGGACCTTAACCAGATGGTGGTCCGTCCATGACAATGGGGAAATCATAGGAGTCCCCACGCATGGAACACCACCCTGTACAGAGTGAAAGACCAGATCAAGCATGTGACCAGCAATATGCATTGCTCCCAAGACCACTTGGGATAGGCCCATAGTTGTCATGGCCACTATGAACTCCTGAGCCACCCTTGACAAATTGGTCCCACAATGGACATTGAACTCCCCCTCCACCACAAGCCTAGAAGACTCCAACACCAAACCTGAGACCAAGTCTGTCAGCTCAGTTAGGGACTCTGTCTGGCAGCGGGACGCTCAGTACACCAACAGAAGTCCCAGTCTATCCTTGGTCCCAAAACTTAGGTACACACATTTAATATTGTCAGACACTTCGATAGGGATCCTGGTAAGGGAGATATTGTTCTTATAGGCCACAGCCACTCCACCTCCCTGCCCACGTCCCCTGCGCTGCTCCTCAATAGAGTACTCTGGAAGGAGAAGCCGGGACCAGACCGGGCCACCAGCCTCCCCCAACTAAGTCTCTGCAGTACATACCAGATCGGCCCCTTCATCCAGACTCAGATCATGGATGATTTCAGGTTTATTCTGGGCCAACCTGACATCACCAAGGAGCAAGACAAGGCTCTACATTAAAACTCAACTCACCCAGGATTGCAAACAGAAGCCGAATTAAAATAGCCACCCACCTTCACACACCACGAGGGATCCTGAGCCAAACAGCATGGCCCACGCCCTCGTTATCCCCCGAAGTGGTTCCCCCAAAGGCATGGCCCCTCCACCACAGGCAGTGTTCCTATAAAGGCCTAGTGCTGAGCAGCTGACCCCAGGAACTGCTGAGTCACTCACCCCTGGCCCCAGTCTTTCACACATTGCTAAAATGAACATCAAGCATTTCCCCTCCCCCATCAAAAGTCTATTTTGATACACTTGCTTCAAAACAAGGCTTTGCAAATCAGATCACAAGATACTCATTTTAAAAACTCCCTTGCCCACGAAATGATTGGTTCTCTTTAAATCCTAAGAAATTGGGGTAACTCCATATATGACATTCTGTTGTCCTGTTTGGAATCAAATTAGTGGCTTTTCTTTCTGAAGTGTATAGACATATCATTTTTGATTAAATGAAATGTAGTTCATAGAAGAGGTGAAACTGGACGGTTTGCTGCTGTGATAGGTGTTTCAAAAAGCTATTTGGATTTGCTTCTGAGTTTACATGCTTAGGATTGGAGTACATGTGGCTAAAAGTCAACATAAAGTCTGTCTGTCTGTCTGTCTCTCTCTCTATATATATATTTAATGGCACACATCCTGTTCTTCCTCCAAAGAGCTCAGGGTAGTGTACATGTTCTTCCTCCCCACTTTTATCCTCAAAACAATCCTGTGAGGCAGGTTTGGAGGAGAGAGAGAAAGTCTCAGACGAAGTCCCACAGTGAGTTTCATGACTGAATGGGGAATGCAAGTCCCACAGTCCTAGTATTGACACTCTAATCACTACCATCCATTCTCAGCCGTGTGCATATCGATTGCAGGAAAAATCTGATGGCAGGAGAAAAAGGAGATTCATTTTTGGGGGGAAGCAAATGAATCTCCTTTTTCTCCTGCCATCAGATTTGATACACTTGCTTCAAAACAAGGCTTTGCAAATCAGATCACAAGATACTCATTTGGTGAAGCAAACTAGTGGGGAGGAGAGTGTTGGATATCTTTAGGAGAGCATGAAAGGGTTTAATTATCAAAATGTGGCAAGGCTGTGAACTCAAGCCCTGGATCTTTTCAGTGCCTTGCAACACCTCTGTAAGGGAGAGAGGAAGAGGGAAGAGTGGCAGAATTGTCTGTGCAAAATCTGGTATCGGCAGGTATGTCCAGAATATCTTGTAAAAATACAAAAATAAAATAAAATAAAAATAAATAAATCTCTCCCTGAGTGAATTTTTGTTTTAAAAAGCAGTGAATTCAGTTAATTTAAGTGGCAGGGCAAGGAGGCAGGGAGAAAAGGACTGAGAGAAAGAGCAGAGAGGAGGAGGAGGTGGAAGGAAGGTGGAGCAAGGTGGGCGTGAGGTGGCACAAGACTCAGAGGTGCATTGGAATCCAATCCGGCCCACCACCAGATTTGAGTTTGACACCCCCTGGCATAATGCATCTGCAAGAGACATAAAATCCACACCCCAGTATTTTTATATATGGGGATAAAGATCTTTTATGGGGAAAAAAAATTCCTGTTGCACCCCTTGTCATTTCCTGCTGGATCCGCCCCTGGTTAGGATCACCCACTTGATCAGCCCAAGAAGCCTTGGGCTCACTCTGAATGGGCGTTGTTTGGTCTTGCCCTCAGCTGAATCTGAACAGCTATGCAGCATCATGCTAGCATCACACTGACTGTGGTTGGCTGCCAGGGCTCTAGGAAGGAGATTTTTGACACCACGGAGAACATCCTTCCTGGGCCAAACAGGAGGCAGGGCACCCATTTGCCCCAAACCTGCTTGAACCAGGAGCCCCTGGTGGCGCAGTGGTAAAACTGCTGCCCTGTAACCAGAAGGTTACAAGTTTGATCCTGACCAGGGGCTCAAGGCTGACTCAGCCTTCCATCCTTCTGAGGTCGGTAAAATGAGTACCCAGAAATGTTGGGGGCAATATGCTAAATCATTGTAAACCGCTTAGAGAGCTTCGGCTATAGAGCGGCATATAAATGTAAGTGCTATTGCTATTGCTATTGAAGTAATTAAAACTGACCAGCGAAGTGAGGAAGAGGAAAGAAGCACTCAGCTGAAGAACGCACATGCTAGATGGATGGGCTGCGTGTCTGTGCCTTGCATCGGCAGCGCCCCCTGCATAAGCATGCTGACACAGGCAGGCAGATGGATTGTGGCCAGCATAGGGCAGTGTGCCTGCCTGGTGATGGCCCCTGTACACCCCCCCACCCCCCACCCCGCATAGCCCAGGGACATTTGCCTCCCACCTCCTTGTCTAGCGATGGCCATGCCACTTGGGAGGGCGAAGCAGGTTAGAATGCTTGCTCTGTGCTGCTATCTAGGTCTGATTTTCGTTCCCATCAGAGTGAAACAGAAGCTGCTGTCCTGAAATGTGCAAAGATGGATAACTACAGCCCTGAAATCTGGAATGTGTCTTCTGCTGATATTGCAGTTTGCTATTTTTAAGTCCTCTTTTGATAGCCTCTAGTTTAAGATTGCTGCACAGGCTTGAATAATGGGAGTCTGCTATCTTGGTCCTTCTGGTTATTAAAAAAGGAGACTGCTGCAGAAGCAGATGGTTCCAGCGAGGACACCTGTGTGGTTATTTCTCAGCTGCTACTGAGAAAGGCACTCAGTGTATGTGGGGTTGTTTTCTGTTTTTTGCTTAAATGAACAGGTACTAGCTCATTCTTGCTATCATGGGTCAAAGGCTGTAGTTCTCAAAGTGTGCACTGCAAGAGAATGGCTATTGCATTGTGAGAAGGAAGGAAATGAAATAAAAGTTCCTGGCAGCTCAACAAAGCTCATCTGAGCTTGGCTCTGAATAAGCAGTATTTTCTTAACACTCTGGTCCAGTTCTGGCACAGACACTAACTTTAAAAAGTAGTTTGGTAACCAGTTATGAGAGTTTGAACTGGTTTGGGACTGGTTTAGATACGTTTCATGCAGAATAATATCATCCCCTTTTCCTTACAATGCAATTCTGCAAAGTGAATACAATGGGGGTGGAAATTAAACTGCTTGGCTGACATGATGAGGAAAATCACTTAAAATTGTCTCATTGGAATTAAAAGGACAAGTTGGCAATGCCTAACTTGGAAAGTTAGTGATTTGAGTAATTTCCCTCACCATGTCAACCTGTATTTTATATATTTTAAAAACGTTTCTACAAACAAAAATACATATAACAGGAAACTGCCCTGATCAGGATGAATAGTAGAATGGCAGTAGAGTGGAACTGCAGCACCAGGGCGTTTTCCGGACGACGAGATTTGCAACAGTTAATGCGTTGAAAACTGTGGTGGAATCGTGCAACGGTTTCAGAACGAGAGTAAAAGGTTGTTTAATGCTTCGTCGTAAGCTGGTGGCCATTCATATTTTCTGTCCGCTGCAATGTGTTTTCCAGGCAGGAGTGTCCATATTCTCATTGAAATGCATTTATCTGCCCCTCCTCCTGCTCCATTTGGGCCAATCGAGTCATGGCAGGTGAGAGGGATTGCCCTCAACTCCTGCCTGTAGGCTTCCAGCAGCATCTGGTGGGCCACTGTGCGAAACAGGATGCTGGACTAGATGGCCCTTTTTGGGCCTGATCCCGCAGGGCTGTTCTTATGTCCGTATGAGTCGTGAAGTGTGTGTGATGTGATATTTATTTATTTATTTATTTATTTTAAATGGAGGAGTGAGAGGAAATCCTGTGGCGAGCCTGGAAGAGGGGAAGACAGGAACTGATGCGCCTGGTTGAGTGCTCTCTTCCATGGCGGCGGTGGCCAGCAGGTCCTCAGCTCCCCCACCGGGGCTGCTGGGGGTGGGCGTAGCAGCAGCAGCCTCCACCATGCCTCTTCAGTCGGTGCCCCAGGCAGAGCCTTGCTATAGGGCCGGGGAGCCTTGTGGTGGTGGTGGTGGTGGGGCGCCTTTCTCCTCTCCGCCGTCACCATCGCTGCTTCCCTCCTGCCGGGCCTTCTACTGAGGAGGGAGGATGGTGGCAGCGGGCCTCCAGAGAAATAAATAAATACATACATGCACAGGAGGGAAGAGGTGGAGGGGAGGAAGGGAGGCGAGGGCTCCTCCAGTGAGGGCTGTGGGATTGCACAGAAGTAAATGTATCATGATTCAGTTCAATGGGCTTCCTTTTAAGTCAGTGATTGTTCTCTCTCCCTGCCCTTTGCCTTGTTGTATTTATTTATTTATTCATTCATTCATTCATTCATTCATTCATTCATTCATTCATTCATTTATTTAATGTATTGGTATACCACCCAGAATGCAAGTCTCTGGGCAGTTTACAACAAAACAATAAAAACAACAAATTAAAAGGTGAAAACATCACAACAATTTAGAATTCCAAAACGTTAAAACTATTCAAAATCATCAAAACCATTTAAACAGTATCTAATTAAAAGCCTGGGTGAACAAACGTGTCTTGGCTGCCTTTTAAAAAGTTGTGAGAGATGGGGAGGCTCTTAAGCAAGTGGGATTGCACAGAAGTACATGATTTAGTTCAATGGGCTTCCTCTTCGGTAAAATGTGCACGAGAAAGGGTTGGATTCAGAAATCTGCTCCGCTGCTCTCCCCTCTCCTTCTGTGTTGACAAGCTCAAGTTATGTTGGAAGCAAGTGAAGGAGGAGGGAGGTGTGGGGTTTGGGATCTGTGGGGAGGAAAGGAGGGATAAGCCGAGATTTCCCTCTGCCTGTTTCTCTCCCCACGGTGAGGGGGCGGGGGAATCAAGCATGGGGAAGGGGGCGGGGGAGAACTGTCCATACTGCAAAATGCTACAATGCATAAAATGCGGGGGAAAGGCTCCCTACAAGGGAAAAATACAGCTACTTTCTGCAGCACATTTACAATGTTGTAGGGCAAAAACGCATAATTAAAATTCGAATCAAGGCATGGGAAATGTGAACGGCAGCCTGCTGACAATGCAGCGACACTGATGTGGAAATACAGGCAATATGGAGGGGCACTAAGCGGATATGTTGCGAGTACGTTGCAGCGTGTAATCAGGGAAACGCAGGCCGCTCTCCAGTCTCAGTTCAGCTAGCTGTCTTCTAGCTCAGTATTGTCTACACAGACTGGCAGCGGCTTCTCCAAGCTTGCAGTCAGGAGTCTCTCCCAGCCCTATCTTGGTGATGCTGCCGGGGAGGGAAATTGGAACCTTCTGCATGCAAGTAGCCCCATCGCTTAAGGGGAATACTGCTCACATGTAATCTCTCATTCAAATGCAAGCCAGTGTGGCTCTTGCTTGGCCAAGGGGAGAAGTCATGCTTGGTACCACAAGACCAGCTCTCCTCCCTGGTGCCTCTTGAGACTGAGGCCTTGTTGCTGGAGAGCAACAAGTGAGTTTGCAAACCATTCTCTTTGGGAATGGGGGCATAGCTCATTCTACTCTTTACATGCAGAAGGTCCCAGATTCAATTCCTGGCAGCATCTCCAGGTAGGGCCCAAATGCCTCTAAATACCAGCTGCAGGGGAGCAACAGTGAAAGAGAGAGCATGCCCTCACCTCTTGCCTGTGGGCTTCCCAAAAGTATCTGGTGGGCCATTGTATGAAACAGGATGCTGGATTAAATAGGCCTTGGGCCTGACCCATCAAAGCTGTTCTTATGAAAGTTCCCTGCCTGAAATCTTGGAGAGCTGCTGCCAGTCAGTGTAGACAGTACTGAGTTAGATAGACCAATGGCCTGACTCTGTATATGGCAGCTTCCTATGGATCTCTTCCTGAGCACTAGGAGGACTTCCATGCCTAGGCCCTGCCTTCCATTGTCTCCTGTTCCTCCTGCTCTCCTTTGCAGATGGCTCGGTGGGAAATATAGTTCCTCCAAATAACTGGGAGGAGCTTTCACCAATCCCTCAAAAGAATATCCTGAGTGCCTAATTACTGAACTGGTTTTTAATTGGTTCCCACTGATTATGCCAAGGAGTTTCCTTCAGGTTCGGGTTCAAGGTAGCCAAGAGTTTTTTTCATTCAGGCTCAGGGCTAGTTCAGGGTCTGTGTGGGCAGGGAATCCCTCTCTGAGTTGATTTTTGGATTCGGGACCAGTTCAGTGCCCTGGCAGGCACTAACTGCTAACTAGCTGTTGCAGTCTCAGAAGGGTGTCAGAGCATTCCCACAATCAGCCAGATATCCAACTTGTCAAGTTGTGATAACACAAGGGTTGTGAAAATCCATCTTTAGCTTCCCAGTGTTTCTTAGAACAGCCCTGCAGACTTCATTTTCCAGCTGAGGATGTGAACCTCCAAGAATCCTAAATGACTTTGGTCTTACAGCTGGTGAAGACGGCGGAGCTGGATTCCACAAAGAACTACATCTTTGGCTTCCATCCCCATGGGATCCTGGTGGCTGGCGCCTTTCTCAATTTCTGCACCGAGGCAACAGGGTTTTCCAAGACCTTTCCAGGACTAACCCCTCACCTGATGATGCTGAGCATCTGGTTTAGAGTCCCTTTCTTACGTGACTACCTGATGAGCGGAGGTAAGTAGAGCAGGAGCATTCCCAGAGGGTGATTTCACTTTGCTTCCCCACAGAAGGGCTGGTGTGTGTTGACATACCCTCCAGATTTACGCCAAAGTCCCTGAGAGCTATCAGGGAGCACTCCAGACACGATTCAGGCTTTTCATTGCTTATTGGAGCTTAGTCCGATTTATATCTGGGGTAAAAAAATCCACTTTTTACATTGGTGTTTTTGTATCTTAGATTCGCTCTAAGATACCCTTCTCCCGCGTTTAAGCCTGGGAATGCTCCCGGAGTTCACACAGGGATATTTTTATCAGCCAGGATCTGTCTGCTGATGGAGCAGAGGGTGCATTTCTAAGCTCCAGCTTTAAAGCAAACACTGGAAGTAGCAGATTCCCATTTTCTGCATGCTTTCCTTTTACATCGAGCGCTCACTGTTTCTTTCCATGTGTTCCTTCCTCAGGTTTAATCCCCTCTGACAAGGAAACGGCTTCCTACATTCTCAGGAAGCCCGGAGGTGGGAATGTGCTCACCATTGCTGTAGGAGGTGCGCGTGAAGCCCTGGATGCGCGGCCTGGCGCTTTTACGCTGATGCTGAAAAACAGGAAGGGGTTTATCCGACTGGCCATAGAGCATGGGTGAGTCGTGGGTGTGGAGGTGGTGGTGTCTGGCAAAAGGCCCACTGTACGGTCCAATATGATCCCAAGTCTAGAGGCTAAGGCAAGTCATCTCTCAAATTGCAGTTTTGCAGATCACAGTTTCCTGTATCTGTGGATTGGTCTTAGAGACCCAGTTTCTTTATCTGTGGCGTGACATATAGGTGAATTGTGCCTATACGTGCTTCCTGAGTGGCCAGAAATGACTTCTGATATTATTTCTGACCACCATTTTGAAGTGCAGAGTCATTTTGCGGCTCTTTTTAAAAAAAAGAGAGCAGAAAATTGGAGGATTTGGGGGACATTCTTGGAGACTTGTAGAGCAAAACACTGGGCTTTACTGATCATATTTCTGCCCCCACCCTGCTTTTTTGTGTCCCCCCCCCCCGAGTAAGGAACCTAAACCCTGGATCTCCTTAGTGGGGGGTAAGGTTTCTTTATTCAAGGTTTCCGTTCCACACTTCTTCGCAAGAATGGAACCCCCACGAATAAAGAGGGCCTCCTATACAGTCCAACATGAAGTAGAACTGCAGGACTGTATAATTTGTGACTCCTGGTTCGATCCCAACTGTGTGTGGTCCACAACATGAATGGGCCGAGTTCCTACAATGTTTAGCCAGTGTCTGATCTGGACAGGCTCGGATATTGGGAGAAAACCAACAAGATGAAGTGCAGCCGAGACAAACGTACGGTGCTTCATGTAGATAAGAAAAACCAAATGCAGAAGTATAAGATGGGAGAGAGCTGGTTTGGCAGCAGTACATGTGGAAGGGACCTGGGTGTCTTAGTATAGGTGGGACCTGGGTGTCACAAGCAAAATGTGAGCCAGCAGTGTGAGGCAGCAGCTAAAAACGTGAGTGTAATCTTGAGCTCCATTAGCAGATCTATTATGGCCAGATCATGAGAAGCAGTAATTCCACTCCGTTCTTAATTAAAACATTTTAATTATGTTTTACAATGGTTTTATTGTAACCTGCTCTGGAATTCTCTCTGGTAAGAGATACCCTTCTATTACAGCAGCGTGCACAAGGGCAAAACACAGCAGAGTCTGCCCAGGAATGCGTGTCTGCTAAGAGCCAAAAGAAACTTGGAGCCAGTTCATAGTTTCAAATCAATATGAGGAGTCTTTATTGGAGCACTCCATTCTAGATAGGAAAGTGGAGAGGTAGGATCTCTAATCTATTTATCTAGCTGGATGCAGACAGATGCTGTCTGCATCTCTGTGCACACATGGTGCAGAGAGAGGCAAGTGTGTGTGATAGGGAGAAGAAGAAAGAGGAAGGAAGGGAGGCAGGAAGTAAGTAAGTCCCTGAGAGTAGCAATCTACATATCAAAGGGATAGTGTCACAGCAGTAGAGAAGAGGAATGACCAATGTCTTGACCCCTCTAGCCCTCTGACTCACTAGTTTGTCCCCCTCTGTCACTGAGGCATGAGACAGTGCAGAGTCCTTCACTTCCAACAGTGAGAAGTAGTAATTCCACTCTGTTCTTAATTAAAACATTTAATTATGTTTTATATTGGTTTTATTGTAACCTGCTCTGAGACCTTTGGGTATAGGGCTGGCTAGAAATGTAAGTAAATAAGTAAATATTCTGCCCTGGTCAGACCTCACCTGGAATATAGTGTCCAGTTCTTGGAATTTTAAAAGCATACTAATAAACTGGAGCAGATTCAGGGGAGGGCCTACAAAGATGGTGATGGGTCTGGAAACCAAGTCCTATGAGGAATGGTTGGAGGAGCTGGGTGTGTTTAGCCTGCAGAAGATACAACTGGGAGATGTGATAGCCATCTTCAAACATCTGAAGGGCTGTTGCATGGGAGAGAGAGTGGACTTTGTTGCTCCTGTCAGCGGAACTAGAACTAAGGAATTCAAACGACAAGGAAGTAGATTTAGGCTAGACATTAGGAGGAATTTCCTAGCTGTGGAACAGTCTGCCTCATGCAGTAGAGAGCTTCCCCCACCCCTCTAGAGCAGGGATTCTCAGCGTTTGGGTCCCCAGATGTAATTGGACTTCAACTCCCATAATCCCCAACAAAAGGCCACAGGGGCTGGGGATTATGGGAGCTGAAGTCCAATAACATCTGGGGACTCACACGTTGAGAAACCCTGCTCTAGAGCAGGGGTAAGCAATTTGTGGCTCCCTAGATGTTGCTGAACTACAACTCCCATCATCCTCAGCTGTAAAAAAAATGTAGCAGAGGGTGATGGGAGTTCCAGTTGGAGAGCAACTCATTGCCAAGCCCTGCTCTAGAGGTTTCCAAAGAGATGCTGGACAGCCATGGGTCAGGAACGATATATAGGGATTCCTGGACTGACCAGGGGGTTGGACTAGAAGACCGCTAAGGTCCCTTCCAACTCTATGATTATATGTCCTCACACCAGGGACAAGTAACTCTGAGGAGAGAGTTTTGAGGTTTTATAGGGCCTGGACGACAGGGATTGGCCCTTTGAAGGCCAGCTGACAGAATGTGCAGATTGTCTGCTCCTGCAGCCTAGAGGGCGCCCTCGAGACACAAAGCTCCGTCAGGCAGGCTCCCAGTGGAAATGTTTGGCAAACCTCTTGCTTTTGCGTCTTACCCAAGAGAGGAGAAATCAGGGCGGCTGCCAAGCACTTGGCTGGGCCTGCATTTGATGGATCACAAGTTGTACAGATCTTTGTTATTGCACACCTTCTATCAAATACGGAAAAATATTGAAATCAAATTTGTCGACAGGGATGTGGGGGGGAAGGCTATGAGGATCTTAGGCAGGGACTCCAGTAGTAGAACGGAGGCACATTTTTCTCTGCACCAGTGTGGTTGCTTGCCTGAGGAGGCAGCGACTGAGCTGCAGCAGCTAGGGGGGTGTGCCGTGTTGATCCGACACATATGCCGCATCGATACACCCTCTGTCGTGCACAGTCGGAATGAGTTCTGCAACAAGAGGGACCGGGCCCCTGACAACAGGACTCAGGCTAAATTAGGAACACAGGAAGCTGCCTTCTACCGAGTCAGACCATTGGTCCATCTAGCTCAGTATTGTCTATACAGACTGTCAGCGGCTTCTCCAAGGTTGCAGGCAGGAATCTCTCTCGGCCCTCTCTTGGAGATGCTGCCAGGGAGGAAACTTGGAACCTTCTGCATTCAAGCATGCAGGTGCTCTTCCCAGATAGGACTCATCCCCTAAGAGGAATATCTTACAGTGCTTACATATAGTCTCCCATTCAACTGCAAGCCAGGGCGGATCCTCCTTAGCAAAGGGGACAATTCATGCTTGCCACCACAAGACCAGCTCTCCTCCCTTCCCTCCTGAGACTGCAGAACGCTGTCAGTTTTCTGACATGCCTGTGGGACCTCCTTTGGCCCTGCCCTCTGTCCATCCCACTCCCTTACCTGGGACTATGTGGGAGGCAGGGGGAAGCAGGTGTGTTGCCCTCTTCAGTCCTAGAGCATCAGAGCCAGTCAGCCATGACTTGAGATTTATAGGGGGGAAACACTTGCCCCCATTTAAGATGTCCAACACAACATCTAGGGACCCAAGGTTGAGATTGGGACCCCTTCTTTGGATCAGGTTGCAGAAATGCTAATGCCACACCCCTTCCTTCCACCCTTGCCACCAGGACTCCACTTGTCCCCGTGTTTTCCTTTGGAGAGAACGAGCTGTTTGATCAAGTAGAGAACCCCAGGGGATCCTGGCTGAGGTGGACGCAGGAGCGCCTGCAAAAGGTTATGTGGATCTCCCTCCCTCTCTTCCATGCCAGAGGGGTCTTCCAGTATAGCTTTGGGCTGCTTCCCTACCGGCGGCCAATCTACACTGTGGGTAAGTCTGCTGTCATGAAACGGAACTTGGGAGGGGGTTGCTACAGGAGTGCAAGGTTGAGTCATTAAACTTTGGCTCAACTTAACAAGGAGTTCTGGTAAGAACTAATGTGCCTACTTTCCTTCCACTATCATCTTAATTGATAATTACCATCTTCACAAGGTAGCCTACTTCCGCCTCAAACATTCATGTTTTTACCATCTTGAATTGTGGCAGATGACATCATCACAAACGGCAGCATTGAGGTGTCCCTAGGTGTCCCTACAGCTGTACCAAATTTGGTTCCAATTGGTTAGACGGCCCCCAAGTTAGCCCACTTGTGCCTCAAATGTTCAGACGTCAGCCATCTTGAACTGGGGTGGACGACATCATCACAAACTATGCCATTGATGCACCTCTGTGTGTTGCAAATCGGTTTTCAAATTGGTTAGGAGGTTCTCAAGTTAGCCCCCATGGCATTTGTGCCTCCAACGTTTACGCATCCGCCATCATGAATAGGGTGGATGACATCATCACAAAACTTGGCGGTTAAAGTGACTCTATGTGTTCCTACGACTGCACCAAATTTGGTCCAAATCGGTCCAGGCATTGCAAAGTTGATAGGGGGACACACACACACACACACACACACACCGGGACACACACAGCTCGGTGATCTCATAGTCAAATTGCTTTGACTAATGGGTGGCATCATGGTTTGTGAGTGTGTGTGTGTGTGTGTGAAATCATCTCATAGAATTTTAGAGTTGAAAGGTACCTTGGAGTTCTTCTAGTCCGACCCCCCTGCTCAGTGCAGGTGCAATCCTGTCATGAGGCCAGATGAATCATCACCTCAGGCGGTAGATGATTGGGATGCCCCCTATAGCCACTCGAGCAGCTCTTTGGACCCTTGGAATCATCGCAAAGGCTGTGGGGAGGCGAAAGAAGGCTGCCCTGCTGCTCCTCCCCCCACGCCTTACAAAACGCAGGAGGAGAGAAGCGGAGGCTGCTGGCAATCTTCCCTCCTCCCTCCTCCCCAGGCCACTTTCAAAGCCTGCAGGGGTCAGGGAGGCGGGCAGAGGCAGGGACTGGCACCACCCCTCAGGGGCTGAGATACCCGAGGCTGCCTGGCTTCATGCAGGAAACTGCTACAGTGTCCCTGACCGATGGTTGTCCAGCCTCTGTTTGAAAACCTTCAGCAAAGGAGAGGCCACCACTGCATGAGGCAGGTTGTTCCGCTGTCTAACACCTCTTACAGTGAGGAAATTCCTCCTGATGCCTAGTTGGCATGTGCTTCCTTGCCATTTCAACCCACTGGCTCTGGTCCAGCCCTCAGCAGCAGCAGCAGCAGCAGCAGCAGCAGCAGAGAACCTGCCCACCAAAGGCCAGTGTGGCTGGGGATGATGAGACCCCACAACATAAGAACACGAGAACAGCCCTGCTGGATCAGGTCCAAGGAGGCCCTTCTTGTCCAGCACCCTGTTTCCCACAGTGGCCCACCAGATGCCGCTGGGGATGGCTCTCTCCTGCTGTTGCTCCCCTGCAGCTGGTATTCAGAAATTTCTTGCCTCTGGGGACCATGCAGCATCTGGGGATGTTGAAACGCCCCTCTGTGTCACTACCACTGCACCAGATTTGGTACAAACTAGCTGCCAGCCCACCCACCTGCTGCTTTTCTCCCCTCCGCCCCGCCTGCCCCTGCTGCTTTCTGGCCGGTGCACTTCTTCTCCCCCTCGCTTTCTGGCCGACTTGCTGGCTTCTTCTCCCCTCTGCCCGGCCGACTGCCCCCTGCTTTCTGGCTGGCCGGCCAGCTGGCCCGATTCTTCTCCTCCCCACCCCCCCACCACTGCTTTCTGGCTGGCTGGCAGAAAGCAGCTGCCATTTTCTTCCCTCCCTCCCGTCCCAAGGCTATCCATCAGCTCTCCGAACTCTTGCGAGAGCTGCCACACATGGGATTAGCCACGGGTATGCCTTAGAGAATTAAATATATAGATTGGTTAAGCAGTCCACAAATTAGCCCTCTTGCGCCTCAAACATGCACACATCCGCAACGGAATTTCCCACCCCATTTTTTTCATTTCCAAATGCAACAGGGCAGTGTGTGATGATGTCATCCAGCCCAATTCAAGATGGCAGATGTGTGAACGTTTGAGGTGGAAGTGGGCTAACTTATGAAGATGGTAATTATCAATTAAGATCAGGGTGACAGGAACATAGGAAGCTGCCATATACTGAGTCAGACCATTGGTCTATGTAGCTCAGTGTTGTCTTCACAGACTGGCAGCAGCTTCTCCAGGGTTGCAGGCAGGAGTCTTTCTCAGCCCTTTCTTGGAGAAGTCAGGGAGGGAACTTGGGACCTTCTCCATGCAAGCATGCAGAGGCTCTTCCCAGAGCAGCCCCATCCCCTAAGAGGAATAGCTTACACTGCTCACACATGTAGGACCAGGTCTCATGATCAGTGAGACTCGGTTTCTTCCAGTTCACGGGGAGAGCGGGGAGGGAGCCCTGGGCGGTCGACACAATTGCCGGCTCCGTGACGGAGCCGGCGGGGGCTGGGGAGCCCCAGTATGCCCTGCATGAGTGCGCAGGGCATACTGAGGAGACCCCCAGAGCCGGGAGGCAGCTTTTTGCCTCCCCTCCGGGGGTCTACTCACGAGTAGCTGTGACGTGGAGCTGTGCCACGGCTACTCACGATCAGAGAGCCTGGTTTTGCGGAGCACTCGCTCTGCAAACCCGGGCTAAGGGCAGGGGTACTTAGGCGGGTTACCCGCCTAGGAACCACCGGGCTCGCAGCCAGGTCTGGTGGTTCACACGATGGGGCAAAATCGGGCTAGCCTCCGCTAGCCCGATTTTGCCCCATCGTGTGAATAGCCTCGTAGTCTTCTGTTCAAATGCAAACCAGGGCAGACCCTGCTTAACCAAGGGAAGAATTCATGCTTGCTACCACAAGACCAGCCTTTCCCCTACTGTGGCAAACCACATACAATCAGACCAAGTCAAAACAACTTCAGTGGTTCCTCATCAGGTTAATCTGAACAGCCCAGTTCTGCACTGATAGGGACACCCTGCCTGATAAGATCTGACAGGCGGCAATTACCCATAATTGTTTTACAGCTTGTTTGGACCGTCTCAGTGGTTTCACTTTCGCCAGCCCCTGCAGCAGAGGACACTTAATGGGATAGATCAAGTCGGCCTGGAGCAATGGCAGTCCCTTGTTGTCTGACAAACACAATTAGCATAAGGTTGCCGGGGGAAGGCTGACAAAGTCTTGGTGTTCACAAAAGGAGCTGCTCCGTGGCAAGATCTCATCCTCCTCCCAGCATCACCCAGCCGGGGCGGCCATCCCTTGAGCCGAGGTGAGGCAATGGCCTCAGGCAGCAGATGGTCTTGTGGTAGCAAGCATGAATTGTTCCCTTTGCTAAGCAGGGTCTGCCCTGGTTGCATTTGAATGAGAGACTACAGGTGTGAGCAGAGGCGCTCTTACCCCTGGACCTTGGGGCCAAAATCCAGGGCCTCCACATCCCCTGGGGCCCCCCAAATCCTCGTTAGTTTGTCCTGGGTGGTGTGGTTGCCTGGTGGAGCATAATGATGCTTAATTTGCAGGAGAGGGGTGCCCTCCAAAGGCATTTAGGTCCAGGCTCCAAAATTACATAGGTGCACCTCTGTGTGTAAGCACTGTAAGACATTCCCCTTAGGGGATGGAGCCGCTCTGGGAAGAGCAGAAGGTTCCAAGTTCCCTCCCTGGCAGCATCTCCAAGATAGGGCTGAGAGAGATTCCTGCCTGCCTCCTTGGAGAAGCCGCTGCCAGTCTGTGTAGACAATACTGAGCTAGATGGACCAAGGGTCTGACTCAGTATAAGGCAGCTTCCTATGTTCCAATGATTGGGGTGCCAGCAGGCCAGATGCCAGCCGCTCCTTTTAAAAAAGAGGTAAGAAGGGTAAGACGGAGCACACCAGACTGGACGGCATTGGGTGCCCTGCTTCCGATGCACAGAGGTCTTGAACTGCCCCTGCTCCCAAGACCAAATGCAGACATCTTGAGGGGGAGAGTCCTCCGGGCAGAGGTGCACCTAGGTAATTTTGGAGCCTGGACCTTAAGGCTTTTGGAGGCCCTCCCCCAACACAAACAGTATTTTAAAGACATTTTTAACGCGGCCACACCACCTGGCAGGGGCGTAGCAAGGTTGGGGTGGACCCAGAGACAAGATTTTAAAATGCCCCCCTTCCCCGCTCACTGAAGCTTAGCTCATGAAGTAAAGAAATCTTCATCCTAAATTATTTTTTTAAAGGTTTTTTAAGTTGTGGACGATGCAAGTCATTGAATGGTACTAGAGAAAGACCTGCTGTTCTGGTAGCTTCAGGTCTTAACACTCACATCAATTTCGGAGGATGAATACCACTGAAGGAAGCCCAGGAAAGTCTGCGGCTGGGGGAGTCAGTCAGGTGACTTGCCTCTGGGGGAGCCCAAGGCAGTGGGCCCCCAGACAACTGTCTCCCCTTGCCCTATGATAGTTACGCCTCTGCCACCTGGGACAGACTAAAAAGGATTGGGGGGCCCCAGGGGTGTGGAAGCCCTGGACTTTGGCCCCAAAGCCCAGGGGTAAGAGCACTTCTGCCTATGGGCGCCCTGGAGTGCTGTTGATAGAGCTGCTCACCACTCTTCCCTCTGACAAGGATTCCCAGATGTTGTTGACTACAACTCCCAGCATCCTCAGCTGCAGTAGCTTTTGGCTGGGAATTTTGGGCGTTGTAGTCAACAGCATCTGGGAATCCCTGTTAGAGGGAGCACTGTTGCTCACCCTCCAGGTCTGGATTGGAGTCTCCAGAAATGGGCGAATCCTGGGATTTATGTATTTTTGACATTTCTATCCCACTCTTCCTCCAAGGAAGCCAGGTTATATTTGTCTTCACAGCAACCCTGTGAGGTAGGTTAGGATGCGAGGTGTGTGTCTGGCCCTGGGGCACCCAGTTTGCATCATGGCTGAAAGGGGATTTGAACTTGGGTCTCGCCAGTCCTGGTCCAAAACTCTAACCATTACACCACTCTGGCTCTCTCTCTCTCTCTCTTTTTTAAATGGTTTGGTATTTTAATGGCTTGATATTGTGAAAAATATTGAAGAAAATATCGAGGGTGAAATCTCAAAGGGTAAACTCAGTCAGTCATTATCAGTCATGGAATAAATAAATAAAACAAATAGCTAATCTAATTCCTAGCCATTTTTGTTACTGCATTTGTCTGGGCCAAACAACATGCTATGGCCGATGCAATTTTAACTTTAGAAATTGGCTTCCTATGTCATGTTCTTTCTGCAGAATATGTAGCAGGGATAACCAACCTGAGACTCGTGGGATGCTGCTGCTTGCTTGCTTTCACACATTACTGTACTCCCCCATATACAAATCTCTAGGCAGTTTCCAATTTAAAACATAACTAGGGATGATGAGAGTTGTAGTCCAACAACATCTGAAGACCCAAGTTTGGGTACCTCTGCTCTATAGCACTTTTTGGATTACAACTCCCATCATCCCTGGCCACAATGGCCAATAGGTAGAGATGATGGGAGTTGTAGTGCAACAGCAGCTGGAAGCCCTCGGGTTGCCCATACCTCGTCTATAAGTCCTCTCACCCATGGTCTGATGCTAGACCTTTCCCCAGCTCCATCCAGTAACATCCAGATGTGGAACTGTGGAAGAGAAATGCATGATGTTAAATGATGGGTTTGTATTAATGGCTTACTATAGTTTGTTTTCCTCCCCCACCCACAGTTGGAAGAGCCATTAAAGTGGAGAAGAAGCACAACCCAAGTGAAGAGGAGGTGGACGAGCTACATGAGAAATACGTGGAGGAACTGAGCAAACTCTTTGAGGAGCATAAACTGAAGTACAATGTCCCAGAGGACAAGCATCTCTCTTTCATATGAAAATGGAGAATAGTTAAGTTCCCCCTGTTCACACTGGGCTGGATCCAAAGAACGGTGAATGGAAGGAAAGTAAGTAATAATGCTGTCCCAGAAGGGCTCGGGCAAGAATCGGTGCAGTGCAGTAACAGGTACATTCTGTAGGAATGTACACAAAACCACTTGGCCCAGTTTGGTTTGAGTTTGAACTGAACTCGAACTGTACCAGGTCTGTGCAGTTTTGGCCCCCTTCGACCCCCGCCCCGGTTTGGTCTGGGCGGGGTTGAAGAGCCTTTAAAATTTATTATTATTATTATTTTTAAAACTTACCCCCTCCGGGTGGCTTCTCCAAGGTGGTGGTGGTGGTGGTGGTGGGGTCCGCGGAGGTTCCTCCTCCCCCTGCCGGCCTTCTGGACTTTAAAACTCACCCGGTTCGGGAGTCTTTGGCCTTTTCTGGGCCTATTCCCTTGCACGGTGGCCATTTTGGAGGCCTCTTTGCCTGTGCAGTGGGACCCTGCATGACTCATCAAGCCAAACCGGGGTGTGTGTGTGTGTGTGTGTGTGGCTTGACCCTGAACATTCAAACTGAAGTGGTTCTATGTCAAACCGGTTCAGTTTCAAGCCTGTTCACACACACCTGACGTTCTATAACAACTCTCACACCTCCACATTACAAGAAGTTGTGCAAGGGTGATGACATCCTTGGATTTAGGTCCAAATTTCTCACTCATTACTCTAATACAAAGCTCTAGTACGAACCATCCTACACCCTTCCATGAGCAGAATACGCCTTCCATAAACAGAAGGGCACCTTTGGATCCAACCTACTGGGTTTTGGCCATCAGAAAGACTGTGAGGTTATTCACATGCGTGTGCAAAACTGGGCTAAGGGAGCCTGGCCCAGTTTTGTACACATATGTGAACCACAGGAATCGGGCCTGGGTCCGACCCGGCCATGCAGGTTCCTACTGCGCAGGTGCGGTGGTCTCCAAAATGGCCACTGCACCGGGGAATAGGCCCGGAAAGGTCCAAAGATGCCCAAACCGGGCAATTTTTACAAAAAGGAATGCCAGCAGGGGAAGGGGGAACCTCCGCAGACCGCCCCTGCCACCTCAGAGAAGTCCCCTGGAGGGGGTAAGTTAAAAGAAAAAGAATTTTCTTTAAAAAGGCTTGACAACCCCCTGAACTGGAGGTGTGTGTGTTCAGTCCGGGGTTCAGCTGAACTGGGGATGGTTCAGCTTGACCTCGAACCTTTGAACCAAACCGGTTCGATATTGAACCAGTTCAGATTCAAACCTGTTTGCACACACCCCTAAGAGCAGCTGTCCCAATCCTGCCCTAGCACATCATCCTTCCAGTGGCTGCTGCTAGTGTCTTTCTTATATTTCTTTTTAGATCGTGAGCCCTTTGGGGACAGGGAGCCATCTTTATTTATTTCTGTTTCTCTATGTAAATTGCTTTGAGAACTTTTGTTAAAAAGCGGTATATAAATATCTGTCGTCATCTCTGTCGCTAGTAGACCCAGCTTTGTTTTTCCTTCCCAGATGATCCTCGGTCATCTGTGGGATGAGCTGCCAGAGACACATGGAGTCTCTGCTTGTGTGTTTGGATCAGGGTAACCAATCTTCCCTCCCCCAAACCATCCCCGGACAATTGCGTGTATGGCCTCATTGTTTTCACTGTCTAACAGGATGCAGTTTGTTGTATGGTGCACTTCATCTTGTGGGTTTAGGATGATATTTAATTGCTGTTTACTGTTTTATTTTGATTGTAACCTTCTCAGGTCAGAGATTATTTCACTATCCCTCTGTAAAGTACCCATATCCATTGTGAGCCCTACGTTGATAATAATAATTGTAACCATATTTTCATGGAATTTGTTTTTGTAAGCTACTTCAGCAGCCTATTTCTGGCCAAAAAGCAGGGTGGAAATCTGTGAAATAAAAGAAACTGAATAAGAAGTGGTGTGTCACTGAATTTCTCCTAATGTGGAATTTCACAGCAATTTAGAGGTCCCTCTTCTGGCAAAATATCCAAGGAACTGCAAGGGAAGCAAAATTTGTTCTGGCTAGATTTTCCACCAGACTCAACTTTCCTTTTTGAAGTGGAGAAAGCAAGGAGAATCCAAGGAATGTTGTAAACACTTCTGCCTGTTCGGCCAGTAATCCTGGCCTAATCCTGCTGAGCAATGGAGTCTGCCCTGGGCATTGTGTCTTGCAAGGTGACTATTAATAGTAGTGTGGCTTGAGCTGCCAATTAAATAAGACTGGAGGTGCTCAAAGGAGCGAGGAGATAAATACTTGGTCAGGGTGGGGGTAGTGGGAGGAGAAAAAGGAACAGGCCAGTTTTCTTCGGGATTAGGCTCCAGCTTTCTCTTCTGTCCGGCTTCAAAGCCCCAGAAGCTGTTATCTTAGCTGCTGGTTTGTGCTGCAGAGAAATTGCCTATCCTTTATAAGTAATTGGACAGGAAAGGAAAGGTTGTGCCATCGAGTCGGTGTCAACTCCTGGCAGGGCGCTCTCCAGACCAGAGGCTACAATGGGGTCATATCTCAGAAGTGTGCTTCCACACTTCCTGCATCCTGACACCGCAGTCCCTATGCTGACAGCAGGGTGCCAGTCACATTTCCAATTCCTTGTTGCGAATTTAATCTCTGCAATATAGAGCAAGGACATCGCATATCCGGCGTGAAAATGTTGCTGTTTCTTCAGATTGTTGGTTGCTATGAGACTGCTCCCCCTGCTGTTTACGTCCCGAATGCGACTTGCCCAGGGGCGTAGCAAGGCTGGAGTGGGCCCAGAGACAAGATTTTAAAATGGGCCCCCCCTCACTGAAGCTCAGCTCATGAAGTAAAGAAATCTTAAATGAGGCTGAACAGTGGTAACAAAAAGCATAGTGTGTGTGTGTGTGTGTGAATATAACCTATGTGCCACAACAGAACATCATCCTAAATTATTTTTTAAAAGGTTTTGTAAATTGTGGACATTGCAAGTCATTTAATGGGACTAGAGAAAGACCTGCCGTTCTGGTAGCTCCAGGTCTTGACACTCGCATCAATTTCGGAGGATTAATAAAAACTGAAGGAAGCCCGGGTGGGTGTGCGGTTGGGGGAGTCAGTCACAAGTGACTTGCCTCTGAGGGACCCCCAGACAACTGTCTCCCCTTGCCCTATTATAGTTACGCCCCTGGACTTGCCTGAACGGAGGCATTTTGCTGCTGTTCCAGCAGCTAGTCTGGAAGGTGCTTTGGTGACCACAGAGCCCTGTGGTTTTCTTGGTAGAATACAGGAGGGGTTTCCCATTGCCTCCTCCCATGCAGTATGAGATGATGCCTTTCAGCACCTTCCTATATTGCTGGTGCCCAGTATAGGAGTTTCCCATATTCTGGGATACACACCAGCAGGGATTCGAACCACAGGCCTCCTGCTCTCTAGGCAGGTTGCTTCCCCGCTGTGCCATTACGTGAGAAACAAGAGTTTGATCTTTATTACTTACTAAACATTGAGCCCTTTCTCAAGATTGCATGAGGGGGCTTCTGGGTGGGTGGCAGAAAAGGCAACAGAAGCTCACCTTCTGCACAGATGATCCAGCTGCTGGATCTGGAAGGGTCAGGGCATGTGATCTTGCATGCCCAGATACTCGGCTGTTTTCCCCAGCAGCAGCGGAGGTTGGGATGCAACATCCCAGCCCCTGGAATTCCCACTACTACATGACACGAGCTGGGTTGGTCCAATAGGTTGGTCCATGGGTATCCCTATTTTCATCAGCAAAATGCAGGGGTGTGTGGGTTTGGCTCTTCTGTTTTGGCAGTCTAGTATTGTGTGCTCTGCATGCACTTTATATGACTTGCTTTCCATTTGTGGCATGCTCGTCATCAGACTTACATACTCTGCGGCCTCCCAGATTGTGTGGTCAAGCCCCCTATACATCACACACCATATCTCCCAGGTTGCTGGCCATACTTTCTACTGGTTTTTATTGTGATTTTCATAATAGTTTTATTCATCCTTTAATATTGAAATTTCCAGGCCATCCCAAGGAATTTTATGTCTTTCTCCTCTTATCTGACTAGAACAAAGCTATTACACATAAGCCCAATTCAAACATGATGCTCCACTAGTCTAAAGAAGTCTGTACGCTTGTACATGTGTTTGTGTGAATGACAGATCTGTACCTGTGCACACTGTATAGTCACACATTCTATGAGTATTGAACATAATGTGCGAATTATGGGCCTATAGGGTAGCCAGGTTCTGTGCTGAGGCAATTATAGTACTCAAACTCCCATCAAACATAAGAACAGCCCGGCTGGATCAGGCCCAAGGCCCACCTAGTCCAGCATCCTGTTTCACACAGTGGCCCATCAGATGCCTCTGGGGAGCCCATAGGCAAGAGGTATCTGCATGCCCTCCCTCCTGCTGTTGCTCCCCTGCAACTGGTACTCAGAGGCAATGTGCCTCTGAGGCTGGAGACAGCCCACAGCCAACAGACTAGTAGCCATTGATAGACCTGTCCACCATGAATCTGTCTAAACCCCTTTTAAAGCCATCCAAGCTGGTGGCCATCACCACATCCCATGGCAAGGAATCTCATAGATTAATTATGCACTGTGTGAAAAAGTACTTCCTCTTGTCGGTCCTAAATTTCCTAATCTTCAGTTTCATGGGGTGACCCCTGGTTCTAGTGTTGTGAGAGAGGGATAAAATTTTCTCTCTGTCCACTCTCTCCACTCTATGCACAATTTTATACACCACCTCAAACATGTCTCCCCTTACTCGCCTCTTTCCCAAGGTAAAGAGCCCCAGATGCTCACCACATCTAAAAAAGGACCTTGTAGAACCGGAAAAGGGGCAGAAGAGGGCAACCAAGATGATCAGGGGCCTGGAGCACCTTCCTTATGAAGCAAGGCTACAACACCTGGGGCTTTTTAGTTTAGAAAAAAGACTGCGGGGATACATGATAAAGGTCTATAAAATCATGCATGGTGTGGAGAAAGTGGATGGAGAGAAATTCTTCTCCCTCTCCCATAACACTAGAACCAGGGGTCATCCCATGAAATTGATTGCCGGAAAATTTAGGACCAGCAAACGTATGTACTTTTTCACACAAAGCATAATCAACTTGTGGAATTCTCTGCCATGAGATGTGGTGACAGCCAACAACCTGGATGGCTTTAAGGGGGGTTGGATAACTTCATGGAGGAGAGGTCTATCAAGGGCTACTAGCTGGAGGGCTATAGGCCACCTCCAGCCTCAGAGGCAAGATGCCTCTGAGTACCAGTTGCAGGGGAGTGAAAGCAGGAGGGAGAGGGCATGCTCTCAACAGCTGCCTGTAGGCTTCCAGAGGCATCTGGTGGGCCACTGTGTGAACAGGATGCTGGACTAGATGGGCCTTGGGCCTGATCCAGCAGGGGTGTTCTTATGTTCTTATGCTGTAGCTTAGCCTCATAAGGAAGGTGCTCCAGGACCCTGATTGTTTTGCTCACCCTCTTCTTTTCCAGTTCTACAATATCCTTCTTAATATACGGTGACCAAAGCTGTACGCAGTACTCCAGATGTGGCCACACCATCTAATTTAACTTCATTTAAATTTGATTGTTAATTGGCCAAATTTGATATTAATCAATATTGTGGCAGAATTCTAACCGAGTAATTGGAGTAGCCATTTTAGTCACTTAAATCTTATCGTCTGTATTTTAGAATTGATGCTCTGTAACATACATGATTTGAATGTCAATTTCCCCCCTCCACCCTGCCCCGCCCCTTTCTCTAGTTGGTCAATTGACCGTAATAAACAAATTGATTGATTGACCTTCTACTGATTCTCAGGCAAGTCCCTATTTTCATTGGTGAAGTGTTGGAGGGTATGGATTTGTATGGAGGGTATGGTGTATGGAGAGTATGGAGTGGCAAAGGGGTCTGACCCCCATTTCTCTGTTGGGAATTCTCTCTGGTAAGAGATACCCTCCTATTACAGCAGCATGCACAGAGGCAAAACAAGCAGAGTCTGCCCAGGCATGTGTGTCTGCTAAGAGCCAAAAGAAACTTGGAGCCAGTTCATAGTTTCAAATCAATATGAGGAGTCTTTATTGGAGCACTCCATTCTAGATAGGAAAGTGGAGAGGTAGGATCTCTAATCTAGCTAGCTAGCTGGATGCAGAGGGATGCTGTCTGCAGGGGCATAACTACTATTAGGCAAGGGGAGGCGGCTGCCTGGGGGCCCCCACGCCTCGAGGGGGCCCCCAGAAGCAAGTCACATGTGAAGTGTGTGTGTGTGTGTATCAGCGAGGGGCCCATTTTAAATTTTGTCTCTGGGCCCACTCCAGCCTTGTTACGCCCCTGGCTGTCTGCATCTCTGTGCACATGGTGCAGAGAGAGGCAAGAGTGTGTGATAGGGAGAAGAAGAAAGAGGAAGGGAGGGAGGCAGGAAGTAAGTAAGTCCCTGAGCGTAGCAATCTACACATCAAAGGGCTAGTGTCAGAGCAGTAGAGAGGAGGAATGAGCAATGTCTTGACCCTCTAGCCCTCTGACTCACCAGTCTGTCCCCCTGTGCCATTGAGGAATGAGACAGTGCGGAGTCCTGCACTTCCAACAGGCTCACCTATAGCAGCAGCAGCACACAGTCATTTCCTACTTAATGGCCCTTCAGAATCCCTGCTCTGCAGTACCTCTGGGATAGGTTGCACCTGTGTACGTGCCACACCAAGTGTACGTGCTTGGTGTACGTGCCACACCAAGATATTATCCTTCCTCCCCAGCCTCACTGAGTGACTGTTTTCACTGAACATTTTATAACCTGCCTCCCCTGACTTCTGCAATCCCCCCACCCCAATTTTGTTTGAGTCTGGTTACTGGCCTGTCCCTGTCAGGGCTCATGGGGTCAAATTGGTAATTGACTTTCCCCTCTTGGCATTGCTAGGGTTTTCCCCCAGGAGCATTAGCGACACTGAAATCTAAAGATTTACTGCCCTTTATGTTGACAGCAGCTAGATTAATCATAGCCAAAAACTGGAAAGAGGGAGAGTTATCCCTAGAGGATTGGTACAACAAACTCTGGTATATAACCGACTTATTCTTTAAAGATTTGAAAAAGTGTAATTCCATCTCAATCTTTTATTATGATTTGGCAGGATCTATTATTATTTTTGAACTATAACAATTATGGTAAAGAAGGACAACCCAATTCATTCAATATTGGGAAGATGTATTTGTTTAAGGATGATCAAGAATGATGTTGTAGAGTGTTATAGGTTTAATGTTTGGAAGTCATAAGCTTGGGCCTCTTTTTTCCTTTTCTTTTTACATAAGAACAAAAGAACAGCCCTGCTGGATCAGACCCATGGCCCATCTAGTCCAGCATCTTGTTTCATACAGTGGCCCACCAGATACCACTGGGAGCCTGCACCTTTTCCAGTTCTACAATGTCCTTTTTTAGATGTGGTGACCAGAATTGTACACAGTACTCCAGGTGTGGCCGCACCAAAGTTTTGTATAAGGGCATTATAATATTAGCAGTTTTATTTTCAACTCCCTTCCTAATGATCCCTAGCATAGAATTGGCCTTTTTCACAGGTGCTGCACATTGAGTTGACACTTTCAACGTTCACTTTCAATGTTTAATGATGTTTTTAATAAATGTTTTGTAATGGTGTCTGGTGATTTTAAATATATATTTTTAAGTGGTTATTGGCTTTGCCCCTCAGCTACCATTTAAAACCACATGTGCTAAATATCCAATCTGATTAAATGCCCAAGTAAAAAATCAAGCATGTATCCATAACTTTGCAGATATCTTCGATAATCCCTTTCAGAATAGATTACCTGGGGAAAGTTGCAAGGGACATCTTTACTTTTATTTCTCTATATAAACCGCTTTGGGAACTTTTGTTGAAAAGCAGTATGTAAATATTCACTGTCTTTGTCAAAACATGCCTAGTTCCAATGTATGAGTCAGAAACGTTTGTGAGGAACCAAGGAACAAGGAAGCCCCCAAAAGGCAAAGAGGGCTTATTTTCAGGGCTTGAACAGAGACTGGAAGACCTGATAAATCCCTCTTTACCGCAGCACTAGGGTTTAAGGCTACAACAGGATTTGAGGAATCTTGATGCATAGGAACCAAAGAGAAGGGATTTGCCATCTGGATTTAAGCCAAAGATTCTTCCCATCACCTTGAGACTAGAGGAAGGATGCGGCTAGATTTCTTCATGCTTCTTGCTGGAAAACTCAACTGTTATCGACGCTAGAAGAGTGACACCTTAAATTTTGGGAATACGCTTCCATGGCTAGGATTACTTCATATATAACAAATAAATCAGAAGATGAGATAAATTTGGCTTTACTTGGGAACCTTTTATTTGTTATAATCTGTCACAGAGTCGGATACCTCCTCCGAGAGTTGGATTTCCTCTGCTAATGAATCCTTGAGCGAGTCCCTTTTAATTTTGGTACCGCTTAATTTGGATATTTAGTTATTCAGTTGGATGTTCTGTTTGAATAGTTGGGATTGCTGGTTGAAAGCTCTAATCAGAATACGTGTGGTTAGGAGGAGATGTTGATATGACAGAGTGTTGTTTCCTGGTTTGATGTACAAAACATATATGAGAAGTTATTTACTGTATTTGTGTATTCTCCCCCTCCCCCGTATTCTTTTCTCTTTATATATTAATAAAAATATGAGAGAGAGAGAGAGAGAGAGAGAGAGAGAGAGAGAGAGAGAGAGAGAAAGAGAGAGAGACCGACCCTGAATAGGCTGGCGAGAGCAAAGGGAACTGGCAGAAGGAATCCAACAGCACACAACCCAGGGCAATGGCATAGCCACCACTGAGGGGGCCGGAGGGGTCGTGCTTGGAGGCCACCGGTGTGCAGAGGCTGCCAGCCACCTCGTGACCAGTGCAGCTCTGCTGCTGCTGCTGTTGTTGTTGTTGTTATTATTATTATTTCAATTTCCAAAAATGGCTCAGGGCGGTTTACAAAGAGAGATAACAAACAAATAAGATGGCTCCCTGTCCCCAAAGGGCTCACATTCTAAAAAGAAACATAAGACACACACCAGCAACAGTCACTGGAAGTACAGTGCTGGGGGTGGATAGGGCCAGTTACTCTCCCCCTGCTAAATAAAGAGAATCGCCACGGTAAAAGGTGCCTCTTTGCCCAGTTAGCAGGGGTCATCTTTTGCTCCATCCTCACCAAACTGCCAACTTATGCCTAGGCTAGTCTTCTTCATGTGCCGAATTCTATAGCTGCTTCCTCCACTCAGGATCCGTGGTTCAGGTTCGGTGTGCTAGAGAGGCCATCTAAAAATACCTGGCTTTTTAAAAGAAAAACTGGATTCATTTTTTAAAAAATCAGAAAGGAAAAAAGAAATAACCTTTGCCCTCTCAGCTGCTGTTTGTGAAACAAGACCAGGCTTTGCCCAGCCATCTGCAGGAATTCGGCCTCACATTCATTCGGCCCACTTCTGTGGACATTCTGGGTTTCCATATTTGTCTCAAGAATGTCGCAAGATATTCTGAGATGCTTGCACTGAAGTCCCCCGGTCTACTGCTCCATCTGGCACGCTTACGAAGGATGCCAGATATTTTCTCAAGAGCTGTACAAAGTTGGATCTGCTTTACGGTGTGGGTTCAACTGAGCAAACTCTGGAGAGGCACCAAAGGCGACTGATATGCCCAGATTTTGAAACAGGATGTGCAGGGAGAGGCAAAGAGGGGATAAAGCAATACTACCCTAAAAGGATCAGCCAGAAAAGGGAAGGGAAGGGCCATCTCACAGCCCGGGCCAGCCCACCCGTCAAAGCTGGCTAAGCTCCCTCTTAGGGTACAAAGCTAGCAAGGGCGGTGACCCCTGCTAGCATCCCCCACCCACCCCTGTTGCCCACCTGGGCACCCTCCTGGCCACAGCAGGCAAGAGGGTGGGCAGGTGACAGGGAGCGTGTGCCTGCCCTCCTCTTCACTGCTGCTATCCACCACTTTCTGGCAACCACTGACACCCACCTGCCTCGTGGTGAAAATGGTGGTGGGTGGAGGTGGCGGTGGCAAGCAGGGTGGGCAAGCGGGGTGCGTGTGTGTTCCACATTACCCGCCTGCCTGCAAAGTGGAGGCGAGGAGGGCACATGCACACTCCTCATCGCCCGCCCAGCCTCCTGCCCGCTGTGGCCAGGAGGGCGCCCCAGAGCCTTGGGACGGCTCTGATCACAACACTGTCAGTTCAATGATCTTCACTAGGCTAGTTCACATGACTATAAACTAGGTAGGCCCACAATCCTACCCACTTTGGGAGCGGTGCGCACCCCTGATTTTTAATTGTGTGCAAGTAGGACCCTAAGGAGGAGGAAGGGGGAGTAGTCAGGTGGGAGCCTCAGGCTGGGTAGGTAGGAGGGCTTTCCCTTCTCTTTCATTAAACAGCTGGGTTCAGGTGCTGAGTGTAGGATGGCACCTGAGGTTTCCGCAGCCCTCCTGGGTTCATTTTCATGTTGCACAAGGCACTGCTGGGGAAGGCAGAGGTCGGAGTTAGTCATCCCCTCCTCCACGACTCTGAGTGCTCTTCACTGCAGTACTCTGGACACAGGGACATAGGAAGCTGCCATATACTGAGTCAGACCACTGGTCCATCTAGCTCAGCATTGTCTACACTGACTGGCAGCAGCTTCTCCAAATTTACAGGCAGGAGTCCCTCTCAGCCCTGTCTTGGAGTTGCTGCCAGGGTGGGAAGTTGGTAGGGATGTGCATGGAACCAGCCGCCCCAGTTCAGTTCGAGGCCAAATCGGACTTGAACCTGACCAAGGCAGTTTGGTCCAGCACCCCCTCGAACCCCGCCCCCCCCCGGTTCGGTTTGGTCTGGGGCAGTTGGCAAAAGATTCTGGCCTGAATGGATGGACCCAGCATCGCTCTGGCCTCCGTCTTTGCTGCCAGGGGAGGTGGAGAGAGAGGAGAAGGGAGAAGGACTGCTTGGCTCCCCCCCACCCCACTGGCAGCCACCCCTTGGCCATGGTAATTATAATAATTTAAAAAACATGGAGGTTTGGCAGGGCAGGCGTAGAGTGGCCGCCAGAGTCCCCCAGCCCCGGCCATTTGGAGGCCGCCCCACGGACCTTCGAGGACCGGACTGGGTCCCCAAGGTCCGGGGCTTAGAGTGTCTCTGTTAGTATGTCACTTAATGCATTTAATTAATGGTTTTGTAGTAGACTTAAAATAAGCACCACCATTTATTATACAAAAAAACCTTCCTAATCTGCAGTAGGTGTTGTTGTTGTTTTTAAAAAGGAAACAGATATCTGATTGTCGGGCCACAATCCAAAACTTGTAGACCTGCAAACTGTGTGCATTTGGGTTTTTTCCCCTTTTTGTTTTTTTGTCCATCCTTCTTCCCTTCCACCATGAGACTTAGAAATAAGACTGCTCTGACTATGCTCTGAGCCTGAGAAGGGTGAGATGTTAGGTTCTCTACCTGTCCACACTCACATCTCCACAATTAGAACTGAGCCCTCGGCTGTTGATTAACTGCAGATATTGATCTCCCATGAGGGGGGAAATGGTGAATGTGCTACTACAGAAATCATAAAGGGGATTGTGTACAGCCACAGGCACTGGAGCAAAGGTGACTCTGTGTCATGTGTTTGGCTGGCTGGCTGTTGAGAAAGACATAGGAAGCTGCCGTATACTGAGTCAGACCCTTGGTCCATCTAGCTAGGTATTGTCTACACAGACAGGCAGCAGCTTCGCCAAGGTTGCAGGCAGGAGTCTCTCTCAGCCCTATCTTGGAGATGCTGCCAGGGAGGGAACTTGGGACCTTCTGCTCTTCCCAGAGCGGCTCCATCCCTTAAGGGAAATATCTTACAGTGCTCACACTTCTAGTCTCCCATTCAAATGCACCCCCGCCCTGCTTAGCAAAGTGGACAATTCATGCTTGCTTTCACAAGACCAGTTCTCCTAGGCAAACATTTTCAATGACGAACAATGAATCCACTCTCATTTGCTACCAGAGAATCTGCAATCAGAACACCTCAGAAACAACAAAACTCAGTACCCTATGGGCTTGCGGGTTTGGGGGTGGTTGGCACCCTATGTGAACTACACCACCACTCACTCTGGGCCACCCCAGTGCCCCCCCAAGTGGACTTATGGGGCTGCTGAAATCCCCATTATTCCCTATAGGGGAGAAACTTAAAAGATGCACAAACTTCAGAAATTTTTTTGGCATTTCTGCAACGGATTGGAGCCTGTGGCACTAGCACAACCGATTGTAGATGCAAGCAATCTAGTCTGAATAAAAATGGTGATGATGCTAGAAGTCACAATATGACCCAATCTTCATTGCAAAGAAGTCCACACAGAGAGAGAGAACCTGTCCTGTGCCCCTGTGTGAGATCCCCCAAATTCACAGGCACAACAACAAACCAAACCAAGGCTTTTGAATTGCTAGACTTGAGATTATGGAGGGGGAAAACATAGTATACCTGTGTGTGCATGCTCTGCGAAAGGGTTAGTGGGTTTAGGGTTAAAATTTTGGCCATGCACTCAGAATGCTATGTGCTCTCTAAGTCTGCACGACAGACCTGTGAGGGCACCAGCAGCAAGCTCATCCTTGGCCACAGATGGGGTGGGCGTAGGTGGGTGCATGTATGTATGTGCTACTGCTTCAGTCACAGTCCTTCAAAGTCTCAGACAACAAATATTAAAGAGAAAAGTGAAAATCACATTACAAAACAGAAATGCACGAACAACTCATCATCACATCATCAGCATCATATTATCACACTGACATCCCTCATTTTCATTTCGGCCTCAATTCAAAATAGTCAATGAAAGCAACTCTTTCATATCAGCATACATCTCCCGAAACCTCCCCTCCTGCTGCCCCCGACCACAGCCTTTGTGGATGGGTGGTGGTGGTGGGCCATAGTGGCACCAGGACAGGATGTGCCACCCAGCTGCATCATGGGCCTCGTGGTGTCATGCGTGGTTGAGACAAATCAAATAATACTCAACATTAAAGGGAAACAAAGCAAACCCTCTGGGACAGTGTGCCCCCCTCATGTGTGTGTGTAGTTCAACATAAGCATGTGTGAGACATAGCATCCCAGAAACGTTCCTTCCTGTGCCTGCACACGCCACAGCCTGCCTCTGTGATGGATGGTGTGCTGCTTCTGCCTTCAGGACTGGGCCGGCGGGGGCTCCTGCCAGAGGGAGGGATCCACAGATGCATGCTGCTGAGAGGGACTACAATGCCCATAGTCCCTAGTCTCGATGGTGGCCAGCCATTGCAACAGCGGGGAATAGGAGTTGTAGTCTCTCTCAGCAACATCTGGAAGAGCCCCTCCCTGATTCACGTGTCCTAGCCCTGAGTGCCAGCACAGCAGCAGTCCACCATCTCACCATTCTCGGGCTGGCAGTGCAGCAGGGCATGTGTCCATGACTGGATGTGTCAGCAGCAGTAAGGGGAAGAGACTGTGACACATCTTGGGCAGGATGAGCTGCCGTGGCGTGGGAGGTGCTGCATAGGGAGGTGGCGTGAGTCACTTGCCCTCCACGGCCAGCTCAGGGTAGTCCAGCAGGGGGAGGTTGGCCTTCAAGAAGACCAGCTGCTCGACCAACTCAGCATCCAGCCATGAGCATAGAGGGGTCAGCACTTCCCGGCCATGGAGAACAACCTCTTGCTTGAGACACTGGTTGGCGGGCATGAGAGGAACCAGCCAGCAATGGCTGTCAAGTCCAGCCAGACATGGCGACACGTTGCCCCAAACTGGCACAGCTCTGACTCCCGGCTTAAGCTGGGTTACGGCCCATTTGACTCATGAGTATACCCCTTAGGTTCTGGCAACAAGAGCAGAACAGACTGCTCAGCACGGCTGCAGGGAGCGGTAGGCTCCTCCTGTCTTCCTGGCAAGGCACCTCTGTGAACCACCGGGTGGTGGAAAGCGGAGGTGGCACTGGCCGCTCCGTTGGTGCCACTGCCAGAGAAACCGCGTTGCTGCACTGGGTAGAAGTGGTGGTGGTGGCAGTGCTGCTGGGGGTGGAATGTGCACTGCTAGGCTGCACACCAGCCGCCTCCTCCTGGTCGTCGTCTGCACCTCGCCTCTCCTCCTCTGTATGCCTGATGTGCTTGACCAGGAGGTCCCTCCACCACCCTGGCAGCTGATCAGGGGTGACAGCTCTGCCCTTCATCCTTGGGTCGAAGATGCATGCCAGGACATGCCATGCAGATGCACCCAAGGGTGCCGTGAGCCGTTCCACTACCCCAGTCTTCAGCTGACCTGTGTCCCCAGTGGTCAGATTGGCCTGGAGATCTCTTCCGTCGCAAAGCCTGGCTCAGCGTAGTGGCCTCAGTCCACAAGCTGTTTGTGGCAGCATAGAACGGCTCGAGTACTAAGACCAGCTCAGAAATCAGCTTCCAGTCTGCAGTAGACAGGTCGCACACATCCCAGCCACTACGCCTTGCCAGGCTGTGGATGGCTCCCTCTTGCTCCCAAAGGCACTGGAGCAAGAGAAAGGTGGAGTTCCACCAGGTAGGAACATCCTGAGGGATCAGGTGTTCAGGCAGGCCCAGCTCAATCTGCCTCGCCTTGAGCAGGCACCTTGACTTTTCACTCCGGTGGAAGTGGCCAGCAATCATGGGGCACTGGTCCACAAGAGCGGCCACGGAAGCAGCAGGTTCTGGGGTGGTTACTAAACATAACCTCTGCCGGCACATGGACTTCGCCTCGCAAGTGATGTGCACAAATGGAACCTGCCTAGCCACCTTACTAATGTTGGCTGCGTTGTCGGTGACCATGAAGCCTCGGCAGAGGTTGGGCTCCCCAGCGAACCAAGTCCCCACCTGTCGGTCCATGATCGCTGACAACTCATCCGCCCTATGGTCTGTGTCTATCGCCTCCACATGCAACGCCGCCCAAGAAGGCTTGCCTGCACAGGAGGAGATGGATACAGCGCCAGCAGAGCCGGATGTCCCTTCATCCTCATGTCCCACCAGTGGGCTGCCAGGGACATGAAGGTCGTGTGCAGCCCGCTGCGGCTCGTCCAGAGATCTGCAGTGAAGTGTACACTAGTGCTGAGCCCAGCTGCACGGCACACAGGCCAACACAGCCTCCCTGCATGCACGGGACAGGCAGGGCACCACCCTCCTACTGAAGGTGGTGTGCGAGGGGATTTTGTACTCTGGGGAGAGCAGCTGGAGCAGATGGCGGAAGCCGACATTCTCTACGATATAAAAAGGCTGGTCATCCAAAGCCATCAGCTCCCCAATGGCCCGGGCAATAAGAGATGGTTTTGGGCAATCAGACTGCTTCTCCAGAGGCGGCACCCACCGCAAAGTCAGCTTTCCCTGCCTAGCAGCAGGAGCCACTGATGGCTTGCTGCTAGAGGAGGCACTTGGCCCAGCACCACTGCCAGCAGAGCTTTGGACCCCCGGGTGCCACCGCCGCAGGTGCAACAACAGACTCAACGTGCTGAAGTGCTTAGAGTCTCTGCCCCTGCTAATAAGTGCCTTGCAGTGGGTGTACCCAGCATGGCTGGGATCACCAGGACAAAGCTCAAAGTGACCCCACACCACACTGCTGGACTCACCTGCGACACGGGGTCACTTGGGTGGTGGCACCTTCTGCTGGTTCCTTCTGGGGCACACCACTACCACTGCCCTCAGAGCTGGCCTTGGGATTCCCAGGGACAGGAAACACAGGGGCTTCCTCCTGGGCCTCCTCAGATGCAACCTTCAGGCGGCAGGCCCCCACCCCTCAAAGGGACCAGTGGGGAGGGCAGCAAGGTGGATCTGGCTGGGCTGGCAGCCAGCTCTACCTGCACCACCTCCACATCTGCCATGGGAAGAACTTCTTCCCCGGCAGGGGCCCCTAACTGCTGCGAGAGAAGTCCAGCCTGTGCACCAAAGCAGGGGTGGGGGTGACTCGGGGAATAGACCCCTGTCGCCACCCCCCCCCCCACGACCAGCAAGAAAACCCCTCCCCCTACCTGGCACTCTTCCGCCCCCCCCAGCCATCTCTTTTGCGGCTTCTTTTTACATCCCTGACCAAAACCCAACACTTTTTAAAAAGAATTGGGGGGGGGGGGCAAGGAGCAGAAGTTGGGTGAGTCTCTCAGGGCAGGGGACACCCAGTTGGGAGAAGGGCCAAGAACCGGGGCTGGGCTGACCGCAGCGGAGTTGTGCCCCCTGCAGTTGAGGGTGGATGGTAAACTCAATGAGCAGTGAGGAGGCTGGAGTGTGTGCCCACTCAGAGCCTGTAGGCTGCTGGGCAGAGACTATTAATACTGATCTATATTATGGGCACAGAGGGCTGGAGGACAGGCTTCTGTTTTTTTAAAAAAAGGAAAAAAAATTGGAATGGGAAAAAAGACAGAATTGTGTTTTAAAACCACAAGGCTATGCTATCCTTCCAACCATCTACTTGTACTAGCTAATGGGGATCCCTCCCGCAGACAGAACCCCTATTTAAACTTCTTCTAAACTAAACAACACACAACTTTTAAAATTCAATTGCAACCCAAAACCTCCCTCCAAACAGGAGGGGAAAAAAAAACAACAACCCAAGAATACACAGTTCCAGAAATGTGTGTGTGTGGTGTGTGTGTGTTAAACTCAGTCTAGGGCTTCACGTGCGTTGGATCCAGTTCTCCACTTCTGTGGTCTGGTCTCTGAGTCTACTCTTTATTCTTCAGTCTTCTTCTTCTTCTTCTTCAGTCTTCAGGTTGGGGGTGGGGCTGGGGCAAAAGCCTGGAAAATCTGGTGGGGGGCGAGGGGGGATTGCCAGGTGGCCACAGGGGCTCTTGGGCTGGGGGCTGGCACAGACAGCAGGCACAGGCAGGCAGTGATTCTCTCAGCAGCAGGAAGGGGGTGAAAAAAGATAGAATTCTCTTTCCTTCTCTATTCCTGACTCAGCAGCAGGAACAAAAAAGCAATGCAGCAGAGAATCCACTCCAGGCAGGCACGCCGCAGGGGCAAGCACAGGCACTGGGTGGCAAGGCAGGCTGGCAAGGCAGAACAACAGGCAGCAAAGCAAAGCAAAACAAATCTCGCTCGCTCTCTTCTCCCGCAAGGCAGAAAGGGAGAATGGTGGCTGCTGCCTCTTTAAATCTCTTTGAAAATCCCTCCTTGAACTCCCTCCGACCCTTGCCCCTTCTTCGACCCTTCCCCTGGCCAATGTGGAGTCAGTCAGCAGTGGCAAGAGCCAAAAAAGCCAATCTGGAACCAGGAGGGAATTGTCAGCAGAGCAGCCCATGCTTTTGTTCACGGATCTGAAGCCTGGAAGGGCGGGAAATTCAAAACGATGTCAAAACACAAAATGGAGACTACATGGAGATCACCACAAAATGGAGGTCCGAAACAACAAAACATTCGGCTCCGAAATTTGGGGGAATTGTTTTGGAGCCGAATCTTGCTGGGCTTGCAGAGGGGCAATTTGTTTTGGGTACAAATCACCCAAAACAGGTAGATTTGGGTACAGATCGTTCTGTACCCGAAACGTTTCGCACATCCCTAGTTTTAACAGAGGTGCACTGGACCTAAAGGCCTTTGGAGCCCACCCACCCCGCGTTTGCTGGAGCCCCCACCCAGGAAAAAATTAACTATCATTCCCCTATTCTCATCCCACATATTTCTTTCCCCACTCCCCACTCTGCCTCTAAAGTACCCCGGCACAGGTCATAATCACACTTGGCTACCCAGTTCAGTGTAGGCCAGTGGTGACCACATCACCCAGGACAGACCAAAGAAAATTGGAGGGCCCCAGGGGATGTAAGAGCACCACTGGGTTTTAACTAGGACCACTCAGATGTAATCTGGGTGACAACCAATTTAAAATAGCATTAAGCACCATAAAAAAACAGGGAGGGAGAGGAGAGCTGGTCTTGTGGTAGCAAGCATGACTGGTCCCCTTAGCTAAGCAGGGTCTGCCCTGGTTGCATATGGATGGGAGACGATGTGTGAGCACTGACAGATCTTCCCCTCAGGGGATGGAGCTGCTCTGGGAAGAGCAGAAGGTTTCATGTTCCCTCCCTGGCAGCATCTCCAAGGTAGGGCTGAGTAAGACTCCTCCCTGCAGCCTTGGAGAAGCCACTGCCAGTCTGTGAAGACAATACTGAGCTAGATAGACCAATAGTCTGACTCAGTACAGGTGAAACTCGGAAAATTAGAATATCGTGCAAAAGTCCATTAATTTCAGTAATGCAAATTAAAAGGTGAAACTGATATATGAGACAGACAAATTACATGCAAAGCGAGATAAGTCAAGCCTTAATTTGTTATAATTGTGATGATCATGGCGTACAGCTCATGAAAACCCCAAATCCACAATCTCAGAAAATTAGAATATTACATGGAACCAAGAAGACAAGGATTGAAGAAAAGAACAATATCGGACCTCTGAAAAGTATAAGCATGCATATGTATTCAGTACTTGGTTTGGGCCCCTTTTGCAGCAATTACTACCTCAATGCGGCGTGGCATGGATACTATCAGCCTGTGGCACTGATGAGGTATTATGGAAGACCAGGATGCTTCATTAGTGGCCTTCAGCAATTCTGCATTGTTTGGTCTCATGTCTCTCATCCTTCTCTTGGCAATACCCCATAGATTCTCTGTGGGGTCAGGTCAGGCGAGTTTGCTGGCCAATCAAGCACAGTACACTGTATACTTTTCAGAGGTCCGATATTGTTCTATTCTACAATCCTTGTCTTCTTGGTTCCATGTAATATTCTAATTTTCTGAGATTGTGGATTTGGGGTTTTCATGAGCTGTACGCCATGATCATCACAATTATAACAAACTAGTGTTTTCAGGCCCGTTGTGATAACGGGCGCTAGTAGGGGAGAGTTTTCCCCCCCCCGCCCCACTTCCTCTGGCCTTCCCCCCCCCACGCCCTCCCAGCTGGCCGAGACTTCCTTACCCGAAGCAGCCCGCGACAGTCGGGCGATCTAAAATCATTTATTGCGAAGAAGAGAGGAGCTCCCGAACAGAGCTCCTCTCTGTGCTAAGCCAATGCCCAAACTGCTGCTATGGACGCAAAGGACGCAATAGGCCCCAAGGACTCGCAGCCGCCTGGCTGCGGCGGTGGCGCCAGGCCTCGGCGGCGGCTCCGCCACCACCTCGGCTGGTTTCCCCCGCCGCCTCTTCCCCCCGCCCGGCTTCGGCGGCGCGGCGAAGCTGCGGCCATGGCTCTGCCGCCGCCTTGGCCGCGCCACGTCCTCTGGCCGAGGCGGCAGCTTCGCCGCCGCCTTGGCCAGTCTCCCCCTTCCCTGCATTCCCGGCTTCTTCGGGGCGGCCGTTTTTGGCCGCCCAACATGGCCGCCGGGTGCTGGCGGTCGTGTCTCTCTTGGACTGTTCTGAGCATGCGCTCCGTGCATGCTCAGAACAGTCGAGGCACAAACGTACGCTTGGTGTCCGTCCACGGATGGACACCAAGCGTTTTATTAGAGAGGATTAATGCTTGACTTATCTCGCTTTGCATGTAATGCGTCTGTCTCATATATCAGTTTCACCTTTTAATTTGCATTACTGAAATTAATGGACTTTTGCACGATATTCTAATTTTCTGAGTTTCACCTGTATATGGCAGCTTCATATATTCCTATGAGGGAAGAAATCACACCAAAACAAACAAACAAACAAACAAACAAACAAACAAACAAACAAACAAACAAACAACCCTCGAAGGTGGGAGGGGAAAGACAGACTGAAATAGTAAGATCTTCAAATTATTTAAAAAAACAACAACCCAGGGAAGGTGTCACTCAAAGATCAGAGTTCCAAAGAGAGAGGCTACCACAGAGAAGGCTTCCTCACACATTCCCACCAATTGAATTTCGGAAGGTGGGTCAGGCATGCAAGAAAGTCTCTCTAAAAGATATTATAGAGCAGGCAGATATTCAAGGGTATGGATTCTAATGCATCATTGTGAGCTGTTCATGCAGCATATGCACCAGAGATTAGGCCCGTTCATATGTTGTGTTCAACACTGGTACAATGAGTGTACAGATCCGTGCACAGGTGCAGATCTGTACACAGGTACAGTCATTCACATGTAATATTAAACACCAGTACAGCAGTTCACTTCCTATCTGTACCCTGCATTTGAAGGGCCTGTATCCAGGTTCACTTTTAAAACGAATGCAGGTACATTCGTTCACACAAACACATATACAAGTGTACAGACATCTGTACACTCGTACAGCATGTCTGGATTGGGCACTGGTCAATGGGCTACTCCTCTTTCCAGATCTGGCTTCACAATGTTTTTCTCTGTCTCTCTTTTTCAAGATATCAGTTAAGGTATGGTTTTTTAGCATGCTTGCAAGTAGGCTTATGAGATCATCCAGCATTCCTTGTGTCCATGTGTGTATCTCAACCAATCAACTTTGGAATGCCTGGACCAGTATGAACCAAATTGGCTACAGTTCTAGGGACACATAGGGACACCTCAATGGCATAGTTTGTGATGATGTCATCCACCCTGATTCGAGATGGTGGATGCCAGTGGTGCCAGTGGGGGGCTAACTTGTGAATTACCTATCTGATTTGAACCAAGTGGGTACAGCTATAGGGGAACATAGGACACCTCAATGGCATAGTTTGTGATGATGTCATCCACTTCATTTCAAGATGGCGGACACTTAAATGTTTGAGGCGCACGTGGGCTAATTTGTGAACTGCTTAACCGATTTGTACCAAATTTTCGACAGGTGTAGGGACACATAGGGACATCACAATGGCATAGAGCCAGCGTGGTGTAGTGGTTAGAGTGCTGGACTAGGACCGGGGAGACCCGAGTTCAAATCCCCATTCAGCCATGAAACTAGCTGGGTGACTCTGGGCCAGTCACTTCTCTCTCAGCCTAACCTGCTTCACAGGGTTGTTGTGAGGAGCAACTCAAGTATGTAGTACAACGCTCTGGGCTCCTTGGAGGAAGAGCGGGATATAAATGTAGTAGTAGTAGTAGTAGTAATAATAATAATAATGATAATAGTTTGTGATGATGTCATCCACCCCAATCCAAAATGGTGGATGCATGAATGTTTGAGGGCTAACTTGCGGATTGTCCAACTGATTTGAACCAAATTTAATGCAGTTGTAGTGAGTGATATACAGGGACACCTCAATGGCATGGTTTGTGATGATGTCATCCACCCCAATTCAAGACTGTGGATATGTGAATGTTTAAGGTGCAAGTGGGAACTGATTTGTACCAAATTTAGTCTAGTTGCAGGGATAGTGAAAGGTAAGTAGGCAGATTAGTTCTTACAAGAACAACTTGTTTAAAAAAAGAATTACCTAGATTAGAGGGATCAAACTAAATGATCAAACTAAACCAAACCCAAGCTGGATCAAACTAAAGAGCTGCCTAGCCCAGCATTCTGCTTCTCATAGTGGCCAATCAGATGCCTCTAGGAAGCCCACACACAGGTCAGGAAGGCAGTAGCTCTCACCTGCTGGTTACCAGCTCCAAAGAGCATGGAAGTACATAGTGAGGTCCAGAGGCAACCCAAGGTATTGCAGCACCTGAGGCAAGCTGCACAGTACTGCCTGCTCTAGTGGGAATCAGCCCCTTTGCAAAATCAACCCTTGCAAGTTTTAAAAATCGAACAGAGTGAGGAGGAGGGAAGGTTGCAAGCAGCATCCTTTTCTCTCGTTGTACTCCTTGCACACTTAGCAAGAAGTGTGAGGAGAAGCACTCCTTGCAACATTTGCAAGGGCCAGAGCGGTCCCAAGGAGTTGCTCTGATGGCAATGGCAAGGGGTATCCTGCCACCCTGCTGGCACCCCAAAAACCTGCCACCTGAGGCAATGGCCTCAACTTGCCTCATGAAAGGGCCACCCTGGCAAGGTTGTTTCTATCAGTAGCAGCTTCTTTCACTGTAGTTGTGAGCCACACAACAGTGGAATTACAGAACTGGAGAAATTAGTCCTGCTCCCAGGCACTGCTGCAAAGTTCATGGGGAGCAGGCGGGTGGGGCGGGGCTGAAAAGGCAGACAGCCTTGGCTAAGGAGCATTAACGCTGTTGCAAGCCTGCCGGAGCACCATGTCACCACTGACCATTGCAACATAGTGGGTAGAAGAAACTGTGTGTAAGAGGCTTTCATTCTCCTAAGAGATAAGCAGGGGCCAGATGGTGGATTGTGGGAGGGAGTGATGGCCCAGTGGGTGGGTGGGTGGTCTGGCTGGGAAGCAAGGAGCACCTGCCGATGACTGGTCCCTCATTTCCTTCCCTACAAGTAAGACTTCCAGATCACAGGAGTGGAAGGCAGATGAAGGAAACATACCCTTCCACACCTGAGAAAGACTCTTCTGTAACAACACCCTCAACATGAAGAAAGATGTTTGGGCTGGAGATTTATGTATGTATTGATTTATTCATTCATTTATCACAACCGACATACTGCACAAGGTTATGGGCCCAATGCATCATCATCATCATCATCATCAATTATTTTACATTTATATCCCGCTCTTCCTCCAAGGAGCCCACACAAGTAAGTAAGTTTCTCCTCACAACAACCCTGTGAAGTAGGTTAGTCTGAGAGAGAAGTGACTGGCCCAGAGTCACCTAGCAAGTATCAAGGCTGAATAGGGATTTGAACTCGGGTCTCCCCAGTCCTAGTCCAGCACTCTAACCACTATACCATGCTGGCTCTCATTCAAGCTGTTGTGAAAGAGCGCTGTTGCACAAAATACAAGAATTGCACCAATGCAGTTGTGCAGTTGAGGGCCTGGGCAATAATGGCCATCAACCGAGTGACTGCATTTGCACAAATAGTATCTTTAGCGCAACGGCACGATTGCACAGCAGCGTTAACACAGCATTGCAACATGGCACCGTATCCCCGGCAGTGTTTTTATATTGCCCCTCCCAAATGGTCCTAGGCAGTTAACATAGAATACAGTATATAATAAATGAAAAAACAATTAAGATCATTACACAATGAAAACAGTTAAAAACAAAACAACGGAAAACTATTTAAAACGAATAAAGGCCATTTTACAGTACAGGTTGAGTATCCTTTATCCGGACACCCAAAATCCGGAATGCTCCAAAATCCGGACACCACTCACTCGTTCGCAGATTCCCAATTTTGCTGCTTTTAAATATGCAGTCAAAACTTACTTAGGCGAGTGGGGGTTGCGGATATGCCAGTCTCTCTGTTATTGGTGGCTGGCGAGAGGTAGCTGGGGAAAGCAGAAGGGGAGATGCACTTCCCCGCCTTCTCCACAATAGGCCTGTGTGGCCTTTGCTGCTCCTGGATGCCAGTGAACAGCTGATCAGCAGCATCCACGTGCTCCGGAGGCTTCCCTCTGGCCAGGGAAAAAAGGACGCTAGAGAACATGGGCTCAGCAGTGGTGTCGCAGGAGGCCCAGAGTGGCCGAGACCCCCTCAGCACTCATATGTGAAGTACTTGGGGTGGGGGGGTCTTGCCATGCAAATAAAAGAGCTATAATGGAGGCAGGTAGAGGCAAGGAATCAGGGTGGAAAAGAGAGAGAGAGAAAATAAATAAAATAAAATACAGTACCCTTCCGTGTTTAGACTTGGATCCCATGCCCAAGATATCTCATTATGCAAATATTCCAAAATCCGGAAAAGTCTGAAATCCGGAACACTTCTGGTCCCAAGCAGTCCAGATAAAGGATACTCAACCTGTAACAAAATAGAAAAAAAGGGGAAAAGAAGTGGGGGTGGGTGGGGAGTTTTTCGCTGACAAACAAAAAAGAAACTAAAAAGAAACATAAGATAAGACACCAGCAACAGTCACAAGAGGTCCTGTGCTGGGGGGGGATCGGGCCAGTTACTCTCCCCCTGCTAAATAAAGAGAATCACTACGTTAAAAGGTGCCTCTTTGCCAAGTTAGTAGGGGTTGCATCTCCCTTTCTCTTTCTGTCTATTCAAAGCATGCTCCCAGTCCCTCCTTTCTTGGAATTCTTTCCCCCTCCCTTCCTTTTTTAGGAAAGAAAGAAGAAGAGCAGTGTGGTGCCATTCTGCCTTCCTTCCTATCCAGGCCATCCATGGGGGCCAGGTGTGTGTGTGGGGGGCGACCGAGGACTGGCCCACAGCTCCCCACGTGCCACCTGCTTCACCTTGCTTCATCTTAGGGCCCAAGGAAGCTCTGCTGATCTTATGCTAAAAGGTTTGCTCTCCAAGCCAGCTTGGGTTGATATTTTTAAGGTCTTCACCCCCACAATTGGGAGTGTAAGTAAAGATAACCTCCTTGCAAGGGGCCATCTGGACTTGTGGGTCCTCTGCAGAGGTTTATTTCTATTTTATTTTATTTTTTACATTTATATCCTGCTCTTCCTTCGAGGAGCTCAGATCAATGTACATGGCTATTTTTATCCCCACAACAACCCTGTGAGGTAGGTTAGGCTGAGAGTTGTGACTCGCCCAGAGTCACCCAGTGAGTTTCATGGCTGAATGAGAATCCAAACTTGGGTCTTCCTGGTCCTAGTCCAACACTCTAACCACTACGCTACCTTTTGCCCTCCACCGCGTGGGTCCCCATAATTATTCTGGGGTGGGTGGGTGATATGACTGAGTTGAATGATCAAAAGTGGGGCTGTGGGCCCAGGATTTTTTTTCCAGTCCCTGGTCCATATTCCATATTCCAGTCTATATTCAAGCTTCCTAAATTTCGGTGGCCTCATCTGCATATTATGCAAATTATGTGACAACTAATTAGCATTTATTTGTTTATTTATTTGACAGATTTGTATACTTTCCCCTCCTTCCCTGCCCTCCCATGTGATTGGATCCAGAGTAAAATCTGGGCAACCAGGGCAGCGCATTTGAAATCCGTGTAAATCCGGGTGGAATTTAGCAGCCGGGTGGAGGAGCCAAAATCCGGGGTGGGGGGCGCTACCCTAAATTCTGGGGGACATGGCAACCCTAGTCCCTGGCAATGCCCCTGTCTGCAGGCCTGCCTTGACTGCTGTGCTACTGGTGGTAGTCAGCAACGCCCAGATGCTCGGGAGGTGGGGGTGGGGGCTTAAACTGGCCTGGACTTCTGACCCAGAGGGCAGTTTGAGGGGCTCTATTTTTAGCCAGCCTGATGCCTGCGATAACATGGGAAGAAGAGAGAAATGTCCAAAGGCTGACCTTGCTCTGAGCTTGCATCACCCCTCCCTTTACCCCCTTTCTGTTCAGCTGAGCCCTCCCAGGACGTTGTCAGAACTTTTGTTTCCATTAGCAAAGAGCACCTCTGGGGAACAGCTGGAAATGGCAATTCTGCCTTTCCACACAGATACATTTTCCCCCCTACAGCATTTCCCCCTTGTCTCCCTTGCCGCCCCCAGCTAAAAATGATGAGCTCTCTCTGCTCCGGGAATTCAGATACAATTCTTAAGCAAGAAGCTGTAAGAAGGGCTGCGTTTAGGGGCAGGAGACCCTGGTGGCCGCTTGGGGTGCCAGACTTGGGGGGGTGCCCCATGCCCCAGTTATTCATAAAATTATAATGCTTCTGTGGGATGACAGCAAAGAAATGTGTCTGTATTTGCTCATACATGGCATGAATAAAGATGTTCGGATGTGCACATCTATCAACCCGTGTGGCAGGGATAAACTGGATGTGGAGGGAGTGCATCAAAGTTGTGGAAGGGCCTCAAATGCAGTTATTTAAAAGTTAAAGGGAAGAGAGCTGGTCTTGTGGTCGCAAGCATGACTTGTCCCCTTAGCTAAGCAGGGTCTGCCCTGGTTGCACTTGAATGGGAGACTAGGTGTATGAGCACTGTGAGATATTCCCCTCAGGGGATGGGGCCGCTCTGGGAAGAGCATCGAGGTTCCAAGTGCCCTCCATGGCAGCATCTCCAAGATAAGGCTGAGAGAAACTCTGCCTGCAGGCCTGGAGAAGCCGCTGCCAGTCTGTGTAGACAATACTGAGTGAGATGGACCAAGGGTCTGACTCAATATATGGCAGCTTCCGATGTTCCTATGTATTCAAAAGTTGAACCATAAGCACTTGGCTTTGTGGGTGCGAAGATCTGATTTAGAGAGACTGTGTGGTATAATGGATAGAGTCTCTGAGTAGGACTGCGTAGGAGTCTCTGAGTCTGGACTAGACTGGACTGAAGAGAACCTGATTCATAATCCCCACTCAGTCACGAAGATCACTGAGTGACCTTGGGCCAGTCACTAACTTTTAGCCTAACCTACTTCACAGGGCTGTTGTGAGGATATACTGTACTGTGTGGGGGGAAATCATGCATGGTGTAGAGAAAGTCGACAAAGAGACATTTTTCTCCAACTCACATAACAGTGGAACCAAGGGTCATCCCATGAAACTGACTGCCAAGAAATTTAGGACCGACAAAGGAAGTACTATTTCACACAATGCACAATCAACCTATAGAATTCTCTGCCACAAGGTGTGGTGACAGCCATCAGCCTGGATGGCTTTAAGAGAGAAATTCATGGAGGAGAGGTCTATCCGTGGCTACTAGGCTATTGGCCACCTCCAGCCTCAGAGGCAAGATGCTTCTCAATACCATTTGCAGGGAAGTAGCTACTGACACGGTGGGGAAATGACTTGATTAGCAAGCAAGAGGTTCCCGGTTCGAATCCCCGCTGGTCTGTTCCCCAGACTATGGGAAACACCTATATCGGGCAGCAGCAATGTAGGAAGATGATGAAAGGCTGGACAAGATGGCCTCCCATAACTCACTCCACCTCTAGGATTCTGTGAGTCGCAGGAAAGCATGCTGCACCCAGCTGTGTGACCCAAACAGAGTCTCTCTGTGCATTCTCCCCAGCAACCTGTTCCTCCTGGAACCACCGTTGATTCTACGCAATCACCTTCCTAGCCACTCTTCCCCTTTCAAAACTTTTTCTTCAAGATGTTAAGTATTTTAAGCAGCAGCTGAACACCCTTGGTGATGTTTACTATGGCTGTAGACTGCCTGGGGGGACTTAGGCAGTATCTACATATAAATATTAATTGATGGGTTCATTATTTAATGATAATCAAGGCAGAATGGTCACGAGGATCCGGGACAATTAGACTTTGTGTGCTGAAAATCTGATGCGTGGCTTTTGCAGGTTTTCGCTCATGTCACCAGTGACAGCACTAGAAAACAAATTGGAGGGACACAGGAGGGGCAAAGTGCATGGATGAACTTCTAAATTTAAGTGCATTAATAATAATAATAATAATAATAATTATTATTATTATTATTATTATTATTATTATTAATTATATAATAGTATTTATCAATATCATCATAATTATCATCATCATCATCATCATCATCATCATCATCATCATCGACATAGCAATACCAGGGGATAGCAGAATAGAAGAAAAAGAAATAGAAAAAATAACAAAATACAAAGATCTACCAGTTGAAATGGAAAGACTGTGGCAGAAGAAGACCAAAATAACCCCAGTGGTAATTGGCGCCCTGGGTGCAATTCCAAAACAACTTGAAGAGCACCTCAACACCATCGGGGCCACAGAAATCACCATCAGCCCATTACAAAAAGCAGCTTTACTGGGAACAGCCTATATTCTGCGACGATATCTATAACCATTGACAATAAAATTCAGCCATCCCAGGTCCTTGGGAAGGACTCGGTGTCTGGATAAAACAAACCAGTCAATAACACCTGTCTGACTGTGTAAACAAGAAATAATAATAATACAACTGTATTTGTTAGCCACCCCATAACAAATTGTTCTCTGGGCGGCTCACAACACAGGATTAAAAAACAATACAATACAATAAAAACACATTTATCCACTTAGATTTCTGAAACAGAAAGGGAGGCAACTGGGGGGAACTTGTCCCTCCTCCCTCGAGCCCCCCTTGCATGTCATGGTCCATTATTTCTGTGTCTGTGGCACACGGGCTCTCTCTTTTGCTTGTTGCTTCCTGTCTAGTATTTCCGTGTAGTCATGAGATAAATGGGGAGATTGGTGGAGAAGGCGTCACAAAGGGGCGTAGCAGTCATGATGGCCCTGTGGAACCTCCCTGCTCAGAAACAGTATACCTGTCTGAATGGAGGGGGCAACAGCAGCAGGGAGGGCTTCCTAGAGGTATGTGGTTGGCCACTGTGGGAAACAGGATGAGATGCACCTTTGGCCTGGATGAACAGAGCTCTTCTTCCATTCTTCCATTCTTAAAAAAGTTCCCAAGGGAAAACTTCGCCTGAGGAAAAGGCCATTGGCTCATGTGCAGAGTAAGGAAGCACCAGGACTCCCACGAAGCGCTCATGCCCTTGCGCTGCAGGCTGGCTCAGCTCTGCAGTCTGTGCAGGAGGGGCGATTTTCACCAGGCTCCGTTGCCCCCTGGGAGTGCTCCCTGCCACCCGGAAGTAGGTCCCGGAGGGATGGGAGACCCTCAGGGGCATTCTTCTGGGTTTCAGGGAGCACTTCTGGGGGCAGGGGAGATCAGCGAAAATTGTCTGCATGTGGGCACATGTGCTACATTAGCGCAGACCACAGCAGCGGTGCCTGTGCAGCAGCAGTACGTGGTTGGAAGGGTTGGCACTTCCTTAGTCTTTGTGTGGGACACCGTGATCAACCTCTTAGAAGCTGCAGAGTTTGAGCATATATGGCCAAGCCTGTTAAGAAATGCAGGACTAGGGATCTCTTAACGCACTGTGGTCTGCTCAGCCTCCTGGTGGCACCTAGCAACGACAGCACTCTCTACCCACCCTGATCGGTTTGTAGTAAACGTAATTAAGAACCTAAGAACCTAAGAACAGCCCTGCTGGATCAGGCCCAAGAACGCCCATCTAGTCCAGTATCCTGTTTTGTACAGTGGCCCAGATGCAGCTGGAAGACACAGGCAGGAGTTGAGGGCATGCCTTCTCTCCTGCTGTTACTCCCCTGCAACTGCTACTCAGAGGCAACCTGCCTCTGAGGCTGGAGGTGGCCTATAGCCCTCCGACTAGTAGCCCTTGATAGACCTCTCCTCCATGAAGTTATCTCTTAAAGCCATCCAGGTTGTTGGCTGTCACCACATCTCGTGGCAGAGAATTCCACAAGTTGATTATGTGCTGTGTGAAAAATTGCTTCCATTTGCTAGTCCTAAATTTCCTGGCTATCAATTTCATGGAGTGACCCCTGGTTCTAGTGTTATGTGAGAGGGAGAAGAATTTCTATCCACTTTCTCCACACCATGCATGATTGTATAGACCTCTCTCATGTCTCCCCGCAGTCGTCTTTTTTTCTAAACTAAAAAGCCCCAGATGTTGTAGCCTTGCCTCATAAGAAAGGTGCTCTAGGTCCCTGACCATCTTGGTTCCCCTCTTCTGCACCTTTTCCAGTTCTACAATGTCCTTTTTTAGATGTGGTGACCAGAATTGTACGCAGTACTCCAGGTGTGGCCACACCAAAGTTTTGTATAAGAGCATTATAATATTGCTTGTTTTCGTTTATTAATTGCGAGGAGGTTGCATCTCTGCATGAGTCACTGCTCTGGGTTTGTCGTCATCTCCTCCTCCTCCTCTCCTCCTCCTCCTCCTCCTCCTCCTCCTCACTACCTCTGAGCAGACGATTCTGTTTTGTTTGTGCAGTTGAAAGCTTGGGTCATTCGCAGGGCAGAGCCACTGGAGAATTGCATGTGTGTCTCTGCCTGAATCACTGTTCTTCCCAACCAGGAAGCATGCCCAGAACAGTAACCAGGGGCGTAACTATAATAGGGCAAGGGGAGACAGTTGTCTGGGGGCCCACTGCCTTGGGGGGCCCCCAGAGGCAAGTCACATGACTGACTCCCCCAGCCGCACACCCGCCCGGGATTCCTTCAGTTGTATTCATCCTCTGAAATGGATGTGAGTGTGAAGACCTGGAGCTACCAGAACAGCATGTCTTTCTCTATACTATTAAATGACTTGCATTGTCCATAAGTTACAAAACCTTTTTAAAAATAATTTGGGATGATGTTCTATTGTGGCACATAGGTTTTATAAATTTTACTATGCTTTTTGTTACCACTGTTCAGCCTCATTTAAGATTTCTTTACTTCATGAGCTGAGCTTCAGTGAGGGGGTGGGGGGCATTTTAAAAGCTTGTCTCTGGGCCCACTCCAACCTTGCTACGCCCCTGACAGTAACTTATGCACATGGGGGGTCCTCTGAGAGTGGGCAATTCTTTACTCTTAAACACTTCAAAGATAAACCTTTTCTGCTGTCAGTGTGCCTCCAATTTAGTGGGCCTGAGCTATCAGAGCCTTGGGAAACACTGCCCCAGAGACACATTTCCCCCAGCCTAGAAGCATCCTTGCCTTTAAGACTTAACGGCTACACGGGGTCATAAGTTACAATGGCCAGACAGTCTGTTGTAACTTTCTCTTTGTATGCTTTACAACAGAGCAGCAGTCTGGATTTTGACAGACCCTCACTTTGGGCATTGGGTAGGTTACAAACCGCCTGAGAAATGAGCCAGGGCAACATCCAGCACACAGGTAAAAGTCCAGCGAAAAGAAACAGTCCCAGGGGGGCAAGAGTTGTCACTGTCTGGCGACTCTTTGCTGACCCTTTTGTGAAATCACAGGCTGAGCCCTGGCAGTAATTCAGGATAAAAACCCGCCTGTGTTTGCTTTCTCTTTCCGCTGCTGGGTTTAGCAATTTTGCTTGGCGGCGGGAGGTCTCTGGGGCCGACGGCTGAAGAAGCATGGCCGGGCGGCCATGTCACGTCTCCCAGGAGCAGTTTCTCTTCCGGGAGCCACAGGACTACGTGCAAGGGATGATGTGGCCTGGGACAGCTGGCGATCACGGGATGGCCCATGAGCAGGTCAAGATCCATTGCCATGATGCATGCATGCTGTTATGAGAATCACTCCTGGGGGGAGGCATCCAAGGTGTGGAAAATGTTGTGCTTGAAGCCGTTGACCCCTAACCTACTTCTCCTTCAGCACCTCTCCTCCCCATCATCACCTCTCAAGTTCCTTTAGTTCCAAAGCATCGTCACAGTAGGCAAGGCCCAAGACGCCAGCCCAGGCGGTCTGCAAAGCCACTGCTCCCTCTGGGCCATGAACGAGAGAAGCAGCCGGTGGCAACACAAGCAGTTCCAGGAGTGTGTCTCGCGTGTAGAATCTGTTGATATAGGGTGACTTCTGGGGTGGTGGTGGGAATGGTGATGGGTCTCTTGCAACAGATCCCAGCTGGGTCCCCATAAACATTTTTAAGGGCAAAGTCCTTTCGTAGAATTGATTCACTCTTGACTTTTATAGGCTGAAAACCAAATGCTGTCAGTTGTGAGTGGTGCACGCACATTTGGATAGCTGGGTTAAGTGTGGACTTGGAACACAGGAAGCTGCCTTATACCGAGTCAGACCTTTGGTCCATCTAGCTCGGTATTGCCTGCATACACACAATTGAAAACTGGGTAGGACACACAATCACTTCTCCTTCCTCCTAGATAGTTGTTTGCTCCCACAGAACTGAAAATTGGCAGCACACACAGCTCCCAAACCAGGGTAGGACAAGCTACCCAGGTTTGGGGCTCCCAGTTTTCAGTTCTGTGGGAGGAAACAACTATCTAGGAGCAGGGACAGTTGATTGTGTTGGAAACAGGAGCTGGGTAGGACAGTAGCATCCTACCCAGCTTCCATACCCAGCATTCAACCAAGGTGGAAGGCTGCCCTCCCCAGCTCCTCTCTTGCACACAGTTCCTTTTCCCTACTCCGACCTAGATGTTTGCTCCCACACAGCTGAAAACTGGGAGCACACACAGCTCCCAAACAACTGTCCTACCCAGTTTCTGATTGTGTGAATCACCTCAGTGACTGGCAGGTTTCAGGTTGGAGTCTTCCCCATCCCAACCTGCCGACGCCAGGTGGAAACTGGGACCTTCTGTCTGGAAAGCAGATGCTGTGCTACTGAACTGCAGCCCCATCCCCATGAGTCCAGGTCGGGCAAATGCAGGGGACCGGCAGAAAGTGCAGTGATATATGAGTATCGGACAGAACGCGTGAATAACTGTATGAGGTACAACGTACACTGATTGTACATGTGCTGCAGTCGGAGCTCGTGAGGCCAGCTCCAGGGAGGGCATTGAAGGTGGTGGGAGACGCCTTTTTGACATCTCAAACTTACCTGCCACCGGTGCCTACAGGGGCTTAGCGATCTTCCCTGGGGCCAGGGGACAAAGAGCCCCGGAAAGAGGGCTCCAATCACACCCCAGTGCCTCAAGCCACGCCCCCTGCCTCTGACATCGTGCTACATCCGTACTCAGACTGCAAAGATGCACAGGAGAGGCCCAACAGTTGCAGTGCCAGAGGGGTGGCCTGCTCCACTCAGCCCCCCCCCCCACTCCCCGACAGTGAAGATAAGAAATGTTGGCAGGACAGCGGGCACTGGCAGCGCAGCAGCCGTGGTGGGGCAGCCCCCCAGGTCACTGTGAGGCCCCCCAGAAGGCCTCTGCTTGTGGGCCCCTTTACCCTCCGGGCCCAGGGACATTTGACTCCCTCCCCTTGTCCCATGGACGCTATGCCAATGGGTGCCTAGCATTCTTAAGGAACCAGTGGTGGCTGATCCAGCATCCCGCGGGGAGGCTGCCGTGCCCCCACCACTCAGCTGCACTCTGCACATGCCCGGCGACTATTTCAGTGATCAGCCTGGCAGGTTTTGTGTTGAATTTAACATGTGATTGGGACTTTTGATTCAATGCCTTAGAATTCATCCCCTACAGAATCTAAACAGAGTTATGTATAATGGTACATGTATGCTTCTTCTTGCCAGCTTCTCCTCTTCCTCCTTTGTCTCCCATGCTGGATTTTAGATTGCAAGGTCCTTGAGAGCAGGGGCCTATCTTTATCTTTGTGACTCTGTTAAGTGCTGTGCCTATTTTTGGTGTTAATGCAAATAAATAAATGCCGGTAAATGGTATGTGCCTTCCGGGCTTTGCATCTTTGTTTTGTCTTGTAGAGTCCAGTGATATACAGTGGTCCCTCTACTTACGAAATTAATCCGTTCCGAATGCACATTTGTAAGTCGAAAAGTTCGTAAGTCGAAAAGCGGTTTCCCATAGGAATGCATTGGGAACGGATTAATGCGTTCCGGAGCCTAGAAAAAAGACCCAGACCCCCAGTAAGGCTTGCAAACTGCACAGGAACATTTCTTTTCAAGAATAAACAGGCAGTAAACAGGCAGGCAATTCAAGGAAACCGCATGTAAAATTCGTAAGTCGAGGAAACCCCATCTAAAAATTTGTAAGTCGAAAAAACCGCATCTAAAACCGGATCTAAAACTGCCGTTTGTAACTCGAAAAATACTTATGTCGAGTAGTTCGTAAGTCGAGGGACCACTGTAGTAGCAAATTCAGAAGTGCAGGTGCTGTCTTTGACTCCCACCCACTCCAATGGCCACACCTATCCCAGTGGCTACACCCCTCATGTAGACAGATGCAATAATTTGGGGGGTTCTGTTACAAGAAGTCAAGGATCAGGTAGACACCAGGGAATGTACTAGAATGACTGACAGGGAATGCCCACTGAAAGGCGCTGGTTCCTTCCAAATGGCCATAGGAATGCAATGAATTTCCGAATGGTGTGGCAATTTGGAAATTCAATGTGTTCCTATGGCCATTTGGAAGGAACCAGTGCCTTTCAGTGGGCATTCCCTGTCATTCTTTTTTGGATGTCCTGACACTATTCCATAAGACGTGCATGCTGGTGGTCCCAGGATCAATCCCTGGCAGCATCTCCAGGTAGAGCTAGGAAAGACCCCTGCCTGAAACCCTGGAGAGCTGCTGCCAGTCAGTGTGTAGACAATACTGAGCTAGATGGACCGAGGGCCTGACTCAGTATAAGGCACCTTTCTATGTTTCTAAGACATGAATAATGGTAATAAAGTGTTGCAATAGCAAGAGTAGCACATTATTTCCATGTAGAAAGCCAAGGGCTTTGCATCCCTGCCGAGATCCTGGAGGGGCAAAAGTCCCAGCACTGTGTCCCTCCCCCTCCCTGCAACACTATGCCACTGGCAGTGTCACCTTCCTTTGGGGGCTTGCACAGAATCAGAGCCCTGCCCAACCCTTTGTCACTCCTCTCCCTCCCTCCCTAACTTAGGCTGCTTTCCAGCTCCTTGCACCCATGTAGCCCCCACACAAGGATCTGAGTGACATTGCAACTATTGCCTGATTGGTGGTGAACTTGGTGTGACCCAGATGCTGACATGGAAATGTACAGATGCTATAAACTGCCAGCAGTGTGTGTGTGTGTGTGTGTGGTAACTGGGATAGGAGCTGGTTTTGTGGGAGCAAGCATGAATTGTCCCCTTGGCTAAGCAGGGTCTGCCCTGGTTTGCATTTGAATAGGAGACTACATGTATGAGCATTGTAAGACATTTCCCTAAGGGGATGGGGCCACTCTGGGAAGAGCACATGCATACTTGCATGAAGAAGGTTCCAAGTTCCCTCCCTGGCAGCATCTCCTGATAGGGCTGAGAGAGACTCCTGCCTGCAATCTTGCAGAAGCTGCTGCCAGTCTGTGTAGACAATACTGAGCTAGATGGACCAAGGGTCTGGCTCAGTATAAGGCAGCTTTCTATGTTCCTTTGTACTTTGACCTGCAACCCGTCTGCATGCCCTTGGATCGAGGAGGAGAGCTGGTCTTGTGGTAGCAAGCATGTCTGGTCCCCTTAGCTAAGCAGGGTCTGCCCTGGTTGCATATGAATGGGAGACTAGAAGTATGAGCACTGTAAGATATTCCTCTCAGGGGATGGAGCCACTCTGGGAAGACCATCGAGATTCCAAGTTCCCTCCCTGGCAGCATCTCCAAGAGAAGGCTGAGAGAGATCCTTGCCTGCTACTTGGAGAAGTCACCACCAGTCTGTGAAGACAATACTGAGCTAGATAGACCAAGGGTCTGACTCAGTATATGATGGCAGCTGCCTATGTACCTAAATGTGTTTCACCAAAGCCTCTACAAGCAGATTCCAAATTCCGAAAGTAGCATGGGATTGGCCATCTCTGGGTCAATGGAGACTAGAGGTAGGGTGCCCGTTGCAGAGTGCAATAACAATGTAGTGCCTCTATAGTGCTTTGAAGTGTTCGAACACTGTGCATTAATTATCTTCTTGAAATCCTTACATCAGCTCTGTACTAAGGTAAGTAGTATTGTCCCCATGTTGTTGAGATGGGACTGGAAACAGGCTTGTCTAAGGCCTCCGGTGCATTCATAGCAGAAGCAAGATTTATGTTGAAAGTGTTGACTCTGTGTGCGGCAGGTGTGAAAAAGGCAAATCCATGCTAGGATCATTAGGAAGCGGATTGACAATAAAACTGCTAATATTATAATGCCCTTATACAAATCTATGGTGCGGCCACACCTGGAGGACTGTGTGCAGTTCTGGTCTCCGTATCTCAAAAAGGACATTGCAGAACTGGGAAAGGTGCAGAAGGCGGCAACCAAGATGAATAGGGGTATAGAACATTCAGCATTGGGGGCCTTTTGGTTTAGAAAACAAGACGACTAAGGAGAGATATCTATAAAATTATGCCTGGTGTGGAGCGATCAAATAGTTCTTCTCCCTCTCTCACCACACTACAACCAGGGCTCATCCCATTAAACGGATGCCCAGGAAACTTAGGATTTCACACAGCACATAATTCATCTAGCAAACTCTCTGCCAATGGATGTGGTGATGGCCACTAGACTGGATGGCTTTAAGAGGGGGCTTACACAAATTCATGGAGAATACATCTATCAATGGCTACTAGTCTGATGGCTATAGGCCACCTCCAGGCTGAGAGAAAATATGCCTCTGAATCCCAGTTACAGGGGAGCAACAGCAGGAGAGAGGGCATGCCGTCAACTCCTGCCTGTGGGCTTCCTAGCAGCAACTGGTGGGCCACTGTGTGAAACAGGATGCTGGACTAGATGGGCCTTGGGCCTGATCCAGCAAGGCTGGGGATGGTGGGAGTTGTAGTCCCACAACATGTAGGATGGGAGCCCCCATCCTAGCCTCTATTCTACACCCACTTTCTATAGGCACATGTATTGTGTGGTACCCCTGAACATGGGGTCTAAGAGGCTGTAATCCTAAATATCCTTATTTGGAAGGATGCCCCATCAAAATCAATGAGACTTTCAAGTAGAGAGGGTTAAGCGTAGGCTGTTGGTGTGGGTATCTTGGACAGTTTGCAGGATCGCTTTGGAGTTGCGATCCAGACTTGACCGCTCAGCCTCTCACCCCACAATCCAATTGCAGGGTATAAACCGAAATACCTGCAAGGATGGCCTCAGGTACTGCAGTGCCTGAGGCCAGGTGCCAAATGCTGCCTCATGGCCCAACATCTCTGGAGAGGACGGGCCTCCTTTCTCCCAACTGACCCCTGCAAGCTTTGAAGACATGGAGAAGATTGCCAGCAGCCCCTCCTCTGTCTCCTAACTTGCTCTCTCTGAAGAAGGTGGTGAGGACAGGGGGACTCATTTTTACTTTTGGTCCCAGGGCCCACTCCAACCTTGCTAAATGTAACGTGTGGTGTTGAGTCGATTTCGACTCTGGGAACCCACAGAGCCGGATGGTTTTCTTTGGTACCGAGTTCAATTCCTGGCACCATCTCCAGACAGCACTGAGCTAGATGGACCAATGCTCTGACTCTAGGAGGCAGCTAGCTTTGTAATGGTGGTGGTGTGGTGGTGGTGATGGTGTGGGACTAGGGCTCATGGCGCAGCGGGGAAAGGCTTGACTAACAAGCAGAAGGTTGCAGGTTCGAATCCCCGCTGGTACCATATTGGGCAGCAGCGATATAGGAGGGTGCTGAAAGGCATCATCTCACGCTGCGCGGGAGGAGGCCATGGGAAACCCCTCCAGTATTCTACCAGAAGAAAACCACAGGGCTCTGTGGGGGCCAGGAGACTTGACGGCACACCTTTACTTTACCCGGAACTGTACTGTGCGACCCCAAGTTCCAGCCACCGCCCCCTCCCCGCCGCCGCGCGCAGCAGCCACATTCCACCCCGTCCCGCAGGGTGAGCGTCTCCTCCCCCTCCTTCTGCTGTGGACTCTTCCAGTTTTTATCGCAGGCCGGCGGGAGGGGGTGAGTGATGATGATGATGATGGGCGGGTGGGGAGCGACTTCCCCCCTTCCCGGTGAGAATTCGGGCTTTCTTGCCACATCTCAGCTGTTCTTGTTCTTTTGAGCCCCAGCCGGGCACGCCACCCCCCCCCACGCTGCTCCAGGGGGCCGCCTCCCGCTGGCCGGCCAGGCTCCCCCCCTCCCCCCTCCCCTCCCCGCGCGGCCACCGCGAGCCATACATCACAATCCGGCCGAGGCTCCGCCCCGCCGGCCTCCGCCGCCCCCCCCCCCGCGCCTCCCCTGCCCGGCCAGGTGCTATAAATGGATGCGCTGCGGGCGCTTCTGGAGCTGCTGCCGCTGTGGGCGCTGGAGAGCCGCCGCTGCCGCCGCCGTTAGATCGTCTGGGGCTGCTGCTGGGGAGCGAACCTGTGGCTGGCCGCGCGGGCTGCTGCCCTCCTTTCCTCCTCTGCCCCTCGCCCCCGTTATGGAGTGGGGCTGGAGGCCCCTGAAGCTGCCACGCTGAAGCCATGAAGACCATCATCGCTGCCTACTCCGGCGTCCTGCGAGGTAGGGCTGCCTGCCCGGGATGCCACCCACCACCCCCGCGATCTTATCCAAGGGAAGCGGGGGCGGGGGCGCAAGGGTTGGGGAAGGATCCGTGGTAGGGGGCGAGGCTGCGGAGCATGTTGCTCTTGCCACGCACGGGTGCGATCAGCCCCCCCCCCCCAACAACAAAACTGCATCTCTGTTTCATCTCCTTATGTCCGTGTCAGACCCTTGGTATTACTCGACACAGACTGACAGCGGCTCTTCGAAAGTTACGGGCAGGAGTCTCTCTCAGCCCTACCTTGGAGATGCCAGAGAGGGAACTTGGAACCTTCTGCCTAGAAGCAGGCAGGTGCCAGGGGCGTAGCAAGGTTGGAGTGGGCCCAGAGACAAGGTTTTAAAATGGGCCCCCCCCACTGAAGCTCAGCTCATGAAGTAAAGAAATCTTAAATGAGGCTGAACAGTGGTAACAAAAAGCATAGTGTGTGTGTGTGTGTGTGTGTATATAACCTATGTGCCACAACAGAACATCATCCTAAATGATTTTTTAAAAGGTTTTGTAAATTGTGGAGGATGCAAGTCATTTAATGGTCCTAGAGCAAGACCTGCTGTTCTGGTAGCTCCAGCTCTTAACACTCACATCAATTTTGGAGGATTAATAAAAACTGAAGGAAACCCGGGCCTCTGCCCCCCCCCAAGGCAGTGGGCCCCCAGACAACTGTCTCCCCTGGCCCTATTATAGTTATGCCCCTGGCAGGTGCTCTTCCCAGAGCAGCCCCATCCCCAAGGGGGATCTCTTGCAAGGTTCACTCATGTAGCCTCCCATTCAAATGTAAGCAAGAAAACCCTGCTTAGCAAATGGGACCATTCAAGCTTGTTACTAGAAGACCAGCTCTCCTCCTCCTCCTCCTCCTCCTTCCATAATTTTGCATTTTGGTCGGAGGTGAGGGAAAGAATAATTCAGGGCGACTTGCAATAAAAGTGTGTGTTTGAAAGGGGACCATAGATATCAGGCTCTTTTAAAAAGATATGATTAACTGAAACATGCATTGAGATAATTCTAGTTGAAGCGGTAGGGTTGCATCTGCTAGAGAGCACCGATTTTCCATGTTTTGCTCTCCCTCTGCCATGCTGCTGCTTGCTGCGTGTGGCTTGTCTTTTGCTCCCTGGGTATTATGGAGTCCCTGAACCAGGACTGACCCTTCTTGTAGTCGTCTTGAAGGATGGCTGGCTTGCCCTCTGCTGCCATATGGCAGGGTATTGGTCCCTTCTGTCTAAGAACCCCTGCCTGAGGTATGGGCCTCTTGTATTAAATGCCCCCTGGTGTTTCAAGGCAGGGGTTCTCAACCTTGGGTCCTCAGATGTTGTTGGACTACAGCTCCCATCATCCACAGCCCCAGTGGCCCTTGGCTCTTGCTAACTGGGCAAAGAGGCATCTTTGAAAGCAGCAGTTCTCTTGTCTCTATCCAGCCCAGAGTAGCATCCTTCCCAGGAGCTGGTGTTTCCTTCCTTATCTAGTTGGCTGCTACTGGATACAGGGTGCTGAAATAAGGTGGAACTTTGATCCAGTCCAACATAACTCTTAAGCTTTAATGGCCCTGTAGGGCTACTAAGTCACCTTAAGTGGTGCAGCGGGGAAATGCTTGACTAACAAGCAGGAGGTTGCTGGTTCGAATCCCCGCTGGTACTGTATTGGGCAGCAGCGATGTAGGAAGGTGCTGAAAGGCATAATCTCATCCTGCACGGGAGGAGGCAATGGTTAATCCCTCCTGTATTCTACTAAAGACAACCACCTGGCTCTGTGGTCACCAGGAGTCGACACCGACTCGACGGCACACTTTACCTTTTACTTTAGAGCTACTAAAGGTTTGAATCATGAATGTAATGCCTGAACATTACAGCACAAGCATGAGGCTTCTCTGGCAATAAGATCTGTAAAAGAACACTGATTGGTGTAAGTAGCTGCCGATAATACATTCATTAAGAATGGTACCCCTATGTGTGATCTATGGAACAGACCTGTAAAGCTGCTCCTGTCAAAGCTGCTTTATACATAACTTTGTCCCCAAATCCATTGCATGCTCTGTGATATTGTTTCCCTGCAGGGTGGATTTGATTTAAATCAAACTGATTTAAATCACGATTTAAATCACTAGCAGGGTGGATAAAAATAAAAAAAATCCGATTTAAATCAAAAAAATCTGATTTTTTTGATTTAAATCAGATTTTTTTGATTTAAATCAGATTTTTTTGATTTTTATCCACCCTGCTAGTGATTTAAATCGTGATTTAAATCAGTTTGATTTAAATCAAATCCACCCTGCTTCCCTGTGTAAGAATGGTGCAATATGCTTCAATCACAGGCTACCTTAACCAGGCACCTACAGATTTGCTTGCCAGTGGAGAGTGTCCCTTGTCCTCTGGGGACAGGACACTCAGCAGCACACAGATCTCCTCCCCAGAGGTCTCAATTCCCCTGACATTTTTGAGAAGGTAAGAAACAGCTGGGATCCCTTCTGAGCAGGAGGAGAGGGCTCCCCCTCTTTCTTCCCATCTCCATGTCCCAGTACAAATGACAGAAGACCCGCCTCTCTCCTATTGTTTGGTTTCGCCTCTGTGCCCAGAAAAGGATCTGAGGAGAGAGAGGGGATTGGTGGCCGGCAAATAAGGGCCAGCCATTGAACTAAGCCTAAACATGTGGTTCCTCGTCCTTAACCATGAAAACTAGTAACTTTGGCAGCGCAGTTGGAGGAAAGATACTTCTTTGCTCCCAGGAAACTTGGGGACACTGATGAAACAAATGGGTAATTGATTCCCCCAAATGGAATAGATCAAAAAGTTCTCTGCACAGTGCAAAATTAACGTATGTAATTCCCCGACGCAAGCTAGAGTGTAGAGGCTACTGGTGCAGCTGTCTTTAAAGGAGGATTAGATGGCTTCCTGGAGAATATCAACAGCGAGTCACCCAGTAGCTAAATAGAACTTGCCTTGCCTCAGTGTGTGCATCTCTGAATACCCAGCGGTGCTAGGGAACAAATGGGAACGGCTGTTGCTTTCGTGTTTGGGAGCTTCTAGGGAGAAACTGATTGGCCACAGTGAGAGGCAGGATGCTGGATTAGGTAGACTCCTGGTCTCATTGAGCAGGACTTCTCTTGCATTCTTAACTTGCTTCCTAACTCTGGTACGTCAATATCTCTCTGTAAGGTAAAGTGTGCTCTCGAGTTAGTGTCGACTCCTGGTGCCCACAGAGCCCTGTGGTTCTCTTTGGTAGAATACAGGAGGGGGTGACCATGGCAATCTCCTGTGCAGTATGAGATGATGCCTTTCAGCATCTTCTGATATCACTGCTGCCAGATACAGGTGTTTCCCATAGTCTGGGAAACTTACCAGTGGGGATTCAAACCAGCAACCTCTTGGCTTGCTAGTCAAGTCATTTCCCGCTGTGTGGCCTGTGTTATCTGCAAGAAGCAGTGTGTCCCAAATGGTTCCTTCAGATGATGCCTTCTGCTAGGCTAGTTTGATCACACAGCAACTTTTAAAGCCGGGGTTCTTGGCCTCTGGCCCCCAGACATTGCTGCACTACAACTCCCATAATCTTAGGTTCTTGTGCCAAAGGGTGATACACAAGATCTTTGCTGGATCAGACCAAAATCCTGTCTAGTCTGGGACGCTGTTTCCCTCATGAGCCCTTCCCAGATCCCTCCCCCCTCCTCCTTGTTGGGGCAAGATCTGCCATCCCTCTCCAGCTGATGTCTATGTCACTCAACATGTATAACTGAAAGCCTGATCCAGTGCATGCCTACTTGGCAGAAAGTCCCTCTTCACTGAGTGGGGCTTGCTCCCCTGGAAAGGTCAGTAGGCTTGCAGGCTTAAACGGGCTACCCTCCCATCAGAGGCTAGGTCTTGCGACAGCTGTCAGCACTGATGGCTCAGTGAAGGCTGCCTTGTGCAGAGCTTTGTGCTTTTGAGGGACTTTCCAGACAGCAATAAACTGCAGGATGTATGCAAGTTCCAAGTGCAATCTTACTCACTCAACACATGCTGCAGCAAGCTTCCATGCTCCTTCCTAATGCAATTTTATAAACCCTCGTTATACATGTTGAGCAGGGACCTTGTGTGATCCCCTCAACAGCGCCACTTGCTGGCCAGTTGTAGCATTCTGAGAGAAACCCATTGTTTTTCATACTGGTGACTGAGAAGAAGGGTGGGTTCTTCTTGGAATGCAAGATCTGGCCAGCAGGTGGTGCTGTAAAATTCATGCGAGGTCACTGCTTGGCATGTACAGAGGGCAAGATCACACTAGGAAGTAGCATGGAAGCTTGCTGCAGTTAGGGGTGTGCCCAAACAGCAGTTTGAGCACCGGTTTGGTGTTGGACAAGGTCCAAACTGGTTGGGCACCATGGGGAGGGGAGCGGCAGCTTTAAGAAAGATGAGAGCGGGTCCTTACCTGCTCTCCGTGGCCCCATGCAGCTTTCTGCTGGAGTGGCGCTCGGCCCAAGTACTCCCATGTAGTGCCAACACGCACATGGTATCTGTGTAGACACCACTTGCATGGTCAGCATGGTGTTGCAGGCCATGCAAATGGCACCCATTATAAACCTTAAATCTGGTTTAAATGCTTAAATCTGATCCTTTGAACCCAGAACGTGGCGTAGCCCTGAAAGTCACTTTTCTTGTTACTGTAATATGGGGCTTTTCAAACTTGGGTCCCCAGATGTTGTTGGACTAGGCTACAAAGTCCAGTGCAGCATGTGATGGTGAGCATTGGAGCCCAACATCTGGGAATCCCAGTTTTAGAACCTAAGAACAGCCCTGCTGGATCAGGCCCAAGGCCTCTCCCGTCCAGCATCCTGTTTCCCCCAGTGGCCCACCAGATGCCTCTGAAAAGCCCACAGGCAAGAGGTAGGCCTTCTCTCTTGCTGTTGCTCCCCTGCAGCTGGTATTCAGAGGCATTTTGCCTCTGAGGCTGGAGGTGGCCTATAGCCGTAAGACTAGCAGCCATTGATGGCCCTGTCCTCCATGAATCTGACTAAGCCATCCAAGCTTTTAAAGCCACCCAAACTAGTCGTGGCCATCACCACATCCCTTGCTTAGAGGCTGGCTCCACATTCCTGAACTGAAGGGTACACGTGCCCCTGCAGGCATCTTGCTTTCTAGGTCTTGGAGCTGCTTCTCCCCAAGCCTGTTTAGCTTCAAGAGCCCCTCTTCACCCAGCATCTTCCTCCAGTATGGAAGGAAAAAAATCCCCTTCCTCAATTGTGGAAGCACAGTCAGATTGCCTGTTCCAGAAGCAAGTTGACCAAGGAGCTTTGAGAGCTCTCTTGCTCTGCGTAAGTTCTCTGCACTTCTTAGACCACTGTGACGGGAGGGAAGCATTTCCTGCCTGGGGGGGGCTCTATTTCTGAAGTATTGTTGCAGGGCGCAAGTAAACCCGTCTTCAGCCGCCACGTTTCCTGTAGAGTCATTAACTTGATCCTGTCACAGTTGGAGTCCATAACTGCAGCGTCTCCCATCTGTTCCTTGCTGCCTCTCTCGGCATTCCCGTCATGGGCATTTACTACGACAGATGTCTAGCTACCGCTCTTCCGCCAAAGTTCTCAAAGCAGTTTACATAGGTATAAATAAATAAATAAATAAATAAAGATGGCTCCCTTTCCCCAAAGGGCTCACACTCTGAAAAGAAACATAAGGCAGATACCAGCAGCAGCCACTGGAGGGATGCTGGGCTGGATAGGGCCAGTTGCTCCCCCCCCCCCGAGCGCTATATATAAGAGAATCACCGCTTTAAAAGGTGTCTCTTTGCTCTGCAGTGGGGAAATGACTTGACTAGCAAGCCAGAGGTTGCTGGTTCGAATCCGCGCTGGTACACTTATATCGGGCAGCAGTGATTTAGGAAGATGCTGAAAAGCATCATCTCATACTGCATGGGAGATGGCAATGGTAAGCTCCTCCTGTATTCTACCAAAGGCAACCACAGGGCTCTCTGGGCACCAGGAGTCGACACCAACTCGACGGCACACTTTACTTTTGCTCAATTAGCGGGGATTTAGACTGTAATCTCCTTGGTGCAGAGACTTTGCTTGTGTTGCTTTGTAAGCTGGGACATTTGAGAAGATGGATCTGGCCATAGTGATTGGGCTGTTGGAACACACTCTGCAGGGCGCTGCCCTCAAAGCACCTGGAACTTCAGGTACTGTAGAATGCGGAAGCTAGACTGCTGACCCAGACCGGTCTTTTGGACCGTGCAAAACCTCAGGGTACACTGGCTTGTGGTAAGTCTCTCTGGGCTCAATTCAAGGTGCTGGTTATCTGCTGTAAAGGCTTATATTTGTGTGACAAAAATCCGATTCGGACATCGTGCCGTATGAGTGTACAGGTGTCTGTATACTTGTACATGTGTTTGCATGCATGACAGTACCTGTGTTTGTTTTAAAAACAAGCCTTGATACAGACCCTTCAATGCATGGTGCAGATAGGAAGTTGACTTCTGTACCTGCATTCAGCATAACGTGGGAATGACTGTACCTGTGTACAGTGTACACTCATTGCATGAGTGTTGAATGTAATGTGTGAATGGACCTAAATGATGTTATAGTTGCTTAACTGTTTTCTTTTTCAATTGGTGGCTTGCTACCTTGAGCACAAAGGTGGGATGTACAGTGTTGTATTGTATGTTGATAGATAGATACACACACATGGACCTGCAGCAGAAGGCTGCAGTATATCTCTGGTGTGCATATGTTGACTGAGCATGGTGAAAAAACCAGAACCCTGAGAAGTGGCAACATAGACAGGCGTCCCGACTGTAATTTGGGTCTGTCTTCATCTGCAAACTTGGTTTCTGATTTTCTATGGGGAGGCTTTCCGAACCCCCTTCAAGCTGCTCTTCAAAACCCTTTGCCCCCCTCAGACACAAAGCTGTGAAAAACAAAAGGGTGTTGCATACCTTTCCTCCTCCAGAAGCGCGAAGGATTGTAACTATTTTGAGGGAGTATTCTTCAAGTTGAGAAATTGCTGCTTTATTTCAAGCTCATCTCACCAGAGTTCTGCCAGCCTGTTAACTGCCTTCTGAGCCCATAAACATTCCTTCCCATTGACTAACATAGCAGTTTGGGAGCTTTTGGCCCACTTAGGCTTTTGCTCAGATTCCTTGAACACAGACGTATCTGCAAGTCGCCCTGTATCTACTGGTACCTCTTACTTGCCCACAGGCAACCGAGTTTTACATCCATAAAAACCATCAATTTTCCAGCTCTTTTGAAATGGGTGTAAGATATATATGCTGATGGGATCCGAGCTGTCGGTGACTGACCAGGAGAGGGATCTTGGGGTCGTGGTGGACAGCTTGTTGAAAATGTCGACTCAATGTGCGGCAGCTGTGAAAAAGGCAAATTCCATGCTAGGGATCATTAGGAAGGGGATTGAAAATAAAACGGCTAATATTATAATGCCCTTATACAAAACTATGGTGCGACCACACTTGGAGTACTGCATACAGTTCTGGTCACCACATCTTAAAAAGGACATTGTTGAACTGGAAAAGGTGCAGAAGAGGGCAACCAAGATGATCAGGGGCCTAGAGCACCTTTCTTATGAGGCAAGATTACAACACCTGGGGCTTTTTAGCTTAGAAAAAAGACGACTGCGGGGAGACATGATAGAGGTCTATAAAATCATGCATGACGTGGAGAAAGTAGAGAGAGAGATTCTTTTCCCTCTCACACAAGACTAGAACCAGGGGTCACTCCATGAAATTGATTGCCAGGAGGTCTAGGACCAACAAGCGGAAGTACTTTTTCACACAATGCGTGATCCACTTGTGGAACTCTCTGCCACAGGACGTAGTGACAGCCAGCAACCTGGATGGCTTTAAGAGGGGTTTGGATAACTTCATGGAGGAGGGGTCCATCAATGGCTACTAGTTGGAGGGCTGTGGGCCACCTCCAGTCTCAAAAGGCAGGATGCCTCTGAGAACCAGTTGCAGGGGAGTAATGGCAGGAGAGAGGGCATGCCCTCACCTCTTGCCCTTGGGCTTCCCAGAGGCATCTGGGCGACCACTGTGTGAAACAGGATGCTGGACTAGGTAGGCCTTGGCCTGATCCAGCAGGGCTGTTCTTATGTTCTTATGCGCATGCTAGTGATTTTAAATTCTGCAGCTTTAAAGCAGGCTCAAGGCTCTGCATGCTGCCTAATGGGGTGCATTGAAATGACTTAACCTGTGAAGCTTTTCTTGGCAAAATGCTGGCACTTCTCAAGGTGCTGGAAACAAGCACTGCTTTGTTACCCGCTAGAGATGTATGGGGCCAGCGGCTTCCTGTTCACAGCTCACTCCACCGCACAGGGCAGATCTTGGAAGAAACCAGCCACAAACCTGGCTGAGTGGTTGATGATGACCCCAGTCACCTGGCGTCAAAGGAAGGAATGGGCAAGAAAGTGATTGATATCATTCCCCCTTAACTGGAACATCTTGGAGATTAAGCTTTAAAAATAGGTCTTTATCCAGGGCAGGGTGATTTAATGCGTAAGACTTCCTTTCACCTCTGGGCAGAGTGTTAAAAAAAATAAATTGCAGGTTGCTTTCTCTGGGGGTGTGGGGGGGTGTGTGCTTTGGACTCTGGTGTCTGCATTTGCTCCCATTTTAAGTTCGCAGAGCTGGTTGCACACTTGTTTACAGAGCTGGCTGCACATGTTCAGAGTGGGTCAAGGCTTAACCTTCAGGGCAGCTGTCTGATTAAAGCAATCTTAGCTGATGGACTGTAGAACTGTTACTGATTAAATCTCCATATTCATATTTTTGAATATGAATAAATGTGAGTTCTAAAGCGGGGGAAATCACATTGCACTTAGATGAGTGCCTCGGGAAGAACCTACATAGGAAGCTGCCATCTACTGAGTCAGACCCTTGGTCCATCTTGCTCAGTGTTGTCCACACAGACTGGCAGCAGCTTCTCCAAGGTTGCAGGCAGGAATCTCTCTCAGCCCTATCTTGGAGATGCTGCCAGGGAGGGAACTTGGAACCTTCTGCTCTTCCCAGAGCGGCTCCATCCCGCTAAGGGGAATCTCTTCCAGTGCTCACACATCAAGTCTCCCATTCATATGCAACCAGGGTGGACCCTGCTTAGCTAAGGAGACAAGTCATGCTTGCTACCATAAGATCAGCTCTCCTTTATGTGTGTTTGCTGACACACACAACTATTGCCCCAGAGTGTGAAGGAACGACTCCTTCCCATTATGTGGTAGGGTTTTTGTTTTTCTTCAGTTCCGTGTCCCCTCCAGGCTCCCCAGAGGTTAAAAGGCAGCAGCCTCTAACAGCCAAGTCTGAGGTAAACGTTGCCACTGCAGGGTTTTGGAGGGAAAGTCACAAAGTGTTGTGATTGGTTGTCTACAGGCAGGCACGGAAGGTTCTGGCTGCCTGAGGGAAGGAACTCCCTGATTGGTCGATGTGTCCCTTTGGAGTTGAATAAAAGGGAGGGTTGAGCAGCCCAGAGGAGAGGGCTGCAAGTGGGAGAAGAGGGGTGTGAGTGAGTGAGACAGTCAGTCAGTGCTGCTGAGTGTTGTGTGAGCTGGAAGGCTATATCACCAGTAGGGTCGGGTCAGGTTGAAATGGCTAGGGAAGGTAGCACTGAGTGTGCTGGTCCTACTAGAACCTGCTAGGCCTTAGAAGCAGGCATGGAGGGAGGCCAGCAGCAGCAGCCCAGGCTCAGCCTGCTGCTGCGGCCCCCCTCAGCCCCACCCCACCCCCTGAATCCGTGTTGTCTGATGTCGGGAGCTGTAGCCATGCCCCCTGCATCTGACATCAGAGGAGGCGGGTGTATGGGGTGCGAGGTGTGGCCCCTGAGGGGTGGTGGCCCAGGTTCTTTGAACCTGTCTGCTCAATAGTGGCTCCGCCCCTGCTTGAAAGAGAAGGCTAGCAAGCTTGTTCTTTATTTTGAACTTGGTACTCCTGCCCACTGAACTTCTCAACTTCTGTTCCTGTACTTTTTTCTTTTTTCTTTTTAATTTCTGCAACCTTTTATTCTAGTAAACCTGTTCTTGGTTTTATACTATCTTACCGATGTCTCTGTCTATTGTGTTAGTCCCACCTCACGCCTACCTGTCCATTTTATTTACCACACTACTCAGTTCTGATATGGGAGCTCTTCTCGCGATCAGTGAGAAGAGCTCTGGGGCGGTCTGTGGGGAGAGTGGGTTACACTCACCCTCCCTGCAGATGAGCAGTTGTCCTTGCATGGGTGGGCGAATCGTCCACCCAATCAAGCAACTGGCTCCAGCCATTGACTGTGTTGGCCGGGGTGCAGGGAAGCTACACTGCGAGTTGACACACCCCGCAGAGCTGGTCTTTTGGTAGCAAGCATGACTTGTCCCCTTAGCTAAGCAGGGTCTGCTCTGGTTGCATATGAATGGGAGACTAGAAGTGTGAACACTGTAAGATATTCCCCACAGGGGATGGATCCGCTCTGGGAAGAGCAGAAGGTTCCAAGTTCCCTCCCTGGCAGCATCTCCAAGATAGGGCCGGGAGAGACTCCTTCCTGCAACCTTGGAGAAGCCGCTGCCAGTCTGTGAAGACAATACTGAGCTAGATAGACCAATGGTCTGACTCAGTATATGGCAGCTTCCTATGTTCCTAATGCACCGCATGAGTGCATGGTGCATTATTAGGATTCTCCCCACCCCGAGTGTGCCAGCCACACAAAAATTGGGTTTAAGGAAGTGCTTGCTCCTTTAGTCTCATTTAGAAGGGAGGCTACTTAGGTGGGTTTGCTGTCCCATTCCAGCAGTTCACATAGGCATGCAAAACCAGGCTGGGCTCCCTTAGCCTGGTTTTGCACGCATGTGTGAATAGCATCATTGTGTTTGAAAGGTGGAGGTTTCAGTGACTGGGAGTGGAACCAGTCACACAAGCTAAAGATCTTATTTTGGTGGCAGCGGACAGTTGGACTGAGGGCCAGTTGCAGCGAAGCCCTCGCACCCGGGCACATGCATGGGGCTTGTAGCCTGACTGGATGCATTTCCTACCCTGATGTAGCTTGTGAGAACCAGCCCAGCATGGTGGTGTATCAGGCCAGAAACACGGAGAGATGTAGGTTCAAATCCCAATTTGGGGATGAAGTTCATTGGACCAGCCCCCAAAATCTCTCAACCCTGCCCACTTTGCAAGTATATTTATTTATGTTATAAACCACCTAATTGAAAGGTGGTATACAGAATTTGAAACAAAATAAAACTCAATAAAAACAAAACAATTTTAAAATCATAAAATTCTAAAAAGGTTAACAGAAAAGATTTTGAACAATAGTTGGACTCAATGTGGGCTAAATGTTTAACCAGGCATTACTGCAAAATACCCTGAGGAAACTCATGGAGCTGGGTTTGGCATGTTGGTGTGATGGGGGAGGACACATCCAAAGCAAAGCTTTCCTAATCCTTCTGTTGCCTCATTTGCTCTGGTGAGTTTACAGGCTGGGGAAATTCCTCTAGCAATCTTTGAAACCCCTGTAGTCTTTTGATACTTTGCTCATGGTGCAAACCAAAGTTGCTTGAGAAACCTTGAACCTGTGACTGTTGTAGCACTTGTAGCTTTCTGACTTCTTCAGGGAGGGGAATCTGTGATTGTGGTGAATGTACCTATAGGGCAGGCCTTGCTGCCCAGGTGGTGTACCTGGACAGGTGTGCTTGCTTAAGTGATGCAGTGCTCCTGGTGTGGACCAAACTGGGAGAAGAGTCTAGCATTCATTATGTGCAGGGAGCTTTTTCACCTAGTTGCCTCAAGGAAAGTAGGACTAGGGGACACACACACTGTCTGTCTGTCCCGTCTATCAACTTTACAATGCATGGACCAATATAAACCAGATTGGGTCCAGTTGTACAGACACCAACAGCGTAGCTTGTGCCCAGTTCCAGATAGCAGACACGTAAATGTTTGAGGTACAAGAGGGCTAACCTGTAAACCGCCTAACCGATTTGAAGCAACTCTGGAAGTTATAGGGACACCTCAGTGGCGTAGTTTGTGGTGATGTTATCTACCCCAATTCAAGATGGTGGAAGCCTGAACATGTGGGGTGTAACTGGGCTAACGTATGAACCGCCTAACTGATTTGAACCAATTTGCTACAGCTGTAGGGACAACTCAAGGGCGCAGTTTGTAATGATGTCATCCCTCCACACACCCCCATTCAAAATGGCAGATGTGTGAATGTTTGAGGTTCAAGTGGGCTGTCTGGTGAACTGCCTAACCGATGAGGACTAAACTTAGTCCAGTTGTAGGGATGGGGAATAGAAAGCAGGCAGATTAGTTCTTACCGGAACGACTTCTTGTCTTTGTCAGGGTGAGCATTCTGAAATGATCCCTCCCACCAGCAGCCTGCAGCGGTTCAGCCCTTTCCACCTCAGGATTCTACCACCTCCTTCTGTTCTTCTCTAGAGCAGGCCCTGCAGGGTAGAATCCTGCAGTGGCAGCATGAATTTGTAAGGCATTTTAAGCTTTAAAAGATTACTGATTCTTTCCCAAGCATGGTCCCTACCACAGCAGCATCCCAGCAAAACATAGATGGGGTTCTGACCACAGGAAAATTGGTCAGACACAATCTATTCAGTTAACAATAGGATGGGAACAGTTTATTGTGCTTACCACACTCTCGGAAGACACCAGAGATGGCACAAATGCTTTTTCCAGCTGGCTGAAGGTGATCAGTCTTCAGAAGAGTGCACAGGCCTCCTCCAAAGAACTGGGAACAGTTCCCACATTTGTCTTTAAGCTTTTGGGCCCATTATTATTATTATTATTATTATTATTATTATTATTATTATTATTATAACATTTATATCCCGCTCTTCCTCCAAGGAGCCCAGAGCGGTGTACTACATACTTGAGTTTCTCTTTTCACAACAACCCTGTGAAGTAGGTTAGGCTGAGAGAGAAGTGACTGGCCCAGAGTCACCCAGCTAGTTTCATGGCTGAATGGGGATTTGAACTCGGGTCTCCCCGGTCCTAGTCTAGCACTCTAACTACTATACCACGCTGGCTCTTAATCTTTACCCTCACCGGAACCCCTATCCATACAGATCACAGATTGTTAGTACATTGATTAGTTTAATTTTGTGCACCCCTAATTGGCTATTCCTCTTTTGCTCAGAAGCCCAGTTAGTGACTAATTTTGTGGTTTTTCCAATCTCTCTCCCCCACCCACTTATGTCAGCAAATCATTCAACCAATGTAGACCTAGAAAGCTGCCCTATACTGAGTCAGACCCTTGGTCCATCTAGCTCAGTATTGTCTTCACAGACTGGCAGCGGCTTCTCCAAGGTTGCAGGCAGGAGTCTTTCCCAGCCCTATCTTGGAGATGCTGCCAGGGAGGGAACTTGGAACCTTTTGCATGCAAGCATGCAGGTGCTCTTCCCAAAGCAGCCCCATCCACTAAGGGGAATATCTTACAGCACTCACAGATGTAGTCACCCATTCAAATGCAACCAGGCTGGACCCTGCTTAGCTAAGGGGCAAGTCATGCTTTCTACCACAGGACCTCTGGTTGCAAGTGGGACGGGTGTTACTTTGGAATGCTCCCCCCATGCAAAAACACCCCTTTCAAGCAAAAAAAATATCCCTTGGCACATCAGGGACAAATGTGTTAGCCCAGTCTGCTCCTTGCTGCGCTAACGTTCTACTTTCGGGGAGTCTTTCCGCTGTGTATGTGGACCAGGCTCTGGGGTGTGTGGATCAGGCCTAAATCCTACTATCTGAAGTGGTACAGGCCAGACACAGATATATTGTCTCTGCCGAAACGGCACGCTGTAGTGGCTAGAGTGAACCAGGGGGACCAGAGTTCAGATCCCTGCTCAGCTTTGAAACTCGGTGTGTTAAGTGACTCTGGACAAGCCGCTTATCTCTCAGCTTACCTCACGGGGTGGGTGTTAGGATAAACAACCCTGTAGACAGCTCTGGGCTCACTGGAGGGAAAGCAAGATATAAATGTGAAAATAAATAAATATGGCAGAAGGATTCAAAGTGGGTGTGAATTTATCTTAAATACAGGGGTGCTTAATGTTGCGTCCCCAGCCACAATGAGCTTTGGGCCCAAGCTTGAGAGCCATAGGCAGCTGCCTCCTACTGAGTCAGACTGTTGGTCCACCTAGCTCAGTATTGTCTCCACAGACTGGCAGCACTTTTTCCATGGTTGCAGGTGGGAGTCTCTCTCAGCCCTATCTGGAAATGCTGCCAGGGAGGGAACTTGGAACCTTCTGTATGCAAGCAGGCAGGTGCTCTTTCCCAGAGCGGCCCCGCATTTCCTAAAGGAAATGTCTTACCGTGCTCACACTTCTAGTCTCCCATTCAAATGCAAACCAGGGTGGACCCTGCTTAGCAAAGGGGAGAATTCATGCTTGCTATCACAAGCATGCATCTAAGCTGTGGGTTGTTTTTTTTTAATGGCAGTCAACAAAATGCCATTGCCTTGGCAGCCACTTGTTGTGATCACTGACAGGCTGTGTGTTGCGGGCCTACGTATTTGCTGCCTTTCATTAAGCCAGCATTTGCTCTTAAAAGCTGCCGTTTCCAAGCCAACACCTCCAGCCTGTCAGGAGTTGCCCAGGCAGATAATGCGTGCGGTGCAAGGATATGCAGTGGCCCGCGTGTTGCAAGAGCACCCACATGGCACTGTGAGGAAGCCCTGTGGTGCAGTTCATTCAGGAAAGAAGAGTGGGCTCTAAATATTAATGTGACATGAATAATTGAGTTCCTTGCAAACAAAATACAGGAATTGCCCAGCTCCAGGTCAGAGTCGTATTTCCAGAGGTGCACTTGGTGAGCCTCCCACAGCCTGGGATTCCTGTTAAGATTTGGCCACTCGTGCAGTGAATGGGCTGAATGCGGGCATTTCCCTCCACCACTGCCCCTGCAAAAAGTTAAGAGTCGTGGCTTCTGTCCCCAGTTCACCCTGTTGAATATCTGCCCGCCCCAACTCAAGAATGAGATGAGAACAACCCTTTGTCTTCCAGTGACCTCACAAGTACTACACTGGAGCCAAGTTCTGTACACAAACACATCTCTGCCACTTGAGGTCTTGCACCATTTACGGCCTGTAAACATTCTTATTCTGGAGTGTAAATACTTGTACCTGTGACAGGCTTTATTAATTCCCTATCTTCTCTGTTTATCTTTATGGACAAGAGAGGGAGTGTTGCTACAGATGGCCCACAATGCCCTGGGATGGCCTTCCAGCCTGACCTGGCTAGACCTTCCTTGTCGAGGCTTATGTAGGAGTTCTCAACCTTGGGTCCTCAGGTGTTGTTGGACTACAACTCCCATCATCCCCAGTGACAATGTCCTTCAGGCTTTGGATGCTGGGAATGATGGGTCCTCAGATGTTGTTGGTCTACAAGGTTGAGAACCCATGCTGGCTTCTTGGTCTAGGGGTATGATTTTCGGTTTGGGTCCGAGAGGTCCCGGGTTCAAATCCCGGATGAGCCCTGTTAATTTGGAGAGGAGAGCTGGTCTTATGGTAGCAAACATGACTTGTCCCCTTAGCTAAGCAGGGTCCACCCTGGTTGCCTATGAAAGGGAGACTAGAAGTGTGAGCACTGGAAGAGATTCCCCTCAGGGGATGGAACCACTCTGGGAAGAACAAAAGGTTTCAAGTTCCCTCCCTGGCAGCATCTCCAAGATAGGGCTGAGAGAGATTCTTGCCTGAAACCTTGGAGAAGCTGCTGCCAGTCTGTGTAGACAATACTGAGCTAGATGGACCAATGATCTGACTCAGTATATGGCAGCTTCCTATGTTCCATACATTTAAGATGTATCTCTCTCTTCTTGGCCCGACTCTGACAGCAGCCCAAAGCAATGGCCCTTCTCCACTGCTTGCCTCCTAGAGGCAGTATTCTCCCTCTGAACATGGAGGCACCACATAGCCATCATGACTAATGGACATTTCTCCCTGAATCTGTCTAATCCTCCTTTTAAAGCTGTCTCGGGTCCTCGGGTGTTGCACTACAACTCCCATAAGTCCCTGCCACACTGGTCAAAGGTTATTCTGGCATGGGGATGAAGGGAGTTGTAGTCTAACAATAGCCTTTGACCATTGTGGCAGGGGCTTATGGGAACTGTAGTCCCAACAACACGCAGGGGCCCAAGTTTGGGAACCCTGCCATACATGGTATCTATTCTTGTGTGAATTCCTTTTGTCTGTCTTGAATCTGTTGCTATTCAGTGTAAATGAAGGATGACTCCACATTCTAGTACAAGAGAGAAACTGGTCCATCTATGCTTCAGCCTGTTCTCAAAAGCCCAGTGGCTTTTGGAGGTAGAGAAACGGTCCTAACTATAGCTGGCTAGTTCAGACATCACACCAAACCATTGTTAGCATAAACTGTGGTTTCCTAGTTCTAGATGGCTGGATGATAGCAAACAGTGACTTGTTAGTTTGGACACTGAATCAATGGTTTTTAAGCTTCCTTAAACATGGGATGGGTTCAGATGATCACCAGGAAGTCAGGATCTTGGGGACCTCTGGTTCTCTGGCCATGCTCTCTCCCAATGGGCTTGTCATCCAATCCTGTCAAAATGTGGTTCCTGGCTGGAGTTCCTGACTTCCGCCTGGCGTTCTCTGCTCAACTCCATTCTAGGTTACAAACGTCAGGTGGAAGTTGGGAACTTGGGCTGGGAACCTGGTGGGTTCAGATGATGTGTCTGCTGGGACTGCATGTGCTCCAGGAACCAGAGGTTTACAGGAACTGGTCTTCACGGAGATGGCCGAAACCCATTTGGTGTGATAGCTGAACCAAGCTTGTATCTCTAAGCTTGACCCCTGCTAGCTGAACAAAAGAGGCACCTTTTAAAAGTGGTGATTCTCTTGATTGAGCAGCGGGAGAGCAACTGGCCCTCTCCATCCCCAGCACAGCATCCCTCCAGTGGCTGTTGCTGGTGTCTATCTTATGTTTCTTTCTTTCTTTTTTTTTTTAAGATTGTGAGCCCTTTGGGGACAGGGAGACATTTTATTTATTTTTATCTATGTAAACCACTTTGGGAACTTTTGTTAAAAAGTGGTTTATAAATATTTGTTGTATTTGTATTCTCTACTCCAGAGTGGGCAAACTCCAGCTGTTTTTGGACTACAACTCCCATCATCTCCAGTCATAACTTATTAGAGCTGGGGATGATGGGAGTTCAACAGCTGGCGGGGACCAAGCTTGCCCGCTGCTGCTCTAGCCTTTCAGAGATGACTTGTCCCCCAAGTGTTAAGGGAACTTTGAATTCTGTGGCTTGTGAGATTAAAAAAGCACTAGGTCAATGATCTTCATTATTTTTCAAGCAGGGACCACTTTGGTGCAAAAAAACTCTAAAAAAAACCAAACCCTTGCGTGTGAGAGTAATTTCCCACTGTGCTGACATCTACACAATACTGCCCTTTTCTCAGTGCTGGGAGGTCCCTTTAAGAGACGGAGCCTTCTCTTAAGAGCACTAGGCAGAAAGCGCTGGGAAGGGCTACACTTCTCAGCACTCTGTGTGTGTCTTCCAAGATGGTGCTGGGGCTCAAGAGGGATCAGTTTCTCTTAAGGGATCCCTCCCAGTAGGGATGGTCATCTTCACATGGTCCCAAGGGACTGTGTAGAGTTTTCAGCTTTGGCCAAAACGTCACCCAGGCCCAGGAAACAGTTAGTCAGGGGCCCACTGATGGTGGCACTGCGCTAGTTGGAGTGAGTCATGCAACTTGTCCAAGACCAAAAGTCTCGTTAGTAAACTGGTGTAGTTAATCTTCCTGCTCCAGTTGCATGGACTGAGCAAGCTGGAAATAGGGTTGCCATATTCTGACTTTCCAAATCTGGGTGCCTAATTTGCATATTATGTAAATCGGCTTGAAAATCTTTGAGCAGAATAGTGACTGCACGTTTTGCTCCATAACTCCTCTTCTACAAGGGTTGGAGCTTTACTTTTGAGAAAGAAAGAAAGCTGAAATCAAGGCAAATCTGGATGAGCTCAGCAATCTGGGTGAGATGCGATTTTCACCTAAAATCCAGGTGAAACCGGGGTGGCATGGCAATTCTACCTGGAAATCTCTTCTCTCCTTGCTTCAGACTTGGCCTGGCAAACATTATGGTGGCTGGCTGTTGGGTAATTCTGTCTTCTGAGGTCCAGCCACCCTTTGACCTCTCCCGGAGTGTGCCTACTTTGCTGAGGTTGTGGTTTGGCATTTGCCTCCTGCTTGAAACCTGAGAAGCCTGGAAAGTGGAGAATAGATTTCCTTGTGGCTGCCCTGAGACCACTAATAGCTTTTTGTCCTCTGTGTCCAGAAAAAGCTGGCACAGGGATTAAGAGATCTGAAAGGTGGGAACCAGACTTAAACCTGCAAGCATGGATTGCACAATGCCAAAACTTGCCAAGGTGAATGTGTAGGGTTTGCAGCTGTGAAATGTGATGCTCGCCAGGAGGCTTGAAGCCTTCTCTGACGTACTCCAGGACCTTTAGAACCACTCTTGCCTGAGCTCAGATTTGGTTATGAATGTGGGGCTTGTAATTTGACTTGAGATTGCCCAATGTTTCAGTTTGAGAAGAAACTGGCTGAATCGTAAGTGCAGCATTGACTGCAGTGTGTGTGGGTAGCCTGTCCTTGACAAAAGTGTTGCAATCGGAAGTGCTCTTACCCCTGGACTTCAGTGCCAAAGTCCAGGACCTCCACAGCCCGCCCACCCCAATCCTCTCCTGTCTGTCCCAGACTGTGATTGCCCATGGAGCATGATGGTGCTTCATTTGCAGGGGAGAGGGGCTCCAACACTACCTAGGTGCACCTCTGGTTGCAGTGTGGGTCGTCTTATGATTGCTGCCCTACCTTATTACACATGGGCCTGATTCAGGAAAGCATGCATTTCCCAAGCTGAGAATCAGCCTCTGAGTGCCATGGGCTCCTTTCCCCTCTTCTTCCTCTTCCTCCTATGTAACAACATAAGAACAGCTGTGCTGGATCAGGCCCAAGGAAGCCCATCGAGTCCAGCATCCTGTTTCACACAGTGGCCCACCAGATGCTGCTGGAAGCCACAGGCAGGAATTGAAGGCATGCCGTTACTCCCCTGCAACTGGTACTCGGAGGCTTCCTCCCGTGGAGGCTGGAGGTGGCCTATAGTCCTCTGACTAGTAGCCATTGATAGATCTCTCCTCCATGAAGTTATCCAAACCCCTCTTAAAGCCATCCAGGTTGTTGGCTGTCACCACATCTTGTGGCAGAGAATTCCACAACTTGATTATGCGTTGTGTGAAAAAGTACTTCCCTTTTCTTGGTCCTAGATTTTCCGGCAATCAATTTCATGGGATGACCCCTGGTTCTAGTGTTATGTGAGACGAGGGAGAAGTTTTTCTCTCTATGCACTTCCTCCACTCCATGCATGATTTTATAGACCTCTATCATGTCTCCCCGTAGTCTTTTTTCTAAACTAAATAGCCCCAGGTGTTGTAGCCTTGCCTCATAAGGAAGGTGCTGTAGCAAGAGCAACTTTAAGAACAAGCCACAGTTCCATATTATTATGAACTCAAACAGCAGTTTGTTAGAATTGGATCATGCCAGGATGCCAAGCCGTGGTTATCTGAGAATGGGCTGTAGCTCTGATAGTCCCTGGCCTCTCCAGATAGGACTGGAAAGGGCCCATATTTAAAAATCTGAGGAACTGCTGTCCTTCACTGGAGACAGCACTGAGCTAGATGGACTAATGGTCTTACTGGGAAGGCGGCAGCTTCCTATGTTTCGATGCTTCCTGTCAAACCAGGATGGGTGTGAGTTTAACAAAGGGCCAATTCAGACACAGAACCAAAGTTGAAGACTGGTCCTGCACAATAGTTGAAGACTGGTCCTTCCACAATGGTCCTTCCATTGGTCCTTCCAATGGTCCTTCCCAAAGTTGAAGACTGGTCCTGCACAGTGGTCCTTCATTTTGGGTAGAATGAAACCAAGAGGCAATTCCCACGACCAGCCCAAAGCAGGCTAAGAGAGCCCAGCCCTGTTTTGGCAGATCGTGTGCCACCACAGAAGCTGTGTGGCTCCCAGCGGCCAGCCCTCTAAAATCCCCCCCCACGAGATTAGCGGAGCAAGCGCTCCACCATCTCCGTTTTTGTGATCTTGAGTCGCCATGGTGTGGCTCCATGCCATGGTGACCCAGGAGTGGGGGGACTACCCAGAATGCCCCACACACTTGCGTAGGGCATTCTGGGACTTCTGGGGGCCAAGCGGCCCCAAACCCTGCCGCCCCAACTGGCTTGGTGATGAATCCAGTAATCCAGCCACCCAGGCAGGGCTGGATGCTCATGTGCGGGGAGAGTGGGTCAAGCCCTCTCTCCCCACCCAACCCCTTCCGGCTCTCCACGATGCTCATTGGGTGGTGACATCCAAATTGATCGTTCTTAGTTCATTCTAACTTGCTGACTCGAAATAAGCACAATTTGCAGCTCACATGGAAGCTTGGTTACAGTTTGCAGTTTTCTTCAAGTCAGTAGGTTAGAATAGACCTAGAGCGGTCAGTTTGGACGTCAGGACCAGTCTTGGTTTTGCTCTAACTCAGTTCAGAAGTAGATGCTTGTGTGGGCAGAGGAGGGGGAGCATGCTCTCCCGAGACTTGGGGACATTGCATGGGATCAGGCTTTAGCCATGTTTCCATGCGACATCTGAACCAGTCCAAACTTTAGTTCTGAGTTCATCCATAGCATGGAGTTGCAGTTTATTCTTGAGATGAAAGCAAAAGCTTTCACTCTCCTTCTGGCATGTGGAGGAGGAGCAGGGAAGCACGCTAACTGGGCAAAGAGGCACCTTTCAAGTGATGGTTCTCTTTCTGTTAAGCAGGGGGAGAGCAACTGGCCCTGCCCACCCCTAGCACAGCGTCCCTCCACTGGCTGTTGCTGGTGTCTACCTTGTGTTTCTTTTTAGACTGTGAGCTCTTTGGGGACAGGGAGCCATCTTCCTCCTGTTTTTCTCTTTCTGTGTAAACTGCTTTGCAAACATTTTGTTGAAAAGCAGTATCTAACTGGGGAAATGCTTGACTAACAAGCAGAAGGTTGCTGGTTCAAATCCCAGCAGGTACTATATTGGGCAGCAGCGATAGCAGAAGGTTCTGAAAGGTATCATCTCATGCTGCACAGGAGGAGGCAATGGTCAATCCCTCCTGTATTCTGCCAAAAGAAAACCACAGGGCTCTGTGGTTGCCAGGATTCGACACCGACTTGACAGCACACTTTACCTTTAGTATATGTGGTGGTGGTAGGAGCAGTATGCAAGCCCACAGTTCTCTGGGGCTCGTTCTGCTAGCAGCAAAGCATGGCCTCCTGTTATGTTTGAACCAGGCCATCCCTTCAAGACATGAAACATTGGAATTGCAAGTGAGCAGTGAATAAAGACAGCACTAGAACAGCCCTGGAACACTTAAGGCAGCAGTGAGCAAGTGGCACAAACCCTGATTTAAAAAGTGAGGGCATCCAACATTTGGGGCCTGAAATTTCCAGCAGCACCAGGCTGGTCGCCTTGGGGAGGGTGCTCCACCACCGTTGGCTCCCCGCAACAGAAGGCCCATTCCTCTGTTCCTCCCTGCCTAAGCTCAGCAGGTGAGGGCACCCAAAGAAGGGCCTCCCTCGATCTCAGAGAATAACAGGGCATGGGCAGCATCATGGAGGAGATGCTTAAGATGCCTCTCCACTAAGCATGCCATGAGCAAGGTGCTTGCCCACTGCAGAGCCAGCCAGGAGTTTCACAGGTGCAAAAGAGGAGAGGCGCCTCCTGGATCTCCTCCTTGGCTGGACAGCAGAAAACTTGAGCAGGGGTGGGGGGAGCTTCACCTGCTGCAACACCTGCTGCAATGCCCTCGACTGTAGGCACCTGCAGGAGCCCTGGGCGCTTCTGCATCTGGTTAACGTTGGAAGCTGCCATATACTGAGTCAGACCATCGGTCTATCTAGCTCAGTATTTTCTGCACAGACTGGCAGCAGCGTCTCTAAGGTTGCAGGCAGGAATCTCTCGCAGCCCTATCTTGGGAGATGCTGCCAGGGAGGGAACTGGGAGCCTAGATGCTCTTCCCAGAGCGGCTCCATCCCCTGAGGGGAGTCTTTTCCAGGGCTCATATTGCTAGTCTCCCCTTCATTTGCAACCAGGGTGGACCCTGCTTAGCTACAGGACTGGTCATGCTTGCTACCTCAAGACCAGTTCTCCTCTATGTCCTCAGTGCCACACTGTGCCCTTGATGAACATGCTGAAAGCCATGCTTGCAAATTGCTTTCGTGGCATATTGTCAGCGGAGCGGATTGCAGGAGCAACCCAAGCATGGAGGATGCATTGGCTCGTCCAGCTCCTGTTTCTACAGCGAGGGAGGCTTCAACACTAGAAGTCACCTTAAAACCTGCAGGGTTGCGCTCTTGCTCTTGCTCCTTGCTGCAGTGAGTGAGTGCTGGAAGACCTGTAGGAATAGCCTGAGCCATAGTGTCGGATCTGCCACATCTCCACCGGGAGAGGTTCACCCTTTGGAGCTGGTTTAAGTGGCAAGTTCGCAGGTGCCTGTTGCTTGAGCATTGACAGTCATGGATGGGCTCATTCTCACCACCCTAAATGGGGTTAGAGGGGTGCTGAATTCTCTGTTCAGGCGTGCTGTTGCTGCCACAGGCAACAAGCAGACCTGTGAGGCTGTAGCAAATCCTGCAAGTGGGGGGGCGGCTGGGTAGTTCTACCCAAAATTGCTACAAGCCCTGGGAAAAGAGCTGGTCTTGTGGTAGCAAGCCTAACTTGTCCCCTTAACTAAGCAGGCTGGTTGCATACAAAAGGGAGACTAGAGGTGTGAGCGCTGTAAGATATTCCCCTCAGGGGATGGAGCCCCTATGGGAAGAACATCTAGGTTCCAAGTTCCCTCCCTGGCTGCACCTCCAAGATAAGGCTGAGAGAGACTCCTGCCTGCAACCTTGGAGAAGCCGCTGCCAGTCTGTGTAGACAATACTGAACTGCAATGGACCAATGGTCTGACTCCGTATGTGGCAGCTTCCTATATTCCCCTGTGAATGTTACATCTGAGCAAAGACTTTAACCAGGAATGAGTTCAGTGGCTGGTTCTGCTCCACCTTCCGTTCCACTTGCTTCCTTGTTTATGCTGGAAGAATTTCTGAAATCAGGTTCAGAACTGGAACGTGCCATTTGCCAAACAGGTTTGAGTTCACATCCTTTCCTCTACGTGCACTGCAGCATGGGTTCTCACACTTGGCATTCCCAGATGCCGTTGGGCTCTGAGTTTGAGAACCCTTGCCTGGAGGCTTCTGTTATGCAGGAGTACATCAGTGAACTGAATAGATGGTACAGTAGTGCGAAAATAATGTCGACGCTCCTGCATCTTGGCTGAGAGCCCAAATGACCCGACTTACACTGGGCAGCTGGTGTTTGCTTCATCCCACTGGCAGAAGTGCAGGAAAATCGTGGGTGGAGGTGAAATAAGTGGGAGGGTTGTGCAAGCGCTTCTCCACAAGAAAATGTTACAGAAACATATGGTGGATTGCCCAGCTTATCTGGGGGTTCTCTGCCATACAGGCAAGTATAAAACCTTCCTGGGCTCATGTCACCTATGAATCTTGAGTACGTTAAATGCACACACCCAGGGAAGCTGGGCTCCTCAAAACACTAGCCCCTAATGTAGGATTCTAGGAAACGTTAGAGTGATCTAATGCTAACACGTCCTTGCATCTTATTAGCTCTGTCCACATGTTTCTTCCAAGGCATGCACAGTCTGTGTGCACGCAATTGTTGATCTGTATGCATATGCAGTTGTTTATATACTGCACATGTACAGCACTACATTGAAATTTCTACCCTACATTTTTGAGGTCCAGTCCGGTTGGCCTTTAAAATATGCCAGAATGCGGCAGCCAGATTGGTCTCTGGGACAACATGAAGGGACCACATAACACCAGTTTTGGAAGAACTGCACTGGCTGCCCGTATGTTTCTGGGTGAAATACAAAGTGCTGGTTCTTACCTATAAAGCCCTTAATGGCTTGGGACCAGGTTATTTAAGAGAGCGCCTCCTTTGTCATGAACCCTGCCACCTATTAGCATCTTCTGGAGAGGTCTGGTTATGGTGGCCACCAACTTGTTTGACCCAGGACCGGGCTTTCTCTGTGGCTGCCCCAGGGCTTTGGAATATGCTCCCTACTGAAATAAGAGCATCTCCTTCTCTGTTTTCAGGAAGAACTCTCCTGTTTTCGCAGCCTTTTAATTAGAATCAATTTTTAATAATTTTAAAAACTTGTTTTAATAAATATTCTGTTTTTATTTATTTTAATATCTGATTTTAAATTTTGTACACTGCCTAGAGATGTACATATCAGGCAGTATAGAAATATGATAGATAAATAAATGTATGTGTAGTCATTCATGTGTGTGTGCATACACACAGAGATATTATTATTATTATTATTGATGATAATTTATTCGATTTCTATACCGCCCTTCCAAAAATGGCTCAGGGCGGTTTACACAGATAAATAATAAATAAATAAGATGGATCCCTGTCCCCAAAGGGCTCACAATCTAAAAGAAGCATAAGATATGACACCAGCAACAGTCACTGGAGGTACAGTGCTGGGGGTGGAGAGGGCCAGTTACTCTCCCCCTGCTAAATAAAGAGAATCACCACGTTAAAAGGCGCCTCTTGGCCTAGTTAGCAGGGGTTGTATGCATACCATGCATGCAACATGATTGAAAACTGGGTTGGAGAAGCGTCCGACCCACTTCTGGGAGCTGTGCGTACTCCTGTGTTGTGATCATGCGTGAAGGAAGAACAAGGTAAGAGGCACTGGGAGTGATGGTCAGAGGGCTTTTCCTCCTGCCTCATCCAGCTACTGGGTAGGACAGAGCCCTCCTACAGTGGGAGGCTAGCTGACCACCACTGCCAACATCTTCTTCCCTTACACATGATCACAAAACAGGGGTGGGTATGGCTCCCCAAACTGTAGGACGCTTCTCCCACTCAGTTCTCAATTCTGTGGATGAGCCTGCATGAATAGCCCTAATCCCAAGGGCTGGATCGAACAATACGTTCACCTTGATCTGGCCCATCCTGCCGGGAGTGCCTGCTCGGCTTGTCCCTGCCAATGCACAATGCTGTCATGTCCATGGCCATGATGGGCGACAGAACGTCCAGATCTGTTTAATCAAAAGTGAATGGTGCATCCTCTGTGCCTCCCACACCAGCTGCAAAATATACCTACTGCTTAGGGGAAATGGAGAAACCATCTAAATTCGACCCATGGTCCCCAGTGCCAGATAGAAGAGGGGGCATCTTTCTGCCTCCAGCATGCTTGGGTGTTCCCAGGCCCCCGGACAACTGATAGTGGTCACTGTGGTGTGACTAGATTTGTTTGACCCAAGGCTACCACATCTGCCATTTGCCATGCCAGCCCACAATAGATTTGTTCTTGTATTTCTATCCGGTCTTTCCTCCACGGAGCATATGTAGTTGTGGTGTTTTTTTTTAATTACTGGCACAAAAAGACTGTGAGGTCGGTCAGGCTGAGAGTCCCAGAGAATCAGGGTTGGGACTGAAATTTCTCCAGAGTCAGTTCAGAGGCATTTAAGGGCTCCTCCTTCACATCCAGAGAACTTGAGGATGCATCCAAAGAAGAAACATGGGAGACTTTTCACAGATGACTCTTCTACATCCCTTGGGTGGTGGGACTCAAACATGGGTCTCCCTGCAAAAGCAGCCCTTGTGAATGTGCGCCGACGCAGATTTGTGAAGCTGAGCTCTGCCTGAGGAGGCACTTGGAATGTCCTCTCTCTTTGGGATCTGTCAATGTGTAACCTTCGCTCCATCTACATAGAGGAGGGAAAAATCTGCTCATAAACAGAGTGTTTTTGCCAAAACTCCCCTCTGTTAACCCAGGGCAAGGAAAGTGGACTTGGCAATGCTCCTGCAAATTGATCTCGGTATTCTGTGTTTTGCCTCTGCAACGGGAGGAGGTTGGGGCTGTTTGAAAGATAATTGGCTTGCCTTGATCCCCAGCTGACATCCCCTGCCCTCATGGACAAGGAATTCCAGGGCCAGATAGCCATACCCCTCGGGTCACTTGCAAATCATTAATTTGCAGACAACTCTGCACTCCCCACTTCTCTGGAGCGGATCATGCCCTGCTGTTCACTTCATCGTATAAAGCCAAAGTGTTCCTGTCTGTAGCAGGCATGTTTCTGGTTGACTACTTGTCTGATTTATTCTCCTGTGGAGCTGGGGGGCATGGTGCAGGAACTAACATTGCACTGGGATGGGGAGGAGCCAGACTGAGGTCTTTGCTACACTCTGAAACTTGCTGGAGTCTAAGATGCTTGCAAAATGCTCTCAACCCCTAACCTCACAAAGTTGGGGTAAGGTTGAAATGAGGATGTGTAAAACTCCTTTTAAAAGGGCACGAGACCATATGGAGGCCAGGTCCATGCCAGTTTTTTGGGGTGTGTGTGTGTTTTAAATCACCTATTAATAGAGTTGTCTCTGCTAGAGGATTCTCAAACTTGGGTCTCTTGATGCTGTTGGACTACAACTTCCATCATCCCCTGCCACAATGACTATTGACATATCCCAATGGGGATGATGGGAGTTGTAGTCTGATAGCATCTGGGGACCCAGATTTTGAGAACCCCAGTGCTAGGGAATTATTAGTTAAGAACACAAGAACAGCCCTGCTGGATCAGGCCCATGGCCCATCTAGTCCAGCATCTTGTTTCACACAGTGGCCCACCAGATGCCGCTGGAAGCCAAAGGCAGGAGTTGAGGGCATTCTCTCCTGCTGTGACTCCCCTGCAACTGGTACTCAGAGGCATCCTGCCTTTGAGGCTGGAGGTGGCCCACAGCCCTCCTCTGACTAGTAGTCGATGATAGACCTCTCCACTCTCCTCCATGAAGTCATCCAAACCCCTCTTAAAGCCATCCAGATTGTTGGCTGTTACCACATCTTGTGGCAGATAATTCCACAAGTTGATTATGCGTTGTGTGAAAAAGTACGTCTTTTTTTTGGTCCTAAATTTCATAGGATGACCCCTGGTTCTAGTGTGATGTGAGAAGGAGAAGAATTTCTCTCTCTCCATTTTCTCCACACCATGCATGATTTTATAGACCTCAGTCATGTCTCCCCGCAGTCGTCTTTTTTCTAAACTTAATAGCCCCAGGTGTTGTAGCCTTGCCTCATAAGAAAGGTGCTCTAGGCCCCTGATCATCTTGGTTGCCCTCTTCTGCACCTTTTCTAGTTCTACAATGTCCTCCTTTAGATGTGGTGACCAGAATTGTACGCAGTACTCCAAGTATGGCCGCACTATAGTTTTGTATAAAGACATTGTAATATTAGCAGTTTTATGTTCAATACTCTTTCTAATGATCCCTAGCATGGAATAGGCCTTTTTCACAGCTGCTGCACATTGAGTTGACATTTTTAACGAGCTGTCCACCACAACCCCAAGATCCCTCTCCTGGTCAGTCACCGACAGATTAGATCCCATCCGTGTATACTTGAAGTTGGGCTTTTTGTCCCAATGTGCTTCACTTTACACTTGAATATTGAACTACATTTGCCGCTTTGTTGCCTACTTACCCAGTTTGTAGAGATCCTTTTGGAGCGCCTCACAATCGGTTTTGGATTTCACTAACCTAAAGAGTTTGGTATCATCTGCAGATTTGCTCACCTCACTGCTTACCCCAACTTCTTGATGATTTATGAATAAATTAAAAAGCACTGGTCCCAGTACAGATCCCTGGGGGACCCCACTTCTTACTACCCTCCATTGTGAAAACTCTCCATTTATACCTACCCTCTGTTTCCTGTCTTTCAACCAGTTAGCAATCCACACATGTACTGGTCCCCTTATCCCATGACTGCTAAGTTTCCTCAGGAGTCTTTGATGCAGAACTTTGTTGAAAGCTTTTTTCCCCTGAAGACAGATGCAAAGAACTCATCTGTTTGTTTAAAGTCCATTTGTTTTGTGCAGTACAGAGAGTAAAAGTGATGAGAAATATGAGTGTTGAATAAACCCTTATTCCTGGAGTATAAGAATGATATTGCATTTGGATGCTTGGAAATGTCTAGATGTTGAAATAAACTATGGATTGCAAGTGCCTGTAATGTAATGCCTGGATTTTAATTATTGAACTTGTAACTATTGGTTTTCTCTTTTTAAAAAAAGTTATGTAAACAATTGTCTTTTAGAGATGGCTTTGGAAAAGGATCAAACAAATTCATGGAGGAGGATAGCTTTATGGCCTAGTTCACACAATCATTTGAATCTAGGTTTAGTGTGGATTACTATTTATTTATTTATTTATTTATTTATTTGATTTCTATACCTCCCTTCCAAAAATGGCTCAGGGCGATTGTGTGAACCCGCGCCAAGGCAAGCATCTTTGATGCATCTTGGGCTGTAAACCAGCTTGGTGTGGGTTCACAAAATCATGCTAATATCAGTAACACACATTAATAATAATAATACAATTCGATTTCTATACCGCCCTTCCAAAAATAGCTCAGGGCGGTTTACAAAGAGAAATAACAAACAAATAAGATGGATCCCTGTCCCCAAAGCGCTCACATTTTAAAAAGAAACACAAGATAGACACCAGCAACAGTCACTGGAGGTACTGTGCTGGGGGTGAATAGGGCCAGTTACTCTCCCCCTGCTAAATAAAGAGAATCACCATGTTAAAAGGTGCCTCTTTGCCCAGTTAGCAGGGGATTAAACCTAGATTCATTAAACCTAGATTCAAACCACTGTGTGACATGAACAGGCCTGTCCATGGGTGTTCTGATAGCAAAATTGAACCTCCATGATCAGAGGCAGTATATCTCTGAATACCAGTTGCTTTGTGGGGTGGGTGGGCAGCAGTGAGAGAGATCTGTTGTCTTTGTATCTTCCTTGTAGGGTTCCCATGGACATGGTGGTCATGGTAGACTGATAAGTCCACCCAATCACACCGATGTTGGTAACCCACATTAAACCTAGATTCAAATGATTGTGTGAATGACCGCAGATTGATTGATTAAGTGCCGTCAAGTCGGGGTCGACTCTTAGTGACTACATAGATAAATTCTCTCCAGATAAGAGAGCTATCCATGAATTGGTTTAATCCTCTTTTCAAAGGCATCTGTAACAGACAATAGTTTACATAATTATTTTTTTTAAAAAGAGAGATCCAATAGGGCTCTGAAGTCTTGTCAGATGCTTCAGGTGTCACATGAAGTGCTACCATGCCTGACCCACTTATAGGCTTATTGCATATTGGGGTATTGTCTGGGCTGAGGAGCGGCAGTGGGCCCCCATGCATCTTGGCCAGACAATGAAAAACACAATTCATAGGGAGCTGCCTCATGCCAAGGCTATACCATTGGTCTGTCTAGCTCAGTATTGTGTCTGCTGATTGGCAGCAGCTCTCCAAGGCTCCAGGCAGGAGTCTCTCCCAGCCCTACCTGGAGATGCTGCCAAGGAGTGAGTCTGGAGACCACCTAAATGCAAGCTTCTTCCACTGAGGAATAGTCCATCCTCTCAGAGGAATACCTTACGGGGCTCACATGTAGTTGCCCACCCAAATGCAAACCAGGATGGACCCTGCTTAGCAAAGGGTGCTATTCATGCTCGCCACCACCAGACCAGCTCTCCTCCCCATATGGCTGGCTGGTTAAGCATGTGTTGGATGTGAATGCCTACACTTGGAAATCAGCTGGAGGGAGGGCGGTGCTGAGATGGAGAGCTGGTCTGGTGGTAGCAAGCATGACTGGTCCCCTTAGCTAAGCAGGGTCTGCCCTGGTTGCATATGAATGGGAGACTAGAAGTGTGAGCACTGGAAGAGATTCCCCTCAGGGGATGGAGCCACTCTGGGAAGAGCATCAAAAAGTTCCAGGTGCCCTCCCTGGCAGCATCTCCAAGAGAGGGCTGAGAGAGATTCCTGCCTGGAACCTTGCAGAAGCTGCTGCCAGTTTGTGAAGGCAATACTGAGCTACATAGACCAAGGGTCTGACTCAGTATATGGCAGCTTCCTATGTTCCTACAGTAGTTGTGGCATGCTACATATCTTATTGCTTTTGGGTAAAGCTGACTTGCAAAAGAGCTAACTGGTCTAATCTTTCTCCTCTCTTTGGTCTCCAGGTACAGGGTCCAGCATCCTCTCTGCTCTTCAGGATCTCTCCTGGCTGTCCAAGTCCAAAGTAGAGAAGCAGTTGCAGGCCATCTCGGTGCTGCAATGGGTCCTCACTTTCCTCATCATGGGTAAGTGCAGAGTTATGCTTCACCCACGTATGGTAGAAGCACACCTATCTGTACCCCACATTTGAAAGGGCCTATATCCAGGCTCACACTTAAAAGGAACATATGCACAGTTGCTCAAACAAAAACAGGAACATGGGAAGCTGCCATATAGTGAGTCAGTCCATTGGTCCATCTAGTTCAGTATTGTCTACCCAGACTGGCAGCAGCTTCTCCAAGGTTGCAGGCAGGAATCTTCCCTCAGCCCTATCTTGGAGATGCTGCCAGGGAGGGAATTTGGAACCTTCTCCATGCAAAGCAGATCCTCTAGGGAATTTACTACAATGAATGATGGGGAATGCCCTCTTGTTCCTTCTGAAGGGCCATAGGAAACACGGATATTTCCCAGTGGCCAGCTCCGTACATTACTAGGTGGTTGTAAGGACTGTGAGAAGAGAACGTGAAATGCCCAGGACACCTGAAAGCACTAGAAAAATGCCAGCACTGTCTAAAGAGATCTGTATTTTAGCATAATGTGCTACTTCACACATTACAGCAGGGGTTCTCAAAGCTGGGTCCCCAGATAATGTTAGACTACAAATCCCATAGTACAACATCATCTAGGGACCAGGTTTGAGAACACTGGAATCCACCAGTTTTCTAACTATAGCCCCATTCAGACAAGTGTTCTCTACACTCATACATATGTTTGTGTGAATGACTGTACCTGCATTCATTTTGGAAGTGAACCTGGGTACAGCCCTTCAAATGCGTGGTACAGATAGGAACATAGGAAGCTGCCATATACTGAGTCAGACCATTGGTCTATCTAGCTCAATATTGTCTACACAGACTGGCAGCAGCTTCTCCAAGGTTGCAGGCAGGAATCTCTCTCAGCCCTATCTTGGAGATGCTGCCAGGGAGGGAACCTGGAACATAGAGGCTCTTCCCAGAGTGGCTCCATCCCCTGAGGGGAATATCTTACAGTGCTCACCCTTCTAGTCTAGTTCTAGTAGATAGGAAGTGTACTTCTCTGATTGCATTCAGCATAGTGTGTGAATCAATGGACCCTTGGACACTGTAAACTTGTATGAGTGTTGACCATAACATGTGAAGGGGCTTATGTTACTAGGCACCTGCCAAGAGCTTGCTTCCCCCCTTCCCCCCACTACATTTGCCCCAAAGGCTAAGCAAGTGCAAGTACGCGCTTGGTCGTCCTCTTTCATCCTCCTCATGCCTCTGTTCTCCCTGGCTGTGTAGAATAGAGTGTCCTGGGGTGCAGATCAGGGGGAGGCATGGGCCTCTCTTCTGCTTTTGGCCTTGTAAACAGATGGTGCTGAATAAATAGTAGGATATTGCTCAAACCCTCTGCAAACCTGGGCAGAGCGCTCTAACATTAGAACATCAAGTTGGCCAGTGCAGCTGGCTGACAGTAGGTTCAAAGCTGGTTCAAAAGGTATGTTCAATCAAGTTCAAAAAGGACTTCTTCCCATGAGTCTCCCCCCCCCATTTTATATCCCGCTCTTCCTCCAAGGAGCCCAGAGCGGTGTACTCCATACTTGAGTTTCTCCTCACAACAACCCTGTGAAGTTGGTTAGGCAGAGAGAGAAGTGACTGGCTCAGAGTCACCCAGCAAGTTTCATGGCTGAATGGGGATTTGAACTCAGGGCTCCCTGGTCCTAGTCCGGCACTCTAGCCACTACACCACGCTGGCTCATCATGATGCAGGGCTGTGGCTGTCCCTCCGTGGCAGAGCGCCCTGCTTTGCCTGTAGAACAGGGTTCTCAAACTGCAGCCTGTTAAACTGTGCCTGGGGATGATGGGGGTTGTGATTTGACAACAGCTGGAGTGCCCGGTTTGCCCACCCCTGGTCTAGATGAAGAAAGCTGCATTTGGATTGCTGAATAAATGACTGGGGGGCCTTCCCATGCTTTGGTAGCTCAGCATCTTCCTAAGCACTGCTGAGCACCAGGCCCCCTGCTGATAAGCTGCCTCCGTGGACTTGATCATCTTCCTTCACCACCCTCTGCCAGGTAAATGCTGCTGCTGCTGCTGCTGCAGCCTGCATCCCTGAGAAGTTGCCTAGCAACTGCAAGTGATGGTTTTCAGAGGCTGATCTGATGAAATGGCCACGGCACAAGGTGGACAAAAACAGTAGCAATGGAACTGGAGGGCACCAGGGAGCCGGGTTAGGCAGGTTCTAGCCCATGGTGCAGTAAGCGGGGGTGGGTGGGGGGGTTCCTAGCTGTGCCCTCCCTTGTGGCTCTTGGATCTAGATGGCCAACTCCTGCTTTGGCACCCTGGGCGAGAAGGATGGCGGTGCCATTTTGATGGCACATCTAAATATTTTCAAAAGAGCTGGGAGGGTTACGATCCTTATGGATGCGTATCCAGAGCACCTTCAGGATCGGGAAGTGCGGATTGGCTCGACCTTGAGCCGGCTCTAGCGCTTGCCCGACTGGGCCTGGCTCGGCTCAAGGTCAAGCTGCCTGCCCCCCCCCACACACACCCGGACTGGCTCAGAGCTGGTTTGGGGGTTCTATGAGGGGAGAATTTTTTTAAAAACTTACCACCTCCGGGGGCCTCGGGGGTTGCTGCCGTGGTTGCGGGGGAGAGGGGTCTCCAATGTTTCCCCCTCCCTCTGCCAGCCTCCCCTGGTCTTAAAAAGGTCCGTTTCAGCCCTTTCTGTGCTGCTGGTGGCCACTTTGGAGGCTGCCATGTAAATGGCCAGTGAGCATGTGCGACGGTCTCCAAAATGGCCACCAGCAGCGCACAAAGGGCTTCAGTGCGCTGAAACGGCCCTTTTAAGACCGGGGGAGGCTGGCGGGGGCAGGGGGGAACAACTAGATACCCCTGCAGCAGCAATGCCCCGAGGCCACCAGAGGCAGTAAGTTTTTTAAAAAACTTTAAATCTCGCCCTCTCAGGTTTAGCCCCCCCTTGAGCCAGGCCTGAACCGGTTCAGCCTCAAGCCAGAACGGGGCCCAGCTCAATGTGCACAAAACCGGACCAGACCCGGTTTGGCTTGAATCTGGTTCTACTCTAATCGAACCGGGCAAACCCAGTTTTGCTCACATCCCTACTTCAGGAGAGAGGGAGGTACTGGCAGACTCAAGGTAACCCACAGATATGTCAGATTCACAAAGGTTTCTTTCCTTTTTGTGGAAAAAAAAAGATCGAGGGGCAACCCCCCCCCCCCGCCCCAGTAATGCAATGGAGCAGAATGTTTGGATTCAGAGGGCGCTTAACAGACAACTAGGTGGGTGGAGCTAATGGAACTCAGTGGTGTGAATGGGCATGAACAAAAAGAGTGGAGAATTCCTCAGCTTGAAGAATACTCCCTCAAGACCAATTCAGACCCTTCTGCTTCGCAGGGGTGTCAGTTTCTAAAACATTCACACTGCCTAAAACTTGCTTAGGTAGCACATGCTCACCAGGTATATACTGCAACATTTTGTTATGGGCCCATACTTGTTGTGTTAAGAGTACACCCAAGTGACCTTTCCTCTCATTATCTAGTATGGGTACAAGGTTCTTTATTTGTGACCCCAGGTCAGCATAACATAATGTAAACAAAACATCTCATAAGATAAAAGATACAACTGGGAAAAAGAGATATGTAAATATGGATAAATATCCACGAATAAATAATCAGTAAAATTTTAAAATTAATCAAAGACAAGCTCCGTGACCGTTCCTCTCATTATCTAGTATGTAGAACTTCAGTAGTGTATGTGTGCAATACGGTTCTGCTCTGGCTAAACTCTCACCAGGTGGTTGTGAGGATACATGGGAGTTATCCCATGCATGTTCCCCTGAGATCCTCGAATCAATAAGTTCCATTCAAACATTGGGTTCAACACTCGTACAAGTGTACAGAGGCACAGAACATGGTTAATGCTGAAAACAGGTACAGAAGTCCACTGTACCATGCATTTGAAGAGCCTGTATCTGGGTTCACTCCTAAAATGACCACAGGTACAGTGGCTGTACACAGGTACAGTCCTTCACACAAACGTATGTATGAGTGTACAGCTGCCACTCCCCCCCCCCATACTTCTCACAAGCTTTGTGAGGAGTGTGAAGAGAGGCCCCCTTTGCAAGGGTCAGGCTGGCCCCAAAGAGCTGCTCTGTTGCCGGTGGGGGGTGACCTCTGGCTACCTTGCTGATGCCCCAACCTTGCATGACCTGAAGCTACTGCCTCTTCTCGCGGGGCTGTCCTTGGGGCACAGCAAGCTGGGCGACCGCCCCGGGCCCCACTCTTCTAACCCCCATCAAAATCACCGTATTTACTCTGAATCCACGATTCCCCCCTTAAGAAATAGACATTATACCTGCAGTTACCTGAAAGGATCAGGACCCTGAATTTTCTAACATCGAAGCACTTGGAAAAAATCTAGTCTTGGATTCAGGTAAATTCTGTAATTTCTAGTGGTGGCAAGCATGAATGGTCTTTGCTAAGCAGGGTCTGCCCTGGTTGTATTTGAATGGGAGGCTGCAGGTGTGAGCACTGATATGGGGGCCGCTCTGGGAAGAGCACCGGCCTGCTTGCCTGCAGAAGGTTCCAGGTTCCCTCCCTGGCAGCAGCATCTCCAAGAGAGGGCTGAGAGAGACTCCTGCCTGCAGCCTTGGAGACGCTGCTGCCAGTCTGGGTAGACAGCAGTCAGCTCGATGGACCCATGGTATAGGGCACCTCCCTATGTTCCCTCACCTTAGAAAAGGGTTGCCCCCTAGCCATTTGTGCGACCTGTGGAAAGTGCAAAAGGAAGGAAACTCTTTGGAGGCTGTCTAACCCAGGACGCCTCTGGCAGATAACTCTCTGTCTGGAGTACGTAAGGTGGCTTGGGCATAACTCTTTGGCCAGAGCTGTGCCGGAAGCTTAGGCCTGACATGATGTCACTGAAGCCTTAAACAACCAAATCGGATTTAGCTCAGGGGGGAGGGAGAGTCCTCCCCATTCAGAAAGGTTCAAAAGGCAAGTGCACCCGCGCCACGTTTGTATGCCAATGCAAATCCCTGCTTAGCAAAATGAGCTAATTCTGCCTCGGCCTCTCCCTCCTTCCTCCTCAGGTATTTGTTGCCCTTTTATCATCATGTACCTTCTCTGTACAGACTGTTGGGTGATTGCCGCTGCGTATTTGGCGTGGCTGGTGTTTGACTGGAACACTCCCAAAAAAGGTAAGTCGTGTGAAATGGGAGCAGGCTGACGGGGGGATGAGGATGGTGGTCCCCAGCTGTGGGTCCTCAGATGACTATAGCTCCCACCCATCCCTGCCACACTGGCTCCTTGTGGCATGGGGTGATGGGAGTTGTAGTCCAATAACATCTGGAGACCCAAGGCTGAGAACCTCTGGCGCAGATGTAGACTTGTAACTCCCCGCTAACTGAACTGAGAAGAGGCACCTCTCTAAGTGGTGATTCTCTTACATTTCATTCATTTATTCATTTGATTTCGATTTCTAGACCGCCCTTCCAAAAATGGCTCAGGGCGGTTTACACAAAGAAATAACAAACAAATAAGATGGAACCCTGTCCCCAAAGGGCTCACACTCTAAAAAGAAACACAAGATAGACACCAGCAACAGTCACTAGAGGTACTGTGCTGGGGGTGGATAGGGCCGGTTACCCTCCCTCTACTAAATAAAGAGAATCACCATGTTAAAAGGTGCCTCTTTGCCCAGTTGGCAGGGGTAACCTGCCATTTAGCGGGGTGGACGGGACCAACTGGCCCTATTCTTCCAGTGGCTGTTGGTGCTGCCTGCCTTCTGTTTCTTTTTAGATAACCCCTGCTAACTGAGCAAAAAGGCATCTTTTTAAAGTGGTGATTCCCTTTATTTAGCATGTGGAGAGCAACTGGCCCTATCCAGCCCCAGCACAGCATCCCTCCAGTGGCTGTTGCTGGGGTCAACCTTATGTTTCATTTTAGATTATGAGCCCTTTGGGGACAGGAATCCATCTTATATATGTATTACTTATTTTTCTACGTAGACTGCTTTGAGAACTTTGGTTGAAGAGTGGTGTATAAATATTCATAGTAGTAGATTGTGAGCCCTTTGGGGAGACGGGAAATCATCTTTTATTATTTTTTGTATGTAAACTGCTTTGGAAACTGTTGTTAAAAAGCGGTGTAGTAGTAGTAGTTGTTGTTGTACTTTGTATATGCAGTTAGTCCAGGGCAGCAATTAACTGTTAGAGACAAACGGTACCTTCATAGGGGAGGGATATTTGATGGGGAAGTTGTACAAGGTGGGAAGGGTCAACTTCTCCTTACCCCCCACCCCGCTGGCAGTTCTATTCTCGCATTTAGTTTTGATTTCCATTGTTTTTATTTTGATGTAAATCTCCCTGAGCCATTTTTGGAAGGGCGGTATATCAGTCAAATAAACAAACTCCAAGAGGCACTGGTGGCTTCTTTGTGCATTGCACACATGGGATTTGCACCTGCGCAGAGACCTTTCTGGAACATTCAAGAGATGAAAGAGAGAGGTTTTTGGTGGTAGCCCTGCGCCCTCTTGTATCCACTCTTTGGCTGTCTCTCTCTGGCCCTTCAGTTTTTTGCCAACCACCACAGAATCAAGCTCCTAGCCTTTTTTTTAAAAAAGAAACCATTTGAGAGAGAGACTTATTTCACTTCTGTGGAGTAAAGTACTTATATTAATTTCCAAAGTGTCTGTATTCATCTCCTGGCCGGCAAGGGAAGATTGGAATTCCATGGAACTTCTGTCCTGAAACATGGGGGATTCTCCAGAGAAACCAAGTGGCTGGGAGTTTGATAAGGAAATTACTGATAAATACCCAGTTCATATCAGGATTGGGATGAGTCGCTCTTCCTTTTCAGCCTCTAGATTCTCCCTTCTGTTTTACTAATGAGGATCTATCTCTTTGTTCTTCCAAAGGTGGAAGGAGATCTCAGTGGGTCAGAAACTGGGCTGTGTGGCGTTATTACCGGGACTACTTTCCAATACGAGTGAGTATTGTTACTTGTGTCTGTTAGAAAACCAAATAAGGGCAGAGTTGAAACTGGGCATCTTGGGCTTCTCGGCCTCTGGTCCCTAGATGTTGTTGGACTACAACTCCCATCATCCCCAACTACAATGGCCTTTAAAACATTATAAACAAAAAGCCTGATAAAGCAGGTGTGTTTTTCAGAAGTCATTTAAAAATGGCCAGAGATGGACAGATTCTGATTTCCTTTGGGGGTGCTCCAGAAAACAGGGACAACCCTAGAGAAGGCCTGGCTTTGGGTCACCACCTCAACCGGACCTCCCGGTTGGCAGGGTTCATGAAGAAGAAGGCACTCCCTTAAATACCCTGGAGGAAAGCACCCTTATTAATTTCCGAAGTGTCAGCCTTCAACTCCTGGTGGGCAAGGGAAGATGAAAATTCCATGGAACATCTGTCCTGAAACCCTGGCCATTCTTACCAGTGTGGAGATGGTTTTCCTGGTCCTCACTGCATGCAGCATACTTCCAAGTATTTATTCCAGGAGGATAAATAACAGACTGGAACTCTGCTGTGTTCAGCCATTGGCCAGAGGGGAGGTGTCCCTGATGGCTTAGCAGGGGTTGGGTGATAGAAAGGGCCAATGATATCCCATCTTATGTGGGTACTTAAGACCCTGTTGCCTTATACAGAGTCAGACCATTGGTCCGTGTAACTCAAGATTGGCTATACCACGTTAGAAATCAGGCGCTGGGGAGTTTGGGGGGCTGCGTGACTCCCAGAAGCTCCAGTATGCCCTGTGTGTGGCTTTTCACCTCCCCTCTGGGGGTCTACTCGTGAGTAGCCATGGTGTGGAGCCGCGCCACGGCTACTCATGATCGGGAAGTCCGGGTTAGCGGAGCGCTCGCTCCGCTAACCCGGGCTTAGGGGAGGGCTACAAAAGCGGGTGACCCGCTTTGACTCAACTGGGCTCGGCTGCGAGCCCGGTGAGTCTCACGATCGGTGGAAAGCGGGCTAAGCACCCTTCGCCCGCTTTCCACTGATCGTCAGAACAGCTCCTACAACTTCAGCTCTCCTGCAGATGTTGGATGACACAGAGACACAGACAGCCTTGACCAAGTCACTGGCTGGCCGAAGCTTCTCCAGGGTTTCGGAGGGGGGGGATCTTTTTACAGCCCTACCTGGAGATGCTGCCAGGGATTGAACCTGGGCCTTTTTGCGTGCCAAGCAGCCCCATCCCCGTCTTGTTGGATCAAGCAGGGGTCTCAAGTTCCAGCTCTCTAGCACTTGCTGGCCTGCCCTCATCCTTGCCGAAGGGCTCACTTGGCTGAGGTTGACGGGAGAGGTGGGCACACAGGCGGGCCACAGTTTGAGACTCTGGTCTAAAGCTCTGGCTCTCTTTGGCCTGGGTTCTCCATTGGAGCAGCATCCTGGGACAAAAGACTCGGGCTGTCTGAGCTTCCCTACTGCTCCATTTAGACAGGCCTAACAGCTGGAATTCTTGGGGCTAATTCTGGCTTTTCCGGAGTGCAGCCTGAAGGGCTACAAAAACCTGGTTAACTGGTATTGGCCATAGACTGTGGCAGGAATAAAACTGAGCCTGTGCCGTGAACAATGGCAGCTTTCAGATATTGTGCAGAAGCCTCTGCAAAGCTATTGATGGCCAATATTGTTGGAGCATTTGCAAGAGGCTCATGAGTGACTGTCAAAATAACTTGGCTGTGTGGCCCTATCCATGCTGAATTTGGCAACATCCAGGTGCTGGGCAAAGACCTTTGTATGTACTTGGGCACCTTGATCTCTTTTCAGACAGGTGGATTTTCTTTTGTTCTGTTGCTGTTTTTCACTTGTCTTAAACTGGAGGCCCATTTGCACGTTACATTCAACACTCAAACAGATACACCCATTCACAGGTACACCCATTCGCATGTTTTTGAATGCAGGTACAGAAGTACCCTTCCTATCTGTACCATGCATTTGAAGGGCTTGTATCCAGGTTCACTTTTTAAATGAACACAGGCACAGTCATTCTCACAAACACATGTACGAGTGTACAGACATCTCTACACTCATACAGCATAATGTCTGAATCAGGCTTGCTTCTGTGTTGTGCTTCTTTCTTTGTAGTGGTTAGTGTTCCTAATCAAACTCAATCTAGGTGGAAAGATGGGATAATATACTAGTTTTAATCAACTTTTAATTCCCCGTATCTTTGTTAAATTGGGGGCATTTTGTAGTCAAAGGATGTGCTCCATCGTATGCTTTGGGTGGGCAGACTTTGTTACTCAGTGGTAAAGGAAATGAACATTTTACACCCTCCTTCGGTGCTTTTCAGGTAGTGATGATAAAGGAGGCTAAATCCTGGTTCATATGAATGTCTCCCATATTACAAAATAATAGAAGCCCTATTCAGACACTAAGCTGTTCACACGAGCAAAAAATGGGGAGGACAAGCATCCTACCCAGCTTCAGGAGCTGTGTGCACGGTTGATCTTTCGATTCTGTGTGAGGAAGCAACTAGGGAGGAGGAGTGGGGGAGAGTGATTGTGGAAGGAGCAGGGGCGTAGCTATAATTGGGCGAACGGGTTCAAAGAACCCGAGCCGTGCCAAATCAGGAGCCGCCATTAGCGGCCCTGACACGCCCCCCGCATCTGACGTCAGACGCGGGGGCGGGAGTTTAGCTCCCGAGCGGGGGCCGTGCGGCCCCTTCGAGAGCTAAACAAAAGCCGGCGCTGCGTTCACAGCACCAGCCAGGAGCAGCTCTTCCCTGCAAAGGCCGCATGGCCCCTTCAGCAGTTAAGCTGCTTCTCCCGAACGGAGCCTCAAGGCTCCGTTCGGGAGCCAGACCACGCCCCCCACGTCTGACGTCAGATGCGGGGGCGTGGCTATCGGGGCGCCTGCCGCGGCCGCACACGGGCCGCCGGCGGGCTAGCTACGCCCCTGGGAAAGAGTTTGGTTGTGTAGGGAGGAAGAGGTGATTGAGAGGAGCTGGGTAGGACAGCTTTTCCTCCTCCCTTGTTGAAATGCTGGGTATGAAAGCTAGGTAGGATGGCATTGCCCTTTCCAGCTCCTTTTTCACAGATCAGTGCGTGCACACACACACACACACACGCGCGCGCTTAGGTGTTTGCTCTCACACACACACAATTTAAGAAATTGGGAGCTCACACAGCTCTTGAAACTGGGCAGGAGGCTTGCCCTAACCTGTTTTTGATGGTGTAGCTGCATTCAGATGTCTATGGATCCCTGTGCTTGTGCAAATGTCTTTACCTGCATTCATTTTAAAACTGAACCCGAGTTCAGGATTCTTGGAATGCAGGATACAGGTGGGAAATGCTGGACTTGCATAGAGTGTGAATAACTGTACCTGAGAACAGGGCTGTAAAAGAAAAATAGAACTGGTAAACCTACAACACTCAGCAGATTTATTTTTTTTTAAATCCCCCCTGCCCTTGTGTGGCTGTGGGACGGTACTAAGGTGGTGGTGCCCAGAATTCCCTGTTGAGAATTTGGATCTGTCAAATGTTCAAGGTCGTTCTTTGTTTGTGTTGGCGGAGCTGTAACTGGCAATAGGGACAGGGTTTTCTGTGGGTCGAACTGTTTGCTTAAACGGCCAGCCGCAGAAGCTGTTCCCACTATCCACAGAAATCAAGCTAAGGGAACCCAGCCCCGTTCCTGTGGACCATGGTTCCACGGCGGCTAGCCTGCTTAATTCCCCCTCCCCTTAAACCAGGTTAACGGAGTGAGTCCTCCGTTCACCTGGATTTTTTGGTTGTGCGGCGCCACGGTGCGTCTTCATGCCGCAGCGACTCATGAGGAGACACCCGACCGAGAGGCTAACACAAGCATCCTGGCTTCGGGGTTCTCAACCCCCAGGATGCCCCATGCACTCAATCCATGATGGAGCTGGTAGTCTTCTGGGCGGCTGATCCGGCCAGGGATAGCTCCCTGCAGAGCCCAGTAAGGTTCTACACACCGATTGTGTGTAGAGCCCACTGAGTCCAGCTTCAGGGAAAACCCACCGATGTTTGCAGGGGAGAATCAGCAGGTGAAGCCTCCTCCCACCTGCTAATGCACACCTTGTTGGAATGATTTTCCAGGGGCTTGCCACCAAATGGCACAGCAGGGAAGTAACTTGCCTAGGGAGCAAGAGGTTGCTGGTTCGAATCCCCGCTGGTATGTTTCCCGGACTATGGGAAACACCTATATTGGGCAGCAGCAATATAGGAAGATGCTGAAAGGCATCATCTCCTACTGCACGGGAGGAGGCAATGGTAAGGGAGAGGAGAGCAGATCTTATGGTAGCAAGCATGACTTGTCTCCTTAGCTAAGCAGGGTCTGCCCTGGTTGCATATGAATGGGAGGCTAGAAGTGTGAGTACTGTCAGATATTCCTCTCAGGGGATGGAGCAGAAGATTCCAAGTTCCCTCCCTGACAGCATCTCCAAGATAGGGCTGAGAGAGATTCCTGCCTGCAACCTTGGAGAAGCCGCTGCCAGTGCTGTGTAGACAATACTGAGCTACTAGATAGACCAAGAGTCTGACTCGGTATATGGCAGCTTCCTATGTTCCTATGTAAACCTCTCCTGTATTCTACCAAAGACAACCCCAGGGCTCTGTGGTTGCCAGGAGTCTACACCGACTCCATGGCACAACTTTACCTTTTGTCTTGAGTGTAGCAGTCACTCTTGTTGGGTCTGGGCTTTATACCTCTCATTGTAGTCTGTGCTGCAGTCCTGGCTCTCCAAAGGCTCTGCAGTCTTGAGCTCGAAACCTGAATACTTTTAAACTAATAAAATCACAAAGGTCCACCTGCATATCAGCTGATCTTGATGGGGTGCCACTTTCTCAGCCCAATGTTCTGTGCCCCTGGTGAGCACTGGGAAGCTTGAACTGGGAGCTCTGGCAGTTGGCCAGCGGGGCCTTGCCCTCCACAACGGGCTCTTATGCAGCTTCTATCCTTCCAAAGCCTTGCAAAGCAAACACATAAGAACATACGAAGCTGCCATATACTGAGTCAGACCCTTGGTCCATCTAGCTCAATATTGTCTACCCAGACTGGCAGCAGCTTCTCCAAGGTTGCAGGCAGGAATCTCTCTCAGCCCTATCTGGAGATGCCAGGGAGGGAACTTGGAACCTTCCACATGCAAGCCAGCAAATGCCACATTACTGAGAGGTGCTTAACACTTGCGTCCCCCAGTCCATTACGCTTGTCCCACCCCCGAGAGCCCCCCAACATAGGAACATAGGAACACAGGAAGCTGCCATATACTGAGTCAGGCCATTGGTCTGTCTAGCTTAGTATTGTCTTCACAGACTGGCAGCGGCTTCTCCAAGGTTGCAGGCAGGAATCTCTCTCAGCCCTATCTTGGAGAAGCCAGGGAGGGAACTTGAAACCTAGATGCTCTTCCCAGAGCGGCTTCATCCCCTGAGGGGAATATCTTACAGTGCTTACACTTCAAGTCTCCCTTTCATATGCAACCAGGGCAGACCCTGCTTAGCTAAGGGGACAAGTCATGCTTGTGACCACAAGACCAGCTCTCCTCTCCATTGACCTGGAGACCCCAGATCTGCTTTGCAGCATGTAATGTTGTGTCGAGGAGTTTTTTTGCTGGGGCTCAAAGAAGAATTGTGACTAGCCATTGACCCATATCAAAGGGCATCCTCTTTATCTGAGCCCCATCTGCTTGCTCCATATACCAGTACATATTTTTGTTCTGCACTAGCATATTTTAGTACAGGTTGGCACCTGTTATCTCCTGTCCTAGAATCCAATTACCAAACGTGCAGAATTAGTCCCGGCGAGGACTTGCTGCTTTGATGACAACGGCATAATCTGAGGCTATCTGAATCTAAAGATCTCTGTTGCAGCCAGGAGAATCCTTCCATGAAACAGCTGGGCCAGCTCTGGCCGGGCTCAGCTTGCAGAAAACCTTGCTTTCTGGGCCAGTCGGCTGAACATATCTGCCTGCACTGCAAAGGACTGCCTACAGGTTCTCTGGCCTTCGTGGGTTGCCCCTCTCCCAGGCCAATATTCTATGTTCTTGTTGGATCCTGGAAAGCTTGAATGGTGGGACCTTGCTGGTTGCAGTCTGCTTTTCTGCAGCTTCTGCTCATTCCAACAAATGGTGCTCTAGAACAGGGATTCTCAACATTGGGTCCCCAGATGTTATTGGACTTCAACTCCCATAATCCCCAGCCCCAGTGGTCTTTGGTTGGGGATTATGGGAGTTGAAGTCCAATTACATCTTCGGACCCAAGGTTGAGAACCCCTGCTCTAGAAGGCTTCCCAGAAGCTTGTCCCCAGAGCAGCAAGGGACAAGCTACCGGGTAGGTGATCTGGTGGTCCACTGTGTGAAGCCGGATGCTGGACTAGATGCTGGGAGAGCCCGACTGGGGTTTGGGGGCAGAGTGGGCTTGACCCACTCTCCCCACACGCGAGCATCCTGCCCTCCCTGGGCAGCCGGGTCGGCCTCCAAACGATTACCGGCTCCGTCACAGAGCCGGTAGGGGCAGCGGGGATCGGGGCCTGCTTGACCCCCAGATGTCCCAGAATGCCCTGTGTAAGAGTGCAGGACATTCTGGGGAGACCCCCGATGCCGGGAGGCTTGTTGTGGCCTCCCGGTTGGGGGTCTCCTCATGAGTTGCCGTGGCGCGGAGTGGTGCCGTGGTGCCTCCTGATCAAGAAAGTGGAGATAGCAGAGCACTCGCTCTGCTAACCTCATTTTAGGGGAGGGCTGCTTTGGCGGGCCAGCCGCCATTTTCCACCCATGGTGTGTTCCCCATCCAGTTTTCCTCCCACTGTGAGAATAACCTCGCCGTCCAGGATACTGGACTAGATGGGCCTTGGGTCTGTCCCAGCAGGGCTGTTCTTATGTCTTTTGTGTCTCTTGCTGGCGATGTGTTTGTGAATTCTCCATCGGTGCTCTCTCGGACAGGGATTCCCAGATGCTGTTGACTACAACTCCCATCATTCTCATCTGTGACAGCCTTTGATGGGGTCAGCTGGGAGTTGGAGTCAACAACATCTGGGAATCTTTGTTACAGCAATTACTACCACTGCCAACATCTATATACTGCTCTTCATCTAAAGCTCACAAAGCAGTTTACATAGAAAAAGAAATATATACATAAGATGGCTCCCGGTCCCCAAAGGCCTCACAATCTAAAAAGAAACCTAAGGCAGACACCAGCAACAGCCACTGGAGGGATGCTGGGCTGGGGTTGGTTATGGCCAGGACAGCTTAATCATGCTGGGCTCGCTTGCAGATGGGTATATGAGACCCAGGGTGTGTGAATGCCTTGCACCTTCGCCCAGAAGTCATAGGAACAAAGGAAGCTGCCTTCTACCGAGCCAGACCCTTGGTCTGTCTAGCTCAGTATTGTCTTCACAGACTGGCAGCGGCTTCTCCCAGGTTGCAGGCAGGTATCTCTGTCTCAGCCCTATCTTGCAGATGCTGCCAGGGAGGGAACTTGGAACCTTCTGCTCTTCCCAGAGTGGCTTCATCCCCTGAGGGGAACATCTTACTGATGGCAGGGGTGGCGCAGATTGGGGGTCATGCAGCCCTGGATTGGGCCCCCCGCAACCCTGCATTCTGGAGAGACCCCTGAGCCCAGGAGGCTGCTTGCAGCCTCCTAGTTGGGGGTCTACCTGTGTGTTGTCGCAGGCCATGGCAACACACAAGCAAAAAGATGAGGTTAACAGAGAGGACCTCAAAAAGTTGAGGTTAACCTCCTGCGAGCCCGGTGGTTCCCATGATCCCTGGAAAGTGGGCTAAGCTCCCTTAGCCTGCTTTCCAGTGATCGTGAGAATAGCTTCACTGAGTCAGACCATAGGTCCATCTCGCTCAGTATTGTCTACATAGACTGGCAGTGACTTCTCCAAGGTTGTAGACAGGAATCTCTCTCCACCCTATGTTGGAGATGCCAGGGAGGGAACCTGGAACCTAGAGGCTCTTTTCAGAGTGGCTCCATCCCCTGAGGGGAATATCTTCCAGTGCTCACACATCAAGTCTCCCTTTCATATGCAACCAGGGCGGACTCTGCTTAGCTAAGGGGACAAGTCCTGCTTGCTACCATAAGTCCAGCTCTCTTCATAGGATGACAAAAGGGGTTGTCTTAATTCTCCCTTTTTGAACTTGGATATTTGGGCCTGGAATCCACACGTAACAGATGGACAGAACTGCTGTCTGGGGGAGCTGGGGAAGAATCTCTACTGCTCGACCAAAGCAAGTGCCATGAGCTAAATGCAGGAGCTAGCTGGTATTAATAGCTGGACCCAGTTGCCTGTCTCGATGGCAGATGCTGCAAGTCCAGGCTGGGAATATCTGCACCTGATTCACTTTGCATGGAAGACGTACAATCCGTACTGTAGCTTCACTAAACTGCAGGAGGAATCTAGTTTTGTTGCATTTTCTGCAACAGGAGCTCCCCATCATGGGTTGCCAGATGTTGTTGGACTACAGCTCCCACCATCCCCAGCTGCACTGTGGCCGGGGATGATGGGAGCTGTAGTCCAACAACATCTGGGGACCCAAGTTTGGGGACCCCTGTCATGCAAGGATAAACGTCCTCGTGCAACCTCGACCCTGAGGTCATTTCCTACAGTGCAAAGCAACACAGCTGAATTTCTTGGTAAATACATAAGCTTGGACACCTTAAGTTACACAGCGGGGAAATCCTTGACTAGCAAGCAGAAGGTTGCCGGTTCGAATCCCCGCTGGTACTATATTGGGCAGCAGCGATTCAGGAAGATGCTGAAAGGCATCATCTCATACTGCCTGGGAGGAGGCCATGGGAAACCCCTCCTGTATTCTACCAAAAGAAAGCCACAGGGCTCTGTGGGTGCCAGGAGTTGAAATGGACTTGATGACACACTTTACTCTTACATAAGCTTGGCTAGGTGTGGCACTGATCCTGACTCCGTGGTGACATGTATCTGCATGGAACACCTGCTTATTACATTCACACATTAAAAACAGATCTTCAGTCTACACTTACACTGCCATGAGTGAAGTGGTCTTTAGGAGGCCTTGTTTTGACGATTGCATCAATCCAACACAATGAAGCAGGGATTCCCACCCCCTGGACTTATTACACAACCGCAGCTAGTGAAGAATCCTGTTCAGCTAGCCCTGCTTTCTTACAGAGCTGGGACCCAACCCTGGGAGCCAGGAGATGAAATAACACAGGGCTTTTGAACTCTTGCTTGCAAGTAAGCGGAGCTGCATTGTGCAGATCAAGTTCCTGTTCCCAGTCGGAGGAATTGTCTAGACACCGCCTTCTCCCCTGCCCTTTCTCCGCAAATGAACAGCACTTGGCTTCCAATGCAAAACAGTTGCTAGTGAAGGCAAAGCTTCGCTCTCTCCATGCCTGCGTTTTTTCCCCTGGGAAAAGCCAAACGTGGGCACTGGTTAAACAGAGCTTATGATGGAGTGGTTGTGGTTCATCCGCCTTTTTATTTTATTTTATTTTATTTTATTTTATTTTATTTTATTTTATTTTATTTTTGGATTTTTTTTATTTCATGCACAATCCATGCATAGAATATTTCCTCCTCCATGCATATATTCTATTTATGTCCTACTTCTTTCCCTCAAAGAACTCAATGTGGTTCATACCGCACTCCTAGAAGGTCAGCCACCAGGCACTGGCCAGCATCCAATCCCAGATGTAGCTATAACAGAGCAAGGAAGGAGCAGCTGTCCCTGTGCCACGGGTGGGGCTACGTGGGGCTTCTGGGGGCTCCCCTGCTGCCCTACCCCCCTGTGGATTATCTCTTGGGTCGCCTGGAGACACCAGGCTTGCATGCAGAAGGTTGCAAGTCCCCTCCCTGGCATCTTCACATAGGGCTGAGTCCGTGCAGACAATACTGGGCTAGATGGACCAATGATCCATCAGTAGAAGGCAACTTCCGTCTTCCAAAGCGCCACAGGACTGCATGGAATTTGCGATTGGCCATTCAGAAATCCAATGCATTCCATGGCCATTTGGATAGAACCAGGGTTCTCTGTGGACAATCTCTGGCATTCATTATAGTGCATTCTCTGTCTAGAGCGAGGATTCTCAATGTTGGGCCCTCTGATGTTATTGGACTTCAACTCCCATAATTCCCAACCAAAGGCCACTGGGGCAGAGGATTATGGGAGTTGAAGTCCAATAATATCTGGAGACCCAACATTGAGAACCCCTGCTCTAGAGCACCTGCATGCTTGCTTGCTTCCCAGTTCCCTCCCTGGCAGCATCTCCAGATAGGGCTGGGAGAGATGCCTGCCTGCAGCCCTGGAGAAGCCTCTGCCAGTCTGTGCAGACAATACTGAGCTAGATGGACCAACGGTCTGACTCAGTATAGGGCAGCTTCCTATGTTCCTAAGTCGCCGAGCTGAGCTGCTGGGCATGGGACCCGCCAGCCTTTGTGGTCCCTGCCAGCCATCTGGTTGCCTGCTGCTGCTAACCGTGATGATGGCACCAGCTCATGCCAGTGCAGTGATGGCGTGGCGTGGCCTGGGGCAGCAAAGACAAGCTTTCCCCCTGGTTCAGCATGCCGAGATCCTTCAGCTGTTCCTCACAGGACTGCCTTCCCAGACCTCACCCCATAGTGGCGGCTGGTTCATGTGAAGTGGTTCCCTTGAAGTGGTTGTAGGGAGATCATGTGAGTGGATCATGTTTGCACAGAGTGTCCGATTCCCACAAAGTATTAATTGGTGGCAGAGGAGAGCTTGGTTCTCCACGCCAGGACAGTCTTGGCCCCTAGCACCTGGGTCAGGAATGTTTCAGATCATTGACGGGGGTTTGACAGAGCTGTTGTTTCCTATGTTATACACACTCATCTATCCCCTCCGCCTGTAGTCTCAGGTGAAATAGGTGTTGCAGGCTTTTTGAACGACTACCAAACCTGGAAAACCTATTGGGTCTGAGACAAAAGTGGGGTGAAAGAAATGAGTGTGCCCACCACAGGGCATCACGGCTCTCTCCTTCCACTTCCAACTCTCTCCAGCACTCGGTTTTATTAGTCCCACAGCGGCCAGAAGAATAATCAGCAGGGCTGCAGAAATCCACTCGTCTACTAGTCCGCGACGAGTGAAAAAAAGTCCTGATGAGCAAAGTACCAACATAGCTTGATGAGTAAAATATTGTGTCTGGCTGATAAACTGAGCCAACATTTCTTCACCCCTGATAATCAGTCTTCTGCATTTCCTTCCCATGTACACACATAATAATTAATGCATGTGACAGGGATTGTTGTGCCCTCTATGGAGAGAGTGGAAGGGATTATGGTGCCGAGGTGCCCGTTATACAAGTTATAAGTTAGCAAGCAATGTGGGGAAACAAAATCACCATAGATCTGAAGGTCTTAGCACCAGAAGGTGATCCTAAGAATACTGTTGCCAGGTCCCATTGAGTTCAGTTCTCCATCTAGACAGAGAGATGCCAGGTCTCCTGAGGGTTGGACTGTGAGAGTCAGGGGGTGGAGCCTTGGAGTTAAGGGCGGTGCCTGGCAGGAAAGGGGTGGAGTCTAGGGGCAGAAGATGGTCCTTTGGTAGGTTAAGAAAACCACCTGGCAATGACTGGCGACTCGAGATGGAACCTGATGGACATGGGGGCGGGCCGAGTGAATGGCAAGACATTTGAAACAGAAACGCCCGGCTTCTGTGCTTCTGCCTCCCCTCCCCTGGAATTTTGCTCTTTCCAATACTTGGAGAAGGAAGCTTCAAATTGAACCTAGAGACCTTGCAGTCCTACAGACAGGTAACTCTGGGATAGCTGCCAAGCAAAACAAGATGGAGAGCCATCTCTCTTTTTTGGGCAGGCAGTACCTGGTTATCAGGTACACTATTCCAGAACATGGAGGCTCCATTCTTTATTATTGTAGCAAATAACCACATAAGCATAATCTCTGAACTTAACCTTGAAACTAAATACCGAAGCAAATCGCCACATCTTGCAGTGAATTCCTGGGAGATTATTCAGTCAAGTCCAACCTCTCAGTTACATGAAAAGAATCTCTGTAACTATCACTTATGTGATCTTCATGGGAATGTTTTCCTGATTAAACTTAGCTTACACTTCCTATCAATGCAGGGCCTTCTGGTTAGGAATGAAGACCTAATTGAGTGTGTGGAAACTATTCAGAGAAGAAAGGACGGGGGTGGGGGAGCTGACTCCAGCAGGGTCTCTGTTGCATAATTATGAATACTGTACCCTGTTTCCCTGAAAGTAAGACCTAGCAGTAATTTCTGATGTACCGCTAATATGCCCTAGTGCATTTTGTGGGGCTAAAATTAATATAAGACACTGTCTTATTTTCGGGGAAACACGATTTATCTGAGTCCAAGACTAGGTTTTCCTCAAGATATTCGAAATCAGGAGGTCGTCTGAAATTTAGAATCTTGTCCCTTTCAAGTAAATGGAGGCATAACCTGCATTTGACCTCTACTTTTAAGGGGGCCATCTTTAATTCAGAGTCGTCCTCGATTCGGGTAAATATGATAAGTAGGCATAATAAACTTATGGAATTTGCTGCTGTGATATTTGGTGGTGGCCACTAGCTTAGAAGGGGTTCAACAAATTCATATAGGTGGCTATTAGCCATGATGACTGCTGAACCTCCATATTTAGAGGCAGTGTACCCCTGAATATCGTTTACTGGAGAGAAACTGTAGCAGAGGGCAGCTGGCTTTGTACCCCACTTGTGGGTTACCCAGAGGCATCTGGTGGGGTCACTGTGGGATACTGGATTCTGGACTAAAAGGACCTTTGGGCTAATTGGGTAGTGCAGGAATTCTCGACCTTGGGTCCCCAAATGTTGTTGGACTACAACTCCTATCATCCCCAATCAGCCTTTGGACATTTTAGCAGATGATGATGGGATTTGTAGTCCAACGGCATCTGGGGTCCCAAGGCTGAGAATCCCTGCAAGAGGGCTTTGCTTATGAGGCATGACAGAAATAATAAAAAGAGAGAGATTTGTATCTAGAGATCTAGCCGATTAAAAGACGTGAAACTGTTGAAACCATTGTGTCGTCCATTTTTGGAATGGTCTGTTCGTGTTTGCTTTCACCCCATGCTGTGTTGATGCCATTTTATTCTACTTTTATTGGTATTCTTTTATTAATTTTGGAACCCTCCTTCAGTCTATGCTGTAGTGAAAGGTGAATAATGTAATTAACATTGCTGTGTTTGCATGTCAATGGCCCTGTTCACACATTCTGTTGCAAGTGCGTTCAGGTGCCTGCAGAGAACGTACATGTTTTCCTGTGAATGTCTGTACATGTGTTCATTTTAAAAGTGAACCTGGGTACAGGTCTCCTCAAATGCAAGATATAGATAAGAAGTGGACTGCTGTATGTGCATTGAACATAACATGTGAATAATTGCACAGGTTTACAGAGCGTTGAATATAATGTGTGACTAAGATTACTACCTTCTTTGAAATGAGAACCTTTTCATTTTAGTTGAACTAACTTCTGCATTTGCTTTCCTCCCCGCTTCTTCCTCAGCTGGTTAAAACCCACAATTTGTTGACCAACAGAAATTACATTCTTGCCTGCCACCCGCACGGCATCATGTCCATGGGCGCCTTCTGCAATTTCGGCACTGAGGCCACGGGCGTCAGCCAGATGTATCCTGGGATCCGGGTGTATCTTGCGACCCTCGTTGGGAACTTCAGAGTGCCCCTTTTGAGGGACTACTTAATGTCTGGGGGTAAGAAAACAAGCCAAAAGGCAATCCAACCCGATGCAGCTTTCCTTGGCAGGAGGGTTGTGCACGAGGGTGCCGATGGCCCAAATCTGTGAGTCTGGCTTGTGTGGTCTAGTAGCAGAACTCTGTTCATTGCGCAAGCACAGCGTCAGCCAATGGGACTTACTGCCTACTGGTGAAGTTGGGCGAGGGTGTTGGAAATCCCGCCTCCAACATGAGGAGGCAGCAGAGGAAATTGCCGCTGGTGTGGTGGTGGTGGTGGTGGTGGAGGAGGAGGAGGAGGAGCAGGAGGAGGGGGGCTCTTTAATTGTCAGTCTGGCACAGGGGCTGCTGCGTGGCACACACACACACACACACACACACTGCACTACCAGGGACAATGGTCGCCCATCTTCTGCTGCCTCCTTGTGGTGGGGGCCAGGATTTCCAAGATCCTAACCCGATTTTGCCGACTTGGACAACCCTCCTCGGCAGGGAGTCACAGTGGCTGGCCAATGAACCACAGTGGCGCTTGTAGGCCCTGAGCCAGACTCATCGAGGTTGACCATCGGTACCATCTTGGGGGACAAAATGCTCATGATAATTTCTGGCGATGTCTGCCTCCCTAGAGATAGAACAGCGGTGATTGCATGGTTGCACTTGCAGCTTTCTCTGTGTCGCCAGCCCTCCTTCATCCCTACCCCCAAACAATCAAGGTAGAATTAGTCCGTTCCGTACCAGGGCAAGGCTGGTCAGGAAGGATAATTCCAGGCTTAGCTCCGTGCTTTGCAGGCTGCCTGGTGAAGTTCTGTCGTTACTTTGGCCTGAAGCTTTCTGCAGCCCCCAGATGGGCGCCTGGGAGGACCCTGGCCAAGATTAAGGACTGCCGCCTCTGCCTGTCATTCACTCTCTCCACCTTCAGGGAGAGCAGCAGGGATAGGGGTGATGAGAAGGCTCAGAAGCCTTATGGACTCTGGGCTCGGCTGCTTGTGTGGGCAAAGGCAGAAAGTGATTTCTGATATGGATGGCTGCAAATCCTAGTTGCCTGTGGGAGAACTAGAAAGGTTGGTAACCTGAGAGAGGCTCTGGGATCCCGTTGGCTCTGGGATCCTCCCACCCATTTGTATGTTCCACCTGCTCCCCTCACCAAAAGATTAGCCTGCAGAGTTCAGAAGGTGGCCTGCCACAAGGAGAAAGCAGCTGAGCGGCTGTAACAATCCCCAGCGCACCATGACAGGAGAAGCGGCACCTGCAGGTCTTCTCCCTGCCCCCTGGCTAGTAAAAACCAGGCTGGTGATTAGCTGGTTTGAGAAATAATCCCATAACTTTGGACAGAACTGAGTGCAGCTTCTCTCTTTGGTTTCTTTTTAGAATCAAAGGTACACAGACTCTGTTTAGAAAGCTGTGAATCCCAGGATGTAGAATCCAGCATCAGTTCTGTAGTTGCAGGGCTCCAGAACGGAAGAATAGATGCAGCCCTCCAAATGGGGTTTCCTGTTGCAATTTTGCCCTCTTTTCTTAGGGATACCCTATGGCAGGTGTACCCAACTGGTGTTGCTGAACTACAACTTCCGTCACCCCAGCCACAATAAACTGGAGCGGGGGATGATGGGAGTAGTAGTTTAGCAACATCTGGAGTACCACCAGTTGGGAACCACTGTCCTATGGAATACAGGTGAAACTCGGAAAATTAGAATATCGTGCAAAAGTCCATTAATTTTAGTAATGCAAATTAAAAGGTGAAACTGATATATGAGACAGACGCATTACATGCAAAGCGAGATAAGTCAAGCCTTAATTTGTTATAATTGTGATGATCATGGCGTACAGCTCATGAAAACCCCAAATCCACAATCCCAGAAAATTAGAATATTACATGGAACCAAGAAGACAAGGATTGTAGAATAGAACAATATTGGACCTCTGAAAAGTATACAGTGTACTGTGCTTGATTGGCCAGCAAACTCGCCTGACCTGACCCCATAGAGAATCTATGGGGCATTGCCAAGAGAAGGATGAGAGACATGAGACCAAACAATGCAGAAGAGCTGAAGGCCGCTAATGAAGCATCCTGGTCTCCCATAACACCTCATCAGTGCCACAGGCTGATAGCATCCATGCCACGCCGCATTGAGGCAGTAATTGCTGCAAAAGGGGCCCAAACCAAGTACTGAATACATATGCATGCTTATACTTTTCAGAGGTCCAATATTGTTCTATTCTACAATCCTTGTCTTCTTGGTTCCATGTAATATTCTAATTTTCTGAGATTGTGGATTTGGGGTTTTCACGAGCTGTACGCCATGATCATCACAATTATAACAAATTAAGGCTTGACTTATCTCGCTTTGCATGTAATGCGTCTGTCTCATATATCAGTTTCACCTTTTAATTTGCATTACTGAAATTAATGGACTTTTGCACGATATTCTAATTTTCCGAGTTTCACCTGTAGGAATAATTTTTATTTTATTTTATTTTTGGAAATGGGAGTGAAACATTTGCAACGTTCACCTTTTTTAAAAAAAGCTCTCTCTCTCCGCTTAGGGATCTGCCCTGTCAACCGTGACAGCATAGACTACATCCTTTCCAAAAATGGCAGTGGCAATGCTGTCGTGATTGTGGTGGGCGGCGCTGCCGAGTCCCTGAACAGCACACCAGGCAGACATTCTGTGACCCTGAAGAACCGGAAGGGCTTTGTCAAGCAGGCCTTACGACATGGGTAAGGGGAGAAAAAGACCCTTGTCATAGGAACGTGGAAAGCTGCCTTAGACTGAGTCAGACCATGGTCCACCTGGCTCATTACTGCCTACTCTGACGGGCAGCTGCTTTTCCAAGGTTCCAGGCAGGAGTCTCTCACAGTCTTACTTGGAGAGCTGCCAGGGAGGGAACCTGATGCTCTCACATTGCGTTATGGCTCCATCCCCCAAAGGGATTCTCTTCCAGACTACAGAGTGCAGCCTCCCATCCAAATGCAAACCAAGACAGACCTTGCTTAGCAAAGGGGACAATTGATGCTCACTACCACAAGACCAGCTCTCCTCCCCAGGTCTCTTGTCTTCCATTGCATGAAATAAATGTAATATTCCTCACGGGCCCTGGAGATCACAGCTGCGTTATCAGAAAATGCATGCAATGGTATGTCCCGATTAAGAATCAGTCTGGAAGTGTAATTCATATTCAGGACTAATGCTGTCCAATGTTTCAGGCTGCAACCTTGGATCAGAATGATTGCAATCAGTTATTCTGTTGCCTGGAATCTCACTGCCAGCACCCGCCAGGGGGAAATCATCTAGACTGTGTTTCTCTTCCAGTGCGGATCTAGTTCCTGTGTACTCGTTTGGCGAGAACGAGGCCTACAAGCAGGCGATCTTCGAGGAGGGTTCGTGGGGAAGATGGGTGCAGGAGAAGTTCCAGAAGTACATCGGCTTTGCTCCTTGTGTCTTCCACGGACGAGGCCTCTTCTCGTGCAACAGCTGGGGATTGCTGCCATATTCCAACCCCATCACCACTGTCGGTAATGCTCACGGGAAAATGGGAATCCCTGGGGGCCCTTTCTTGACGTTGGGACAGGGTTTGGAGCTATTCCATTTACCTGAATCCAAGACAAGGTTTCCCCCAAGTCATTTGATGTTAGAAATTGGGGGGTTGTCTTAAATTCAGAGTGGTGTTCCTTTTTTTAAGGGGGTCGTCTTAAATTCAGGATTGCCTTCTATTTGGGTAATTGCAGGTAGGCTTGAACTGAAACTAGAAGTTACTCTTCTTAGCTTGAAAAAGGCAACTAGGTGAGGAGGACATGGTAAATGTTTACCCAAGTGCATGGGGTAAGGACGGAGAAACCTACCTTCCTTCCTTGTATATGCTAAATGTGTCAAATATGCTAAGTTTGAGAAGTTTATAAAATATGCTGCTGTTGTTTATCTTTCTATCTATCTAACATATTTTTATACCGCCCAAAACACAAGTTCTCTGGGCGGTTTACAAAACAATAAAAATAACCAATAAAAAGATTGGACATTTCAACAATTAAAATTTAAAAAGTTAAAACAATTAAAACACAATTAAAACAATATCTAATTACAAGCCTAGGTGAACAAATGCATCTTGACTGCTCTTTTAAAGGTTGTAAGAGATGGGGAGGCTCTTATTTCACTAGGGAGCGCTTTCCAAAGCCTCGGGGCAGCAGCGGAGAAGGCCCGTCCCTGAGTAGCCACCAGACGAGCCGGTGGCAACTGCAGACGGACCTCTCCCGATGATCTCAGTGGGCTGTGTGGTTCGTAGTGAAGAAGATGTTCTCTTAAATACCCAGGGCCCAAGCTGCTTAGGGCTTTATAGGTTATAACCAAAACCTTGTACTTTGCCCAGAAACTTATCAGCAGCCAGTGTAGATCTTTTAAGATGGGAGTGATATGGTCTCTCTGAGATGACCCAGCCAGAGACCAACCTGTCTGCCACATTCTGGACCAACTGCAGCTTCTGGACAACATACAAAGGCAGCCCCACATAGAGCGCATTGTAGTAGTCAAGTCTGGAGGTGACCAGCAGATGTACTGCTGTTCTGAGGTCATTTATCTCAAGAAACAGACACAGCTGGCGTATCAGCCGAAGCTGATTAAAGGCACCTCTGGCCACTGCCTCACCCTGGGACGCCAGGGAGAGTTTTGTGTCCAGAAGCACCCCCAGACTGCGTTGCACGGAGTCAGGCACTTGCCTTCTAGATCAGCACTGCACGAGTGCGAACATGCAGTATTTGTGCTGGTGCAACAAGGTGCACAAGCTCTGGCATCCAGAGAAACAGCAGGAATCTGCTCTGAGCAGCAGGAGAGAGCTCTCCCTGTTTCTTGCCTCCATCTCCCGGGGCAAAGGACAGAAGATCCTCTCTTCTCTTCTCCTTTGCCTGCATGCCAGAAAGGATCCGAGGGAAGAGAAGGGACTGGTGGCCCTCCCAGATAATGGCTGGCTAGTGAGCTAAGCCTAAACTTATAGATTCTTGGGCAGGCCTTGTATGTTTTGCAGGGAACCTTTGCATAAGAGTGCAATGTCGGAACATGGGAAGCTGCTTTATGCTGAGTTGGACCCTTGGTCCGTCTAGCTCCGCACGGCCTGCACACACAGGCAGGCAGCAGCTCTCCAAAGTTCCAGGCAGGAGTCTTTCCTGGCTCTGCTTGGACATGTCAGGGAGGGAACCTGGAACTTCCAGCATGCAGAGGCTGGACCACAGAGCTATGGCCCCCTAAGGGGAAGGACTATCTTACAGCAGAAAGATCCCGCATGTAGTCACTTCATGTAGTCCTGTAGTCTGCATGTAGTCCTTCACCCATCCAAAGGCAAACCAGGGCAGATCCTGCTTAGCAAAGGAGACCATTCATGCTTGCTGCTGCGAGACTGGCTCTCTCCCCCCTCCCACGACTTTGTGCAGCAGCTGTGCGATCTTGTTGCATTGTGCAGCTTTGCACTACTTATAATTATGCACTTGGACTTGGAGTCACCCCCTGAAATTCATTGGCCTTAGGAATGGGACAGACAGGGGACGCACTTCTTCAAGCAGTGCACACATAATTTATGGAACCTGTTGCTCTGGGGTATGGCTATAGCCACTAGCCTGGATGGCTTTGATGAAACCAGAGGCCACTCGTTAGAGGTAGGTGCATAATAGTAGCCGGGGAGCGGGGCAGACGTATGCTTAGAATTAAGGAGCAGGGCACCTGTGAGCGCATGTGCAGCAACAGAATGTCGCTTTCATTGCCAGCACTAAGTTCAGTCCTTCCATAAAAGGGAAAAATCCACTCCTGGTTTTCTCCCCCCACCAAACTTTCTCCATTTCAGCAGCCTCGGTTAGGGTGGGGCAGAAATGGTGGTGGTTGCTCTTGTTAGATGCAAAACACTCAGATCTCCCATTAATCCCAATCGACCTTCCACTCCCCGCTGTCCCAACCCACCGGATTTTTTTTAAAAAAAAATAAATCTCATTTTTATTCTCGTTTTGCATTTCAGTCGGGGAACCGATCACCATTCCGAAAATTGATAGTCCGAGCCAGAAGGAAGTAGACTTTTATCACAGCCTCTACGTGAGCTCTCTGATTAAACTCTTTGACAAGTACAAGACTAAATTTGGCCTGCCGGAGATGGAGGACTTGGAAGTCAATTGACAGCGAGAAGCGGACGGTGCTCTGGTCTTGTGCGTGGTTTGGCGTTGACTTGCTCGCCAGTCTGCATCAAAGACACTTTTCTGCTGGAGACCGAGTTGTGTTTGTGTCCTAGTCTGTGAATTGGGAAGCGAGAGAGAGAGAGGGAGAGAGAGAGAGAGAGAGAGAGAGAGAGAGTGAGAGAGTGTTTGTGTATGTGAGTGTGAGAGAGAGCTTTAAAAGGATAAACAAAGATAAGTTGTCTAAATATTCCAAGGTTAGGCTTCTCTAGTAACGGTCCTTTTGGTGACGGATCTGTCCGGCTCCAGTGATGGCCCTGTCTGTTCCCCATCAACCGGAGAAAGAGGCTGTTTGCCTTTGGAATCTCTTCTCTCCTGCCCCGTTTGGCTGTTCTTGAGCAGACCATGATGCTCCCAAGTCTGGAAGTGGAGTGGCTCCAAGGCACAAAGATGCCTTCTCTTGAATCAAATCATTGGTCCGTCTCTGCTTAGCTCTGTATGGTTTGCTCAACGTGGCAGTGACTCCCCAGGGACTCGGGAGCATAAGAACACATGAAGCTGCCATATACTGAGTCAGACCACTGGTCCACCTAGCTCCAGTGGCATATCGGGGGGAAACGGCGCCCAGGGCAAGCTCTGGCCCTGAAATGGTGCCCCCCGCCCCCACATACCTGTGCCGGTGGCGCCCCAGGTGGCAGATCGTGGCGCCCAGGGCATGTGCCCTGCCTGCCCCCCCTATCATTACGCCCCTGCCTAGCTCAGTATTGTCTACCCAGACTAGCAGCAGCTTCTCCAGGGTTTCAGGCAGGAATCTCTCGCAGCCCTATCTTGGAGATGCTGCCAGGGAGGGAACTGGGAACCTAGATGCTCTTCCCAGAGCGGCTCCATCCCCTGAGAGGAATATCTTACAGTGCTCCCTTTCATATGCAACGGGAGGCCTCTGGCAGAGCCCTTTCCCAGCCCCAAGACCTCCTTCACCTGGAGAGTGAACCTCAGCTCTTTCCTGCGCTCCACCACTGAGCTAAGTTGCCTCCCTCTCTCCCCCAGTGTAGGGGCTACTGGTATCTGTACTTCCAAGCAATGGTGCAGCGTTGAGTAACCATTGGTCCAATGGTCCCAGTACAGTCTCCTCTGGCTGGCAGCCGCTCCCCATGGCCTCAGGCAGGGGTCATTTCCAGTCCTGGTACCCATGGTCGTCTCCCCTGGAGGGGCTTGTGAGAAGTATTACTACTATTACTACTACTACTTATATACCGCTTTTCAACACAGTTTCCAAAGCGGTTTACATAGACAAAATACATAAATAAGATGGTTCCCTGTCCCCAAAGGGCTTACAGCCTAAAAAAGAAACATAAGGTAAACACCAACAGCCACCACTGGAGGGATGTTGTGCTGGGCTTGGATAGGGCTCGTGTTTTGCTGTCAGATGGTCCCAAGGGATTGAACCTCTGCCTGCAAAGCATGAGCTCAGCCACTTCATGGCAGCCCTTCCTAGCTTCTGCTAGGAATTTACTGAGAGTGACAATTAAAAGGCAGGGCTGGGGGAAGCCCGTAAATAACTTGGAACTGGCCTGCGGCCTTATGCTACCCCCAAGTGGTGGCACCTTGAAAGGCAAGAGACTTGGGTGCCCAGGGCTAGAATGCACTTTTCGGATGGGGTGCTGCATCATTCACAAACCCCAGTTTGTCCCTTCTTTAGACGGCCACTTGGGTTGCTTGTGCGGCTGGTCTAGCCTTCCGTATGGAACTTTATATTGTGGTTGGGGCTTAGCAGAGAGGACTGATGGTATGTGGGAACCCACCCAGCCTAATTCAGGCTGCAGGAGGCCTAAACTATCTTACTAGGGAGCCAGTCCCACTGAGTGCAGTAGCACTTACTTCTGAGTAAACCTATTCAGGCTTGCCCCGTCCATGGTAAGAGTGAAATGAATTCAAGTGACTTTGTAGTAATTGCATACTCTTTCCCCCCCTTTTGTAATGGTTTCCCAATGCAAAAGGGAGGTAGTAGAAAGAGGCAAATAGTATGTAGGAACAAAATTGTGGGGAGCTGTCATTTTGTACCCCACCCAGGTGGTTAGAAGCCATGCCACAGGCTTGTTCTGGGCTCTGGAAGTCACTCTACAAGAACCAAAAGGAGAGTCTGCAAGCCAACATTTGAATATGCATGGGCAACCTTCTCCGATTCCTGGTTTAAAAGCCAGAACGTGTACTTTTTATTCTGCAGTCCACACTCTGTTAGTCACACTGGTTTTACAGACTCTGGTAGAGTAGCTGATACTGCTGTACAAGATCTGCTTTTCAGACATAGTTACGCAGCACAAGGGAATTTCTCACTGGGGGAAGCCCCTTCTCAAAGCACAAACAATGCAAATTCTGAATTTCTCATTATTATTATCATTATTATTATTATTTATTGGTACCTTGTTCTGCAAATGGGGTTGGGAACCAAAAACCTTCTCTAATGGACCTTATTTGGAAGCTCAATATTAAGTCAGCAATATTTTAAAAGCAAAATCCAGTAATCATCAGGGGCAACTTGATGTGACTGTGAGAAGCCACCCTTTTATTCTGGGGGGTGTGCGTGTGTGTGTGTGTATACCCAGGGGGTGGTGATTGCCAGCCGCTTTTCTAGTGAGCAGCTCTTTAACAGATGCTCATCAGGGAGAACTTCATGAGGTTTATTGGAACACCATGAAAGGAGACTTTTCACCCATCTTTGTCCTTACCTTTCAAGCCTGCCCATCCCGTTTTCTGTCCTCGCTTTGCTTCCTCTCCCATAAATATTGCTGCTTCTGCAGATCCCAGGCATCCAAGCGTCTCCTGCTGTCTTGAATGGCTCTCTGGCCATTCTTCCTTGCTCCTCTTTAGCTTGGAATTTCCACCCACGGCACCTTGGTGGTGCTTCCTCTCTCTTCCTTCCATTCCCTCCTCACTTTTTCTGTTAAGCCTTTGCACAACCCCCCTAGTCTTTGTCCCCAGCTAAAACTAAGGCTGCATTTCCACAATCAGGACGTTGTGAGTTGAAGCAGGGATCTGGGATCCTGCGCCACACTTGCTCACGTGGTGAGTGGGTGTGTGCTGTGAGAATCCGGAGTTTTACCAGGAATCCGGATCCACTGTTGCGGAAAGCCTGACAGAGCCCAGATCAATCAGAACAGATCCTAGATTACCGATCTGGGCTAAATCTCAGTTTGCCACAGCAGCAGATCTGGATTTCCCCTAAATCTCTGGGTTCTCATGATGTTCACTGCAGGAGTGCGTGCAGCTTGAAGGTCCCAGATCCCTGCTTCAACCTGCATTGTCCTGATTGTGAGAACGCGCCCTAAGCCTAAATAAGTACAATTCCATTTCTTCACATTCCTCCCTCCCTTCTGCTTCCTCCATGGTTAATACTTAGATGGTAAGTTCCTTTGGGCAGAGAACTGACTCTCTTGCTTTTTTCTTTTTGCAAAGCTCTGTTCCTTATTGACATTTTAAAAATATTAAGGTATTGGACTTCTCCATGTCTGTGCTGCTGTTAAAAGTATAGGCACTTCCTTCAGGGACAGTGTTGGCCACTGATGAGAGAGAGAGAGAGAGAGAGAGAGAGAGAGAGAGAGAGAGAGACTGTATTTAAATCTCGTAGGAGTCCTTTTGAATGAACCATTTGTGGGAGGCCAAGCCTACCTATAACACTGGGGATGAGTTCTCCCTTTTAAAACACGTATGGTGGTGATTCAATTCAGTGAATGTGTAAAATAGCTCTACTGCACAATGTATTGACTGTTTTTAAAAGTTTACATGAATGTTGACTGAAGCTTTATAGAGAAATATATTCAGAGCCCAGTGTGTGCGCATTATATATCTGTATATCTATATCTATATTTAAATGTTTTGCACTACCGCATGTTTAACCTGCCGCCTTCAATTATTTTCATTGTCGATACGATCGAATGTGCCTTTGGGGTCATGCAGAAAGTCAGGCCTTCTGTCCCTGGCTTCTTGTATCCCTCTGATCATGATGATGACGACGTGAAAGGAAAAAAGAAGTGCTGCCTTCTGGCACTTCATGGAACACTGTACATCAGAAATTTTTTTTGGTACAAATTTATAGAAATAAATGTAAGCAAAAAGAAAGTGTGCGTGCGTGTGTTTCAGTGACTGTGTCATTCCTGCCATAAATGATATTTGTTGGTTTTTTGGAAACATTAGAGCCCACCTTTCCTCTTTGAAAACTGTCCTCAAGGCGGCTCACAAACACACAGATGTTTAATTAACAGCATCAACATAACAAGCAGAAGGTTGTGTGAGGGAGTGGCACGCTATGAATATCTTATTGCTTCCTCGTGCGGCCTTCCCAGGCCACATGCATCACCTCGGGATGCAGGAGTTGTGAGCAGAACCATTAGATTCTGTCTTCCTGCCCAATTATCACTCCCCTGGGTTGGAACAAGTGGTATTATCAGGGTTCACCCTAGCAGAGTGAGTTGGAGGCAGAGGAGAAGTCCACCCCAGCCCAGAACCTGGCCCCTAATGACAACCCAATGGAACCAGCCAGGGCAGTCAGAGTCAACCACCCCTGCAGAGTAGGCCTGGGACAACCTGGCACCCCCCCCACCACCGATGGGGCCTTGTCCCCTTCTGCTTCCCCCAGGCTCCTTCAAGCAAAGGCAACCGTGGGAGTGGACCAAGCTCGAGAAAGAAGGAGCACACGCTTGGCTGCCCAGAGACTCCCTTCTGATGGGTCTCCTCCAGAGGAGGGCTGTCTTAGGCCCGGAAGGGTGGTGCTCCTTCTGGCCATCTAAGCTCTCGGGCCAACCTGCACTTTTGCTGGTTCAGCTATGCTGCCTGGGCCAGGCCCGTCTTGCAGCCAACTGATGGCTCTGACGGCGAGGCACAGGTGAGGAATGGCACATTGGTCCCCCCACGCCCTCCATGTTATCACTCGCGGAGTATGGAGCAGCAGCCATGGGGATTCTTTCCTGCTGCGGGGAATGTAGGAATGGCTGCTTCATTCTGCACCCAATCTTGCCACCGGTCACTATGGCTTCTCTGTGCTTCCTGACACCACCTGCACCTCCCCACAATTAAGTTGCATCCTTTCTCTCTCCCTGCCCATGCTTTCCTTCATTATGGGAGCTTTTGCTTTCCATTCCCCCCCCCCCGGGCCACAGATTTGCACCATTGCTGTTGTGCACCCATTTGCCTGGGAAGACTGGCTGATTTCACCGGCTCGTGTCTTGCAGCAGAAGCTCTTTTTGTAGAACACGATGCAGGAGTGGTACAGGTGCCGCTGCACAAATACATACTCAACAAATATCTACATATCTACTTGCCAGCCAATCAGTGGTGAGTGCGCCCAACCCTTGGGCAAGCAGGACACCCAACACCACACCGATCTCCACCCCCAGAGGTCTCATTCCCGCTGCCATTTTTGAGCAGGTAAGAAACAGCAGGCATCCCTTCCACGATTCCCTCTAAGGCGTGCGTGTGCTCACAGGTTTGAGATCCCGCTCAGGTTGAATCGGGAAGGTCCCACTCTGAATGCAGATGCGCAGCACACACTGCCTTGATTCTGCCACCCAGAACAAAACGCATTCTGCACACAGGTGAGGGGAAAAAATTAGAGGGACCACTGATCCCTTCTGAGCAAGTGGAGAGGGCTCCCTCCCACCTCCCAGTGCAAATGGCAGAAGACCCACTTCTCTCCTAAGCCCTCTGCCTGTGTGCCAAGAAAGAACCTGAGGGAAGAGACGGGATGCGAGGGCGAGCAAACATAATGGCTGACTAGTGAGCTAAGCCTGTATTTGTGGGTCCTTGTTTAAGACTTTTTTAAAAACAACAAGGCCTGCCTTTGAGGAAGTAGGAGCTGCAAGTGTGTCTGTATACAGAATACACAAAGGTGTGTGTGCGCAGCGGGGGGGGGGGTTCAGATAAACCCAAAGGTCCACCTAGGTAATTTTGGAGCCTAGACCTAAAGGCCTTGGGGGGGGGGCTCTTGCTGGAGCCCCCCCTTCTGCAAGTTAAGCAGCACCCCTGCCACCACCACCCACCATGACAAACCTCAGTATTTTCAACATGTGAGTTCTTGAGGGCACACACTGCAACTGAACTCCCAAGAATGTAAGAATAATAAAAAGGTCGATGTATGCAAATATGCATGAGCAGGAACGTTTCAACTTGCAACTTAACATATTCCCATCGCACATATTTCGTTCCCCACTCCCCCGCTCTGTCTCTAAAGCACCCCCGGCACAGGTCACAACCACACTCGGCTGCCTGGTGCAGTGCTGGCCAGTGGTGACCACCCCACACAGGACAGACTAAAGAGGATTTGGGGACCCCCAGAGAGTGTGGAGGCCCTGGATTTCGGCCCCAAAGTCCAGGGGTCAGAGCGCCACTGGACAAGCCATCCCCATCACGGGAATGAGGCTGTGGGATAGTGCTTTGAGAGACGAAGAGGAGATGTACATGGCCACATCCTGTATTGAGTCTGAGCTGGGCCACCTGGTTGTATTCTGCATACCTGCCCATTATAAATGGAATTGTGATAAGTCCTAATCTAGAGCAGGGGTTCCCAGACTTCGCTCCCCGCAGATGTCACAAGACTACAACTCCCATCATCCCCAGCCACAGTGGCTGAAGATCCAGTGTTTTCCAGCCCTTTTCATCCTGAGATTTAAAAAGGAGGGAAGGACACACTGGCTTCTGACACAACTTTTGTTTTGCAGGGGAAAAGCCGCCATGTAATTATTTATTGCAAGTGAGCATCAGAAGCACTTCCCAGTGCATTGTGGGGCAAGGCTGCTGCATAAACGGGGAGTTTAAATGCGCTGCTTTTGGAGCCAGCTTGCTTCCTTATGCACAGGCAGGGACACATCCTTCCTGGTGCATTATGGAGTGAGTCAGTTCCAAAAGCGGCAGGTTTAAATTCCCTACCTTTGGAGCTGACTCTCAGCAAGTCAGCACAGCACACCAACTAATGGTTAGGAAACAGCTAGACATCTAAATGGCACCAGTCTAGAACAGAGCTCTAGAAACATCTCCCTAAATATATAAAAACAGCAAGCAGGTGCTGCCCTCAGGTGGCGGGTCAGTAATACAGCAATATACTGCATATAATCACATTCCTCTTCAGAAAGACCCTTTGAGGAAGGACAAGTAGAGAGATCATGACTTGTACCAGGACACTTTCCAGACTAGCTGCTCAACAGCAGCAAAATGCTTCTGTTCAGGCAAATCACACCTGAAACATAAACAGCAGGAGGAGCAGTCTCGGGGAAACTAACAACCTGAAAAAGCAGCAATCTTTTAAAGCCAGGTACGTGATGTCATAGCACTATATCACAGTGATTAAATTCAAAACAAGGCATTGGAAATGTGAACGGCACCCTGCTGTCAGTGTAGGGACTAACACAGGAAGTGTGGAAGCACACTTCCGAGATACAGTGTGACTCTGTTGCAGGGTGTAATCTGGAAAGCACCCAGGTGGTCATCCACAAGCTGCGAGGCTGAACAGGGAAGCAAACTCTCCTCTCTTGACCAGAGTTCAAATCCTCCCTTGTTCAGCCGTGGGCTAGCCACTCTCAGTCTAACCTACCTAACAGGGCTGTTGCAAGCAAAAAAGCTGGGAGGAAGAACCATATATGGCGCCCTGACCTCATTTGGGAAAGGGCAGGATATAAATGTCAGTAATAAGCCTGGAAATCCCTCTGTACTCCAACATGTATACATTAATCTGGATCTTTCACATACCTCCAGCCTCAGGGGCACGATGCTTCTGAATCCCAGTTGTAGGGAAGCAACAGCAGGAGAGAGGGCATGCACAGACCTCTTGCCTGTGGGCTTCCCAGAGGCATCTGGTGGGCCACTGTGTGAAACAGGATGCTGGACTAGATGGGCCCAATCCAGCAGGGCTGTTCTTATGCATGCTTGGTTTGGATCTTGGATGGGGTCTCTGGGGTTGCCTGCTGGGAGGGTTGGAGAGAATTTCTAGGCATAACGGTCCAAAGGGAGGGTGCAGATTTTTAAGTGGAACTGGAAAGAGTGCCCAACAGTGGAGCTTGGCGGATGTTTCATGCATTTCCCCCCAGAGCATCCTTTGCTGCACAGCAAGGGCTGAGGAATGTTTCAGCTCAATAAACACAATCAAATATTCCAAATATGAAGGTAACACAAGTACAGGTGAGACATGAAAGAAACTTGTGTACTCTGTTTAATAACAGATTGTTAGATGACTGTGGAATTACAGCTGGACTTGGAGTGCCCACCTCCTCCTCCTCCTCCTCCTATACTTGGTGTCCCCTGCGGGCTTCAGTTGCTGCTCTTTCAGTTCACACGGCCACTTAGAAAAGCAGCCAGTTCTGACCAGGCTTTGTGGAAGTTCAGCCTCACTTGCAGGCTGCCTCAGAGGCCCAAAGGGGCCCAGGCCACTTCCAGCTTTTGAGGACCCTCGCCAGAATCAAAATAAAAAATGGTGACACATGGAAACAAAATAAGGCACGGAGGAAAAAAGGGGAAAAGCGAAAAGTGTGTGTCACATTTTGGTCCAAGAGGGAGGCACATAAAAACAAGTTGTGAAACTTATCTAATGCCCAAAGGTCAACTCCATGGGTCTAAATCTGAGCCCCACTTTGAACCTGAGGCCTCAGCCACCAAAGGGCCCTCCTGCCAACCCCCAAGCCCTGACTGGCCCCACTCACATGTACTTCTGCGATCAGGGGTGTAATGATAGGGGGGGCAGGCAGGGCATGTGCCCTGGGTGCCACTTTGGTGGGTCACGTGGGGGGGCGCCAAAAAGTGCCACGATCCCCCCCTGGATCGCACGGCGGCGGCGGGCGGCAGCAGATCGTCATCGTGTGCCCCTGGGAATGGATCATGGCTTGTGGCGGTGAGCGCGGCGGTGGCGGGAGGCGGCGGATCGCAGGCGCACCTCGCAGTTGGGAAGCGACGCCGGGCCAGACGGCAGGCCTCGGCGTCGCTTTGCTGTACTCGGCGATCCGCCACTGCCGCACTCACTCCCACTGCCGCCCGCCATTGCTGCGCGATCTGCCGCCGCCCACCACCACCGCGCTCACCGCCACAAGCCATGATCCATTCCCAAGGGCACACGATGACGATCCGCCGCCGCCCACCACTGCCGTGCGATCCGCCGCCGCCCGCCACCCCCGCGCTCACTCTGGCCAGGGCGCAGGTATGTGGGGGCGGGGTGGGGGTGGGGGAGGGCATAATTTCAGGGGCAGAGCTTGCCCTGGGAGCCATTTTTCCCAGCTACGCCTCTGTCTGTGATCACTAAACCCACAGTCATTCTGGCTCTTCCCTTTCACCACAAGCTTGCAATCTAGTTGAAAAGCCTTTTATTCTGGATATGCTTCCCCTGTCTATAGACTCCCCAGCTAGATCCAGAGACCTGCTACCTACCCCACCCCTCACTCACTCTAGAGATAATCCAGATGCGAGGGGGGGGAGGGTGTTGATGGAGAGAGAACCTAGCCAGTTCGCAGCACTGGGGTGAGAGATAATGTGGTTCCTTGTTGCCAAAGGAAACACAAAGGAGTCACCAAAAACAGCCACTGGAGGGATGCAGTGCTGGGTTGAATAGGGAGAGTTTCTCTCTCCCTGCTCAATAGAAGAGACTTGTTCTAATTGGGGGTGTTCCCTGTTGTGTTTCCTGTTGTTCCCTGATTTCCTAGGACAGCTAAAAGTTTGCTCCATGCAAAGTCAGATTCTGGGTGTTCTCCTTTCCCCCGTGTTTCTAGAATGAGCCCTGCATTGTGGCTTTGCCCAGGAGGACAGAATATTCTTGGCCTCTCTGCCAGCTGGGATTACATCTACTCCATCCATAGTAGGATACAGTGCATGTTCTTAGAGAGTCAGGGAGCTATCCTCACCCTAGTTGAAGCCTTGCCATTGCAATACTTCAGGGATCTAGAACGCCAAGGGCCAGGTGAGCATGAACCCTCCTTCCCCTTCTGTATGCCCCAGTGAGTGGCCACGTCTCACTTTTCCTTTCTTGTGGCCCTGTTTTTCAGTTCTTCCTCCCCCTCCCAGTGGGCCGCCTCCTGTCTCTCCTTCCCATGTCAAGCATCTCCTTCCTCCCTGGCTCTGTTCCACTGCCATGTCTCTTTGTGACATCACAAGGTGTCAGGAAGGGCTGGGGAAGCATCACTTGGCCACCTCACTTCTTAACAACGAGCACTGGTTTTCAATTAATTAATTATATTAAATGAATGAAAACAATTTACAGAAAATTGTGGATAGGGATGATCGGAGCTGTAGTCGGAGTGCCGAAGGCTGCCTACTCTTACCTATTTTGAAAGGTTTCCATTATTTAAAGAAGTCTAATTCACACATTCCTCTATTCCAGAACAAGCAGCAGAAGTCAGTGTCGCCAGGTAGGGAGGAGACTCCTCCAGCTTCCCAGGAGCCAGGCTAACCCCTTTGCTTCCTTCCTGGCCAGGAGTGAGCCGGTGCGGTTGGGTGAGAGACCATGTGCGCAGCATCCTGCAGATTTCAGCTGGCCTGGTGTTGACCTCCCTCCCACCACCCCAGTTTTTCTTGCCACATAGTCTGGGCCAGAAGGGAAAAGTTAGCCTGGAAAGCAGACTGGAAGGTTCAGCCTAATCTAAAAACACAACGAGCCAAGTCTCACAATCAGTGAGACCCGGTTTGTAAGAGTGAGCGGGGAGAGCGGGCTAAGCCCGAAATTCTGAGGGCATGGCAACTCTACCACAAATGGAACCCATTCTTCACTGATGGTCTTGGATTAAGTCTTGTTTAAGGGAGTGGGCAGAGCCTCATTTAATGCGGAGGACAATAACGTGAGACAGGTAGCCACACTGTAAAAGCTGTTTATTGAGTTCTTTGGTTTGCTGCCATCGTTTAGGCCGTAGCTAGTCTAAATGTTTAGGGTGGTCCCCCACAGAAGGATGGGTGGCTGGGGCCACTATTTGTAAGATAAATTTTTATTTAGCGCCAGGCAGAATGCTCAGACACAGCCAGGATGCTTGGCACCTGCCATTTGCTCCCAGAGTCCCAACCTCATTTTCAAGTGCAATTGTTCCTTGGATATCTTTGTTTCTATAAAACATCTGGATCCTAGATCCTGTTTGTTGCTGGGGTGGGGCTGGGGGTTTGCCAGAGCAGGAGAAAATGGGGAAGAGGGAGGCTTCCCCCCAAGGCCCCCCACTGGCTACAGGCCTCTCCTTCCCTGGGGGAGTGGCGGCAGGGGTGGAGATTTCACCAGCCCTGACAAAAGCCCTTCTCTGCTGTTTGCAGGGATAAAGACAAAGAGAGCAAGGGACACACTGACCAGCCAAAGTTTGCCCCCCCCCTCCTACTCCACACAGTCACTCCCTTTAAAAAAAGAGAGGGGGGGGGAGATCACATTAAAGTATTTCCCCCCTATATTGGCATGCCATTGCCATATAAGAGGGGAGATTTTTTTTGAGTTATAAAACCAGCTCTGCAACAAACCTGGTGCTTTTCACTCCGCTGTCTCCACTCCTATGTAATCCTCATTGCCAGCAAACAAACATGCTATCATGCAGGAATCTACAAGTGGCAGATCTGCTGAATTTCCTTTCCCAAACCCTTTCCCAATTATTTTAGGAAATAGGTGTAAAACGAGTCCTAGTCAGGATTGATTGAGGCTCAATCTGGCCTAAGCTGAGCAGTAAAGGTAAAGTGTGCCATCAAGTCAGTTTCGACTGCTGGTGCCCACAGAGCCCTGTAGTTGTCTTTGGTAGCATACAAGAGAGGTTCACCATTGCCATCTCCTACACGGTATGAGATGATGCCTTTCAGCATCTTCCTATGTTGCTGCTGCCGGATAAAGGTGTTTGCCATATAATCGGGGATTTGAACTGGCAGCCTCTGGCTTGGTAGGCAAGTCATTTCCCCGCTGCGCCATTGCTGATGTCAAAATCTCCTCAGCCAAGGGGAGACTCACCTCCTTGTCCTGACAGCGAAATGTGAATCTTTAAACAGGTTTTTAAAACAAACTACTCCACACAGGGTGGACAAAATCTCAACACCACCTAATTAATGGCAAGCAGCTTAAGAGGCCAGCGTGGTGTAGTGGTTAGAATGCTGGACTAGTACTGGGGAGACCCGAGTTCAAATCCCCATTCAGCCATGAAACTAGCTGGGTGACTCTGGGCCAGTCACTTCTCTCTCAGCCTAGCCTACTTCACAGGGTTGTTGTGAGGAGAAACTTAAGTATGTAGTTCACCGCTCTGGGTTCCTTGGAGGAAGAGCCGGGATATAAATGTAATAATAATAATAATGACAGTAATACCTCTAAACATTCTCTGAGATTTAGGAGACATCCCCATTATCTCTGCTGACAATCACCACTGCATTTTAAAATAAATGTATATGAGATTTTTTGTACTAGGCAGTATATAAATTCATTCATTCAATCAATCAATCAATGTATGAGCTGAGTTAGGTTTTCAATAAATGGACATTTGATTGAAAAAAGTACTTTTTTCCTGATCCTTCATTCATGTTTATATTTATTTTTTTCCAAACGTAGGTGTAGAATATATATATTTTTAGATTATGTTTTCTCTTTAAGTATCATACTTTTGTCTTGTGTGGGGGGGGGGGTTTGGGGGGTGAACAAGAATAGTTAAGTAAAGTTATGTATTTATTTATACAACGACGCAATTCCAATATAAACGGAGCTGTCTCCCATCCTCCTAGAAGAGAACAAACGCGATGCATTGTGGGTGGTAGCATCTTTAGGGTCCTAGGCAAGGACTATCCCCATCTGTTACCATGGTCACTACCTCTCTCGTACCTCCCGCCGAACCCGTGTCGTCACGTGACAAAAACATCTCCCACGTGATTCTTCACCCCCCCCCCAAACACTGTTGGTTTAATTATCCGTCAACTAAACGCTCCCGTCCAATTGTTAACGGCTCCATGAGCCTTCGGTCCTGCCCTTCGGGAAGCACTCCAACCAATGAGGTGTGAGGTAAGAGTTCGCTGTCAGCCGCGTTTGACAGAGGCGTCGTTTAAAACAAACAAACACACAAAAAACACCCAACCACAGACGTCGGACGTTAGACGGGACCGACGTGCTCACGTACCAATGAAAACGCCGCCTCGCAAGCTGGAGCCCCGCCCTTGGGCCGCCGGAGCCAATCCGCTGGCAGCGTATCATTCTCTGCCGCTCACTCTTCTTGTTCGCTTCCTTCAGCCGCGCGGCTCGTAAGACGACTCCGTGAGGGAGCGCGCGCGGGCGCGCGGCAGCGGCAGCCTCTCGCGGCGCAATAGACGGAAGGGGAAAGAGCCGCGGACCACCCCGCTCGTCCGCACCGACAGGAGTCTCCCGTCTCACCCATTCCGAGCCCGCCGGTTGCGGGGAAGCTGAGGAAGTGGGCTCAATGCGCAGGCGCCGCCGCCCGGGCCCCCCTCGCTCCCCTCCCCGCCGTGCCCCGCCAGCATGAGCCAAGGCGCCGCCGCCGCCACGGCCCTGGCCCCGCCGGGCGCCGCCTCCCGCGCCCTGCACGTGGAGCTCCCTTCCCAGCAGGTGGGTGGCCAGGCCAGGGCTGCGGGAGGGACGCGCGCGGCGGCTGCTTCTGTGTATCCCGTTCTCCCGCAGAAGTTCTCCCAGCGGTTTTCATGGGGAAGCGATAACGATAGATAAACAAATAGGGTTGGATCCGTGTCCCCTCTATCAGGGATTTCCAGGCGTTGCTGACTACGACTTCCAGCCTCCCCAGCTGCAGTGGCCTTTGGTAGGGGATTATGGGAGTTGTGGTCGGCAACATCTGGAATGTTAGAGGGGGCGCTGGGATGGATCCCTGTCCCCAAAGAGCTCACAGGCTGGAAAGAAAGAAGCCCAAGGGAGACACCAGCAGCAGCCCCTGGAGGGGATGCTGCGCTGGGGTCGGACACGGCCACTTGCCTCATTTAGTAAGCCTGTGCCGGAAGCCCCTTGTCTTGGTTGTCTAGAACAAGCTCCAGCCTCAGAGGTACAATGCCTCTGAATGTCAGTTGCAGGGGAGCAACCTCAGGAGAGAGGCTATGCCCTCACCTCTTACCTGTGGGCTCCCCAGAGGCATCTGGTGGGCCACTGTGTGAAACAGGATGCTGGAGTAGATGGGCTTTCTTGGGCCTGATCCAGCAGTACTAGGTCCAGCTAAACAATTCACCCTTTGGCTGAGTAGCAGTTGTCTCCTTGTGAGCTCTGAAGGGGACTGAGAGTTTGCACTTGCCTGTGTCTCTGACAGAGTCGTAGAGCTGTCTTCTTGGAAGCATCATGCAGTGGTGGCTGCCCTTGTATTATCCACCAGGTACTGTTGTGGTGGCCGTGGAAGTACTATGTGGTGACTATGCTTGTCTTATGGCTTCCGATCCATTTAAGACCAGAAGAGTGGGAGCTACATGGATGCCTTGGCATGTATTTTTTCACTGTTGGTATTCAGGCCAGAAAAAGAGAACATATTGTGGGTCTGATAGCCGCTGTTTTGCAGAGAGTGTTTTTCCTCATTTAGTGCTGTGTGAAGATGAGGTGAGTGTAAGCAGAACAGTGGGGGTGGCATCTGCAAGACTGCACTGTTCTTTTGTTTAATAGTCCGCACCCTCACAAAAGCCCCCTGGGTTACATTACTAGTAAAAGCACTATGGAATGGCCAGATCCCTCTATGTTTTCTGACAGCTTGATTGATTGCCCCATATTTGAGATGAGAAGAAGATGGTGGAGTGTTCAGATGTAATGAGAAACCATGGTTTTCTGCAATGTGAATGAGCCTCTGCGAGCTTGCTCACTTCTCCCGCTTTTTTCACGTGCAAAAGGAGAAGATGAGAACAGTGTGTTCTCTAATTTTTTTCATCTGTGTGTGGAATGAATTTTGTTCTGAATTTTGTTCAGTATCAAGGTAGTGTGTGCGCATGTGCATTCAGAATGGGGCCTTCCTGATTCAACCTGAGCAGGATCTAAATTAACTGAGTGGACATCAAAAATGTGTGAGTCCTGGAAGGAAGACTCCTGCTCACTTCATTGTTGCCTGATATTTAGTTAGGCCTAGTACAGGTATGTGTTTTGGACTGAAAAGAGATGGGGAGGTGAGATGACCCTGGGGCAGCTATACCCGTGGTGGTGGGGAATCGACAAAGATATGGCGTTGGTAGGCCAACGGGCCATTATAGGGGATGGGAATGCAGAAATTTAATTGGTGTTTCCCCTTCCAGCAGGACTACCACCTCTCTGATTTTGGAGAGCAGTGCCACCTACCCACCCACAGAACCTCACCTTGTTACTCTGTAATGCCAGGTCAGTTCAAAATAAATCTGAGGTAGTCCATGACTTGATTATGGATGAAGGAGCTAGTCTGGTATGTATTATGGAGACCTGGTCGGGAGAGGCTAGTGTTCCAGTTTGGTCCCCGCTTCTTCCAGAGGGTTACTCCATGGTGGAGCAGGTGAGAGGATGTGGTCGGGGAAGTGGGGTGACTGTGGTTATAAGAATACCATCGACCTTGCCAGGATCCCTGTCAGGGATTTGGCCTATACTGAATGTGTGTACCTACGTCTAGGGACCAGGACTGGGACTTCTGCTGGTGTACTGATCACCTCGCTGCCCAGTGGAGTCGCTAACTGAGCTGACGGATCTGGTTGCTGAATTGTTATTGGAGTTGCCCAGGTTATTGTTGTTGGGGGACTTTAATGTCCATTTTGGGACTGGGTTGTCGGGATCGGCTCAAGAGTTCATAGTGACCATGACGACTGTGGGCCTATCCCAGTTGGTCTCTGGTCTGACACATGATGCTGGTCACACGCTTGATTTGGTCTTTAGCTCCAATCAGGGAGGTGTTCCGTGTGTGGGGACTCCTGTCATGGATGGATCACTGTCTGGTTAAGGTAGAACTTACAGCCATGACCCACCTCCAGTTCTGTATGGAGGAGTGGGCAAATATTGCTCCGTCTAGATGTGCAAGGTTGATAGAGAAGTATCCCAACATACTCAAGGCTGTTATTAAAGCAAAAGGTGGTTCAACAAAATATTGACATTGGGGGGGTGATCCTTTTTCAATCTCAGTAATTCTTGTTTTTTATTTCTGACACTTTTTCTGGACTGTAATTGTGATGTTTTTCAGTTGGATGTTATAGGTTGCATTGGATAAGTACAGCTGGTGAAGGGAATTTTCTTTGTGTTGTCATTTCAGGATGTAAGGGAACCAGAATTTAAGGTCTATCAAAGGGGGTGATTCTTTCCTATACCAACTGTATGCTCTGGCAGTACGGGTGGCAAAGAAGCAGTTCTTTTCTGTTCACATTGCTTCTGTAAACTCACATCCAGCTGAGTAGTCTAGAGTTGTGAGGGGGCTAGTATGTACCCCTCCCCCTTGAATTTAAACTTGGAACCATCGGTTACTCACTGTGACATTTTAAACAACTTTTTTGCGGATAAAATCTCTCGCATTTGGGCCGATCTGGATTCCACAGTTACTGCAGAGTCTACTGTGGAGGTATCCAGCAACCCCTCTTATGAGATTAGATTGGATCATTTTCCGTTTGTGACTCCTGAGGAAATGGACAAACTGCTTCGGACTGTGCATCCTACAACCTGTTCTCTTGACCCTTGCCCAACTTGGTTTATCTCATCTGATAATCATATTATCAGAGAGGGTCTGTTTAATATTATAAATGCTTCTCTGAGGGAGGGCAGGATGCCTCCTTGTCTTAAGGAGATTATTATTAGACCACTTTTGAAGAAAGCTATGCTGGATCCCTCAGAGTTAGCTAATTACAGACCTGTTTCTAATCTTCCGTGGTAGGGCAGGGTGGTTGAGCGGGTGGTGGCCTCTCAGCTCCAAGCAGTTTTAGATGATGCAGATTATCTAGATCCATTTCAAACTGGCTTTCGTGTGGGTTGTGGGGTTGAGACTGCCTTGGTTAGCCTGATGGATTATCTCCAACTGGCTATCGACAGAGGGAGTGTGATTCTGCTGATCTTTTGGATCTCTCTGTGGCTTTCGATACCATTGACCATGGTATCTTGGACTGCCTGAGGGAGGTGGGATTGGGTGGCACTGTTTTACAGTGGTTCCGCTCCTGCCTCTCTGGTAGATTCCAGATGGTGTCGCTTGGAGACTGTTGTTCCACTAAGGAACTGAGGTGTGGAGTCCCACAAGGCTCCATACTGTCTCCAATGCTTTTCAACATCTACATGAAACCACTGGGAGATATCATCAGGAGGCTTGGTGCTGGGTGTTATCAATACGCTGATGACACCCAGATTTACTTCTCCATGTCGACCTCATCAGGAAATGGCATATCTTCCCTAAATGCCTGCCTGGAGGCAGTAATGGGCTGGATGAGGGATAACAAACTGAAGTTGAATCCAAATAAGATAGAGGTACTGACTGTGGGGGTACAGGACCTGAGAGATGGTTTAGAGCTGCCTGTTCTGGATGGGGTTACACTCCCCCTGAAAGATCAGGTACGTGGCTTTGGAGTGCTCCTGGACCCAAAGCTCTCCCTGGTTTCAGTTGGATTGGCCAGTTGGATTGGTCTCTGGGACAACACGAAGGGACCGAATAACACCGGTTCTAAAAGAACTGCACTGGCTGCCAATATGTTTCCAGGTGAAATGCAAAGTGCTGGTTATTACCTATAAAGCCCCCTTAACTGCTTGGGTCCAGGCTATTTGAGAGAGTGCTTCCTTTGTCATAATCCCTGCTGCCTGTTAGGATCTCCTGGAGAGTTCTGGTTACAGTTGCCACCGGCTCGTTTGGTGGCGACCCAGGACCCGGCTTTCTTTGTGGCTGCCCCAGGGCTTTGGAGTAAGCTTCCTCCTGAAATAAGAGCATCTCCTTCTCTGTTTGTTTTCAGGAAGAACCTCAAGACCCTCATGTTCCCTCAGGCTTTTAATTAGAATTAATTTTGATATTTTTTAAAGCTTGTTTTAATAACTATTTTATTTTATTGTCATGTATTTTAATTTGTGACTTTTGAATATTTTAAATTTTGAACACTGCCTAGAGATATACATATCAGGAGGTATAAAAATATGATAGATAAATAAATAAATAAATAAATATGTGCACACCTTAGAGGGAACACTGGAGGAGAAGTTTTAATGATGCCTTGAAGTATTGGGATGGTTCAGATGTACTGTGGAACCATGGGTAAGTCTAGTTCCATGGGATGTTTCAGAGGCTCATGAGTGCACACTGCTCCCACACGAGCATCTGCTTCCAATTTCGTTTACAATAAACCAAGATTGGTTAGGATATTCAAACTGATTGATCTTTATTTATGCTAACCTATTTACTTGAAATAAACTGCAATCAGTATTCAAGGTTTGAAGTGAGTTACAGATCATAGTTCCTTTCAAGTGAATGGGTTATAATAGATGGAGATCTCTTGGTTTGGCTGTCACGGCCGTTTTCAATTTATTGTAACCTAAATCAGATGACATGAGAAGCCTCGGAGACATTGTGGATGACCCAGTTTTAACTGTGGTTCCACGTTATGTCTGAACCAGCCCATGGTCCATGAACTTGGAGAACTGTGGTTAATTTTCAGAGATGAAAGTTTGGGGCAGTGTACAAATCTGATTAATAAATACAAAATAAATAAATAAAATAATTCCAAGCCACATTTACAGGCCAAACCAGGATATAAAACCATAGGTTGATCTTGGTATGTTTATTGATCCTGTAGTTTACTTCAACCTTTTTTCTTGTATACTGGAGAATGAGCTTCAAAATTCTAATTTTCTCACTAGATATTTGCTTAGCCTTTCTAGTTCCATGTACCTTTCTGTTTCAGGTTGTTGTATAATCACTAGGAACAGGAGCGCTGCCAGTTCGTTCTATTCTTTTTAATGGAAACCTGTAGTAGAGAACATCACTATGCGTAGATGTTGGAATTATTGTGGAGTGGATATTAGAGTGAAAGAGAAGTTGATCTTTAATCACGGGATACTTCTCTTAGTTATATGTGAGAGGCCTGGTAGAGGGACCTCTGAAAGTACTGTTCCTCTTTGTCTTCTGTAATAACATCAAATTGTGTGCTCAAGTGAGATGGGAAATGAATGAGTTCCTAATGAAGTTCTTTTACTCTTTTAGGTGACTTGTTATGGTAATACTAACTCCTTTTTGTTTGGACAGTGCATACTATATTCTGCCACTATCCTTATCTTGCCTTCTTAAGTTGAACGTAGTGTGTTAGACAAAAAAGTCAAAGTTAAATTAATCAGTCTGGGGAGGAGGGGCAGGGGCTTGTGGTATTGCTTTCTTTTTTGTGTTCTAACATTCCCTCCCTCCCACCCCATCCCTTGTTTACTTGACTGGTTCACTGTATGAAAGGGTATTGTTGGCTTGACTCTTGCAGTCTTGTGAAGCTTCTTTGGAAAAGGATACAAGCGATAAGCAAAACTGCAATTCTGTCGATGGGCTGTTATCTAAATATAGCTTAATATGTTTATAGCTTCACAGACTTCAGCTTGTTTCAGCTTTTCTTTTGATGCGATTTTCACGCTGAGAGGGTTCAATGATCGGTGCCAACTCTATTTCTCAGCATAGTCTTTTGATGTGTTTAGCTGGCAGATTAAAGATGATTTTCTTAATTCTGCCCTTTGAAATAAGCTCTGCGAGATGATAATGCTTGTGATTGCTAGTGCTTGATACCACGAGTCACAATCCCATGGGAGTTCATTCGAATACCTACCGTTTGATGTTCAAGCTATGCCTTCATATACAAGATCTGATTTGCACCTAGAGTTGCCAAATTGTAACCTGGATAGTATGCATAAGTTATTTGTTTGTTCATTTCATTTATATACCACCAATCCTAGAATGGCTCGGGGCAGTTAACATACAAATAACAATTTTAACATAAGCATATTTTTTAAAACCTCCAGTTAAAATTGACATAAAACTCATGTTTAAAACAATTTAAAACCAATTAAATATTAAAAGCCAGGCTGAAAAGATGGGTCTGGGGTGTGTGTGTGTGTGTGTGTGTGTGTGTGTGTGTGTGTGTGTATATGTGTGTGTGTGTGTGTGTGTGTGTGTGTGTGTGTGTATGTATGTATGTATGTATGTATGTATAACATTATATATATGTTGGGAAGCTCTGATACTTCAGGGAAAGATGCAGCCACTGGGTCTCCTGGTCTGCCCCACCACTCATCCCTTTATGCTCCTTCTTCTCAGCTTAGAAAGTGGGAGTTCTGTATTGTTCCACAGCAGGTGAAGGGGAAGTATGAGTGCTGAGAGCACAGAGGAACATTTACAGGTGTAAGTGCTGTCTCTGGATTTAAATTTGGCAAGTCAGGTGAAATCAGAACTTTGTTTCTGCTTTTTATTCATATTTGGTATCGCATATTCCAAAGTTCTCAAACTTGGGTCCTCATATGTTTTTGGACTACAACTCCCATCATTTGCAGCCTAGGGACGTTCACGGAACTGGGCGGGGGGGTATTGGACTTTCAGGGTGGGGGAGGGTGCAATTACCCGTCCCTCTGCTTTCCCCCTGCTGATGCTCGGTTTTTGTAAAGTCCTTTGGGGCAGCGGTGTACCTCACTGCCACCCCGTCCCCTCTTCGGCTGGAAGTATCATGCTCCAGGTACTTCTGGTCGAAGAGAGGACGGAGCAGGAGGGAGGTACACTGCCACCCCGAAGTACCTTACAAAAACCAAGTGCCAGAGGGGGGAAAGCGGGGGAGGGGTAAGAGCACCCTCCCCTGCCCTTAAAGTCTGACCCCCCCCTCAGCCTTCAAACCTCCCAGTGTTCGAACCTGTTCAGAGGACCGTAAAAGGGCCTCCAAACAGGTTTGTACACTTCCCTACTTGGGCCCTCAGTCATTGTGTCTGGGGTGATAGGAATTGCAATCCAACAACATCTGGGGACCCAGGTTTGGGAACCCCTGAGCAGTGTTCCCTCTTAACAGGGATCCCCAGATGTTATTGACTACAACTCTCATAATCCCCAAGCAAAACCACTGCAGCTGGGGATTCTGGGAGTTGTAGTCAACATCTGAGAATCCCTCTTAGAGGGAACAGTGCCCCTGAGGTATACTTATCAGTTAAGAGACACATTCCTGTTGCACACAGTAGCATCTTAAATCAGCATATCCTAGCAATGGTGACAAACTGAAGTGTTTGGGGCAGGGAGATTTCAACCAGACTTTCTCAGGGTAGCCATGCAATTGTTTCTGCAGTGTCTGGTCACTGGGTCTTTGGGGGCAAGAGTGTGATGTCACTTGGTTGGAGGGGATACAAAGATGGCTCTCCAGTGTCTGACAGCTAATCCTGCTTGGCTCTTGCAACATAATGAACACAGCACTGAATGTTGGAGGAGAAATAAAGTGGGTTTCTGAGAACACATTCTTCAGGTAAAACAGAATGTCATGGTAAGAGTAAGAATGCAGACCACTGGACACACAAGAAGCGAGGGAGAAAGACTGAGCTGTGATATCCATAATCAGTTCAAAACCCAAATGCCCCTCAGATGCTAGTATGAGAGTAGTTGGCTTGTGTGATTAAGAGGAGGGACCTTTGCTGTGTATGTAATCTCAGCACTTCAAATGCACAGCAGAATTAGTGCAGATTAGTGAGCTGATTTAAATGAACCTTTATACCTGTTTTTATCTGTTTTTAAAATTAATGCCAATCAACAGCAATTTCTCTACTTCAGGGAGTGATGAAGTGTCCCTTTGGGTTACTGAACCTGATTTGCGGTAAAAGTTCATTTCTAGTTGGTTATGAGGAGGCTGTTTATTGGAATGAATCAGAGCTACAGCTTCAGTGCATTCCACTTGGAGGGATTTGAGCAAAAATGCAGACTTAATGTTGGGAGCCTGTCACGCTACAGTCACTTGATCTCTTATAAGTTAGTTTACTGTTTCTGAGACTTGGTCAACAGAGATGTCATGTGTTGTTACTTATAGATAAGGAAAGCTCTTTTCATGGCTGCTTTCTTCTAGTTCTGTTTGAAATTATCAGATGTTTGCCATTTTATTGTGGATTGAGCAAGATATAGCTCTCTCTGTAGGGTTTTTATGCTCATGACCCCACAACCTGTAGCAACTATGATGTTAAATTGGCTCATGCTGACGACAGCTCCTGGTGAGGAGGTTGCTAACAGGTAGACAGTTTGCCCAGGATTTAGCTAGCTGGACTGGCTTTTAGTGTGTCAGTGGTCCCTTTTTTTTAAACCTCTGTGCAGAATGATTTTTGTTCTGGGTAGCAGTATCAAGGCACTGTGTATGCACATGCATTCAGAGTGGGGCCTTCCTAATTCAACCTGAGCAGGATCTAAAATTAACTGAGCGGACATCAGAAAACTTGTGAGCACATGCACGTGCGCACGACTTAGAGGGAACAGTGTGTGCTACTGTAAGTGTCCCTTTGGGTGAGAATGCAGAAGTTTACCAAAAACTGATTGAAGGTAACTGCTGTGAGGCAACCTTGTCAGGTGGCAGATTTTGGATGGCAGTGAGGGAGACATAAGGGAGACGTGGATTTATTTTACCCATGGAGCACAGTCCACTGAAGATTTCTTCTCTACATCCTTTGATATCAACTAGAACTGTGCAAGAGCACAGTCGTATTCTTGGTGCCCCAAGTGGGTCATGCCACTTGGTGCCTTAGCACCAAAACAGTTGGGTGATCTGAATTGTTGTGTGTGCATGCTGTCTTCACCAGAAACTGACGTGAATTGAAGTGAGCACAAAAACTGTGGCTGACACAGGCTTGAGAGAGGTCTTGAAAACAGGCCTTTAGTGAGAACTTAGTTGACAATCTGCAAATCTAGTATTTCCTTTCACTTTGAACAGTCCTCCGTACTGAGAAATTATTTCTAATGTTTCATGGATTGATGCAATTGACTTAAAGATTATATTGCACTTCTTTGTGCTAAAATAATATTCTTTTGTTCATTTTCCAAGTGCTGTGCAGATACTTTTGTTCTTTGCGTAGCACCAGGAACGAAATACTATTACCTAACTTTTGGAAAGATGGTCTCCTCACTGTTATCCCTGCTGCATGATGATCACAATCAGATGAGAATGTGATGATGATGCAGAGTAGCACATCTGTTCTATACTGGACACGTATTGAGGCTACTTTTCACATGATTCTTTTCTTGTATAGAGATACTCCATGCTAGTGTAAAACATGTCTCAACAAATTTTCATTGACTCTGAAAGTCAACTCTAAATTATAGGAGCAAGACTGCCTTCTGCACCATGTGTGTGAATGAATGAATGTACTGCTCACACCCAGCAATATCCTCTGCTCCAGGATGCAGCTTCTCCACCTTACTTGTTAACTCATCTTAGTTGCATCAGCTCACCACTTGCCTAAGTGAGGAGGAAGGACCAAGCAAGGTGGGAGCAGGTTGCTCCCTTCTCCTCCTGGTGGTATCTGTCTGGCCCAGTGCAACCAAGAAGCAACCCACCCCTGTCTTGTTTTCTCCCTCTTAGTCATGTCCATTGCTTGGCTCAGGCACTGTGCTCAAATTTCCAGGTGCTAAGGCAAGCAAGACCCCCCCAAGTCCTGCTATGCTGCCTCATCGTGGCGGGGTGTGTTCCTGGGAGGGATGAGTGAAGTACGCCGGGAGGTATACTCCCAGTAGGATCACCCAGAGCGTGAAGGTCATCCAAGCTGTCCAGCTAAAGCAAGCAAGCACCTATATTGGGCAGCAGCGATATAAGAAGGTGCTGGAGGCGGACGATCACTTCAGTGACAATGACAAAGGCATCATTTCATACTGCACAGGAGAAGGCAATGGTAAACCACTCCTGTATTTTACCAAGCAAACCACATGGATAGACAAAATGGAATGATTGTCGATGTAGTGCTGGATGATGGGCCCCTCAGGTCGGATGGTACACCACATGCTACTGAGGAAGAGCTGAGCATCTCTCAGAGTACTGATGGTGTTTATGACTCGGTTAGACTAAAGCCTTTTGGATGTCTGATGTTGCCATGTGAGAAAAGAAAATCCAAAGCTGCAAAGACCGAATTACAATGGGAACGTGGAACGTAAGAAGCATGAATATGGGAAAGCTCGACACAGTGAAAGATGAAATGAATCAACTACAGATTGACATCTTGGGCATCAGTGAATTAAAATAGACTGGAATGGGACACTTTCAGTCAGGAAATCATACGTTTACTACTCAGGACACAAGAAACAAAGAAGGAAATGTGGTGTTTTCATAGTCAGGAAGGATATAGCAATGACAGTACTTGGGTACAATGAGGTCAGTGACCGTCTAATATCAATTAGATTTCGTGAACAACCATTTAACATGACAGTTCTTCAAGTCTGTGTCCCAACAACTGATGCAGAAGAAGTAGTTGATGAGTTTTATGAAATTGACAGAACATGCAAGTAATATGTGATGCTGGTGGTTGGAGACTGGAATGCCAAAGTTGGAAAAGGTAAGGAGGAAAACAGTTGGCCTATATGGCCTAGGAAACAGAAACTAAGCAGGAGAATGACTTATTAGTTTCTGCCAAGCCAGTGATCTCTTCATTGCTAACACATTCTTCAAACAACCAAAGCGGCGCCTATACACATGGACATCACCAGATGGAGCACATAGAAATCAAATTGATTGCATTATTGGTGCAAGGAGGTGGAAGAGCTCAGTTATAACAGTAAAGACATGGCCGGGGCCAACTGTGGAACAGATCACAAACTGCTCATGTGCATGTTCCAAATCAAGCTAAAGCAGAAAAACAAAGCTATGCAGTTTCCACAATATGATCTTGATAATGTACCCACAATTTTCAAGGAGAACATCAGGAACCACTTTGAAGTTCTGAACCTCATTGATAGGGAACCAGAGGAACTGTGGAATGAAATCAAAGAAGCTGTTAAGGACGAATGTGAAAAGAGACTGCCAAAGACCAAGAAACAGAAGAAAGCAAAATGGATGTCAGAACAGGCAGTGGAAATTGCCAAGAAGAAGAGAGAAGCCAAAGTCAAGAAAGATAAAAGGGCTTAGGAAGGAACTTATAGGGAATTTCAGAAACCTGTTAGGAGCAGTACTACAATGACATCTGTAATGACCTTGAGGATGGAAACAGACATGAAAAAACAAGGCAAGTTTTCCAAAAGATCTCTGAACTCAGAGGGAGGTTCCAACCTCAAATTGGTATATTAAGGGATGCCAAAGGACAGATAGTAACTGATTCAGAGAAGATAAAACAGAGATGGAAGGAGAATACTGAATATCTGTACAGCAGGGACATCAACATTCAAGATACTGTAGAACTGGGGTGGCGAACCTTGGCCCTCCAGCTGTTGTTGAACTACAACTCCCACCATCCCCAGCCACTGGAGATGATGGGAGTTGTAGTTCAACAACAGCTGGAGGGCCAAGGTTCCGCACCCCTGCTGTAGAAGATATTCCCTACTTGCAAGAACCTCTAGTATGGGAAGATGAAGTTAGATCAGCAATCTGGTCATTACCAAGTTGGAAGGCTACAAGAATTGATGTAATAACTACAGAAATATGGCAGGTAACCGAAGAAGTAACAGTCAAGGCTCTAACCAAACTATGCCAGCAAATTTGGAGAACGACACAGTGGCCAACAGATTGGAAGAGGCCAGTCTACAAGAAAGGAGACTTAACAGATTGCACAAACCATTGCACAATATCCTTACTTTCACATGCTAGCAAAATAATGCTCAGGATCATCCAATGCAGATTAGAGCCCTATGTGGAAAAGGAAATGCCTGATGTTCAAGCTGGTTTCAGAAAAGACAGGGGAACAAGAGACATCATTGCTGATGCACACTGGATAATTGAGAAAGCCAAAGAATACCAGAAAGCTCCAGCCTCAAAGGCAGGATGCCTCTGAGTACCAGTTGCAGGGGAGTAATGGCAGGAGAGAGGGCACGCCCTCAACTCCTGTCTGTGGCTTCCAGCGGCATCTGGTGGGCCACTGTGCGAAACAGGATGCTGGACTAGATGGGCCTTGGGCCTGATCCAGCAGGGCTGTTCTTATGACTACAGAATAGCCTTTGATTGTGTTGACCATGTCAAGTTGTGGAATATCCTTAGGAAAATGGGCATCCCAGAACATCTAATTGTTCTCATGAGAAACCTATACACAGGGCAGGAAGCCACAGTCCAGACAGAACATGGTGAAACAGACTGGTTCCATATGGGCAAAGGAGTAAGACAAGGCTGTATACTTTCTCCCTCTTTATTCAGTTTATATGCTGAACATATACTGAGAGAAGCTGGACTGGAAGAAGGTGAGCATGGTTTTAAAGTTGGAGGAAGAAACATCAGTAACCTGCACTAGGTTGATGACATCACTCAAATTGGGTACAGTTGTAGGTACATCTCAACAGCGTAGTTTGGGATGTCATACACCACGATCTAAGATGGTGGACACGTAAACCTTTGAGGAGGTGCAAGTGGGCTAACTTGTGAACTGCCTAACCGATCTGAACCAAATTTGCTACAGCTGTAGGGACACATAGGGACGCCCAAATGGCGTAGTGTGATGTCATCCACTCCCATTCAAGATGGCAGCCATGTGAACATCTGAGGCACAAGCAGGCTAATTTGTGGACTGTCTAACCAATTTAAACCGAATTAGGTATAGTTGCAGTGCGTGACACACAGGAACACCTCAATGGCATAGTTTGTGATGATGTATTCCACACCGATTCAAGTTGGTGGACGTGCAAGTGGGCTAACTTGTGAACTTAACTGATTTGAACCAAATTTGCTGCAGCTGTAGTGACACACAGGGACACCTCAATGGTGCAGTTTGTAATGGTGACATCCACCCTGATCCAAGATGGCAGACGCATGAACATTTGAGGTGCAAGAGATCTAACCTGTAAACCTTGATTTGCACCAAATTTAGTCCAGATGTAAAAGGTAAAGTTGTGCCATCGGGTCGGTGTCAACTCCTGGCGACCACAGAGCCCTGTGGCTGTCTTTGGTAGAATACAGGAGGGATTTACCATTGCCATCTCCCGCGCAATATGAGATTATGCCTTTCAGCATCTTCCTATATCTCTGCTGCCCAATATAGGTGTTTTCTATAGTCTGGGAAACATACCATTGGTGATTCGAACTCGCAACATCTGGCTTGCTAGTCAAGTCATTCCAGATGTAAACAGAGGCATCCTTCCTTTGAGACTGGAGGTGGCCTATAGCCCTCTGACTAGTAGCCATTGATAGACCTCTCCTCCATGAAGTTATCCAAGCCCCTCTTAAAGCCATCCAGGTTGTTGTCTGTCACCACATCTTGTGGCAGAGAATTCCACAAGTTGATTATGTGTTGTGAGAAAAAGTACCTCTGTTTGCTGGTCCTAAATTTCATGGGATGACCCCTGGTTCTAGTGTTATGTGAGAGGGAGAAGAATTTCTCTCTCTATCCACTTTCTCCATGTTGGGAATTCTCTCTGGTAAGAGAAACCCTTTTTCATTATAGCAGAGTGCACAGAGGCACAACACAGCGGAATTTGGTTAGGCATTCGAGTATGATGAGAGTAAAATAACTTGGAGCCAGTTCATAGTTTCAAATCAATATAAGTGGTGTTTATTAGAGAACTCCATTCTAGATAGGAAAGTGAGGAGATAGACTCTGTCTCTGATCTATCTATCTAGCTGGATGCAGATGGATTCTGCATCTCTGCACACATGGTGCAGGGGAGAGGAGCTTGCATGTTGTAAGGGAAGAGGAAGGAAGTGGCTGGAAGGAAGTAAGTAAGTCCATGAGATCAGCAATCTACATATCAAAGGGATAGTGTCAGAGCAGTAGAGAAGGGATGACCAATGTCTTGACCCTCTAGCCCTCTGACTCACTAGTCTGTCCTCCTGTGTCATTGAGACAAGAGACAGCGCATAGTCCTTCACTTCCAACACTCCACACCATGCATGATGTTATATACCTCTTATCATATCTCCCTGGTCATCTTTTTTCTAAGCTAAATAGTCCCAGGTGTTGTAACCTTGCCTCATAAGGAAGGTGCTCTAGGCCCTGGGTCATCTTGGTTGCCCTCTTCTGCACCTTTTCCAGTTCTGCAATGTCCTTTCTTTAGATGTGGTGACCAGAATTGTATGCAATACTCCAGGTGTGGCTGCACCATGGTTTTGTATAAGGGCATTATAATAAGGTGGATGGACTCGATTACAACAGCAATGATTGCACTACTGAGAGGCTTTAAAGGCCAAGTTGAAGACAGATCATCCTGGAGAGAATCTATTGATGTGGTCGCTAAGAGTCGACACTGACTTGACTTGAATCAATCAGTTATAATATTAGCAGTTTTATTTTCCGTCCCCTCCCTAATGATCCCTAGCATGAAATTGGTCTTTTTTCAAAGCTGCCACACATTGAGTTGACACTTTCAACAAGCTGGTCCACCACGACCCCAAGATCTCTTTTCTGGTCAGTCACTAACAGCTCAGATCCCATCAACGTATACTTGAAGTTGGGTTTTTTTGTCCCAATGATATTTCATCCTAATATCCCTCATGGACTGATAAGTAACATTGTTGAACCGTTTCCCCGCCCTCTATGGTGCTTGCTCAGTCAGCTTCCACAGATAATTTAATAACAATTTAATAACCCTTAGTTCCAGGGGATGATGTGTTGGCACATAAGAATAGCCTGGCTGCTGGATCAGGCCCAAGGCCTATCTAATCCAGCATCCTGCTTCCCATAGTGGCCCACCAGATAGATGCCTCTGAGAAGCCCACAGACGTGAGGGCACACTCTCTCTCCTGCTGTTGCTCCCCTTATGCAGCAGCCTTGCTGAAGATAAGCATGTCTGAGTTCAGCCAGAGACTGAATAGGAAGCAATCTGGAAACCCCATGCATTTCACCATGATGTCTGTAAAAGAAGTGGTGAGGAGAACATACATGGGAAAAAGCAGCGAGCGGAATATAAATAAGTGGAGGGAAAGAAACTTGCTGTAGATTAGGAGCAACTAGTGATTCTGTATCTTATTCTCTATGATAGAAAATATAAATTATGGAAACTCAATCCAAAAACTTGCTGTGCCTCAGCGTGAGTTCTTATGATGGTGTATTCACTGTGCTAACACACCGTGCACAGTACTGTGATATGCTTACTCGGAGAGTAGGTAAAGCAGTGCAAATATTTCCTGCTCTAACAATTTTTAAACTGTTATATGAAAAGTGAAGTTTTGATAAGTGAAAAGCAGTATGGTTAATGGACAAGTAAATATTGGAAGTTCTTCCAATACCTGAGGTATCTTGTTTGTTCCATGTGTAATACATTTTGTGACCTAAGTTCCCATTGTTATTACCTGATGAATGACAAGAATTTGACACCTGATAAATTAGTGGTACTCACGTGCAATCCAGTGGTTCTTGCTGTAGTTGAAATGCAGTAATGTTTTAGACATCATATTCCACTTCTTGTTTCTTGCAATGAAAAAGCTCTCATTCAAAAATAATTATGTACTTTGGAGTCGGAGTTTGTCTGGTGTCAGTCATCTGGAGGCAGGCATGTGCATTGCAGGCAAATATATTGCCCATTTTTTCCTGTATTTATTACATTGCTTATTTATTATTTCTCATTTCTCTAGGTAAGCCACTTTGGAAACTTTTGTTGAAAAGCCGGTATATACATATTTGTAGTAGTAGTTGTTGTTCAGGGGGTCAGTGGTATGATGCAAGGATTACATTGGAAATCCAAGGGGTTTAGAATAGGTAATGAAACTTCTCCTTCTGTATGTGTCAGACACAAGGCTTTTGAAAGACTTCATGTTGCAAAAAAAGTATGCTTTTACACCACTTTTAAAAAACCCTACCACTGCTTCAGTTAAAAACTCTCTTGCTAATATGAATGTGCACATCCTTGTTCTTTTGTGTTGAAAACAGGAAACCAGATTTGAGTGTGAACTGACCACTTGGCCAGTTTACTTACTTATTTCTGTAAGTTGCTTTAGACCATTAAAGAGTGTAGGGACCAAATGAGGCTTGCTAAAAGCTTAACTTGTTTCACTATGAGCAAGTTCCATTGATCTTATTTACACTTACTGGCAAAAGAGGAATTTATAGCCGTGGTTAATTGAGGTATGGATTGCTTTGATGCTTTAGTTTTTCGCATATACTGGAGCTCATCAATATAAGACTAGTCACTGAGCATGCTCGAGACACGCCGGAAATAATCAAACGGTAGTTCCTCTTGCCAGAGGGTACCATCCCCAGTTCTGGTCCTGTCTGCTCGAGGCTTGCACGCTGAAAGTTTTTTGCTCTGCTGGAACTTGGCTTTTTTCTTCAGAACGTTTTTCCTGCCTTTAAGTGTGCAAGGGCAGGAAGGAAGCTGCCTTAGGCCATTCCTATTATTTTTAAAACGTCCAAAATAGTTTTTTCTTTATAAAATACAGCTGATTGCTGTGTTACTTTCGTTTTTATTGTTTGTTTCTTTTTGGGCTAAACCAGGCGTGTTGCCTCCATTATGGAGATTGCCCACACCAAGGAGCTCCTAGGAGGTGTTCTCTCAGAGGGATCTATTGCCCCCGATCAGATTAGGGAGCCTATGCAGCCTGTACTGTCCATGTCAGCAGCTCTCGTTATGGCTGTATCCATGCCCACCCTGGTGGAGGCACCTGTGCCAATCCTTCTCGCTTCGCCTTGCAAGGCAGCCAAGAGGAGTAGACACTCTAAGGAGGGGAATGGAGGCAAGTTCAAGAACTTAAAAAACTTTCGGAATCTGTGCACCTCAGTGAGCGTTTGCTCATACAAGCTGTCTGTAAACGGTTCAAGCCACGCATTAAGGAGCAGAGAGCTAAGAAGGGGAAGGATGACCAACACCCGTTGGGTGACTCATTGGCATCTGTTAGCACTTCTCCAGTGGTTTTTGTCAAGGGGGAACTGTCTGGTCCGTGCGGTCCCCCCACATACCACCCCAACCGCCCGACAAAGAGCAGAGCACCTAAGGAGCCTGTGGACTAGGAGGAACAAGGGGATGCCACCCAGGATGGTTGCTACGCAGACCGCTCAGGCTGGTGGGCCTTCAGGTAATGTCTCTCCCCCTTTCATGGGGCTGACTCCCCCTCTCTTCCCACTCACTGTGGCTATATGGCTCAAGGATTTCTTTTCCAGGGAGTGCCTGCCTCTTATCGCTTAACCTCGATTGCAGGCTCCTCCAGCTCCCTTGCAACCTTCCCGCCCTCCCCCTGAGGCGTCTGGCTGCCCCAATCGCCCTTTGCAGCCTAGCAGGCGCTTGTCTTCGTCTTCCCCAGATTCTAGTTCAAGGAGGGAGGCGATTCCTTTAATGGAGCATTGGCAGTTTGCCCCCAAGCCACCTAGGCTTAGGCACAAGAGGTGGCTTCCAATGTCATCATCTGCCGCAGACACTGAGCAGAGGCCTCCCAAATACACTCGAGAACCCAGGGTTCCATCTCAGCCAGCTGTCCTGGTGGGCCCAGTGTTGCCACTTAGTCGGTCTGCTCCTAGCCTACCTGCTCAGCCCTTACCTAACCCCACCCCTCCCATTCCCCTCATTCGGCCTGCTTCTGAATCAGACCCTGAGACACACATGCCATTGCATAAGGACTCGGATAGAGAAGTGGGTGAGCTCTCAGAGGAAGAAACCACCCCCATGGCACCCATTTCTGCGCGCCTTTTTACATCTTCTAATTTTGAAGTCCTCTTATCCAGAGCTAAGTGGGCAATTAAGGATGTATCTCCAGTGGATGTGGCACCTCCTTCAGAATTAGATCAGAATGCATTTCCTTCTTCTTTGAGTCCCTTGATTTCTGTGCCTTTTCCATGCTCGTTTAAACAGGTGATGCTGGCAGGATGGTGAAACCCAGCATCCTGCAGGCCCATTGGCTCCTATCCTATGAAACACTACCTTATCACCTGAGGTTACCTCTTTGTTGGCTACACCCAGGGTGGATCCACCCATTGTTCAGATGGTGTCTGGGACTCCTTAAATATTGAGAGTCAAGAACAGCTAAGGTCTACAGAGGACAAAAAGTGTGATTTGTTGCTTTAAAAAGGCCCATGAGGCCTTCTTCACAGTGACTAGGGCAGCCATAGCTAACTCCATTTTTGCCAGGGCTTCCATTTTATGGGCTAAGCAATTGGCACCCTTAGTGCCCCCAGGAAATTCTAAATTAAGACAGGGAATTAACAAAATGGCTAAGTCTGTGGCCTTCATGGCAGATTCCAGTCTTGACTGTGTCCAACAGGCCTCTAGCCTTGGCCTCTGGGATGGTTTTGCAAAGATCACTGTGGCTCAAGGGATGACTGGTTGATTCTAAATCTAAAATCACATTAACAGCCTCCCTTTGCTCGGTTACTGTCCTTTTTGGTCCCTCCTTAGATCCGGTTCTGGTGGAGAATTATATCTTGCTCTTCCTCCAAGGAGCCCAGAGCGGTATACTACATACTTAGGTTTCTCATCACAACAACCCTGTGAAGTAGGTTAGGCTGAGAGAGAAGTGACTGGCCCAGAGTCACCCAGCTAGTTTCATGGCTGAATGGGGATTTTAACTTGGGGTCTCCCCAGTCCTAGTCCAGCACTCTAGCCACTACTTGAATCTGGACAAGAGTCATCTACTCCCCTTGTAGTCGCTTCAACACTTGGGGATGGTGTTTCACACCATTCCAGCGAAGGTGACATTTCCTACAGAAAGGCAGACCAAGATAACATCGGCCATCTCCCCGCTACTTTGGGCCACGTCAGCGGACCTGATGCTGGGACTAATGATCGCCGCCATGGAATGTACTCCCTGGGCCAGGTGGCATCCACAGCCCCTTCAATGGCTTTTTCTTCCATTCCAGGAAGCCATTATGGCTGTGACTTATATCTCAGTACCCCTCTCAAGCAGAGTCAAGAATTCCTTCCTTTGGTGGCTCTCCCTGGTGCTGGAAAAGGGTCTGCCTGTTCACAGAACCACAGAGGTTCTGTGAACTGGCATCACAACTGATGCCAGCCTCACGGACTGGGGAGCAGTGTGTGAGGATCACCCAGCACAAGGTCTCTGGTCCACATCAGAAGAGAACTGGAACATTAACCGACGAGCTCAGGGAAGCCAGACCAGTACTTCTATGTTGTCAGAATTTGATCTAGGGCAAGCATGTCCTCCTCAGAACAGATAATACCACCACCAAAGCCCACATCAGTCGCTAGGGGGCACCTACTCCAAGGGCCTGATGAAGGAATCTGACCTCCTTCTTGCCTGGGCTGAAAGGCATCTCCTATCCTTCACCACAGAACACCTAAGCGGAGTGGATAACTGGCAGGCGGATTGGCTAAGTCGTTGGTCGGTCGATCCCTCGGAATGGAAGCTAGTTCCTCAGGTTTTTCGTCAGATCTGTAAGTACCTGGGCAGTCCTCTAGTAGACCTTTTCGCATCTCCTCTCAATGCCCAAGTGCCAAGGTTTTTCTCAAGGTTTCTATCCCAGCAAGCGGAAGCAACGGACGCTCTCGTGTCGCCATGGCTTCAAGGGTTTCTTTACTCACCCCCCTGACACCTATTCTTCCAAAGGTAGTCGGGACACTGTGTCTAGAGAGAGTGGAGATTATACTCATCACCTCCCCACTGGCCGAGGCGGGCGTGGTTCGTGGACCTGGTCAACATGTCAGTCTCCCCAGCATGGCATCTTCCACTTCGCCCAAACCTTCTGTCACAAGGCCCCATATTTCATCCGGACCCCGGGCGGCTCCAGCTTTGTGCCTGGAGATTGAGTGCTGCAAACTAGGCAGTGAAGGGTATTTACACCAGGTTTTGGACAGCATCCTAGCCTCTCGCTGCCTGGCGACTCAACACATCTATCGGGCCACCTGGGCACAAGTTAGATGACCGCTGTGCCTTGCATTTCTACATCTGACGCACCAAGGATACCAGGTGATCAGATGCTCTTTTTGTGTCTCTTCAATCTCATAATCTAGGCCAGAAGGCGTCAAAAACCTCTTTGGCGGCCTGGATTAGGGCATGCATTAGACTCGCGTATGAGTCTCAGAACCTGCCCCCCCTGCAGGTATTACGGCCCATTCCACCTGTAGCGCTGAGGCATCTGCAGCATTTTCTACCCAAGCACCACTGGCTGATATTTGCAGGGCAGCAACGTGGAGCTCGGCCACTCTCTTTATCCGTCACTACAAGATTCCTTTGTTTGCTGCTTCTTAGGCGGCATTTGGCCGTAGGGTTCTACAACAGGTGGTCTAAAACATCCGCTTCCACCCAGGTCTTCGGGATACTTCTTGCCTATGTCCCATACTGATGAGCTCCAGTACAGGGCGGGAAAGGAACATTGGTCTTACCTGTGAAGGGTTCTTTCCCCTGTAACTAGTGCTCACTAGGCCCTCCCGGATGTTTTTTCTCAGGGTATCCTGGCTATTCGTCCTTTGTATATAGTTGGAAGGGCTAGACCATTTTTGGGAGGAGGCAATTTCCAGGATTATAGTTCTATTTCCATACCCTCTCTGTCTCTTTTCCTTGCCCTTTCCTGCCTTTTCCGCATTCGTTCGAGAGTTGTTTTTTGATACTTTCTTTTTGAGTTTGGTATTTTCTAGCAAGGCCTCAACTTGCTTCACCACTCTTCGCTTCATCCCTGGAACTGGGGATGGTGCCCTCTGGCGAGAGGAACTACCGTTTGATTATTTCCGGCCTGTCTCGAGCATGCTCAGTGACTAATCCCATGCCGATGAACTCCAGTTACAGGGGAAAATAACTCTTCCCAGGTAAGACCAATATTTCTTTTATTGGTCTCTGGATTGTTAACTGTCCCTGGCTCAAATAATGCCTTTGTCATAAACTCCCTTGATAGCCTGGCCTGAGGCAAGCCATTCTCTCTTTCAGCTTCACCATTATGGGAATAATTATGATGTACCTTATAAGGTTGCTCTAAGGATTATAAGAAGGTATGTGAAGATGCTCTGAAATCTCAAATGCTATATTAATGCTTATTCTTATCAATAGAGCAAAGGTTCCCCAGATTTTGCAGAACCCTTGCTGATCTGCTTCACTTCTCCCTCAGTTCTGCCCACATCTAGAAGTGGTAACAAACTATCAGTCTGCAGTAAGATTGCCCACATAGCTAGGATTAGATTAGGGATGTTAACATGAAAGAGTCCAATATTGTGCCTGACTTGCGTATGGTTTCTGACAATACAGGGAATGCTAAGCAATATGGTTTTTTCCAACCCATGTTATCTTTTGGAAACTTGTCTACAGATTGTTGATGGAGGAAAAATATCATCTGGGATACGTCTGTCTGTAGCTATTAGCCATAGGTAGTAGGGGCGTGCACAAAACCGGGTTGCCCAGTTTGGTTTGAGTCCGGACTGGACTTGAACCAGACTGGGCATGTTCAATTCTGTGCACCCCAAACCCTCCCTGGTTTGGTTTAGGGGGGTCGTGATTTTTTTTTAATATAAAGAAAAATAACTCGCTGCTGCTACTCTGGGGGGCTTCTCCGAGGCCACGGTGTGTGTGTCCTGAGGTTCCCACTCCTCCGCCAGCCTCCATTAATATTCAGATTGCCCGGTTTAGGTGGTCTTTGGCCCATTCTGGGCCTGCTCTCTATGATCGTGGCCATTTTGGAGGCCACTGCCATGCATGCCCAATGGACCCCTGCATGGCATGGGTCCTGGTCACTGAGAGACCCATTGGTCATGTGTAGTGGTGGCCTTCAAAATGGCCACTGCCATGGAGGGCAGGCCCAGAATGGGCCTCAGACTGCCCAAACTGGGCAATTTGGACTTTAACAGAGGCTGTGTGGGATGCATCATAAGGCAGTACAGGGCCATGACAGCATGGGGAATCTTTGTTAATGCCAGATGCTCCATCTTCCCCATCCTGATTTGGGTCTCAAAGACTAAGGAAAAGTGTGGTTGCATGGAGGACAAGTTATAAGCGAGCACAACTTCTAACATTGCCCAACATCATTACAGATCATGTGGTATGGCTGTTAAGGTGTTATCCTTGGTTTCCAGTTTATCAGCATTGTGGAACTTGAATCAAAATGAGATGGCCTTAAGTCTGGTCTTAAATCAGCAAGTTCCTTTGCTAATTGAATATGCCTATCTTCTTCACCATGGTTTTCTGTCTTGCAAGTTAATGCCTGGATTCATTTCTGTGTCTTTCCTGCTCTGCTTGATACCACAATGTCTTCCCTGCCCAGTTTCAGTATGTGTTGCTCCACTCAGGCTTCAGATTCAGCCCTTTAGCACTATGCTACTTGTCAGTTTTAGGGAAAACTTGTTAAGTGGTTACTCTGACAGCTCAAAAATAGTAGTTTTATTGTGTATTGCAGCCTGAATTAATGCAGGCTCAGGTGCTCTCCAGAATCTCTTTTCAGTAATTTGTCTCCATGCCTCTCAGTGCATGTCTGCATTTTGCAGGTGCCAAACATTGTGTTTACTAGTGCTGAATTGCAAGCAGCATCTTGATTTTAGGCTGTCCAATCTTACCAAATGTTGACCCTAGTGTAATGTGAATAATATATTGGAAGGATTTGATCCTTTAGCACAGGCCCCAAAGGAAAGGAGTATTGGGAGAAGTTTCTTATATACAGAAGTTTTTGTATATAAACACATATAATATGTTGTTTCTGGAACCCTCTTCATAGAATTGCAGGACTTCTGAATTTGGACTTCATGGGCCAATGCATTCCATTAGTATTTGGAGTCTGCACAAACTACTGATGTTACTATTGAGGATTTATTCAGCACCAGAAAGTAGAATGTGTGGCAGGTTAATTCAGGAAACAATTTGATTAAGGCCTTGAAGGAGAGGCCTTGGAAGTGGGTTGGGGGAAGAACATAATGGGCAGACAAGGGCATGGGTTGGACACTTTTAGGCAAAAGTCACCATAGAGTTAAGAAATGTGATCTCAAAAAAATTCATCATTTGTTGTTGTGTACTCAGCCATGTGGTAGGAAGATGGAGCAGGGCACCATAGCCATGTAGAGGTTGGAGCCACTCCTTCCCTGTGTGGGACAGCATTTATTTATTTAATTTCATTTGTATACTGCCCATCCCAGAACAGCCCAGATTGGTTTGCATAAAACAGCTCAAACATTAAATAAAAGCAGTTAAAATATGAATATAAAATCATTTTTAAAAACCCATTTAAAACCAATTAAATATTATTAAAAACCAAGCTGAAAAGATGAGTCTTTAGGGCTGTCTTGAAGGCCTCCAAAGACAGTAAGCCTCTTATACTCACAGGTTGTGTGTTCCACTTCTACAGAGAAGGCCCAATCTCAGGTTGCCACCAGATGAACTGGTGGCACCTGAAAACAGACCGCTTCTAATGAGCACTGGAGATCTTGCAGGGAAAGGTGTTCTTTCAGGTAACCCGGGCCTAAGACATTTGGGGCTATAAAGGCAACAGAGGTGCAGCAGTGTGTGTAGGCCTATGCTTGCCTCTTTGGAATGTATCAGTGTCTCTGAAAGCAAAGAAGTGACTGTGGTGAAGCACTAATGATACAGGGATCAATGACTTACTGTTATTGTGCAACACTCAAGCAGTGCTATCCTTGGACCAGAAGAAAAGGGCCAGATCAGCTTTTCTGTTCCTCAGTTTACTCCAGTTGTATTGCTTATTTATAAGATGCGGCAGTGGTGACGAAACTATTTGGCAAGTGTGCTCCAAGTCCAGTCCACTGGCTCAAAGTACTGCCCTAATAATTGGCACAATGTTCCAGTCCAATGTGCAGGCAATGCTAGTTGGTTGATGTGCAGCTGTGCACATCTGTCACTCTGTATTCACCACTTGTAAAAGGGGAGCAATGTTGGGCTACTCCTTGTGGAGTGTTTGTTTTGTGGATGTGATTCACATTTTGGGGCTGAGTCAATTGTCTTCCTTGTGTTGCAATGATTAATGACAATTTTAGTTAGGCAGGAAGAGCCATCCTTGCAACATTAGGACTCTATAGCATTCTTACATCTCAGTTGTTTAAATGGAGCCGTTCTGGAGGGGTTTGAAAAGCTGTGCTGCTTCATATAATACCCCTCCAGCCGTTGACAGGCAAGCTGAAAGGCAACTCTCTCTCTCTTCACCAGTATTTCCTCTAACAGGGATTCCTCGATGTTGTTGACTACAACTCCCAGAATCCCCAGCTGCAGTGGCTTTTGCTTGGGTATTATGGGAGTTGTAGTCAGTGACATCTGGGAATCCCAGTTAGAGGGAACACTGCTTTTCACAACCATTCTTAAAGGTTCAGGAGCACCTAACCTTTAAACACACAATATTTAAAGCTTGGCCATCATGGCATTTGCACAGTACTGCTTAAATGCTCTTATGCATTCTTGTTGGTTGCCATGTTACTCAGATTGTCATATCCTGTGGATTTACTATTAGAGTAGTACCAATCTCGGATACAGCGGACTTGCTTTGCCAAAAAGGTTGGCAGGTTCTCCTGGCAATTTAGAAGCTCATATAAACAGTTTATAGATGTTCTGATATAGGAAGATTTCTCTGCCAACCAACTTAAACAAGAATGAGAAGGCAGTTAATCTCTTGTTCCCATCATTTTTCATTAGATGGTTCTGAGCACACTGTAAAGTTCTGGAGCCTGCTGGAGTTTTTCAATATGGGCAGCAATCTTGAATCACAAGTATGCAGGGATTTTATTAAGTAGCCCTCTAAAATACAATACTTCTGAACATGTTTCCCATGCTTAGGATTCTGTAGGCCAGATGTTACAGCTAGGAAACTTGCTGCGTGGTTCTGGGCCACTAATGACTTTGTACATATGGAAGGTGCATGTTGTCTTGGGATTCTTTAGCCATGTGTGTAAAGCTTGCCTTGGACTCCACCCCCCCCCTTTGTCTGCTCCCCTTGCCTTTTAAATTGCTTGTATATAGCATTTGGGAAGGTTAAATGCAGATTTATTTTATTGTCAATGCAAGTGTTTGGTAAGCTAAAGCCAGCTTCCTGAATGTACGTATTGGCCATGACCTTGGTCAGATGCAGGTGAATGCCAGGAGGTGTGGTGGGGTGGAGATTGGAAGTAGACTGCCTCTTGTAGCTGGAGCTTAGATTCCGAACAGGACGGTAAGGCCTAATCTCTGGCATTCCAAGCCTGTAGTATGGGCATGGTCATGTGCTCAGTAAACAATAAGTGGTTTGTCTCATCAAATGGGGCACTTGACTCTCTTTACCATGCTATGTGCATAGCCCTGCTCTGCAATGCTTAAAAGAGGTTCCATAGGCATCTATATAGAATGGGGCCTTCTAGGATGCTGTCTCCAGAAAAAGTGTTTCGGATTCTGGGAATGTTCATTCGTTGCTTTCAGCGCTTAGGAGGTTGTGCTATGTTTTTCACTGCTGCTTAATATGCTTGATTCTGTTTAATTGTGCTTTTATTATTGTGTGATAGAATCTTGTATGCTGAATTTTTTTTTGGCCTTTTTAATATCCCCGCCCCCCCACACAGTGCCTTGAAATGTGCATTTGTGAAAGGCCATATACTGTATAACTATAAACAGCATGGCACGCAGTCTTTTAGCTTTGTAAGGGTTAGTTCGTCTGAGTGAACAAGTATATGCGTTGAAGAATAATGATCATAAAAATCCTGCATTCTCTGCATGAGGTCCAGCCAATTTACTAACCAAGGATATTTCTAGAAATGTCATGTTCTTAGAGGGGTTCTAATGTGGAACTTGCCTGAACACTATAAACACCAGGCTGTTTACATATTATCAGATTGAGCCCATGGTCCAAGCTTAACCAATAAGAAAATTTCAGGTTCTGCCAAATACCATCTATGAAGAGCATCTGTCAAGAAGATGCTTTGTAAAATAAAACTAACCCATGCTATTTCCAGTTTAACAGCAACATAGGAATGACAATCAAATGAGGCGTCTCTTGAGCCTCTGCATATATGAACAAGCCTTGTCTTGATGCTTTCCTTGAGAAACTAATATGTTCTTCCCTTTGCAGCGGCGTCTTCGTCATCTGCGGAACATTGCAGCACGGAACATCATTAATAGGAATGGTTATCGCCTTCTTGACACCTACTTCACCCTTCATTTGTGTGATAATACGAAAATATGTAAAGGTAGGCAAAAGCCTTCTGTCATTCTCCCTCCCCAATAATTCTGCTTGTCCTAACATGTGCTATACAAAGATTTTTCCTTGCAAAAATCATTTGAGAGAGATTGCTATTCTTACATAGATGGGATACTGAGGCTTAGGCTGCAACTAGGGATATGTGTTGCTTTCCCCCTATTTCTTACAGAGACAACCCAAATCTGTCTTTTACCCTCAAAGTTTGCTCCTTTGAGCCAAAGCACAACTGAAACTGAAGTAGATGGAAACACCTCTTGATCCAAACCTGATGTGGCAGGAGCCCCCGGGGAAACATCCTTAATAATTCTCTTCGCTTTAGCCAACAAAATCTCAAACTCTGATAAGGAAAATAAACAGGTCGTGCTGGGCTTGGGCTTCTCTGAAGGAGTTTGTTCATCCGATAGTTCACCCTCCTCCTACCCCGACTCAGTTGATTCAGTGTCAGAAGAAGCACCAGCATGACGATGAGGCAGCCCTGCAGCAGCCACCACAGTTGAGAGAACCGCTTGCAAAGGAGTTGCCAGGGAACGTTTAGGGGCCTGAGCGCCCTCATCCGAGCAAGCTAGTTCAACTCTCCTCCGCTTACGGAGTCTCTTTTTAGGGAGAAGAGAAAAGTTAGCCCGCTCACCTTGGGGAATAGCTCATCTGCGCAGGTGAAGAGGAAAAGGCAGGTCACCTGGTATGCCTAGGTAGGGCTTCAGGTATCACACACAGACACACACCCCAGGAAGAAGGTCCCTCATAGCCAGCAGGTGAAGTCGCAACGGCAGCGGTATGGCCAGAAGAATCAAGTTGCACTAGTATAGGGGACACCAACGACAAACACTGCTTCTTAACAAAGTCCCCCAACCACTGCAACTCACTGGCAGACAAGGCTTCATTACTGGGGCCAATAATGGTTGTGTGCAACTGCACCCCCTGTATTATATCAGAAGCTGTGAGCAGCAGTCTCGCAGTCACGCCCTTTTCAAGAGTTGCGGGCAGAGGAGACCCTAAAATGGCCGCCGGAGTTTGAGCGGGAAGCTCAGAAGCATCCGCCATTGGCTGCTGCGCCCGTACTGCCTGCAGCTGAAGCCTCTCACTGAGCGGAGCCCCGCTGGAGGCCAGCTTGCGTTTTCACTTCTTCTTGGGACCCACAGGGTCCTTTAAGTGCTTAGTTTTCTTTTCCGCCTTTCGCAGCAGATCAAGCTCCAGGCATGGGGCCATTTCAGAGCTAACACCTTCCCTCACGGAGGGAAGCTGCGGCCCCTTGAGCAGGAACCGGCATAACCTCTGAGAGGGGACCTTCGGAAAGGACACCCATCAGCATGTTGCCATAATGCGAGATCTCCATGAAGAAAAAAGACAGGAAGGAGGAAGCCAATGAAAAAAGGGGAGGACAAAATGAAAGAGCTAAAGAGGAGGGTTGTCTTTTAAAAAGCAAAAAACCGGGAAAAATTAAGAAACACGACTCCTTTCCCACCTTCGCACACAGAGAAACAAAAGGTCAATAACAAGCCTGAGAAGGTAAGAATCTAGAAGAGACTGGGCAGCTCACGGACTGTCGAGAAAGTGAGACAGGACCGGAACTAGGCTGGGTGTGGCTGGTGCAGTATATTATGGACAGATATGAAATCTGATTGGCCCTGTCTCGAAGCATGTGGAGACTTGACAGCCTGTCAAATGAGGATACCCTCCCCATACCTCAAAAAAGAACAGTTCACAGTAAGTCTACCAATGTTTCTTTCTATACCGCCCAAAACTTGCGTCTCTGGGGAGTTTACAGTTACAATCATTTAAAAGATTAAAAATGTTTAAAACCCAGTATTAAAATTATTTAAAACTATAAATTAAATTAAAATCCTTGGTGAATAAATGTGTCGTCAGTGCCTTTTAAAAGGTTGCCAGAGATGGGGAGGCTCTTATTTCAACAGGGAGCGCATTCCAAAGTCCAGGGGCTGCAATGGAGAAGGCCTGTTCCTGAGTAGCTGCCATACGAGTTGGCGGCAGCTGCAGATGAACCTCTCCAGATGATCTTAGCAGGCATTGGAGCTCATGGCAAAGAAGACGGTCTCTTAAATACCCAGGGCCTAAGCTGTTTAGGGCTTTATCGGTAATGACCCAGCACCTTGTATTTTGCCCGGAAACGTATTGGCAGCCAGTGTAGCTCTTTCAAGACAGGAGTAATATGGTCTCTCCTAGATGACCCAGAGACCAACCTGGCTGCTGCGTTCTGAACCAACTGCAGTTTCCGGACTATGTACAAAAGCAGCCCCACATAGAGTGCATTGCAGTAATCATTCATTCATTCATTCAATTTCTATACTGCCCTTCCAAAAATGGCTCAGGGTGGTTTACACAGAGAAATAACAAATAAATAAGATGGTTCCCTGACCCCAAAGGGCTCACACTCTAAAAAGCAACAGAAGATAGAAACCAGCAACAGTCACTGGAGGGATGCTGTGCTGTGGGTGGATAGGGCTAGTAATCCAGCCTAGAGTTTACCAGCATATGTACCACTGTTTTGAGGTCGTTCATCTCAAGAAACGGACACAGCTGGAGTATCAGCTGAAGCTGATAAAAAGCACCTCTGGCCACCGCCTCAACCTGAGGCACCAGGGAGAGGTTCGGATTCAGAAGTACCCCCAGACTTTGCACCTGTTCCTTCCGGGGGAGCGTGACCCCATCCAAGTTACAGGAAGCAGAATTGTAACTGGGTCTCCCATTGAATTCAGTGGGAAAATAAAACAAGTGGGACTAATGAAAACAGGTAAAATTCATTGCAAAACTATTATTTTAATGAATGAACACACAAAAAAAGATTTTTAAAATTAGAACAAATAACAAATCAAAAATTTTCTTGCAGACCATCACTGGAGCTAGACATTGTGGAAGATGAGTGTCTGCTGATAAAACAGCAGCTGCCTTATGTGCTATCTAGTGATACTACTTAATGTGACATGATCATGCTGTGAGCATTTGCTCATAAATGGCAACCAGTGAGGTGAGGAAAATATGGAGGGAAGATGTCATGTCATATGCATTTTATGCTATCAGAAGTAATGAGAGAGAAGAGGAAAGGGAGATGCAGATTTGCTGATTCTGGCAGCAACCATGCATTTCCTGCAACATCCAGCTCTGGCCTGAGAGAGTGGCCTGTGGGTCACCCTGGGACCTCAGCAGAGCTGGGATGTGAACGTTGATCTTGCAGAGCCAATTTCATGCAGAAGAGGAGGGAGAATTTCACTCTCCCCTGATACTGAATCCCATTGGACATACCACATTAGGCTGCTTATGTGGTGTTTGCCAAGGTACTATAAAAGTGCTGAGAGAAGCGGGTGTGGTATCTCTCTCTCAAAAGAACCTGTCCCTCACACTGCAAGAGTGCCTTTAAAACACTCTTGTGCCAGTTTGTCCATTTGTGTAACACTCCTTAATTTGTATTTTTAAACATATCTACAATTTGTTCTTTGCAGAATTTAGGGGCGGGGGGGGGAGTGTGAGGTAGAATGTGAAAATACAGGGCTGCATGGACAGGGAAGGTAATAGCAAGCAGCTGGTCTTTATGTGAAATATGTCATTGAAGAGTTAGAAATTTCTCTGGCACTGTAAGGGTGTTTTAAAATGCTTTATGTAAAAAAGCAGAGATTCACTAGATTTTGATCCAATGATGGGACTTGTGGTGGTGGTCACTACTGTGTCAATCCCAGTGTACTCTTATGACCACAGTTACTCTTACAGTACGCTCCAGTAGCCATAGTAATAGCTGCAAAAGAATTAATCTGCTAAGCACAGGGTATCTCTGCCCATTTATGCTGTTTTCTTTTAAAATCTGATCTATTTACCTCTATTTATTGGCGAGTAGATGACTGACTCTCCCAGCTATAGAAAATGCTAGAAATTGGTGCCATGCTTCCCCTTTACCTCTGACCTGTTTCCAGACTGTACACAGTCCGCCTTTAATATTTTTCTAAGGTGCTTATCTCCATGGTAACTAAGCTTTTGATCAACAGTTAAGAGCATAGACTATGACCTCGGGGTTTGTGCTTGTGGCCTCTTCTACTCAATATGTGCAAGATCAAGGGCTCCACATTGACCACTCTTGCATCAGCTCTCAAACTAAATAATTGAAAGATAAGAGCTTACAGCTATCAGTACTGTAATATATCATATTCTTACTGGAAGGTGATCATGCCAATTGCTTCCCTTGCCCTTTGACCACATTGTAGCAGGCCCTCCCTGAATAATCCTTTCAAGTATTTTTCAAAGTCTTCATAAGTGACGTGGAGAGTGAAAACTCACCAATACTTCATACTTTCATCCCAGTGATCAGTTTCCTGTCTCTTGAAATACTGTAGTAACTTTTCATGGTATAAATGGAGTGGAAACTTTTTCTCTTAATAAAAGTGTGCCTTGCTCATATGGTGCTCTGAAAAATTCAAAATTTCTACACCAAGATACTGTAAATCTTGTGTTCCGTACAAATGGGATTAAATCATGAAGCCAAGTGCATAGAGGTTCTCAATTTGCGTGTTTGATTTTAAACTCAACATTTTTGCAGAATGTTTAGCTTTTTCTCATGTCGTCATGGGAAAGTGTGGTGTCGGGAATCAGACCTTGTAAGAGCTATGGGCTCAAATCTCACCATGGCCATGAATGACTTGATCAGTCTGCAGACTTGGTTTTAATTCCTAGAAGCCAGAGGAATATTTATTGAGTTTTTATGCTGTCTTTCATAATGTATCTCAAGGCAGTTTATAAAAGGTAAAATGCAATAAAATTCCATAAAAGTTACATTTAAACCTTAAAATCAACATTAAAAACCATAAACACACCAAAAACAATTTAAAAAGATACATTATTTAAAAAGATAAAGATATGATTCAGAAACCTATTTGCTGGAGGCCAAGCAATTATTCTGCAGTGACTTTCAATTCAGTAGATTAAAGATAAACTTAATGCTGTTTCTCACTGCTCATTGTGTGTATGTAGCTAATATTTTAATGTTTGCTTTGCCATCTTCCTGCTTTTGAAAGTGATTTCCCCCCAAAGCTATTTCATAGATGGCTAAAGTTTCATGTATAGCTGATGCTCTCCTCTTTTCAAATATTTTGATCCTGCAGATTTGTCTGCTAGACTCCGTAGAGGGGTGTTTTTGTGTGTGTGCCACTAATGTGACAGTTCTTATATGCTTTCCAATGCCCCTGTTGCATCACTCTGCTGACTAGGTAGGTGTGTGGAGCTAAAACATTTTAAAAATTTTAGTACTGACTGAGTGTACTGAACATTTCGGAACTTACGGTGTGAAAGACTGGCTTCTTTGATGTGGTCTCTGTGCTCAACACGATTGGGCTTTGCGTCTGTGCAGAGACCTCATCAGTTTCTCCAAGCTGAAAATCTTCTCTCTAAAATGCGTGGTAGCCCCACCGCCTCTGGTGTAGTACGCATGTGTCCCGGCAGTAGTCCTCAGTCGTTCTTTGTCCACTGACAGATCGACAACTCTGTGAGTTGCTCCAAACTAGTGTAATAAATAAATAAATAACCCATCTATTTCCCTTCGTATTTTTACTCCTTCTCCCTTCCATTCAGTTTATCTAACTTTCCTTTTTGCATTTTCATTTGTTTTGTGTACCACCCCCCCGCGCCCTTTGGGGCTCCTTATTCTTGGCCTCCCCCCGCTTATGGCCAGCAAGGTCACTTTTAAGTTTTGTGTCCATTGCAGGGCTAAAATCCCCTCCACTGTCGCACACAGCTGTTGTTTGTTTTGCCTTAGCGAGGCCCATAAGATCGACGCTTGTTCTCACTGCGCAAAATTCACCAAACAAGCTAGGAAAAACCACTCCTTGTACCTTCGCTCCTGGCTTTGGGAGCAAGCACTCAAGTCTTCTCACGCAGCAGAAATCTCTCCTAATACCCTGGGGATGCAAACAACAACAGATTCCTCCAAACTGGACTTGGGCTTGCAGCCCCTCTCTTCTACTGCCTCCATTGGGGACCCAGCCGCTCCTGCTTCCCAGCAGCTTACAGAGCCTATGGCTCCTAAAATGGCCGCCTTGGTCCTGATGGCCTCTGCCACCTCAACTATGGGTTCTACTGCTCCTGGGTGCTTGGAGCTTGACCAACTCCACTTCTTTATTGAAGAAAAAAGAAGAAACCACCTCATCAGGAGCCTCAGGCTGCCAAAATACGGCTTTTTGTCTAAGAACCCAATCCCAGGCCTAAAAATAAACAGAAGGTTGCTTTGCAGTCTGAACCCTTATTGCCTCAATCGAATCCTACTTTTGATAACGACCAGGTTTTTGGATCTGAGGAAGCTCCGGACTGCCTTGATACCGAGGAAGGCTTAGATGCTGAACAGGGACGTTGAACCTGAGGATCCTAATTATGGACTCTTCAAACCAGAAGAAACCACCTATGGGTCCCGAGGACCCATTAGACATTGAAGATGACCAACCACACGACCGTTATGAACCTGGCTTTGAAGCTGAGTTTGAGGCCCTCTACCCACAGCCTAGCTGGCCTCTGGCCCATGCAGGACCCTCTACTTTCTACTCAACCAGCTGCGGACAACCCTTGTACACTGACCGATATTACACTGACTGACACAAGAAACCTACCTATCGTTCTTACCAGCCAGAGCCCTCATACTGCCAGAGACAATGGGACCTCTATGATAATGACTGGCAGCCACCCCCTAGGGGCTACTCCTGAGGCCAATCCCAGCTGGACCAGTGGGACTATGCAACTGCTGTAGAGATCGTTCTCTCTCCTCCTCGTCCATCTGCCATGGCTCCTAAATGCCACTGCAGGAACAGACCACAACTGCCTTCCGCCAGATTTCCTTCTACTAGCCAACACCCTGGAGCCTCCTTTACCACCCCCGAGAATTGCTCTACCAAAACAGGCCCAACCTTTACAACGTATGGGACACATTACAGAGGACTTGACCCAGGATCAGCAACCTACGGCAGAAGCCTCTGACCCTGAAGAGGAGTACGAGGACCCCAATGCCTCTCCTCCTAATTCCAACTTGACATCCCTGGGCTCAACCCCCGCCCCAGCACTCCTTTCTGACCAAAAGCCAGCATCCCCTTCGGAGGACTTTAAACAAAATACGGACTACATCTCCTGCATGGCCTCGTCTCTTGGAGTCCAACTTTCTCAACAAAGTGAGGCAGATCCAGACCTTTTATTTGGTCTCATTGAAGCGGATACCCACCACAGGTTCCTTCCGCTTCTCGCTCCTTCTACCATCACCATTCAAACAGACAATACAACCGCGAAGTTGTAGCTCAACAGACAGGGTGGTACGGCCTCGACTTCCCTTCTTCACCTGGCCATAGATCTCTGGCATTGGTGCATTCACCACTCAGTCATACCCAGGGTAACTCATATTTGTAGCATTGCCAACCCTCAGCAGACATCCTCTGCAGAGCAGGAGTCACCTTGCAAGAGTGGCAACTACACCTCCAGACTCTTGAGACTATCTTTCGCCATTGGTTCCACCCAGAGATAGATCTCTTTGCTTCTCTACTGAACGCCCAGTGCCACCTTTACTGCTCCGGAGTGGGCTTTGGCCATCAGTCCCTAGGGGATGCCTTCACTATCTCATGGACAGGACTCTCAGCATACCTGTTTTCTCCCATTCCTTTGATATGCAGGATCCTGCTGAAGATCCTACAAGACCAGCTGGAGTGCATCCTCATCGCCCTGTGGTGGCGGCCCAGGAAGCCATGGTTCCCTCGCCTCTTGAACCTCTCCTCCAACAGATATTACCACCTCCCCCCCACTCCCTCACCTACTCTCGCAGCAGTCCTGCCAACTGCTACAACCAGATGTCCTCTGCCTCCGCCTCACAGTGTGGTGGATCAAGCCGCCTTTCCACAGGAGCTCCAGCTTGTCCTAGCAGCTTCACGCAAACCTGCAATGATAAAATCCTATCAACATAAATTGACACGTTTTCTACAATTCCTGGCAGCCATGGAGTCTCCAGATACTTACTCGGCTCAACATGTCTGTACCAACCTCTTCTTCCTGAAGGAGGCAGCCTTAAAGATGTCATCCCCGAAGGTCCACCTAGCTGCCATCGTTGCCCACTCTCCTCCCACTTCTCCGCCTTGGTCCCGGGACCCTACCATTAAGTGCTTCTTGAAGGGCCTCTCCCACCTCTACCTAGATGGCCTGATAGTAGCTCCCTCATGGGATCTCTCCCTCATACTTACCTGCTTTATGGAGCCCCTGTTTGAACCCATGGCTTTCTCTTCCGATGATCTCCTCTCCTGCAAGGTGGCCTTTTTGGTTGCCATTACTTATGCACGCAGAGTCAGCGAACTCGGAGTCCTCCATGTAGATTCCCCTTTACCTGATTTTCCACAAAGACAATGTAGTCCTCTATACTGACATCTCCTTTCTGCCCAATGTTGTTGCCTCTTTTGACGGTTCACAACTTCTCACTCTACCTTTTTTCTTCTTGAATCCTTCAGATGTTTCTCAACGCTGTCTACATTCGCTTGATGTCCGAGGGGCTCTGGTGTACTACATACATAGGACAACTGGCTGGCATTCCAGAGACTTCCAAACCCAGAGACTGGCATTTGGGGTGGTATATAAATATGAAAATAAAAATTAAAAAATTCCTTTCCAGTGTTATTCTTCTCCCACTCGGGACCCAGCCATGGCTGTCAGGCCTCTGCAAAAACTATCTCTTGTTGGGTTACCCAAACTATCCCACTATGCTATCAACTAACTAATAAACAACTACCTTCATCTCTGAAGGCCCACTCCACCAGAGCCATGGCAGTCTCTGCTGCGTTTGACAGGGCCATCCCTTTAGATGTCATCTACCAAGCTGCTACATGGGCGTCACCTCACTCCTTTATGCAGCATTACGCCTTGGACATCCATTCCCACCAAGATGCCGCCTTTGGCATTGCTGTTTTACAATCGCTCTTCGCATGACATCCCACCTCCAGTTAAGATTTGCACAGAGTGCAATTTGCTGTGCACTCAATTGTGTTGAGCACAGAGACCACGTCGAAGAACATCAGGTTGCTTACCTTTAACTTTGGTTCTTCTAGTGGTAATCTGTACCCTTATATGCCCACTCACCCTCCCCCCTTAGTCTTTTCGGTTGCTTGACTCATTGACTGAGGAGGGCTGCTGGGACACGTGTACTACACTGAAGGGAGTGGGCTACCGCCCATTACAGAGAGAAGATTTTCAGCTTGGAGAAACTCCGAGGTCTCTGCGCAGGCGCAAAGCCCAATCGTGTAAGCACACAGATGACCACTAGAAGAACCAAAGTTACAGGTAAGCAACCTGTTGTTTCTTTAATGGCAGAAAAATGAATTGTTTTATTTAGGAATATCCTATTCTTAAAGTTTCAAGTGAGGCACTTATTGTCTTGTTCATCCATCTATGTTAAAACAGTGAGTCAATTTTACAGAAGGAAAAGATGTACTTAAAAATAAAAAAGTCAAGGCTGTGAGATAGGTCAGGTGAGGGTGAGGCCTAAGTCAGTTTGTGTCTGCGTTTTTGGAGAATGGACATAACCTTTGATGTCCAAACCAGAAAACTGATACTTTGCACAAATCCAGGACTATTTTTTCATGGCATGAATGTCTCTGTTTATAAGTACCAGCACTGCACATCAGATCTATGTAGCCTGACCGCTAATGTGCCTTAATTTTCTTTTCTTTTTCTAGAATTTTATAAGAGTGAAATAATAAAGAATTCTCTGGTAAGCTGACTTCACTGTGAGTCTTAAAGTTTTTCCTCTTAATCTTTCCCTCAGATTGTTCAAATATTTGACTGGAACATTGTTTTGAAACTCTTGGTAGAGTATTTCAGTGTTTCCATTTGACTTCATGTGTAAGTTGGCGAACTCTGAGTGTGAATGCTGGAATAGGCCGAAGCATAGCAGCAGCTTTTAAAGAGAAATGAAAGTATTTTGAGAGAGTCTTCACTTCCCCTGATGTTGCCTCATGTCAAACAGGATTTTAAACACTGTTTGCTAGAGGTGGGTGAGTCGTTTTCCCAGCCCCCGGCACCCATTGACTCAGAAAAGAAGCCAAGTTGCTTCCAAAAGCTTTGGAAATAATATCTTATTTTTCAAGTCTGTCCATTTTTGGAGGGTGGGGGCGGGGTTGGGAGGGAAGCTTACATAGTGCTACTGGAGCCTTTCATGTTTTGGGTGTTTTATGTTTGTAATGAATGTGTTGGGGAGGGAGAGGGAGATCAAATTTCCCTTCTTACCACTTGCTGTGGCAGGAGTGCCATCTCAGCTCTCTGGGATGGATTTGTTTTATTGAATGAGGGACAGGGTTTGGAGTATTTAGGGGTGCAGTTAAATTGGGAATTCTTTTCCAGCTTCTATTTTAATTCATTAGGTGTTTAAAAAAGTATTAAAAACTCAAAGATCACCTATTAATATAAAAGCTGCCTCTAAAAATGTTCAGAAAGGACAGAATATTAAAATGCAGCAGTGCAGAATGAGCAATAGCCATGATCATGAAGTATTATAAACTTCTCTATGAACTTAGAGGCCCTCCATCTTAAGAGCTTTGGTATCATCTAGTTGCCAGTTCTTACTGGGTTCATCAACTCAAACCAGTTGAGTTATACATCTTCCATCTAACTTGGTCCACTCATGAGTTTGGGCATGAAACCAGACAATCTAAGAAGGGTTGTACACCCAGAGGAGCAGTGCCCATGGTTGACTCCCATCGCAAGTGCACACGCAGCAATCCACCATCTGCAGTGGGCCTGCAATAAATGTTCCTCCTTGATATTAATATGTCTTCTTCCTATCAGCAAATACAGTAACTCCATTGGTGGAGCTTTTCCCCTCAGTGAATCGTAGGTCACCCTATAGATAGATGAGTTGTGCTTTTGCCATGCTCGTCAGACAGGAACTAGTTAATTTTTAAGCTAGCTTCTGGCGCTGGAAGGCATCTATCCCCAGTTCCTTGAGTCAGCACCTTTCCTCAAGAGGAAAGAGCTCCACTCCTATTCACAGGCTAGCCCTTTTTCACTCTACCTGTAGTGCCTCCACCTCAGAAGCCTTCATGGCTAGAACTTCCCATGGAGATTTGTACCTGGTCACCCCTAGAAGGAGGGGAGACCTGGTCTTCAGCCACTCTCTTCATCTGGCATTATAAGATTGCCTCATTCTACTCAGCCCAGGCTGCCTTTGGGCATGCAGTTCTTCAGCAGGTGCTCTAATTACATCTGGTCCCTCCCATCAGGGCTCAGCTTGGACATGTCCCATATATTATTCATTCATTCATTCAGTTTTTATACCGCCCTTCCAAAATGGCTCAGGGCAGTTTACAATTAAAACAATACCATTAAAATCAGTTAACAATTAAAACAAAAATTATAAAACAGTATAAAACGATTAACAATTAAAACTTCATAAAACAGCAATTAAACAATCACAACAACTTAAAAAACCTGAAAACTAGTTTACAACATTAAAACCTTTTACAACTATTTAAAGATCCTGGAAGGCCAGGCCAAACAGATAATAGGTTTTAAGGGCTCTCTTGAAGGCCAATAAGGAATTCAGATTGTGGATTTCTGCCGGGAGTGCATTCCACAGCCCAGGAGCAGCTACAGAGAAGGCCCGCCTCCTGAGTCACCACCAGACAAACCGGTGGTAACTGGAGACGAACCTCCTCAGATGACCTTAATGTGCGGTGGGGATCATGCCGAAGAAGGCGCTCTCTAAGATCTCGGACCTAAGCCGTTCAGGGCTTTAAAGGTAATGACCAGCACTTTGTATTTTGCCCAGAAACATATTGTCAGCCAGTGTAACTGTTTAAAAACAGACATAATATGATCTCTCCAGGTTGCCCCAGAGACCAATCTGGCTGCTGCATTCTGAACTAACTGAAGTTTCCAGACTACGTACAAAGGTAGCCCCATGTAAAGCACATTGCAGAAGTCAAGCCAGGAGGTTACCTGCTGATGCACCACAGTTTTGAGGTCATCCTCTTCAAGGAATGGGCGCAGCTGTCGTATCAGAGCTGATAGAAAGCACTCCTGGCCATGGCCTCCACCTGAGATATCAGAGTGAGGCCTGGGTCCAGGAGTACTCCCAAGCTGCACACTTGGTCCTTCTAGGGAAGTGTAACCCCATCCAGAACAGGAAGATCTAACTCACCCCTCAGATCCTGAGCCCCCGCAATGAGCACCTCCGTCTTGCTTGGATTCAGCTTCCATCTGTTATTCATCATCCAGCCCATTACTGCCTGTAGGCAGGCATTTAGAGAATGAGTGCCATTTCCCGAAGATGAAAAGAAGTAGATTTGAGTGTCATCAACATACTGATAACACCCAGCACCAAAACTCCTGATGACCTCACTCAGCGATTTCATGTAGATATTGAAAAGCATTGGTGACAGAATGGAGCCCTGGGGGACTCCATATAACAGCTCCCATTTTGAGGAGCAACCAAGCTCCACCATTTGGAATCTACCCGAGAGATAGGAGCGGAACCACTGCAGAGCAGCGGCCCCTATCCCCAACTTCCCCAGGTGATCCAGAAGGATACCATGGTCGATGGTATTGAACGCTGCCGAGAGATCCAGAAGAACCAGCAGAGTCACACTCTCTCTGTCTATTCCACGGTAAAGGTCATCCATCAGGCTGACCAATGCTGTCTCAACCCCATAGCCAGCTCTAAAACCAGTTTGAAATGGGTCTAGATAATGAGTGTTCTCCAAGATTGCCTAGAGTTGGTTAGCCACCACCCTCTCAATCACCTTGCCCAACCAAGGGAGATTGGCCTGTAACTATCCATCGCTAAGGGGTCCAGGGAAGGCTTCTTTAAGAGTGGTCTACCCATTGTCTCCTTCAGACAAGGAGGTACCCTACCCTCCCTAGCGATGCATTTATGATATTAACTAGGCCACCTCCAACACTCTCCCTACTAGATAGAAGCAGCCAAGTCGGGCAAGTATCCAGAGAACAGGTGGTGGGCCACACCGCCCCAAGCAGCTTGTCCACATCCTCAGGAGTCACAAATTGAAACTGATCCAATCTAATACTGCAAGAGGAATCGCTGAACACCTCCTCCATAGACCTTGCAGAAATAGTGGAGTCCAAGTCAGCCCGAGTACAGGCGATCTTCTTTGTAAAGAACCCATTAAAAGCATCACAACAGAACAACCCTGGGGACTGATTTGAAGTAGAAGGAGCAGAGACTAAACTCCTCACAACCCGGGATAGCTCTGCTGAGCGTGAACCTGCAGCTGCAATGCACACAGACCAAAATCTTTTTCGCTGCACGCACCGCCACCACATAAGTCTTCAAAAGGGTCACATGCTGAATCCTGTCAGATTCGAACCGAGTTCTCCTCCACTTGCGCTCTAGTCGCCTACCCAACCGCTCTAGTTGCCTAACCCATCCTATATATCTATAGGATGACCTGCTATTTGCTGGGGGGAAAGGAACATTGGACTTACCATGAAGGGTTCTTTTCCCCAGTGATCGTAGATTATCCAACCCACTCAGTGTATTATTATTTTATTTTTATTGTTTGTTTACACAGTCAGACAGGTGTTATTGACTAGTTTGCTTTATCCAGACATCGAGTCCTTCCCAAGGACCTGGAATGGCTGAATTTTATTTTCAATATTGTTGTTATTATTATAGATATCCTTGCAAAATGTAGGCTATTCCCAGTAAAATTGTTTTTTGTAGTTGGCTGATTATTATTTTTATTAATATATTTATTTGATTTCTATACCACCCTTCCAAAAATGGCTCAGGGTGGTTTACACAGAGAAATAATTAATAAATAAGATGGATCCCTGTCCCCAAAGGCCTCACAATCTAAAAAGAAACATAAGATAGACACCAGCAACAGACACTGGAGGTACTGTGCTGGGGGTGGATAGGGCCAGTTACTCTCCCCCTGCTAAATAAAGAGAATCACCACGTTGGAAGGTGCCTCTTTGCCAAGTTAGCAGGGGTACTCAAATAGGATAGTTTTTCTCTTGGTTATTGGGCATAGGCTCCCATGTTTTGGGTTGCTATGGCTCTCAGGGCATATTAGGAAGCCCCTGTCCCACTGTTTTTTTCCTAATGGTTAATGTTGCTATTTACTCCTGTTTTTCTCTTAACTTCATCTTGTTGGAGTATTTCTCTTCTAGCCAATTCTCTCTCACACAAATTTATGCATTACTCTCATAACACTCATAGAACTGTGCCGAAAGCTAGCTTCAAAATTAACTAGTTCCTGCCTGACTGAGCATGGCGGAAACTAGCCTAGCTGTGTCTCTGCAAATCCTGGCTTCTCTCCTTCTCCAGCTGTGACAGTTCGGCAGGTGTAGTGAGAGTGTAAAAAAAGTTCTTCCCCATCTTCAGTTGTTGCTGCCACGCTCTGCTGCCATTTACTGTCTCCTTACTGCCAGTAGCAGGTATACAATAACTATTACTACTACTACTACTACTATTATTTATATAAATACATAAACAAGATGGTCCCCTGTCCCTAAAGGGCTCACAACAAGTATCCCTCCCCTGAAGTAAGCTGCCTCAAGAGCTGTACATGCAAGAGAAAAGAAACGGGACTGGATTTCTATGGTGCTGATGGTGGTGGGGATGATATGAGCTAGTAACTTGACCTTGAGTGCGGTTTGCACTAATTGATTGCTACAACTTGGCCGATTTAGTGTCCTAAATTGGACTGGATGGATCAGTAGCCTGGTTTAGCTAAGATAATGTCAGCTCCGTGCATTAACGATGAAATACTTCTGAACATTTTCAGTGTGCAGTAGCTGTGTGTCTTGTTTCATATCAACAGAATCCAACATGGCGAAGTCTTGACTTTGGTCTAATCCCCGATCGTCTCGATACATCCGTGTCCTGTTTTGTGGTGAGGATATGGGGTGGCAAGAATGATGCCCATCAGCTACTGATTGAGTGGAAAGTCAATCTAGATGGACTCAAATATTTGGGCCAGCAGGTAAAATAAAAGTATGCTGCTTCAACTTTGGATTAGATAGTAGAGAATACCTTCAGCAAATCGCTTGTTTTGTTTGGATTAGCTCAGTGGAACTCCAAGGATGGATTTTGTGAGGTGTGATTAGCAAATGCTGGCAGAACTATTATGAGGTGGGGGGAATTGTTCCTAAATTTTGGAATCGAATTTGACCACCTGTCTACTAACCAATAGTCAATTCTGACAAATTTGAAGGAGAACTTTGTTACAGCGAAACCAGCCAAGTCTTATGACCCCTCTAAAAGTTTTACCCATTTATGGTGAGCATAAGCATTTTGTGGACCAAAGTCCATTTCTTCAGTTAGAACATAAGAACAGTCCTGCTGGATCAGGCCCAAGGCCTATCTAGTCCAGCCTCCTGTTTCACAGTGGCCCACCAGATGCCTCTGGGAGGCCTACAGGCAAGAGCTGAGGGCATGCCCTCTCTCCTGCTGTTACTTCCTTGCAGCTGGGATTTAGAGGCATCTTGCCTCTGAAGCTCTAGGTGGCCTATAGCTCTCAGACTAGTAGCCATTGATAGACCTCTTCTCCATGAATTTATCTAAACCCTTCTTGATGCCATCCAGGCTGTTGGCTGTCACCACATCTTGTGGCAGAGAATTCCACAAGTTGATTACACATTGTGTGAAAAAATACTTCCATTTGTTGGTCCTAAATTTCTTGGCAATCTTTTCATGTGATGACCTCCTGGTTCTAGTGGTAGGTGAGAAGGAGAAAAAGAAGGAGATAAAAAGAAGGAGAGAGACACACCATGAATGATTTTATAGACCTCTATCATGTTTCTCCTCAGTCTCTTTCCCCCCCTAAACTAAAAAACCCTAGGTGTTGTAGCCTTGCCTCGTAAGGAAAGGTGCTTTAGGTCCCAATCATCTTGGTTGTCCTCTTGTGCACTTTATCCAGTTCTTTAATGTCCTATCTGAGGTATGGTGATCAGAACTGTACACAGTACTCCAAATGTGGCTACACCATAATTTTGTATAAGGGCATTTTAGTATTAGTTTTATTTTCAGTCCCATTCTTAATGATTCCAAGCATGGAATTGGCCCTTTTCACAGTGGCCACACATTGAGTCAACACTTTAAATGAGCTGTCCACCATCATCTTGGGCAAAAAACCCCAAGATCCCTCTCCTGGTCGACAGCTCAGACCCTGTCAGCCTATATGTGAAGTGGTGAAGATGGGTTTTTAGGCTCCAATATGCATCACTTTACACTTACTTACATTGAACCACATTTGCCATTGTGTCCCCCACTCACCCAGTTTGGAGAAGCTTTTGGAACTCCTCACAATCTGTTGGATTTCACTACCCTAAATTGTTTGGTGTGATCTGAAATTTTGGCCACCTCACTGCTTACCCCAACTTCTAGATCATTTATGAACAAGTTAAAGAGCACTGGTCCCAGTTTAGATCCCTAGGGGACCCTACTTCTTATTCCCTCCATTTAGAGAACTGTCCACTTATACCTACCCTCTGTTTCCTTCAACCAGTTAGCAATTACCAGTTAACTTCAACCAGTTACCAATCCACACATGAACCTGTCCCCTTATCCCACGACTGCTAAGTTTTCTCAAGAGCCTTTGGTGGGGAACTTTGTAGAAAGCATTTTGAAAGTCCAAGTATACTTTGTCAACTGGATCACATTTATCCATATACCTATTGGTACTCTCAAAGTACACTAAAAGGTTGGTGAGGCAAGATTTACCTTTGCCTAAGCCATGTTGATTCACCTTCAGCAGGGCCTGTTCTTCTATATGCTTAACAATTTTATCCTTGAGAATGCTTTCTATCAATTTGCCTGGCACAGACTTCTCTGGCCTGTAATTTCCCACATCCCCCCGGATCTCTTTTTGAAAATCGGTGTTGCATTGGGGGCGTGAGCCAGTGTGGTGTACTGGTTAGAGTGCTGGACTAGGACCGGGGAGACCCGAGTTCAAATCCCCATTCAGCCATGATACTAGCTGGGTGACTCTGGGCCAGTCACTTCTCTCTCAGCCTAACCTAACAATGTTGTTGTGAGGAGAAACTTCAGTATGTAGTACACCACTCTGGGCTCTTTGCAGGAAGAGCGGGATATAAAATGTAAATGTAAATAATAATAACAATTGACAATAAAATTCAGCCATCCCAGGTCCTTGGGAAGGACTCGATGTCTGGATAAAACAAACCAGTCAATAACACCTGTCTGACTGTGTAAACAAGAAATAATAATAATAATAATAATTGGCTCCTTTCCAGTCCTCTAGTACAGAGCTTTTCATTTTGTGCAATTGGTTCTGGAAGTGCCTATGCTTTGAACCAAATCTTTGCTTATCCCCCTTTCTCTGCCATAAGGATGGTGATGAACCTGCAACTGCCGAGGAGTATCAGAAAATTGATTACTTCATTGTAAGTGTTAGAGTAACTAAGACAGTAGAGTGAAAAATAAATCAGTGACACTGTTTTCTAATTGACAGATACATGCTCGGAGCCCGAATGAAATCATTTTTGGGCTGAACGATGGCTATTATGGAGCCTCATATGAACAAAAGGTAAGAATATTTTGTGTATACCATTCTGGAATCCCTTAGGGAAGTCACTGCAGAGACTATTAAGATATAAATCTGTGGTGGTTTGATGCAGATAATGTATGGTGATCCTATTTAACACATTTCAGAGTATAAAGTGACTTACAGTTCCTTACCTGTACAGTGTACTTACCTTTGCAGTAAACCTGAGTGATGATTTGGTCAAAGCTGAATACTTGGTTCGGCTATATGAGCCATCTTTATAATAGAAATAGACAGCATTGCAGTACTACTGTATGAAGCTTCTGGCCAGGGGCGTAACAAGGCTGGAGCGGGCCCAGAGACAAAATATCAAAATGGGCCCCTTGCTGATACACACACACTTCACATGTGACTTGCCTCGGGGGGGGGGGGGGCTCGAGGTGTGGGGGCCCCCAGGCAACACATAATGAAGGACCATTCTGTCAGCACACTTGTTCATTAGGTTTGGGATAGGGGTTGGGCTCGCCCATGAGGTGAGGTGACTGCCTCAGGCAGTAACTACTGCACCATTGGGCAGTGAGTGTGGGCATCCTGCCTTATGCTTCACCTGCCTGCCACTGCTGCTCTCTGGCTCCATGCCGCCCTCCACACCTACTGGCCTGGCCTGGTCCCCTGAAGCTGGTGGTATCGTCATGGGTTGAGGCTAGTCCCACCTCACCTTGCACACTGCCCTTCCCCATCTCCTGGCTGCCTTATCCTTCTGGGCATGCCAGGGAGGAATTTTCAATGGCGAGTGAGTGGCAGGTCTGTGAGTGGAAAGTGCAGCAGGAGGGATGTTGAACTACAGCTGGAATCTATAGGCAAGTTGTGCCCTCTTCAGCCTCTGTTCCTGCTGTGTAGATTGGGATTGGGATAGTGTGACGATAAATAAGAGGAGGAGGTATGGTTGGTTGTTTGGCATGAGCATTACAAACAGGGGTGAACTATAAACACAACAGACACATTACTACTACTACAAATCTTTTTATACTGTACTTCAACCAAAGTTCTCAAAGTGGTTTACATAGGAAAATAAATACATAAATAAGATGGCTTCCTGTCCCTAAAGGGCTCACAATCTAAAAAGAAACATAAGGCAGATACTAGCAGCAGCCCCTGGAGGGATTCTGTCCTGGGGTTGGATGAGGTCAGTTTGCTCTCTCCCTGCTAAATATAAGAGAAGCATTAACTACATAAGAAAATGTAAAGCATGTTTAATTTTTTAATTTAATTCAGCTTTGAATGTATGCGTCTTTCAGGTATTGTAGTCTTTATCCAGTCTCACATAGGTATAATCTCCTGGCTTAGCTTCACAGGAGCAATTTTTCAAAAAAAAGGGCTATTGGGTTTTAAACTCTCTTCAGGCTGGTGTGACTGCTATAAATGCAGGGACATGCCCTGCCCTACTCTGTTATGTTCCAAACAGAGACCTCACTGGCAGGGAAGTTGTGGGGCGGGTGGTGGCCAACAAACCGTTGTATTTAATGACCAGCTAAGGTGGCAGATTTAAAAGGAAAACTCACTTCATGCTTTTCTTGGGTAGAGTTCTTATGTATACTTGTAAATAATCTCTCTCTCTCTCTCGCTCTCACACACACACACACACACACACACACACACACACACACACACACACACACTTCCTCTTGCTTGCCTGTTGGTGCCCCAGTTTTGCAGATGTTGTTCTTTAGCATCTGGAGTGAACATACAGAAGTGGGCAGTCTTAAGTGGATAAATTCTGGCTGCCTTGATACTCCATTTATAGACAAAAATTCTCTTTATTTAGCAGGGGGAGAGTAACTGGCCCTGTCCACCCCCAGCATAGTACCTCCAGTGACAGCTGCTGGTTTCTTTTTAGATTGTGAGCCCTTTGGGGACAGGGATCCATCTTATTTATTTATTATTTCTCTGTGTAAAATGGCCTCTCAGAGCCTTTTCTGAATGAATCCTCTATAATAAAGACCCTGAGTGTGCGGCCGTGCTGCCCGTGTCTTTTTCGGCGGTTCTGAGCATGCGCGGAACGCATGCTCAGAACCGCCAAAAAAGATACGGCCGCCCAGACACGGGCGGCCATGTTGGCAAGGCCGAGGAGAAGCGAGCCAGCCGAGGAGAAGCGGCTGCCGCCAGGTGGGCGGGCGGGCCGGCCGAGGAGAAGTGGCCGCCGCCGGGCGGGCCGGCCGGCCGAGGAGAAGCGGCTGCCGCCGGGCGCGCGGGCGGGCCGAGGAGAAGCAGCCGCCATCGGGCGCGCGGCCGGCCGAGGAGAAGCGGCCGCCGTCGGGCGTGCGGCTGGCCGAGGAGAGGCCCCGCCACCGGGCGGGTGGGATGGCCGACGAGAAGCGGCTGCCGCCGGGTGCGCAGCCCGGCCGAAGAAAAGCCCCTCCATCCCAAAACCAACTTGCAGCCGCCTATCTGGCTGCTGCTCCTGCGGCTGTTGTTGAGGGTCTCGGGCAACGGGACTCCGTCCTAGCAACTGGGAGGAAGGAAGTAGCAACTGGAAGGAGAAGGGAAGAGGAGCAAACTAGCACACACCCCCTAGAGCCCGTTATTATAACGGGCTTAAAAACACTAGTGAATGAATAATAAATAAAAAGTGAAAAAGTTTTTTTAATGGAGAAATAGGACCTGATTTCAGTGTTATGAAAAATGTTTAACTAGTTACTTTGCCTTTTAAGGGCCACTCAGGAACCCAGAAGAATAGCCTCCTCCAGGTGGATCAGAACTGTGTTCGCAACTCATATGACGTCTTCTCTTTGCTTAGGTAATGCTTTTGATTATATAATTCCTTGCTTATGTAATTCTCAAAATGAGAAACTTTTGGTGCAGTTAATAGTATGAAAAGTATCCCTATCGTTATGTTGAATATGAACATGTGGTTTTTTTTGAGGTGTTTTCTGTGGATGTCATTTGCTGGGTGGAATCCTTAGAGGTATCTCCCAATACGACATCTTGAAAGTCTAACTTTGAGGATTTGTAAAGACTATGGTATACTTGTTGCCTGCATAATAAAACTTCTGGGGAGTTTTGTGTACTGTGTTAAGACCTGCAGATGAAACAAACTGGTGAAGGCTTTGTTTCCCCCCTTTTCCTCCATCCTGGCAGGAGATGAAGTAAGATCATCATGTTGACTGGCAGGCCTTGTAGCATATAAGACTGGTTGTACTACTTAGAGATTATGGTTGTCTTCTTTCTAATAGTGGCCAACTGTAGATAATTCAACAGATTGCTACTAGAATACTCCACTCCTGACAGCCACTTCCTTCAGTACTACTTCTAGAAGTATTGATGTTAACTTCTGGAAAAACCAGGAAAAAAGTTGTAATTTGTGTTTGTGCACTTGCTCGCTCTCTTTGCGTGCTCACTCTCGCTAGATATATTGTTGGTCATCACTATTACTAGTGTCTGTAAATTCTACAGATCAGCTGTGTTCTCTGTGGAGAGGGGAAAAAAGAGATCTAGAATCCAAAGAGCTGGTTTAGGTGCATCCACATATTTGAGAGTGATCAGTGGATTTTGACAATTTTCAGAAAGAAGAGCCTTGCTGGATCAGACCATTGATCCATCTAGCCAGATATTTTACCCCCTTCATAATCTGTGCAGATCTGCTCTGTAATTTAGGTAGGTAAATTTGGATAGGAGATAAATATTCTGAGACATTGGATGAGTAAAAACGTTTCTTGAAAAATCAAAGAGAATAACAATTTGCATCTCAAAGAATTGCTTTTGATTTGATTCACACTTACTTGACATTTAGTTATGCTTCTGTGAGGATTATTGTCTGACTCTGTAGCCACTAGATGCACAGCAGCCCTCACAAATCCATGGTATTTGTAAAATTCACTGCTTGGTGGGGAGCTGTTATACTGTGCCTCAAAGTTGGAGCTTTGAGCTTGAGAGCGGGAGAGATATGGAGGCCAGTTGCCAAAGTTACCTTTTGGTTGTACTCTTGTGGATGGAACAGGTAAGGCAACAGGGATAAGTGAATTTCCTTTGTTCAATTTCTTTAGTCGGTAAGGTGCAGAATGCTGCTGCCAGATTGATCTCTGGGTCTTCCCGAAGAGACCATATTACTCCTGGTTTAAAAGAACTACACTGGCTACCAATAGGTTTCTGGGCAAAATACAAAGTGCTGGTTATTACCTATCAAGCCCTTAACAGCTTGGGCCCAGGGTATTTAAGAGAATGCCTTCTTCGTTATTAGCCCCTCTGCCTATTGAGATCTTCAGGGGAGGTTTGTCTGAGGGTGCTGCCAGCTGGTAACGACTCAGAGATTAGCCTTCTCTGTAGTTGCCCTGGAGCTGTGGAATGTGCTTCTTGCTGAGATTAGAGCTGCTCCATCCCTGTTGAAACAACTCAAGACACATTTCTTCAGCCAAGCTTTTAGCTATTTAGTGCGTTTTAGCTATTTTTATTTGAACTTTTGAGTTTTTAAAAAATTGTTAATGTTGTAAACCACCTAGAGACTTTGGTAGTGGGTGGTATACAAATATGCTAAACAAAGAATGTGTAAATAAATAAATTTATAGTTTGGTATATTGTGTTCTGCTTGTCTTTTAGCTTAATTTGGAGAATTTTAACTAACTTTGGAACTGGCACACACACATTCTGCTTTGTCAGCATTCCATTTTGTATTGTGAACCCTAATCCTGACCTGTAAGAGAGAGAAAATTGCAGCAAAACATATTTGCATAAAAATCTGAAAATGTGACTTTGGGGTGGGGGAATGGGAATTGCCAGTGCATTGACACTGTTCTGGAAACTAGATTGGATTATTTCTGCTTGGAACACTTTGAGAACTTTCTTTGTTGGAAAGTGCGGTATAAATATTAATAATAATTTAGAACCTCCCCTGCTAACTGAGTCACCTTTTAAAAGTGGTGATTCTCTTTATTGAGCAGGGGGAGAGCAGCTGGGGGAGAGCATATAAATAAAGATGGCTCCCTGTTCCCAAAGGGCTCACAATCTAAATAGAAACATAAGATACCAGCAACAGCCGCTGGAGGGATGCTGTGCTGGGATTGGATAGACCTAACCCTATCCCTACAGTGGCTGTTGCTGTTTCTTTTTAGATTATGAGCCCACTGGGGTCAGGGAGCTATCCTTATTTATTTTTATTTCTCTTAGGGCAATTTTATTTCTCTTGTTTTTATTTCTCTTTGTCTAAAAGTGGTATATAAATAGTCATCATCCTCTAAATCCAGGGGAAATTCAGATGGGAAGAGTTTCATAATCCCTGGTAAGCCACTGCCAAGGTGGTTGTTGGCTGATAGAAGGCACCTGAGGCATCACAGGAGAGGGCAGTCTGATCTATGTAGGGCTTAAGTTCTGTCGATGTTATATGATCTTACATGGCTCAGGAGTGCCCAGTGGTTCTTCATATGAAAATGTAGGTGCCAAATTCTGCACTGCAGTTCTGGTGTGCGAATGTCAACTGGCTCACTAGAGCTTGATGTTGGGATAGCCTGTGATGGCTCGTTTAGCTCTTTGTACTTGTGTGTGTGTGTTCAGCCCGGCTGTGGAAAATACCTGGGGGTCTTGGAAACTTTGTTTCTTGAATGCCTAAACAACTGAATAAAATTCAGTTAAACTCTTTTCAGCCTTTTAAAATAAACAAAAATCTCCCTAAAATGTTCTTGAAGACGCTTGCCTGCTGATGTTTGAACTAGAAAACTCAACATGTCTATGCAGCAGCTCTACCAGAAGGTGTCACTCTTGCCTTGCAAGAAAAAAACTAACTATCCCCCCCCCCCCTTAGAGCTAAGCAGATTTTAGCTGTCTTATTCATAAACTTGTGTTCTGCAGTTACTTAAATATCCTTTGGTTCTGTTTGAAGTTAAATTCCCCAGTATGTTGTGGGAAGTTAAATTCTCCAACACTGGAGTGTACGTAATTGTACTCGGAAGCACGTAGAGTTCTTAGATCATTGTTTGAGATGGAAGCCAACTTCTTAAACTGCTTATAAGTAGAGTTAGTGCAAGGGAAATATGATAGTGAAAGTGACGTCAAAGAACCCTTCTGGATTAGACCATAGATCCAGCATCCTGTTTCCAGCAGTGTTCAGCCAGAAGCCTCTGGGAAGCCCATAAAGGCATGAATGTAGTAGCCTTCCCTCATCTGGTATTCAAAGGTACACTGCTGGTGATCATGGTAACTACCATGACTAATCACCACTGATACCTGTATCCTCCACATTTTCAAATCCTCTTTTAAAGCCATCTAAGCTGGTAGTGCTTGCTACTTCTTGATACAATGACTTCCATAAATTAATTGTATTGTGTAAAGGCAAGATTTAACAGCTTAGGAACAGAGGAGGTTTTTATCTGTGCATGTCTGTTTAACTGATGATGGTGAGTTACACCAAAACGTCTTTTATTTTATTTTTTGTATACCATCTTTAATTTCTTTTTGCCCAATAAAGATATTTTGTTGAGAGTTATGTAAAGACATGTTTTCTTTTGTCTATCTTTCCATGCTTAAAATAAAATTAGAATTCTGGCCCAGGAAGGTTTTATTCTGGGATTATATGTATGTGTTAAACAGTGCTGCAAAATTAAGCAAATGTGTGCATCACTGATTCTGCTTTTGCTAGTCATTGGGAGGAGCAGACCCCTTTGCAGGGCTTCTCTCCCTGACTGGTGACAGTCTTGTTTAGCCATCCCCCTTGCCTTCAGAGATCTTGCTGTGCATGCATTACACATATTTCTAGGCTTATTTTTTCAACCAGAAGGGCTAACAATTATTTTTAACGAAATCTTGGAGTTCTCTGGTTGCTGAACACTGTGACCAGTGTGTGTTCTCTCTCTCTCTCTCTTTTCATGAGTGCAAAATGAGTTTTGTTCTGGGCAGCAGTATGTGTGCACATGCGTTCAGATTGGGACCTTCCTGATTAAACCTGAGCAGGATCTAAAATTAACTGAGTGGACATCAAAAAATATGTGAGTGAGTGTGCACGCCTTAGAGGGAACACTGACTGTGACCAATACAGGTTGAATATCCCTAATCTGGACATCTGAAATCTGGAATGCTCCAAAATCCGGAAACCACGGCATGCGCCCGCAGCATCAACTCGTTGCAGCTGAGCGCCTCATAACAAAACAAAAAACAAAACGCCTCAGCTCACTCGCTCGCTTTGGCACTAGAGACTTTAAATAAAACCTAAAAAAATAAAATACAGTGTACAGTAACCTTTCGTGTTTAGACTTGGATCCCATGCCCAAGATATCTCATTACAGTATGCAAATATTCCAAAATCCGGAAAAGTCTGAAATCCGGAACACTTCTGGTCCCAAGCAGTTTGGATAAAGGATACTCAGCCTGTACCAAACAGCCTTGCATGTGCTAACCTTTAGCCTTTTAAAACAGAACAGCATCATATGATATAGTACAAGAAGTGGGTGGGTAGATGTGTTGGCAGCCCAAACACAGGGAGGGCAGGACACAAACGGTTCCCTACCAACCACTCCTATCTTTGAAGAAGAATATTGGGAAGGTGAAAAGACCCCTTGCCTCCCACCAAATCTCTCAAAACTGGCAGGGACTGAGGAGTTGCCCTCTTGTTGCCATCAGAGCAGCGCAACAGTGCAAGCCCTGAGTGGGTTGGGGCTTGGAGTTACATAGGAAGCTGCCTTATACAGAGTCAGACTCTTGGTCCATCTAGCTCAGTAGATGGGTTTCAGATTGGTATTGCCCAGGCCTACCTGGAGATGCCAGAAACTGAATCCGGGACCTTTTGCATGCAAAACAAATGTTCTTTCACTGAGATATGCTGTAGTTAGGCTGAAGGGAAGCAAGGGCTTTAAAGAGAAAGATGGGGTGGGCCCTGCCAACATGTCTGAGGGCATGAATTCAACCCAATATCTTAAGCTGTGAGTGGTAATACCCCTTTTCAGTTGAAAGAAGGTTATATAATGCCTGTCCTCAAGGGAGCAGAGAAGGGCCATTGAAATATTTCTCCAAAACTATGGACGTTTGAAACTTGTTCTAGTTTTAAAAAAATAACTTCTGAAACTGAGTATTCTGGGTTCTTGGGCAGATACCAGATCTAGTGTGAAATTCCGCAATCTCAAAAAAATGATCTTGGCTGTATTGTACTGACCAGCATTGTGTGTGCAAAAGTGTGCACTTCAAGCTGTTTTTTGTTTCTTTCTCTCACTAATAACTCCTGACAATGCAGTTTTCCTCTGAGCTTGTGAACGGTGACCACCCCTGGACATTCTGTATGGGATTAGATCAAGAATTTTAACAGCTGGCAAGTGAGTTTTGAATTTTAGCCTCAAGCCACAGAAGAAACTATATGAGTTGTGTGCTTATCTGGTGTGATTAAAAGCTTCAGGAAGATGGCTTAGACTTCTTTAGAGCTTTAATGAGAACAATATTTGCAGGTAATATCTAACGCAACAAATATTAACATTTTAAAATGAACCAAAACCGGAATGAGGTTTGGGAGCATATCTTTTAATTCTATCTGTTTCTTCGATGCATACAACCTTGATGCTGTGGAATTTGTCATTTGTATTGCATAATAACTGGACTTAAAAATATGGCTGCAACTTGATTGATGGGGATGGATAACTTTATGTAGTTGATTCTCAAGCTTCTGGTTGTTTTTGAAAGGAGGAGCTGCATATTATAATAAACATGGGCTTACCATGAAAAGCAGAGCGCTCTGTGTTTAACTCGCTTCTCTCCCCTGCCATAACATGCACTTCAACTCATCCCATCATCTCCTGAAGGGGCCACTGTTGACTTCCTTTCCTCTATCTTCTCAGGAGTTACTTAGGCAAGTGTGCTTCTGAAGGCAGAAGAAGAGATGTTTAGACAGTTATTAGTTTAGTAAATCATGAGAATGTCATGCACAGAGTATATCTTGATTTCAGCAAGACATTTGACAGTCTCCCATGATATCCTTGTTGACAAGATAGTAAAATGCAGGCTAGGTAATACTATTGTCCAGTGGGTTCACAGCTGGTTGAACAACCATATCCAGCAGGTGCTCATTAATGGCTCCATGCCAACTTGAAGGGAGATATTGAATGGGGTGCCACAGGGCTACGTTCTGGGCCTTGTGCTGTTCATCATTGTTGGTGTAAATGACATGAGTGAGGGAGTAGAGAGAGAGCTCTTATCAGATTTACAGATGACATGAAGCTGACCAGGGTTGGGTGTAGTAGCTAACACTTGACAGAATCAAGGCTCAAACCTATCTTACCAGGGTCAAACATTGGGCCAAAACCAATAAGATGAAGTTCCACAGAGATAAATGTTAAAGTCCTAAATACACAATTATAGGATTGAGGAGACCTGTCCTGGCAGCAATATATATGTAGAAAGAGTCTAGGGGACCAGAAGGTGAGCATGAGCCAGCGGTAGCTAAAAAAGCAAATGCAGACTTGGTGTGCATTAGCAGGAGGTTAGTGTCCAGATCATGAGAAAATAATTAAAGCTCTCTATTCCATGCTGGTTCGACCTCACTTGTCTTGTTTGACATGTTCTTGCTCACTTCAAGGAATAGGTATTCTGCAACCAGGAAATCTTGGACTTCATCTTTAACACTGGCTGACTTTGGGAACACAGTTCATCCAAGTGTCTCAAAAGTGCTTGGACCATCTTGTGTTTGACCTCTTTACTTTCCACATCCTGTGCTATGAAAGCACGTGAATGTCACACAGGGAGCTGGTGGCAAGTTTGGAAAAACTTTCAAGGACTCCTAATCTCCGTTTTCCTCATTGCTTAATATCCATCTTCCTCATTCCTCTTCTTGGCTAGTGCCTGATCACGGTGTTAGCAATTTGTCACATAGTTTAAGAAATCTGGGTGATGAGTTTGAATATAAACCAGAAAGTCTCTCTCATATATGCTGGTGGGAAAGGAAATTCTAAAAAACAAAATGTCAGATTAATTGTACTTGTGTAGGGTTTGGGGATGAGAGGCTTTTTTTCCATGACTAGTATAGCAGAATCTTTTTAGGATCTAGTCTCTAGGCAAGCATAAAGATTTGTTTGTTCAGGTTTCATATTTTTATTTTAAAATCTGTTTAATAGAAGTCCTTTTAATAATGGTACTGGGTGTTTGCAATTTGGGTATCCCATATCTCTCACATTGCCAAAAAGCTCTTGTTCTGTTTTCTAAATCCCCACTGGCCATGGCTTTGTTTAAATAAACCCAGCGTAAACTAAGGTTGTTTTGGCAAATCTGACCTTCCTTGCATTTATTTCTCTTGTGAGAAATAGCTATAGAATGTGTGACTGCTGTATTAGTCTGTGCATTCATGGCCTGTGACCAAGAATGAAACAAATGCTGTGCATGAAGAAAACAGAGAGAATGAAAGAGGAATGGGGTGAGCAGCATTGAGCCATCCAGAAAGATAGATTGCAAATGTTCGACAATTCGTCACAGTACATATCAAAAAGACAAGGAACTGAAAATTTTTAACAAGTATTAGTAAATAACAGATTTCCTGAGTAACTAGTTGAGAGCCTTGTTGTGTTGAGGCTGAAGAGTTCTGCTAAGAAAATACCTAAAATATTCTGCAAATATTGAATCAAGGGGGTAATGGGTCATGAATTGCCACATACTCTGGTGCTTTCTCCTTAACTATGGAAACTTTATTTGATGGTGCTGGACAGGAATGTTCATTTTCTGTATTACTATAGATTCAGAATGCTCTGCAGGATATTGCACAGATTTCGGTATCCTGAGCGTCCATTTAAAAGATTTCATGGCTACATAGATCTTCAGCTTTCTGAAAATTTATGTCACTTACAGGCTCTGATGCCTTGAAGGTGCCTCTTTTGTGATCATAAGAACAGCCCTACTGGATCAGGCCCAAGGCCCATCTAGTCCAGCATCCTGTTTCACACAGTGGCCCACCAGATGCCTCTGGAAGCCTACAGGCAGGAGTTGAAGGCATGCCTTCTCTCCTGCTGTTACTCCCCTGCAACTGGTATTCAGAGGTATCTTGCCTCTGAGGCTGGAGTTGGCCTATAGCTCTCCAACTAGTAGCTGTTGACAGACTTCTCCTCCATGGTTATAAAGACCCCTCTTAAAGCCATCCAGGTTTTTGGCTGTCACCACTTCTTGTGGCAGAGAATTCCACAAGTTGATTATGCATTGTGTGAAAAAGTACTTCTGTTGGTCCCAAATTTCCTGGCAATCAATTTCATGTGATGACCCCTGGTTCTAGTGTTATGTGAGAGGAAGAAAAATTTCTCTGTCCACTTCCTCCACACCATGTATGATTTTATAGACCTCCATCATATCTCCCCATAGTCATCTTTTTCTAAACTAAAAAGCCCCAGATCTTGTAGTCTTGCCTCATAAAGAAGGTGCTCTAGGTAGGTCCCTGATCATCTTGGTTGCACTCTTCTACACCTTTCCCAGTTCTATAATGTCCTTGTTTAGATGTGGTGACTAGAATTGCACACAGTACTCTGTGTGGCTGCACCACATAGTTTTATACATAGTTTTTGTATAAGGGCATTGTAATATTAGCAGTTTTATTTCCAACCCCCTTCCTAATGATCCCTAGTATGGAATTGGCCTTTTTCAGTTACCGCACATTGAGTCAACACTTTCAACGAGCTGTCCGCCATGACCCTAAGATCCCTCTCCTGGTCAGTCATCAACCGCTCAGATCCCATTAGCGTATACGTGAGGTTGGGGTTTTTTGGCCCAATGTGCATCACTTTAAACTTCCTTACATTGAACCACATTTGCCATTTTGTCGCCCACTCCCCCCATTTGGAGAGATCCTTTTGGATCTCCTCACAATCCATTTTGGATTTCACTACCCTGAATAGTTTGGTGTTATCTGCAAATTTGGCCACCTCACTGCTTACCCCTCCTTCTACATCATTTATAAATAAACTAGTATTTTTAAGCCTGTTTAAATAACGGGCGCTAGGACCTTTTTGTTGTTGTTGTTGTTGTCCTTTATTCCTTCTCCTTTTCTCTTGCCCTCCTTTTCTCTTTTTTTCTTTCTCTCTTTCTTTCCTTCTTTTTCTCTCCCTCTTCCTCTTTTTCCTTTCCTTCCTTTCCTCTCTCTCCCTCTCTCTCTTTTCCTTCCTTTCTCCCACCTTTTCTCACTTCTTTCTTTTTGTTTTCTTTCTCTTTTCCTCTTTTCTTTCTTTAACGGGCGTGCTGTTTGGGACTGGCGGCTCCTCCCTCCCTTCTGTCATTTTTTTGTCCTTCTCCCTCACTCCTTCTTCTTCTTCTTCCTTCTTTCTTTACTTCTCTCTTTCCTATTTGCCCTTTCTCCCTCCTTGTTTCTTTTGTTCTTTTCTTTCCCTTCTCTCTCTTTTCTGTCCTTTCTTCTTTCTTTCTTTTCATCTCTCTATTGTCCTGTCTCCCTCCCTCACTCCTTCTTTTCTGCCGTGAGCAACTGGGACAGAGGAATGCTTCCCTGGGTGATATGAGTCAGACCGAGTTGAGAAATCTGCCTGCCTAGCTGCACAGGATCAGTGAGGGGGTCTTTGGCTCGGGCCGGGGCGGAGCTTCGCTCCGGGCTGCGGCGGCTCCTGGGGGCCGAGGCAAGAGTGGGATCCGCTGGGGCTGGTGGAGCATCTGGAGGGCTCGTGCAACAGGTAGGAGCGGAAGGGAAGAGGACAGGGGGAGGATTCTCTTTGCGTTGCGAAGACACACGCAGGCACCGCCGGGCCACCTCTTTCCCCACGGTTCCCTGGCTCCAGTGTCCTGCCTAGCAATCGAGCTTGCCCACCAGATTCCCAACAGCCTTCTCGCTTAGTCTGGACATTTTTTTCCTGCGCCTCCCAGGCTCCCAGTAGCCCTCCTGGCCCTCTTTTTTTGAGCTTGTGTTTTTGCCGCTTCGGGGCCGCCGCCGCTGTTTCTCTGCTCCCCGCAACCGGTCTGTGTGCCGCCCCAGCCGCCCATAGGGCCGCCTGTCCTCGCCGGCTCTCGCCGCTGTTTTTCCTCTCTGCGGCTGCCGCAGCCACTTCTGCCCTCCCCGTGGCCGCCTTTGTCAACTCCGCGGTGTCTTTGTCAACTCCCCATGGCTCCGCCGCTTCTCTGGCTTTTTCGCAGCGGCCGCTTCTGGCCGCCCAACATGGCCGCCTGGTGCTGGTGGTTGTGTCTCCCTCGGTCTGTTCTGGGCATGCGCTCCGCGCATGCCCAGAACAGCCCAGGGAGGCACGGACACACGCCTTGGTGTCCACGGACGGACACCAAGGCTTTTATTAGAGAGGATTAAAAAGCACTGGGCCCAGTACAGATTCCTGGGGGACTCCACTTCTTACTTTCCTCCGTTTATAGAACTATCCATTTATTCCTGCCCTCTGTTTCCTGTCCTTCAACCAGTTAGTAATCCCCACACATGTACTTGTCCCCTTATCTTATGAATGCTAAATTTTCTCAAGAGTCTTCGATGAGGAACTTTGTCGAAAGCTTTTTGGAAGTCCCGGTATACTATGTCAACTGGATCACCTTTATTCACACACCTGTTGACACTCACAAAGAACTCCAAAAGGTTTGTGAGACAAGATTTACCTTTGCAGAAGCCATTCTGATTCTCCCTCAGCAGGGCCTGTTCTTCTATGTACTTAACAATTCTATCCTTGAGGAGGCTTTCCATCAATTCACCCCTGGATGCCTTCTTGAAAATCGGTGTTACCTTGGCTACTTTCCAGTCCTCCAGTACAGAGCCTGATTGAAGGGATAAGTTATATATTTTAGCAAGGTGGTTGGCAATTCCACGTTTGAGTTGTTTAAGGACTCTTGGATGGATGCTGCCTGGCCCTCGCGATTTGTTAGTTTTCAGTTTTTCCAGACAGTTTAGAACATAATCTCTTGTCACTTCTGTCTAACTTTAGTCTCCGTCCCTGAAAAGCCTGGTTCAGGGACAGGTATATGCTCAGTATCTTCTGCTGTGAAGACAGATGCAAATTTAGCTTCTCTGCAACCCCCATATCCTCCTTAATAATCCCTTTCACTCCCTCATTGTCGAATGGTCCAACCACCTCCCTAGCAGGTTTCCTGCTTCTGATGTATTTAAAGAAGATTTTGTTATTCTCCTTGATGCTTTTAGTTAAATGTTCCTCAAACTCTCTTTTCGCCTCCCTTATTGTTGCCTTGCATTTCTTTTGCAAGAGTTTGTGTTCCTTTCTGTTCTCCTCATTTGGGCAGGCCTTCCAATTTCGGAAGGAAGTCTTCTTCCCTTGTATGGCTTCCTTGACTTTACCTATTAGCCATGCTGGCATCCTCCTGTACATAGTGATACCTTTCCTCCTTTTTGGTATACGTTCTAACTGGGCTTCTAGTATTGTGGTTTTGAGTAAACTCCATGTATTCTGGAGCAAAGTGACTCTCCTGATTTTCCCTTTCAGCTTTCTTTTCACCATACTCCTCATTTTAGAGAAGTTACCTTTTCTGAAATTCAAAGTGTTTGTGTTAGACTTCCTGGGTGATTCCCTAAAGGAACTGACATCATGCACCAGGTCCTGGGTGCCACTCAGGATTAAGTCCAAGGTCGCCTTCTCTCTGGTTGGTTCCAACAGACCAACTGTTCTAGGGCACAGTCATTGTAGAAACTTGACCTCATTGTTATTAACTGACTGTGAATTTACCCAGTCTATGTGTGGGTAATTGAAGTCACCCATTATTACTGCCCTGCCTCTCCTTGATGCCTTCTTGATTTCCTTCTGCAACTCCCAGTCACTCTCAGCATTTTGATCCAGAGGGCAATAGCACATCCCCAGTAGCACCTTTCCTTTCAGGCCTTGTATTGTCACCTACAGGGTTTCTGTGCAGGACTCTGGTCCTTCTAGGTTTTCTAGCTTGTTAGATTCTATCCCTTCTTTAACATACAGTGCCACTCCACCTCCAAGGAACCCCTCCCTGTCCTTTCTATAGAGTTTATATCCAGGGATAACGGAGTCCCATTGGTTCTCACTGTTCCACCATGTTTCTGTTATGCCCACTATATCTATTTCTTCGTTAGCAACCAAGCACTCCAGCTCGCCCATCTTTGCTTGGAGGTTTCTGGCTTTGGCATATAAGCACTTATTCGCTGAATCTTTTGCCTGGTGTATGCTTTCTTTCTTTTGGCTCTTTGATCAGTTAGCACAGCCTTCTGTCTGCTCTTTATGTCATTCTACTCTGTTCCCTTCTGTTTTATTTGAGTCTCTTACATCCTCACAACTTAAGGGATGCCATTTGCCAAACTGGATACTGCCCAACTCCTGTCTATTCCCCAGGCATCACTTTAAAAGCTGCTCTGAGGCATTTTTTATTTAAGTGCCAGCAGTCTGGTTCCATCTTCGTTCAAGTGCAGCCCGTCCCTTTTGTACAGGCCTTGCTTGCCCCAAAATGTATCCCAGTCCCTAACATATCTAAATCCTTCCTCCCGGCACCAACATCGTATCCATGCATTGAGACCCCTCAGCTCTGCCTGTCTCACCAAACCTTCGCGTGGAACAGGTAGCATTTCTGAGAAGGCTACGTTTGGGGACCTGGACTTCAATATGCTACCTATCAGCCTAAATTTGGCTTCCAGGACCTCTTGACTACATTTCCCAACATCATTGGTGCTGATGAGCACCACGACAGCTGTCTCCTCCCCAGCTCTGCCTAACAGCCGATCTAGACCCACATGGCTGTCCCTATTCTGTGGCTTTGTCATGTTTCACAGCCATTTTTTCGATAACTCCATTTTTTGCTTTCCCCCACATATATATACACACCAGAAGAGACAGTGCCTTCCAGATGCTTCACAACTCCTACATTGAGGGCAGTGCACTGAGTAGACCATTAGAGTTGACACACTCTTCTGTTCTGCAGATCCAGACTGGGACCAATTTGGGACTGCACCTTAGCGGGAGGATACCTTTAAGCTTTTGCCCCACTCAGTGATCCTGATCTGTATTGCTGTCACTCTCCCTCCTCCTGTGCCATGCTGCTATTTAGTATAGAAGAGTTAAGCACACTGGCTCTCATGCCAAGCTTAGCATCAAACACACACACACACACACACCGCTGAGCCCTAACACTTGGACTTCAGGGAAAGTTGGCCTGCAGATTGGAGGACTGCTACTCTTGACTGCTCCCTGCAAGTAGTAAAACTACTAACAAACCCTATGTGTGCTACTCTAGTTCTCAACTTGCAAGGGGTTTTTAAGCATGTTGGAGCATTAAAAAAAAAAAAAAAGCAACCAACAATGAACTGCCACTTTAGACAGTTGTCCTATTTTGCTGCTTGTTTCAATTAACCCTTTGTGGGGTCTAAAGTGTAGTGTGTTGAATAGACACATAGTAACTTGTGAAATGCCAACAGATCCCTTCCTGGTAAGTTCAGGGTAATACCAAGAGTGTATGTGTGCCCATGTTGAAATTGGCAGACATATATACTATTGGATCCAAGCACTGAAGGAGTTTTGGGACTGACTGTTTGGTACTGTGCCTGACAGCAATAATCCCTCAAGTTAAAAATGGTTGGAGAAATCAATTTTCCTGGCTTTCAGATGTCTCTTCCCAGTCTAGGTGCTTAGCTGCTGTCTCAGCATTATATTTGATCACATGGTGAGGAAGAACTGGCTCCAGGAATAAGGGGCATGCATAGTTAGCGTTGACCTCTGCAGTCAGTCTGGGTGAAAGGTCAAGGAGACATCTTCAGGAGAGCAACTTCATGCAAACTGTAGTTAAGAGAGGCAGCAGAACCAGAAATCTTTAAGAGTGTGTGAAGATTGCAGATATTCCTGGGAAGTTCATAAATTCTGAAAACTGCTGTTTAATCCAGTAGAGTTATGCTCATTGATCATTCCTGAAGCAGCAAAATGGGCTGCTTCTTGGTCATGTCATGCCCAGTTCATAATGTCAAAAAAATATGGCTAGTGATGCCAAATATGTGCAGAAGTACATGGCAAAATTTATTCTGTGAAAAGTAATATTTTTCTTGTGTTGAAAAGATGTGTATCCAATTCACTGTGATATTAACAAAAGTACTTTGTCTTGGTGTGCCTCAGCCTAGAGTTGAAAGCCCAGTCTTAGAATAAAACATGATAACTGCTAATGAAATGTCAGTTCATTGTAATTGTTTAGTGTGGGAAGTGTGTGAATGGGCAGCTGTCTTAAAATTCCTCCTTTTGGAACATAAAGTGTTCATTATAAGAACTGATGCATCTCAATTAGATACCTGTACAATTGTTAAAGTTTTTGGGGGGGTAGCTTGGTTTTGGAAATCTTGATATTTTGCCAGTAGACATAAACTTGCTGAACCTTTTAAACAAACACAAGACATCTCGGGGCAATATAACAATCCATGCAATTAGTATTACACTTTGTACATCAGTATCTTTAAGTTGAATTGGGTCACAGTTGGGCTAGCTTCCAAGCCATCACAGTTTATCAGTGAAATTATTTTTTGTCCGGAAATAGCTGCAGGAATCAGACTGTGATTGCCTGATGTTTGGTTAATAGCAGGACCTACTCTTTTAACACAAGCAGAATTGATTGTAGAACAAAATCAGATGCAATTATGCCATGGAATATCTGGAATGGATTTGAAAGGTTGCTTATTTAAAGGATAATCATCTAGGGTTGAGGGGTAGAGAAAAATAGTCTCCAAAATATGCTGTATATATTCAGTATTCATCAATCTGTTTCTCAGATTACTTTTTAGAGACACTATTGCATTCCTCTCAAGTCAAGCCCATATTTGAAAATATTTGGATCAAGTAGTGCAACAGTTATTATACACACACATATTAGAGTGTGTGTTCAAACATCAATTGCCAGCCCACCCTTCTTGATTACAGGGACACATACTGCAAGTGTTGAAGATGGAGATAGATGTGTATGAGAAAACCCCTTTCTCCCCTGGGCGCCTGTGAAGTTGGAAACAGATTGTACATAATGCAGAGTTTTCCCTAATACCTCCACTGGTGGTCTTCAGCTATGTGTGGACAGACAGGATTAACTGAACTGAATTTCCTTCCTCCAGGCACATGCATATACACAAACATATTTGGATACTATACTATGACCCAGGTTGACCCTCAAACATTAAAACAAGTTCTAAATAAAAATCTAGAGTCTCTTCTATGTCATTTAGTTTCTTGTGATGTACACAAGTATTGTGACAATGTCAAATAAATAATATATCTTCAGGAACAGGTGAGGCTTAGTGGTGTCTTGTCTCTTGAAAGTTAATGCTATTTTTTTTTAGTACACTCAGAACTAGGAAATTACAATCCTGTTAGCTTAATGTCTGTACTGAGTAAATTTGTGGAAAGCATAATTAAAGGTAGAATTATGGAGCATATAGAAGTCTGGCTGAGGAAAATCAGCATGGTTCCTGCAAAGCAACATTTTGCCTTACCAACCTTTTTGGAGTTCTGAGATATAAAATATTTTCTCCTTGGTTCTTTGGAGGAGAGGCAGCATAGTTATGTGTGGAATGAAATAAAGTTCGACTTTAAGTTTTGACTTCATTGAGTTACCCAAAGTACTATGTTAAGTAATACAGGCTGAGTATCCCTAATCCGGAATGCTCCAAAATCCGGAAACCACCACGGCGTGCACTTGCAGCACTGAAAAAAACATTATTTTCACATGAGATCTGAATTTCATCTCCACCTAAAATACCATGTTTGAGTCTAACGTGACCAGCACCATTATTGTGTTGAAATTTTTCTCGCAATTAGTTTTCATTACATTTACAGCTATCTGTAGTTTTCATAAATTCAATGCTTATTTGTTTTATACTTTAAATACAACCTAAAAAAATAGTGTACAGTAACTTTTAGTGCTTAGACTTGGATCTCATGCCCAAGATATCTCATTACAGTATGCAAATATTTCAAAATCCAGAAAAGTACGAAATCCGGAACACTTCTGGTCCCAAGCAGTTTGGATAAGGGATTCTCAGCCTGTACTTAAGAGTATACCAAACAGAATTATCCAAGACTGAAAGTTTAAGAGAATGCAGCAGGCCACCCAAACAGGTTATAATTCCACTCAGAATAATATGTAATAGTGAAAAGTTTGATCATCCAGGGACTTGAAGACTTGCTATGTTGAGACATAAGTCCAGTAAACATTGGCTGCCTTGAGCATACTGAAAAACATCTTCTGGAAAACTGATATTGGCAATAAAATAGCTCAATATCGTTCTGGGCACTGAGTTGTAACATTCATATGCAGGATCTCTGTGGGGTTCTATCAGCAAGGCTCCCTTTGCTCTGCTTAGCTGCATCTGGAACGAGGCATTTTATTTTTAATCTTGCTGTTGGAAATGTATTGGCAGATTGTACTGGAATTTTGCCAGATACGACAGGATGCAAGTGTATTTAGTACAAGCTGGGTAAATGTGTACAAATCTGAAATCAAGATGATGACCTAAGGGCCTTGAAGCTTCATCGGCCACAGGAATTCTTGAGCCTTTGATGGCATACTGCCCCCCCCCCTTTGCATCTTATACAGCAAGTGCTCATCCTGTTTTGGAACTGAGAAGTAGTTTCTGGAATACACTTTGTAGAGATGTCAGCGAACTTTGCATGTTCGGGCTCTAAAAAAAATCTCTCTTCAAAGAGGAGCCAAGCTCTTGAAGCTTCCAAAATTCTTCTCCAATCGGAGATTTTTGTTCTGTCACATCCCATATTCTCACTCTTCTCCTCCCCTTTCACTAGCAGTTTATCTCCCCCGCCCACCGCCAGTGATGTACAGCAAAGCAACATACAACCATAAGAAAGGTGGTTTTTAAAAATGTCCCCACCCCACTCCCATCTCCCAGTGTGCAGTTGCTCTTGTGACTAGTAGTGTTCCCAAAGTAGGGAGTGGGAGTGTGAAGGGTTGAAGGCTTGCAGGGAGGGTGTTTTGGGGAGCATTTCCAGCATTTCAAAGTGGCTCAAATTACCTCGCCTCCCTCCACTTTTGGGGGAAGATTGAGATCAGATAATGTCCGAGCTACTCTGAGGCAAGTGGTGGTGGGAGATGGCTCAGCCATCTTTGACATATAACAAATCAGAACTTAGGGTTTGGGGAGTGGCTTAAAAATATTTGAATACCAAAGACTTCAAAAAAACAAATACATGTGAGAAAGCAAGGAAAGACATGAACAATGGCACAAATGCTTTTTTTACATCAAATATTCAACTCTGGTGCACAGCAGAGAATGCACAGCAGCCTCAGTTATGCAAAACCTTAGGTATATCCATAATATAGAGAAATACTTTTTTGAAAACTTGTTTTCCTTATAGCCTTAATGGCTTTTGAATAAGCTTATGATGTTGTGCCAGCGTGAATCTAGGTCATTGTAGCTCTGTACTACTGTTCTCTCACAGGGAAGAGCTGTGGGATATGTCTGGGTACGTGTTCATTTGTGTAGGCAAAGTCTGCTGTTGTAGAGTAGTATTTAGCTTGGAAACAGGCTACTCTTCTGATTTTTAGACATAGCCATAATCAGATAATCTGTAGGATCCTTTTCATTCCCACACCTTGCCCTTGCACAGGAAACCTTGTGTGGCATTACAGTAGAAAATACTTAAGTTTTTTTGTAGAGTTAATGCTGAATCAGCTGCCGTCATTTGCTTGGAGAAATCCAGACTGTTCTAACCTCCTCGCATTTCTCTTGCTGTCTTCGCTGACTGAGAGGAGAGCTGGTCTTCTGGTAGCAAGCATGACCTGTCCCCATAGGGGTTTCAAGTTCCTTCCCTGGCTTCTCCAAGATAGGGCTGAGAGAGATTCTTGCCTGCAACCTTGGAGAAGCGGCTGCCAGTCTGTGAAGACAATACTGAGCTAGATAGACCAATGGTCTGACTCAGTATATGGCTGTTTCCTATGAGGAATTTAGATAAATTTTAATTCTGTTCATACAAAACTTTAGTTTGGCCACACCTGGAGTGCTGCGTACAATTCTGGTCACCACATCTAAAAAAGGACATTGTAGAACTGGAAAAGGTGCAGAAGAGGGCAACTAAGGTGATCAGGGGCCTAGAGCATCTTTCTTATGAGGCAAGGCTACAGCACTTGGGGCTTTTTAGTTTAGAAAAAAGACAACTGCAGGGAGACATGATAGAGGTCCATACAATCATGCATGGTGTAGAGAAAGTGGATAGAGAGAAATTCTTCTCCCCCTCACATAACACTAGAACCATGGGTCATCCCATGAAATTGATGGCCGGGAAATCTAGGACCAACAAACAGAAGTACTTTTCCACATAACATATAATCCACTGGTGGAATTCTCTGCCACGAGATGTGGTGGCAGCCAACAACCTGGATGGCTTTAAGAGGGGTTTGGATAACTTCAGGGAGGAGAGATCAAGGGCTACTAGTCAGAGGGCTACAGGCCACCTCCAGCCTCCAAGGCAGGAACCCTGTGAGTACCAGTTGCAGGGGAGTCACAGCAGGAGAGAGGGCATGCCCTCAACCCCTGCCTGTAGGCTTCCAGCAACATCTGGTGGCCCACTGTGTGAAACAGGGTGCCGGGTTAGATGGGCCTGCTCCAGCAGGGCTGTTCTTATATTCTTATCACTGCATGCTTGAGATATAAGGACCTTGTTGATTGTCTGCAAAGATGCTCCTTATGGTATGAAAAAGAGGGAAGCAGCAACTCTTGACTGTCTTGCTCAGGTTAGCTTCTTGATTACAGGAGGATAGTGGACTGTGTACAACCACCCTTGCTGCAGTTCCGTGTGGTGCAGGAGCATCCAGTTAGGAGCCTATATTGCAAGAGATGGTCTTAACATCTCTTGCTCCTAGACCTTGAGCTTGTTGGGGAAGTTGCTAGTGAAATGAGTAAATCTGCACTGCCAGCTCCAACAAGCTACAACGTGCACACAAGTACATTTCAGGAAATCTTGGCTTCGAAATGCTAGCTGAGTTCAGTATTTATCGGCAAGTGGGGAATAATATTGCCATGACTGACAGCCAAATGTGAGGAAGGTTGACTTTAGAAATGCAATTGCAGATCTGTAGGGGCTTTTAAAAACGTTATTGAAAGCAAAAGCATTGCAAGTGACAGTGCTTTAAGAATGACATGTAGGTAATGCTGAGGCACTCTGCAGAAAATAAAACCTATAGGCAATAAATATATTTAAATATGTGAAGCTGTTTTGGGAAATGGCCATTTTTGACAACCCCACCTTCAACCCTACACGCAGTGCTGGCATGGAGGACCTGTATTTTGAAAACCAGGAAAGATTTGTGTACCTGCTGGCAAAAGGAAAGATCAGAAAAGCCGTGTTTATGAGAAGCCTGGTTTAGTGATCAGCCACCCCTCCCCTAAACAGTTGAATGGAAGTGAACCCTGTTCTGACTGACAGGCTGGTGAACTCCAGGGCTCGGCCAATCAGCACACCAGGTCGGTGGGACCTAGAGAGCTGTTGGGAGGAAGGAGGAGTTCTTTGTTAGGAGAGGCTGACTGGGGTTCAAGACAAAAGAAGCTAGGGCTTTGGCTTCAGGAAGTTTAGGGAAAGTTTGTTTAGTAAGATTTTGCGTTAGACTTTCTGTTTCTTTGGTGTGTGCTTTGTATATCCCTGATACTATTCTATTAATATTTACCTGTAACGTCACTAAACTAAGAAACACTAGCCTTCATCCATCCAGCCAGAGCGTTGCAAAAGACTGTAAGCTTTTAAAGGTGCTTTTGTGTTTTCCTACATACCTGTTCCTTGCAATTGGGTAACCACGATTTTCAAAGGGTGCCGCACCAACATCACTCAGGGTGCTTTTTGAAGTAATCTTGTAAGCTACTGAGTATTTTTACCTGTAACTGAAAGCTGAGAGAGCCTCAGATGGAAGTAGTCTGTAGCATTTGAATAAAACGGCTTTTCTTTTTGTTCTCTTCTTTTACAAGCCTCTTCAAGTAGGGGTTTTAACTCCTCAGGAGAAAGGGAGGGCTGGAAGGGGGTCTTACTCTGGTGCAAACACATCCTCATACATTCAGCAACTGCCAGTTTTTTCACCATGTGTAGGCTTGCACGTGCAGGATTTTTTTGTACTCTTTCAATAGCAAGATAAAGAGTTTCCCCTGGAAATTCCACCCCAAGCCCAGGGAGGTACAAGCTCTGTAATGGTGTGTGTGTGTGTGTGTGTGTGTGTGTGTGTGTGTGTTGGCGGCAGCCATTTTTCAACCTACCAGAATTACAGAAGAGTTTTAGGAGTAACCTTTGCCAGAAAGCTCAGCAGGGATGATTCAGCATTTCTTTCCCTCACATGAGCTTGCTCTGAGACAAAGGCTATAATGCACTACACCTGGAAACAGGTCCCATGTTTTTGCAGAGTCATGCTGATGCCCAAGGGCAACATTATGTATTAAAATCTCCTTAGCTTTGCTGATACTGATAAATTGAAAGGCCCTTTGCCTATCTCTGTTTGCTAGCATGTTTGTTTGCATTCCTTGGGAAATCCATTAACGAGTCTGATCTCTCGGGACTGCTCAGTCTGGGGGTGTGCTGGACCGAACTGGACTTGGTTTGATTGTGGACTGCTTTGCTGGTTTGAACAGCTGTAAAGGGGAATCCAGTGAGGATTTCCCCTTGCTTCTGAAGTAAAAAGAGGTTTTGTAAAGGGTGGCGGAAGAGTGGCGCCTTTAAAAATCAAATAGAAGGTTCTTACCGGCAAGCCTGCAGTGTGTGTCCCCCCCCCCCCCCACACACACACTTGCTAAAATATATAACTTATCCCTGAAATCGGGCTCTGTACCGGAGGACAGGAAAGTAGCAAATGTAACACTGATTTTCAAAAAGGGATCCAGGGGCGATCCAGGAAATTACAGGCCGGTTAGCTTAACGTCCATTCCAGGCAAATTGATGGAAAGCATCCTCAAGGATAAAATTGTAAAGCACCTAGAAGAACAGGCCCTGCTGGGAGTGAACCAGCATGGCTTCCGCAAAGGTAAATCTTGCCTCACCAACCTTTTGGAGTTCTTTGAGTGTCAACAAGTGTGTAGATCAAGGTGATCCAGTTGACATAGTATACCTGGACTTCCAAAAAGCTTTTGACAAAGCTCGTCATCAGAGACTCCTGAGGAAACTTAGTGGTCATGGGATAAAGGGACAAGTACATGTGTGGATTGCTAACTGGTTGAAAGACAGGAAACAGAGGGTAGGTATAAATGGAGAGTTTTCACAATGGAGGAAAGAAAGAAGTGGGATCCCCCAGGGATCTGTACTGGGGCCGGTGCTTTTTAATTTATTTATAAATGATCTAGAAGCAGGGGTAAGCAGAGAGGTGGCCGGATTTGCAGATGATACCAAACTCGGGTAGTGAAATCCAAAACGGATTGTGTGGAGCTCCAAAAGTATCTCTCCAAGCTGGGTGAGTGGGCGACAAAGTAGCAAATGCGGCTTAGTGTTGGCAAGTGTAAAGTGATGCACGTTGGGATGAAAAATCCCAACTTCAAGTATATACTGATGGGATCTGAGCTGTCGGTGACTGATCAGGAGAGGGATCTTGGGGTCATGGTGGACAGCTCGTTGAAAGTGTTGACTCAATATGCGGCAGCTGTGAAAAAGGCCAATTCCAAGCTAGGGATCATTAGGGAGGGGATTGAAACTAAAACGGCTAATATTATAATGCCCTTATACAAAACGATGGTGCGACCACACATGGAGTACTGCATACAATTCTGGTTACCACATCTAAAAAAGGACATTGTAGAACTGGAAAAGGTGCAGAAGAGGGCAACCAAGATGATCAGGGGCCTAGAGCACCTTTCTTATGAGGCAAGGCTACAATACCTTGGGCTTTTTAGTTTAGAAAAAAGACAACTGCAGGGAGACGTGATAGATGTCCATACAATCATGCATGGTGTGGAGAAAGTGGATAGAGATAAATTCTTCTCCCCCTCACATAACACTAGAACCAGGGGTCATCCCATGAAATTGATGGCCGGGAAATCTAGGATCCACAAACGCAAGTACTTTTTCACACAACGTATAATCCACTTGTGGAATTCTCTGCCACGAGATGTGGTGACAGCCAACAACCTGGATGGCTTTAAGAGGGGTTTCGATAACTTCATGGAGGAGAGACCTATCAAGGGCTACTAGTCAGAGGGCTATAGGCCATCTCCAGCCTCCAAGGCAGGATGCCTCTGAGTACCAGTTGCAGGGGAGTAAGAGGCATGCCCTCAACTCCTGCCTGTGGCTTCCAGCAGCATCTGGTGGGCCACTGTGTGAAACAGGATGCTGGACTAGATGGGCCTTGGGCCTGATCCATCAGGGCAGTTTTTATGTTCTTATGTTCTCACTTGCGGTGGCAATATCTGGCCTCTGTGCATATGTGGAGACCCCCGCACCCTGGTTTCCTGCCTAAATTTTCTGTTCGGGCTTCTCTCTCAAACTGGCCCTGCTCCCTTCCCTTGAAGTCCAGCAGGACCAGCCTGAATGGTGATGATCCATCATAATAATAAACATTGTTAGTCACTTCATAACAAATTGTTCTCTGGGCAGCTCACAACACAGTATTAAAACATCAAGTAAAAAGACCTAACATGAAATCACAACACATCATACAAGAAAAATACATTGTAAAATTTAAAATTTTAAAAATCAGTTATAAAAATAAAAGTTAAAAACCAAAATTTAAAAGGCTTGAGTGAACAAAAAGGTCTTTAGCAGGCATCTAAAAGAACAAAGTGATGGTGCCAAGCAAACCTCACGGGGGAAGCTGTTTCATAGAAGGGGTGCAACCACCAAAAAGGCCCTCTCCCTAGTAGTCACCCGCCTCACCTCGCTTGGGAGAGGCACTCAGAGCAGGGCCTCCAAAGAAAATCTTAGGTCCCAGTTGGGATATATGGGGCAAGGTGCTCTCTTAGGTAACCTGGTCCCAAGCCATTTAGGGCTTAAAAGGTCAAAAACAGCACTATGAATTGGGACCGGAAATTGACTAGGAGCTAGTGCATTTGCAAAGCACTGGTGTAATTTGATGAAAACATCCAGTCCGAGTTGTTAATAACTGCAAACTGCCCAGAGAGGAAGGTTTGGTGCGGTGCACTCATTTGATAAACAAATAATCTTGCAGCCCCGTATTGTACCAGCTGTAGTTTCCAGACCATTTTCAAAGGCAGCCCCATGGTACAATGCATTGTAGTAATCTAAGCAAAAGGTTGCCAGAGCATGAGTAACTGTGGCCAAGCTATCTCTGTCCAGGTAAGGTCACAGTTGGCGGATCTTGGACCTGAGTTTTTTCGGGTGTCTTAGTGTTTGACTTGCTGCTTCCTTCTCCCCCTTCCAGCTTTCCTGCAGGAGTTGGGCAGCTGTGTCCTTCCAATGTTTGTTGGTCTGCTCTGCCTGTAGCATCCATTGCTTCCCTCAATCCTCTGTTTTCAGTACTCTATCTCTGTCAGTTCCTCACTCCTTTTTGCCTCCACCTCTGCCTCACTGGCCCTCTAGAAGCCCAGAAGGGCTCGGCCTATCTTGGCTCCATGGCCCTGCTTGAGTAGCTTGGCCCATCAGTCGCCCTGTGGTCCTGTAGTCTGACCCACAATCCCTTGTCCTCCTGATGTTGTCTCCATGTTTGTCCTACTCTCTTCCTCCAGTCTCTGGACTGACCCCAATTTCCTCTCTGTGCCTGAACCTTTTCAGGTTCAAAGTCTGCCACTCTCTGCTTCCTTTTTGTTGTTTGCCCTGCCGTTCTCTTTTGCCTCATTCCCCACTCTTCTTTTCTGAACCTGGGACCCAAAGCTAGTCAGGTCTTCTCCTTAAGTGCACCCTGCTGCCTCCCTGGAAGTTATCATGTGGTCATCTAGTCTTGAGTTCAGATCCCCATTCAGCCATGGAACTCACTGGGTGGCTCTGGGCCAGTCACTTATCTCTCAGCCTAACCTACCTCTCATTCATTTGATTAGCCAGGTAATTAAAAGCAAAAGTTAAACAATAGCACCCAAACACAGGTTTCATCTTCAGTGACATTTAGTCTTGTTAGGATATAAGTATGGGCAGTGGTGGATCATAGCTCCTTCTTTGTAGCCTTTTTACCCTTAAATCTAAGGGCAGAATTCTTTCTAGCACTCACAAGTGCATATTTCCAGAGACTCAAATACCTCTGATTCTAGATAACATTGCTTGAGAAGCATATGCTTTTACAGCTCTAGGCTCTGAATATGTACTTTACATGGAGTCACACCATTGGCCCATCTAGCCCAGTGTTGTCTACTAGGGACATAGGAAGCTGCTTTCTTCCATGTCAGACCATTGGTCCATCGAGCTCAGTATTGTCTACCCAGAATGGCAGTGGCTTCTCCAAGGATGCAGGCAGGAGTCTCTCTCAGCTCCATCTTGGAGATACTAGGGATGGAACTTGGGACCTTCTGCATGCAAACCACCAGACCAAGAATTCCTGTCACTTGCCACCTGATACCTTTAACTGGAAGTGCCAGGGATTGGACCAGGGCCCTTCTGCATGCAGAGCATAGGGACATAGGAAGCTGCCATATATTGAGTCAGACCATTGGTCCATCTAACTCAGTATTGTCTACACAGACTGGCAGTGGATTCTCCAAGGTTGCAGGCAGGAGTCTCTCTCAGCCCTATCTTGAAGATGCTGCCGGGGAGGGAACTTGGAATCTCAGATGCTCTTCCCAGAGCTACCCCATCCCCTGAGGGAAATGTCTTACAGTGCTCACACATGTCTCCCATTCATGTGCAACCAGGGCATACCCTGCTTAGCAAAGGGGACAAGTCATTCTTGCTCTCACAAGACCAGCTCTCCTCTATACAGTATGTCTTCTCTATGGTAGAGCATGTGCTGTACCATTGAGCTATTACTTTCATTCTCCTTCAAAAACAGGGTTGCTTAGTGTGATGGACACACTCTAGTTGATCTGGAAGGGATCAGAGATTCATGCAGTGCCTAGATTCTAGTCCAGCTGCTGTAGTCTTATAAAAAGCTATGCAAGAAAGCAATTAGCATCTGAATCTTATATGGCGCAACCGTCGAAGCACAGGAGAGAAAAGGGCATCATGCCACAGCTGTCTGTGGAAGCTTAATGAGAATACCAGGGTCACCCTGTGGAAAGAGCTTTTGAACCTGGGAGACTTGGGTTCATTTTTCAGCTCAGCTCTAAACTCCCAGTTACCTTGGGTATAACTCAGTCTCTTTGTCAGCTCTGCCTGTGTAAAATGGGAACAATACTGACTTGCCTCCCAGGTCGTTGAGGATAAATGAAATGATAATTCTAAAGCATTTTGCACAGTTCAAGTGTTATTATAAATGATAAATAACAACCTGCCTCGATGGATCAAGCAAATGAGCTGTGTTGCATGGGAAAGCCAAAAGCACCCTGCAGGGTCGCCAGACTGACTTGAGAGGAAAGTGCCTTCCCATCCTCAAATATGGCAGTCACAAAAGTAACTCTGTGTCCAAAAATTGCTGCTTGATTGATTAAAAAAACAACAAAAAAACCATTTCCTGAAAGGGCCAAAATGTGTTCAGGAAGCAGAACAGATATATATGTTCTACACTTTCTACATAGCAATCATAAATCACCCTTTCCTAACTTACACCAGCTTCTGTGCTTTAACCGTGGGGCATGAAACCTCTCTGTAGCATAAGGAATTATGTTTTAATTACTGCAGCAGGATTAAACATTCCAGATTTGGAGCCTGTGTATGTGTGTCTCTCGCCACTGGGGGAGATCTATTCATTAGAGAGGATCTGTGTTACATCAAATGCTTTGGTTTTGAAGACAGCACTTTTCACAGCATTTTCTCTCTTTCTCCCCCTCTCACACACACACCCTACCTTCAGTTAAAAACCAGGGGCATGATAAATTGCTCAGTAATCCTTGCTACTCCTTCTAGCAGAGAGCTGATGATCCTGAGAGCTTAAGCCAATAAAGAAGCATTTTGAACCATCTCCATTTAGTACTACGGTCCATCTGACTGGTATTGTTATGGAGTCCTTGTGAAAGTACTAGCAACCTTAACTTACAACTGTGTATGTAACTTACCAAGGTCTTGGGCACAGGTGTATTCTCATTCTGATTGTAGTTTCCAAACTGTCTTCAGAGGGGTTGTGTGAATTCAGCCTGTGCGTGAGAGAAGCATGTTGACCTAACTAGAACAGCCCTTGAGTCTATGACTGTATGCCTTCAATGAGAATATTCTCATATCTCTCTTTTCCTTCTTGAATTAAACCCCTAAGGATCAGCCTATGTTGGGTATCCCAACCACCAAATGCTTGATGTTAGGCATTTCATTATGGTCATGAATCATTTGCATAATGAAACCCTCTTCTTGACAAGATTGCTTACACACAAGAATGTGTCTGACTGTTTTCATTTTTTGGCAGCTCCTTTCTTCTAAGGTGCAGCCAGCCAGTAGGCGGCTGCTAAAGGGGGCTGGCCTTTGGTAGTGGGACTGAGGGCTGGGGCAGAACCTTCTGATAGTGGTATATTTTTGCCTTATTATTGTGTCTTAGGTTGTCCGGAGATGGGAGGTGATTCTCTGGTGGCCATTCCAGTGGTGATGGGGAATCGACAAAGACATGGCATTGGTAGGTCAGCAGGCCATTAAAAGGGAAGGGAAATCAGAAACTTAATAACTGTTTCCCCTTCCAGGTGGCCTGGAAACAAAGCAAAACAAACTGGAGATCATCCATGATCTGATTTTGGATGAAGGAGCTGGAACCAGACTGGAGATTATTAGAGACCTGGTCAGAGAAAGCTAGTGGTCCAGTCTGGTTCCAGCTTCTCCCAGCAGGATACTTTGTGGTGGAGCAGATGAGAGGATGTGGGCAGGGAAGTGGTGTGGCTGTGGTCTATAAGGACACTGTCTCCCTTACCAGGATTCTTGTTGGCGAATTGGCCTATATCGAGTGTCTGTACCTAAGCCTAGAGACCAAGGATAGATTGGGACTACTGTTGGTATACAGATCAGCCCGTTCAATGGATTCCCTAATTGAGCTGATGGACCTGGTTGCAGGGGCGGCATTGGAGCCATTCAAACTGTTGGTGGTGAGGGACTTCAGTCTTCACTATGGGACTGGGTTTTCATGACCGACTCAGGAGTTCATAGTGACCATGATGACTATGGGCCTATCCCAAGTGGTCTTTGGACTGATGCATGTTGCTGGTCACATGCTTGATTTGATCTTTTGTGCTGATCAGGATGGTGTTCTGTGGGTAGGGACTACTGTTATTTCCCCACTGTCATGGACAGATCACCATCTGGTTAAGGCAGGACTTGCAACCACAACCCATCCCTGTGAGGATGAAGAACCCATTAGGTTTGTCCACTCGAGAAGGTTATTGGTTCCAATAGGATTCCAAGAAACCTTGGAAGGGTTTTGAGTTGGGTCTGCCGATGATTCTGTCGATGCTCTGGTGCAGAGCTGGAATAACAAACTCACTAGAGCAGTAGATACAATCACTCCTAAGCTTCCTCTCTGACCTGCTTCAAAATTAGCCCCATGGTATTTGGAAAAATACCATGAATTTGGAAGAATTATGAGTGCTGAAACCGCTAAGTAGACGACTAGAGCACAAATGGAGAAAGACTCTATCTGAATCCAATAGGTTACAACATAGGCATATCTGAATATCTATGCTCTGGCAATAAGCACAGCAAAGCAGCAGTCCTTTTATGCCTGCATTGCATCCACAAGTTCACGTCCAGCAGAGTTGCCTAAGATTGTGAGAGGGCTAATACGAGCCCCACTCCCCCTTAAATCCAAATTTAGAACTGTTACCTGCTGTGATGCTTTTAAAGATTCCTTTTGTGGACAAAATATCTTATTCAGGCCAAACTGGATTCCACAATTAGGGCAGAGTCTGTTATGGAGGTATCTAGTAGGGATGTGCATGGAACTGGTTTGTGCACACCTGGGAGGGCAGGGGTGTGTGCTGTTTTAAATGACAGGGAAGGCACTACCGACCTGTCTGCCCCCCGCCCCTCACCAGCATGCTCCAGAAAAGTGGGAGCATTGGGCTGCAGCGTTCTTGCTTGCAGCCCCACCAGCATAGCCATCCTGCAGCCCAGTACACCCACTTTTCTGGAGAGCACCAGCAGAGGGAAAGCGGCGAGGTGGGGGCTGATAGGTAGGCAGCACCTTCTCTATCATTTAAAGCAACTCAGCCGCCGCCTGCCTGTGGACGGAACTGGTTTGGCACTCCAGGAAGGGAGTGCCAGTTATGTGCCCATCCCTAGTATCCAGCAACTCCTCTTATGTTGTCAGACTGGATTCCTTTCAGTTTGTGACTCCTGAGGATGCAGACAAGCTGTTTTGGGCTGTGCATCCTACCACCTGCTCTCTTGACCCTTTCTCAACTTGGCTTATTTTATTTAACAATCAGAGTGTTGGAGAGGGTCTGGTAAACATCATAAATGCTTCTCTGAGGGGAGAGTAGGATGCCTTCTTGTCTTCAGTAGTCTATCATACTTGAAAAGGCCTACCTTGGACCCCTCACAGTTGGGCAACTATAGGCCCCTGTGGGGAGGTCTGTTATGGTTGCTGCCATCTCATCTGGTGGTGACTCAGGGCCTGATCTTTTCTGTTACTGTCCCAGGACTTTGGAACACACTCCCTGTAAAAAAACAAGAGCTTCCCTATCTCTGATTGCTTTTAAAAAGACCCTTGACACACCTGTTTTCTCAGGCGTTTAATTAAAATTAATTTTAAACTGTTTAATTGGTTTTATCCTGTGAAAGTGTTTTGTTTTTGTTTTTATATTGTAATTTGGATTGTGTACACCACCTAGAGATGTATATTTCAGGGGGGTATATAAATATGATAGGTAATAAAGTGTTCTCCACTTGGAGAATCTTCCTGAAATATAAAAGATTTCCAAAGGGAGAATTTAATTATTTGGAAAGGAAGTTTGTTCTTTTCTAAATGTCATATATGGTAAGAAAAGGATTACTTTATTTTCTCCTGTGCGTAAAATATTTTTTTGTTTTTCTCAGTAAAATGGAGAATGACTTCTCAAAAAATACATCTCAAAACAATATAGACTGTTACTGCTGTGTTTGCGCCCCCCACCCCCACCCCTCCAAAACTGGTTATAGAGCGGATTCTTTCAGTTGATCCACTTCTTGTGGAAATGCAAAGACAAACAGGCTTTTGGATTCAAGCATATAGGATATTTAAGCATGAGTAAGAATGAACTTCGGAAGTGAGATTTTGAAGCAATTAATTTTGGATCCTAAGAATACTTTCGATACTATCAACCCTAGTATCCTCCTAGAACGTCTGAGTGTGTTTGGGGTGGGAGGCACTGTTCGACAGTTGTTCCACTCCTGCCTCTCAGACAGATTCCAGATGGTGTTTATTGGAGATTGTTGCTCTTCGAAATCTGAGCTTAAGTATGGTGTCCCTCAGGGCTCCATACTCTCTCCAGTGCTCTTCAACATCTACATGAAACCACTGGGAGAGATCATCAGGGGATTTGGAGCAGGGTATACTGATGACACCCAGATCTACTTCTCCATGTCAAATTCTTCAGGAGGTGGCATAACCTCCCTAAATGCCTGCCTGGAAGCAGTAATGGGATGGATGAGGGAGAATAAACTGAGACTGAATCCAGACAAGATGGAGGTACTTATTGTGCGAGGTCAAAACTCCAGAGACAATTTTGATCTGCCTGTTCTAGATGGGGTCACACTTCCCCCAAAGGAACAGGTTCACCATCTGGGTGGAAGTACTTCTGGATCCACACCTCTCCCTGGTATCTCAGGTTGAGGCGGTGGCCAGGGGTGCTTTCTATCAGCTTTGGCTGATACACCAGCTGCGTCCATTTTTTCAGATGAATGACCTCAAAACAGTGTCATATATGTTGGTAATCTCCAGACTTGACTTCTGTAATGCACTCTATGTGGGGCTGCCTTTGTACATAGTCGGGAAACTTCAGTTGGTACAGAATGCGGCAGCCCGGTTGGTCTCCCGGTCATCTCGGAGAGACCACATTACTCCTTTGCTGTTAGAGCTACACTGGCTGCCAATAGGTTTCCGGGCAAAATACAAGGTGCTAGTTAAAGCCCTAAACGGCTTAGGCCCTAGGTATTTGAGAGAACATCTTCTTCGTTATGAGCCCCACCACCCATTGAGGTCATCTGAAGAGGTCCGTCTCCAGTTGCCGCCAACTCAGCTGTTGGCCACACGGGGACGGGCCTTCTCGGTTGCTGCCCCGAGACTGTGGAATCCGCTCCCTACTGAGATACGATCCTCCCCATCTCTGACAATTTTTAAAAAGCACTTGAAAACCCACCTATTCACCCCAGCTTTCTAAGCTTTTTAAGTTTTTTAGGTTTTATCTCTGGTTTATTTATAAATCATTAAATTGTTTTAAGCTTTTGTATATGTTTTTAACTTGTTTTATGCTATTGTTAACTGCCCAGAGACGAAAGTTTTGGACGGAGTACAAACTTGATAAATAAATAAAAATAAATAACTGGATTGAGTTGTCTGCAGAGAGCCATCTTTACCCTGGGATCTATAGAGTTTTGGAATTGTCTCAGTAGTATGAACTGAGCAGATTTATCTGTTTGTGTTGATTGTATTGCAAACACTTGATAGCTTGATTCTGTGGTTCAGTACCAGGCTTGATTTGATTTAAATCTATTTGATTTAAATAATGATTTAAATTGCTTCGCAGACTCAATTTTAATGATTTTTGCAGGATTCTCACTCTTTGTGTGTGTGCTGCATGCACACTACCTGCAGAATAGGATTGATCAGGTCTCTTATCTCGCATCCCCATATGCTGCTCTTAACATATTCATAGAATATAATGAGAAGTTGTTGTTAATCTTCATGATGATATCTTTGACCTAGGTTTTTTTAATGAATTAAAAATAATTAAAATCCAATTTAAATTAAACCTTTTATTTATTTATTTTTTAAAAATTCTTTATCAACTTTGTTCAATGCATTTGGATCCAATTGAAATGGAGTGAGAATTCTTTGCATTATCTTATTAACTTTATTTGTGGAGTATACAAGCCATGCAAAATAAGGTACTAGTTTAATGGACAATGTGCTTTGGGACAACCTAATTCTTACACTAGGCTGATGCTCATGTGGCACTGATGCAGATATAAATTTATGTGCCTGATGTGGTGAGGGTCTTTTGGTCTTAATGGATTGTCATTGTGCCTGTGCAGATGCATTAGTGCTTATGCATGCAATCCTGGTCACTGATGGTAGAAGGACTCTCACTTAGGCCTTTAATAGGGATGTGCACAAACCATTTGATCCCAAACTTGGCCAGTTAGGTGGTTCGGATTGGTGGTTTGCCTGCAGGTCTGCGATTGAACCGAACCTAGCCCGGTCTGTGGTGGACCAGTTTCAGATCGAGGAGCTATGCTTGTAAAGGGAAATCCTCACAGGATTCCTCTTTGTTTGTAAAGGGGGATCCTCACTGGGTTCCCTTTTACAAGCATAGCGCCTTGAACTGTTGAACTGGTTCAGTCAAATGGACTGGCCTGGCCGATTGGTTCGACCAAACCAGTTCATGGACCAGTGGTTCAGCTCGAATTTGGTCTGAATGCAAACTGAACCACAAATTTCAGTTCATGTGTACCCCTAGCCTTTAAAATTGGTCTGGCAACTTTTTTCTAGCAAGAAGACATTCAGTGGGAATAAAAACATTAAATCTTAAGGACTTCAAGCATTGACATGAGATTGCTATCCAAAAAATGAGTGTACTAAAATGCAATGCAGAATTAGAATATGGTTGCTTTGCCACAGGGTAAAGTGGCCACTAGCAGAAGTGGCTTTAAACAAATGACAACTTCAAGGCATCTTCGTGTAATGCTTACAGCAAACCTGTAAGGGTGGGAGATCAGTTTTATGCTTCCTATCTTATCCTTTGTGAGTGAGTTTGTGAGAGAAGCAGGATTTGGTATGGAAACTCTGATAGGTTCTTCACCTGCTAGGCACATCAGCTCTCAATAAAAGCTGCTTGCTGTACAGCTATTTATGAGGGCTATCTTATTCTCTTTTGTTTGCAGACTCCACCGGGCCCAATGTGCAATTAAACAGACTCAGGTAACTGTTCAGAAAATAGGAAGGGAGATTGAAGAGAAACTGAGGCTTAGATCTACAAGCAATGAGCTGGTAAGTTCCTTCAGTTTCTCTTACTTAGATTCTCATAAGTAAATGTCAAGAAGTTGTATAAGCTGCTTTAAAAGATGCGTTCACACAACTGAGGACTTTCAAAGCTTGAAGTGACCCTCATAAACTGGGGGGGGGGGTTTACCAGCAGTGACCAGGAAAGGGGGCGTAGCTTGGTGTTGGAACACATGCAGCAGAAGCTTTGGCAGAGTTTTGTTCACTTTGTGTTCAAGACAGAAAACAGGACTAAGTCCTGAGGTAAGAACTTGAATAGAGCTTCTGTGCAGTTCATGTTGAGGAAGTGAAAGCTGAAGAGCCTTTTGCCTGTGTCCTTGAGCTAAGCAATTAAGGTTCATGATGGAAGGAGGGTCTGTCTGGTAGATATATGTCCAGGCAAAGACTTATTGGAGGAAAAGCAAGAATGCTGGTGTGGTGGGGAAAGTACATAGGATTTAGATCCTAGGTTTCTATTACTGTTTCATTGAAACATTGAAAGTGGACATTTGTGAAATGGCTTCCTATCTGATAACTGCTGCAAGGATTTGTTTATGCAAGAGCTTGGAGACAGAATTTCCCCTGGAATGACAGTGGGAGAATAAATTGTACAAATCTGTAATAATCTAACTAGCTATGTGAGGATTTAAAGGCAGGCCGGCCGCAGGTTGACTTCACTGGTTTTGTTTTTGCAAAGAGGTATATTATGTGTAACCTACTTTCAATGTGTAACCTACTGGCTGAGCAAAGGGCATGGCTCTACTGGTATATAACTTATTTAACATATTGTAATTTTAAGTTTTGTAACTATATACTGTATTTCTACATACCTTTTTTTACATGAGGCTGCTCTTACATAGTTGTATATTTTTATAGAATTGATTAAGGGTGCTTTATTGTGACTAGATAGTACCCATAATGTTGGTTTCTGTTGAAGTTAGAGCACAGACTTCTTGTTGGAGCTGCTCCATCCTTGATGGCTTTTAGAAAATTACTGAAAACATACCCGTTCAACCAAGCTTTTAGTTGAGTTTTATAGTTTGAAATTGGATTTCATATATGTTTTATATATTTAGTTTTAATTTTTTTGGTGGTGGTTATCTGATTGTAAACCACCTTGAGACTACTAGTATAGGTGGTATATTAATAATACTAAACTATGTTTAGTACACATTGTTCTCTGGGTGGCCCGCAACATGTTAAAAAACATCCAATAAAAATATGTAAAACACTACAAACATATCACAACACATAACAAAAAAGCGCAAAATACAGGTGGACCTCATTATCTGTGGTTCCGGCACCCACGATCTCGTGTATCTGTGGTCGAGCCATGTACTCCCGGCCTCTTTATTCACGGATACAAAAGGGTTAAAATTTGCCTATCCATGATTCCTAGGTGACCAGAACTGACCTCTGAGGTCATTTCTGGCCACCATTTTGCTGATCCGAGCCATTTTGTGGCTCTTTAAAAAGTGATTTTTCATGGGAAATTGGCACAATTGGGGCTTTGGGGGGGCATTGCTGGACATATGGGATACCTGCAGAGCATGGCATGGTACATTATTTCTTCAATTTCTGCCCTTGTACTTTTTTTTTGCCCTCCAGAAACCTAACTGCCCCCCCTCCCATTGCCATTGACTTAAGGTCTTGTAATCTGCAGATTCGTTATCTGCAGAAAATGGCGGAAACGGGACCTCCCACCCCCCACCCCCCACCTGGCGGATAACGAGGTCTACCTGTACAATACAAAACCTTTGTAAAACTTTTTAATCAGTGTTGAAAAGCCTATTAATGTATTAAATAATATATAAAAGGAGTCCTGGGCCCAAGCTGTTGTCTGCCAAGTCCAGGTCACATTGCGGAGGGACTAGGCAGGAATTTGAGAAGCCTTGGCTTATATGAGAGGACTTGGTGAATTGCTGGCCCTTTATTACTTGCTTGATTCAAAAAGGCCCGGTTAAAAATTGTTGTTCTGGAGTTTTCCCTTGGTCTGTTCCTATGGAGGGACAATGATAGGGTTTGAGATTCCTGGCTTGAATGGTTGGTTGATTAAGTGCCGTCAAGTCGATGTCGACTCTTAGCAAACACATAGATAGATTCTCTCCAGGATGATCTGCCTTCAACTTGGCCTTTAAGGTATCTCAGTGGTGCATTCATTGCTGTTGCAATTGAGTCCATCCACCTTGCAGCTGGTCGTCCTCTCCTTCTTTCCTTCAACTTTTCCCAGCATTATGGACTTCTCAAGAGAGCTGGGTCCTCGCATAATGTGTCCAAAGTATGATAGTTTGAGCCTGATCATTTGTGCCTCGAGTGAAGATTCTGGGTTGATTTGTTCTATGATCCATTTGTTTGTTTTCTTGGCTGTCCATGGTATCCTCAAATGTCCAAAAGGCTTTAATCTAACCGTGTCATAAACACCATTGGTACTCTGAAAGATCCTCAGCTCTTCTTTGGTAGCATGTTGAGTACCATCAACTTGAGGGGCCCATCATCTGGCACTACATCGACGTTCTATTTTGTCTATCCATGAATTTTCCTTGGTGAAATACAGGAGTGGTTTACCATTGCCTTTTCCAGTGTAGTATGAAATTATCCCTTTGCCGTTGTCACTAAAGTGACGGGCCTTCTCCGCTGCTGCCCTGATGCTTTGGAATGCGCTCCCTAGTGAAATAAGAGCCTCCCCATCTCTGACAGCTTTTAAAAAGTCTTTAAAGACACATCTGTTCACCCAGGCTTTTAACTAATATTGTTTTAATGGTTTTAATGCTGTTTTAAAATATTGTGTTAAAAATTTTAAGTTGCTGTAATGTTTTAATTTTTTTGTTTTAGCTAAATGTTTTACTTTCTGTTTTTATGTTGTTGTTAACTGCCCAGAGATGTAAGTTTTGGGCGGTATAAAAATATGTTAAATAAATAAAAACAAAGTGATCGTCTGCCTCCAGCACCTTCCTATATTGCTGCTGCCCAATATAGGTGCCTGCTTGCTTTAGCTGGGCAGCTGGGATGACCTCTGCACTTTGGGCACTTCTACTGGGAGTATACCTCCCAGCATACTTCACTCATCCCTCCCAGGAACACAACACCCCCCGCCATGATGAGGTAGCATAGCAGGACTTGTGGGGTGGGGGTGGGGGGCTTGAATGGTGGCAAACACAAAGCTTGTAACAATACAGATTCAGGAACATTGTTCAAACTTGGAATATAGGAACTAGGAAAGAAGTAGGCGATATAGGTTATGTATAATAAAGATTTCAAAAATCAGGTTTTCAACTAAGTACACTTTTAAAAATGGATCTTGATTTGTAGAGGGAGTTTTGGAGGGATAAAGTACATGCTAGGATCTTTCCTTGATGTTTCTCTTCCTCCTTGGTAGTGAGTGATCTGTGATAAGGTGTTTCGCATATATGAGAAATCATTTGATGACTTTATGAAGTAATTACAGCTGTATGGGCTAGCACACTATCTTGCTTGTAACACAAGCTCCTATTTATTCTTAAATTGAAATATTTATCTTGAAAGTCCAACATCTTGATGTATTGGGTTAAACCTAAATTGCTGAGAGGGGGGAAACAAATTAATAGGCCTCCTAATGCTCTGCAGTTACAAAGCATCAGTGCTGGCTCTGTGGCAGACAAGCAAAAAATCTGTGCCAGGAAAAACAAATGCTTACAGATTAGGATTAATGAGCTACCAGTGGAAAGTGTGGTGAACCTTGTAATTGTTTGGGCTGAGTGTAATAGCTGAGCTTGCTGACACTCCAAGCTTTTGAAGATGAGCAAAATGCATATAATGACTTCTCGGGCACAGAGACAAACATCTTAATTGTCAACTTAGGCTTCAGTTTTTATAGACTTGGAACAAAGCAACCTACTGGCGCCAACGAATGTCAAAGGGCTCAGCACTGTTTAAAGTGGGGACCAATATAGCTAGTGACTTAATTTGGAAAATTATATAGGCACAGCTTGGCAGGCAGCTAGCGCCTCCTATCAATTTTTAGCCTACTTTCCAGTAGGCTTATGAGATCACCCGGCATTCAGTAGGAGTGTCTGTCCGGGTGTGTCTCCCCCTGCATCAACTTTGCAGTGCCTGGACCAATATGAACGAAATTGGGTACAGTTGCAGGGACACCTCAGTGACACGCTGAGTTTAGTTTGTGATGTCATCCTCCCTGATTCAAAATTTGTATCATGTATTTGTACACTACCTAGAGATGTACATACCAGGCAGCATAAAAATATGATAGATAATAAATAAGATGGCGGATGCGTAAACTTTTGAGGTGTAAGTGGGCTTATTTGGTGGACCTCCTGTTAGATTTAAACCAAACTTGCTACAGCTGTAGGGACACACAGTGATGCCTCAATGGCATAGTTCATGATGATGTCATCCACCCCAATTAAAGATGGTGGATGCGTGAACATTTGTGAAACAAGTGAGCTAATTTGTGGACCGTCTCAACTGATTTGAACCAAATGTGGTACAGTTGTAGTGAGTGACACACAGGGACACCTCAACGGTGTAGTTTGCAATGATGTCATCCACCCTGATTCAAGATGGTGGACACATGTGCATTTGAGGTGCAAGTGGGTTAACTTGTGAACTGCTTAACTGATTTGGACCAAATTTAATGCAATTGTAGGGACAATGAAAGGAAAGTAGGCAGATTAGTTCTTACTAGAATAACTTGTTTTTAAAAGGTAATTTCCTCATGTCTCAGATTGTCTTCAGTACATTACTCTGAGTCTTGGGCTGGGGGAGTCTTACTTAACTTGTCTGACTTGTTATGACCATATCTTAAAAAGGACATTGTAGAACTAGAAAGGGTGCAGAACAGGGCAACCAAGGTGATCAGAGGCCTAGACCATCCTTCCCTCCAAAGTCCTGGGGCAGACTTTGAAAAGGCCCAGTTTTGGTTGCCACCAACTGAGCTGCAACTGGACTTCCCCAGATGACCTTAATAGGTGGTGGGGTTCATCAAGGCAGTGTTCTCTTATGAGAAAAGGCTATGGAATCTGGGGCTTTTTAGTTTGCAAAACAGGCAACTACGGAGAGACTTGATAGGTGTATAAAATTATGCATGGAATAAAGAGACTTGGCAGAGAGATTTTCCTCCCTTTTTTACAACACTAGAACCAGGGGTCATCCCATGAAACTGAAAGCCAGGAAATTTAGGACCAACAAAAGGAAGCACTTTTTCACACAGTGCATACTTAATCTATCAAATTCTCCGCCACTCTATGCGGTGATGGCTAGGGGTGTATGTGGAACCAGTTTGTGCGGTTCGGTCTGAATTCAGATTGGACTGCAGTCGGTGAACCAGTTGTGTTGAACTGACTGGCTGGTCCATCTGACCGAACCAATTAGAGTGCCTGTAAAGGAGAATCTGGAGAGAATTCCTCTCTGCTTCCAAAGATAATAAGAGGCAGTGGGGGAGTGGTGAGAGAGAGGCGCCTTTGAAACTGAAAGAGAAGGCGCTTACTGGCAGGCCTGTGCAGTGCTCCCCTGCCCCCCCAGCAGTGGTGATGGCATTTGCTTGGTCAGTGTGTTTCGTCTGGACTGGATCCCCTTTCGCCGGGTATATAACGCTACCAGGGCTGCTCAACATAGGCCCTCCTGCAGATGTTGGCCTACAACTCTCATAATACCTGGCTATTGGCCACTGTGGCTGGGGATTATGGGAGTTGTGGTCCAAATACAGCTGGGAGACCTAAGCTGAGCAGGCCTGCAGTACACGAAAGGACCAGTCAAGCTGGCCTGCTTTGCTTCAGATTGGTTTGGCACACCCCTAGTGATGGCCACTAGCTTGGATGGCTTTAAAAGGGGCTTGGACAAATTCATGGAGGACATGTCTATCGATGGCTACTTGTTTGGTGGCTGTAGGCCATCTTCAGGCTCAGAGGCAAGATGCCGCTGAATACCAGTTGCGGGGAGCAACAGTAAGAGAGATGGCATGCCCTCCCCTCTTGCCTATGGGCTTCTCAGAGGCATCTGGTGGGCCACTGTGTGAAACAGGATGCTGGACTAGATAGGTCTTGGGCCTGATCCAGCAGCACAGTTCTTGTTGTTTGATTTATTTTATTTTATTTTATTATTTATTTATTTATTTATTTATTTATTTATTTATTTTTTATCTTTATTTGTACAATACTCCAAACTTCCGACTCTGGGTGGTTTAACATTAAATTGAAAATAGAGGCCCTCTGTCAAGCCATTTTTAAAATGGACAAGGCACATCAGAAGCTGTCCTGCTATCTCTTTAGTAAGAGGATCACTGTGCCATGGCCTGCCTCTTTTAGCACTGATTTTCTTTCTTCAGTGTGGATGTCTTTTGTTTACCTAAGTCTTCTCTATGGAGATGAATAGGAACAGGTAAAATATGGAGATCCTTTTTTTAAAGAAACCCTCAAATAAACAAAAAGGGAAGCAAAAGCCTCAGTTTTGTTACTGCATTGAAGACCTCATTGCAGTTCTTGCTGCGGTACTAAGATAAGACAGCATCCATCTTAGGTAAACTTGTCAATTGCTTGACATATTTCTATTTCAGTCATCCTGCCTCCGTGTAAGCAGGGGGAAAATAATATTGAAAGCTTTATGCAATGCATGAATCCCTTTTGCTTAAAATATTGTTTTGGGGGTGGGGCCTCGGCTCTGCTGGATAAAAATCTAGATGTTTCCTTTTTTTACAGCATCTGCAAGAGGCAGAGTTAAAGTGGGAGATCTTAGACTTTTTCCAGGACTGCTTTGTCACTCTAAAACAATATGACTGGTGCCCTAGTAGGAGTTCCCAAATCTCAGGTGTGGGCAGGGCAGTAGCTTTAGTATTTGATGCACTGAGCCCTTTTTGGAGACCCCTAAGATTTAGTGCATCCCACCGAGACCCACAGTATGAGGGACTACTGGGCTATTCATCATGTGTTGAGAGCTTGCCTGTATAGTTCTGTTATGTGATCATTGCAAGCCGTCTTGCTGGCTAATGCACTGCAGGAGTCTCCACTGTTCCCAAATCAGGTTGACTCTGGCTTTATGTGATTGCTGTGTGAAATAGCCTTTGAACTTGTAATGAATGTGCCATGACCTTTTAATGAATTGTCATTAATGCTTCTGAGGCTACTGAAATATCTTCAGTACATTTCCTAAGAAGTTCTTTTACTACTCTGTGATAGAAAAAAGAGAGTGAATGTTTACGGTTGAAGATTTGGGTGCTTCGGAATGAGCTGGAGAGGCAGAAGAAAGCCCTGGGCCGAGAGATGGCCTTACTGCAAAAGGAACAAAGCGCACTATATGACAAAGGTGAGTTGAATGGCAGCAGTCTTCTCATATCAGGTAAACTGGCACTTGAACAGAGATGGATATTGTGAGAGCAGCTTGGTCTGTGCCTGAACAGCAAGTTCCTTGGAGTGAGACACTGGACCAGACCCTGCTGTACTGACTGCAGCAGTGCCCTGCTTGGCTAAGCTTCTATAGGGGTGCAGAATTCCTAATTCAAAACTCCCGGTACCCTTCATTGTTGCACTATTGTACTTGGATTCCTGTAAGATGCTCTCTTCTTAAGAGCTTTGAAGTAGTCCAAAAGCCAACTTCCCCTGCAACAATGGTGAGATGGTAAAAGAAGCGCTCAGTCAGGAAGAGCCTGTGTAGTACGCAGCTAGAGAGTTTGGATGTGAACCTGAAAGAATAGCTTCAAATCCTTGCTCAGTCATAATTTGTTCAAGCCACAGATGTCTCATGGGTTTCCCCATCTGTAACGCTCCCCGGTGGTTATGAGAAGAGAGATGACTGCAAAGGATCTGGCTCTGTTAAAAGTGTTTAAAAGCTATAGTCCTGCCTCCTTAGTAAATGCTTTGGATGAAATTATCTGCAGTGCTGCAAAAACTGAAGTATCCCTGTGGAGACACTAAAAGACTCAAGTGTAACTGCTCTATAGTCTTTCCCTGCAGCCAGAGTGGGAGAAGGTACATTTTTTTTTACTACTGCTCTCTCCTCTCTCCTGATGGAATTTTTAACTCCAGGAATCTGTCCCCGATGGTCACATGAAAGACTATATAGTGCAGTTACACTTGAGTCTTTTAGCATCTCTGCAGGGATACTTCAGTTTTCCTAGTGCTGCAGAGAATTTCAGTCTCTGAAAATAGTGTTGTGATGGTTTTCAGTAGTCTGTGCTGAAGAACAAAGATAAGAAATGTTCTCCCTAAAATGTTTTGGCAGGAAATGTGTTTGAAGAAGAATATCAGAAGCTCCGAATGGATAAAGAACCCTTGCAAGAATTAAGGAAAGAATGCACTGCTAAGAGGTAAAAGGAATCTCTGCCTCTAGCTGTTCAGCCATGCTATGATGGTTAGAGTGATAAAGGGGCTGACTTTTGGGGGTAAACTTTCAAGGTATACATATAGACTAAAGGGGGGGTTCTAATTGGCAGTAGCAGTTGTGAGTTAAGGTACAAAGGACATCAATGAATTACTAATTAATAGGAAGTGGAGGAGATAGGGCAGATGGGGTAGAAGCCCACTTGCCTGTCAGCATACCCTCTTTGCCTGGTAATGCTTTTTGATGAGCTCTCTTCAGGCCATCCCCATGGGAAAGAAAAGATGTGCAGAAAAGCTCGTTGTCACTGTTATGTGGACCCTCTCTGATCAGTTTCTGTAGGTCCTTTTATGCGCCCCCTTTAATGGAGGCAACCTGCAGAAAGAGCTAGTGGTTGCCAGCCTCCATCTGAAGATCTCACCAGGCCTAGTGATCTGTTGATGACTCTCTGGTCCCAGTGAGTGCTACTGCTGAAATTCCTATCAGCCCAAAGCCTCTTCAGTTGGGAGAACTTTCAACTATAGCTAATTCCTTTGCGTGAGAAAGCAGGCTCAGAGTACAAGGGAGCTTTGGTCTGGCAGGGACAGAGGGTGTTGCATGAACTCTTAATATTACTTTTTCTCTCTTTATGCTGCTATGCACTTATGAAAGGTGTAGGCTACTTTCCTTAAAGTTAGGCTCTCCTTTGTAGCCATGTGTAGTGCTTTATATTCCAGCAGTATTATCACCATTGCAAATAATTTAAACTAATTTAGTTTTGTGTTGGGAGCAGGATTTCTGTAAAGAATGGACAGAATCAGTTCCTTTAGGCAGTTGTCAATGGGTAATGGTTGACTCTTTTTTTAATCTTCTTACCTAGAGAGCAATTCTTGAAGACCAATGCACAGCTGACTATCCGATGCAGACAGTTACTTTCAGAGCTTTCTTATATTTACCCTATTGATTTGGTGAGTTTCAGATTAATTAACCATACCAACTTCTGGAGAGAAGCCGCCTAATGGCACAGTGGGAAATGACTTGACTAGCAAGCCAGAGGTTGCCGGTTTGAATCCCCGCTGGTATGTTTCCCAGACTACGGGAAACACCTATTTCGGGCAGCAGCAATTTAGGAAGATGCTGAAAGGCATCATCTCACACTGTGTGGAAGGAGGAGGCAATGGTAAACCCCTCCTGTATTCTACCAAAGACAACCACAGGGCTCTGTGGTCACCAGGAGTCGACACCCTTTACCAGCTTCTGGAATCGTGAGGAAGGACCATAGCTCATTGGGAGAGTACGTGCTTTGTATCCAGAAGGTCCCAAGTTCAAACCTCACATCTCCAGTTCAAAGGATCAGGTAGCAGTTGGTGGGAAAGATCTCTGCTGGAGACTCTAGAGAGTCACTGCCATCAGGGAAACAATACTAGGCTAGATAGACCAATAGATTGCCTGTGGATCAGACCATCTAGTCCAGCTTTCTGTTGCAGCACCTCTCCATCAGTCAGTGTCTCCTAAGGACTGTGCCCTCAGCTTCTGCTGTAGCATTCATTGTGCTGAAGTAATAGGAGCCAAGAATTACTTAGGTCTTCTGGATCCTCAGAAGCAGAGGTGTTAACCCTTCCAACATATTTATGGCACAAAGCACGATTATAATGCCATCTGTAGAAGTAATGAAGGCAACTGGCAGAATCCAGAGAAGCAGCCTGCTGTCAAATAAGGCATGTTAACAGTGAACTGCGGCTTTTGATTTCTTATGACTAGATTTCCTGCTAAACATTCGTGACACATCTTTGAAGATATGTCTAGTTTCATTATGTGGTAGTCTTTATTCTGTTTACAACCATTGTTTTTATTCTAAAATGGCTCTGATCCAACTTTGCTTTCTGCTATTAAATTCACAGAATGATCAAAAGGATTATTTTATCTGTGGAGTCAAGTTGCCCAATTCTGAAGACTTCCAAGGTAATTGGATATTTACCTGCTCTTCTGGTGTCTAATTGCCCTGTGCAAACAAGTTAACAGAGTAACCCAGAGACCACAATTGGTTGGGGGGGAAATGCAAATGTTTCTTGTGGTACAGCTTTCAAACAATATTATTTAACAGTTTCATGATGTAGTTTCCTTTAAGAAAAATGAATTCGAAATCATTGTATGCTTTATTGCAATAATTAATCCATCTTTGCAAAAAATATCCCTTTGTTAGTTATGGCTTGAAAAAGAAGGGTGGGAAAACCCAACAGCTATTGTAAAGAAAGCTTTACAATAGGATGCCTCTGAGTACCAGTTGCAGGGGAGTAACAGCAGGAGAGAGGGCATGCCCTCAACTCCTGCCAGTAGGCTTCCAGTGGCATTTGGAAGGCCACTGTGTGAAACTTAAGAACGTAAGAATAGCCCTACCGGATCAGGCCCAAGGCCCATCTAGTCCAGCATCCTGTTTCATACAGTGGCCCACCAGATGCTGCTGGAAGCCTACAGGCAGGAGTTGAGGGCATGCCCTCTCTCCTGCTGTTACTCCCCTGCAACTGGTACTCAGAGGCATCCTGCCTTTGAGGTTGGAGGTGGCCTATAGCCCTCCAACTAGTAACTGTTGATAGACCTCTCCTCCATGAAGTTAACCAAACCCTTCTTAAAGCCATCGAGGTTGTTGTCTGTCACCACATCTTGTGGCAGAGAATTCCACAAGTTGATTATGCGTTGTGTGAAAAAGTACCTCCAAATGAAGGTACTTCTTCACACAACGCATAAACGCTGGTCATAAATTTTGTGGCAATCAATTTCATGGGATGAACCCTGGTTCTAGTGTTATCTGAGAGGGAAAAGAATTTCTCTCTCTCCATGTTCTCCACACCATGCATGATTTTATGGATCATGTCTCCCCACAGTCGTCTTTTTTCTAAACTAAATCGCCCCAGGTGTTGTAGCCTTGCCTCGTATGGAAGGTGCTCTAGGCCCCTGATCATCTTGTTTGCCCTCTTCTGCACTTTTCCCAGCTCTACAATGTCCTTTTTTAGATGTGGTGACCAGAATTATACACAGTAGTCCAGGTGTGGCCGCACCATAGTTTTGTATCAGGGCATTATAGTATTAGCCATTTTATTTTCTATCCCGTTCCTAATGATCCCTAGCATGGAATTGGCCTTTTTCACATCTGCCGCAGATTGAGTCAACTCTTGAGACATGGGAGAGAGCCCATTTTTAAATTGTCTCCTGATCTGTCCATGTTAGGGATGTGGTCTGAACTGGTTCAGTGCCTCCTTAGGGAAGCGCAGAACCGGCTCCGGCATGCAGGCAAACTGGTTTGCTAGGGAAGGGATCGGGTCCTTTAAAAATGAGGTAAGTAAGTCCTTACCTGCTTCTGCGCCACCCCGCCACTTTCCCGGGCACAGAGCTCACATTTCAAATGGACAACAGATGACCCTTGGACCAGATCAAGCCCCTGAGACAGTTTGACTTGGGCCTGGGAGACCTACCACTTTGGTAGGGTCTGTGCTCAAGCAGTAAGAGTTTGCTAGATCTTTCATGTGATGTAGCTCTTCTCACATCAGCATGTTTGTATGAACTGGCTCTGCAGGAGAGATTCTGGGATGCTGTTGTGCAAGCAGCTATCTATCTAGGTAGTACATATTGATTTATGTATTCAATCCCCGATGGATTAATAATCTGTTCTGTAATCCTGTCTCTCTGCAAAATTGGTGCCAGCTGAGTCTGAAAAATTTAACATCCCACCATTAGGCAATTACTAATTGATAGTGCTAATACAGTGCTACCAGAGGAGAGCTGGTCTTGTGGTAGCAAGCATGACTTGTCCCCGTAGCTAAGCAGGGTCTACCCTAATTGCATTTGAATGGGAGACCACATGTGAGCATTGTAAGATATTCCCCTCAGGGGATGGAGCTGGTCTGGGAAGAGCAGAAGGTTCCAAGTTCCCTCCCTGGCAGCATCTCCAAGAGAGGGCTGGGAGAGATTCCTGCCTGCAACCTTGGAGAAGCTGCTGCCAGTCTGGGTAGACAATACTGAGCTAGATAGACCAATGGTCTGACTCAGTATATGGCAGCTTCCTATGTTCTTAGCAAGGTTGTTGCATAGAATTCTGCAAGCTGCCTCATGGCATTGCTGAAAACTGAATGGGAGAAAATGCTGAAAGTCTGCTTTCTTTGCAAGTTTATAAATGGAGTGATTTTCTCTATTTTGAATGTCTTTTCTTCTCTTGCCAAAAGCTTAGCATGAGTTTATGGAAGTCGGTGCGGTGACCAATTCTGCCTTTTCATTTGGGGAGAGCTTAGAGCTCAGTGGTAGAGCACATGTTTTGTGTGCATAATGTTCCTGGTTCAATCTCTGGCATCTTTTGAAACCTTGGAGATTGGTAGTATCAGGGGTCTAATTTGTTATAAGGCAGCTTCATACATTGTTTCTCAACAACAACAATTATTTATCGCTTTTCAACAAAAGTTTCCAAAGTGGATTACATAGAGAAATACTAAATAAATAAATACTGATCCCACAAATAAATAAAGCCAACAAATAGCTATGGATAAATATGGATCTCTATTTTCTTCAAAACATTTATCTTTTTGTTCTTTTCAAAGATAGAAGGAAACATGGAAGATTAATATATCTTACAATATTTTAGGCAAGATAGACAACTCCCCTGCTATCTGGGCAAAGAGGCGCCTTTTAACGTGGTGATTCTCTTTATTTAGCAGGGGGAGAGTAACTGGCCCCATCCACCCCCAGCACAGTACCTCCAGTGACTGTTGCTGGTGTGTGTCTTATGTTTCTTTTTAGAATGTGAGCCCTTTGGGGACAGGGAGCCATCTTATTTGTTATTTCTCTTTGTAAACTGCCCTGAACCATTTTTGGAAGGGCGGTATAGAAATCAAATAATAATAATAATAATAATAATAATAATAATAATAATAATAATAATAATAATTATTATTATTATTATTATTATTATTATTATTATTATTATTAACTCATGTTCCTGAACAAAAGTGGCAAGGTGGTGGCCGGAGGGATGTCTATGATGATGATTAATTCGATTTCTATACCGCCCTTCCAAAAATGGCTCAGTGCGGTTTACACAGAGAAATAATAAATAAATAAGATGGATCCCTGTCCCCAAAGGGCTCACAATCTAAAAAGAAACATAGGTTATACACCAGCAACAGTCACTGGAGGTACTGTGCTGGGGGTGGATAGGGCCAGTTACTCTCCCCCTGCTAAATAAAGAAAATCACCACGTTAAAAGGTGCCTCTTTGCCAAGTTAGCAGGGGATATATTTAGTTGTCTATGACAACTTGCTGCCGGTCAATTGGACGCCGGTCAATTGGACGCGGCCAACTCACTGCAGGGACAACGCGCCACAAGGAACAATGCAACCCCCACCCCCGCAAACCCGTCCTAGAACATAGGAAGCTGCCATATACTGAGTCAGACCATTGGTCTATCTAGCTCAGTATTGTCTTCATACTGGCAGGGGCTTCTCCAAGATTGCAGGCAGGAATCTCTCTCAGCCCTATCTTGGAGAAGCCAGGGAGGGAACTTGAAACCTTCTGCCCTTCCTAGAGCGGCTTCATCCCCTGAGGGGAATATCTTGCAGTGCTCACACATCAAGTCTCCCATTCTTATGCAACCAGGGCAGACCCTGCTTAGCTATGGGGACAAGTCATGCTTGCTACCACCAGACCAGCTCTCCTCTCCCTGTCACTTTGGCTTTCGACCCGGAGGGGACAAGTGGGAGAGAGGGGAGAGGAAGCTAAATTTCCACCTACCACCCCACCCACCAAAGCATGTCTTTCACGTTCTGCAGTGGAAGGAAGAATCTCTCTGCATCCCTACCTGTGGGGTTGTGCCTCATGAGAAGGGAAATGTCTGGTGCAAATCCTGCAGCAGAGCTTTAGAGCAGGCGAGCTGCTGTTTTCCTCCTCATCTTGCCCCTTTGCGGGTTTCCCCCAATGCAAGCATGTTTTAACAACTGTCTGGTTATTCTGAAACCCCACAGTGTCCAACAAGAGGCTGTGTTCTATATAAAACCTCCGGAAATGCTGAGCCATTCTAATAAAAACGCATCCCATTGGAAAATGGCCTAGGAACTTCCAAAACCTGTTCCAAAGGGCACACTACCCTTTGGCAGCAAGTGCAGATGTAGGTAGAGCACTGGAGTTTCTGAAAAATAGAAAGCAAAGCATGAAGTATAAATGCAAAGTATCCGTCTGTGCAGGAAATCCAGAGACATTGGAGTGCAATTCAGCAAGGCAGGCTGCAGCAGTAAGTAGCTCAGAATCCTGCCCAACACCCTTTACTAAAATAAAGCTCATCTTTCACAGCACATTGTGGGAAAGATGTGAAAACAGCTATGGCCACCAGATGCATGCAAACACTTTGGAACTATAATTGCAAAAATAAATGAATATAAAAATTGACAGCTTGGCCTGCGGGCTGGAAGGAGGCAAGGTCTACTTAAAAACAACCATGATTCTCAATGGTGTTTGTGTTGTGGTTGAGAGAAGTGACAGCTGTGCCATGGGCGTGCTTGTGCTTTAACTTGGCAAATCACAGCATTGTAAGACCCCCACAACCCGCTCCCCACAGCAGCTGCCGTTTTGCTCCATGGCTCACTGGGATGGGGTGGGTGTGGGAGGCAGGCTAGGAGAGCAATGATGTGGGCTCTACCCGTTTAGAGTTAAATGGCCCTTCTCTGGAGGCAACCTGCCAACCTCACTGAGAAAGCTGCAACTCTCCTGCAAAACGGAGCTTCTCCTGACAGAACCAAGGGGCAGGTGAGCAGGAGGAGGCTCTCTGTCCAAAGCAGAAGAGGTGCCCAGAAAGCCCTCCCTGCAGCTTCCACTCAGTGGACCACACATCTCCCTCCCCGCCCGCCCCCTCCGCATGCCCATTCAGTCACTGTGGCAACTACACACCAGATCCCTCAAGTGTTCTGTTAATATCCCTGGGATACACTTGAGGTAGTCTGCTTTAATAAGAGAACTCAGCAGGAAGGTCTGGTGCTGCTTTGGAGAGACCCGCAAAGGGGCAAGATGAGGAGGAAAATGGTAACTCGCCTGCTCTAAAGCTCTGCTGCAGGTTTCGCACCTGACATTTTCCTTCTCATGAGGCACAACCCCACAGGTAGGGATGCAGAAAGATTCTTCCTTCCACTGCAGAACGTGAAAGACATGCTTTGGCGGGTGGTAGGTGGAAATTTAGCTTCCTCTCGCCTCCCTCCCGCTTGTCCCCCCGGATCGAAAGCCAAAGTGACAGGACGGGCTTGCGGCGGGGAGTTGCGTTGTTCCCTGCAGCAAGTTGTCCCTGCGGCGAGTTGGCCGTGTCCAATTGACCGGCGGCGAGTTGACCGTGGTGAGAGTTCCCATTCCCCCAAAGGGAATGGGAAGTAAGATCTTTAGGAGGCCCCCAAATTTAAGCTGGAGAAGAGAGTTCCTGCAAGAGGAGTTTAAATGCATGAGACAGGTGAGATGGAGGGCTATGGGCTTCTGGTGAGGGCTCGCTAGGCTGAAGTGGGGAAAGAGTTCCACTTGGTGAGAAATGTGCTAGAATAATGGTTTAGAAAATGGATGAGCAAGGTTGTCTTTCGCATGGAATCAAGGAGGAGTTAGGGTATAGAAAAGGACTGAACTTTTATTCCTCCATCTGTTGTTCTGGTAATGGAATTCTCCTGCATTCTTAATTGCTACATCCCAGAATAGAAAGATGGAGAGCTTTAACATTAAGAAACAGAAGCCAACTTGGAGCATGCCAGTGAGTCACTTTTGAGACTTAAACTGGGTGATATGGTCGTAAACAGTGTCCTTGTTCCCGTTTTTCAGCAAAGGACGATGGCAGCATTGCTGTTGCGCTGGGATACACTGCTCATTTGGTCTCCATGATTTCTTTCTTCCTGCAAGTGCCACTCAGGTATCCTATAATTCACAAGGGCTCCAGGTCTGCAATCAAAGATAATATTAATGACAAACTGACCGAGAAGGAAAGAGAGTAAGTATGTGTGCATTTAACTATCTCATCTATAGCTACATCTGTATATCGATAAATGTGTGTGTCACCATACATGCACAATTGTCAATTCTTGGTCAAAGAGAAACATGTTTTTCACGTGTGATCAGATGTACTTCATAAACTCCCTCCAAAGTTGTGATTAGGGTCTTGCTTTGCTCTCTCTCTCTCGGGAGCTGTTGGGAACAAAAAATATTTGCACCTAGATCTGATAGAGCAGAGTTCCGCATACTATGTTTACTTCGAACATATAATGAAGCTATTTCCTTATAATATCTTCATATTGGGATTGAGATATTTAGGGTATATACAAGCATCCTCAAATCTGAGCTACTTGCCCTAGGCTGCCTAAGTTGGAAAAACAATTCTATTGGCTTTGTATTGGACAGACATGGATTCAAATCCCAAGGATGCTTGTGAGGATAAAATAGATAACCCCATGTAAGCTGCCTAAATTCCTTGGAGGAATGCCAAAGTACAAATGCAATTAGATTTAATAACTCTTTCACTAGCTAGCTAGCTAGCTAGACCCTGCTTAGCAAATGAGACAATTAATGCTAGCTAACTAGTATGCATATTTATATGCCACCCAAAACTTGTCTCTGGGCAGTTTACAGTACAGTAGCACAAATCAAAATAATTTAAAATTTAAAGCAATGGTAAAATATGGGTCTAATTGAAAGCCTGGGTGAACAAATGTATCTTGGCCACCTTTGGCCATATGTCAAATGACCTTTTTATTCAAACAAATAATAAAATCCAAAAACTAATGTAAGTGCTGTTTTTTACATTTTTATTTTGTTTTTCTTGTGTTTATTTTTGTGAACTGCCTAGAGCCTTTGGAGTCAGGTGATATACAAATTAAATAATAAATAAATAAATAATGAAACCAGGTAGTTATAGCAGCAATAGCACAGCAAGCATCTTATACTCATTGCTGAGAAAAGAAAACCACAACATCAAACCTCCCTCCCTCCCTCCTTTATGCCTCTTCAAGAGAGGCATAAAGGCGCTCTCTCTGCCTCCCATTCCTTTTGAATACATTTTGAAATTCCCTCCAAAAGGATTCTTTCTTCCCTCCCTGCCCCAGCCAGTGGGGGCACAGTTGCCCATAACAACACGTGATTTGGATGGTAACAGGCCAACCAAAAAGCAAGGAGATCGCAAGATAATCAGAAGCCAGTGCCAGAAAACCAATCAGCAAGGGAAAAACAGCCCGCCAAAATGGCACTTGAAACAGGCCCTTTATTTTAAGGGCCTTTAGTTTTGAGCTCACACTGTTTTGCACATCCCTAGTTCTCACCATGAGATCTTGGGTTGGAGATGCCTCCTGCCCAAGTTTGGAAGCTGTGCACACTTCCATTTACTGATTGTGTGTGAGGTTAGGAGCTTGATTGTTTGCTAAGCCCTAGCTGGGTAGAATAGTTTTTCTTCCTACCTCATTTCGAAGTTGGGGACAGAATCTGGATAGGGCATGCTCATCCTCAGCTGGGCCTTAGCAAATGATCAAGCTCCCTGCCTCCAAGCTTGTCTTCAGCTCCCATACAATCAGAAAATAGAAGCGCACACAGCTCCCAAACTGAGGTAGGATGCTTCTCCTACCCAAGTTCTGATTGTGAGAACCAGCAGTCAGTCTTTCTCAGGTTTGAGTCTAGAGTAGCCACACTTTGGGTGGGTAATAAAGCTAGCAGGAAGTTGCAAATGGGATCTGTCACTTGGAAATCTCCATAACTACTAGGGATGAAATATGGTATAAATTACTGTGTGCTACTGATTGCTGCTTGGATTGTATACAGAAGTTTAAGATCCCTTAATGGGTAATACATGATAAAATTAACTGCAAGCCTGACTTCCACTTTTATATTGCATGTATGTTGATGTAATATTACAAGGCTAATTTCTTTCATAAATTTCTCAGTCTCTCTGTTCATTGGCCTGTATTTGCCTCTGGAGAAAAAACGTAGTTTTCATCAAGTACTTGAAAAATATATATTTCTGTCATATTTCCTTTTAACAGCGTCCCATAAAATATAGAAAATTTATTTAAGAAAATGTAACTGCTAGTTAAGAGAACTCCTGCTAGTTGATTGGGGTAGTTTTTAGCCTACTTTCCAGTAGGCTTATGAGATCACCCGGCGTTCTGTGTGTGTGTCCGTGTGTCCCCCCATATCAACTTCTCAATGTGTGGACCAATATGAACCAAATCGATTACAGTTGTAGGGACACCTCCACGGCGTAGTTTGTGATGATGTCATCCACCCTGATCCAAGTTGGCGCACGTGTAAACGTTTGAGGCGCAAGTGGGCTAATTTGTGAACCGTCTTAACCGATTTGAACCAAATTTGCTACAGATGTAGGGACACATAGGGGTGCCCAAAGGGTGTGGTGTGTGATGATGTCATCCACTTCAATTCAAGATGGTGGCCACGTGAACAACTGAGATGCAAACAAGCTAATTTGTGGACTATCTAACCAATTTAAACCAAATTTAAGTACAGTTGCAGTGAGTGGCACATAGGGACACCTCAATGGCATAGTTTGTGAGGATGCCATCCACCCCGATCCAAGATGGCGGACACATGAACATTTGGGGCACAAGTGGGCTAACTTGTGGACCTTGATTTGCACCAAATTTAGTTCAGATGTAGAGACAGTGAAAGGAAAGTAGGCTGATTAGTTCTTAGTAGAACAAATAGTTTTCATCTAAAATCTAGCCTCGGCTGTCTAGGACTGACTTCATAAACAATCAGTGTATATGCACAAAGTTGATAATTGATGTGGACAAGAATCCCAAGGAATTCATATATCTCTGGATGTGAGTGTTTGTGTGCATGTGTGTGCCGGGGTGATGAGGGTATAACTTTGGTACAACATATATAAGATTATTGATTCAATCAACATTTAAATGATCAGTCTTTCTGCATAAGGAAACTCCTGTCCTTGTCTGATTTCAACAAGGTTATCCTTGTTGAATTAATGTTTTAATTGGTTTTATATTGTGAACCACCCAGGGACCTTTTTGTATGGTGCGGTATATAAATGTACAAAAATAAATCCAGAATCGTGTGTGTTTACCTATAGAATTGGCATGGAGTCGGAGGAAGATGACAAGTCTGAAGTAACTGCTCCTGTTAGCTGCAGCCACCTGTCAATACCAACCTGGTTAAAGGTTCAGTGTAGGGCAGGCCAACTTGACAGAGGCAGGGGATTCCAGCACATCCTCCAAGAGAGATAGAGTGCAGTATAGGCTGTGCTGATTTCAACCCCTTGGGAAACAGGGTCCAAGGGTCTGAAGGGGATGTTGGGATGGTACAGTCTGATCCTCAGAGCAGGCTAGTCTGGATTTGGACTGAATAGTGGGTAATGCTCAACAATCTAGCTGCACATTCTGTGTTTTATTTTCCCAGAGTTACTATAATTAGATTTTATTTGAAGAGGTTCTTGTTCCAATTGCTGTACATATTTCAAACTGACCTAAGTGTGTTAAATCCTCCCTTACATATTTGGAGAGGTCTCCTGGGTGACTTAACAGAATCCAGTGGAGGTCGCTCTGGAAAAGCACTGCTCTCTGTTGGGTGTTTTTATGATGCTTGCACTGAGCTCTGACATGCCCAAATAGGTTAACGTTGCTGCTGGAAATGATGGAGGCTGGGCACAACCAATACAGTCCAGAGGCAGGTGCGCTGATGTGAGTTGATGACACTGACCCATCTTTGAGGGCGCCAGGCATGGGCCAAGTTGGGAGAGCCCTGGAAGGTACTGCTGCTGTCTCCACCCTTGCAGAGTCATCCAGTGTGTGCATGGCAAGGAGAAGCACAGGCAGGCAGCAATTTGGACTCCAGAATAACAAACTGTTCTGGTTTCCAAGCTAAATGATGTCCACTGGGAATCGTTTTTTGGACCATAACTTGAAGGTTTGACTATCTCTACATTTGGTGTAAATTATTATCCCAGGCGGCTCAGAAAAAATAATCAGATGTTCAGTGAAATTGAATTTACATATACACAGATGCAATCTTGTGGTGGGGAAGGCCTAAACTATTACTACGGTGATGACAAATATTTATATACTACTTTTCAGTATATAAATATAAAGAGTTCTCAAAGTAGTTTACATAGAAAAGTAAATAAGATGGTTCTAGTGGTGTGCATGGAGTCATGGCGTTTGGGTTCGCAGCCGGGCAGGAGGGCTCTTTAAGGGCGGGGGAGGGTGCACTTATCCCTCCCGCCGCTTTCACCCCTCCGACGCTCCATTTTTAAAAGCATTTGGGGGGTAGCGTACCTCCCTGCCGCCCCTTCCCCCATTCCTCAGCAAAAGGCTTCAGAATGTGCGACTGCACGTGTGCATGGCGTGCATGCCTGATGTATGCACACCCAGTCACACATGCTGAAGCCTTTTGCCGAGAAATGGGGGAAGGGGCGGCAGGGAGGTACGCTGCCACCTCAAATGCTTTTCAAAAACAGAGCGCTGGCGGGGGGAAAGTGGTGGGAGGGGTAAGTGAGCCCTCCCCCGCCCTTAAAGAGCCACACCCCCGGCTGCAAACCACAAACTCCCCCCGCACCCAGCAAACCGGTTCACAGGCCTTTAGAATGGCCTGCGAACTGGTCCGTGCACATCACTAGATGGTTCCCTGCCCCCAAAAGGCTCACAGTTTAAAAGGAAACAAGTGAGAAACCAGCAGCAACCATTCTCCAATTTTATTGCAGAATCACCACTTTAAAGGGGGCCACTTTGCTCAGTTAGCAGGGGTACATTGCGCAAGTTGTAGGTAAATAAAGTGTGAATAGTGGAGATACTGCTGTGTTCTGTTTTCAGAATTTTTAGCATGTTTAGTAGTTGCAGGGGAAATAGGGAAGCAGGCATTCTTTTTTTCATTTAGATCAGAGGTCGACAGAGTTAGGCTTGGGGGAATCTACTTTTTAAAAAACAATCTAGAACCTTGGGCTACTGACTGGAGCCATATACAAAATAGTGGCTCAGGGTGGGGTCAGATGTACACTAAGGTTAAGGATCACAGTTCAGCCCAGGAATTTGTTTTCAGGCTCAGAATTAGGTGCTTGTCCTACACAGAAGTTCACTTCTGGTTCCCGCCCCAGCCACCCCCGCCCCAGCTTTCTTCACTTCAACAGCCTAATCTAAGAGGGGAAGCACTTGCTATTGTTCCTGCTATTAAACAATTGGGAGTCAGAAAGCATTATCAATCTGTTGCAAAGGACCCCGAGTCTCCGTGCTTCTCAGTCTGGGATATCCCTGGTCAGCTGTGAAGGATTTCAGCTTGCTCTTTTAAATCTTTTCCGTTGCTTAGCCTGGGTGCAGAAGCAAACTTTTAACAAGGTTACTCTGGAGCTTCTGCAGTCAGTTTCATACTCTAACATGTCCCAGCACAAAATTTTATTTCTGTGTTGGGGAAAGGGTGGACTTTGTACTCTGTGGTAGTGATGTGTACAGGGTTTGCAAGCACACGCACACATATATACACAGGCTTGTGGACACGAGGCTACCCATCTTTTTCTTGCCAAACTCCATAATTGGGGAGGAGGGGATATGCTGGGTTTTTTTCTCTGTAGAAGTTCTGGTTACTTGAGTCCCTGCAGGAAGGTGTTGTGGAAACTCACTTTTTTCTTCTAAAAATTAATGAAACAGTAATTTCTTGAACTTGTTTATAGTAATAGAAGTATTCTTTCAGTAGTTATGAAATCACTTGGGAGTGAAACAGTATGCCTCAGCACAGCTGCTCAAGGGCATATATAATATATCAAGCCAAAAGAAAAAAGAAAGAAAAAGTCTGTGGCCTACTTAACCCTAGTTTGTAAAATTCTTCCATAATCTAAGCAATCACTCACAGTATCAGTAGTACTAATCAGGAATTATAGCAATTTTCAAGTGAGTCCACATTTGGTACTTAAGTAGTTTTAACCTCCCTGACCTTCAGGGATTAGGTATTTCAGCTATATCCGGTCTCTTGTAGACTTGAAATGAGCCAATGCTTTCCCAGGGTTCATTGGTAATTAGGTCAATTGGCTGAGGCCCCAGAATTCGGCCACTTTATAATTGGCATAATTCAAGTCTGTGTTCTTTAATTGCTGGCTCCTTTTATTCCAGGATTCTTCCCTAATGCTGTACATACTTAAGAATCTCATAACATCTTATGAGTTGCAGTTTTAATTTTTACAGCAACACCATACATAGCCTCATTCGCACATGATGTTAAACGCTTGTTAGATGTTCATGGCCAGTTCAGTGGTGGGGGTTACCTTTAAGGAGAGGGAGGGTGTTCCCCCTCCAACCCCAGCCGTGTTTCCCCTGCTGGCGCTGTGCTTAAGAACAGTCCTGTGGGGTGGCAGCATACCTCCTTGCCGCCCCGGTGCACATCAGACTGGAAGTGCCATGTGTGTAAGTGTGACACATGTGCGCACCAGGCAGGTCTGTAAAAAGGGCCTCCGAACTGGTTCATGCTCATCCTTAATGCTCGTACAATCTGTATATAGTGTACATGGGTACACATCTGTGCACAGGTACAGTTATTCAAATGTTAAATTGAATGCCGGCACATCAGGATGCTTCCTATCAGCATCCTCCATTTCAGGGGGCCAGTATTCAGGTTCATTTTTAAAATGAACACATGTAGAGTTATTCACACGAAAACATATATGGGTGTACAGATATCTGAACTCAGGTACAACATAATAGGGTTGTTTACATGATCATAATTTAGGATAGGAGAGGCCTCCTATCCTAATTCAGGAGCTGTGCATGCTCTCACTGGCTGATTCTGTGTGCATTAAAACCAAGGTTGGCGGCTTTCCTCCAACCCTGCAGCTGTACCCATCTGCTAAATGAGGTAGGAGGAAAATTCCTCCTATTCAGCTGCTGCTTAGCACATGAGGAAGGATGATACCTCTGACCTTGGTTTTAACTCACACACAAGGCAAACAGGAGCATGCACAGCTCCAGAATTAGGTTAGGAGGCTTCTCCTACCCTAATTATGATCATGTGAACTGCCCTAATGTCTGATAGAGCTCATGTCTCTGTGTTCAGTAAGATATACTCCTAGTAAGCCAAGAGATTCACTTTTGAATGCCTACCATCAGCAGAGGCTTGGTTGTGGACCATATCCCCATGCAGCATGCTGATATCTTGGAACTGGAGCCCTGCAATTAGTTGGATTTTCGTGTAGACAGAGTTGTGGTTTGGACATGTTGATCATGGAGTAACAATTAGGCTAGAGCAGGGTTGTGCAACAGCACAGGTTTTAAAAGAATGCTCAAGACGCATTTTTTTCAACTGTAAATTGGTGTTTATTGTTGCTTCTGTTTTTTTGTTTTTTTTAATGTTTTTAAATTAACTGTTGTAATGTTTGGTTTTAGTTCTGGTTTTATAGTTTATTTTATAAACTATCATGAGACACTGGTATGGGGCAGTATAACAAATAAATAAGAATGAATTGAGGAACAGTCATGGCTCACAACTTGCTCAACTTCCCATGTTTAATGGGGCGTTACTTGGGAGTGCTCCTGGGTCAAAACTCTCTCTGGTTTCTCAGAGGCAGGGCCCGGGAATGCTTTTTATCAGCTTTGGATGATACATCAGCTACACCAACTTCTGGAGGTAAATGACCTTAAAACAGTGGTGCATATGCTGGTAAACCTCCATGCTTGACTTTTGTAATGCACTCTACATGGGGCTGCCTTTTTGCGTAGTCTAGAAACTACAATTGGTACAGAATGCGGCAGCCAGACTGGTCCCTGGGACAACCCAAAGGGACCATATCACACCAATTTTGAAAGTGTTGCACTGGTTGCCGATATGTTCCTGAGCGAAATACAAAGTGCTGGTTATTTCTTTTAAAGCCCTCAATGGCTTGGGTTCAGGGTACTTAAGAGAGTGCCTTCTTTTGTCATTTACCCTGCCCCCTATTAAGACCATCTGGGGAGGGATGGTTACGATTGCCACTGGCTCGCTTGGTGGCGAGTTGGGACAGGGCCTTCTCTGTAGCAGCCCTGGGGCTTTGGAATATGCTTCCTGTCAATATAAGAGCATCCCTATCTCTGTTTTTAGGAAGACCCTCAAGACACACCTGTTTCCTCAGTCTTTTAGCTGAAATTATTTCATAAGATAGTTCTAGCTTTTTTTATTCTGTGAAATTGTTTTAATTGTTTTTACTCTGTTTCATATTTGTTTGTTAATTTGTGTATACCACCTAGAGATACACACAGCAGGCAGTGTATAAATATTATAAATAAATAAATAAATAAATAGAGAGTTGCAGTTGGATCTGTAAGACTTGGATTTGTCCCAGCTATGCCATGGTCTTAACTCTGTGACCTTGTGCAATTTGCTGTATCTGAGCCTTAGTTTTCTGACTATAAAATGGACTAATAGGGGACCTGCATCAGACTAATAGGGGACCTGCATGGAGTCACAAGATAGTGTGACTCCAATTGACATATGCGACCTACAGAGGTAATCAAAACCTCTGAATAGTAACGAAGGACTCGAAATTCTTGAATACGGGCTAGGCATGTTCTGTGGTTTTGGATTATTGGATTGTTCTGATATGAATGCTGTTGTCTTTGGCTGTCCCCCTGCCCGCCCCCCCGCCTTTTGTATCCGAAGATATTCGGAAGTGCGGGGAGTGTGGCTGTAGAAATAGCCCTGAGTGAGAATTTGAAGGTCTATCCAGAATCAATAAACCAAGTACTGGTCTTTGTGTAGCACTCTAGGATCAGATATTATGGACATCGGGGAAGAAAGCTTATTTAACCTGCACCTTTTTTAAATTTGTAAAACAATGAATACTACTGTCTGTGAAACTAGCTATACTTTCCAATATCTGTCTATGAAACTATTCTTTCCAGCAGACTGCTAGCAATACCAAATCCTTCAGTTTGAGGCGGCATCTTAGAAAAGCTCATTCTAACAATTTTCACCTGGAAGCTCTCTCAGTGGATTGGAATTTGATCCTTTCTTTGAATGCACAGAGCCTGAGCTGGTGAGAAACTTTTGTTTCAAGACATGACTGCAAACATTACATTTTCAGCCATCTTTATCCAGCTGCATGCTTTCCCCCATTCTCCCACCCCACTTTTTTTGTTGCTGATGGGGTGGAGGATTTGCAGCTCCTTGCTTGGGTTTCTTCAATTCAGTTAGAAATGTAGGCAAAAGGTCTGATTAGAGGAAAATCAGGATCTAAACCACATGGTTTTATGTCAGATTAGAAACAGGTGGGGGCAGTTAAAAATCAATCAATTCCTTAAGCTTAAAGAATAGTTTGGATTAAAGGCAGGTGGCTCAACATGCACATACAAAAAGCCAGTCACCAGCATGTGGGTACATATGAGATTGATCTCTCTGAATACAGGAGAAGTTCATAAATCACAGAACCCGACAATAAAGATGTTTAGACTTGAGAAACCCGGAAGAGCAAACTTTTGTACCTGAAGGGAAGTTGTGGGGTGTTTTTTTTTTTTGTTATAGCACCTAGATCCTTTTAACGGTTAACATCTGACTGACCTAAGAGGTCTGCGGAGACTCATTACAGCCTTTTCAAATATTGAAGCTGTCCCATGATGCTGAACAGGTTGAGATTAGCTCAATAACATTGTGAGGCTGTGAAATGAAATGAGGGTGTGATTTGGGGAGTGCTTGTTGAAGGTCAGCAAAAAATGAAGGGTGGGAGGAGTGAACTTAGTAGTTAATGGGGACAGGCTGTGCCAAAAGGTGTTCCTTTTTGTAGCTGTTGTCCTGGCAGCTCTCAAAGATGACTGCAGGTTTTCTCTGGCTAACAGTTGAATGTGAGGGCACACATTTAAGGGAAGTATCTCATATTCTTAAGGCAGAGCTGCTGAATTAGAGTAACAAACTTTGCCAGGACAATGCTGTTTTTCACACACTCTTTCTCTGAGCCAGTCTAGTTGTGTTCACTTCACTACATATTTTTCAGGTGAAGTAAGCTTTCAGCTCTTCTGTTTTTAATATTTTGAGCCTGAGAACCCACTTAGACAAAAAGCATCACTTTTAAGGGGAAGCGAGTTGTTAGGAAATTGGCTCAGTGCTTCCGCTTCACATGTCATTCCAGCCATCAGATGCTTCAGTTTATATTCTGTTTTCTGACACGTTGTATCATTGCAACAATCTGGTGCTGCATTGTAGCATATTTGTGGGACAAGGCAGGGGAGATGGAATAGGATGTGTGCCCATAGAAGCCTGTGTAACTATTTATGCAAGATCAGAGATCCATAATGGGGTTTCCGCCCCTTGGAATGTTCTCAACAGAAGAGGCTCTGTGTGCTCATTTTGCTTTGATGACCTTTTACTTTAACTTAATCGTATAAATCAATCTAGCTTTAGGATGGACTTTAAAACACTGCAGATATGAACATAATGTCTTTTTGTTACTGTTTTTATGGGATGCGTTTGAGCAGTGCTTACCAAGGGCAAGAAGCACTGATGGTGAAGGACCCCAAAGAGTAATGATTGGACTTTAGCACATTTAAACTTTTATAAATCCTTTTGGGAGAGAAGAGAGATGTGACCGGCCATTTGTTGCACTTCCTAGTGTGGTTGACCATTACCTGTTTGCAAGATCTCCTGCTAAGAGAAATCTTGAAGCCCACTACAGGAAGCAATAGAGTTTATGTACCCTCACAATAAGGCAGAGTTAGTTTTTGGAATGCTGGGTCAAGGAGGAGAGATCTTTTCTACCCTATCTGGTTCTTCTCAGACTGCTGCTGATACCTGGCATTTACAAAGTGCTGTTGTGTGTACAGAGTTGTTTACTTATATCTTATGGCTATCCAGGTCAGTATGATGATCCTTATATTGCTGAGGGGTGAACATAAGAACAGCCCTGCTGGATCAGGCCCAAGGCCCATCTAGTCCAGCATCCTGTTTCGCACAGTGGCCCACCAGATGCCACTGGAAGCCACAGGCAAGAGTTGAGGGCATGCCCTCCCTCCTGCTGTTACTCCCCTGTAACTGGTACTCAGAGGCATCCTGCCTTTGAGGCTGGAGATGGCTCACAGCCCCTCTGACGGGTAACCATTAATAGACCTCTCCTCCATGAAGTTATCCAAACCCCTCTTAAAGCCATCCAGGTGGTTGGCTGTCACCACATCCTGTGGCAGAGAGTTCCACAAATGGATCACGTGTTGTGTGAAAAAGTACTTCCACTTGTTGGTCCTAGACCTCCTGGCCATCAATTTCATGGAGTGACCTCTGGTTCTAGTGTTGTGTGAGAGGGAAAAGAATTTCTCTCTATCACTTTCTCCACACCATGCATGATTTTATAGACCTCTATCATGTCTCCCCACAGTCGTCTTTTTTCTAAACTAAAAAGCCCCAGGCGTTGTAGTCTTACCTCATAAGGAAGGTGCTCCAGGCCCCTGATCATCTTGGTTGCCAACTTCTGCACCATCTCCAGTTCTACAATGTCCTTTTTAAGATGTGGTGACCAGAATTTTACACAGTACTCCAAGTGTGGCCGCACCATAGTTTTGTATAAGGGCATTATCATATTAGTCGTTTTATTTTCTATCCCCTTCCTAATGATCCCTAGCTTCTAATTGACCTTTTTCACAGCAGCTGCACTTTGAGTCGACACTTTCAACGAGCTGTCCACCACGACCCCAAGATCCTTCTCCTGGTCAGTCACCGATAGCTCAGATCCCATCAGCGTATACTTGAAGTTGGGGTTTTTGTCCCAGTGTGCATCACCTTACACTTGCCAACATTGAACCACATTTGCCATTTTGTCGCCCACTCACCCAGTTTGGAGAGACCCTTTAGAGCTCCTCACAATCCATTTTGGATTTCACTACCTGGAAGACTTTGGTATCATCTGCAAATTTGGCCACCTTCCTGCTTACCCCTGCTTCTAGATCATTTATGAATAAATTAAAAAGCACCAGTCCCAGTACAGATCCCTGGGGGACCCCACTTCTTACTTCCCTCCATTGTGAAAACTCTCCATTTATACCTACCCTCTGTTTCCTGTCTTTCAACCAGTCAGCAATCCACACATATACTTGTCCCCTTATCCCATGACTGCTAAGTTTCCTTAGGAGTCTTTGATGAGGAACTTTGTCGAAAGCTTTTTGGAAGTCCAGGTAGACTGTCAACTGGATCACCTTGATCCACATACTTGTTGACACTCTCAAAGAACTCCAAAAGGTTGGTGAGGCAAGATTTACTTTTGAGGAAGCCATGCTGGTTCACTCCCAGCAGGGCCTGTTCTTGTAGGTGCTTTACAATTTTATCCTTGAGGATGCTTTCCATCAATTTGCCTGGAACGGACATTAGGCTAAGCAGCCTGTAATTTCCCGGATCGCCCCTGGGCCCCTTTTTGAAAATCAGTGTTACATTTGCTACTCTCCAGTCCTCTGGTACAGAGCCCATTTTCAGGGATAAGTTATATATTTTAGCAAGGTGGTCAGCAATTTCACATTTGAGTTCTTTGAGGACTCTTGGATGGATGCCAAAGAACTCAAATGTGAAATTGCCGACCTGTTGAAGAGACCTGATGAAGAGAGGCTGAGAGAGATTGGCTTGCTAAAGCTACCCTGTTTGTATGTGGGGGGTGGGGGCTGAACTGGGACATCCTGATCCATAGCGACATCTCTTTGCCACTGCTCACTGCCAGCTCCAACTGAACTGGATGAGAGATAACAAACTGAGATTGAATCCAGGTAAGATGGAGGTACTTATTGTGCAGGGTCAGAACTCGGGAGACTATTTTGATCTGCCTGTTCTGGACAGGGTCACATGTCCTCAGAAGGTACAGGTACATAGTCTGGGAGTGCTTCTGGTCCCATACCTCTCCCTGGTTTCCCAGGTACCTGTGTACCTGTTCCTTGCGAGGAAGTGTGACCCCATCCAGAACTGGCAGATCAAAATCATCTCCTGAGTTCTGACCCCGCACAATAAGTACCTTCGTCTTATCTGGATTCAGCCTCAGCTGTGAACCCCACTGCCCATTGAGACCATCAGGGGAGGTTCGTCTGCAGTTGCCGCCAGCTCGTCTGGCAGCTTCTCAGGGTCGGGCCTTGTCCATTGGTGCCGCGAGGCTCTGGAATGCATTTCCTGTCAAAATAAAAGCCTCCCCATCTCTGACAACTTTTAAGAAATCTGTCAGGACACATTTGTTTACCCAGGCTTTTAATTAGATACTGTTTTGATAGTTTTTAACATTGTTTTACTTTTTAAATTGTGGCTATAGCCTTTTTATTGTGTTGTGATTTGTATTTTATTGTGAGCAACCTGGAGATGTAAGTTTTGGGTGGGGTATTAATGTGTCAAATAAACAAACAAACAAACTGAATGCAAAATCGGGCCAGGTAGTATTCTCTTAGGTTACAGGAGTCTTCTTGCCTGACGGTATTTCAGGGGGGTAAACAGATTTCAGGCAAACATCTTCCTCAAAACAGAGTGCTGTTTTATTAGATGCTCCCTTAGCCAAGAGTATTTGATCTGTCTTCAAGCAAATGCCTGCAAATAGCAACAAAACAAATTTATATTTTAGTGTATCCTTGTAAACTGTATCTTAAAAGCAAAAGTCAGTTTAAAATGGGTGTAGTTAGTGGCTAGACCAACGGTTCTTTGCTGAGTCAGTGCAGCATTTTCAAAAGTTTGTGCACTCCATGTGAATGCACTTGGAAAAATGTGTTGATTTGTTTGCAAGCCAGATTTCCTATCATCAGCGAGGCTGCGAGTGGTAGTGGGGTGGTTTCACTATGATAATGCTATAACTTGTTGCGTGTGTGTGTGTGTGTGTGTGTGTGTGTGTGTACACGCACACGCACACACGTCTAATAGTACTTTATAATTGTGTCATATGACAGGTTATGTAATGGAATAAACTGGTCAGTTTTAGAATACTGTGGGTTTTTGTTTTTTTTAAAGAAAATAGAAAGGGAGAGATGAGTAATGGAGAAATGACAAATGTAGAATGATTTAAGAGTAAGATCTCAAATTACAAGATTAGACCTAAAGGGAGACATGATAGCGGTGTATAAAATTATGCATAGAGTAGAGAGAGTGGACAGTAAGAAATTTCTCTCCCTCTCTTACAACACTAGAACCAGGGTTTATTCCATGAAACTGAAGGTTGGGAAATTTAGGACCGACAAGAGGAAGCATTTTTTCACACAGCACATAATTAATCTATGGAATTCTTTGCCATGGAATGTGGTGATGGCCACTAGTTTGGATGGCTTTAAAAGGGGCTTAGACAAATTCATGGAGGACAGGTCTATCAATGCCTACTAGTCTGAGAGCTATAGCTCACATGATGCCTCTCAATACCAGTTGCAGGAGAGCAATAGCAAGAGAGGGCATGCCCTCATCTCTTGCCTGTGGGCTTCCCAGATAAATCTGGTGGACCACTGTTTGAAAGAGGATGCTGGGCTAGATAGACTTTGGGCCTGATACAGCAGGGCTGTTCTTATATTCTTGAGAGATGCAAGAGCATGGTCAACCGATCATGCTATCATAGTCACATCTGTTTGACAGATCTGCCAATGATAGAAGCTCTTCAAGGAGCAAATTATGGGGTGGCTAACTGAGTGGAGGGTAGTGCTTCAGGAACTTGTTTGGAAAGCCAAATATATGAAGAACAACTTCAAGGCTAAATTCTACTTTTTCAGAAATTTTTGCTTCTGCTACAGGTCACTAAGGGCCTTTTCCTCATTAAAGTTGGGGAAACAATCACTAAAATTAAATAACCAGTCTATCAAAAGGGTCTTGGTATAAATTTCTGTCTCAGTGTGTAAATATACTTTCAAGGGAAACTAGGAAAACATTGTTCAGTTCTATATATTGTGTATCTTCCTTTAAAGCTTTTCTAATTGTAGCAAATATCACTTGCTTTCCCAACAATCTAATGAAATACTATCATGTAACAAATCATACTGTGTGCGTTTTTAAAGGGCATATTTATTGTCCAGCCTGAATGAGTTTTGTGCTATTAATTGTAACTGTATCCTTTTTATAATGCAAATCCTGCTACAGTTGGGTAAAGTAACTCAGTAGATATTGAAATGAATTCCTCATGATTTATATCTTGCTTGTAACAACAGTGAACAGTGGAATCTTGCTTATGGACATTCATTTTAAAAGTAGGTTTTATTTTCCTGCACTGCAGACAGCTTGAATTTATGGATCTATTAAGTAGGGTGAGCTTAGATATATGGTGCTTAGAGTGATTTTTATATTTCTCTACTTGAAGTGACCCATTAAAGAGTTTGAAGTATTGTAAAATGGAGACCCTAACAATTTGGTGCTCTGTAATGACGTCTTTTAAACCTTTGACTTTTAATGGCTTTTGTTAGAAATAATAGTTTGTCTTGGTTGCTGTACAGGAATTGCTTAATAGCACAGAACTTTTGTAATCTGCATTACAGTCTTATTGAAGATATAGATTTCTGTGTTTAGATTTTAATACTACCATATCAGGAGAATTCTGAGTGTGTTCCATATTTAAGTAAAGTATGCCGTCGAGTCAATGTCGACTCCTGGCGACCACAGAGCCCTGTGGTTGCCTTTGGGAGAATACAGGAGGGGTTTACCATTGCCATCTCCCACGCAGTATGAGATTATGCCTTTCAGCCTCTTCCTATATTGTTGCTACCCGATATAGGCATTTCCCATAGTCTGAGAAACGTACCATTGGGGATTTGAACCGGCGACCTCTGGCTTGCTAGTCTAGTCATGTCCCGCTGCATGTCCCGCTGCTTATTAATTAATTTTTAATTTTAATTTTAATATATTTCTATATTGCTGAAAACTCACGTCTCTGGGCAGTTTACAACAAGGAAACAAACAAAAAGTTAAAACATTTATTAAAATAAATGACAACAGAAAACTTAAAACAGTAGTTAAAACAAAATAAGTGATATAGTAAAAGTTAAAACATTACAACAATTTAAATTTTAAAACATTTTAAAATGATGTTAAAACTGTTAAAACAATATTTAATTAAAAGCCTGGGTGAATAGGTGCATCTTAAAAGACTTTTAAAAGTTGTCAGAGATAGGGAGGCTCTTATTTCAGCAGGGAGCGCCTTCCAAAGCTTTGAGGCAGCAGCGGAGAAGACCTATTTCAAAATAGTGAGAAAAGTTGTTCTGGTAAGAACTAACCTGCCTACCTTTCTTTCACTATAATCCTAATTGATAATTACCGTCCTCACAAGTCAGCCCACTTCAGCCTTAAAAGTTCATACAACTGTCGTCTTGAATTGGGGTAGATGACAACACAAACTATGCTGTTGAGGTGTCCCTATGTTTCACTCACTACAACTGTACTAAATTTTGTTCAAAGCAGTTAGGCAATCAACTTGTGCCTCAAGTATTTACTCATCTGCCATCTTGAATTGGGGTAGATGACCATTACAAACTACTCAATTGAGGTGTCCCTATGTATCCCTACAGCTGTAGCAAATTTGGCTCAAATTAGACAATCCACCGTTGGCCCACTTGCATCTCAAACGTTTACATGTCTGCCATCTTGAATGAGGGTGGATGACATCATCACAAACTATGATATTGAGGTGTCTCTACAGCTGTTCCCAATTTGGTTCATGTTGGTCCAGGCATTGCGAAGTTGATGGGGGCGGGGACACAAAGACACTCTCTCCCTCTCTCCCCGAACCAGGCTGATCTCATGAACTTACTTTCCTTTAGGAAAGTAGGCTAATAAAAATACATATGACGTGGCAAAAAAAGCAGGTGCATGCCTTGGGACCCCCACTTCCCTCCTCTGCTTTTCTTCCTTTCCCTATCTCTTCAGAAGAAATTCCTTCTGTTCTTCCTCCTGCCCTATCCATCCATAACCATGGGTTTAAGGCTCACAGTTGCTGACATTAATAATGGTTAACACTAGCCAATTTCCCTCTTAATCACTGTTTGCTAATCAGCTTCAGATCCTGGTTAAGGGGTAGCTGGCTGATATTAACCACTGTAACTGTAAATTCTGAAGTAATACTTAGCCATAGAAGAGAGTGCACCTTATGTTTGTAGTGGCTATTGGTTCAGAGCTGGACTTGAACTAACACTTCTATTCCATTCTGGATTTGTGTTTGCAGACACCATTGTTGGAGGAATAATTGTTATTGGACCTTGTTATTGTGTGTATGGACATTGTTATTGGAGAAACAAGCCATACAAATTACAGTGGAAGCAACTATTGGGTTAATGCATTACTCTTTGAATTTGTTGCGTTGGATCAGGTCTGCATGATTTCAGCCCTCCAGCTGCTCTTGGACTACAATTCCCATCATCCCCAGCCACAGTGGCTAATAGTGACGGGTGGTGGGAGCTGTAGTGCAACATTTGCATGAGGCCTGAGGTTCTGCAGCCCTATGTTAGATGAATGTATTAATTAATATGACCCCCCCTTCCTTTTCAGATTTCCATTATATCCAAAAGGAGGAGAGAAACTGCAGTTTGATTATGGCGTCTATCTTCTCAACAAAAATATTGCACAGGTATGTTAACTCTAAGGATATTATATCCTGCATAAGAATAGCTTTGCTGGATCAGGCCCAAGGCCCATCTAGTCCAGCATCCTCTTTCACACGGTGGCCCACCAGATGCTGCTGGAAGTCTACAGGCAGGAGGGCATGGCCTCTCTCCTGCTGCTACTCCACTGCAACTGGTATTCAGAGGCATCCTGCCTCTGAGGTTGAAGGTGGCCTATAGTCCTCCAATATGTAGTTGTTGATATACCTTTCCTCCATGAAGTTATCCAAACCCCTCTTAATGCCATCCAAACTTCCACAATCAGTGTCCCCTCTGGCCCTGATAGCAGTCTGTGAGTTTTCCAGGAGCAGTAATGTCAAGATAGTCATGGATCAGCCATAGATAGATGTTCAATTTGACCATGTGAATGACTCTCCAGATTACCTCTCATGTTGGATATTTGCAATATGTATCTTGCTCATGTAATCTCCCTGAGAGAGAGGATTATGGTATACTAAGAAGGAGAGTTGGTCTTGTGGTAGCCTGCCAGCATGAATTATCCTCTTTGCTAAGCAGGGTCTGCCCTGGTTCACATTTGAATGGGAGACATGTGAGTACTGTAAGATATTCCCCTTAAGGGTTGGGACTGCTCTGGGAAGAGCATCTTCACGGTTGCATGTAGAAGGTTCCAATATAGGGCTGAGAGATACTCCTGCCTGCAATCTTGAAGAAGCCGCTGCCAATCCATGTAAGCAATACTGAGCTAGATGGACCAGTGGTCTGACTTGGTATATGAAATCTTCCAATGTAAGCAAAATAATTGGAAAATCAAAACATGTCCCCAGAGGGAGGATGGAATCTGTATGAAATTGCAAAGTAAGAAAAATGAAAATCATGTCTAACTCCCTGGAGAACATAAGGTAGAATTATAAGTAGGTCTATACAATTTTCTGCAGATCATTATGGGCGTTGTTTTGAACAGGGAATGGTGTATCAGTGCTTCATTTCAGCTAGCTGATAATGGCTTCCATCTGTTTTTAAAGGCCCAAGAATAATTTCTCCCGCTTTTTTAAAGTCATCAGTAATCACACACAGAGATTCCTGTTGCTATTGGAACTGGAGAGTTCTGAGTTTTCTCATTTCAGGCTGACTCATAGGAGTAGTACAAAAGTGGGTCATGGAACTGGAAATTGATATAATCAGAGATAAAAATCAGGGGCCATAAGCTATGGTTCCTCAAGTGCATGAAAAACGCCTTGGAATTCTAGAGGACACTTCCTATTGTCCTCCATCTTTTATTTATTTATTTTTAACATCAATGGGAAAAGATCATCTTCATAGTTGATCTTTGATATTAAACCTTCACTACATATCAGTTTGTCCAGGTTGGGTCTGTGTAGTGAATTGTGGGTAGTGGAAAATGCCTTTCCTGACCCAGTCCAGGTTACCGGATAATCTCACTGACCGGTCTAAACCAGTTCTACAACAGGGGGAGACTTTATTGCTGAGTCATTCCTGTCCTGTGTTCTGAGACACGCAGACTGGCTGCTTTAAAAATCTGTCACTTTCAAGACCTGAAAGTTAAGGAAAAGGTTCTGGGAAAACCTAGAAGTTCTGGTAGGTTCCTGGTGCCACCAAGCACTCTTAAGACTTACCTAGAACCGGACCATTGGATTGAGTGCTTTGGTCCAAGGTCCCTCTATAGCTGGGTACTGGGCAAATGCAAAAAATCTGCTCCCTCTTTTTGCTAACAGGCACAACTAAAGAAAAAAACCTTTCCCTCCCATGTGTTTTGCCTGCATGTGGAGCTAATTATTAATTGTTAATTTGGCCAAGCTATCTTTGAGACGTGTTCTGTACCAGAGAAAATCCCCCTCTTCCTGCTGGGTCAATAATCAACCCTCTGAGGCTTGTAAAAAGAACAGAGAAAAACCTTTTATTCAGTTACCACAGACTGGTTTTGTCTGAGCTTTTTAGAAACACTTAAATACTTGATTGGTTACAAGAATACTTTAAATACTTAAAAATCTTAGTTACTCAGTTGAAAAGAACAGATATTTAGGAAAATGCAAAGCACACACCAAAGAAACAGAAATTCTAACACAAATTCTTACTAAAACACTTTCTCCTGTCCTACATTTCTGAAGCCCCTAGCCTTGGCTTCCTTTTCCCTTGAACTCACTAAGCTACTGATAAGAATCAAGCCTCCTGCCAATCTCTCCATCTGAGGGATTATCTTGCAGCTCCACCATGAGGCATCCAGCCTCATGCTAGTCCGCACAGACTTCCTTTCTTGTTCCCAGAAATCCCAGCAACAGCTCTCTAGTCCCACCCATCTGTTGGACTGATTGGGTGAACCCTGGAGTTCACCAGCCTGTCAGTAAAGACAAGGGTTCACTTCCTGTTAACTCTTTAGAGGGAGGGGAGGCTGGTCACTACAGTCTGTCTTAAAATATGGTTGGGGTACCACCGGTGTGACCCACCTTTTAGATTAGCATGTAACAGTCAAAGACCAATGCTGATCTGTTAGTTGCTTTCCTCTCGTACTTACTGAGTGAAATGGCTCTGTCTGTGGCTGTTTGGGAAGCCTTAAAAATCTGTCCTCGGAATAGAGGGATTGAACTCCTAAGCTTGGGGACAGAACTCAGTACAAAGTAGCTCTTTTTTTGAAATAACAGGACTAGGAGGAGGGTGAGTTAACTGCCTTGAAGGGCCTCTGATGTAAAGGCAGGATAGAAGTATGTATATATCCAAAACAATTATCTCATCTTTTTTGAATTTGATTATAAAGCATACTTTGAATGGATATATTCTTTTCTATTACTATTACATTACATGAGATCTATACTTTAAGTGTCGGGAGGGGGGGATTACAAGTCCACATTGCTGCTGGAAAAGGCAAGCAGCTGGTTTATCTCTGTTTTTAACTGGTGATTTTGATGTGGGGCACCCAGGAAGATCTCAGCAACTCAGTGCAAAAGTAGAACATGAGATTTCTCCAGACTTCAAGAAATTAGTATGGCTGCTAGGAAGCAGTGGTTTGTTTGCCTCTTCCTGCCTTTTTGATCTTACCAAGCTCAGAAAAAATAATTTAATTAAAAGTCAAGGGCATAGATTGGGATCTAGAATGAAAAGGCCTCTTATGCTGCTCTTATGGAGAGGAGAGCTGGTCTTGTGGGAACAAGCATGACATGTCCCCTTAGCTAAGCAGGGTCTGCCCCAGTTGCATATGAATGGGAGACTTGATGTGTGAGCACTGGAAGAGATTCCTCTTAGGGGATGAAGCCACTCTGGGAAGAACAGAAGGTTCTAAGTTCCATCCCTGGCGTCTCCAAGATAGGGCTGAGAGATTCCTGCCTGCAACCCTGGAGAAGCCGCTGCCAGTCTGTGTAGACAATACTGAGCTAGATGGACCAAGGGTCTGACTCAGTATATGGCAGATTCCTATACCTAAACCCTGACCTATTGTTACTGAGCAGAAGGCCCTTGTGTCCACTGCTTAATGCGAGGATTCTTAAACTTGGGTCCCCAGATGTTGTTGGACTACAGATCCCATCATCCCCAATCACCATGGCCAAGTCAGTTAACATCTGGGGACCTGTGTTTGAGAACCCTTGGCTTACATGAAGGCTCATCTCTTGCACAGACCATAACTGGATGACTTTCCTAATACTTAAATGAGGCTGTTGGTGGGGTGGGTGGGGGGAGCCCACTCTGTTAATGGTTGCTCATCTAACTACTCCTTCAGGAATACAAAACTTTGCTCTATTCTCCTTTTCTGCAGAGCCAGTTATCTGTCTAAGAAGGAATTTAATTACCTTTTGATACAGGATGTAGCCAATTCACTTCCTATCTGTTTGGAGAAACCTAGAAATACTTGTGTAATTAGTCCCATCACTTCTTAGGAGTGATCCCTGTATAGCTGTGCTGTATGAGGTCAGGTACTTCAAACTTGAATTCAAGCACTTTGTGACACTGGAGGGTGCCACTTCTACCTTAACACTTTCTTGATGTAAATTTCCAAGCCAGGAAACTGATAACACATTGAGGATGCAATCCTATGCAGACTAATTAATTTAGGAGTAAATTCCACTGAACAGAATGGGGGCTTACTTCTGACCAAGCATTGTATTGTGCTGTGAATGAGGCTAGAATTGTTCTCCTATGCAATTGCCTGAACGTATTAAATTTGTCCCCATTTACTTAAAGGGATCTGGGAATAGTTGCATCAGTTCATTTGTTTATAGTTGAATTTCTATACCACCCTTCATAAACCTATCCCAAGATGGTTTACAAAAATTAAAATACAACAAAACTCCATAAAAATCACATTAAAATGTTAAGATCAGTTCAAACAATAAAAACCATAAACACCCACACACACAAAGCAACAGCTATAAAAAGGCAGACAGAATAGCAGAAGAGCTGAGAAACCTGGCACTCCAATCCACACTCTGGTGCTGTGTCAGGTTTACACATCAGCTTCCCTCTGACTACAGTAGGCACTTCTCAAAACCATTTGCAGAGATGGGCAAAGAAACAAGCAGCACCATGGTTCCGGGCACTGGAGAAACCCAAAAGAAGCAGGCAACATTATTGTATTTTGCCTGCTCTGCAACAGGAAGAACACAGTCAAATTTTAATGAGACATTTTTGTCCAAGGTGCCTCTGTTGGTTTCTTCTCTGCACAACTAGCCTCTGCTCTCTAGCTGCAAGGAAAGCTTTTCTAGTTCTTTGATTTTAATTTCAAGGAAGTCTAGAAAAACAGTATTAAGTAGAATCAAAACAGCCTGCAAATGTTAAAACCCATGGAACTCAAGTACAATAAAAACTAATAAAACACCAGTTAAAATATTGACCAGCGGACCTGTCAAAATATTTTAGCTTGCCTCTGGAAAGTTGAGCAATGTATGCTTTGGCTTTTTTGGGAGGGAGTGTCACGAAACCTGGGCCACAGGAAACAGAAACCTGGAGTAGGCTTCCCACCTTCTAGGAGATATTGAAGAGTGGATGGATTACTTCAGGGGGAGGTGCTCCCTAAGATGCATGGGACATTGGCCATTTAGAGTGTGGTGGGGTTTTTAATATCACTTTGTCTCAAAAATAAAAAATACATGCCCCACCTATTTAGTTTTCTCCTCAAAATCAAAACGGCATTTAGAGAAATAGTAGCTTTGTATTTTTAATAGCCATGATTGTGGAATAGTCAAGTGCAGAGATGTCTAAAGTAAAATTAATGGTGGTTTTTGATGGCTGGTTTTGTGCTACCATGATGCAGCTTATGACCCTTCTATGGAACAATCCATATGGAAGTCTATTATGTGAGAATCCAACATACTCAGCTTTGCAGCTATCACTTGTTTAGTGAGCCTGAATTCTCAGTGGCCAAATACATGTTTCCCTGGAGTTGAATATGTTTGACCTGTTTAGTGCCTATTTAGAAAAAGAAATAACACTGAATAATCTTGTGAAATGGCATTGAAGCAGCAGTGGTAAACCATTCATGGGCAAGCGAAACCAGCTTGCTTCTGTGTGGTATCCAACAGAATCACCATGAATGAATTAATGAATCTCAGGAAGGTTTACAATTTGACCAAACAACAACTAAAACCTAAAAAAACCCCTAAGTAAAAACAAATTAAAATTACCATAAATGAACTCTAGATGAGCTTATACAGCTTATGGCAGACTTTGGCAGACTCCCAAATAAATTAAGGACCTGCGAAAGGGCTTTTTTCGGTTGCTGCCCCACTTCTTTGGAATTCTCTTCCTGTTCAGATTCGTCTAGCCCCTTCTTTACTGATCTTCAAATCTCTATTGAAGACTTTTCTTTTTTGCCAGGCTTTTGCCCTGTAGTTTACTTTATTTGTTTTTTGTTAGTTTAGTTTTTCATTTAGAATGTAATTTTTAATGGTTTTTGTGCACCACCTGGAGTCTTCGGAGTGGGCGGTATATTTAATGTTTCAAATGAATGAATGGATGGATGGATGATATTCTCTTGTTCACTGGGTCACTTCAGACACAACACTAAAAAATGGTTTTGGTTTTGCATATGAACCAACTCTTTGTCATTTGAATTTTTATTGACATTTTGAGTTTTAGTGGTAAACTTGAACTCCAGGCTGCAAGAGTTTGGGAATTTTCTTGGTGTTTTTGGTTTTTGTTAAAAAATCAAAACCCTTTACTCTGTTTATATGGACTGAGCATCCTTTTAATTCCTGAGTTTCTCCTTAGGTTTGTGAACTTCTAACCCTTGGAAAAAAATCCCTTGATGCAATTGTTAGATTAATGTGTAAGTTCCCTCCAAGTGAGGTCATACAGAGGGAATACACCCATGTCTTGAAATCTGATAAACATCACTTCATGGTACTGAAGAGTTTAAATAAATACAAAAACACAACCTTAGGAAAGTTTCAGATTATAATGTAAGACTGTGGTCTGACTGTAAAAAGAGTTAAACATTGGTCACGTGGGTTGGTGTGTTTGGGTCTGAGGTCTTTAATGACTGCACTGTCCCCTAAATTGCCACTTAAAAAATTTATGTTGTGTAAAATAAAATAGTTGTTGAGAATGAAGTACCTTTTAATAGTTTCTCCTGCATCTCTCTCAAAAATCAGAATTTACTCCAAATTTAAGCATACTTAAATTTAAATAGTTCCCATATTTTCATTATAATACTAAATAAAATCAGTGTGACATACTTCTCTGAAAGTATTGGATTGTGGCTTTTGAATTTTTAGGGTATTCTCCAGAGGGAAGAAGGCTTTTGTGCTCATCATGTCTTTGTGTTCCCTCAATAATGCTTGCATTTTTAAGGTAAAGGTAAAGTGTGCTGTTGAGTCAATTTCAACTCCTGTCTCCCACACAGCCCTGTGGTTTTCTTTGGTAGAATACAGGAGGGGTTTACCATTGCCTCCTCCCATGCAGTATGAGATGATGCCTTTCAGCATCTTCCTATATCGCTGCTGCCCGATATCTGCATTTGTAGTCTGATTCAAAACATATTCACAGCACATGGGAGGGATCCTAGAGGACCTCAATAGGAGTTTTTTTTGTTTTTGTTTTGTCAGACTGCCTTGTTTGTTATTCATTCATTCATTTGATGTTTATAACACCCTTCCAAAATGGTTCAGGGCGGTTTACAATTAAAACAAAAAGCATTAAAACCAATAACAATTAAAACAGAAATATAAATATGAACCCCAATTAACAATTAAAACATCTTAAAAACAATTAAACTATCAGAACAAAACCCTGAAAACCAGGTTAGCATTAAAACAATTAAAACTAATAAAAAACCTTGAAAGACCAGGCCAAACAGATGGGTTTTTAAGGGCTCTCTTGAAGGTCAGTAAGGAATTAAGATTGAGAATTTCTGCTGCAAGCACATTCCACTGCCCGGAAGCAGCTACAGAGAAGGCCCGCCTCTGAGTTGCCACCAAATGAACCGGTGGTAACTGGAGACGGACCTCCTCAGATGACCTTAACGTGCGGTGAAGATCCTGTAGAAGAAGACGCTCTCTAAGATATCTCGGACCCAAGCTGTTCGGGGTTTTAAAGGTAATAACCAGCACTTTGTATTTTGCCCGGAAGCATATCGGCAGCCAGTGTAACTGTTTCAAAACTGGAAAATAATGGCTCCTCCAGGTTGCCCCAGAGACCCATCTGGCTGCCACATTCTGAACTAACTGAAGTTTCCGGACTACATACAAAGGCAGCCCCACGTAGAGCGCATTGCAAAAGTCAAGCCGGGAGGTTACCAGCTGATGCACCACTGTTTTGAGGTCGTCCTCTTCAAGGAATGGGAGCAGCTGTCGAATCAGCCAGAGCTGATAGAAAGCACTCCTGGCCTGAGATACCAGGGTGAGGCCTGGGTCCAGGAGTACTCCCAAGCTGCACACCTGCTTTTTCTGGCGGAGTGTAACCCCATCCAGCACAGGAAGATCTAACACACCCCTCAGATTCTGAGCCCATGTTGCTTCGTGATGGTGGCCCCTCTAATTAAAAACAAATTCTTCTTTGTAACCTATGTACAGGCATGGAGGAATCCTTGAAAAGTCTGCCACCTCCCTAGCTTCCAAGGGCAGCTAGGGAGGTGGCAAGAGGACACCTTTAAAAAAGTAGATGAAAGTTCTTACCAGCCCTGCAGCTGCCGCCACCCCTCACAGCCCCCTGGTGCAGCCCAAGCATATGGCGCTCCCTCCAGCAACCTGCCAGCTCGGCGGCGGTCTTCTTCTTCCACTCTCACTGTGTGTGCCGACCCCGCTGATTGCCCTTTAGAAGAGTTTTCAGGGATTTCCCCACCCCTTTGCTTGTAAAGTGGAATCCTCACCAGATTGCCCTTTACAAGCACAGCCCCTGAACTGCCGAACCGGTTCAGTCAAACAGACTGGCTGGTCGGTTTGACCAAACTAGTTCACAGACCAGCGATGCCGTCCAAATTTGAACCGAACTACACATTTCAGTTTGTGCACACGCCTGCTACTTACAAATATTTGTTACTAATGGACCGAACCTGCTACCTATAATTATGTTGCTATAGTATTGCCAATGTTGATTAGCAGTCTTCTCTTCCCCATACCTCCTTTAAGAGATTGGCTTCAAACCGAGTTTGGTGATGACATTTTGGTACCAATGCATTCTTCAATATCCTTAAATAAAGGAGGTGCATGGCTAGCATGTGGGATATTTGCAGCCTTCCAGACTGGACTTAGAGGACCATTTCCTGTGTAATATTGTTTGAACTTCATAATTGTGGAAAGGGCCAGTGTGAGAAGTGTCACTGCTTTCCCAGGACTTTTTGATGATAACTTGCAGCTTTGCTGGCTGAGGCCTTTAGGAGGGTGTTGCAGGTCTAAAGACAATTCTGAAATCTGCAAGTCTCTGTAGTTCTGCCTCTTGCTTCCCAGCCCAACAACTTTCCAGTTCAAAATTTTGGCTGTACGGCTCTCTTGGAGGCCCACAATACCTCAGCACGCCTAGTCTCCTGTGCTTCATTCATCCTGCTACAGCCTTTTGGATGAACAGTTTGAAGTCCATATTTATACAAGAATATTTATACAAGAAGAAGTTGCCATGCGTCAACACTATGCCCAAAGTGGCCGTGAGCTGTTCTGCTGAGAGGCCAGCATTTGTCTGCCCATCAGAATGTCAACACAAAAGAATTCGTAGCTGCACCTTCACAGGCAGCTGCGGTGAGCTGAATCCACCTTAACCATTTTTACTGTCCCCACTGAAGAAAAAAACCTGGCTGAATTCAGATTCTGCTCCACCTTGGTGAGACATTGCACTTAAATATGAGAAATTTGAATCTTGAGCAGAGTCAGTGATTCCACTGCGATACCTAGAAGAAAGCTAAAATGATCTCTTAACATGGAGCCAAGAAAGCTTTTATCTGACTTGAAGGCTCCTTTTGGATGGTGCTATTGAACTCCCTTGACAACTCAAAATTAAAATGATTAAGTGAAAATAGTGTGTAGTTGTTAGAATTGTGCAGAGGATAGTCTCTTTCCTATTCCATATCCTCCCAACCGGGCTATATTTGGAATTGATGCCTGCCTTCCTTAAGTCCAGTTATTTATATGCTACAAACTATTAGGATGAACTTTAAAAAAATGTACTGTTAGTGACTCCCATATGTAATTCCTCCCTCTTAAAAAGAAAGAAAAATTTAAGGCATAATTTGAATAGCATTTTGTAATACCATCACTTAAGAAGTTTCCAGAAGTTGTTAAAAAATAATAATAATAATAAAGCCCAATGCCAATTTTCCAGGCCCACCAAAATTATTTTTCTTAGTTTGTTCAATATCAGATTACGCTCCCTAATGGGCGTAGTGGCTTAGGAGACAGGCTTTGCCCAGCCTTGGGGCTGGGGGGGCGCGCTGGAAATTGACCAACCCTTTCCCTTGCATCAAACGATGTACCTTAGGTAGACACATTCATATGCTGGTGTAACGCGTCCTTCCTTGTAATGCTCCTCCTCCTCCCTTGTTCTTTTTACATTAAATTTGTAATTATAGAAGTCCCACAGCTGCTCATACCGATCCCAAAGAAACTTTGGAACCTCCTAGCATGGCTACCTCTGACAAAGCAGAAACTCAGGGGAGGGGCCCTTTTGGAATCTACAGAATTATGAATTAGGAGGATTATCATCATCATCATCATCATCATCATTATTATTATTATTATTATTATTATTATTGAAAAGTATATGAGCTTATAGCATATACTGCTGTGGCATTCCCAAAATTACAGAAACATTGCCGCATGTATTAAAATAAAACACAGGCATGTATCCAAAGAAGCGCAAGTGGAGGTTTCTCCATGCAGCAGAGCTTTCTCACACCTCTCCTTCCTGCTGCATCTCCTTGTTCCTGCCTGAAAGCTTCTCCTGGGGGGTCTGGGGTCTCCTGGAACAATTTGCAAAGCAGCCTAGGGGGCATCACCCAGAGGTGGAAATTGGCAGAAATCAGTTGCCAAGTGGCAATTGACAAGTAGAAGAGCCTCTCCCACTTTGGATAAGTGGAAATCTCTATGGTTTTCATTCAAGCATATTTTGTCTTCAGGAACGCTAACTAGAACTTTAGTTGCCTTGTATAGGAATATAGGAATATTCCTGCATTAGAATATTAGAAATGTGTTAAATGATTTTAATTAATTGATTTAATGTTTTAAACTATTTTAATTGTAAACCGATGCTGACTCTTTGTTTCAGTACGATTGTGTAAACAATAGCATTAAAAATAGTTGCTGGGTATCACAACCTCTGCCCTTTGGCTAAGATGCTGTGATGTCACGTTCACAAGCATTTCATAAATAATGGAATGTTCAGAAAGACAGCAGCTGCTGTGTAGGAAGAGAGAGGTCCTTCCCCTGCCTGCTACAAGTGACGTTTCAGGTGTCCTTGAGACTGAGCGGAAGTCAAGATAGGAATGCCTTGATTAGGGAAGCTGAATGTGGATGACTGAAGGAAAAGGATAGGGTGCGGTGTGGGCCTGGCTCTGAATCCACAGCCTGGAAGTAGAAAAGTTGGAGGACACATCATAGGGTAGGGATAGGAAGAGACAAAGGATTTGGTGGAAATGAGAAACCAATGGAAGAGGCTGAGCTGGGGGATAATGTCAGATAGGACTCGGGGGCCAGAAAAGAGAGGAAGAGACCAGAGAGTCAAGAACAGGGAATGTGAAGAGTGCCCAGAGTCAGAGATGAAACAGTAAAAAGCTGAGGTGATGGATGCAGTGGGTTGAAGAGTGAGCCTGAGGCGAAAGCGGAGTAGAGTAGGAACGGAGGTGGGAAAGGGGCAAGAGAAGCTGGAGTGTAAACCTTTGTGTAAAGTCTTGCTGCAAGAAGGGACTGGACATGCAGGCAGGGGAGCTGAGGGACTCTGGGCCAGCCAAATCTTTCACTGTAGCCCTCTAGTCTGAACCAAATTTGAAAGAGCTTTTCCTGATGGAGAACATGTGTAGATAGCAATTTAATAAAGATACATTTCCATCTCCTCTCTCCATTTATTTATCTTTGTGTGTTTGCTTCCTGGCTCCTTGTGGTGCAGAGGCTGCTTAACCCCCTTATGTGAAAATCTGGAAAACAGCCTTAAATAAGTGCTTTCATATTTTAATCTCCTGACAACATCCAGTTCTAAATTAGATACTGACTTATAACTGCTTTTCTGGGGCGTGTGTGTGTGTGTGTGTGTGTGTGTGTAAATTAAGCTGTTTATAAAAAAGATGCATAACATTACATATGCCAGATTCTTTAGAATTTACTAATCTAAGCTAAAATCCAACTTCAATTTACTACATCTGCTTTCATGTTGTTTATTGTCAAGATTTAGCCTACCATATTCTGAAAGTTTGCAGTAAAATATACAATGTGGTAATATAGAACTCTGATTTAAAATCCAGTGATGTATCTTAAAAATTTAACACATTACCACCACCACCACTACCCTAGCTGAGCCAGGATCTCCCCTCTCCCACCAACCGTGCAACGCAGTTTGTGGAACCTGCTGCCATAGCATTTGGCGATGGCCATCAGTTTGGATGGCTTTACAATGGGATCAGACCAACGATGGAAGAAACGACAGTTAAGGGATTTTCATCATAATAGCACCCCCAGTTTCAGAAGCAGCATTCCTGTGAATACCAGTTGTGGGGCCCTAAACAATGGAATAAGTTTGTTTGACTTGTTCACTGCTTGCAAACTTTCCAGAAACATCTGGCTGGACAGTTCTAGAAACAGGTTGCTGCAAGAGATGCACCCACCTTGGTTTGAACCAACATTGTCCTACAATGCTTCAAAGAGAAGCCCAGATCTTTGCTTGCTTGCTTATATATTTATTTAAAATATTTTTAAACCTTTCCAGTGTAATAATGCTCAGGACAGCTCATAAAGACATCAAAAAAATATAAAACTAATAAAATTCAGTTAAACTAGACCCAACTAAAACCAGATTTGCAAATAAAAACCCACTAGAGAGAAAATAATTTGGGAGGGCACAGTTGAGTAGCTTTCAGCTACTGTAGTGTGTGTCCTGCTGCCTTCATGAGGCTATAGAGTAGAACAGGGGTTCTCAAACTTGAGTCCCCAGATGATGTTGGATTTTTTTTTATTATTATTATTATTATTATTATTATTATTATTATTATTATTAATTTGATTTCTATACCGCCCTTCCAAAAATGGCTCAGGGCAGTTTACACAGAGAAATAATAAATAAATAAGATGGCTCCGTCTCCAAAGGGCTCACATTCTTAAAATAACACAAGATAGACACCAGCAACAGTCACTGGAGGTACTGTGCTGGAGTGGATAGGGCCAGTTTCTCTCCCCCTGCTAAATAAAGAGAATCACCATGGTAAAAGGTGCCTCTTTGCCCAGTTAGCAAGGGATGGCAACTCCCATCATACTGGGGATGATGGGAGTTGTAATCCAACATCTGGGGTCCCAAATTTAAGAACCTCTAGAACAGAAGATACTCATCTGTCTTGATGAACCTGACATAAGGGTACTAAGCCCTAACAATTTAGTCTCTCATTCAAAACTAGGGCCTTGAATTGTGCCTGAAGACATGTAGAAAATGAGGGTTGCAGCACCAGTGCGATGTGTTGTGTCTCACCCTTGTCAGGCTGTAAGCTGTCATGTTTTGCTCTGGATGAATCTTCTGAACTGCTGTCAAAGATGGCACATGTATGGAGTATGTTACAGTGACTGCCTTTGCATTGTTGTTCATGCACTACTCCTAGGCCTGAATGTGGCAAGATCAGGTGTGTGTGTGGTGGAAAAGCTTTTCTAGTCATCTCTGTAACCCGATTTCTTAGGTGGAATTTTCCCAATTCCAGAGCTGTTCTGTTCACAACTATGTCTGAGACTGAGCTTGTAAGTGTTCTAAGACATTTCTGCAGGTCTGTAGAGACAGGAGTGGTTTGCGAGAACTGAGCAGTATCTGCAAAATGTAAGCGAACAGCAGCCTTTGATTAGTCATGTTGAGAGGTAATTGCTCTGCAGACAGAGTTGTTTAAATCATTCTAAATCTTCTTTAGTCTAAACTCCCTAAGAGCATTAACTTCAGAGTTGTGTGCCCAATAAGTGACTGGCTTGAACGTGCGTTGCAGCTTTGTTCCACTTGCAATGTTGGAGCTCTCCTTTCCATTTTTCCATTGACCCTGGCTCATCGATGCTGGTTCACCTAGCTGGCCAAAATGCATGTTGCTGTCCTGGCTATCTTTCATCTTCGAAAAGGGTCTATCATACTAGTGCAGAACATCTTGGAAGAGTGAAATGCAACACGTGCACTAATGAACTCTTCCTAAAACATTTTATTTGTGGTATTGTGTGTACGTTTTTATAGAAGGCATCCTCTGAGGGGCATTCCATCCTGTGGGAGAGAGAAGGGAGATTGCCTCTTTTAAGGTAGTGCTTGCCATCTGCAATATTTTAAGTGTTTGTGTTTAAAATTTTCCCCAAAAAAATGCTGTCTAGTTAATTGGGTCGCTTTTTAAAAACTGATCCATAATTGTTTTACTTCTTTTATTTATTAAATTTGCTTTTAATAATCTAACATTACAGCTTGATTTATATTCATCTCAACAGCTCAAGGAGGGTAACAATATGTTAACTGCAAAGGCCCCTTTTTGGCGGCTTGCAGAAGGTGTTAGTCTGCTGCAGCATTGAGGGCAGCAGTGTGGGAGAGAGGCAGATCTGACCCAGGAAGGATATGGATGAACCACACAGGTCTCCTGTGCAAGCCCGAGTGACATGAAAGACTGCTGAGCACAACAATGGTTCTTTGAAGCTTTTTTCATATGTGCAGGAGAACCTCTTACTGCATTCTGTCCACTGCTGTTTAGTGAGTGTGCTCTGTACGTCAAAGGGCAAAGTGTCCAATAAGTTAGACTTCAGAGGAACAAACATCTTCACAGAATCATTGTGTGTGGAGATGCCATGTGCAAAAAGGCATTTAGGGCTGGGGTGGACAAACCTATTCCCCTTCCCTGACCAAACGTTTTCTGACTTGCCTACGCACGTGTATTTGTGTGGCAGGGGAGAGCAACCTGCCAGAGTTAATGATGTGATTCAAGTTGTGTCTAGTGTGGCCTGTTATATTTTTATATCTCATTGAGTAACAACTTGACCCTGAACAATGCCTTTGCTGAAATGCTGGCTCACCTTTTGACAAGAATGGTACAAATCCAATCTAAACTATGAGAGAGTGCCAATCTAAATGGCACGCTTAACTGATAAAGAGAAGAGACACTTTTAAAAGTGGTGATTCTCTTGTCTTTAACAAGGAGAGAGCAACCGTCCCTGTTCAACTTAACACAGTGCCCTTTGCTTCTGCCTCCCTTGTATGTATATTCGATTGTGAGTCCCTTTGGAACAGGGAACCACTTCCATTGGTTTTGTTTGTTTTTTCGATGTAAACTCTTTTGAGAACTTATTTCTTGAAAGGTGGTGTATAAATATTCTTAGTAATAATAATGTGCATTTGCATTAAATATGCAGCTCCCTGTGCCTTGGGTGGCTTTGCCTCTAATCTACGTTGCCGGTAGTAATTTTCTTAGTAGTAAGCCAGGATACAGGTAGCAACTTGGCTCTGGAGAGGCAAGCATCAGTTTGAGACTGTGCAATAGCCAGGCCTATGGGCCCTTCTCCAGTCATGGCATGCCATGAACTCTTGTAGCCTGTGTGCCACAAGTTGTCCAGCCATGACAGTAGCCCTACGAGATGACAACTTACTTGTGTGTGTATGTGCTTGTAGCCAACATAATAACTATTGCTGAGTAATTATCTCTAATTACTCAGTTTTTGAGACTTAAAAGAGCACATTTCTCTCTCTCCATCATCTTTTTCGTTCTTTTATACAGTTAAAAAGCCACCTGGCCATCTTGGGCCATTTTGAGGCACATGGAAGTACTTGGAAGAAGCTGCTGTTAACTTTTGCAATTCTGTCTTCATAGCTTAGATACCAACATGGGCTGGGGACTACAGATCTAAGGCAGACTCTTCCTAACCTGAAAAACTTCCTGGAGCATGGGCTCATGGTCAGATGGTAAGTACCGATTTAATCTGCATGGCCAGCAATGTAGGATGGGTGGAAAGCAGTAGTTAATATATACCTTTAACATTGGAGAGAATTCTTGCTTCATATGGCACAGTGCCTTTAAGACTGCTTCAAGTGGTTCCTTTTTCTTTTTCTTTCTGCTAGTATGTCCCCCACATTGAACACCATAGCATCTGAAGGAGACTTGTGATCTCCTTCAGGGCTGGATTTGTTCTGGCTGTTGAAAGGATATGAAAGGCATTGGGCAGGGGTCTGGAAATTGCGAGCGAAGGAATTGTCAGTTCTTTGTGTGAAGATCATGAGTTTTCACTCACCGTATTCAGCTGCAAACTTCATCAGTGAAACACCTGCAAATCCTAGTCTCCCTTTCAAGACAGCAGGTATCAAGCCAGCATTGTTACAGAGAGACGTTCGAGGGTGTGGGAAGAGGCGAAGATGGTTTTGCTGAGAATGTGGAAGCTAGAGGGGTCTGGACGATGGGGGCTTCCAGCTCTCAGATGGTTGGACTTTTTTCAGTTCCCTCCACAAGCTGTTCCCGCCTACCATATTGGTGGTATGATGCTGACTTGGATGCAGTGGTGTCTTAACGTAAGCCGTTCTACTCGTAATTCTTAGTTACTAATCCCAATCGCTTCTTTCCTCCACAACCACGTTCTTTTGCAACTAGTTGAGAGTAGCTCAGCCAGTATGGATGGTTCTGTCTCAAGTTATTTCCCCTGCCACTGATGCTAGATGGAGTGTGTTAACCATCTAAAAAATAAATCAAACGCTTGTATAATTTAGTATTTGCATAACTTAATTTGCTCACAGTAATTGCACAGAATTTGGTTTTCCAGTCTATGGAATGCTGGTTTCTGACCTGTGGTAGATGGTTGTCCCTGGGTGCCTCCTGAGAGTGGCATGTTCTCATTATCAAGACAAAACACATTCTTTGCCTGGCTAATATTTCATAACATGTGCAGATATTAGCCATACATCTCTGGGACTATCGCATTCCCCGCCCCCCCTCCAGTGCATATCTATGCCTCATTTCTTTCTCACCTCCAAGGCTCAGATAGGCCTGATGATTCTGAACAGTGCCTCTTGGTACTTCCTTACAGTATAAATGGTAATGAGGCTTTTCATAGATCCTCCCTCAAGGGGCAGATTAGGGGCCCCATTTCCAACCAGGTCAGTTGGGTGCGAGCATGCCTGACTGCAAGAGCCCGGTTTGCATGTGCGTGCGTGGAATGTGTGTGTGCAGATGGTTAAATTGATATCCATAGAGTCCCGGCTATTAAAACAAAGATTTATGGTGACATATATATACAGCAGGTAGGCCATGCTATTGACTGGCTGCAGTCTCTTGATCCACATGACTGGCAAAGCATTGCCAGATGGCCCACCACATCTGTCAGAATGAGACTAGGGAGAACGAAGTCTTACCAGGAGTCTTCTCATTTGTAGCTGCTCTTCAACTAGATTTCTCCCACTTGACACTCCCTCTGCTTTTGTGTTAATTCAGTGTCTTCCACTGGAATGAAGTAGGAAGACAGTACCTTCTGCTTTCCCTTTCATCCAGGAGGTTACGGCATGTTACAGCGCATAGCACAGTTCTGCAAATCGCTGGTTTTTTAGCAGAACTATGTGATCTTTTTGTTCTAGCTCAGCTTTGCTCATTATGCAAGTGGTACACTAAGCAGGATGTCACCCAGTACGTGTTCTATTCTTGGTTGCAAAATAATTCAGTGTAATTTTAGTGATTCCGAACTACTTTCCAATCAAGAATACAGAGCATGTTGCCCCTGCTGAAACGCCTTCACCTGGAATTGGTGGGGCCTAATAAACTACACATTGCCAACACATGCTTACCTGAGCCACTTGTCATGTGTGGGTGATGGATTGTGGGCACATGCACCCTCCACCTCCACACAGCACAACATGTAACAAGGGCACTCCCTATGAGTCGCAGATTCAGAGCTCTGGAATACACGATTCTTGGGGGGGGGGGGTTGTAATAAAGTAAGATTATTATGATGGACTGATTTGCCCACATACAGGATTCTGCATGGGCCCCCACCCCCATGTTACGTGTGTGGTAGAGGAGCAGAACACACCCCTTCCATCACATCCGTTGCTGTGCCAGCCCAGTGACCAGCTTTTTGTAACTTCCGAATAGGCTCCAAATGAGTTTCATTAAAAAGCATTCACACATTTCTTATCAGAAGGCAAAATGTCAAACCTTGGCATTTTCTACTTATAGACCTCTGGTAGTTTGAATCCCCCCGCTTTTTTAAAGGAGAACCATTTTATGTCACAATCTCTCAACTTGCCAGAACATACCATTTCACTTGCTTTCATATCGGTGTTCTCCTGGCACCTCCTGGTGACCCTGTCGTTATCCTGCATTACTTAAACTATAATTTTTAAAGAGGTGAGAAATTGTTTTTCTTTCTCTCTCTCTCTTTTTTCAACACAGTTGACATGATATTGGCCAAAGAGTTTGCTTGAAGCTTCAAGCATTTGAGATGGCTATAAACCAACTTAAACACCTTCATTTCTTGCTGCCATGAGGTCATGTTTGCAAGGAAAAAGAGAGGAGGGAACCGAATATACATTTATATGTCTTTCTCTCCCCCCTACCCTTTTCTTGAAGCGTTCTCATACTGGGCTATAGTTGTGCATTTTGGCTGGTGGCCAGACAATCACAATTTAGTATTTTAACCAGCTGCGATCAAGTAATGTCCCTCAGAGGGAACATTTTGTAGGGAGGGAAAGATACATATTTGAGACTGTGAATTGTACTCTGTCTTTTCCTCAGTTTTTGCAGGCCTTTTACAAACATATTAAATAACAAGGCAATCTGTTTGGTCTTGTGTGCTTTTCCTAATGGAGAGTGGTTTTTTAAAGAGAAGTTTTTGACCATGAGGGAGAGAAAAAATCACCCATAACAAGATGGCAAAAACAGCAGGGCTGAAAGCAATGCAGTGGATTTGTATAATCAATTAGTGGTAGATTCTTAAATGTGGATGCTGCTCGTGTGTGCTTTATAACTTCATGTAAGTGCTCGTTGTGGATGGAGTTGTTGACTGTTCTATGTGTATATTCCTTGATTTACGCAACAGACAACACATGATCACCTTAACTGGAACCCATCAGACACTGTCCGGACTGAAGTATTTACAGTGGAACTGTCAGGATGGGGCTGTTTAGACAGTCTCCTTTTCTACCCATCCCCACTCCACCATTTGTACCTTGGAAGAAATTGGGATCAGGCCTTGCTTGAACTTGCAAGATGGCCTCTCTTGCTCCTGTCATAGTGTGGCACAGTCAGTCAGGAAATGCAGCATAGATCTGAATGCAGGATCTTCCTTTTTAAAAGAATTTCATCTTGCAAGATCAGGTGAGATCCGGTGTTCAAATGAATGCAGAATTTCTCATTTCAGCACTGAGGAGAATGTCTGAGCCTAAAGCTTGCTCCTGATCCCTCTCTTGATGCGATCCCAGGGGTGAGGTGGAGGCAATAAATAATCTGTCCGAACAAAGCCTGAGACACAGCTCCGGAATCCATCAGAAATGGTGAATGCAGAGGTACAAATGATTTGCTTTGGATACAACATTAAGACAGGCAGATGATACTCAAGACAGGAGGCACCTGGGCCAGGGAGCTTTTGTCCTCCGTTCCTGGAAGGCCATCAATGGCCTGAAACAATGCTTTATACATATCATGTAGTTTGTTTGTTTTTTGATTTTGTAACCCATTTTGGGTGCCTTGGTCAAGGTGGTATGAAAATGCGTAATGAATGGATGGATGGGTGCTTTCTTCAGATATAGACATGAGCAAACGTTCAGATACTTGGAACTCAAAAAGTTCTGATAAAGAGGGAGAGGTGGGGAGAGAGCAAGACCCTTTCCATTGGCTGGCTGGCTGGCACACCTGATCCCTCTTCTCTTGTACTCCATCAGCAACAAGCCATTCTGCATAGGAGAAAGAGACCTCACCCTGGCAACGATCCATCCTGTGTTTTCACGATTGATTCTTCTACCCCTTTACTCTTTCCTTTCTTCCCTATTGTATCATATCTGTCTGTCAAGTAAGCCTGAGGACAAGCACTGTGTCACTTCCAACTTTTGTACAGTGCCTTGCAGACAGTGCTTTACAAAGGAAGAGCTCGGCGTTCTACAGAACCCTAAAGGGGGTAGAGTTATGGAGTGAGGAGAGACAGTGGCCTGCCTGCCCTCTCTCTGTTTATATGTATTCTGAGCATTTTATCTCACTCTTCTATGTTTCTCAATAAATTCCCAAGGCAGTTCACAGAAAGAGAGGGACATCAATTTAAAAGCAATTTGTAAAAACAATTGGCAAATATAATACAAGGTAGCAGCACAGGGGAGATATATAGATATAGATCTTCAGATCATGATGGAATACGGAAGGGGTCAGGTGGGTGTCTCTAGGCACTGCCGCCAAGGTACTAGCTACCTTGAAACTGCCGCCAAGAAAGTGCTCTTCCATCTCCATCCAAGGCCAAGGCTTGGTAGGGATGTGGAACATCCCAGGTACCTTTCCAGCTGAACTGAATGAATGGGCAAGCTCATGTGGCAAGCAGCAGTTCTTTTAGGTATTGCAGTTGTAAACTGCTCGTGGGCTTAAAAGTAGCAATCAACAGTTTGAATTGGGCCCAGAAACAGACCAGAAGCCTACCAATGCATTTAGTAGACTGGAAAGAATAATTCTCAAAAATATTCTCTTCCATTATTTTTACAACTATGATCATTTGTAATGTAAAAATGATCATTTTTTCAAAGTTTACAACTCCCCCCCAGTTTGTTCAGCCCCCTCCCTGGCTGCTTTTAAGGCCCTTCTTAAGACCCACCTGTTTCATCAAGGGCGTTTGCCCTTTAATAATTTAGAGCCTTTGGAGGAGGCGGTATACAAGACGTATAAATAAATAAGCAAGCAAGCACTGGTAAATATTCTTTTCCAAGTCTAAATGAAAGCCATTTGCTGTCTATGTATTTCTAACAAATTGCTATGTAAGCAGTGTGCATTTTCCTCTGTAGCTCTAGATTCTTGAAGTGTGTCTGTGTTGTATTTAAATAGAAGAACTGTTGACTTGGTGATGGATCAAGTCAACACGTTGTGGACTGGGTTAAATTTGGAGCAGGTTAACAGCTTTGGAGTTCTGTTGGTCCCAGCATTACTTCTGAACATCCAGATGTCTGCCGTGACCTGGGAGACCTTTGCCCAGCTTCTGCTGATGTGCCAGCAGCATCCATTTCTGTGTCTGTCAGATCTGGCTATGGTGACTCATGCCCTCACTGCATCTAGACTGGATTATTGCAACACACTGTACATAGGGCTGCTCTTGAAGACCCTTTGGAAACTTCACTTGATCCAGAATGCAGCCACCAGAGTCTTGATGGAATCAAGATGTCTGAGCCACATTACATCAGTCCTCTCTGTAACTTGCGCTGGTTACCAATAAGTTTCTGGACATTGCTCCGTGCCAGTGTTTACTTTTAAAGCCCGAAAGGGTTTGGTGCCAAGGTATCTGAAGGATTGCCTCCTTCCAAATGGATCTGCCCAGCTGATAAGAACTCACTGACAACCTCCTGTGTCTGCCCCCTTCATTAGAAATTCATCTGGAAAGCATGCAGGGCATTGCTTTCTCTGCAAATGATCATAAATCTGGCTACCCCAAAGATGCATCTTTTTTCGGCTGACTTTCTCTATGGTTAACTGACAAATTGCCTATTGTTTGATTTTGTTTCTCATGTTTTGTCTTCTGTTTCATATTTTCGATCTTGCATTTTTGTATGGCACTTTGGAGTTTTACTTATTTAATTGTCAGTCACTCTGGAGTTTTTAATAAAAAGCAGAGTGGAAATCTTTTAAACACACCCACAAAACATGAAGTCCTTGGATGTTCTCAGTTAATGCAGAGCATATTCTACATGTCCAGCATTGATATTTCTGTTAAGTAAGATCTTAAATTAAGATCTTTGAGCAATCTTAAACCCTGTGGTGCTGTAGATAGAGGACTGGGAAACCTGGGTTGAAATCCTCACTGAATAGCAAAGCTCATTGGTTGGTTGTGGCTAAGTAGCTGTTGTATATTTTTCTTCACAGTGGCATTGAAAGAGCAAATGAGGTAAATGCATGGCCTATAGAATAAATACTGAACTATAGGAATAGCTATTGAAATATATTTCAGAAATAATAAATACTAATAGCAAATCTGGTAGGCCGGAACCTGGCTATTCTATGTGTGCCCGTCCCAAGACTTGTATGCCAGTCCTAGATTGTACAACTTAGGTTGGTCAGATTTGATAACTGATTCTGAAGGTTGTAAAGCAGTTCTGCAAATGCTCTTTTTTCTTACGCTCTCGTTTTTCTAAACAGCGATCGTCATCACACTTCCAGTGCTATTCCAGTTCCAAAGAGACAAAGTTCCACGTTTGGGGGTTTGGATGTCAGCTTCTCCAGCAGCCATCCTTCTCCAGACAAGGGACTCCGAAAACGGGCCAACTCGGAGAACGAGAGACTGCAGTACAAGACTCCGCCTCCAAGTTACAACTCTGCTTTAACACAGCCCATTGCCATTGTAGGAGAGCCTGAGAAAAAGGGTGGGTCTCTGTCCTCTTCTCTAGATACCTCCATTGACTTCTCAAAAGAAAACGAAAAGGGAGAGCATTTGTGTGACAGTTTAAATGGCGAAACCAGGAGCCTACACAATGTCCAAGACCGGCAAGAATCTTACCTGGGACCTGCTCGTGCAACCAATGGCACGATCTTGCCGGCCGAGCATCCTGGTGCCACAACCAATGAGCAGCCGTGTGTGTTCCGCACCCCACTTGGTGCTGATCTCCTTTGCACAGTTGAGCAGGCAGAAGAGATCATGGGGATGGAAGCCACGGGATTTGGGACAGGAGACCAGCTCGAAGCCTTTAATTGCATCCCTGTGGAACACGCTGTAGCAGTGGAATGTGATGAACAAGTCCTTGGGGAATTTGAAGAATTCTCCCGAAGGATCTGTGCACTGAACAAGGACGCCCCCACTTTCCGCAGGCCACGAAAGGGTTCGGACAAGTGAGCTTTGGGCACCAGGCTGGTGGAGGTGTGGTGGTGGTGGTGGTGGCACATTACCAAGGTGAAACTATATATCTGCAATGAAGATACAACTTGCACTCATAATCCCTGATCATTTATGGGGTGGAATTGTGGGTTGGGGGCGGGGGGAAGAGCCGTTGCTATAGTTTTGGGAAGTCAATTTTGATTACACACAATCATGGTATATCCACAGTCCAGGTAAACACCCACTATTTCCCAGCCTAGTTTCCTAGTATTTACAGATTGCTTTGGCACTTGGATCAGGCTGTGGTAGCTGTCTGCTTTAAGTTTTATTATTTAGATATTTCAACCAATTGAGCGGGAAGGATGAGTTAAATGTTTACCTGAAGATGAACGAACGAGTGTGTGTGTGTACATACACTTCAAAAGCTTGTTGCATTCAACTAGGTCTTGCAGTCCAGTTCAGCGGCAAGCACAAATGGTTTTCTTAGTTTGGGAAACGAGCAGGAAACTTCAGGAGACTTGTCTCTCTCAATAACACATGGGTAAAAGCATGTAAAAACTTTTTCTCTCACACTATTTGATTTCCTTTCTTCCCACGTGCTCTTGTTGCCAGCAGTCACTGAGCAGTTGTGCATAGCTCAGAGGAATGAATGGGACTTATGCAAGAGCACTTGCATGAGTCCTACTCATTTAAATGGGTTATGTGCAGGAGATGTTCCCAGTGGATTGAACCCATTGCTTTTAGGTAAATAATTTGGGGATCAGAGACAAAATGTGCTTAAGTGTCACCCCAGTCTTATCATTGTATAACAGATGACTCCTCTCCAGCTTAGGAGTACACCACACATTTTTGTCTTGAGCTAGCAGACACATGTTGTGTGCTCCCAGACCAGCCCTGCAAATGGAAGCTGCTGTTTTTGGAGTGTGTCAAATCTTGCGCCTGTTTGGTAGATGGTCGATGTGCACTACAAGTGTGTTTCATGGGACCATAAAAACAGATAAGGAAATCACCCTTAAGCACATCATTATTTTCAGACCTTCATTGAGCTCTGAAGCAGTTTACAGATGTGCAAGTCAGACTTTATCTATACAGTGCAATAGATTTGGGGTTACATGAATTAATAGTACTTAATCCTTTTTAAAAAAAATAAATCACACCAATCAACCAAACCATTCAACTGGAGGTGTCTCCTATAATTTATCAGTGGGGCAAGTTTGACTCTAGATGAGGTAGTTTACCACTGGCGCACGTGTTTCCAACTGCACTAACATACAAGTAGATGTTGCAGTCTGCTTGAGATTCCCAACAATATGCATTTTGGAGTTCAGATGAGTCTGGCTCTTGCTTTCTACATTGTATACCGAAGTCTGGGCTCAGTTGTGGGCTCATAAATATATATATATATGTATAGCAGAATAAAAGTTTAATTTACTTCATGGTGCCTAAATAACTTCTTTTCCCCGGGTAACTTCTCTTGAGCCTTTGGTTCAGCCTATTGGGCAAATGTTATAATAAAGCTTGGAAAACTGTTGAGGAAACAGTTGATCTGAATATGAAGAAAGTGGGCTGTTTCTACAACAGAGTATATCATGGGAGTGGCTTTCCCCATGTCACCCTACGAGACCTAACCAGCATCAAGATCATATTCTGTTTCTCATCTAACAGCATGGTTTAATTGTGCTTTTAACTACAACATTGTGAAATGAAAAGAAAATCTATATCGCCTTCCTGTAGATGTTTCACACGTGAAGGTGGTCTTGTGGATATATGTGTAGTAATTCCAACTGACTTACAGTAGATCTGTTTGGAGACTATAATTTATATGGTTACTTCTAATTGGAGTAGCTGACATATAGAGCAAGGATTATTATTATTATTATTATTATTATTATTATTATTACATTTATATCTCGTTCTTCCTCCAAGGAGCCCAGAGCGGTGTACTACATACTTGAGTTTCTCCTAACAACAGCCCTGTGAAGTAAGTTAGGCTGAGAGATGCGTGACTGGCCCAGAGTCACCCAGCTAGTATCATGGCTGAATGGGGATTTGAACTCGGGTCTCCCCAGTCCTAGTCCAGCACTCTAACCACTACACCACGCTGGCTCTCGTGGTGCACTGGTGCAGTGAGAGAGCATCCTAACAGAACTGCTCAACTAACTGCATTGGTGCAGCAAATTTTGAAGCCCTTACTTTCCCCAGGAAGCCCTCTATGCCACCAAAAAATATGTCCATGAGGGTTGTGCAGCCCTCGGGGACATTTTTTGGGTGGCACAGGGGAAGTGGAGGGTGTCAAGCTGCTTCTGCATCAGTGCAATTAGTCGGGAAGTTCTCTTGGGCTGTTCTCTTGCTGCAACTTGCTTGACATGTCAGCCCCTTTATCTTCTAGCAGTGGTTTTCAGGCTTTCCATCTTCAAAGAACCAATGCCATATCAGCTTGCCTGCTCAGGAACCCCTATTTGGAATACATTCTAAGCCAGATGCTCAGTTTGCCTGGTGTTCCAGCTAGGCCTGTCACCCTCTGATGAACCGATAATCTAATTCTGTAGAACAGGGATGAGCAGACCTCAGGCTGGTGGGATTAACTTTTTTTTCCCCCACTCAAACACCAACATCCAGGGCATGAGCCAGGTGCAAAATTGAGCTTTTTTTTTCTTTTCCCCTTTTCATTTCAACAGCATTTGATTGTGGCTGTTGTTATACAACCAGAAGTTCAAACTCTTGCTGACCTACTGCAAATCACCCAGACCTACCAGTCGAGCCCTCTCTACTTTCTGCCTAACCCTGCCATGGAAGGTCTTACTATTCTGACTTGTGAGGGAAGACCAGCAGTGGGAGGTAGCCTGCCTTGCAAGGTGGTGGGTCTGTCATGACTCATCTTCTCCTGGAGGAATGCCTAATAACCCCTGGACTTCACAGGAAACAGTTGGAAAGCCACTGTTCTAGATAGAAAAAGACCCAACTTATTCTAACCTGTTCCATTCTTAGAAGATGTCCATGGGACAATGATCAGTTTGGAAATCCCACCATCATGTCAGCCAGCAAAGAACATTTTGGCAAAGCATAAATATCTAAGTAAATCAAATGCAGAGGGCTTTGGGGTCCGTTCATGCTTCTTCGTGAGAGGGCAATGATGGTTTCCTGTGCACTCGAAGGATGTTGCCCATCTCTTCACTTTTTCCACTTCTGCTGTCGTGAGGCAGAAAATGCAGCTGTGACAACGTTTTGTAATCTGCTGTTCACATAACAGTGCCAAAAGCTTTCATGCATGAGGGCAAAATCTGATTCCTTCCATGAAGCCAAATGTTCTTTCGTGGAAGATGCTTGCTCTTGGCTTCACAAGCTGAGAGACATGTTTAGTGGTGATTGTACAGTGTAATCTCTAACTGCACGAATAACCCAACTATCAGCTGGAACATTCCTGTGTGTAGTCAAATTGCACACCTGTTCTTCTGCTTGTTTAGTAATGCCATCCTGGCTTGAACTTATCCAGGTTAAACCAGTCCTCTTGAGTGAGCCGACCTCTGTCTGAATCGCCGAGAAGTCAGCTCAACATGGAGTTAATTAGCAGTGTTAGTATGTATTGGACTTCTCCCAAAAGAGAGAGTTTGACAAATCCAAATTAAATTGAAAGAAAGGGGGAAATAGTTATTGGCATTACTTATGGCCATCACACTGAGGTCATTCACACAATCAGAAACGGTATTCTACCCAGGTTTGGGAACGGTTGGGAGCTGCTTCCAACTTTCAATTGTAGATGTGATTGTGTGGAAGCAAGGTAGGAAGGAAACCTGGATAGAAGTAGCCATGATGGCAGGCAGAGGTAATGATGCACTTAGGTAATTATGGAGCCTGGACCTAAAGCCCTTTGGAGTGCCCCCCCCCCATTCGCTGGAGGCCCCCCTCCCACTGCAAGTTAAGCATCATCCACCTAGACACACACACCCCATGAGATACACAGTATCTTTGATATGTGGGGTATACTTATGCAAATATGCAGTAGCAGAAATATTTCATCTTGCAACTTAACATATTCCCATCCCGCATCTTTCTTTCTCCATTCCCCCGTCTCTAAAGCACCAGACAGAGGTCATAATCACACTCGGTCACCCGGCGCAGTGCAGGCCAGCAGCAACCACACCACCTAGGACAGTCTAAAGAGGATTGGGGGCCCCAAGGGGGTGTGGAGGCCCTGGACGTCAGCCCCGAAGTCCAGGGGTAAGAGCGCCACTGATAGCAGGTGCTTCATTGACTGGGAGGTGCAGGAGAGGTGAGAAAGACCAGTCTTGCTCTTCGCACTCGGGGACTGCAACCTGTTTTATATATTGTATTTAGGAATAATCTGTCCAGTATGTGCACGCAGTACCATGTACACACATATCCCATGTGTATAAAGATGGTTTTTTGTGTATGCAAAATATGACTGCTCATTTGAATTTTCTTACGAAAGGTGAGGCATTCTCCATAAATGCATATCTATTTTGCGCTTTCAAATTGGTTCCCAAATTATAAAATGTCACACATTAAAGGGCCTGAAGGGAGTGGCTCACTCAAATTAATTATTTTATTAATTAATTAAATTAATTGATCGATCAATTGATTGTTTAATTAAATTAATTAAATTAATTTGAGTGGCTCATATAAAATGTCACACATTAAAGTGCCTGAAGGAGTGGCTCACAAGTACATACACAGCCCTTGATTTCTCATTTGAGAACAGCCCTGCTCATCCGGTCCAAGGTCCATCTAGTCCAGCATCTTCTTACACACAGTGGCCCACCAGATGCCTCTGGGGAGCCCACAGGCAAGAGCTGAAGGCACATCCCCTCTCCTGCTGTTACTCCCCTGCAACTGGTATTGAGAGGCATCTTGCTTCTTACCAGGAGATGGCCTGTAGTAGGGATGTGCAGGAAGCGTTCTGGCACCTCTTTTGAGGTGCCAAAACACTTCAAGCTGCCCCCACTGAATCGTTTCGGCAGAGGCAAGCAGGCACTTTAAAAGGAGGAAGGGCAGGTCTTGCCTCCTCCTCCTACCCCCCCTCCACCCCAGCGTGGCACTGTCAGAATTAAATGCTCTGTGTGCAGCAGCCTGTAGGTCTCCTCCCAGCGTTGGCATGGAAATAGCATCTGAGTGGTCAGCATGTTGCCATTTAATTCAGACAGTGCTGTGCAGGGGTGGTGAAGTAGCCATGGAGGGGCAAGAAAAACCTGCCTTCTTCCTTTTAAAGCACCTGCTCTCTGCCTCCAAAATGATTCAGTGGGGGTAGCTCAAAGCGTTTCAGCACCTCAGAAGAGGAGGAGCTGAAGCACTTCGTGCACGTTCATTACTATAGTTTCGTGTACATCTCTAGCCTATAGCCCTCAGACTAGTAGTCCCTGATAGACTTGTCCTCCATGAATTGATCTAAGCCCTTAAAGTCATCCAGGTTGGTGGCTGTCACCACATCTCGTGGTAGAGAATTCCATAGGTTAATTATGCATTGCTAGTTCCTTTTGTTGGTCCTAAATGTCTTGGCCTTCAGTTTCATGGGATTTGACCCATGGTTCTAGTGTGATGGGAGGGGGAGAAGAACATTCTCTTCTCTCCACACCATGCATAATTTTATAGATCTTTATCACGTCACCCCTCAGTTGTCTTTTTTCTAAAATAAATGCCCCAGGTGTTGTAGCCTTGCCTCCCAAGGAAGGTGCTTCAGGCCCCTGATTAACTTGAGCCCTCTTCTGCTCCTTCTCCAGTATGTTGACCAGAACTGTACTTAGTACTCTAAATGCGGCTGCATCATAGTTTTGCATAAGATCATTATGATAGTAGTAGTTTTATTTTCAACCCCCTTCCTAATGTTTCCAAGCATAGAAATCCAAGCCTTTTTCACAGCTGCTGCTGACTTGACACATTCAGTGAGGTGTCCACCATGACCCTAAGATCTCTCTCCTGGTCAGTCACCAGCAACTCAGGCCCCATCGGTGCATATGTAGAATTGGGCTCCCGCTACACCACCACCATATGCATCACCTTACACTTTCTAGCATTGAACTGCATCTGCTATTTTGTCACTCACCCACCCAGTTTTGGAGAGATCTTCTTGGAGCTCCTCATAGTCTGTTGTGGATTTCACTACCCTAATTTTTTTAGAACATTTATATCCTGCTCTTCCTCCAAGGAGCCCAGAGTGGTGTACATAATTATGTTTATCCTCACAACAACCCTGTGAGGTAAGCTAGGCTGAGAGATAAGTGATTGGCCCAGAGTCACCCAATGACCTTCATGGCTGAATGCTTATTTGAACTCGGGTCTTCCCAGACTTAAGCCAACACTCTAACTGCTACTTTGGTATCCTCTGCAAATTTGGCCACCCTGCTGCTTACCCCAATCTCTAGATCTTTTATGAATAAGTTAAAAGCACTGGTCCCAGTACAGATCCCTGGGGGAACCTCACTTCTTCCTTCCATTTAGAGAACTGGCCATTTATTCCTACCCTGTTTCCTGTCTTTCAACAAGTTACCAATCCACACATGAACCTGTCCCCTTATCCCATGACTGCTAAGTTTTCTCAGGAGTAGGAACATAGGAAACTGCCATATACTGAGTCAGACCATTGGTCTATCTAGCTCAGTATTGTCTTCACAGACTGGCAGCGGCTTCTCCGAGGTTGCAGGCAGGAATCTCTCTCAGCCCTATCTTGGAGATGCTGCCAGGGAGGGAACTTGGAACCTCGATTCTCTTCCCAGAGTGCCTCCATCCCCTGAGAGGAATCTCTTACAGTGCTCACACATCAAGTCTCCCATTCAGTTGCAACCAGGGCAGACTCTGCTTAGCTAGGGGGACAAGTCATGCTTGCTACCACAAGACCAGCTCTCCTCCAGTCTTTGATGAACTTTGTTTAAAGCTTTTTGAAAGTCCAAGTATACTATGTCAACTGGCTCACCTTTATCCACATGCCTGTTGACACTCTCAAAGAACTCCAAAAGGTTATTGAAAAGATTTACATTTGCAGAAGCCATGCTGGTTCTCCTTCAACTGGGCCTGTTCTATAGGTATAACAGTTTTATCTTTGAGAATGCCTTCCATCAATTTGCCTGGCACAGATGTTAAGCGAACCAGCCTGCAACTTCCTGGATCCTCCCTGGATCCCTTTTTGAAAACCAATGTTACATTGGCTACTTTCCAGTCCTTTGGTACATAGCCTGATTGTAGGGATAAGTTACATATTTTTGCAAGGAGGTCAGCAATTTCACATTTGAGTGCTTTACTCTCGGGTGGATGCCATCTGGCCCTGGCATCCACCCCCAAAAATGTTAATTTTAATTTTTCCAGACAGTTTAGGACATCATCTCTTGTCACCTCTATCTGACTCAGTTCTTTAGCCTCTGTCCCAGAGAAGCTCGGTTCAGGCACAGGTATATGCTCAGTGTCATCTGCAGTGAATAAAGATGCAAAGAACTCATTTAACTTCTCTGCAACCTCCATATCTTCCTTAATCTCTTTCACTCCCTCATCATCTAACAGACCAACTGCCTCCCTGGCAGGTTTCCTCTTTCTGATGTATTCAAATATGTTTTTGTTATTCCCCTTGTTGCTTTTAGCTAAATGTTCTTCAAACTCTCTTTTCGCCTCCCTTATTGTCACCTTGCATTTCTTTTGCCAGAGTTTGTGTTCATTTCTGTTCTCTTCATTTGGACAGGCCTTCCAAATTTTGAAGGAATTCTTCTTCTCTTTTATGGTTTCCTTGACTTTACCTGTTAGCCATGCTGGCATCCTTCTGGACTTTCCTCCTTTTTGGTATGCATTCTAACTGGACTTTTATTATTGTGGTTTAAGATGAACGCCATGCATTCTGGAATGAAGTGACTCTTAATTTTCCCTTTCAGATTTTTTTCACCAAACTCCTCATTTTAAAGAAGTTTCCTCTTCTGAAGTCCCAAGTGTCTGTGTTAGACTTCCTTAGTGATACTCTCCTCGCATATATGCTGAATTTGATCACACTATGTTCACTGTTCACTAAAGTTTCCATGACACTGATATTTTGCACCAGGTCCTGGGCACCACTCAGAATTAAGTCCAAGGTCACCCTCTATCTGGTTCGTTCCATGCCCAACTGTTCTAGGGCACAGTCATTCAGTGTATCTAAAAATTTGGCCTCTTTGTCATTACCTGACTGTGAATTTGCCCAGTCTGTAATTGAAGTCATCCATTATTACAGCTCTGTCTCTCTTTGACACCTCCCTGATTTCCTTCCGCTACTCTCAGTTACTGTCAGCATTTTGATCCAGAGGGCGATAGCACGTCCCTAGTAGCACATTCCCTTTCAGGCCTTCTATTGTCACCCACAGAGTCAGAGGCGTAACTATAGGGGGGGCAGGGGGGGGCACGTGCCCCGGGTGCCATCTTTTCTGGTCACGTGGGGGGCGCCGCCATGACAAAAAATTAAAAAAAAAATTTTTTTTTAATTTTTTGTTAATACAAATGTTTCCTGCTCAGTGCAGCAGTGCTGCAGCAGTCAAGGGAGTGCGTCGGCGCCCCCTCCCCCACGAGCAGTCCCTTCCGCGCCGCCTGCGCCCCCCCCCCGTTGCTTTGCTGGTGCCTGGCGGCCAGTCAGTGGCCTGGCTTGGCGGCGGCAGCGGGCGCTTGTGAGGAAAAATCTAAGTATAATGTACTATGTTGGGGGGGGGGCGGTAGGGGGGGCACCATTTCAGTGCTTGCCCTGGGCGCCGTTTTCCCTAGTTACGCCTCTGCACAGAGTTTCTGTGGAGGACTCCACTCTTCCTAGGTTTTCTAGCTTGTTAGATACTCTGTCCCTTCTTAAACATGCAGTGTTGCTCCTCCTCAGAATGACATGTATCCAAGTATATTTTTTATAAAAAGTTAGTGCTAGTCTGCACCCATCATGTAATAATGCATCGGCTTTCAGATCCATCATCAAAGGCATGATATACCTGTTGAAAATCGGGAGACAGTTGTTTGAATTTCTAAAATAAAGATGGATATTTTTCTGACTTTAGTTGTGTGTGGGATTTATTTATTTATTTACTTACTTATTTACTTATTTTAACACATTTTATACCGCCCCAACACATTAGTTAAAACAAAAACAAAAAGCTTAAAACATTACAACCAATTAAAAATTTTAAAACAATATTTTAGAGCAGCATTAAAACCATTAAAACAATATTCATTAAAAGCCTGGGTGAACAGATGCATCTTTAAAGACTTTTAAAAAGCTGCCAGAGATGGGGAGGCTCTTATTTCACTAGGTCACGCATTCCAAAGCCTCGGGGCAGCAGCAGAGAAGGCCCATCCCTGAGTGGCCACCACATGAACCAGTGGCAAATGCAGACAAACCTCTCCAGATGATCTCAGTGGGCAGCGGGGTTCATGATGAAGAAGGCGTTCTCTTAAATACCCAGGGCCCAAGCTGTTTTTAGGGCTTTATAGGTTACAACTAACACTTTGTATTTTACCCGGAAACATATCGGCACTCTAGCATTCAGCATCACTAAGGGGACAGAATGGAAAGTCTTGAAGAACAGATCAATTGAAGGGTTGTCCAATTAATGGAAAAATATTTTGTAAAATGTCAGGGTGGTGCAGAGGAGCTAGATATGGGAAAAACCTGGTGGGGGGGGGATCATGTGGAAAGCATAGATAAGCAAGAATAACAGAATACTACTGCATTAAGAGGGATCAAGGAGGGTTTTGAGGATTTGAATATTTATGTTTAGTCCTGGGAGCGGAAGGGGCTTCCACTGACAGAATAGCACTCTCTCTGCAAAAGGTTAGAGGATACAACACATTGACTCAACTATGTGCAATTAATCTTGCTGATAAATCGGTGTCCTCCATTTTATCTACTGAGTATGTATGATGGCCAGTTCTTATGCACTTTCTTCACTCAACTTCTATTGACCCTGACGTTTCTGGGTGTACACATACACACACATATACCATTTATCCATTACTGCAGGGGATTGTGGCTGGGGATTAATGGGAGTTGTAGTTCAACAACCGTCGGAGAGCCAAGCTTGTCTACCTCTGCAGTACGGGCTGTAGCCTCCCAAGCCGCATTTGGCAACACCTCCTCCCACCCCCACCCCCTCTTTTTCAGTCACTGGGCATGGAGAATCAAAGGTTGGCCTACACAATCCATCCTGTATTACAAGCAACCAGTTGAGGCTATTCACACTGATGTGAATTTGGTTTGTCCCTGGGTCCGCCTTAAGCCAATCAAACAGACTCAGTGGGAATCTCTTTTGAGGCGTTTATTGCTACTGCAGTTTAGCAAGGTATTCAATGGGCTACGGCTCAGCATTGACTACAAATTGGTTATAGGTGCATCTTACATTTATACAGACAATCTGAATGATGCTGACACCCTAGACATAGTATACGTGGCAATAAAATGGTGGACTAAGTATCTAGTATGCATGCGAATGATTCATTGTTCATCTGGTGATTACTCCTTATTTGGTTACATCCTGTTTTCTTAACTGTCAGCAAAGAACAGCGAGAATCCTGTGAGAACCAAGTTTCTTAGATACAATTTAGTGGAGAGAGATAACGACATTGATCATGAGAGGCCGTGATGTCCCTGAGCTGGGCTGGGGTTACTTTGAGTTAGAATGTGGTATTCTGGGCAAACCTGGAGTTTCTTTGGTTTTCTAAACACATCAACACGATGGGGTGAAATCGGACTAGCGGAGGCTAGGCCGAGTTTGCCCCATCGCGTGAACCACCGGGCTCAGCTGCGAACCTGGTGGTTCCTAGGCGGGAAAACCCACCTAAATACCCCTGCCCTAAAACCAGGTTTGCGGAGCAAGCGCTCCGCAAACCTGGTTTTGGAGATCGTGAGTAGCCACGGCACGGCTCCGCGCCGTGGTTACTCATGAATAGGCCCCTGGAGGGGAGTCAAAAAGCCGCCTCCCGACTCTGGGGGTCTCCCCAGTATGCCCTGTGTGCTCGCACAGGGCATACCGGAGCTTCCGGGGACCGCGCGGCCCCTGAGCTCCCCAGCCCCCACTGGCTCCATCACGGAGCCGGCAATCATGTCGGCGGCCATTTCAACCACCCAGGGCTCCCGCCCAGATCATCTGCGGGGAGAGCGGGCTTAGCCCGATCTCCCCGCTCAGCTCACCAAACCAGGTCTCACTGATTGTGAGATCCGGCTCGTTGTCTACACTAGGTGAGCATTGTAATGTTGCAATTGTGAGTTTCTGCTGCTGCTATACAGAGGAGTTTAGAAGCCAACACTGAAAAGCAGAGTTCCAGTGTAGAATGCAGCAAGGAAGTGAGAAGTCATCTAAGGAAGTAGGAGTTCTTGGAACTAGCCAGCCCGCACAGAGTATCTGTGCACTCTTTGGGGCTGGCTGTTTCTCCCTCCCTCCTCTCCCACTCCCCCTACCCCCTGCCCCACTCTCTTGCTCCCCTCCCCCTGCCCCACTCTCTCTTGTCCCCCTTTCTCCTGCGCCACTCTCTTGCCCCTCTCCCCCTCCCTCCTGCCACACTCTCTCTTGCTCCCCCTCCCACCCCTCTCTCTCACCCTAATGCCCCACTTTCTCTTGCCCTCCCCTCTCCTGCCCCCCTACCTTCTGCACCCCTCCCCCCGCACTGAGCATTTTATGGCGGTGGGTGGCCATTTTCTGCCAGACCTCACTGCTGCCGCAGGCCCTCCTTACTGGGTGGCGGCTGGCCAAAAAGGGCCCTGCCACCACCATTCCTCCTGCCAGGCGGAGAACAGGGAAGTCCCACCGCCCATTTCCCTCCCACCCGGGCCTTCAACGGGCGCTTCCCCTCTGGTGGGGCCCGCCGGTGCCTGGTCTCCGTGGCCGGGCCCACCGGCTACCAATTCTCCTGGGTGCGCCTCAGCCCATCAGGCGCCTCCGCTGCCCAGCCAATCAGCTGGGCGCTGGGACACACTTTCCAAGGCACACCCAGGAGAATTATATAGATAGAAGACGAAGAGTGATAGCTTTTGGTAATGAGATTTTAGTTCAACTTAATTCAATATATCAAATCATTGAGGTATTGGCAGTATCGTTTTTTAATAATTGAATCTCTCTTAATCCCTATTTGCATCTCATGGTTAACATTCATACCACCTGTGTACAGTGTACAAAGGTACAGATGTGCGTGCAGATACAGTTATTCACATGTTATATGCCAGTACAACAGGATGCTTTCTATCTCCTGCATCTCATGCAAACTTGCTTTTAGAATCACTGCAAGTACAGTCATTCACACAAAAGCTAGTATGTGCGCACAGGCAATTTAATGCAGGTAGCAACATTATGTCGGAATAGGGCTTTAAAAAGCACATTAACTTTTAAAAATATCCCTATGGCCCAGCTCAGTTGAGAATGTCTCATTCTGTAGCCTGCATTACCTGGGAAACTGGTCTGAGAGTGTACAAGGTTTCCTTCTTGGGCAGGGGGAGTATATTATGTGTTGCTTTTCAGGTCCGCTTGCAGAGGCTCTGCACAGCTGGAATAACATATATGAAGTATCCTGGTGCTGGATGCCACATGGCTTTGTGGAGCTTTATGGAGTGTGGAAATGGGTTGTTCACACATGGAGGCAGGTGTTGTTAATCTCCCAGCACCCCCTGTGATCCAGGCACCCCCTATGTTCTTCCCCCTCCCCTCAAGAAGCTACTGCTGATCTTGAGACCACAACAGATTACATAAACCAGTTTAAGTAGATGATAGGTGTAGTGTGCCTTGCACAGTGAGTAAGTGAGAGAGTGTGTGTGTGTCAAACCTCAACATGGCTTTTATAATGGTTCCTACACAGCTAACTGGGCTGTAATGGCTCGAATATTGACCTCGGGATGGGGAAACCTGAGTTCAAATCCTCATTTAGCTATCAAGGTCACTGAGGGACCTCTGGCTAGCCAACAGGCTTCTTTACATGACCATTTGGGGTTGGGTTGGAGGGCAGGCAACCCTTACCCCATCAGTAGCACACAAGCAGAACTTCTGCACTAACTCGCAAATCCAGGAACCGTATGAGGAAGGCTGCCTGCCCTGGTCTCCATTGTTGAAATTGGCAACTTCAGGCTCCTCCCCTCTATGGCAAATCCTCCAAAGGTGCCTTTGCCTTCCTAGCATGCTTTGTGGTGCCAGAAAACTGGACTGGAAAAGCCTCATGACATCAGCAGTTGGGGCTTCCTCGTTGCCACAAAGGAGCAGGAGGAGTTCCCGGCCCTGCCAAAGCTGCTGCTGCTGCAGGATCATAGAGTGTGCTTTGCAGAGGAGTGTGCCTCATACCAATGACTGCTCTGGCTGCAGATCCCTATGGTTCCTGTGCAGGGAAGGGTGGCAGGACACCTTTCAAGTGGGTGGAAGAGCCTCATGATTCTGTCTTGCAACCACAAAATTAAGTTAGGAGAGCTGTCTTCTCTGCACTCCGTTAAAAGGGTAGAAAAGCTGGGTTACCCTGCTTTGAGCAACCTGGGCTGGAGGCATTTTTGTGGGTTCTGGTGATCATACAGATCGGGGTAGCCCAGCTCCTAACCTGGTCTTTAATGGTCATGTGAACCAGCCTGTTGTCTTAACTTACCTGACAGCTCCTTCTGGAGGTAAGAGACACACCAATGGCAGATGTTCCTCTAATAGCAAGGCACTGTAGGACAAAATGCAATGGGAGTGATCACAGTGTCTCCTCACCACTGGCGTGAAGCTCAATGTCCCCTTTTGCCAAAATAAATTGTGACTTGTGATTAGTTTTTGCAGGATTGGGGCTGAAAAAGTTCAGTGTTGCTGGATTGGTATCCCAATTAAGTCCCGCTAGTCAAGTCACAGATCAAAGCACATAGTTAAGTGGTAGAGCAGTGTTGAGAAGCAATGATAAATAATGATATTTGTTTGTTTGTTTGTTTGTTAATTTATTAATAAACTTTGTTAGCTACCCCACAACAAATTGTCCTCTGGGAGGCTGGAGAGCACCGTGCAGGTGCCCGGGGGGGGCACACTCTGGGGGACAGTCGGTCTGCAGCCTCCTGGAATTAAGTCAAGATAAAAACACACAACCAGGGATGTGCGGACCAGTCTGGCAGTCCAGTCCGGGGGTTCATGGGTTCGGGGTCGAGCCGAATCACCCCCCTGGTTCCATCGGACCAGAATCGGACCGCTGGGTCCGGACCGATCCACGATTTTTTTTATAATTTAAAGTATAATATAATTATATAAATGTAATTAATAAATAAATATAATTAATATAAATGCCTTGCAGAGGGCATTGGCGTATGCGCGGTGGCCGTGCGCTCGTACGGAGGCCGAAAAGGGCCGAAAATACTAAGATATCCGGCTGCGGCAGGCCACAGCTGTGATGAGGAAGGCTGGCGGGAGGAGAGGGAACCCGCACGCTTCCTCCGTGCAGCCTTGGCAAGCCCCCCGAAGGGGCTAAAGGTATTTAAATTATACTTTAATTTAAAACAAAAAAAAATCGTGGTCTGGTCCGGGAGTGGACTGGGGCTTTTTTTCGATGGGTCGGTTCCACGCACACCCCTACACATAACACATTAAATCATAACAGACCAAGAAGAGGAGGTGGGGAAGAAACTACAAAATAATACAAAACAATTTGGAAAGAAACGTTAAAAAAAATCAGATCAGTTTTAAATTTTAAAAAGCCTGAATGAACAAAAAGGTATTCATCTGACCTAAGCAAGATTAGCACCAGGTTCTCTAGATGAGGAGTGGGCAATCTTGACCCGCCAGCTATCCCTGAACTACAACTCCTATCTCCCTGGCTGGGCATGATGGGAGTTGTAGTTCATGTAGTTCAACAACAGTTGGAGGTAGGGTTGCCAGCACTGCGTTGGCAGAAATCAAGACAGGGATTCTTCCAGGGGGGGGGGGTGCTGGGGGCATGACCAACTAGGGGAGCAGGGCTTGTCTTTTTTAAAAAACACGTTTGAATGGCCCTCTCTCCTCCCCTCCCTCCTTCCTCCTGCTGGAGTCGGTGACTGGTCAGGATGTCTCGCACAGTGTGGGACAGTTGGCAGCCTTAGTTGGAGGAGCAAGATGGCCCACCCTTGGTCTAGACCATTGGGACTTACCAAAAACAAGATAGAAGACGGCATGATACAGATACTCCAGAAAGCAAGAATTCAGGGGAAATAAAAACGTCGGAGAGGTCAGAAGGTCTGTTGGCAGAGCTGGGTTCTGAAGAAACCACTCAGAACTATAATTCATAACAATGATAAACTTTACTTAAATAAGAAAAAAAGGCTAGCTGGGCTACATGTCTCTTTTGGATGGAGAAAGGTCTGTGTGTCTGTGAAACAAAGCAGGTCTCCACAAATCAATTTACATATGAACACAGCCACCTACCCCCTTTTACCTTGCCACTCTAGCCACTTCCAGCAATGGTTTGAAAGCAGCTCTTGAGAAGACAAGACTCAGACTAGAGGAGGCAGCAAATTTTTGCTTTCTTTCCTAAAGAAGATTGCAAGCAAGCAAATATATAAATTTGAAGATGATATATTCAATTTCCTGAAGACATCTTCAAATATATAAATCTGAAGCGCAAGAAAACAAGGGGGAAAGGAAAAGCTAAATTGGTTAGGGCGAGTTTTTCCTAGGGTTGGATTTCTGGCTGGCTAGGGGTTCTTAACAAGGCAGTTCTTCAGTTGTCCCTAGAGAGACGGGAGTGGGGATTAGCTGCAGGAAGTTTTTCACACCCGGTTTTTAGCTCTGTGGTTGCCAGGAGTCGACACCGACTCGAGGGCACAACTTTACTTTTTAGTTCATGTTGTTGTGGGTTGTTAATTTTACCCCCAGTAGGTAAACAGCAGAGCACTAGGGAAGAGAGCACACACTCCAGTTACAGAGTAGGTAGCAGAGAATGGTTTAGTTGTGGCAGCTGTTTAGAGAAAACAGATGGAGATTCTTGTAGAACTAAATATTTTTTGGTTAAGTACACTTGGATAGGAAAGACCAAACCTTAATCTAACGAACTACATAGTGAATAGGTGTGAGAGAGAGAGAGAGAGAGAGATGTTTCCATATGCTCTCTAGGAGAAAAGGAAGGATCATGACTCAGCACAGAAAGTGCTGAAGAGTCAGTTCAGGGGTCATAGAGTAGGGATAGATATGGAGACCCTTACTCACTGTCTCTGCTCCTAGAGGTCATTAGTGCAAAAAGTCGATGCACTGAAACTCCAACACACATCTCTTCCGGAATGGAGGTGTGCATTCACATATCAGCCAAATTTACCCCCAAGTCCCTGTGAGCTATTGGGCAGCACTTCACACACGATTCAGGTTTTTCATCGTGTGTTAAGAATGCCGCCCAATTTATATCCGGAGTTTTAAAAAAATCCACTTTTTGCGTCGGGTTTTTGTTTTTGCAACTTCGGACTCGCAGTAAAGCCTCATAGCAAACATGTGGTAACGTCTGCTGTCTAGATATGTTCCAGGTGAGTCACATAGTTTGCAGGAGGGGCCACATTCCTGAAGTTGCTCAGTTTGGAAGCAACTCTTGAGAAGAGAAGGCACAGACTAGGGGATGCACCCCACCCACCCCCCAATTTGTGAGGCCTAGGGAATTTGTGACTGATACAGCAGAACAAAAAACAAAATATTGAGCCGGTTGTTTACACTGTCCCATATAGTTCCCCCATGGCTGCCAATCCAAAAGGTATCAAAAGCCCTGCTGGATCAGGCCCAAAGCCTATCTAGTCCAGCATCCTGTTTCACAAAGTGGCCCACCAGGTGCTTCTGTAAAGCCCACAGGCAGGGGCGTAGCTAGGGAAGAGGTGGCCCGTGTTCATCCCTCTCTAGGCCCCTCAGATTGAGGGAGACAATGGAGAAAATAGGGAGGGAGGGATCTGGAGGTCCCTCAGGAGCTGGGGGCCCGTGTTCTTTGAACCCTTTTGCTCAATTATACAGGTGAAACTCGGAAAATTAGAATATCGTGCAAAAGTCCATTAATTTCAGTAATGCAAATTAAAAGGTGAAACTGATATATGAGACAGACGCATTACATGCAAAGCGAGATAAGTCAAGCCTTAATTTGTTATAATTGTGATGATCATGGCGTACAGCTCATGAAAACCCCAAATCCACAATCCCAGAAAATTAGAATATTACATGGAACCAAGAAGACAAGGATTGTAGAATAGAACAATATCAGACCTCTGAAAAGTATAAGCGTGCATATGTATTCAGTACTTGGTTTGGGCCCCTTTTGCAGCAATTACTGCCTCAATGCGGCGTGGCATGGATGCTATCAGCCTGTGGCACTGATGAGGTGTTATGGGAGACCAGGATGCTTCATTAGCGGCCTTCAGCTCTTCTGCATTGTTTGGTCTCATGTCTCTCATCCTTCTCTTGGCAATGCCCCATAGATTCTCTATGGGGTCAGGTCAGGCGAGTTTGCTGGCCAATCAAGCACAGTACACTGTATACTTTTCAGAGGTCCGATATTGTTCTATTCTACAATCCTTGTCTTCTTGGTTCCATGTAATATTCTAATTTTCTAGGATTGTGGATTTGGGGTTTTCATGAGCTGTACGCCATGATCATCACAATTATAACAAATTAAGGCTTGACTTATCTCGCTTTGCATGTAATGTGTCTGTCTCATATATCAGTTTCGCCTTTTAATTTGCATTACTGAAATTAATGGACTTTTGCACGATATTCTAATTTTCCGAGTTTCACCTGTAGCTACGCCCCTGCCCACAGGCAAGAGCTGAGGGCATGCCCTCTCTCCTGCTGCTGCTCCCCTGCAACTGGTATTCCGAGGCATCTAGCCTCTGAGGCTGGAGGTGGCCTATAGTCATCAGACTCGTAGCCATTGATAGACCTCTCCTCCATGAACTGGTCTAGGCCCCTTTTAAAGTCATCCAAGCTGAAGGCCATCACCACGTCCCATGGCAGAGAATTCGGTAGTTTAATTATTTTGGCTAAGATCATGTGCTGTGTGAAACTGTACTTCCTTTTCTTGGTTCTAAAATTCCTAATCTTCAGTTTCATGGGGTGACCCCTGGTTCTAGTGTTGTGAAAGATGGAGAAAAATTTCTCTCTGTTCATTCTCTCCACTCCATGCATAATTGTATACACTTCTACCATGTCTCTCTGGGGTTGCCTCTTTTCCAAACTAAAGAGCCCCAGATTCTGTAGCCTTGCCTCATAAGGAAGGTGCTCCAGGCCCCTGATCATCTTGGTTGCTGTCAGCTGCACCTTTTCCTCTTCTATAATGTCCTCCTTAAGATACGGTGACCAAAGCAGAACTCCAAATGTGGCCACACCATAGATTTGTATAGGGGACATGATAATAACAGTATTAGCATTTTTAATTTTCAGTCCCCTTCAATGTATCAAGTAATTACGTATAAAATAGGGGTATTGGTTGACTTAGCCAGGAGAAAGGTTTTGTCTGCTGTTATAATCTGTAGTTTGTCTAGACCTTTAACCAGTGCAACAGATCCAAATTTTCCAATGTAGGAATGTCCCTTTTCAAAATCCTCCTGTCTGCTTCAGCATCCTCTGGTACCTCTATGCTGTTGAGCAAAGGATCTTGAACTACCACACCAGTAAGAGCAGGGAGTAATTCAGAGCTGTTCTGGACCAACTCTGGCTTGTTTTTAAATTGATAATGCTGTCAACAGGACCTCATGTGCCCTTGCCAAGGCAGTGGTCGTCTGGCTCCCCTTCCTCTGCCTAGATCCAGCTTTCCAACATACACATACAAACTGGGAATAAGATTTCCTTTAGGTGAGGAATTCAAGACGCTGTCAGCCTGACTGGAGCTTCTATATAGTTTAATGGAAAATTTAACCCTTCTCTTACTGCTGACAACATTCCAGACCATTAGAAAATAGGAAATAAAGTATGTTCATATAGGGTAATGGTACAATACAGCAGCTAAGCTCTGAATTAACAAGAAGTAACTCTGTGTCTTTCCTCTGCCACCACTTCAATTAATAGCCCTTGTCAAGTGAGCTGTCAGTGACTAACCAGGAGAAGGATCTTGGGGTCATGGTGGACAGCTTGTTGAAAGTGTCGGCTCAATGTGTGGCAGCTGTGAAAAAGGTCAATTCCATCTATGTGGTCGCTAAGAGTTGACACCAACTTGATGACACTTAATCAATCAATCAACCATACAAGCCATAGGCGAACTTCTGCCTTGTGCAGCTACCTTGGTGCAGTTTGATATAACATTTATCTTGCAGTTGCATAGGAAGCTGGATGCCCTACACAGAATCAGACCATCTAGCTCAGTATGGTCTACACCAGGGATTCTCAACCTTGGGTCCCCAGATGTTACCGGACTTCAGCTCCCATAATCCCTAACCAAAGGCCACTGGGGCTGGGAATTATGGGAGCTGAAGTCCAATAACATCTGGGGACCCAATGTTGAGAATCCCTGGTCTACACTGACAGGACGCAACTCTCTACTAGGGTTTCAGACAAGGGTCTTTCCAAGCCCTAGGTGGAGATGCCAGGGCAGAAGCAGGCAACTTTGGCTTTCCAGCTGTTGTTGAACTATGACTCCTACCATCCCCAGCTGCTGTTTATTCTGGCTGGGGATGACGGGAGTTGTAGCTGAGTAACAGCTAGAGAGCCAGTGTTGCCTTGTCCCAGGGATTGAAACTGTGACCTTTTGCATGCAAAGCCCAGCATGCAAAGATGCTCAGCCACTGACCTATGGACCCTTCCCCAAAGATGAACTTCATTGGCTAGGAACTGAACCTGGATCTCCCCAGTGGCAGGTAAGAATTCGAACACTGCCCCACCAGTTTCCTCCTTTAATTAATTATTTGACTAATGATTTATTTGGCATTGTATATATTTGATAGAACAGGGTGATCAAATTGAGGTTCTTCAGCTTTTGCTGGACTACAATACCTATCATCCCTGTTGCAGTTTCTTGACCACTCCTGTTAAAGAGTTCCATTGCAAGCAGAAGAGTGGTTATTCTGCAAGAAACATATCTTGACCAGTTTAAAACCAGTTCAAAGTGTTGGAACCGGTTTTGATTAAGTGCCATCAAGTTGGTGTTGACTCTAAGTGACCACACAGATCAATTCTCTCCTGGATGATCTGTCTTCAACTTGGCCTTTGAGGTCTCTCAGTGGTGCATTCATTGCTGTCATAATTGAGTCCATCCACCTTGCTGCTGGTCGTCCTCTTCTTCTTTTTCCTTCTCTTTCAACTTTCCCCAGCATTATGGACTTCTCAAGGGAGCTGGGTCTTCTTTGCATAATAAGTCCGAAGTATGATAGTTTGAACCTGGTCCTCTGTGCCTCGAGTGAAAAGTGAAAAATTTGTTCCTTGAGTGAAAATAACCAGTTACTGAACAATTTTCTAAAGTTAGTATGTGAACTGGAACCAAATTTGAGAGTTTAAAAATATTGATGAAGCTGATCCAGCGAGGGTCCTGTGTTTTATTTTTTAAAGGCTTAGGAACAGAGGAACATAAACAGCGGTCTCCTACCCAGTCAAACCATTGGTCCATCTAGCTCAGTATTGTCTACACAGACTGTTTCTCTCAGCCCTATCTGGAAATGCCAGGGAGGGAACCTGGAACCTTCTGCATGGAAATATGCAGGTGCTCTTCTTCCCAGAGTGGCCCCACCCCCTAAGGGGAAGATCTTCCAGGGCTCACACATGTAGTCTCCCATTCAAATGCAACCAGCATGGACCCTGCTTAGCAAAGGGGACAATTCATGCTTGCTACCACAAGACCAGCTCTCCTCCCTGATTCCACGCTTAGCACTTGCATCTTTGCTGAAAGTGTGAAGCTTCGCAAGAGGCAAGGGGAAAGGGGGAGGCCCACATCCGTTGCTAGCAGGGCAGAAACACTTAGCACCAATTGTTGTATTTTTCACGGAGGAAATTGGCCTTCTCATCTCCTATGTCTGGCTAACCTCAATCCTGAGTTCCTGACAAGCAGCCCGGGGGTATATCGAGACATGATCTTATTTTAACGCTGTAATCCAAATTGACGGTCAGGGTTAGGCTGCACAATAAATTTTTTACCGCTAACCCTCCTTTGGGGTCTTAGATTTCCTGTTGATGAATCTTAGAGGGGGGGAAACCCAAAAGCCCAACAGGCAAATCCTTCAAAAACTGTGTCCTCAGGTAAAAGCTTAATTTTAACAAGTAATGTCAGTGTTTTATTCCCAGGAAACCGCTGAAATGTTTTGGGTTTACCCATCGGCTGAAAATGGTGTTTATTGATGTCATTCTTTAACTTCTCCTGGCTCCAGATCTTCAGGGCTGGTTCTGTATTCTTTGGTCTGCTCTCTGCAGCCCGATCCTAGGCATGTTTACTTGGAAGTCGGTAGCACTTTGCTCCAGTGCTTATAGCAAGAAATCCAGAAGTTTCAAGAGCACTTAACGATGAGCCTGCACCTTTCACACCTGTGGGGGTTGCTGGACCTTGAGGTTCAGTGGGCTGAGGCTGTGAGTGGAGGGGTGGTACCAGCAAGATTTGGGGGCAGGATTTTTGATGGCATGGAGGGGACCCTGCTGGTTCCTAGCAGGTCAGACTCAGAGATGGTACTTGGCTAATCAAGGCGAAAGCCTTGTTACTAGGCAGTTCTCTCTTCATTTTGGAATGTAGCCTTAACCCTGAGCAAAACTGTGACAGACACAAAAACCTGGTGCCCTAAGGGAGGCAACTCCTCTCTTGGGGCCAAAATGCCTGAGTCATACAAACTGCACCCGTGCAAATGGCCCAGGAAGGCAGAGCATGGACCTTGCATTCTTGATGATTACTCAGGACAACTGCGGGGAGATATGAGCGAGGTCTATAAAATCATGCATGGTGTGGAGAAAGTGGGTGTAGAGAAATTTCTTCTCCCTCTCACATGAAACTGATTGCCAAGAAATTTAGGACCAAGAAAGGTGAAGTAGTTTTTCACACAATGCGTAATCAACTTGTGGAATTCTCTGCCACAAGGTGTGGCGGTGGCTACTAGTTTGGATGGCTTTAAGAGAGGTTTGGATAACTTCATGGAGGAGAAGTTTATCAAAGGCTACTAGTCGGAGGGCTATAGGCCACCTCCTGCCTCAGAGGCAGGATTACGTGAACGGCCTCTCCCTCCCCTAAAGAATGAACCAGAAGTGAACTCTGTCTTGACTGACAGGCAGTGACCTCTAGGGATCAGCCACTCAGCACGCGGTGGGTGGGTCCTAGAGAGTCTGGCGGCAGGGAGAGAAGGTATCCTTTGTCCTCAGTGAGAGCCAGGCTGGACTAACAGGTTGGCTGGCCAGGAAGTGGCTGCAACCCGGAGGACTGCAATCCTAGGAAGTTAGGCAAGGTTTGCTAGGCAAGGTTTGCTTAGGACTGCAGGGCTGTTCTTATGTTTTTATGTTTATTTAATTTCTATATTATTAATTAATTAATTAATTAATTACATTTCATATCCCGCTCTTCCTCCAAGGAGCCGAGAGCAGTGTACTACATACTGGAGTTTCTCTTTCACAACAACCCTGTGAAGTAGGCTGGGCTGAGAGAGAAGTTACTGGCCCAGAGTCCCCCAGCTAGTTTCATGGCTGAATGGGGATTTGAACTCGGGTCTCCCCGGTCCTAGTCCGGCACTCTAACCACTACACCACTGCCTGACGCCAAAGCAGGGGTGTAGCTATAACTGAGCAGATGGGTTCAAAGAGCCCGGGGGCCCCAGCTCCACCCCTCCCTATTTTCTTCATTCCCTCCCTCACTCCAAGGGGCCACCAGGGAGAGGGTCAAACATGGACCCCCTTTCCATTAGCTACACCCCTGCTCTGAAGACTCTAGGCCTGTTTGTTCTCCTATTATTGTAGGGAACTGAGTCATGATCCTCCAAAGGATGCAGAAATGTCAGCCTGGAACCAACGGCTAATAGCCAGGACAAGTCGGTGCAAAGCACAATTAAACATATGGAATAGATCACCAGAGGCAAACATCTGAAGCAGCAAGTATTAATGCGTTGATGAAGCCTTGTTAGGCTTATTTTAGAAGAAGGATAGGGGATTATGGTGCATGGAAAGAACAGGAAGATGAGATTAAAAATAAACCCCGAATGGCTGCTTTCCTGCTCCTTAAATTGATGGTCTTTTCGTTCCAGATGCTAATGTTTCTTTTGTGAGTTGGAGTGTTTGAATGGATGCATTAACTCTTGTCCTTTGCATAGACTGCTTTGTGAGATGGTAGCTCAGTGTTTTGAAAGCTATTCCGGGGAGGGTGTCTGGTGGAGTGATATTTGGGCAGGGGACAGGATGACCAAGATGTATAGTCAGGTCCATCTTGCACTTGAGGCTCTTTAATTCTCTTTGTTTTTAAAACTTCTGCCCTGTTTTGTTTTGTTTTGTTTTGCTGTACAGCAACACAAAACAGCTTACATTAAAAAGGAAAGGGCGAGGGCAGGGAGAGAACCAAGGGAAAAGAAATGCAACAAACAACCACTTAAGGCGAAAACAAATACCCAGTCCCAGTGCCTTTGTTGCAGACATGCAGAGTATCCCCAGAGTGAATATTGTTATGATATTCCTCTATAGGAATATCAGAGGCTGCCTGATACCACATCAGACTGTTGGTCCTTCTAACACAGTATTGTCTACACCAGGGTGTCTCAACCTTGGGTCTGCAGATGTTATTGGACTTCAACTCCCATAATGATTATGAGGCATTATGATTAATGCCATTATGAGGCAAGACTACAACACCTGGGGCTTTTTAGTTTAGAAAAAAGACGACTGCGGGGAGACGTGCTAGAGGTCTATAAAATCATGCATGGTGTGGAGAAAGTGGAGAGAGAGAAATTCTTTTCCCTCTCACACAACACTAGAACCAGGGGTCACTCCATGAAATTGATTGCCAGGAGGTCTAGGACCAACAAACAGAAGTACTTTTTCACACAACGCGCGATCCACTTGTGGAACTCTCTGCCACAGGATGTGGTGACAGCCAACAACCTGTGATGGCTTTAAGAGGGGTTTGGATGACTTCATGGAGGAGAGGTCTATCAATGGCTACTAGTCGGAGGGCTGTGGGCCATCTCCAGCCTCATAGGCAGGATGCCTCTGAGTACCAGTTGCAGGGGAGTAATGACAGGAGACACACCCTCAACTCCTGTCTGTGGCTTCCAGCGGCATCTGGTGGGCCACTGTGCGAAACAGGATGCTGGACTAGATGGACTTCCTTGGGCCTGATCTAGCAGGGCTGTTCTTATGTTCTTATAATCCCCAGCCCCAATGGCCTTTGGTCAGGGATTATGGGAGCTGAAGTCCCACAACATCTAGGGACCCAAGGTTGAGAATCCCTGGAACACTGACTGGCAGCAGTTTCTGCAAGGTTTCAAGCAGGAGTCTTTCTCAGCCCTAACTGGAGATGCTTCCGGGGACTGAACCTGAGACCTTCTCTATGCAAAGCAGATGCTCCCCCACTGAGCTATGGCCCTTATTTCCTCTGTTTCCCTGCATGGGGCGCTTTCCAGATTAGACCCTGCAACAGGGGTCAGGATGCATCTGCTAAGTGTCCTTCCACACTTCCTGTGTGACACCGCAGTCCCTACGCGGATAGCAGGGTGCCCTTCAGATTTCCAGTGCCTTGTTTTGAATTTAATCGCTGCAATATAGTGCTGTGATGTCATAGATCCGGCGAGACGTTGCTGTTTTTCCAGGCTGTTAGTTCTCACAAGACTGCTCCCCCTGCGGTTTACGTTTTGAAAGCGATTTGCCTGAACGGAAGCCTCTTGCTGCTGTTGAGCGGCTAACCTGGAAAGCGCCCTGGTGAGAGATTCCAAGGGTTTAGATTCCAAGGCCGGGGTAGGTCTCCAGCTATTGTTCAGCTACAACTCCCATCATCTCCAGCCACAATTTATGTTGGCTGGGGATGATGGGAGTTGTAGTTCAACAGCCGCTGGAGATCCAAGGTGGCCTACCCCTTTTCCAAGGGTTTTTCCTTTGGAAGAAGAGTCACCGCAGATGCACCATTTCTTTTCAAAATGTGTGCCCACGCATGCACAGATTGGACATTGGATAAAGCTGGAAATAGCAGAATATTCCTCAAGGCAGCCTCGACTTACATTAATTTGATATGAGCCCCTGGTGGCCCAGTGGTAAAACTGCTGCCCTGTAACCAGAAGGTTACAAGTTCGATCCTTACCAGGGGCTCAAGGTTGACTCAGCCTTCCATCCTTCCGAGGTCGGTAAAATGAGTACCCAGAATGTTGGGGGCAATATGCTAAATCATTGTAAACCGCTTAGAGAGCTTCAGCTATAAAGCGGTATATAAATGTAAGTGCTATTGCTATTGCTAATTTCTAGGGCACAGAAGCCTAGCATTCTGAGATGCCCTGGCTTGCTAGCTCATGTGTTTTCCAGGCTCTCAGACCCCTCTCTCCATCTCCTTCTGCTAGGAGCTGTCTGCAGTTTCTTTCCCTGACTCGCACATACCTGCATAGGGTTGAGGTCATCTGACATCTTCCCAAGAGCCCTTTCCACAAGGCAGGGGAAATGTAACCCATGCAAGATTCCTAGTGGTGGATGCCGTCAGGGATGACAGCAACCATTAGCCAAGCCGTTCAGGAACATCCTCAGAACCTACAACAGAATTGCTAGCCAGCTCACTACCCCAAACACACAGGAACCTTCTTCCCTATGAAGATTGTGCCGTCCAGTCGACTTCTGGGAGTTATTTATTTATTTATTTACATTTTATTTTCAGCTCTTCCTCCAAGTTGCCCAGAGCGGTGTACTACATACTTAAGTTTCTCTTCACAACAACCCTGTGAAGTAGGTTAGGCTGAGAGAGAAGTGACTGGCCCAGAGTCACCCAGCTAGTCTCATGGCTGATTGGGGATTTGAACTCGGGTCTCCCCGGTCCTAGTCCAGCACTCTAGCCACTACACCACACTGGCCCTATTTGTACATGGCTTCATGCTGTGGGGTAAATGTTGAGCAAAGCCACTTTGAAGTATACTTGTGGTATTGAGGGAAGCAGCCCCTCCCCTCTGCTCTCGATGCAAGTTCACCTGGCATGCCTCTGTGTTTTCCTTCTAGCCAATGGGGGATGGGGAGAGATTACTAAAGAGCTATATCTGCATTTCTAAAGAGAATATCCTTCTTATCATGCAAATGATTCTATGTCAGTGCCTCTCCCTATTTGCTCCAGTGTTTTCAGGAAAAAATGCTTAAAACCAGCATTTAAAAAACTCGGAAATACATCAAGATAAGCTAGAATTTGGAAGACAAAGCCCAATTTGTGTGTGGAATGCTTCCAAGGATCTCGAAGAACTTTGGGGTAGATTTGGCTGGCGTGTGAATGCACACACTCTCTTCTGAAGGAGATTCAGGGTAATAGCCCTGTCTGGTAAGCCTCCTGGTGACCACAGAGCCGTGTGGTTTTCTTGGTAGAATACAGGAGTGGTTTACCATTACCTTCCTCCCATGCAATATGAGATGATGCCTTTTGCCATTGTCACTGAAGTGAGCATCTGCCTCCAGCACCTTCTTATATCGCTGCTGCCCAATATAGGCAACTACAAATATATATATTTACTTGGCACAGTCTGGGAAGCACACCGACGGGGATTTGAACTCACAGCCTCTTGCTCCCTAGGCAAGTGGCTTCCCCGTTGCACCACCACAGCTGATCTACTTCTCTAGATTGCTATGGAAATCTGAGCCTAGTTCATTTTATACAGTGCCATCTGTGTGCTCGGGACTTTGCAAAGAATGAGAGGACAGGTCCTAGCTCCGAGGAGTTTACAATCTAGATCAGGGGCTCCTTGGCCATTGTGGTGCTGGGAATGATGGGAGTTGTAGTCCAACAACATCTGCAGCCCCAAGCTAGAAGGGACAAAGATGGGGCTCGCCCCGCCCCCAGCTGGTGAAAAACTAACCCACAAATGGGTTGAGTCATTTCAGTTCAGCCCTTATCAGATCTGGCAGTTGGGCACAAAGTTCCCAAGGGGTGGCTATTTGCATGTGTGCAGGTTGTCCAACATATTCCTGCTACCAAAGCCACTTTGACATGCAGGTCTGGCAGCCATCTGTGAACCTGTCCATGCTCCCTTGCTGTGAGAATAGGAAAAATAGTAGTGACATGCTGGTTATGACTTGATCCATTCCTGGTATTAATCAGGCTGGCAGAGAAAGGAGTGGGAATTCCTAATGGGAAAGCAATTATCTTTGCTGGCTGAAGACTGTGGCCACGCCACGAAAACACATGGGCGTGCGTGTCTGAGGCCAGAGCAATGTTTGTGGCTTCTTCTCCATAACATTCAAACAAAAGCCTGTTTTGTATTGTCTAAAGCAGAAGCAGAGATTTTGAGCGAATTTCATGTGGATCTAGTTCTGTTCCTTCTGGTTCTGGGCCAACATCCCCATCGTTGCTGGCAAGGGCCAGAGAGAATCCCTGAGTACAGGAAAAGAGAGAATCTCCAAGTGGCATCAGGGATTCAACCGGGAACCTCATGGCTCCAGGATGGCAGCGGGTTTAGTGAGCTGACTGGGTCTGTAGGTGTAAGGATGGAGCCGTAGCTTAGTGGTAGAAAATCTACCCCTCTCAGCTTCCCAGTTCTGAGGATTTTCTCCCATAAGAACAGCCCAGCTGGATCAGGCCCAAGGCCCACCTAGTCCAGCATCCTGTTTCACACAGTGGCCCACCAGATGCCTCTGGGGAGCCCACAGGCAAGAGGTATCTGCATGCCCTCTCTCCTGCTGCTGTTGCTCTCCTGCAACTGGGATTCAGAGGCATCTTGACTCTGAGGCTGGAGGTGGCCTATTGCCACCAGTTCAGTAGCCATTGGATAGACCTGCCCTCCATGAATTTGTCCAAGCCCCTTTTAAAACCATCCAGGCTAGTGGCCATCACCACATCCCATGGCAGAGAATTCCATAGATTAATTATGTGTGGTATGAAGAAGTACTTCCTTTTGTCGGTGCCAAATTTCCTGGCCCTTAGTTCCATGGAATGACTGACCCCTGGTTCTAGAGTTGTGAGAGAGGGTGAAAGGTTTCTCTCTGTCCACTCTCTCTACTCCATACATCATTTTATACACCTCCATCATGTCTTGCCATAGTCACCTCTTTTCCAAGGTAAAGAGCCCCAGATGCTGTAGCCTAGCCTCATAGGGGAGGTGATCCAGGCCCCTGATCATTTTGGTTGCCCTCTTCTGCATCTTTTCCAGTTCTACAATATCCTTCTTAAGATTCGGTGACCAGAACTGTACACAGTACTCTAAATGTGGCTACACCATAGATCTGAATTACTATTACTGCTCTTACTCCTATTATGACTATGACTAATATAATATAATATAATATAATATAATATAATATAATATAATATAATATAATATAATATTCTGCTCTTTAACCAAAGCTCTGAAAGTGGTTTACATAGAAAAACAATACATCAATAAGATGGTCCCCTCTCCCCAAAGGGCTCACAATCTGAAAAGAAACATAAGGCAGACACCAGCAACAGCCACTGGAGGGATGCTGTGCTGGGGCTGGATAGGGCCAGTTGCTCTCCCCCTGCTAAATATAAGAGAATCACCACTTTAAAAGATGTCTCATTGCTCATTTAGCAGGGGTCTTATTATAATATTATAACAGCATTATAATACTAGCAGCTTTATTTTCAACCCCCTTCCTAATGATCCCTAGCATTGAATTGGCCTTTTTCAGCTACCACATGTTGAGTCGACACTTTCAACAAGCTGTCCACCACAACCCTAAGATCCCTCTCCTGGTCAGTCACCGACAGACAGCTCAGATCCCATCAGCATATATGTGAAGTTGGGTTGTTGTTGTTTTTTTGCCTTAATATGCATCACTTTACACTTGCTTACATTGAAATGCATTTGCCATTTTGTTGCCCACTCACCCAGTTTGGAGAGATCCCTATCTATCTATCTATCTATCTATCTATCTATCTATCTATCTATCTATCTATCTATCTATCTATCTACTCCAACAACCGTTCTTTATTTAATATGCTTTGGATTTCACTACCCTAAATAGTTTAGTGTCATCTGCAAATATGGCCACTTTGCTTATTACCCTGAACTTCTAGCTCATTTATGAATAAATTAAAGAGCACCAGTCTGAGTACAGAACCCTGGGGGACCCCACTTCTTACTTCCCTCCATTGTGAAAACTCTCCATTTCTCCCTACCCTCCATTTCCTGTCCTTCAACTAATTAGCAATCCACACATGTACTTGTCCCCTTATGCCATGACTGCTGTTTGCTCAAGAGTCTTTGATGAGGAATTTTGTCGAAAGGGTTTTACAAGTCCAAGTATGCAATGTCAACCGGATCATCTGAAAAGCATCATCTCATACTGCGTGGGAGATGGCAATGGTAAGCTCCTCCTGTATTCTACCAAAGACAACCACAGGGCGCTGTGGGCTCCAGGAGTCGACACTGACTCGACGGCACACTTTCCCTTTACTTTACCACAAGAGCCGCTCTCCTCCCATCTTCATACCTGTATATTTCAGGTAGAAAGAGACAGTGGCAGCAATCCAGCATCCGTTCACTCCAGTGGGCTAAAGTGGGCTTGGAATGATGGGAGTCATAGTTGAGCAACCGCTGGAGAGCCTCGGTGGCTGACCCCTGCTCTAGGAAACCAAGTGTGCCTGCACAGCCAAGGAAAACCCACCAGGAGGTTTTACAGACAGGGCTTTATGCTGTGGCGTATCCGTGGAGCGAATCTACTTTGCAGCAGATTCGAGACAGTTTAGTCCCGGGGATTAGGTGGAGCATTCACATAGCCCTCAGCTGCTCCCCAACGCACATCAAAGACAAGCTTAGCAGAAACATCGAGGTTTCCTCCCAAAGCCGCTGGAAATAGAGGATTATTTTAAGTCAGACATACTTCAGGCTAAGCCCGCAGAGAACTTGCATTTTGGGCAGTATAGAAATGTATTAGATAAATAGATAATAAATAATCCCTGCTAACTTGGCAAAGAGGCACCTTTTAACGGGGTGATTCTCTTTATTTAGCAGGGGGAGAGTAAATGGCCCGATCCACCCCCAGTGCAGTACTTCCAGTGACTGTTGCTGGTGTGTATCTCATGTTTCTTTTTAGATTGTGAGCCCTTTGGGGACAGGGTTCCATCTTATTTGTTTGTTAATTCTTTGTGTAAACCGCCCTGAGCCAGAGGCATAGCTATAATTGAGCGAAAGGGTTCAAAAAACACACGGGCCCTCAGCTCCTGAGGGCCCTCCAGCTCCATCCCTCCCTATTTTCTCCATTGTCTCCCTCACTCTGAGGGGCCGTCAGAGAGAGGGATGAACACAGGCCCCCTCTCCCCTAGCTACGCCCCTGCCCTGAGCCATTTTTGGAAGGGCGGTATAGAAATCAAATGAATGAATGAATGAATGCACAGCCTTCCTTTGGGGAAAAACAAAGCCCGATCTGTCCTCGTCCCTGATAGCCCACACGGAGGTCAGGTAAATACAGCGAAAATGTGGACTGGCACACTCCAATCAGGAATGGATTCAGGGGGGAAGCCGTGCCTGTAAAACCTCCGAGGTGTGTTGTAGAGGTGTGTGCTCATTGCACAAATAACATCCCGATGCCATTGTGCCATCCTAAATCTTCTTTAAAAGGCCGGTGAGGGTGGAATTTTATCTTGAATCTGTGGAGCTTTCATATGGCCCCTCACCACATTTCACTTTGCCACAGAGACTGTGTGGGCTTTCAGCCAGGCGCGTCGGTGAACTGCCCGAGGCATCTGGACAGCGCCAGTCCCAATAAGCGCTTGGCAGTCGTTCAATGCCTGCCATCAGCTCAATGGAGCAGCGGACCAATCTGCTGAGCCCACGCTGGGAATCTGGTGGGCGCCAGGAGTGAAGGACGACAGCCATTTCCTGAACATGCCGTGTGCACCGAGAAACATCTCCCACGGCAGAGGTGTTACAAGGTCGCAGACGCTGGAAATTGATTAAAGGCAAAAGAGTAAAGAGTTGGGTTGGTTGTTGAAGAGTCAAGGAAATGAGGTTCTCCTGGAAATCTTGGGCCAAGCTCAATTTCAGCCCCATGTGATGGTGTTCGCTGCCACTGGCTATCAGGGAAGTAAAATTCAAGTGGAGAAGAACAGAGGTGGAAAGCTGGTCTGGGGGTAAGGTAAAGTGTGCCGTCAAGTCAGTTTCGACTCCTGGCACCCACAGAGCCATGTGGTTTTCTTTGGCAGAATACAGGAGGGGTTGACCATGGCCTCCTCCCACGCAGTGTGAGATGATGCCTTTCAGCATCTTCCTATATCGCTGCTGCCCGATATAGTACCAGCGGGGATTTGAACCGTCAACCTTCTGCTTGTTAGTCAAGCATTTCCCTGCTGCGCCACTTAAGGAGGTTGGTCCGGTGGTAAACCAACATGAATTGTCCCCTTTGCTAAACAGGGTCCACCTTGGTTTGTATTTGGATGGATGCCTACATCATGGAGAGCCACTGCCATATTAGTGTAGATGTAGACAATACTGAGCTAGATGGACTGATGATCTGACTTGGTAGAAGGCAGCTTCCTATGCTCCTTTGCGATGCAGGGGGAAATGCAATGGGATAGTCAGACCAGATTATTCACTAAACCAGGGTTTCCCAACCAGGGGTCTCCAGATGGAATCACAAAGGCCACTGTGGCTGGGGATGATGAGAGTTGTAGTCCAACAACACCAGGGGACCCAAGTTTGAGAGCAGCCCTGCATTGGTCAACCAGAATGTGCATCTTGTCCGGTGCTCCCTGTAACAGGGATCCCCGGATCTTGCTGACTGACTGATGGGTGGATTAAGTGCCGTCAAGTCGGTGTCGACTGTTAGCGACCACATAGATTCTTTCTCTCCAGGATGATCTGTCTTCCACTTGGCCTTGAAGGTCTCTCAGTGATGCATTCATGGCTGTTGTCATCGAACCCATCCACCTTGCTGCTGGTCATCCTCTTCTTCTGATTAAAACTTCTGTTGCTGATTACATCTCCCCTAATCCTCAGCCAAAGGCCATTGCACCTATGGGCAGAGGCGCTCTTACCCCCAGACCTTGGAGCACCAGTCTGTAGCTTCCAAGTTCCAGGTAGGGCTCCAAATGACCGGGGGGAGGGCTACTGCCTCCCCCCCTCCTGCGCCCACCCTGCCACTGGCCCTCCATGCTGAACTGCCGCTTTCCTGTAATTTTAGCAGCCATGTGCACGGCCAGGGGGTGGGTGGGGGGGTGAGCCGAGCGGGCCTCTCTGCCCCATGGCAGTGGCAGTGGGGGAGCAGCTGCTGGGCCTGTCCGTCTGGCCCAGCAGCCCTTGAAAACTGTGAGGTGCTCCAGCGCTCCCGCGCAGTTTGAATAGATCCCCACCGCCATGGGGTCAGGAGGCCTGCTCGGCTCGGCTCCCACCCACCTGCCGGCTGCACACATGGTGGCTAAAATTACAGAAAAGTGGAGGTTTGGCGCAGTGGGGCTTCACAGCGGTGGCATTAGGGGGCTTCACGGTCTGGGCACCAGAATCACCTAGGTGTGCCACTGGCTGGGGGGTGATGGGAATGGTAGTCAACGGCACCTGGGAATCCCCGTTACAGGGAATGCTGACCTTGTCCTGCTCCAGGGAGAAAGGGACATGGCATCCATTAACTCCAGAGGGCTAAAGTGTGCTTAACTTTGTGTAGGACTGGGGTCTGTACATTTTACAAGTCCTGATTCAAAATCAACTGGGGGTGGGGTGGGGGAGATTAACAGGCTTCCTCTGCTGATTTAGTAGAAGGGATTTTTCACATTCTTGGCAGGCATATTACATCTGTCACTCCTGCAGGTCTCACAGCACTGAGAGATTCAAGCACAGCCCCTTCTGCGGGGAGATTGTCAACTTATGAAAGCCATGCTTATTTTGGTGCTGGGGATGGCGGGGACCTCAGGGAGGATTTTGTGAAGGGTGTTTTATCATGGCAGTTTAACTCCTGCCTGCAAAATCCCCCTTTGTATCCCAGCCATGAATAAACTAACAACATTAATTACAATACCTCTGTAAGGAGCCACCTTAAGTGGCGCAGCAGGGAAATGCTTGACTAACAAGCAGAAGGTTGCCGGTTCCAATCCCTGCTGGTACTATGTCGGACAGTAGCGATATAGGAAGGTGCTGAAAGGCATCATCTCATACTGTGTGGGAGGAGGCAACGGTAAACCCCTAATGTATTCTACCAAAGAAAACCACAGGGGGCTCTGTGGGCGCCTGGAGTCGAAATCGACTTGACGGCACACTTTACCTCTGTAAGTATTTAGTGTCTAGAAAAATCCTTGCTCCCCTAATAATGTTCTTTGTTCGCCCCCAAATTAGTTGTTCTAGACTGAGTCACCCCCGTATCCAACCATTAAAAGTAAGAGGCAAAGCTTGCATTTAGCTTATTCATGCAGCTTGCTTCTGAAACCTGCCTTATTCAGAAAATGGGCCACATTCTTTCCAGAAAATACTGTCTTTTGGAGGATGACCCTGCACCCCCCTGCACTCATGGTCTCATCCAGCCCAGTTCCTGGCCAAGAAGGAAGCAAAGGGGTTGATCTGGCTCCTGGGAGGCTGGAGGAATCTGTACTGGCTTCTGCTGCTTGTGAGTGAATTGAGTAAACCTCAGGTGCCCTTTAAAATAATTCAAACAATAGGACCATAATTGACTAGGACTGCTTTGTCTGCTTTGCTTCTTAAATACTGTATGTTAAAGAAGGTGGTATAAAAGCCAACAAACTAGAAGGACCAGAGTCCTCCACACAATCATTATGGGTGACAATACGAGGACTGAAAGGAAGTGTGTTACTAGGGACGTGTTGTCACCCTCGAGATCAAAATGCTGAGAGTGACCTGGAGATGGAGAAGCAAATCAGAGAGACATCACAGATTGATGGGTTGATTGATTGATTCAGTGCCGTCAAGTTGGTGTAGACTCTTAGCGACCACATAGATAGATCCTCTCCAGGATGATCTGTCTTGAACTTGGCCTTGAAGGTCTCCCAGTGGTGCATTCATTGCTGTCGTCATTGAGTCCATCCACCTTGCTGCTGGTCGTCCTCTTCTTCTCTTTCCTTCAACTTTTCCCAGCATTATAGACTTCTCAAGGGAGCTGGGTCTTCACAAAATGTGTCCAAAGGATGATAGTTTGAGCCTGGTCATTTGTGCCTCGAGTGAAAATTCTGGATGGATTTGTTCTATGATCCATTTGTCTTTTTTCCTGGCTGCCCATGTTATTCTCAAAAGTCTTCAGAGTCCAGCTTTTGCATCCGTAGAGTGTCACGAGGAAAACCATTGTCTGGATGATTCTAATCTTTGTAGGTATAGACACATCATGGCCTCACAGAGAGATAGAGCTGTAATAATGGGTGACTACAATCACCCTCACATAGAGGGTATCTGTCTTCACGGTGGAGGATGCCGACCATATATCCACTCAGAAACTGAGCTTCTCAGGCTTGAAGGTTGAAGAACTGGGCCAATTTGAGGTGACGAGAGAGGATATTTTAAACTGTCTTGAGAAACTAAAAATCCACAAATCGCCAGGGCCAGATGGCATCCACCCAAGAGTTCTGAAGGAACAACTCAAATGTGAAATTGCTGACCTTCTAGCAAAAATATGTAACTTGTCCCTACAATCGGGCTCTGTACCAGAGGACTGGAAAGTAGCTAACATAACTCCAATTTTGAAAAAGGGATCCAGGGAGGTTCCTGGAAACTACAGGCCAGTTAGCTTAGCTACTGTGCCAGGTAAATTGATGGAAAGCATACTTAAAGACAAAATTGTTAAACATATAGAAGAACAACTGGCCCTGCTGAAGGAGAACCAGCATGGATCCTGCAGGCTTGAGCTGGCCTAGTTACAAATGGAAAATAATAATGAGTGGAAGTTATAACAAAAATGTCACATCAGATCTGGTTTTCCTTTCTCTCCTCCCCGCTTCTCCTAATTCTTTCTCTCACCCCTGTCCCCTCAGATAATAAGATGTGCTCTATTGATTGGCAGGAGGAGAAGGACCTCCTTTTGGAACCTTCGTCTACACATTCTGTGGCTGCAAATTAAATGTATGCTCTGCTTCTTCAGGGGTGGTTCTTCTTGGTTCAGGCGAGAGATCCAGGCTCCCCCTCCAGCCACTCCAAATCTATTATTTTTGTGCATGCCTTGTGCTCTCTCCCAATATTCGCAAATGCTCCTCCCCCATAGAAGTTTGTAGAGGCTTTGTGCCTATCCACATGCTCGTTAGCAGTCAGCGGTATATTAATAGAGTAATTATTTCAAAACAAAACATTGGAAGCTGCCTTATACCGAGTTGGCCCCTTGCTCCATCTAGCTCAGTTTTGTCTACACTGACTGGCAGCAGCTTCTCCAACATTTTAGGTAGGAGTCTCTCACAGCCCAACCTGGAGATTCCAGGAAGTGAACGTTGGACCTTCTGTATGCAAGCAGGCAGGTGCTTTTCCTCTGAGCTACAGCCCCATTCCCTAAGGGGAATATCTTACAGCAGACAGCACTCACATGTGTGGAGAACCATTTGTAATGGGACGGCTAACAAAGTTGTTCATTCATTCATTTGGTTGAGGGGTGTGAGAAGAAACACAAGATTGGTCCACACACAGCAAAGTATGCTCCGGTGGTAAAGAGGTTCAGCCCAAGATATTATGTGAAAACATTCGGTAGAGTTCCAAAAACAAATAAAGATTTATTAAGAAACTAAAATGTGACATACTAAGAGAGAGCCTTCAACAACCACAGTTCTAACTGTCCAAGGCAGGCCTATTATTAACATCTCATCATGCCTCTAGTGGCCAGAAGAAGTTAGTGCAGTGCTGAGTGCAATGCTTTAGAACAGGGATTCTCAACCTTGGGTCCCCAGGTGCTATTGGACTTCAACTCCCAGAATCCCCAGCCCCATGAGAGTTGAAGTCCAATAACAACTGGGGACCTAACGTTGAGAAGCCCTGCTTTAGAATTCTAACACATGCAGTCACCTATCCAAATGCAAACCAGGGCAGATCCTGCTTAGCAAAGGAGAAAAGTCATGCTCGCCACCAGAAGACCAGCTCTCCTCCAGGAGATGCATTTCCAGGGATAGAGATAAATTTCACCTGCTCAACTGAAAGGCACAGGAGCAAGGCTATATATATATATAGAGAGAGCGAGAGAGCGAGAGAGAGCGAGCGCGCCTAAGGTCACATGATGTCATCTCAACCTTACTTCTCCCAAGCTCCTGACCTTGGGACTTCCATTGCACCAGGTTAGAGGTCATCAGCCACTGAGAAAGGTTGCTCTCCTATAATGAATCCCTGCCTTTCGTCGTTCCCCTCCTCCTCCTCCCAAATTTGAAAAAAGTAAAGCCGACAATGATCCATTATCGTAAAACATACAGGGACCCCTGAGGACCTGTAATAATTGCTACCATTTGAGTCTCGTTACTCCGTTTTTGCTGGGAGGTTCTCCTTCCATCCCCACATTCCGAAGAGAGGCGAAAGTGCTTTTCTGCAGGGACCGGCATGCCACATGGTTTAATTGTCCCTGACATTTTTCTTGGTCTTGCCAAAGGCTTCCTCGGAAAAGGGAGATCAGACCCCAAGAACAAGTTTATTGTATGCTGTCAAGGGGCGAAGGGGGGGAGTGGAAGTCTGTGGCATCTCCAAAGAAGCTTAGATAATGTAGCTGCATAATGTGAAGTTTAAAATAAATCAGCAAACAGAGTTTCTCTCTTGGGGGCAATATCCTGCAGAATATTTCATCAGAAGGCCCAGACGCTGTTGCGCTTGTAATTAATCTTCCCAATAATAGCCCTGATTCTGCTTTCCTGTGTCAAAAGCTGGGATACTTCCTGAACGTGGCCACTAGGTGGCAATGGGATACCCTACACACTACAGAAGGAATAGTTGCGGTTATGAAGTTTTCTTTAGGTTAGGCAGTGACCAGGTGGGTTGTGCAACCCTATCCATATTTACTCAGAAGTAAGTCTCAGGGTGTTTAGAGTGCATAGGACTGCAACCTCTTACCAGCCAGAACTCAAAATGAAAAACAGTGGCCCTCTTATTTAAGCATAAAGCATCTTGAAGCAAGGACATAGGAAGCTGCCTCACTGAGTCAGACCCTTGGTCCATCAAGCTCGGCATTGTATACTCTGACTGGCAGCAGCTCTCCAAGATTTCAGGTGGGAATCTCTCCCAGCCCTACCTGGACATGCAGTCAGGGATTGAATGTGGGATCTTTTGCATGCAAAGCAGATGCTGTAACACCCCCATAAGAGTCTGTTCTTAGGGTCCTATCCTTCAGATAAGGGTTTCCCTGCCCTTCCTGGAGATGCTGTGGATTTAACCGGGGACCTTCTGCATGCAAAGCAGATGCTCTACAACTCAAATATGGTCTTGTTCCCTTAGTGTGATCTGCGTCTATTAGAGAAGAGGAACAGACCAAAGACCAACAGGTAAGTAGACACATGTTAACAGTATGAGCAATTTGACAATGGAACACATTTCTTAGAGGGTTGGTGGGCTCTCCCTCGCTGGGGGTCTTCAGGCAGAGATTGGATGGACAGCCGTCTGAGAGGTTGGCTCTGAATACCACCCCCAGGACTGGCAGGACTCCAGTGAATCCCAGTTGCAGGGGAACAACAGCAGGATAGAGGGCATGCCGTCACCTCTTGCCTGTGGGCTTCTTGGAGGTCACTGTGGGAAACAGGATGCTGGACTAGATGGTCCCAGTCCAGCGGAGCTGTTCTGTTCACTGTAAGATATTCCCCATAGGGGATGGGGCCATGGTTCAGTGGAAGAACAGAAGGTTGCAGGTTCATTCCCCGGCGTCTCCAGGTAGGGATGGAAGAGACTTGGAGAGAGACTGCCAGTCAGTGTAGAGCAGGCCTGCTGCTCAACTTCGGCCTCCAAGCTGTTTTTGGACTACAACTCCCATAATCCCCGGCCACAGTGGCCAATAGCCAGGGATTATGGGAGTTGTAGGCCAACATCTGCAGGAGGGCCGAAGTTGAGCAGACCTGGTGTAGACAATTCTGAGTTAAAAGGGGTTTAGATACATTCATGGAGGACAAGTCTATCAATGGCTACTAGTCTGGCGGCTATACATCACCTCCTGCCTCAGGGGCAACATACCTCTCAATGCCAGTTGCAAGAGAGCAACAGCAAGAGAGAGGGCATGCCCTCAGCTCTGGCCTATGGGCTTCCCAGAGGCATCTAGTGGGCCACTGTGGGAAACAGGATGCTGGACTAGTTGGCCTTGGGCCTGATCCATTAAAGCTCTTCATATGTTTTTTCCCCCCCGTTAGAGATGCTGAAACTCTGGATTCCTGCATGGAGCTGGAGTTGGTCTAGATGTCACCCCTCTGCTGTCCTTTGCCAAGCAGACTGTATGAGCTGCTGCAGAAAACTACCTTATATGTGGTCTTTATGCTTCTCCCTTGCAGCATCTAGGCCCTTCAAAAACGTCGTCTTGTTTTAATTTACTTTACTTTATTTATTTCATTTTATACCACCCATCCCAGAAAGGTTCAGGACAGTTCACATCCAAAATTCAAACCAATTTATATTAATACAAAACTCGTGTTTAAAATCTTTTAAAACTAATTAAATATTATATTATTACCTTATCTCCCACATCCTCTTATTTTTTTGCAAAATGAAACGAAAATCATTATCAAATTAAAGTCCCCAAGAGCTGGGTGTCACAAGAGACTGGGATTGGGGAAGACATCTAAAGGGGCTCTTCAGGCAGAAAGGGCAGATTCTAGTTCCTGAAGCTAATTATGCATGATGGATGAGTATAATTTCATAAGTATGCATGTTCTCAGGTTTACATATTTCCACATTTTTTAGATGCGGGGGAGAGAGATGTTTTTAACTGACTTAAAGTCAAAGGCTGGTGTTTTAGATTGTGGGTTCTGTGTGATGAAGCGTTGGCCAGTTCTGTAACCAGACTGAGACAGTCTTGTGAACACATGAAGCCTGCCTTATAGAGTCTGAGCCTTGGTCCATCTAGCTCAGTATTGTCTACACTGACTGGCAGCGGCTCTCCAGGACTTCAGACAGGAGTCTCTCTCAGCCCGACCTAGAGATGCTGCCACGGATTGAACCTGAGACCTTCTGCATGAGTGCAGATGCTTTTCCACTGAGCTATGGTCCTTCCTTTGGCCTCTCAGCAATCTTTTGGGGGCCACCTGCAACTCAGCTCTGAAAACTTCTACCTCCCTGATCAAGTGCAATTTCTTATTTATTTATAACAAAAACAGAAAGAATAGAACTTCCCAATGGAAGCAAGATCAAGAACCTGGAAGAGAAAGAAACTTACAAATATTTGGGCATTCTCCAGGCTGATAACATTGCACACACTGAAGTTCAAAGAAAAATTGGAAGTGAATACAGCAGGATAGTTAGAAAAAATCCTCAAGTCCAAACTCAATGGCAGGAACACCATACAAGCCATAAACACCTGGGCTATACCTATTATCAGATACACTGCAGGAATAATAGACTAGACCCAGGCACAGCTAGAGACGCTAGATCGTAAGACCAGGAAAATAATGACAATCAATCATGCTCTGCACCCCCGCAGTGATGTCGATAGGCTATACCTCCATCGCAGCTCAGGTGGAAGAGGAATGTTGCAAGTCCATCAAACAGTAGAGGAGGAGAAAAGAGGCCTTGAAGAATATATCAAGGACAGTGAAGAAGATGCTCTTCAAATGGTCAAGAACGAGAAACTATTCAACACCAATGAAACAAAGCAGGCCTACAAGAAAGAACAAGTCAAGAACCGAGCAGAAAAATGGAAAAAGAAGCCCCTGCATGGTCAATATTTGCACAATATAAGTGGAAAATCAGACATCACCAAGACCTGGCAATGGCTTAAGAATGGCAACTTGAAGAAAGAAACAGAGGGTTTAATACTGGCTGCACAAGAACAGGCACTAAGAACAAATGCAATAAGAGCAAAAGTCGAAAAATCCACAACAAACAGCAAGTGCCGCCTTTGTAAAGAAGCAGATGAAACTGTGGACCACCTAATCAGCTGTTGTAAAAAGATCGCACAGACTGACTACAAACAAAGGCATGACAAGGTAGCAGGGATGATACACTGGAACATCTGCGAAAAATACAAGCTATCTGTAGCCAAAAATTGGTGGGACCATAAAATTGAAAAAGTTGAAGAAAATGAAGACGTAAAAATATTATGGGACTTCTGACTACAAACAGACAAACATCTGCCACACAATACACCAGATATAACTGTAGTCGAGAAGAAAGAAAAACAAGTGAAAATAATCGACAAAGCAATACCAGGGGATAGCAGAATAGAAGAAAAAGAAATAGAAAAAAATCACAAAATACAAAGATCTACAAATTGAAATTGAAAGGCTGTGGCAGAAGAAGACCAAAATAATCCTAGTAGTAATTGGCGCCCTAGGTGCAGTCCCAAAAGACCTTGAAGAGCACCTCAACACCATCGGGGCCACAGAAATCACCCTCAGCCAATTACAAAAAGCAACTTTACTGGGAACAGCCTATATTTTGCAGCAATATCTATAATAACAACAATATTGATAATAAAATTCTGGCATCCCAGGTCCTTGGGAAGGACTCGATGTCTGGATAAAACAAACCAGTCAATAACACCTGCCTGACTGTGTAAACAAGAAATAATAATAATTTCAAGGTTTTTCAGACCACTGCTACTTTGCTTGGGGACCTCAAGCAGGAATGATGTCCAGGGCTTGAACCAGGACTCTTCTAGGCGGAGAATGGGCTTATGACCGTATGCACTTTACCACATAGAAAGCTTTGGCAGCACAACAGGGAACAGGCGTGTGCAACAGTAGCCCTTGTGATTGACAGGCACTGTGGAACCTCTGGATTGCAAGCCCAGCAGAAACACTAGGTGCCCGTCTGCCAGTCCTTGTTGATCAACAGAACACACATCTGTTTAAGCAAAACTTCTCCTGTGTTTCTGCTCTCTCTCTGTTTTTTAAACATTTTATATCCCGCTCTTCCTCCAAGGAGCCCAGAGCAGTGTACTACATACTTAAGTTTCTTCTCACAACAACCCTTTAAAGTAGGCTAAGCTGAGAGAGAAGTGATTGGCCCAGAGTCACCCAGCTAGTTTCATGGCTGAATGGGGATTTGAACTTGGGCATCCCTGGTCCTAGCCCAGCACTCTAATCTCTACACCACACTGGGTCTCTTTGAATTTTCTTTGAATTACCTCCCATGCCATAGTTTACATGGCTGCCGAGAGTCCCTTGACCCTCAGGAATTGTTTTTCCAGTGAGGCTGCAGTGACAAGGAGGGGACAGGAATTATGGTCCATGCATCAGTGTGAGCACCCTTCTGGATGCTGTGATATGCATGCCTCTCTCTCTCTCTCTCTCTCTCTCTCTCTCTCTCTCTCTGAATTGTGATAGCAATTGGATTATTCCTAGCCAAAAAGTAAAGGGTTAATGTTACCTTTACAGTGAAGGGAGGTGGGGGTAATTGATATGTAGATTCAATTCTTGCATTAGGAAAGTACACCTCTCTCTCCCTCTTTCCAGTCAAGCAAGTATGTAACCTAGGATTTTATATATATATCGCTGAGTCAACATCAGCTTGACAGCACTCTATCTATCTATCTATCTATCTATCTATCTATCTATCTATCTATCTATCTTTATTTAATTTTATTTTTCATTTTATTTCTTTTTTATTTATATATATTATAGATATATATTTATTTCTTTTTATGAATAAATAAAACCAGCCAGGTGATTTTATTTTATTTACTTTATTGCCACTTTAAGGCAGGGAGGGAATCTGAAGAGCAGATTCCACTGGAAGAGATTCCGAAAGCCTTGGGGCAATGACTGAGAAGGCCCTGTCCATGTGTCTGCCAACCAATCCACCCTCGATGTTGGCACACAGAGCAGAGTCCCCTCTGATTATCTTGTTTGGTGGGCAGAAATATTTGGGAGCAAGTTGTCCTTCAAGTATCCACGGCCCAAACCATTAAAGTTAAGAGCTTCAAAGGTAATACTCAGCATCTTGAACTGGATTCGGAATCAAATTGGCATCCCGTGCAGTTCTTTCCGATGGACAGATAGTTTATTTTGGCCATTAACCAACTAACAAGAAATCGATGCAACCTGCAATATAATACAGTATACATAATAGACAGCACAATAAGTATACAGAGTGCAGCTCTTTCAAAGTGGGTGTAATATTTAAATTGAGCTGTCAATTAAGCAATAGATGATTAATCAACTAATATTGCAATAAGCATATTTACTTACAAGTAAATCCTCTTTAGCTCAATAGGGCTTATTCTGAAGGATTTTCAGCCTAAAATGCTTTAATTGGTTGACAACCTTGGAAAATTATATTTAGTGAAGTGGGATGCTCGTAGCTTTCTGAATCAGCCATTGCATGCAGGGAGTGGGAGGATGAAAATGTAACTATTCCCCCCCACCCCAGGATAATTGTTTTCATCGCATGGGAGGAATAAAGGGAAACAGCCAGGCATGTGGAACATATTTCATCGATACAATCGGAGGAAAAAAATTGTATTCATATGATGTCAAGTGTACTAATTCATCCCGTCAAATGACTAAGACAGGTTTTTAAATCTTTATTGCCAAGTAGTAAGAGATTTATTGGCATATATGCCCGCTAAAATGTAAAAACACACACCAAACTATGCATATCCAGCCTTCTGCAGCCAACACTTCTGTAGCTTCCCAGGGGAACTCTCCAACTTTTTATAGCTGCCTAGGGACTGTTGAGTGGGTATCTGTCAGAGCCCAGTAAGGTCAGACTCCCAAGTGGTGAGATCTCAGGTCCAAGGGGATATTTGTCGGAGAGGGGTATGTATGCATTTGTATGTATGTATGTATGTATTCAATTTCTATACCGCCCTTCCAAAAATGGCTCAGGGTGGTTTACACAGAGAACTAACAAATAAATAAGATGGCTCCCTGTCCCCAAAGGCCTCACAATCTAAAAAGCAACATCAGATAGACACCAGCAACAGTCACTGGAGGGATGCTGTGCTGGGGACGGATAGGGCCAGTTACTCTCCGCCTGTTAAATAAAGAGAATAACCACATTAAAAGGTGCCTCTTTGCCCAGTTAGCAGGTAGAGGTGAGTAGCATGGTCTGGGCCAAAGGAATGGTCTAACTGTGGAGGGAAGAAGCCTCTGTCTGAAACTCTGGAGAACCACTCTCAACCTTGGGTCCCCAGATTTATTTTTTGTTTGTTAAATGTATATACCGCATTTCATTAAAACAATCCCAAGGCAGTTCACACAAAAATTAAAACAAGACTATAAAAAATACACAAAATATAATCTAAAATATACAAACATAGATCTGACTAAAAAGATTTAAAATACAAGCATAAAATAACCATATACAATGCAAAGAAGCAGCAGTAGAGAAAATCATATAAAAACCAGAGTTAAAAGCCAAGATTTCAAACACTTTCTAGTAAACTCTGATGGAGAACCGAGGAGCGAATGGCCACTGGGAGAGCATTCCAAAGTCTGGGGGCAGCAACAGAGAAGGCCCTGTCCCAAGTGCACGACAGCCGAACTTCCCTCATTGTCAGCAGAGCCCCCTCAGATGACCTTGTCAAGTGGGCAGAAACCCTTGGGAGTAGGCGGTCCCTCAGGTATTCTGAGCCCAAACTGTTAAGGGCTTTAAAGGTCAAAAACAGCAGCTTGAATTGGACCCGGAAACAAACTGGTAGCCAGTGCAGCTATTTCCAAAGGGGTGTGATGTGATCCCAGTGGGAAGCTCCAGATAGAACCCTAGAAATGGGTTTCCACAGTGAAACGAGCCCTAATGGGTTCTAACCGTTAACAGGCTAGACCTGGTAATGGTGCGGTTTGGGGAATAATTAGCGGGTTCCTAACAGGTTTTAACCCTAACCCTAGGAACATAGGAAGCTGCCATATACTGAGTCAGACCCTCGGTCCATCTCACTCAGTATTGTCTACACAGACTGGCAGAGGCTTCTCCAAGGTTGCAGGCAGGAATCTCTCTCAGCCCTCTCTTGGAGATGCTGCCAGGGATGCCTAATCGAACGAACGATCAGAGCCACCATTTCCACGAACCTAGAAATGGGTGTGATGTGATTTCAGCGGGCAGCTCCAGCTAGAACCCTAGCTGCCACATTTTGCACTAGCTGCAGTTTCTGAATATTCTTCAGATGCTGTTGGACAACAGCTCCCATCGTCCCTGGCCACAATGGCCTTTGTCCATTGCAAACTGGATGGACCAAGAGTCTGACTCTGACAAAGGCAGCGTCCTATTTATATACACAAGGCAGCTATGCTGAGTTACAGCCGCTCTCTTAAGACAATCTCCGCAGCGTTCTTTCGAGTTTGGCTTTCTGCCTTGGGCAGTAGCCAAGAAATTGTCACCAAGTGGCCACATCCATCCCCTGTCGCTCATTCTCAGCGTCTTTTTGTCCAAGGGATGTCTAACTTCCAGCCCTGGCCACTATCTTCCGTGTCTCTCTGAAATGCTCCTTTCTTCTCTTTCCCTCTCCCACTGGTTTAATCTCCATGAGATTGGGAAAGAAGAGAGACAAATGCATTGGCCTTGCATCGGAAAGGTTAAAACACCCTGCCCAACTGGGTTGATTTAGCAGCCATAATTTAATAAAGCAATCTGCCCTTGTTATTGTTCGGCCTGTTCTCATGGCTGTGATTCAGGACCGTTCAGCGTATTTGCCGTTTCTGCACATTGTCTGAAGCAGTTGCCCATTAAGTGCCTAATTAATCAGCGGAGGGAACGGCCCTGGGCCATTGTCATAGCCAATTCTCAGGAGCCCAGTTGCAAAAGGAAAATTTTGAGGAGGAGCTGACATTTGGGGGGTGGGGTGGGGGGAGTATATAAAGAAAGGGGAGAAGAGTTGATTTTTCTCTGCTGTTGAAGTGAGCCCCTCCCAATAAAGCTTTATTAATATGGTGAGAGAAAATTCAGAGACATCTGTCATATACGCACCGTTTCCACTTTTCTTTTCTTTTTAAATGAAAGAGCCTCCAACCCTAGCGCTTAAGTCCCAATGGACTCTTCCCTCCGAACATAGGCATTCTATGTCAGGGGTGTACAACGCCAATGCCCTGGTGGGCTGGAACCAACCGCGTTGAACTACAACTCTGGAGGGTCCAGTTTGTCCACCCTTGATATCTACGAATCAAAGCTTCAGATAATTTTAGGGCTTAAGATAAGCAGTCATGCCTGTGAATCCCTGAGTAGGTACTTGTTATATTTTCATGTCTGCCTTTTTGCACATGCACAGGGGCGTAGTAAGGTTGGAGTAGGCCCAGAGACAAGAATTTAAAATGCCCCCCCTCACTGAAGCTCAGCTCATGAAGTAAAGAAATCTTAAATGAGGCTGAATAGTGGTAACAAAAAGCATAGTAAAATTTATATAAATATAACCTATGTGCCACAATAGAACATCACCCTAAATGATTTTTGAAAAGGTTTTGTAAATTGTGGAGGATGCAAGTCATTTAATGGCACTAGAGCAAGACATGCTGTTCTGATAGCTCCAGGTCGTAACACTCACATCAATTTCGGAGGATGCTACAACCGGAAGAAGCCTGGGCGGGTGCACGGCTGGGGGAGTCAGTCATGTGACTTGCCCCCGGGGGGGCCCCAAGGCAGTGGGCCCCCAGACAACTGTCTCCCTTTGCCCTATCATAGTTACACCCCTGCACATGCAAGAGAACCAGGTTTGGCCTTCAGAACTGCTAGGAGCTTCCCTTTGATCTTTTGTCTCAAATATATTGGCATATAAATATACAGCTGATAAAGCATTCAGTCCAATAAAAGGGGAGCAGATTTTTCAGATGCCTCTAGCCTTCCTTCCCTTTTGCTTGCGTAACTCTACAGTTTGTTTGGGGTCTTCTGAAAGGCTTCCCCCTCACGTCACCACAATATCTTGGATTTGCAGCATCTTAGGGGACTCCCTAGATACTGCAAAATATATACCCCTAAAACTCCAGGGCGCGCACACCTTCTCAACCGCTCCCCAAAGGAGATCTGCATGCAATTCCACAAAGGATGCAAACATCACTTTGCAAGATGTCAAAGGTTTTGGATCGGAGTGAGCATCGGAGCGGCAGGTGCCCTCCCTGCCCCCTGATCAAAGTTCAAAGTGTCTGTCTCTGCTGGATGTTGGCTGTTCCACACTGTTTCTCCATCCAGATAAATCTCTCCATGGGATTAGCCTTTCCTTCCCTCCCTTCCACTCCCACAGTGTGAAATTCACCCCTCTGCCTCTGCGAGAGATCAGGACCCTGCTCCAAGAAGGACTGGAGTTCATGCTAAAGAACAGATGTTCCTTCTGCTGACCGTGCACACGAGAAGTTGCAGAGTGTGGCAATGACCGTGAGCAATCCATTTCATTAACAGACTGGAAGCCCACTACCAAACCCCTGGCTGAATCGTCCAAATCAATATGTGGAATTCAACCCCGGCATCTCCAGCTTGCTGCTGCTTGGCCTTTGCTGCTCTCGTTAGGACGACAAAATCGTATGATTGATTGTATTCATATCCCTCGTTATTTCCTCCGAGGAACTTAGGACAGCCTACAAGCATACAAGATTATTTATTATTTTGTGTAGCTGAACTATTTGCAGCTGGCTTTTCTGCACAAGAACAGGCCTCCAAAGTAGCTGACAAACAGAGACAATTAACATACAATAAACATAAAGAGATTTTTGAATGCAGCGAATGACTGATGAGAACTCTAAGGCAGGGGTCCTTAACCTGCGCTCCATGGAACAGGTTTAGGGGGTCCATGGACAATTAAATATATAGTTAAAGATAAGTCCCAACAAACATCATTCATAATCAAATGCAGTACACGTCTATGTTTCTTGCGTTTTAATTTTACTTTAAATTACTTTAATTTGTTAATTAATTTTTAATTTGTTTAATTTTACTTTAATTTTTACTGTTGACAAGAAACACCAGAGTTGAATTAACTGTTCTGAGTACTTATTCCACCACCCCCACCTCTAATTTTTACTGTCTGGCACCCTATGAAAAAATATTATTTTATATTATTTAACTTTAATTTTTACATTTCTATCCCACTCGTCCTCCAAGGAGCCCAGAGCAGAGCACATGGTCACATTTATCCTCACAACAATCCCGTGAGGTGGTTTAGGCTAAGAGAGAAGTGGCTGGCCCACAGTCACCCAGTGAATTTCATGGCTGAAAGGGGAGTTGAACTCAGGTCTCCCCAGTCCCGGTCCAATCCTCTAACCACTACACCACATTGGGTGGCAATCCATGGGATGTGGGGTTAGGGCCCATAGTTAGAAAAGAAGTTAAAAACTGCTGCTCAAGGACAGTGATTCCCAACCCTGGGTCCCCCAGAAGTTGCATGGGGGCCTCCCCAGATGACCCAAACAAGTGGAAGGGCTCATGCAGAAGAAGGCATTCTCAAATGCAGGATACACATAGGACGTGAACTGCTGTTGAACGTAATGTGCAAATAACTGTATGTGCCTACAGTTCTATACATGCATGTGCTGTACACAGACCATACATGCATTGATTGAAATGTGTGAATCGGGCTTTCACACAGAAGGCACAAATGGCCTCTGCGGGGCCCAGTATGGCCCAGGGACTCACAGAGACCATTTGCACATGCTCGGCGGCCACCATTTTTGCCGTTATGCCAAACTATGGAAGCCCAAACGGGCCGAAAAATAGGCCAGAACGGCTGGAGGCAATGATTTCGGAGGCCGGCGGGGGTAGGGGAACCTCCCTGGACACACACAACCCCTGCCACCCTAAGGAACTCCCCTGGAGGGGAGAAAAGGTTAAAAAAAATTGCAAGCCGCCCAAACCGTCGGGGTGGGGGGGTGGGGAGGTCAGACCGGACCAAACCAGGGGAGTTCGGTTCAACCCTGGACTGTCAGACTGGTTCAGGGTCGAACCTGTTCACACATCCCTATGGACTATAACTCCCATCATCCTCAGCCACAATGGCCAAACTCCCATCCGGTCTTGTAGTAGCAAGGAAGCTGGTCTGGTGGTCGCAAGCATGACTTGTCCCCTTAGCTAAGCAAGGTCTGCCCTGGTTGCATTTGAATGGGAGACTTAATGTGTGAGCCCTGTAAGATATTCCCCTTTGGGGATGGAGCCGCTCTGGGAAGAGCAGAAGGTTCCAAGTTCCCTCCCTGGCAGCATCTCCAAGAGAGGGCTGAGCGAGACTCCTGCCTGCAACCTTGGAGAAGCCGCTGCCAGTCTGTGTAGTCAATACCGAGCTAGATAGACCAATGGTCTGACTCAGGATAAGGCAGCCTCCTATGTTCCTATCCCACTGAGGCTGGGGATGTTGGGAGTTGTAGTCCAGCACCATCTGGAGACCCAAATTTGGGAACCTCTGTTGTAAGGACTGCTGGGATAAATGCCAAACATTACACTTTGACTCCTGATCTCCTGATCTCAGATCTGAGGAGACCAAAGATCTCAGCTTAGGGTGTGTGTGTGTGTGTGTGTGTTTTTAAACATGACTGAGTTTATGTGACTCACTACATAAATATATTCTGGCATGGGGAATAAGTTCTGTGTAAGTAAACTGAAGCAGGATATGGCCACTTAGCAGGTAAACAGAAGGAGCGTGCGACAGAATTTCCCTTCTAATCTGTGAAGGCTGCTGAGCAAACATGATGGTTGAGGCCGGCCGCAGCAGAGATGAAAGAAGAGATGACATATTGTGGGGCTGCAAGGCACATGTTGCGGCCAGACCTGGATGGTGTCTTTCCCCCAAAGAAATTCCAAGGCGTTTGGTCTCCTGGTGTGAAGAAATGATGGTCTCTTCCCAGAAAATCTGTGTAGGTGGTGGAAACAGTAGAGGAAGTTTATTCATGTTGGAGAAAGGTCTGCCCATGTGATGCTGCGTATTGGCGGGACACTGCCGAGGACCCCATTTAGTCTCCTTTCGGCTTCACAAAGGATGTATGAGATTTAAGTATAACAAACAGGCCAGAGGCAGAAGTTTCCTATTGTTGGGACCAACCTGTGTTAAGGATGGGAATTGGGATAACTTGTGCACCACTGCCCCATGTGACGGCCAGCTGAATGACAGCCGTCCTGCCAGGCACGGAGTTCTCAAGCCCCAGGTTGATGACCCTCAGCCAGGCAGTCAATCCATACATTGCCGCATTTGCACATAATAGCACTAGCAATAGCACTTACATTTATATACCGCTCTATAGCCAGAGCTCTCTAAGCGGTTTACAATGATTTAGCATATTGCCCCCCAACATTAGGGGGCATATGAAGGCTTCATGCCTGCGCTTAGATTTGCTTCACTTTCAAGGACTTCAGCTTGGTTCCTGCTCGGCTTGACCCCGGGTTCCAGCTGCTCCTCATAGGAATCATGGGAGTGGCCTTAGTCAGATCATTGCTCCATCTCGCTCTGCATGGTCTAAACCAGGGATTCTCAACGTTGGGTCCCCAGATGTTTTTGGACTTCAACTCCCATAATCCCCAACCAAAGGCCACTGGGGCTAGGGATTATGGGAGTTGAAGTCCAATAACATCTGGAGACTCAACATTGAGAATCCCTGGTCTAAACCGACTGGCAGCAGCTCTCTAAGGTTTCAGGCCGCAGTTTCTCCCAGCCCTACCTGGAGATGTTGCTAGGTAGGGATTGCAGCTCAGACTGCTTGAGCTCCCAAAGGCCACGGCACTCAATGAGGAACATGGTAGACAGGATTTGTTCCCCTCACAATTGCTCCACGGATCCAGTTTCTGAAATCTGAGTCCCTTGAATGAGCTGCAAACATTCCAAGCTGACCTTGTCCAGCTTGTTGTCCACCTTGCAACAGCCAGAGGTCTACAAAACTCTAGAAGTGACCCGGAAAGTTGGATTGGTAGAGAGCAGTGGCCGGGGAAACCAGGGCAAATAATCCCACCGCCTGTTGATCGTTGATCTCTGGCTTAGCAGGACGTATGGGTAAGCAGTTGTGGTGTTCTTCTTTATCAGTTTGTGGGGCCTTTTCTGTAGCTGCTGCTGAACTGTGGAACATGCTTTCTTTGAAATGTGAGATCTAAGATCTTTAGTGGCCTTTAAAGGAGCCCTGAAAACATTTTTTAGGTCTGGCCTTTGATGGCTTTTATATACTGTAGCTTTGAGCAGTGGGGAAATGCTTGACTAACAAGCAGAAGGTTGCCGGTTCGAATCTCCATTGGTACTATATCGGGCAGCAGTGATATAGGAAGATACTGAAAGGCGTCATCTCATACTGTGTGGGAGGAGGCCATGGTCAACCCCTCCTGTATTCTACCAAAGAAAACCACAAGGCTCTGTGGGTGCCAGGAGTTGAAATCAACTTGATGGCACACTTTACCTTTATATAGCTTTAAACTATTTTAACTCTTTAATTTTTTTAATTGGTCAGTTGTAATTGATATTCTGTTTGTTTTATATTCATGTAACACAGGGCTCTGTGGTCGCCAGGAGTCGACACCGACTCAGTGGCACACTTTACTTTTAATACACCTAGAGCCATTTGGATTGGATGGTACAGAGTTTAAACAAACAAACAAACAAACAAATTAATTAATACAATAATAAAATAATAAAATTATTAGATATGTGTCTCCTAGAAGGTTGTGCTCAGTCTGGGCCCTGCATAGTCCTTGTAAAAGGCCCAGCCCATCTACAGATAAATTATCTTTTGTTTATTTTTTTCCTCCAAGACAACCTTTTTGTCCTACAACAAATTTTCCAATGATGGTTAGCAATAAATAATTTGGCTAACAGAAAAAGTTTTCTGTGGGCCACTGTCCTCACAAATCCACTAGTTTTCATTCCTGTTCATTCATTGCTGCTTGCTGTCTCACTGCAGTTAAAAAACAAAAAACAACTAAAACAATTTAGACTTTTTAAATTTTTATTTTAACGCAATGCTGCCCGATATGCTAGTCCCTAGACAGTTCACAATCTACAAACACAACAGTTAAACATTAACACAATTAAAACAATTTAAAATACAGAAAAAACTCTAAAATGTAAAGAATGGTTTACATCAGAGTGGTTTACATAGAAAAAAAAAAAAGATAGTTTCTGCATGTACCTGATTCTAAGAATAGTTTTTTTCCAAGTTCTTTAAAGTGAGAAATCAAGAGGCCATCTTAAATTCAGGGTGCTGTTCCTTTTGGGTAAATAAAAGTATAACCTGTATTTTAGGGGTGTGTGTGTGTGTCTTAAATCAGGGCTGTCTTCTATTCAGGTAAATATGTTAATACGCAACATCCATGAAATGAATCTGCTAATTTAAAATAGTCTGTCAGATGCTGCAGGACCCCTTGTTGTTGCTGGACTAACACAGCTGCTAACCCTCTGGAATCTGCCCAAAGTGACGGCGATCTAGCAGCTTCAGACCGAATCCAGTGGCATTCCTTTAACCGCCCCACTCCCCGATTTAGCTAAAGAATGAATGGGTCGTTCCATGCCTGGGGATGAAGCCCTGTTTGTGGTTGACACACAGTCATGCATCCAGCCTCTCAAAAGGTCCCCAGGTGCCCCTTTGCAAGGACTTCTGGGAGCCCTCCGGCATGTGCAGAATCGATTGTCTTGGGCCACGGAGAGAGAACGAGGGAGACGTCTTGCTGAGCCGGGCCTGGCAGTGCAGTTTGAGGGCTGCTCCATATATCTCTCCACATGGGCTGCGACATGACAACCCCATCATAATATTTGTGAGGAATCGCTTCCCCGTCAACTGAAACCCGCGCCAAAATCAACGCTTTATGGTTGCAGTGGGAGCGTCGGGCCTGTGTCTTGCTAACTCTAGGTCACAAAGCATAACAATCCTGAATTCCCCCCACCCCTAAAAATAACAACTCGGGGTTAACAGACTGTTTCATTACAGTCAGTGTGTGTGTGTGTGTGTGTGTGTGTGTCAGGGGGAGGAGCGAGGGAAGAAAACACCAGTGCCTCTGAAAAGGGCTGCAGGGTGCTTGCATGGTGAGGCTGGGGTCCTCTCACTGTTGTTACACAACCACAGAGGATTATCGCTCCAACAAGGGCAGTTATTTAGAGTTGACTTTGTGCTTTGAAGTGTTGATAGAATAGATTTGGGTGCCCATTTTTCATCCGCGTAAATAGTTTGATATTTGAAAGTATCGTGTGTGTGTGTGGTGAGGGGAGAGAGATTCCATTCGTTGCTCCATTCAGAATCCTGAACTCTGCAATGTTATGGCAGCACCAGGAATGTTAAAAATTTCAACTCCTTTTTCACATGCACCGTTCCAGTGTTTGGGAATGTCAAAGACTGACGGAAAATGGCTAGACATAAAACATAACTGCTTCCACGCAGTCTATGATCCGGCCTCGTTTCTTGTTTACCAAAGGCTACTTTTCATTCTTGCTTCCCTGTCCAGTGTGTAAGATGTCCAATGTTGATTCAGAAGGTCTGTTAAATTCATTCTTCCCTGGCTGTTATAATCTCTCCCTTCTTTTTGTAGAGTTATATTTCTGCACTGGCTTCCTTTCACTCTTGATGTCAAGCTTCAGTTCTTACTATTAATAAGCGGTACTAGCTTGAATGGGTTTAGGAGGCAGAACAATCAACAACAGCTTTGGTGAAGGGTAAAATTAAGTGGCCTAGAGTTAAACGCTCGCTTTTAACCTGAATATATCTCTTCAATAGTTTCCCCAAGAAGGTTAGTTGAATATCAGGGAGGGCAGACTTCAGCGATCAAATTTGTTTTTAACTTGAATGCCAAGATCCACCAACCACAGTAGGGGCAAAATAGTGACTGGGTGAGGAGGTGGAGCCAGATGCAAAGCCGTAGCCCAGAGGGAGGAGCCTATTACCTACTGCACACGATATACTAGGATAATCTGCATACAGCAGTACAAATCCATGCTAACTGGTTAAGGAGGCACCTTTCAAAGTGGCGATTCTCCTCCGTTTAGCAAGAGGAGAGCAGCTGGTTGTATTCAACTGCAGCACAGCATCCCTTCCACCGGCTGTTGCTGGTGTCTACTCTATGAGGACATTCACATGACCAGGCAACAGGGGAAGGCTGTGCTTCAGTTACCATCCCCCCCCCCCCCCCCGATGATCTGCGTTGCTATGCTGCAGTTCGGATCGTTCAAGGCTCATTGTCCCAGACTCCGGGTATCCCACAATGCACCACGCAACAAACACGGTACATTGGGGGATACCCCCATGAGACAGGCGCTCTAGGCGCCTGTCTCTGTGTCTCCTTGGGCTGCAGGCCTGGCACACGATTCTGGCAGCCGGGTTAAGGGGGCACTCACACCTTTAACCTCAGCTAAAAGCCAGGCTTGAAAGCAGGGTCAGGCAGGCAGGCAGCACCCTTCTCTGCACAAATCCTGGTGCTGCACATGACCAGCCTAACCCAGGTTGGGCTGCCCTAACCTGGGTTAGGCTGGTCGTGAGAACAACCTTAGTGTTTCTTTCTAGACCATGAGCCCCTTTAGGGATAGGGAACCATCTTCTAATTTTACTATGTAAACTATTTTGAGATTATTTTTCCCCTTTTAAAAGTGGTATATAAATAACAGTAGTAATAAAGTAAATACAAATCTGTATCCAGGGGCGGACCTTTCATGAGGCAAGTTGATTGCCTTACAATAGTCAAACTAAGAGCTGCGCTATCTCTGGTGGCCTTCAGAAGAGCACTGAAGACGCAGCTGTTCAGCCAAGCTTTTAGTTGATTTCTAAACTTTATTTTAAATTTAATTTCTGTTTTAACTATTGATGTTCAGGTTTATAGGTGTTTTAATCACATGTGAATGGCCCTGAGACCTGATTATGGGTGGTCGAGAGTTGTGCTAAACAAACAAACAAACAATATCTATCTATCTGTCTATCTATCTATCTAGGTTCTCACAATCAGTTCTAGAGGGCTCACTAATTCTGATTAACTTTTAAATCAGGATCCTCATGACTGTGTGAACTCAGCCTAAATAAACTGAGATGGGATTAGAAAAATTCATGGAGGAAAAGTGGTCCATCCGTTCATTACATCTATATGGAACCTGCATGCTCAGATGCTGTATACCTCTAAATACCAGGTTGCATGGCAGCTGGGGGCGGGGGGGCAGGGGGAATTGGAGAGGGCGATTGTCTTCATGCTGGGCTTCTGGGCTTCCTGGAGAATTCTGTGGAAAACAGGATACTGGATTTGATAGACCTTTGTTCTGATTCAGCAGGACTCCTCTTCCGTTCTTAGGTTATTAAACCACTTTGAGTGCAAGAGTGAAGGGTGTCTCCACTGTTAATTTTTAAAAAATGGTACCTCCATTCTCAGAAATATGGGAGAGATTATAGTGTGGCTCCATACTGTGTCCCCCTCTGCCACACGCCTTCTGTCTCCTCTCATTACAAAAGACGTCAAACAACATTCTTTTGCAGAGTTTCACCCTTATTTTCTCGGCCTGATGCATGGCCTTTGCCCACTTTGAAGCACCTGGAAAGTGTTTCTCTCTCATTAATCTCAACTTTGAAGTTCAATATTCCCCTGAAGAAAAATAAATCACTTGTGTGTGGAGGGAGGCTGCAGTGGTCCGTGTTTGCGCCTCTCTCTCCTGAGAGCGCCACTTGCCCCTTCCTTCGCTTGCTTCTCCCTTCCTGTTCCATCCTCTGCACTTCCATGAAAGATGGGAGGCCAAGAAGTTCACCACCCGCGGAATGAACTTTTCAGTGCAGGGTTAACCTGTTAATTCTGCCTGCCTCATGAGCTGCTGGTAAAGCACCTCCAAGGACTCCCTTCAACCAGCTGTATGCTCTGCTCGTAATTTAGCTACTTTGGACTTCAACACAAGAATATTTGGGGCGGCCTCAGATTTAGGAACAGTGTTCCCTCTAACAGGGATTCCCAGGTGTTGTTGACTACAACTCCCAGCATCCCCAGCTGCAATGGCCGTTGGCTGGGGATTATGGTAGTCAACAACATTTGGGCATCCCTGTTAGGGGGAACACTGTTTGGGACTGAAATGAAATTCGACTTGGGGGTGGTGGATTCAGACAAGAGGGACACCCCTGTGCTGCATCAAACATCAAATCAGCATTTGAACATTGGAAGGAAAAATGCTCAGAAGTGCCCGTTAATTTGTGAATCTGGATATTTCATTTTGGAGCTCTGCTCTATAGGCTCCAGGCTAGATTTTGAATATGGAGGGGTGGAACTGACCAGTCATTCTCCACACTTATGGGCATCCAAAGGACTTTTCCCTGGGGGTGGGGGGGGGGCCTGCAATCCTATATTCACTTAACTAGGAGTAAGCCCCATTGAATTCAATGGGGCTGGCTCAATCTGGGGCCCCTCCCTCATAAGAACAGCCCATTCCAACTGGATCAGGACTAAGGCCTATCTAGCCCAGCATCCTGTTTCTCACAGTGGCCCACCAGATGCCTCTGGGAAGCCCGCAGGCAAGAGCTGAGGGCATGCCATCTCTGCTGCTGCTACTCCCCTGCAACTGGTATTCAGAACTATCTTGCCTCTGTGGCTGGAAGTAGCCTCCAGACCCCCATGTTCCCAATTAAGATGGGCATTGATTAGGCACCAAAAAGTGTTGGGAATTCTCTCTGATAGGAGAAACTCTTATTCATTATAGCATAGTGGCACAACACAGCAGAATTTGGTTAGGCATACGTGCATGCTAAGAGTAAAATAACTTGGAGCCAGTTCATAGTTTCAAATCAATATAAGGAGTATTTATTAGAGAACTCCCTTTTAGATAGGAAAGTGAAGAGACAGGATCTCTAATCTATCTAGCTAGATGCAGATGGATTCTGCATCTCTGCGCATATGGTGCAGGGAGAGAGGAGCTTCATGTTGCAAGGGAGAAGGAAGGGAAGAGAAGGGAAGAGGAAGTGGCAGGAAGGAAGGGAGTCCCTGAGAGTAGCAATCTACATATCAAAGGGATAGTGTCAGAGTAGTAGAGAAGGGATGACCAATGTCTTGACCCCATAGCCCTCTGACTCACTAGTCTGTCCTCCTATGTCATTGAGACAAGAGACAGCGTATAGTCCTTCACTTCCAACAAAAAGGAGCCTGAATTATGTCCAAAAAGACCTTGGCACACTTTGATGACATCATTACTGCATTACAGAGCCAAGAGGTCTTTGAGATGGCTGCAGACAGCATGGCAGGTTCATCCTTTCTATCATGTGGAGTTATCAGGAGGTTGGGCAGACTGTGGATTGTTCAATCCGCCCAGTGCAGGCTGCCAGCTACTTGAAGGCCTCGTGGTGGGCAAGAACCGCATTTCCCATGATGCACAGTAACATTAAGGGACATTGAGCAAGCGGAAGTCTGCACTGTGCAGATTGGGGGTGACTTTGACTCCTACATTTCTCTGTGCTCTTTTCTTGAATTGGCCATTTGAGTGTTTTGCACGTGAGCTCATTTTGTGCCTGGCGCCAAGCAAATAAGGCTAAAGAACGCTTGGAAAGGCATTAAGCAGAATCAGACAGACGATGTTCAAGGCGATGAGCAGCAAACCTTTAACAAACAACTTTCTTTCTGAGATGCATCCAGCCTCCATCAGATGACATAGCCAGGCTGCCAATTTTGCAACCATCTGCTGAGCGATGGTGGGTCTGGATAAAAATAACGAGGACTGTCTACAAATGAATCCAAACTCTTTCCCGGCAGTACTTTTGCTTGCATGCTCAGAATAAAAATAATGTCTAATCATTTCATAACATTTCTTCAAGCCATTTCCGCAGTCTCCTTCCCCTCTTCCAAAAGAATGGTTTCTAAATAGATGTCACATCACATTCCACTGGTGCTGGAGGTGACATGAAGGCACCAGCAATACATTCCACTGGCCACAGGAATCAGAATCACGGCCGTGAAAGGGGCACTGTGCCAACGAAACATGGCCGAACACCGCCTTGCTTGTCTCCCAAACCCATCTGGATTTTGCAAGAGCCGGGATGTCTGCCCATTCAATTGCAGAGACCCAAGTGACAATCCTGTGACATTGGTGGGGTCCCTCTTGAAGTTTTTTTCTGTGTGAAGAGGGTATTGCTAGGGGAGAGGGCGGTTGTATTTCCGAACCATTTTGAGAACTGGTTACTTCCAAACCATTTTGAGAATTTCTCCATGGTTGGTTGGTTTGGGGCTTTATATACTACTACTACTACTACTACTACTACTACTACTACTACTACTGCTGCTGCTACAATATTTATATACCACTCGTCAACCAAAGTTCAACAAGCGGTTTACATAGAAAAAAAAATACATAAAGAAGATGGTCCCCTGTCCCCAAATGGCTCACAAGCGAAAAAGAAACATAAGGCACATACCAGGAACAGTCACTGGAGGGATGCTGTCCTGGGGCTAGATAGGGCCAGTTGCTCTCCCCCTGCTAAATATAAGAGAATCACCACTTTGAAAGATGCCTCTGCTTTGTTAGTTAGGGGTAATATACGGCTTTTCAAGCGAACCTCCCAAAGCGGTTTGCATAAGAGCTTCAATAAAGAACGATGTGTCAGAAAAACTTATGGCTAGCAGGATGTGCTTTTTGAAGAAGCCGATAACTCCTCCGATGAGGAATCCAGGAGAGAAGCACCATCAGGGAGAAAGGATGAGGAGTCCACTCCCGGAACCCCAAAACGGGACCTCTCCTTGGAGGCCAAGCCCATCTGCTATCCAGACAGCCTCGCTGGTCCCCTGCTGCTGCCCTACCAACAAACCAGCACCCTAAACCCAGGCTGAACCTGCCACTGAGACACCCGATTCTCCAGAACCCTCACAGGCCATGCCACCCTCCAAGATCTTGATCCACCTCCCCACCACCCCAAATAAACCCATGCACGCTCTCCTCATCTATGATGCGAGAAGGCCAGAGAGAGCCTGCAGGCACGCTTCTGGAGGACTGCAAGGCTGGCAGCTTGAAGTGCAATGGGACTCTACAGGAGGAGGAGTAAAGGGCCTACTCAGGAGTTGCTTCCGTTGGTTAGGAAAGGGTGTGATCCTGCAGCAGTCTTTTATGAGCTCCGTCCCTCCATGCAAGCCTTGCTGGTCACAAACGCTCACATCAGGGAGGTTTCTTTCTGCCACTGCTGTGAGGCAAACCAGTTTCCTTCTTGTGCCTTTTGCTGGGCACACCTCTGGTTCCTTTGTGCCCAACTGCTGACTCTGCTGCACCTGGGATAGATGAAGAAAAATGAGAAGCACCAAATACAGATGAAAACGAAGAGACAAAAATCCCATGGTGCGGTAAAGTGGTTTATCTGAGCCCAATGCATGTCGGCCAAAGCCTTCTTCAGGGGCAAAACATTATCCAGTGTAAACCTGTTACAAAAACGCTTCTTAAGAACATAAGGACAGCCCTGCTGAATCAGGCCCAAGGCCCAGCTAGTCCAGCATCCTGTTTCACACAGTGGCCCACCAGATGCCTCTGGGGAGCCCACAAGCAAGAGGTGCATGCATGCCCTCTCTCCTGCTATTGCTCCCCTGCAACTGGTATTGAAAAAACAGGTAACAATATCTTAGAGTAGCCAAAGCTTGTCTGAGAAGAGGTGCACAGATTCTGGCACCTGAGTCAACATTTGTTGGGGTTCCTGCTGGATGCTGGACTGAAGGCTCTCTGCTCCGATCTGCCTACTGTTTCATCTCCTTGCACTCCTGCCATGAGTGTTGCCCTGCACCCGAGCCTCCATGTGACCAGTCCTGAAGGCAAGCACAACACCACACATCAACCAACATGTTTAGATTTTTACATGGTGAGCTCTCCCCTGCTTTCTTCCCTCCTCCCCGCAGAGCAAGAGGTGGTCTCTGATCCATCTGTGGTGGCAGTTGGGAATGGCTGACATTGTGACTCGTGCTGCACTTGCCCAATGGACAAAGTTGCGCTATTGCAAGAAGATGGCATAACTGCCCCAAATCATGGGGATTTTCAGAATTGCGCTGTTGTGCGGGACTTCCCTGCTGTGTGTACCACAGGCTGTGTGTGTCTGTGCAACGTGAGTCTGGAATGCATGTTCCAAACTTAGCATGACAGCCTTGTGCTAGAGTGACATCCTCACGAAATGCAGCGTTCGGATGTCGGCCCGTGGATCTTTGGGGTGATATGAAATAGGTTACAAATTCCTTTTGAGCAGGTGGGGTGTTTTTTCCACATTTTGATGGGAGGAGAGCTGGTCTTGTGAAAGCAAGCACTGATTGTCCCTTTTGCTCAGTAGGATCTGCCCTGATTTGCATTTGAAAGGGAGACTACGTGTGAGTACTATAAGATAATCCCCTTAGGGGATGAGGCTGCTCTGGGAAGAGCATCTAGGTTCCAAGTTCCCTCCCTGGCAGCATCTCCAAGACAGGGCTGAGAGAGACTCCTGCCTGCAATCTTGGAGAAGCCACTGCCAGTCTGTGAAGACAATACTGAGCTAGATGGACCAATGGTCTGACTCTGTAGAAGGCAGTTTCCTATGTTCCTATGAGCCTCCCCAGTTCTTGGAACATTTGCCACATCCTAGTGCTGATGATGCCAATGTACCGATGCCCCAACTCAGTCCATCTGACCTTTTTACAAGCCGTCCTGATGGAGAGCAGTAACAAGATGAGAGCAAGAGGAAGGCTAGAGCCAACCAAGGAGAACAGCTGGAAGATGATCCTTGGGCATGGGGTCATGAGAGGGAGGGGACTGCCACAGAGGGACCCAGTCAACAACACCCCTTCCCAGAAAGTACCTTAGTAAAAAGGGTCGCAGCCAGGACAGCAGCACCAGGGAGACTAGCCCTCCTAAAGGCACTGGGCTTTGTATGTATTCCCCTTATGGGCAAGCACAGAAGCATCAGAGAGAGCAAGCAGTGATGTGAGCTATTGTTAAACACCCAGAGATGAAACTTTGGGGTGGTGTACAAATTTGATAAATTGATAAATTGATTGATTGATTGATTGATTGAGTAAATAAATAAAATGGGGTGTGGCCAGTTATTGTGGGAATCACTTGGAGTGCCTGACCAGCAAAAACTAAGAATTTGGGATTGTATCATTTGTGGCAAAGATAACCGTATGTAGAGATGTGCAAACCAGTTTGAATTTGAATTGGTTTGAATTTGAACCGGTTCAGTTCGATGGTTCGAAATTGAAACAAACCAGGCATTGGGTTTGTTTGTGTACAAACCGGCGCTGGGCCAGTTCAGCGGGGTGGTGGTGGTGGTTTATCTTTGAGGAGCAGAGAGGGTGCTCTTCCCCACCCCCACGTTTCCCCCACTGGCGCTGTGTCTAAAATTGCTGCATGGGGTGGCAGCGTACCCTCTTTCTGCTCCAGTCAGCATCAGTGCCAGCAGGGAAAATGCAGGGAGGGGGGGAGAGCACCCTCCCTGCTCCTTAAAAGTAATCTCCCCACTGCTGAACCAGCTCGAACGCTGGACCACCGGAAAAGGTCCGGAAAAGGACCTCCGAACTGGTTCATGCACACCCCTAACCAAACTCTGTATTTCTTTCCTAAAGAAGGCACCAACCAAGGAAATACAGCAAGGGATCAAACAAAGGGGAAAGGACAAGCTAAGTTTGTTCTGGCTAGTATTTTCTAGGGTTTGATTTCTGGCTGGCTGGAAGTTTGTGTTTTTGACTGAGCAGAGTAATTCGTCTGAGTGGGGGATTAGTTCCAGGTGAGTGAGTCAGCTTGTGGGAGGAGTCACATTCCTGAGGTGACTCAGTTTGCCAGCAGACCAGAGGAGCTTTGCTACCAGGAACATTATGAACAGAAATTTGCAAACAGATATTGAAGGAATTCTGCTGGAGTTTAGCGTTTAGTTGGGGAGGCACACAAGCCCTTTTATCACGGAGGAAATATGCAGCACAAGGAGAAGGTGAGTACTAATCCACTTCTGTAATTTTATTGGAGGTCAGAGCTTAAAACCCTTAATTAGCTGACAACTGCACCCAAGACGTAGCTTCGAAATAACCAGTCAAGCCAGTTATGAAGGTAGAATGCCAGCAGTGGAGGGGTGCTTCCTCAGTGTTTTGCTCTGAGTGTTGCATGTACTGCTATCTGCCTGACGGGCAGAAGTAATGGGTGAGCACATGGTGCAAAGAGCTCCTGGCTCTCAGGGAACAAGTTCGTTCCCTCGAAGCCAAGGTGGATGGCTGACCTGGGGAAACTCAGTGAGTCAGAGAGGTATGTGGATGAGACCCTCAGGGATATGATAGAGGCATCCCACTCCGAGGCTGACGGCACTTCTGCTGTCACAAAGAATGAAGGTCTTAGGGGAAGGAGGACATCAGTCTGAGGAAGAGGGAGACGCTACCTTAGCAAGGACCCGTTCCTTGGGTGATGTGCCCATATCCTCTCACACAAAGGATACTCCTCCGGGGAGTGGGGGGCCTCCTGGTATTTGGTGATTCAAGCACTAGGGGCACAGAGAGATGAGTCTGTGACCTGCATGTAAACCACACGGTGACTTGCCTGCCTGGTGTGAAGGTTGTGGCTGTCACACTGTGTCTAGGTAGACAGTTAGGCAGTGCTGGGGAGGAGTCAGCTGTCATGGTGCACATTGGCACCAATGATGTTGGGAGGTCCTGGAAGCCATATTTAGGCTGGTAGGTAGCATATTGAAGTCCAGGATCCCCAGGGTAGCATTCTCTGAAGTGCTACCTGTTCCATGCGCAGGGATAGCGAGACAGGCGGAGCTGAGGGGTCTCAATGCATGGATGAGACAGTGGTGCTAGGAGGAAGGGTTTAGATTTGTTACGCCCTGGGATACATTTTGGGGCAACCAAAGCTGGACAAAAGGGATGGGCTCCACTTGAACCAAGATGGAACCAGACAGCTGGCGCTTAAAATAAAAAACTGCTGGTGCTTTAAAAAAATCAAAAAGTTCACAGAACAGCTTTTAAAATGATGCCTGGGGGAATTGCTGACAGGAACTGGGTGGTATCTGGTTTGGCCAGCAAAATCCCCCAAGGGTCAAAGGAGCAAACCTTTTAGGTGAACCAGGAGTAGAGCAGAAGGAAACACATGACAGCTGGTCAAAAAGGTCAAATGATGGTAAGGGAGCAAGTACATGCCAACATCAGGTAAGAGATTTGGTGTATAGGTGTCTATATACCAATGCCTGAAGCCTCCAAGAGAAGTTGGGAGATACTGACCATATACGCTCTCTGGAATTGAGCTTCTCAGGTTTAGAGGCTAAGGAACTGGGCCAATTTGAGGTGACAGGGAAGATGTTCTAAACTATCTTGAAAAACTAAAAATTAACAAATTGCCAGGGACAGATGGCATCCACCCAAGAGTTCTGAAGGAACTCAAATGTGACATTGCTGATCTCCTAACAAAATATGTAACTTGTCCCTACAATCGGGCTCTGTACCAGAGGACTGGGAAGTAGCTAATGGAACTCTGATTTTAAAAGGGGGATCTGGGGAGAATCCAGTAAATTACAGGCTGGTTACCTTAACTTCTGTGCCAGGTAAATTGATAGAAAGCATACTTAAGGACAGAATTGTTAAATATATAGAAGAACAAGCCTTGCTGAGGGAGAACCAGCAAGGCTTCTGCAAGGGCACATCTTGCTTCACTAACCTTTTGGAGTTCTTTGAGAGTATCAACAGGCATGTGGATAATGGTGATCCAGTTGACATAGTATACTTATACTTCCAAAAAGCTTTTGACAGAATTCCCCACCAAAGGATCTTGAGTAAACTTAGCAGTCCTGGAATAAGGGGACAGGTTCATATGTGGATCAGTAACTAGTTGAAGGACAGGAAAGAGAAGGTAGGAATAAATGGACAGTTTTCAACAATGGAGGGAAGTAAGAAGTGGGGTCCCCCAAGAATCTGTACTGGGACCAGTGCTCCTGCTCATAAATGATCTAGAAGTTGGGGTAAGCAACGAAGTGACCAAATTTGCAGATGACACTAAACTATTTAGGGTAGTGAAATCCAAAATCCAAAGGTTGTGAGGAGCTCCAAAAAGATCTCTCCAAACTGGGGGTATGGGCAACAAAATGGCAAATGCAGTTCAGTGTAAGGAAGTTTAAAGTGATGCACACTGGGGCAACCCCCCCCCAATTTCATGTATACGCTGATGGGAACTGAGATGTCAGTGACTGACCAGGAGAGGGTTTTGGAGTTGTGGTGGTCAGCTCATTGAAAGTGTCAACTCAGTGTGCTGCAGCTGTAAAAAAGACAAATTCCATGATAGGGATCATTAAGAAGGGAATTGAAAATAAAACTGCTAGTATTATAATAATATAATAGTATAATAATAATATAATATTATAATAGTATTATAATCCCTACCTGAGCTGGCGGGCATGGTCTCGGAGGTGGCCTTGGGTTCCCCCAGGCTTATTGTCTTGGGGGATTTCAATGTCCACGCTGAGGCCCCCCTAGTGGGTGCGGCTCAGGATTTCATGGCCTCCATGGCAACCATGGGCCTGTCTCAATTGGTATCGGGCCCTACCCACGTGGCGGGACACACTCTGGATCTGGTTTTTGCCGACCAGGAAATAAATGATCTGGAGGTGGGGGAATTTGAGACCACTCCCTTGTCATAGACAGATCATCACCTGGTGGGGTTTAGTTTGACTGCTCCGTCTGCCCTCTGCAGGGGTGGTGGGCCGATTAAGATGGTCCGCCCCCGGAGGCTTATGGATCCGCTTGGATTTCAGACGGCCCTCGGGGAGTTTCCAGTGTCCAGAGCTGGTGACCCTGTCGAGGCCTTGGTTGATCTCTGGAATGGAGAGATGGCCCGGGCTGTTAACACGGTTGCCCCCAAGCGCCCTCTCCGGCTTGGTGGAGCCCGTTCTGCTCCTTGGTTTTCCTCGGAGCTTAGGGCGATGAAGCAACTCGGACGACGGCTGGAATGACGCTGGAGGAAGAGTCGTCACGAATCCGACCGAACACGGGCTAGAGCCCATTTTAGGGACTACTCCGTGGTGGTGGGGGTGGCGAAGAAATGCTTTTTCTCTGCCTCCATTGCGTCTGCGCAGTGCAGACAAACAGAGCTGTTTCGTGTGGTGAAAACCTTGCTCCACACATCCCCCCAGACAATGGGGGAGGAGCCATCTACAGCTCTTTGTGATCGGTTTGCCTGTCACTTTGCAGAAAAAGTCGCTTGCATCCGTGCTGACCTGGACTCCAGAGTTTTGGCAGTTCCGGCAGACGTGCCTTTGGTACCATCTGGTCCCGTTGTATTGGATTCTTTTTGATTGGTGTGGCCTGAGGATGTGGACAAGATCCTGGGCAGTGTGCGGGCGACTTCGTGCGCTCTTGACCCTTGCCCTTCATGGCTAATAAAAGCTGCCAGGGAGGGGACAGGCAAATGGCTGGAGGTGATCGTTAATGCTTCATTAAGGGAGGGCAGGATGCCATCGTGCCTTAAGGAGGTGGTGGTAAGACCTCTATTAAAAAAGCCCTCCCTTGATCCCTCCAACCTGGACAACTATAGACCTGTGTCTAACCTCCCCTTTTTGGGCAAGGTGATAGAGCGTGTGGTGGTGTCCCAGCTGCAGAGGGTCTTGGATGATACGGATTATCTGGACCCTTTTAAATCTGGCTTCCGCCCCGGATATGGGACTGAGACTGCCTTGGTCGCTCTAGTGGATGACCTACGCCGGGAACTAGACAGGGGGAGTGCGTCCTTGTTGGTTCTGCTGGACCTCTCGGCAGCGTTCGATACCATCGACCATGGTATCCTTCTGGGCCGCCTCTCGAGTATGGGAATCGGAGGCACTGCGTTGCAGTGGTTCCGGTCCTTTCTTGAGGGGAGGGTTCAGAAGGTGGTGCTGGGGGACTACTGCTTGGCCCCGTGGCCGTGGGCCTGTGGGGTCCCGCAGGGTTCGGTCTTGTCCCCCATGCTGTTTAACATCTACATGAAGCCGCTGGGAGAGGTCATCCGGAGCTTTGGACTGAGTTGTCAGCAATATGCGGATGACACTCAGCTCTATCTCTCCTTGTCATCTGATCCTAGGGAGGCGGTGGATGTCCTGAATCGGGGGCTGGAGGCCGTGATGGGTTGGATGTGGGCTAACAAACTGAAATTGAATCCGGATAAGACGGAGGTACTGTTGGTCAGTAGGAGAGCCAATCGGGATGAGGCGATTTTACCGGTTCTGGATGGGGTTGCACTCCCCTTGAAGGAGCAAGTACGCAGCTTGGGGCTACTACTGGACCCGGCTCTGCTTTTGGAAGCTCAGGTGGAGGCGGTGGCCAGGGGTGCCTTTGCACGGCTTCGGCTGGTGCTCCAGCTGCGTCCCTTTCTCGAGAAGGCAGATCTGGCCACGGTTACCCATGCCTTAGTCACGTCACGGCTGGATTACTGTAACACGCTCTACGTGGGGCTGCCCTTGAAGAATATCCGGAAACTGCAGCTAGTGCAAAACACGGCAGCGAGGGTTTTATCCGGAGCTGCCCGTTGGGAACATATCACCCCCATTTTGAAAGAGCTGCACTGGCTGCCGGTTCGTTTCCAGGTCCAATTCAAGGTGCTGTTTTTGATCTTTAAAGCCCTAAACGGTTTGGGCCCGGGGTATTTGAGGGACCGCCTGCTCCCAAGGGTTGCTGCCCACTTGACAAGGACATCTGAGGGGGCCCTGTTCCGGGTGCCGACAATGAGGGAGGCCCGGCTGTCGTGCACTCGGGACAGGGCCTTCTCTGTTGCTGCCCCCAGACTCTGGAATGCTCTCCTGGTGGCCATTCGTTCCTCGGACTCCATCACGGCTTTTAGAAAGCTTTTAAAGACTTGGCTTTTTACCCAGGCTTTTACATGATTGTTTTCTACTGCAGCTTCTCTGTGTTTTTATTTGTTGTATTGTTTTTATGCCTGTTTTTATATGTTTTTATACTTTTAACATTCTGTTTTTATTGTATGTTTTTAACTTTTATAAACCGCCTTGGGGTTATCTTTTTAACGAAAGGTGGTATATAAATGCAAAAATAAAATAAATAAATAAATAATAAAGTAAAAGGTAAAGTGTGCAGTCAAGTTGATTTCAACAAGAGGGGTTTACCATTGCCTCCTCCCGTGAAGTATGAGGTGAAGCCTTTCAGCATCTTCCTATATCACTGCTGCCTGATATAGTACCATCGGGGATTGAACCACCAACCTTCTGCTTGTTAGTCAAACATTTCCCTGCTGTGCCACTTAAGGTGACTAGGGCTTATGGTGATTTAGCTTTTAAAAAATCATGTAAGGTGATTTGTATAATGCCCTTATACAAATCTATGGTGCAGCTGCATTTGGAGTACTGCGTACAGTTCTGGTCACCGGATCTTAAGAAGGATGTTGTAGAACTAGGAAAGGTACAGAAGAGGGCAAGGAAGGTGATCTTGGGCCTGGAGCACCTTCCTTATATGGCAAGGCTACATCCTTGCATCTGGAGTAGCATCTGGGGCTCTTTAGTTTGTAAAAGAGGCGACAAAGGGGAGACATGATGGAGATGTATAAAATTATGCATGGAGTAAAGAGAGTGGACAGAGAGAAGTTTTTCTCCCTTTCCCACAACTCTAGGGGTCATTCCACGAAACTGAAGGCCGGGAAATTTAGGACCGACAAGAGGAAGTAATTTTTTACACAGCACATAATTAATCTATGGCATTCTTTACCATGGGATGTGGTGATGGCCACTAGTTTGGATGGCTTTAAAAGGTGCTTAGACAAATTCATGGAGAACAGGTCTATCAATGCCTACTAGTCTGGTGGCTATAGGCCGCCTCCAGCCTCAGAGGCAAGATGCCTCTAAATACCAGTTGCAGGGGAGCAACAGCAGGAGAGAGGGGGAGCATGCCCTCACCTCTTGTTTGTGCGTTTCCAAGAATCACCTGGTGAGCCACTGTGGGAAACAGGATGCTGGACTAGATAGGCCTTGGGCTGATCCAGCAGGGCTGTTCTTATGTTAGATATGTGAATGTTCTCCGATGAATTCTGAATACCCTGAAATCGACTTCAGATAATAAAAAATGAATCATGCCATTTTATTGTTTTGCATCTTGTATTGTGTTGCTTTTATTAGAAGCTCTCTGAATAATTTTTCAATCAATCAATAAATACTTCAAAGACAGTGGTTCCTCTTCAAGCAGAATGTTGTAGGGATATTGAGGTATGCCCCCACTCCCCAAAAAACTTGTACTTAAAGTAACAAAAAATGTCTCTGTGGGAGGACTGACATTCCTGCACTAGGGATGTTCGATGTAATCTCAGACAGAAGGACACACCAAGTAATTAGTCTGTATTGGGTTCTGGGATTGTGAGATGAGGTTGGATGATGATTATTCATAAGAAGATGATATGCCAGCCTCATACACCACAAGGGATGATCATCTGTTATGGGATCAGCAAAACTCTAATGTGCTTCAAATCAGTCCATGTTCCACTAAAAGTTATCAAGTCTCACTTAATCAGATGCCTCCCTGCTGCATCCTGCATGTTGGGGCCTTGGAAACGTCTTCCCAATTCCTGGATGAAAGTGGATTGTCTCGTTCTTCTGCAGCCATTGCAGAAGATTCTTGCCTCCATCCTGACTTGTACTCAAGGCATCCTCTCCAATCAACTTCAAACACCAGAGAAATAGCAACTGCTCCCCTCCCCCCGCCCCCAATCAATGCCGCACTTTACCCTACATTGACACGGCACATTTTTTTGGAGTCCTTCCCAGATTTGTCAGGTCAGTTCTGGGAAGGCTGGAAATTTCTATTTTGACTTTATGAAAAAAAAAAAAAGCTGGAGCGTGCCAGTCTTCCAAGCTGTGACGCAGCAGCTTGTGGGTTGTTAATATAGTCTTATTGCACACACATGTTTACGTGGTTACTGGGAGCGGATTGTATTACTCTACCAGTTTATAGACTTTCATATTTTTTCTTGCAAGTCTCAGGGCTTTTGAGGCACAGGAGGTCAAATTCTGTGCATGGAAATGGAAGGCCAAGAGGACTTGGGAGGCAGTGGTTCATTTAGAAGGGGGAGCGTGTGTTTGGATCGTCCCCTGGGAGTGCAGGGTGGATTGTCTCAAAGCTGCTTGGGACATGGGCTTTATTATTCCATACTCCCTCTTCAGTGAATGGCTTGGCAGAGCTAGCCATCTTCCAGCCTAGTTTCACTAGGGCTGAGTGTCTGACTGTATTCACCCATACTGTGTTCCAAGGGCGGCCCTTTCATGAGGCAAGATGGGACAGTCTCCTTAGGCGGCAGATTACTGGGGTGCCAGGGCAGCAGGGCAGCAAGATGTGCCCTCCACTGTCCCTGGAGCAGCTCTTTGGGACCCATCTGACCCTTGCAATCTTGCAGGAAGCACAAGGAGAGAAAAGGAGGCTGGTGGCCTCTTTCAGAGTTTGCAAAGGCTTGCAAATCACTTTCAGCTTGCAAAAGTTGGTGGTGAAAGGGGGCTGACCCCACCAGGGCCTTGGGGCAAGGCAGCATTTGGCACCTCCCTTCAGGTGCTGCAACACATCGGGTCCCACCCGCTCTGCTCTAATACAAGGGGAAGCAGAAGGTATGGTATAGAAGGAAGGTCACAAAATGTGCGGTATCTCTCAAGGGGTGTCCAATGAAAGGCTCAGGGTGTTATCTGTAGCTGTAGGGCAAACTCCTATGAGATACTAAACAAATCAAATCAAATCAAATCTTTATTGTTACGGTCATTCAACCAGCAAAGCACAAAGTACAAAAAGCTTTACATAATAGCGAGCTTTACGTAAAAGCAAATAAAGTAATAAACCGTTGAAACATAAAACAGAACCATAACACCCGAGTTCATCCATTACATAAAACAGAGGGTTCCATGTATTATAATAATCTAAAATTTAATTCAATCCAACCCCATATCTCGCTTCTCAACATTTCTTATCCTAGTCTTATTAGCCAGGAAACAATACTTCGCCAGATACTAAACAAACTATGGATCCATTTTAAGGGCAAAGACCTGACACACGGATTGCTGCCAGAATTTTTCATACATGTAGCCACTGATGTGACCTGTTTTAGTAGTCTGTGGGAAGATGGGAAGGCTTGCTCCTGGAGTGCTTAGGATACCCCAAGGCAAAGGCCTGTATGCACAGTATTGCTGCATGGTCCCCACGTGGTGAGGACTGAGAAGTCCTAGGGTAAGGCTCTTGGGCTGGGCTTTCCTTGAAAATAAGAGCACAGGAGACTTAAAGCATCATTTCGTCAGATCTGTTTTACACACAAGTAAAGCAACTATATGCACATGTCATTTCCACCCAGGGAAACTACATTTCCCTGCCATGTACATTTCCTGCCACTACATTTCCCTGCCGTGTACTTAAAGTAATGTACTTGATCTGCTGCCTTACGTCAGATTCCCAAGCAGAGACCTCTGTGTCACAAATTGATTTCAATTTATTACAGTCATAGACCAGCAATGATTAGGAAACATAAAACGAGAGATTAGAAAATGCAACCAAAATAGAAATCAATATCAATCTACATTAAAGCAGACATGCCACTTAGCATTCATGCCGCACTGCCATTTTATTGAGGCAGGCTCAAGCCATGACATAAAACTTAGCAACTCTTTCTGTATTGTCTACATAAGAGTGTATTGTCTCAAAACAGTGGTACATCTGCTGGTAACCTCCAGACTTGACTTCTTCAATGCGCTCTATATGGGGCTGCCTTTGTACGTAGTCCGGAAACTCCAGTTGGTACAGAATGTGGCAGCCAGGTTGGTCTCTGGGTCATCTCGGAGAGACCATGTTACTCCTTTGCTGATAGAACTACACTGGCTGCCAAAAGGTTTCCGGACAAAATACAAAGTACTGGTTATAACCTAAAAAGCCCTAAATGGCTTGGGCCCTGGGTATTTAAGAGAACGTCTTCTTCATTATGAGCCCCACCGCCCATTGAGGTCATCTGGAGAGGTCCGTCTCCAATTGCCACCAGCTTGGCTGGTAGCCACACAGAGACAGGCCTTCTTGGTTGCTGCCCCGAGACTGTGGAATGCGCTCCCTCCTGAAATACGATCCTCCCCATCTTTGGCAATTTTTAAAAAGCACTTGAAAACCTCTCTCTTCACTCAAGTGTTTTCAGCTTTTTAAATTTTTAGGTTTTAATCTGCTTTGACTTTTAAATTGCTTAAATTGTTTTGGGGTTTTATGTATGTTTTAATTTGTTTTATGTTGCTGTTAACCGCCCAGAGACGAAAGTTTGGGGCAGTCTACAAATTTTATATAGATAGATAGATAGGAGAGTTGGTCTTGTGGCAGATAAATTTTTGTTCCCTTGTGGCTCAGGAGATATAGAGTCCATCACCCATGTTATTCTTTATTGCCAATTTTATAGGGATGCTTGCACCAAATTTATTGCACCCATTTTAACCATTTATCCTGGTCACACAGAACAATTTTATTTGAAAATTATTCTGTCAAATTTCAAACCTGTAATTTCAGATAATGTGGCAAAGTTTTGTTTTGTGGCATCAAAGCTCCGTAAAGACTGTATTAGTAATTTGAACAGTTCGTAATTTTTTAAATTTTGAATTCTTTTGAATGTTGTTATTAATATTATTAATTGTTATCAATTGTTAATCTGGTCTGTGACCTTAATAAACTAAACTAACCTAACTAAATTTTCATCATATTCATCGAACAACATCTGGGGACCAGATTTTATTTTACTTATTCTATTTATTTAAAACATTTATGCCCCACCCCTCCAGTATGCTACTGCTTGGGATAATGGCTGAGAACCCTGTATTAAAGAATTTCTATTTTCCAGTGGACAAGGTGGCAAAGTTGGCCATCTAGCCCAGTTGAGTTTGAGGCACCTGCTTTGGATGGTAAGCTCCTTGCCACATTGATCCTGTATCAGGGGATTGGGCCATAGCTCAGCGGTAGAGCATATCAGTGGTAGAGCATGGCAGAGACTCAACATCATGCTCTATCTAGAAGTTCCCAGGTTCATTCCCAGGCAGCATCTCCAGGGATAGCTGGGAGAGACTCCTGCCTGAAAACTTGGAGAGCCACTGCCAGCCAGTGTAGACCATCTTGTGCGTGATGGACCTAGATGGACTCAGTAGAAGGCATCTTCCACTATTCCTATGGAGTTGGTCTTTGGACTTTGCAAGGCTTCCCAGCAGCGACTGCCCTATGCTGTCACTCAGGAGTGAAAGGGTTACTCTGCTTTGTTGCTCTAAGGAAGGGCAGGAAGGGGGGAAGAGATCTTGCTCTTGAATCTCAGCATGGCAGGGTCAGAGTCGGCCGTCTGGCCTAGCTGGAGATCGGAGAAGTCGCTGCTTCTGGAACATATGTCAGCCGTATGAAATATGCCACTGAGCACCTCTTGATGGGACCTGTAGAGAAGGTGTGTGCAGAGAAGCCAGTGTGACCAGGTCACACTCAAGAGGCTGACATTTATGGCCTCCTCCCATGTCTCCCCTCCTTTGGAGTGCCTTAGATCATGTTGCTCACTTAACAGCAGGAGCCGAGGATGTCTTGAAACAGGAGACGGAGGGCAGCTCCTTCCAGCTCTCCAGGGCGACTTCCTGCAGTGTGCTGCTCACATGGTCAGTACTTCTTTTAGAATGCCGATGGCCATTGCTCATCCGAAGCACGGGCTTGTGTGTGCTAAAGAATCCCAGAAAGCATTGGAAGGGACCTTGGAGGTCTTAAGAAGGTAAGAACAGCCCTGCTGGATCAGGGCCAAGGCCTACCTAGTCCAGCATCCTGTTTCACACAGTGGTCGCCCAGATGCCTCTGGGAAGCCCACGGGCAAGAGGTGAGGGCGTGCCCTCTCTCCTGCTGTTACTCCCCTGCAACTGGTACTCAGAGGCATCCTGCCTTTGAGGCTGGAGCTGGCCCACAGCCCTCCGACTAGTAGCCGTTGATAGACCTCTCTTCCATGAAGTTATCCAAACCCCTCTTAAAGCCATCCAGGTGGTTGGCTGTCACCACATCTTGTAGCAGAGAATTCCACAAGTGGATTATGCATTGTGTGAAAAAGTACCTCCGTTTGCTGGTCCTACATTTCCTGGCAGTCAATTTCATGAGATGACCCCTGGTTCCAGTGTTATGTGAGAGGGAAAAGAATTCCTCTCTCTCCACTTTCTCCAGACAATGCATGACTTTATAGACCTCTATCATGTCTCCCCACAGTTGTCTTTTTTCTAAACTAAATAGCCCCAGGTGTTGTAGCCCTGCCTCATAAGGAAGGTGCTCTAGGCCCCTGATCATCTTGGTTGCCCTCTTCTTCCTGGCTGGATCAGACCCAAGGCCTATCTAGTCCAGCATCCTGTTTCACTTAGTGGCCCACCAGATGCTTCTGAGAAGCCCACAGGTAAGAGGTGAGGGCATGCCCGCTCTCCTGCTGTTGCTCCCCTGCAACTGGTACTCAGAGGCATCTTGCCTCTGAGGCTGGAAGTGGCCTATAACCTCCAGACTAGTAGCCACTGATAGACCTGTCCTCCATGACTTTATCTAAGCCCCCTTTCAAGCCCCCCAAGCTAGTCTTCTAGTCCAACCCCTCTACTCCGTTCAGGAATCTGCCACAGCCCTCCTCACAGGGGGCTGCCCAGCCTCAGTTTGGAAGCATCACATCACATATGGATTTGCAAACCCACACACAAACCCACATGCCAGAAGAGCCCGGCTGCATCAGACCACAAGGCCTGTCTAGTCCAGCGTCCTGTTTTCCAGAGTAGCCAGCCAGTTGCTTCCAGGGAGCGCCCCCAGCAGGGCATGAAGCCAATGACGCTTTCCTACTCTTGTTCCCCAGGAGTTTTTCACACATGGCTTTTAGTTCGCATCTCCTCTGGGATGTGGGGAGGTGTGTTCACATACCAGCCATATTTACCCCCAAATCTCTGCCAGCTATCAGGGAGCACTTCACAGATGGTTCAGGTTTTTTAAATTGTGTATTAGAGTGTAGCCCTTTTTATATCCAGAGTACAAAAATCCACTTTTTGCATTGGTTGTTGGTGGGCAACTTTAAACTCACAGTAAAGCTTCTCAGTAAACCCATGGTCAAGCCTGCTGTCTGGAAAACCTCCAACAGCTGGAAGTCAGAGGTATACTGCCTCTGAATATGAAGGTTCTACCTAGCCCTGATGTCTAAGAGCTTAAGAAGAACCTTGCTGGATCAGGCCTTGCTAAAAAGTCAATTGTCTTTAGTTTTGCTGTCTCTCTCCTTCCCTCCCTCATATTTCTATACTGTCTGATATATGCATCTCTAGTCAGTTTACAGACTTAAAAAAAACCCACAGCAAATGTAAAACAATACAAAAACATTTAAAATTCTCCAGAGAAATAAAGCAATCTCAGAAAATAAAAACACATGAAAGAGTTTTAACATTTCAGTTAAAAGCCTGAGAAAACAGGTACATCTGGAGGGTCTTCCTACAAGCAACCAGGAAAGGAGATGCTGTTATTTCAAGAGGGAGCATATTCCAGGTGATGCTCCTCTTTCAACAGAGAGGGAGCATGTTTCAGAGCTTTTGAAAAGATGAAGGGGATACTTGCTGTGTGCTAGTTCAATGGAGAGGAGAGCTGGTCTTGTGGTAGCAAGCATGACTTGTCCCCTTAGCTAAGCAAGGTCCGCCCTGGTTGCAGATGAAGGGGAGACTTGATGTGTGAGCACTGTATGAGATTCCCCTTAGGGGATGAAGCCGCTCTGGAAAAAGCATCTAGGTTCCAAGTTTCCTCCCATCTCCAAGATAGGGCTGAGAGAGATTCCTACCTGCAACCTTGGAGAAGCCGCTGCCAGTCTGTGAAAACCATACTGAGCTAGATAGACCAATGGTCTGACTCGGTATGTGGCAGCTTCCTATGCACAGCCTATGCTCTAATGCTGATCTGATCAATGGTCTTGTGGTAGCGAGCACAAATTGCCCCCTTTCCTAAGCAGAGTCACGGAGGGAAGACCTTCGCAGCAGCGTTAAAAGCTGCCACTCTTGGAGGCATGGCGTTGGGTTGGTCCTGAGGGTCACAACAGGGCCAGTACAGCTGAGGGGAGGGAGGTGGCAGCAGTAGAGGAAGGGGGGATTTGGATGGGAGACTACACATGAGCACTGTCTTAGGGGATAGGGCTGTAGCTCAGTAGCGGAACATTTGCATTTGATTGTTCACTCCCTGGCAATTTTTCCAGGTAGGGCTGGGAGGGACTCCTGCCTGAGACCTTGGAGAGCTGCTGCCAGTCAGTGCAGACAATACTGAGCTAGGTGGACCAGGGGTCTGACTCGGTAGGAAGCAGCTTCCTTGCTCCTATGTGCCTATGATTTAGTGCAACCGGCTAGTGCAACAGTCTTAAACTAGTGCAATGTGCAAGCACTGCGTTAAGATGTCGGCCAATCTGTATTTGTTCCAGTCTCCGCAGGGCTGCTCAGCTTCGGCCCTCCTGCAGACGCTGGCCTACAACTCTCATAATCCCTGGTGATTGCCCACTGTGGCTGGGGATTATGGGAGTTGTAGTCCAAAAACAGCTGGTGGGCCTAAATTGAGCAGGCCTGCAGGTACTTTTCAAAATAAATGCATATACAGCCATTCACACAAAGAGGTGTACATGTCTACAGGCACCTGTGCACACAGGCAGTGGAGTGTGCGAGTGTAGCTCTTTTGAGTTGTAAAAGAAGTACCACCAGATCTTTTCTGAGATTACACCATCTATGAAATATCTTTACAATTTCCAGGAAAGTTAATTGTCACCGCCACATCAATGTAAAACAGTTGGAAAGGACTGTATATTACAAGGGAGCAATGTTCCCTCTAACAGGGATTCCCAGATGCTGTTGACCACAACTCCCAGAATCCCCTAGCAAAAGCCATTATAGCTGGGGATTCTGGGAGTTGTAGTCAACAACATCTGGGGGTCCCTGTTAGAGGGAACACTGCTAGGGAGGGCCCCGGCAGCTCCCTTGGTGTGAGAATCATGGCACAAAAGAATGCCTCTAGTTTCACCTGCAAAATGTTAGAGGCTAAGAGGCTGGTCTTTGTGGAAAAGGTTCAGGTGGTTGCATGCAGCTCCTGGAGTCTTCACATAGGAACATAGGAAACTGCCATATACTGAGTCAGACCCTTGGTCCATCTAGCTCAGTATTGTCTACCCAGACTAGCAGTGGCTTCTCCCAGGTTGCAGGCAGGAATCTCTCTCAGCCCTATCTTGGAGATGCTGCCAGGGAGGGAACTTGGAGCCTAGATGCTCTTCCCAGAGCGGCTCCATCCCCTAAAAGAGGAACATCTTACAGTGCTCACACATCAAGTCTCCCATTCATATGCAACCAGGGCAAACCCTGCTTAGCTAAGGCGAAAGGTCATGCTTGCTACCACAAGAGCCGCTCTCCTCTCCTCCTTACGATATCTACCTTCTGGGGGCTTTTGCATAGGTAGGTCCCTCTGGGATCCAGGACTAGAGTGAAGGTCAGGGAACGTTGTGCCAGACAACTCACAAGGAGGTGATTTTTTGATAGCAGTGAAAATAAATGATACATGGACATTCTGACTTAAACACGAACTCAACTCAGATGCAGACTTTGGTTAAGTTGTTTCCCTTTACATGTGACAGTTTTAACAAAACAAAGAAGTAGTAGTAGTTCTGGTAACTAATCCATTTACTTTGTTTTCACTTTAACTGATGATTACAATCTTCGCAACTTAGCCCGCTTACGCCTCAAACAGTCATGAATCTGCCATCTTGAATTGGGATGGAGCCTTTGAGGTGTCCCTATGTGTCCCTATAGCTGTACCAAATTTGGTCCAAATCAGTTCACACTTTCACCTGAAACGTTCATGAGTCTGCCCTCTTGAATTGGGGTGGATGACATCATCACAAATTATGTCGTTGGGCTCTCCCTATGTGTCCCTACAGCTGTACCAAATTTGGTCCAAATCGGTCCAGGCATTGCAAAGTCCAAATCAGTCCAAACATTCCCCTCAGGGGATGGAGCCGCTCTGGGAAGATTGTCTGTGTTCCAAGTTCCCTCCCTGGCAGCATCTCCAAGATAGGAAGCTGCCATATACTGAAGTGTTGTCTATGTTTCTAAGTTGGAAGAGATGTGGGTGTGGGTGTGCACCCACGTGCACGCACACACATGCTCACGCTCACACACAGACAGTCAGCTGGGTGATCTCATAAACTTTCTTTTCTTAAGGAAAGTAGGCTGAAAAGGCCCCTGATTAAACAAGCTCCCAAACCAAACAGTTCCCAGAGCAGTTACTGTGGTGTGCAAAAGGAGTGTGGGTGGGCCAAGATGGCTACAGAGCTATAAGCAGTGATCGTGGTTTGCTTTGCAAATGAGCTGGATCTTTTCCAGGGTATCATACTATTAGCAAAGTACATTTGGCATGAAATCTAGAACATACATCCGCAATTGGATTTGGTCAATTAAAATATAGATGTTCAGTATTCCTCTTCAGAACCCATCAAGCTGTGTGAGAAATAGAAAATGCTTTTGGTATCAAAAGGAGTGTGTATTGGCAAAGCAATTTGACCTGAACATTTCAATATTTTCTTTCCCCTTCATTTCTACCTCCAGCTTCTTCGAGAGAGCATTTTAGGACATCCTGATTAATTTACCTAGTGGCAAAAAGTGGTCATGAACCCCTAAGTGCTATGTGGTGGTAATAGCTTATTAAGACTATTCCTTCTTACAACACATGTATTTTTGGAAAATGTTCCTGCCATGTGCCATTGGGACTATAAACTGTTCACTTCTTTGTGGACACTTGGTGGACTGGGGAAAGAAAATATAGTTTCAAACAGCATCCAAATCACTATAGCTCAGCGGTAGAGCATCTGCTTTGTATGCTGACGGTCCAAGGTTCAAACCCCAGCAGATTCAGGTAAGGTTGGGAAAGACTCCTGCCTGAAACTCTGGGAACTCACTGCCAGTCAGTGCCTTTAAAGACTTTCACTTTATTGTAGGAGGATTTTATTTCAGCAGGAAGCACATTCCAGAGTCTCAGGGTGGCAACAGAGAAGGCCTGTCCCTGAGTAGCCACCAGATGAGCTGGTGGCAACTGCAGACAGACCTCTCTGGATGATCTCAGTAGGAGAAGAGGCTCATAGTGAAGAAGACATTCTCTTAAATACACGGAGGTCTTTACTCATTGCACTTTTTAGATGTACACCTAAGTCATTTTAAGTGTACTTGTAAACCTATATAGATGCAAAAAACGTAAGCATTTGCAAACATGTGCATAATAGACACTCTGCAGGGAGCTGGTTGTGGCTACATTGCTCCGTAGAACATGAGAGGGCCATAACATATGTACAAAATGGAGTACATGCTGCATAGACATCATATTTACCCAAAGGGGTTGGGGTTGGGCAAGGATTAAGCCAAATGAAGGCATGAGCCAGCATAGCATAGTAGTTAGAGTGTTGGATTAGGAACTGGAACACCCAAGTTCAATTCCCCATTTAACTATGAAACTCACTGGGTGACTTTAGGTCAGTCATGTGTCTCTCCGCCTAACCTACCTCACAGGGCTATTGTGAGGATAAACATAACCATGTACACCGCTCTGAGCTCCTTGGAGGAAGAGCGGGATATAAATGTATAAAGTAAATAAATAAATAAATCTGAAAGACACCCTCATTTTCAACGCGGGGTCACAAACAGAGGGAGACTGGATCACCAATTCAGACCGAAGGCAACGCTTCCTGCTCTCACTCTGAATTGACTATGTGGTGCCATTCCATAGACCAAACTGATTGCCTATATGATGATCTCCATTAGCAGCTCATCCTAATGAGCCAGAGGGACACCAAAGGAGGTGGCTTGGGTTGGTCTTCTCCCTCTCTCTCACCCGAGAGTGCAGCCTGCAGGATGGCCACTTGTGAGGCAGAGCTGTGTGGTTAACTATGCAGCTCTACCTGATGAATGACCAGCCTGCAGACCATGTGGCTCTCGGGTGGAGTGAGAAAGAGAAGAGCAACTTGAGTTGCCAGGAAGCAGGGGCAGCCCGCTGGCTTGTTAGGATGAGCCACTACTAATGATATCTCGGTATCTTGATATTATGTGGGATATGTTGTTTCTGGGGTCCCATATCCAGGAAGCAGATGCTGTTTAGAATAAGAAAGCACCAGAGCAGCTAAGAGGCATGAAAAAAGAGGTATTTAGGGAACATTTTGGATCCGATGAAAGCCCCCGTGTTTGTGAACATTTTTATTTTTTATTATTTTTATTTACACATTTTTATACCGCCCAAAACTTACGTCTCTGGGTGGTTTACAACAAAATAAAAACAAAGTAGTAAAACATTAGTTAAAACAAAAATGCCAAAAAATTTCAATTAATTAGTTAATTAATTAATTGTTAAATTTATATACTGCCTTTCATTAAAAGCAATCAGAAGGCGGTTCACATAGAAAAAATTAAAACAGGACTATAAAAATTACACAATGAAAATACTATGCTAAAATATAAAAACAGATCTAATTAAAAATAGTGCAGCTCTATTTATTTGTTTAAAATATTTATACCCTGCCCTCCAGTACACTACTGCTTGAGGCGGCTCTCAGAACCTCTCTCCTTGTATTATTACTCTCCTTGGATTTTTAAGGATACTTCAGATGGCAGCAGGTATCCTGTCCCCCTCTTAAAAACCATGTTGGAGAACAGCTGGTCATGGGATGAGAGCTGGTCTTATGGTAGCAAGCATTAATTGTCCCATTTGCTAAGCAGGATCGGCCCTGGTTTGCATGTGAATGGGAGACCGTGAAGTCATTCACACAATCCAAAACTATGTTCTACCTGGGTTTGGGAGCTGTGTGTGCACCCAATTTCCAATTGTTATCCAGAGGAAAACCTGGGTAGAAGTGATTGTGTGGAAGCAAGGTAGGATGAAAATCTGGGTAGCTTTTCCTCAGACCTTGCTTCCACACAATCACTTCTACCCAGGTTTCCCTCCTACCTTGCTTCCACACAACCAACAATTGGGCGCACACACAGCTCCCAAACCCGGTTAGAACACAGTTTTGGATTGTGTGAATGACCTCTACATGTGTGAGCACTATAAGATCTTCCCCTTAGGTGATGGGGCCGCTCTGGGAAGAGCACCTACCTGCTTCTATGCAGAAGGTCCCAGATTCCCTTCCTGCCATCTCCAAGATTACGCTGAGAGAGACTCTTGCCTGCAACCTTGAAGAAGACACTGCCAGTCTGTGTAGACAGTACTGAGCTTAGACGGACCAATAGTCTGACTTGGTAGAAGGCAGCTTCCTATGTTAAGCATGACAGTGTTCTTAGTGTGGCATTGGCTGCCCTGTAGAAAAGTTCTCTTTGCTTTTTTTCGGGCGGGGGGGGAGGGAGATTAAAGGGTTAATTAACTCCTTCCTCTGGGCTGAAATTCCAATATCTTTCCAGCTTGTTAAGGTAAAGTGGAGATAGGTCAGAAGCAGAGAATGCGTGTTAAGCAGCAAGGGTCTTCTGGGAAAGTACTTCTGTGTTGCAAAATTAGTTTTCCTGGGTTTATAAGGTGTCAAAGACTTTTAATGGCACTTTCTCGGGTACCACGAGATAGTAAACAGGACTAGCAAAATGTGCCTCTCTGCAGCCGCCGCCCCCTCCCCTGTAAACCCCCTCCCTCGCTGGCGCTTTCCCAGCTATTTCTCTGCAATGTCTTCTCCATCCTTTTTCGCTTTGTCTCTTGGAATGCATCCCATTCTCTCTGGACTGTCTTATTAATTTTCCTCTCGCTCAAAGAAACCAGGTCTGTGGGCTGGAGGCCTGACAGCATTCTCCCGCAGACCTGAACTTAAGAAAGAAAAAAAGAAATGAAAGGAAGAGTTGAGAGAGAGAGAGAGAGAGAGAGAGAATGAACAAACACCTAGCAGGGAGTCTATAATGGCCTATGTTGATAGGCCAGACTTATTATTAAAGTAATACTCCTGGAATTTTTATGGACTACAGAAGTTTTATGGTTACTTACTTCTCACCACTTGGCATGATGGCTGGAGAAAGGGAAGCATTGGTAGAACCACTGGCCTGAAAAATTGTGAGTCCGGCTCACATGGCCGGCTGCCAACCATCCACCACCTGCTCGGAAGCCCCCAGATGACTGTAGCAGCTGCTGCCAGAAGTGACTGCTTCAGGCACCCATGGAGAGCCCCTACCAGCCCAATTGACACTGCCTCTCACTCATCCTCTGGAAGCACCTGGAACGTAGAACATAGGAAGCTGCCTTCTACCGAGTCAGACCACTGGTCTGTCTCGCTCAGTATTGTCGACACAGACTGGCAGCGGCTTCTCCAAGGTTGCAGGCAGGAGCCTCTCACATGTTGGAAGTGAAGGACTCTGCACGGTCTCATGCCTCAATGACAGAAGGGGACAGATTAGTGAGTCAGAGGGCTAGAAGGGTCAAGACATTGGTCATCCCTTCTGTCTACTCTGACACTATCCCTTTGGTATAGATTGCTACTCTCAGGAACTTCCTTCCTTCCTTCCTCTCTCTCTCTCTTTTCCCCTTCCTTCTTCTTCTCCTTATCACACACCCTCGCCTCTCTCCCTGCACTATGTGTGTAGAGATGAAGACAGCATCTCTGGGCATCCAGCTAGACAGATAGATTAGAGATTCTATCTCTCCACTTTACTATCTAGAATGGAGTTCTCCAATAAAGACTCCTTATATTGATTTGAAACTATGAACTGGCTCCAAGTTTCTTTTGCTCTCAGCACACGCATGCCTGCGCAAAATCTGTTGTGTTTTGCCTCTGTGCATGCTGCTGTAATAGAAGGGTATCTCTCACCAGAGAGACATCCCAACATCATGGCCCTATCTTGGAGATACTGCCAGGGAGGGAATTTAGAACCTTCTACATGCAAGAATGCAGGATCTCTTCCCAGAGTGGCCCCATCCCCTAAGGGGAATATCTCACAGTGCTCAGACATGTAGTAGTTTCCCATTCAAATGCAAACCAGAGCCAAACTTGCTTAGCAAAGGGGACAGTTCATGCTCCCTACCACAAGGCCAGCTCCCCTCCTCTTCTGTGAGCAGAGGGGAACACAGAAATCACAACAAAAGGCAGTGGCTGTGATGATGACCCTCATTTCTCTTGGAACAGACAAAGCCAAGCCTTTCTAGAGGGTGAATTAGTGACAGTGGGGAGAAGGGTGGAAGGGAGCCCTCCTTCCATGCCTGGAGTGATCTCTTCTGACAATGGCTGCTACGGTCAACTGGAGGCCGGCAATAACAGGATGGCAGGTTCCCAGGCTGCAGGATGTGGCACCAGGCCACAGAAACATGAGGGATGGGGGTCAGAAGGACTAAAGCCTCCCAAGTCAAATGTCTGGTTTGAAAGCAGAATCGTGCATGCTTTCCCAAGCTCACATAGTTTGACCCAGAGAAGAGGAGCAGTGAAGGTGCCTGCAGAGATGCAAAGGTCTTTGTGGGGCTTGGGATGGAGCTCAGTAGCAGAGCACCTGCTGCTTTCCATGCGAAATCTTCCATCCCTTGTGTCTACAGGAGGCTTTACAGTCAGGGCTTCTTCTACTCTGAATCTCCTTTGGGAAAGAGTGTGTGTGTCCACGCAACAGCCAAACTTACCCCGAAGTCCCTTCGAGATCCTTGGACCCACTCCAAACACAAATTGGTCTGGGTCTTGCGAATTCTAGCTTACCTCGAGGTATTTCCGGGTTTTTAAAATTCTGGTTTTAAGCTACTTTTTCAAAAAAAAATTTTTTTTTAAAAAATGCCAGAGCAAATAGGGAGAGGTACTGAAGTAGAAGCGTTAGCATGATAAGAGGGATGCTCTCTTTAGAAATACAGATGTAGCTCTTTAGTAAAATCTCTCTCTCTCCCCGCCCAGTGGCTAGAAGGAAAACATGTGAACTTGCGACAAAAGCAAACCGGAGAGCAGAAGGGAGGGGCTGCTTCCCTCCATGCCGCGAGTGTACTTCGAAGTGGCTTTGCTCAACATTTACCCCGCAGCATGAAGCCATGTGTGAATAACTCCCAGGTAGGGGTGGAAGAGATGCCTGGTCTGAAATCCCAGAGAACTGTTGCCAGTCAGGGCAGACTATATTGAGCTAGATGGATCAATGGTCTGCCTCAGAATGAGGTAGCTTCATCTGCGGGTTGACGTGAGTGAACCCAACCAGATATTTCCTCCACCAATTTGACTTGAGGGAAAATCTCTTTGCAGCCCCCCAGTATGACCATCATTCCTCCTTGGAGGGAGAGCAAAAGCCAGCCATTAATCCATAGGTCAGCAAACTGTGGCCCGAGTACCAAAAGTAGCATGCAACATGATTTTGAGCAGCACTTGGGTTGGCTCAGGATCCCTCCAGCAACTGTGGCTTCATGGTTGCAATGCTGGATGTGCCATGCCCAATGCCTGAGACACTGGAGGGCGCCATCTTGCCAGCATGACATCGCTCTTGGAACCACACCCCACAGCGGTGGCCCCAACTGTGCCCGGAAGTGGGAGGGCTGGACTGATGCCCCAAAGAGAGCCTTGGGGAGAGACAGTGGTGAGGGAGGGCGGGGGAGGGGCAGGGCGGGCAGGAACAGGATGGCAGAGGCTTGAGAAGGGGGAGGGAACCAAGACAGGAAGCAGGATAATACACCCTCTGACTCTTGGTTGTGGGAACAAGCCTGAAGGAGAAGGCTTTTGCCAGGGGGAAAAAAAAGAAAGTGCTTCTATACCTGGCAAAAGCACAGATGGAACCTGGGGACAGATATTGGCAAAGCACGATCTTCTTCTGTCTCTGTTTGGTGTGATGGGTTCCTTCCACATGTGTGGTTGTTGAAAGTAAGCGAGCCATTCATTCTGCCTGTTGATCTGATTATAACTGCAGAGTCTCCCTCCCTCTCCCTACCTGCCTTTTCTCTGGCTTAGGAACATAGGAACTTAGGCAGCCGCCATATACTGAGTCAGACCCTTGGTCCATCTAGCTCAGTATTATCTTCACAGACTGGCAGCAGCTTCTCCAAGGTTGCAGGTGGGAATCTCTTTCATCCCCCTCTTGGAGAAGCCAGAGAGGGAACCTTCTGCTCTTCCTAGAACAGTGGCTCCATCCCCCTAAGGGGAATATCTTGCAGTGCTCACATATCAAGTCTCCCATTCATATGCAACCAGGGTGCACCCTGCTTAGCTAAGGGGACAAGTCATGCTTGCTACCACAAGACCAACTTTCCTCTCCTGGCTTGCTTTGGATCCTACTGTCCTCTGAAGTGAAACTGCTGAGTAGTATTCAGGATGGGGCCTTTCCCACCATGACACCCAGACGATGGAACTCCCTACCTCATGAGACCTGGCTGGCCCCTTCAGTTTTTGCCTTCAGGAGGATTGGAAAGACCACCCTCTCTCACTGGACTTGCTGGGCAAGCATGCAGGTGCTCTTTCTTTCCAGAGCAGCCCCATCCCCTGAGGGGAATAACGTACAGTGCTCTCACATGGTAGTGTCCCATTCAAATGCAAACCATGGTGGATCCTGCTTAACAAGGGAAAAATTCATGCTCGCTTCCACAAGAACAGGGAGGGAGGGAAAGACATGGCAGTGATCATTTGCTAAGCGGAAGGTAGGAGGCCTCCATCCTATCCAGCTGCTGAATAAGGGAGGAGAAAAAGCCATTCTACCCAGCTGCCGCTTGGCAGATGCTCACTGCTGGCCCCTCCTATGTTGTTTTTCACTCACTCATGAGCAGAAAACAGGAGTTTACACCACTCCCAAACTTGGGTAGGATGGTTCTCCTACATGGTTTGTGTGAATGAGCCTAGTCAGTGCTGGACTATCTCCAAATAGCGACTGAGAGACTGATAGTAATTCTTTTTAGAGAGCTTCCGGTTTTGTTGAGGTTCATCCCTATTTTGCCTCTACTAAACAGGTGGTTCAGGCTTTTGCATTGGTTCAAAAGCCTGCAAAAGCTATTTGTCCAGAGGCAAGGGTGAGACCAAAGAAGCAGCAGCCGTGTCTACGACGGGCAGCAAATCCTCTCTCAACTGCTTTTCTGCGCTCCTTGAAAACTGTTGTCTGTTTCCAGGCTTTGACTGCAGTTGATGAATTACTACCACATCTCAAGGAGAGCCTCTGGGGAGCGAGGCAGAACAGAGCCCATGCAGGACGAAATCAGTTCAGGAGCCCTACCCAGCCTGCGCCCTTTCCTTCTCCGATAATCAGCAGCAGCTGAGAATGCCGTAGTGCCCACAGACTGAAATGCAGCTGGAGTCGTTACTCATACCGTGTCTCCCATCGCCGTCTGCCTCTGTATCGAAATGATACATGTTTGCTCTATAACGTGCACATATTTCTTCTTTTACCACGAGAGGTTCCAGCTTCCAGACCGAGACGGATGCCAGAGAAAGCGAGGGAGAGCGGACTTAAGCCTTTCTCTTTGATTGCAACCCGACAACAAAGCCTCGCCAAGGAGGGCGGAGGTGTCCTCTTAGGCTCTTGTCGGGGCAAATGGATTGGTAGCATGTCAAGATAATTGAGAGCTACAAGACTCAGCTGCAAAGCACCGTCCTGGGCCTTCTTAAGAGGAGGGCCACTGTGGGAGTCACCGCACATAATGTATAAGGTGATTATGGAGAGATATGACTATCAGCAATTGCCGCGGACATTTTGACAGGCTGAATCTCTTGCCTAAGCTCATAGGGTGGGAAAAGGAGTTGAGACGTTTCATGTGTCTGGAAAAATCTGTGTCCCACATTTCCCCAAGATAGCAAGCCCTTTGCATCACAGTCCTTTCTAATTAGTGAAGAAGCCACAGTGGAGAAGGAGGGGGAGAGGGAGCAGATGGGAAAAGGCAGAGTATGCCTCTTGCTTGACAGTGAAGGAGATGGTGTTTACATGTTGCCGTTCAAGATGGTCATGGTTCAAGCCTGGGAATGTAGCTTGGTGGCACATGAGAACTGCTGCTATGGAGGGCCAAACACCATGGGAGCAGCCATGAGAGTTGCTTCTTGATGCATTATGCATGTCTGCCCCATACAAGGGAGTGGGGAGTAGGTCTTAATTTAAAAAAAAATCAGATTTGGTGTGCAGGCAAGGAGGACTGAACTCTCCCTCTCTCCTGCCTCTCCTCTATGGCAGACATTCCCAGGGGTACTCTTACCCCTGGACTTCAAACCCAAAGTCCAGGGCCTCCACACCCCCTGGGGCCCCCCAAATCCTCTTTAGTCTGTCCTGGATGGTGTGGTCACCTGGCCGAGCATGATGATTTGCAGGGGAGTGGGGCCTCCAAAGGCCTTTAGGTCCAGGCTCCAAAATTACCTAGCTGCACCTCTGGAGGTTCCCAATATCGGATCCTGGGATTTGTTGGATGACAAATCCCATCATCCCCAGCCATAATGACCAAAGGCCATTCTAATGTTTATGATGAAGGATATGTGCTGGGAAGAGAACTAGGTCTTATCCCCTTCTGCATCTTACCTTGTTCCCCCTGTTGCTTCAAACACTTTCCTCTCACTTGGCCTGACCAGACTCAGAAGGTCTCAGGAAAGGGAAAGCCATCTAAGGAACTGGTGGAAACAGTTTCACTTTTGCAGCAGAGGTCTGTCGGGGTGTGTCTTTGAGTCTATATGATCTCCAGAGGGCCTCTGCGCCTGCGTGGAAGGCATATGCATGGACAGCACCATCACGCAAATGGCTGCCACACGTGAGCAGAGGCCAGAAGAGTGCCATTCTGGAATCCAAAATGGCGCCCAGAATATTCTGACTTGGAACAAGGTCATTCTGGCTTGACTAGTTGTTTCGATGGAAAGTTCCGGGGATTTTGCATTCCGTTCCGAGCTTGGAACGGAACACAAAATCGGTTTTGTGCACGTCTCTAGTCTGGCGTGTGCTGCTCTTTTCCCATAGCCAATACAGCCAATTTTGGGTTCCCATCTCTGCCACCATGGCCTTTCATCACTGGATATGGGAGAATAGCAGCAGCAACATCTGGGAATCACTCTTACAGGGAACACTAGCTGTGACCAAGTGGTATTTGGCTCCTCCCTCCTAGGACTGCCTCCATCAATGGCTCGTCTACCTAGACATTTATCCTATGCAGATGTTTGGGCACTTTGGATGTGCATACATGTGTTCTGATACGTATGCACATCGGCAAGTTGTAGATGTAAGCTGCATGTTCTGGCCTCTGTGTGCGTATATGTGATAAGGACAAAGGCAGCCATGATGTCACCGCGTCATGTGTGTGTTCATTCAATATGTGGAACTCTGAGCTGAATATTTGAACGAGGCTATTCAACGAGGCTGTCCACACAAGCAGCCAAACCTAGGGCTGCAAATCAAGCCCAATCCCAGTGCTGTCCTCATGAGTAGCCTGGATTTGTATCCCGGCCTTTAGCCAGGCTTTAAAGGTGCAAGCATGCCCTTAACTCTGTATGTTCAGGCTGCACACAGCCCAAGCAAACACAGAGCCAGGTGCTTAGGGCACCTGACTCCCAGGGAAATCCCACAATGTACTGCACTTGTCACATGGTGCACTGTGGGATTCCTGGAGGCCAGGAAAATGAGTCTCAGCCTCCAGAGATCTGTGTGCACAGAGCAGCATGGATCATGTGGGTGAACCCAAGAGGAAATCATCGCTCATCTGGGGGGAAGGTAGGTCTGTCCCTGCCTTCCCCCGGCCTTCCCTCCCCACCCCTATTATGATTGTGAGCACAGCCTCAATACGTTACAGTATGCAAGTCAGTGAAGCAGTGCAAAGTTTCGGGATGATACCTGAAACTGGACATAGCAGGCTGCTTGGGCCAGATTGGGTGCCATTGGACCCAATTCAGGTCCAATTGGCCCACTTCACTTCAGGCTGCTCCAGCTGGCTTTGCCAGGTCTCTCCCCCCCTTCAACGTCCTCCCCCCGACTGCTTTACTTATAGGGAGAAGACAGGTGCAATTGAAGTGTTGTGGCTTCCACTTGAAATTGATTGCCAGAAGATGGGCTACTTCTTGCAATCCCGGAGAAATCAGAAGACTTTTGGGAATTGTAGGCCCTTCAGAGGCTGTGCCTATTGCCATTGCCTCTGAAAAGACTGCAACTTCGATAGCCTCTGAAAAGACTACAGTTCCCCCAAAGCCTTGTGACTTTCCTAGGAATGCAGGATGGTGGTGGGGGACCCATTTAAGCAATCACAACAGAAGCTGTGTATTGCTGCAGCTGCAATTCTCTTCTCCCTGTAAATATGGTGCCTGGGAGGGGAGATATCATGGGTAGGGGGACTGGTGAAGGACTGGTGAAGCAGCCCAAGTTCAGCCCAACTGAACCACTTCTTCAGTCCACAGTCCTACTAGGTCAGATCCTGAATCAAAACAGGACTGTTTTGCACAGTCCTAGAAGTCAGTACCTGGATTTGCTTCTTTCCTTTCATCATTCCTTTTTCCTTTTGGTATCGTTCCTTTTAGATTAAGCCTTTATGATAAAATGAATGCTTTTGCAAAAGGGCAGTATAAATGTCAAGCTAGTAATAAACATTGTCAGGAACAGAAGCGTAAACTAGGCCAACAAATGGCTTTCTGGGCTCTCAGATCTTTGAGTGAAGTCCTTTGGCTGTGGCACTCTTCATGCAGGTGAGATAACAGAAGGCAAGAGGCAGGGCCTTCCTGGTTGTGGCACTCACTTTCTGGGATTTTCTGGAACTTAGGGTGCACCGTACCTACATTTATTCCACCATGAGTTTGATCACATGACTGGGCGGGGCGGCGGGTGGGGTGAGATGGGGAGGAAGGCTTATTTAACGTAACCTCCCCCCAGATGGGCACTGAACCTTGCTGGGAATGCAGTCTGTGCTCTCAGATTATCTGCACTGTGTGCTGCAGTGTGAGCTCCAGAGGCTGGGATGATGCTTCCCAGCCTCCAGAGATCCCACAATGTACCACATGACCTACACGATGCATTGGGAGATTCCCCCAGGAGATGGGCACTCTAGGCTCCATCTCTGTGTCTGCCGGGGCTAAACATAGCCCCAGTGAATTCTTGAGCAGGAAGCCCAGGTCAAGGGAGCTCCCATTCCCTTAACCTCAGGTAAACGCTGTGCTAAAAAGCCGGGCTAGCTGGTGCTGGCCCAGCTGGGATCAGGCCCGATCCCAGTGGTTCCCATGTACAGTCTGATCTGGGCTGGGCAGGGCATGTGAGAACAGCCTCCAAGTGTTGAAGAAAGCCTTTTCTTCCTAGTTGATGACAGTGGGTTATGATCTGCTCTTCATCCATTCGCAGCTCATGGTTGCATATTGCATTTTTTGGGTAGATTTTCATTGGTTTTTATAAACCAATTTTCTATCTTTTGGTACACCAGCGTGAGGCCACTGGCACGAAAAATGGTGTCTCGTGATTGAATGGCTGCATGAATGGAGTAGAATGCTTGTGGTGCTCTCTGAGTATTCTATGATCAGTCTTTAACCATCGAAAAGATGCTTATCTCTTGAGCAGATGTAAATCTCCCTTTGGCACTGCTAACAGAGCCCCAACACCCAGCTCTTTGATCATGCAGTTGCCCAATGTGGTAAGGCCTCAAGGCCTTGGCTGATGACCCTGGACCCTGCAGGGGAGGTGAGCAGTGACAGATGAGCCCCGAACAAGATGTCCAGCTGAACGGACACATGTTTTATCGATTCCATCGCTCCCTGCCTCCAACCCCAATGGTTAGTTATGACCTGGAAGCCTGTAATGAGAACTGGTGCTTTGCCTTCACACTGGAGCTTTGTGTCTCATAGAGTGTGTGGCCTTATATCACTCGGCAGGGGCTCTTTTAAGTCAGGGGGTATGGCAAGTGTACGGAGCTTCAGGAATTGAAAACATCTAACCCTTCCTTGCTGGGGAGGGATTTCCTATTGCCTCTGATGGGGTAACTGAATGAGAACTCTCAGAAGAATTGCAAATTTCCAGCTAAGGTTTTTCTCCCTTCTGCTATGAAAAACGAGTTGTGGATAGGAATTGTTGGGCTACATGTTTCTTGAAGGGGCAGGGATGTGGAGAAACACACGTGAAAATTCTCCAGTTTTTCTCCTTGGGCAGAACCTTGAAATGCTCTTTTGCATTTCACTTTGGAGAAATTTCAGTTCCAACTCTGGGAAGAGATCATTTCTTTTTACTTTGGAGATGTTTCATGTCATGTTCATGATCATTTCGTTTTCATAACGTTTTCATAACATTTCAGTTCAGTTCCCTGCACTTTGGAGGCATTTTGGTTCCAGCTCTGGGAAGAGCACGGCACCTCACAGTGACAGCTCAGAGCCTCCACTGAACTTGGGTGGTTTTTAATTTTTTTTAAAAAATTGGGCAAATTCATGGATAATAGGTCTGTTGACAGCTGATAGGCTTTGCAGTTCATGGAATCTCCATCTTCAGCAGCGGTATACCTTTAAATGCCATATATTAGGGACAGTCGATAGGCGATGGCTATCGCTTTGTGCCTTGCTTGTGAGGGCCCCCGGCCCTGGTACATAAGAACAGCCCTGCTGGATCAGGCCCAAGGCCCATCTAGCCTAGCATCACGCAGTGGCCCACCAGATGCCTCTGGAAGCCACAGGCAGAAGTCGAGGGCCTGCCCTCCCTCCTGCTGTTGCAACTGGTACTCAGAGGCATCTAGCTGTCTGTGGCCTGGTCTGTCCGCCTAGACAGACGAGGCAGTTGCCTAGAACACCAATTCTGGGGAGGGGGGGCATAAACCGTGCCAGAAGAGAGCCCTGTCCGTTATTCTCTCTCTCCTTCTTGTATTGCACAGTGGTGTAAGAATGGAAAAGACAATGCTGCACCCTGCTCCTCAAAGGGCCTGCACATTCTGCTCTCCAAAATGCATAGGCTTCATTGCTCATTGCACCTCAGCCCCCAATCAACAGCTAGTCTCCTAAGCTGCACTCCCCCCCCCCAAACGAATGGCCTGCCTCAACATTCATTTCCAAAAAGAAAGGGTCTCAGATGGGGTTTCCAAATTAACAGCAGACGGTGTCCCCATAATAGACTGGGAACTCGCTCCCACTATATCCTCAAACCGGCACAGGCTAGTCATTCCCTGCTCATGACCAGTCAATCACTGATCGTCCAGCCTTGCAAATGAGCAACCTGCACAGCTTGGAGCGAGGGAGGAAACAAATAGCCGGCTGCGAAATGAGGTCACCGGAGCCCAGGAAGAGGAGTAAGGGTGAGCCAGGCGGCTTCCAGGAGCTAAGCGGCTTGAATTCTTTGAAACTGCCCACCCTGTTATAGCTCCGCCCCTGCATGGATGGCACCTCCAGCCTTGTTTTTCAGACAGAGGATCAAATATCGGGCTTCTCCTACCCTATTCTTGATTGTGTGAATAAGCATGCATGCCGCTTTCTGTCACATATCGATGTGGTTGTGTGAATGATTCAACATGCGTTCTTCGTAAAAGTGAACCTGGGTACAGGCCCCCTCAGATGCAGAGTACAGACAGGAAATGTTCTGCTTGAGGACTTGAGACTCTGCATTCTTTGGCACCCCAAGCTCCAAATTCTTTCTCACCCAGGTGCCTATGCATACACACACTCAACATATTGCCAAACAACCCCAAAGTGGAACAGTCAACCTGCAGAATTCCTTCTCTCTTAGCATGGCTGTGAAACAGACTCATCCGTAAGTCCAAGACTCAGCCCAGATTGCTGCTTGGAGGGTGTTCCGGGCTGGGTAGAAACAATGGCTTAGACAGCTGGTGAGCAGAGCTCGCAAGGACATCTGACTCGGGGAGAAATTAAAAGCAGCCCCTTCTGCACAGCTCTGTATACACGTGGCATGACATGTATTTATTATCTTGTGCTGAGCTGCTTGGCCTGGGCAGAGATAAAAGCCAGTTCAGCAAAAGGAGGGATCTGGCTAAAATCTACCAGGGTTCCAAACCGATGGGGAATGTATAAACAAGACAAATATTGAAGTCTCCCTGTGTTGGAATAATCCACGGTGCAGCCTTTATCTGAGATTCAAGGGTAGATGTTGCTCTAAGCCCAAAGCAAGCCTCTTGGGCTTGGCATAAATCCACCCCCAAGCTTTTGAAGGGTCCACATAGGTCCCTGATGGGATAAAGAAAAGCTGTGGTTGAGGATCAGCAGGGTCTTAGGGCTTAACTGGAACCCTAGGGGCTAAGGACCCAGATGAAAGTTTATGAGGAAAGGAATTGGCTAAACTCCATTGTCTTATTCACAGCAGCCTAGATCCCCTGTGTGACAAAATTGGTTGGTGCTTTTGGAAAAGTGGAAGCATGCTAGCCGAGAGGGGTACAGGTGGCAACTCTTGTCTGGCATACCTGCTTCTCCTGTCTCCAAGTGTGATCCCCAACAGTAGCAGTAAGGCATACCCTACAACATTTCACTGATGAAAATGCCTGTGAATGCATGGGGTGTGTGTGTGTGTGTCCAAACAACCTGGGTGGGTGGTGTGGCATACAATGTGAAGGAGGGGTGGCCAAGCAACCTGAGCGGCATGGTGTACAATTTGTAGATGAGTATTCAAAGAGGATCTGGAAAGGAAAGAGAAGCCAAGAAAAGGAGAAGCACCATCAGATTGCAGCAGAACTTTCTAGACCAGCGATGCCCAAATTCCGTGTTTGGAGGGCACCAGATGATGGATTCTCAGATGATGTGGACCACAACTCCCATAGTCCCTAGCCAATGGCCATTGCAACTGGGGATTATGGGAGTTGTAGCCAACAACTTCTGATCCCCATACAGGGATATAACACTGGAGGGCACCCTTGTGGGAGGACCATGGGTGTCCACAGGACTTTTTCAAGGGGTGAGCAAAGCCAGCAATTCTATACCCACTTACCTGAGAGTTTGCCCCATTGAATTCAATGGGACTGGATCAATCCTGGGGGAGCAACTGCCCTCTCTAGCCCCCTCTGGATGCCATGCAGAAGATAAAGTTCTAGTAGTGTGATTGGGTTCCAACTAGTATTTAACCAAAGGTGCCCTTCTCAGCGTGAGCCACGGAAGGAACATCTTTCTACTAATTTACTATTAGTGCCTCTTGAGGAAACATCAGCTGATCACCACTGACTGTGATCATGCAACCCAGACTACCAAATGGCATGCTTTGTGGTATTTTAACATCTGTTACAAGAAGTTTTTAAATCATACAAATTAGCACCTAGTGAACTGCTTTTGACATCGCTGGTCATCATGTTAATTTCCCACAATGACATGTTGGAATGAGGAAAGACGTGGGCAAAATGAGCTCATGGAATGATTTCGTAAAATGTGAATCAGTATTATAGTCAAAAGAAAGAGGAATGGTTGTAATTCCCAAGCAAACAAGTCTGGGTCTTTGGGGATATAAATAGACTTCAGAAAATGATGATGATGATGATGATGATGATGATGATGATGATGATGATGATTGATGATGAAGAATAAATGGACTTCAGATGATTTTAGGTATACTGTACAACTCTTCCTCCTCTAGAGTCTCTGCGAGTGGCACTTTTCTGCTACAGAACAGATATTTTAATTTAGTTTAATTTAATTTTCATTTTATTTTAAAGCCAAATTAGTGGAACACTTGTGGCTTTTAAAAAATTATTTCTCCTACTTTGGAGGGTCTCTGTTTTTTGTCAACCCCAATCCACCATCCGCTCAAGCCAAAATCAATAGGTTTGTTCATAGAATCGTTTGATTCTGAAACCCCTTCCAGATATTTAAAATCGTGCTGCTATAGCCATGTACAATAGTGCAAAGGGGGAGAAAGTCCTGTCCCTGCCATTTCGTGTGTGGTGTAGTGGTTAGAGTGCTGGATTAGGACCGGGGAGACCTGAGTTCAAATCCCCATTCAGCCATTAAACTAGCTGGGTGACTCTGGGCCAGTCACTTCTCTCTAAGCCTAACCTACCTCACAGGGTTGTTGTGAGGAGAAACTTAAGTATGTAGTACACCGCTCTGGGCTCCTTGGAGGAAGAGCGGGATATAAAATGTAAACAAATGTTTTTTAAAAATAATCGCCCTCATGTCCCACTGCACAAGTTGTTTATTATTATTTCTTGTTTACATATTCTGCTATCCCCTGGTATTGCTATGTTGATTATTTTAACTTGTTTTTCTTTCTTCAGTTATATCTGGTGTATTGTGTGGCAGATGCTTGTCTATTTGTAGTCGGAAGTCCCATGATATTTTTGCACCTTAATTTTCTTCAACTTTTTCAATTTTATGGTCCCACCAATTTTTGGCTACAGGTAGCTTGTATTTCTTGCAGATGTTCCAGTGTATCATCCCTGCTACCTTGTCATGCCTTTGTTTGTAGTCAGTCTGTGCGATCTTTTTACAACAGCTGATTAGGTGGTCCACTGTTTCATCTGCTTCTTTACAAAGGCGGCACTTGCTGTTTGTTGTTGACTTTTCTACTTTTGCTCTTATTGCATTTGTTCTTAGTGCCTGTTCTTGTGCAGCCAGTATTAAACCCTCTGTTTCTTTCTTCAAGTTGCCATTCTTAAGCCATTGCCAGGTCTTGGTGATGACTGATTTTCCATGTATATTGTGCAAATATTGACCACGCAGGGGGTTATTTTTCCATTTTTCTGCTCGCTTCTTGACTTGTTCTTTCTTGTAGGCCTGCTTTGTTTCATTGGTGTTGAATAGTTTCTCGTTCTTGACCATTTTAAGCGCATCTTCTTCACTGTCCTTTATCTATTTTTCAAGGCCTCTTTTCTCCTCCTCTACTGTTTGATGGACTTGCAGCATTCCTCTTCCACCTGAGCTGCGAGGGAGGTATAGCCTATCTACATCACTGCGGGGGTGCAGAGCATATTTGATGGTCATGATTTTCCTGGTCTTACGATCTATTGTCTCTAGCTCTGCCTGGGTCCAGTCTATTATTCCTGCAGTGTATCTGATAACAGGTATAGCCCAGGTGTTTATGGCTTGTATGGTGTTCCCGCCATTGAGTTTGGACTTGAGGATTTTTCTAACTCTCCTGATGTATTCACTTCCAATTTTTCTTTTAACTTCCGTGTGTGCGATGTTATCAGCCTGGAGAATGCCCAGATATTTGTAATGTTCTTTCTCTTCCAGGTTCTTGATCTTGCTTCCATTGGGCAGTTCTATTCCTTCTGTTTTTCTTATTTTTCCTCTGTTCATTATTAATGCAGCACACTTGTCTAGTCCAAACTCCATTGCTATATCGCTACTGAATATTCGGACAGTGTTTAGCAGTGATTCGATTTCTGACTGTCACTTACCATACAACTTCAAATTGGCCATGTAGAGCAGATGGTTTATTTTACTTGAAGTTTTAGATGTTTTGTATCCGAGGCCTGTTTTGTTTAGTATTTGTGAAAGTGGAGTCATGGCGATTAGAAACAACAGAGGGGATAGTGAGTCCCCTTGGAAAATGCCTCTTCTAATGCTAACCTGTCCAAGCATCTTGCTATTGTTTGTTAACGGTGTACTCCACATGCTCATTGCTTTTTAAATAAATATCTGAATGTTTTTGCTGACACCGGTTGTTTCTAAACATTTTAGTATCCATGTGTGAGGCAATGAATCAAAGGCTTTCTTGTAGTCAATCCATGCAACACTTAGATTGGTTTTTCTTCTCTTACAATTTTCTAAAATCATTTTGTCAATCAGCAGCTGGTCTTTTGTGCCTCTGGTGTTTGGGCAATTTCCTTTCTGTTCAACTGGAAGCTGTTTGTTAGTTAATAAGTGTTGCATCACTTCATCTGCTTTTATTCCAGTTAATAATTTGAACATGGTTGGCAGGCAGGTGATCGGTCTATAATTACTTGGAAGTGCACCTTTTGCTGGGTCTTTCATGATGAGATGAGTTTTCCCAGTTGTTAGCCATTGTTCAATATCACCGCCTTGCAAAATGTGATTGAACTGCTTTGATAGTTGTTTATGAAGGCTTGTTAGGTGTTTAAGCCAAAAGCCATGCAGTTCATCATTGCCTGGTGCCGTCCAATTTGTAATTTTCTTTGCTCTTTCACTTATTAATTCTGGTGTTATTAGATCTTGCATTTGTTGGTTACATTTTTCAACCTCTTTCATCCAGCTTGCTTTTTTATTATAATCTATTGGATTGTCCCATAATTTCCCCCAGAATTGCACTGTTTCTTCTTTATTTGTTGTTTCTATGTTTCTTGCAGTTTCTCCTTCTATACTTTGGTAGAAACATCTCTGATTCAAGTGGAATTGGAGATTCTGCCTGTGTTGTGTAATTCTGGCTTCGTATCTGTTAATCTTCTTTGACACTGCTGTTATTTGCTTTATTATTATCATTATTATTATTATTATTATTATTATTATTATTATTATTTTACATTTTATATCCCGCTCTTCCTCCAAGGAGCCCAGAGCGGTGTACTACATACTTAGGTTTCTCCTCACAACAAACCTGTGAAGTAGGTTAGGCTGAGAGAGAAGTGGCTGGCCCAGAGTCACCCAGCTAGTTTCATGGCTGAATGGGGATTTGAACTCGGGTCTCCCTGGTCCTAGGGACGGTTTACAGGGGGATTTGTCTGAAGAGGGAAGAGCCCTACGCGTGATGGTTGGCCCTTCTGGGATGCAGAGGCTGGATTGATCCAACCTCACAATCACAGATTGATCACGCTTCCTTTCCAGACAAGTCCTGCTGCACGTATGAATGACAGGGAGAGGTGAGCAGTGACGGGGCAGGGGGCAGGACTTCCTCCCCCTTCGTGCTGCTGTACACAGCTGCAGCAGCACAATTTTTAACATCTGGATGGGGCTTAGATTTAATGTTGGTTAGCAACACTAACCCAAATTAGTGATTGTGTGAAATCATGCCAAGATGGGAGTCTCAGGCCATCAACCACCTTGGCATAGGTTCACACACCCATGCTAATGTTGGCAACCCACATTAAACCTAGATTCAAACGGTTGTGTGGAAAAGCCTAATGCTGTGACAGGAGCCCTGTGCAGATATTTGAACATGGATTACAGGGCACATGGAAGGTGAGATTGCTATCCAACTCACTGGTGCTTCCCCTCCACATACCCACGTGCATTGGTTGGAAAGTCTGCAGAGTTGCCGAGGCATGTAAACCATTATATCCACAGGGCAGCATCCAGACTGAAGTTAGTCATGATTCAGTCTCATTGCCACGAAGAGAATGTGTGTAGTCATGACTAACTTCTTGTATTTTATTTATTTATTTATTTATTTGATTTGTATACCGCCCTTCCAAAATGGCTCAGGGCGGTTTTATTTTAATGGTGTTTCGTCATGACTGACTAGTCCATTCCATTGTAGAACTGGACAAGGTGCAGAAGAGGGCAACCAAGATGATCAGGGGCCTGGAGCACCTTTCTTATGAGGCAAGGCTACAACACCTGGGGCTTTTTAGTTTAGAAAAAAGATGACTGCGGGGAGACATGATAGAGGTCTACAAAATCATGCATGGTGTGGAGAAAGTGGATAGAAAGAAATGCTTCTCCTGCTCATATAACACTAGAATGATGGGGTCATCCCATGAAATTGATTGCCAGGAAATTTAGGACCAGCAAACGGAAGTACTTTTTCACACAATGCATAATCCACTTGTGGAATTCTCTGCCACAAGATGTGGTGACAGCCAGCAACCTGGATGGTTTTAAGAGGGGTTTGGCTAACTTCATGGAGGAGAGGTCTGTCATTGGCTACTAGTCAGATGGCTACAGGCCACCTCCAGCCTCAAAGGCAGGGTGCCTCTGAGTACCAGTTGCAGGGGAGTAACAGCAGGAGAGAGGGCACGCCCTCAACTCCTGCCTGTGGCTTCTAGCGGCATCCGGTGGGCCACTGTGCGAAACAGGATGCTGGACTAGATGGGCCTGGGGCCTGATCCAGCAGGGCTGTTCTTATGTTCTTATGTAGTCTGGATGCTCCCCACAGACCCCGATCATACCATCATACCCTGCAAAAATGAACGATAAAGTTCACATACCTGGAGCCTCTGCCCTTTGAGACCTGCACATTTCGGCCACTGTGCGAATGTTTAGACCAACATTTTAAGATTGCCCATGCAGAGAGGCGGGTCCAGTGGGCAGCACAATCATAATTCCCTCCTCCACATGTACATCAGGGAGAGGCCACTGTTTAGTGGCAGAGCACATGGCTTGCATGTAGAAGGTTTCAGGTTCAACCCCTGGCAGCATCTCCGGGTAGGGCTGGGAAAGACTCTTGTCTGAAAGCCTGGAGGAGAGCTGCCAGTCAGTGTAGACGATACTGAAGTAGATGGATCAGTGGTCAGCTCAGTAGAGGACAGCTTCATATGTTTATCTGGAGTATTATCCATGGCTCAGTGGTAGGATGTTTGCTTTGGAGGCAGAGGATCCCAGGTTCAGGGAAAGACCTCTGTCTAATGCTCAAGAAAACTTCTGACTATACTGACCTAGAGGGACCAGTAGCCTGAAACATTATAAAGTAACTTCCAATTTCTTCCCTGCTCAAGTGGTTTCACGGGGCTTTTTTATTTTGCCTTTAAGACAATTAGGGGAGAGAAAACTCAGTCGTGAATTAGAAACCAGATGCCCTGCTCTCTGAATACCGATGCCTTTCAAAGTCAGACTTCTGAGATCTGATTCTCATCTTATGTAATGTGCAGATACAGAATATAGTTGTATTTTTGTGTAGCGTGTCCATTCTGAAGGGCACATGTGCGTAGAATTAAGAGCAGGCAGGGTTTAATTATTGCACTGGAAATAGCTTGGGAGATCTTCACATTTTGATTGGCTTTTCTGCCAGACAGCTGGGATAATTCCCAACCTTCTGCGCTATTCCTAGATTTTGCTTTGGATTCTAAAATTGGCATTCCAGGATCCAGGAGGGATCTAAGATTGCCCAAGACCTCGCTGAGCATTTTCCCCAGTCTGTATTTTGACCTATCACCTAAAATTACAACTGTGCTGATTTATTTTATTACCAGTGGCTGATATGATGAGGAAAATTACTCAGAGTAGTCCCACTGAAATTAAAAGTACGAACCAGGCAATGTTCAACTTGTCCTTTTAATTTCAATAGTGATTCAAGAGTGATTTTCTCCATTGTGTCAGCCAGCATTTCTAATTTTCCGCCCACTTATTTTTTTAAAATTAAAGAACAAAAGAAAATGCATGCAAATTTAATTACAGAACAGAAGATAAGGAAACCAACTACCAATACTAACTGGAATTGTTCAAAAAGACCCCACCGCCTATTAAGATAATCACGGGAGGTCTGGTTGTGGCTGCCACTGGCTTGGTTTGTGGCGACTCAAAACCAGGACTTTTCTAGGGTTGCCCTGGGACTTTGGGATGTGCTTCCTAACAAAATTAGGGCCTCCCTTTCTCTGGATGTTTTAAAGAAAGTTCGGAAAACATACCTGTTTAACCAGGCTTTTAATTTAGAATTTTAGAGTTTTACTTTTTAAAGTTTTATATTTTAAATTATTTTAATTGTTGTATTTTTAGACTGTGAACCACCCAGAGACTTGTGTGTGGGGCGCTTTAGAGATGTGCTAAATTAAATAAATAAATAAATAAATAAATAAATAAATAAGATAGGAGCACATCATTTGCAATAAATAATGTAAGTGGTACAACAGGGAAATGCTTGCCTAACAAGCAGAAGGTTGCCAATTTGAATCCCTGCTGGTACGTTTCTCAGACTATAGGAAACTCCTATATCGGGCAGCAGCGATTCAGGAAGATGCTGAAAGGCATCATCTCATACTGCGCGGGAGGAGGCCATGGTCAACCCCTCCTGTATTCTACCAAAGACAACCACAGGGCTCTGTGGTCACCAGGAGTCAAAATTGACTTGATGGCACACTTTACCTTTACCTTTATAGACACAGTTGGGGCACTGAAGTTAATGATTAGGGTAGAACAGGCCTGCTCAACTTAGGCCCTCCAGCTGTTTTTGGACTACAACTCCCATAATCCCCAGCCACAGTGGCCAATAGCCTGGGATTATGGGAGTTGTAGGTCAACATCTGCTGGAGGGCCGAAGTTGAGCAGCCCTGGGGTAGAAGAAGACTGATGTACGTTTGGTAGAATATTTGGCAGAGGGACAGAACAGTAACCAAGCAGACCTGTAGCTGGAAATGTTGTGGTGGTAGAATTTAAGGTGAGGCAGTAGGAAGCTGCTTTATACCAAGTCAGGCCGTTGGTATTGTCTACGCTGGCTGACATCCAGAGACTAACGCTGTTACTGTTACTGGTGTCACAACCAAAGATGCAGCTGAGCAAGAAGGCTGTGTAGTTGAGCGGGTGCTCAAAGTTGCTCAGACACTTGTGGTCTTGGTCTGCTTGCACAACAAGGATAGCAGGTAGCTTTGCATCATTCCCTGAAGGAGATTCACGGCAGGAGGTGCAGCACAGGTGGCCCAAGGGCACTGCCTGAAATGCCATCCTAACTTGGCAGAACTAGAAAGTGCCACGTCCTTGCACTAGTGCAGCATTAGTCTGGATGTCAGCCACTGACTTGCAGTGGATGAGGTCATTCACACAAATGAAAACTGGGAAGGACAAGGGTCTTCCCCAGGTTGAGGAGCTTCTGTGCTCCCAATCTTCAGTTGTGTGGGAGCAAACAACTTGGTAGGAGGAGGGAGAAGTGATTGTGTGGAATCAAGGTAGGAGGAAAACACTGGGTATGAAAGCTGGGTGGGGCAGCGCTGTCCTAGACCCAGCGTTTCCTCCTACCTTGATTCCACACAATCACTGCTCCCTCATCCTACCGAGTTGTTTGCTCCCACACAACTGAAGATTGGGAGCACACACAACTCCCAAACCTGGGCAGGACAACATGTTTTTGGTTGTGTGTGAATGACCTTGATCTCTAAGACTCCCTTGATGGGGGTCTTTTTCATACCTGGAGATGATTGAGACTGAACGTGGGGCCTTCTGCATGCAGACCTACTGACCTACCGCCCTTCTCCTAGAACACTAAAAATACCTGTTTGTCTTTTTCCTTATATCTCTATAAGGACCTAGCTGAAATAAACAAGGAACATGGTGGCTCCTTCACAAATCTCTCCAGAAATATCTACTAAAATAAACATGATGTTGCCAAGAAAGACTTCCCTTGAGACCTTAGTCATAGACTTCATTTTGTTTACTGGGTTTTCATTTTGTTTTTACTGGGTTGGAGAGGAGAGCTGGTCTTGTGGTAGCAAGCATGACTTGTCCCCATAGCTAAGCAGGGTCTGCCCTGGTTGCATCTGAATGGGAGACTAGAAGTGTGAGCTCTGCAAGATCTTCCCCTCAGGGGATGGAGTCGCTTTGGGAAGAGCAGAAGGTTCCAAGTTCCTTCCCTGGCAGCATCTCCAAGATAGGGCTGAGAGAGACTCCTGCCTGCAGTCTTGGAGAAGCCGCTGCCAGTCTGTGAAGACAATACTGAGCTAGATAGACCAATGGTCTGACTCAGTATATGGCAGTTTCCTATGTTCCTAAATGCCATTTCACTGATGCTAGGCAGGCATGGACACTCTTCCGGCACCTTCCACACCTAGCCACTGAGATAATAAGGGTACTCATGATTGCTTAAACCGGGTTTGCAGAACACTCGCTCCGCAAACCCGGTTTAAGCACTGGGCTTCAGAAGCAGGTGACCTGCATCCAAGCCTGGTGGTTCACATGATGGAAGAAAATCGGGCTAGCCTCTGCCCATCGTGTGACTAGCCTCCATGTTTGCCCTAGGCACATATGCGATGTGAAGTCTCTTGGATTGGGAGGGGAGGTTCCCTTCAGCTCCAGGGCACACCCACACCGCAGACCGCAGCTAACGGAGATGGCGTGAGTTGTGGAGCTGCTGCTGCAGCCATGGAAGCAGCAGTACCACTGTAGGGACTGGACCAGCATTGCTACACTTTCCCCCATTCGTGACGATGGGAAGAAATATGAAGCCCATTCACACGTGATGTTCAACACTCATACAACAAGTGTACAGTGTACACAGGTACAGTCATTCACATGTTATGCTGATTAGGGGTACAGCAGAAGTCCACCCTGCATTTGAAGGGCCTGTACCCAGGGTCCCTTTTAGAACAAACACAGTTACAGCATTCACACAAACACATGTACAAGTATACAGACATCTGTACACTCGTGCAGCATCGTCATGTCTGAATCGGGCTGTTGTGATGTGACTGCCTTCTCTCTACAGCAATGGCTCCCCAAGTCATTCCCTCACTGTTAGCTGTGCTCACCATGTCAGCCAGGGTCTTGCACCTGGGTTCTCCTCCACGGGTGTGATGTCCTTGTGTTCGGCATTCCTCCCTTTCATTTGATTGGCTGCCACTTGCACGGGGCAGAGAAAGTGTGGGCACAAGAATAGATGTTAGCAGAGAGATGCACAGAAGAGGCATGGATCAGTGGCAGGCGCATAGTATTTACTTTTCTCCTGGATTTCTTTCTTTTAAAAAAGCTAGATATGTGTTTCCCCCCCCTAACGAAATGCCAAGTTTCAGGGAATGGGGCTGAAAAGTCCCCCAGAAGCAGCACCCTTTGCCTTGTAGCTACAGCCTTGGAAAGAAAGAAAATCCCTGCTTCATGCCAGGTTTGATGTTTTGAATATTTTTCGGGTTTGGCAGTGGCAGTGCCATGAGACTCTGATTTCGTTTGTGTACATGAAAAAAGCCAGTAAGTGGACTGAAGGAATGCAAGGGTTTTATTGTTCTCAGGAGAAGAAAGCCAGGATGCTTTGCCATATTTTCAGTGGAAATAGCCAAAAGGCCTCTTATCCTGGAGAGCTCCTTCATCCCATGTTCATTTTCATTTTTCACGGCCAAAAGGCACAAGGCACCGGGACTCAGGAGCCAGCCAGGTAGCCGAACCATGTGATGGCGCTTCCCTGGCCTGTGCTCACTCAGGCTGCATAGTGTGGGGAGGAAGAAGTGGCCTGTTGGAAAGGTCCCTGATTAGAAAAGGAATTCCCTGCACTTGGAAAACTAGCACAGAAGGGAGAGGGCTGGTCTGGAAACCTCTTTTCCTGACATGATTATTTTCTAGGCACAAGAAGCTCGCCCTCCTCCCACTTTGGGAGAGCATATCCCGGCAGGTGGGGATGTCGCTCAGTGATCAATCATGTGCTTTGCACTGGCACTGTGGAGTGCTGCTCCCTGCCCGTGAATGTAGTACTTCGATGCCTGCATTTTTAGCCTACTTTACGTAGGAAGTATCCTTATGAGATCACCTTGCTGTCCGTGTGTCCGTCCCGCCCCAAAACCTTGCAATGCCTGCACCGATTTGTATCCAATTTGGTACAGATGTTGTGCCACATAGGGACACCTGAATGGCGTGGTTTGTGATGGTGTCATGCACCCCAATCCAAGATGGTGGCCGTGCAGAAAGTAGGTGGATTAGATCCCACCTGATCTGCCTGCATTTCCTGTTGTTCCTCTTTTCCAAGAACACTCCATTCCATACTACAGAGGTTAGGAACATAGGAAGCTACCATATACTGAGTCAGACCATAGGTCCATCTAGCTCAGTATTGTCTACACACACTGGCGGTGGCTTTTCCAAGGTTGCAGTCAGGAATCTCTCTCAGTCCTATCTTGGAGATGCTGCCAGAGAGGGAACTTGGCACCTTCTGCTCTTCCCAGAGCGGCTCCATCCCCTAAGGGGAATATCGTACAGTGCTCACACTTCTAGTCTCCCATTCATATGCAACCAGGATGGACCCTGCTTAGCTAAGGGGACAAGTCATGCTTGCTACTATAAGACCAGCTCTCCTCCCTTGGAACCTGGGGTCCCAAAATTCTCAACCTTGGGACCCCAGATGTCGTTATGGGGCTTGCTACAAGTCCCATAATCTCATCAGCCATTGTGGCTGGGTTTGATGGATATTGTAGTCCAACAAAATCTGGGGACCCTGGTGTAGACCATATTGACCTTAATAGAGCAGAAGAAGGTAGCTTCATATAGTATCTGCCCTTTGAGTTTGACTAAGCGATGACCATGAGATTTTTACTGCTCAACTTTTCACAGAGTACTTTTCATTCGACTTTTTGTGTGTGTGAGAGAGGTCTTTTATGGTTAGGAATAATTGTGAATTGATGTGGTGGTATATTTATATTTTTATGATGTATATTTATGTCTTCTACAGAAGGAGAACCTTGGTCTCTAGATGTTGTTGGACTGCAATTCCCATCATACACAGCCACACTGGACAGGCCATTTGTGATGGTGGGTGATGGGAATTGTAGTCCAACACCCTGCAGGGAAGTTGAGAACTTCTGTTCTACACATAATATAACCACCTTCTTCCTGGGCCTAGAGGGTAGCAGTTTAAATGAATAATTTAATAATTGGGTTGATAGTCTCGGGTGGGATTTGTCCTCTTGGTGACCAGCATTTTTTTCTCTGTTCAACTTCCTTGTGCCAAACCATACTAGTTAATTCCAAGTCCAAACTGGCTGGGGTACAGGGAAAGAATAGAAAATATTTGGTCAAATAGTACAACTATATTTTAAAAGTGGATTTTTCACACCTCCTGTAATACATCCCAAAGTGGAAAAGAGACTTTATTCTAACAAAGGGCCTTATTCAGTAGATCGCCGCCTCTTCTTTATAGAAGACCTGCCGTCTGTGCAGAATGTTTGGCTGTTCACTTAAAAAAAAAAACCAAAATCCGCAAAGTTTTTGTGCCAAATGAGGTTTAGTTGAAAACAAAAATTTGAAATTTGACATCTCAGATGATACGTCCTTCTGTCTTTGAAAGAAAATCCTGGATTTCATAAACACCCCCAGAAGAGAACATGGTTTTTGCAATAATCCTAAAGGTCTAGCAAAACTGCAGAGAACAGGTATTTGGAACTGACAAGGCACCTAGTTGCGTTCAAAGAATGCCCAGCAGCTTCATGGAAGGGAGGGAGAGGAGAGGGGAGGGAGGGAGAAAGAGACTTCTCATGTTACCTCCAGCCTGCCTCTCTGCTGTATCCCACTTGCTTCTGACCAATAACATAAGCTCTGGTTGCCCCATCTACCAAAGACAATCCCTCCCTGGGCCTAGGGGTGTAGCTATGGGAGAGGGGACCTCTGTTCGCACCCTCCCCAGTGTCCCCTCTGAGTGAGGGAGATAATGAAGAAAATAGGGAGGGCTGGAGCTAGGCCCCTGCTCTAGGAGCTGGGCCTCTGGGGTCTTTGAACTCTTCCGCTGGATTATAGCTACACCCCTGCCTGGACCAGTACTCATGAGTGAAAAGGGATGAATGTGCTCCTGATTTCTGGGCATTTGCTTGCAAAAACCTAGATCAGAGGAGGGAGAAGTATTTGTGTAAGAGGCAGGAGCTGGGTCGGATGGCTTTCCCTCCACCCTCAATAACAGGTTGGGTACAAGTGCTGAATAGAACTCGGCTCCCACCTCCCACCCAATTACTTCTGCGTCCTCCTGTCTAGAGTTTTGCAAGCACAAGTGTGAAAACCGGGAGATGCACAGATCCCAAAGACACATAGGTTGTGTCATGCACTGGCCGGGGCTCACAGTCGCCAACTGCCTCCCTTCCTCTGATCCTGTTCATAGGCTGTGGAAGTGGCCTCAGAAGTGCTCTGGAGGGGGTTAATGGTCATCCTATTCCCTGTCAGGGAGAGGGGTCAGACTGCTCCTCACCAGGAGTCTCTAGGTCCAAGTCACTCCCATCTCTCCAGACCTCCTCATCCCTGGCCATCCAAGCCTTAAATAAAGCCCTGCAGTCAGGGCAATCCCAACCACCCTCTCCTGACTCTGCCCTCTCCAGTGTAGCTGCCTGTATCCTCCCTCCTTCAGCTGTTGCCTGTCTTGCCAGCTGTTGAGGCTCTGCCTTCTCCTCTTTGCCACTTGGAGGCAACCTGTTGGGCCATGCTGGTCCGTCCACGGCCTGTGGGTTCCTGTGTGTCCTGGCTCCTTGGCAACTGGGGAAGTTCCCAGCTGCCTTTGCTTGCACCCAGGAGCTGTATTGTCTCCGTCTTCTTGGCCCCCTAACCGGGTGAGTAGTACTCAGGCCCCACTGGGGCTGGCCGGAAGGCCCAACAGGTTGCTTCTTCGGCCCACTTTTTGCTTGTGAAAACCAGTTACCTATTTTCCAGTAGCTGTCTGCAATATTAGTGGGTGCAAACGTTGTAAAACAATTCCACAGGTGTAACACTGTGCAGCTTTTACTAAAAGTGCCCTCAGAATGGCCCTAGATTTCAGTTCTCAGCTGGTGTTGCCCAGAACGGTTTCCTTTCACTTAAGGGACAGTGTGGTTCCCACTATTGTTACATGTTCCTCCTTTTTAGCCTACTCTCCAAATGGAAAGTACTAGGGATCCGTCAGGATCAGGTCCAACCCAATCTGGTCTGACCCAATCTGATCCAACCCCGCGAATGTTGGTTCTGTGTCCTTTGTACCCTTCCAAATATTGGTGTCAGAGTGGGGTTGGGATCTGGGTCAGAATCAGAGAAATCTGAATTTTTTTTATATAGTAAACACGGATGCTCACTGTGATCTTGGAAGAGGGTTGCAGGAGAAGCGACGTAACATCAGAGAATCCAAGGGAAAGTTATGTAACATCAGAGAATTGCAGGAGAACCTGGAAATTGGCTTCATGTGAGTGAATAATAGGCTAAAAACCTCAAAAACATTCTTTTAAAACTTTTCTTTTTAAAAAATCCTAAAAAATCAGATTAATGCATGGGCAGACAGGTAGGCGGGCACAGAGGGCAGAAGATGTTTTCTTCTTCATCTTCTCCAAGCCATGATTGCAAAATAAGTAAATAAATAAGAGCAGACTCTTGCCACCAAGTTTTTTGCAAAGGGAGTTGGAAAGGTCTAATCCAAACCTGACCGTGACTCTCCCTGAACCCCTCTGATTTCTGTAAAATCAGACCACGTCTGATTTTACCAATCCGACTTTGCACAGGCCTAGAAAGTACCCTTATGAGACCACCTTGCTGTCCATGTGTGTGTCTGTCCCCATAACAATTTCACAACACCTGCACTGATATGCACCAAATTTGGTACAGATGTTGTGCCACATAGCAATACCTGAATGGCATGGTTTGTGATGACATCATGCAGGCCGATCCAAGATGGCGGCCGCAAGGAAAGCAGGCAGATTAGTTCTTACTGAACTGTTAGAAAATAATATCACTCTCTCTGCCTGTCGTGGGTTTTCTTAGCACTCTGCCTCTTGATCTCATCACAGACATCTCAGTGTCCAGAATTTTCTCTGAAGTCTCATCACTACTTTGTGTTGCAAAAATATCATTTCTTTCATCTCAAGGACTTTGTCCATGTTTGATGTAGGTACCTTTTCATTCTCAGTTGATTCATCCATCATTGACTCTGGACATTTATTGCTCTGCAGATTCTTTCCCCCCCCTTGCAGACAGCTGCATGGCCTGTTTTATTCCAGTGGTTTTTAACCTTTCTTTGGTTGAAATACATCTCAGATATTTTATTTCTGTCATGGCAATTTGCATTTCCTTTATTCAGTTTCAAGAGCCTCTTTCAACACCTGTCTAAAACTTGCTTCAGCTTCTCATTATATTTCTCTCTGGTTTTTCCTGGAACCAGCATATCGGTATAACACGTGACACCATCAAGACCCTCAAATGTCTGTTGGACTACCCTTGGGGATATCGCTGCAGCTGAAGACATCCCAAATGGTAGTCTTAGAGGCCTGCATCTGCCAAAAGGTGTATTGAATGTACATGTCACCCAGCTCAATTTAGCAAAACCCATTACTGGCATCTGCTAACTTACTGGTAATTTCTTCTACAGTGAGCTGTTAAAAAATGTTCTCTTCAAGGGTATAGCAGATGGTTCAAAGAACCCCGCCCCCCCCAGCTCGACCCCTCCCTATTTTCTTCATTATCTTTCTCACTCTGAAGGGCCACCGGGGAGAAGGGCAAACACGGCTTCCCTCTCCCCTAGCCTGCCAGTGCTGTGTAGACAATACTGAGCTAAATGGTTCAAGGGTCTGACTCGGTATAAGGCAGCTTCCTATGTTCCTATGCCTGGCTTGCCCACATCTGGACAGACCCGCTCTGTAGGTCCTTTCACCTTGACTATCACGTTCAGTATTTCCACAGAACTTTGTTCCTCTTGAGTGCGATTGGAACCAGTACATGAATTATGGGGTGATTCTGGGGATTGTACCTTGATGGAACCTTGCTGTGTCCAGCAATTGAGACCCTGAAAAACAACTCTGTAGAATCTATCAGTATCCCATTGACCTTCTGGATATCTTCTTTTTAAATGCTTTGAAACCAATTTAGATTAACCACAACTCTTAGACTCAGTACAGTTTGCATATCAAAATTGATTCCCTGGGATTTCAGCGGCTCTTATATTACCAAGCCAGGACTGTGTCATGGACCTTCATGGCATCTTGTTGGATGCCTCAAGGAGTCAAAGAAACTGTACAAGATTTCTTGAAGCAGGATTTGAGATGCAGGAAACTATTTGCTTCTCGGAGCGTTGGTTCCCATGCAGCGCTTGGTCTTGATTCATAGATTCTGAGCCAGGCACTGCATCAGTTGTCTGTACTGATGGGCACTTCCTGTTTGACTTCCTGTTTTGTCCTTACCAGCACTGACAAAGCCTCCATCAGAGGTATGCTAATTTCACAGGCAGGGGGAAACTGGAATCACTGGTCCCTGATGGCCGCTAAAGATTTTTCTTTAGAGAACAGCCTGGTTTTGTTCTGCAAACGGCCCTCCCTAATTAACATGTTGTTCAGCACATTCCAGTCCAAAGAAAAGTAATATGCTGGAATTCAGAGTAATATATTTCACTGGTCAAAACAGTGTGTGGGAGAGCAATTTTCCATACACACTGCCCTGCTCGCCTTTTGCACTGTGTATATTTGGCTTGGATGCTATCTGTCAACACAGTAAGCTGGAGATTTGCTTCTGCAAGAGGTGGTCTTGTAGTTAGGGATGTGCACAAACTAAGGTTCGTGCACAGATTTAGCACTGCAGGGAGGGGGAGGACAAGCAGGATCTTTAAGAAAAAAGAGAGGAGGTCCTTACCTGTTCTCCACTGTCACACACAGCTTCCTGCTGCTGTGGTGCTTGTTTCAAGTCCCCTCATGGGGCGCCAGGAACCTACAAGCAGTGGAAGAGAGCAGGTAAGGACTTGCTCTCCTTTTCCTGAAAGATTCTGCTTGCCCTCCCCCTCCCCGCAGGGCTGAACCGGTTTGGACCTCATCCAATCCGGTTTGGCGCTGAACCGATGCACTATCCTCAGTACCTCGGTTTCTGCACATCCCTACTTGTGACAACATGTATGAATGGTTGCCTTTGCTAAGCATGATCCACCCTGTTTTGCATTTGGATGGGTGATTACTTGTGAGTGCTGTCTGCTGTAAGATATTCCCCCTTAAGGAATGAGCAGGATGCCTCTGAGTACCAGTTGCAGGGGAGTAACAGCAGGAGAGAGGGCATGCCCTCAACCTGTGGAATTCTCAGCCACGAGATGTGGTGACAGCCAACAACCTGGATGGCTTTAAGAGGGGTCTGGATAACTTCATGGAGGAGAGGTCTATCAAGGGCTACTAGTCGGAGGGCTATAGGCCACCTCCAGCCTCAGAGGCAGGATGCCTCTGAGTACCAGTTGCAGGGGAGTAACAGCAGGAGGGAGGGCATGCCCTCAACTTTTGCCTGTGGCTTCCAGTGGCATTTGGTGGGCCACTGTGTGAAACAGGATGCTGGACTAGATGGGCCTCCTTGGGCCTGATCCCGCAGGGCTGTTCTTATGTTCTTAAGGCTGTAGCTCAGTGGTAGAGCGACTGCTTGCATGCAGAAGGTCCCAGACTGGCTCCCTGGCAGCATCTCCAGGTAGGGCTGGGAGAAACTCCTGCCTGAAACCTGGGAGAGCCACTGCCAGAGTAGGCAATACTGAGCTAGACGGACCAATGGTTTGGCTCAGTATGAGGCAGCTTCCTATTTCCTTATGCTTGGGTGAGAAAGTTATGTAACACTGGAGAATTGCAACAGCCTGCACCCTGTTGTGACCCAAGGTGTTGTTGGAAGGACTCTGCACTGTCTCATGTCTCAGTAACAGAGGGGGACAGACTAGTGAGTCAGAATGTGATGGGGTTGGTATTTGGAATTTAGTCTTTGAGGGAAAATAAACTTGCTGTTTTTTGGAAGGGGCAGGAATAACTTGGTTTGCCAGTTCCAAATCAAGTCGAAGGGGGTTCACCCATCACTAATTCATCACTGATTATACTGCTCTTTCTTTTCCAGACGACTTTGGAGGTCTGGTGGGGCTGGGGCACTCCTGGTTGGTTGGTTTGTCAGCCTGCCATGATGAGTCAGTTTTGCATAGGAAGCTGTGCTGAGGAGGGGATGCCAAAGAGGGAAAATCACATCTAACAGGAGGCTTCCGTGGGAATTTACCCCTGGAAATGTTTACACCCAAGACTGTTTGGGATGGCTGTTCTACGGGAATGAAAGAACACAGAAAGCCACAAAGCAAAAACCCAACTCCAAAGGGAAAATGTACAATGTAAACACAAGCTCGGATTCTGAGTATCTTCATTTTGTTGTCATGGACCTGGGGCTTTGTTTCTGTTACAAACACTAGACTAATTTTGCCCCAAGCAGGGAAGTGGCCCTATCCATCCCCATCACAGTGCCTTCAGTGACTTTTGCTGGTGTCTATCTTATGTTTCTTTTTAGATGGTGAGCCCTTTGGGGACAGGGAGCCATCTTATTCGTTTATTATTTATCTGTGTAAACCGCCCTCAGCCATTTTTGGAAGGGTGGTATAGAAATCAAACAAACAAACAAACAAAGTTGTAGAAACAGAGAAAGGCCAAAACTTAATGGCAGTTTCATTTTGTTCCTAAACACAAGGCACAGATGCTCCCACTCTCCTCATGTACTTGGTGGTTGGGTTTCACTTTAGATTTACGAGGCCTGGACGTTTCAATGCAAAGCAACAGGACAAACGAGCAATGTAGTTGAAATGGTGAGTAGTACAGAAGGATGCAAAACCGGTCTCCAGCTATCTCATGAAATCTCACAACTACACACAGAACAGACAAAAGGAAGCACTTCTTCAGACAGTGCCTAATGAGTCTATGGATTAATTATCCATGGATTAATTATCCATAGATAGACGAGAGCTGGTCTTGTAGTAGCAAGCATGAAGTGTCCCCTTTGCTAAGCAGGGTCCACCCTGGTTTGCATTTGAATGGGAGACTACATGTGTGAGCACTGCAAGATATTCCTCTTAGGGGATGGGGCCACTCTGGGAAGAGATCCTGCCTGCTTGCATACAGAAGGTTCCCTCCCTGGCATCTCCAGATAGGGCTGGGTGAGACTCCTGCATGCAACTAGGGATGTGCACAAAACCAGTTTGCCCGGTTCGATTCGAATTAGAACCAGGTTCGAACCAGGAGGGGGTGGTTCGGTTTTGGTTTTGCTCAAACCCCCCTGGTTCGGTTCGAATTCAAACCAGTTTGAACTGATTCCAACCTCCAAAAGTAGGGGGGGGGGGTAGCTGGCAACCATGGGTACCTGCCACACAAACACCAAAGCAATTGGACACTTGTACGATTTTTTTATGAATATGCCTGCCACCCACCCCACTTCTGTGCCCCTAGGTGCTCCACAATAGGGGATAATGTGCTGGCTAAGAACATAAGAACAGCCCTGCTGGATCAGGCCCAAGGCCCATCTAGTCCAGCATCCTGTTTCGCACAGTGGCCCACCAGATGCCACTGGAAGCCACAGACAGGAGTTGAGGGCGTGCCCTCTCACCTGCCATTACTCTGGCAGGTTCTGGACCCATTATACCCTATGAGAAAAATAATTAAAAATATTTCAAATATTCATAAGAAATCGTAGGAGTGTCTGATTGCTTCGGGGTTTGGGTGGTTGTTGGCACCCATGGGTGATCCACAATAGAGAATAATGGGCTGGTTTGAGTCCCATTATCCCCTATGAGAGAAAAATAAAAATAAATTTCAAAAATTCATTAAAAATCATACAAGTGTTCGATTGCTTTGGGGTTTAGGTGGTAGGTACCCATGGGTGCCAGCTACCACCCCACCACTTTTGGAGGTTCAAACCAGTTCAAACCAGTTCAAACCAGTTTGTACCAGTTTGAATTGAACCACCCCCAGTTGGGTTTGAATTCAAACCTGCAGCTTGAACCTGATAGCTGGTTTGGTTTGAATTCGAACCATTGAACCACCCTGGTTCAAATTCGAACTGGTTCAAGTTCGAACTGGTTCGCACATCCCTACCTGCAACCTTGGAGAAGTTGCTGCCAGTCTGTAGACAATACTGAGCTAGATGGACCTATGGTCTGTCTCAGTACATGGCAGCTTTCTATGTTCCTATAATCCCAACTCACTGCCACAACATGTGGGGATGGACACCAGCTTAGATGGCTTTAAAAGGAATGAGACAAATTGAAGGAGAACACATCTATCAATGGCTATTAGCCTTTCTTGATTATATGCAACCCTCAGATTCAGAATACCTGAATACTAGTTGCAGGTGAGCAACAGCAGGAGATGAGGCTTGCCTTCTTCTCCTGCTTGTGGGCTTCCCAAAGGCATCTGGTGGGCCACTGTGGGAAATACACTCCTGGACTAGATTGGCCTTGGGCCTGAGCTATCTGATGTTCTGACACTCTTGAAGACCGGCTGTTGAAATTGCAAGAAGCACCATTCTTGAATGACTTACTCTGAAGCAGTGCCACTGACTGCAAATGGGTATCAAAGCTAAATGGAATGATAATTGCGTCTTCTTTAGGATGATCAGGATCAATAGTGTTTCACTGCTTTGCATGAATCTGAGGTTTCTGGATTTTTATTTTTTTTTAATCCCCAATTGATTTTGAATGGATGGTTTTACGAACTTGCTGAGTGGAAAGCATCAGCTGGTTAAGAGATCAGCCTGTATCTCTGAATTGCCCTGTGCATTGTCCAAGAGAGAAAACAGTTGAAGGAACACGACAAAGGAAAGAGAAGACAGCAGTCACAGAACCTCTTGATTCCACCACTGGGCCCGGAAGAAAGGCAAGGTTTTCCAACAGTCCTGTGAAAAGTACTTTAAAAAACAAACCAGCAGTTTGAAGCACAGCTGTGGAGAAAATGTATCCCCCCCCCTTTTTGTAGTAATGCACCAACGGAAAGGTTGAGAGTAATGACATTCACTGGTCTCTGATTTGTTTCAGAGAAGCTGCACCTGAAATGAAAGTGACAGAAGGGATACAGCATGGCTGGGCTCTAAAAGAGATGTTCTCAACATGATCCTCTAAGAGCAGTTTAATGTGACTCTGGAGAAAGAGCGACGTTTTGGAAGCAGAATACAAGTCAGCAGACAGAAAGCAAGCAGAACTGCTGAATGCTGGTGATAAAAGGGGGAAATGCATCCAAATATTCTCCGGGGAGTCTTTCGGCTTTTCATCAGTAAGTCTCTGAGTAGAATCCACTCCCAGTATAAAGAGCGCAAGTTAGTTGATTTCTGCGGTAGGTTCAGCTCCCATCTTTAAAATGGGGACCTGCCTTTTTCCTGAGTCAGACCATTAGTCCTAACAATGTGCACAAAACCAATTCTGCTGGTTTGGTTTGAATCCGAACTGGATTCGAACCAACCTGGCCCAGTTCGGTTTTGGTTCCGGTCCCAGACCATGCAAATGGCCTCTGCTCATGCATGGAGGTCACTAAAATGGCACCCATTCATGCACAGAGCCATGAATTGGGCCACGGAAGGCCTGAACCGGGCTGCTGGTGGCCCTGGCTACTCTGGGGGGTGGCCAGTGGAGGTGGGGGGGAGCCATCGCTGCCCCTGTTTCATCCCCCATGTCTGTGGCCGCCACTGCCAATGGGACTTGTAATTAGTAACTGACTCCCCTCCTGCCTGGAACATAGGAAGCTGCGATATACTGAGTCAGACCCTTGGTCCATCTTGGAACATCTAGCTCAGTATTGTCTACCCAGACTGGCAGCAGCTTCTCCAAGACTGCAGGCAGGAGTCTCTCTCAGCCCTCTCTTGGAGATGCTGCCAGGGAGGGAACTTGGAGCCTAGATGCTCTTCCCAGAGCGGCTCCATCCCCTGAGGGGAATCTCTTCCAGTACTCACACATCAAGTCTCCCATTCAGATGCAACCAGGGTTGACCCTGCTTAGCTAAGGGGGCGTCATGCTTGCTACCACAAGACCAGCTCTCCTCTCCCTGCTCTACCCTTAGGGGAGCCCCCCTGCCCCTTTACTGGTAATGAGGAATCCTCACCAGATTCCCCTTTACCAGTAGAGCTCCAAACCGGTTTGGTTCCTAACGGGCCTAGCTCCATACCGGACATGCTGACTGGCAGCAGTTCTCCAGGGCAGGGGTGGCCCTTTTATGAGACAAGGCGGATGCCTCAGGGAGTGGATTATTGGGGTGCCAGCAAGGTGGCTAGATGCCCCCCTCCCGTTGCCATCAGAGCAGCTCTTCAGAAGCCATCTGGCAAGTTTTTCAAGGAGCACCTCTGCTCTGAGCAGAGGGGGCTGCTGGCCACCTTCCCTCCTCCCACCTCCTTGCCACTTCCGGAGTTTGCAAGGGTCAAGTTTGGAAGGGGGGCTGGCTCCCACCAGGGGCTTGGGGCCCAGCCACATCCAGTCCAAAATGCTCAGCTGCAATGCCACGGGCCACCCTCCTCCAGGGGCCTCTCCCATCCCAGCCACACCCAGAGATGTCAGGGACCTTGTGCGTGCAAAACAGGTGCTCCACCAGTGAGCCCTGCCCAGGCTCAGTTGGAGGTGCCGGCAAAACCTGTGCATTGAACGGAGGAAGCTGCCTTAGACGGCATCAGACCTTTCGTCCACGGGCAAGCTGGATCTTTCTGGGAAGCCCACTAGTAAAGCATGGAGTAATTAGTCCTCCTCCTTTCCTATTTTTTTTTTAATTGTCTGTAAACCACCCGGAGAGTTTTGTACTGGAGGGGATGGATCCACATATTTGAACAATAAAATAAAATAAATATCTCTGAATGCCAGATGTTGTTGCCCCCCCCAACATCTGGTATTCAGAGATATTTATTTTATTTTATTTTTCAAATATTTGGATCCATCCCCTCCAGTACAAAACTCTCCAGGTGGTTTACAGACCAAAAATATATTTTAAAAAATGAAATAAAACTCAGTTAAAAACTAGACACAGTTAAAAACCAGGTTATAATTTTTTTAAAAAAACTCACTCGAAGAAACACCTAAAACGACTGAGAGAGGGAGTATGATGAAGCTCATCTGGGAGGACACCCCAAAGCCAAGGGGGCCACAACCGAAAAAGCTCTGTCTCTGGTCAATGATCAAACGAATTTCGGTCAATGGCAGGGCCATGAGTTGTGCTGAGATGCTGAACGGAGGGCTCTGGCCGGTTTATAGGGGCAGAATCTGTCTGACAGGTACCCTGGCCTCGGGCCATGTAAGGCTTTAAAGGTCAAAACCAGCAGGCAATTGGTAGCCAGTGAAGCTGTGGCAGGATGGGTGTGATACTCAGGAAGTGCTGAGCACTCGTGAGCATTCTTGTGGCAGCCTTCTGAGGTAGCTGAAGCGTCGGAACCGTGTTCAGGGGCAGCCCCATGGAGAGCGCATTGCAGTAGTCCAGTCTGCATGTCACCAATGCCTGAGCGACTGAGGTCAGATCTGACTTTTCCAAGGAGGGTTGCAGCTGGCGTACCAGTTAGCGGATAAGAGGCAGCTGATAAAAAGAGGTAGACTGCCTCTGGACTTGGAAGCTCAGATCAGCTATATGAACTAACAGCCAGCAACAGACTCCTCCATCTCCATGAATTTGTCTAACTCCCTTTTAAAGCCACCTCAGATAGCGGCCGCCACCCCCACATCTTGTTTCTCTGCAGGGCAGACGCAGAGTTAGGGCCCTGCTCTTCATATTTGCTCCGTGAGCTCAGAGTCACCCAGGGGAAACGAACCGTGGCACTTGGCATGGCGGGGGCTGCGGAGACAATTGGCGTTGCTACCCTATGCTGAACGGATGCGTGCAAATGTATGCACAGGAAACTCAGCCTGTGGGTGAGATTTATGGAGTTACTGAGTGCTAAGAATGCCATCACCCGTCTCCCTTTGGGTTTCTGAAGCCAACTGTTAAAAGTACATACAAATAATACGTGCGAGTCTTTGCATTTTTAAAATACCCTCTCACTCCCCAAATATTTCAACTGCATTTACTCTGTATAAGATACGTAAAGGGTTGGGGGTTGGGGGGAAGGACCCCAAACAAAGGGCAGGATTGAAGGTGATTCAGTCATGTGCAGCACATGTGTGCCTGACCATGTGTTGTTCTTAGCTATAAAAAGCCCTTTATGTCCTTCCCTGGAGTCTCTTTCACACTCACTTTTCCAAAACTATCTTTATTTGTTTCCTTTTGCCACCCCCCTCCTTGCCCCCCATCAGATCACTTCACTAAAACAGAGTTTTATATTCATTCCGCTCCTGCCAAAAATCTGGGCATCTCTGGCCTGCACGTCGCCATGTTCCCAGATTTCTTCCTCTTTGTTTTTAACCAGTTTGGGCTCCGTATGTGGAATTATTAGGATCAAATGTGGAATCCAGGAGACAGAGAGTTGGACTTGCCCCAAAGCAGTGCATTGCTGGTGCAGACTGATGTATGTGCTGAGCCTTAGGTGTATTTCGGCAAATGCATCCTGGAGGTGTAGAGCTCCTGCTCATCCCTCTGTTTATGGGGGTTCTTGACACCTGTCTACAGCTCACCCTCCTTCCAGTCCCAAAAGGCATGTAAGATCCCCATCCCTTAGGGCAGGCCTGCTCAACTTTGCCCCACCCCCATCAGCTGTTTTTGAACTACAGCTCCCATAATCCCCAGCCACAGTGGCCAATAACCAGGGATTATGGGAGCTGTAGTTCAAAAACAGCTGACGGGGGGGGCAAAGTTGAGCAGGCCTGCCCTAGGGGATGGGGCCTTAGGGGATGGGGGCTGCTCTGGGGAGAGCACCCACATGCTTGCATGCAGAAGGATCCAAGTCCCCTTCCTGGCAGCATCTCCAAGGTAGGGCTGAGAGAGACTCCTGCCTGCATCCTTGGAGAAGCCGCTGCCAGTCTGGGTAGACAATACTGAGCTGGATGGACCAATGGCCTGACTCGGTAGAAGGCAGCTTCCTACGTCCCTGTGTTCTTCAGACTGAAGGAAAAGAGGTTAACCAGCATAGCCCAGTCAGATCATTATGGACTTTTGCCAAGCCAGAACATCAGTCCATCTATCTAGCTCACGATTGCCTACACGAGAGGTCCTCAAACTTGAGTCTCCAACTTGCAACTTGAGTCTCTCTCCAATCCAAGTATTATTGGATTCCAGCTCCCATGCTCCCCAGCCGCAATGGCCAAAGGCCAAGGGAATTGGCACCCCAAAACATTTGGAGACCCAAGATTGGGGGCCACTAGTTTATTATGACACTTGGCAAGTGATTCTCTAAGGTTTTAGATGGGCATTTCCCGGCCCTGCTTGGAGATGCCAGGGATTGAACCTGAGACTTTCTGCATGCAAAGCAGATACTCTGCCACTGAGCTATGGTCCTTCCCAAAGCTGGAGAAGGAGTCACCCAGCTGCTGCTTCTCCTCTGCCAAGCAGCTTGGCTGTGCTTGCCTTGAACTTGAAAGGGCTCCATGGCTGACATACAACTGCACCGAGTCCTGTGAGCATTTCGGGCGCCATGGCAGCTTCCGTGTGCACACAGTTCTGCAAGAGTATGCAAATGTCAGAAACTGTGCAAAATTATTGGAAATAATGGCCATACCATTATGCAATTGCATCTGCACAATTTTGGGCATGCAACTGCATGCATATTGTGTTAGGAGCCCCTAGCAGTTCCTGTGGTGCTCCAAATGCCCATGGGATGCTGTGCAGTATGTCAGCCAATATAAGTAAGGATGCATATTAAGGAGAGGAGAGCTGGTCATGTGGTAGCAAGCATGACTTGTCCCCATAGCTAAGCAGGGTCTGCCCTGGTTGCATATGAATGGGAGACTTGATGTGTGAGCACTGCAAGATATGCCCCTCAGGGGATGAAGCCGCTCTGGGAAGAGCAGAAAGTTTCAAGTTCCCTCCCTGGCTTCTCCAAGATAGGGCTGAGAGAGATTCCTGCCTGCTACCTTGGAGAAGCTGCTGCCAGTGCTGTGTAGACAATACTGAGCTACTAGATAGACCAGGCCTGCTCAACCTAGGCCCCCCAGCTGTTTTTGGATGACAACTCCCATAATTCCCAGCCACTGTAGCCAATAGCCAGGGATTATGAGAGTTGTAGGCCAACATCTGCAGGAGGGCCGAAGTTGAGCAGGCCTGAGATAGACCAATGGTCTGACTCAGTATATGGCAGTTTCCTATGTTCCTATGTTCCTAATAGTTCCAATGTTAAATTCAAATTAGTGGAGGAAAGGATACTGCTTTATACTGAATCAGACCCTTGGTCCATCCAGCTCAGTATTGTCTACACCAGGGACTCTCAACATTGGGTCCCCAGATGTTATTGGACTTCAACTCCCATAATCCCCAGCTCCAGTGGCTTTTGGTTGGGAATTATGGGATTTGAAGTCCAATAACATCTGGGGACCCAATGTTGAGAACCCCTGGTCTACACTGCTTGGCAGCAACTCTCCAAGGTTTCAGAGAGTGGCTGTTCACAGCCCTGCCTGGCGACACCAGGCAGGGAGTGAACCTGAGCCACAGCCCTTCCCAAACCCAGAGAAGAAACCCCCCGGCTCTTCTTCCCCTGTCCATTGGCTTGCTTATAGGAGCAAGCCCAAAGGTTGTCTCTTCCTCCGTCTTCCAGCCCTACCTGCCAAAATAGTGCAGCCTCGTGAGAGGTGCCCGCCCTGTCACAAGCTCTTTAAGTGTTGTAGAAGTCCATGCTGTGTGTCTTTGTCCATTGTGATTGGGGCTGATGGGAGTTGTGGGGACCTGAGGCTGAGAAACCCCATATCATCAAAGCAATTCTGATGTTTCTGTATCCCCTTTCTTGAGATTCATTGGAATACATTTATGACACCCTCAGCCCGGGGTCAAAGCTGACATGCCACTAAATTGGCAAAATTTTTGCAAATCTTTAATTCTCTCATCTTCAGTGCTTTATAGACCTTTTCCCACCTCTCCTTCTCCTCCTCCAGGATATTGAAGGGGATTACTTCAATCTTTTTTCACCCCAGCTCAAGAAAGGTTTAAGGCAATGACCTGAAACTGCTTGGAAGAGGTCCCAACAATCCCAGAATGGAAACCACATGTCAGATATAGGGGAAGGGTGTTGTACCAAAGGGAGCCTTCTCTGATGTAATGAGGAGCCAGGTTGATCAGCTTCTTATCTCCTAGCCAGTGAGAGCTTTATCAATTCTACAATTCATAAAAGGAAGCGGACAGGGGAGAGAGAGAGGATGATGGAGACAGAGCTCACCATGCCAAGGAGGAATGACTTCTCTCCTACGGAAAATAACCCCCTTAATTAACTTTGCTAAGTCAAATTTGAGCAGGATTAAAGTGTCTCTCCCTCTGTGGTAGCTGGGAACATTTGCTAAGCTGCAGCGTGGCCATAGAGCGGGCATGACGTCAACTTGCTACTCTTTAATGGATCCACAGAGTCTTGTTGGTTCACGTTTGGCGTTGTAATCGAAATGAGAAAATAGGAAAGACTGTCTTTATGGCAACTCAGGGGAGAAAGAAGGGGTGAAAAAGAGTTTCCTTGTATACTCAAATAATTTCCTTTTGCGCCAAGAGCAAAAGGTGGATTTCCCATCCCCCGCGACTGATTATTCCGCAGGGATGGGGGAAGAGAAAAGATTCAAGTGATTGGGCATGATAGAAAGAGGAAGAACAGTGATTTGTCACACAAGGAGGTCATTCACACAATCAAAAACTGTGTTCTACCCAGGTTTGGGAGCTGTGTCTACTCCCAATTTTCGGTTGTGTGGAAGCAAGATAGGAGGAAAATCTGGGTAGCTTTTCCTCCCATCTTGCTTCTACACCATCACTTCTACCCAGGTTTTCCCCTTACCTTGCTTCCTCACAACCGGAAATCGTGAGCACTCACAGATCCCAAACTCGGGTAGAACACAGTTTTTGATTGTGTGAATGACCTCCTTTTCTGAGAGTGGAGAAACTACACACTACTCAAAGGCAGTGCAGTCTCTGTAAAAGAAAATGGATGTGTGCATGTTAGGGCTGGCTCCAAATGGAGAAGGTGGGAGTGGTACACACCTGCCTGCTATGAAAAGTACCCTCACATCAGTGATTTGGGGGAGGCTTGAAAGAAGGTGGGAGGTTTTCCAATAACAGGTGGAGATGCAGCTGCTGACAACATCTGTTGGCCCAGGTGGCTTCAGCCATGCTTCCCTCCCCCTCCTCACACCCATTTAGGCAGAAGCCATGTGCCAGCACCTGTTCAAAGTGAGGACAATGCAATCCGAGAAGCATTGCCCTTGTGGATTAGAATTTCATTTGTTCTAAATAGTGTCACTTGTTGGCTGTTAATGGCTGCCATTCAGTTCAATGCTCCATTGGCATTCTAAGAAAATGCATGCACCAAAGTTGCACCAAAGTGCTCATGTGCAAAATGCAAACATAAAACAAAAAGGTGCAAACTAAGCTTCATGACGGGTGGCCGTTATTTCCCATGGCCCTCCGTCATGCAACTGTGTTTGTGCTGTTTTTGCCTCTGGCACTCTTGTGTAACTGCGCACACATTTTGTTAAAATGGAAACAGGACACTGCACCGCAACATGTCAGCCAATCTGTTTCTGCCACTTTGAGAAATAAACTGCAGATGAAGGCACTAATGCTGGGAAAGCGAGGGGAAAAATCAGACTCAGCTTCAGTAATATTGCTTTGTGGCTGTGACTAGAACCTGTTTATGTCTTAGTAGAGCTATAAATTATGCTTGATACCAGTGTTTCTCAACCGCCGGACCGCAGCCCGGTGCCGGTCCGTGAGGTGTTGGATACTGGCCCGGGAGGCATCACTAATAAAAACCAACCCCCCAAAAAAACCAATTTCGGGCTGGCAGGGGCTGCCACCGGGAGCTCTCTCTGAAGTTCATTTCCAGGCATTCCTTGCTGCTGGATAATGTTCATTTTAAGGAAGCGAAATGAACATTATCCGGCAGCGAGGGCTGCCTGCCTCGAAATGAGGTCTGGAGAGCTTACCTGGGTTCCATGGACCCCGGACCCCTTTGCACATGACATCACTGGGGGTAGGGGGTGGTGGGGTGGTGGTGGTGACCCCTCTACTAACTGCTGGTCCGGGAAACTGCACACGAAGGATGCACCAGTCCATGACTCCAAAATCATTGAGAAACACTGCTCTAGACAAATGAAGTTTGTTTAATCATCGGGGCTTGGAATGTAACACTCTCACTATGAAGTGGCTTATTTGCTCTCAGTAATATTATCCCATTGCCAAATCTGATTGTGATATCATCACAGTGACCACATGGTCCCTGATTGGCTGGGATAAAATAAAAATGCTAATATTTTAATGCCTTTATACAAATCTATGGTGCGGCCACACCTGGAGTACTGCGTACAGTTCTGGTCACCACATCTAAAGAAGAACATTGTAAAACTGGAAAAGGTGCAGAAGAGGGCAACCAAGATGACCAAGGTCCTAGAGCACCATCCTTATGAAGCTACAACGCCTGGGGCTTTTTAGTTCAGAAAAAAGATGACTGCGGGGAGATATGATAAAACCATGCATGGAGAGAGTGGACAGAGAGAAATTTTTCTCCCTCTCTCACAACACTAGAACCAGAGGTCACTCCATGAAACTGAAGGTTAGGAAATTTACGACTGACAAGAGGAAGTACTTTTTCACACAGTGCATAATTAATCTATGGGATTTTTTGCAATGGGATGTGGTGAAGGCCACCAGCTTGGATGGCTTTAAAGGGGGCTTAGACAGATTCATGGAGGACAAGGTCTATCAATGGCTACTAGTCTGGTGGCTGTGGGCCACCTCCAGCCTCAGAGACATGATGCCTCTCAATACCAGTTGCAGGGGAGCAACAGCAGGAGAGAGGGCATGCACATACCAGAGGCATCTGGTGGGCCACTGTGCGGAACAGGAAGCTGGACTAGATGGGCCTTCTTGGGCCTGATCCAGCAGGGCTGTTCTTATGTTCTTATGGGATCATTCATTCATTCATTCGATTTCTATACCACCCTTCCAAAAATGGCTCAGGGCAGTTTACATGGAGAAATAACAAACAAATAAGATGGAACCCTGTCCCCGAAGGGCTCACAATCTAAAATTCCGGGGAGAAGCACCAAAATAGCAGTGAGGAGGAATTGCTGGAACTGTCTTATCTTATAAGAAACTACCCATCCATTAAGATCTGCTGGAGAGGCTCTGCCCCAAATGCCAATGCATTATGAAGTTGGGTTTGTGAGAACAGGGGACGGGGCCTTCTCTGTAGCTGCACCAGGCTTTGGAACAGCTTTCCCTGGGGGCTTGTGTCGCCCCTTCTCTCCCATCCTTCCCACAGTTAGTGAAGACATGACTGTTCTATTGAATTTCTAGGGTAGGGGTGAAAGCAGGGAGTTTGTCTGAAGTTCTTGGCCGGAAGTTCTTAGCTGACCTCTCTATGGGTTTTATCTGTGCTTTCATTATAGTTTTAATTTTCCTGTTGTTGTTTTATTGTTTTTATGGTTTTCAGTGTGTTGTAAACCGTTCTGAGGCTCAAGTGAAAAACATGGTATATATAGAAAAATAAAAACTTCTAAACAATGTGCCTAAACAGCTGCAGACAAACACTAAAAAGCGAAAAATAGGGTCACAATCCTGACTAATAGTGCATTTAACAAAAGCACATGTGCAGCACTAGCCTTCCCACTTCTGAAGTGCAAGGCAATCTTACCCAAGAGCATGACTATTTTTCTGCTCTCCCCTGGGAACACATCCCTGAGAGCGGCATGACCCTCAGGGACATGTTTTCACAGTCAAGGAGCTCTTCCAGAGCAAACAGAGAGCAGTAAAAATTGTCGCACTCCTGTGCACGAGTGCATGCGCTTTGGAAGCAGGGCGGCTAGGACTGTGTGCATGCTTTTGTTAGGATGTCAGCCTGGGCTTTTTCAAGGACCATCTTGGCTGTCTCAAAAACATAGCTTTCACCCTAATAGTGTTCACAGGGAAATATTTGACTCTGCCTTAATGAATTTTGCCATTTGTAAAGGAATGCTAAGGATATATTATCAGTCTTCCATCCACTAGGGGGAGGCAGACACTGAGCATCAATTTGAGGCTTTTAATTGTAATCACTCTGATGACAAACCTCTGCTACAGAGATGCCGGGTGCATCTCAATAGATTAGTTTTGCTGTCCAAAATTAGAGCCTGGGGAACAGTGGGCCACTGGATATTTCCTGGTACGATGCAAGATGCCTCAGTTCTCTGTGAAGGTAAATGCATTTCCATTTGTAAATTTTACTGGTTGAAAAGCCACTAGGAGTCTTTCAGCCACTAGGAGTCTTTAGTCTAGGGATGTGCAAACAGGTTCGACCATTCAGGGTTGAACCGAACCATCCCCTATTCAGTCCGACCCTGGACCGAACAACTCCCAACTGTTTGGAGGGTTCACGGATTTTTTTTTTTTAAAAACAACAATAACATTTTTTTACTTACCCCCTTTGGGAGAGTTGTTGGAGGCGGTGGTGGTGGTGGGGTGTGTGTGTATCTGCTGAGGTTCCCCCCCACCCTGCCGGCCTCCCTTCATGCTGCCATTTGGCTGACTCTTTGGCCCATTTGAGCCCTCCCCCTTCTGGAAGAGGCCATGTTGGAGGCCGCCGCCCCTGCGCAATTGTCCTCTGCGTGGGCGGTGATGAAGGGAGAGAGGCCAGCCATGTATGAAGTTCAGATTCTGGGGGGTGCTGTGCCAAAGAGCCCAGGCCCTGAGGGAGATTCCTCAGGGGACCCCAGCCCCAGTCCTCTCTCAGGTCCCAGTCTGGTGTCCTGATCCAGGGTAGTCATCCTGGCCTTGCCTTCTCAGTGTCTGACTGAGTCACTACTGTGAGCCGAGGCTGAGAGAGGCTGGCCCTATGGCCCATGGCACAAGCCAGATAAATAAGTGGGGGGGGGAGGGATGGATATGAGTGGGTAGATGGGTTGAAGAAAGGGGGCAAACTGAGCAAAGAGACCCTTTTAAAAGTGGAGATTCTCTTATATTTAGCATGGGGGTATAGCATCCCTCCAGTGGCTGTTGCTGGTGTCTACTAATTCCACACAAAATTCGAAGCAAATTTCAGTGCTTCTCCCAAGGTTGCACACTACAGTCATATGCAAACAGAGGATTCATTTCTGCGAGCTGCTTTCTCCCACTTGACCAAAAACAGGCTGTAAGAGAATCCTTAAAGGGGGAAGGGGAGTAGGGTTTGCCAGGTGAAAATGAAAGGGAGGGAAAGGATTAAACACACACCTCTTCCCACCTGCTCCTTCTCCTCTACAAATGCTTTCAGCTCTCCTTTCTCTTTGCAAGTCATGGACGAGCACGAGATTAGATCTTTGATCTGCTGTCGAATTCCTTTTTCTGTCCTGAATGGCATTCGGTGTAAGAATAGTCTATAAGATGTTCATCCTGCTAACATTCTGCCTCCCCCATTCTGTCTCTCTTTTCACAAGTTTTGCTTCAAGTCTCCATCAAACGTTTTGAGTTTTGCTCAGATTAAGAGGCTTGGCAGAAATGGATAGGAAAAGGAGACTCTTTGCTGAATCCGTTTTGTGTAAATACCTGGAGAAAAGCATCTGGGGTGGAAACCACATAGATCAGAGCCTGCAAGCCAAACCGAACAGCTGTGAGAAAGCCATATAAAAAGAAACGAAGCACAATGAGCTGAAATAATTTATTGTTCTTAGTTTGCACACATCAGACTGCAGAACAAGCCGGACTCTTCTGTCTCTTCTTTACAATGCCAGATTTTTTGCACATCATGGCAGGGCTCCCATTCCCAGATGTTGTATTGATGTCTACTTACTCTCTGCTGTGTTCATAAACATGGAGAGAGCAAGCGAAGAAGAGAGAATATATCTGGCATCCCAACTATTCTTGGTTAAGTGCATAACCTGGATGAGCACTGGGCAAGTTCCATCTAGTCCAGTGTGCGGATGTTGGAGGGAAAGATAAGGGTCCCTGAATTAAAACCACAAATCCTATCTCTTGACTTTCTTCCGTTTTGGTCCAATCATGTCCCCTCTAGAGGTCATTCACACAATCAAAAACTGTGTTCTAACCGGATTTAGGAGCTGTGTGTGCTCCCAATTTTTGGTTGTGTGGAAACATGGCAGGAGAAAAAGCTGGGGAGCTTTTGTTGGGTAGAATTGTTCTTTTGCCACACACACACCACTTCCGCATAAACCTTCAAATGGTTTCTATGCTGTGTCCTGTCAATTTTGAGCCAAGTTTTCCTCCAATTGTATTCCAGTCACCTACCTTGTTGCTTCAGACCCTGCAACTCCTCTGTATACCAAGAGGCCACTTTTAAAGCAGATTGGAAGGGATGCTTAGGAGCAGTCATGTCTACTGCCCTGGTGAATTCCCTGTTCCAGTTCCTACCAGGGCATTGAGATAATCACTGGCAGCACAACATTAAAACCCTCCAAGCCTTTTTGGAATCCAACTGAGTCCAGCAGCCATCTTGTGTGAACCATCTTAATAGGTCCTCCACTCCTGCAGGGCTAGGTTGTGGCTGTGAAACCAACTTTAACCATGTAGTGGCCAGTCCATGACAATGGGGAAACTGCAGGATACCCCACCCATGTAACACACCCATGATCTGAAGAAAAGACCAAATTGAGTGTATGGCTGGAAACATGAGTTGGTCCTGAAACTAGTTGGGATAGGCCCATAGTTGTCATGGCTGCTATGAACTCCTAAGGAGGGGTGGGCGCAAAACTGGCTTGGCCTTTTTGGTTCAAATTTGAACCCAATTCGAACCAGGGTGGGTAGGTTCAGATTTGGTTTTGCTCGAACCCCCCCTCCCAGTTTGGTTCAAATTCAAACCCAACTCAAACTGGTTCTAAGAGGTTCTACATAGGGTATAATGGGGACTCAAACTGGCCCATTATTCCCTATGCAGAGCAGCTAGGAGCACAAAACTGGGGTGGGTGGTAGGCACCAAGGAGTGCCTACCACCCACCAAACCCCAAAGCAATTGGACACTCCTGCAATTTTTAATGATTTTTTGGGAAGATTTTTACATTTTTTGCATTTCCCCCATAGGAAATAATGGGGACTCAAACTGGCCCATTACTCCCCCCACAACTGGCCCACGAATCCCTCCAGCAGCACCTCTATCTATCTATCTATCTATCTATCTATCTATCTATCTATCTATCTATCTATCTATTCGATTTCTATACCGCCCTTCAGAAAAAAATGGCTCAGGGTGGTTTACATTAAAACAAAACAATTAAATCAATTAACAATTAAAAACAGAAACTATAAAACACCACAAAACGATTAACAGTTAAAACATTCAAAACAGTTTTAAAACCCTGGAAAACCAGGTTACAGCAAGTTAAAAACATTTACAAGAAATTAAAAACCCTGGAAGTCCTGGTCAAACAGATAGATTTTGAGGGCTCTTCTGAAGGCCAATAATGAATTCAAATTATGGATTTTTACAGGGAGTGCATTATACAGCCCAGGAGCAGCTACAGAGAAAGCCTGCCTCTGAGTTGCCACTAGACATACTGGTGGTAACTGGAGACAGACCTCCTCAGATGACCTTAACGTGCAGTGGGGATCATGCAGACAAAGGTGCTCTCTAAGATATCTCAGACCTAAGCCGTTCAGGGCGTTAAAGGTAATAACCAGCACTTTGTATTTTTCCTGGAAACATATCAGCAGCCACTGTTTCAAAATAGCCATACTATGGTCTCTCTGGGCTGCCCCAGAGACCAATCTGGCTGCCGCATTTTGAACTAGCTGAAGTTTCCGAACTACGTACAAAGGCAGCCCCACGTAGAGCGCATTGCAATAGTTAAACCTGGAGGTTACCAGCTGATGCACCACTGTTTTGAGGTCAACCTCTTTGAGGAATGGGCGCAGCTGTAGAATCAGCTGAAAGCATTCCTGGCCATAGCCTCCACCTGAGATACCAGGGTGAGGCCTGGGTCCAGGACTACTCCCAAGCTCCATACCTGCTCCTTCCAGAGGAGTGTAACCCTATTCAGCACACGAAGATCTAACTCATCCCTCAGATTCTGAACCCCGACAATGAACACCACTTTGCTTGGATTCAGTTTCAATTTGTTATCCCTCATCCAGCCCATTTCTGCCTGTAGGCAGGCATTTAGAGAATGAGTGCCATTTCTTCAAGATGAAAGGGAGAAGTAGATTTGGGTGTCAGCAGCATACTGATAACACCCAGCACCAAATCTCTTGATGACTTCACCCAGTGGTTTCATGTAGATATTAAAAAGCATTGGTGACAGAATGGAGCCCTGAGGGATTCCGTATAGCAGCGGCCCCATCTCCCCATATTGCCATGGCCCCTGCATTGGACGTCAGATGCAGGGGGCGTGGCTAGAGTGCCTAGGGGCCTCCTCCACTGGCTTGCACCCATGTTGCCCCGGCCTCGTACATGTCTGCCTGCAGACCTTGCTTTCTTTCCGTATGGGAGTTCCGTTGGAACTCATTATGTGGGATAATGCTGAGGTGAGACCGTCCCACAGCCATTGCCAGCTTTGTTTCTCAGACACAACCACTCATATTTCTGCATGGGCATGATGGAGTGAAGAACAGAAATGGTCGATTACAGAGGATGATCAGTACTCTGGGAAACCCTTTATTGTCTCTCCTGCAATTCTCCTGGGTTTGTCATGGTTTTGTAGGAGAGAGGAGCATCAGTGGATGCCCTGATGGAAGTAGTTTTGTGCCAGATCCCTGCCAGGATGGGGGATCACAATGCTTTCATCCAGCAGTGTGTGCTTATCTTTATGCTTTTCTTGCATTTTTATCTGGCTCTCAGTAAAGGTCCACGAACACCCACACCCACACCCTCCTCTTCCTCTTCCTCTTCAGAGGCTTAGACAAATTAAAGGGGGACTTGTCTATCAATGGCTACTATTCTGTTGGCTACAGCCTCAGAGGTAAGATGCCTCCAGATACCAGTTTCAGGGGAGCAACAGCAAGAGAGAGGGCATGCCCTCACCTCTTGCCTGTGGGCCTCTCGGGGACATCTGGTGGGCCACTGTGGGAAACAGGATGCTGGACTAGATAGGCCTTGGGCCTGATTCAGCAGGGCTGTTCTTATGCTACATAGGAAGCTGCCATATACCAAGTCAGACCATAGGTCCATCTAGCTCAGTATTATACAGATTGGCATTGGCTTCTCCAAGGTTGCGGGCAGGAGTCTCTCTCTCAGCCCTATCTGGAGGGAAGACACCTTGATCATGAAGGAGGTTTTTCCAGGGTGAGGCTCATCCATTGCACTGTGGGTGTGCTGACTCCTGCAATGTCCCCAAATGTGGGAAAATCAACTGCATAATTTGTGGCAGTTATGGAGATGCTGCCAGGGAGGGTACTTGGCAGATGTTCTTCCCAGAGTAGCTCCATCCCCGCAGGGGAATATCTTACAGTGCTCACACATCAAGTTATCCATTCAAGTCTCCTCTGCTGCTTAGCAAAGGGGACAAGTCATGCTTACTGCCACAAGACCAGTATTTATGTTCCTCCTCTTTTTCAGCACTAGTGGCAACATTTACTCACTTTGCTACCTGCCTTGAGGCACACCCTCCTACCAGTGTTCTGTCTAATTTATTTCATCTGTGTGCCAAATGAGTTTTGTTCTGGGCAGCAGTATCAAGGCATGTGCGCGCATGCATTCGGAGTTGGGCCTTCCCGATTCAACCTGAGCGGGATCTAAAATTAATTGAGTGGACATTTAAAAACTTGTGAGCGTGCACACATGCACACACCTTAGAGGGAACACTGTCTCCTACCTCTATTCACCACTACCATAATACAAAGGAGAAAGCAGGAAAGAAAAGCATGGAAGGGGAATAGAGTACAGGAGATGCTCTCTATAGAGAGTCCACTGCACTCTGCTGCTATTTCATTATTTCCTCTTCCGCCTCCTCCAAGCACTAGTAGCCTGGCGAAGGAAGTAGAAAGGTCCATGCAGAGTGAGGAAGAAGAGAAGGATCAGGGGGTGGCAGCAGAGGGCCCTCAGTGTGGGCCTCAGTAGAGGACCCTCAGTAGAGGACTTCTCAGTGTGGCTCCTTGGCTGTGCCACTGCTTGGCAAAGAGCCGCTCTGACATTTCCCTTCTCATGAGGCCCAACCCCACAGGTAGGAATGCAGAGAGATTCTTCCTTCCACTGCAGAACGTGGAAGACATGCTTTGGTGGTGCTAGGTGGAAATTTAGCTTCCTTTTGCCTCCCTCCCGCTTGTCCCCTCCAGATCGAAAGCCAAAGTGGCAGGACGGGCTTGCGGCGGGGAGTTGCGTTGTTCCCTGCAGTGAGTTGTCCCTGCGGCGAATTGGCCATGTCCAATTGACCAGCGGCGAGTTGGTTGTGGCGAGTTGGCCATGGCTAGTTGGCCACAGTGAATTGGCTGTGGCAAGTTGGCCACGGCAAGTTGTCCCATTCCCAAATGGCTGCTGAAGGCAACTGGTTCAGTTGGCCTCATGGGGGAGCTGCCCCCACCTGCCGTTCCTCAGTGTTCAGGGCAGTATACACAACCCCACTTTGTCCCTCGAGGACTTTTTGCCACTTTGGTCATCCACACAACTGAAAACTGAGTAGTGTCCTACCCAGGTTGGGGAGCTGTGTGTGCTCCCAATTTTCAGTCGTGTGGGAGTAAACAACTAGGGAGGAGGAGGGAGAAATGACTGTGTGGGAGCTGGGAGCGGGGTAGGACAGTTTTTCCTCCTACCTTGGTCAAATGCTGGGTATGAAAGCTGGGTAGGACGGCACTGTCCCTTGATTCCACACAATCACTTCTCCCTCCTCCTACCTAGTTGTTTGCTCTCACACAACCAAATGGGGGGGGGGGCACAAACACCCTTGTCTGAACCAGTTTCCGGTTGTGTGAATGACCTCAGACTGTGTCTTTTAACTATGGGACTTGTTTCGTATTGCCACCATTTGCTGTGTTTCCCCCCCTTTACTTCTATAAGCCACCCTGGGAGTTATACTGCTAACGGCAAAGGCAAGGTATCCAATGCTTGCAACAGATAAATGGATAAATGGTCAGCCACCTCTGCTGCCAGCTAAGCTGGGTTGCTCTTGGGATCCCTGTTAGCTTGCAGGAAACATTCTCTGCACAGAGGTACACAGCCTAACACAGAGCAAGAACCGCCCTTGCATAATTGCTGTTGATGTCAGTGGGTGGGTTTGTATTACAGACAGAGCCCCGGGCCGTATGCATATGGAATCCCTCCTGATTCCAATAGGAATCACATCTGTGGAATGAGAGAAGCATATGGGACCTTCTGTAATTTCAAACATAACATATTTTTCCCTGTGTCAAACTTTTCTTTTTAATTCCAGAGTTCATCTCTCTCTCTCTCTCTCTCTGGCTTACATTTATGTTATCTCTCAAATATTCGCCTTTGGTGGGGTTTTTTTGTTTTTTTGTTTTTAAAGAGGTAACGTTTCATCTTGTAAAAAATAATCTTGTCAAGGACTGTGTGCAGGTTACGATCGCTCTAATATTAAACAGATTTTCCCCTTAATAATAATAAAAAAATTACATATATTCCATGCAAGGTCAGTAAGTTCAAATCCACACACTGCCATAAAATGTAAAAAGCTATAATGGCTCTACCTGGTAAAAAATTAACTACACTCAATTAAGTCTATAAGACACTCCAGGGTGTGGACAAGTAATATGACAAGTGTACACACAGGAGTCTCTGTGCAGGAAGGCGGGGGGGGGGGGGGGCTCCAGTCATCTGAGCTGAGTGGTTATTGCATTATGATAAAAGGACATAATATATTTCCGAACATGAAAACAAATCATTTTCTTAAATTTATGAGGCTGCTTATTAGCAGTGTTATAAGTAGCCAGAGTGCAACTCAACAGCCGCAGACTGAACATAGGGTCATATCTTTTACATTTTGCCTGATGTTAAGGATGGCTCCTGTTGCCCTAGCAACAGCGGCCATCTTGGCTTGAATTGCTGCCAAACCTTTGAAGGCCACAGAATTTGAATCAGTTTCTGTGGTCTCCTCGCTTCCAGATCCTGAGTGGAACGTAGTGAAATACACCAACTTCCGAGCCACAATTGTGGTAGGGAGCTTTCAGAATGGAAAGCCCTTCCAACCACTTGGTAATTTTTAGGAGTCTTCTGCAAAAAGGCTGAAAAACCATCCATGTCATAGGAAGATCCCTGATTGCCTATGCTTGCCCATGTGACAGGAAGCACAGCCCTCACTCTAACGGTGTTCGTTTGCCTTTAGTGATGTCAGCCCATAGATAAATCTGATTGGCTGCATAGTCTGATTGGCTGCATAGATTGGCTGCATAGTGTCTAGTATGTGATCCCTGGCTGGTTGAGATGACAGACATGGAAAAGAGTAGCGCATACAGCTAAAAACAGCCATTTAATAGGCTGGGTTCACAGATTATTTATTTATTTATGATTACATTTATAAACCACTCCACCCAGAGGCTCTGGGAGGTGTGCAACTAGTTAAAACAACAACAACATAAAAACAAACATCATTTAAAACACACTACTTAAAAATATATAAAAGCAATTTTAACACAATTTAAAACCAATTAAAATACTTTAAAACCATTTAAGAACCTTGGAAGGCCAGGCCAAACAAGTAAGTCTTTAGGGCTCTCTTCCAGGCCAACAGCGAGCCTAAACTGTGGATCTCTGCCGGGAGTGCATTCCATCAGTCTGGAGCAGCTACAGAGAAGGCCTGGTTCGAGTCACCACCAGAAGTACTGGTGGTAACTGGAGACGGACCTCTCCAGATGACCTCAATGCACGGTGGAGATCATACAGAAGGAGGTGCTTTCTAAGGTAGCCCGGAACACTTAACGCAGAACCCAAGGTTCCCCCAACCCGAGATACGGAGGGAGCCTTAAGTCTGTGCAGCAGACGATCACATATCTCTGCTTATTGGAAGTAGCCAAGTTGAGCCAGAGATAAGCCTCCTGTCCATGCCTCCCAGCGAGGCCCTGGATGCTATCCCAGCCTGCCTTGCTGTGCCCTTCAACTGGCAAGCCTTCCCTATGTCAGCTGCCTCACAGCTATTGGTCCCGAGGGCAAAGGGGGCTGGCTTGCCTGGAATGGACCAGAGGTTTACGAAGCATGTGGGTTCAAACATAACACACACTTCAGCGGTTTGAAGTTTGGCAAGCCAACTTCAAACCAACGCATATTGGTTTCAGGCCCAAGTAAACCTCAGGTTCCTGCCTTGGTGTGGGTTCAGACAGTTACAGCCAAGTCAGTTAATGTCTTCGCAGGTGGGCTCCGCGTGTGTTCAATGGATCTTATTCCCTAATACTTGAGCTTAGAATTTCAGCCTTAGTTTGCTACCACAGACCTCCTCTCGGCCCACATTCAGCTGTGTGCCGAAACCCTTGATTCGCAGGCGGATATGATGTGTTTCTGAACATTTTGAAACAAACAAAAAATTTACAGTTTTGAGCTAGAAAGAGCAAGATTTTTTGTTTCTGGTAGTCAGGTGACTGTCCCACCACAGCTGTGCTAAAATCCTGGAGTTCAGCATCATTTTCTGTGGGTAGCTCTCAGCTCTAGGGGAGGTCAAAATGTGGCTGCCATTGTGAACCTCTGAACTGAACACTGTGTGTGAGTCTACCTCTTGGAAATCTATTCTACTTTCAGGCTCAGAGACACTGAATGCCATTTTCCAAGAAGCAAACCATGGGAGGGGTCTATTGGCTCCAGGCCCTGCTGATTGGCTTCCCAGAGACATCTGGTTGGCCACCGTGGAGAGCAGGATGCTGGACTAGGGGGACCCACTTGGATCCGATCCGGCGAGTTTCCTCTGATGTCCTTATAGTCACTGTGGTAGAGATGTGCAAGCCAGGTCGATTCAAATCGAACTGGCTCAGTTCAGGCTGTCTGAGGTCAAACCGAATTTGACCCCATTTGGAAGAACTGGCTCACGGACCATTTCAGGTGTACTATTAAAGGGGAATCCGGTGAGGATTCCCCCTTACAAGTAAAGGGGGATTCTCTAATATAAGGCGGGGAGGGGAGCAAAAGTACTGATTATTTTAAGCCTGTGGCAGCGAAGAGTCTCTAGAGGTGGCAGGGGGCTCCTCCAAGCCCCCTGCCAGCCTCCTGAATGACAGCCTGGGCTGGCTGCAGCCCAGGTCAGGCCTCTGTGCATGCGCGGAGGCCGTTCTTGTGGCCTCATGTGCAGAGGTCATTATTGTCGTCACACGATTTGCGTGGTGATACAAATGGCCTCTGCGCATGTGCAGAGGTCATGAAAATGGCTTCCATGCATGCACAGAGGTCATGAAAATGGCTTCCGTGCATGCACAGAGGCCCAAACCAGGCTGTAGTTAGCCCGGGCTGTCATTCAGGAGGTCCGCAGGGGTCTTGGAAGAGCCCCCTCCACCGCCCCCTGCCGCCTCCAGTCCAGAGACTCTCCACCACCACCAGGGGCTTAAAATAAAAGTTACCTTTGCTCCCCCTCCCCCCTTATGCTAGGGAATCCCCCCTTTACTTGTAAAGGGGAATCCTTTTCTGGATTTCCCCTTTACAAGTATACCCCTGAACCAGCCCATGAACCAGTTTCGCCGGTTTGAACCTTTCAATGGTTCAATTTGCAACAGAAATACCTTTAAATGCAAATACATTCTGTAAAACTTGACATGTAGTCCTTTCTTTGTATTCAGAGGCCTCTCATAATGTGAGGGCTTAAGCTGCGGCTTACTTAGCTTGTGCCTAAATCCAGCACTGCTTCTAGTCCCGCCTCCATTTTGTGTCCTGATCATGAAAAGAATCTGTCCACAAGTACAGTGTTTGTCTTTGCAAAGAAATGCCATTTTTATTCATTCATTCATTGATTCATTCACTCATTTGTTTGTTTGTTTGTTTGTTTGTTTGTTTGCATTTATATCCTGCTCTTCCTCCAAGGAGCCCAGAATGTTGCACATGGTTATGTTTATCCTCACAACGACCCTGTGAGGTAGGGTAGAGTGAAAGAGAAGTGACTGGCCCGGAGTCACCCGGTAGGGTTGTTCACACGGCCATTACAGGGGCAAGGGTGCAGGGAGGGGAGGGAGGGTTGAACCTAGCGCCCCACAGATGATCTTTCAGCTCCTGCATGGAGTGTGGCCCAAATGCTCACGTGATCCACGCTGCTCCTGGCAGCGTGGATCGCTAGAGGCCAACAAAATGAGTCTTGGCCTCCAGCTATCTCATAACCCCTGCTAATTTGCTAACCCCTGCATAACCCCAACCCCTGCTAACTTGGCAAAGAGGCACCTTTTAGTGTGGTGATTCTCTTTATTGAGCAGGGGGAGAGTAGCTGGCCCTCTCCACCCCCAGCACAGCATCCCTCCAGTGGCTGTTGCTGGTGTCTATCTTATGTTATTTTTAGATTGTGAGCCCTTTGGGGACAGGGATCCATCTTATTTATTTATTATTTCTCTGTGTAAACACCCTGAACCATTTTTGGAAGGGCAGTATAGAAATTGAATTAATAATAATAATAATAATAATAATAATAATAATAATAATAATAAAAGCACTACGTGATGAGTGCATTGCATTGGGGGAATCCTCTGTGAGTCAGGCTCTTTAGACGCCCAACTCTGTGTAAGAACGCTAACCCGAGCACACCCATGACCCCGTCCCTGGGGTTGAGGGTGCACTCGCACCCTTTAACCCTGGTTAAGGGCCCTGGTTAAGGGCCAATGTTTTAAAAGTCGGGGTTGCAGTGGAGGCAGCACCGGGTTCAGCCTCAATCCTGGCACTGTACACGAGCAGCCCAACCCAAATTTGGTGGCCTTAGTCTGGGTTGGCCTGCTCGTGTGCACAGCCTCAATGAGTCTCACGGCCAAATGGGAATTTGAACTCGGGTCTCCACGGTCCTAGCCTAGTTCAACACTCTAACCATATACCACGCTGGTGGTAATTGGGGACTTTGAGTGAGGGTAGCTTCTGAGCATGTCTACAAAGGCGGTGCTCCCGGCCACGCTGCGAACACGGCACTGGCCACGGATTGTGCTGGCAAACAGGGCCTCACGGCCCCATTTGCAAGCTAAACCAGCACCGCATTCACAATGCATCCAGGGGTGACTCTCCAGGCCCCATTTGCAAGCAAAGCGATGTCCCCTGTGTATGATGTCACGCGGGGTGGGGCTTAGGATCTGACATCAGACACAGGGGTTGGGTCCAGGGGGCCCCCGTGGCGGGCTGGACTCGGACCACTGCAGGCCTCCCTCCACCCCGGCATGTCCACATGCTTTTTTATAATGCCTGAGCTCTGATCTGACATGGAACATTTCGGGGTTTGGGGTTAGAAATGTTTTCCAGTGTGCTGCTCTCATTTGGTGGATGGGCTCCCTCCGGGGAGCTGAATCCAGGCTAACTGGTCTTCTGGAAAACCATCTGCCTCCAACTGACCTCCTTATGACACCCCAGCTTGGCTGGACCACACATCTCACTTGCGAAGGCCGGGCGCCCGTGCCAGGAGCAATCAGGAAAGATGCTTGCGAGTTGATTTAAACAAATATATCAACCCTACAGACTGTTGACAGTTATGAGCATATTTCATTCCTGGCTATCGCAGACTTGCCGAGGCTGGGCCTATCTCTCCGCCCCTTTGACTGGAAAGCTGAGAAATGAATATTGGGGCACTGTAAATTTGAACCAGTTGAGCTGTCACAGAATCTCCCCTGAGAAATGTAATGATAATATGTGGGGCTGGAAATCTCTCAGGGGCAATGTCGCTTCAACTAAAAACCTAAGAAGGGTCCAGCTGGAGAAGGCCAAAGGTCAAAGGAACCTAGAAATGTAGAAAGCTGCCTTCTACTGAGTCAGACCCTTGGTCCATCTAGTTCAGTATTGTCTGCACTAACTGGCAGCAGCCTTCCAAGCTTTCAGGCAAGGGTCTCTCCCAGCCCTACCTGGATATGCTGCCAGGGATTGAAGCTGGTACATTTTGCATGGAAAGCAGATGCTCTGCTTCTGAGCTATCCCATTCAGGTAATTCAATATGCTGCTTCCCACAGCGGCCAAGTGGATGCCACCAGAAAGCCACACCACAGCATGAAAGCAATCACTCTTTTCTGCCATTGCTCCTCAAGATCTGGTTTTCAGAGATATACTGCCTAAACATGGAGGTTTCATGTAGACCTCATAGCAAATAGCTTATAGTCTATGATTACATGACCTAGTGATCAGTCCTAGTGATCAGTGTCCAATCAAGTTTCAGAAACTTCTGTAGGCACAGAATGGTCCAAGCAATATTAAACATAAAGTTGTGTCGGCGAGTCGGTGTTGACTCCTGGAAACCACAGAACCCTGGATTTGGATTTGAATAATTGGCACATCCCTAGTATTTTCCCAACCAATCTTTAAATTAACTTTAAAAAGTAACTGGGTTACTCACTGTGAACCTGGAAGAATTATAGCCACCAGAGAATCACAGGGGGAAACCTGGTCATTGGCAGCTTTTAAAACTGTAAGTTTAAAAACAGGCTAAAACAGTTTTTAAAAGATTGAAATAAATGTGAGGGCAAGCTGACAGGCGGGTGGGCAGACAGAGGGCAGAAGATGTTTTTTCCCCCAGCCAAAAGGGGGAGGGAGCAAACTAACCCCATTTGGAGCTCTAAATAGCTCCAATTTGTCCCAAACGGGGTCAGAGAAGTCCGACCTGAACTGGGTTTCCCGAGGTCAGGTCAGGAATGTCTCCAACACCCTCCAGAATGGCCCATGTTGGGCCATTCCTGACATTCTGGTCTTGATGTTGCACAGTCCTAATACAGATACTACAGCGTTAAGCCTTGCTGATCAAGAGTGCAATGCCTGTTCTGTAAAAATCACGGTGTGTCCACATTATGTTCTTTGAGTTTTCCATTTTAATTAGCATTTTCTGCTCAGACCTTTTTTGGTTTATTCCTCTTGTGCCCTGGTTGTATTAACCTCCAGGGGATGATTAGGCTTGTTTTCCAAAGGATGAGCTAACACCATCCCCGGTACAACTTCTCTGGTTTCAAGAAAGTCATTGGAGGGAATCAGTTCTGGCCTGGTTTTTTGTGTTTTTTTAAACAGTAACCAGAGCAGGGATTCCTGATACTTTGCTTTCATGACCTCTCACCTCTCCTCCACGCTGGACGAATTTGTCCTCACAGCAGAAGCCTGTGTTTCGTTCTGTAATCCCTAAACGGCCACAGGCAGGTTGCTTTCTCCAGTGACTTACATGTGTTCCATTTCACTGAAGCCAACTATGGATGGATTAGTTAATTAAGTTATAGAGGGGTAGCATCTGGGACTCCCCAAATGGATTAGTTGCTTTAGAATTCTACTAATGGCATCGGCTTGAGCACAGTGTTAAGTCCTAGTAAGGGATGCAAAGCTGGCAAGTCAGGTGTGTAGATTCCACAACCGTGCACAAGGGAAGAATAGTACTGGCTGCAAGATTCAGCATCATGAGAATCTCAGTATTTGTTTTATTAAAAGCAAGTTTCTAGCCCTTAGTGAGTATATGTTTGTATGTTACAGTTCAGCTGTAATTATGGATTATGTTTTATTTTGAGAGGAGCAGAGGTGCACCTAAGTAATTTTGGAGCCTGGACCTAAAGGCTTTTGGAAGCTCCCCTGCATATTAAGCATCATCATGCTCGGCCAGGCAACCACACCACCTGGGACAGACTAAAAAGGATTTGGGGGGCCCCAGGGGCTGTGGAGGACCTGGACTTTGGCCCCAAAGTCCAGGGATAAGATCACCTCTGGAGAGGAGCATGCATGAGCTCAGTTCTTCACATTCCTCCTATTCTTCTCTGACTCCATGCATAAGAGGAAATTTGAAAACTACCATTTTCTTTTTTTTAACTATCCACTGTTCCCTGCTACATCCACGGTTGGGGAACCATGGGTTGTTCAAACCATGGTTGGTTAATAAACCAGGATATAATCAAACCATTGATCAAGGATACCCATTTCTCCTCCTCCTGTCAAAGACACTTACTACAGACTCCACTACTATGGCCTGCCTATACAGTCTTCACCAATGAATCTAACACCGATGAATCCAGTGACTGTTGCTGGTGTCTGTCTTATGTTTCTTTTTAGAATGTGAGCCCTTTGGGGACAGGGTTCCATCTTATTTATTTATTATTTCTCTGTGTAAACCGCCCAGAGCCATTTTTGGAAGGGCGGAACAGAAATGTAATATAAATAAACAAACAAACAAATAAACAAACAAATAAATAAAACAACACTCTTCTGAAACAAATGTAGACTTCTATATAGACTTCTAAATGCCATGGAACATGTCTCTAGGCAAAGTAAATGTGACTCTAGGCAACAGAGTAGGTTGTCCTTGGAGAGGAGAGCTGGTCTTGTGGTAGCAAGCATGACTTGTCCCCATAGCTAAGCAGGGTCTGCCCTGGTTGCATCTGAATGGGAGACTTGATGGGTGAGCACTGCAAGATATTCCCCTCAGGGGATGAAGCCGCTCTGGGAAGAGCAAAAGGTTCCAAGTTCCCTCCCTGGCTTCTCCAAGACAGGGCTGAGAGAGATTCCTGCCTGCAACCTTGGAGAAGCCGCTGCCAGTCTGTGAAGACAATACTGAGCTAGATAGACCAATGGTCTGACTCAGTATATGGCAGCTTCCTATGTTTCCTATGTTCCTATGCATCCCTCAGGGACATATTTGTGATTGGCACATAGGGCTTTCTGGGGAAGAGGAGGTCACCAGAAATGACCCCTTCCCCAGGTGCTAAGGATGTGCATGCACCTGTTCGGAGGCCCTTTTACATCCCTGCTGCCGCTTCTTCTTTGGACAGAAGTGGCTGGAAGTACCGGGCACGCGTGCACATGTGATCGTGCACGAGCCCGTCTGACATGCGCGAGCGCATGTGCGACATGCATATGGGCACACCTGGCATCCACACATGTGCCCGGTACTTCCAGCAACTTCTGGCCGGAGAAGAAGAAGGAGCGGCAGGGAGATACAAAATTCCAGTGCTGGTTAGGAGAAAGTGGGGGGAGGGGTAAGTGACCCTCCCCCTCCCTTAAAGCCCTACCCCCCCACCCCTCTGAGCCACTCCCGCCTGGTTCCGTGCACATCCCTACCAGGTGCACTAGTGCAGTTAGTTGGGAAGTGCTGTTAGGCTGCTCCTCTTGCTGTGCTAGTATTTCCGTGCTCTGAATGTCAGCCCCTGTTTTTAATGAGGGAGGTAACTAATAAACGCATCTGCATAAGACTAAACCAGCCCTTCCCTCTTTGCCTCTCTTGCTTTGGAATATTATGCCTAATGGGAGAGAGATGCCTGACAAGGCTGGCTGAACATGATGGAAAATCAAGATGGTCGGAAATCAAGATGGAGCTCCAGGAAAGAACGACAGATCCTCCCACTTCATATTTTAGCATAGCTCACCAGTAATGGCAACCAATTTTTTTAAAAATTCATTACATTTTCAATGGGAGCTTAAACCAAGGGGTGGGGGGAAAAGGGAGAAGAGTATGCTCAGGTTGCTGCCTTTTCCTTGTTTCGGAGACTCATCAAGGCTAATTTTGAGCCAGGGTCAAGGGTCACTTCCTCTCGGTGTTGCCGATTTGACAAATGGTTTTGCTGTCAGAGTTGATACGCTTGGAAGAGCGGGAGTTTGTTAGGAAGGGAGGAGAGAGGACAGAATGGCAGAGGGCCCGGGGAGCTTTTAAGCGGAATGAGGCTTGCTCCGTAGGTGAGGGGATAGGGCTTTGCGCTGTGGAAATTGCTATCAGTCAACCCACTTGGAGACAGACCCATAGCTAGACATATCTATCTATCTATCTATCTATCTATCTATCTATCTATCTATCTATCTATCTATCTATCTATCTATCTATTTGATTTTTATACCGCCCTTCCAAAAATCGCTCAGGGCGGTTTTCACAGAGAAATAACAAATAAATAAGATGGATCCCTGTCCCCCAAAGGGCTCACAATCTAAAAAGAAACGTAAGATAGACATCAGCAACAGTCACTGGAGGTACTGTGCTGGGGGTGGATAGGGTCAGTTACTTTCCCCCTGTTAAATAAAGAGAATCACCACGTTAAAAGGTGCCTATTTGCCAAGTTAGCAGGGGGATAAGAAAGATGGGAATTCTCCCATTTAAGAACAGGAGAATCTAAAGGAACATGGAAGCATCGTATTAGACTTATCCAGACATGATGAGATAGAGGCTGTATGCAAGTACAAGCCTCCAAAGGTGCACCAGAGGTTCTGCCAGGTACATGACTCATTTATCCCCCTGGCGCACCATTGGCCTGAGCCTGCTGACCACAATAATGGTGAGTGATAAACCAGGTAACTGTAAGCGACACACTGGGCAGGACTTCCGGTACATGTAGGGAGGCTTGTTTCAAGGACAGGCTCTTTCTCGTCACATCTGAATAGACCTAGAATGGCTCAGGAAGACCCCGAGTACAATATGTTTGAAGCTGCACATTAAGGCTTGTCATGCCGTTGTTTGTAGTCAGTCTGTGCGATCTTTTTACAACAGCTGATTAGGTGGTCCACTGTTTCATCTGCTTCTTTACAAAGGCGGCACTTGCTGACCATGCAGTGGCTTATTTTTCCATTTTTCTGCTCGGTTCTTGACTTGTTCTTTCTTGTAGGCCTGCTTTCTTTCATTGGTGTTGAATAGTTTCTCATTATTGACCATTTGAAGTGCATCTTCTTCACTGTCCTTGATATATTCTTCAAGGCCTCTTTTCTCCTCCTCTACTGTTTGATGGACTTGCAGCTTCCACCTGAGCTGCGAGGGAGCTATAGCCTATCTATATCACTGGGGGTGTTATTACTATTATTATTAGTAGTATTGGTATTTTAGAGAGGGATTTTTGTTTCCGCAGGAATGGCCTCTTCCCTTAAGACACGTGGATGCCAAGCTGTGTGTTTCATCCTGAGACTGATATGTGGACCTGCTTCTGCTTCCATTCCAGTCAATGGAATATTTACTCTTAACTTCAAGGAAGTGTGTAAGGACTTATGATATTAACTGGCCTCTTTTCTCCAGAGAACTTCCTTCTGGTTTTTTTGTTTTTGTTTTTAAAAAATCAACAATGGACAAAACCAGCACAGAAGAGCAGACTGAAGTGTGCCAGACTGCAACCATAAATTTCTGGAGTGTATCAAGCAAGGCCGAGTGTAATAAAAGGGGAAGAGAGCAAGACTTTGAAAGAGGATGTTGATCTCTCATGTGGACCATCTGGTGAGTTGCTCTGTCCTGGCCGTGGCTTGGCAGGAATATTCCGCACGGGATGAGGAAGGTCATGACCAGACAAGAAGGAAATATAATTTTCCCTCCCGTTAAGACCAAAGCTGGGGGGTAGAATAATTGAAAGGAAAACTCATCTGGTGACAAGCTTCTGCCGATTCTCCACTGTATGGCCCAGGGAAGGCATGTCACGGATAGCACGCTTGAAGGGAATGCTTAAGGCGTATGGCTCCAACAGAATGTAAACCTCCGAATCCTCAGATTCCAGAAGGAAGAGCAGCCAAGGATCTACTGTTAGGTCAAACACAGAAGGGCAGTTCACATGATCGAGAAGAGGGTAATTGAAGGCTTTTCCTCCTACCTGGATAGGAGGCTGGTGCTTGGCAAATGATCTGGAATGGGACCTCTGGCCTTGTTTTTTAACTGACAATCAAATATCGGGAGTGCACACAGCTCCTGAACTAGCGTAGGAGGCTTCTCCTACCCTATTCTTGAACCCCAAAATGAGTCTATAGCATGCCTTTTCCTTTTCTTCTGTGTAAACCCTCAATGGCTTGGGTCCAGGGTATTAAAGAGAGCGCCTTCTCTGTCATGAACCCTGCCACCTATTAAGATCACTTGGGGAGTTCTGGTTTTGGTTGCCACTGATTCGTCTGGTGGCAACTCGGGACTGGGTCATCTCAGTGGCTGCCCAGGGCTTTGGAAGGCACTCCCTGCTGAAATAAGAGCATCTCCTTCACTGCTTGCTTTTAGGAAGACCCTCGAGACGTACCTGTTTTCCCAGGCTTTTAACTGAAATTTAAATTTTAATGTTTTTATTGTTTTTATCTGTTTTATGACTTTTAACTGTTTTATGTTGTTTTTACATTTGTTATGTTTTAACCTTGTTATGTTTTAATCTTGTCAGTATTGTCTACACCTGGGGCTTTTTAGTTTAGAAAAAAGATTACTGTGGGGAGACATGGTAGAAGTCTATAAAATCATGCATGGTGTGGATAGGGAGAAATTTCTCTCTCTCACACACACAACACTAGAACCAGGGGTCATCCCATGAAATTGGTTGCCAATAAATTCAGGTCCATCAAACGGAAGTACTTTCTCACACAACACATAATCAACTTGTGGAATTCTCTAGCACAAGATGTGTTGTTGGCTACTAGTCTGGATGGCTTTAAGAGGGGTTTGGATAACTTCATGAAGGACAGGTCTATCAACGGCTACTAGTCAGAAGTCTATAGGCCACCTCCAGTCTCAGAGGCAAGATGCCTCTAAATACCAGTTGTAGGGTAGTAACAGCAGGAGAGAGGGCATGCCCTCAACTCCTGCCTGTAGGCTTCCAGAGGCATCTGGTGGGCTACTGTGTGAAACAGGATGATAGACTCGATGGGTCTTGGGCATGATCCAGCAGGGCTGATCTTCTGTTCTTAAGAACTTCACAACTTTGGTCCTCCCGCTCTTTTTGGACTACAGCTCCTATCATCCCCAGCCACAGTGGGCAATAGTCAGGGATTATGGGAGCTGTAGTCCAGCACCTGCCCTAGACTGAGTGGGACCACTGGTCCCTCTAGTTCAGCATGGTCTGCACTGACTGGCAGTGTCTCACCAGAGTTTTAGGCAAGTCTTTCCTGGCCCTACCTCGAAATGCCAGGAAAAGGATCTAGGACCTTCTCCACGCAAAGCAGATGCCATGACACAGAGCTGTGGTCCCATTCCTGTGCAAATATGGCTTGATGGACCATATGAAGCATCCTTATACTGGTTCATAACCTTGTTCCTTCTAACTTAGTATGGGCAGCAGGCCTCCAGAGCTTCAGATGGATATTTCCTAGCCCAGCCCTACCTGGGGATGCTGCCACAGACTGAATCTGGGACCTTCTGCAAGCATAGTAAATGCTCTTCCACTGAGCTATGGCTCTTCCCCTAAAGCTCACCCCAGATTAGATGAGGTTCTCGAGCTCAGGGCAGATCGAAACTACTGAGCATGTCCTGCTCTACTGCTCGTTCTATAAAGACATCTGTGCCTCATTCATCCTCCCATTGTTGAACAAGTATCCGGGTCGTCCAAGCCAATTCCATAGCTTCCTGCTACTCTCTGGCTCTCAGCTTGCCATTACATATAGTGTTGCCAGGTTCTGTGCAGCTGCGATTGGCATCCGTCGGAGGTGGACGGACTGTGAGCCCTTTTAGCTCTAATCGGATCCCAGTGACTCTGGATAGACTTCACATTTGCTCACATAAGAACATAAGAACAGCCCTGCTGGATCAGGCACAAGAAGGCCCATCTAGTCCAGCATCCTGTTTCGCACAGTGGCCCACCAGATGCCGCTGGAAGCCACAGGCAGGAGTTGAGGACATGCCCTCCCTCCTGCTGTTTCTCTCCTGCAATTGGTACTCAGAGGCATCCTGCCTTTGAGGCTGGAGGTAGCCTGTAGCCCTCTGACTAGTAGCCATTGATAGACCTCTCCTCCATGAAGTTATTCAGACCCACTAACTAATCCACTAACTATACTAACAATAATATTTTGTTGTGTTGTGAGCCTTGATGAACATTCTGGCTGGAAAATGGCATGTACATGTTAAAATACTCATGTATTTATGGATTTTGTATCCTTGCCCTTCATCAGAAGATCCCAGGGTGGTATGAAGAATAAAAAATAGGATGGATGGATGGATGGTCTGAGGAGGAGAGCTGGTCTTGTGGCAGCAAGCATGAATTGTCTCCTTTGCTAAGCAGGGTCCACCCTGGTTTGCACTAGAGTGGGTGACTATATGTGAGCGCAGTAAGATATGGAGCTGCTCAGGGAAGAGCATCTGCCTGCTTGCATGCAGAAGGTTGCAAGTTTCGTCTCTGGCAAGTTCAGTTAGGGCTGAGAGACACTCCTGCATGTCGTCTTGTAGAAGCCACTGCCAGCCTGTATAGACAATACTGAGCTAGATGGACCAATGGTCTGACTCAGTATAAGACCACTTCCTATGTTCCTGTGGCTAGAGAACTATAAAGTAAAATAAGTAAAGTTGTGCCGTCGATTGGGTGTCGACCCCTGGCGACCACAGAGCCCTGTGATTGTCTTTGGTAGGATACAGGATGGGTTTACCATTGCCATCTCCCGTGCAGTATGAGATTATGCCTTTCAGCATCTTCCTATATCTCTGCTGCCCGATATAGGTGTTTCCCATAGTCTGGGAAACATACCAGTGGGGATTCGAACCGGCAACCTCTGGCTTGCTAGTCAAGTCATTTCCCTGCAGCGCAGTAATCTGATAATCCTAAATTACAGCCACAATGATCAGCCCTGAAAGGGGAGGGTTTAATTCTATTATCCTCGTTTCTTGATAAATCAAAGAGAAGGCAAGGCACAAAGCAAGCAAACTGAGTTTTCTGCCATTGTGAGTGCAAAATGACCCTGGAATTATCTCCTTCCCTGACTGGCTGTGATGGATTATGCCTGCCTGATTCTGAGCAGCAGTCCCACAGCCTGATGGACCTCAAGATCTGGCAACATGAGACATGCCTGGGGAAAGGCATCCCCCTTCAAACAGTGCCTAGTACATGTTCGCTGAGCTGGATATGCGGAGCAAATTCTCAGATTTATTAGCCAATCAATTTTTTTTTTTTTTGGAAAGAGAAGCGGAGGAGAGAAATGAATTGGGGAGGGGGGCAGAAAAGTGAGAGGGAGGGAGGGAAGGAGAGAGAGAGAGAGAGACAATGAGTTATTCGAAAATATTTCATGAAGACAAGTTGGCCTGAAAGAGTCTGGCAAATTGCTAGGTTTTTGCACAGTTTTGGCAGTTGTGATCCCAGGTGGTTGTATACCCGCTCGTGGAATGAATAACAGGTAAGCCATCCAACTATGAGTCAGGTTTTGCTTGCAAGATGGAATAACTCCAGAGACTCCTTGCAGCAATGCTGGGCTTATTGAAACAGACAGAAATGGTTTGGAGGATCCTCTTGTTAAGTCACAGTTTAATTGATTTAAATAGGCCCTAATTTCTCAAGAAAAAATGTAGCCTTTTTGCTCCTCTTTGGCCAGGTACATGGAAGGCACAGAGGCCGGGAGTTCACGTTAAGTCAAGTACGAGACCTTGAATTAAGGTGAGAATCCAGGTTCTATCCTGCCAAAACTCTGAGCGTTACTTGTTTGAATGTCAGAAGTGCTTTGCTTGATTTCGGAACGTGTTTCTTGCACCCCCTCATTCTCTCTTTTCTCTGCAAGTACTGACTCAAATAAATTTACAGTCTCCACATTTTTGTTCAAAATTTAATTGCTCCCCCTGTGCTCGAGGGGAGGGGATCTCCAACTTGGATCCCCAGATAATATAGTACTACAACTCCCATTATCCCCAGCCACAATGGTCTTCTGTTTCCAGACCCAGATGTTTTTGGTTTACACATTTCTCATCATCTCCAGCCACAGTGGCCTTTGGTTCCCAATTCTGGGCTCTCAGAGGTTGTTGGACTACCATTCCCATCATAGCCAGCCTCAATGGTTCAGCACTTGTGGCTGGGGATAATGGGAGTTGCGGCCCAACAACATCTAGGGACCCAAGGCTGGGAACCACTGCTCCTGGGATGTCCCAAACCAATCAGACCTCATTTTCTCTCAGGATCAAAGAATTTCCATTGCTTGGTGTCTGTTTAAACTGTAGTGGGATCACTTATCTGACTACGAATCTGTGTAGGCTGCAAGAGGGCAAAGTCCAAGCAACATCCCAACTGGCTAGATACCTCACCAAGACCACTAAGGGGAAAGGCATTTTTCTCTATTATTCAATAATTCTATGAATCCGGCTTCTGTGTGGTTCACACACTCCAGGAGCCAGTAACCACCCACCATGGAGAAGACTGGTTCTCTGCTGCAGTCTTCCCGGGGGTGATGAGTGCGCACACGCACACACACACACACACACACACACACACTATCCTACCCACCTCCTACCAAAGGCCAGCAACTTCTTCACATATCTTCTCTTGGGTTCCCAACAACCCACAACAAAGGATGTCTAAGTAATTAGCTTCCTTCTCTTCCAATAGGGAGGGTTTGTAGCTCATATGGTAGAACACATGTCCTGCATACATCTAGTCCCAGGTTTGATCCCTGACATCTCCATTAAAAAAAAAAAAAGACCAGGTACCAAACATCTCCGCCTGAGACCCTAGCCCTATTCATACATTACGTTCAATGCTCTCACAATGAGTGTATGTGTACACAGGTACAATTCTGTATGCAGAAGGTATGATCTGTCTGAAGAAGATCTACAGAAAGTCGATCTGTATGACCCCATCCAGAACAGGCAGATCAAACTCATCTCCCTAGTTTCAACCCCACACAATGAGTACCTCCATCTTAACTGGATTCAGTGTCAGTTTGTTTCAGTTTGGTGGGTTCCTCTAGTTGCAGAAAAATCAAAGATATTATTTGGGCTTATTGTATCCCCCCCCACCCCAAACCCCATAGGATGTTGCTTTATGTATTTTATCTTTACCTAAAGCTCTTTGTCATTTATGTAGTTTACATTGTTGATGGTCTTTGACCGGAATAAAATTATCCATTCATTCACTAGCAAAAGAAGAAGAAAGGTAAAGTGCACCATCAAGTCGATTTCAACTTCTGGCGCCCACAGAGCCCTGTGGTTGTCTTTGGTAGAATACAGGAGGGGTTGACCATTGCTTCATCCCGCACAGTATCAGATGATGCCTTTCAGCACCTTCCTATATCGCTGCTGCCCAATATAGTACCAGTGGGGATTCGAACCAGCAACCTTCTGCTTGTTAGTCAAACATTTCCCCACTGCACCACTTCAGGTGGTTTCACTAGCACACAACTGGAAATCAGTTGTACATTGGTTTCCCCCCTTCTTATCCTCACAACAACCCTGTGAGGTAGATTGGGCTGAGAGATGGTGATTGGCCCAGGGTACACAGTAAGGTTCATGCCTGAGCAGGGCCTTGAATCCAGGCCTCTACTCAATGATGGCTCAAGATCTCTGTATGCTGTAGCAGGGCACCATATTTTTTCCTCGCTTGTTGTGCACACCTTTGCTGCCTTCTTTTCCCTTTTAAAACATGGGGGCAGGAGAGCAGAGGAAGCTGCCATATACTGAGTCAGACCATTGGTCCATCTAGCTCAGTATTATCTGCACAGACTGGCAGCGGCTTCTCCAAGGTTGCAGGAAGGAGTCTCTCTCAGCCCTATCTTGGAATTGCTGCCAGGGAGGGAACTTGGAAACTTCTTCATGCAAGCAGGCAGGTCAGGCGCAGAGCCAGCCGAGCGGTGGCCTGTGTCCAGCCCCGCTCGACGGCCCCCTCCAATACACCCGTGTGCGTGATGTCACGTGCATGTGGGCGTGGCTCGGGCTCCAGAGGAGCCCAGAGCGAACTCCCCCCTCCCACGCCCAGGCCGCCAGGAGCCCAGGCAAACTCTGCACCAATTATTTCAGGCAGGTCCGACTGCCTGATAGAAAGTTTTCCCCTTCCTCTCTCTCTCTGGAGGGAGAGAAAGGGGAAAATGTCCTATCAGGCAGCCAATGCTGCCTGAAATGACGTGCTGAGAGCTCGTTCAGGCTCTCTGCAGCCCAGGCTACACCCCTTTCGCGGGTACAAAGGGAATAATGTTCTATCGGGCAGTTGGAGCTACCCGAAATAATTGTCAAAGAGTTTACCGGGGTTCTCGGCCGCCCAGGAGTGGGAGGGGGGAGTTCGCTTTGGGGCTCAGCGGCCTTTTCCCATTGGCGGCCCGGGTTCTTTGAACCTGTTCGCCCAATGGTGGCTCCACCCCGAGGCAGGTGCTCTTCTTCCCAGAGCGGCTCCATCCCCTAAGGGTGATATCTCACATTGCTCACACATCTAGTCTCCTATTCAAATGCAAACCAGGGCAGGCCCTGCTTAGCAAAGGGGAGAAGTCATGCTTGCTACCACAAGACCAGCTCTCCAAGGTTCCAGGCAGGAGTCTCTCTCAGTCCTATATTGGAGTTGCTGCTAGGGAGGGAACTTGGAACCTTCTGCATGCAAGCAGGCAGGCGTTCTTCTTCCCACAGTGGCCTTCAGGGGAATATCTTACAGTGCTCACGTGTGGAAGTTGTTCACATGAGTGTACGCGCAAACCCGGGAATGTACCCCAGACTTTAGTTCAAGGGCACGAGCACATCCTTCACCCCAGGTGGGCCATTGTATGAAACAGGATGCTGGACTAGATGGGCCTGATCCAGCAGAGCTCTTCTTATGTTCTTAGAAGGGCTGCTCTGACTCTATTGCACCACACTGGCTTTCTAACTGGAATTACCTTGTCCCCAAATTTAGATTTTTATATACTTAGGGGTATAGAGTACTTCTCTTGACCCACTGAACAGCCCTTGTTCTTGCCAGGGGTGGTGAGATTCTTCCACTCACTTTATCCTCTTATTCACCCCATCGGTATATAAACAAATCAAGGGTTGATGAGAGTTCAGAGTTGCTATCCCAGGATAACTGATGGTGTAAACAAGTGCCTTCGCGGTGGCTTAATCCCCTGTAACACCAACTTGGAAACTGATAAATGGCTTTGCTGCTGAAAGTAACGCAAGGCATGTGAGATCCAGTGCCTGCTTCCTGCTGCTGCTCTCCCTCTGTCTGTGGTGGAAACATCATTGCTGCAAAAGATCCAGAAGTGGGACAGAATGTGGGGGAAAGGGATCCTTGCCGTCTAATCTCCCTAATGGCCCAGGAACAGTCTCTATTTTCTGGTACCTGTCCCCAGTACCTGTTTTGTTTTGATTTTGAGAAAATCTTCCTAATCCTTAATGTGAGTGGTCCTTCTTCAGCTCGCACACAGACATCTCTGAGTGGGTAGGTGGGTGTATCTTTCCATCTGTGCACATGCACAGAAATGTATGCACAGGAATGCCAGGGCAACCTTGTAGACAAGGGTCAGCACTGTGATAGAAACAAAGGAACATGGGGAGCTGCCTTATACAGAGTCAGACCCTTGTCCCATCTAGCTGAGGATCATCTACACAGGCTGGTAGCAACTCTCCCAAGTTCCAAGCAGGATTTTTTCTCAGCCCCACCTGGAGATGCTACCAGGGATTGAACGTGGGACCTTCTGCGTGCCAAGCTTGTAAGTGCTCTATCACTAAGCTACAGCCCCATCTGCTAAGGAGGCTATGTTACAGCAGGCAGTGCTCACATAATAAGAACATAAGAACAGCCCTGCTGGATCAGGCCCAAGGCCCATCTAGTCCAGCATCCTGTTTTCCACACAGTGACCCACCAGATGCTGCTAGAAGCCTACAGGCAGGATTTGAAAGGGGCATGCCCTCACTCCTGCTCTTACTCCCCTGCAACTGGTACTCAGAGGCATCCTGCCTTGGAGACTGGAGGTGGCCTATGGCCTTCTGACTAGTAGCCGTTGATAGACCTCCCCTCCATGAAGTTATCCAAACCCCTCTTAAAGCCATCCAGGTGGTTGGCTGTCACCACATCACCCACCCAAAGGCAAACCAAGGCAAACCCTGCTTCGCAAAGGGAGCAGTTCAGGCTGGCTACCACCAGACCAACTCCTCCTGTCTCATGGCGAACACTTGGCAAAATGACTGAACTAAGTGACCAGCATGAGGTTTTTAAAAAACTCAATTCAGTGTTTTTGAAGGGATGAGGGAAGAGACAGCAGCAGAGTGAGTGCTGTGAGGAAGAGGCTCCATTGTGGCTAGGGATGATGGGAGTCGTAGTCCAACAACATCTGGGGCTTTAGCTCAGTGATAGGGCATCTGCTTTGCATGGAGAAGGTCCCGGGTTCAATCCCTGTCAACTTCTCCAGGGCGCTTTCCAGATTAGACCTTGCAACGGGGTCATGGCATATCTCGGAAGCATGCTTCCACACTTCCTGTGTTGTGACACCGCAGCCCCTGTGTGGACAGCAGGGTGCTGTTCACATTTCCGATGCCTTGTTTCGAATTTAATCGCTGCGGTTTATTGATAGAACCTTGTATGTCCAGCGTAAAAAGGTTGCTGTTTTTCCCTGGGTTGTTAGTTTTCCCGAGACTGCTCCCCCTGCTGTTTATGTTTCAACTGTGACTTGCCTGAACGGAGGCATTTTGCTGTTGTTGAGCAGCTAGTCTGGAAAGTGCCCAGGTAGGGCTAGGAAAGAAACCCTGCCCGAAACCTTGGAGAGGTACTACCCATCAGGATGGACAATACTAAGGTAGATGGACAAAGGTCTGACTCGGTATCAGGCAGCTTCCTATGTTCCTATCTGGGGACCCAAAGCTGGGTGACTTTGCTACAGGCCATGGGCATGGATGGGGTTGGTTACTGGAACCTCATCCCTCACCCCATTTATTTCCACTTTTATTATTAAATTTTAAAATAATATTCATTTAACCGAAGTTTTCACCACTGCCCATATCTGTGGCAGCCGATGCCATCTTGAACATCCATAATGGCCCTAAGATGCAACACTGTCCTGGTGAAAAATGGCTGTCATCATGGTGAAGTGGTGGCCACTAGGGTAGTAGTTAAGAGGTCTTTGTGGTGTCAGCCAATTTCCCCCCTGGGATTAGGCTGCATCTTGGGGCAGCTTTGGGTTTTCAAGGTGGTGCCTCCCAGGTTGCTGCCCACTGTCACTCCTGCTGCTGCTGCTGACACAGGCAGTGGTGGACACTTCTGTAAAAGCAAGCTTTTTGTATTGTTTTCAAAACAAAATGACGGGAAGACGAACGGGGATCCTCCAAATGGGTCCTGGAAATGAACACCCTGGAGGAGAACTGCGGCCCCTTCTTGAGCTCAACAGTCTATAGACTGACAGGCAAGCAGATGTCTCAGGAAGGTCCATAAGCAGGCCGTAATTGTGGGACTGATCCTTTGTTGATCCAGGGGTTCTCAAAACTGGTTCTCCAGATGTTGTGGGACTACCACTCCCATCACACCATCACCAGGCATTGTGGGAGTTGATGGGAGTTGATGGGACTACAACTCCCATCATCCCCAGCCACAATGGCTGGTGATGGTGTGATGGGAGTTGTAGTCCCACAGCATCTGGGGACCCAGCTTTGAGCACTCCTCTGCTAATCCCATTTTATTGTTGACCTCAACACAGACATCATCCTATATTGTTTGACATATTTTGTTCATGAATTTGTTGCACTGAAAGCTTCATGTCCCCTCTCTCCCCCTCCCAGAACTGTTCCTTTTTGCAAATCATTTTTTCTTGAACTTAAAAATAAATAAAATAAGCCCAACCTCATGCCAGGCATCTTAAAACCATTTGGAAACACACATCCTCTCCTGCAATCCATTATCTTGAATTCCCATGTGGTCTCCATCATCAGAGACGGCCAGATTGATCATGTGGTCTCTGACTGGGCCCCAGATGGGGTGGGAGATTAGAAATAGGATTACAACCCTCCTAATGTCCAGCCATTTCCCACCTTAATTGCAAACTGGGGTGGGGGTGGGGATAAGGAGAGAGAGATCTGCAGATAGATTTGGAAATGAGTGCGAAGGAAGAGGAACCACACTTAAGCCAGGCGTGCATGGACTGGTCTGTTCATTCCAATGATAATGAAAAATTGTACTCCTTTTTCAAGGAAGCCCCAACTCTATCTTCAAAATAAATGATAGGGTGGCTCATGCAGTGATTACTAGGGTAGGAGACACCTCCTATCTTAGTTCCAGAGCTGCACACATTCCCAATTTATGATCATCTGTGAATTTAAAACAAGGGTAGCGGCAGAGAACTTGATTGTGTGTTAAGTCCCAGCTGGGTAGAGTGGTTTTTCCTCCTACTTCGTTCTGAAGTTGTGGGATGGAATTTCGGTAGGGCTTATTTACTATTTTAGTTATTTAAAATATTTTTATACAGTTATTTTTAAATTTTTATACTTGTGTTTCTGACACACAATCAAGATCCCTGCCTCCAACCTCCTTGTACACTCACGTACAATTACAAAATGGGAGCCTGTACAGCTCCTGGACATGGATAGGATGCTTCTCCTACCCAAGTTCTGACTGTGAGAACAGCCCCGATGGATGCATGGATGGACTAGATGCATGTTTATCCCACCAACATGGCTCCACAGGGCCATTGGGGTGGTGTGCAATGACCCGTATGGAAAGCAAAACATAATGGTGGACATCCAAACGAATGAAGTGTTTGCATAAGAAGTAGAGTCATGCTGGGAGAAAAAGATCATGGCACGGCACAAAAATGGGAATTTGTGGGATTGTCTTACAGTGCTCTTGCATAAAGGTTTCCTTTATAACAGGCGAGGGATGGCACAGGTGACACAGCTGCTGTACCAGCACAAGCTTATGTAGTTGTGCAACACTCATCTGGCACACATGTTTCAGACATAGGACAAGTCCTGGAGGCCCTCTTGGGTTCTTGCCGTGGATACCAAAACCACAAATAAAGAGACCTCAACCCAATGGGATGGGTGGGTGGGTTTAGATTCCTAAGTACACTGGACTGTGCTAAAAATCACCAGAAGTGTGTGTGTGTGTGTGTGTGTGTGTGTGTGTGTGGTGGGGCAGGGTGGGTGGGTGGAATAAACAAAGTACCTTGCTCTCCAGCGATGCCTCCACAAGCCCTCAAATCCTCCAATATTCACCTGAGTTTGGGGGCTCTTTGAAGGGAAAAATCCACAAAATGGATGTGGAATACAAAATGGCAGTCAGAAATGACATCCAAAGTAATTTCCAGCCACTCGGGATTCATGGATAGGTGAAAATAGCCCTATTTTTGCACCACAGTTAAAAAAAACCCCTGGGTCTCTATGACTTGCCCATGGATAGACAAATCCGTGGAGGGAGAACCCGTGAATAATGAGTCTCTTGCACTAGTCAGGATTCCTGCCAATGTACCAAAACAACTCCTTATGCATGAAAAATAAGCAGACACAAATTCACTCCAATGAAACAGCCAAAATGGGGCCAAAGTGACCACCCACCCCCGCATTTTACCACCCAGTCTCAGGGAGTGAGGTGGCAAAGCCATTCTTGCATTTTTGGAGTGGATTGGGGTAAAAGACAGGAGTGTAAAACTCACTGGCAGCAGCGGTCGCTGTTTTCCAGTTCCACCCCTTCTTCCAACACCAACACCAACTCCACAAAATTTTAGCCAAAAATTCTCCATGGAGAACCCTTGGCTCCTTCCTAAAAGTATCTCCACACCAGTCTCTGGAGCTGGTCAATTGCCCGGACCGTGCAGCAGAGTGAGATGAGAGAGTTCTGAGGAGACTAGAGTGGCTTATAGATGGCAAGAGGGGAAAATAACACTTGTAATGCTCCTTTACATTTTTTTTTTAAATTCTCCTTGCAAGCAGAATAAGAATGGGCAGAACTAGAACCCTCCTCTCTGATGAACTAGGGTTTTTAAAAAAACTTGCAGAGCACCGTGTGTGTGTGTGTTGTGTGTGTGTGTGTGTGTTTGGGAGCGATCAAAGATGGCGTTTCAGACTGAACCACATGCTGCCATGTTATGATTCTACCACCTCCGTGCAGAAACCAGCTTTATTTTCCTTTTAAAATGTTTACTGCAGGCCGGCCTGGCTTCAGCCACTGGAATCGGGTTTGTACTTTTGCCTGCTGGAAAGATAAAACCATTCCTTGATTAGGTCGTTCCTGGCTACCACGGCGATGAAGCTAACCAACAGCTCTCTTGCACTGGCATGCCTATGAGAAGCTGAACGCAACCTAAAACCTGGCCTGTTCCCCATACATCGTAAACACCCCTTTACACCAGCCGGCTGGGAGAACATGTGGGACCCCCACTGTGGTTGCTGCTCACTGTCTCGGCAATGACAGCTTGGAAATTGATGCACCCAGCGTGGTGAGGCAACGTTTCCCCCCTTGTAAATCACGGACAGCGGTTTCCCAAACAAGGCTGCTCTCTCGCGCATATTGTACCAATGATAAGAGGTCTACTTGGGGCCAGTCAAGTCTGAAGCCTGAGCAAGCAAACTGCGGGTTCCAATCCTGACACTCCTTCCCAATGCTCAGCTGAGTCCTAGTTCTCCTTCCTTCCCCATCATAGCATACTGTTAGGGGCTTATAAAGTGAGAAGACAACCTCACTTGGGTTTCTGGTCTTTCTGTTTGCTTCCTTTTGGTCTTCTTTGGCTTGTCTTCTTTCGGCCCCATCACCTTTATCCAGAAATCTGCTACCAAAATCAGTCACCTATCTTGACACGTTGACCGTGTGACACTCCTTAAATCCCGTCACCAGCTTTCTGGCTGCTCCTGGATTCCGCGTAAGCTCCTCAATGTTACCTTCAAAGCCCCCCATGGCCTTGACCTTCTTATCGCTCTGAGCTTCTGTCCCAAGAAATCCTTGCCTCTTATCTGTGCTTCTCCAGTTCCATCACCCTTAGCCATCTGAATGTCTCCAGGGGCTGTGGTGCTTACCGGGCTGCACAGTAGCAGGAAGGGAAGCCGTGGGGTGTTAGACCCTGTTGGGAGCCACTGGTGCCCTCCCCCCTGACCATGGGGAGAACAAGGAAGCTGGGGAGTCGGTCGCCCAGGACTGGGCCTGCATGGCACGGCAGGCCGTCTTCAGTGGCATCGGTGGGAGGGCTGCCCCCGCCCCTATGTCACACCCTGCTGTGTGGTGGTGCTGGAAGAGGGGTGGGATTTGGAACCACGGCCACCCTAGAGGCTAAAGCAGTAATCGTACGAACAGAATCTTATGCGTACTTATAAGTAAGTCCCGTTGAATGCAATGAGACTTCTTACTCCCAAGAAATGTGCTTAGGATTTCATTGCAGGCTTCCCTTGCCAATGTGTCAGAGAACTGGCAAACGCGTCTGCATTTTGGCCTCATTGCCAAATCGGCCACACACTGAGCCCTTTCTCATGACCTGTGAGAAAGGGCTACCTGATTTGCTGGGAGGAAGCCTGAAAGTGCGTATCTCCCCACACATGAGCTGGCTGCCTTCCTTGGGCAGATGGATCGACCACCCAGACAAGCACCGACTCCTGCTGCAAGCTCCAAGGGACGGGGTGCTGGGACGCACTGCCCCATGCCACCCCCCCATGACAAGTGTGGTGCATTATGGGGATTCCCCCCTCCCCCTGTCTGCAAGCAGCCGTGGCTGACACACACTCGCTCAAACAGGGTTAGGAGAGCACTCACTCTCCTAACCCCATTTTGAGGGGAGGCTTCATAGGCGGGTTTGCCGCTGTGGTGCCGCCAGGATTGGGCCTGATCCTGGCAGTTTACACACGAGTGCAGAACTGGGCAGGGCTCCCTTAGCCCAGTTTTGCACGTGCTTGTGAATAGCTTCACTAGAGCATGATAACCACAGGCTTTAATGCAGCAGGTTGACTTAATGAGGCGGGTCTCACGATTTTGCCGCTTTTGCAGGGGGAGTGGGCTAAGCCCGCTCTCCCCGCACATGATCCCGGCAGGAGCCCTGGATGGCCAGATTGGCTGCTCGCACAATTGCTGGCTCCGTGACGGAGCTGGCGGGGACTGGGGAGCTCAGGGGCCGCACGGCATAAGACACGGCATACTGGGGAGACCCCCAGAGCCGGGAGGTGGCTTTTCGCCTCCCCTCCAGCAGTCTCCTCATGAGTAGCCATGGTGTGGAGCCGCGCCGCCCCAGTACCTTTGGAACCGCTGCTCAGAACATCATCAAACTAAGGACGGTTTGCCTTCTTAGACAAGCCTGAACATTCTATATTATCACTTTCTCCAAAATGATGTTAGCCATTGTGGATGGAGAGGATGGGAACTGCAGCCCAGCAGCATATGAGGACCCCTATCTGAGAACCCCCAACTCACTGGATGGAAGTGGAGCTTGAGAGCCCCATGCTTGCTGAGAGGGCTGCAGACGGCAGGGAGGCTTTGGACGCTCCTGCACATGTGTGGGGTGTATGATCTGTCTAGGCTTGATGAGCGGTGTCGTGTATTTGCATAAAGCCTTCCTGAATAGCAGCCGTTGCCACAGGCAGGCTGAGAGACAGCAGCATGTTCAGACTTTCTGGCCGTGCAGTGGCCAAACGCGCTAGCGTGATTCGTTTGAGACGGCTCTCAGATTTGCAGCACTGCGGTCGGTTTGATCGGAAATGATTTCTCCACAGACAATGCTAATTTCAGTGTATACGAATTGGCAATTTGCAAGAGGAGGGGAAATTGCTAAGGCATGGGAATCGAGTCTTTGGGGATGGAGATAAATGGGTTCCATCCCCACCACTGCGAGCCAAAGATGAAGCCGTTTTGCATTTAAGTGCCCTGCAAGTCACCGGCTTGACAGATACTAATCGCTTTAATAACTGATGACCCCTTACACAGCTGTCTAAGCTCTGTCCAAGCTTTAACATGTCACAGCATTTTGCGGGACTGGATCTAAGAGCCTCTCCTTGGAAGAGTCTTTCTGACAGACTAAATATTTGCAGATTTCCTTGCGTTGGCGATGAGTCCCACTCGGGATTCTAACGCGGTCCTATCCTCTTGGCATCATCTCTTCAAGACTGTCCCAGCTGGAGGGAAATTGTTGGGTTTGGAAATTATTTAGAAGTGATTTGCATCAGCATTTTTGGCACGGGTCCCTGTAGTCCTTCTCGTATCTTGCCTTCGCTTAGAGAGAGAGGAAGAAAGACAGTGTTTTATAGCTTACCTCCGACTTCGAGAGAACGATTGATCACATTTTAGCGGCATAGGCCTTCGTTTCAGGCGGAGAGTCAGTCTTGCAGTAGTGAGCATGAATTCTCCCCTTTGCTAAGCAGGGTTCATCTTGGTTTGCATTTGGATGGGGGTCAACGTGTGAGCATTGTCTGCTGTAAGGTATTTCCCTTAGCGGAGGGGGCCGTAGCTCAGTGGTTGAGCATCTGCTAGTGTGCAGAAGGTCCCAGGTTCAATCCTTGGCATCTCCGGTTTGGGCTGAGAGAGCCTCGTGCCTGAAACCTAGGAGAGCCGCTGCCGGTCAGTGCAAATAACACTGTCTGAGCTAAATGGACTGATAGACTCGATAGAAGCAGCATCCTATGTTCCTTACTCACGTCATCCACAGTGACAATAAAGTGTGTCGGGGATGATGGGAACTGTAGTCCAACAATAGCAGGAGAGCTTCAGTCCCGCCCCCCCCTCTAAGGGCTAAACTACACATTTTGTTGCATGCATTACTACTACTACTACTTCTACTACTACTGATACCGCTTTTCAACAAAGTTTGCAAAGCAATTTACATAGAGAGATAAATAAAGAATAATAATAAACTGAGTCTCTGTCCCAGAAGGCTTACAATCTAAAAAGAAACATAAGGTAGACACCAACAACAGCCACTGGAGGGATGCTGTGCTGGGGCTGGATAGGGCCAGTTGCTCTCCCCCTGCTAAATATAAGAGAATCATCACTTTGAAAGGTGCCTCTTTGCTCAGTTAGCGGGGGTCTACATTGACAATGAAGTGCTCAGTTCTTCTTTGTTAGATACAGCCATGCGCTGGAAGGTGACCAGATTAGGACTGCAGTGTGATCATTTTATGTATGTATGTATGTATTTGATTTATATACCGCCCTTCCAAAAATGGCTACACAGAAAAATTATAAGTAAATAAGATGGCTCCCTGTCCCCAAAGGGCTCACAATCTAAAAAGAAACATAAGATAGATGCCAGCAACAGTCACTGGAGGGACGCTGTGCTGGGGTTGGAGATAGCCAGTTACTCCCCACCGCTCAATAAAGAGAACCAACACATTAAAAGGTGCCTCTTTGCCAAGTTAGGATTTTAATTCTTTGTTCCAATCCAGCCTGACTTTCCCCATGACCCAATCCCTGTGACTGCTAATTAGCAAAGAAAAAATAAGGGCCAATTACATGTTTAACAGTTTGGTCCTTAGTAATCTTAAGACAATTAGTATGTACAGGCAGCCCTCATTATTCGTGGGGGTTCCGTTCTCACCTGTAGATGTGAATATGCAAACAGCGAATAATGAAACCTAACCATTATGGGAATCCAAGAGTTAGGTTCCTACAGACATAAAAAGGGCTGAAAACATGGGGAGGAGGCAGAAATATGAGAAATAAACTACTGTACTTTGCTCTCCAGGTCTCCAGCTTCCCAGCAATGTCTCCCAACCCCCCCAATTTTTCATGAAAATAATGATTTTTCACAAAAAAAATTGTGGAATTTTTTAATGAGCCAAAAAAGGACACTGCACTGTAAAACAGCAGCTGGAAATGACATTGGAAATCATTTCTGGGTCATTTCCAGCCACTCACAACTATGAATAGGTGGATTTTACCTATTTTTTAGACTGCAGATAAAGAGATGGGGTCTCTAAAACCCATCCACGGATATACGAAACCATGGTTGTTGAAACCACGGATAACACGGGCCACCTGTACTATATTCTGTTTAGCTTAACAGGACTTTCTTCTAAAAAAAATATGCACAAGATTAGACTGATACATATGATCTGGAAGACATTCGAATCTTTAAAGTTTAAACTGATGGTCCTTCCAGATTGCAAAAAAAAGTGTGTGACTTGACAAGCTTGCATGCAACTTGGAAGTGTGAGCTCAGTCAGTTACCACACGCTCCTGATGGCTTGCATCTTCTTTCCTAGTGAGAACGCAGGGATTGTTATATGGCTAGTGGGGACCTTGCACCATTTCCACAGTGCCACCTGCTGTCCAGTTTTTGCCTTCCATGAATAACCCATCCCTTTTCATTATTACTTTTCTGACAAATGGGGGGAAATGTGGGTTATTCATGGAAATCAAGACCTGGTCATCTGGATGAACTGTGATTGCAAAATGAGCAAAAATTCCTGCAGCAGAGTAAGAGATGAAACCCAACATTTGAGACCATTCAACTGGTTATCTAGCATATTTTATATATTTTGCTTTTGATGGGTGCCAAATATTAATTTAGATTTAATATCCATTGAGACCATTCACACAATCAAAAACTGTATTCTACCTGGGTTTGGGAGCTGAGTGTGCTTCCAATTTTTGGTTGTGTGGAAGCAAGGTAGGAGGAAAACCTGGGTAGCTTTTCCTACTATCTTGCTTCCACGCAATCAATTCTACTGAGGTTTTCCGCTTACCTTGCATCCACCCAGCTGGAAATGGGTGCACACACAGCTCCCAAACCCAGGTAGAACACAGTTTTTGATTGTGTGAATGACCTTATTATCTACTTTTCTTTCCCCAAGGTGACTGAAACAATAACTACAATATCAAAGCAGTAATCCCAAAATGTATAACAATTAAATTCAGGAACTATGCAATTCAAAAATAGAAATTAAAAAAAAACCAGAATAACAATTCAGCAAACACTGCAAATTCATGACAAAATAAATAATATCATAATTCAATGTCAAGAAGACTAAACTAATTACAACAGGTACAACAACCAGCCTCTGAACTGATAATGAATTACATTGAAGTGGTGGATAGCTTCTGCCTTTTAGGATTGACCATTAACAGTAAAGGATCCAGCAGTCAAGAAATACACTGCAGACTAGCACTTGTTAGGGTTGCAATGAAGGCCTTGGAAAGGTTATTTACATGGCATGATGTGTCTACACCTACAAAGATTAGAATCATTTGGACAATGGTTTTCCCCATGACACTCTATGGATGTGAAAGCTGGATGAAGAAGCAAGATAGAAAAAGCATTGATGCTTTTGAACTTTGGTGCTGGAGAAGACTTTTAAGGATACCATGGATAGCCAGGAAAACAAACAAATGGATCATAGAACAAATCAATCCAGAATTTTCACTCGAGGCACAAATGACTAGGCTCAAACTATCATACTTCGGACATATTATGCAAAGAAGACCCAGCTTCCTTGATAAGTCCATAATGCTGGGGAAAGTTGAAGGAAAGAGAAGAAGAGGACGACCAGCAGCAAGATGGATTGACTCGATTACGACAGCAGTGAATGCACCACTGAGAGACCTAAAAGGCCAAGTGGAAGACAGATCATCCTGGAGAGAATCTATCTATGTGGTTGCTAAGAGTCAACACCGAGTTGACGGCACTTAATCAATCAATCAATCAATCAATCAATCAATCAATCAAAATAGATAGATAGATAGATAGATAGATAGATAGATAGATAGATTAGAAAACAGGGCTGAACAAAATTAAATTTGCAATGAAATGAAATTCATTAACAAAATGAAATTCGACAAAGACAAAGACAAAGTTCCATACACAGGTGAAATGAAATGAAATGAAATGAAATGACATTCATCCATATAGGATGGCAGATTGCTGGCTTGGCAGTGATACATGTGAAAATGATCTCAGGGTTGCAGTCCATTACAAGCTAAATATGAGTGTTGCTCATGTGATGCAGCTGGAAAAAAGGCCAATGAAATTTTAGGCTGCATTAATAGAACCATACTTCCAAGTCCTGAGAAATAACACTTCTACTTTATTTGGCACTAGTCAGACTTCATCTGGAATACTGTCCTAGTTCTGTGCTGCACTTTAAGAAGGATCATCTAAGCTTCAGAGGAGGGCTGCAAAGATGGTCAGGGGTCTAGAAAACAAGCTCTACAAGGAAAGGAACTGGTTATGTTTAGCATGGAGAAAGGCATGGGCGTGAGCGTGTGGACATGATAGCACTCTTCAAATACTTGGAGGGCTGTCACACAGAAGAGGGCAAAGTCTTGCTGTCTGTTGCCTCAAAAGGCAGGGCTAGATCTAATGAGCTTATGTTACAGGAGGGTAGATTTTGATGGAACATTAGAAAAACCTTCTTAATGGTCAGATCACTTTTGCAATAAACAGATTACCTAGAAGGGGAGGGAGCTCTCTCACACACTGGAGATGCTCAAGCAGAGGTTTGATAATCATCTGTGGGGATACTTCTTGAAATGCTGAATTGATTTTAAGCCAGTTTATGCTTCTTTTCAAAAGGGAAAAGCAGGGTAAAAAATTATTATCATAAATAAAAATCAACAATAAACAACCATTTGCAGAGATCTATTTTCCAAGAATTTGGCTGGCCCTTTAAAAAAGCCATGGGCATGAGTGTCGACATCCTATTGCAGTCTTCAGTTGCTCATGTTTCTTGTATGTTGCATGTAGAAGTAGCACTGGGGAAACATAGACACATAGGAAACTGCTTTCTACTGAGTCAGACCATTGGTCTGTCTAGCTTAGCATTGTCTGCTCAGACTGGCAGCGGCTTTTCCAAGGTTGCAGGTGGGAGTCTCTCTCAACCTATCTTAGAGATGCCAGAGAGGGAATTTGGAACCTTCTGCATGCAAATGCTCTTCCCAGAGTGGCCCCATCCCCTAACTGGACTATCTTACAGTACTCACATGCAGTCTCTGGTGCAGTCGAAACAGATGGTGCAGCTGAAATCAGATGCCATTGGATGGCAAATCCCAATAACAAATAGCTGGTGATAGGGGTGTGCACAGAACCACTCCAGGCACAGCTCCACACCAACAGCAACTTCCCTAGGCACCACTGGCACTCCCTCATCAGTGTGGGCTGGTAGCGGCCCCGTTCGCTGGCGGGGCCTAGGGGAGCTGTCGCTGGCCCACCAGCAGCCTGCCAAGGAGCCATGCCATGGCATATAAAGTAACCTCCCACTCACCCCACACCCACCTGTCCTTTTTCAACCCTGTAGGGTTCCCCCGGTTCTTGTAAAGGGGAATCCTTACAAGATTCTCTTTTGCAAGCACTAGAACCGGTTGAACCAGGCCAAATTGGTTCAGTCCAAACTAGGCCCAGTACAGTCCTCTTTTTTGGAGGGCCAGTCCAGGTTGAGCTCAACGTGGTCAAACCAGACCAGTTTGAATGAAACCCAGTTCTGTTCAAGCCGGTTCTCACGCCCCTAGCTGGTGAAAATCCCTAGACAATTGGCAAATATTTGACACCAGAATTTGCATTTTCAAGAGAACGTAATGTGTTTAGCTATAACAGCGCCAGGATCCATAATTCGATGCAGCCAGGATTGGCCCCATAAGCAGTTGATCTAGTTTGTCACATGATTCCTGATCTGCAGAATGTTGCCAGGGAGGGGCTTTAACTGAGTGGCAGAGAACCTGCTTCATCTGTAGAAATTTCTAAGTTTCATGAACACCAATTAATTAATGCCAGGAATTAAAATGAATCTCACTCAGATAACCATGCTGCAACAGACCAGAGCCTGGTATCCTTGAAAGCTACAGAGTAGAGACAATACTGGGTGAGAAGGACCAATGGTTTTTAACTTGGTGGAAGGCAGGTCGTTCAATGTTTAAATCAACAGTGCTGTTAAAATTTCTATGAAGGGGTGTGTGTATGTGTGTCTTTGTTTCACATGGAAAAGTGATTGCCCTGCTGTGCTGTGAACAGATTTCTCCAGTGTCAGAATTCCTGGGGCTCAAGCATTTCGGTTTTTGTCCCTGCATGACATTGCTGTGTTTCGGAGGCAGCCCACCTGGACAACAGGCACACCTCTGCAGAACTGCGTCCCTTGCTTGGCTGTGTTCCAACCAGCATGAAGGAAACTGGGGTCTCTGGACTCCTGGAGGGCCAGGATTCTTGACTTAATCAGTCACTAGCATTTCCTTCACCTCTGCCCTTAGGGACACATGTAACAGTTCCCTTGTTGCCTTTAACAAAACCAATAAAAAACGACAACAGGAGAGCCAACGAACAATGCACTTATGCTACTCTCTGCAATAAATGGAATCTCATCCATAGGCTTAAAATTAGAACAATCCAGGGCAGATGGGCGGGGGGAGAGTGGTGTCCAGCTTACTTGAGTGTTAGGTTATTATCCTGAATGTCTGGATCCTGATTCAATACCATGGCAGACTCTGGAAAAAGGAGGAGAGAAAAACTGGGAGTTAGAAGTGGTTGAGGATGATTTCAAATAGCAAAACACACACATTCAAACCACAGCAGGAATTTATGAGCTCAAGAAATAAGCCAAGAATGAAAGATGTTATGGATCTCAGTGATGTTTTAATGGTGGCAGAGACGGAACTAGCGGACGAGGCGTAGTGACCTCTGCCCCCAGTGCCAGTGCCTTCAGCAGGAAGAAAGGGTTAAAAGAAAGGATCCAGGTTATGTTTACAGTTTTAAAATTAAGTACTTTAACCCCCAGAAGGAATCAGATTGTATCCCGCCTGGAAAGGAAACCTGCAACAGCAATGCAGGATTTCAAAGAAGTTGGATAATCCTATTTACCCCCAATACCATTTGCAGAGATATTGAGAGAAGTGAGAACTTGGTCTGTTATGAATATAGGAGAGACGGTGAGGCAGTTCAAATGATCAAAAACTGGATAAGACAAGCTTAGCATCCTACCCTGCTTCAGGAGCTGTATGGCCTCCCAACTTTCAATTGTGTGTGACCAAGCAACGAAGTGCAGAGAGTGACTGTCTATGAGAGAGGAGCTGGTAGGACAGCTTTACCCCCTGCCTTGTTAAAATGCTGGGCATAAGAGCTGAGTAGGACGGCACCACCCTACCCAGTGTTTTTGTTGCAGATGATTACTCTCCCCTCCTCCTACCTCATTGTTTGCTCACACATGAGCAAAATTCTGGGTGCATTTGCACGTAACGCAGAACCAGAGTTGAAGGGGCCGGAGGTTACCATACGATTATGACCAGATGCAGTCCTGGCCCCCAGAACCCCAGAGTTCTGGATCCGTTAGGAGAGCAGCCCAAGAGTCCGCTCTCCAAACTGTCATTTTTATACCTCCCAGAGACATAGGTTTTGGGCGGTATAAAAATATGTTAATAAAATAACATAAAATAAATTGTATCCTCAGGTTGTAGTGATGTTTTGCCACTCAGTCTGCATTACATGCACATCTCTGACAGCTTTTTAAAAGTATCTAATGATGCATTTATTCACCGAAGCTTTTAAATTAGAAGTGTGGTTTTAAATTGTTCTAAATGTCCCATTGCATGCAACACAAAACCGGAGTTGAAGGGGCCAGAGGTTGCCAAACTTGTACATCTGAATACTGAACATTCCACTGAAACTCCAGTTTCGCATGGAGAGCAGCCTGAGGTTTGGCTCTCCAAACTCCAGTATGAACCTTCGGGTTGTAGTGAGTTTTGCCACTCCAACCCGAGATTAGCCACAGCCTGCATTATGTGCGAATGCAGGCTTGGCTGTCTGGAAGCAGAGTTGAGGGAGGAAACTCCTCCCTCTCTCCAGCTATGATTGGCTGTGCGGGCTGTCCTTCATGCAAGAAGGACACCCACACTGCCAATTCCCACTCCTCTCTGCAGTCTCCCTGACTGCAGAGAGCCTGCTCTCTGTTATGTCCTAATTCAGACAAGAGAGCATTGGAGGGAGGGGGCAGAACCGATGGCCCATTGGACCTGTGGTTCCATTTTATGTGCAAATGTGGTCAATGTTTTAATTTATGTTTTAATTTGTTTTATGCTGTTGTAAACCACCCAGAGATACAAGTTTGGGGCGGTGTACAAATACAATCAATCAATCAATCAAAATAAATAAATAAACAAACAATAATAATAATATTTATTTATTTATTTATTTATTTATTTGATGTTTATACCGCCCTTCCAAAATGGCTCAGGTGGTTTACAATTAAAACAAACCACTAAAACAGTGAAGAGCTAAAACAAATTTAAAAACAATATAACAATTAACAATTTAAAAACATTTTAAAACAACAATTAAACAATTACAGTGATTAAAATCCCAAAATCGGGTTTTTAATTTTAAAATAAACCAGATATTAAAAACCCCCCAAATTTAGGAAGCTGAGAAAGCTTGGGTGAAAAGATGGGTTTTCAGGTGTTTTTTGAAAATTGCCAGAGATGGGGAGACCCAAGGTTGGGAATCTCTCGACTAGAGCCGACTTCATCACCTGTATCTACCAAATGTTCATACAAGCATATGAGATTGCACTTGAAAATAACCAAGCGTCTTGTGGCACCTTATTGCAGCATGAGCTTGGTGGTGGGGCTGTTGGTCCATCTGATGAGCCCCATTCTCATGTGGAGGATCATTGCATGGGAGCTTCTAGCTGCCAATGACACATCGCTGGAAAATCTCCACCTGTTGCTTTAGGGTGCCGTTCACCAGCAGCCTCTTCTGCAGTGGGTTCCAAAATAGGGTGTTCTAAGAAAACTGATCATAACATTAGAAATAAATAAATAGAGGTTTAACAGAACATGAAAGCCCATAACTGAGCTGCCTGTTCACAAAGAGCAAGTACAGATGTAAATTCATAATTCATGTGTCTACACTTGCTGTTTTTATTGCACCTCTCCCCCGCTTGTGCTCTAGGGTTAGGGCAGGAGGCGTTATCCTAGTCCAGGGTCGTACAATGCCCCAACTGTGGTTGGACTACAAATCCCACCATCCCCAACCACAGAGCCCAATAGTCAGGGCTGATGGTAACTGCGGTCCACCACCACCCTCAGGAGGGCCCTGTGAATCTAGTCCAGATTCTCAACGTTGGGTCCCCAGATGTTTTTGGACTTCAATTCCCATAATCCCCAACCAAAGGCCACTGGGGCTAGGGATTATGGGAATTGAAGTCCAGTAACATCTGAGGACCCAATGTTGAGAATCCCTGGTCTACACTGACTGCCAGCAGCTGGAATGCACTGGTGTCTTCCAGATGGCCATGGAATGCATTGAATTTTCAGATGTCCAATGGCCATTCGAATGGCCATTTGGAAGGTACCAGAGCATTTCTGTGGCCATTCCCTGTCATTCATTCTAGTATATTCTCTAAAGTCTCCATGATGCTGGACGTCTTCTAACAGAGCCCCCTCCCCCCTCCCAATATTGCATCTTTCTAAATAACGGAGGTGGCCACTGGGATGGGGGTGGTCATGGGGTATGGTTATTAGGGTAGGTGTGGCTATGGCAGCTGTCAGGGAGAGTGCCTGCACTTCTGAATGTGCGACTACATCACTGTGCAATGCTTCCTCAAGAGGATCAAGATGGCAAGAGATTGAGCAGCTTTGAGCATCTGCTCAGCGACGTGTCCTTCTTGAATGGTGCCTCTGTGTTTGTTGCACTAGTACAGCATTAGCCTGGATTTCAACCAGGGTTCCCAGAACTCTGCTGGAAGAACCAGCATAATTTACTACATTTTCCAATAGGCTTTCAGGGAACAGGAGGGGAGAGTTCTATATGCTGAGAGTGGCTATCACTTTCGTCTCTGCTGTTCCTATTCCGCCCATTTGATTTTCTAGATGAAACAAGAACAGTCAGAATTAAGCGGTCGAAAATGGTGGCTGGCATATTAGGGTTTTTTAAAAGGCCCATCAGGGGGTCTTGCGGGCCTTCCCAGCATGCTTTGTGCTGCCAATAGACTGGAAAACCTCGTTACATCAGCAACTGCCCTCTTTTTGGCCATGAAGGGGCAGGAGGCAGGCCCAGACTTGCTGAAGCAGCTGCAAGTACAGGACCATAGAGTGTGCTTTGCAGAGTGGTACATTCTTAGTTGTCAGCCCCTGTAGCCACAGCTCTCTATTATCTTCAGGCCTGCTGCTGATAGAAAAGGTGAGTGGACCCACACAACCAGAGAAGTAATGTGGGAGAGCTCTCTCCTCCTCTTGCCTTGGTTAAGAACAGGGTACAAAATCTGGGCCACCCTACTTTGAGCAACCCGGGTTGGAAGGATTTTCATGAGTTCACACAACCATGCAAACCTGAGTGCAATGCCTCCTACCCTGATGTGGATGGTTGTGTGAACAGGCCTATTGTGTGATGTCCCATCTGCCTTTTAATAAAACATGCATGGAGTTATATAAGAACATAAGAAGCTGCCTTATATGGAGTCAGACCATATGGAGTCAGACCATCTAGATCAATTACACTAATCAGTAACACAGACTGGCAGCAGTTTTTCAGGGTTTCAGCCAGGGTTGTTTCCCAGCCCGGCCTTGATATGCTGTCAGGGCTGAACCAAGACTTTCAGCATACAAAGCAGATGCTCTACCGCTGAGCTATGACCTTGCACCAGAGAGCTCTTGTATCAAACGCAAGAACTGTACAAACATAATTGTTCAATGGATGGCCATTGGAAATAATGGCCATCTATTGCACAACTGCATTTCTTTTCCTTGCGCAATTGCATGCACATTTCATTAAAAGGCAGATGGATGTCAGCTGGAGTTTGCACAGTAGAGGCCAATTTATATAGTGTGCATCACGTGCTGGCTTGCTTTGAAAAATCTAGGATGCTCTCACTTGAGGGAAGAGCCTCCTTTTTCATCCAACTTCCCCACAGGCAAGAGAGCTTTTCACCTCATTATCTTAGGCTCAGAGGTTATGAGCATTACAGCTCCAACATTTCACCTCACCTTCTCCCACCTGCGACCGTGGATCTATGGGGGTTGCGTACCTACAGCCAGACATAGGTTCGAGCTGATGAAGTGCAGATTCTTCCAGCTGATAGCTTCTTTAATGAGCAACCTCTTAACATAAACCAGTACACACACACACACCACACATGGCGTGCCTCTTTCAAAAGTCTGCAGAGGTTAAGGGGGGGTGATAAGTATTTGTCCAGACTGCTGGATTCTCAGGTGTGCATCCCTAGCCAGGAATGTGGCACAGCTGCTGCTTCCAGGATTTCATGACCAACATGTTGTCTGTCGACATCAAAACAGCTTCTGGAAACAGGTGATGGGCCACAATTGTGCATTGTTATGAGTACAGCTACAGATACAATCTTCCTCTGTCCCACCCCTGGGATATCCATACAACACCATTCATCTCTGAGCCAAAAAAACACGATCAGTGTGGCTCTGGTGAATGCATACAGAGCACATGGGGAGCAGAACGTATCAGACTCTGAGGCCTTTGGGGGACAGGGAACCATCTTTTTCTTAGTCTTTTCTTATGTAAACTGCTTTGAGAACCTTTCCGTTGAAAAGCAGTATTCATTATTTATTTTGTTTGTTTGTCATGTTTTTATACCGCCTGATATGTACATCTCTAGGCGGGGTACAAAGTTTAAAACAATATAAAAAGACACTGATTAAAATCCACAAAACACGATAAAAACAATCACATAAAACAATTATTAAAACTAATTCTAATTAAAAACCTGCGAGGAAAGGTGAGTTCTGAGGGTCGTCCAAATATATGAAAAGCAGAGGCTGCTCATGATAATCCAGACTGAGGAATGCTTCTGTTCCATTTTTGTCCTGTTTCCCAGTTCTAAGCGGCAAAGCAGCTCCCTTACCTGTCCCATATTGTTTAAGGCTTTAAAGACAAACATAAGCACTTTACAGTGAACCTAGAAGCAAAGGTAACCCCCCTTTTCATCCATGCCTAGTTCTTTTTTAAATCCCCCCAATAATAATGTCATCATTATTAGAAATTTTTATATATATATATATATATATATATATATATATATATATATATATATATATATATATATTCTGTTTTCTTTTGTCTCTTGTTTGTATTTCTGATGAAACAATAAAAATATAAATTTTTAAAAGAAATAATATACCAATCAATCTGCAAATCTTAGCAAAATTCCACATTCAGCAAGGAGAGTCGAATATTCACTAAACTTTTTTTTTAAAAGGAGTTTTGATCAGAGATATTTTGAATATCCCTAGTTTAAATTATGGCTCCACGTGGTATGTAAGCACATGCATTGCCCTCTGGCCTTCTTTTATTGACTCGTACATGTAATTTAAACTAGGGATGTACAAAATATATCTGCAAAATTTACAGGTCGCATCCAATGCCTGGCACGTCATCTCTTCCTTTGGCCCGGTGACCCTGCTGAATGCAATTCCCTGCACCACTCTCCCAATGAATGCACAAATCTCAGCCCCATCATTTCTGCTGTTTTGACTTGGTCATGAGCAATGTTACATCTTTTTCCAATATTTTTCCAAGCAAGGCCTTTGTTCCCAGAGCCAGCCCATAATATTGCAAACGTTCGTCTTCAGCGCTTGCCAGGTATGTCTTTATTAGTTTTGCTGTATGAGCGCCGGATCATGGTTTGGATTATTATCCAATCAATTCTTGGACAATAAGACATTTCCATACACTAGCAAGTGTTTCCATTTTTATTTTTATTTTATTTTTTTAACGTTGAAAATTCTTCGTTCCGATAATTAACAAAAAACCTGCTATTACTTTTTGGCTTGCAAATGTCATCTCCCTGGTGAAAGCATGCCCTTAGCATCTGGTTTCAGATCTTCCAAACCAAAATTCAATAACTTTTTGGTTACCTTTGACAATATTTTACTGCCGTTTCCTTCAACACCCGTCAATATTTGCATAATAAGGATGACCTTGTGCTGGATCCCAGACTTTGCCTCTTGGAACCAAGCCCCAGACTTGACGGGAAAACCTTCCTCAGCACCAACCGCAAGAACAAAGAATTCCCTAGTGCAAGGACTTTCCTTCTGGTAGCAGCTTGGTTGGATTGTGTCTTGACCGCCCCATTCTTTCATCAAAGTACTTAGGCTTTTGCTGAAGGTTAAGATTGTGTTGGACAACTGGAAGGAAGCCCTCAAGGGGGATAATGAAAAAGACTGCTGGATTTCTGATTAAGCGAAACCCCAGCTGTATGGACTTGGACAGGGCCAGGAGACGCAAAGCAGAAGAAAGTATGACACGTAGCTGAGAATCTCAGCTAGGCTTGCTAGATCCCATGAGGATCAGAACCAGAGATTTAGGGCTGGAGGCTGGGCATGAAAAGGTGGGGCTTCATAGGCCAGGGCAGAACCAGGTGGGATGGGGTGAGCCCTATTAAGAATCATGCCCTATTAAGTTTAAAGGGCTTAGGCAGGAAACTCTCTCGGCCCTACTTGGAGATGTCATGGAGTGAACCTGGGACCTTCTGCATGCAAAGCAGATGCTCTTCTTCTGAGCTAACTCAGCAGGGGTGATTGCAAGGTGGGTGGGGACAGGAGGAGGTTTCAGTGACCTTCCCTTCTGCTACGGTAGAAGTGCTCTGTGCCACACAGAAATATCTCCCTGAGGGTTGCACAGCCCTCAGGGACATATTTTTGAGTAGCACAGAGCACTTCCAGGTCACTGAATTCCCACCTCTGTGTGAACACTGGCGCTGCATAAATTAGGAACTCATCAGAAGCACTGTCTCTTTTAAAAAAACAATGGTGCTTCCTTAGTGCATGTTGGCCAACAACAGGAATTCAAAAACAGAAGCATGGTGGATTGTTAATACTTTGTTGCTACCCCAGAGACAAGATCAGGTAACTTGGAGTCACAGAATCCAAGAAAATTTGGATGGAGAGAATGTTGCAAGCCTCTCTACCCTGTATTCATGTGACTTCTTTTCTCAGTCTTTCCCTCAGTGATGATCAGATGTCATGCCTCCGAATGCAATGAGGTGATGGAGAGGTGCATAATGAACCCTTCAAGATGGTTTGGAGGCTTCAGATGGTCCAGAATGCTGCTGCAAGGATGCTCGTGGGTTCAAGTTGCTTCATCAGTGTTACACCCATCCTGCTGGAGCTTCACTGGTTACCATTCGGCTTCTGGGCTAGATTCAAAGTGCTGGTTTTGACCTTTAAAGTCCTATTCAGCTTCAGACCAGGGTATTTGTCGGACTGTGTTCACCTACATGAACCTGCCAGGGCTCTCTGTTCGGCATTTCAAGCCCTGCTCATGGCCTTGCTGCTAACAGAGATCTGGTTGGCGGGGACTGCTGACAGGGCCCTTTCAGCTGTGGCCCCTCAGTTTTGGAACACCCTCCTGGAAGAGCTTTGCCAGGCTCCCTCCCTCTGTTTTTTTTTTTTAATTAAAAAAAACAACAATTAAAAACAATCTTTTTAAAGAGGCTTTTTAATGTTTCATCCGCTGCATATATCTGGTCCGCTGCATATATCTGGTATGTTTTTTAGTTCTTAGTTTTTAGCTTTTTACCTGTAACTTTTAATTTGAAACTTTTAAAATGTGTAACTTTTAAAATTTAAATTTAAATTTTAAAATTAAAAATTAACAATAAACTTGTTTAATTTTATGATTTTTTTATTGTTTTAAATTGCATCTAATTTATTAATATTGTGAGCCATCCCGAGCAGTAGTGTACTGGAGGGGTGGGGTATAAATATTCTTCTAAAATAAAGTAAATGATTTCAGTGAGGCTCTGTCTGGCTGCAAAACTGGTTGGGTATGTGGAGCAACCATCGAAAACGGGGTAGGCCTGTCCTCAGCATCCTGGAGGTTGGTTTCCCAGCCATTAGGCCAACAGACGAACAAAGGCTTGCTAGGGATCTGTTTGCCATTGTTCAGTTCTGGCACTCAACAGCCTTCAGGTCATAAAACCTCTTCCTAGCCGCAGAGACAGCTGTTAAAAAAAAAAGTATGCCTGTTGAGATTGACTGTTGTGTCTGGTGGAGATGCCCGTGGCATCTTTGTGAATGTGCAGCAGATTCGGTCCTAAGGTGAATGGAAATGAAACCGTAAGCAAGAAATCACCGAAACTGGCTGCATGTTGGAAATGAAGGGGCAGGAATCCCCAAACCATGTGCCAGGAGAGGACCGCTAGCATGCGGTCAGAAGGAAATTAATGAAGGCATTAAAGGCTGCAGGCAGCTCAAGGCAGCGACCCACAGAGCAGGCTGCCTGCTAGGGGTGTGCTCAGACTTTTTTTCATGGTTCGGTCTGAATTCAGACCAAATTCAACCATACTGCGGGTTCGTGAACCTGTTTGGTTTGACCGTACCAGCTTGAACCGGTTTGGTGGTTCAGCGATGAGAGGGGAGAGAGGGGTGCTGGGGACGGTGAGAGGTATCTTTCGAAGTAAATGAGAAGGTCCTTGCTGGTACCTGGAAGCTGCCTGCTGCAGCCGTGCTCTCCCCCTCAGCCTGCGTGGTGGTGTGGCTCTGGCACTCACTGGCCTCCGCGCATGCGCAGAGGCTAGTGAGTGCCAGAGCCAAAGGCGCTCTTACCCCCGGAGTTTGGGGTACGTCCAGGGCCTCCACACCCCCTCCCCCGAATCCTCTTTAGTCTGTCCTGGGTGGTGAGATCACCTGGCTGAGAATGATGATGCTTAATTTGCGGGGGGGGGGAGGGTGGGGGTGGGTGGGCTCCAAAGGCCTTTAGGTCCGGGCTCCAAAATCACCTTAGTGAACCTCTGGCAGGAGCTGCACTGCTCCGCTGCTGTGCGTGCTGATGGAGATAGTGCCGCTGCTGCAGACAGATTCCAGGTAATGGTAAGGACCTTCTCATTTACTTTGAAAAGATGCCCCTCACCATCCCCCAGCACCGCCCTCACCCCTTTCACTCATTTGTTGCCAAATGACCGCATCAGTTCACTTAGGACCAGGTTCAGTTCGGTTCAATTGCAGATGGGGCCCCCTTCCTGAAGGGCAGTTCGGTTCAGGATCGAACCACTCGAACGAGCCTGATTCGCAGCAGACCAGTTTGCTGCTAACCGTCCATGCACACCCGTATTGCCTGCTGTGTTTCTGGGTGGTTTCCTTTTCTGTACTTGCCAAGGAGCCTCCAATAGGCTGGGGCGGCCCTTATATGAGGTGAGAGGTGGTGGTCTGTCGCCTCAGGTGGCAGATTATTGGGGTGCTAGGAGGGCAACTAGAGTCCCAACCACCATTGGATTCGGATGTTGCAGGGGAGCGATGGCAGGAGAGGGGGCATGCCTTCTTCTCCTGCTTGGTGGCTTCCTGGATTCATCTGGTGGGCCACTGTGGGAAACAGAGTACTGGACTAGCTAGGCCTCAGGCTTTATCCAACAGGGCTGTTCATATGTTCTTACAGATCAGCTTTTTAGGCCCCATATGACCTTTGCAAGCTTTGCAAGGAGCACTTCTCCTCACAAAGAGGAAAACTGGTCTTGTGGTAGCAAGCATGAATTGTCCCCTTTGCTAAGCAGGGTTCACCCTAGTTGCAATTGAATGGGAGACTCCTGGTGAGCACTGTAAGATATTCCCCTTGGGGATGGGGCCACTCTGGGAAGAGCACCTGCATGCTTGCATACAGAAGGTTCCACGTTCTGTCCCTAGGCATCTTCAAGATAAGGCTGGAAGAGAATCCTGCCTGAAACCTTGGAAAAGCCGCTGCTAATCTGTGTAGATAATCCTGAGCTAGATGGACCAATAGTCTGACTCAGTATAAGGCAGCTTCCTATCTTCCTATGTTGTCTCCTGAAGACATGCCTTCTCTCCTTAAGGCCACCTCCAGCCTCAGAGGCAAGATGCCTCTGAATACTAGTTGCAGGGGAGTAACAGCAGGAGAGAGGGATTGCCCTCAACTCCTGCCTGTAGGCTTCCAGCAGCATCTGGTGGGCCACTGTGCGAAACAGGATGCTGGACTAGATGGGCCTCCTTGGGCCTGATCCAGCAGGGCTGTTCTTACGTTCTCCTGCTGTTGCTCCCCTGCAACTGATATTTGGAGGCATCCTGCCTCTGAACCTGGAGGTAGCTTACAGCCATCCACACAAGTAGCCATTGAAAGACTTGTCCTTGCTGAACTTGTCTAATCCCCTTTTCAACCAATCTAAGATGCTTGCTATCATCACATTTCACTGGTGGTAGCGAATTCCATTGGTTCGTTCTGCACTGTGTGAAGATGTACTTCCTTCTCCATGTTCCAGATTTCTTGGCAACCATGTTCATGGGATGACCCCTGGTTCTAGAGTTCCAAGAGAGCGAGGAAAATCTCCTCTCTCTCTCTCTCTCTCTCTCTCTCTCTCTCTCTCTCTCTCTCTCCATTTTTAAAAAAACATTCTTTCAACAATTAACTGCCCTGACATCCGTGGCACTTCTCCGGTTCCTAACAAGAGAAGTCTTTCCTTTTGCATAAGGCCAAGCACTAAGTAAATCACTTGGGACAATAGCAGAGCGATAAGCAGAAATGGTGACATGAATTTATTGGGCTGAGTTTCTCTGGGTCCAAGGAGATAACATGGCTGAGCATCTCCCACTGAGCCTGACAGGACACCAGGTTCAAATCTGCAGTTACATTAAGCAGATGCAGCCCATTAAGGAGAGGAACCTGCCTATGTACTTACTCCTGTCAGGACAAATCCTACTCTAAAACGCCGGTCCTTTAAGCAAGAGCCGTGAGAAGATGTTTGCTCTTTAGCTCTATTACTCTAATCTATTCTCCTGTCAGTCCCAGCGACGCAGAGATGATAAATATGGGATCTCTCTGGCCCGATTGCTGGCGTGTTTCCTATCACAGGCCAGAGAGCTGAGTAGTCCTGCTCATAAAAGCCACCTGCTTCCAAATGTCATCACAAGTGGAGCTGTGCAATCAGCCGGAGCAGGCGGTGGGGCTCTTGATGGACCATACCACTTCAGGGGACAGCTGGGAAGATGCTCTCCATAAAAATACACCCTGCACGTAGAAAACTAGCATGTCATCGGGACATAGGAAGCTGCCTTATACTGAGTCAGACCTTTAGTCCATCTCGCTCAGTATTGTCTACACAGACTGGCAGCGGCTTCTCCAAGGCTGCAGGCAGGAATCCCTTTCAGCCCTATCTTGGACATGCTGCCAAGGAGGGAACCTGGAACCTACTGCATGCAAGCAGGCAGGTGCACTTCCCGGAGCAGCCCCACCCCCTAAGGGGAATATCTTACAGGGCTCACATATGTAGTCTGCCACTCAAATGCAAACCAGGACAGACCCTGCTTAGCAAAGGGGACAATTCATGCTTGCTACTACAAGACCAGCTCTCCAATGTTACAGGCAGGAGTCTCTCCCAGTCCTATCTGGAGATGCCAGGGATCGGGATGTGGAAACAGGTTTGATGTCGAACGTGTTTGACATCGAACTGAACACCCTCCCCACCCCGCCACCTCCAACAACTCCCCCAGATGGGGTAAGTAAAAAAATAAAACTAAAAATATCCCCCCCCCCAAATGGTCAGGGGGTGTTCAGTCAGGGGTTGGACCGTAAAAGACAGAATATCTGCCAAACAAACAAACAAAAACCACCTTCCCTGTGAAGCCTTGCACACACCCAAAGGAGATTCTAATACTCTATGTGCCATAGCCTGGCTGCGTGTTCAGACGGAGGAAAGACTGGTTTCTGGGGTGGACCTTTAAACCTGGGATCAGTCCAGCATTGTGCCAAATTTCATTCATTCATTCATTCATTCATCATATTTTTATACCGCCTGATATGTACATCTCTAGGTGGATTACAAAATTTAAAATATTTAAAAGTTACAAATTAAAATGCATGACGATAAAAACATTAGAATAAAATAGATATTAAAACAAGTTTTTAAGGTATTAAAATTAATTCTAATTAAAAGCCTGCAAAAATGGGAGAGTCTTGAGGTTCTCCCTGAAAACAAACAGAACAGGTGATGCTCTTATTTCAGTAGGGCACATATTCCAAAGCCCTGGGGATGCAAATGCAAATCTGTCAACCTGGGGAATCATGGGAGAGGGGAGCCTCGATTTCCAGCAACCCCAGGAGAATGTGCTCGCCATTTCAGAGCACAAGCAAGGGTGCACATGTCCACAAGGGCGGACAGGCTGGCAGGGGGCACACTTTGATAGCTACTTGACCCACAGTCGCCAAGACAGGGAGAGCAGTCACGGGACTGCCTGTGCTTTCCTCCATAGAGCAACTTGGCTCAATTTAGAGCTCCCAAGGCCTGTCACTCTCATGAGAGAGCGGTCCATGAGAGAAGGGGTTGTTTTATCGCCGCACATTATAGCGATGACTAATCTGCGTTCCTGCCTTGTTCCCCACAGATTGTTCTTATGGGTTGTGAGGGGCATCCCCATGGCCTGGCACTTTCTGGAGCAAGTGCAGTCTGGCCCATGTTGGCGGTCTGCCCCATGTTCTCAGTAGTGGTCACTCTCCTTTGCTTATGTTGCCACCTGGAGTGTTTGTGCTTGTGAACAGACATCAGTGTTGCTTCCTTCTCGGGGAGCAAAGCACTTAGTGCACGTCCAGTCATCCTGTCTGCTTTCCCTCCTGCTAGCCAGGTGCGGGGAGCAAGGGACAGAGTGGGAAGAGGGATTGCCCATGTGTGACTGTGCCGCTTGACAGGATGATAAGCTAGGGATGCAACACGGTGGTGTCCCTGTTGCCAGAAAACTCCATAGCCATGAAGGTGACAGGAAGGCGAGGCTGGTGCTTGGAGAGGCAGCCAGTGAGAAGTGGCACAGGTATGGATCGTGCACAATCCCAGGTGTGTCTGCACTGCTGCCACTATGATTACATTTAAAAATTGGCAAAAAATTATGGTTATGGCGGTGTCCAGGTTCGGACGTGACGCTTTTACAGTCAAACCGGTGGTCTCAGCAGCGAACCTTTGTGCAAACCAAAGGTTCAAATAGGAGTCTGGAGAAGCAAATCAGAGTTTGCTCTCAGCCCATAACCACGGTTTCACAAAATAGGGAGTACTGGAGTTCCAACCTCTGCCCCTTTTAATTCCAGTTTCACGTTACGTCCAAACCTGGCCAAAATGCATTCCATATTTTAGCAAGAATGTTAAACTAAATCAAGCAGGCTCAAAAGGATTCAAATGGTGTAAATACTGAAGAGGATGGATGACTTTAGAGATGACAAAGGGTGTGTGTCAAGAGATAAAGAAATGAGCAAGAGATTAATGCATTTTTTTTCTCTTGTTTTGGCTGTCAGGAAACTGAAGATCTGTCAGATTATCCCGTGGGAAGTGTTGGAGACTCCACTGCTTGACTATATTGGAGTCAAATCACATTGACTTGAGCCAGAGGTTCCCAACCTGATGTACCTTAAGTAGTCTTGTTTGACTACAAATCCCATCATCCACTGTCGCAATGGAAACTGCGTCACTGGGTGATGGGATTTGTAGTCCAATAAAATCTGGGGGTAGCTTGAGCAGTGAGGGAAATCTACGAGATGGAGAATCTCTACCGTGTCAGAACTGTGGTCCCTCCAGCTCAGGATATGCTTACTGGAAGCGGCTCTCCAAGGTTCCAGGCAGGAGTCTTTCACAGCCATACCTGGAGATGCTGCCAGGGATTAAACCTGGGTCCTTCTGCATGCAAAACAGTGACTCTTCCACTGAGCCATGGTCCCATCCCTTAAGGGGCATATCTTACAGCGCTCACATGTAGTCACATGTGCAGTTTTCCAGCCGAGTGATGTTGGAATGCTGACACTACAAAGACCCACAGTGTTGCGAGCAATTTATGAGGAGGGGTTGCTAGCACCGTGGGGGAGCACAAGCTTTGCCTGCAGAAGGGTCCAGGCTCTATGATTTATCATTCATTGCCTTCCAAGCAACTGTTTCAGGCCTGGCTCCTCCTCTATGTTTTGAAACATTCTTCATGTCTGCATATGGACCTAGAAGTACAAAGATCAGCATATGTAGGCCTAATCTGCGTAGCAAAGAAGATGTTTTTTCCAGCTGGCCCTCTCCAGCCCCAGCACAGCATCCCTCCAGTGTCTGTGGCTGGAGTCTATCTTATGTTTCTTTTTTGGATTGTGACTCCCTTTGGGGACAGGGAGCCATCTTTAGTTGTGTCCCCCCCACCCCCTGTGTAAACCGCTTTGAGAACTTTTGTTTAAATATTTGTAGTAGGAGGAGTAGGAGAAGGAGTAGTAATAGGGCTGGGTGAAGCTCTTGCCTGAAACCTTGGAGAGCTGCTGCCAGTCGGTGTAGACAATGCTGAGCTAGATGGACCAAGGGTCTGACTCAGTATACAGCTGCTTTCTTCTGAACTTCTGTTAGTGTCATGGGTTGCTGACTCTACTTTTTAAAAGAAAGCAAGGAAATGGTGGACGACCAGCAGCAAGGTGGATGGACTTGATTATAGCAGCAATGAAGGCACCACTGAGAGACCTCAAAAATCAAGTTGAAGACAGATTATCCTGGAGGGAATCTATCTATGGGGTCACTAAGAGTTGACACCGACTTGACGGCACTTAACCAAGCAAGCAAGGGCCACTTAACTGATCCTTTTAAAAGGAAATGTGGCACCTTTGCGGGGCAACAACAAGAGGGCTTGAAAGCAGCTGCTCTTGCTCCTGTTCCTGCTGCTGCTGCTACTACAAATATATACCGCTTTTCAACAAAAGTTTATTTATTCATAAATATCATTCATTCATAGATATTATTAATTAATTAAAACAATCCTGCTGCTAAGTAAAAATGGACCCTTGCAAAGAGACTAGAGAGCATCCTCAGCAACAAGGCTCCTCTCAGGTCATAGGAAGTGGCTCAATACTGAGTCAGACCGTTGGTCCATTTTTCTCAGTATCGGCTTCACTGACTGGCAGTGACTCTCCAAAGTTTCCCTCCCAGCCCTACCGGGAGAGGCAGCCAGGGACTGAACCAGGGCCCTTTGTAGGCAGAGCAGATGCTCTACGGCTGAGCAGTGGCCCCATCCCTTAAAGGTTAGGGACAGAGGGAACTGCCTTTTGCTGAGTCAGACCCCTGGTCCATCTGACTCAGAACTGTCTGCACTGACTGGCAGTGGCTCACCAAGGTTTCAGACCAGAGTCTTTCCCAGCGATTCTTGGGGATGTCGCAGATTGAACCTGGGATCTTCTGCATGTAAAACAGATGCTGTACCCAGTGCACCTGCACAGTTGGAATAGAGCATTGTCACCACCACCATGGGGGGAGGCTGGGGAGGCCTCCTTGTCCCACCCCCCACCCCTGGCAGCTAGAATTATTGAAAAAATTGGCAGTTTGGCCTCACGGCGGGGCAGCAGCGGCAGGTGTGGGGTGTCAGCAGGAGGGCCCCCCTGGGGCCGTTGGAGGACTCCCCCGGACCTTGGAAGCCATGGGCCTGGGCCCCAAGGTACTATGAGCGCCTCTGGCTGTACCACTGAGGTAGGGTCCTGTCCCCCACCTTGTCCTGTTGTCCACAACTCCTTGAAAACCTGCCGCCTCATCTACAACTATGCCTTATCTTGATTGCATTTTCTGTCCAGGGCGACCAAGCTCCAAACAGTCCTGAATGCAAGAGAGGAGAAGGCGGTTTCCTTCTCTTTCACAAATGAGCCACATCCATTCACACAGCAAGGTGCTTTTAGTGGGTCTGCCTTCAGGGGTCTGTTTTCTAACAGGAAACAAGGCCAATTCCCCAGGGGCCCGTTTATCACTTTCCTGACAAAGCCATTGTTAATTGCATTCAGATTGCCGTTTCCCCCTCTCCAGCCTTCCTTTCCTCCACCACCACCACCCGCTTCCCCATGCAGAGCTTCACATGAAACCCCATCCTTTCCCTTGTCTGCTGCAAGGCGATTAAAGCCCCTTCTTCCTTTGGCCAATGCAAAAAACCAGTGGGGCAGCTGGGAGTTTCCCCTGGCAAATGCCATGCTTGCGAGTGAGACAAGACCTCCAAATGACATGAGAAGCAGGCTTGGAGAGATGCCACAGCAGGACATGCGAGACGGAAGAGGGTACGAAGCAGAAGGTGATGGATTAAAGTCAGACGTGGGTTTGAGTCTTATGTGATCGATGTCTCTCAATGAAACTTCAGCGTGGTGGGGATCCATGCCACAGCAGGGACATTTGCACACAAGCACCACAGGCGGCCCTACCATTTCATGGGGCGAGGTGGGCCACCTTCCTCTAGGATTTCTCTAGATGCAGAACTCGGCTCCTTCAGTCTTTTGTGGTATGATTTGGTTCCAGACCACATCATTATTTGATCCGAGCTGCCCTCCAAAGGCTCTACCAGAGAGAAGGCCAACTGGCAGCCATCAGGCCAAATCCGACACCCAGAGCAATTCTATCTGGCCCTAGTGGCTCTATCAAATGGCGATGGAGTTGTGGTAGACATTTTGCCCACCGTTTTCATTTGGAAGTCAAAGAAAGTTGTTTTCAGAGCTTGCAAGCGACCGCCCGCTCTCCATGCCAGATTTAGGCACAAGATAAGTAAGCTACAGCTTAGGACCTCACATTCTGATGGTCCTCTGAATACCAAAAAATAACTGAATTTCAAGTTTTATATAATTAGTTAAAAAATAACAGAGAAAAGGGGAAAAAAGACTCTAGAACAGACATTATCATTCTGATAAGACAAAAATATACTTGTTTAGATACCACCCTGAGCCATTTTGGAAGGGCGGTGTACAAATAAAATAAAATAAATAAATAAACAGACACACAGTTCTTTATCATATTGAGTTTATATATCTGTGCAGATATAACTCTTATGTTATTTAGAAATTGTATTAGACCAAGGCCCAGTTTAGACCAACCCCGTTACCAGGGGCAGAGCCACCATTGCGCGAATGGGTTCAAAGAACCCGGGCCGCAGCCAATCATGGGCCGCGCCTCAGGGCCCCAACAAGCCCCCCGTATCTGACATCAGACGTGGGGGGCATTATTTCGCTCCCAAACTGGGCCATACAGCCCCATTTGAGAATGAAATTGGCCTGCGCTGCATTGGAGAGACTCTCGCTGCCTTCAAAGGCAGGGAGAGCCGCTCCTAGCCTCGTTGCCAATGCAGTGGGGCTGATCTCCCTCCCAAACGGAGCTGCATCCTTTAAAGGCAGGGAGAATTGCAGTGCAGTGCAGGCCAATCTGCCTTCCAAATGGAGCCGCACAGCCAGTTTGGGAGGGAGACCATGCCCTCGAGTCTGGCATCTGGCGTCCGGCGTGGGGGTGTGGTGAGCAGTGCCCCTCTGTCTGACATCAGATGTGGGGGGCGGGGCCAGGGTGCCCCAGCGGCCGAACACGGGCCGCCTCCAGCCTCGCTCCACACCTGCCCATTACAAGCAGCATTTGCCTCTTTCGACAAATGCTGCTCTAACCATGAGCATCACAATGAGGGGAGGGGAGTGACGCACCAAAGAAGAGGGTTGCCATATTCTGGCTTTCCAAATCCAGGTGCCTAATTTGCATATTATATAAACTGGCTTAAAAATAATTTTTGAGCAAAATAGTGACTGCACGTTTTGCTCCACAACTCTGCTTCTACGATGGATAGAGCTTAGCTTTCTTTTTCTTTTTTCTTTTTTTAAAAAAATGCAAATCTGGGCGAGTCTGGGTGAGATGCTTAAAATCCAGGAGAAACCCAGAATTTGGGGGGGCATGACAACTCTGCCAAAGAAGAACTTCCAATCTGTTTTGTGATGCTACGGGCCTTTGAAGATTGCCATAGCTTAGTTTATAATCCAGCCCTGCCCATTCTTAGTGATGTCTTCCTTGCTGTTTCTATATAAATCACTGCACCACACTTGCCAGTTTTGATTTTTGGGTAGCAACCAGAAATGCAGGTGAGGTATACTTTTTTTCACCTCCTGAGACAAGTATGTTTGAATCTTCATACTTTCCAGAATCTGTTCAGCGCTTTTGTTTACAGCTTATTCCACATTCCTTAGTAGGACTGCAACCTTTAATTAGTTAATCATTTAATCAGTTTAAAAATTAATCCACCCCCAAAGTACCCCCAATTAATCAGGCCACACACTATTTTTTAAAATGTTAATAGTTTTATAGCTCTTTCCCTCATAAACACAAAGTAATCCTAACTTGGTTTAACTAAGACTTTATTCAGAAACAACGCCATTTTTCTCCTTCCCTTTCCCCTCCCTTTTCCTATCTGGCCGCATCCCCAACAATCTCTACAGGATCCCCACTGGGACAAACTTCTCAACAACAAAACTTAAAAAACAGAATACAACATGGATGTCAGGCACCATCCTGCAAGAGGCTTTCCCTTCACTCACACCCAAGTGAGAATGCCTCTTCATGCGTACACACCATTTGAAAACAAAGTATATATATTCCCTTCAAAACTTCAGATGCAATTTTATACCCATTTAATCAATCAATCAATTGATTAAAATGCATCTGATTATCTGGTTTCTTTGATCAGGGGACAGAACTCCTTCCCAGGTTAGTCTCATGAATGATCCCATTGAAGCAAGGATTTCTCAGAGAATGGGACAATAGGGGTGTGCAGAACCGGTTCGAGCTCGAGCCAACATGGTCCCCAGAAACGGGGGTGGGGGGCCTGTCAGAGTTCAAACCAAACTGGGCCTGGTTCAACCGGTTTGAGTTCTCTGCTTGTAAAGGGGAATCCAGTAAGGATCCCCCTTTACAAGCAAGGGGGAGGGGATTCCCTATCTAAAAGGGGGTTTAGAGGCAGGCAAGAGGGCACATTTCCCTTTGTGGCAGCAGCAGTGGCAGCAGCAGCTCCTCTTGGACACACCGTGGGACTGCAGGCAGCCCAGTTCCAGCCTCCAGGCGTGCCCAGAGGTCATTTACGTCACCATGTAAATTGCAAACCGGTTCGCAGAAATGAACCAGTTCGTGGACCGACTGAATTCGAACCGAACTGTCTCTGCAAGTCCCGTGCATATCCCTATGGGACGATGTCACAATGCTACATAGCCAATCAGATTTAGTTTCCTGGTGACATCACTGAGTGTATCAGCATATAGTGTAATGATTCTGTGATTATCTCACCAAAAAATGCTGGAAAATCATGGAAAAAGAGAAAGCATTTGTTGGCTCTGCTGAAAATGCTTGTGAGAGACAGTGGATAGTTCCAGCTCAGCTTTAGTTTTGAATCTAAGTGGATTTGCTCCCTTACTTTATTTTTATGTCTGGTCATCCATAAAAGAATCACTTGGGCAGCAAAATGCCCCCGTGTCCCCCAGAAAATTCTCTGGGAAATTGAATAGTCCCCCACCCCAATTTCTACCCTGCAGTTTCATGGAAAACATCATCCTTTAGATACAATGGCATTTAGAAAGTGTAAGTTTGGGAGCCTGATCTTACCGAAAGAAAATGGAGGCACAGATGAACAACCATTTAAATAACGTTGGTTTGGATCCATGTGTAATTCTAGCCTTTATTTCATACCATCGTTAAGTTTGCTTATAATATAATATATATTTATATATTTATATAAAGTAGAATAGAGGGAAGGAAAAGCGTGATATATACTTTATAAATATTTATGTATGTTCCGCATACAAAACAAAATATGTACATCCACAACAGATAGTGGTTCTATGCTGGCATTCTAACGGGAGCATGCACCTCATTACAAACCTTCGGTACAATCTGCCTAAAACGGGCAATGTTCCGTGTTGTCTGGAATTCACACAATCCCCTCCATGGGTCCCTGGCTCTTTGGGCACAGAGAACCTATGGGCAGGTTCTCACAATCTGTGCAATACTAGTTTAACCAGAGATTCCCAAAGTGTGCATGTTCCCAGAAGCATGGCGCGAGAACCTGGAAATCACCAGGAAACTCATATTCACATTGCAGGAAACTGCAATGCAGCTAAGATCATCAAGCTAAGTTCAGATCTTGATTGATGATCTTAGATTCATTGTAATTTCCCGTGGTGCAAATCTACGTTTCCCCAAAATTTCCAGGTCCTAATGTCATGCTCTGTGGGAGCACACATGCCTCGGGAATTGCAGATTCCCATTAAATGGACATCATGTGGGTCATGAGAACCGGCACTGTCATGTATTTCTTGCCCACACCCCATATAGTGCTTCTGTGGATTTGAACAACTAGTTACTGAAATTTTCTAGATATTCCACATCCCATTTGGTATCTATGTTTGAGATCAAGCCGCCCCATAAAACTATAGACAAGTCGCTTTCTGACTCCACTGCAATGTGTAGTTTGATAGGGCCAGGACAGACACTCTTTTCTCTTGAGAAAATTTAGCAGTCATGGGATAAGGGGACAGGTTCACGGATTGGTAGCTAATTGAAGGACAGGAAATAGAGGGTAGGTATAAATGGACAGTTATCTAAATGGAGGGGAGTAAGAAGTGGGGTCCCCCAGGGATCTGTACTGAGACTGTGCTTTTTAATGTATTCATGAATGATCTAGAAGTTGGGGTAAGCAGCAAAGTAGCCAAATTTACAGATGACACCAAACTATTTTAGGTAGTGCAATCCACATCAGATTGCGAGGAGCTCCAAAAGGATCTCTCTAAACTGGGGGAGTGTGCGACAAAATGGCAAAAGGGGTTCAATGTTAGCAAGTGTAAAGTGATACACATTAGGGCAAAAAACTTCACATATATGCTGATGGGATCTGAGCTGTCAGTGACTGTCTAGGAGAGAGATCTTGGGCTCGTGGTGGACAATTCATTGAAAGTGTGCGACAGCTGTGAAAAAGGCCAATTCCATGCTTTTCTTGGAATCATTTGGAAAGGGATTGAAAAGAAAACTGGTATTATCATAATGCTCTTATACAATTCTATGGTTCAGCCACATTTGGATTACTGAGCACAGTTCTGGTCACCATGCCTCAAAAAGGACATTATATAACTGGAGAAGGTGCAGAATTGGGCAACCAAGATGATCAGGGGCTTAGAGCACCTTCCTTATGCGGTAAGGCGACAACACTTTTTAGTTAATTTAAAAATAAAAAAGACAACTGAGGGGAGACATGTTAGAAGTGTATAAAATTATGCATGGTGTGGAATGTGTTTAGAGAGATATTTTTCTCCCTCTCGCATAACACTAGAAGTAGGGCTCATCCCATGAAACTGAAGGCCAAAAAATTTAGGACCAACAAAAGGAAGTACTTTTTCATGCAACTCATAATTAACCTATGGAATTATCTGCCACAAGATGTGGTGACAGCCACCATCCTGGATGGCTTTAAGAAGGGCTTAAATAAATTAATGGAGGACAGTCTATCAGTGGCTACTAGTCTGAGGGAATAGGCCACCTCCAGCCTCAGAGGCAAGATGCCTCTGAATACCAGTTGCAGAGGAGCAACAGCAGGAGCGTGGGCATGCCCTCACTTCTTGCCTGTGGGCTTCCCAGAGGCATCTGGTGGGCCACTATGGGAAACAGGATGCTGGACTTGATGGTCCTTGGGCCTGATCCAGCTGGGCTCCTCTCATGTTCTTATTTATTTATTTATTACATTTATAAACCTCCACGTTCATGTCACAGGGAACAGATGCAGTTAAAGCTAGGCTTTGCAGGGAGTGGCTGAGCCTTAGGAGCATATGCTCTCCCCACTCATGCCCATGTGAGCGTTCACTTCTGTTCTAGCTTAAAACGAACCAAGATTAGTCATGACATCTGAACCAACTGATCCCAGAATCCTGGTGGTAGCTTACTTGCTTCAAATAAACTGAGATATGTACCCACAGATTTAAGTAAGTTACAAATCTTTATTTATTTGGAGAAAGTAGGCTAGAAGAAACTGAGAGTGGTTGGTTCAGATGTCACAACTAATCTTGGTTTATTTTAACCAAGATCAGAAGTGGATGCCGCCCACACAGGCACAGGAAGAAGGAACGTGTGTGACATCTGAATCAGCCCAAAGAGAGAGGGAGGAGCAATCCTTCCCGATCAAGACTCAGTGCAATACAGGAAATCTCTAATTTAAGGCAATTTCTTTGTGTTCTTGTGTGAGGCACCACATATGGGACCCATGGGGCTTTTTGGTTTCTCCTTTTCCACTTTGAACGGCTTGCTTCCTGGGAGGCGAATAGATCACCCTTTTCATGTTACGTTTTGGAGTGCTCTAAATGATGGGACCTTAAGTTCAGGATCATGATTGTGTGTGAGTCCTCATACTCCCGGGCCAGTGAGACCAGCCATTCCTTGAATTCTCTTTGTCAACTGGACAGGCCCACTGAAATGAATGCCCCCAAGACATGATGCTACAAGGGGATACCACACTGCAGCCTTTGCAGACTGGATTGCAAGAGAAGGCTGCATATTTTGAACACGGGAAGCGGCCTTATCCTGAATCGGACCCGGGGCCCATCTAACTCAGCGTTGTGAGCAGGGGGTCCCCGATGGCTTTCCCAGCCTTACCTGGAGAGAAGGGAAGGGCAGCATGAAAAGCAGGTCCTCTGGCACTGAGCTATGGACACTCCTGTTGCCCATCGGAAGCTGCCTTATGCGGAGTCAGTTACCCTTGGTCCATCTAGCTCAGGATTGTCTGCACTGACTCACAGCATCTCTCCGGGGTCTCTGCACTTCCTTATTGGATCAGTTTCGAACCCTTGCATGGGGCAGGCCCTGAGCTGCAACACAGCCCTCAGTACCAACCCCACGGCACAGATTACAGACGTTGGGAAAGGAGACGGGAGTCTCATTTGTCCCAGGGCTCTTCATTCTCCTGTCTTTAAAGCTGGAGAGAGACACACACAGGAATAGGGACCAGCAGCAGCTGGTGCTCTTTAGGCCAAACCCAGCTCCTGGTGTGGTGAGGCCTGGCCCCCCTCAACTGCCGAGCCAGAGGGGTGCGGAGGCAGCTGCAGCGAGGGGACTGGGCGGCAGGGCCATGTTGGGGAACTGGGATGGGGGCTCTGACCCTCCCCTCCCCACCCCACATGGCTTCACTAAATGTCCATCTGGCAAAAACAGCTGGCAGCCCAAGGCACTGGGATAAATCCTAGAGGAGCAGAAGGGCCCCATTGTTTTGTATGGTGCAAAGACTACGGGCATCTCCCTTCCTTTCTTGCCAGCTACACACAGAGCTGCACCGAGGCAATGGGGGAGCCTGGACCTAAAGCCCCTTGGAGGCCCCCCGCTGCCCTGCAAATGAAGCACCATCAGGCTTGGCTGGGCGGCCACACCACCCTGCACAGACTAAGGAGGATTTGGGGGCCCCTAGGGGCTGTGGAGGCCCTGGTCATTGCCCCCAAAGTCCAGGGCTAAGAACACCTCTGGCTACACATGCACCCATTTAAAAAATAAATGTTCTGTTCAGGTGGGAGTGGGGGACAGGGAGCAACAAGAATTGAAACCACTGATGAAAAAAACGGTTTCCTTTGTCAGGGACTGAACGTCCTTCTCTCTGGGAGGTTGTGTTCATCACATTACAAAACAGAGACCAATGCTTTCCTGTATGATTAGCCTGCTTCCCGACTCCCCCCACCGCAAAAGTGCCCCAATCCCTGGCACACCGAAGGCACTCAGTCGCCAGGGGTCGCCAAAACTGAATGCTGGCCAGCAACCCTAAGAACTGATGTCGTTTGGTTTCTGCAGCGGAGATCCCATCCAAGAGGAAGTGTGGGGTTGTTGTTTTTTAAAAAAAACCCTTGCTTTTTTCAAGACGTGGGGGAGCACCTTCCACTTGTTACCGGCAGATTTAAAAATGTCATCCTTGAAATGCGATTGTTGCTTTCTGCCTAGGTCGGCTTTGCAGGCAGATGTGGTCTGGTGGTCGGAGAGCTTTCCTCCAGTCCGAAGAGCGCTCGGGAGAAGGTGGCGGGGACTTCTCCGCTCACGGGCCCAGCGAGGAGGGGCGCCACGGGGAAGGGGCTCTCACTTGCACACGTATCTCTCGACAGTCCGCTCGCACTTTTTGCAGGTGACGTAGCAGCACCAGTGGTACTTGCAGTGGCACCTCTCCACCACTTTGTCCATGTAGGGGTTGTAGCCGCGGCCACAGCACATGAGGTCGCAGCTGTCGCTGCCGTTGGAGGTTTTGTTGCATTGTCTGGAAGAAAGGAAAACCTGCATGAGTGGTGGGTCTAGGACCGGGGGGCTGACTGCCAGGCGGTCTGTTCACACGTCACACGGCGTGGTTAAATCGTGTTAAATCCCTGCCCTTTGTACACACCGCCCGACGCTACTACCAATTGGATGGTTCAGCAGAGGCGTAACTATAGGGGGGGCAGGGGGGGCACATGCCCCGGGCGCCACCCTGGTTGGTCACATGGGGGCGCCAAAAAGTGCCCCCGCCGATCCCCTGGCTTTCCCATTTTGGGGTTTTTTTAAAGTGCAGCAGTCGAGTGAGCAGTCCAACCGCTCCGGTCCGCGTAGTGCCCCCTCCTCTGGTCCTGGCGCCACACCCCGCCCCCCCATTGCTCAGCTCTGGCGTGCGGGCGCCTAAAGTTTGTCGACTCAAACAATCTTCGTCATCACAGCATGAGCAGGAACAGCAAGTGCTCCGCACTGCCAGTCCCCGCCCCGCCACCAGTCGCGCATGTGTGGTGCTGGTGTCTGACTCCTCCTCCCAACTCGCCGCCTGAAGCACGTGCGTCGGCGACGAGGCAGGGAGTCGGACTCAGAGTCGGAGCAGCGATGGGAGTGTTTCTGCTGCTGAGGCCACTGAGCACAAGCACTAGGGGGAGTTAATGGCCGGCCGCTGCCGCATAACACAAGCAAAAGCACCAGGACAAGGTGTGTGTGATGACTGATGTGTGAATTTGGTCGGGCGGGGCGGGCTTGGCATTGCACCTGGCTGGCCCTTATACTTCTATTACTAGATGGCCAATTGATTTCCATGTTTTTTTACGGGGTGGTGGTGAGGGCATAGATGGCTCGGTGGTAGTAGGGCACCTGCTTTACATGCAGATCATGCCAGGTCCCAGGTCCACTTCCTCCTCCCCACCTGAAGCCCGAGGCTGGTGTGGACAACTACGGAGATAGATGGAGCAAACGGCTGCGCCTGACTGGGTATAAAGCGGCTCTCTAGGGTCCCTTTAAAACCGGAAGAGGAATTTGATGAGGCCGCTGGGCTGAACAGAGTGTTTTCACCTCCTCCCACCATCGAGGAGGGCGGTCTTAATACATTTCTGCCCGCCCTCATCACCCACCAAGTAGTGGCCCCCAGACTGCGCAGCACTAGACCGACCGAGAAGAAGTTCTCTCACACGGCCATGGCAGCAGCCCCGCGCTTCCTGCCTCTCTTGGGGCTAAGAAGCCTTTGCTGGCGCCCCGGTGGACTTGGAAGGGGGAGCGTGCCTAGAAAATTCAGTGCGGCGGCACCTCCCCGGCGGCTGGAGCTGCGGGGCATCTACCCACCCCTGGCCACTCCCTCCACCTCGCAAGGCGAAGTGGATTACATCCGGTTGGAAGAGAACATGAGCCTTTACGCCGGGCTTCCCTTCCGAGGTAGGGGCCGCAGCAGAAGGGACGCGGTGGCAGTGGGCTCCATCTAGGGTTCACATTCATCAGGCAGCTTGTCTCCCCTGACCTTTTGAGTTTTTCCCTGTCGCGGCGGTGGGGGGGGGGGGCGCGGTGGGGGGGCACAATTTCAGTGCTTGCCCCGGGCGCCGTTTTCCCTAGTTACGCCTCTGTGGTTCAGTGAGGTCCTCGGATCGGCCCCGCTGGGGTCGGACACGGCCCTGGCGGAGCACCGAGAAGACGGTTGAACTTGACTATCTAGAGCAGGCCTGCTCAATTTTGGCCCTCCTGCAGATGTTGGCCTACAACTCCCATAATCCCTGGCTATTGGCTACAGTGGCTGGGAATTATGGGAGTTGTAGTCCAAAAACAGCTGGGGGGGCCTAGGTTGAGCAGGCCTGATCTAGAGGAAGTAAAGGTCGTGGTTAAATCTTGGTTCTACCCAACGCCTTGGGGCCATTAAAAGGAGGAGCGCTGTTCTTGTGGCAGCAAGCCTGAATTGTCCCTGTGGCTAACCAGGGTCCACCCTGGTTTGCATTTGAATGGGGAACCACATTAATCTTTTGTTATTTAAAATATCTCTATACCGCCCAAAACTTGCGTCTCTGGGCTGTTTACAACTAAAATCATTTAAAACATTAAATCAATTAACAATTAAAATCTTTTAAGCTATGTAAGATATGCGCTGTAAGATAATTCCTCTCAGGGGGTGGGGATGCTCTGGGAAGAGCACCTGCATGCAGAGGTGGGTCCAGGGGGGTGCCAGGGTGCTCTGGCACCTGTGGTGAATTGACTGGAATAAGGGGGTTTGGCCCACACATCTCCTTTCTCCCGTCCCCCTGCCATGCCGCACAGCTCCTTCTGTTCGCCTCCCTCTCTAGGCATGCTGAAGTGCCACAGCTTATGGGCTTATAGGTTCCAAGTTCCCTCCCTGGCATCTCCAGATAGGGTTGAAAGAGACTCCTGTCAGCAACCTTGGGAGAAGCTGCTCCCAGTCTGTGCAGACCAGGGATTCTCAACATTGGGTCCCCGGTTGTTATTGGACTACAGCTCCCATAATCCCCAGCACCAGTCACGTTTGGTTGGGGATTATGGGAGTTGAAGTCCAATAACTTCTGGGGACCCAACGTTGAGAATCCCTGGTGTAGACAACACTGAGCTAGATGGACCAAGGGTCTGACTTGGTATATGGCAGCTTCCTATGTTGCTATATTCGCACACGGTAACCCCCACCCCAGTGTCATGGGTGGCCCTGGCATTTGCCATTTTTTCCAGTTATGCAGCCCCAACCAGCACTGGGAGGATTGTGGAGCCCCAGCTCCACAGTTGGGAGGGGCTGGCATGGGCCCTCCTTCTAGTCTCACTGTCGGGTCGGATCCGGTCAGTTCAGCACCCAAGGTTTTGGGCCGTGCACAGGCCTGGTTTTCAGACTGGTTGGGCAATACGGCTAATCTCCTCAAGATTTTTGGCTCACTTTTAACTTGTGCTGCTCTGAGCTGTTTTCATTTAAATTGTCATTTCATCCACCATTTCTAATGATTGTATTGTACCCTAACCCTTGAGAAGAAGTAAACATGGAAAAGTGGGATTTATACTCACTCAGTCACCTGATCAGAACCGTGGTGCACTCCAAGCTCAACCGCAGCCATCTGCTAGCCCTTCCCAACCCACGTGAGGCCACAGATTTCCCTCTAGGAACATAGGAGGCTGCCTTATACCAAGTCAGACCCTTGGCCCATCTTGCTTACTATTGTCTACACTGACTGGCAGCAGCTCTCCACGGTTTCAGGTGGGAGTCTCTCCAACAACAACAAATATTTATATACCACTTTTTCAACAAAAGTTTACATAGAAAAATAATAAATAAAAACAAGATGGATCCCTGTCCCTAAACGGTGCACCATCAGCAGCAACAGTCACTGGAGGTACTGTGCTAGGGGTGGTTAGGCTCCAACGCTACCTGGAGATGCCAGGAAGGACCTTCTCTGCATACAAAGCATTTGCTCTGCCACTAAGCTTTGGCCTCATCTCCTAAGCGGAATATTTTATAGCAAAGTTCACATGGAGTCACCCATCCAAATGCAAACCTAGGGGACCCTGCTTAGCAAAGGGGACTATTTTTCTTCTTCGCCATGAGCCCCACCAACTGCTAAGATCAACTGGAGAGGTTCGCCTGCGGCTGCCGCCAAATCATCTGGCGGCTACTCGGGAATGGGCCTCCTCTGTTGCAGCCCCTGGACTTTGGAATGCGCTCCCTGTTGAAATAAGAGCCTCCCCATCTCTGGCAACTTTTTAAAAGGTGCTGAAGACACATTTATTCACCCAGGCTTTTAATTCGATTTATAGTTTTAAATAATTTTAATACTGGGCTTTAAATCTTTTTAACCTTTTAAATGATTTTAGTTGTTAACTGATCTAATGTTTTCAGTGATTTTAATTGTAAAATGCCCAGAGACGCAGGTTTTGGGCAGCATATAAATATTTTAAATAAATAAAAATGAATGAATATTGATGCTCGTTACAGCAAGACCAGCTCTCCTCTTTTAGGCAGTGGTTCAGATAGCAGCCTGGGACTGCAGTGGAAGCCGGCAGACACCATCACAGGGTTCCTGCATTAGGTTCCGCGGTGCCGAGGATCATTTCTTTGAAGAACGGCTTGGATGATTCTTCCAAAAGTGCTTGGATGTTGATTGCTTTGGACATCACAATAATTTAAGAACAGATCATGTTGGGGGGGAGGGGGAGGGGGAGGAGGGAGGAGGAGGGAGGAGGGAGGGGGAGGAGGAGGGGGGAGGAGGGAGAAAGGGGGAGGAGGAAGGGGAGGGAGGAAGAGGGGGAGGAGGAGGGAGGGAAGGGGAGGAGGGGGGGGAGGAGGGAGGGGGAGGAGGGGCAGGAGCGCTGGACCCTACCATGGACCACTCCATTAGTGAATGGAAATGCATCCAAAAAGATTTATATGGAATGCCTCATGAGGTAATGCTTTATGAGAAGTTATGGGATTAATGAAGTGCTGAGATTGTGTTCCCGTTCTGTCCTTGTATTTATTTCTGACTCAGCTTGGCCTCCTGTTTGTTATTTCAGAGCTGAGTTCCTCCCCAGGTTCGACGGTTTCTTCTCCCCTCGCTCTTAAGCCTCGCCTCTCATCACCCACTTTTTCTTGTATGCATGTGTGGCGGGGAGCGGGGCCATGCGCGTAAATATTTACAGACCCCTGGAAGGCTCACTGAGGCATTCTTTGCGAAGGCACCATCGCCAGGAGCCAAAAGCCACGACTTGCGGCCACATGCTGTGTGTTTGTCTAGCGTTGGACCAAAGGCGTTGTTATATACACACCCTGGCAAGCCAGGATGGCCTGTAAGGAGGAAATCTCAGCGCAAGCCCTCCCACACGAATTAGTCAGGAAGATAAATCTCTGGAGCAAAGGTTCATAGGCCTAAATAGGTAGATGGAGCCGGGATGGGAAATGGGTGAAGAACCTTCCTAAGAAACTCCTTAGGAACCCATGTCTCTGTGGACGGCCCATCCTTGAGAGGAGAAAAGGCAGCTGCCTCAGGTGGCAGATTATTGGGGTGGCAAGATGCCCCCCACCGCCCGACCACCTCTGCCATCAGAAGCTGCTAATGCTAGAAAGAAATAACCTTGCCAGCCCGGCCCTTTCATGAGGCAAATTAAGGCAGTTGTCTCAGGTGGTAGGTTTTGGGGGGTGCCAGACGGGTGGCAGGATAAACCCTGCAATTGCCATTGGAGCAGCTCTTTGGGGCTGATCTGACCCTCAAAAACTTTGCAAGGAGTGCCTCTCCTCAGACTCCTTATGAACACAGGAAGCTGCCACATACTGAGGCAGGCCACTGGTCCATCTAGCTCAGTATTGTCTACCCAGAATGGCAGCAGCTTCCCCAAGGTTGCAGGCAGGAGTCTTTCTCAGCCCTGTCTTGGAAATGCTGCCAGGAGGGAACTTGGAACCTTCTGCATGCAGGTGCTCTTCCCAGAGCGGCCCCATCCCTATCCTACAGTGCTCACATATAGTCCCCCGTTCAAATATTCTGAGGCTTGTTTCCTACTACCCAATGGTGGGTGCAGCCCACCCCCAGCCATGAGCGCCCCCTTACTCCAGAATTTTCTAACAGAAAAGAAGGAAGACCTGTGGACGGGGAAATGAGAATGGACTTTCAAAAAGAGTCAGACAAGGAATATCACAAGGGAGGAAGGCAGTGTTCCCTCTAACAGGAATTCCCAGATGCTGTGGACTACAACTCCCATAATCACCAGCCAAAGGCCATTGCAGCTGGGGATGCTGGGAGTTGTAGTGGCCAACATCTGGGAATCCCTGTTAGAGGGAACACGGAAGGGAAAGGTGGCACCAGAAAAAAAGATAAAGATGTAGAGGTAGTAAGAAAAACAGAGCTGGTTTCCAAAGAACCTAAGATAGTCCCAGAAGGTTCGGATATACTTTTTACGTAAGCTTATGAGATTGAAAGGAATCAGTGGTTCACATCCTATGCAGTAAGCTGCTGGTCCAAGCGGCAGGCATGCTTGCTGCTTCCATGGTGCTTCAAACCCAGCTGCCAGGGCTTGAGAAGTTGAGGAGGCGCTGTGCCTGCTAAAGCTTTTGTCCTCACACTCCTGCTACGGCTCCCATTGGGAATAATGCCTTTGCAAGCCACATTGGCAGGGTTTGAAGTTCCGCAGAAGCTGTCAGCACTCCCGTGGCTTAGGCAGGTGGCTTGCGGCATGGCATGTCAGTCAGTAGGACAGCCAGTGTGGTGTAGTGGTTAGAGTGCTGAAGTAGAACTAGGGAGACCCGAGCAAGTCCCCGTTCAGCCATAAAACTCACTGGGTGACTCTGGGCCAGTCACTTACCTCTCAGCCTAACCTACCTCACAGGGTTGTTGTGAGGAGAAACATAACCATGGACACCACTCCGGGCTCCTTGGATGCAGAGTGGGGTATACATGTAAAAAAGATAAGTATTTATCTTTCTTTTGGGTTCCTTTTTTCTCCTCTATTTCTTTAGGAACAGCCTACTTCCTTAGAAAGCTCCATAGGTACCACTGCCCAAAAATGTTGTTTCCACAGCAGATTTTTTTTAAAAAAATTTTGCACTGCAAAGGAAGAGGAAGAGGAGGAGGAGGCAGCAGGGGAGAAGAGGTCCATTTTGTCCCAGGGCCCAATCCAATCTAGCTACACTCCTGCCTTCCCCACTTTCAGAAACTACATCCTTATCTGGTATCATTTACCCCATATTAGATAGCAATGGTGAGTTTTCCAGGAAGAAACTGCTGGGAACGACAGCACTGAACGTCCTTGTTCAAAAGATAATGTTAAATTGGTTTTTCCTTTCAAGGAAATTCCATCCCAGAAACTGAAAAGAAACCATTCCCCCCCTGGGTCAACAGGCGTTCATTATTGACAGTCATAAATCTACAAAGCTGTTTCATGAATCAATGCCTGTCAGGACTGAGTTTCCTCTCCAGATCGTTTTTCTCTAGCTTAACAAGACTGCGGCAGAGGGGAAACGTAAGATGGGAGACATCGATCGATTTGCTAGCACTGGCCCATCGCAAACGCAATTCTCAAGGTACAGGCGATCCATTCTGTGCAATGGAAACCACCAGCTTTCCTCTCGGCCTCGTACAATTTGGATATTCACAGATCTGGGAGGATTTCAGTAAGCCCCAAGAGGGCCGGGCCTTTTTGCATGGACTCCAGCCCCAGCGTTAGAATCTGAGTGCTCCCCAAAGCTTGGGTGTGTTTAGATTTCAGGACTTTATCTCAGGCCCTCTTCCAGTTCCAACATTTTTCATTTAAAAAAGAAAAGTTGAAAGAAAGCATAAATGAAGCTAGGTTCGCTTTCCAACATGCCCCCAGGATCACTGAGAATGAGTCCCCAGTTTCTCCCAAAATGTTTCCATCAGGCCCATGCCTGCATTGGGGGGGAAAGCTTTTGCAAAGCACTCTTTCAGTCACTTGATTTCCCAGGAATTCACACTTAAGGGCAGCAATGGAGGAGGAGGAGGAGGAGGAGGCTAATTGGAGAATTACGTTAGGCCAAAGTGGAGAAGGCCTCTGGGGTCAACCGATCCACCCACCTGCTAGTGCAAAATTGCTCCCTGCAGCCTATGAGGCAACTTTCCTTCCATCAGAGGCAATCCAACCCTCCCAGAATTCTCCTTTTTGTCCTTTTAAGTGACCAAATCTTTTCATCTGTTCACAGGATGCTGAGGGCTCGCTCTTCCACATTCACCTCTCTCCTGACTCCTCCCATGTCCATCTTCCTTCCTTCACCTCATTCCCACAGCCATCTTCTTTAGGACCCCTTTCCAAGCCTGGGAACCTAGCTGCGTTGCCCTAATGCATTCATTCATCAGACCTCTTGGCTTCCTAAGGCACATGAGTCGGCCTTATGCCGAGTCAGCCGTTGGCTCATTTAGCCCAGAACTGTCTGCTCTTGAGCAGTGGTCCCAATCCTTACGGTTTCCGGCAGAGGTCTCTCCCGCGTCCTGAGGCCTTTTACACGGAGAACTGAACCCGGGACATTCTGCGTACACAACATGGGCTCTAATGCCGAACTGCGGGACTTCCCTTCCTGTTATTTTGGGGGCCTTCAGAGGTGGCCTGAAGGCACCAAATTCCTTGCCCCGCGAACCTGGTGGGGACCAAATCCCTTTCCAAACTGATCTTTGGAGGCTCTGAAAGTGATGCAGGTGGCAGGGATGGTGTCAGAGTACCCTATGGAAAGGGCTCTGCTCCTTGCTGTCCCTAGTGCAGCACCTCTGGAGTTTCCAAGCCTTCTGCTGGCCCTGCCCAGTGAGGCCTGTTATTGGCTCCACTGGAGGCAGGAAGAAAATAAGGGGCTTCCTGACTGAAGCTCCCCCTGCCTCAGTATCAAGGTTCTCCTGATTTGGTGAAGTTGTCTTGGTAGCTCTCCTGTCTGATTGGTTTGACCCTTGGCTTGTTTTTGGACTCCCAATTGCCTGCCTGATCCTCTGGTTCCTGATTACCTACCTGGCTTGATCCTTGGCTTGTTCTTGACTCCTGGCTCCTGTCCAGCCCTCTTGCTACTGGTGACTCCTCGGCTTTGACCCTCAGCATATTCTGGCTCCTATCTGACCTTCTTATTCCTGGCGTCTTCTTGACTCCCACCCTTGGCATGTTCCTGACTCCTGGCTCCCACCTGCCCACCTGGTTTTACTCCTGGCAAGCTCCTGAATCTACAAGCCCCAAGTTTGACTTGTCTCCTTAGCTAAGCAGGGTCCACCCTGGTTGCCTATGAATGGGAGACTAGAAGTGTGAGCCCTGTAAGATATTCCCTTCAGGGGGTGGAGCTGCTCTGGGAAGAGCAGAAAGTTTCAAGTTCCCTCCCTGGCAGCATCTCCAAGATAGGGCTGAGAGAGATTCCTGCCTGCAACCTTGGAGAAGCCGCTGCCAGTCTGTGAAGACAATACTGAGCGAGATGGACCAATGGTCTGACTCAATATATGGCAACTTCCTATGTTCCTATGACCCAGTTGGATGTTCTCCTACACAAGCCCCATTAAAAGGAATAAAAGCTGTGAAATAGCACAGTCGTTCTCACCTGGACTTCTTGATAATATGCTATTATTATTTTTTATGTACAGGGAGGAGCTTTGGGGGAATATTCAAGTATGTGATCCTCCTCCTGCATTCTAAAATGGTGCTGTCTAGGAGGAATGAGCCTTGAGATTCTTCTGAATATGAAACTTCTCCATTAGATCATCACAGAGATCATTATAAATCCAAAATGGCAAATATTTCAACATGTTTCTCAATAGCCATCTCTGTATAAGCACTGCAAGGCCCCAGGGACAGCCCTTTCAGGAAGTGAGGTGATGCAGTTACCCAAGGTGGCAGATTATTGAGGCACCAGAAAGGTGGTGAGATGCCCCCTGCTGCTGCCCCCACCATTTCGAGACACTCCACAGGCCTGATCTGACCCTTGCAAACTCTGAAAGGAGCACCTCTCCTCTTTGTGAAGCTTTCAAGAATCACAAAGAGAGAAGTGCAGGCTGCCAGCAACCTCCCTCCCTATTATCAGGCAGCTGAGCCATGGGCAGCAGTCCCTAGGGGGCACAAATCCAAACTTGGAGGTGGCCTATAGCCCTCCAACTAGTAGCCGTTGATAGACCTCTCCTCCATGAAGTTATCCAAACCCCTCTTAAAGCTGTCCAGGTTTTAAGCTACCAGTGCTGCATTTTCACTGGTAAGTGGATGGTCATTCCAGAGGCCGTGGATACCCCTGGCCCCATTTCCACTCATGAGCAGGGAGAACTTTGGGTCTACTTGTAAATGTATTTGGCAGACAGATCATCAGTCCTTCCCATCTGTGTTACAAGCCTGAACCTCTCTTGACAATATGGCCCACATTAGGCATTGCTGACCAATCCATCCCTGTATCCTGAATATGTTTCCGAGGGATTCTGCTGAAAGCAAAATAAACTTTTTCAGATCAAAACTTCATTTTTTTTAAAAAAAGAAGACTTTCCCTAAAAGGTAGTGACAGCAAATCAGGAATGATGTACATTCTGAAGTTTCACAACTGTACAACATGTAATTGGATGCATGTGTATATGCTAGGGTTCGTCTTCTTCTCTCTGTCTAGAGTTTGCAGGCTACCAACATCCATCTTCCCAAGTATTTTCCCATTATGGAAGGAGACAGAAATGTACAGAGAGGAAGAGACCTGCTTCACACAGCGGGTTGTGAGCAGTTTTTAGGATGATAATGTTGGAAGGGTCTTTGGAGATCATCTAGTCCAACCCCCTGCACTCAGAGCAGGAATCTGCTACAGCATCCCTGACAGATCCCTGTCCAGCCTCTCTGAAAAGTCTAGAGAGCCAACCAGAGCACAAAGCAGATGGTTCCACTGTTGAACTGCTCTTACATTTAGGAAATTCTTCCTAATGGCCACATTAGCACATAACATGAAACCGCAGTTAAATAGGGCAGAGGTTGGAACTCAGTTTCGTCTGAATGTGTGCAACCATGGTTTCACAGCAAAAGCGACCTTCAGTTTGCCATGCCAAACTCCAATTTGAACCTTTGGTTTGTAGTGAGTTTTGCCACCTCAACTTGAGGTTTTTTTTGGTGGCAGCAATACGTCCAAACAGACACCACCGTAACCACGGTTTCGTGCTGTTTCTGGAACTGTAATCAAAGAGAGGGCGGTGCAGACCCACCCGGGGTCACACCTGCTCCATGCCTGTGGTGCTTCTTGCTGGCCACCTCTCCGAGAACCTGCCCCACCCACTGTCTGCGGTCTAAGAAAGCAGCTGCCCAGCTACAAGGAAGCCACCACATCCCAACCCAAGCCTGTGGAACAGGAAAGCCACATGGGGGCACACCCCACTCTGTCTCTTATTCCCCCCTCCTGGCAATCAGGAGCGAAAGGGAATGGAATGGCAAGATGGCCACTATGTCCTTTTCTTTCTGAAAATGAAGTGACAAAGAGGAATGATGAAGTGAAACAAGCATGTGCACTCAAGGTGACAACATAACCAGGGCAACCCCATTAGAGTGCAGGGACAGCAACATATTGCAGGACAGCCATACCCGGGGTGGGGTTTAAAGGGCAGTCCCAACCAGGAATTCTTGAATGGCTTTGCTCTTTCTTTTTTTCTTTCTTTTTCTTTTTGGCACAATGGTGGTGTGGAAGGGGGCCCCAGCCCCTTCGCCTTGGGGGAATATGTAAGGTTCCTAGGCTTATTTATGAGAAGGGCCAGGCAGCAGGCTCAGCATCCACCCCCCATGAAACGGGCAATTTGATATATGTGATGATGACAAATGCTGTTCCTGAGCGGATGCAAGTGTAAGGCCATGGGGATACCCCTTCAGAACTCATGAGAAGAACTGTCTGTGGGGACAGTGCTGTCAGGCTAAATCGCTAATAATGTGCGACAACATCCCTTTTTCCATGGACTGCTCTCTCATGAGAGTTTTAGGCCTTGGAGAAACACATACAGATGTCGCCCATCCATACAAGCAAGCCAAAGGGAGGGATACCCTGGAAACAGCTCTCCCTGTCTTGGTGACTGCCACAAAGAAGCTGTCAAAGTGTGCCCTAGGCCAACCCGTACACCCAATTGAACATGTCCATCTTTATTTTTACACAGAATGGCAACCAGGTCTGAACCGGGGAAATTTGAACGTAAGTAAAGATCTATCCCTGGTCCCAGTGTTTCCCTAGTATGCCCACCCGGCTATGCCCGGACACATGGAATGTCAAAATCTCCTTTGGGTGTGTGAAAGGCTTCCCTGGATAGGAGGGGGCCACTGTGCAAAAGTTCTATCATGAACCAGAGCAAACGGTGGCCCCACGCAAGCAAAGGCCCCCCTTTTTTGATAACTCAACTCATGAGCATGGAGTCTGATGGAAGACCAAAGCTTGACAAGCCTAAGGTCCTCTCCAGTGGACTGGCCCTCTCATGCTAGACCCCTGGCAGTAAGCTGCCTGGGGGAGGGGGAGTGTGGTTTGGTCTCCGTGGACTGCTTTGTTGGGGTGAGCCATCACAAGAGCATCCTTGGTCGCAGCAGGCCGGGCCCCAGGATTCTTTGCTTCCTTCATATATTTCATTTATTTATTTACAATATTTCTATACCGCCCAAAACTTGTGTATCCTAGGAGGGGATACACACACACACACACACACACACACACACACACACACACACACACACTCCTAGGAAGTCATTGTGCTCCCTTCCCTTTCCTGAGTAACAGCATAGCAGTGCCCCTTGGCATTTGCCCCCACCAGAAATTGTGCTTCTGCAAGATTGTTTTATTGCAGGGCTCTTACAAGGGTAGCGGTGCAATCACCGTCAGAAGAAGGGCTTGAATGGCATGACATTTCAAGGGATTTAAATGGCCTTTCCCTGCCGAGGGTGGGCAGACCTTTCCTAAAAGACACGATTGCACTCAGCATGCCCGCTTTAAGATAATGGCCAATGGCTGCCACCCTGGAGACACGCTGACGCCTTGCCCACCGTTGGTGACACAAGCACTACTTAGCTTGCTGGGATGAGACCTCGGCAGACCAGGAAGAGGGAGGGGCTTCCCTGCCCTGAAAATGGAGGTTGCCGGACTGTGGTTGGACCAATGTCTGTGATGCGACTCAAGGTTTGAAAAATTAACCACCGGTTCAGCAACCTCCGGTTTCACGTTATGTGCGAATGTGGCCACTCAATCAAAATTCAGAGTTGACAATGACCACAGATTTCATCAAAGTTACAGGTTAGAGCCAAACTGCACGGTACATTGGAGAAGCATGACTGTAACACCCTATGTTAATTGTCCTTATGACTATCCTCATATAAAAGCAGCCACAGGGGGCTTGAGTTGGTTCAGGGCTATGACACAACAGGGTGGGTCAGGTCCTTTGGCTGTGTGCTGATATCCTGACCCAAAATGGCCCTCCTCCAAAACTGTAGATAGCTGCAGAGGGGGGAATATTGTGCCCATGTCTTTCCCATTTGGTGATTGATAGGTAGGGGGGAGCTATTTGCACTGGGGCTGCAGTTTGGACCCCATGGGGGAGGTTGGACTCTCTCCCTCCCCATGCTGTGGCCTCGTTCCAGATATGGGGGGCTGCGGCCGCCTACTTTTACGAGAACAAAATGATGCTGGAGAATTCCAAAAACGTGTTGTTTGGCCTTTACACAGAGAAAGTTCAAGCAGCGGATGAGGTGAGAAACCTGGCTGGGCCACACCACCCTGGTTTGCACAAGGAGGCCCACATGGTCAAGCACTGCTTCTGGGAGGGCTTTTTTTTTTTTTTTTTTTTTGGCTAAACATTTTACTTAGGACTTTGTATAGGCCAAGCATGTGTCTGCTGCTGCTATCGACCCACCCAGCAAGGGATTCCTCAGGGCTCCACTTCCGTGTGGACGGCAAAGTGGAGGGGGCAGGGAAGAATGGAGGAGTAAACAGTATCTGATCCTGGACTGTGAAGTAGGCTGCACCCAAGAGCAGGTTCCTCAAAAAGAAATTGGGATAAACTTTGAGCGCGGTGTGGATGATTCATTCCAAATCAACGCAAGGCTATTTTAAGCCTGTGCCCAAGTCATAAATCCATAAATAACACCCGTTAATCCATTAATGGCCATAAAGGGGGGTGTTGAAAGTCGGAAGATGGAGGAGGAGGGGGATGGCTCATGTTCTGGATGAATCGCAGTTCTGATGCCGCTTATTTGCCGATCCCTGGAGAGCTGTTTGCAGACAGCTTGAAAGGAAAGACCTCTTTTGATTCTGCCAGCCAAAACTGAGCCTGAGTGGGAAAACATGGAGGCATCAGTGTGTGAGTGTGTGTCTGTGTGTCTGTGTGTGTGTGTAGGAAGCACACCCAGACACAACTTGGAATCGCCTCAAGAGCTTTGGGCCAAACAGGTCCATTTTAAAAGCAACGGCAAGCTCTTCTGAAAACGGGAGTTTAAATGGCATAACATATTAACGACACCTCAGGGGTTCATCATGCTATTTGGAAACTTTCCATATGAACATTACACTTTTTATGTGTGGGAAGTGTGAATGAGATTTTATATGCATTCCCACACATGCAAACACCATATATGTCTCCTCCTGTTCCTGGATAAAAGGGTAAAAAAAAAATTGCCTCTCATATGAAGCTGACAGTCAGGTCATTGGTTCAGTTAACCCAGAATGAGGCATTCCATGTGCTCCCTGCAAAAGCAGGTAAACAAGGTGGTTTACAGTAAGGCTGTAATTGGGAAGGTTGGAAATGGTCCAATTTGGGCCATTTATAGAAGGGCATCTGACATGAACTGAACTCAACCTAATTCCGTTCGGAGTTCTCCAACACCATTCGGGGAATTTTGAAGCATTTTAGAGATCCAAATGGTGGGGAAAGTCCACTCTTCTTTCCCCCCAATCACAGCTGTGGGGCGGGGTGGGGGCACCTGGCATCTATCTGCCTGCCTGCTCATGCATTTATTTCTTAAATTTAAAGAAGTTTTTAGACAGTTATTTTACTCACAATTAAAAAAAACAAAGCTGGAGATTCGTTGATGTTACTTCACTTCTCCTGAGATTCTCGGATGTGACACAATTCTTGGGGAGTACAATTTCAGGGTTACTTTAAACAATTCATTTTAAAACCATGGACATTCAGATTCATTTGTAATTAAATACAGAGTCCAGCCAACCTTATCGACTTCTGTGCCAACTGTCAGACCTCTCTTTCTAGCAGTTTTCTTTATGGTTATAGACTTTCCTGATATATTTCGATGGGGATCTTTGCCGATTAAAAAAAACCCAGACTCCAAACCCGATACCGACATTCTGAAGGGTCCAAAGGACCCAAAACCAACATCTGTGGTTTGGGATCGGATTGGACCTGACCTGAGCCAAAATGTGTGATTGTGCACAGCCCTAGATTACAGCAGGTTATTCATTCATTCATTCATTCATTCATTCGATTCCTATACCGCCCTTCCAAATATGGCTCAGGGCGGTTTACACAGAGAAATAATAAATAAATAAGATGGATCCCTGTCCCCAAAAGGCTCACAATCTAAAAAAAGCAATATCAGATAGACACCAGCAACAGTCACTGGAGGTAATATGCTGGAGGTGGATAGGGTCGGTTACTTTTGACAAGGATTTCTGATGCTTGGTTGTTCAATAGTTTTAGAGTTTTTGTCTGTATTTCAAATTGTTTTAATTGTGTTCATGTTTTAATTGTGGTTGTGTTTTTAGATTGTGAACTGCCCAGGGCCTTACATATCAGTTAGGATAAAAATGTGTTAAATAGATAAAATAAATAAATAAACCACCTAAAGGCTGTTTCTTTTTGAAATTAGGTTGCAGGTGCATGCAAGAAGAATGTTTCTGTTTTATTTATCCGCTCGCTCATCATTACAAACTTGCTTCATTTAGTTATTTATCCAGCAAAAATAATAGGCTAGTTCTCACAATAATATATTCCCCATCTTTGGGAGCTGTGTGTGCATGCCCTATTTTTGGCTGCTTATTCAGCAAAAACAGGAGGCAGCAAAAATCTGGCTGCTTATCAGCAGAAAACAGGCAGGAGGAGGGAGAAGTGATTGTATGGGAGGCAAGAGCAGGCTCCAATGGGGTTCCAAACCATTTCAAACCAATGGGGTTTCGAACCGTTTCAAACCGGTTTGAACCAGTTCGAACCTCCAAAAGTGGATGGGGTGGTAGCTGCTACCACCCCACCCACTTTTGGAGGTTCAAACTGGTTCAAACCAGTTTAAACCGGTTTGAATCAACTCCCTCCGCCCATTTGGTTCGAATTCAAACCTGCAGCTCAAACCTGATGGCTGGTTTGGTTCGAATTCGAACCAGACCGGTTCAAATTCGAACAGGTTCAAATTCAAACCAGTTTGCACATCCCTAATATACTGCACAGGATCGTGCCCTCTGAGCCTGCAACTCCTCCCCCCGCCTAGATTTTTGCTGACAGATGACCAAAAATCAGCAAAAAAAATTTTGCTGACAGATGACCAAAAATCAGCAAATTTTTGCTGACAGCTCCCAAAGCTGGGGCGGGAGAGGCTTCTCCAACCAGTTTACCAGCATGAGAACTGCCTTAGCATTTGCTGCAACATAAAATTGTTAGACTGTGAGCCCCTTGGCGACAGGGAGCCATTTTATGTATGTATTTATTTATATCAGTGTAAACCGCTTTGGGAACTTTTGCTGAAAAGCAGTATATAAATATCGATCATATTTGTACATAAATATTTGTCGTAAAAACAGTGGGCCAGGTGCATTTCAGGACCTGATTCATTACTGGAGCGGTGGCTGACACGTTGCGCAAGGCAATGCCAGCATTTCTGAGCTGTCAGGGCTTCCGAGCAGGGTAAAGCCAGCCCCAGCAGTTTTGCACATGAGTGCGCTTGCGCCACTACTTAAAGCAGCATGCAGACACTTACACAGTGAAAGCAGCAATGTGCATGTGTATGCACATGTTTTAAGTCATTGTGCAAGTGTCCTCTTGCGCCATCCCACTGGGGCCACCCCCTATGTGTGCAGAAGCTCTGTTGGGTTGGAGATGCTGGTGTTGCCTTGTGCAATGTGGCGGCCAATGGGTTTTCTTTATAGTACAGCAGGGTAGCAGGGGTGTTTCCCTCACTTTAAAAACTTTTTAGAATGGGAAGGGACAAGCAGAGCTTTTTTGGGTGGCAGCCATTTTCCCCCCCATAATGCCCTTGACAGTGGCTGACATGATCTGCAGTATTACACAGCCATCTTGCTGTGCACCGAGACTGCTGCAGACTCCTAAGGCAGCCTCAACACTGGTAAGAATGGGCAGGCAGTGCTTCCACAGTTTTCCCTATTTGTAACAATTTTCCCCATTTGCAACCTCCCATTCTAACCCATGTTGGGGCTGCCTTAAAAGAGTCCACAGCAGTCCGGGGTGCAGATTGCACTGCACATCATGTCACTCATTGTGTCTGTCTGGGAAACATTCTGGGGAAGAAATTGTCTGCTATCACAACATGGCAGACCCCACTGGTCGCAGCCAGGTTTTTTCCTCCACAATGCTCCAGACTGATGTAACATCTGGGGTACTGTGGGGAGGAAATTATTACTGCCAGAGGGGGCCACCAAAAGGTGCTCTGTGTCTTATCCAGGCAAGGCAAGGCAAGGCAAAGCAAGGCAAGGCAAGGCAAGGCAATGGGGCGGGTTTTCAGGACCCAGGAGAGCTCCCAGTGAGCAACTTGCTCCAACAAGGGTCAGAAGTGGAATGAGGTCTTAAGTACCTCCAGGCTCCGCCTATCCCTTCCAGGCTCTGTCCCCTGCCTGGAGAGAATTAAAGGGGCACTCCTCTGGCCTAGAGCCAGCACTTCTCTGTTCCACCGTCTGCCATTGCAGCTGAGGATGACTGGAATTGTACTCCAATAACATCTGGGACCCAAGTTTGAGAACTCCTGAATTAGGCAATTAGTGGATGAAAGCTCATATATTAATCACTCACCATTTCTTTGCACAAGTGGCAGCCCTACTTTCTCTGCCTTTCCTGCTTGGAACACCTCTCCCCCCGCCAAAACAAAAACAAAACCCACCACACATGAGGTTCATGCAGCATATTCTCTAAGAAGACTTCCAGAGATCTGAGGGCTGTATGTTAACATGAACTTTTCTCTTCTGCCTCTCCTCAGCTGAAGTGCAGTTTCTCATTTCTTTAAATTGCAAAGTACTATGAAGTCACAAACTACAACCTTATGAGATTCTCACAAAAATATAACAGTCGTGACTGAGAGTGATGGGAGTTGTAGTTCAACAATGTCTGAGGAATCAAGGTTGAAAACCCCACCCCTTCCTTAGAGCAGGGATCCTCAACGTTGGGCCCCCAGATGTTATTGGACTTCAACTCCCATAATCCCCAACCAAAGGCCACTGGGGCTTGCGATTATGGGAGTTGAAGTCCACTAACATCTGGGGGCCCAACGTTGAGGATCCCTGCCTTAGAGGAAAGGTGGGGTGCAAATGCAATAAACACATTCATTGTTGCTGTTGATGCACACACGCACACAAACGCACACACACACCATTTGTGATGCCTGGGGCATTTGTGACTGATGCAGCAAAACTAAAAACTGAGCTGGTCATCAGCACCCTCCCACAGTGTTGCCCCATGACTGCCAAGCCAAAAGAATAAATCCTTTCACGATCCTCTTCTAAAACAAAAAGAATCTGCCAAGCAAAGACATTTGGGATGCAAGCAGAGCAGCTGCTTAACTGAGCACAGCACTTTCGCCTGACAGGTCAAGGCAGCCATTCAAGACGACAAGAAGAAGGCAGGAAAGACGATGATGAATCAGAAATGTGGCTGTGTCCAACTGGACAATTCTGAGAGGCAGAAACCGAACCCTCCAAGTGGGAACTGAACCAGGATACGGCTTTTACAAAACAAACAAATGTGTGTCCAGGGATCCTGGATGACCTCGCTGTACAAATCCAAAACACTTTGGATGTAAGTGGTGTTGGGTCACCTCCAGGCCAGTTGGAGTGCAGCTATTTGGGTTCTCCAGTCCCCAGACACTAATCCCTTTGTCTTGCTGCAGACAGAGGTCAGTGCTCTGACAAAGATCCTTCTTGCAGATGGAAAGGAGGAGACCAAGAAAACACTGCTTGACTGAGGAATTCAGGCAACCATGTGGGGACGGAGAGAGATGTGGAGAAAAGGAAATGCCACAGCACTCGCTTTCAGTTCCTCTCCTCCTCTGGGTGAGAAGGCCATCGTTCTGTGGCAGTGCACCTGCTCTGCATGCAGAAAGCCCCAGGTCCGAGCCTCTGCATTTCCAGTTTCAAAACGCAGCAGGTGATGGGGAAGACCTTGGAAATTCATGGGGATCAAAACGAAGGATGAGAGAACCCGCACTCCAACCAGCTCGGTTCGAGTAGTTCGACCTCTAGCCGAACCTCTCGGGCTGGTTAGGGCCCAGTTTGAGGGCAGGTGGGGGTTCAATTTTTAGTTTTAAAAAAATGACTTACCACCCAGCGAGGGCAGTGGTGGCCGCAGGGGGGGCGGGTCCTCTGGTGTCTCCCCCTCCCCCCACTAGCCACCCCCAGTCTCTCACGGGCTGGGCCGGCCCATTTCAGGGTTGTTTGGGCCCTCTATGGGCACACGGTGGACATTTTTGAGGCCAACGTGCATGCGTGCTGCCTATTTGCATGACCACGAGCAAATAGGCTGTGCGCATGCACAGCAGCCTCAAAAATGGCCGTCACATATTCACAGAGGGCTGAAATGGTGGGAGAGACCAGCAGGGGGAGACACCAAAGCCCTCCTCGCTGCGGCCGCCACGGCACCCCCTGAAGGCTGGCACAGGGAAGCACAGCGGACATCAACAAATGTGTGAGCGCATGCACATATGTGCACACCTTAGAGCAGGGCTGCTCAACTTCGGCCCTCCTGCAGATGTTGGCCTACAATCCCCATAATCCCTGGCTATTGGCCACTGTGGCTGGGGATTATGGGAATTGTAGTTCATAAACAGCTGGGGGGCCTAAGTTGAGCAGGCCTGCCTTAGAGGGAACATGGGTCTCCACCTGCCTCCACCAGCCTGAGGCCCCCACCAGGGAGGGCCCGATTCACATCCTGATGGCCACACTAGCACCTGAGGCCTCTAGCCCTAGCTAACCAATGCACAAAGGTCATGTGTGGATTTCTTTCTGTGACTCTGACTCAGTTGAGTCCATAGTGTAGTGGTGGGAGTGTTGGGCTAGGACCGGGAAGACCTGAGTTCGAATCCCCATTCAACCATGAAATTCACTGGGCGACTCTGGACAAGTCATTTATCTCCCAGCCTAACCTACCTCAGAGGGCTGTTGTGAGGATAAAAATAAGCATGTTCACCACTCTGAGCACCTCGAAGGAAGAGCAGGATATAAGTGTAAAAATAAAAATAAAATAAAATGTAAAGCAAAATGGATCTGCAAAGCATAGGCCTATACATCATGGGCATGACTTATGCTTGATTTATGATTTGTACAAGGCGAAGCAGTTGCACACACACACACACCCCGCCACAGGACTGAGCCAGCCCCTTTGAATTCAATGGGGCTATGTGGGGATAGGATTGTAGCCTTTGCCCTTTCCTGGAAAAAGGCCTGCGGATGCCCATGCTCTAAATCCACCACCAGAAATTGGGGTTTTCTGCATTTGGGAAGAAACACTAATCTATCACAACTCCGGAAGAGAAAAAGTGATTGCAATAGGAACATAGGAAGCTGCCATATACTGAGCCAGACCATTGGTCCATCTAGCTCAGTATTGTCTACACAGACAGGCAGCAGCTTCGCCAAGGTTGCAGGCAGGAATCTCTCTTTGCCCTATCTTGGAGATGCAGCCAGGGAGGGAACTTGAAACCTTCTGCTCTTCCCAGAGCAGCTCTATCCCTTAAGAGGAATCTCTTCCAGTGCTCACACTTCTAGTCTCCCATTCATATGCAACCAGGGTGGACCCTGCTTAGCTAAGGAGCCAAGTCATGCTTACTACCACCAGACCAGCTCTCCTCCACCAACAATTCAAGTCTGTTGACGCTAACACCACACTGAGGTCATGCTAGGCCAAGGAGATGAAAGGCGCTCCGCCTGGAGGCGTTTACCTGTCTTGAGTCCCATGTGAGCCGACCTTCTCGTTCTTCATGCAGAAATCTGGCGAGCTTTGCAAGTACACCAGTTCCGTCTCTTTTACGGGGCGGATGTCAAGGTCCTTGGGGACTAGATGCTTGCGGGTCCCCATGGGGCGATGCACCACCTTCGTGGCCGAAAGGTATTTGTTTTTCAAGTCCTGGGCAACGTCCCGCAGCTCCTGCAGGCCCTTCCAGCAGGTCTTGATGGAGCAGGAGCCCGAGACGCCATGACACTTGCATTTCATCTCCAGAGATGCTTTCAGGGCCTGGAAAAGCAGCAACAGAGACGTGTTGGGAGTCCAGGCCATTCCTCCTTGCTCACAAGTCCCCCTCCCCCTCCCCTCCCCAGGAGCAACACTAAGAGGGGCACATTCCTCAGTGGATTACAATCAGGTGTGTGCACTGGGCACCAAGCTGTGAGTCAAACTGATTTGCATATCATTTGCATATTATTTGGGAAAGGCAGTTTGACAGTGCTCACACGCACCCCAGTTCTCTTGGCCTCTCCCGCCCCTCAGGTTCTTCCCAGTGCCATCTTGCCCTGCTATCAACACTGAGATTGTAAGCCTCTCAGGACAGAGACCTGCCTGTTTTGCAAATCTTATTCTATAACATGCCATGTACACGGAGATGATGATGATGATGATGAAGATCTCTGTATAAATTGTTCTGTTTTGCTAGTCATGGGGTTGAGGGCAGGGTCACTGAAATTCTTTCCCCTCCCTATTGTCCAGTTACCTTCTGCCTGGAGATTGCACTGGGCACTGCTAATCAGACCTGTCTCCAGCAAGGAGGACTAGAAACTTGCCCTTTTTCTTTAAAATTGTTTAGATGTTGCCCCCTCCCCCACACTGAGCCACTTCCCATTGAATTCAATGCGGCATACTCTCAGGGAAGGGTGGGTATTGTAATACCAACTGCCCCCCCACCCACCCCGGGAAAAGTCCTGCGGATACATGCCCATCCTGCCAAGGTCCACCCACATCACCAATGTCGGGGGCAGCGATGTGGGGACAGGGAGGGTGCTTTGCCCAAGGTCCCCTCAAACCAGGTCAGTGCAGTTACCGACACACGGAGTGCACACAGCCTGCGTCAGTAGGCAAACAACCGTCAAATCTCTCTGTGTCTTGCACTACCCCTGCTGTAGTAATGCTGCTTGGATTTGGGAAGGCCTTGATTAGCAAGCCAGAGGTTGCCGGTTCGAATCTCTGCTGGTATGTTTCCCAGATTATGGGAAACGCCGATATAGGGAAGAAGCGATATAGGGAGATGCCGAAAGGCATCATCTCATACTACGCGGGAGATGGCAATGGTCAACCCCTCCTGTATTCTACCAAAGACAACCACAGGGCTTTGTGGTCGCCAGGAGTCGACGTCGACTCGACAGCTCTGTGGTCGCCTGGAGTCGACACCAACTCGACAGCACACTTTACTTTCGTTGGAGGAAGCCATGGACAGGCTCAGAGAAAGCAAGGCTCCTGAGAGACAGCCAAGGTAACTCAAACAATGTGTGCTGAAGGTGCCTGAAATGTGTGCAAATCTTTGATTAATAAGTTAGGGAGGACAGGCAGGAGTAGAAAAGGTCTTCTTCCCTTCTGCACACACATCCTCTTTATGCCGGTCCCTGGCAGAATGGGGCCTCAGCACAGCCTACAAGTAGGAGGCAATTGGAAGAAGCCAGGGATTCTCAAACATGGACCCCCAGATAATGTTGGACTACAACTCCCATCATCCCCAGCTACAGTAGCCAAATGACACTGTGACTAGGGATGTGCGAACTGGTTCAGATCTGAACCGGGGCGGTTCGGTGGTTCGGCGGTTCGGATCCGAACCGAACCGGGGGCGGTTCGATTCGGACTGGTTCAGACCGGTTAGGACCAGTTCAGACACCCTAAAATTGGTAGGATGGTAGCTGGCACCCAGGGGTACCTGTCACCCAAACCCCAAAGCAATCGGACACTCGTACGATTTTTTAAATGAATTTTTGAAATATATATTTATTTTTTTCTCATAGGATATAATGGGACTCGAACCAGACCATTATTCTTTATTGTGCAGTACCCATGGGTGCCAACAACCATGCAAACCCTGAAGCAATCAGACACCCCTATGATTTTTTATGAATATTTGAAATATTTTAAATTATTTTTCTCATAGAGTATAATGGGACCCGAACCAGTCCATATCCCCTTTTGTGGAGCACCTAGGGGCACAAAAGCGGGGTGGGTGGTAGACAGACAGGGGTGCCTACCGCCCAAAAAATCCCAAGGCAATTGGACACTCCTCTGATTATTGGTGAATTGTTAAAGTATTTTTGAATTCCTCATAGAGAATAATTAGGATTGCAGCAAATGTATAGCTTCACGTCGGGGGGAAAGGGATGTCGTAGAGTGCAGTGTGGTGGCTGGTAGTTCCTAGGGTGGGCAAGGAAGCTACCTGAATTATTTGAAAGGAATTGGGCAAAGGGGTGATTTTTAAGTGATTTTTGAAGTTTACGCATGTTTAAGGTTTTTCTCCATAAAGAAGCATGGAGGTGTCAGCAAATGTATAGCTTCACGTCGGGGGCAAAGGGGTGGCCTAGAGCAGTGTGGGGTTGGCGGTAGTGCCAGGTAGGGGCAAGGAAGCTACCTGAATTTTTTCAAAGGATTTGGGCAGAGGCCTGATTTTTGGTGAATTGTTGAAGTTTACGCATCTTTAAGGTTTTTCCTCGTAATAAGTTATAATGGAGCTTTCAGCAGCCCCATAAGTGCACTTGGGGGGTGCTGGGGTGGCCCAGAGTGAGTGGTGGTGTAGTGCACATAGGGTGCCAACCACCCCCATGGGTTTCTAACCCATGGGGTACAGGGTTCTCTTGTTTCTGAGGTATTGAGTGTGGATTCTATGATAACAAATGAGATTTTCAATGAGACACCATGAATCCACTCTAATATGCGTATCAAAAATGAAGGGAAGGGTGGGGGTGGGGGAGAAGAGAAAATTTCTCAAAAATGGTAAAAAGGAAGCTGAATGGGAAAGTCAGGAGGGTCAAATCACTCCAGAAAGCATGGGACGTATTCAAAACCACAATAATAGAAGCTCAGTTGGAAGGTATACCAAGAAGGAGGAAAGGTACCACCAAGTTCAGGACGACGCCAACAAGTAGAGTCAGGGAAGCTACAAAAGGGAAGAAGACTTCCTTCAGAAAATGGAAATCCTGCCCAAATGAAGAGAACAGAATGGGGCATAAGCCCTGGCAAAAGAAATGCAAGGAGACAATAAGGGATGCAAAAAGAGAGTTTGAGGAGCGCGTAGCTAGAAGTGTCAAGAGGAATAACAAAAATGTCTTCAAACATATCAGAAAACCTGCCAGGGAGTTGGGTTCCATGATGAGGGCATGAGAGGGTTTATTTAGGAGGATAAAAAGATTGCAGAGAAGCTCAATGAGTTCTTTGCATTTGTCTTCACGGTGGAGGATACTGACCATATATCTGCTCCAGGGTTGGAAGCTAGAGAGCTAGGCCAATATGAGGTGATGAGAGAGGATGTTCTAAACTGTCTTGAAAAACTAAAATTAAAAAATTACCAGGGCCAGATGGCATCCACCCAAAAGTAACCTGTCCCTACAATCAGGCTCTGTACCAGAGGACTGGAAAGAAGCGAATGGAACTCAGATTTTCAAAAAGGGATCCGGGGGTTGCGGGGGGCAGTGTCCGGGAAATTACAGGCTGGTCAGCTTAACTTCTGTGCTGGAGAAATTGATGGGAAGCATACTTAAGGACAAAATTGTTGAGTATATAGAAGAACAGGTCTTGCTGAAGGAGAACTAGTATGGCTTCTGCAAGGGCAGGTCTTGCCTCACTAACCTTTTGGAGTTTATTGAGAGTGTCAACAGGCATGTGGATCAAGGGAATCTGGTTGACATAGTATACCTGGACTTCCAAAAAGCTTTTAGCAAAGTTCCCCACCAAAGGCTCTTGAGTAAAATTAGCAGTCATGGGATAAGGGGACAGGTTCAATTGTGGATCGGTAACTGGTTGAAGGACAGAGGGTAGGAATAAATGGACAGTTTTCATAATGAAGGGAAGTAAGAAGTAGGGTCCCCCAGGGATCTGTCCTGGGACCAGTGCTCTTTAACTTGTTCATAAATGGTCTAGAAATTAGAGTAAACAGTGAAGTGGCCAAATCTGCAGAAGACACTAAACTGTTTGGGGTAGTGAAATCCAAAAGAGGTTGTGAGGAGCTCCAAAAGGATTTCTCCAAGCTGGGGGAGTGGGCGACAAAACGGCAAATGCAGTGCAATGTAAGGAAGTGGGAAGTGATGCACATTGGGGCAGAAAACCCCAACTTCATATATACACTGATGGGATCTGAGCTGTCGGTGACTGACCAGGAGAGAGATCTTGGGGTTGTGGTGGACAACTCGTTGAAAGTGTCTGCCACGGGATGTGGTGATGGCCACTAGCTTGCATGGCTTTAAAGGGAGCTTGGAAAAATTCATGGAGGACAGGTCTATCAATGGCTATTAGTCTGGTGGCTATAAGCCAGCCTCAGAGGCAAGATGCCTCTAATATACCAGGGGAGCAACAGCAAGAGAGAGGGTTTGCCCTCAGCTCTGGCTTGTGGCCTTCTCAGAGGCATCTGGTGGGCCACTGTGTGAAACAGGATGCTGGACTAGAAAGGAGTTGGCCTGATCCAGCAGGGCTGCTCTTATGTTATGATGACCTCCTGGGAATCTGTTTGTGCTAGTGATGAGCACAACATTCTCACTGAACTATTTTCAGCCTGGAAATAGGGGCGGTTCCAAGGCAAACCCTGAGACTGTTTGGGGGCCAGCTTAATTCAGGTTAGTAACAGGTGGGTATGTTTTCCTTTATTACACACCCACCCCACCCCACCCCACCCCACCCCATTTGGTGGTGGTGGTGGCAGCAGCAGCACAGTAGCAATGTGGGACTCTTCTTAGCAGCTGCCTCCCACTGGGTGCCCCAGATCTCCACCCAGAGTGCCCCTCCAGGAGTGACACAAAACAACATAGTGTGAGTTTCAGAGGGGTTCTGGATGCACCGTGAAGATACTGATGGCAGGAAGGACTGGCCCTGAAGGAGAGGAGGCTTCTGGGGCATGAAGAGCTGCTAGTTATAAGACTCTGGCTCTGGAGGGGATGTGACATGTGTGCATATGACCCTTGGTGTTGCAGGTATGCCCATTCTGATGTGCCTATTTAGTGCCACGTGGTAGGAGCTGTCATTTTCCTTGTGAAGGGAATGTTCTCCATATGTGGTGGGGATGCCCATAAATTGGACATGGGTTCCCAACTTTGGGTCTCCAGCAGCGTTACTTGTAACAAGAATCCCCAGATGTTGTTGACTACAACTCCCAGCATCCTCAGCTGCAGTGGCCCCTGGCTGGGGATCATGGGAGTTGTAATCAACAACATCTGGAAACCCCTGATACAGGGAACACTGGTCCCCAGACGTTGTTGTATTACTATTCCCATCATCCCCACTGTGGTGTAGTGGTTGGAATATTGGACTAGAACTGGGGAGACCAGAATTCAAATCCCCATTCAGCTGTGAAACTCACTGGGTGACTCTGGGCCAGTCACTTATCTCTCTGCCTAACATAGCTCACAGAGTTGTGGGGATACACATAAGCATTTAGACCGCTCTGGGATCTTTGGAGGAAGAACTTGATATAAATGTTTTTTAAAAACCCCATCAAGGAACCCAGGACTGGGGACCCCTGGTATAGGAGAATGGTCCAAGACATTCTTGCGTCCAAGGTGGAGAACTGGAATGGTGTGCCAGTCTAGGGTGGTAGCCTCTATCGTTGTGCAAAAATCCAATTCCATTCAGCCCAAAAACAAATCCACATGCCTAATAGTCTCAAGGTGAATTTGGATGCAGGTGGACACTCAAGCAAATTATACAGGGACAGACACTCTGAGAACTCCATCTCTATCTGAGCACCATTGCTCAGAGGGAGGGGCCACCCAGCTTTATAGCATCAGGTGGACTTCTATTGGCCCCTGAGGGCAGCTGATCTGGTGGCTGCAGTACCATCTTATGGCCACAATGCAGTGGAGGTGCTGTAGTGCAGCAAATAAACAATTCCCTCCTCTAGCAAGCTACTATGATGGTCCAAAGAGGAAGGTGCTTGGTTCCTGCTGCGGGAGTCCTCTGGCTTGAGAATCCAATACCTTCAATAGGAAGTAATCCCTCAAATGCCTCTTTGAGATGATTGGTAACAAGGGGTGCACACAGGAGAGATCTTCCTGATGGGCCTGTGGTCCAATGTGTCTCCCACTCTGTTCCCCTTAATGGCACCCAGAATCTGTCACCTCTGTATGTCTCATGGCAGGACCACCTTTGACCAGAGCTACCATGGTGACTACCTTTGTACATAGGATTGCCCCACTGTGGACTCACACTGAGTTTCAATTCTGCCCTCCCTTGTTAACCCCGGATGATGATTTGCATAATGACAAATAACTCTCTTGGATTGGTTACCTGTCTCCCTACTTCACTGTTGTGTAGATGCATCAGCTTATTGGCTTGTGATCCTGATTTTTTCATCTTCATGGGAGCATCTGAAAATTTGGACCCCATGACAAGACCATAGTTGAGGTTGTCAGCACATCCTCCCCAGCGATACCCAGGTCCAGGTGTCTCACCTGGGATGGGACCACAGGAGCAGCCAGGGAGGTCCCCGGTGGTGCAGGCTCTAGCGATGGTGTGGCTGATGGCGGCGGCGGAGAGGGCGTACACAAAAGCAGACTCCCTGGTGCCTGCAAGACAGCGAGATAAACCATGCCAGCTATCAGTGGGTCCCTCGGGCTCAGAATCCGCTTTCACATTTGTCACAGAGTAGGGCTGCTGAAGTGGCCAAGCAGAGGGGAGCTACGGATGCACCGAGAGCTAGGGCTGGCCCAAGAGTTGCTGGTGTGGCGATGTGATTATAGCGGTGGCCCGAGGCACGGAGGAGAGCAAGGGGGCAGGCGGGTGGGCTGCCCCCGTTGCCCGCCCAGCTGCTGACTTGCTCTCCTCGCCACCTCTGGTTGCTGCTCCTGCCACAGGCCTGCTGCAGCACATGATTAACCACATCACTGCGCAATGCGGCGGCATGGTGATAATGCACAGGCTGGTTGCCCATAAGCAGCCGGCGGCAGCAGGAGCAGCAGGCGGAGGTGTGGAGGAGAGCAAGTGAGTGGCTGGGTGGATGACTGAAATGGGGAGTTCCCTCCTAGTCGCCTTCCTGCTCTTACCTGCAGGGCAACATGTGACCCAGGCCATTGGCACCCCTCCCCACTTGGCGCCCTAGGCGACCACCTAGTTCAGCCAGTGGATGGGCGGGCCCTGCTGAGGGTTGCCTGTCTCCTGGGAGCGCGATGCATTCTGGGATTCCTCCTTCAATCCTTGGAGGACCCAGCTCCCTTTTTCCATAATGGAGACCATGGCTGCAATGGTAGTTTGCAGACCCCAAAGAAGGGTCTGCTAGTCTGTGTGGATCAGGGTAGGAACTCTTCCTTCCCCCAAACCACCCCAAGATGATCATGTGAAAGACCTTACCAAATACTATTGTGTGTCTTCTGTCAGATATTAAGAACATAAGAAAAACCCTGCGGTCTCATATCAAATATCTATCCAGTCCAATATCCCGTCTCCCACAGTTGAGCAATCAGATGCCTCTAGGAGGCCCACAAGCAGAGCATCCAACTGAGCCCTCTCCAACTGCGGCTCCCAGCAACTAGTATACTGCCCCTCAGGTATACTACCTCTGAGCCTGGAGGCTCCACAGAGCTATCATGATTAATGCCTAAACTGATAAACCTCTCTGCTCCATGAATATGTCTAACCCTCTTCTATAACCAGCTAAGTAAGTGACCATCAACACATCTTAAATATCTTCATCCCATAAAATGAATTGTGTGGAGTATACAAAAGACTACAGCATGCAGTCATCATGCCAGTTTTGTTCTAAACCGCCCAGAGACTTTCATTTTGGGCAGTATATAAATATGCTAAATAAATAAATAAATATTGCTGTACATCCTATTTTGAACGCCTTTCAGAGTCCAACATGAAGTACTGAAATCAAGCATTGGACGTTGAATGCTGAATACAAAAATTTGGTGAAAGCTTGGCCAATACTTGAATATTAGGGGAATATCTACATTTGGTGGGGAGGGTAAATGCATTGTTTCAGTTCTGCTAAAACCTCACAATGAGACATATGACTCTAGCATGGCCAATGTGCATAATTAGGGTACTCCCCAGGGGGTACTGTATTTACCTGAATCCAAGCCTAGGGTTCCCACCCCCTCACCAACATTCTTTGATCTTAGAAATTGGGGGCCATCTTAAATTCAGAGCCCTGTTCCTTTCAGGTAAACACAGTTGTAGCCCGCATTTAGCCACTTCTTTTTTTTTTAAGGGAGTTGTTTTAAATTCAGAGTCGTCTTCTACATGGGTAAATATGGTCTGTGTCATGCAAATTTGACTGCCCAGGTTTCAGAGAGAACCCAACCCCTCCTGTTACCTCTCTCCAGATCCAGCAGGTAGTTGGGGGCCAACTCAATGGAGGAGCAATTCCACCGCATGTCGGAGAAGGCTTTGCGGCACGTCTTGATCACCTCCCGCGCGGCCTGGATGATGGTCTGCATTAACTCCAGGTTGCTGCGGCACAGCTGCGTCTGAGACACCACCAGCCCCTCCAGCTGCTTGCAGTGCTGCGTTTGATTCAAGGCCAAGACTGGGGGGGTCTTGAACAAAGCCCTGCGTGGAGAAGAGGGGAGCAGGGAGGGAGGGAGACAGACAGAACCCCCAGTGCTGTTAGTAATCCGGGCAATCTGCAAACATCCGGCCACTGATATGTTTGCGAGCAAAATACAAAGTGCTGGTTATGACCTATAAAGCCTGTGATGACTTGGGTCCAGGATATTTAAGGAAGTGCCCACTCTGCACTGAACCCCGTCGTCTATCAAGATCATTGGGTGGGTCCGGCTACAGTTGCCACCAGCTCGTTTGGTGGCAACCCGGGACCAGGCCTTTCGGGATTGAGACTGCTTTGGAATGCACTCCTGCCAAAACAAGGCTTGCTCCGTCTCTGGCTGCCTTTATAAAGACCCTGAAGATGCACCTGTTTCCTTAGGCTTCCAGTTAAACATATTTTAAAACGGTTCTCATTGTTTTTATTGTATTTTGGTTTTTCTATATTTTTAATAACAATGAACATCACCGAGAGGTGGATAGATTAGGCAATAGGCCTGTGCATGATCCGATCTGATCGGATCCTATACCATAAATACTGGATTGGGGTTTTTAGACTCCTTCAAAATATCGGGGTCAGAGTCAGATTTTTTGACTCTAAAGCCAACATTTAACAAGGTGGGCTTGGAGTCTCTATCTATGGTGGTCCAAGATGATCCTCAATTCCAGAAGTTTTTGTAAAGTTCTGTCTGGAAACGAGTCAGATTTCACAATTTTTAGACATTTTTAAAACCAGAAATTCATCAAAAATCAGTGGACTGACCAATTATCTTCAAATTCATGACAGGGAGTTCTGTCCCCCTTCCCCAAATGTGTGGCAAGTTTCAGGGCTCTCGGACCAACCAGTAATTTTTAATGATTTTGTTTTGTTCTCCCCATTCACCCCCATGGGGGAAAATCCTATTCCATTTTGCTAATCCCAAAATTCTGAAGTATTTCTGAAATTCATTTTTATATTTCAGAATTAATTCCAACTTTACCAATCTGATTTTAAAAAAACAACAACAACAACCCTAGAGATTCAGATTTTATTGATTTTGAGCCATTTTGGACAAAATCTGAATTTTTGAATCCAAATTTGCACAGGCTTAATAAATGCTATAATGATTATGGCTGGCATTCAGACTAACAGTGCACTAGTGCAAGGATGTTGCACTAGCTAGTTCTGCTAAATCACGAGTCATTCAGGAGTACATGCATCATGCTGTGAAACCTCTTCATATATGTCTCAGGGAATGATGCTATCCATGTTTCACAAGCAGCACACTGGTGCAAGTGGGCCAAGGGTGCAAGAAGCAGAGCAACTCTGAGCATCCACTCAGCTACACGACTTCCTTGCTCAGGTGTAAATTTGTGCATTGCACTAGTGCAGTGTTAGTCTGGATGTCGACCAACAAACTGAAAAAGTGAATGCAAATTATTGTATTTATTTACTTGCTTTATTTAATTGAATGCATCTATCCACCTAATGGCTCAGAGGGAAATGACTTGGCTAGCAAGCCAGAGATTGCCATTTCGAATTCCTGCTGGTATGTTTCCCAGACTTTGGGAAATACCTGTATCGGGCAGCAGTGATATAGGGAGATGCTGAAAGGCATCATCTCACACTGTGCAGGAGACAGCAATGGTAAACCCCTCCTGTATTCTACCAAAGAAAAACCACAGGGCTCTGTGGGCGCCAGGAGTGAACACCGACTCATCAACACACTTTATCACTATATACCGCCTTACATAAAATTTCAGGGCAGTTTACAGTTTATACAAACAGTAGCTAAAACCTTTTATTAAAAAAACATATAAAAGAGATTAAAATTGTCAGGGTTGCTAAAAAAAAAAAAAAGTGTATCCAGATTAGGGCATGATTAATGTAAAGTTTTAGTTCCTGCTCTTCTTTGTAGAAATCAAAGCAGTCAACAATAAAAAAATAGTAAGCACCCCAAAGCATCAAAAACAAAAAAAGGAGAAACATGAATTATATTTTAGGGGAGAAACCATAACTTAGTGGGGAAGCACCTGCCTTGCATGCAGAAGATGGCCAGGAGTACTTTCTATCAGCTTCGGCTGATTCAACAGCTGCGCCCATTCCTCGAAGAGGATGACCTCAAAACAGTGGTGCATCAGCTGGTAACCTGCCGGTTTGACTACTGCAATGCGCTCTACGTGGGGCTGCCTTTGTACGTAGTCCGGAAACTTCAGTTAGTTCAAAATGCGGCAGCCAGATGGGTCTCTGGGGAAACCCGGAGAAACCCTAACATGCCTGTTTTGAAACAGTTACACTGGCTGCCGATATGTTTCCGGGCAAAATACAAAGTGCTGGTTATTATCTTTAAAGCCCTGAACGGCTTAGGCCCGAGTTACCTTAGAGAGCACCTTCTTTTATATGATTCCCACCTCACGTTAAGGTCATCTGAGGAGGTCCGTCTCCAGTTACCACCATTTCTTTTGGTGGCAACTCAGAGGCAGGGCCTTCTCTGTAGCTGCTCCCGGGCAGTGGAATGCACTCCCAGCAGAAATTCTCAATCTTAATTCCTTACTGAACTTCAAGAGAGCCCTTAAAACCCATCTGTTTGGCCTGGTCTTTCAGGGTTTTTAGTTAGTTTTAATTGTTTTAATGTTAACCTGGTTTTCAGGGTTTTAATTGTTTTGATAGTTTAATCGTTTTTTAAGATGTTTTTAAACTGGTGTTTATATTTGTATTTCTGTTTTAATTGTTTTGAATGATTTCTGTTTTTTAATTGTAAACCGCCCTGAGCCAGCTTGGAAGGGTAGTATAAAAATCGAACAAACAAACAAACAAACAAACAAATAATAAGATCTCAGATTCAATCCCTGGATAGCCACTTAAAGCAGGGGCTACAGAGGAACATAGGAAGCTGCCTTTTACTGAGTCCGACCATTGCCCCATCTTGCTCAGTATTGTGTACACTGACTAGCAGCATCTTTCCAAGGTCCCTCCCAGCCCTACCTGGAGATGCTGCCAGGGACTGAACCTGGGACCATCTGCATGCAGAGCAATGGCTTTTCTACTGAGCTATGACCCTTTCCCCTAAGCAGGGAATATCTTACAGCACTCACATGTAGTCACCCATCCAAATGCAAACCAAGGCCAACCCTGCTTAGCAAAGGGGGCAATTCATGCTCACTACCCTGACCCGCTCTCCTCCCACCATCTTCTAGGTCAGGTGTCCCCAAACACAGGTCCCCAGATGGTGTTGGACTACAACTCCTTCAGCCACTGTGGCTGGGGATGATGGGAGTTGTAGTCCAACATCTAGGGACAAGGCTGGAAACCCCTGGCTTAGAAGTTGATGGGGGCGCCCACATACTGCAGTTGGCCATTTGTGAGGAAATGGAAAGGAAATGGGGCATTTCGGCAATGATACCACACACCTCATGGCAGGTTCATTTTGAAGCACAGCTTCACGAAAAGGAGGATTCTTTAGGAACATAGAAAGCTGCCTTCTACTGAGTCAGACCATAGGTCCCTGTCACTCAGTATTGTCTACACAGACTGGCAGCAGCTTCTCCAAGGTTGCAGGCAGGAGTCTCTCTCAGCCCTATCTTGGAGATGCTGCCAGGGAGGGGACTTATTTTATTTATTACACATATATCCCGCTCTTCGTCCGAGGAGCTCAGAGCAGTGTACGTGGTTATTTTTATCCTTACAACAACCCTGTGAGGTAGGTTAGGCTGAGAGATACAGGACTGGCCCAGAGTTACCCCGTGAGTTTCAGGGTTGGACGGGGATTCACACTTGGGTCTTCCCAGTCCACATCCAACACTCTAACCACTGCGCTATGCTGGCTCTTATTTCTTACATTTCTATACTGCCCCATACAAAGAAGTCTCTGGGCGGTTCTTGGAACCTTCTGCATGAAAACATACAGATGCTCTTCCCAGAGCGGCCCCATGTGAGGATAAACATAACCATGTACACTGCTCTGAGCTCCTCGGAGGAAAAGCAGGATATAAATGCTAAATACATACATACATAAATCTGGCAGTGCTCAGATGTGGTCTCCCATTCAAATGTAAACCAGGGCAGACCCTGCTTAGCAAAGGGAATATGTCCTGCTTGCTACCACAAGACCTGCCCTTCCAACACCCACTCCAGTTTGAAGCACAGAAGGCTACTTCCTTTGGACCTTTTAGCATTCAGAGAGCAAGTCATAAACCATCCTGCTTTTACTCTTAAAAAACCCAAAAAAACAACCTTTTGCCATTCTCACAGCTGGAAAATGACCCTCTCCACAGTTTGCCAATGCTCTTGGCTTCAAAGGAAAGGTCCCTTCTGAGCGGTGTTAAAACGCACACGCCACCACATCAACTTCACCACACCACCCCATGCACACACATGCAAAGTGTGCCATCTTAGGCTTTGAGGTGCATTTCCCCGGGCCATTAATGCACACGTTTTATGGATGTGATTTATTCCTTGCCATACGTAAATGGGTATCTCACGGCCTCCGTTAAAAACTCGGATTAGAGGCAGGATTAAACCAGACGCTTTGATCTGGGGAGCCCCTCATCCAGTGCCGTCTCTCAGGAATTTGAACCCAAGCTGCAAGAGACTCTTACCTCAACCCCGGGCTAAGCCATGGACCCACCCACCAATCTCTTCAAAGCATTATTTGGCTGCAGTTTTTGAAACTTTGATCTGGCAACAGGGTGGCTGCCAAGAAAGAAAGAAAGAAAATAAGCAGAGAGCAGTTTGGGACTAGAGTTTCTTCTACTCTGGGCCAAACATGGCCGGGGAAGGAAGGCTTTTGAGCAGTATTCCCTGTAACAGAGATTCCCAGGTGTTGTTGACTACAACTCCCATAAACCCCAGCTGCAATGGCCAAAGGCAACTGGTGATTATGAGAACTATAGTCAACAACATCTGGGATTCCATGTTATAGGGAACATGGCTTTTGAGGCCTGCTAGATCAGGGATTCTCAACGTTGGGTCCCCAGATATTATTAGACTTCAACTCCCATAATCCCCCACCAAAGGCCACTGGGGCTGGCGATTATGGGAGCTGAAGTCCAATAACATCTGGGGACCCAACACTGAGAATCCCTGTGCTAGACTGCTAAGCAGCATGGCACCATCAGCCCCGAGCCTTTTATCTCTATATTAAAACGCTTAGGTGAGCCGTGGCTAATCTTGGGTGGTACGTGGCACATCTTGCAAGAGTTCCAGTGAGAGAGAGAAGGCAGGGAGGAGGGCTCAGCAGAGGGGAAATGGTGAGCGGTGGGGGGGGGCGGGGGAAGGGAGCAAGCAACAAGTGGGCGGGAGGGGGAGAGGAAAGGGTGAGCAGTGGGCGGCATCAGGGAGAGGAAAGGCTGAGTGGCAGGGGGTGGCGGGGAGAGGAAAGAGCGAGTGGCGGGTGGAGGAGAGGAAAAGTCGAGTGGTGGGTAGAAGAAAGGGTGAGCAGCGAGCAGGTGGGGGGAGAGGAAAGGAAGAAAGGGTGAGCGGCGAGCGAGCGGGGGAGAGGAAAGGAGGAAAGGGAGGCTGAGGGAGGCTGAGTGAGCGGGGGCTTCCGTCACCTTTCCAATACTTGGGGGTGGGAGGCCAAGCGGCAAGTCTCTGGGGTGGGGAAGGCCGAGTGAGGGGGTGGGAAGGCCGAGTGCACTAGCACTAGCACACGGATGCTCTGTGTGGGTTCCGCTAGTTTTATTTCAATTCACAGTATTCATCAACTGCTTTTCAAAAATGATTTTCACAGCAGCTTACAGTATGCAAAAACGAAAGCTGGTTTGCGTGCATGCGGTGGGGCGAATCCAGAGGTTAAAACCTTTTCAGATCCTTCTTAGAAACATCCAGAGGAGAGGAGCCCCTGACTCTGCAGGGCACCAAACATGCAGGTACAGCCGCAGGGTCCCTGCCGGTAAGCCTTACTGCAGGCTGGGTTACACAGTCATCCTTCGGTTGCAGGATCAAGTAATGGCTTGCAGATGTGCATGAGCCATCACAGCTTAATCTCCACAGAGGGAATGTTCATATCATTGCATTTCAAGTCAACCATGCCACCCTTCAGAGCAGAGGGTTCATGTTTTGGCAGGAACATTCCCAAAGGTCTGTGCAGGTGACATATCTGGGGAGATGAACATGTGGAAGGGGAAGCTGGATCGTGCCTACTTAGCATTGCCAACAGTCCCGCATCATGCGGGACATCCCGCATTTTCGGGGGGGAAGTGCATGTCCTGTTCTGGATGAACGCTGTCCTGCTTTTTTACCACTTTAAAAAAAATTACTTTTAAAGCCAACGCTGAGCAACGGTGGCGGTGTGAGGCGGTGGCAAGAGCTCTCCCAGGCTGCCTTCCAAATGCTGAATGGCTGCAACTGAGGCAGGGGCTGGGCTGGGGCAGGCACGCTGAATCGCTGACTGAGGGACCAACAACTTACTGAAACCAACCACTCACCAGTGAATGAGTGAATGAGTGAGCGAGGACAGAGCTCAGGAGCTCAGATCACAGAAGCCGACCAAGGACCAAGGGAGGGAGGGAAGGAGTCTGTGGAGGAGAGAGGGCAGCCAGTGAAAGACTGCCTTCCTCTGGCCTTCCTTCCTCCAAATGAGGGAGATGGGCCGATTTTAGGCTTCTGCGCAGGCGCTTGTGAGCTTGCTCTGAGACACAGGCTATAATCTGCTACACCACCCCACCTAGCTACCTTGGTCTCTCACACCCCACACCTCGGCAGTGTTAACCCGAGGCATGTGGGCCAGTATTTGCGGGGTTGGGGATGAAATCCCCAACTAGGACAACCTGGAGTCATTAATGAGTACTTTTTGGGTACATTTGTTCGACCAGCTGTGAATCCACCTAACATCATTTTGGGTCCAAGTTGTACCAAGTTGTCAACATGTGGGAGATGTCAAATGCTTAAGTCTTTGATTGTGTAGCCATCCATATGGATTATCATTACCTTTTTTTGTTATTCATTGTTTAGTTGAAACAAAATGAAAGGAGAAAAATGATTTGCTGAAGTCAAGATGCATTATGTCCGCAGCATTCCCATGATCTACTAAACCAGTAACATTGTTGAAAAAGGAGATGACACTAGTCTGGCATGATTTGTTCTTCATATATCCATGTTGACCTCTATGAATCACCAGTCTCTTTTCTAAGTGCTCACAGACAGACCGCCTAATAATCTGTTCTAGGATCTTGCTAGGATCCTCACTGAGGCTGTTGGAAGTCATTCCCCAGGAAGCCTGTAGGAGCAATGCTACATTATCCCCTAGGACTGAGCCGAACTGCAACCCCCGCCTGCATTTAGGGGCATGGTCACAGTATCATTCCACCTCTGATAAGTTGCCAAACTGCCCTCACCAATGCAGCAGTGAAATGCGAGCAGACACTTCAGTTCAGCCTTACACATGAAAGAATCACATGGACACATCTATGATTAAAAAAAATGGGTCTCCATCTGGTGAAATGAAAACCATTTGTGAATAGAGAGAGAAAGGAGCTTGCTGTGAGTTTTCAAACTATTCATAAGTCTGCAAAAAGAGCTAATAAATTAGTAACCCATAAAGAAAGATTTCTTTTAAAACACCTGGATATTCTGGGCAACTTTTATGGGTGAAGCTGTGTGCTTTAATGTGACAGCGCATTCCGAGGAAGAAAAGGAGGATTTACAAGACGACAGAAAGAGAGACATCCTAAATGTGAAACCAAGTAGAGGAATTCAGTTAACTCTTGGGCATAGCTGTTTCTCATTGAGCCAGTCACGCTCTAAGGAGCTGGCCGTGACGGATAAATATAGTTTCTGATCGTCTTTCACATTTGAACTTCTTGCTTTAAAGCTTTGTAATTGGAAACATCTCCGAAAGCAAATAAGGAGAAAGAGATGCAGGAGTGCACACGCTCTGCGGTATGCCTAAGAGTACAAAGCACCCTTAGATGGAACTCAGATCAGGAATGAGACTAAAGCCCTATACACGCAAGATGTTCAATATACGTACCATTTATGTGCAGAGTCAACATGTACAGATCCATGTGCAGGTACAGTCATTCACATGTTATGTGTCCCTCACCTATCGCAGTTTTCCCAATCACGGATTTGAGTATCCGGAACTGCGAAACGGTGACCGCCCTCTCCACCCACAACCTGAGTATCCGCAGTTTGGCAATTGTTTTTTTTTTTTAATCAGGGTTTTGGGGGGTGATTTTGTGGGTCAGGGGGTCATTTATGGGGGTCAGGAGTGATTTTGGGGGGTCTGGGGTAGTTTGGGGTCATTTCTGGGGGTCAGGGGGGTGGGGTTCATTTTCAGGGGTCAGGAGGATTCTTTCAATTTTTTACCTTTTTCCGGTCGCTTTGCAACTGTGATTCCCCTAACGATTCCCCCTGTTTGCCATTGAAACCAATGGCTCTCCAACCACACATTCGCCAACCACAAAGGTTTCCAGGAACAGAACCCTCGTGGTTGGCAAGGGACAATTGCAGTACACTTCCTTTCAGTATCCTGCATTTGAGGGACCTGTAGCCAGGTTCATCCTGAAAATGAATTCATGTGATTGATTGATTGATTAAGTGCCATCAAATAGGCGTTGACTCTTAGTGACCACAGATAGATTCTCTCCAGGATGATCAGTCTTCAGCTTGAAGCATGTACCTGTGTAAAGACATCTATACTCATATACAATATACTGGCTAACATACAGAGCAATATTGAACTGGTGCAGCAAGAGAACCGTCTTACAACTAACTGCACCGGTTCAGCAGGGAAGCATGCCCTCCCCTTTCTCAGAAGCCCTCTATGTCACCCAAAATATGGCCCTGAGGGCTGCACAACCCTCAGGGACATATTTTCAGGTGGCACAGAGGGCTTCCTGGGGGAAAGGAGGGCATCAAACATTGTCACTGGTGCCAGTAGTTGGGAAGTTCTGCTGTGCTTTGCTTTTGCGGCACTTTCTTGCTCTGCATGTCAGTCACTCAGGTGCTTCACACAATCGGTGTGAAGCGCCTGAGGGGGTTCTGTGGGGAAAGCGGGCTTAGCCCACTCTCTTCACAGATGAGCAGCCGCCCGTAACTTCGGGCTTTGTCACAGAACTGACAGGGGCGGCGGGGATCGGGGGCTGTGCGGCCCCCGGAAGTTCCAGGATGCCCTGTGCAAGTGCTAAGGGCATCCTGGAGAGACCTCCGAACCTTGCAGCCTCCCGGCAGGTGTCTCCTCATGTGTCACCAAGGCGCGGAGCAGCACCGTGGCGGCACACGATCAGAAAACCCGGGTTAGCAGAGTCATCACTCTGCTAACCTGGGCTAAGGGGAGGGCTACTTTGGCGGGCTAGCCACCAGAAAATCACTGGGCTTGCCCACGAGCCTGCTGGTCCTCCCGATGGGGAAAAACCAGGCTGGCCTTCTTTAGTCCGGTTTCCCCCCATCATGAGAATAGCCTCACTGTCTACATAAGCCCTCTCTATGCATGCATTATGTGCAACACCAGTACAATCTGTGTATGGTGTACAGACCTGGGAACCCCCCTGTTCCCTGTCTTTGTGCAGACAAAACCCTCCTGGCTTTTAAGTCACTGAAAGGACAGAGACTGCAGAGTAAATGAATCCGGCATACAGAAGCCCCATTCACACATTGAGGCGATTCTCAGGACTGCAGGAAAGCGGGCTAAGGGAGCTGAGCCCACTTTCCCATGGGAGTGTGCTACTACGGGAGATGCGTGGCTCCCGGCAGCAAACCTCAGTAAGTACCCCCGTTTAAATGAGGTTAGTGGAGCGAGTGCCTCGCTCACCTTGTTTTGGAGATTGTGAGTCGCCACAATGCGGCGCCACACCGCAGCAACTCACGAGGAGACCCCAGACTGGGGGTCTCCCCGGGATGCCTCATGCACTCGTGCAGGGCATACTGGGACTTCCAGAGGATGGGCCGGCCCCGATCCCCACCACCCCACCGGCTCCATGATAAGCCAATAATTGCGTGGACCACCAATCCAGCCACCCAGGGACGGATCCTTGCTCATTTGCGGGGAGAGCGGACTTAGCCGCTCTTCCCACAGACGCCCTGCAGGCAGGGGTGTATCTAGGGTAGGGCAGGTAGGGCACGTGCCCCACTTGCAGGGGGGCGCCATTGTGTAAAATTAAAAAATTAAAAAAAATTGGCTCCCAAAAACAAAATGGCCACCGTGCATGCTCAAATGGCCTCTGGGAGGCCCTAGGTCATGCCAGGCCTTGCAGAAGCCATTTGAGCATGTGCTGTGGCCATTTTGTTTTCAGTGGCCTTTTTTTTAAAAAAAAGGATTGTTTTTTAAAATGGCCACTGCATATGCTCAAATGGTCCCTGCAAGGCCCTAGAGGCCAGCGGCGGGAAGGGGGACCTTTGCAGACCCCCCCCCCCAGTCTTTAGGAAGCCCCCCCAAAGGAGCTACAGGTTAAAAAAATTAAAACAATTAATATAATATAAGACACTGTACACATATTCAGATTGGCACTATGTACAGAGAACCAGGGCTTGTGAATACTGAGCTGAAGCTTATGAGCTAGGATTGTATTCATTTGCTCTTTGTTTCTTGTTATAAGTGAGTTAAATGTGATGTCTTAACAATATGGCTATTAATGGTGAGTTTGTCTTTGAATCAGTGTGAAATCCTTCATATTAAGGCCACGGGGAGTTTCTTGCTCTCTTTCTCTCATTTTAACTGTCTTTCTGAAAGACTAGAATATATTCCAAGCAGTGACACAGTTTACTCTGCATATCCTTTAATTATTTTCAGAGTATCTGGGAAAAACCAAATTCTCCATTTATTTTTAAAACTTACTGTATGTAATAGTGATGCTGCAATGCATAGTAGAGAATTAGACAGGCACTTCTGTTTAGTTTTCCAAGTCCACCTCCACATAGTATTTGGGTATTTCATGAGCCCCAGCATACTGAAATTTGTAGTTTTCCAGCATTTTTTGGTCTGGCTACGTCCACTGCTAAATAGTTTTTGAAATATTAAAAGATTAACGAGCCTGACTTGTATTTTTGAGCTGATATTATGGTAAAGTTATCTGAAAGATGGGTGTCAGATGCTTGGACAGGGGGCGCAATTTCAGTGTTTGCCCTAGGCACTATTTTCCCTCCTTCCAATGCAGGGGATACTTTTACTTTCTTTTGTTTTTCAACAAAAGTTCTCAAAGGCATTTACCTAGCAAAAGAAATGAAAAGATGCTTCCTATCCGAAAGAGGATCACAATCAGAAATGAAAACATAGGAAGCTGCCATATACTGAGTCAGACCATTGGTCCTTCTAGCTCAGTCTTGTCTTAACAGACTGGCAGCGGCTTCTCCAAGGTTGCAGGCAGGAATCTCTCTCAGCCCTCTCTTGGAGATGCTGCCAGTGAGGGAACTTGGAGCCTAGATGCTCCTCCCAGAGTGGCTTCATCCCCTGACGGGAATTTCTTGCAGTGCTCACACATCAAGTCTCCCATTCATATGCAACCAGGGCAGACCCTGCTTAGCTATGGGGACAAGTCATGCTTGCTACCACAAGACCAGCTCTCCTCTCAAGCAACAACCACTGGAAACTCAAGCAACAACCACTGGAAAGGACACTATGTTGGGCTTAAGGGGGATTGGTTGCTCCCCTGCCACTAAATATGAGACCTGCCCACTTTATACCCTCTTTGCCCAGTTGGCAGAGGCGATCCCCAAACTGTGTTCCACAAGAAGGTCTGGAGATGATTCTCTATCCCAAACAAACTCTCACATCTCAGAGAAAGACAAGCAAGACACCGGCAACAGCCACTGGAGGATGCGGTGTTGGGATTGGACAGGGCCAGTTGCTCTCTCCCTGCTAAATAGAAGAGAACCTCCACGCGAAAATGTGTTTCTTTGTAGAGCCAGTTAGTAGCTTCACAAGGAAATAGCATGAGAACATTGCATACATCCAACTTCACTCTGGCATTTTCCCATACCACTTAGGTAACATGAGGAAACGAGATGGTGTCTCTATTGACCTGATAATTGCCTTTTTCTGCTGCAGGGACACTGCATAACTACGCAAAGTAATGGGGATCTTCAGAACTGCACTCTTCTACCTGATTTTTTACCAAGATAGGGCAAAAAGAGGAGCCAGCCTACCTGGCCGCCATGTTTGTCATGGAGTGCTGCAGCTCAAGGGGCCAAGCAGAGGAGAGCTGCTGGTGCAATGAGGGCTGCCTGTCTACTGGGAGTGCAATGCATTCTGGGATACTTCCTTTGATTCTTGAAAGACCCAACTCCCTTTTTCTGTAATGGAGACCACAGCTGCAGTGATCGTCTGGGTGGTGGTAAGTTCACAACCCCAGACAGAGGGTCTGCTCATCTGTGGGGCTCAGGGTAGGAACTCTTCCCTCCCCCAAACCACCCCCAGATGATTTTATGAATGGCCTTGTTTTCTTTTTAAACACTCATGCACACAATGAAAATCAGTGAAAGAACATTTAAACCAGTGATTCTCAAACTTGGGTCCTCAGGTGTTATTGGACTTCAACTCCCATAATCCTCAAGCAAAGGCCACTGAGGCTGGGGATTATGGGAGTTGAAGTCCAATAACACCTGAGGACCCAAGTTTGAGAATCCCTGATTTAAACGAATGCAATTTGAATGACGAATGAGTAATAAAAACAGGTTTGGAATAATGAGACCAAAAAAAGTATCATTCACACCCCAATAAGGAAGACCAGGATCAAAATAAATCATCATCACCATCACATCAGGGAGGACATCATTATAGAACTCTGTAGCCACATCTTATGCAGCTTTGTTTGGGTTCGACTGAGTTCAGTGGGGCTTACTCCCAAAGAAACAAGCTTAGGATTGCAACCTCCATGCCAGCAAGTTTCGCCTGCCCGCCAGCCTAAATTTCCTGCGCTATAGTTCTCTTTCCCTGAGTCCATGAAGAGGGCTGGTTTTTATTCTCATCTCTGAAAAAACAAAATCGCTACTCTTCAGCCTTTGCCCTGATAATATAAACAAGCATCAAATCCGATCTCTATAACAGACACAGCAAGGCTTTCAAATAATGCCGGGCGCCGTCAGGAGAGTGTAAACCTGATTGCAAAGGACGTCCAGTCCTGGCATATATCTGTGGGATTTGTTGGGCTCACTTAATTACCGTGGGCAGGTTGGATTAATTTGCTTGGAAATCGGAATGAGCTGCAGCATGGCAGGTTTCGGAAAGGGCGAGTCTCATTCAGAGGAACTGCTGGCTCCGGAGGCATGAATCAGAACTGGACAGTCACATGGCCTTGGGACACGACCACTTCAGAGGGTGGCACCAGCGGGAGCAACACCTGGCATCCTTAAAAGTGAGTAGAGCAGGTTCTTACCTGCTGTGGTGTCCCCAACAGTCTGCGCATGGTGGCGGCACACACATGGTGTGTGTGTGTGTGTGTGTGTGTGTGTGTGTGTGTGTGGTGATAGTAGTGGGAATCGAGATTGCATACTCTAACCTTATGCTGCGCTTAGGAAACTGCTTTATACCAAGCCAGACCCTTGGTCCATCTAGCTCAGGGATTCTCAACATTGGGTCCCCAGATGTTGTTGGACTTCAACTCCCATAATCCCCAGTCCCAGTGGCCTTTGGTTGGGGATTATGGGAGTTGAAGTCCAAAAACATCTGGGACCCAACGCTGAGAATCCCTGATCTAGCTCATTATTGTCTGCAACAACAACAAATATTTATATACCGCTTTTCAGCAAAAAGTTTCCAAAGCGGTTTACAGAGAGAGAGAGAGAGAGAGATTAAATTAAATTAAATTAAATTAAATTAAATTAGATGCTCCCTGTCCCCAAAGGGCTCACAATCTAAAAAGAAACATAAGGTAGACACCAGCAACAGTCACTGGAGGAATGCTGTGCTGGGAGTGGATCAGGCTAGTTACTCTCCCCCTGCTCAATAAAGAGAATCACCACATTTGCCCATTTTGCAGCTTCCGGCTGCTATGGCGCTCCGCCCACCAACAATCCATGCAGTGGTGGTGGTGGTGGTGGTGGTGGTGGTGTGTGTGTGTGTGTGGTGATAGTAGGGGGAATCAAAATTGCATACTCTAACCTTTTGCTGGGCTTAGGAAACTGCTTTATACCGAGCCAGACCCTTCGTCCAGCTAGCTCGTTATTGTCTACACCAGTGTTTCCCAACCTGGGAGTCTCCACATGTTGCTGCACTACAACTCCCATCAGCCTCAGTGACAACTTATTGTGGCTGGGGATGATGGGAGTTGTAGTTCAGCTACATTTAGAGCCTCCCCGGCTGGGTACCGCTGGCCTACCCGGACTGGCAGCAGCTTCTCCCAGGCTGCAGGCAGGAGTCTCTCCCAGCCCTATCTTGGAGATGCTGCCAGGGAGGGAACCTGGAGCCTTCGGCGGGCAGAGCAGATGTTCTGCTGCTGAGCCACAGCCGCCAGTGCGTGGGAAGCAGAGGCTGCCCTTCCCAGACCGTCCCGCGTTCAGGGTGTGGGAGATGCAGCCCAAACCCAAATGTGCAAACAAGCTCCAAGGAAGCCAAACACACACCCCCGGTCTTACTCCCCTTGGCACGCAGCTCCAGCTTTATGCAGCCGGAAAATATTACCAAGGCAGCCGGTCTTTAACAAACAACGGCAATGTTTGTCCACTGGACAAGGAAGAAAGGAGACGAGCTGGACACCCGCCCCCCCCCCGCCATCAACACACCAGGGGGATACACAGAGCAAGGCGACTGTCTTTGTTCAAGGAGCCAACCCTGCAAGCTTCTCAGCCCATTACTCCAAAGAAGGCTCATTGAAGGCTGCCTAGCGATTCTGGTCTAGCGTGCACCAGCCCGAGGACTGCGGGCGAAGCGAGCCAAATGTAAAATATTAAGTGCCATTTAGTGACTTTGAGCCAAGTCCTCGCTGGGCATTGGCAGGCAGGCACCACTTTGTTGGATTCACATAGAAATCCCTCCTTGAAGTTCATGCCAGCGGTGAGAGTCTGGCTCTGCTTGCACAGAGTGAGGCCAACATGTCCATGGATATTTGTCAGCTTTTGTTCAGCGTGGCCAAACCGAGGGCTGTGTGATCATATGAAGCTGCTGTCTACTGAGTCTGACCATTGGTCCATCTTCTGTCTACACTGACTGGCAGCAGCTGTTCCGGTTCTCAAGCAAACTATTTTATTTTGTTTTATTTTTACATTTATATCCTACTCTTCCCCAGAATCACCCAGTGAGCTTCATGGCTGAATGGGGATTTGAACTCAGGTCTCCCCGGTCCAAGACCAACACTCTAAACACTATGCCACACTGGTGTTTTTATTCTTTAGTTTTTTAAAACTTGTTCTTGCTGCTGGTTTTATTCTTTAATTTTAATTACAGTGTTTACAGTACTTGTTGATGTCATAGTTATCTGGTGGGTTGAGTTCAGGATCTCTTTTATACTTTTATGAATTTGTATGTGATTTTTTATATAAAGGAGAAGGGGCAAGAGTTTCTGTTTTGCATGCAGAAGGTTCCAGATTCTGTTGCCGGCATCTCTATTTAAAAGACCAAGCAGCAAGTAGTGGGAAAGAGAAAAACCACACTTCTTCTGAAGCCTCTGGAGAGCTGCTGCCAGCCAGGGTAGACAGTACTGGCCCAGTTAAACCAATGGTCGGACTCAGAAGGAAGTAGCTTCACAGGGTTGAATGAAACTGCCTTTCAGGGACATTTTGTCTGTTCATTGAGGGACACCTGGTAAGCTTCCAAAGAACCCCCAAGTTTGACTGGAACACACTGAAAACCCTGCCCTACAAGTGCTGAAATGTACTCTTGAATGTATTATGTTTACAGCACCATCCATATGTGTGGCTTTTTACAAAGGAGGAGAGGTCCCTGCCCCAAGGGGATTACAACCTAGATATGTATACAAGAGAGAGTTACAAAAATAAGACCCCGGCAGTGTTCCCTCTAAGGTGTGCGTACATCACGAGTCTTCTGATGTCCACTCAGTTAATTTTAGTTCCCGCTCAAGTTGAATCAGGAAGGCCCCATTCTGAATGCATGTGCGCACACACTGCCTTGATACTTCTGCTCAGAACCAAAGAAAAGAAAAAACCTAGAGAGAACCCTGGACCAAAGAGGCATAACAAGAGGAGATGTCTGCTTTCATATGGCTCCAGCTGTCCCAGGGTCACAAGGCCACTCTCTAGTGTCTGGTACCTATCCTTAGTAGCTCTCTCTCTCTCTCTCTCTGCTGTTTCGGATGCCTTCTTGAAAGGGTACTAGTCTAGGTGGCTACAGTGCTCCAGCTTCAGGGTTTGGCTTTCTCTCTAGAAGTTGACTCTCTCTCTCCCTCTCTCCTAAGAACAGCCCTGCTGGATTAGGCCCAAGGAGGCCCATCTAGTCCAGCATCCTGTTCCACACAGTATGCCTCTGGGGAGCCCACAGGCAAGACGTGAGGGCATGCCCTCTCTCCTGCTGTGGCTCCCCTGCAACTGGTATCGAGAGGCATCGTGCCTCTGAGGCTGGAGGTGGCCCACAACCACCGGACTAGTAGCCATTGATAGACCTGCCCTCCATGAATCCGTCTAAGCCCCTTTCTCCCCCCCCCCGCCCGCCGCATGTGTGCATGAACCTTGTCTTTAATGTATCTAAATAAACACTCGGCTTCCTTCGAACTGCTGTTGATACGTTGCAGAACAGAACCCTTTTCACCTTCTAAAATGCGTACTGGCTCCCTGCCTGTCTCTGGGCCCAATTCCAAATGCTGGTTTTAACCTTTAAAGTCTTTAACAGCTTGGGACCATAGGAATATAGGAAGCTGCAACATACTGAGTCAGGCCATTGGTCCATCTAGCTCAGTATTGTCTACACAGACTGGCAGCAACTTCTCCAAGGTTGAAGGCAGGAGTCTCTCTCAGCCCTCTCTTGGAGATGCTGCCAGGCAGGCAACTTGGACCCTTCTGATGCTCTTCCCAGAGCGGCTCCATCCCCTGAGGGGAATATCTTACAGCGCTCACACCTCTAGTCTCCCTTTTGTATGCAACCAGGGTGGATCCTGCTTAGCTTAAGGGGACAAGTCATGCTTACTACCACAAGACCAGCTCTCCTCCCAAGGTACCTGTGAGAGCACCTTGCCCCATATGTCCCGATCTGGACCCTGAGATCTTCTTCAGAGGCCTTACTCTGAGCACCCATGTCAAATGAGGTGAGGCAGGGGATTACTAGAGAGAGGTCCTTCTTGGTGGTGGCACCCTGGCTATGGAATAGCCTCCCCAACGGGGCTCATCTGACTCCATCATTGTGTTCTTTTAGACAGCGGTATTTTTGTTCACACAGGCTTTTGAAAAACATGTTTCTGTTCTGTTTTTAGTTAATTGTATGTTTTACTATATATTTTTTATTCACCTTGTGAGCTGCCCAGGAAACAGTTTGTTATGGGGCATCTATACAAATAAACTTGTTTATTTTCTGCGTACTATGCATAATACTATCCCTTGCTAACTGAGCAAAGAGGGACCTTTCCAAGTAGTGATCCTCTTTATAGGGGAGGAGAGCTGGTCTTGCAGTAGCAAGCCTGAATTGTCTCCTTTGCTAAGCAGGGTCTGCCCTAATTTGCATTTGAATGGGAGACTACATGTAAGCACCATAAGATAATTCCCCTTAGGGGATGGGGCCGCTCTGGGAAGAGCCTCTGACTGCTTGCATGCAAAAGGTTCCAAGTTCCCTCCCTGGCAGCATCTCCAAGACAGGGCTCAGAGAGACCCATGCCTGCATGCTTGGAGAAGCCGCTGCCAGTACTGAGCTAGATAGACCAATGGTCTGACTCGGTAGAAGGTAGCCTCCTATATTCCTGTGTTAGAGGAGAGATAGCCAACCCCAGCTTAGCATTTTTCCAGTGGCTGTTGCTGGTGTCTACCTTATTTCCTTTTAGATTGTGAAACCTCTTGGGCCAAGGAACCAACTTGTTTGTTTATTTATCAAAACCACTTTGAGAACTTTGGTTGAAAAGTGGTATATAAATACATTATTTGTTGTTGTAGGAGTAGTGATTGATTGATTGAGTGAGTGAGTGCCGTCAGGTCGGTGTTGACTCTTAGCGACCACATAGATAGACTCTCTAGTTGTACACTATTTCCAGATAAATTGCCCTGTTCCATCTGCTATATTCTAAAATTGCCTTTTCTGCATCCATTGGGAGGCTGGAAAGGTATCCGTCCTACAGCATAGCATCAGGAACTCAAAGTAAGCCCTCAGATTGGGCAGAGAGCCTTGGTGTCAGAATAGCTACAATCGTGGCCCTCCCTGTGAAATACTATGAGATACCAAAGTTCTCACTGCTGTTGTCAGAAATTCGCTTCCATGGAACAACTAACATAAAAGACATCTCATTTGCCATTTGTGCTGTTACAGAGAGCTCCCTCTAGTGGCCTTATCTAGGCATGATTAACATAAGTTAATAGCGGCTTGTAATATTTTGCCTGCCCAGTACACTTTCTCATAGGCAGTAAGAAAATTGAAATCAACAGCCTCGATCTGTGCATGCTCCCTTCTGAATCCTGCTCATTTCAGTGGGACTACCTCCCAAATAAGAGAGCAGAGGATTGAAGCCCAGCAGCTGAAGCAACTCACAGTGTATGTACAGATCAGCACACACGTACATTTATCCACACATTCTGTTTAATGCACATACATTACTACATGGCCTATTTTTACCCTGCATTTCAGGGGGCGTATATTCAAGTTCATTCTCAATAATATGAACACATATACAGTCATGCACACAAAAACATGTAAATGTGAATGGGGAGGAGAGCTGGTCTTGTGGCAGTGAGCATGAATTGTCTCCTTTGCTAAGTAGGGTCCACCTGGGCTTGCATTTGGATGGGTGACTACCTAAAAGAACTAAAAGATATTCCCATAGCTCAGTGTAAAAACATCTGCATGCTTGCCTGCAGAAGGTCCCAGGTTCAAGTCCCTGGCATCTCCAGGTAGGGCTGGGAGAGGCTCCTACCTGAAACCTTGGAGAGCTGCTGCCAGTCAGAGTAGACAAAACTGAGCTGGTTGGACCAATGGTCAGACTCAGTACAAGGCAGCTTCCTATGCTCCTAATTAGAAACCAGTATGCAAATACAATGTAATGTCTGAATAGGGCTAAAGACACTGGGAAATCTGATCATGGGTCATAAAAAGAAGGAGAGACCTGCCAGGTCAGACCAAAGATTCATCTAGCCCAACATACTGCTTCCCATAGTAGCCAATGAGATGCCTACAGGACATTCACAAGCAGGACATCAAAACAACAGCATTCCCTTTCTGTCACTTCCTAGCAGAGGTAGACTGCTCCTGAGTATGGAGGTGCCATTAAGTAAGGATGTGCAAATCGATTCAGGTACAAATCAATTTGTACCCGAATCTAGCTGATTCGGGTGATTTGGAGACAGAACAAATCGCCCCTGTGGTCCATTGGCTAGATCCGGGTCCAAATCAAATCATGACAGATTCGATTCGAATCTATTCAAGATTCAGAATCCTCCTATGAATTCCCCCAGATTCCCAGCTTTCATTTTTTAACAAAGCTAAACTCTAGCCCTTGCAGAAGTGGAGTTATGGAGCAAAATGTGTGGTCACTATTTTTCAAGTGTTTGGCTTCTTTGGTGTATAATAATTTCCCCTCAATGAATCCCTATGAGGATTCATTACACACCTTCATTTCTTCTATTCATTTTGACTGTCTTTTCACCAGTGCCAACTGTCAACTGCCATGTGCCAACTACACCCTACTCCCACCCACAAGGCAGTGGGGTACTACTCAGTTTATGTTCTAGGAATTTTTTTCAAGTGTTTAGACTCTTGGTGTCTAATTACCTTTCCACATAATGAATCTCTGTGAGGATTCATTACACACCAAAGAGTCTAAACACCTCAAAAATTCCTAAAATATAAACTGAGCACCCAGTGGCTTGTGGGGTGGGGGGTAACTAACTAGTACATGGGATGCCACTAATTCCCCACCCCCACCCGCAAAGCTGTGGGGTCAAAATGAGCAGAAGAAATGAAGGTGCGTAATGAAGATACCAAAGAATCTAAACACTTCAAAAATTCCTAAAAAATAAACTGAGAACCCGTGTGTGTGTGTGTGTGTGTGTGTGTGTGTGTGTGTGTGTGTGTGTTTGACACATGGCAGTTGACAGTGGGCACTGTCCAATGACAGTCAAAATGAAAAGAAAAAATGAAGGCGTATAATGAATCCTCATAGGGATTTATAATGAGGAAAGGTTATTAGACACCAAAGAATCTAAATATTTCAATATTCCTTAAAAAATAAACTGAGTACCCCACTGCCTTGCAGGTAGGGGTGTGTGTGTGTGTGTGGGGTGTAGTTGGCACATGGCAGTCAACAGCTGGCACCGTCCAAAGACAGTCAGGATGAACAGAAGAAATGAAGGTGTGCAATGAAGCCTCATAGGGATTCATTATGAGGAAATGATATTATACACCAAAAACACTTGAAAAATAGTGACCACACATTTTGCTTCATAACTCCACTTCTAAAAGGGCTAGAGCTTAACATTAAAAAAAAAAATTAAAGCTGAGGATCCATGTTAGGGTTAGGATAGGGCGACTTCAAATCCCCATTATTTCCTATGGTGGAAATATCCAAAATCAGTAAAAACAAAAACAAAATCATTAATACTCAACCAAGTGCCTCAATGCCTTGAAATGTGGGTGATAGGTGGCACCCATGGAGATTTACCCACCACCCAAATTTGGTGCCCCTAGGACCTTTATCAAATTGAATCAAATCCAAACTGAATCTGGGGTGATTTGGGGGAACAGATTTAGACACAAAACAAATCAGAGGTGATTCGATTTGGGCACAAAATGAATCAAAATAATCATTTCGTCCACATGCCTACCATTACGCCACCATGGCCAAGAGCTGTCAAAAGGCCTGTCTTCCACGAATCGTGCATATTGGCCTTGGGATGGAAACAGAGACAGAACTTTCCTTTCGCCTAAAAGAATCTCAAAACTGAGTGCACAATAATCAAGCGTTAATCAAAAGTGTTGTCTGCCTATGTGTGAACCAGGCCCCAGCTGCCTGCCTTCCTAGCAGCAGGCTGAACTTCTCGTGCAAACATTACAGTCCCATTTGTGCTCTCAGGTTTCTCGCTCAAATGTCACTCACAGGAGAGTCGCTGACGTATCACTCTCCTTCTCCAGCCCTCCAGCCCTGAGAACAAGTGCTTAACCGTTAAGCACATAATCTCAATGATAAAGCTTCACGTTAAAAACAGGTTGAAGAGAGGATCAAGTCAGGCATGCCGGAGAGATCATAAGGAGGAACGGGCTTGCTCAGAAGGACGAAAAGGCCATTCAAAAAAATTTTTAAACTTGGGTCGGGAACTGCCAGGGACCTGAGATTCTTCCCCACACTCCAACATAACCCTAATTATATTAACATTAACAATCACGGTAGTGGTTAGAGGGCTGGACTCGGACCGGGGAGACCCGAGTTCAAATCCCCATTGAGCCATAAAAAAACTAGCTGGGTGGCTCTGGGCCAGTCACTTCTCTCTCAGCCTAGCCTACTTCACAGGGTTGTTGTGAGGAGAAACTTAAGTATGGAGTACACCGCTCTGGGCTCCTTGGAGGAAGAGTGGGATGTAAATGTAAATAAATAAAATAATATAATATAATATTAATATTAATATATATTAATATTGACCGGCAGGGTAGAAGTGTCCAGCCTTCTGTGTTTACATCCAAAGGCCAAAGATGTACGATTCATGGATAAGGGTGTGCACGAACTGAGGTTCGAGCACCGGTGTTCAGCACCGCGGGGAAAACAGCACCTGCTCTCCGCTATTGCCTGCAGGGGCCTGCTCTCCACCGCCCCATCCAGCTTCCTGCTGGGGTGGCATGGGTCCTAAGTACCTGTGGGGCGGTAGAGAACAGGCCCATGCAGCCATAAGCGGAGAGCAGGCCCATCCATCCTGCAGAGCAGGCTCTATGGACCGGCTCTCCTCCTTCTTAAAGCTCCCACTCGCTTTTCCCTCCCCGCGTGCCGAACCGATGCACGAACCGAGGTCCGGGCACATCCTCATTCATGGAAGACAGGACTTTCAACAGCTCTTGGCCATGATGGCCATTAAGGTAGGAGGCAGGGAGAATGATTGTGTGGAAGGCAGCAGCTGGGTAGGATGAATACACCCTACCCAGATTCCATCCCCAACTTCTTACCGAGCTGGAGGAAAAGTCATCCTACCCAGCTGCCGCCTCACATACAATTATTCTCTACCTTAATGTTTGCCAGCACATGGCTGAATAAGGCTGGGCACTTCTCCTACCCTGCCAAGCCTATGTGAACAAGCCTATAGAATGTGAGGGTTGGAAGGGGCCTTGGAGGCCTTCTGATCTAGCCCCCTGCTCAGTCTGCTTCAGTTTGCATGGCAGATGGCTGTCCATCCCCTCTCTGAAGACCTCCAGAGAAGGAACGCCACACTGCATGAGGCGGACTGTTCCACTGTCCAAAAGCTCTTCCAATTTAGGAATCCCTCCTCATGTCTAGCCTAAATCTGCTTCCTTGCCATTTCAACCATTGGTTCTAATCCTGTCCTCGGGAGCAAAACAGAACAAGTCCCCTCCTCCTGGTAACTGTGGCCCTCTCCACCCCCAGCACAGCCTCCCTCCAGTGACTGTTGCTGGTGTCTATCTGAGGTTTCTTTTAGATTGTGAGCCCTTTGGGGACGGGGATCCAGCTTACTTATTTATTATTTCTCTGTGTAAACTGCCCTGAGCCATTTTTGGTAGGGAGGGATAGAAATCGAATAGATAAACAATAAATAAATAAATAATGACAATAATAACTGGGCAAAGAGGCACCTTTTAAAAGTGGCGATTCTCTTTCTTGTGCAGTGGGAGAGCAGCTGACCCTATCCAGCCCCAGCACAGCATCCCTCCAGAGGCTGTTGCTGGTATCTCATGTTTCTTTTTAGATTGTGAGCCCTTTGGGGACAGAGAGCCATTTTATTTATTTATGCATTCATGTCTATGTAAACCTCTTGGGGAACTTTTATTAAAAAGCAGTATATAAATATCCATAGTAGTTGTGGTTCCATGGGACAGCTCTCTAGAGCTTTGAAGACTGCTGTTGCATAAAAGTGTAATTGATCCTACGTCATGTTAAGAAGCCAATTTTATTGGAAAAGTCAGAGGCTGACGGTCTTGTACCCAGCTGGGCCGATAACCAGAGAACTTTCTCAGAGTGGAAAAATAAAAAGTACAGTTTAAATTTATTTCTCTCCCTCCACCCCAGGACCTTTCCAGTGAGTTATAAACAAGAATTAATTATTAGAAGTCTGTTGTGTGATCGCCTGTTGTGTGATCCTGTTCCCTCATTTACTGCAAGCTGTCCAGAGACACGGGTTTGGGGCAGGCTTTAAATATGCTCAATAAATAAATAAATTTCCAGCAGCAGCAACCATCCCTCACAGATGCCAGATTCGAGAGGACATACTCACCGGCAACTCTGGCCACACACGGTGGTCATCCAGAACAAGCCCACATGGCCTGAACACAGTCCCAAGACAGAGCATTTAAACAGGCGATCTGCAGATGGCAAAACCACCTGGTTGGCTTGACTTGTTGCACAGGAATCAACTTATCTTGTGTTCACAACTTTTCCAGTTGTTCAAAACGGAACTCCCCAGTCCAGGTTCTCATGGCACACCCTGAACGCTTCGTCAAGTGTTATTTACTTTAAATCTTTAACCGCAAATGTCCACTCAAAATGCATAATTACCCTATGGAACTCCCTGCCACAAGATGTGGTGACAGCCACCAGCCTGGACGGCTTTAAGAAGGGCTTAGATAAATTCATGGGAGGACAAGTCTATCAGTGGCTACTAGTGGTGTGCACAGAACCAGTGCCTGCCGGTTCGAAGGCGGGGAGATAACTTTAAGAACTGGGGAGGGTGCACTTACCCCCCGGAAGTGACTGGAAGTACCTGGCGTGCGTGGCTACTAATCTGAGCGCTGTAGGCCAGCCTCAGAGGCAAGATGCCTCTGAATACCAATTGCAGGGGAGAAACGGCAGGAGAGAAGGCACGCCCTCAACTCCTGCCTATGGCTTCCAGCAGCATCTGGTGGGCCACTGTGTGAATCAGGATGCTGGACCAGATGGGCCTCCTTGGGCCTGATCCAGCAGGGCTGTTCTTAAGTTCTTATGCATTGCAGCCACCTATTCCCTCTGGCCACGGCCACGGACTCCATCCAGGGACAGCCCACCGCTTAGCACGGGGATCTGCACTATTTTGTAAGCAGAGGCCACTTGGGCAAGACTGACACCCTCAATGGGACACCCTCAGAAATTGACACCCTCAATTTCTGCTGACCTCGGCACAGCCCTGGGTTTTTCTCAGTGCTGGAAGGGCTCTTTAACAGAGACGGAGTCCTCTCCAAAGCAAGAGGAGGAAAGTGCTGAGAAGGGCGACGCTTCTCAGCACTCTGCGCATGCCTCCCGAGAGGGAGCAGGGCCTGAGGAGGACTCCGTTTCCCTGAAAGGAGCCCTTTCCCCAGCACAGAACAAAGCGCAGCACGGCATGGTGAGAGTGGTAATCTCGACATGGTGGCAGTAATGCCTCTTGCAGAGTATCCAGCTTTGGCTGAAGCTTCACCCAAGCCCAATACGAAATTAGTCGGGGGGCACACTTTGGGTTGATGGGGGCCTCCCCTGACCCCCTGGACCTTACCATGAAAAACGTTTGCTTAGTGGTCAAGCACAGACTGTGCAAAGGGGCAGCCCTTTCATGAGGCAAAGTGAGGCAATTGCCTCATGCGGCAGATATTTATATATTATTTGTTTTTACACGTATATCCCACTCTTCCTCCAAGGAGCCCAGAGCCCGTGCACATGGTCATGTTTCTCCTCACAACAACCCTGTGAGGTAGGTGAGGCAGAGAGAGAAGTGACTGGCCCAGAGTCAGCCAGCTAGTCTCATGGCTGAGTGGGGATTCGAACTCGGGTCTCCCCGGTCCTACTCCAGCCATGGCATCACACTGGCTCTCTCAGATGACTGAAGCAGCATTAGGGCAGCAGGATGCCTTCGGCTGTTGGCATAGGAGCAGCTCTTTGAGACTGAGCAGATATTTGGCAGGTTTGCAGGAAGCACAAGGAGAGAGAGGAGAGGGCTGCTGGCACCCTTGCCTACCCCCTAGCACTTTTCCAGCTGGCCTTGTGGTAGCAAGCATGACGTGTCCCCATAGCTAAGCAGGGTCTGCCCTGGTTGCAGATGAAGGGGAGACTTGGTGTGTGAGCACTGCAAGATATTCCCCTCAGGGGATGGAGCCGCTCTGGGAAGAGCAGAAGGTTCCAAGTTCCCTCCCTGGCAGCATCTCCAGGATCGGGCTGAGAGAGATTCCTGCCTGCCACCTTGGAGAAGCCGCTGCCAGTCTGGGTAGACGGTACTGAGCTTGATAGAGGGTCTGACTCGCTCTATGGCAGCTTCCTATGTTCGGAAGAGTTGGTTTTGAAAGGGGCGTGGCCCACACCAAAAAGGATTTGGCACTTTGCCTCAGGCCCTGTCGCCCCTGAGTTGTCGCTAAGAACTGCCCTGTGAACCACCCTGAGCCAATTTTGGAAGGGTGGTATAGAAACTGAATAAAGCAAGGATTCTCAACATGTGGGTCCCCAGATGTAATTGGACTTCAACTCCCATAATTCCCAACCAAAGGTCATTGGGGCTGGGGATTATGGGAGTTGAAGTCCAATTACATCTGGGGACCCACACGTTGAGAAACCCTGGAATAAAGAAAGAAAATAATAAATAAATAAGCAGTCCCATATTCAGTCCCCAGGGACATAGGAAGCCGCCTTAAACTGAGTTAGATCCTTGGGTCATCTAATTCGGTATTGTCTGTATTGACTTGCAACAAGCTCCCCAGGGTTTCAGACAGGGATCATTCAGCCTGGATCTGCTTCCTCGCGATTCCCACCCACCATTGGTTCTAGACCTGCCCCCAGAAGCCACAGAGAGCAAGCCCACACTTCCTTCTCTGGGGCAGCCCTTCCAATATTCGAAGATGGCAATTCTATCTCCCCTGGGTCTCCTCGTCTCCACGCTCAACATGCCCAGTCTCTGTCACCATTGATTCCACAAGGGACTTGGCTTCCCAGCTCCTCGCCATCTCTGTTGCTCTACACTTCTAGTTTATCCATGTCCTTCTTAAAAGGTTGGGCCCAGAACCGGACACAATGCGTCCTTCGTACGTTATCTGGGAACTACGGTTTGCAATAACACAGATTCATTTTTGAGTCTTTGACAGCCTTTAAAAAGTCTTTAAAGACGCATCTGTTCACCCAGGCTTTTAATTAATATTGTTTTAATTAATATTGTTTTAATGGTTTTAATGCTGTTTTAAAATATTGTTTTAAAGTTTTTGAATTTCCGTAGTGTTCTAAACTTTTCATTTTTATTTTCACGAATGTTTTACTTTGCTTTTATTCTGTTGTAAACCGCCCAGAGACGTAAGTTTGGGGCTGTATAAAAATACGTAAGTAAGTAAGTAAGTAAATAAATAAATTATTGGGGGGATTCTGCAAATGCAAAATTGTAGCTACCAAGCTGCCCAGAAGAACACGGCCACTCTTGTTAGGAGGACCTCCATTTTGCTCCCACATTTCAGGCCCCTACAAAAGAAGGTCAAAATAGCCTTCTAAGGTCACCACCTGTGACTGGGCTGGTGAAACTGAATTGGGGCTGGTTTGATTTGCTCTTGATATTCTGTAAACTGCTCTGAAGATCGCCAGGTAACTATTGAATACATAAATGAACAAAATAAAATGTGACTAGAAAAGGGAAAAGCGGGAAAAAGACTTACAACCATTTGATGCCATTGCAGGTCCCATTCTGCAAGATGAATGTCAGGAAAAAGGCGACCAAAAATTGGCGCTTCATCTTCTGTCTTTTCCTCTGTAGCCAAGAGCTCTCTTTTAAATTAGAAAAGCAATTTTCCCCCTTAATGACCTTCGTTTTCTGAAAATGGGGTTTCCTCCAGGAGCCGCCCAACAACCTGAAATGGAGGGAGAAAAACACAGGAGGAGGTTAACCCTGAAGTATCTCACGTCCATGCAAAGGAGAAATTTAATCTCCCCAATTGCAAAGAAATGGTTGATGAATCATGAACCAGATCCCGATTCTTCCTCCCCTCTCTCCAACAATCCCTCTGTTCTCGATAGAATCTTTATAGTCAAAGCGACAGACAAGATGTATGGCTTGAATTACTGCAAAACTCTCAAGTCCAATTGTATGTTTCTGGTTAGCTCTGCATATGGCGAGATTGCATTCTTCATCCTGGCTTTATTCCGCCCACCCCCCCTCCCCTGAAAAAATATATACATTTGGTTGAGAAGGCGGATGAAAAAGTATGGGCATCAAATCCCAGCACTCCCTAGAGGTTTTAATCCTTATCCTTTTCATTTACAAATATATTAAAAGTGGAGTGGAGGGAAAGAGTCCTCTCCAAAGGGGACAAATCACAGGAATGAACAGATGTTGGTTAAAGGGGTGGCCCTCTCTGCAGATGCTGAAGCCTCCCCAGACGGCAAGGCCTCTCTCTCTCTCTTCTCTCTCTTGGGTTCCTGATTGCTCTCTCACTTCATTAGCTCAGTTTCACACTTCCCCCACAAACTCAGACACCTGGACCCTAAGGAACAGCTCGAGCTGGGAATAAATGGACGGCTGCAAGCAGAGCCCCCACAGACCAGCCAGCAGGAGACAAGAAATGGAAGGGGGGAAATTCAGGACCATCCTTTGTTGTTACAAATAAAGAACCCAGCAGGCTTGTTGTTAGTAGGGAGTCAACGTATTAAATGTCTGGATTCACTTTCGGTTCACCTCTGGGTCACCAGCCCTCCAGGACTGGGCTGGATTCTGCAGGAATCAGTGTCAATCTCCAGGTGACTCCTGGAAGCAATCCTGGAGATTTTAACGGCTTGATACTGGGAAAATATATCAGGGGAGGGGGAATCCCCTCCTCCTCCTCCAGATGAGCTCTCCAGGAGAACTGGTCCTGTGGTAGCTATACTAAATTGTCCCCTTTGATAAGCAGGGTCCACCCTGGTTTGCATTTGAATGGGAGACGACATGTGTGAGTGCTGTAAGATATTCCCCTTAGTGGATGGGGCTGCTTTGGGAAGAGCACCTGCATGCTTACATGCAGAAGGTTCCAAGTTCCCTCCCTGGCGGCATCTCCAAGATAGAGCTGAGAGAGACTGCTGCCTGCAACCCTGGAGAAGCCACTGCCAGTCTGTGTAGACAATACTGAGCTAGATGGACCAATGGTCTGACTCGGTAGAAGGCAGCTTTCTATGTTCCTATGCTCCTAACCTCCAGGAATTGCTTGAGATGGCAAACCTAGTTGAGACTTACTGGCTGACATCCAGGCTAATCTACTCAGCCATGAAGGCTGTTCTCATGATTCTAATTAGGGTAGGAGAAGGCTCCTAACCAAATTCAGGAGCTGTGTGTGTTCCCCTTTCCCAATTGTAAAAAGCAAGGGTATGTGTGTGGGGGTGGGAGGGATTTTCACCCTACCTCGTTACAGAGCTAGATACAGCTGCTGCATAGGATGGAGCCCCCCCCCTCGGAAAACGGGAGTGGGCACAGCTGCTGAACTCGCTTAGGAGGCATCCCCTACCCTAATTAGAATCGTGTGGACCAGCTTAACCGGCATTTAACTCTCTGGTTCCGTTACAGTTCGGTTCTCATTCAGACGCTAACTTTTAAAAAGGGGTTCAGTAACTGGTTCAGACGCTTTGAACTGCTTTGGGACCAGTTTAGGCGCGTTTCACGCAGAATAATGCAGGACCTCCTTCGCTTGCAGTAGAACCTTGTAGAACGAATAGAATGGTGACTATTTCTCCCGAGAGACAATGATTGTTTTTAAACAAGTTTAGATTTTAAAAGCAGAATGCAGGGAAGTCCCTTGGGATTGCAGGGTGCTGGTAAGGAGAATCCTCATAAGAGCCATGTAATCAGTCATGGAGCCCAGTATTATTCTACAAGTGCATCCGGATGACTGATGTGGTGGGGGGTGGGGAAAAGGCTGTGCATGCAAAACATACCTCCCCCCCCTCCGCCCCAGATGAGCATCCCATGTTGGTGGGAAGCGTGGACTGCTGCACTCCCACACGATCCACGCTTCTGCCCACAGCACAGATCTCCAGAGGCCAAATCATGTCATCTTGGCCTCCACATATCCCACAATGCACTGCACGATGGGCACGGTGCATTGGGGATACCGCCGTTAGACGTGTGCTCTAGGCACCCATCTCTGTGTACGCTTAGGCTGGGTCAAGGGCACACTCACACCCTTAATCCTGGCTAGAAGCAGGGCTTCAAAGTTAGGCGGGGCAGGAGAGCTGAGATCTACACGGATCCTGGCGCTTCACACACACAAAGCCTAACCCAGGCTAGTCTGCATGTGGGAACACCCTCTATAATTGGAAAATAATATTCTCCAGTTCAATCCCCCCACCCACTGCCCCAATTATCCTTTACCTAGAGGGGATGAGAATAATTCAGAAAATTATTCTGAAGGTTAAATGAGGGGGGGGATTCAAATTGGAGAATATTATTTTCCAAATCTAAGAGAACTAAAATAATTCTCTTTCCAGAAATTTATACCCTGCTTTTAAATTTAGAAACATAGGAAGCTGCCTTGTGCTGGGCAACATTCAGATTAGAAATCACTGACTAAGCACTATTGGAATCATGACTAAGCACTATTGAAACCAATCAGACAAGTCAGGTATGGCTGACTTGGTCTGGATGTTGTCCACTGAGTCAGGCAGTCCACCTAGCTCAGTATTGTCTACACTGACTGGCAGCAGCTCTCTGAAGCTTCAGGAAGAGGTCTTCCCCAGTCCTACCTGGCAATGTAAGGAATTTCACCTGCGATCTCTTGCATGACTCCTGCATAAGCTGGTCTTGTGGTAGCAAGCATGACTTGTCCCCTTAGCTATGCAGGGTCTGCCCTGGTTGCATATGAATGGGAGACTAGAAGTGTGAGCACTGCAAGATATTCCCCTCAGGGGATGGAGCTGCTCTGGGAAGAGCATCAGAAAGTTCCAGGTTCCCTCCCTGGCAGCATCTCCAAGATAGGGCTGAGAGAGATTCCTGCCTGCAACCTTGGAGAAGCCACTGCCAGTCTATGAAGACAATACTGAGCTAGATAGACCAATGGTCTGACTCAGTATATGGCAGCTTCCTATGTTCCTACGGGATGCTGTTCCAATGAGCTATGGCCCCATCCCCTAAGGGGAATATCTTACAGTGCTCACTGTAAGTGTTCACATATTTAGTCTCCCATCCAAATGCAAACCAAGGCAGACCCTGCTTAGCAAAAGGGACCATGCATGATTGCTACCACAAGACCATGGTAGCAGCACCACTGGGCAGACAAAATAAAAGCATCAGATTAAAAAAAATAAGCATGTGTATGTCACGCCGAGTGACTATTATTTGTAGCAGGCCACTGTGGCTGGGGATGGTGGGAGTTGTAGTCCAATAATATCTGGGGGCCCAAGTTGGAGAACCCCTGGTCTATAGCCACCTAAAGAGTTCACAGTAGAAGCAAGCTGTGGATCAGAGACTTCTTGGCTTGGAGCTTGGTCTCTTGGCCACTGCACTACCCTACATTTATTATGAGGCATGCACAAGAAAACAAACCACAACAAATGCTCTTAAAACCCATGGTTGTTTAGCAATTTAGTCTTTGTGATGAAACAGGGGTTACTTTAGGCTTTCCTGGGATCTACCCTCAGTTACAGTCCACAGCAGGCCTTTGGACCTTGCACACCTGCACACAAAAACACACAGAGGCTGAAACGGAACGCCTATGGGGCCTTTTCTTTCTTTTTGAGGTGCCCCATTTGGGTCAGAATTTCCCCCATTCCTGCACATCAGAAGCCCTCTTCACATGTTCTGTTAAACACTCAGATGGTTTGAGTGGACACAGGTACAGTTATTCACACATTTTGCTGAATGCAGGTACAGCAGCAGCACACTAGTGGTGTGCATGAACCGTTTGCCGCCGAACCGGTTTAGTGGCTCGATCGCGAACCAAACCGGGGGTGCTTCGAGCGAACCAGTTTGAGAAAGACGGGGCAGGCAGGGGCAGCAAGACAGGTAGAAAGGCCCTTAAGTGGCCAGCCCCAGCCCCAGGTGTGCGTGAGGCTTTGTTTAGTAAGGATCTTACTACCTCCCTCATCAGCCCCACCCGGCCGACCCTTACTATTGCCAAGGTCCCCTGCCCCTATATTTGTAAAGGGGGATGCTCATTGGATTTCCCCTTTATAAGTAGCCACCTGAACTGCCAAACCGGTTCAGCAAAATGGATCAGACCAGGTCGGCCAAACCAGTTCGGTAGCATGCAGTTCAGCTCAAATTTTATTTGAATTTGAGCCGAACCATGATTTTGGGTTTGTTCACACCCCTGCAGCACACTTCCTATCTGCACCTGTATCCTGCATTTCAAGGGCCCTGAGCCCAGCTTCACTTTCAAAACGAACACACATACAGCCATCCACACAAAAATGTCCATGTCCACAGAGAACTGAATGCAGGTACAATGTAATGTCTGAACTGGGCGGTATAGAAATGTATTAAATAAATAATAAATAAATAAACAAAGAAACTCTTCTCTTCCTCCCAGTGGCTCTCTAGGTCCCACCCACCTGGTGTGCTGATTGGCTGAGCTCTGGAGTTCACCAGACTGTCAGTCAGGACAGGGTTCACTTCCAGTTAACTCTTTAGGGTAGGGGTGTCTGATCACTACATGGGCAGATGGATGGGTGGTGATGGCAGCAGGGGCGATGGGCGGGCAGCAACAGAGCGGCCAGCTGGATGGGGGGGCAAGATGGCCCTCAGGGTGGGGTGGAGCAGCTCATGTTCCAAGGACACCTTGGAACACCGATAGCTTCTGGTTTTGTTATTTTTCCTCTGTTCATTATTGATGCAACACACTTGTCTAGTCCAAACTCCATTGCTATATCGCTACTGAATATACAGACAGTGTTTAGCAGTGATTCGATTTCTGACCCTAGACAATGACTACTACTCCGAATATTTATATACCGCTTTTCAACAAAAGTCCCCAAAGCGGTTTACACAGAGAAATAAAAATAAGTAAATAAAATGGCTCCCTGTCCTCAAGTGGCCCACAATCTAACCAAACAAACATAAGACAGACACCCACAACAGCTACTAGAGGGATCCTGTGCTGGGACTGGATAGGGCCAGTTGCTCTCCCCTGGCTCAATATAAGAGAACTGCCACTCTTTGCTCAGTTAGCAGGGGAGCAGGCTACTACAGAGTAGTACTACTATTACTACTAGTAGTAGTACTACTAGTAGTAGTAGTACTACTACATCCCGCTTGTAACGGTGCTCTCTATGGGAATGATGGTGTTTTGTAACGGCTTCTCTTGTAAACACAAAACAACCTTATGTGGATTTAACGAAGACTTTATGCCAGAAACGACTCCATTTTCTCCTTCTCCCTTTTCTTTCTGACTCTACCTCCCACACTCTCTACAAAATCCCCACTGGGACAAACTTCCAAACAACAGAACACAAAAGATTACTAGACAGAATACAACTGATGGGAGTGTTGCCACACATTCAACGACATGCTCCTTAGTAGCTTCAGAGCTTCCCTGCCCTTGCAAGCTTCAATTGGCAGCTCGCTGAATGGTATGAAAGCCACTGGACTTACTCAGAAGTAACCATACGCTCTGCCTAAGAAAGGCTTAGGACTGTGATCTGGACTGTAACTGCAAGTACATTCTTACTAGACAGTCACTCCCTTTGAATGAAGTGGGCCGACTTCTGAGTAAACATGCGCAGGATTGCACAGCCAGTCTGCAATCCGATGCATGTGTACCGTATTTACCCGAATCGAAGATGACTCTGAATTTAAGACGACCCCCTTTAAAAGCAGAGATTAAATATGGGTTATACTTGAATTTACTCAAAAGCAACAGGACTCTGAGTTTAAGACGATCTCCTGGTTGCTAATATTAAAAAAAAAAACTTGGAATAAACTTAGATTCAGTTAAATACTGTACTTTGAAGTGAGTCTCAGAAACCAGCAGGGCTTCACTGCTGAGTAAACGTGAGTTAGGATCAGACTGTAGCCCTCTGGAATGAAGATGAGCCCCTGCTGTTCCTGAGATGGACGGCATCCCATTTTTCCAACAGGAAGACGATCAGGCTCTTTATACACTGGATGATGGCAAATGGATTGTCACCCCCCCACCCATCCCACCACCCACTACACACACCCTGGGTTTTTATGGGCATGTTTGAAGTACTCCAGCGAGTTGGGAAAGTGGAAGGGATCGTTCCACGACAATGCCTTGGAGGGGAAATTTACACTTGGAAAAGGTTCGATGGACGACTTTTCCTCGGTGGTGTATTTGCTGTACTCTGGTGTGCACATTAAAGTTTTCATCCAGAGGGTCCCAGTGGCCTAAGAATCCAGCCTCTGAAACACCATTCCTGGCAGGAAGCCATCATAAAGAACAGCCTTGTCTTGGCAGCCTTCCTTGCCTAACTTCCCCCCCCCCTCTCTCTCTCAAAACCCAATCAGTACAAGCAAAGATAACTTCAGCCATGGAGGGCCTTTTTTAGCCCATCCTCTGCTCCGCAGCTGGTGTACTTCAGGGCCTTTTATCGTTGCCCTAAGAAGGCCACTTGAAAACTTCACTCCTTAATCCTTAGCATTCATTGCGCTGCTTAAGATGGGCTATTTCAGAGTCCCTTCTTATCTCTCCCTTGGATTTTGGCTTAACAACACAGACTACTGTTTTCTAATATGTGTTACATGTCAGAAGGGAAAGTCTGAAGGCTAATTGGCAGTACTCAAATCCTTTCCCCCAAACAGCCACAAGACAAGACAGAAAGGGGAGAAGGAGAAGAGAAACACGTGGGTCATTCACACAACCAAAAACTGTGTCCTACCCAGGTTTGGGAGCTGTGTATACTCCCAATTTTCGATTGTGTGGGTTTAAACAACTAGGAAGGAGGAGGGAGAAGTGACTGTGTGGAATCAAGGTAGGAGGGAAAGCTGGGTTGGACAGTGCTGTCCTACACAGTCTTCATAACTTGATTTCTCATTTAAGAACATAAGAACAGCCCTGCTGGATCAGGCCCAAGGTGCATCTAGTCCAGCTTCCTGTTTGACACAGATGCCTCTGAGAAGCCCACAGGCAAGAGGCAGTTGAGGGCATGCCCTCTCTCTTGCTGTTGCTTCCCGGCTGCAACTGGTATTCAGAGGGTGCCTCTGAGGCTGGAGGTGGCCTATAGCCACCAGACTAGTAGCCATTGATAGTCCCAGGGGCGGAGCCACCATTGCATGAACAGGTTCAAAGAACCTGGGCTGGGCCCCTCAAGGGCCGCGCCTCGCACCCCGGTCCTGCCCCCTGCTCTGACATCTGACGCAGGGGGCGAGGTTTTGCTCAGAAACAGGGTGTGCCCCCCCCCCATTTCCAAGCAAATTATCAGCCAGCGCCACATTCACAGAGCAGCTGGTAACAGCTCTCCCCGCTTTAAAAGGCAGGGAGACGCGTTCCTGGCCAGGCTGGGGCTCTAGTGCTGAGCTAAGTGGCTCAAAACCAGAGCCATGTGGCTCTGAATCTCCATTTTGAGCCGCTTAGCCAAGCACCCGCTTCCCAGCCCGGCTGGCAACCCTGCCTTTTAAAGCAGAGAGAGCCGCTCCCATCCACGTTCGCAAAACCCCGTTTGCAAAACCCTAAGAAAAACCCTGCCCCCTTCCTCTGACATCAGACACAGGGGGTGGGGCCGGGAAATCTGCGGCAGCGTGCGAACACAGGCCGCTGATGGCCTCTCTAGGGGCCTGGATAGACCTGTCCTCCATGAATTTGCCTAAGCCCCTTTTGGTATTGGCACCATCCAAGATGGTGGCCATCACCACATTCCGTGGAAGAGAATTCCATAGATTAATTATGCGCTATGTGAAAAAGTACTTCCTTTTGTCGGCCATGTTTCATGGGATGACCCCTGGTTCTAGTGTTGTGAGAGAGGGAGAAAAATGTATCTCTGTCCACTCTCTCTACTGCATGCATAATTTTTTACACCACTATCATGTATCAACGTAGTTGTCTCTTTTCCAAACTAAAAAGCCCCAGTTACTGTAGCCTTGACTCATAAGGAAGGTCCTCCAGGCCCTTGATCATCTTGGTTGCCCTCTTCTGCACCTTTTCCAGTTCTACAATGTCCTTCTTAAGATACTTTAACCAGGACTCTATGCAGTACTTCAAATGTGGCCACACCACAGATTTGTATACGGACATTATAATATTAGCATTTTTATTTTCATTCCTCTTCGTAATGATCCCTAAGATGAAATCAGCCTTTTTCACAGCTGCTGCACATAAGTCAACATTTTCAACAAGCTGTCCACCATGACCCCAAGATCTATCTCCTAGTCAGTCACCAACAGTTCATACCCCATCGGTGTATATGTGAAGTTGGGGTATTTTTGCCCCCAAATGCATCACTTTACACTTGCTAACACGGAAACACATTTTCCATTTTGTCACCCACTCCCCCAGTTTGGAGAGATCCTTTTGGAGCTCCTCACAATCTGTTTTGGATTTCACTACCCTGAATGGTTTCGTGTCATCAGCAAATTTGGCCACTTTGTTGGTCACCACAACTTCTAGATCATTTGTGAACAAGTTAAAGAGCACTGGTCCCAGTACAAATCAGCTGGGGGGGGGACCCCACTTCTTACTTCCCTCCATTTAGAGAACTGTCCAGCGATATATAAATATTTGTGATATTTATACCTACCCTCTGTTTCCTGTCCTTCAACCAGTTACCAATCCACACATGAACCTCTCCCCTTATCCCACGACTGCTACATTTGTTCAAGAGCCTTTGGTGGGGAACTTTGTCAAACATATGTTGCAGGGAATGATGAGAAGCTCTCTGCTATCCTCATGCAAGTGGAACATAGGGACATAGGGACATAGGAAGCTGCCATATACTGAGTCAGACCATAGGTCCTTCTCGCTCAGTATTGTCTACACAGACTGGCAGCGGCTTCTCCAAGGTTGCAGGCAGGAATCTCTTTCAGCCCTATCTTGGAGATGCCACCAGGGAGGGAACTTGGAGCCTAGATGCTCTTCCCAGAGCGGCTCCATCCTCTGAGGGGAATATCTTACAGTGTTCATACTTCTAGTCTCCCATTCATATGCAACCAGGGCGGATCCTGCTTAGCTTAAGGGGACAAGTCATGCTTGTTACCACAAGACCAGCTCTCTTCCCAAACTGAAGCAATGCTTCAGTATGGGAAGTGCATTCAGTGCAATGCTTGCAGGAGCAGACGGAGACTGCAAGAGTTGGTGCAACTTGAACCTCCACTCAACAACATGACCTTCTTGTGTGGGTGCCTCTTTCTTCATTGCACTAACACAGCATTAATCTGGATGTCAGCCACAACCGTTGGATCAGTCAATAACAGTTATTGACTGTTATTGACTGGTTTGTTTTATCCAGACATCGAGTCCTTCCCAAGGACCTGGGATGGCTGAATTTTATTGTCAATGTTGTTGCTGCTGTTATAGATATCGTCGCAGAATATAGGCTGTTCCCAGTAAAGCTGCTTTTTGTAATTGGCTGATGGTGATTTCTGTGGCCCCTATGGTGTTGAGGTGCTCTTCAAGGGCTTTTGGGACTGCACCCAGGGCGCCAATGAGAAACGCCCAAGGAGCCGACCAGGCTCCTCAAGAATCCTGTCCCTAATCAAGGATACCCCTTTCACCTCCCTCTGCCAAAGATCCTTCCTGCAGGTGTCACTGCTTCTCCCTACAGCAGCGCTGTAGCACAACTCTGGCCCTCCAGCTGTTTGGGGACCGCAACTCCTAGCCATGGTGGCCGATAGTGAAGATAGCTTTGAGATCTCCATCCCTTCCATTTGAAGAGGGGTAACTCTGGGGCATCTCAAATCTCTTACAATAGTCTGGGATGATGGAAGTTGTAGTCCAGCATCTGCAGGGGGGCCGGAGATCTGCAGCCCTGCCCTACAGAATCTTCAGCAATGGAAGTAACAGCTCTTCTGCAACAGTGCTGTCAGACTCACAGCTCTGAGGATTGTATGGATGCTTCTAAATTATTTATTATTATTATTATTATTATTACATTTATATCCCGCTCTTCCTCCAAGGAGCCCAGAGCGGTGTACTACATACTTACGTTTCTCCTCACAACAACCCTGTGAAGTAGGCTAGGCTGAGAGAGAAGTGGCTGGCCCAGAGTCACCCAGCTAGTTTCATGGCTGAATGGGGATTTGAACTCGGGTCTCCCCGGTCCTAGTCCAGCACTCTAACCACTACACCACCATGCTGGCTGTGTCATTGGGATGGGAGCATGCGTGCACAGGTGTGTGTTGTAGCAGTACACACTATACATGTGGATTACATTCAGGTAGCACCGTGTAGTTCTGAATTTTCCTTTTAAGAAGTCCCCTGGGGGACTTTCCTTTTGGCCAGTGGAAAGAAAGAGGAGCGGTTACAGCACAAGACTATTCTTCCTCCTTCCATCCCCATCACCCAATGGAGGTGGGAAATGACAGGTGATTCTCTCCCTCCAAGGTCAGGCAAGGGAGAAGCTGCTGTGACTGCAAATTCCCCCGAACAAGGGTCAGGGTTGGGGGCTGGGGGAACCAGATCAAACCACGCACCAGTAAGCTGGGGAGAGATTGGGGGTCCCAAGCAGGGCTTTGCAGGACCCCTTCAACCCGATGCAGCCACTAGCACTGCTCTTTTCAAAGGGCTCGCACATTTTTCAAGCGCTTTGCACACCGAGGGATCATGAGGGGTTAAATGTATGGGTTTCCGAGGGAAATTCCCAAGGGAGAGAGAAAGGGGGGGGGGAGGCGGAGGCCAAATCCTCAAGCCATCAGATGGGTTGTTTACAAAGGTGAAGAGTCAGGTCAGAGGTCAGGCCAGGAACAAGTGGCTTGTTATCTCCTACTATTAATTGGGGGCCCGGTTGGCCTTCTGCTGGTTTTTACACATCTGTGCCAGCGGAGGGAGGCGAGATCCCTTCATTCTTTGGCTCCTGCTGGCTTCCGATGGCTTTAAAAGGGCAACAGACAAATGAATGGAGAGGAGGTCCAATGGCAGCAACTACCCATGCTAGCCCAATGGAGCCGCCATGTCCAGAGCCCAGAATACCAGTGGACACGAGTGGCTGGGGGGGCGAGACAGCAGGAGAGGACCACTGGCCTTCCTGCCCTGAGGGTGAGCTTCCCAGGGGCATTTCGTTGGCCAAGGTGGGAAACAGAACGCTGGGCTCCGCTGACCCTCAGTCAGAACCTGAAGTCTGTGGGCTTCTTTCGTCGAGTGATCAGGACAGGGGATGGGGCCGTAGGTCAGAGCATCTCCTTTGCATGCAGCGGTGCACCCAGGTCATTTGGGAACCCAGACCTGAATGGCTTTGGAGCCCCAACACACACACACCCCGTCATGATGGTGGTGGGGGAGAGGAGAACGTCCTCCCCCTTTTGCACAGTTTTTTTTTTAAATACACCACTGCATGGCAGCTGCACTAGCTGTGGGGTGGGTGGGGAGGAGAAGGGGAGAGCCAGCATGGTGTAGTGGTTAGAGTGCTGGACTAGGACCAGGGAGACCCGAGTTCAAATCCCCATTCAGCCATGATACTAGCTGGGTGACTCTGGGCCAGTCACTTCACTCTCAGCCTAACCTACTTCACAGGGTTGTTGTGAGGAGAAACCTAAGTATGTAGTACACCGCTCTGGGCTCCTTGGAGGAAGAGCGGGATATAAATGTAGTAGTAGTAGTAGTAATAATAATAATAATAATAGTAGTAGTAGTAGTAGTAGTAGTAGTAGTAGTTCCCCTTTAAGGAGGAGATGTCTACCCGGGGGGGAGGGGGCACTGCAGTGGTGGTGGCAGGGAGGGTGGGGCTGCGAGGAGGGGAAAGTTCCCCCTGTGACCCTCCATCTACGTCTGGGATGTGTCCAGCTCCGCAACCTCCTCCCAGGTGACGGCCTCTCACCTCTCTGCTGAGCGGCCTTCCTCCACGTGGAGGAAGCAGAGAGGCGAGAGGCCATCACTTGGGAGCGGAGCTGGATGGAGCTCACTGCCTCCAAAGGGTAACAGGAGGAACTCTCCCCTCCTCAACCCCCCCTCGCCGCAATTAGTGCCGCCGCGGTGCAGTGGCAGTGTTTTGTGCGCGGGCAGGTGTGGGGACAGCGGTGTGGCAGCACAACGAGTGGCTGTAAGAGCCCCCCAACCATTGCAGGGCCCCCCCAGGATCTAGGATGCTACAGGCCAGATCCCCAAGGTCCGGGGGTCAGAGCGCCTCTGTTTGCATGCAGAAAGTCCCAGGTTCCGTTGCTGGCAGCATCTCCAGTCCAGGTAGGGCTGGGGAAGACTCTTATCTGGAACTGTGGATAGTCACTCCCCATCACTCCAGGCCATACGGAGCTAGATGGATCAACGGTAACAACAACAACAACAACGATAAACCACTTTATTTGTTAGCCGTAGCTTAACAAATTGTTCTCACAAAACATTTTAAAAACATACAATAAAAACACCTAAAACACAACAAAACAAATCGCAACACAAAACAAGAAGTTGCAAAACACAGTACAAAAACATTTTTTAAATGCAATGCATAACATTTTTTTAAAAATCAATTTTTATAAGCCTGAGTGAACAGAAAGGTCTTTCCTTCATGGTCTGACACACTCCCTATTATCCAAATATCTTCTCTCTGTGTAGAACACGGATTCTCAACCTTCTGTCCCCAGATGTTCTTGGACTACAACTCCCATCATCCCCAGCCACTCCTGCCTTACAACAAGCCTTATGTGAACCACTATTCACCATGTGGCATCCAGGGTTCTGTGACAGGGAGGAAGCTCTTGCAAGGGAACTTTCCACCCCCCCTTCCCACAGTAGCATCCTGTGTACCCCAACAATGCCTCTTCAGAAGGTCAGGGGGTGAGATGGGACAGGCTGCCAAAGGAGGGGGAAATTGCGGCATGTTGGAAGGAGGAACCTTCCACGACCTGCATTTTTAGCCACATAAATTTAGAGCCCAGGTCAGAATCAGGTGGTAAGTCTGTTCCCAGATTGTGCCATTTCAGGGTTGTGTGTGTTTGTGCGTTGTGTATTTATTTGTTTGTTTTTGTTTATTTATGGAAAGGTTGTTGCTTCCCCAGAACTCTCTGCATGCAGAAAGCCAGCCTGTCTGGGAAAAGACTCGCCTGAACCTTTCTCCTTGGAATCCTAGTTTTCTGTGGGCAGGGAGTTTTTAAAGTGCAACTCCGCATCTGATATGACACAGTGGTTTCCCAGTCCCCACTCTATCTCATCAGCTGCTCTTCTATGGGATGAGAGCTGGTCTTGTGGTAGCAAGCAAAAAATTGTCCTCTTTGCTAAGCAGAGTCTGCCTTGGTTTGCATTTGAATGGGAGATTACATACATAAGCACTCTAATATATTCCCCTTAGGGGATGGGGTCACTCTGGGAACAACATCTGGGAACAACATCTAGTGTAAACCACCCTGAGCCACTTTAGGAAGGGTGGAATAGAAATTAAACAAACAAACAAACACCTGCTTGTTTGCATGCAGAAGGTTCCAAGTCCCCTCCCTGGCAGCATCTCTAAGATAGGGCTGAGAGAGACTCCTGCCTGCAACCTTGGAAAAACCGCTGCCAGTCTGAGTAGACAATACTGAGCTAGGTGGATCAATGGTCTGACTCAGCATATGGAAGCTTCCTATGTTCCTAGAAGTGGGGGATCACAGTGTGAGATGGTAGTAGTATCGATGATAGGAAAGACCCCTGACTGAAACCCTGCTGCCAGTCAGAGGAGACATACAGATGGATCAAGGGCCAGGCTCCATCGAAGGCAGCTCCATTCATTCATGTCTTCACCGTGGCCCCTGAGAAGAATCTCCAGGCCAAGTGCCAGAAGCCTATTTTGCCAGACCATCGGAACTTTTCTGAAAGCCATCAGGGTCAGTCAAGAAATGTGATGAAGGCACCGGACGTGCATTTAGTGCCGGAGTGCAGGTCCGGTGCTGGAATCTCTCCGGGTGTTGAGGCTGGCCTCCTGCGAGCCAGATGTGAGCCATTTGGAATTGTTCAGAAGACAGCCAAAGTTTGTGTAATAAATGTAATAAAGATGGTGTGTAGTTATCAGCAGGGCACTATACGCCAAACTCAAAAAGACACTGCGGCCTGAGCCGTTTGGAATCTCTGTGGCTGGCTGCTTGTTTTAAACAACTTTTGGACACATAACGCCCCCCGCCGCTTACAAGTGAAACCAGAAGGACAGTAGAGCCCTGGTGGATCAGACAGAGGATTCATCTATCCCAGCATCCTGTTTCCAGCGGAGTCTGGCCAAATACCACTAGGAAGCCCCAAGGAGAGCATGAAAGCAGCAGCTCTTGCCCATCACCCACCCATCCCGGCCAGCTACTGGTATCAAAGCCAAATAGCTTTGCCACAATTTGATTTCCAGCTCTGGCATAAGTGTCAGAAAAACTCATTTCATGGGTCAGATCCGATCCACAGGTCTCCAGTTCGTCCTCCCTATACATAATAGTCATCGGATCCCAGCTGCTTAAATTGGGGATTATAAGAATACTGGAAATATAGGAAGCTGGCTTTCAAGGAGTCAGACCCTTGGTCCATCTGGCTCAGTATTGTCTACCCAGATTGGCAGCGGCTTCTCCAAGGTTGCAGGCAGGAGTCTCTCTGGACCCTATCTTGGAGATGCTGCCAGGGAGGGAACTTGGAACCTTCTGCATGCAAAGCAAATGCTTTCCCACTGAGTTACAGCCCCATCGAGTTCTCAGAGTTGGGTCCCCAGATTATGTTGGACTACAACTCCTATCATCTCATGCTGCAGTGACCTTCAGCCATTGGGGTAGGGGATGCTGTGCACTGTGATCCAACAACACTCTGGGGACCTCCGAGTTAAGTAAACTCTTCCACACCCAGCCCTTAAGAGGGATTAATTTAAAATGTTTTTTCCCTCCCTAAACCTCTCACTTAAATTGAGGGAAGAACCTGAAAGTTATTCTCTGACTAATCCCAGCCACCATTTTGATTAAAAATTGCGGGCATGCATTATGAATCGCCTATCTGGAGAGCGAGAGGGAGAAAGATCAGCATTCTCAACACAAAGAACTCCACATCCATAATGGGTTTTTTGGTTTGTTTTTAGTACATTGATTGTGTTAGTCTGGAATGTAGAGAAATGCATTTTATTCACACCTGCCGGGATGCAAAAGCCCACCCTTTGATATGCTTCTGCCTCCGTTTTCTATGCATGCTTTCCTTAATTATCACTGAATTCCTCTTCCTTTTAGAAGAATCCACAGTCAGTCTCCAGACACACTTTCTATGTTAACCTAAACCATGTCTGTAAGTCTTTTTCAAGATGCATGGATTCACAAAGACAGCCATTCTGCTTTTAGATAAATATCAAACCAGATCGACAGCTTGATCCTGAGCCTATTTTAGCATGAAGTAAGTCCAACCAAGTTTCGCAGTGCTTAGTTATTCCCAAGTAAAGGTACATCAGTTTACAGTCCTGGTAGCAATATAACGAACAGCCCAATCCCAGAGATCCTAAAAAATTGCTTTCGGAAATCCATACCTCAGAAATCTCAGTTTCCAACTTAATTTGTTTTTGGGTTGTTTTTTTGGGGGGGGGGCGTTATAAATAGATGCAAGCCAGAAATTCAAATATTGGATGTTTAAGGGCCAGATAGGATAGGCGTTGGGAGATCTGGAAACAAGATCTCCTGCTTTTAAAAAAGAAATTAAATGTAACTGCACTTCCCTCCCACACCCATTCAAATCTGGATCACAGCACTGCAGCAGAGGTTTACCCCTTTCCGAATACAAATACAAGTCTGAAATACTTCCAAATACAAATACAAATATTTGTGGACCACTTTTCAACAAAAGTCCCCAAAGCGGTTTGCATAGATAGAAATAAATGAATAGAATAGCTTTACCTCCACAGTGTTTTCGTAATTAAAATGTTCTCCCTGGATAATTGTATTTGTCCTGTGGGGCAAAACATCCCCGCACCCTATGGCAGCAGTGCCCAGTCTATGGGTCCCCAGACATTGTTGGACTACAACTCCCATCATCCCCAACTGGGATGACATAACACATAATTGAGACACTTGTTTTGGTGATATGTGAATGCATTAAATGAGAGAGAGAGAGAGAGAGAGAGAGAGAGAATGAGAATCTGGGGACCCAGTTAGGAACTGGTGCTGCCATGGATGTTTAATGAGAAGCAAACCTCGCAAAGTTCAATGGGATGTATTCCCCAGTAGGTGCATTGAGGATTAAAGGTTTAGGCTGCAATCCTAAACACACTACCTAGAAAGCCCCTGCGAAATGCCATGGGATTACTTCTGAGTAAATATGTGCAGAACGGGGTTGAACGTGCTATTTGTCTAGCTGTATCCCTTCTCCAAATTCCCAGAATTTCATCCTGGAAACTTAATGCCATAGAAACTAAGTTTGCTGCTGCCAGGTTTCACAAGCCTTTCACCAGTCCTACAGTCAACCCGGAGAATACAAGGAGAGAACAAAAGAATCCCAAAAATGTAACCCATGTATGTTTCCGACATGCTGAAGATGTGTCACCTGTATGCACTGGGAATGTCTCCCATACCGGCCACACAGAGATGGGCAGACTCTGGGTCATCGCAATGGGGCTTGTGAAGCAGGCATTCCTGATGGATTATGCCCTAAGTTTCTAGACCTCAAGGTATCACAAACAAAAACAAAACACTATCAAGTTCTGTCTACCTCTTCCATAGGGTTCAAGCACAGGGGAGCCCCTATTTTGTTCTGAGGGGTCTATAATCTGGAATAAGAAACAGTCCTTCAGAGTGTGTGGCACTTTTGCACGTGTGTATGGACACAAGTGAAGGCTGCAGCCAAGCAGCTCTCCCTCTTGTCTCGAAGTATATATGCACACACACCTACCATGAACAGAGAAAAGGTCCCAAGTTCCCTCCCTGGCAGCATCTCCAGGACAGGCCTGAGAGAGATTCCTGCCTGCAACCTTGGAGAAGCCGCTACCAATCTGTGCAGACAATACTGAGTTAGATGGGCCAAGGGTCTGACTCGGTATATGGCAGCCAGCTTCCTAGGTTCCTATGAGAGAGTGTTCCGGTGTGTGGAACGATTCCACCCACCCAACTAGCCTTCACGACGCTTCTTCCTTCCTCGCTCCGCATTTTCTCGCTTCAACAAACCCCGGTTTAACGAACTCTTCCCCAACTCCTGCAGCCCGGCGCCTCCGTGGGGCATTTCACAGCAATCCACACACGTCGCTCTTTTCTTCTCCCCCCCCCCACTCCCCTCCACACCCATTACAGTTCCGAAATCTGCAATAAGGGCACAGAAGAGCAAATCCTCTGCCCCGCTTGCTTACCTTTTCTGACACCTCTCTGTCCCCCAAATAAAAAAGGCGCATGCATGCACACGAGATTGTGTGTGTGTGTGGTGTGTGTGTGTGGGGGGGGGGTCCTGTTTTTCACACTCACACACGTACCCACACACACAACACACTTCTGATTCCCCAAAGGCAGTCTTTCTCCCTCCCACCCGCCGTCGTTTCTTGCGGCTCTGCCGAGGATCGAGCCCAGCGGGCTGCAGCCTCGCGTCCCACCCCGCGACTCTGCACGAGGCTTTTTTTTTTCCGCCCTCCTCGGGCTTTCGGAAGAGCCCCAACTCTCTCCGCCACCCTGCCGGGATGGTTGGGGCTCGATCGCGGCAGTCTCGTCGTCGCACCCCCGTGGGGAACCGCGGCCGGCCCCGCTCCCGCTCCATCGCCGCCGCTGCGCTTACCTTCTCGCCCGCGCGCCGTCCCCTTGCCCGCTGGCCCCGGCGCGACCGCCGCCCTTGGCTTCCAGGTGTGGCGACGACCTGGCGCTTCTCCTTCGCCGCCGGCGGCTCCTCTGCTCGCGCGCGGAGGACGCCCGCAGAAGAGGTCGGCGGAGTTGCCCCGGAGGCCGGAGGAGGTCAGCCCGCGGGCGGCGGGGCGCTCAGTCAAGCGGCCAGCCACCGCGAGGGACGGCGGGCGAGGGCTCCGGCCCGAGGCAGCTCAGCCTCAGCAGCAGCAGCAGCAGAGCGCCAACCGAGTCGGCAAGGGCGGCAGCCGCTCGCGGGGGTCCCGGCCGCTGGCTCGACGCCGCCCGCCCCTCCGTGCCTGCCCGGCGCGCGAGCCTGGCTCCAGCTGCGCGGCTCGCTGCTGCCTGCAACTCGCCACGGGCCCCGCTCTGTCGCTCGCTCGCCCTGCCGGCCCTGCTGCTGCTGCCGCCGCCGCCCGAGGTGGAACCTGCTTATATGCTCTCCTCGGGGCTTTGATGTGCCTGGTGATGTCAGCCGGCATTAGCATAACAAAACGAGCCGGCTGGGCTGCTGCGTTGCGGCCGGACAAATAACCTGTTTGATCCATTCGGGCCGGCGGGGAGGGGGGGGGGAGCGTGGAGGACTTGCCAAGGATACACACACACACACACACACACACACACACCAAGGATCCCGCCCCGCCCCCCACATGCCAAGGACGCACACACTCCAAGGATGCACACACACACACACAGACACCTGACAAGGATACACACACACACCAAGGGTCCCCCACACACACATGCCAAGCACACACACACACACACCTATCTGCCAAGGACACACACACACACACACACATACAAACACACACTTGCCAAGGATACACACATGCTAAGGACACACACACCTGCCAAGGATACACACACACACACACACCAAGGATCCCCCCTCGCCACATGCCAAGGACACACACACTCCAAGGATACACACACACACCTGCCAAGGACACCCCCCCCCCAAGGATCCCGCCTCCCTCACATGCCAAGGACACACACCTGCCAAGGATACACACACACCAAGGGTCCCCCCACCACATGCCAAGCATGCACACACTAAGGACACACACACACACACACACATACACACACACACTTGCCAAGGATACACACACACACACACACACCCCCCCCCAAGGATCCTGCCCCCTGACACACCAAGGACACACAACAAGATACACACACACAACTGCCAAGGATACACACACACACACATCAATGATCCCGCTTCCCGCACACACCAAGGACACATGCATGCACACACACACTTGCCAAAGATACGCACACACCAGCCAAGGATACACATACACACACCAAAGATCCTGCCTCCCACACACACCCGGGATACACACACACACATCACATTAATGCCAGAGGGCAGGTGGTCTGGTGTGGAAACACCGCATCTGCTCCCTGCAGGTTTGTTGGATCCTGGGCAGGCTTACTCAGAAGGAAGTCAGTCCAGTTTGAGACACTTCAGTGGCTCCCCAGGCAGTGTGACGGGTCTGGGGGTGTCTCTCCCACACAGCCCCCTCACCCCACCTTCCATAAAGATCACGCCAGAGGGCAGGACTGCTGAGTGTGCAGCCGGCTTTCTCCACCTAGTCTTCTGTAGTCCCTTGAGTGCTTCCTCAGAATGTGATCAACAGGGTTGACTCCTAAATAAGTGTGTTCGGGGTTGCAAGTTCTGCAGGCTACCGATAAATCAGTTCCTTGGGGCCGTCACCTATTCCAGGGATTCCCAACCTTTGGCCCCCCAATATGGCTGGACAACATGTCCCAAGAACCTTTGGCCATTGCGACTGGGACGTGGGCACTTGTAGTCCTACAGTATCTGGTGGGACTCATAGATGGAAACCCCTGCTATAAAGCAGCATACAAAGGCAATTACTTTTAATTACTTACTATTAATAAGCATACAGGACAGTCTGTCAGCAAAAGAAATTCTCAATAGGGCTGACAATCCATAAACCTGTAAGAAAGGTTGCTGCTGCGCCCAGACCACTAAATTCAATTTCAACATGATGCTACCTTTCCCCATTATGTAGGAATGCTTGTGGACTCCTGCTCTCAGGAATGGCTTCAGATCTGCATGAATTGTCAAGCAGGTTCTGCCCTGCTTTACATGTGAGCCCTGTAAGGTATTCCCTTTAGGGGATGGGGCTGCTCTGGGAAGAACACCTGCCTGCTTGCAAGCAGAAGGTTCCAAGTTCCCTCCCTGGCAGCATCTCCCGATAGGAAAAGAATTTTTTTATATATAGGACAAGATTTTTTATTGAACCAACAAACTACCAAAGCATACAGTACGTTGCCAAAGCACAATTATATACAAAGTGGTTGTTTGTACAAGATATATCTACAAAGATTTACACACAAGGATTTGGAAACCCACAAGGTTATGAAGTATATGCAGGTAGTACTGTAACTCGGGGGGTGGGGGATTTCAAGGCACATCAGGTAATCGGTGGGGGGGTTTACGTCCGACGTCCATTTCCACAATTTGTCCCATTGCTGTCTTGTCCCTTTGCACATAACCATACAAACTTTTCCAGAAGAGATTTAATGTCTCATCTGCGTGAAACTCTTGGTCATGTCTTCCCTCCCTATTCCTATGCAGGAGCATTGCATAAATGACATACAGGTTTACTAACCTGATTACAAGAAGGGGAACGTTCCAATTCTGTAGTATGAGGGCACCCGTACCGTTCCGTTTCCTTGAAGGTTTCTTTCTGGGACCTCAAAAGGAGGTTCTATTGCTCAAACCCAAGGCTAGTTCTTCCCAAGTCTGTTTTTCCAAATCAGGCCACTCTAACAGCTTGCTTACTCCCTGCTGAGAGACACTCCTGCCTGCGACCTTGGAAAAGCCGCTGCCAATCTCTGCAGAGAGTACTGAGCTAGATGGACCAAGGGTTTGATTGGCAAAGGTTCTTAGGCAGAATTCCTTTCCCCAACCCCTACTACCACGGATACCAGCCCACCATCCTCTGCCACTGCCCTTCTTTGCCCTGTGGGGTCATGCTCTTTCTCCATCCTTGCCCCCATTGGGACAGAGCTCTTCTTCTCCCCCACCCAACTTGAGCTAGAAATGCCAGCTACTGCTGTCTGGCTTGGGGGCACCATTGTCTGAGACTGCTTGCACGTCACCGCCATTGACCTGAGGATGCTGAGCACCCAGCCGTGGATGGAGGGGTGTCATACTGCCGTTTGCCTCAGGTAGTCGCAAGCTTCGGGCTGCCCTGGGAAAGGCAGCAGCAGTACAAGGCTCTCAGCTGACTCATGTAAGGAGGAGTTTCGGAGTTGGCTGTGCCAGAGTTGGTTTTTGCCAAACAAAACGTTTGTGACTGAACCACTGCTCTCTGAAAAGAACATTGCTGCCCATTGCAGGTTCAACAAAGATCCTCTGGGTGACCCGCAAGGCTTCTGGAATAATGTCCTCTGGACAGATGAATCAAAAATTGAGCTTTTCAGACACAAGCACAAGCGTTTTGCTTGGCAAAAAACCAAACACTGCCTTCCAAAGTAAGAACCTCATCCCGACTGCCAAGCATGGTACATAGGAACATAGGAACATAGAAAGCTGCCATATACCAAGTCAGACCATTGGTCTATCTAGCTCAGTATTGTCTTCACAGACTGGCAGCGGCTTCTCCAAGGTTGCAGGCAGGAATCTCTCTCAGCCCTATCTTGGAGATGCTGCCAGGCAGGGAACTTGGAACCTTCTGCTCTTCCCAGAGCGGCTTCATCTCCTGAGGGGAATATCTTGCAGTGCTCACACATCAAGTCTCCCATTGATATGCAACCAGGGCAGACCCTGCTTAGCTATGGGGACAAGTAATGCTTGCTACCACAAGACCAGCTCTCCTCTTCTCCTCTTTGGTCATGGAGGCATCAGTGGTTCAGAATTGTTTTGCTGCCTCAGGACCTGGCCGGCTTGCCATCATTGATGGAACCATGAATTCTGCCTAAAGGTTCTAGAGGACAATGTCAGGCCATCTGTCCATGAGCGGAATCTGAGCCGAAAGTGGGTCATGTAGCAAGACGACAACCCTAAACATTGAGGTCAGTCTACCACAGCAGGGATGTGCATGGAACCACTCCAGGCAGTTCAGTTCAAATTGAAACTTAATTTGAACCGAACCGCCTGTTTGTGAACCGGTTGGTTAGAACCGGACAGTGGATCGGTTCATGCACTGAGTCGAACCGGTTCGACCTGGTGTGATCCAGTTCGGGATGCTTGTAATGGGGATGCTTTACAAGCATCGGGGAACCCTAGAAAGGGAAAGGGAGTTGAAAAGGGCGGTCGGGGGAGGTCACCTTACCAATTATTATTATTATTATTATTACATTTATATCCCACTCTTCCTCCAAGGAGCCCAGAGCGGTGTACTACATACTTGAGTTTCTCTTTCACAACAACCCTGTGAAGTAGGTTAGGCTGAGAGAGAAGTGACTGGCCCAGAGACACCCAGCTAGTTTCATGGCTGAATGGGGATTTGAACTCGGGTCTCCCCGGTCCTAGTCCAGCACTCTAACCACTACACCACGCTGGCAAGGAGCCAATGGCGGTGGCTCCTTGGTGGCAGTGGTCCGGTGGGCAGCAGTGGGCAGCAGCTCCCCTAGGCCCTACCGGCGCTCCCTTTCATCAGCATGGGCTGGCTGGGGCCCAGTTCTGTACATGTGCAGAGGCCATCTGTGTCATTAAAACACAAATTAAGTTATTGCTGCTCAAGGGGGTGTCATCAGTTACTAAATGAAGGATTCACATACTTTTTCAGGCAGGGATGCTTCTTCTTGAATCTTTCTTTCGGGTGAATATTCATGACATACCCTTTTTGCCTGAGTCACGTATTCATTGGGTTAGCCTTTCTCTCTTTCTTATCAGGGTTTTTTTTTTTTAGCTTGGGATTGAATCATGTTTCGAATAAGAACTGTGTTAACATACAGCTCTTCCTAGAGGGTTCACAAACCTTTTCTCAGCTCTGGAGGAGCAACATAACCATGTACAGCACTCTAGACTCCTTGGAGGAAGAGCAGGATACAAATCTAGCAAATAAATAAATAACCCCCAGATTTGCTGCCCCTCCTCTGTTTGATTAAATTATGGCTGAGGACAGCCAAACCTCAACAGGAATGTTTATGACGGAGAAGCTGCTACTACCTCCTCATAGGAGTTGTAGTTCAGCAACATCTGTGGGCCCAAGTTTGAGAACCCTCAGTGCTGTTGGTACCACAAGGATGCTATTAACTTGCACCCCTCACTGATTCCTGGAGACAGGGACAATTTATAAATTAAGAGTTCGGTATACACAGCGGGGAAATACTTGACTAACAAGCAGAAGGCTGCAGGTTCGAATCCCCGCTGCTACTATTTTGGGCAGCAGTGACAGAAGATGCTGAAAGGCATCATCTCATACTGCACGGGAGGAGGCAATGGTAAACCTCTCCTGTATTCTACCAAAAGAAAACCACAGGGCTCTGTGGGCGCCTGGAGTCAAAATTGACTTGATGGCACACTTTACCTTTTTACATTTGTAGCCGGGAGCAGGTGGGGGGGGGTACAAAAATGAAACCCCTGCAAGGATTTAAGAGGCATAATCTTTTAACTAGACTGCTTTCTTTCCAAATAGTTTGGGCATACATATTTGCTACTCTATAGGAACACCTTCATGGCAGAATTGTGCTTTGCATTATTCTTGGGGATAGTTAATGATTACCAAGAAAAAGAAGCTGTTAATATTTCAGCCGGAAATCTTTCATGTTATTTTCCAAAGGCCAACGGGTATTGACTGATTTCATGAGTTGATTTTGCACACCAACTGTACTTAAATAATAATAATAATAATAATACTGATAAAAGAATATTTCATACACCATTTGCTGGGTTTTCCCTCCATCTGATTAAGAGGCTGTGCAGCAGGGGTCAAGTGGCCAAGGATATGTGCCACTGGGAGGCATGAAACACCTGTAATATGGCTAAACTATCTCTCTATATAATTCTCTAAGATGTACCCATCGCTAATCCCATGTGTGGCAGCTCTCGTGGGAGTTTGCAAGCAAGCTGCTGGGAGAGGCAGAGGAAAGTGGCGTCGGACAGGCGTGCGGGGTGGAGTGGGGGAGAAAACAGCGATGGTGCGGGGAAGAAAATGGTGGCAGCCAGTGGGGAAAGAAAACGGCAGCTGCAGGGGGAGAAAATGGCGCGGGGGGGAGGAAATGATGGCGGCGGTGGTGATGGGAAACTGGTGGCGGTGGGAGGGAGAAAGCAGTGGCAGTGGGAGAGAAAGCCGTGGTGGCCAGGATCGCTGAGAATGGGGGAAGAGTTGAGAGGGACCAGGGAAGGAGGTGGGAGAAGTAGAGGTACAGATGATCTGTGCCTGGGCCAACTAGTTATAGAGTATTTTCCAAATGTCTTATAGAAGAAGGATCTCTATGAATTTCAAAATGTAAACATAGGAAGCTGCCTTATACTGAATTAGACCATTGGTCTGTCCCAACTCAGTATTATCTACACTGACTGACAGTGGATCTCCAGATTCTAGGCAGGAGCCTTTCCCAGCCCTACCTGGAGATGTTGCCAGGGACTGAACCTGGGACCTCCGGCATGCAAAGCAGATGCTCCGCCACGGAGCTATAGCTCCATCCCCAAACTGGAGGCACCCTTGAGTCTTGTATCCTGCAAAAAAAGTTTATTTGCAGAAAATGTAAGGGTAATTATTCCCCAGTCTCAGAGGAGCTTTTCACCTCTGGGTCTGCATGAGCCATTGATGTGTCCGTGCCTTCTGAGTGAAAGGGTGCCAGCCCAGAGCAGCAATTCAGGTAGAGATGCACCAGGCAGCATCCTTTGAAGGCAGATGATTCTGCACTGCTGCCAATTAGGAAGTGAAGGGAACATCCCATCACATCAAATACAGAGACACCCATCCTCATCCCGGACTTTCTCTCATCCTCCATTGGAAAACACTACACTGCTGGCATCTAACACCTTCAGTATTATCTCGGTTCTCTCAACAAAACTCTATACAATGTTGGAGGGGGTGACGGACCAGGAGAGGGATCTTGGAGTCATGGTGGACAGCTCGTTGAAAGTGTCGACTCAATGTGCGGCAGCTGTAAAAAAGGCCAATTCCATGCTAGGGATCATTAGGAAGGGGATTGAAAATAAAATGACTAATATGATAATGCCCTTATACAAAACTATGGTGCGACCACACTTGGAGTACTGCGTACAATTCTGGTCACCACATCTGAAAAAGGACATTGTTGAACTGGAGAAGGTACAGAAGAGGGCAACCAAGATGATCAGGGGCCTAGAGCACCTTTCTTATGAGGTAAGACTACAACACCTGGGGCTTTTTAGTTTAGAAAAAAGACGTCTGCGGGGAGACATGATAGAGGTCTATAAAATCATGCATGGCATGGAGAAAGTGGGGGGAGAGAGATTCCTTTTCCTCTCACACAACACTAGAACCAGGGGTCACTCCATGAAATTGATTGCCAGGAGGTCTAGGACCAACAAATGGAAGCATTTTTTCACACAACGCGTGATCCACTGGTGGAACTCTCTGCCACAGGATGTGGTGACGGCCAACAACCTGGATGGCTTTAAGAGGGGTTTGGATGACTTCATGGAGGAGAGGTCTATCAATGGTTACTAGTCAGAGGGCTGTGGGCCACCTCCAGCCTCAAGGGCAGGGTGCCTCTGAGTACCAGTTGCAGGGAAGTAACAACAGGAGAGAGGGCAATTCCTCAACTCCTGTCTGTGGCTTCCAGTGGCATCTGGTGGGCCACTGTGTGAAACAGGATGCTGGACTAGATGGGCCTTGGGCCTGATCCAGCAGGGCTGTTCTTATGTTCTTATGTTCTTATGGTCCCTAGCCACCTAATGGAGCAGCAGGGAAGCAACTTGCTTAGCACGTAAGAGGTTGCTGGTTCGAATCCCCGCTGCTATGTTTCCAAGACTATGGGAAGCACCTATATCAGGCAGCTGCGATATAGGAAGGTGCTGAAAGGCATCATCTCATACCGCGCAGGAGGAAGCTATGGTCAACCCCTCCTGTATTCTACCAAAGACAACCACAGGGCTCTGTGGGCACCAAGCACATCTTAACCTTTACTTTAATAAGGGTATATAGAAAGGAAACATTGATTAATAAGCAACACAATATTAACGATTGTAGCTAATAAGACTAATAAAACCAATAATACTAAATTGAAGCTTGCGATGAGGCATCTTAGCTTGAGATCTGAATTACAATCCAGATGGGCCAGAGAAATGGGCCTTTAGAAACAGCTTTAGCCTTTAAAGAGAGCAAGGAGGGAGCAAAAGAGTTTGAAACAGAGGTTGGTTAGTATACCTGGATCCTCTCTGATGATGTGTCAGACACTTGTTGCTCAGCCGGTGGGTGCTGAGGGACCTCTCTCTCCAAGCAGGAGAGGAGCCACCATTGGGCGAACGGGTTCCAAGAAGCCGGGCCGCCGCCCCTCAGGGGCCGCGCCTCGCAACCCCGGATGTGGAGGGTGATTTCGCTCCCAAACGGGGCCATTCGGTGCCAGGTGAAGCACAATCCACCCATGCTGCGTTGGCAGTGCAGCCAGAGTGACTCCCCCTGCCTTTTAAAGGCTGGGAGAGTTGATCCTGGCCATGCTGCCAAAGGAGCACGGGCAGATTTCACTCCCAAATGGGGCCGCACAGCCTCGTCCGGGCGTTAGGTCAGCTTGCGTTGCGTTGAAAGAGTGGCTAGAGTGGCTCTCCCTGCCTTTCAAAGGCAGGGAGAGTTGTTCCAGCCCGTGCTGCCAGCGTAGCGTGGGCTGGTCTTACTCCCAAATGGGGTCATGGGGCCCCGTTTGGGAGCTAAACTATGCCCCCGCATCTGACATCCGACATGGGGGGCATGGCTAAACACTCCCTACATCTGATGTTAGACAAGGTGTGGGGCTGGGGGGTCACGGCAGTGACTGAATCCAGGCCACTGCTGGCCTCCCTCTGCCCCCTGTGTCTGACATCAGACACAGGGAGTGTTTAGCCATGCCCCCACATCGGACGTCAGATGGAAGAGCCTATATTTTGCGACGATATCTATAATAATAACAATATAGGTAATAAAATCCAGGCATCCCAAGTCCTTGGGAAGGACTCGATGTCTGGATCAAACAAACCAGTCAATAACGCCTGTCTGACTGTGTAAACAAGAAATAATAATACTTATTCTTGGGAGTTAGCCTCTGCAGGCAAATGGTGAGCCCACAATCCCAAATGAAAACTACAGACCTGTGGTTCCAGATCACATGTAGGAGTGCTGCTGGGAGCCCCCAAACAGGCGTATCTCTTAGCAGCACCAGGAGTGACTGAATGATCCAATCACCCCCGATGCAAAACCCTGGAAGGCAGTAAGGGCAGAACAGTGAATTTTCTGCCACCAGTTCACTCCATTGTATCTCTGCACTGAGAATGACTGAATGATCCAATCACACCTGACAGAGAGAATTACCTACCTATAAGTTGCTCAGCGTTTCGAACTGAGGAGTCAAAACACAGGACAGTCTGTGCCCAGAAGCACTCTTATGCCTGGACTTCGGGGCGGAAGTCCAGGGCCTCCACAGCCCCGGGGGTGTGTGTGTGTCCCCAAATCCTCTTTAGTCTGCCCCGGGTGGTGTAGTCGCCCAGCAGAGCATGATGATGCTTAATTGGGGGGGGGGGGCTCCAAAGGCCTTTAGATCCAGGCTCCAAAATTACCTAGGTGCCCCTCTGTCTGTGCCCCTGATTCATAGGGGAAAGGGTGGCTGAACTGAGCCTTCCTGCTCCACAGCGCCTCCCTCCCATCAGTGGCAGGAAGGACAATTGCAACCAGCCAACCCAGGATGAATCAGTAGACCTGGGGAACCAAGAGGGCCCCCCCCCCGTGGCCTTATATACAAGCTCCCCTGGGCTTGTCTCTCCAGTCTGAGCACTTTGTCTGTGAAAAAAGCTGCTGCACAGTCTTGCCTTGACTCACCTTCTCTGGAATCTGACAGCCAGGCCCCTGCTCCTTGACCATGTCGTCTGCCTTTGGTCCCTGGATCCCTGGAACCTGGACGAGCACCAAGTTGCCTTCAGCGCCACCATCTGTCTCTGGCCCTTGAGAATATTGTCTGCTTGCTCTGGAACCTGAGCACTAGCCTGTTGGACCAAATCATTCCCCTCGGACTTCTCTGGGCCCTGACACTGCCTGCCCCTGCCCAGGGAAGTCTGCTGAAAGCTGGGAAGGACCGGGCAGTGAATCACACAGATATGCAGCAGGCACTCTCCTTTGCCTGCTGATACTCTGGGCTCGCAGGGACCTTTAACTATTTAATCCAGGGCTTCCCTTCCCAGCATTGGGTCCCCAGATGTCGTTGGATTACAACTCCCATCATCCCCAGCCACAAAAGCCATTGTGGCAGGGGGTGATGGAAGCATTAGTCCAGGAACATCTGGGGACCCAAGACTGGGAAACCCTGATTTTATTCATTTATTTCACCTAGTGGGTCTCTCTAACTGAGTTAGAGCACAGTGGCTTAAGAAAGACATAGGCATGTTTCAGTTTGCCTGTCCAACGGAAAAATCCTGCCTCCTCCCTGCTTTGACAGAAAGGTGCATATGTATCTTCTTAGTTGGGTAATCCCGATGTTTACAGGGAGAGAACATAATCTATTTAGAATCCTTTGCAAGTAAACAGAAGCACTCAGTCAAGCATTCCAATTGCATTCAGATTGTGCCAGGCCTAACCCCTTGCCTTTCTGGAAGGCAGGGGAGGAGGAGTGAGCTCCAGAAAGCTCACAGCTCCTTCACACATGTTTGCAAGCTTCTTCAGACAAGATGTAGACATCTGCATATCTCCCCCCACCCTTATTTTCCTTTTCTAGTTATTTTGATTAAAAAAAATTTTTTAAGTTCTATGTACCAAAGACTGGCTGCTGACTGCAGTAAAGATAGAGGTTAAAGCAAGGTCTGTGCATCAATTGCCACATACAATCAGGGCCGGTGCTACCAATAGGCCAACTGGGCAGCCGCCTATGGCGCAGACCTCAGAGGGGCGCTGAGTGTAGATGTGCTAAGAGTGTGAGAAATCAGAATAATGAGTAGAAATATGAGGGGGGGGGAACCAGTTCATTGTTTTCAACACTAACAATCCTGTTAAACTCAATTTATAGATTATAATTAAATAGATTATAAAGAAAAAATCTACTGAAGATTTACTTAAGGCCTGCAAGAATTTGGAAAAACATTGATGTATAATGGAAACAAAGATATTGATGCTGAAGATCTGTGTTGTGAACTTATAGCAATAGCTCGAAGACTTCCAGAGACTATGCCGCCACAAGGAGTACTTCTATTCATACTACAACAAAAGCTTCTGAATAATGTGCCAAATGTTTTCATTGCTCTAAGGATCCTTCTCACACTTCCAGTATCAGTGTCAGGCAAGTGGTGAATGTAGTTTCTCAAAGTTCAAACTTATAAAAACTTACATACGCTCAGCAATGTTACAAAATTGGCTTGGCAACAAAATGATTTTCTTTTTCAAAATGATTTTTTCAAAATGAAAAATTTGAAAAACTTTTTCAAAAATGACTTTCTTTTTCTAGTTCAAAATATTTTCTTTTGTATTTGAGAAAGATAATCAGAAACTGATGCATTACCTATTCTTGCAATTTAAAATAAATTTAGCACTTTCAAGTTTTGTGCTTTTCATGTTTTCTACAAAACATCTGTTTTTGACAATCGAAGTTGAAATTTTGAGGGGCGGGGGTGCAAGGACTAGCTTTGCCTAGGGTGCAAAGTTCTCTGGCACCGGCCCTGCATACAATGAGTGCAGTTTGCCACATCAACATGCAGCGCACATGTAACAAAATGCACTCAGAACTGTTCTATACTGAGTTAGACCGTTGGTCCCTCTAGTTCAGTATTGTCTTCACCGGCTTGCAAAAGCCCTCCGTGGTTTCAGACAGGGAGTCTTTCCAGGAATAGAACCAGGAGGTTTCCCAGGCTGGGGGGGTTTACTGTGGGTGGGAGGAAGTAAGTGGTGTAAGTTAGGAGGAGAGTGTATAAAGCCTGTCTAAGTGCATACACATGTAAATAAGCACGAATGGAGTAATCAGGCCATTCATATTGCTGCTTCTTATTGTGGCTGATTATGTTTCATTACAGTTCCTCAAATATTGGTTTGTGACACAGCCAGCTCCACCCTGATCCATTCCATCCCAGCCATTTCTGACCAAGAGGGTTGTAGAGGAGGCCCCGCCTCCTGCTTCTGATTAGCACATTCACCTGTGCCCAGGTAGTAAAAGGATGGAGAGGGTACATGTGTGTGCACATCTGTGGTGCCTGCAATTGATTTACAATCAATTGTAAATTGATTGATTGATTGGTTTTCCTGGTCTTCTTGTGCAACAGTAACTGCAGGCTAGAGATCAACCGGAAGCTTCAGCTACTGTAATATGAACACTAACTCCAAACCAGGTTTTGAGGGCTCCCTGCGGGTGGGGCCAATGGGTGGCGGTGGGAAGCTTCCCTCTGGAATGGAAGAGCTTGGGTGGTCTAGAATGGATGCCAGACAGAACCTTGGGTCTTCTGCATGCAAAACATGCTCAACTACTGAGCTACAATTGTATAATTGTGTGTGTTTGTGTGTGTGATACTGCACCATACCCACCAAATGATTATGACATCAAAGAGCACTTGATTGATTGATTGATTGATTGATTAAGTGCTGTCAAGTCATTGTCGACTCTTAGCGACCACATAGATAGATCCTCCCCCAGGATGATCTGTCTTCAACTTGGCCTTTAAGGTCTCTCAGTGGTGTATTCATTGCTGTCGTCATTGAGTCCATCCACCTTGCTGCTGGTCATTCTCTTCTCTTTCCTTCAACTTTCCCCAGCATTATGGACTTCTCAAGGGAGCTGGATCTTCGCATAATGTGTCCGAAATATGATAGTTTGAGCCTGGTCATCTGTGCCTCTAGTGAAAATTCTGGATTGATTTGTTCTATGATCCATTGGTTTGTTTTCCTGGCTGTCCATGGTATCCTCAAAAGTCTTCTCCAGCACCAAAGTTCAGAAGCGTCAATGCTTTTTCTATCTTGCTTCTTCAAAGACCAGCTTTTGCATCCATAGAGTGTCACAGGAAAAACCATTGTCTGAACGATTCTAATCTTTGTAGGTGTAGACATGTCATGGCATCTAAATATCCTTTCCAAGGCCTTCATTGCAACCCTACCAAGTGCTAGTCTTTCATGACTGCTGGATCACTTAAGAGCACTTAATAAACTGTAATTGAAAATTGGATAATAAAAGCAGCAGCAATAAGACACAAAATACCTCCACATGCTGAAGTAAAAGTAAAAGAAAATGAAAACATTTTGACCGAACACTGAGAGGACACAAGGGTTGGCAACAGGTCACATAGGACGCCACCTTGTATCGAGTCAAGTCGTTGGTCCAAATGGCTCAGTATTGCCTACTCTGACCAGCAGCAGCTCTCCAAGGTTTCAGGCGGGAGTCTTTCCCAGCCCTACTTAGAGATGCTGCCACGGACAGAACCAGGGGCTTTCTTCTGATGCTCTACCATTGAGCCAGGAGCCCATGATATGGTCCAAATCCACCCTGCCCCCACAGAGGTGTTATTAGCCACAGAGGGGGAAACATAAGGGCACAAAAAGCCCCCACCATGGCTAATGGTAGTTGGGGAGGGGCAGATTGGCCTAGATCAGGGGTTCCCAAGCTGTGGCCCTCCAGATGTTGCTGAACTACAATTCCCATCATCCCCAGACACAAAATTGTCCCTGGGGATGATGGGAGTTGTAGTTCAGCTACGTCTGGAGGACCACAGCATGGGGATCCTGACCTAGATCCAAATTGGGCCTCATCCAAATTGGGCCCCCCTGTAGCTTCTTATATAAGATGGGAATTACGCTGGGAGTTCCACTCACAAAGCTTTTGGCCTTCCAAAGTAGCCTTGTTCAGACATATATCTTGTACTTGTGTTCAGATGTCTACACACAGGTACACATGTTTGTCTAAATGGTTGTACCTGCATTCATTTTGAAAGTGAACCTGTCTATTGAAAGACCGGAGAAAAGTGTGGGTCGCATGGAGAAGATGTTGGTAAGCAAACCAAAGGTTGCTGTTATTAATGTTTACATTTTATCCTCCTTTCCTCTGAGGAGCTTGGGGTCAGGGGCGTAGCTATAATTGAATGAAAGTGTTCAAAGAACACGGGCCCCCAGCTCCTGAGGGCTCTCCAGATCCATCGCTCCCTATTTTCTTCATTGTCTCCCTCACTCGGGGGGGGCCGCCCGAGAGAGGGATGAACACAGGCCCCCTCTCCCCTAGCTACGCCCCTGCTTGGGGTGGCATATGTTTCTCCCCACTATAGCCGCACAACAACCCTGTGAGGTAGATTGAGCTGAGAGATAATCGGCTAGTTCACACCATCTCCAAGAGGGTAGGACAAGGGTTGTGATCATGGGCGACTCCCATTTTGTGAATAAAAAGCAAGATAGGAGTGCGGAGGAAGTGACCATGGACAAGGCTTGCGCAGAGTCAGAGGGCTTTCCCTCCTACCTCATTCAACAGCTGGGTACATCTGCTGGGCAGGACGATGGAGCTCTCCTACCCAGCAGGACACTCACAGATGATCACTTCCCCTCGTTCCCTGCTCCCTTACTTTTTACTTGTGTACAATCACAAAACAGTACACCCAGGTCCTGAACCTGCATAGGACACGTGTCCCACCCTCTTGGAGATGGACGGTGTGAACTAACCTAATCTGAGGCTGTAAAATTCACTTCCACTTTACTGTATTTACCTGCATCCAAGACTAGGGTTTCCCCAAGTTCTTTCATGTTAGAAATCAGGGGCTCATCTTAAATTCAGAGTCTTCCTCCTTTGGGGTAAATACAGAGAATAACCTCTATTCAACCTCTTTTTAAAAAGGGACTCGGCTTAAATTCAGAGTCATCTTGTATTTGGGTAAATATGGCAATTGACCCTTCCCATGTTTCTCGAGGCATGTGTGAATTTGTAAATGCCTTCACTGAATTGTCCCTTAAACCGGAGGTTCTCCATGCTAGGATTCTCCCCACAGAGCCATCTGAAGATCAGCCTTAACGTTATATACAGAGTCTTGACATTACTAAGCCATCCTACTATTTTTCAAGGCAACACCCTTGTTTTCGCCCTTCACAGTGTTTGTTTTACCAGCTTTCATGTGATCTTATTCTCCCAGGTATGGAAATATGTAATTGTTCTCTCTCTCACTCACTCACTTTCTCTCGCTCTTCTCTCTTGGAGGCACCTGGGAGGGGAAGGGGGGTGTTGATCCAAATCATTGTCTGAGCGAAAGAATTCATTGGAGGCAGACGCGGGAGTGAGTGACAAGCCAGACATTCTCAAAGCACATGTGGGAGAAAGTAGATTTAAGGAAGGGGAGAGAATCAAACAATTCTTTTCATCACCCCCAGCCAAAAACACAGATCTGCCAAAGAGCAATGTGAGAAAACGCGTCTGAAGATTTGGAAGGAGGCTGCGGCAGCATCTTGCGACAAGGCCAAGAAGACATTTGGCCGTAAATGATGCATGAGGATCCATTTTGCAAAGAAGGAGGAGGAGGAGGAGGAGGAGGAGAAGAAGAAGAAGAAGAAGAAGAAGAAGAAGAAGAAGAAGAAGAAGAAGAAGAAAGCATCCACTAAGAGATATTCAGATAGTGAGATGCTGAACCCTAGAGAGAAATTTGGCAGCTCCAGAAAAGGCCATGTTTGTGGGCCCCTAACTGCCTCCCAACAGACCCATTGTCAGGGGCCTGGAAATTACTTTCAGCCCGATGGAAACAAGAGATGTTCTAGTTTTTTCCAGCCTACTATTTATTTGGAGTTTCAGTATACGGTGAAAGGGCTGCTGGTCTTGTGGTAATGAGCATGAATTGTCTCCTTTGCTAAGCAGGGTCCACCCTGGTTTTCATTTGGATGGGATACCACATGTAAGCACGGTAAGATGCTCCCCTTAGGGCAGGGATTCCCAGCGAGGGGTACTAGTATCCAGAGGGGTACTTGAAGGGCTGCCAGGGGGTACTTTTCTTTTGGAAGCTGGAGAAAGCAAATCAGAGAAGCATCAAAGAGAGACAGAACTAAAATAAGGGGAGATTTCAATTATCCTCACATAAACTGGGCAAATTCACGTTCAGGTAATGACAGAGGCCGAATTTCTAGACATGCTAAATTACTGTTCCTTAGAACAGTTGGTCACGGAACCAAGCAGAGAGAAGACGACCTTGGACTTAATCCCGAGTGGTACCCAGGACCTGGTGTGCAATGTCAGAGTTATAGAACCGTTGGCGAACAGTGACCATAATGTGATCCAATTCAGCTTATATGTGAATGAGTGGAGCATGGCTAAGGATGTCCAGTACAGATGTGTTGGACTTCAGAAGAGGAGACTTCTCAAAAATGAGGAGACTGGTAAAAAGAATGCTGAAAGGGAAAGTCAGAAGGGCCAAATCACTCCAGAAATGCATGGAACTTATTTAAAACCACAATACTAGAAGCTCAGTTGGAATGTATACCAAGAAGGAGGGAAGGTACCACCAAGTCCAGGAGGACGCCAGCGTGGCCAACAAGTAGAGTCAGGGAAACTATAAAAGGGTAGAAGACTTCCTTCAGAAAATGGAAGTCCTGCCCAAATGAAGAGAACAGGAAGGAACATAAACTCCAGCAGAAGAAATGCAAGGAGACAATAAGGGATGCAGGGGCGTAGCTAGGGGAGAGGGGGCCCGTGTTCATCCCTCTCTCTGGCGGCCCCCCAGAGTGAGGAAGATATTGAAGAAAATAGGGAGGGGTGGATCCAGAGGGCCCTTAGGAGCTGGGGGCCCGTGTTCTTTGAACCCTTTCGCTCAATTATAGCTATGCCCCTGAAGGGATGCAAAGAGAGAGTTTGAAGAGCATATAGCTAGAAGTGTCAAGGGGAATTAAAAAAACTTCTTTAAATATATCAGAAGTAGAAAACCTGCCAGGGAGGCGGTTGGCCCCTTAGATGATGAGGGTGTGAAAGGGATTATTAAGGAGGCTTATTAAGGAGATTGCAGAGAAACTGAATAAGTTCTTTGCATCTGTCTTTATGCCAGAGGATACTGACCATATACCCTTTCCAGAATTGAGCTTTTCAGGTTTAGCAGCTGAAGAACTGGGTCAATTTGAGGTGACAAGGGAAGATGTTCTAAACTGTCAGACATCAGAAGCATGCAGTGGTTGTGGCAGTGGGCCATCAGTGGGAGGGATAAGGCCGCTGGCTGCTTCCTCCGCCAGTGATAGGTTAATTATGCATTGTGAGAAAAAGTACTTCCTTTTGTCCATCTGGTGTTATGCAAGAGGGAGAAATCTCTCTCTCTCTCTCTCTCTCTCTCTCTCTCTCTCTCTCTCTCTCTCTCTCTCTCTCCACACCATGCACTCACATCAGCTCCAGGTAGGGCTGAGAATAAAGACCCCAGTCTTAAATCTCGGAAAGTCAGTGCGTAGAAGATAGAGCTGGAGGAAGGAATGATCTGGTTATGCAGAAGGCAGATTCATACTTGGTTCAGTTGCAGCCTTGAGTCTTGTCCTTCTAGCCTGCCTTGGATCTCTCAGAGTTAAGCAACTACAGGACTGTTTCCAACCTCCCATGGCTGGGCAAGGTGATTGAGAAGGTGGTGGCCTCCCAGGTCCAGACAGTCTTGGAGGAAACTGATTTTCTAGAGACCCATTTCTAGACCCCTAGAGCACCTTTCTTATGAGGCAAGGCTACAACACCTGGGGCTATTTAGTTTAGAAAAAAGACGACTGCGGGGAGACATGATAGAGGTCTATGAAATCATGCATGGCGTGGAGAAAGTGGAGAGAGAGACATTCTTCTCTCTCTCACATAACACTAGAACCAGGGATCATCCCATGAAACTGATTGCCAATAAATTTAGGTCCATCAAACGGAAGTATTTTTTCACACAACACATAATCCACTTGTGGAATTCTCTGCCACAAGATGTGGTGACAGCCAACAACCTGGATGGCTTTGCTGCCTGATATAGTAGCAGCGGGGATTCGAACCGGCAGCCTTCTGCTTGTCAGTCAAGCATTTCCCCACTGCACCACTTAAGGTGGCCAGAAACTGAGTACCCAGTTTCAATCCCTAGCATCTCCCAGTAGGCCTGAGAAAAATCCCTGCCTAGAAACCTGGAGAGCTGCTGCCGGTCAGAGTAAACAATACTGAACAAGTAGATGGATCAAGGATCTGACTCAGCAGACAGCAGCTTCCTATGTTCCTGCTATACCTGCGTTCAACACAACATGCATACAGATCTGTGCCTGTGTACTCTGTACACAGATTGTATGCAAGGGCTGAACATACCATCTGCAAAGAGAAAGAGAGAGCACAACACGTAACTTCAACGAACGCTCAGTTCTTCCTCGGGATGGGACAGAACTCTGCTCAAAACTGCTGTTCCTCCACACACACCTTACATCAGCTGGGGCGGTGTTTGTTTGTGCTTCCCCCCTTTCCCAAGCCCTGATGGCTCCCATTCCAAACACTCAGAGCCATTACTAAGTGTTCCCCAACCATTAGCCCCCGTTGAGAAAGTCTCCAAGAACCATCCGGGGCCATTGGCAGCAAAATCTGCCTGACAAAGGGATGGCCACAGGCCAGCAGCTGCAGCAATGCCATATGTAGAGAGAGCTGCATCTCTCTGCAAACAAGCCCCCTCTGCCTAGGGCCCATCTGAAAGAGATGCAGATTGCTGTCTAGCTAATGGCTGAATTAATCCCCTCGATGAAGGCATGCTGGGAAGGAATGATTGGTTCCATTATATTTGCACACTCCCTTGCCTGGCATTTGCACTTTCCTAGGACCTGGCTAGTATTATACTTCTCCCAAGGGCTGCTGCAAAGGTTAGCACTTCCTTCTCATAGGGATATTATATTAGCGGAGAGAGGGTGCTTAGATGGAGAGTACTTCTATGTGGTGATTTATTGCATCTTCATGGCCAATTTCCACGGGCAATTTTTTTAATTATTATTTCAAATGAGGCACTGCAACTTAAATGAAGAATCTAACAATTATTGATTTAATAAATGAATAAATTAATAATCGATTTAATTTAATAATTAATAATTTTATATTATTGATAGATTAATAATCTAATCTGAAATAACAGAAAAAGCAAAAAGAAAAAGAAAAACCCATCATAACTGACATGATATGGAAGGTAAAGAGGGCCGTCGAGTAGGTTTCGACTCCTGGCGTCCACAGAGTTCTGTGGTTGTCTTTGGTAGAATACAGGAGGGGTTGACCATGGCCTCCTCCCACGCGGTATGAGATGATGCCTTTCAGCATCTTCCTATATCGCTGCTGCCCGATATAGGTGTTGCCTATATTCTGGGAAACATACCAGTGGGGATTCGAACCGGCAACCTCTCAATCCTTAGGCAGGTTACTTCCCCGCTGCACCATTAGGGGGCTACAGTTGGAGCAGTACAGAACCGGCAACCTCTGGCATGATAATCAAGTCATTTCCCCGCTGCACCATTAGATAGCTGCAACATGATGTACAATAATATTTACTTTAAACCTAATTTTGCGGCAGTGTTCTTCATTGTAAGGCCCAGTGGCTGGTGGCATCCCCTATCAACCCTAAATGCAGCTCCCTGGCAAAGTGTTTATTGGGCCTGTGGGAAGCCGCTTGCCTAGGGAGCAAGAGGCTGTGAGTTCGAATCCCCGCCGGTGCTTCCCAGACCGTGCCTAGTAAATATATATATTTGTAGTCACCTATATCGGGCAGCAGCAATATAGGAAGGTGCTGGAGGCAGATGCTCATTTCAGTGACAACGGCAAAAGGCATCATCTCATACTGTGGGAGAGAAAGGCAATGGTAAACCACTCCTGTATTCTACCCAGAAAACCACAGGGCTCTGTGGTCGCCAGTAAGCGACACCGACTCGATGGCACGATCTTTTTCCTTTATGAAGCTTCAACTAAAGCTGAATACTCTGCACAGTCCCCATGGCACCATGCAAAGACAGCCATTCTCACCACGCTCTGCTGTGCTTTGGCTAGCTTGGACGGGGTCTTCTTTAAGGGAAACAGAGCCCTATGGGGCCCCTGCACCATTTTAGAAGGTGTACAGAGAGTAGGGATGTGCATGGACCATTAGGAGTGGTACAGTCTGAATTTGGTTTGAATTCGGATGGAGCCACAGGTGTGCGAACCAGTTCGGTCAAACCTATCAGCTGGGCTCATTGATTCAACGAACCGATTTGAACTGGTTTGAAGGTGTTTGCAATCAAACCGTTCAAACTGGCCCGGTTTGCAGCAATCCGGTTCATTATCGAACTGGTTCTGCACATCCCCAGCACTGAGTGGGTTCTGTCTCTCTCTGAAAGGGCCCTCCCAACACTGAGAAAAGGGCAGTCCTGTATGGATTTCAGCACAGTGGGAAATTAATCTTATATTGAAGAGTGGTTTTTTGTTGCTGTTGGGTTTTTTGCCAAAGTGGCCCCACACTTGAAAAATAGCGAACATCACTCTTTGAAGGACAGTACAAACAACTCATTAAAGTTGGAACAAATCTTTAATAATGGCTGTTCTTTACCATTCCATTAAAGTTCAAACGTTGACCAGGAACACAGATCAGTTATCTACAGTTGCAGGAAGAAATTTGTCTTTCCAGTGCTGTATAATCATCCTTCTGGTGACGCCCCATGCTCAGAAAATCCATAATTCTTGAGGTAAAGATAAAGTCCATACACTGGGGATATAGCCCAAGAGAATATGAACCCCTTTAACAAACAATGATCAATGTAAAGTGATATTAACAATCTTACAGATTTCAGTCCAAAATAGAACAATAACAGAAAACCTGCCCAAACCATGTGCATCCAAATTGTACTCCTACACTTCTGGGCATGGTTGCTGGCTATCCAGATGACGTAACCGCCTTGCAGATTTTATAATTATTTATTGGGTATAAAGGAATGAGGCCTGAACTTCCTCAATTTGAATGTGAGATTTCTGTATTGCAATTGCTTTACTTGTTACTCCCTATGTTAAAAAGCTGTGTAGGGCTCAAAAGTTCACAGCTGCTGTTCTAGAATTTGGTTTTGGAGGGAGAAGAATTGCACTGGTTTGATTGTGGAGAGAAGAGATGTTTGACTGGATTGGATATGTTTTAAAGTAATTGAGGGAACCTGAGTTGTTTTTATTGGTTTCTTTGAAAAAAAGGGGGGGAATAGAGAATATAAGGAGGCTGCCTTCAGCAGAGTTTTAGTGAAAGTTGGAGAGCTGAAGAGAGTTCAAGTGAAGGAGTTCAAGGTATTGCAAGTTAAGTTGGAAGCAGAATCAGAGAGAATCAGAGCTGGTGTTGGAAAGAGAGCTGAGAAATCACTAGGAGACAGTAGTGGAGCCAGGCCAGAGGCGATCCATGTCTGGATGCCACAGCGGCCCCTCCCACCCCGCCCCCTACTTCTGAGGTCAGATGCGGGGGTTAGTCACACCCCTGCATCTGACTGAGATGGGCGGGGGCGCTTGGTCTGGCTCCCAAATGGGGCTGCGTGACCCCGTTTGGGAGTTAGATCCAGGCCAGCGCGGCATTTGCTTTACGGCCAGGAGCAGCTCTCCCTGCCTTAAAGGGAGGGAGAGCCTCTCTTGGCTGCACTGTGAACACAGTGCTGGCCATCTAACTCCCGAATGGTGCCGTGTGGCCCCGTTCAGGAGATAGATCAAGGCCAGTGCTGCGAATGCAGCGCTGGCCATTTAACTCCCGAACGGGGCTGCACAGCCCTGCTCGGGAGCTAAACCAGCCCCGCGCCCATGTCTGATGTCAGATGTGGGGGCGTGCTGAGGCTGTGAGGTGCGGCCCCTGAGGGGCGGTGGCCCGGGTTCTTTGAACCCATTCACCCAACGGTGTCTACGCCCCTGCTGGGAGAATTGTGACTCTGAAGGACTCAATCATTCCCAAAGCAGTGGAAGGAACAGCCTGGGATAGAACCCCCAGAACAGAGAAGGAAGAACAGGACCGGAGGCTGAGCATGTGGACAAGCCAGGCTTGCTGCAGAAGCTGATTAGGGGTGATTCCAAGAGGACTCTTAGTAAGGACTTAGGGTTAGGACTTAGAGTTAGGGCCCAGTATTCATGCAGAATAGATTGGGCGCGCTGTGCTCATATTTTATTCCTTCTGCTCATATGGTTGCTGTTTGGTACTACATTTTCCAAAAGAACAATTGTTTTGAATTGAACTATTTTAAATGAAGTGTTCTTGTTTTGAAGTAAAAAAATTGTAGCGGCTGTCTGTTTCCCCAGCCCATGCTTAGAAGCCTCTCCACCCTACTTTATTTTGAATAAGACAGAGGTTTGTTTTAGAAGACCCAGCCAGAAAGGAAAAAATACAAAAGTCTACTTGGTGGCAGCGGTGAAGCTTAGGATCATGGGGCTGGTTGAGACTGGCAGCGTGGTGGGATCCGTGAAACTGAGTTAGCCTTCCAGTCTGCCAGAAATCCAGTACTGCTTGGGCAAAAGCTGCTGACAGAAGTTTAAAAACAACAACAACAACAAAAACTCGCCCACTTGCTTCTTCTCCCCAACACATACAATTGCAGCACTTTCCATCTCTTTGCATCAACAGTCTCCATCAACAGGGGGTTATAAAAAGGGGTCATAAACAGGCAAAACAAGAGCACAGCAGCCAACCACGTTCATATACACTGATGGGGTCTGAGCTATTTGGTGACTGATCAGGAGAGGGATCTTGGGGTTGCGGTGAACAGCTCACTGAAAGCGTCAACTTGGTGCACGGCAGCTGTGAAAAAGGCCAATTCCGTGCTAGGGATCATGAGGAAAGGGATTGAAAATAAAAATGCTAAGGTTGTAATGCCATTGTGCAATTCTATGGTGCAACCACATTTGAAGAACTACCTCCAAAAGGGATATTATAGAACTGGAAAAGGTGGAGAGGAGGGTGTGGCACAGGAGAGGAGGCATGCCCTCAGCTTTTGCCTGTGGGCTTCTCAGAGGCATCTGGTGGGCCATTGTGGGAAACAAGACTGGAGGGGCCTTGGGCCTGATCCAGTAGGGCTGTTCTTATGTTCTTATGTAATCCTCTCTCTCTCTCTCTCTCTCACTCTCTCTCTCTCTCTCTCTCTCTCTCTCTCTCATATGTTATGGGCTCCCCAGAGCATGCTAAGCTTGAAGAATCTTGCTCCAAAAACGAGTGCTGTCAGGAGAACAGCTTTGGATTGAATGTGCTTGGCGGATACACACATTCTTAACTTTTCTGAAAGGCAACCAGAACTGATTCCAAGTCTGTCGACATATTACTTTCATCAAGGTCCCCCAGTTCCAGCCATTAAAAAAGGGCTGGCGCCCGGCCAGCCCTTGCCATCATCTCTCTCCTTGCTAAAGCGTATTCTGCTAAAATCATGACGATCATTTTATTGACCGATTGGATTTTAGATCAATGTCTAATCGCTCTGCCCCATGGGCTCAATGAAGATAACATTGCCTCCTTGTTTCCCAGAAGCGTTTTAATGCTTAAACAGGAAAAAGTACCTTGCTCTCAGCAATGGCCCAGAGATCTTGCACACTCCCAGAACACACAGGGGGGGAAAGGCAAAGCTGTTCCCTCAGGCCAGACACAGGTTGATTACACAAGGAAGTTTGCACTCTCCCTCCCTCCCTCCCTCTCTCTCTCTCTCCCACACACACACAGAAGGGACACTTCTGTATTCATTTGCCACATTTATATACCTCCTTTCTGCAATAATAATAAAAAAAGGCACACCATCCAAGACAGGGATTACTGTCCCAACCTTAGGTCTCCAGATATTGTTGACTCCAACTCCCATCATCTCCCGCCACAATGGCCAGAGGGTCCAACAGCATCTAGGGACCCCCAAGGTTAAGAACCCCTGATCTAAGTGATCTGGCACAAGAGGAAAGGGGCTTCATGTGTCCATAACGATGTGATATAACAGGGATGGCCAAACCGAGGCTCTCAGGCTGCTGCTAGACTACAACTCCCATCATCCCCCACTGTGATGCTGCAGAGGTGATGGGGATTGTAGTCCGACAATAGCTGGAGAGCCTTAGGTCTGCCACAATTCTTATATAATGACCAAGCGGGATGACTGCTACTGATATCTGTTTTGAAAGAGATGAAGCATATATTGCCACAACCTTGCCATGACGTCTTTGTTTGGGTAACTTCATGGAGGAGAGGTCTATCATTGAAGGTGGTGGCCTCCCAGCTCCAGGTGGTCTTGGAGGAAACTGATTATCTAGACGCATTTCTAGACCCCTAGAGCACCTTTTTTATGAGGCTAGGCTACAATACTTGGGGCTATTGTTTTGAAAAAAGACAACTGCAGGGAGACATGATAGAGGTTTATAAAATCATGCATGGTGTGGAGAAAGCAGATAGAGAGAAATTCATCTCCCTCTCACATAATGCTAGAACCAGGAATCATCCCATGAAACTGCCAATAAATTTAGGTCCCACAAATGGAAGTATTTTTTCATACAACGCATAATCAACTTGTAGAATTCTCTGCCACAAGATGTGGTGACAGCCAACAACCTGGAAGGCTTTAAAAGGGGTTTGAATAACTTCATGGAGGAGAGGTCTATCAATGGCTACTAGTCGGAGGGCTATAGGCCACCTTCAGCCTCAAAGGCAGGATGCCTCTGAGTACCAGTTGCAGGGGAGTAACAGCAGGAGAGAGGGCATGCCCTCAACTCCTGCCTGTGGGCTTCCAGCGGCATCTGGTGGGCCACTGTGTGAAACAGGATGCTGGACTAGATGGGCCTTCTTTGGCCTGATCCAGCAGGGCTGTTCATATGTTCTTTGAGGAAAGTGGTCACCATCAATAATCAGGCCATGTTCTCCTTGGTACTGTTTGGCTGTGATGATGGCTAATCATCCAGTGATACGACAAAGGATGCTTGCCCAAGAGGAGAGATTCTAGCGTGGGAGCTACACAAACCCCTCACACAAAGCTGCCTTATACTAGCCTGATCAGACATTATGCCCGATTCAGACATCCTGTATGTATGTATTGGTTTATTTCGGCCCAAGGCCAGCATGATTCAGACATCCTGTACACTTGTACATGTGTTTGTGTGAATGACTGTATGTGTGTTCATGTTAAAAGTCAATCTGGGTACAGGCCCTTCAAATGCATGGTACAGATAGGAAGTGTACTGCTGTACCTGGGTTCAGCACAACATGTGAACGACTGTACCTGTGTACGCTGTACATGCGTCGCACAAGTGTGGAACATAACATGTGAAGGGGCCTAGTGAGACAGACCGTTGGACTATCTAGCTCAATACTGTGTACTCTGGCTGGCAGAGGATTCAGGCAAATTTCTGAACCCTTCCAGCCCCACTCCCTAATATTCTTTTAAGAGAAGATGTGGCGAACAGAAACTGGGAGGGAAATCCTATATGCAAAGCATGGACCAGTGAGGGACAGCTTCAAAGTACAAGTGCTGAATGGAACAGAAGGTAGACATGATAGAGGTCTATAAAATCATGCATGGTGTGGAGAAAGTGGAGAGAAAGAGAAATTCTTTTCCCTCTCACACAACACTAGAACCAGGGGTCACTCCATGAAATTGATTGCCAGGAGGTCTAGGACCAACAAACGGAAGTACTTTTTCACACAACGCATAATCAACTTGTGGAATTCTCTGCCACAGGATGTGGTGACAGCCAACCACCTGGATGGCTTTAAGAGGGGTTTGGATAACTTCATGGAAGAGAGGTCTATCAACGGCTACTAGTCGGAGCCGGAGGGCTATGGGCCGCCACCTCCAGCCTCAAAGGCAGGATGCCTCTGAGTACCAGTTGCGAGGGAGTAACAGCAGGAGGGAGGGCATGCATGCCCTCAACTCCTGCCTCTGGCTTCCAGCGGCATCTGGTGGGCCACTGTGCGAAACGGGATGCTGGACTAGATGGGCCTTCTTGGGCCTGATCCAGCAGGGCTGTTCTTATGTTCTTAAGGTGAAAATTAGGGCCCAGACAGTGAGGATTTTAAGCAGGGAAAGATATGAGCAGTGATTTATCTGTCTGGTGGAATCATACTGGCTGGACAAGAAAGTTATAGGGCCTTGTCAATTGCATGCTCATTTCAAACAATTTGGAAGAAATTTGATGACATTCAGAAAAGAGGCCCAGAGTAAAAGCTTCATAGCATTGCCCACATGTGCTTTTCAGATCAACTAGCTTTCCTCTGGTCTGTGGAGCACTCACTGCACACAGTAGTGCAACATGGGAAGGGAGCTGGTCTCATGGTAGCAAGCATGACTTGTCCCCTTTGCTAAGTAGGGCCTGCCTTGCCTTGCATTTGAATGGGAGACCACATGCATGAGCACAGTAAGATATTCCCCTTTGGGGATGGGGCCACTCTGGGAAGAGCATCTTTCATGCTGAAGGTTCCAAGTACCTTCCCTGGCAGCCTCTCCAGATAGGGCTGAGAGAGACTCCTGCCTGCGATTTGGGAGAAGCCGCTGCCAGTCTGTGTAGACCATACTGAGCTAGATAGACCAGTGGTCTGACTCAGTATATGGCAGCTTCCTATGTCCCTATGTCCCACCAGTCCAAAAGTCAATCTGGATGCTTGCAGGACCTCAGCCAATATGACATCCAATTCAGAAAGCATCTGCATGTTCCAGACTGTTCAGATTTGTACTGTGAGCTTGATGGTTTTGGAGTTCAGCACCATCACAAAAATAGAATGCGGATAGCTCTGGGGCCAGCAACCTATGGCACAGGTGCCGCAGGTGCCACAGAAAATGATTTTGAGCATCGCTCATTCTTCTGGGAAGACCGGCCATGATGGAGCCCACCTACCAACAGCCAGGAGAACAAGGAGCAAATTGCCAGCTCCAGGGCCATTGGAAAAAGGTGAAAAATGGTGAGCTGGCAGGGGTGGGGTGTAAGCAGGATTGAGGACACTTCTTGCCCCAAGCCCCCATTTCTATGCTGAAACATTTAAGAACATAAGAACAGCCCTGCTGGATCAGGCCCAAGGCCCATCTAGTCCAGCATCCTGTTTTGCACAGTGGCCCACCAGATGCCACTAGAAGCCACAAGCAGGAGTTGAGGGCATGCCCTCTCTCCTGCTGTTACTCCCCTGCAACTGGTACTCAGAAGCATCCTGCCTTTGAGGCTGGAGGTGGCCTATAGCCCTCGGACTAGTAGCCATTGATAGACCACTCCTCCATGAAGTTATCCAAACCCCTCTTAAAGCCATCCAGGTGGTTGGCTGTCACAACATCTTGTGGCAGAGAATCCCACAAGTGGATTATGCGTTGTGTGAAAAAGTACCTCCATTTGCTGGTCCTAAATTTCCCGGCAATCAATTTCATGGGATGACCCCTGGATCTAGTGTTATGTGAGAGGGAGAAGAATTTCCCTTTCTCTACTTTCTCCACACCATGCATGATTTTATAGACCTCTCTCATGTCTCCCCGCAGTCGTCTTTTTTCTAAACTAAATAGCCCCAGGTGGTGTAGCTTTGCCTCATAAGGAAGGTGCTCTAGGCCCTTGATCATCTTGGTTGCCCTCTTCTGCACCTTTTCCAGTTCTACAATGTCCTTTTTTAGATGTGGTGACCAGAATAGTACGCAGTACTCCAGGTGTGGCCACACCATAGTTTTGTATAAGGGCATTATAAAATTAGCTGTTTTGTTTTCTACCCCCTTCCTAATTATCCCTAGCATGGAAGTGGCTTTTTTCACAGCTGCCGCACATTGAGTCGACACTTTCAACGAGCTGTCCACCATGACCCCAAGATCTCTCTCCTGGTCAGTCACCGACAGCTCAGATCCCATCAGCATATACGTGAAGTTGGGATTTTTCGTCCCGATGTGCATCACTTGACACTTGCCAACACTGAACCACATTTGCCACTTTGTCACCCACTCACCCAGTTTGGAGAGATCCCTTTGGAGCTCCTCACAATCCGTTTTGGATTTCACTACCCGGAAGAGTTTGGTATCATCTGCAAATTTGGCCACATCGCTGCTTACCCCTGCTTCTAGATCATTTATGAATAAATTAGAAAGCACCAGTCCCAGTACAGATCCCTGGGGAACCCCACTTCTTACTTCCCTCCATTTTGAAAACTCTCCATTTATACCTACCCTCTGTTTCCTGTCCTTCAACCAGTTAGCAATCCACACATATACTTGTCCCCTTATCCCATGACCGCTAAGTTTCCTCAGGAGTCTTTGATGAGGAACTTTGTCAAAAGCTTTTTGGAAGTCCAGGTAGACTATGTCAACTGGGTCACCTTGATCCACACACTTGTTGACACTCTCAAAGACTCCAAAAGGTTGGTCAGGCAAGATTTACCTTTGCGGAACCCATGCTGGTTCACTCCCAGCAGGGCCTGTTCTTCTATATGCTTTACAATTTTATCCTTGAGGATGCTTTCCATAAATTTGCCTGGAACGAATGTTAGGCTAACTGGCCTGTAATTTCCCGGATCACCCCTCGATCCCTTTTTGAAAATCGGTGTTACATTTGCTAATCTCCAGTCCTCTGGTACAGAGCCTGATTTCAGGGATAAGTTATATATTTTAGCAAGGAGCTTGGCAATTTCACATTTGAATTCTTTGAGGACTCTTGGATGGATGCCATCCGGCCCTGGTGATTTGTTAGTTTTCAGTTTTTACAGAGAGTTTAGAACATCATCTCTTCTCACTTCTATCTGACTCAGTTCTTTAGCCTCCATCCCTAAAAAGCCTGGTTCAGGATCAAGTATATGCTCAGGATCCTCTGCCGTGGAGACAGATGCAAAGAACCCATTGAGCTTCTCTGCAACCTCCAAATCCTCCTTAATAATCCCTTTCACTTCCTCATTGTCTAATGGTCCAACTGGCCTCCCTGGCAGGTTTCCTGCTTCTGATGTATTTAAAGAAGTTTTTGTTATTCCCCTTGATACTATTGGCTAAATGTTCCTCAAACTCTCTTTTTGCCTCCTTTAGTGTCGCCTTGCATTTCTTTTGCCAGAGTTTGTGTTCCTGTTCTCTTCATTTGGACAGGCCTTCCAATTTCGGAAGGAAGTCTTCTTCCCTTTTATGGCTTCCTTGATGGTACCTGTTAGCCATGCTGGCATCCTCCTGGACTTAGTGGAACCTTTCCTCCTTTTGGGTATACAGTCTAACTGGGCTTCTAGTATTGTGGTCTAGCAGTATTTCTGAGAAGAATGTTTGCTTGGCTCAGGTCTGAGGTGACTTTGGGTGAAATAAATGTGGTGTTTTATTTGGGATGTCCCCATTCACACATCTCTTGAGACCCATTCACACCTCATGTTCAACACTCATACAATTCTGTATTTTGTGTTTGTATTTATTCGATTTCTATACCGCCCTTCCAAAAATGGCTCAGGGCGGTTTACACAGAGAAATAACAAATAAATAAGATGGATCTCTGTCCCCAAAGGGCTCACAATCTAAAAAGATGTGTGTACAGTGTACACAGGAACAAATCTGTACACAGGTACAGCCATCCACATGTTATGCTGAATGCAGGTACAGAAGTCCATTTCTTCACTGTATCATGCATTTGGAGGGCCTGGATCCAGGTTGACTTTCAACATGAACTCAGGTACAGTCATTCACACAAACACATGTACGAGTGTACAGACATCTGTACACCCTTCACAGTGTAATGTCTGAATCCGGCTTTGCTGTGGCAGACATCAGGGGATGCACATGCATGTGTGAACCTGGTCTATGTCGGGATTCAGTCCGCACACTATCCCTGTTCAGACGTGATAAAAATAAGAAAGTAATTCACCTGATTTCAGCACTGGCCAGAGGTCCAGCTCCAGTGCATCTCTCATCCACTGCACCTTGTCCGCTCACAGTTAAGGTGTTTGTGTGAAAAGGAAAGTGCTGGCCTGTAACTCTGATGGCTGCTGCTTCCGTGATCGGCAGCCTCAGGCTAGTGCAAGCAGATCGCATCACTGTGCTGAATAACTGGGATTTGCAGAATTGTGCTCTTGTGCCAAGGCTCTTGTGTACACAGATGGGGCATGCCACCGCTGGTGCAACAGCTGTGCAAGCTCAAGCATGCTGCCACAATCTCCTTCCACACATACTTGGTTAGTCAGGATGTCAGCCACTCAGTTTGTTCATGCAACAAGATGTGTAGGAGACCAGCCCACCCATGGTCACCTTAAGTGGCGCAGTGGGAAAATGCTTGACTAGCAAGCAGAAGGTTGCCGGTTTGAATCCCCGCTGCCACTATATCGGGCAGCAGCGAAATAGGAAGATGCTGGAAGGCATCATCTCAGACTGCGCGGGAGGAGGAGGCAATGGTCAACCCCTTCCCTATTCTACCAAAGACAACCACAGGGCACTGTGGGCGGCAGGAGTCGGAATTGACTTGACAGCACACTTTACCTTACCTTTAGGAGCCCAGCCTACCTGTGCGGAATGCACAAACATCACTTCAGCTTGGCTCTTTATTGCCACACTGCTCGCTGCTGTGGTGATAGTGTGGGAGTGTGGCACAGTGACTGGAGCTGCGGCGGCGGTCACATGGGAGGAGGTGGGACTGGTCCTGCCCCCCCCCCCCAGCCCTCCCTGGCCATGGGAAATAAAGTTGTGTGAATGACTTCTTCATGTGTGCGTACTGTCAGAGATTCCCTTTAGGGGAGGGGCTCACTCTGGGAAGAGCACCTGTCTGCGTGCATGCAGAAGGTTCCACGTTCCCTCCCTGGCAGCAGCATCTCCAAGAGAGGGCTGAGAGAGACTCCTGCCTGCAACCTTGGAGAAGCCACTGCCAGTCTGGGTAGACCATACTGAGCTAGTCCGACTCGGTACAAGGCAGCTTTCAATATTATGTAAAGTCAAGGTAAAGTGTGCCGTCAAGTTGGTGTCGACTCCTGGCGCCCACAGAGCCCCGTGTGGTTTTCTTTGGTAGAATACAGGAGGTGTTTTCCATTGCCATCTCCCGCACAGTGTGAGATGATGCCTTTCAGCATCTTCCTATAAAGCTGCTGCCCGATATAGGTGTTTCCCATAGTCTGGGAAACATACCAGCAGGGATTCGAACTGGCAACCTCTGACTCCCTAGGCAAGTTACTTCCCCGTTGTGCCATTAGGTGGCTGATTGAATGTTATGTAATCTGATTTTAATGTCTGTGTGAACCAGCCTACTGATTCAGAAGAAATGTGTTATTTTTTTTGTATTTCCCCACAGCGGGGCTTTTTATTAGGTTTTTGCTGCTTATTTTGCATGTAGTAAGCTGCCTCCGTTGGCAATTGCAAGAAAAGTGGGATTGTTTTCCTATAAATAAATAAACATCAGATGTAGGGCCAGGCACGGCCCGTTCCTTCCTCCGAGATCTGTAAAGCAGGAACAGTGGAGGAGTCAGATTTGCAGACAACGTGCAGGCAATAACAAAGCCAGCTCTTCCATGCTGAACCATCCCCTCTCCACAAAGGGTATCCTGGGATGGGGTTTATGTGCTCCAGTGACATCATTGCAACCGTTGCTCAGTTTACAAATAAAAAGCAGTGGGAATTCACACACACGGACATGCCTGCCAGCACTGGAAACAAAAGCAGGGATTGGAGAGTCCATCTGGGCTCGGTCTGCATTTGCACATCCTCTCCAGTTCTGGACCTTGTAAGTTGTTTCCCACCCGCAACTCTGTCTGGAGTGTGTGGGCGGGGGGAAGGGAAAATGCTTTTTTGGAGAAGTGACATCCCGAATATGTGGCATCAAATCATGATGGGGAAAATGAACCAGAAGCCACATTACTTGGTTGAGATTGTTAGGAAGAATGCAACTGCCACTTCTCCTGCATTGCCTCAGCTTGCAAGAAGATCTAACAGGGAGCTAACATGCAAAAGTGGTTTGGAAAAATCCCCTCCCCTCCTCCTTTTAATGCTGTAGACAGATGTGAATTAAGAACAGGGTCATATCTATACATCCCTCTGAATGTTTTTTCTTTCTTTCATGCAAGGCTTCTCAAACTTGGGTCTCCAGGTGCTGACTACAACTCCCATCATCCATTCTTTTGCTCACTGTGCAGAAGAGGGCAACCAAGATGATCAGGGGCCTAGAGCACCTTTCTTATGATGCAAGACTACAACACCTGAGGCTTTTTAGTTTAGAAAAAAGACGACTGCGGGGAGACTTGATAGAGGTCTATAAAATCATGCATGGTTTGGAGAAATTGGAGAGAGAGAAATTCTTCTCCCTTTCCCATAACACTAGAACCAAGTGTCATCCCATGAAATTGATTGCCGGGAAATCTAGCACCAACAAATGGAAGTATTTTTTCACACAACACATAATCCACTTCTGGAATTCTCTGCCATGAGATGTGGTGACAGCCAACAACCTGGATGGTTTTAAGAGGGGTTTGGATGACTTCATGGAGGAGAGGTCTATTGACGGCTACTAGTTGGAGGGCTACAGGCCACCTCCAGCCTCAGGGGCAGGGTGCCTCTGGGTACCAGTTGCAGAGGAGCAACAGCAGCAGGAGAGAGGGCACGCCCTCAACTCCTGCCTGTGGCTTCCAGCGGCATCTGGTGGGCCACTGTGCGAAACAGGATGCTGGACTAGATGGGCCTTGGGCCTGATCCAGCAGGGCTGTTCTTATGTTCCTATGTACTGTGGCTGGGAATGATGGGAGTTGTAGTCCAGCAGCATCTGGGGACCCAAATCTGAGAACTCCTGTGTGAATGTAAGATGCTGCAACAACAACAACAACAACAACAACAACAACACACCTTACTAGCTGGGTCAGACTAAGGGGGTGGGGAAGACTCCTGCCTGGAACTTTGGAGAGCCGCTGCCTGTCAGAGTGGACTAGGGGTGGGCAATCTCAGCCCTCCAGCTGTTGTGAACTGCAGCTCCCATCATCCCCAGCTTGTGGCTGGGGTGATGAGAGTTGTAGTTCAACAACAGCTGGAGGGTTGAGATGGCCCACCCTGGCATAGACAATGCTGAGTTAGGAGGACCAAGGGTCCGACTTAGTATAAGGCTCCTCCCTATGTCCCTAAAGGTCCATCATTCCGCATCCAGAAAGATGCTTGTGGAAGCTTGCCAGCAGGGCAGGGATGCCATGGCCATCCTTGACTCTTTGTGGTAGACTAGCCCTTTCATCAAGTCAGTCGTTGTTGGCAGAGGGAAGTTCCCCAAAGTAGCAGAGCAGCATCTTTGCATGCAGAAGGTCCCAGGTTCAATCCTTGGCAGCATCTTCAGGGAAAGGAAAGGAAAGATTGTGCCTTCGAGTCGGTGTTGATTCCTGGTGCCCACAGAGCCATGTGATTTTCTTGGGAGAATACAGGAGGGGTTTACCATTGCCTTCTCCCGCGCAGTATGAGGTGATGCCTTTTAGCATCTTCCTATATCGCTACTTCCCAGTATAGGTGTTTCTGGGAAACATACCAGCGGGGATTCGAATCGGCAACCTCTGGCTTGCTAGTCAAGTCATTTCCCTGCTGTGCCATTAGGTGTACCAAACCCGGTGCCAAATCATGGAAGGAAACCTCTTCTTCAAGGCTCACACCCAAGAACCATCAGTTCCTAACCATCCTTTAACTCAGGAGTTCTCAAACCTGTGCCTCCAGTATTGTTGGACCACAACTCCCATCATCTCCAGCCACAATGGCCAAAGGCTCATTGGTCAAGTGGTATGATTCATTCTTAGGGTGTGAGAGGTCCCAGGTCCAAATCCTGGTCAAGACCTTTTTGAGGATAGGGCCATAGCTCAGTGGTGGAGTCTCTGCTTTGCATCCATGAAGTCCAATTTTCAAACCCTGGCACTGCCAGGTCGGGTTGGGAAAGACCCCTTCCTGAAATCCTGGAAAGCTGCTGCCAGTCAGAGCGGACAATACTGAGCAGATGCAGAGCCTGACCAACAGCGGCCCGTGTCCAGCTGCGGCGGCGGCACCGCTTACCGTGCCCCCCACATCTGACATCAGACGGGGTGTGTGTGTGTGATCTGGCTCCCAAACATTCACAGCACCAGCCATTTAACTCCAGAAGGGGCCGCACATCCCCTTCAGGAGCTAGACTGGGGCACAGCCTGGAGCGACTCTTCCCTGCCTTTAAGGAAGGGAAGAGCCGCTTTTGGCCACACCGCAAACTCAGTGCTGGCCATTTAACTCCCGAAGGGGCCACGTGGCCCCTTCAGGAGCTAGACAGGGGCTGGCGCTGCGTTCGCAGCACAGGCAGCAAATGCAGTGGCCATTTAACTCCCAAACGGGGGCCGTGTAGCCCCTGCTTTGGAGCTAAACCAGCACCCCAACATCTGACGTCAGACGCAGGGGGCATGTCGGGGCCATGAAGCACGGCCCCTGATTGGCGGTGGCCCAGGTTCTTTGAACCCGTTTGCCCAACGGTAGCTACGCCCCTGATACTCAGCCAGATGGACCAAGGGTCTGACTCAGTATATGGCAGCTTCCTATCTGGGAACATGAGTCTGAGAAGCCGTGCTTTAATTTGTAGGGTCACTGAAACATAGAGCAGACCTGAATCGGCCCCCAAGACCCACAGAAGCACACCAGTTCGGAAGCCAGATGAAAGCAAAAGCAAATATTTGCATAGAAGAGAAATAAAACCTTAAGACAAACAGATCAAGGGTGAATGAAATCCAGAGTCGGTGCAGCTACTGAGTAAAGACAGAAGCTACAGATAGGCAGCCAGAAAATCCCCAACCCTTTAAAATTACTGGTGATTACAGTGTGGGTTCCTCCCAACAGCTCTCCTCCGGATTTCTCCTGCTTCCTGGTCAGCTTGCAGGAGCTGCTCGCACGGAGGCCGACTGGTTAGAGCTTGGCAACGGCAGAGACGCAACGACTCACCATTCCTGGCAAATGTTTTCTCAGGCGTTTTACTTGGAAGACTTTAAAAAAGAACGGTGAAATTAAGAACTGCCGTGCCGGATCAGCTCCGAGAGCCCTCTGGAGTGGAGGAGGCGGACAGTTGTACATGAGCTGTGAGCATCTAATGATTTTGAGCGTCTCACTGGCCCTGTGGAAGTGCTGCTGGGCGCTGGCTGATGTTTGGAAGGGGTGATGAGCCGTGCTCCTTATGACAGAGATGCCCAGATGTTGTTGGCTACCACTCCCATCATCCCTAGCTGCAATGGCCATTGGGGATGATAGGAGCTGTAGTCAACGACATCTGTGCATCCCCGTTACAGGGATCACTGGTGAGAAGGATTCAGTAGGCTGGGTTCACACACGGCGCGGAACCTACTTGTAATCTTGGTTACCCAGTTATCCGTGATTGTGTGAACCCACCCTGTGGCAGGAACCATGTGTTCCCTCCATGCTGGAAACCTAGATGCATAACCTGGAATTGGAGTTGGCTAGTCACTCCAGTAATGCTCCCTCTTAGGTTCGCACGATGTCTCAAACGATTGAGCAGGCCTGGGCCTCCAGCTGCTGTTGAACAACAACTCCTATCAATAAATTGTGGCTGGGGGTGATGGGAGTTGTAGTTCAACAGCAGCTGGGGGGCCAGGTTCGCCCACCCCTGCTCCAAACCTATGCTCTTCGTGAAGCCCTGGTTGGTTCCAGGTGAGCCAGACCCCTGTGGTGCCATGGGGCAGTTGGGTCTGGTCTGTAGACTCTTTGATCAGTTAGGACCCCAGCAGGGGCAGAGGCTGCTAGGGAGGGGGGAAGCTCATAGCACCTGGTTCCCTATCTCCGCCAGACTCTATGACTCCCCTTTACATTCTCTCTCAGGCGCAGAGCCTGACCACCAGTGGCCCGTGCACGGCTGCGGCGGCAACCCCGCTCACCCTGGCCCCTGCGTCTGACGTCAGACGCAGGGGGCGTGGTCTGGCTCCCAAACGGAGCTGCGCAGCTCCATTCGGGAGTTGAAGTTGGACCGGTGCTGCATTCGCAGCGCCAGCCATTTAACTCCCGAAGGGGCTGCACGACCCCTTCGGGAGCTAGACTTGGGCAGGCGCTGCCTTAAAGGCAGGGCAGAGCCGCTCCTGGTTGCGCCGCAAACACAGCGGCCATTTAACTCCCGAACGGGGGCTGTAAGGCCCCTGCTTGGGAGCTAAACCAGCACCCCCACGTTTGATGTCAGACGCGGGGAAGGGTGTCGGGGCCGCGAGGTGCGGCCCCTGATTGGGCGCGGCCCGGGTTCTTTGAACCCGTTTGCCCAATGGTGGTTCTGTCCCTGCTCTCCCTCTCTCTCTCTCTCTCGGTTCCCACTGGGACGCCTTCTCCAGCCGCTGTCTCCGTGTGGGTCTCATCATGGGCTGAGCCTTTGCATACGTCCTAACCAGCTCCGTAGATCTCACAAGAGGACGGTCTCTCGCTGGGCGAGCTGGCAGACCTTTGCAAGCTATCAGCCCTGCAATGCTGGGGCTTAGCTCGTTCCCGGCAGCCCCCAGACCCTCAGGACTGGTAAGCCTTGCCCTCTGGGAGCCGGGACACCTATCTCTTAGACCGCGGCTGTAGGACGGCGGCGGGACTGGCAGGTTGGTCTGACAACCGTTTCCCTTCATCAGATGGCTGAGAAGCAGATGATGTATGGGGAAGGCTTGCCATTGGAAGGATAGCACAAGGCAGGCTGGGATAACAGCAGCGGCCTCACTGGAAGGAGGCCTGGCCAAGGGACGCACCTCTGGCCCAGCTAGGGTTGCCAACATTTCATTGTCAGAATGACGGACACACATTTGTGGGGGCTGGCTGGCGGGGTGTATGCCGTGGTAATCAAGTGCCTGAGTACCATTGACGTATATGTAATTGAATTATATGCTAGTGGATAAATGAGGGACAAATGCTGTCCCTATAGGGACCAACGTTTTATCCCTGAAATGAGGGACATCCTGCGTCATGCGGGACTGTTGGCAACCCTAGGCTCAGCTCAGCTCCTTCCAACAAACCTAGATATGTGGCCGACTGTAGCGCCAGCTTCAAGTTCCCTCCACATCTCGGACTGGGGGGGAATGCAGATTCCTCGCTATGCATGAGCACACCAGCAAAGGTCTATCACGGGCTACTGGTCTGAGAGCTATAGGCCACCTCCAGCCTCATAGGCAGGATGACTCTAAATGTCACTTGCAGGGGAGTAAGAGCAGGAGAGAGGGCATGCCCTCAACTCCCACCTGTAGGCTTCCAGGGGCATCTGGTCTGGTGGGCCACTGTGCGAAACAGGATGCTGGAGTAGATGGGCCCTTTTGAGCTTGATCCAGCAGGGCTGTTCTTATGTTCTAATGCAGGGTTTCTTAACCTTGGGCCCCAGGTGTTGCTGGACTACAACTCCCATCACCCCCAAACATGGCCCTTGTAGCTGAGGATGATGGGAGTTGTTATTATTTTACATTTTATATCCTGCTCTTCCTCCAAGGAGCCCAGAGAGCGGTGTACTACATACTTAAGTTTCTCCTCACAACAACCCTGTGACGTAGGTTAGGCTGAGAGAGAAATGACTGGCCCAGAGTCACCCAGCTAGTATCATGGCTGAATGGGGATTTGAACTTGGGCCTCCCCGGTCCTAGTCCAGCACTCTAACCACTACACCACACTGGCTCAATTTAATCCACAGTTGGAGTTGAAGTCCAACAACATCTGGGGGCCCAAGGTTAAGAAACCCTGTTCTAATGTTGTTGCCTTTGAGATGACACACACCTCCAAGACCATTCTTATAATGCTTTGAACTGCATGCCTGAGGAGGAAAGAGAATTTTTTGGTGTGGCAGGTACACACCAGGCCACCAGCTGGCTACGGGCCTGCCTGAGAAGATCAGCTGCAGTTGATTCCGAACCAATATGGTTTATTCTGCTCACACAACATTGCAGAATCTGGTTTCTAGGTTGCGGAATGCAAAACTTCTTTGGGCATGTAATAAGCCAACAGCATCAGGTTCCTGGCCCGCAGGGTCCTATGCTGGCTGCTGAAAATCTGATGAATGAGAGGCACTCTTCAATTGACTCTTGCCTTCCTGATACCATCTTGTTTGCCTTTAGCGCAGAGCGCTTTTGCTTCCACACACACACACCCCTCCCCAGGCCACTCTTGAATGTGCTTTGAATTCACTCCACTGATGCCCCTGAGCTCAGCGGACAGGAATGCCGGGCTATAAAGAAATGGTTGGAATTCAGGTTTCCAATACCCTATCTTTCATCCTGTCACATCTGCAATTGTCTGCCACCTGATGCAGAGCCTTTGCCAGAACATGAGCATTTGTTTCTTTTTTTAAACAAGAGAACAAGAAATAATTCAATTTCCAGGGCCAGGAGGCTAAGGGAGGGATGACATTTCATAGGTAACATGTAACCTCTTCTTATCTTCTGGCCGAAACCTGTGCTGGGGGATTAGGCGTGTATGATTAAGTCGGGGAATGGTGCCCAGTCTTCTCTGAAAAGCTTTCAGATCCCCCCCCCCGCCCCACTTTGTTTGATTTAAGCAGATTGCTGGCACACTGATCCGCCTTTATTCCTACCTGATCCCACTCCATCATTTCAGGAGCTTTAAGAACAGTGGGATATTGCAAAACGGAGCAGTTCTGGAATTGAAGCCTTCCTTGGTTGCTAACCAGGAAGCTCTACCATTAATCCCAGTTGGGTTCAGTTGGGGTGTGGTTACTTAGTGGTCAGGTACTCTTCATTGTCTCCAGGTGCAGAAGAAGATGGGCATTGCCAACATCCCCTCTTTATAAGCCTACTAGAAAACAGGGGCAAGTGTCTGATACCCAGAGATAGGAACGTAGGAAGCTGCCATCTACTGAGTCAGACCCTTGGTCCATCTAGCTCACTCTTGTCTTCACAGACTGGCAGCGGCTTCTCCAAGGTTGCAGGCAGCAAGAATCTCTCTCAGCCCTATCTTGGTTAGTAAACCTGTATGTCATTTATGCAATGCTCCTGCATAGGAATAGGGAGGGAAGACGCGACCAAGAGGTTCACGCAGATGAGACAGTAAATCTCTTCTGGAAAAGTTGGTATGGTTATGTGCAAAAAGACAAGAGTATCTCTTCTAAACAGCAATGGGACAAATTGTGGAAATGGATGTCGGACGTAACCCCCCCGATTACCTGATGTGCCTTGAAATCCCCCACCCCCGAGTTACAGTACTACCTAATAACCTTGTGGGTTTCCAAATCATGGTGTGTAAATCTTTGTAGATATATCATGTACAGTGGTCCCTCGACATACAAACTACTCGACATAAGTATTTTTCAAGTTACAAACGGCAGTTTTAGATCCGGTTTTAGATGCGGTTTTTTCGACTTACAAATTTTTAGATGGGGTTTCCTCGACTTACGAATTTTACATGCGGTTTCCTTGACTTGCCTGCCTGTTTACTGCCTGTTTATTCTTGAAAAGAAATGTTCCTGTGCAGTTTGCAAGCCTTACTGGGGGTCTGGGTCTTTTTTCTAGGCTCCGGAACGCATTAATCCGTTCCCAATGCATTCCTATGGGAAACCGCTTTTCGACTTACGAACTTTTCGACTTACAAATGTGCATTCGGAACGGATTAATTTCGTAAGTAGAGGGACCACTGTACAAACAACCACTTTGTATAAAATTGTGCTTTGGCAACGTACTGTATGCTTTGGTAGTTTGTTGGTTCAATAAAAAAATCTTGTCCTATCTTGGAGAAGACAGAGAGGGAACTTGGAACCTTCTGCTCTTCCCAGAGCGGCTCCATCCCCTGAGGGGAATATCTTCCAGTGCTCATACATTAAGTCTCCCATTCAAATGCAAACCAGGGCCAGACTCTGCTGAGCTAAGGGGACAAGTCATGCTTGTTACCACAAAACCAGCTTTTCTCTCTGTCCCGTGGATCTGTCCCGTGCCTTTAAATTCCCTGATGCAGCAGGAGATGAAGCACCTGTAGGTCCTCCTGCCTGATCTTTCTGTCTCCCCGCTTTCCCACATATACTATGAGTGCACCTAGAGTCCAGCTCCTTATATCTGGAAGAGAAGCAGATTGGGTGCCAGGACTGGGGGAGGGACACAGGCAGCTGCGTCATCTCACACTGCTTCAGGGATCTCTGAGCTACGATCTGGCAACCCTGCAAGCAAGGCAGCTGGTAGGCTGCCCTTAAAAACAGTGTGTGCTTTGGCCTGATGATCCAGCAAGGCCATTCTGATTACTTCATACATTCCAAAACGCAAGTTTCGGGATTGAAAACAGATTCTGGAGGGAGGGCCTAGCTCCAATTTAGACTAGCTAACAAATTGGGTCAAACAAACTCTTGTTTGCTTGGCCTAGGCTTCTCCTGTATGCATGTTCCACAGGAAGTCCCACTTCTTGCTTTCTTCCAAAGGAAGTCCACCTTCATGGCCCCCCTCTTGCTCAGGTCTCGCTCTCTGTGGAGCAGCAACATGATTTGGGGTTATCCTCCTGCCATGGTGACAAAACAGACATCACTTCTGCATTTTGAGAAATGGGGAGAAGAAGGCCTTTACTGCTATTGTTTTGGATCTAGAATTGCTGCAAACAACCCCTCAGATCTGTAAAGGAATGGCCTAGAAACCCAGAGACTGGACATGGTGGTGTGAGCGTCCTAGCATGAAGTCAGAGTGGTGTCTGACCTCTGCGTCAGAGAGCTGCTGCCAAGCACGGTAGACATTACTGGGCTAAATAAACCAATGCTCTCTGAGTCGGTACAAGAAAGTCTCATACGTCATGCCCAGGATGACTGTCTGCACAGAGTCAGGGTGGGAGCAAAAATGTACACTGAGATTCCAAGACCTGTGCTTTGCACTTCAGAGTTTTAGGGCTGTGGCCCAATTAAAGACTTCTTAGCCAATTTTAATCATATCTGTTTCGGGAGATCGATCAATGAAATAGGTGGACGTGCTTCTGAAGAAGAACACTTGCTTCTTTGGCTTATTTTTGCCTGATGCACGGATCTGTTGCAGCAGGCACTGGCCGTATTTGCATGTAACACGAAACCAGAGGTCCGGTCATCACTTCTGGTTTCGGAAACTCTACATCTGAATGCAGGCAACTTCAGTTTTGTTGAGAAATGGACAAGGGATGTGCATGAACCTGTTTGGTTCATGATCTGCATGATGTGCATGAACCTGTTTGCACTTTCCCTCCCCGAATTCTAATTTGTATCTTCAGACTGAAGTAAGGTCTGCTGGCTGGACCTCTAGTTCCACTGTGCCAGTGTTATGACAGAATGCTGGCAGTTTCACCCTCCTGCAACTGCGATGGAGGGAGGAAGCGCCTCCCTCACTCTGGATGCTATTGGCTGCCGGGTCTGTACTTCAGTAAAGAAGGCAGCCCTGGCAACCAATTTTCCCCTCCTTTCTGCAGTCAGCAAATCTGCAGAGAGGGAGCATTTTATTCAGAGGGGGCACAGAACCGTGGGTTCGTTGGGCTTGCGGTTCCATGTTACGTCCAGAGGTGGACACCCTTCTAGAACATCAATTCTTCCTTCTCTCACACACAGGAGGGGGTTCTCTTTGATGTAATTTCCCCCCTAAAGTTAGTTAGTTGAGGCTGGTGGGTATGGTCAAGGAATAGCTCACTCTACCATGGGTAGAGAAAGAGACCAGAGGGAGAGCATGGAAGGATGTCTGTCTTAGGCAGGGCTGCTCAGCTTTGACCCTCCTGCAAATGTTGGCCTACAACTCCCATAATCCCTGGCTATTGGCCACTGTGGCTGGGGCTTATGGGAATTGTAGTCCAAAAACAACAACAACAACAAAAACCAGCTGGTGGGGCCAAAGTTGAGCAAGCCTGGTCTTAGGGATGGGACAGAGGTTGAACAAGCCTTGACTAGGGCACTAAGTTAGGCCTTAGTAAAAAGCTACGATTGTTTGAAGAAACAGAGGAGTTGGATTAACTCTGCACTCTGCAGAGCTGAAGACAAGAGTTTCATGGTGGAGCACCTCCTTTCTGTGATACCCTTTTCTTCATTCCAAAGCGGCTTGGATCACTTAAAATTGAACACTTAAAAAAGGGATGTGGGGCGATAAATGTGTGGGAGTGTGTTGGGTTAAGTGTTGTATACATGTTTCTGCAAGTATATGTCTGCATACATACACTTAATAAATACATACATACACTGCATAAATAAATAAATAACTACACAATAAAATACATACATACATAAATACATAAGTACACTGCATAAACCCCTGCTAACTTGGCAAAGAAGCACCTTTTAACATGGTGATGCTCTTTATTTAGCAGGTGGAGAGTAACTGGCCCTATCCACCCCCAGCACAGTACCTCCAGTGGCTGTTGCTGGTGTCTATCTTATGTTTCTTTTAGATTGTGAACCCTTTGGGGACAGGGATCCATCTTATTTATTTATTTATTATTTCTCTGTGTAAACCACCCTGAGCCATTTTTGGAAGGGCGGTATAGAAATATAATAATAATAATAATAATAATAATAATAATAATAATAATAATAAGAAGAAGAAGAAGTAGTCCTTGGGAAGGACTCGATGTCTGGATAAAACAAACCAGTCAATAACACCTGTCTGACTGTGTAAACAAGAAATAATAACAACAACAACATTACACTGGAACATCTGCAAAAAATACAAGCTACCTGTAGCCAAAAATTGGTGGGACCATAAAATTGAAAAAGTTGAAGAAAATGAAGATGCAAAAATATTATGGGACTTCTGACTACAAACAGACAAACATCTGCCACACAGTACACCAGATATCACTGTAGTCGAGAAGAAAGAAAAGCCAGTCAACATAATCGACATAGCAATACCAGAGGACAGCAAAATAGAAGAAAATGAAATAGAAAAAAATCACCAAATACAAAGATCTACAAATTGAAATTGAAAGGCTGTGGCAGAAGAAGACCAATATAATCCTAGTAGTAATTGGCACCCTAGGTGCAGTTCCAAAAGACCTTGAAGAGCACCTCAACACCATAGGGGCCACAGAAATCACCATCAGCCAATTATAAAAAGCAACTTTACTGGGAACAGCCTATATTCTGCAACAATATCTATAATAATAACAGCAACAACACTGATAATAAAATTCAGCCATCCCAGGTCTTTGGGAAGGATTCGATGTCTGGATAAAACAAACCAGTCAATAAAACCTGTCTGACTGTGTAAACAACAATAATAAATAATACAAATACATAACCAAAGCTTGCAGAACCATCTGACGAGGGAATTTCTGCCCTTCCCCTTAGGGGATGGAGCTGCTCTGGGAAGAGCAGAAGGTTCCACGTTCCCTCCCTGGCAGCATCTCCAAGAGAGGGCTGGGAGAGATTCCTGCCTGCAACCTTGGAGAAGCCGCTGCCAGTCTGTGAAGACAATACTGAGCTAGATAGACCAGTGGTCTGACTCAGTATATGGCAGTTTCCTATGTTCCTATTTCCCCCTCCCCACCACATGGTCTCCCCCAGCCCAGTTCCTGGCCAGAGAGGAAGTGAAGGGGTTGACCTGGCTCCTGGGAGGCTGGAGGAGTCTCCTCCCTAGCTGGCAGCCCTGACTTCTGCTGCTTGTTCTGGGATAAACGAGTCAGTGTGACTGAGACTTCTTTAAACAACGGAGACCTTTTAAAATAATTAAGTCAAATGATATGACTTTAATATGCTATGGTTGTATTGTCTGGCACTTTGCTCCAGTTTAACTTTGTTCCAGTTTGGTGGAAGGAAAGGGGGAGCAGGAAATATTTTGTGGGGGAGTGCTCAGTACCCCTTGCTATGCCAGGATTCATCCTTGCCAAGAACAAATTGTCCCAGTCTCTCTGATAAAACATGTCAGAGCTAAATATTTATTCTAAAACACTGTCCCTATTAATTCTGCCCATTTGAAGGAAGGGGATAATGAGCATGTCTTTAAAAATGCTTTTAGAATTATGTGATGGCTTATGTTATAAGCTGGGTAGCTTTTCCTTCTACCTGGCTTCCACACAGTCCCTTCTCCCTCCTCCTACCTAGTTGTTTGCACTCACAGCACTGAAAATTGGGAGCACGCACAGCTCCCAAACCTGGGTAGGACACAATGTTGGGTTGTGTGAATGACCTCATTGTATTACTGCCACTTTAAGGAAATAGACTCTTGGGCAGCTGTTGGGAAGAATGCTACATTAGAACCCTTCTTCTCCCTGACATGCTAGTTTTCCATGTGCAGAGAATTCTTTTGCGTGGAGGAAAAGTTCTTTCACCTGCAATGTGAAGTAGTACAGACAAAGAATTTCCACCTCAGTGACAACGAGGCTCTGTGAGGGCTAAACCAGGGCTAAACCTTCAGCCATTGTGACTGGGGATGATGGGAATGGTAGTCCCAAGAACATCCGGGGACCTAGGAACATAGGAAACTGCCATATACTGAGTCAGACCATTGGTCTCTCTAGCTCAGTATTGTCTTCACAGACTGGCAGCGGCTTCTCCAAGGTTGCAGGCAGGAATCTCTCTCAGCCCTATCTTGGAGATGCTGCCAGGGAGGGAAGTTGGAACCTAGATGCTCTTCCCAGAGTGGCTCCATCCCCTGAGGGGAATATCTTGCAGTGCTCACACATCAAGTCTCCCATTCATATGCAACCAGGGCAGACCCTGCTTAGCTATGGGGACATGCTACCACAAGACCAGCTCCCCTCTCCTAAGGAGTTGACTCCCATTAACTCCTGCCCTAAATGGAGAACCAGCTGAAAGGACTCTTTTCCCTAACTGAGGTGACCAGAGAGACCTCCAAAGATGACCTCTTTGTGCAGGCAAGTGTGCATAAATGAGGCCATCATTTGGTGTGCATGATGTGCATGGATGAGGCCAACCCAGGACCAAAAGGTTCTTTCCAGGTTAAAAACAGTAGAAACTGACCAGAAACCAGTAAAGCTGGATTTAGAACTGGTAATATCCATTCCTATCCAGGCAGCCCTGCTCAACAATCAATCAGTCAATCTTTATTTTGGTCTTTGACCAGCGTAAGACAAAACATAAAAACAGTGGCATTACTATGACGACAAATATTTATATCAACTTTCAACAAAAGTTCCCAGAGATAATAAGATCTATGTATCTTATTACATAAATATAAATAAAATGACTCCCTGTCCCCAAAGGGCTCACAATCTAAAAAAGGAACCCAACACAGACACGAGCAACAGCCACTGGAGGGATGCTGTGCTGGGGACGGATAGGGCCAGTTGCTCTCCCCCTGCTCAGTAAAGAGAACCACCACTTTAAAAAGTTGCCTCTTCCTTCAGTTAGCAGGGGACAGACTGTTCCTGACGAAAACGGCAACTGTAAAGAGTGAACGAAGAGCTCTAGAATGTTATAAAATTAATTAAAATATGACAAAATAACTACCAAAAGACGAAGAAGTTTAAAAACTATGAGCATAAAACGAAAATCTATGGGGAACTTTTTTTTAAGTTAGGATTTGAATTAGGATTAGATGAGAATAGGATAAAACAAAAAGATGTGTAACTGAGTAGGAGAGGCGGCAGTGCAGGAGTGAACTACGTCGGGCCTAATTGGTTCTCGCTGGTGGTCAGATCCTGGCAAATCTGGCACGCTGGCACGCAGAACTTGGCAACATTGTGTGTTGTAATAGGGCTGCAGCCGGAGAGCAGTCGGGAGACGTCGAACCGGCTTGCATGGCCGGGCTACCTTGTAGGTAGTGGGAGAATTGCAGGGATTGCGGATGTCTCTATAAAATAGGCAGTGTAAGAATGGTTTCCACTTGCCCAGCATTGCAGGGGCACAGACATTCTGGGAAGGGGATCTTCTTGTATCTTCCGTCTGGCACCGGCGACGGGAGGGTGCTGCAGCAAGCCAGGGTGAAGGCTCTTCTGTGACTGGGGGCCTCTCGCTGCGTTGATTCTGCAGGTGGTGCCACGGTATACCTTAGGCTTCATAGACAGGGAGGTTAGGCACTAACGTGGGTGGGGGCAGGGAAGAGTGAGTGATGTTAGTTTCGCCAACAGGGTGCGCTTGCAAGTGGATTGGTATCCATCCTCCATCGGTAAGGGGGCTAGGCCCATTGGGGAGAGGGACAGTCTTAGCCAGAAATTATGGGCAGCCACACTCTGGTCTCCCCTTTCACCCGGCATGCCTGCGGTTCTCTTGGCAGAGAAGGAAGGGAAAGTATACAAATCTGTCAAATAAATAAATAAATAAATAAATAAATAAATAAATAAATAAATATGCAAATCAGTTGGTGCATGATTTCCATAATATGCAAATCATGCATATTATTTGCATGATATGCAAATCAGGCTACCCGGATGTGGGAAGCTTGAATATGGCAACCCTATAAGGAGACCAGCTGCGCCCCGACTCCAACATTGCCCCTCTGCAGCTCATCCAGTCTAAATGGGTCTTCAGATGTTGTTGGACTACAGATCCCATCATCCCCTGACACAGTGGCCTGCCACCACCCTATCAAGGGATGATGGGTGTTGTAGTCCAAGACCCAAGGTTGGGAAACTCAAAGATAGCTGTTAACTATATCTCGGACCATACATTCCTATATATGGGTCTCTGTGTCCAAAAGTGGGGGTCTGGCTGTAGCCACCCCAAATTATTTGCCCATCTGCCACTCATAAATTTCTTCTGCTTTGGGCACCATCTTGGGGATGTTGTATGCTTGGGTCATGTTGGAGCTGATGCTTTGTCTTGTGATCCCACTGTGGCTGGGGATGATGGGAGCTGTAGTCCAACAACCTCTGGGAATCCAAGGCTGGGAACCCCTGGGCAAAACCACAACTGGTGGGAATGAGGCTATAGAGACACCTTTTAATGTGGTGATTCTCTTTATTTAGCAGGGGGAGAGTAACTGGCCCTATTCAACCCCAGCACAGTACCTCCTGTGACTGTTGCTGGTGTCTATCTTGTGTTTCTTTTAGATTGTGAGCCCTTTGGGGACAGGCAGCCATCGTATTTATTTATTTATTATTTCTCTGTGTAAACTGCCCTGAGCCATTTTTGATAGGGCGGTATAGAAATCGAATAAATAAATAAATAAATAAATAAATAAATAAAAGAAATGATAACATTACTTCACCCTAATGGTATATGGTGCGCCAAGAGTGGAATTCTTAAATGGGTTGTGACATGAAGCAAGCAGATAATCCGTGAAAATGATAGATTAAGGAATATTGAACGGCTCCTTATTCTTTCACTTGCTCAAATAATGCTGCTGAGGAAAGCAGGAAATGCAGATGTTTCTGAAAGATCAGCAGAAATGAACAATTTTTTCAAACATTGCTGGGTGTGAGGTGTTAAGTGATGCTTCACATTGACTCTCAGGCATATTTATGTAAATAGACATTTGTGAAATCCTAGCCATAAGAACATAGAAACAGCCCTGCTGGATCAGGCCCAACATGGATCTAGTCCAGCATCCTGTTTCCCACAGTGGCCCACCAGATGCCTCTGGGGAGCCCACAGGCAAGAGGGGAGGGCAGGCACTCTCTCCTGCTGCTGTTGCTCCCCTGAATGTTTACACAGACAGAAGTCAATCCCACTATATTCAATAGGGCTTACTCCTAGGGAAGTGTGCAGAGAACTGCAACCAGTCCCCAAAATGTCCCCAAATGTCAGTGCACTGCTTCCTTTCCCTTACACAGATAAAAAATATTGCTGAATGCATTTGACTGGCAGCTGTTCTACAATAAATAGACCCAGATCTGTTAATAAATATTTTCCAAATATTCTCAAGTTTTGTTTTTGAGAGGGAAATTGTGATCTGTAATTGCGTGTGTGTGTCTTGGTGTCTGTGTTTTCGAGGCGAGGAAGGATTCTTGCAGTGACAATTGGTTGTTACAAGTACCCAAGAATGTCCATGTTTCCTCTGAAATCCAAAAACTTGCATTTGGAAATCCAAATCTCAGAAATCTAAATTTTCAGTTCAGTTTATTTTCTGTAAACAGATACATGCTGGAAACTCAAAAGTTTGATATTTGTGGACCCAACAAGATGTGGGATGAGAGACAAGGACATAGCCACAATTGGGTGACCGGGTTCAAAGAACCCGGGCCACCAGGCCTCAGGGGCTGCGTCTTGCGGCCCCAACACGGCCCACGTCTGATGTCACATGAGGAGTGTGTGTGTGGATGAGCTCCCAAATGGGGCCGCGTAGCCCCATTCAGGAGTTAGATGGCCAGCGCTGCATTCGCAGCACAGCCAGGAGCGACTTTCCCTGCCTTTACATCAGACACGGGGTGGGGCCAGGGGGCAGGCCTCCCTCTGCCAGTGGACCAAGTGTCTGACTCAGGTAGAAGGCAGCTTCCTATATTCCTGCAGGGCAACACCCAGGTACCTTTGGGCAGCAGTTAACCACCTTGGATCCCCAGATGCTGATGGACTACAACTCTCATCACCCCCAGCCATAATGGCCAAATACCTCTCCCCCATGATACAGTCTCGGCTGACCCTTTCCCATTCTGCATGCTTTAACTCCCACACCCCTGCAACACACACATTCTAACGTTCTAGCCAGTGGACCAGATTGGCTCCACTATTGCCTCTCTTCCGACTGTATTTTAAACATGCGCTGGACAAAAATTTGCTTAAAGGAATTTAATAACCCTGAGAAGCAGGTGATTAACTTCAGATGTACCTGTCAGGATGTCCAGAGACACAAAGGAAGCTGTTAATCCCCCTCCCTTCAGAAAAAGGCAACCATGAACAATTATCTGGCTCAATGACATGATGTCTTCTCCTCCCGCCCCCCCTGCCCGCCCCGAGGATGTGTTCATGTGTTCCCTTCTGTCATGCTTCCCATCTGCCCAAAGCATGCCTTCACCTCGGGCTTGCGCTCAGAAAGTCAATTCATTTCACACCAAAGACTTGGCACCTTGTTCAAACCGCCCCCCCCCCCCCCGGCTTTATTTGAAATTCTCATTTCTTTCAATGCTGAATTGTTTTAATCTCAGGGAGAGGGGGGAAGCCCGGGGGGGGGGGGCGTGTGGAATCTAGCAGAGAAAAGCAAAGAAAGTTGCATTCCACAAGAATGGCGTAATATTCCCCAGGATTATCATTTTATGATCCATCACTTCTAATTTTTTAGTTTAAAGTGCACAACCTGTGTCTTGGAGGGGGGGCGGGAGGGAAGGTCAATATGGGAAGGATTATCTTCTCCTTCTGGGGAACGAGCAGTGGGGGGAATTCCAAACCCAACCAGCACTCCTCCCCCGGATGCTACCAAAGTAGATTTAGGGAGACTTCACATGTAACAACGGCAGGTAAGTAGGAGGGAACCTGGTTCCTGACAAGCAAACCAGCGTGAGCTAATATTTCTGCTCCTTTCCATGCCATCCAAACCCGGAAATGCCAAGTTGCCAATCTTGGTGTGCCTTCCACCCAACATCCGCCGGCCGCCCAACTTTCAAATCTAGGTTACTAATGTCAGGTGGCGAAGGGGACCTGATAATGGGCAATTCACTCCTTTTGACTTGCGGCCATTATGTGTGAAGTTGCCCATCATTTCTGGGAGACTTTCTCAGCAAGTGAGACATAAGGTTAAGACGAAGACTAGAGTGACACACGACGTGAAATAATGGAAGTCCGCCACTGGCCTTGATGGATGCAGACATGGGAGTCGCTCTGTCTGGTCTTGCGGAAGCAAGCAAGAATTGTCCCCTTTGCTAAGCAAGGTCCACCCTGGTTTGCATTTGGATGGGAAGCTACCCGTGTTCTCTCTAAGGCGTGTGCATGTATGTGTGCACACAAGTTTTTGATGTTTGCTCCATTGATTTTAGATCCCGCTCAGGTGGAATCGGGCAGGCCCCATTCTGACTGCACGTGTGTACACACTGCCTTGATACTACCACCCAGAACAAAACTCATTCTGCACACAGATGGAAACAAAATTAGAGGAAGCACTGGAGACTACGTGTGCACTATAAAATATTGTGGGGCCACTCTGGGAAGAGCATCTAGGTTACAGGTTCTCTCCTTGGCATCTTCAAGATAGGGCCTGGAGACTCCTGCCTGTAAACTCAGAGAAGCCACTGCCGGTCTGTGTAGACAATTCTGAGCTAGATGGACCAAGGGTCTGACTCAGTATATGGCAGCTTCCTATGCTCCTGTGTTCCTTGCATCATTATGATGAATCCCATCTAGGCCTGTCACTAGCCAGATGGGCTTCATGCTCAGGGTCTAACGGAGCATCCTAATTGCACCTGAGAAGGAATATGTTGTGAACTGCCTTGGGATTTGTTAGGAAAGGCAGTATATGAATGAAACAATTTTTTAAAATGCATGACATCAACGCAACTGATCTTTGCACCAATAGTGGCTCCCTCCCCATTATTGATTGATTGATTCATTCATTCATTCCATTTCTATACCGCCATTCCAAAAATGGCTCAGAGTGGTTTACACAGAGAAATAACAAACAAATAAGATGGATCCCTGTCCCTGAAGGGCTCACAATCTAAAAAGAAACATAAGACAGACACCAGCAACAGTTACTGGAGGTCCTGTGCTGGGGGTGGAGAGGGCCAGTTACTCTCCCTCTGCTAAATAAAGAGAATCACCACGTTAAAAGGTGCCTCTTTGCCAAGTTAGCAGAGGTTAGCATTTCCCTTGAGCGCGTGGCTTGGCTGACTTGCTTGAGCCATCTGGATTGCTGAACTCTGCCATGGCTTCCATGCTTCCAGAACGTCTGACTCAGCAAGCACAAATCCATCCGGCTCTCTTCTTCTTCTGGGTTCATCTTCAACAGCACAACTCAGTGCACGACATGTGCACTTAGAAGTCAGCCCCACTGCATTCAATGGTACTTCTTCCCAGGCCAATCATGTGTGCAGGATTGCAACCTCAGTGTCACACGGATGTGGTAGTTAATGCATGGAGGGAAGGAGAAGGTCAGAGGAAACATTCATTTCCCTTCCAGGCCAAGAGGTTCCATAAAACTGTCTGCACCAGCTGTGCCGTTCACCCTGTCCGTGCAAATGATATGCAAAGCACCCTCTCTGTAACTGAACGGTATGTAAATGAGGCACACCATGACATGTTCTCATTTCAAGGTCATGTCTAATGTCCTCTCCAATTCCGGGTCTCAAACATATGCCTTTTATTCACGAAAAGGGTTACATCTCCAGATAGGGATGCTGAACTCCAGACACAAGACTCCGGTTTCCTGGCCTGTCTGTGGCACCAACTGGATTCCTTCAAAAAAGATAAATGGAGAAAGAGAGAGAGAGAAGACATTCCCCAGTGTGTTCCGTATTTGTTTTACATTTGAAAGTTCCTGGAAATGCAAATGAAGCAGCCTCTGCAGAGGTGACATCATCACCCTCCCACACCCAGGTAGAATCCGCAAACCTTCTATTTGATGGTGGTTTGCAAAATGTTCGCTCACAAAGGCCCACTGTGCCCAAACCCCTTTTTAAAATGCTGAATCTGTGGATGTTCAGGCAGGGAAGCCACATTCAGTGGCTTTTTCGTATTGACTCAAATATCCAAAAATATTGCTATTGATCTGGCTTTCTTTTGCCGAGCAACCCCAACCCCCCTCCACCCCCATGGCCTTTTTTTGGCTCATTTTCACACGTCTGGACCCATACTGATGTTTCACTCCACCCCCAAATGGCATCCGGCTGCTGGGATCAATCAAATGCTTTCCTTCCATCTGTAGGACCGGCATTCTTCCCCCTGAGTCGAAAGACCACATAGGAGGTATAAATATTTATGTGATACTATTTACTCAGGAAGTAGGAACATCACTAATTTGTTTGAAGGACTAAAGCCCAGGTCTCTGATTGCAGAGAATTCGACTTGCTTTTTCTCCCCTGCCAGACACATGTGTGATTCCTCATGCAACGGACAAGGACTCATTCCACATTAACAGAATGTCATGTTCACACACGCATGCGCATGCATACGCAGCTTATTTACAGGATCATTCCCCAGAGGACGGCTCTGTCCACCCCCCTACCCCCCGGCCCTTGGATCTGTTTACAACAGCAATTTCCAAACTTTCTACCTTCAGGGCCCACTTTTCACACTGACTTCCCTGCCAAGGAATTTCTATGTGCCAACCACAGAACCTGTGGGTGCTGCAAAGGATTCTGGGACATGTTCCAGGAAGCCAAAAAATACAGTCTCTAGGACAGGGATGGGCCAACTTCAGACTAGCAGTAGCTACTCTCACTCTCTCTCTTTTTAAAAATTAGTACACTGAGGTCCCCCAGCTTTAACCAGGTGCAAAATATGAGTTTTCTGGAGGTATACAAACATTCACTGAGAATTAAGGAGTTAGGGTTGCCACATTTGCTGGAGAGAATTTCTGGACACAACCGTCAAGGGGTGTGTGTGCGAATCTTGAAACCTTACCTTTTTGACAGGGTTTAGAAAGATCGCTCGACATGGAAGCTTGGCAGCCAGCTTCATGCCTTTCCCCCAAGTGCATTCTT